>NC_071510.1:98722992-101222992 GCF_027887155.1 Malaclemys terrapin pileata | reverse complement strand
ATATAGTGAGAAAAGTGTTAGAACTCGGGAGTTCCTTTTTTCATTCTTGTGTTCAAAGCACTTAGGCAATTTCTCTCTCCTACTTACTTTTCTATGCTTTGTGGTATTTCCTTTGGATTTTCAGATCATTGCAGACTATTCAAGTTTACAATGCTGCTAGTAGGCAGTACAAAATTTGGGGTCATTCTTTAGCAAATCTTGCAGAAGTCAGCTCATTTAAAGTGAAGTTGACCTGTACCTATTTTTCCCCAGTCTTTGAATATACAGAAAAGTAGAGTTGACATTATTCAGTTTCTCCTTTGGGAGATCTGAAGTAATAGTAATATGCCATATGGAGATGTAAACTTGATTTCTCATTTCCAAGCTGCAGTGCACTCATCCTTTGAGGGAACAAGTACCTCACTTTTTTTTCTCTGGGACCCTTCCAACCAGTTTAGAAGTAGCACTGGCCTATTCTGGAGGAAGCCATTTTAGTTTCTTCTTAGTCAGAAAGGTGGCCAACCCAATGAGAGAGGAAGAGAGTGAATGACTGAATGGAGGGTTTCTTTGGGTTTGAGAGGGATCAGAGAAGCCACATGGAGGGGGTGGAGGGTAGGAAGAGGGTTTGATTTAAACCATACTCATTTGAAAAAAGCCATGGATCCAGTGTGATCTTCACATAATAAGGGGGATGGGCTGTTTACAAACACAGCACATAATTAAATATGTAATTCTGTAAGAAGATGAGGGAAAGGAAACACAAAAAGCTAATGTAACTTAAACTGACATAAGCAAGAAAATTCTGAATTAAAGCTGCAAATCTGGCCTTAATCCTTGTTACTGTGTGTTAATTTTGATGACTGTGCTGGTGACTAATTAAGGCCAATAAAAGAGGAAGCTTTCCCACATGTTCCACAGACGCAGGTATCCCATCTAAGGCTAGCAGGCTGTCACCGGTTTTGTTTCCATTATTGCTGTGTCATCATCAGATGTTCAGTTTGTTGGTGCCTATAAAGGATGGTTCGATTCTGCAACAGCAGCCCCTGTGATCACTGAAAGGTTTTTCCATTTAAAAAAAAATCTGAATAAACACCATTTAGAAACTGCAATCATTATGGCAGGAAAATAGGAGAATGATAAAAAATACTTGCTGTATCCAGGGGTCAGTGAAGACTTATACATTCAGACTGACCTTCCATGTTCACAAGGTGTAGTGTACATTCCCTTTAAGAGTGTACTCTGCACTTCTTTTTTAAACATGGAAGGAGTGGAAGAAATTCTGGGAGAAAGTAGAGGGGAACAGCCAGACCATTGTGTAAGCTTGAGTCCTACCTGTACCCCCAAGTCTTGAAGGGGAATTTGAGCTCCAATAAGTACCTATTGAGTATCGAGGTGCTTGAAGGACCAGCACTGGAATGAAATAACCCTGTTGTTCTCATAAAAAATACCCATAAATGGTGAATCAGGATACAAACTCACTGTTTATATTTGTTTCATAATGGGGGTCTCACACATTTGTCAAAAGAGGTCCCTGAAGCTTTAGGAGTACCAACCACATCTCTAATAATAAGCTCCTACTTTAACTGATATTTCAGTGACTTGTTTTCTCAGTGCAGCTCAGACGGTATTTTTTTTAGCCTTGACAGAATGGCTAGACTAGGTAATCCATGCAAACAGCTGCTGCCTGCAATGTGATCTTTTTCTCAAACCTTTTAACGAAGAGTTGGATATGGTGGAAATATCTGGAAGCTAAAATCTCTCAATATGAAAGTAATTGACATATCAACTGTCTGATCCATACCGCTTTTATCCTGAGAGTTGTCCCATTCAACATTAACTACATTTGCACATGTATTGAGCTATCCTGTGATCAGGGCATGCTGATCAGCAGTTCAAGAAAATGCTTCTTCTTAAAACCAAGTTTCACAGAGGGCTTGGTTATTAAATATCAATATTTACATGTTTTCTAGTTAGAAGAAATGTGACTATTGTTTCTTATCACCTGAGCTGTGCAAGCTCTTTCATGCCCAAATCAAAGATAGCAAATTTGGGGCTTTTCATAGTGCTGAACAGTTTGAAAATTGGTTATTCTCTTCCTTTTTGGATAATTCTTTCTGTGCAATAGAAAAGCTATTTGAGCCCAGGGAATGTTAAGCCTTCCAGGCAAGGATTGTTGCAAACCTCAGTGAAGAGACAAACAATGCAAATGAGCCCCAGGGAGATTTGAAAAATGCGTGGAAGATAACAACTAGAAAGTTAACTTTGAAAAAGACAAGCAAATATATATATATATATATATATATATATATCTGTGTGTGTGTGTGTGGGAAAAGATATACATTAAATGGGAGGGAGAAACTTGGGAATCAGTCATTCTGAAAGAGGCCTAGCGGTGATAGTAGATAGAAAGTTCGACATGAATTTTCAATGGGATATGGCAATAAAAATGGATAATGCAATTTTGGGCTGCATATGCAGAGATAACATCCTGGAACAGGAAAGTGATGTTCCCTTTGTATACAGGCAGGATACAATCCCACCCGGAATACTACATTACATTCTGAGCACCTCATGATCTCAATTATATTGGCAAATTGGAGGGAATTGAAAGAGACCAACAGCAACGACAAAAATTAGGGGGTTCAATGAAATGATTTTGATAGGAAAGATTAAGCACTAAATATGTATACCTTGGATAAGTGTTGGCTAAGCGGTGACATAGTTAAAAGACTATATATATATATCTGAAGAATATATAACACCAAGAAAGGAAAGGAATTATTTAGGGTCATACACAGGGATTCAATTAAGAAAAGGAAAAAAATCAGGCTGAATGTTAATAAAAGCTCCCTGACAAACTGTATCTGACTGTGGAATAATCTCCCAATAGATGTGGGAGGGAAGACTCATTGAATATTCAAAACTAGTTTGGCTATTCTAGTAACTAAAGGGAACATTTAGAAATCTTGTCCAGTTCATGCTTCTGCAGGCAAAGATCCAAATATAATAACCTTTTTCTATTGAACCTCGCACCAGCCCTATGTTGTTATATAGAGCAGGTTCCTAATGGACTAGTGGAGTTTCCTTCAGTGTTCTCTTAGCTCTTGGTCTGATCACTAATGTTTAAGAAGTAGCTGTGTGGTAGAATACACTACTACTCTTACCCAGTGCCAGTCCAGCATACTTAAATGAAAGCACAGAGAAAGGACTGGTGGGGCATGGCTGCTGCCTTATATTATATTCTACAGTTCTACATCCTGTGCTCTCCCAAGCAGTCCGGCAACTGGAAGTGTAATCCCCTAAAATACTGGGGAGTTAGAACCTACTAAATAATGTCAATAAATTAAACTTTCAAGCATTTCTTTGCTTTGATCCAGAAGCAATGTTTGTGCTGTGCTGTTTGTATCCTAAAAACAAGTGTCAGTCAAGGGAACAAGAATGGACATTTGGAGAGGTCTGTATTGAAATGTCATTGCTGGGGAAATTCCTATTGCTATCAGAAAAAGGCCAAGAAAAACCAGAGATTTCCTTGTCCAGTGATGGAGACAGGAATAATAAGGATTAGCAGGCATAACTGGTATCATTCTTACATCCTTGAGCATCATGAGAGTCATCTCCATAGCTATGTCCTCCCTATCCTTAGGGCTGCTGAAAGTGAAAACTTTGCTGTGAAATGTAAAGAAGAAACATAAGAATGTCCTATGATATAAGCAAAATAAGTGGCACCTCCTATTATTTATAATGATTAATAATAATGCTAGTTCTTTTATAACTCTTTTCATCTGTAGATCTCCAAGCATTTTTCAAAGAAGGTACCATTATCCTCATGTTACAGATGGAGGAACTGAAGCACAGGATGGTGATGTGACTTGCCCAAGGTCACTGAGCAACTCAGTGGCAGATCCAAGAATAGACCCCAGATCTCCAGAGTTTAGTGCTTATTCCACTAGGCCACACTGCCTCACCTGTTCTACTGTATTTGTATTTTATAACAAATACCCCTTTTGCTGAAGGTTGGAATAAGATAACTGTGGCTATCATTTGGATAGTTAGAGTGCAGTTAGAGATGAGATGAGCACTGGATCTGAATATAAGACTATTTTAAATTATTAAAGCTAAAATCCACCCTAATTTACCCCATACAACCTTTTAAAGTCAACTGGCGCGCTCCATCTAAGTAATTCTAGCACACCCATCCCTGTGGTGTCTGAGCACCAACAAAATTAGATTACACCAAACAAAAACAAGTATTACTCTGAGGATGATTCTCTGTTTCTTCATATTATACCCCCAGAGTGAGCATGGATTATTATGATTATTTCAATTTTCTCTTAATTTTTTTTTTCTTTTTTAATTATATCAGTAAGACTTATTATTATAACCAATTCACCACTGTTATACTGATGTAAAACAGGCGGTTCTCAACTGAAATTAGTGATGGCATAAAACTAAGGTAATGCAGTGGTGCATCAGGTACAGTGAGTGCAAAAGCCACCTTAGACAGTGAGAAAAAATTTCAATCTTGGCATGCAATAATACTAAAACAAAGATTGTCTGCAGGCATCTAACAGTTGCCATGTACAATAAAGAAAGTGGGGTGGATAATATCCACAATAGCTTGATGAGATTAATAAAACAAACAGAATATGCAAGAGAATAATCAAAAGCACACTAGATGATAAATCATAAATGTCATAGTTATAAATACTACTCTTGCTTAAATTTGGAAGGTAGAATACATTATATGAGCTCCTGGGAAAGTACAATGGTTTGGGAGTCCTGAGTGCTGTTCCTGGCCCTGGCTGTTTACATTGTAAACTCTTTGGGTGCAGGGATTGCCTTTTACTATATATTTGTACTGCACCTAGCATAATGGGAGCCCCAGTCTCATTTGGGGTCTCTATGTGCTACCGTAACACAAATGGTAAATCATCTATGTTTTCTTCAATCTGAAAACTATGGGCTAGACTGAGCTCAGCAATAGGATGGAATTATGACTTTAAATCCTTGCTCCCAAGGGAGTAATTTATTTGGTATAATTATTTTCAGTGTATATCGTACTTCCTCTACATGCCTGACCATCTCCATTAGCCAGCACACAGCTCCATCCACTTTCCCATTCACTTGCTCTCCCCCCTGTGCTTGGAGCCACAAACCAGCAGAGTCCTCTAGCAGCATGGCGGGATTGGAGGGCAACTGTGAAGGACCAGGGCACAATCAAACCATGTACTTTAAATGCAATGCAAAATCATATCTGAAAGAGGAATAGAATTTGAAAGTCAGCAGCAACATCTAATTTATCTCCATTCAAACTGTCCTTTATTTTCTGAAGTGGTACTAAAAACAAATTAGCTTCCTCAAGATAAAATGGGCATTTTTTTCCTGGTTAACAGCTACAGAAAGTTTAGCTAGAAAAAGAATATATGGTTGAGGTTTTCTAAGTCATGCAAGGGATTTAGCCATACGTCTTCCATTCATTTTCAAGTGCTACTCTGGGATGCAGATCTTAGGAACTGGGAATCTGTTCCTGAGCCACTTTCAAGCTGTATGTTTAACACAGGCATGAAATGAGATGACTTGAAGTCCAGAGTGCAAGACTGACTGGGAAAGAGCGTCCTTCAAAATGGTGAAGAGAGCATTGTAAAGAAAAGCTGCTTATTGGCATTTCAGGGACCAGCCTCCTCGTAAATATAATTGTATTATATTCTAATTATGTATATTTGAAGAAAGCATTTAAATACTCATGCAGAAAAAAGATTGATCTATTCTGGACTTGATGCATGCTTAACATTAACATGACCTAAATCTCTAGATCAGAGATAAAAGCAAGAGCAATAACAAAATTCAGTATGGAGCATCTTTTTTTTTTCCCCCCAAAAAAAGCTGAATACGTCTTCTGTTCTCTCTAAAAAAACATATAAAAACCCACACTGTGGTAGTTAAAATACAAATAATGGTATTAGATGGATGTGATAGTTGCAAAGTATTAACATATGTAAGAGTTGCTTTCAAAAGTATTGTAAGAGACAGTGTAAAAGAAAAGCATTTCTAATGTCAGAAAGGTACAATAAAGTATGTAGTGCACACGTGTTTGGACTTCAGAAGGTGGGGAGATTTGTAGCCAGCTCTTCAGCTGGTCTATATTAGTGCAGCTCCATTTAAGTCAATGGAACTATTCTGATTTACACCTGCTGAGGATCTGGCCTTTGGCTTAGATATTCAAACAAACTTTGAAGATTATTTAGACTTACCTGTATCCCTTCGTTCTAGAAATTAGGCTGGAAGTCTTATGAGATAAGGATTCCTTTTGAGATATCTTGATTTTTGTATGGGTCAAAAACACAGTGAGAATAGCTTATTAGGTGGGACAGTATTTAATTATATTTTCTCCAACCCTTTATGTGAACTGGTGTATCCATTCCTAGTTAAATGTAGGCACATAATTTCTGTGGTCTGTTTCTATAGCTGAGATCAGGTTTTGCCCAAAATCATTCAGCTGCTGCTTGTCAAAACTGCAAATATAAATAGCACTATTTTTTCAGTTTGGAAGAGAATACATTACACAAAATCCTGCAAAAAGGTGCAAATTAGGACTTGATCTACTGTGCAATTTACGGCTAGTGAAACATCCAGCTGCGGGAAAGGACAACTGGAGAACCAATATCTTTGTCTGAGGCAACAAGACCCAAATGAGATCTTTATACCCTGTCTCATAGACTGAGGGCTTTTGATTCTGCAATGCCCTTTTCCATAGCAGAGAAGCCTATATGTCAATTACTTCATTGGCACAGCAACGGTTTACACGAGTAATAACCTTTAAGTTTATTAACAACCACACAACTGGACAACACTGGACTCTTTGTTGTTTTGCTTAGCACAGTATCAGTGGACAGTTTCTTTCTTTCTTCTTTTTTTTTAATGACAGCATGTTAATAATGGGTCCTTCCAAACATCCCTCTCTGTTGGGTGGGTCAGGCTAGATTAGAAGGATTAGTTAAATTCACTTGGGAGTTGTCTATCAATTAGAAAAAGTTCTTAATCTTTCCCTTCTGTTCATATCGTACCTGTGCTGGCTTGTATTAGAATTAAATCTCCATTGAATCTATGACAAGTGTAGCATGGATACTGTAAATCATATCAAACTTCTCAGCACTCACATTATAGATGGGGAACAGATAGGGGAAGCATGAGCTGATCAGACATACCTGGAAGTGCAGTGCTATTGATCCTGCCTCCAGCTTAGGGTTGGTCCAAGGACAGCTCAGTTCCTCATTCCATTCCATGTGGAAATCGGGTATACATTTCCCATCTGTTCTTTTTGAAGCAGTAGCTTTACTTTGACAGTGCTTTGAACTGCCTCCCAATCCACATGAAAAATTCCTCAATGTGTTCTGTTTAATCATGCTCAGGGATTTTTGGAAAACTGCTCTGATTAGTTCCAATATTGCTAGGAACTGTTGTGTTTTGCTTTTACATGTAGAAGATATTACGTTTCCAAATGTACAATCCATTAGAAAATGACACACAGAAGCATTACATAAAGAAGGCAGTAGAATAGGCAAATGAAAGATTATTCATTGAAAATTCAGAATCCTCGAAAAAGATAAAGATGTTTGTGCTCATCTCAGCTGTCGACTTCTGTTTCCTGACTACCCAAATGGGAGACAGGCTTACAGGTCATGGTTCAGAAAAGTTGGAGCACTAACTAAAAAGGAACTCAGGCCCTGATTTTACTCCCAGTGCAGCATTCCTGGCGTGCAATACATAATAGTTTCACAATTTAAGAGGAACAAATATGAACTTCAATCTGACTAAACACTGCAGACTTTTATTTAAAATATTTGCTGCCGTGTCAGAATAGCCAAGTAGCCTAAGATGTGAATTGAATTCAGTATATCTGTTGACAGTCACTAAGGAGAATGTATAGAAAGACAAGGAGCTCAGCGCATTGCCACAAAGCTTGATCTCATTAACTGCATATGAAATCATTAAAACTGTGTTTTTATCTGTATTTCTTTCCTTGCCTCTTGATGACAAATAAACAAATAGCAAAGCCAAAATCCAGCTGGGACTTCCCTCATCTGGATTTGGTCTACATTGCTGGGTTGATTTGGATTATTTCTGTTTCAAATATTTTGATTTGCTTAAACGAAATTAAAATAAAGAAATAATTCAGCCATTAAAACTCAATGGACTTTTTTCCCTTAAACTGAATAAGTAATAGGATAATTTGAATTTTTTTGTTGTAGCTCTCCTTTCACACCTACCCATTTTAAATATAGGATGGTGCAGTGGTGGCTTTACACATTATTTTACATGCCCTATGCTCCTTTCGATTTATTTATAATTTTGGTAAATGATTCTGAGGCCAATCCTGCACCTCTGCAGCCAGCATTGTTAATTTCAAGCAGAACCAAACCCTTTCTTGTAGGGTATGTGAGAGACCTACTAGGAATTCAGGAATGACATACAGATTGTTCATAGAATCATTTTCAAATAGGAAATTATAATTGATTTTGTGTTTCCTCCGCCAATCTATAACCACAGGAGATTATTACAGTTTCCAGAGAGGCCTGGTGGCCTGAGTAAATATCTGGTGCCAGGAATTCCTGAGTTTTAATCCCAGGATGGGTACTGACTCTCTCTGTGGCAATTGATTTGAACTCTCAGCTCCTGCTTCAGAATGTGGCTCCCTCTTCCATCCCTCCTCAACTCCTGCTTCCCAAGAGTCTCAATCCTTTGCCCCCTTTCCCCTGCTGGCTCTCCCATTTTGTCCTAGGGCCTCAAACTTTGCCCTGTACTACCCCAGGGCTTAAGTCCCTGAACCCTTTCCCTGCTGGAAGCCCTCCTCCGTTCCTCAGAGACCTCAGCATCACATTTTTCTTGTTGGTTCCCCTCTTTCCTTTGAGTTCAGGCCCCAGTTTACCAGAATTGTTCTATTTTGTTATATTGTAAACATTTTAGGTCAAGAACAATGTTTTATTATACAATTTTCTAAAGCACCATCTACATTTATGGTGCTACATGCATGCCTAATAATAATGATATTGCTGAAGAGAGGACTTGGCACAACCCTGCTATTTCACAGGTGGAGTACTAAAACATAGTTGGTGACTTCCAACTTTATGTGAGGGAAGAGAAGATGTCAAACAAACATGGTGGCTTTCTCTAGGAATTATGGGGGAAAATATCTTGTTTTCTACCCAGGTTATTTCTAGAACACCTGTCCCTATCGTAGAGGCATGGATATGTAGGGCGGAAAGAAACCCCAAGAATTCATCTAGTCCAGCCTCTCACTCTGAAGCAGGACCAAGTATACCTATGTCATCCCTGACAGGTGTTTGTCTAACTTGTTCTTAAAAACCTCCCCAGTTACCTGTTCTGTGCTATCAAACTGATTGCTAGATCATCTGAATAGAGAACGAAGCATATGCTGGCATTAGTGCAAATATATCTCTGTGTCTGGGACTATAAAAAGAGATTGAGCAGAGGCATGCTACCTCTAAACCCACAGAAGTGGCCAACTTGAAAATGTTAGTGAATTCATACTGATTTTCTGCATAAGTAACCCATGCTACTCTGAAGTACCCCTAAGAACCCCTAAGAAAGTGGGGCTCCAATCATGGTTGGGGTGACCAAATGCCACTACATTCCAAGTAGTATTAATTATAATAATTCAAAGGGATTAGATATAATTTTTGGATGAGAATTTCAAAAGTTCTCAACATTGGCCTAACTGGGCTCCTGTTGAAATGAATGGTTAAACTCAGAATGAGACTTAAGTGGCAGCCCCATGAGGTGAACACTGAGCTCTTTTGAAAATCCTACCCTTCACGTGCACTACAGTTCAGCCAAAAGCACCTGCACAGTGACTTATGGATTGCTTGGCAAAGTTGGACTGAATTTAACTAAGTAAAAATTTCAGCAGTTTATGAAACTTAATTAAATTAAACATGCACCAGTATCATCTTACCATCCTGGCTCAAACAGAACTGTGGAAAAATCACATAAATTAAATAAGAACTAAGTACTGATCAGGGAAACATGAAACTATTCTTGTACATCATCACCTGGAAACATTTTAGTCATGTGCCAATGAGCTCAGCACACACTTATTAGAAGTTTCCCTATTGGGTTGTTTCTGAATGTCTACGAAACAAATTTGCTGTCCTGAAAAGAAAAGTCTAGTCCAGGGCGATGAGCACAGGACTGTGAGACGGGATCTCTTTGCAGTCTAACCCCAGTTTTGTCTCTGCCTCCTTATATTGCCTTGGGCAAGGCACTTAAACTCTAAAATAAGAATGTTCGAGATTATAAGATCTTAGTCTCTTCAGTTTCTCAAATTTGAGCTGTCAAAGCCAGTCGCAAAAACAGCAGGGACAAAAAATCCAGCCTCACAAAGCCCATGATGAATTTTCGAATCTCAAAATCAATGCTAAAGGGAAGGTACATTCATTCCAGATGAGACAGGGAAAACAGGGATTTTGATTCCTTCTAAGAGGGTTGGGAACTTTACTTTAAGTAAAGTAAGCTTTCCCCACACCTGCAAGGAAAGGAAAAGTACTCCAATTAGTCATGCTTTACACCAGGGCTGAGAAATGAATTGCTGCCTGGCCAAAGGAGGCAGAGCTAAGTCTTATAAGTAGATTGAGGGAGCTCAGTTGGGGAGAGGCTGCAGAGGAGACAGGTATCTCTGGCAGAGAAGCCCTGGAATAGGGTTTAACAGACAGGAAACAACAGAGGAAGAACACTACAGGAGCAGATTAGGCCCCAGCAGGGGAAGCCCTGAGGTACGGCCAACAAGGGAACTACAATGGAACCTGAAAGGGGCAGAAGGGATATTAGTTTGAAGATATGTTCAGACCTGTATTTGGACTTGTTTGCATTTCCCCCAAAGGAGTTTAGACTTTCATGTGACTTGGCCAGAGGGCCAAGCCACAGAACACCCAAAGGGGCAGTCAGGAGAAGAGGAAGGCTGGGAAAAGCCATTGCAGGACTGAGGAAGAGCCCAGTAAGGGGCAGTAGAAATGAGGGCCCCATGCAACGCTGCGACTGGAGATGAGAGGGTACCCAGGAGGTGAGGTTGCGCTCTGACGTGTGGAGTCCAAACAAGGGATTGAGACCCACCCCCAACACTGAGGAAGGAGAAAGATACCAATTACCCTAAAGGTGAGAGGCAGAGGGATAGAAAAGACTCTGGTTTTTATCCATATGCTGTCAGCCCAACAGGAGCAATACATGCCCTTTTGTTCCATGTACTACAAGGGCAACAACAACAGCAAGAGGCTCAGCAGGTGCCACAGGAACATTTCCTGCAATGCCTCGAAAAGTGGAGCCCAGGGACCCAGGCAGTTCTGGGAGAAGAGAATTCTGGCAGACCACTGTTGAGCCTGTCAAAATTGGACTGGAGGTGTTTGTGCACACCTTTGAGGAGGTAGCTGCCACTACATGATGGACAAAATCCTCTTGGGCAGCTCAAGTGACCTGCACCTGTCAGGAGAAGCTCAGGTGGCCTACTGAGCTTTGTCTGACATGCTTACAAGATCCTACAAATCTGTAAAAGAGGCCTTTGTAGATAGACTGGGACTGACCCCATAAGCATACTGCTACCAGTTTAGGGCAGAGCCTTTCTCCCAGGGGTGCACCTTAGACTGGCAGCCCAATGTTTATGAGACCCTGCAAAGTGATGGTTGCAGCCCAAAGCAAACACATCTGATAAGGTGGTAGATCTTCAAGTTCTAGAAAAATTCCTATGGGTCTTGCCTACCAGAGCCTAGTGCTGGGTCTGGAGGTTGAGGCCAACTTCTACTGATGAGTCTGTGGCAGGGGCAGAGGCCTATAAGGAAGCTGATAAAGCCAAACCACCCAAACAAGGGTTCCGAAGGAAGCAAGGTGACAGAGAACCCCCAAACCTGGGATGGCAAGGGGGACACATGGAGAGACACATTTTTAAACAGTTCTATACCTAAGAAACTGGAGGAAATAGCGGCACCTCAGTCGTTACTGGGTACCTGGGAAAGGTACCTGGGAATTGGTCAAGAGAACCAGCTTGTGTGTTTCTGATATTGCCAGCGAAGTCATAGAGTGCAGCCATTTGGACTGGTACTAAAGCCAAGTTAGTGGCTTGGGGTGTTCCCTCAGTAGGGGGCATACCCAGTCTACCAAATAACCGCTGCAGTGGCTGGCAGGAAAAAAGAGAACTCATTGACTCAGGGTGTGGGCAAACGCTAGTTTCGGGGAGTAACCTCCCACCAGAGAGACTAGATCAGCATTTCCCATAGGGCTGTCAAGTGATAAAAAAAATTACTTGTGATTAATTGAACAATTAAAAAAATTAATCGCAATTAATCATGCTTTTAAACAATAACAGAATACCATTTATTTAAATATTTTTGGATGTTTTCTATATTTTCAAATATATTGATTTCAATTACAACACCGAATACAAAGTGTATAGTGCTCACTTTATATTTATTTTTTATTACAAATATTTGCGCTGTAAAAAACAGATAGTATTTTTCAATTCACCTAGTACAAGTATCTCTTTATCATGAAAGTTGAACTTACAAATGTAGAATTATGTACAAAAAAACCCTGCATGCAAAAAGAAAACAATGTAAAACTTCAGAGCCTATAAATCCACTCAGTCCTACTTCTTGTTCAGCCAATCGTTCAAACAAGATTGTTTACATTTGCAGAAGATAATGCTACCTGTTTCTTGTTTACAGTGTCACCTGAAAGTGAGACCAGGCATTTGCATGGCACTGTTGTAGCTGGCATCGCAAGATATTTATATGCACTAAAGATTCATATGTCCCTTGATGCTTCATCCGCCATTCCAGAGGACATGTGTCCATGTGATGACGGGTTCTGCTCGATAATGATCTAAAGCAGTGCTAATCGACACATGTTTATTTTCATCATCTGAGTCAGATGCCACCAGCAGAAGGTTGATTTTCTTTTTTGGTGGTTTGGGTTCTGTAGTTTCCACATCAAAGTGTTGCTCTTTTAAGACTCTGAAAGCATGCTCCACACCTCATCCCTCTCAGATTTTGGAAGTTACTTCAGATTCTTAAATCTCGAGTCAAGTGCTGTAGCTATCTTTAGAAATTTCACATTGGTATCTTCTTTGCATTTTGTCAAATTTGCAGTGAAAGAGTTCTTAAAACAAACAACATGTGCTGGGTCATCATCCGAAACTGCTATAACATGAAATATATGGCAGAATGCGGGTAAAACAGAGCAGGAGATGTACAATTCTCCCCCAAGGACTTCAGTCACAAATATAATTAACACATTATTTTTTTAATGAGTTTCATCAGCATGGAAGCATGTCCTCTGGAATGACGGCCAAAGCGTGAGGAGGCATATGAATCTTTAGTGCATCTGGCACGTAAATATCTTGCGACACCAGCTAGAGAATGCATGTTCTCACTTTCAGGTGACATTGTAATTAAGAAGTGGGCAGCATTATCTCCCGTAAATGTAAACAAACTTGTTTCTCTTAGTGATTGGCTGAACAAGAAGTAGGACTGAGTGGACTTGTAGGCTCTAAAGTTTTACATTGTTTTGTTTTTGAGTGCAGTTATGTAACAAAAAAACCTATATTTGTACGTTGCACTTTCATGATAAAGAGATTGCGCTACAGTACTTCTATGTACTACAGTACTTGTATGAGGTGAATTGAAAAATACTACTTTTATCATTTTTACAGTGCAAATATTTATAATAATGTAAAAATAAAATATAATATAAAAATAATGTAAAGTGAGCACTGTACACTTTGTATTCTGTGTTGTAATTGAATTCCATATATTTGAAAATGTGGTAAAACATCCAAAAATATTTAATAAATTTCAATTGGGTATTCTATTGTTTAACAATGCGATTAATTACGATTAATTTTTTTGAATTAATCGTATGAGTTAACTGTGATTAATCGACAGCCCTAATTTCCCAATATACATTTCATACGTACATGGAGAGATGGGGTCTACCCAGCAGCAGAGGTAGAGATAGAACTACAAGGTCAGATGAGCAAGTTGAGGGTCAGCATCATAACAGACCTCCCCTGGCCTGCAATTGTAGGCAGAGACTGGCCTAATTTCCTAGCCCTGTTTTGAGAAAGGGTACCACTAGGACCAGTTGACTATAAGCCAACCCTCACTCAGACATAGGGTGTTGGGCTGGGTGGCCCAGGGGTGAGGATGAGGAGTCAATGAACTGGATAGAGTTGGTCAGGATTGCTGAACAGCAGATGTCAAGTCAATTACAAGCCCTGGAGACACAGTTACATGAGACAAACTGGGAGCTGGAAGAGGTGAAAGCCTCACAACAGAAAATAATAGAGGAGGCAGCAAAACAAGAGCTATAATGGTTTGGGCAAGGCTAGACCTGGTATATGAGAAGAATTGTCAGCAACAACTCGAACGGGTGCTAGCTGCATTGTGACCCATGAAACCATATGACAATGGGGTCTCGGCCTCTGGAGGCCAAAAGCAGGTCCCTGCAGGAGAGAAAAAATTGGGCAAATTTTGGGGAGAAAGACATCCTGAGTGAAGAAACGAGAGAAGCTGCCGTGATTGTGGACTCTGACCCATAACCCCAAAGGCAACCACAGCAGGTCAGGACAGCAGTTGAAACTACACAGATCTGGAAACTCTGGGATAGGTTACCCACCTCAGAGTAGGCCCTGCAAATAAACCTACAAGACAAAGAATACTGGAAAGAACATTATCAAGATGTGTTAGATGACAGAAACCATTTGTTTGCCTGGGTACATGATTTAAAGGAAGAGTTGGAATGACTGCAGGGCCCACCAGAGTAACTCAGAGAGAGTACCCTGATGAATACTAACTTGGGGTGGGGGGGACATGTGATGGGTCTTAACTCCATCACCTACAAAGCAAGGGAAAGTACTCTACTTAGTCATGCTCTGCTCCTGGCCAGAGGAGGCAGAGGTAGGCCAACAGCCGCCATTCTCCAGCTGCCTAGCTCTGAAGTCAGCACAGAAGTACGGGTGGCAATACCATGACCCCCCCTAACCTTGTGACTCCCCTGCAACTCAATTTTGGGTCAGAACCCCCTATTTGAGCAACGCTCGTCTCCCCCATTAAATCTGTATAGTACAGGGTAAAAGCACACAAAAGACCAGATTTCATAGGAGGGGACCAGATTTCACAGTCCATGACATGTTTTTCATGGCTGTGAATTTGGTAGGGCCCTACTTATAAGTAGACTGAGGGAGCTCAATTGGGGAGAGACTGCAGAGGAGACAGATCTCTCTTGCAAAGAGAAGCCCTGGGATAGGATTTAACAGACAGGAAACAGCAGAGGAAGAACATTACTGGGGCAGGTTAGTCCCCCTCAGGGGAAGCCCTGAGGTAGGGCCAACAAGGGAACTACAGCAGACCCCAAGAAGGGCAGAAGGGATGTTAGTTTGAAGATTTGTTTGGACCTACAGATAGACTTTTTCTTGTTACCCTGGAAGGGATCTAGATTTTTATTTGCTTGGCTAGAGGGCCAAGCCACAAAACACCCTGAGGGGGAATCAGGAGAAGAGGAAGGCTGGAAAAGGCCATTACTGGGCTGATGGAGAGCCAGGGCTGGCTCCAGAGATTTTGCCACCCCAAGCAGTGGGGGGGAAAAAAAAAATCTGCGATCAGCAGCAGCTCCACCGCGCCGCTTTCTTCTTTGGCGGCAATTTGGCGGCAGGTCCTTCCCTCCAAGAGGGACCCGCCGCCGAAGAGCCCAAGGTGCCGCCCCTTCCCCTTGGCCGCCCCAAGCACCTGCTTGCTGGGCTGGTGCCTGGAGCCAGCCCTGTGGAGAGCCCCATAGGGAGGTGCCAGAGACCCCATGCAATGCTGCAACCAGAAACAAGGGGGTGCCAGGAGGTGAGGACATGCTCCTAGACACCGATTCAGGTTTACTCATCTGATACAAGATAAGATATTGGTTATGCATAGTACATAGTGACCATCTATGTAACAGGGAGAACCATTCTCATAGCAAGTAGTGGTAATTTCAGTTGGATGAAACCCAGAAATCATAAAATCACATGAAAGTCTAAAACTGTTAAAACTACTATCTGTGCACTAAGTAACTGAATAGAGAATGACTCTCCAAAGCTTAAAGCACATTATCCAGTGTAAACTTCCCACCAGAAAGAGTTCATAAAGAATCAGTCTGGTTTAAACATCATAAACTGATTTCTGCTCTTGGGTACCCTGATGTAAATCTGAAGTAACTCAACAGCAGAATTACTCTGGACTTACGCTGGTGTAACCGAGAGCACAGTTTGTCCCACTGTGTGTCAGCCATGGAGGATGATAATCGCATGAATATGTTTATACAGTCAGAGCAGTCCATGGAATAATTACCTGGAAGGGAAATTTACTCTGACTTTCATAGATTTCCTTTAAAAGGGAACTCTTTATATTCAGGACAGTAAGACCACACCACAAAATTACGTTGACCTAACTTACATCAGCCTACAGCCACCGCAATTATTACATCGTTTGTGTATGTGCACTCTTGGCTCGTGGTGTTGGCGGTATGTGTCCTTACCAGGAGCGCTTGTATCAGTTGTATTGTCAGTGTGGAGCATTGTGTGACAGCCACTAAAAGCCAGTAACAGTCAACTTAAGTGCCTACACTGACACTGCAATGAGCTAACTACATCGACCGTGACTCTATGCCGCTGAGGGAGGTGGTGTTATTAAATCAGCATAGAGAGGCACTTACATCAGCAGGAGCCAAATTTAAGTGAAGACACTTTCACAGTTAGGTCGACACAAGACAGCTTCCATCAGCCCAATCGTGGAGCATAGACCAGGCTTAACACTTTTAAGTAGTACACCTGCTGTGTTATGTTGACTACATATATCCCTGTCTTTATATATATAAATCCTGATAACTGGAGAAAAATTCATTATGTTCTCCTATGCATAGGTGCTGGAACTAAGGGTGCTGGGGGTGCTGCAGCACTCCCTGGCTTGAAGTAGTTTCCATTATCTACAGTGTTTACGGTTTGGTTAAATAGCTCTCAGCGCTCCACTATAAAAATTGTTCCAGCACCCCTGCTCCTATGTCTGTATCAGTACAGCTCAGATTGAGTTGGTGTGAACTGACATGACATATCTAGCCTTTTGGTCTATATTGTGCTTTACAGAAGGGCACATTTCCTACAAAAGGAAGGATGGTTCAATGTTTAGGGAGCCAGCCTGGGCCTTGGGAGGATCTCAGTTCAATTCTTTGTTCTGTGGCTCAGTTTCTCAGCTGCAACGTGAGGATAATAGAAGCAATGGGCTTAAATTGGAGCAAGGGCGGTTTAGGTTGGACATTAGGAGAAACTTCCTAACTGTCAGAGTGGTTAAGCACTGGAATAAATTGCTTAGGAAGGTTGTGGCATCTCCATCATTGGAGATTTTTAAGAGCCGATTAGACAAACACTTGTCAGGGATGATCTAATAATACTTAGTCCTGCCATGAGAGCAGGGGACTGGACTAGATGACCTCTTGAGGTCCCTTCCAGTCCTACGATTCTATGATTCTAATAACCTAACAGGGGTGCGTGGTGAGGATCTGATGGACTAGGGCAATGGGGCCCATTTATATCATTAAAGTAGATAAATGTAATATGAAATATTTCCATACTTAAAGTTTGTCCTGAGGATACTGTAATAAAACTTCTCCAACTCCACAGCTTCAGCTACTACAAACATTCAGCTATTCTAACTTTTTTTTTACTTTGAACCCTGTATTATGTTTGTATTAGATGTTTTGTATGGATAACTTTTAGTTTGTGATGTTTGAGATGAATAATAAATAATCGGTGTAATATTCTTTAATTTCCAATGAGCCCCAGGAAGGATTCAGATTTTTCTGTCATCTTTTTAAAACCTCCACCCAAGAAGTGTATGCAACACATGTGAAGAACGTCTGGATAATGAGTAATTCTGAGTCATGAATAATGCTTCCAGATTTGCACTTTTGGCAGCTGAGAGACGGATTCCCTGTTTATGGTGTGTTCTGTGTTTCTCTAATTGTACTCGCTTATGGAGGCCCTGATCCTGCAATGGGATCTGGACAAGCTGGCTCTTACACCAGAATGGAACACTACTGTATACCACCCAAGTATAAGGATTAGAGGATTGAAGGATAGGAGGCTTTGTAAAAGATTTTTAAAGGTATTTAGGTGCCTAAAGATGCAGATAGGTGACTAGTGGAATTTTCAAAAGTTTCAAATTATTTAGAAAATAAGCTTGAAATACAGCAGGGACTGATGGCTCAGTGGCTTAGCAATATGATATGTTGTAGATAGTTTTTCAGCTCCAGATTGCTGCTTTGAATCTGGCCCGTGTTGTGGTGATCATAAATTGTTACTATCTGATGGCTACATGTTGCACAATCTCAGTCAAATGCCCATTGGAAAAGTGTCCACATCATGAAACTATTCATAATATTTATTGACTTTTTGTATACAGCACTCTTCGGAGGTGGAGTGATTTGAAATAACCTGCAAGGAGACCAAAAGTTGCATTCTTGTAGACAATTTCAACAGAGAGCCTGAATTAATTTGGAGACTGAATTAATCTTACCCTTAAAGTCAGTCCTCCAGATTGAAGTTGAGGTACATTGGAGAGGTGGTGTGGTGTAGCTTGCACAGTCACAGTATATGTTGTACTTGTGTAAACACACTGAAAAATGTACTTGTTGTGGAGTGTCCAGAGCTGCCAGTATGACAAGGCACTCTAACCCCCAAATGTAAAGTCTAATACATGAGAAGTAACCAGTTTACTTTTTTCTAGATAATAACTTAAGACATATATGCCATCAATTAAACATTCTGGACCAGCTCCTCAGCTGGTCTTCATTGACTTCAATGTCAATGTCATCAGGTTACTTCCTGAAGGAGTACGGCAGAAAGGGATCTAGGGGTTATAGTGGACCACAAGCTAAATATGAGTCAACAGTGTGATGCTGTTGCAAAAAAAGCAAATGTGATTCAATAATTAATTAATGGAGATATCCCATCTCCTAGAACTGGAAGGGACCTTGAAAGATCATAAAGTCCAGCCCCCTGCCTTCACTAGCAGGACCAAGTTCTGATTTTGCCCTAGATCCCCAAGTGGCCCACTCAAGGATTGAACTTACAACCCTGAGTTTAGCAGGCCAATGCTCAAACCACTGAGCTATCCCTCCCCCCATGTATTAACAGGTGTGTTGTGAGCAAAACATGAGAAGTCATTCTTCCGCTCTACTCTGCGCTGGTTAGGCCTCAATTGGAGTATTGTGTCCAGTTCTGGGCACCGCATATCAAAAAAGATGTGGAGAAATTGGAGAGGGTCCAGAGAAAAGCAACAACAATGATTAAAGGTCTTGAGAACATGACCTATGAAGGAAGGCTGAAAGAATTGGGTTTGTTTAATTTGAAAAAGAGAAGACTGGGAGCGGACATGATAGCAGTTTTCAGGTATCTAAAAGGATGTCATAAGGAGGAGGGAGAAAACGTGTTCACCTTAGTCTCTAAGGATAGAACAAGAAGCAATGGGCTTAAACTGCAGCAAGGGAGGTTTAGGTTGGACATTAGGAAAAAGTTCCTAACTGTCAGGGTGGTTAAACACTGGAATAAATTGCCTAGGGAGGTTGTGGAATCTCCATCTCTGGAGATATTTAAGAGTAGGTTAGATACATGTCTATCAGGGATGGTCTAGACAGTATTTGGTCCTGCCATGAGGGCAGGGGACTGGACTCGATGACCTCTCGAGGTCCCTTCCAGTCCTAGAATCTATGAATCTATTAATTCTAGCCTAATTACAGAAGCAAGCTGTTCCTTGGTTCCCCACTTATACGGGAGCTATGTAATTTACTATTGCTCAAATGCCAAAAGCAGGTTACTTCCCACTTCGTGCTAACTAACCAGTGGGTCACCCAACTATTCCCCATTCCTGCCTGTCCATTTGCTGACCAGTTGCATAGGATGATGTGGTCACACGTGAAGGGGATTAAACATGAACTTTATGCCCCCTTGCTTCCCCTGCAAAGGTGCATAAGGCAAGAGACAACTTTGCTATAACAAACCTAAAGAAAAGCTACAGCTAGACAACTGCTCTCCATGTGTTTTGTACTTCAGTCAATGGAGGGGAAGAATATCCAGAACACAGGCAAGATTATTCATTTTAATGCCATAAATGTGTTCCTGTGTGGATGTGAAATGCTTGATTGCTCCTAAGTATTGCACATCTGAGCAAAACAGTATAGTAAAAAAGATAGGTTAGATGACCTGTTTGTATGTTTTAGCTGTTACTTAATTATTTCCTCCAGCCTGAGAACTTTGAGGTCAACCTGAGGTCAAGCTATAGCTGAGTCAGCCTGCTCTGGTGACACCATAGCAGTGAAAGGGGCTGGGACCTGGGACTTCATTCTTTTACTCATTGGCCACAGGCCTTTAAAATGGGAGGCACCCATCTAAATCATGAAAAGCTACATCATTAGGGCAGACAGGTAGAAATCCCAGCACTTTTTTGTCCCAGAAAAGAATTTTCAACACCCAGATCTGAGACTGACACATTTGGGTGTTTGCCAGAAGGGATTCAGCATTCAGAGAAATTAGAGGAATTTACAGTGTTAGTAATTCAAAGGTAGATTGCAGCACAATGAAAGGGGATGTAGAGTATTACAGCACTATCGCTACATAAGGCCAATCAGTGGGCCAGAATATATGTCCATCATAGAGGTAGTGTTTTGACCTCCAGAAAAGAGGATCACAGCATCATAGATATGTAGGACTGGAAGTGGCCTCACTAGGTCCTGCACCAACGATGGGAAAGCGAAGCTTACACAAAGTACATTTAAGCTTGCCAACTCTGTTTCTGTTGCAGCCTAAAACAAAACAGAGACAGATTTTTAAATTTAAAAAATATATGAACCCAATACTAAAGAACGCAACATGCTTTTGCAATGTTCAGTTAAAATGTTGGTATGACATTTGTGGCTTTGCTTATGTAAAACAGTTCAATATTATTGATGAACCATGTCATGCTGAAACGCCACATAAGTAGTGGTTGTTTACAGATTTATAGGTGATATTATTGTTGGATTTGTTCAAACTCAAAACTCTAAGCAAAGCTTCTGGTGTCAGGTGGGAAAAACCTATAGGGATTAAAACCAAGTCAAATGTTCAGATGAACTCCTGAGGGATGAAACTTGTACATTTTGCCCAGCTCTAAGCATAACACACATTCAATTTAACAGGGCAAAACAGCAGTTTCCTGTGGTTTGGTCACTAAAGCAGTGATCTGCCTCCCATTTGTGTTTTGTTTTTCTGAATCATGGTGGTTACACAGATATCAGAATTTCTGATGATCTATTTGGTGAGTCTTTAAGTTTTACACAAGGCCATCAATTAGTATGCAAAGTTTCCCTTGGCTTCGATGGATATTCCACATCCAGAACGCAGGCAAGCTATAGCATTTAGCAATGAGCACTATGTGAAGAAAACAGGATAACATAAGTGAATTATTAGTCCATGATATTTCATTAAACTTCATAGTGTCAAAGAATTGGGTGCTCCATTGAGCTAGAACAATTCACCACAGCTGTGGGTCTGCCCCTGTTGAAGTAAAGCACTAAGGTGTTTTCCAAAGGATAATACCAGCCATGCTGCTCTTTCAGCAACTTTTGTACTGACAATTCACTGATCAGGAAAGAAGGGGAAGGATAAAATCTGGATGAAGTAAGGGCAAATAAAAAAGAAAAGGGTCTTATTACCACTGACTTCTTGAAGCATTTTGTTTATTTTTGTTTTCTTTCAGTAGAACGGCTGGCTGGGTATTTTAGGAAGCAATGTTAATTCCTTTAACTCCCTCAGATCTTTAGGAACTTTCCGTGCCTTAAGACCACTCAGAGCCATCTCCTATTTGGGAGGAATTAGGGTAAAGTTATAATAACAAACACATTTTTGAAAACCCTTTTCTATTTTATTACAGGACCATTAATAAAGAAACAAAAGAGGGTTCAATGGTGTTGACTTTGGTTTTGGCCTGGAAAAAAAAGTCCCAGAATTTTTAAAACAAAAGTAAGCAAACAAATTTTTTTTTCAAAAAAGCCATAGGCCAGTGTCCCAGCAGAAGAGATAAAGACATTGTCATAAGTATTCCCTCTGCATAAAGAGTTCATATAGGTTCCCAGTGAGCCCAGTGCAGATAGAATTCTTAATGCTAATGCCCAAGAGATTTTTGGGAATGAGCTTAGCCAGTCCAAGTAAGTCATGCATGCTACACAGGGAAGTGGAGCCTGGTTTCAGAAAATGGTTCAAGCTAGAACACTGTGAGTGGATGTTTTTGTGGTGAGGTGGAAGGTACATTTTGAAAAATAAAATTAAACATAATAGTCGTGAATCATCCACATTTTTCATCATTAGAACTGAACTTGATAAACATTTTTGAAATGTATTTTGAACTACAACAATAAATAACAAGACCATCTTATTAGGAAGATTAGGGCTTTGTTATTAAACATTTATATTAGAATATAAAGTGATACATCAGTTCCAAAACTAAGTAATATAATGCAAGTATTATTTTTTAATTTCAGCTTCTAGTTAAAGCTTTTATGTTTTATTCAGCCATATCTGTATCATATATAAGGCTTTTATGTCTGAGACTCTGACATATGTTCTACAATATGCATTGTTGGTGTAGCCATGTCAGTCCCAGGATATTAGAGAGACAAGGTGGGTGAGGTAATATATTTTCTTGGGCAAATTTCTGTTGGTGAGAGAGAAAACCTTTCGAGCCCTGAAGCTGTGTGTGGCTCAAAAGCTTGTTTCTCTCACCAACAGAAGTTGGTCTAATAAAAGAAATTACCTCACCCGCCTTGTCTTTCTAACATTTTCTATAGGTCAGAACTATAATATAAAACTAGAGATAGATACAAGCTGTAAAGTTCAGATCTATATTTCTTCAGAAACAGAGGACACTTAGATGTGGTGTCCTGGCTTGGGCCCATCTATACAAAAAAAGTTTGAATGTATTGAAAAACAAGAGTTAATATTTTATAGCTATTAAAAATAGAGTCATGGAGTTTAAGGCCAGAAAGACCACTAGATTATCTAGTCTGACCTCTTGTATATCACAGGCCACCACCATCAACTAAACCCAAAATCATTGGTCTGAATTTGAAGTACATGTAGGCAGTCTAATTCTCCTCTTACTTACATCAAAATAAATCTCAAGCAATGGTTACACATGTGTGTGAGAGAATCAGGCCCAAAGAACACTTTGCTGATTTTGATCACATGGGTTATCTATATAGCTCTTTTGCATTATAAGTGTCAAGATAAAACATATAGTACAATAAAATTTGGCCCTACGTTTCCCTTTGATTGCCGTCATGTGGGGGGAGTCTGTGCCCATGAACTCAGACAAGGAACAAGGAAAAAGGGGTGTTACATCAAGAGCTGGTCAAAAAATTTTTGTCAAAACTATTTTTGATAAAAAAAATGCCATTTTCGTTGAAATTGATATGTTTTGAAAAACACGTCAATTGTGATGAAATTTTGTTTAAAAAAAATGAAATGAAGCATTTCAATACTGTGAAAATGTCCTATTTTGACAACTTAAAACAGAAGTTTTGATTTTTCTTTTCGAAACAAAATTCCTTGTATGTTTTAACAGGTCTAAACTAGAATAAAATGCTTTGATTTTATCTAAATAAAATGTTTTAATCAACCCAAAATGAATTTTTTTCCAGAATATCATTTAACAGGAAATTTCTATTTTTGTATGATTTTGTTTTGTTGCAGAATAGAAAAAAATCTGAACTTTTGGAATTTCCCATGAAATGGAAAATCCTGTTCCCACAGGGGTCTAGTTTTCTCCTTGGTACATTCTCCTTTTCTCTCAGCCCCCCATAAGTCTCTCTTTGGGGATTGCTTGGAGAAGATAGGAAGGGGTGAATATGTGGAGACATAAAACTACAAGGTATTTTGTTACAGTATTGTTGCAGCATACTACATAAAAGCATCTTGTTTTAAAAGCTTTAAAAGGAGTCATGATGCCATTACTGAATAACCTAAGCCTCCTTCTATATATACCTAGCATAATGTACAAAACAGCATAGCATAGTACAGCAGGTCAGCAATAAAGGACTTCTAAACCACAAACCTCACCGCTGTCTACTGTATTTCTTCCACCTTGCCTCTGCTGCTATAAACCCATAGCACAGTATGCATCTAATGTATTAAATAAAAAGAAAATATTTTATTTTTTCCTGGGGAGAGGAAGGAAGGAAGGAAGAAAGAGCAATGTGTGACAAATGCTAGGCAAGTCACTTAGGGTCAGATTTTTAAAGGATTTCAATGGGAATGAGGTGCCTAGGTGCTTTTGAAAATCCAACTCCAGGGGGCAGAAGCTCCTTGCAAATGTTGGGGGTGGAGGGATAGGCGAAGGAGTGAGCAGAGGCCAGGGTGTGGCAGGGTGCTGACTCTGAGGTAGGAAGGCGTTCCCTGGAGGGTCTTACCTGCTCCCGGGTACATTCCAGCCCCACCGGTCCTGCTCCCCAGTCCAATCCTGGGTGCAGCAGTGCCCACCCTAGCCCCTGTTCCCTGTCCCTATCCCAAGCCCCATGGTGGCCACTCCAGCCCCTCTGGGTCCCACTCTCACCACCATGTGCTCCACCCCACACCAGGAATGTGTACGTTTACATAGGGGCTGAACTACCACAATATTTCCATTGTGGGGGCATTAGCTCCCCCTACCCACCCCTCAGTTCTCCCATCCCAATCTGACTAGGCTCCTATCTGCATCTTTAGGGACCTAAATACCTTTAAAAATTGGGTCCTTAGAGCACTGCTGGAAGGTGTTCAGAGACTATAATGATGAGGTTTTATGAAAATCTGGATAGAATAGACCAGAAATCCATAAATTGGCCTTATTTTCAGAGAACCACAACTCCCACTGATTTACCCTAGATCACACAGGAAGGCTAACCTGAAACCAGATCTCCTATTCCTTAGGCCTGTGCTGTAGCCATGTGACCCTCCTTCCTTCCTAGAGGATTATTTTTTCTCCTCACAACTGGTTTTCTCGCTTTCTGTGAATGAACTAGTATCAGAGTGGATAAATTACAACAGCATGAAAGTGGAAGTGCTTCTTTTAATTATTTTAGTAAAGCAAATCAATGTTGGAGAAAACAAATTGTTCTAGATATCAGTAAAATAAAATACATACAGCTCAGTCACTAGGAGTTCTATCCATTTTTAGATGCAAATAGTATTTATACAGATAGCTCCAATTTGGCTAATGGGAGTATTATGCATAAATGTTTTGGGGTGAAATCATGGCTCTATTAAAGCCAATGGAAAAACTCCCATTGACTTCAGTGGGGCCAGGATTTTCCCCCTTATTCTTTCAAAGGAGATTTTCACCCTACTTAGAAGTTATATATTTTCCCATTACACCAAACTCCAGTTAAGGAAAACTTTGGGATTGTACTGAATGAGAATTATGGCCAGCTTTGCAAATGGGCTGAGATTACAGCTCCTTTAAAGTCAGCCAGACTGCACAGTGGTCTGGTGTTCAATTAGCTTTAAGCGTAAGGTCCAGAGCTTAAGCTTAGCAAAGCAGCTGTCTTTCTCATTTTCACTTTTTTCTGGGACTGGGAGCAGCCTTTTCATATGTAGCAGACCAGTCCAGCTTCACCCAAACATCCAAAAACTCATTTAGCCAAAGGTTTCAGATATTCCCCAGACATTTCTGTAAACAGGGTTGTCCAGTATTTATTAAATCATTTGTAAAACTCCATTAGATTAGCTCATGGAACTTGGGCAAATAGGAGATGGGGAGAACATTATAAAAGTTCACAGATATCCAAAGGGTGTAAACACCAAGTCTGCAGCAACTGAAAGAAAGAAAGATTAGGATGAAAAATGTCCTGATAATGAGATATATTAGGTTTGGAATAGTTCCACTAGGGAAGTGGTGAAACCCTATCACTGGAAAGTTTCAAAATTAGATGGACTAAACAGTATTAAATATAAAGTAGGGGAAAACCCTGCATTGGCATGTTTATAGACTATTTGATCTTATAGGCCTTTCCCATCGCTAATATTTATGATTGAATGAAACCAGTACATTTGTATGCAATGTCTTATTTGTGTGTCAGAGTGTAATGTACCAGCTGAAAAAAACTGAGGGCGGTAAGACAACAATATTTAAATCAGAGAACCAGTGGTTCACTAAAAGTTGCTGTTATAGAATCTATGGTTTTTGAAGAGGAAATATGCCTGGTTTTGGAAAGAATGTACTTTGCTGTATACTGACTTTTAAACTATGGGCTAGGCCTCTGCTATACCAACCTTTCTGCACTAATGAGTGAGGAGGAATTTGAGAAGTCTGGTGCACATGTGGTTTGGCAGGTGCTTTATATTTAAAGGTATATGAGGTTTTGTCAAATTGTGTAGAGCTGCTCTAATCATAACCTCCAAGAATCAGTCATTGTTTACCTTAATTCTATCATAAGCACATCTGGGTAACTCTTTAAAATAATGGTAAATGTAATTAATAATGAATTGAGTTGGAAATCTGATAAAGTACTTATGACATCCATATAAGTAACAAATGAATTCATCATGGTTAATATTATTACAAAAATACTAAAGGAATTAATAATGATTTGGGTCAGTATTTGAATGTGTTACTGACATGTGGCCAGGTATAATACATGCTTTTTAAAAGCATTGTTTATCACAGATCTTACAACAGCCCTGCAAAATTAAATTTTATGTATTTATTTATTTGTTTTACAAATAAGTGGAATATCATATTTTTTTTCATTAGTATCATCCTCATAACCAAGGGCAAGCAAGCATGTTTTGTATGTCTGGACTGGTAAATTGCCATGATAATTCTGCAAGGCTGTGTTACAATAATAACAGAATAGATTTCACTACAACTTCACCTGTCCCCACCATAACTTTAGTGTATGCAGGGCGTAGCTGCACTGCCACTCCAAACATGGACAACTAAGTAGTAGCAATGGATGCAATTCTCAGACATTATAAGTTGGCATAGCTACATCTAAGGCAATGTATGGAGCTATGCCAGTGGAAGTAAGAATACTGTATGGAACCTGGGAAAAGTTTGATGGTATAATGTATGATCTCTGACTTGCGCCAGGCAGCAGTTAGAAATTAGTGACAGAGTATTCTATATTGGTTGTCTAAAAGGTGAGGGGATATTACAAAGATTTTGTCATTCTGTAGTGGTATGGAAGTCATTTAACTCAAGGGTGGAAAGCTTCTGCCACAGCCACCCAGAGACAGGGACCTTGCAATGAACCTATTCGGGAACGGAGGGGAAAGCGCCATAAGTATATATATGTATGTATATTACTATTCTGCCATTTTAATGTACAGCAATTTCAATCTTCAACAGACTTTGAGCTGACTAGTTTTGAACTCTGCCACTTAAGGGGAGTTCCAGAACTTAAAGTCACAATAAGAGTCAGAAAACTGCATATCCTGAAGTCTATAATGGTGCGACTTCAGTCATTCTCATAGCTTTAGTTACTGTCTCTATGCTGGTTACTCCCAAATCTATTTTCCTACCCATCCCAACTTCTCCCCCTCCACCAAATCTCACAATAACATCTCCATCTCCAAAACCTCCTCTTGGATGGCCTGTTATCATCTCAAACTCAGTATGTTGAAATCTTGTCTTTGATCCCAAATCTTCTCTCCTGCTCCTTTCAATATCATAGTCAACCACTCCAGTAACCTTCCTATCTCCTGGACTCACAAACACAGTTACCTTGTCTCCCCCAATTTCACATTTTTGTAACTCATTGGCTTCATTAAAGATATTCCTTATTTACAGCAGTGTGAAAGGAAAATCAGGCTTAGTGTCATTTTCTGTTTCCCCACCCTTCTCTCTCTGTGAGACTCCCCTTCACTTCCAAGCTCCTACCAAATCTTGCTGTTTTTCCTCTACGCTATCTTCAACATCTGTCTTTTTCCTCCTTGCCCATGCCTTGGTCACTTCACAGCTTGGTCATTTCTGCAACCTCTTCCTTCTCACTCTCCTTGCTCTTCGTCTTGCTCAGCTCCAGATCTAAAACGCTTCTTCCAAACTCACCTTCCTCCCTCAACACTCTGAAACACATCACTCCCCTCTGAATCACTGGCTTTCCTGACTATTCTGCATCGAGGTCAGACTTCTCATTCTCTGCTTCAAAGCCTTTCTCAACTGCACTTGATTACAACTCTGCCCTTGTTTCCACATACTCATGCTCTCACTCCCTTTGCTCTGTCCAAACCCCACTCCTAGCTGCCTCCTTTGCACTGTCTCTCTACACCATGGAAATTTCTTCTATGTTTCCCTTTATGCTTGAAACTGCTTCTTGTAGCGCCTGCTTCTGAGATGTGCTAAGTGCCTGCAGCTTCAATGGCCCAGCTCCAGCTAATGCTCCAGCTAATCCTCTCTTTTATCAAACTCCTCTGTTTAAACACAGCTCTTCCACCAAGCCTTTCAATGATGATCAGTCATCAACCTGGCCTCTGCTTCAAGTCTGCATTCTTGCCAGGTGTATTTTATGCTTGCTGTATAATGTTTCTAAATCGGGTTGTAAGCTCCTTGGGGCAAGGAATGTCTCATTTTAGCATATTGTGTAGCACATCTGTGCAGCATATTGTTGGTGCTCGTTCAACAGGTAAAACCAGTAATTTTTTAACCTTTTAAAATTATTACATAGATTTATTTTTAAAAGGAACATTTTCTCACTGGCAACATATTTTCTCCTCTTATTTGGTCCTGCAGTGAAATCATAATTGTTGTAGTCGTGATAGCACAGTTATTTCCATGGGAACTAACTGTGATGTCATAAACACCAGATTTATATCTTCTCTGCAAAATCAGGCAGAAGAAGCAGCTGTATTTAGAAGGAGAAAACTATTACTGAAATACCAACAATCTCCAATAAACACTAAAAGTCTTCATCAAAGGGAGGAATATTGCTTGAATAGATTTCTTTCTATATACATTTTTGGTTTTTAATAGCTTTCTCCACTGAGCTAGTCCCTCTTTTAGAAATAAAAATATATTTTAAAATAACTGGAAATAATAAATGTTTGGCATGAAGGCTCTAAAGTCAAAACATTTGCCTCGGACAAATTAAATAGAATGGGAAGAAAGCACCACGATGATGAGAAAAGACATAAAAATGTAATGGGCAACATTTCTCACAGCTGAACCACCAGTTACTCACTGGAGTCCCTATGACGTATTGAGGATGTACTTGTGTAGACTATTTACAAGAACTAAGAAGTGATTAATAAAAGAATGAAGTTGAAAACATCCTATGTGATGTTTTGGTTATACAAGTGGGCTCAACTTTGTAATCAGAACTCGTCAGAGAGCCACACACCCCAAAATGGTATGAATCATGACTGATTTCCTGCCTTCTCTCACTGAAAAGACAAAGAAGAAAAATGAAAGCCTTGAAAGGTAATTAGCTTTTAATTTGGAAAAAAGAAAGTTGCTTGACAAAATAATCCTTCATGTGCTTCATGTTGCAAAGCATAGAATGTTTTTATGTGAATGTTGCTATTCCATTTATTATTAAGATCAAGTTGAAGGTAATAAGATAATAAATGTAATAATGACACTTTTCACTCAATCAATATATTGTAGCGTCGTTCTTCTGAGACTCTCAAAGCATGTTACAAAAATTAATTCAGTAACAGAAGGCTGACACCAACCTTAGTTATGTTAATATCACCATAATTAATTTTCAAAACACCATTATGTGGAATATAAATAATAGCTCAGTTTTAGCCACTTTTCTATTCATACTATTCTCATCACCATAGTACCTGACAGCCTTATAACGTAAACAAGCGGAAAGTTTCTCTCTCCCTACTATTTGATGGCAGAGAAAGGTGTTGACATTAGGTATCAGGAGTTTAATTATTTGGACAAAGCTAGGACAAAGCGATGAGTTTTATACTACAATCTGAAAGCAGTAAGCTTCAAGGCCATTTTGATGTCTTGAGGAAAAGAATTACTAAATCTTGAGATGGTCACTGAAAAAGCTCTATCTGTGGCTCCCACAGTCCTTATCGTTGTTGGAAGGGTCCACTGTTCTAGAGGAGTGCAGTTGTTATGGAACATTCTGGTCACTGAGAGAATATTAGTCTCCCAAGTAGCTGAGACCTAACCCACTGTCAGTGCTGAAGATTAGCAACAAGACTATAAAGTGGATCTGTTCTTCAACACAGAACCAGTGCCAATATACAAATTTTTCAGCCACTATGTTGGCTCCCTATTGAATAACATCCCACTTACTGATGATCCCATCTACAATTGAAGCAGAAAACAGCGCCAAATCCATATCTATTGAGAATTAGGTGTAATCTTCTACCAGGATATAATCGGAAGAAGGCATTTCTAGAGGTCATCATTACTTGAGTCTTCAGATCAGTGAGACCAGAAGGATCCCAAAACTACTGACCATTCAATTTTTTGAAGCTCATTCCTCTTCTCACCAGCACTACCACTTTTTTACCTGGTTTCATTTCAGCTAACCATTCAGATGTTCTCTGTTCAGAGGTGTGGGTGCTGACTATGAAGCCTTGCAGTCCTTGTTGGACTTCTTGTGTGAAAAGTCAAATATTTATGAGGGAAGGAATTGAGTATGGGTCATGTGTATTGGCTGATGTTTCAGATTCAGGTGTTTTTTTTCTGTGAAGCTCCCACAATGAAGTGTCCAATGAGGGGCTCTGAGGAAAGGATTTATGCTGGGCATATCTTGTGTCTAAAAAATGAACACCAGGTACAAATATGAATAACTGCACTTCTTACTACTTGATTTGTACCTGCACTCAATTAGTAGGTACAATGAGCATATTAGGCTCCTGCCAGCAATTCAAATGTGGGCCTGAAAATGCAGATAGCTTGCATTCATAGGAGAGAGGCCACACTTCTGAAACTTCACTGTTAATAGTCTAAAAACACAGCTATAGATTTTCAGAAGAGTGCATGACTGTCCTGTACTCTGAAGTGGGATTGTGCCCAACATTACAGTAACGGCCTGTGTAAATGCCTCGTTAAACATTCCTTTGGTCACTGGCATACTCAGTTATGATGTGAAATTTTCTAAAAATCCAGGTCATAAACATGGTTGACAGAACATACCCCTTTTGTGCAAAAACACCAGAATTTTAGCACAATTGTTTTACCTGTTTTTTTTTAATCCAAATTTAAGAAAAAATATAAATAAAACCTAAAACCAGAGGGCCTCCATATATTGACTAAGAACCAAAATTATAGTCAGTAGGACTTTTAAAGAATGCTATACATAATGAACGGTACAATATGTCTAACAAAGCACCAGAATACAGTCCATGCAGTGATATAAAAAATCACCATACATCGTTATGCTACAAACATTTCCTATACACATTCATAAAGATATAAAGCTGTTAGTAGAATGGAAGCTATTTGAGGCTTGTAAAAGAAAACACGGCACATTATGGGGATTATTTTCATTCTGAACATATTTTTTTACTTAACCCAGTATGACTGGTTTATATTAAAACATTCAAATGTTGAAAAAAGTTCTAGGTTACAGACTGATAGTAATTGCATAAAAACTAATTATTTTTTCATTACTTTTTTATATAATTAAACATGTGAAAACAAATGTTTTGTGTAATATTCATTGTGTTTGAGAATAATTCAGGACGTTGGTAATTCCTATGGACTGGATGTTTTTGTGAGTTTGAATCTGGTGTGTCTTTTTTTCATACCAATGGTAAAATGTTCCTCAGCATTTTTTCTGCTCCTTTTTTTTATTAAAATTCTGCACTGGCTTTTATGGTCTTAATAAGTGTTCTATTGTATAGAGGTAACTTCTGAGAAGTTATTGTAGACACAAGCTTTCAGGCAAGAAAGTACATGGCTTTACTGTGTTAGCTATCTTAGGCTAATGCTAGAGGGATAAATTCTAATATTACATTTGCCCCCCAATAAGGCATGATATGTAGATGCACCACCCCAGAGGCAGTCCATAGAAGTGACAGTGACTTCTCTGTGGAGAAGTAAGTTGCTGTCCCTGATCTAATACCCATTGAACTCAATAGGAATCTTTTATTTGACTTCATTGGCTGGCCAATTGAACAGATCTCTACTAGTTTATACCAGTAACAAACTACTTCTCCCTCCACCTCGCTCAGCTGCACTGGCCAGAGCATTCTGAGGCTAGAGCAAGTCCTGCCTGCTACCTACCCATATGTATGGAAGAGAAGCAGCAGCCCCAAAGACACGGCTCTCCTTCCTTTGCTGTGACCTCCTGGTACTCCCTAACTTTCCTCTGTGCTGTAGTACGGGCAGGTGACTAGCTTGCCATCGGAATTTATATTTCTTACAAAATAAACATACTCATCTCTCTTGGTTCAAATGCCTTTGAAAACATCTCTCTTCACCCATTAATTTCTTTGCCATTATTGGATGCTTAAAAGCATTTTGGATACACTTCACTATCCTTCTAGTCACCAGAGCTCTCTCTGCCACCTTCAGCTCCTGTTTCTCCACCCCCCCCCCCCGCCCCTATAGGCAGACTAATGCTCTAGCCTATTGATTCTTTCTCTGTAACTTACCTAAAATATCATCTTTTCCTTCCTGCCTCTAAAATCCAGTCTACTACATAGTCATCTCTGTCTGGTTTCCCTGCACTTCATCTTGTTTGCCTTCACTCCATTGAAAGGGCATATGCTAAAATCATTTTCCTCACCTACTGCTCACCAGATCCTTTCATTGTTTTCTCCTTACCCTCTACATCCAATTAAACTTATCTCCCTCAATTTCAGGGCTTTACAAGCCCCCCTATATCTACATCTTTGCTCTTCCTTCTCTCTTCTTGACTACTTCCACATCTATAGAAGACCAGACTGAGACTCAGGAGATCTGAGTTTTATTTCTGGCTCAGCAGTTGACCTGCTGGGTGACCTTGGGCAAGTCTCTTCATCTCCCTGTGTCTCACTTTCCTAAGCTGTAATATGGGAATGAGGATACTGACATCCCTTGTAAAGTGCTTTGAGCTCTACTGATGAAAAGCACTGATAAAAGTAGGTATGATTATTATTATTATTATAACTTTATAAAACTTCCTCCAAATGGGACAATTTGGATTCTTTTTGTGATCTCATCTGCATCCCTTCTTCCATGATATTCCTGAAATCTTCCTGTCTCGCTGTCTTAGTATCAAAGTATTCATACCATGCTAATCATCTAAGAGGTCAAGTTTCTGTCCTCTGACATCACTGCTGTGCTCTTCATTGATTCTTCCAGGATCTTCCCTATATGTAAGATCCCACAGGAGACAGCAAGGTCAGCTACAGATACCTCACTTTACAAGGGTCCATAGGCAAATATCTAAGTATTATTACAACTTTTGACTAAACCAGGTTCTTACAACATAGGTCTTTGAGTTGTCACAAGCCCAATTGCAATGTAGTTATCTTTGCTTTTACTGTATGATTGTAACATAAGCTGCTGTTTTCACTTTGAAATATTTTCACTATGAAATATTGTTTCGTTAGGAAAGAAGCGACATATATATTTTAGTGGACTACTGTATTGTTAAACAAAATGTTCATTATCCAAGTTGGTTTCTGTTTTAAAATCCACTTTTTTTTTCTTTTCTTATGCTACTCTCCAGAAATTCACCGGGCAGTGAATTCAAACTTTAAACAAGAATTTAACTAATTAAATCCAACAAGTTTATGAGACAGCTACAGGGGGTAAAAAAAAATGAGAGAAAAGGAAATAGGCAAAAGGGGAGAGGTTTGGTTTGCAGAATTGATTTGACTTCAACCCCAAAGACAGCTGTAGTGTAACTATACAATACAGTTAAATGAACAGATGTGTGCACTATACCACACGTTCATAAAATAAATGGTAGTCTTTTTATATGCATGCCTGCTAAAGGAATAAGAATAGAAAATAACACATTTCCAGTCCAGAAAGGAATAAAATATCCAACCCATGCAGAGGGATTGGTCTATAGCTCTCCTTGTTTATTAGAATAGTAGTAGAGGTGAGAAAGTACAATTAATCAGCATCCAACAGTATGATCCTTAAATATAAAAGGGTGATGGTTTGGTAAAAAGAAGATGTCTACTGAACAACAATTTAAGCAACTGTTCCTATTTTATATAAACAATAGTCTACCTTTTTAAAGACGTCTGACATACATTTGGCAAGTTCCTACTGGTGCTGGAATTGCACATACAAATGGTATGAATCATGAGAGAGAAATGGCACAAGAATGTTAGTCTTCATGTATTGTGATAAGATGCTATAAGAAGATTGATGGCATCATGCAAGAAACATTGACTGAAGAAGAAACACTACCCTGGCAAGGAAGAGTTTTTCTCCTTCAAGGGAGTTCTTCATGGAAGATAATACTCCAAAATCCACTCCTAGAAGACATGAAAATCTTTTAAAGAAGACCTCAACTCTCACTCCATCTCTACACTCAGGGATAGAACCCTGAAATGACACACTCAGGCACTATGGAAATCTTACAAAGGGTGATGTCTTCCTTTATAACATAGGAATCTTTGAATTGGAACACGATATTGACATAGAAATCGTCCAAATGAGACCCACAACTTCATTAAGGTGAAGGGAATCCCCCCTCATCAACAACAGAAAAAGCTTCAAAGAGGAACAAAATCTCCAAAGACGAACATGTTTGAAGGGGATGTTTCAACAGTGATGGGGAGCTTTTGAAGGAGAAAGCAATGGCAAGCACTGTGAACTCTTGAAAAGGGGTCACCACTTAGCCACGTGCAGCCTTTGAAGAAGGCCCCAGACACATTGTGTAAAGCCTTTCAAGTGTTGCTACAGATACAGTTACAATTATAGACAGATATTGTGAAGGCTGGAAATCTTACTGTGTTTAGCTCTTGATTGGCCTACAAATACATGGCTGAGACAAAGGGCCAGTCCAGATCCTCAGTTGCTACAAATTGGACTTTGTTGAAGCCAAAGAGGATCTGGCTATTGGGGAGAATCAGAGCCCAAAAAAACTTAAGTGGATTTTCAACTAAATCTATCTATAACATACATCCTTCCTCCATTTCTCACCACTGAGACGTATAGCAGAATCCTCTACCAAGACCGTATTCAGCTGGTGTTATTAAGGCTGATTCCCTCCTCAGCTATAGCAATGTGAATAAGGAATAACTCCACTGAAGTCATTACAGCTATACCAAGGTAGGTGAGAGTAGAATCAGGAAATCAGAAGAACCAGATTAGTTTAAATCTAAATTAAAGACTCAATTTTTTGTATGTTATAGCACGTCTCCCATGCCAGATGCCTGCCAACCCTAGTCCCAGCACTCAGGCTACAGCCCAAGCCTGAATGTTTACACTGCAATTAAACAGCCCCTTAGCCCAAGCCCTGTGAGCCCAAGTCAGCTGGCACAGGCCAGCCGCAGGTGTCTAATTGCAGCGTAGACCTACTCACAGTGGCCTTGTAGCTGAAACACTCTCACTCTCCTTCTAAGCACACAGGAAAGAGAAAAATCCACCACCACCATCTGGGGAGCGAAAGAATAATTAAATGATCTGTCCCTCCAAGGTGGCAAAGAGGAGAAAGGCCCCTGCCCGATTCGCCCAGTCGTTCTGAGCCTCAGCATTCTGCTGCAGGGGCGTGGAGATGACAGCAGGAGAAAAGTTCTGGCCCATTGAGCCTCAGTGTCAGTGGGTGACTGACTCCAAGGGAGGGTGGGAGGTTTTGCTGGCTGCCTTGGCCATTCTCCCTTCCTAGCTACTTTGCACTTACACAACCGTGCCCCAATGGAGTTTCTACTAAAGAAAAATAAATGAAAAAAAGAAAAAATATTGGCCAAGCTAATATTCCTTCCTACTTGCTTTATATTACACAACCAAGTATGTTAACTCTAACACCACACCATGCATGTAGCAGTATGAGTTAGAACAGCTGTAGCCACAGTTCAAGTGCCCTCGAACACTGAATTTTTCCAGTGTCTCACAATTACAGAAACACCTGTGCCAAACAGCTTTCTTCTGATCCTCTATAAAAGTTCACACAAAACACTTAAACGTTCTCATTTTGTACAGGTCTGTTGCCTGGAAGCCAGCTCAGTGCTTCTCAATATGGAATCTGGAGAACTGTTCGTTTTCATGCCTCAAAGAGAAAATATGCAGGTGCAGTAGTAGGCAAGTGATTTCATCCGTTGATTATTTGCTTGTCAAAGGGCATTGCATAAGATTCTGTGGCAAAGATAATTTTCACAGTAAAACACTTTGGTACATAAATGTCTCTTGCAAAATAAATAAATAAAAAGCAGAAATATTGTGACAACAAATGCTATGGTATGTGCAGAAATATGTGTCCTAAATTCCTGTGGATATAACCTCTTCCACAAATATTTTCTAGCTTATGTTTTGCTATGTATTATGTATCTCTGTGCATATGATATGCATATGCCATGGCAAAAGCCTTGAGCATGAATAAGTTTGGATTGGTTGTTATTCCACAAACAATAGTGCTTCAGTTACCCTTAGGAACTGCTGGCCAAAGTCTTTTGGATTATTTACAGGTAAAACTACCCAAAGTGTCTGTTTAAACAGGGTCAAAAGACACTCTTCCCTTAGTAGTTACTGCAGAAAGCATGGCTACTATCTTTCAGACAGGGCTTCAAAAAAGGGAAAGGGAAAATTCAGAATTCAGCTTACAAGCTTAAGTATTTGTCTCATAATCGGAGTCTGAATATAAGCACGAAAGCTGAGGAGTATGTAATAATTATGCAGCATCTCAAGACTTGGTTTTCCATAGCCATTTCTCGGTCTATGGAAATTTTTCTGTATCCAAAAAGTTGACAAAGAACATATAGTATATAATACTTTAAAAGGTCCAGAGGTCTGATGTCTTAAAATGGGGAAAGCCTTCCACCATCTTTACTTACAAAGACCAGTGGAGAAAATCACTGAGTTGTTTCATTTGTTCCTACTGTTTGCTTAGCAGGTAATAAATAATAGTACTGTAATAATATGGTAAGTAATGTACGTAGGACAGTGCAATCTGAACTACTCAGACACACTCAGTAGTTACCACTCAAGAAAAATACCTAGGTGTCATTGTAGACAGTACAGTAAAACCATCTGCTCCAATTGCATTGGTAGTGAAAAAAGTAAAGAAGATGTTAGATTATATCATGAAAGTGATAGAGAATAATACTGAAAATATCATAATGCCATTATGCAAATTAGTGCATGCCCTTACCTTGAATATTATGTTGTATTCTGGTTACGCCCTCTCAGAAAGGATTTAGCAGAAATAGCCAGGCTCCAGAGACAGGTGACAAAACTGATTAGAAGCTTGGGAAGACTTCTGTCATGATAAAAGATTATGACATTTTAGTTTAGCAATAAATAAGACCAGCCATGATAGAAGCACATACAGTAAAATAATGAATGGCATAAAAGAGGTGAATTGGATGCTGCTATTTGGCTTGTGTGTTTGATCCCTTTCCCATACCATTTGTCTGCCTTGTCTATTTAAACTGTGAGATCTTTGGGGCAGGGACTGTCTATTACTCCAAACTTGTAAAGTGACCAGCACAGTGAGATCCTGATCTAGTCTGGTCAGTAGGCACTACCATAACAAACATAATCAACAATAATAATCACTTTTCCCTAATACAAAACAAGGAGATAATTAAATTAAAAGGCAACACATTTAAAATTGTTAAAAGGAAACAGTTTTGTACCCAACACACAACTAACCTGGGAATCTTACTATCACACAATGATATTGAGGCAAGGAGTTGAGTATACTTTTTAAAAAAGGATTAGAAATGTACTTTATTTTATTTGCACCGTCCTCGGAAGCATCTGACACTGGCCACAGTCTGAGACAAGATTCTTTCTTGACCTCCCTCTGCTGCCCCTGTGGAGCTCAAGAACAAAGATTGTGTCGTCTGGTTATGGACTCCCCTCTTTATCATCTTGATGATGGATGGATGCACTTGACATCTTCAGATGATGCTGCCATGATAGAGTGGCTACATCACTTATCCAATCTTCTAACTCATTGTTTGTGCCATCAGAAAACAACTTAGACTATGGCTACCTTCCCACTGTTCAGTCATAGGGGTGTGAACAGCAGTGCACACCAAAGTTCTGCGCTGTAATTCACCTATGTGGAGGTGGCAATTGTGAATGAAAAGGTGCCTACATCACAATAATGTAGTCCTGTTTAAAGAGAATTACATTAATGCGAACTAGGAACTTTTTAGTTTGTGCCTGCAGCCTCCACACAGGGGAGTTATAATGCAGCATTTTGGTGTGCACTGCTATTCACACCCCTGTAGTCCGAACTGTGAACTGCCAGGCCATGTAAATAAGCCTTTAGAAACATCTGGTACTGGTCAATGTCAGAGACAGATACTGGCTTTGCATTACTGATCAGACCCAGTATAGCAATTTCTGTGTTACTGTATATATAAATAAGATTTCTCTCTTCCCCTCCCCCCCTCCCATTTTAATTATTTTAATCAGGGAAACAAGGGAAGGGAGCAGAAAAAAGTCACAACTGGGAATACAGAAGCTTTCAAATGTATACATTTTGAAGTAGGCCTAATACAACCCAAACATCTGAGAGGGGATGTTAATGGTGTGGTTTACCCACTGAGATCAAAGATTATACAAGCATCATCCAGCTGTAGTATTTATGGTTCCAGTTTTAGTTTCAGTAGATAGAAAATATGTTCCAGCATCATAATCTTACTTGCATTTGTTGTCTATTTCAAGTACTGGCACTTACTTTAGTATGTATATTGTGGCTACAGCGTGTGAATACATGTTGGCACTGATTCCCTAGCAGACACAGAAAACCTGCCTCCAAGCTAATTTATAATCTGCACATATGTCCATGAGCCTTTTATTAGTTTATTGAAAAATATCTTTATAAAGCACATAGGAAAGATTCTGTGCTGCTCTGTTCCCCATGACATAAGTTCGGCATTAACAAGTTGCACTTCATGTTTAGCTGTATGTGGTAATAATATGTAAAGATACTTCATATATCAGATGATAGGTCAAATCTTTCTCACCTTCCTCATGCAAGTAGCCCCATTGCTTTTATTTACACTTCTAATATAAGGAAGGCAAGTAGGATTTACTCTCTGTGTAAAATTATTCTGCAGTATTGTAAAGCATCTCCCATCTCAACAATATATGATACTCCATTAGCTCTGATGTTGTTCATTTGTTCAAACTAAGCCATGCAAAATGGTATTTTTTGTTTATACGTGTGTGTGTATATAAAAGAAATCTGATTATGCAGCAGGTTTCATTGACTCCTAGTTTGTATGATTCATTACTGCCAAACATCTCCTGCTCTTTAGATTTTCTGTGTTTAATGTATCCCACATCATTCTATCTAGGAAGGATTATGAAAATCCAGTTAACCACAATTTCCTTGACAATATTCTCTTCCCTTGTTTATAAATTATTGCGGAACACAGGTCTGTAAATGAGTCACTGCTTTCAAGAACAGTCTACTCAGCTAACATAATCTTGGTCCTGTGTTAGGCTTAGGTGGGTTGTTTTTGTATAATTATCACGCAAGTAATCAGGAACCGGAATCTCTTAGAATGTTTATAAATATAATGAAGAATCATTATCAGGACTTGGAAAAAATACTTTACACAGCCTGGAAAAGGTTCAGGCTGTGATATTTCTCCATCATCTTCCATAGGAAAGGAAAGCAATCTGTGTAATTAGAGATAGGTGTAAGCCACATAGTTCAGATCCAGGTCTGGGTACAAGTCTGAGGATTTAGAATTTGGGTCTGAGCCATATCAGCTTAAAATAATACAACAAACTAAAGAGTAAGGTTTGCATTGTTTACAAGGTTTGGCACAAAGTGTGCAATTTTATTGTGAATCAATAGATGGTGCTATTATAGATCCCTTTACAAGTTCTGCTTGAGCAGAGAGGAAGTTAGATCTTGGCTAAATGCTAGTTGTGATATAGTTCTGTTTAGAAGCTGTTGAATATCATATGTAAAGTTTGTACATTGCCCGAGTCTCTCTCATTTCTTAGGTGCTGGGATGCTGCTACCAGGATACCCCAAAAAATTTAAAAACATACATTGTGTCAGAAACACTGTAAGTGCAAAGTAGCCTAAGAAAGCGCAGCTGACCAGGTATATAGAGTTTACCAGAATCCAAATTCCCTAGGATGAACTAGGAAAGCATTATTCTTCCTGAAGAGTGGAATATATTTAAGCAACACACAGTTATAGACCTTTATAATGCTGGGATTGGTGTGTCAGTTGAAGATTAAAGAGAGCTGAGGACATATAACAATAGATTCGAGGCTGGCGCTGACACAGCTGCACAGGGAAATAAAAGGAATAACAACACACACACACACACACACACACACACACTCCTGCATGGCTGCATTGTATCTTGGCTTCAGGAACAGTGGGAAAAGGAGGCTCCATGCTGTTACTAACTCCCTCAAAAAGCAAGTGGATGAGGGAATGGTTATGGAGAAGTAAGGCATAGGCAGAACCTTGACTGCGCTTCCCAAAACACACAGCCAGCAGAGCTGGTAGGGTGTGGGAGGGATATAATCTGCACCAGATAAAGGGCTAGCACACATTTCTTCTTCCCATTTGGAGCCGGAGTTCCTTTTCTGGGCTCCTCCTGTGATGGCACATCTATATGGCTTCCTCTAGGGAAGGTAATGAAGAAGGGCTCAATGTGACCAATGATGAATATGTAACCCCCAAAAGCGAACCCAATATGTGCATGCTATACATTTTGGGGCAGACTTTCCAAAAAGCTCAGGACCAGATTTTCAAGGGCTCAGCGCTCACAGTCAGGGCCAGATTTTCAAAACAGCTTTCAAAATACTTTACAATTTCATAGCACCTTGATGAAGACATCAATGAACATCACTGAATTTGGCCTCAAAACACAACTGTGCTGTAAGATAAGTATTATTTTAGTACATTTACAGAGAGGTAAATTGAGACAAGGAAAAATGAGGGGACTTGCTCAAAGTGACTATAAGTGACTTTGCTCAAGATGACACAAGGAATAGCAATCATGATTTTCTAATTCCCAGGCTATGCCTTAACACAAGTCCATCCTTTCTCTTGACAATAAAGTCTAGCAATACAGTACAGGCTCTTTTATAGCAGTATATTACCCATTAGTCTTCTTATAGTAGTATATTATGCATTGACAATAGATTATTGAACAGATTCTCAAAGGGATTCTTGCAAGGTTTGTACAATTTATATTGTGCATTCATACAAATCAATATGTTGTATCTGTAGGTTTGGGGGAGAGAAATCCCTGTTCCTTGGTTTCATATTTCTGCATGATATCTGTATCCCTTTAAATCCAGCAGCAACTACGATGCCTAATGACTAGTAACAGTTATTTCCGGAAAGTGGCTGATCTGCATACCTCATGTTCCATCTTTCCTTGGATCAAGTTGGGAAAAGGAAACTACTGCAGGAAAGAAATGATCAATGCAAGGTCTTCTGATAAAATTGTAGGAGGTGGAGCCAAAGAAGTATTTGAATATGCTAATGTCAGCAAATGCAGTTTAAAGAAGGAATCAGCCCCAAGATCCGTAATATGATAGGAGTCACCATTGCCCAGTTTCTTACAGCCAAAAAACAGCAGACAGCTTCAATCCTAAATTATCTTTCAACCCTACAGTCCCTAAACCTGATTTTAGTTTGCTTACTTTACATCTTAGGATACAATTAGTCGAGTTGAATAAATGCCTTATTGCCTTCTGAGTGTTCTCTCAGGATAATGGAACATGCTTGATTCTCTCAGTAGACAGCCAGCAGAACTCAGGCTGCAGCAGCAGCAAGTCTGCCCAGAGAAGTTGTACAGTTATCGCTACACCATTAGGGTGTTGGCTAATGAGGCCCAGAAAGTGGTAGGCGCTAACTAGGCTGGGGCAGGCCAAGGCACCCAAGAGATGCACCAGTTCATCACATCTCTCACAAGGGCTCAGCCAATGGGGTTCCTATGGACCCTAGCTGATTATAAAACTGCTCCTCTCTAACAAAACCCACAGGATATATATTATTGCCACCTGCCCACCACCAAGTGAATTGCCTTTCTGGGGCAGTTATTTAATAAACAACAAAGGGCATGTCTACACTGCAATTAAAAACCTGCGGCTGGCCAGGGCTCAGGCTAAGAAGCTGTTCAATTGCATTGTAGATGTTCAGGCTCGGGCTGGAGCCTGGACTCTAGGATCCTGAAAGGTGGGAGGCTCCCCCGAGTCCAAATGTTTACACCATAATTAAACAGCCACTTAGCCCAAGCCCCACGAGACCAAGTCAGCTGGCACAGGCCCCCGCAGATTTTTAATTGTAGTGTAGACATACCCTAAAAGCCTCAGAGCTCTTACATCCTCCAACAGACATTTGTGGAAGCCAGTGATGTACTAGTAGCTGTTTTTACACAATGAGAATATAAACAAGTTAAAGAAATATGGGCTGGATGAATGGACTATAAGGTGGATAGAGAGCTGGCTAGATCATTGGGCTCAACAGGTAATGATCAACGGCTCCATGTCTAGTTGGCAGCCAGTTTCAAGCGGAGTGCCCCAAGGGTCGGTCCTGGGGCTGGTTTTGTTCAATAACTTCATTAATGACCTGGAGGATGGCGTGGACTGCACTCTCAGCAAGTTTGCAGATGACACTAAACTGGGAGGAGTGGTAGATACGCTGGAGGGTAGGGATAGGATACAGAGGGGCCTAGACAAATTAGAGGATTGGGACAAAAAAAAACATGAGGTTCAACAAGGACAAGTGCAGAGTCCTGCACTTAGGATGGAAGAATCCCATTCACTGTTACAGACTAGGGACCAAATGGCTAGGAAGCAGTTCTGCAGAAAAGGACCTAGGGGGAGGTTTAGGTTGGATATTAGGAAAAGCTTTTTTACTAGGAGGGTGGTGAAGCACTGGAATGGGTTACCTAAGGAGGTGGTGGAATCTCCTTCCTTAGAGGTTTTTAAGGTCAGGCTTGACAAAGCCCTGGCTGAGATGATTTAGTTGGGAATTGGTTCTGCTTTGAGCAGCGGGTTGGACTAGATGACCTCCTGAGGTCCCTTCTAACCCTGATATTCTATGATTCTATGAACACAGAGAATGAAATCCTATACAACTCCACTAGAGGGTGGCTCCTTTAGAACAGACCTGTAGTGACAGTCCTAGGCCAGTCTGCATTGTTTAAACCTCATCTGTGATTTTCATTTTCCAAAACTGTGGGCATAATGCCAACTTCAAACCCTTTCCCTTAGGTTTTTAAACTCAATAGTACTTGGTGCATGTACTATTTATGAGGCATGAAAATGATCAATGTTGCATCTTCCCTAACTCAAATCTCTCATCATTTTTTCCTCAATTTTTCCTAATTTTGGTGCCCATGGAACAGGAAAGTACATTGGACTGATACATCAAGAAAATAAAACTGCTAAGTGCAATCTTATTTGGAAGTGTCTGTGTTTCTGAATGACCCCCTTCTTGATGATAAAATATTTACTACACTACAAAAGGATTTAGAAATATTTAGCTCAATAGCAGGCAGTGTCAGATTAGTGCTTAGATGCCCAGGAGACGGATGCCCTCATAATACCTAAAAGTGAGAGATTAGATTTGAAGATATTCTTGTCTTAGCTCTTTAGTTGGACACTGGTGCAGACATACAACACTCAGCCTTACCAGTTTAACTAAAAACAATTTAGATTAAAAAGAGAGGGACTAGGACAATATTTCCTCTCCAAATACAAATAACCCCATCGCTGTATACAATACTGTGTAACTCTCCCTCAGAATCCCACTCCTACCCATGCCTGTTATCATTCCTCCCTGTGTCAGTTGTATCTCTTCTAATGTGGGGTTTGATCCTGACTCCTAGATTTTAAGATAATCAGTGTAGGAAAAAAGATGTTGTTCCTTCTGTTTATGGTTCTATATAACTAATAAATAAAATCAGCATCATTATAATGCAATTCCATTCAAAGACTACAATATCACACAGGTTATGTCCTGTAATAGAATAACAAGAGATGTAGCTTTAAACAAAACAGGTTAAAAATTAGATTTATTTAATTTTAAGTGGTCCTAGGAGTTCCAGATTATTTTGTTGGTAAACTATTGTTTTCCTCAGAAGAACAAGGCACTTCACTTTCAGGACACAGTATTCCAAAGCTAACCATGTGGTTTTCAGGCATTAAATTTTGAGCCAAAAAGCACGCTGAGTCTGACATTAAAATGTCTCTCGTACATATGGCCTAGATTTGTTACTTCTTCATCTTTGAATTATTACTTGCCTTTAAAACTGAAGAATGACATGTTTTAAAGATTTGTATTTTATTAGTATAATGTATTAATAAAGTGTCCTTAAAGGTTTTGCTGAAACATTAGGCCTTAATTTCAGACCATTCTTTTGGTTTCAGACATTTTTCTGCTTTGTTCCAAATTTATGCCTGTGAAATATAAGTGGAAATCTTCAGTTGTGACTAAGGTCTTTTTAGAAAACAGGAGAGAATAGGTCATTTACACATCCCATTATACAGTTCTTCTTTGTTTCTTAGTAAGCAAGCAAAATATAAATTGGAGAGGTATAAAAAGAAGGATCTGATCTGATAGAATTCATTCTTGATCCTCAAGAGGTCACTCATTTTATGAATTCCCAGCAGATACAGAGAAGCTAATCATGGCAGTTAACATTACTTCAATAAACATATTTTCCAGATTTCCCCACACTTTCACAGTACTTGTCTTATTGCTCTTCACTGCCTCACTATGTATAACAGTTGAATTACTTTCTCAGCTTTGCTCAGCTTCCCTCTCATAATTTGATGAGCACCAACAGTATGCTGACAGTACCACATTTTTTTATTCCTGTTCTCATGCAGTATTTTATTGAGACCTAATTGTTCAGCTAATTCTTCTTTCCCTTTCCCCAGCTAACTGGAGTTGGGTCGCCAGATAGTCCTTTTCCAAGGACCATTGCTGGTCCAATGCTTGCTCCATATCCACTCCATCCCTCCATACACAGCCTATCCAATGTTTTCTTGGCCATCCTCTTGTTCTCCATCCATGAACTCTAGTCACAAATGCCTCCTTAACAGGATTCCTTTCATTCATCCTTTGTACATCTCAGCTTTCTCTCTTGCAGCTTCTCCCTGAAACCATAGACATTGGTCTCACACCTGAGGACATCATTCCACTTGTGGTCAAGCATGTCCCTCAAGCATCTCATTTCAGTGGCTTTAAGTCTTTTCCAGTGCCTCTCTTTAGTTGCTTGTGTCTCTTATCTGTACAATAGAGCTGCTTTTACTATGGATTAGTATAGTTGTCCCTTAAGTAGTCTGATTTAAGTTTATCATAAATCACTCCACTTATTTTGCACCAGACTTCACCCATACTCAGTAGCCTTGCTTGCAGTTCTCTGTAGATTTCTCCATTTGCCACTAACCCGCCCCCAAGGTACTTAAATGCAGAAACCTAATTGTTCAGCTTCCTGCCCTTGTAATTTCCTCTCTGAGAGAAAAAAAAAGTGCTTCAGTTTACAAAGATGAAAATTAGACATGGAGAAAAGTTTCCTTGTCTCATCTGCACTGTAGATCACATTTCCACAAAGTGGGCCTCTATTGAATATTCTGTTCTGATTCTATATGAAGCAGAGACCTGCAAAGACCTCACAGGATTAAGGCCTAGTTCAGGGTTGCCAATTGTCAGGATTTTATTATAAGTCTTGTGATGTGTAGAGTTTTTCTTAAAACCCCCAGCTGCTAAAATCAAGAGATTGCATGAGAATCTCAGATTTTGGTTTTTAAAAAGGAAGTTGCTAGCCCTCCTAGTTATGCAGAATACATGACCTGAGTGCACCCTGAAGTCTCAGAAACCAGAAGGCAAGGAAAAAGAATGCAAAATGTATTATTTTTAAAATTCTCATGATTTTTAGGCCAGTCTCATAATTATGTGAACTCATTATGAAATTATGAATTATGAAAACTTGGTGTTGACGTTACTGCAGGGCCTTAAGGAAATAGACTATAGCTAACGAGAGCAAATGTCTCAAGTCAGATACTTAGTCATTTCCCTCACAATGGCATTAGTGAGAATTAAAGAGCTGCCTTCTAGACAACAGTTATTACTATCATTCTTAGAATATTGGGCATTGATCCTGCCAAATATTACACAGATATGTTGTCTTTGTTCATGCAAGTAGTCCCACTGAATGGCACTGTTAGTGTAAGGACATTCACCTAAGTGTGAGTGTGCAGGATTTAGCCTTTAATTTATCAATATTGGATTATATTGTGACCTTTTCATGCTCATACGGAGGGTGCCCTCTGCGCTGTGCTCTCCTCTGCAGTAGGGATTCTTCCATTAAGGTGGGACCCAGAGGCAAAAAATGGGAAATATATAGGACTTGGAGCCAGTACCTTTCCCAGACCTGAAGAATAGCTCTGTGTAAACTCAAAAGCTTGTCTCTCTCACCAAGAGAAGCTGGTCCAACAAGAAATATGACCTCACCCACCTCATCTCTCAATACAAAACTGTGTTTTTGACCCCAAAATAATGCATAGCAGGCTTGCTTCAGGAGCTTCTCAGACACCATTACTGTACACTTCAGTTCCAATGTTACCTGCTGTGCCACTTAGCTAATATAACATCATCTCCTTGATTTGTGATGACGAATTCATTTCCTAAATGTAAATTACTGCTGTTTATGCAACATAATTGATTTTTTTTAAATAGGCTGTAGTCAAAATGCTGATGAACCACAAAGTTGTGTAATACATGACTGATGCAGTAAATGTTGAAATAAAAATGTATTTCAAAACTTGGTACATTATGAACAATTTATTTCAATACAAAGGAATTAGGAAATGAAAGAAATATTCAAGATAGTTATGAGCTATCCTTTATCCGGATATGAAATATAAAAGCTTCCCTTAACAAGGTTACAATTGTAAACACTTAAACTTTGTCCATTGACAAATTATCAATAATAGGAATGCATCATATTCAGGTCTCCCTACTGGAAATTCCATTTAAAACTGTTAAATCAGTTCCTAGTGGTTCCATTGACAACTGGTTTTGGAACAGACCAATGGGTCTATTGGTCTACAGGTTCTGAAGCTATTGATTCATAGGATTAGGTTGAAGGAATCAGTAGCTTCAGCATCTAGAGGCCAACAGAACCACTGATGGAATCTGCTGGAATTTTGGTTGGGTCTACCAAATCTAGGCATGCTCAGAATGAATACCAGAATGAAAGACTTCATGGTTGTTCTGTTTCACCAAATCCTTCTTGGTAAACTCCCTAAAGAATGAAAGATTTAAGACCAGATGATAACTGTCAAGATTATCAGCATCAAGAGTTGATTTCACACACACACATACACACCACCTAGGTACATATTTGCAAGGGTGAAGACTTTCAATCCAGTCCAAATCAAAGCAGTCTTCTCCGCAAAGTAGATGGAAACACATGATTCTGTGTGCAAGCAGACAAACCAGGCTATCCATCACCTAGAAGAGTCCCTCTGATCTGTTCTTCATAAATGCCACAGTGGAGAAGAAACTTTTCTTTGCCTCCATCTCAACCATTACCTTAACATTTCAACAATTCTTTGGCACAATCAGTCTGACTCAAATCATAATGCCTGCTCTAGCAGGCATCCCACTTCCTCTATCACAGGTTGTCTGTTCACCAAGATGATGTGCAAGAAAAATGAAAAAGAAGGTGGCATTTAGGCACTATCACATACACAATTCAGGACAACAGATGATGATGATAATGTCCCACTAAACTATCACTGGCTAAACAGCATACTGAAATTCATCTGACTCCATTAATCCCTAACAGTAAATCATTATAATTGGTCCTATTCCTGGATGGGAGCAAAAGTGAACCCAAACCTCACAATGAAGTCCATCACAAGGCTGTAATTCTCAAATACACATACACCACCAATCCCAGTTGAAAAACAAGAGATTGTCGCTCTGTTTATGCACTGAGACAGAAATAGTCCCATGGTTGCCATGGTCATGACTTCATGAGCTAGCCTAGACAAATCATCATTTGGTTGGACATTGCTATCACCCAAGACAACCTGTGTCAGTATTGCAAACTATATTGGACAAGAAGTGATTCAGTCTAACCATTTTCACCAAGATGCATGCTGCAGTCTGTACACCAGTCAAATCCTCATTTTAACCTCATTCCAGGATTCACAGTGAAATGAACTGGAGTAGAAAATGATGTGTCTCCACAAATCCAATTAATCAGATATGCATTTTAGATTGATTTAGACTACCAAGAAGAAAAAATAAGTAATAGCAAAAATTAATTGAAATTTCATAGTAGTTATTTGTAAACTACATCCAGCACCACTTTAATCTTGGATTGAGTCATAGAATCATAGAATATCAGGGTTGGAAGGGACCTCAGGAGGTCATCTAGTCCAACCCCCTGCTCAAAGCAGGACCAATCCCCAACTAAATCATCCCAGCCAGGGCTTTGTCTCCAGCCTAGCTCCAGCTGCAATTGGCTGCCAACTGACAAGTCTTTTGAAGTATGCCACACAAAATGTTCCAGACCTTAAAAGTACAATACTCCCATGCAGCTCTCACAATTCTTAAAGCTCAATACATCAGGCTTGCTTGTTTGTAATTTTAAAATGATAAATTTGGGATTGTATCCCCAGCTGTGGCCAAGCTCTGCTTGGCAGAGTTAAGAAAAGAATAACAGAACCCCAATCCTAGAGCAGGGTGGGGACCATTTTGGACCCAACATAACTTAGCCTAAGTGCAGCTCTAAATTACACTAGTTGGAATAGTCTCCTAGGGACTGCTCCACTTACCAGTGATTGCTCTTGCCATGCTCTTGCCATGTCTCATATGTGTCTGGTGGTCAGTGGGTGGCATAGAGCTGGCTATGTTGGCTTTATGCCATCCAGGGATTCTCCTACGCAAGTGGAATCCCCAGTTGCCTCTTTATGGCAGCTTTCCAGCTGTTTTGCACTACCTGAGCAGCACTAAGGAGCCAAACAAGTTGTGAGGATCTGGGCTTCACTGTTTTGGGAGGCAGTTTTGGTCAGAAATGCCTATCAGGGAATGTAGGTGTCATCATTTACGTTTTCCATTTCTTGTTTAGTTTTACAGATTCAGATTCATCATAAGTAACATTTTCATGTTGAGATTCAGTTGCAGTATTGCCAGGGCCACTTATATCATCATCATAGCAGTTCTCTTTCCGTGAAATTTCCTGGCCAATATCCATTTCAGTTCCTTTTTATTTTCTGAACCTTTATAGATGAGAAACAGCGGAGCAATACCGTCTTCTTCATTTCCCTTCACCCGCTATGTTGTCTTAACACTTTTCTCACAATGTTTTTTGTTTATTTATTTGTTTCCACTTCTCATTTTCTCTGTAATTTTGAACCTTTGGTCTAGGTGTAACAACCACTGAAACTTTTGTAGCTGATTTCTTAATCTGTAGTGTTCTTCAGCTAGCTCTTTTCTTAAATCTGATTTCTTTGTAACTGAAATTCAAGAAATAACTCTGCAGAGTTTTCCATGGGCTTGTTTGCCATATTGACTAATATGAGAAAAGAAAGTTTGTAATACATGGTCATAGGGTTCAAACCTAATTTTCCTCTGATGGCCTGCAGGGTTGCAGAATCTACAATGCTGCATAGGGACACAAGGTTCTGTTATTATTCTCTGAGTTACCAGTAAACCCCAGGAAGGGGGGTGAGTTTGACCTTATACACCATGTGTAGATTTTATTTGACTAGAATGGGAATGCCACCTGCTCACATGCCCTTTTAACTGTCTGCACAAAACATTCTGCTAACCACACACACAGTCACCACAGTTGTTAAAGTTCTACACACCACCAGAGACTTCCTATATTTAAGGTCACAGGCAGTCTTCATAGCCATACCACCTCCTTATTCTTCCCTTGACTCCTGATGAGTCACATACACAACAGGAGCCATCTGGGCTAATAAAGGCTCTGTGTTGTCATCCAGATATGCTGAGCCTATGTAGTAGAGTTTACTGCTAACATTACTTACTGCCCACCTAAGAAAAGATGTGTTGTGCATACTGAATTCCTTTCTTCCTCTGAAGTGTTCCAAACCAACTGGATGCACTTTCTAAGTAGGGTAGTTCCGATGGCCTTGGTCAAGGATGGCAAATAGTTGCCAAATAGTTCTTGATTATGAATCTTGTACACTTGATTGGCAACTTTTTCCAAACCAGCCAAGCTATGATGGTTTTTAGTTTCTTCTCTTCCCTCCTCTCCCCCACTCTCTGTTTTTCTTAGAAAACAAAAACTAAACAAACAACAAAAATAACCACCAAACACAAAACATAACTTAGAAATTAAACATAAGTAACTTTTTAAATGAGCATTGTGGTTGCACAATTAAACACTGAGACCTGAGGAAATGCCAAAGTTAAAACTGAACCTGCAACTTTCACTGTGCTCTCTTGTATGTACATATTATAGTACAGTCTTTACTTATGTGATCATATACTATTCAAATAATACACTATACTGTACATTTTTGTACAACCCTAATTATACATATATGGCAATTTGTAGAATTGTGTGTACTAACTATTCTGCATACTTCAGACAGAGTCCATGAAAGTAATTTCTGTAGAATGTTCACAATAAACAGTACTTTTAAAACATATTACAGGTGAAATTTAACAATACACTCCACAATAAATACATACAATACAATACAGTGGTAATGTAGGGGTTGAGAATCAAGTTACAACATTAATTCTTGTAATGACTACACCACAATCATTGGACCCTCATTAATATATCTTATGTAAATACATTTCTATTTGTTAATATAATCATCATATGTTTAATAGCTTAACATCCACATACTTTTTTTCTGGTTTCAGAGTAGCAGCCGTGTTAGTCTGTATCCGCAAAAAGAAGAACAGGAGTACTTGTGGCACCTTAGAGACTAACAAATTTATTAGAGCATAAGCTTATGCTCTAATAAATTTGTTAGTCTCTAAGGTGCCACAAGTACTCCTGTTCTTCTTTATACTTTTTTTCCCTCAGCTTTCGGAAAAACAAGTTTTCAATGTATTTGACCTTGTATAGGTAGGAATATAATTATAAATTGCCTATCAGTAGCATACAAGTATAAATTCTGTACACAAATTCTCTCTCATTAAAGAAACAAGTGAATTCTACCTCAAAGTACATCCAGTACTTGGAGAAAGTAATAACTGAACTTAGTTAAGACAGTGTGAGACTAAGCATTATTAAGAGTCTATTTTAACCTGAAAAGGCCTGGCCAAACAAGAAATTATAAAAATGCATCCTTTCAATATAACTCTTTTTGTGTATTTCTCTGAGAAGTAGCTTATGAAATTCTATAGCAAATGAAGACTGTGCAGAAGTGAATCTCTCTACAGTGAGAAAAATAAATTCCTATCAAGTGTATAGTATAATGGTGCTTAGAAAATTATTCACATACATATTTTTGAGAGAAGAGAACTTATTACAGAAAAGGGTAAATTTTCAGAAAGGCACCCTCCCTTTTGCAAAAGCAATTTTCAAAGAAGCCAGCCAGGGGTGGAAAGCTGACTGGCTTTGTCTCCTGTCAGGAAGAGAAGGCATCCAGCTGAGCACAGCTACCTACTGATTTTGTGGCAGACCAAATCAACTAGTCTAGAAATCTCCATCTGGAAAACGGAGTGTACTTGAGTCCTCTTCCTCCCCTCCCTTGAATTCAGGGTGGAGATGTGGCAGAAAATGCCCCCACATGTGTCCACTCTCAAATCCAGACCCCTCCCAAAGACTACTTTTTCTGAGTGAAGCCCCAGACTCTCATCCACACCCCGAAAAAACTGTCACCCAAAACATCTGCTTCTGCTAGGAGAAAGGGCCTAGAGGTGGGCCCTTTGTCACTAGAAGATGAAGACTGCTACTTTGTGAGGAGAGTGCGCCTTGGGAGAAAGCAAGAGAAAATCCCAAGATATTAATAAAATGAACACTGACTGGCCACAACAATAAATGACAAAAATAGGTTGTTCAATAGTACATGTTACACAAAGTGAATCTCAAGAACTATTTTGTCCCTCAGGCAGTATTTTACTGCTACTGCCCTCAGAGCCAGGCCAGTCAATATTTACATAATATTTGTGATATATAGATAGATTTTGTTACAGCCACACATGTCCTACATATATCAGAGATGGACCCACGTTGCAAGAGTGTATTTGAATCTAGAGCAAATCTGAATTTTACTAAAGTTTGATACGTTTGTATCTAGCATTTTAACTTAATTATATTTTAGTTTTATTTGGAGACTGAGGCCAGCTGCAAAGTTTAGATCCAAATCCAAAAACATATATTAAAATTAATAAACTTCTTGGAAGAAGATAGTTTTTAAAACTGACAGTGTGAGAAAAGCAGTCTTTTTGCATCCTGACTGACAATTCAGTTATAAAGTGGCCATATTGTGCCTTTTCTGTAATGTATATCTATTTGTTGGCACAGCAAAAAAGGGGGGAAAGTGGTGAATAGAGGCAAACAGATACATGAAAAAAGCCTTTTGATTAAACAATGCATCCACGACATTTAGCTGTATACAGACCCAATTTTTAACATTTAAAAAAGACAATACAATAAAAGAAACAGCAGCTGTTTCTATGTGATGTCAGAAAACAGGTGGGATACAAGTCTCCATACCAGCGCAATCATATTGATCTCCTGATGATGCACATATGAGGCACATATGCAACCATTATTGACCCATCATGCGACTCATTTCCAGGAACATGGCCAGATAATGCCCCAATATAATAACAAACACCATCTAAAATCAGTATAAACATTTTATCTGACAGATCAATAAAAATCCAAGGTGAAGCTGAAAAAAACCAGCATGTGTCTGTATCACAAAACAAATAGTGAGCTCCCTATTCACAAGGGCAACAGAGGCAGCAGCAATTTGTGTTTCCCACACTGCCCTGCCAATGACCCCAACCCTGACCTGGAGGGGCCACCCTCACTCTGGTGAGAAGCAATTCAGTCTTGGGTCTGCCCCTGGTGCCAAACTGCTTAATTATGTGTGCCGAGGTGGTTTTATGATGTGGACTACTGTGTCCACTGGAACTAAGCTGAGACCCCCCAAAATTCATTTCATGGATCCGAGGCGCACTAGTGAAAGGTTAGCAGTACTCATCTCACCGCTACAGACATAGATCTGAGAGAGAGAGATACTCTGTGTGTCTTTCTGAATGGTAGGAATGGGGAATAGATGGCCCCCCGTGAAACGTTCCAGACCTATGAAAGTTTCACATCTCCTGAAAGTTTTGTATTATTTCCTAACAATACAGGGATGGCATAAGGTTAAAATTGTACCTGGATTTTACGCTGCTGTTTAATAACTCTGATTCCGGGGTGGGGGGCATGTCTGAAGTTATCCCCATATTTTTGTTCCCTGTGCCTTGCTGAGGGGAGCTGAAAGAAACCACGCTTTTCAAAGTATGTTACAACACAAGAATCAAAGCCATCTCCCTTCAATAGGAAATCTAACTTTTGAAATCAGCCGTTTATCGGGGGCTCCTGACTAAGGGGTGTTTGCTATTAATTGTTAATGTCGTCTGCCATTAGAGGGCACTAAACAACCCTGCATTAATGTTGGTTCAGAGAGAGAGAGAAAGAGGGAGAGTGGCACCGATTTGGGGAAAGATTAAAAAGGGATATGGAGTCCCAGAAAGCTTCTGAAGCGGTCAAAATGCCCCAGAGCTGCTCACGATGATGATCATGATAATAATAACACAAATTGTAGTGAGGTTAGTTAATTACCAGTCTGCTTCTTAATGTGTGTGACTGCAGGTGGTGCAATGGGACATTGTGATTCATGCTCACTTTCAAAGCAGGACTAGGGCCCGGTCTGAGGCACCCAAACAACTGTCTTCTAATATTAGCACGGCTGTATTTCTGGATCTATTATAGTCTGTCCAGACAGATCCCATTGTAATGGGATCTTTTATTAAAAGATTAGCACTATCTCCTGCAGTTGGTGGAAAAAAATCTGTTATCACTGAGTTATTTGCAGTTGTGGGGAGGGGGGGGAGTAAAGGGAAAGCCTGCAGAATAAAAGGGGGGGTGTTAAGGGGACTGGGAAAGGGGAGGAATCGGTAGAATTTACGCATGAGTCTCAGTGATCTGGCAATGTCCAAGAATTTTTGTCTGCATACTTTGCTGTCTGTTGTGCTTTGGTGGCTCGGAGCAGCGAAAGAATCGAAATTAAAAAGGCAGCTTTTGAATAAACAATACCATTTTCCGTTAAGTAATCATTTTGTATAAAAGGAAATATCGCCTACTCAGTTTCATTCAGCAGTGCCAAAAAATGTTATAAATGAAAGACCGCCAACTTTCTAAGGGGAAGAATAATGCCAGACTGTGCTTAATAAACTAGTGCTCTAGAAGTTCATTATCGATGTTGCAACCTTTTTGATTCTGAAAAGAGACCGCCTACGTCGCCCCCATTCCGGTCTATACTCCAGGCGCTGCCAGTGAAAAGCTTGTCACTTGGGTAAAACCCTAGGTATTAAACTTTTGTTTGTTTTTGACCAGTCCCAGAGAGGGAGATGTGTGTGCGCCAGACACTTAACTACTGTTTGCGGTGTTAGGGGTAGATTTATTATTAATCACAACCATAGAGTGGGAATGTCACCGACTCACACACCAACAAAAATCATATCTCCCGAGAGACTTCATCACCTTTTGCTGCGCCCAGAACGTCTAACAAGAAGCGAAAACATTTCCGCACGCTGATCAGGTTGTGGTTTTGTTTTCAAGTTCCTTTGGCATGATGTGGGGGGCTAGGGGAAAGGATCACGCCTCTCCTTCCCCAGGCAAGTGACATGGCTCTTGCTTTAGTCCTATAAATTGTGTTTAAGCCCCTAGTTCCTCTGTGTGCGCGCGTGCGCGCCTCCTGCTATTAATGACACGAGTGGATTGTTCTTTTTTCTCTCTCTAAGCTCTAGTTACCATTCTGTTCTTGCACTCCTTCCTGTTACTACGCAAAGAACTCCGGCGATTCCCTTTTGCAGATTTGATCTGAGACTGTGAGTGTATGTGTGTGTGTGTGTGTGAGAGAGAGAGAGAGAGAGAGAGAGAGTGTATATGCACCTAAAACAGATAATTGGAAAGGGTTTCCAGAAGGTGGAAAATGTCACCTGATTCACAGTGAACTTTTTAAATCTCCCCACCCCCGAACACACACACACATTAGGAGACCGCCCACCGCAGACAGCTAAGACCCCCTTATAGATTTAAAGAGAGACTGCATTGAGAGGCTGACGTTCATTCAATAGAGCGATCATAAGCAGACTGACTAGTGCTCTCTGTCTCTCTGTCTTTCTCTCTCTCTCTCATTCTCTCTGCTCCACTAGATATTGTTTCTGTCTCTTTCACTCACTGGTATACTGAGGATGTTAAATCAGAGAATCCACCCGGGCGTGCTTTTATTCCTGATGCTTCTGTGCCACTTCATGGAAGATCACACAGGACAGGGTAAGATGAGTTTGTTTATTTGTAGATGTTTTATTTTCTATCTTTTTTTCAATGTTTAGCTTTCTCCTGTTGAACGCCTCTCTACAAGGGACTAGCTTTAGGAATAGGACCGCAAGTTAACTATGGGAATGGGACCGCTTTGCAAAAATGTACGGAGCTGACATTTAGAGCTATTTTTGATCGGCCCCTCAAACTGCTATGCATAGTACAGAGAAGCGGTGATGATGACGATGATTGTTATTTATTATTATTATTATGCAGCATGAATGAACAGCAGCCCCACACAGGAACTTGCTTAGCCCCGCTGTCTAAATAGGTGCTCAAAGTTTTTGTTGCAATTTAGCTTATATTTTCCTCTCGACTGCCTGGCTGCAAGGATGGTGAGTTCCACGATCACAAATGACATTTTCAGAACTAATATTAGTCATTTTCCGGCTATCCTTTCAATATTTGGACCCCCTTCTCCCCCCGCGCACATACTCATTTGTGAGTGAATTTCGTTGGGCTGTGAATTCTGCTGCAATTGGAGAATGTGTTTAAATACATGTCCCAGGCGAACAAAACAAACAGAAAATGTAATAGCTGTCTTTTCCACGAGTGATTACTGGGGGTTTGTTTTTTCTTGATGCCGCTCCGACAATAACCTGGATGAGTTAGATTGATGGTTTTTACTGAATATTTTTTCGCTGAGCTGGATGTATATATAGGTTAACGTTGTGAAGGCAACTGTAAGGCGCTCAAAACTGACTTCTATCGTTCTTTTTGATCCATGAAAACTGATTTTCAAAAGGGTGTTGTTTATTCAATTATTGCTTTGGGGGGGAGCTACCCTCCCCCTCCACCGTCTTACATATCGATCTGAGGGGCCGATCCTGCACTTCTCACTCCGGGAAAACTCCCACTGGAGTAAGGAGACCGGATCGAGCCCCTGCTGGATTAGAATCAATTGCTATTGGGTTGCTGGAGAAGTCACGCTGGTTATTCACGAGAGGCTCATCCCAACCAAAACTCTCCAACTAAAAAGGGGGAGTTGCTTGGACTAATGTTCTTGGCTTGAATCCATCAACAGCAGAGATACTAGTAAAACAAATCTCTATCCGATTTAAGTGTAGTGTACTTCCCTATGAAACTGTGTGGGAAGAGACGCTACCTATAACTTTTGGTTTATAAACTCTCTAGTGGCCTCCTATTTCTGTGCCCCGGCCTTTTGTTTACTTTGGTCACCCTTCTTTGGATCGCAGCTAACTTGCTTCAGCAAAGACAAGACTTTTTTTTAAGGGAAGCAGCAAAATTTCGAGATTTCGAAAGACTTCGCTAACAGGCAAATGTTACCAATTCTTGCAGATTGTAAAATGGCCTGGACTGAAACTCTGGGCAGCTGTAAAACAATGTTGCACCGAGTTTTTGAAGAAGGGGGAAAAGAGTATTTGCAAGCGGGTTTTTTCTTTTACTCCTGGTTTTTAATGCACATCCTTGTCAAACCTCTGTCACGTGCATGCAAGCCCCCGTGCCCAGGGTCTACATATGAAATAAATACCTCCGAAAACTGCTTTGCCCTGTTCCGATCTGGTTATTTAAACTGAGCTACCTACTGCTCCAGAGTAGCTGCAGGTTATGAAATGGGACAAATAAAAGTAAACAGTCTAGTAAAAGTCAATGCAAGCCGCACGTGTTGTGTCTGGGTCACTGGTAACTGACATTGATATGGCTGGGTCTCTCTCTCCCTCTCGCTCTTGCAGCTGGGAATTGTTGGCTCCGGCAGGCAAAGAACGGCCGCTGTCAGGTCCTGTATAAGACTGATCTGAGCAAGGAGGAGTGCTGCAAAACGGGCCGACTAACCACTTCATGGACTGAAGAAGACGTCAACGACAACACGCTTTTTAAGTGGATGATTTTTAACGGTGGGGCCCCAAACTGTATCCCATGCAAAGGTGTGTTTGAAAAGTGCTCAGAAACCGTATGCGCAGGGGATGGCGGTGTCCGGGATGGAGTCAGCAGGGGCAGCAGTGTTTCCTTATGCCACTCTCCGATTAGGATTTTAAAGCTCATCCCATAAAGTAAATGTCCCGACTTGGACACTGTATTAGTGAGAAGGGGAAGGGACCTAGTCTCTACGCAGTGAAATAGATCTGTGTGTGCAACCCCGCAGTTTGACCCTCCTTTTTGGTGGATCTCTCTCAGGACCCCACATTTTGTTTTTGGATGGGGTGGGGGGAGGGAACCGTGTTCGTTCCCTTTGTGCCTGGGGGGTTGCCGGTGTTTTTGTAAACACTATTAATCCGAAGTCTGATGAGCAGACGAGGTATTAAAATGTTGCCTCTTTCTTTCCACTCCCTTCCCCCTTTAGAAACGTGTGAGAATGTGGACTGTGGACCTGGGAAGAAATGTAAAATGAACAAGAAGAACAAACCTCGGTGTGTTTGTGCTCCGGATTGCTCTAATGTCACTTGGAAGGGTCCTGTGTGTGGCTTAGATGGGAAAACCTACAGGAACGAGTGTGCTCTCCTCAAAGCCAGATGTAAAGAGCAACCCGAACTTGAAGTCCAATATCAGGGCAAATGCAAAAGTAGGTTTACAAATCTAACAAAGTCTCCCGAATACCACAGGGTGTGTCTGAGTGTAGGGAGGAGGAGCTGACGTACTTTCCCACAATAACAAGATGATGTTTCAAATGCTGAGGGACAAACACTAAACCACGTTCCACCGACAAGAACATAGCTGAATTGAGAATCCCCCAGAGTCATGAAACACTGTGCTCACACCAGCTTCCCTGAGATGTGAAGGTTTTCCCCAGTGGCCTTTTTATGAGGAAAGCTGCTGAAGACTTTGATTGTGTCATTTGTTTGATTGTTTCACATATTCACTCCCTGTATGAGGCATTGGATCTCCTGCTAATTATTGTATGTTTCCGTCTTTATTTCAGAGACCTGCAGGGATGTTTTATGTCCAGGCAGTTCCACGTGTGTGGTTGATCAAACTAATAATGCCTACTGTGTGACATGTAATCGGATTTGCCCGGAGCCTACTTCCCCTGAACAGTATCTCTGTGGGAATGATGGAATAACGTATGCTAGTGCTTGCCACCTGAGAAAGGCTACCTGCCTACTAGGCAGATCCATTGGATTAGCCTACGAGGGAAAATGTATCAGTAAGTATCATTCTTTGGGGGTGCTTATAGGGGAAAGGGAATAGTTCTTCATAACTAATTGTTTCACAGGTTTGTAGAGGGGTTTCTGCATGCAGATTATTTCCTAGAACTGAATGTGTTGTCCAGTCCTGCAGTTTTTACTCAAGCAAAAGGGGAAATTTTGTTTGAGTGACACCTGAAAGATTTTGGGCGCCAAGAGGGAACAAAGGGTTCAAACCTTGATATCAATGGGAGTTTTGACACTGTTTTCAATGGGAGCTGGAGTCAGGCCCTAAAATGTATTTTGATATGTCAACAGAGTAACACAATCTCAACATTCAGCTGAACTGGGTTCTTGGAAACATTTGTCTTCAAGAGGTCTTGGCAAATGTTATTTAATGTCAATCAGATACAATTGATAACTTTTCTTTCTTAAAAAGTTTTTTGTAACGATTGGGGAGTGCTGTTGTGGATTAAGATAAGAAAATAACCTCAAAACAACCTGGTATTTTATATGAATTGTTATTCTTAACAATGTTTGTCACCACAATATGTTTTTTTTATCATACACATTTCAGGTAACTTCATGTCTGAAAAATTATCTTTACAAGTTAATGATCTCAAATCTAGTTCCATTGTGATAGCATGTGCTGAATTAACATTTTAATGACATAAACGACTATTTTATATGGTTTAGCTTGAAAAATAATCAATTTGGAAATGTTTAATTAATTGGCCAATTATAGACCTCCCATTTAAGACACTGGGGAGAGAGGATTCCCATTGATTTCAATCAGAGAAGGTCAGGACCTGGTGTCATTTACAATATGCAAATTTAATTCCGCCTTCCAGAGGCCAAATACTGCTTGCTTTGCTCCTCCATACCCCCCTCCCCACACACACAGACCCACTGATTTCCAAAAGCATTATGTGCTTGAGTAAAGTCAGCAGGATTTTACCCATAAACTTTATATTCATTTTTCTATGAGTTCTTGATGTATGAGAAGAGAGATTCTGCTTTACTTATTTCTGGTATCTTGTATTTTTAGAAGCCAAATCCTGTGAAGATATCCAGTGCAGTGCTGGGAAGAAATGTCTGTGGGATTTCAAGGTTGGCAGAGGTCGGTGTGCCCTCTGTGATGAGCTGTGCCCTGAAAGCAAGTCAGATGAAGCAGTCTGTGCCAGCGATAACACTACTTACCCAAGCGAGTGTGCCATGAAAGAAGCAGCCTGCTCCATGGGTGTGCTTTTAGAAGTAAAGCACGCTGGATCTTGCAACTGTAAGTGAGATTTTAAACCTTGCAGACATTTAAGGCTTCTGAAGGCAATCCCTAGGTAATGAAGACTTATACCTTTAAAAATGAGAATTTCATGTAAAGATTTTCCCTTAGAAATATATATATAATATATATTATACACCTGTGTGTGATTGGTAAATTGCAACAGATAGTCAACAGTCTGTGGCTTGGACACTTTCAAGATACCTGTTTTTTGAGGAAAAGTCATGTTATCAGCAAGGGGTTGCCCTAAGAGCATCATACTAGCTATTTTTCCTAATTTGTTTGCTTTAGTGTGCTTCGCTGTTTGCTTTATTAACACTTGGATATAACCTAACTCCATCCAAAAAAACCAAGCTTACTGTTAGCACATGGGCTGCTGTCTTAGAGCAGTTGCCTCTACTAACTCTGAATGAAGGACACAAAGCAGTTAAACCTAGAACACAAGAGCGCTTTTTATCTGATTTCAGGAATCTGCCATAAAACCTGAGCCATTGATTCTTCAGAACTTTCTGCAGTTATGACTTCATAGCTTATGTATAAAAAACCATATTACATAACAGCAGATGCCAAAGAGCATCTCACTACAAGTCACGTAAAATGCAACGCTGTATTATGGCTGTTCAGAGGGCTTTGAAAACATGCACTGAGCTGCTTCTGCGCTGTTGTTGTCCTTATTTAAACAACAGCTCCCCTGTATTCCCCCATCTAGCCATTAATGAAGACCCCGAGGAAGAAGAGGAAGATGAAGACCCGGACTACAACTTTCCTATATCTTCCATTCTAGAGTGGTAAAATCTCCATCACTATTGGAACAGCCATTGGGCAAGAAATCAATGTCCATACTGTAAATAAGTGTATGCTTATTTATTTTGGGGAGAAAGAAAAGTATACATATAGTTGAGTCTTGTAGACATTTATTTATACTGTGTCATGTTTTATAATTTATACATAAAATGTCTGGTTGACTGTACACCTTTTTTGAAGAAATTTATTCGTTACGGGAAGAGCAGTGTTATTTATTGTGAGGTCTCTTGCTTGTAAAGTAAAGCTTTTTTTTTTTTTTTTTGTAAACTATAAAAGTCCATTCCTTAGAGCTTACCCATATGACTCTCATCTCTTCTTTTCACTGATGTTAACTCCTCTCCACTTTCACAAACTTGCATGTCAGTTTCTGTTATGTTTATTTATTGGATTTTCTTCTTGCCCCTTCTGTACATAAATGATCCCTCGGGTTTTTGTTTACAAGGAATCTTGACTGACCAAAAGGCGCTGTAACTGATTTAAATATACTTTCTGGGTGCAGTGAGGCAATCTTTAAGGACATCTCTTCCACTTCACTTTTCTCTGCTTCTAATCACTTCATGTACTGACATGTTCTCAATGTGCTGAGCATTTATACTGTACTATAAGAATTCTGGACCCAAAGAAATCAAATTATGAAGGTTGTTAATAACTACATGGCTAACAATAATGAGAAGTTCTTATTCTTTTTTATTTTTTTGTAACATACATAAATGCTTTATCAGGTGGTTCCTTTAAGATGGTCCTGCAATACCACTTTTTAAAGTTATTTTAAACTGTCACTAAAAGGTATATCAAAGCTTTATCAGTTCAAGTTTCTTGCTTTTCATAATACTTTTTTCTGATGCAATTTTATATTTTCAAACATGGTGAGTTAAATATAAATTCATTTAAATATATAGTTTTGTACTTTTCTACCATGTAAATGTGCAATGTATATAAAAGTTATAATGTGTATTTGTAAATAAATGATGAGTGAACACAATAGAAAAAATTGAATTTTCCCTGTGTGCAGTCCTCAGTTACTGGTTGTAAAGGGTTTGGGGAGATTTGTCCTGTTATTCAGAGTGGTAGTGATGGCATTAGGGAAAAGGGAATTGTGAATGGCATTGGGATGAAGTGGAGTTGTTCAAGGATACAGCTCTAAACTGAAACTCAGTATCCATGACACTATAATTCCAGCTTGCTAAATACATTTCCTTGATCAGTGTCACCAGTGCACTGACAGCAAATAATTGTAAATCCATATACGCTTCTGAATGAGAATAGATATAACCCTTTTTTCCTTTTCTCTATGGTAATGAGATAGGTTTGTCATTAATTGAACCTCTTTCATTTGCATCTTTCTGGGATGCTTTTAATATCTATTTACATTCCTGCTAAGTTTCAGATCCATGCCACATTACTAGGGCAATGTGTTGAAGCTCCATCACTAGTTAAGGTGACAAACACAAACACTCAAAGGTGTTCCAGTTGACCAAGCAAAAGTTAAAGAGAAGAACCAGAACAATAATCAGAGAACATGAAAAAAAATGCAACTGGCATAATATTTCTGGAAGGTGATTTGCTTTCAGAAGTAAAGTTCACTGGGGGATTTCTTTTAATGAGCTAATAATGTATCTTATGCTCCTGGTGGATGTCCATAAAATGTCTATATTCAGAACACTGTAAACTTTATCCAGTGAACTGAGCAGGGAAAAAACAACAATGGTAATTTCCACTAGTATTGCATGGACCAGAATCCACTTTTCAAGTAACTTCACTGGGCTATATTGTGCTCTCAACTAAGGCCCCATTCTAAGCACATACTTAAGTGCCTTGCTGAACAGGAATATATTTTAGCATGTGTTTATGCAATTTTCTGAATCGGGGACTGAGAGAATAATTTGGCTCAATGGTTTTAAGTCTTCACTGTCCAAATACAATCACAACTAAGAGCCAGTTCCTGCTCCATTACTCACCCCAATACTCCTCTGTATTCCATAATATTTTAGCTCTACAATTTCCCTCTGTTAGGATTAATTTAGAGAATAGTTTTCATTTGTTTGGGACATATCAATTATTCCTTTTGTAAATTAAGAAATAAAAATGATGGGTTTTTGATTTTAAGTAATGTAGAATTTAAAAATAATAGCAGATATTTTCCCCCTCCACTTTATCCAGACAAGTAGTCCTTTCAGAAGAGGGATGCTGGGGCAGGGTGCTAGTAAGGTGAGCAGGTTTTTGCTCCATTGAAGATAATATCACCTGGAATAGAAAAGCAGGAGGGAGGGAAATCTATCAGAAACAGTGTCTGACTAAGAAGAGAAAGGCAAAAGGCCTAATGGATAGTTAATTATAAGTATCAGGTGCCCATGTTTGTTTTTTGTGCATAGGTATATGTGTGGGTCTGTAAGTGTAAGTGGTTTTGCTAAACATGAAATACGTTTCTTATATCTACATCCATAGGATAAATTCAAAAACCTTGAACCTATGGTTGCACCTTTTACCTCTTTCCTTGCACTTTGCTCACTAATCCACCTCAGCCAGATATTCCAAATGTCTCAAAAAATTTCAAACAGCTGCCATGCTTTTTTCAATTATAAAAGAATCTGACATAAAAATGCTTCCTTCTTTCACTCCACATGGGAATCAGGAAAATTACATTTCTATTTTTGCTTATATACAGTGCTGTATTCTAGACCATGACATTTTAACATATCATGAATCACCAGGGCTAGAAACATCAGTACATTTTCACTTTGAAGAGATGGGATTCCATGCTTTCTGCTGAAACAATGTTTGTTTGAAGACCTGAGAGTTCACAAGATATCAGACTTTAAATTCATAACTCCCTGATGTAAATTATCAGTAAGTTTTGTACAGTAATGTACAAATGTACAGTAATTACATTTGTATTTTGATATTTCTGTAATTCAGAGGCCCGCCTTTACCTGATCACTAAGACAGCTTTTGCAGGTAGAAGGATATGAAAAAAAATAGTACTAGTAAGTACACTTTTAAAAATCACTGAATTTTCTAAAATAACATTTCTTCCATACATAAATACATAATGGTGTTTGATGCTAAGAAGATATCATTAGCACTCATTTGGGATGATCTGAATAACTCTTGGCTTCACCTCTCCTGACTAATATGGCCAATCATGGGCGGTGGGTATCAAAGGCTGGGGAATGCTGAGCCTCCCCAAACAACCTTGTGTGGCCCTGCCCATGCTCTGCCCCCATGCTCCCTCCTGCTTCCCAGCGCTCTGCAGCTCTTACCCTGTGGCCTGGGCCCTGGGCTGGGGCTAGGGCTAGTGGGGGCCAGCCTGCAGCCAGGGACTTTGGGAGCCAGTCCATGCGCTACCTGCCTGGCACTCTGGTGCTGGGGACTGTGTCACCCACCCACCCAGTGTTCTGGGGCTGGAGGGGGCTCTGGGTTCCGGTGGTGGAAAAGGGGCAGGAATGGTGCAGCCTCAGGCACAAGGGGCGGGATGGGCTGGAGGCTAGCCTCCCTGAGCCCGCGGTTCACCCGCCACCCACGTGGCCAATAAAGCCGTTCTAACATCACATACTGGAGAGATCAGGCATGAAACCAAAGGTGTATTTAAGTCACTCAAGGTCATGATGTTCAGCTCTGAGATTAATTTGGGGTGAAAGCCATGTTGCATAACTGTTTTTCTTGTAATTTATAAATATCTTGTTTTGATTTCTTAATCTTCAAATGAATTTTGCCATAAGATTGAAGAACACTCTCAAATGTGTCAGAAGACAGAAAACTGAGAGGAGTTTTGGACTTTGATGCTAAAAAGTTGGAAGGTAATCAGTTTTTTTTAAAATGGCTATAATTTTCAAATTTGAGCGCCAAAAATTAGGCTTCTTAATTTACATATTCATATTTTCATGTATGAAGAGCACCTAAATCTCCCATTGACTCTAGTGGGATTTGTAGATATTCAGCATTTCTGAAAATCGGGTCATTTTTATTGAGGTGTTTAAATGTGGATTCAGGAACCTAACTCAGGTTTGAAAATATTGGCCTAAATTCTCTTCCAGGTAATTCCGGAAATACCAGACATTGAATGGAACATGCGCAGCAAGGCAGCATGTTAAGAAATCACTGTTCTCCTGTGAAGTCTGATTTTGCACCAAACATCATATCACATGGCAGGGTCTAATCCTTTGCTTGAATGGTCAATTTACTCTTAATTTGGCTGATTATATTCATAAGCACAATTTTAATTTGTTTCCCATTGGGATCCAAATGGACCTCTTAGCACCATGGAATGTCGTATTCAAACAAACATTGCTTCCATCAATCTTCTGCTGAACTTCATGTAGGCAAATGTATTCTAAATTTCAATCACTTTTTATTTGAGACACACCTGGAACCAAAAGAATGCCACTTAGGAAAGGATAGCCATTGTAAAAACATTCCATTTAATGGCTTAGAAGATACTAAAATATGCCACCATTTGACTTCTGAATTAGAAACATTGCTAACAGAGGACAAGATATGTAGCTAAGCAGGTACTTAGACAGATGGCAGAGCACAAAGGTGAGACTGATGACAGTATAGTATTCTGACAATGAAAACAAGCTTTCAGACACAGAGCGAAGATCACATGTTCCAATATTCCAGCATACAAAGATGTTGTTACTCTATGTCAAATTTAAGGAAAAAGTACTGTGAGTATCAGTTGGAGGGAAAGTCTGTTACTCAAACCTGCACGTGACAACATGTTGTCTAAATGAGAAACTGTTAGTTAAACTGAAGTGCAATATGAATGAGAGTTAAAAGTAAAATCAGTGTTAACTCCTGAGACTTGGGGACTCCAAGATCACGGAGAAATAACTAACTGATAATAAACAATTCTTAATAGAAAAATGTCCATGCACTATTCCACAAGAGCAGCTGAATACAAATAAAAGGATGAAGTATGGACTTTCAGAGGGAAACATACAGTGTTCCTTCTTTTACATATCTTACCCTTACAGTTTAGGGACCTGGTCCTGCATTCCTTGTATAGCCCATTGTTCCACTGGTTTCACTCGCAGTTTTTGATGAGCAAGGAATGCCGGATCCAGTCAGTCCTAATGTTATGCATACTGCTAATGGAACATTTAAATTCAAATGCAAAATTGTATTTTAAAATTTAAACAAATAAATAAAGACAAAGCAACCAATTAGTGGAAATAAGTAATTCAAAATGAGGAATATAATAATGGGAGATATACCTATCTCATAGAGAGCTAGAAGGTCATTGAGTCCAGCCCCCTGCCTTCATTAGCATGACCAAGTACTGATTTTGCCTGAGATCCCAAACTAGCCCCCTCAAGGATTGAGCTCAGAAGCCTGGGTTTAGCAGGCCAATGCTCAAACCACTGAGCTATCCCTCCCCCCCAGGAAGTTGTTCAAACCAGAAGCCTGGATATAAGCCCTCACTCCCATTTTCTTGAAAATGCTTTATCTGGATCTGAAGTGTGCAGTTTGGAGCTATCTCTATAGAGGGCCTTACATGGAACCCCAAATCTATACCCCTACAAACCTGAGGAATGGCTGCATCTAGATCTGGACTTTACAGCCCATGTCCATTTCTTGTTTTACATTTTATATATATATATATATATATAAAATTAATCTGTCTGGAGACATGCTCGTTTGCATTTTGAGCTGTCATCAGCATGGATACTGTAAATCAAAAATAACTTAAAAAGCATAGTCTTTATCTTATTATTGCAAAAATATGTGGTGCACAAGCTGCAGGAGCCATCCTGAGGCAAACACCATTTTTGTTTTTAAATACATTACCAGCTCACCTGTTTATAATTTGGTGGCACATTATGGTGCTTTGTTAGAACTAAAAGATCAGATATATATTCTTAGGAATTTAAAGATATCAGATGTTCGAGGCCAAATCCTGCCCACCTTGCTCACCGGAGTAGCCCTAAGGAGTGTATTGTACAGTACCTAGCACACACCCTTCTGAACAATTAGTGGAGGATAATGAACACCCTTTTTATAAGGTTGTTCTCATACTGTCTCTTCTCTCAGCCAAAGAAGAAAGTGGCATAAGGGGAAAAATGAGGACAGGAGAGGGCCCTGAAAATCAGAGTGTGAGGGAGACAGAAAGAAATGGAGAAGTAGTAGAAAAGATAGTGTGGCAAGGGCAAAGGAAAAGAGGAAAAGGGAAGAAAGGTCAAATGGGAGAGCAGAAAAAGAGATTAAAAAGGTACAAGCTGCATGTAAAGAGCTGCACAGAGGAAGCCACAATTTTTATTGTTCCCAGAAAAGATGTGAACAATGCTAAATACTCTTGAGTGCCATCTACTGGCACATTTTGCTATTAGTTACTGTATTGGCTAGACTGCAGCTGGACCGGACTGGTAATTAGGATACCAAAGTTCTATTTACTGGCCTGCTGGATGTTCTTGGGCAAGTTACATCACCTCTCTGTGCCATAGTTTCTCCATCTGTAAAATGGGGATGGGTCATGATACTGAGCTCCTTTTATACAGTGCTTTGAGATGTATTGTTGAATAAAAGCTAGGTATTATTAATTATTACTATATATATCCATTGTACAGCACTCTAGTAACAAAAAGTAAAAAGAATGAAAGAAGCAGAAGAGATAGAAGAAAAAAAGGAAAGAGCGGAAAAGGAAGACGGTAGGAGGGGAGAAAAGAACAATAGGAGTTAAGGAAGAGAGGGGGAATTGATTAGGATATAAGTGGTTATTTGCTAAGGACAGCACAATTTCCACAGTATATTCCTCTGTTTGTTTTACTGTTTATGTGTGGGGAACAGTAGTGTCTCCAGAGCTATATTTTTGGCACACAATAACTGTGAACACCTTTGCGTCAGATTAATAAATTTAAGCAGCGTATCCAACATATGAATAAGCAAGAAACGGAGGGCCACCTTTTCAAAAATGTTGCCACACATTTGTCAATACCTATTTTAAACATCTAAATATCCCACAGTGAGAATACAAGACAAGGGTAACATCTGCACAAAGCAATATCTGTGTGCAAAAGTAGGTACTTGTGCTTGAAAATCTGACCCACATCTATCAGAGAAGGCTTCTGGGAAAGGCTGAACACATGGAGTTCTGAATAGAGTGGGATGGATTTTGTTCTGCTGCTGTATTTACTGAGTGATGTGTTAACTTTATTGTGAATGATATCTCTTTAGGGATTGTGAGTTTAATTATTGTCAGGTGTCAAAGTTTTCAAAAGCATCTAAGTTTCTTAGGAACCTAAATCCCATTTTCAAAGGTGACTTAGGCACTGATGGCCAGATTTTAAAAGATATTTAGGCATCTAAAGATGCAGCTAGTCACCTAGTGGGATTTTCAAAAGTGCCTAGGAACCTATCTGCATAGTTAGGCACTTAAATACCTTTAAATATCTGGCCCTTAGGCTTTCAATGACACATCAACTCCTAAATTCCTTCTTAAGTCACTTTTGAAAACAGTACTTAGACTCCTAAATCATTTAAGCAGTTTTGAATACTTTACCTAGAGGCCTAGAGCTCAAGCATATTTATATTAAAACTAAATAGTAAATAGATATAATATTGACTAATTTCTAATATCCTATATCTGACCATTACAGTCACAAATTACAGCATGCATACTCATCAATAAAATGTTCTTGTCCTTTTTCTACTGAAACATTTTGTGATGTGTAGCATGTCACCTCAGTAAAGTGACAGGTATGTAACAAGCTGATTTTTGGTTGTGACATATCACTGTTTCTATCTTATTAGTTACTTACATTGAAATACCAGCTACACTTTAGGACAGAGGCTTCTGAACCTCAAACATATACATTTTAATGCATATCTGTAGTAATCCTATTACAAATACATCTTATACAACTGTATCCGAAACACCGAGAATCTCCATATTTCAAACCAACGCTAAAAGAGCATTGTAACAGCCAATTTTCTCAGTATCGCCATAACACAAGTGTTCAGAAATCATGAGCCAAGGTCCAAAAATCATGAAATTGACTTAAAAATAATGAGATTTTTAAAAATAACAAATTTGGGGTTATTTTGATTATCTTCTGAGGTTTTGGTGGGGAGTTGGCTTTGGGTTCATGTTGTCAAACTTGCCTCCACAATCATGACTGCTGGAACCTTTTATTCTTTTTTTAAATGAAAGCTGAGATTCTCACCTAATCACATCATTCTATGAGCTGGTGGTGTTTTAAGAAATAACAACACATATAATAGACTTGTGATAAAATTGTGAGAGTGGGTAACACTGACTGCTCTGCCTATGTAGAGAGCACTATCTCTGTAAAAGTGTTGCGGCTCTATGAAACCAAGGTTTGTCTACACTTAAAAGTTTTTCTGCTTTAATTATGCAGCATAATTAAAGTGGCAACTCCCAACTCTAATGTAGACACAGCTGTATATATCAGTATGATGTGCTTATAAAGTTATAGTTTATTAAGCTATAATTAAGCTAATAAGCTATGCCAGTATAAAGTGCCTCCTACCAGTATTACTGAATCTGGTAGCACTTTTACCTATGTCTGTAGAAAAGCATGTCTCTAACCAACATAATTATACCGTAAAACTTTTTAAGTGTAGATCAGACCTGTGTTCAATATTTTCTGGGTCGTGCAGGAGCCACAAAACCCAAGCTGACATTTGGGATTTGCTATTTCTGAAGAGCAAGTAGCCATGGATGCTTATAAAGTTTTTAACAGCTTTGTTTTCCACTATAGTAGCAAATCATATATGAGCATATCAAATAGACTTTTACTGTAGTCTCACAAAATAGTCCGCAAAATGTAACAGACCAAGCACAAAATCTGCTCACCCAGTCTCTGTCTTGATGATTGTGATTATGAACATTTTTATGATATTTTATGTGCTTAAAATATATATATAATGACCCAGAGAAGGGGAAAAGTTGAATTTGCAGTGACATTTTGATATTCTCAAATCTCCTTTTGTAACAGGCAACAAAGTTCTCAGGTTCAAATTTTTGCAGCTGCACATGCAAAAATGCATGCCTAATTTGCAAATGAAAATTGAGTAATTAAACATTCAGTTAGACACACAAATATCAATTTGGATGTGCAATTCCCTGATTTACACACTCAGCAGCAGAGACTTCTCATGCTAATTAGGTGCAAAACAATATGCACGTAATTCTGGAAATCAGGTCCTTAAAGCTTTACTAGTGTGCACAGGACTTACTTCTCTGAAATTGTGAATCCTATATGATATCCATGAGGAAATTCCCATCCCAAACCCCATTTAAAGCTTTCTAGGTGCTGATATATATCATTGCAACAGAAAACAAAGCACTGAAATTGGTGCAATTCCGCTATACAAGGGTAGGAGTGGCTAGATAGAAAAATGGGGAATGCAGGGATTGAAATTCATTGCCTTGAGTGTGGGGGGTTGGGCAGCCCAGAAGATCTGTATTGCCTGTATTGTCTGTTTCTTTTCCAAAGGCAGTAAGACCTGCTTTGGAGTTGTTCCACAATCAGTAAGTAGCCTTAAGATAAGAATTCCTTTTCTTCCCGCTCACTAAGTATGGACCCTCCCACTGTCCACCCCAGCTACTTAGACTGGACACTGGGAAGTGTACTTGGGCCTAAGTTCCTCAGATAGAAATGAATCTAGAAGGTAACCAAAAGCAGTGTGGTGGGTGTTCATGACCCACTAATGGGTGAGGGTGCTATGGAATCTTCAGGTTTGTCATATGTTTAAAGTGACAGCACTGCATTTTATCAGTATGCTGACTGTGTGAGATACTTATTTTTATGATCTAGGGGTTGACTTTTGAGTGATGGGATGGAATGAAATGACTCAAAGCCACAAATGAGTTGTGCATGATATATGCATGTTAATTTTCCAGCAAATGCATAGGCAACTGTTCCATACTTTATTAACACTGTACTAGGGAGGTTTTTCTTTGAAAATCAGAAGGTAGAATCAGTTGGGGGAGGTGGGAAGAGCAAGTAAATGAATATACTCAATTAATTCACTAATAGCATATTATTTGTATAACAAGAAGTGAACTTGTTATTAGTACACTTGGAAACAATTCATATGGCCATCACCATTGACTGAGATCCCTTCCACACAAGGAGCCTAAAGGAAACTACTTTTCACAATTCTGGTGTTTATCCTGGCCAGAAAATTCAAAATGGGAGGTTTACCAGAGCCATTCAAACCATCTCATTTTATGCTGCTATTATTAAGCAATTCCATCTTGGTGTTCTGAATAACAAAACACATTAATCCAGTTCTTGTGGTTTACAGAATCACCAGATTTCCTCCAGAATATTACACTTCTCTAATACATGATTATGTAGAATAAGATTGGTACTGTGTTTTAACCAACAGGATTGCAGCATGCATAAGGAGAGAAAAGAAGAGAGCAGCAAGGGGAGAGGAAAAGAAATGAAGGACTACAAGATACACTTCTTGGGGGCCTGATAATATTATGATAACCACTACAGCATAGCTCATAGTCTAAAATGTCATCCAAAATATGGAATATGGTTACCATATTGACATTTCCTCTCCTGTGTGTCACTGATCTGCTTTATCTTTTGTGAGCATGATTTCTCTGACCTTTCTCCACAAAACAAAACTAAATCACAAGACGCTTTTTAAGAAGAATCAGAGTAAACTTTTACAAGATTAACCCAAATATCAGGAACTATCAGTGCAGAATGGAGGGGAAGAGACAATGTATAATGATGAATTACATTAGACTAGTTACTAGCATATGAGTAAACTGAGTTAAAATATCAAATGATTCTATAGGCTTCGTCTTCACTGCCAAAAAGGTGTGTTTTAGCACTGGATAACTAATGTATGTTAGCTGTCCTGCTCTAAAATCTGAGTGGAGAAAAGGCAATGTAGTTTTTACTGTGAGGTAGCTAAACAATATCAACACTATGACCACACCCAGGGTTAACCAAACTGTATGGTTGTTGAAAAGGGAAAGAATAATACCAAACTAAGAACTAAATTGGACTAGGGTAACATAAACTTGCTAATAATAACATTCCTAGGAAAGTCTGTGTTTAGAGCTTATTTTTGCATAAGAGTATTTCAGCTTTAGCTGATATTGGAAGTTGCAGACATCCAAACACTAAATCTTTTCTTCACTGACCCAGGGGTACAGACTGTTTCACATAATCCAGGTGGCTAACATATCAAATGGCAGAAATGTAGGCCATACTAAGAAATCTACATCCAGAAGTCAGATTTTTGAAAGCTTTGGTAAAAAAGGCTTCAAGTCTCATGAAGTTGATATGTAGATGAGACACTAAGAAAGACCATAATACCCAGTGATTACCTCCCCACATGTTACTTACCAGCACAATAGCCTGCAAGTAACACTCATTCACCAAATCTGGCTTTCTGTGGAATTCATTCTCTTGTTCCTGGTCTTCTCATTGAAAAGCCATCTTTGCAAAACCTTGTGGGCATTCAAGGCAAGGGAAATCTGGATATAGAAGTCCTAATTGTGATGGAAGATTTTGAATCTGGTGAGGTGACAGACAAATCACAGTAAAGTTAGGAACCAAACTATGAACTTTGTGCTTTTGGGGAGACCTTTAAAGGAGAAAGTTGTGTTGATGGAGATGGTTATAAAGATTATTATTCCAGGCAGAGCTCAAAGTAGAGGAAAAGGAAGTTTCTTACTTTAATCCTGAATTTCCTAATTAGTAGTAAATCAGTAGAGGATAAATGAAGTTGAATATGAATCTCAGAAACTCTGTTTTGTTGGTGAGTTAACCATTTTCCTTGTTGATAAATCTAGCATGTTTATTAGGTAACCGTGGGATCTGTTGATTTTGTGGATGGACTTTATAATTTTGCAATTAGCAGACTTTTTTCTAAGTTTAAGACTGAATACTTATATCCACATTATATCAGATTTCAGCACTTTGAAACAGATGTAACCAGTGTTTTGGAAGGCACAGGAATAAGGAGGGAGAATGTAAAATGGGAATGTCTATGCATTGTTTCCTATCATATGTGACATTGTTCGCACTTGGGTATAATAAATCTCAGAATTTGTGAATAAAGAAGATACTTCAATTATTGCAAAACTCTGGTATTTATTTCATAATAACAGAGGGAAAAGTTTGTTTTTAATGGTGACCTTTTTCTTTAAAGAGCCATCTGTGAATTGATATAAATTGATTCCCATATCTAAAGATCAGAACCAATAAGGGAAATTAAAATTATAGAATTTTTTTCTGGAGTTCTGTGTTATCTTTTAGAATTCTCGTGACTCTCTCTGTAGTCCAAACTCATGAGAATTTAAATATAGTGTCCATTTTATTAAGAAATGTATTCCTATATTTCATCATGTGTTCCCTTTACTCAAGACAATCACCTCTCCTGCAAAAAAGGAAACATCTAATAGCATTTCCTCCAGTGAACTCCAATAAAAGGGGGCAAGGAATAACAGAGGTAAAGATTCATGGGCATTAAACTAAAACCATATGGAAACCTGGGCAGATGATTTGTGCAGGAAAATTACCACGTAAAAATTAATCTTTATGGCTTACTATGAATTGTTGGAAACACCAAAAAGCTCTGAAAATTATTAGTTCCATGTTATTGTTACAAAGCTACTGTTCAGGAAAAGCTAAAACAACCTTTATTTTGTCAGGCTGCCTCTGAAACTAAGTGCCTGGGAAATGCACTGGGCAAGCTAAATGATAAGCTTAAACACCACCCCCCCCTCCTCCTCCCCCCCCCGTACACACAACACAAAACTCTGTTATCCCTATGTAATGTTTCTCGTAACAATTTCTCTGGCCACTGAAATATGTACATCTTACCAGGGCAATTTTATTACAGTGGTGTGATATTTTAACTCTTCTCTTTCACAATATAAAAATGACACAGTATACAACTATAATGGGAAATGAAAATTAGGAAGGGCATTCAAAGACAAATAAAAATGCAAAGAAGCCCAAATGTGAGAGTAACAGTGATATTTTAGTCTGTTGTATATGAAGAAAAAAGAAATTTGTAACTTAAATTACTGTATTAAAGTTGTCTGTTTTTTCCACTATACTTAGATGGTATAAGAACAAAAAATAAGTGAGAATAGTAGTTTCAACATGATGAGTTTTTGTTTGTAATTAAATTCTCTGAATTGATGGGTTAGAGTACACAGACACAATAGGGATTACACAAATCTCTTGGTTGATGTCTCCCTCATTTAAACCTGTTTCTCCCTCCTTCCTGGAAAAAAAGATAATTTCCCTGAAATAAATATTTCCCCCTTTTAAAACAATGACTTAAACAAAAGATAATAGGCAAAGTAAGGTTTAGAAACCAGAGTAAATACGGGGGGAAGAGGAAGGATAATAAATACATACATAATCTTGGCCCCCTGCTAATTGTATGTAATTCCACAACCTAATGAATCTGTCAGCTCAGTGACTGCTCCATTGACGGTACGTCTACACTATCCGCCGGATCGGCAGATAGCAATCTATCTATCGGGGATCAATTTATCATGTGTAGTGTAGACGTGATAAATCGATCCCCGATCACTCTCCCGTCGACTGCTGAACTCCAGCTTGGTGAGAGGCGGAAGCAAAGTTGGCGGGGGAGCAGCGACCGTCAATCCCGCACCGCGAGGACGCGAAGTAAGTGATTCTAAGTCGATTTAAGATACGTCGACTTCAGCTACGCTATTCTTATAGATGAAGTTGCGTATCTTAGGCCTGGTCTACACTATGGCCTTGTCTTCACTTACCGGAGGGTCCGGCGGCACGCAATCGATGTTCTGGGATCAATTTATCGCGTCTGGTTAAGACGCGATAAATCGATCCCGGATCGATCCCGGAAGTGCTCGCAGTCGGCGCCGGTACTCCAGCTCGCCGAGAGGAGTACGCGGCATCGACGGGGGGAGCCTTCCTGCCGCGTCTGGACCGCGGTAAGTTCGGACTAAGGTACTTCGAATTCAGCTACGTTATTAACGTAGCTGAATTTGCGTACCTTAGTCCGAAGTAGGGACTTAGTGGGGACCAGGCCTATGACTTTAATTCGGATTTAGCAGCGTTAAATCGAATTAACCCTGCACCCGTCCACACAACGAAGCCATTTATTTTGAAATAAAGGGCTCTTAAAATCGATTTCTGTACTCCACCCCGACAAGCGGAGTAGCGCCAAAATTGATATTGTCATTTCGAATTAGGGTTAGTGTGGCCGCAATTCGATGGTATTGGCCTCCGGGAGCTGTCCCACAGTGTACCATTGTGACCGCTCTGGACAGCAATCTGAACTCGGATGCACTGGCCAGATAGACAGGAAAAGCCCCGCAAACATTTGAATTTCATTTCCTGTTTGCCCAGCGTAGAGAGCACAGGTGACCACAGATAGCTCAGCTCATCAGCACAGGTAACCATGCAGGCCGATAATCGAAAAAGAGCACCAGCATGGACCATACAGGAGGTACTGGATCTGATCGCTATATGGGGAGAGGATTCAGTGCTAGCAGAACTTCATTTGAAAAGATGAAATGCCAAAACTTTTGAAAAAATCTCCAAGGGCATGATGGAGAGAGGCCACAATAGGGACTCAGATCAGTGCCGCCTGAAAGTCAAGGAGCTCAGACAAGCCTATCAAAAAACAAAGGAGGCAAACGGTCGCTTCGGGGTCAGAGCCGCGGACATGCCGCTTCTACACCGAGCTGCATGCAATTCTAGGGGGGGCCGCCACCACTACCCCACCTCTGACCGTGGATTCTGAGGCGGGGATAATCTCATCAGCTACACCTGAGGATTCTGCGGACGGGGAAGAGGAGGAGAAGGAGGAGGACGAGCTTGCGGAGAGCACCCAGCACTCCATTCTCCCCAACAACCAGGATCATTTTCTCAGCTTGACTGAAGTACCCTCCCAACCCTCCCAAGCCAGTATCCAAGACCATGACCCCATGGAAGGGACCTCAGGTGAGTTTACCTTTTAAAATATAAAACTTGTTTTAAAAGCAAGTGTTTTTTAATGATTACTTTGCCCTGAGGACTTGGGATGCATTCACGGCCAGTACAGTTACTGGAAAAGTCTGTTAACGTGTCTGGGGATGCAGCGGAAATCCTCCAGGGACATCTCCATGAAGCTCTCCTGGAGGTACTCCAAAAGCCTTGCCACAAGGTTTCTGGGCAGTGCAGCCTTATTCCGTCCTCCATGGAAGGACACTTGACCACGCCATGCTTGCAGCAAGTAATTTGGTATCATTGCATGACAAAGCCTGGCAGCGTGTGGTCCCGGTGTTTGCTGGCATTCAAGCAACATCCGTTCTTTATCTCACTGTGTAATCCTCAGGAGAGTGATATCGCTCATGGTAACCTGGTTGAAATATGGGAATTTAATTAAGGGGGACAGAGGTGGCCGTTCCTACTGGGCTGTTTGCCTGTAGCTGAAAAGAAATCCTTCCCTGCAGTTAGCCAAGCGCGGGGGGTGGGTGGAGTTGGCCCTGAGCTTTTCGTGTTTGGCTAGCAGGGATCTTCCCTGTTACCAGCCACACGGTGTGGGGAGGGGTACAGCGATCATCCCAGATAATTCATGGCGGGAGGGGGGAGCGGGGGTGTTAGTTTGGTTTCTGCAGGGATCTTCCCTGATACCAGCCACGCGGTGCGGGGAGGGATAAAGCGATCATCCCAGAGAATTGGATTGGGGGGGGGGGTTAGTTTGTTTTCTGCTGCTGAAGGTTAACAGGAAAACCGCAGCAGTCAATGGGCTTTGCTTGGTATGTGGGAAAGGAGGGCGCAGAAGCCGAAAGACAATGGCTTATCATGGCCGCATGCAAGCTGAATTCTGTTGCCCGGACCTGCGTCTGTGATCTCTAACACCAAAGCCACAGGCACTCAATATTAAGATGGAAAATGCGACCTTGTACTGAAATCACATGTGCTATGTAATGTGAATAGTATTGTTCACCATGAAAGAGTATAAGCATTGTTCTGTAAAATGTAGCATTTTAAAAACTTCTCTCCTTTTTTTCAACCCTCCCTCCAGCAGCTGCAAATTTTTCAAGCCTCCCTCCTCCGTCCCGAAGACTATCTCAGAGAAGGCGGTGGAGAAAGAGGACATGAGACGAGATGTTCACGGAAATAATGGAATGCACCCGCAATGAAAGAGCTCATTTGAATGAGTGGAAGGACACGGTATCTAAATTTAGGAAAGATGCCAGTGAACATGAGGTCATGAGGGACGCTTGAGATGAGAGGTGGCAGGCTGCAACGCTGGGGCTGCTGCGTGATCAAACGGACATGCTCCAGCATCTGGTGGAGCTTCAGGAACGGCAGCAGGATAACAGACTGCCGCTGCAGCCGCTGTATAACCTCCCTCCCCCCTCACCATGTTCCATATCCTCCTCACCCAGACGTGTAAGAACGCGGGGGGGGGGAGGCTCCATGCACCCTCCCTCTCCACCCCAGTGGACAGCCCAACCAAAAGGCTGTCATTATATTGAATTTTTTCAGTGGCCTTTTACTTCCCTCCTATCCTCCTCCCAAACCTCACCCAGATTACCTTGTCGGTTCTCTCCCTGTTTATAATCAATTAATAAAGAATACATGATTTTTAAATGATAGTGACTTTATTTCCTTTGAAAGCAAGCTGGGGGAAGGGGGAGGGTGGGTTCCTTACAGAGAATGAGTCAATAAAGGGGGCGGGTTTTCATGAAGGAGAAACAAACAGAAATTTCACACTGTAGCCTGGCCAGTCATGAAACTGGTTTTCAAAGCTTCTCTGATGCACAGCGCTTCGTGGTGTGCTCTTCTAATCACCCTGGTGTCTGGCTGCGCATAATCAGCAGCCAGGCGATTTTCCACAGCCTCCCACCCCGCCATAAAGGTCTCCCCCTTACTTTCACAGAGATTGTGGAGCACACAGCAAGCAGAAATAACAATGGGGATATTGTTTTCGCTGAGGTCTGAGCGAGTCAGTAACGATCGCCAGCGACCTTTTAAACAGCCAAATGCACATTCTACCACCATTCTGCACTTGCTCAGCCTGTAGTTGAACAGCTCCTGACTCCTGTCCAGGTTGCCTGTGTATGGCTTCATGAGCCATGGCATTAAGGGGTAGGCTGGGTCCCGAAGAATAACTATTGGCATTTCAACATCCCCAATGGTTATTTTCTGGTCCGGGAAGTAAGTCCCTTGCTGCAGCCGTTTAAACAGATTAGTGTTCCTGAAGACGCGAGCGTCATGAACCCTTCCCGGCCAGCCCACGTTGATGTTGGTGAAATGTCCCTTGTGATCCACAAGTGCTTGCAGCACCATTGAAAAGTACCCCTTGCGGTTTATGTACTGGGTACCCTGGTGCTCCAGTGCCAAGATAGGGATATGGGTTCCATCTATCGCCCCACCACAGTTAGGGAATCCCATTGCAGCAAAGCCATCCACTATGACCTGCACATTTCCCGGAGTCACTACCTTTCATAGCAGCATCTCAGTGATTGCTTTGGCTACTTGCATCACAGCAGCCCCCACAGTAGTTTTGCCCACTCCAAATTGATTCCCGACTGACCGGTAGCTGTCTGGAGTTGCAAGCTTCCACAGGGCTATTGCCACTCGCTTCTCAACTGTGAGGGCTGCTCTCATCTTGGTATTCTGGCACTTCAGGGCAGGGGAAAGCAAGTCACAAAGTTCCAAGAAAGTGCCCTTACGCATGCAAAAGTTTCACAGCCACTGGGAATCGTCCCACACCTGCAACACTATGCGGTCCCACCAGTCTGTGCTTGTTTCCCGGGCCCAGAATCGGCGTTTCACGGCTATAACCTGCCCCATTAACAGCATGATCTCCAAAGCACTGGGGCCCACGGTTTGATAGAATTCCATGTCCATATCCTCATCACTCTCGCCACCGCGCTGCCGTAGCCTACTCCTCGCCGCCTGGTTTTGCAGGTTCTGGTTCAGCATAAACTGCACGATAATGCGCGAGGTGTTTACAATGTTCATGACTGCTGTCTTGAGCTGAGCGGGCTCCATGCTTGCCGTGGTATGGCGTCTGCACTATTCACCCAGGAAAAAGGCGCAAAATGGTTGTCTGCCGTTGCTTCCCTGGAGAAGGGGGAGGATATATCCAGAACCACCCGCGACAATGTTTTTGGCCCCATCAGGCATTGGGATCTCAACCCAGAATTCCAATGGGTGGAGGAGACTGCAGGAACTATGGGATAGCTACCCACAGTGCAGTGCTCCAGAAATCAACACTAGCCCCGGTACATGGACGCACACCACCGAATTAATGTGCTTAGTGTGGCCACATACATTCAACTCTATACAATCTGTTTCCAAAATTCGAATTATATAAATTCGGATTAATCCCGTAGTGTAGACATACCCCTAGATCGATCCCACCCCCTAGGGTAGACCAGGCCTGAGAAGCAGGAAGACAAAAAGTACAGGTTGAACCTCTCTAATCCGGCACTCCCTGGGGCAGCAACATCCGTGATCCGGCATAGGCACCGACTCCAGGGGTGCTCCGGGGCTGGAGGTCCCATGGGGAAAAATTAGTGGGTGCAGAGCAGCCACTGGCACTAAGCTCCCCCCTCTGCCACTCTCCCCCCGTGCCTCTCGTGTGCCGGCGGCCCTGCACTTACCAACTCTTCCTCCTCCCTCCCAGTATTTTGGAGCACTGCGAACAGCTGATTCGCGGCGTTCAAGCTTTGTGAGGGAGGGGGAGGACCTGGGGCCAGTGACCGGGACCCCGGGCGGAGGGCCGGCGGCTGGGACCCTCCCGCACCCCTACGTCCGGCGCCTATGGAGACCCACTGGCATTCTGCATTGACCTCCCATGGTTCGGCAAATTCTCTGGTTCGGCACCAGTCAGGTCCTGAAGATGCAGACTAGAGAGTTAAGATCTTGCTTTGACAACACATGGATCAATTATATCCTCCCTGATTTAGTTTTGACATGTTAATGTTTGAATCAGAAGAGGCAAGTGTGAATAACTTAACTGTTTCTATTGGCTAAATCTGAACTCACATAGGATGCCCTGATATACCGATCTGGAAAAAAAAAGATGTATATGGATCTTTCATTTTCTGTTTCAGATTAAATGTGAGTTTAAATGGTTGTAGTTGTGTTGCAATACTAATGTCTTTGCTGAAATTAAATTTGATAAAATATCTTAGTTAAGCAAAATGTACCCTATCCTAAGTAGGCAACTGTTTTCATATATGATGTATCTCAAAATAATAGTTCAATTTCATTTAACAGGGAATTAATGTCACTTTTCCTTTGCCAGTGCTTCCTGTTGCCAGTGAGTAGTCTATTCTTCTGTATGACAGAGTCCTGCAGTTGAATGACTGATAGTGTCAAAGGGCTATTAATATGCTAAGCCTTTTAGTGGCATGGGATAGCTCCATCCTGTTCTCCCCAACTGTTGCGATAGTGTGCTGTAACTCATCACTTGATTTGAGAAATTTAATGTCTGATTTTGGTATTAATTTAATCTATAGACTCCAAAAGTAAGAACATTTTTACTGTATAAAAATAATGACATTTTAGTGTTCCAAAGTAATTTCACATAAACTTAAATAGAATAAATTGGTCATTTCACTCCATTTTTATATTATTTTGTATACCATGTTCACAATACAACCTGTGAGATAGAAACTGCATAGTTACTAGAATGATAATCCCATCAGTAATTTTTTATGCTAATACATAGTTCACAGAATATCAGGGTTGGAAGGGACCTCAGGAGGTCATCTAGTCCAACCACCTGCTCAAAGCAGGACCAATCCCCAGACAAATTTTTGCCTAACTAATCTCATGAAATTGTGGACCCTGACTCTAGATTTTTAAATATTTGGGATTGGCAAAAAGGGCCTGTCACATCTAAATGTGTTCTTTCCAGTACTCCTAGATACATTGGTCCAAATCCTCGTCCACACTACAGACTCCCTTTCACCTAAATAGGTAGCTGGGGATTTCTCTTGCATGTGGGATCCCTAAACTGTTATGCACCGCCCTCTTCCAAGGCACCCCAGTGTAGGAGATATGTTGGGGACATGCTGGTGGTGTGAGCGGCTGAGGATGAGGCTGCATTGTGCTGCATTCCAGGGACGTCTGGGTTCCCCTAGAACCAACATTTGGGGAATCAAAACTGGCACTTTCTTCAGTCTGATCCACAAGAAGGAGCAAAAAAGCTTGCAACAAATGGCTTGCTTAACCAGGAGAGAAAGCAAACACATCCATCTTAAAACATCTCCTGTAAGCACTGCAGCAAGATTGTCGGTTTCTCAGTTCATGATCCTATTTCTGAGTTTGGTTGGGCTGGGGTGGAGAAAGACCATGAGCTTTGATATTTCTCCCCTTCCTATGAAACTGAAAGATGGCATATTCGAAACTCAGAAAAGGAAATATTTTCCACCAGTAATTAGACTGTGGAACTCTCTGCCACTGGATGTTGTTGAAGCCAAGAACTTAGCAAGATTCAAAGATGGATTGGACATTTATATGAATAATAAGAATATCCAGAGTTATAATAGTTAATGCTACAAAAATATATTGGAAGGGAGATAAATCCTACTGTTTCCCATCTTAAATAACAGAGAGTAGGATGAGACCTTCATGCTGGGAACAAAATATCCAACACCTGCCTATTATGAGGTTTCTTTAACTTTCCTCTGAAGCATCTGGTGCCAGCCACCATTGGAGCCAGGATGCTAAAATAGATAGATCCTGAGTCTGATCTAGTATAGTAATTCCGATGTTCCTATATGATGCTCTAATGAGACCCTAGTTCACTCTTTCTCCCCCACCTTTGTGTGGGGTATGGCCACTGCATTACAAGTGCTTTATGTTATATATCTTTATTCTTCTTCTACTAATCCTTCCAAAATCATTAATGCCATTTCTCTCAGCAAGACCAACCAAATAAATCAAATCTGTAGTTTGCAGTCCAAGCCCTGTCGGAGATCTGTTGAGTCAAAAAAGTTAAGAACATATTGAAACAATTGATAGGAAACATTTGACATATCATTGGCCAGATTCTCTAGTGCATTGAGGCTACTTTGTGCTGCATCCTGGCTCTAAAACGTGTTTACATGGCTCAGTAAGGATCAGAGCAGTGTAAGGGTGAACATCCAGTGATATAAACTAGACAAACAAAAACTTGTGTAAAGATATGATCAGTGTATACATTTAAATAAATGATCGGTTAATCAGGGAGTCTTTTCTATTATTTATTTTCTAAATACTCAAATTTTTTTTATTATTTATTTACATCTACTTTATATGATATAGAAAAATCTGCTTTTATGGCACTGTGTTTGTAATAATATTATTTTATTCAAGAACTCAGAATCCCTCTCTTTCATATCAAACTGTGTTCTCTTACAACCGATGCCCTATGTCCCAAACCACTTGTGACCTCAGTGGCCAAGTTTAGTTTTGACAATATAATCTTAAGAGGATCAGCAGAGATTCTAAAGATGGATGAACTAAAGAGGTTCCATTTAATATGGGACTGAAAATGGTAGGCAAGGTTCTAATCAAATAGCAGTCTTTTTCAATATTGGATAGAAACATTTCCTGAAGTCTCACTTTCAAATGAAGAACTAGGCAAGGGTTTCTTCTCAGAAAAGATGGTGATCAGATAGCATTATCTATCAAGGTGTTTCTGACCTGGGCTGCTTACAGCACTAGAACCAATATGAATTGCGCTCCTTTTATTGCTCTGAGACATCCAAAATGGCTCAGTCAGGGAACCAAAATCTTTCAAAAATATGAGAAAACAGATGGCTATAAAAATTCAGACTAAAATCTGCTTTGCCTCCTGTTTCAAGTAAAGAAGAAGAAGCAGAAATTACCCCACAGATGTTAAAGTTGCGCTCCCCTGCCCAAATAAACAATACAAAAAAGATTAACTGATCTCTGCTGACGTCAAACAATAAAAGCAGTTTCTGAGCCTTGGCAAGCTAGACAAGCCTGAGGGGTTTTATTGTAAATCCCAGTGGCCTGACGTCACTCGCCGGGATGGTGTGTGTGGAAGGAGTTCTCTCTCCACCATGGCAGCAATAGCCACCTGAAAGGGATTTTTAAAGCCCTGTGGGTTATGTCACTTGTGCCAGTGGTGGATGGTGAGATCTCTCAGGATCGCAGCTATACAAGCCTGAGGGAAGTGAGCTGCCATCCCAGCAGCCTCCCATTGCTCACTCTGATGGTAGTGAGTCAGTTGGGATTCCTTGGTGGCCTCCAGGGCAATAGTTAAAAAGATTTGGGGTACATGTCAATGTATCACTTGACAGCAGTGGGTATAAAAAGTGTGTGAAGGGGGAGGTTGCTTTTGTTTTTAATTTTTAGTTCACAAGGCTAGAAGTGCAGGGGATAAAGGGAGTTTTTCTCTAAGTCTGTTTGCATGTAAAACTTACAATGGAGCTGAGGTTGCCTGGTTTTAATTTTTTCCCCTCCTGTATGAGCTGTGGTGTTTCATTGAAGACCCCTACAAAAGGGAAAAAATTAAAACCAGACAACTCCAGCTCTATTGTAAATGTCACATGCAATCAAACAGACTTGAAGAAAACTGTCCCTTTCCCCACCAACCTGGCTACCATTTGAGGATTGCACTTAGATACACCATATCCTCCCACACCCCACATTTTTATATTCACTGATCTTTTAAGATAGAAATTGGCTTCTAACGCAAAATCCTCCATTAAATAGTATCTTGGCATGCACGCTTTAGAAGGGTTTACAAGAGGGGAAAAGACTTTGCTCCACTGCAAACACTTGCAAAAAAACTGCAAGTAGAATTGTGGCTGACATTTCATCAGAGAGATAAAGTTTTCTGGCTACAAAATGGAACCAAAGAAGCCACTCTTTCAAAGTAAAGCCCCAAATCCTCAAATACTTATGCATGTGAGTAACTTTTCACATGTGAGTAGACCCATTAAGTTGGGACTTCTCACATGCTTAAATGTTTGCAGGATCAGGGCCTATGTCAGAATGGCCACTTAAACTACATTTTCCACATATAAAAGCAATAGAACAAACAAATAAGAACAGAGCTAATATTGCATGTTAACTGTCATCACTGTGATTGGTTTACTCGTATGTTGTATCCTTCCCCCCCAGTCTTCTTCTGTTCTTTGTCTTTTTAGATGGTAAGCTCTTTGAGACAGGGGCTACTTCCTACATGTTTATACATTGCACAGCACAAATATTAAATAATAATTTAGGGAACATCAGTAGAATTTTGCTTTACATTGGTTACTCTGCTATCTATTTGCAGCAATGAATTCTCTGTGTCAGACTGATCTACTTAGAAGTGGAGTAAAACCATCTGTATAAATCCTCTTCCTACAGAAAAGGAATAATAATAAAAAGTTAAATTTTCTTTTTGAGTACTTACAACATGTGTGCAACAACCAATGAAATCAATGGGACTTGCTCACACATATTTAAAGGGGAAATATTACCCTAAATCTTTATAGAAAACAATAGGTACCATGAGGATAAATATTACTCAGCACAATTAGTGCTGCTATGCAGACTGTTTCAGTCTTGATGGATTTTTTTTCATAGTACAACTGTGATAGTACACCAGCCTGTAGCCAACATTATAAATGAAATGTTTAAGTCTTCATTAGAGTGTGGATGTTCCCAAAAAAGCTACTCTGAAACCTGACGTTCCCAAAGTAATTCCTGTTTTGCTGCTGTCTAAAAATTAAGACTTTAGCTGAATTCTCTTTTTGGATGCATGAAACACATAAATTTTCTAAGGAGTTAACTTAGGTCTGGACTGCACATAGAAGTTGCATCAGTTTAACTAAAGGAATGATGTTGCACCGGTTTAGTTAAAGTGGTGCAACTTTATGTGTGGATACACATCATCAGCTAAACCAAGGTAAACTTGTTTGAAAATGATATAAGAGTGTCCACAATACACTGCACCAATTTAACTAAATCAGTGCAATATCATATCTTTAGTTAACCAGGTGCAACTTCTATGTACAGCCCAGACCTAAGTTAAGGATTTGCTATGGATCAATCAGTCAACTTAAGCAATGCAAAAAAAAAAAAATTATGATTTTTTTTGACTAGCTCTAACCTCAATACAGCCCAGTGCAACAGCATTGCAATACTCTGCATCTGACTCTAAGATACTACTGGATCCAGCCAATTTTTGACAACCATCCCTTAAATTATAATTCCTAAACAGAGAACAAGTATAGCTGCTCCTACTGCACCAATACAATTAGTACACATCCTGGCATGGTGGGGTCACCAAACCCTGGATCTGCCATCTCAATTTTTGGTTTCATCCTTCCTAATTCTACTGCACAAATGTAGAAGCAACTCCTATGGGGGGAAAAAAGTCTGTACCCAGCACATCCCAGTATGATGACACTGCAAATACCCAGAGCTGTCCAGTTGTGGGTCCCACCTCAAAAAGTCCATTGTTTAAAAAGAGAACAAGCGTGGCTGCTCCTGCTCCTACTCCCTCAACAACAAAATAAAATACCCAGACCCAATGGATCCCAGTACAATAGTCCCAAAGAGCTTGAATCTAGCATCTGGGCCCTGCCGGTTTTTGGTTCCAATCTTCAAACTTCCACTAAATAGATCTTTAGCGCTTCGGTAAATCAGCACTGCAAAAACTTGGATTTGGCATCCGGGTCCTTTCAGAACCTGCCAACTGCTGGCCACAAACCCAGAAGTTGTACTGTCAAATCTGAGAACAAGTGTTGTCCCTACTATTTCACCAAAAAAATCAGGAAACATCACATTCTGGTACAAGAAAGTTGCAAAAATTCTAATTTGGCACCCATATCTTCCTGGTCTTGTTAGCTTTTTGGCAGTATGGCCCCATTTTTACCATCTAAACAATTCCTTCTAGCCCTTCCGAATAATTCAGATCTCGGTACATGATGGTACCACAGAACCACACAAACATGTATCCAGAAATTGAATCTATCAAGGTTCACCTGGTTTTGGCAGGGAAGACCCAAATAGTATTATTACTAACCAATTGCATTTGAGTCTTCCTTTACAGGAATTCTTCTATATCGTTAACAACATAGTATGTTCTTGGCTACAACATATATATGTTAGTAGTGTAATTTACCTCCCCGGTTACTGTGGTGAAGTAAAAAAAATCACTCCACTTTTAGAGATATTAGTGGTTCTAATGTAATTCATTGTAGAAAGTGAACCACAACATGCATAGGCGCTGAAAATAGGGCTGCTGAGGGTGTGGTAGCACCCGCTAGCTTGAAGTGGTTTCCATCATATACAAGGTTTATAGTTTTGTTCAATGACTTTCAGCAGTCCCCTATAAAAATTGTTCCAGCACCCCATCAACATGTTGGAATGTGGATTATATTAGTCGACTAGGGAAAGCTGCACGTCCACTACATTTAGATGGTGAAACAGGTTTGTGGCCAAAACTTAGCTGGATCTAGCAGGATCCAGGTGCTAAATCGGGATATTTGTAATGATATTGCTTTCAGATGCATCGGGGTTTGAATTGTTTGTATAAGAGGAGCATTCTTTTGTTCTCTGTTTATGACATATAATTAGGAGAGGAATAGGCCCAAACATTTCTAGCTGCCAATTTACACCAATTTGTAGTGCATTTGCACCACACTATGCCAGGGTCTGGGATTTGTTGAAATACTAAGGATGCCTAGACGTCTTTATTTTACAATTTAGGGGCTTGGATGTAAAAAATCGGAAAGATCCAGGTATCTCCTTGCCTGGTCTCCCTCCCCGCCCTCTTTGCCATTCCCTCTCCCTCTCCCCACGTCCCCCGCTTGCCGGGAGGTAGCTGATGATTGGCGCCTTCGCGTTTCCTCTTTGGGCGGAGGAGTTTTGGCCCTGGGAGGCCGCCGTTTCAGAGCGGTTCTGGCACCACCACCATGGCGGCGGCGTTGTCAATGTCAGCGGCTCGGAGGCAGCTTGCGAGGGGGAGAGGCGCGCTCGCTGCCTGCCTGACTCCGGCCAGGTAACGGGGGCCCTGGACACCCCTCCCGGTCCCGGCCCGGAGGGCGGGGTATGACTGGCTCCGGCCGCGGGCCCGTTGTTGTCAGTGGGGCGGCTGCTTTGGGGGAATAACGGGCGCCTGCTCCGGCCCCGCCGGGGAGAGCGAGCAGCCCCGTGGGGCCCAGTGTGAGCGGCGCTCGCAGCCCCTGTGCTGGGGAGGGGTTCCCGGGGCCTTTCCCATTCCTCCCTCCCCGGGCCCCGCAGGGGCTTGTGTCGCCGCAGCCCGTGTTCACCAGGGGCCTGGCCTCAGCGCTTCTGGCACCTGCCACGACTGGCCACCTGGGCTTTGCTCGGCGCTGCTGAAATACAGGCCCAAGGTGCCCAGTTTCCGAGGGCCGTGGCCGCCTGCCGAGGTGTGAGGAAGACAGAGAGTGGTGGTGTTCCTTAGTCCGCTCCCCTGGTGTATCCCCTGCCCTCCTGCTGTGCTTTTGCTTTATCCTCACCTTTCTGGTGTTACAGATCAAATAGAGCGACTGTTCACCTGGGCACTTCCTCTGGCCCCCTCAACAAGTTGATGATTAGTTAATGGTTGCAAAATGTCTTGAAGGCTGAAAGACTTCTGTGTTACTGTTTATTAAGCTGGAGACCTTAGGCTTGGTGATCTAAACCAGTGGTTCTCAACCAGGGGTATGTGTATTCCTGGAGGTATGCAGAGGTCTTCTGGGGGTACTCAACTCATCTAGGGGCTGAAACATGTAACTTAGCTCTGTGTAGCCCCCTGTGGCATGGGGATCTGAGCTTCAGACAAGGCTCACATGTGAAAAGCGTATTACACTACAATGTAAGTACAGTATTGTAGTGAGTCGGTGTGGCTCCCCTCCTGCCCAGAAGAGGGAGCCCACGTGCCGGCACCAGAGTGGGTGGGACCACCACCGCCTGTCCCCGCCCCCCGGAAGTCAAGGGGCGGGACAGGAAGTATAAAGGCCGGCCGCCAGAGCTCAGTTGGCGGCCAGCCACCACAGGGAGCAGACGTGCGGCCGGGAGCTCCCGGCCGGGAGCCCGTCGAAGACCCTAGCTGGCCTGAGCTACCCCGGGCCCGCTACGAGGAGGAGCCGCCGGAGCCCGTTCACGCCCGCCACTGGGAGAACCCCTGGGAACCGAACCCCGCTAACCCTGAGGGTGAGACTGGACCCGAACCCCTCAGCCCCTGCTGCTATCCAGAGGAGCCGCCTGAGGACCATTGGCCGGACTTCCCGGCAGAGCTACCAGACTTGCCGCCGAGCCCGGGCAGAGAGGAGCCCATGCAGGTGGACTGGCCCGATCCCGGCGCAACGACCGAGGTAGGCTGTGAGGGGGATCACGGAAGTAGCCCGGGGGTAGCCGACCCCGGTCCGGCTGCAACTGAGTGTGAGCCTATGTCAGTGTGTTGCGGTCTGGATACCCCACTGACCAGCAGCGGCAGCAACCGCTGTTAGGGCCCCGGGCTGGAACGCAGTGGAGTGGGTGGGCCTGCGTTCCCCCCTGCCACCCTCCGTACGGGTGGCAGGCTTCCCCCTCACCCAACGCTCGGCTACAGCAAGCCTAGGCGTACCTTTGAACTATTTGCTCGCTCAGCCCCTGCAACAAGGGCCTGAGCCTAACTGTGTTTGCCCCGCCCTGCTCCAGGGCCTGGGCTCTGAACTGTTTGCTCGCTCAGCCCCTGCAGTCAAGGGCCTGAGCTTAACTGTGTTTGCCCCGCCCTGATCCAGGGCCTGGCCTCTGAACTATTTGCTCGCTCAGCCCCTGCAACAAGGGCCTGAGCCTAACTGTGTTTGCCCCGCCCTGCTCCAGGGCCTGGGCTCTGAACTATTTGCTCGCTCAGCCCCTGCAGTCAAGGGCCTGAGCTTTAACTGTGTTTGCCCCGCCCTGATCCAGGGCCTGGGCTTTGAACTGTTTGCTCGCTCAGCCCCTGCAACAAGGGCCTGAGCCTAACTGTGTTCGCCCCGCCCTGATCCAGGGCCTGGGCTTTGAACTATTTACCCGCTCAGCCCCTGCCATAAGGACCTGAGCCTAACTGTGTTTGCCCCGCCCTGATCCAGGGCCTGGGCTCTGAACTATTTGCCCGCTCAGCCCAGCAAGCAAGGGTCTGAGCTAACTGTGTTTGCCCCGCCCTGATCCAGGGCCTGGGCTCCTGAGCTTTAACTGTGGTTGCTCCGACTCTGCACCAAAGAGCCGGAGTTTCAGGACTAACTGACTGCTTATTCCCAGAGTAGTGAGTCGGTGTGGCTCCCCTCCTGCCCGGAAGGGTCGAGCCCCGGCTAGGACCTACTACATTTGGCGCCCAACGTGGGGCACGAGCCCCTGCCCCTGTGAGAAGGGGCTAGAGGGGGAGTGGCAGTTGCCCCCCCCCCGTTCTAAGGAATGGATATGGAGCGGCTGTTTCAGCTGCTCACGGAGAGCCAGGAGCGGCAGCAGACGGCCCAGCTGCAGCAGCAACAGCAACAGCAGGCCGCTCAGCTCGCACAGCAACAGCAGCGAGATGCCGCCCAGCTCCAGTTGCAGCAGGAGCAGCACACAGCCCAGCTCGAGCAACAGCAACAGCTGGTGCGGCAGTTGGGAGTCCAGCTGCAGCAGCTGCTGGTCACGCTCCCTCGCCCCGCACCGGGGCTGGCAGGGGAGGCTGCAGAGATGCCGCGGTTAGCTGCCCCCCTTCGCTTGACTAAGATGAGCCCAGACGACGACCCGGAGGCATTCCTGGTCACGTTCGAGCGGGTAGCCCTCGTCGCCGGGTGGCCCAGGGACCAGTGGGCTACCCTCTTAGCCCCCTACCTGACGGGGGCGGCCCAGGTGGCCTATCGGGGATTGGCGGCTGAGGAAGCACGGGACTACGACCTGGTGAAGGCCGCGATATTGGACGCCCTCGACGTCAGTCCCGAGACTTTCCGACAAAGGTTTCGGGGCCAGACTTACCCCGCCGGGGCCCGACCGCGGGTAGTGGCCCAAACCTTAAAAGAGGCTTGCCGACGGTGGCTACAGCCCGGCACCCGGACGGCGGAGGAGGTAACCGAGCAGGTGGTGTTGGAACAGTTCGTGCACACCCTACCCTCCCGAGGGCGCGCCTGGGTGCTTCGCCACCGGCCGACGGCGCTGGCCCAGGCCGTGTCGCTAATGGAGGACTTCCTGGCCGCCGAAGATGCAGTAGGGCCCACCTTCCGCCGCCCCGGGCCCAAACCAGCCCGCGGCGAAAAGAAAGGGGAAACCCCGAGCGGACCACGACCCCCCGCACCGAGGCCCGAACCCCGCCGCGAGACCCGGACCCGGCACGCGGACCCGGCTCCTCGGACCGGACCAGTGGCCCCGGGCCAGGGGCCCCCAAGGGCTCGACGAAGCCCCCTCCGGAGCCCAAGCCGGGAAGGCCCCCGGAGCAGACGACCTGAACTCGGACCCTGCTTCAGTTGTGGGAAGATGGGACACCTCCGGCGAGACTGTCCGGAGATGGATTGCAGCTATGGGCAAGTGTGGGCGGGCCACACTCGAGCCAGGCCAGCCATGAACCCCAAGCTGACCATCCCGGCGGCCGTCGGAGGGCGGACTCCGCGGGCCTTGATCGATTCGGGTTGTGGCCAGACGTTGGTCCGTAAGGACCTGGTACCGCCGGGTGATAACCGCCTCGGATGTATTCATCTGCAATGCATCCATGGGGATGTCCGACCATACCCCAGCGCCCGGGTCCCCCTAACCATCGCGGGGATCACCCGACACCTGGTGGTTGGGGTAGCTCCCCATCTTGCATACCCTGTGATCCTCGGTCGGGACTGGCCGGCCTTTGAGGAAGTCCTACGGTCCACGCCGGCCCTGGAGGCTGATCGGTTGGGGTCCTCCTCCGAGACCCCCGAGCAAGGTCCAGCGACCGAGATAGACAACACGGACGCAGCGGGACCGCCGCCGGAGCCGGCCCCTCAGCCCCGCTTCGATACCGATTTCTGTCGGGACCAGCGAGAGGATCCCACCCTTAGCCGCTTCTACGAGCAGCTCGCGGCAGTAGACGGGAAGGTTGTGGACCCCCAGCGGGCCACCCTGTGGCCCCATTTTGAGCTACGCCGGGACCGGCTCTACCGCCTGGACCGTGACCCCCGCACCCAGGAACCACAAACCCAACTGTTAGTGCCCCTGTGTCACCGGCGGGCGGTAATGAAGTTGGCCCACGATGTGCCAGCCGCCGGGCACCTGGGGCGAGAGAAGACCCTCGCTCGAATCCTGGCGCGCTTCTTTTGGCCAGGAATCTCTCAGGAGGTGAAAGAATATTGCGCCTCATGCCCAGAGTGTCAGAGGGTCGCCCCGCCCGGGATCCCCAAGGCACCCCTGGTCCCCATGCCAGTGATGGAGACGCCCTTTGAACGGGTCGCCATGGACCTCGTGGGCCCCCTCCCGAAAAGTGCCGCGGGGTTTCAATACATCCTGGTCTTGGTGGACTATGCCTCTCGGTTCCCCGAAGCCATCCCCCTGCGAAGTATTACCGCCCGGTCTATCGCGGGGGAATTGCTGAAAATCTTCGCCCGAGTAGGACTGCCTAGAGAGATATTGACCGACCAAGGAACGAATTTCACGTCCCAATTGTTGCGACAGGTCTGTGCCCTCTTAGGCATCAAACAACTCCGGACGTCCGTGTACCACCCGCAGACGGACGGGTTGGTGGAGCGGTTTAACCGCACTTTGAAAAGCATGTTGCGGAAATTCCCCGCAGAGGACCTCCGCCACTGGGACCAATTCCTTCCACCCTTGCTGCTAGCCATCCGAGAAGTCCCGCAGACCTCAACAAAATTTTCCCCTTTCGAGCTGCTGTACGGACGCAGACCGCGGGGCCTCTTAGACCTGATGAGAGAGACCTGGGAACAGTCAGCGTCCCCAGCCCAGGGCCTCCTGAAATATGTCATCCAGTTACAGGAGTACCTTGCCCAGGCCGGAGCCCTGGCCCGCGAAAATTTAAAGACGGCGCAGGAACGGCAGAAACGGACCTACGATCAGGGAGCCCAAGTCCGGGAGTTCCAACCAGGAGACCGTGTCCTACTCCTCCTCCCGTCTAGTGAGTCAAAATTGTTAGCCCGGTGGCAGGGACCTTACGAAGTCGTGCGTAAGGTCGGTCCCGTCACCTACGAGGTGCGGCAACCGGACAAGCGGAAGGAAACCCAGCGGTATCACGTCAACCTGCTGAAACGGTGGCAGGACCGGGAGGGCCTCTTAATCAACCCATGCCCGCCCGAGCCGGAATTGGGACCCCAGGTACCCTCGACGGATGACCCCCCGGCACCCCAATTAGGACAATCGCTCACGGAAGAGCAATGTAAACAGACTAACTGCCTGCTGCAAACCTTCAAGCGAACCTTCACGGCCGTACCGGGCCACACGTCCCTGGTCAAACACTCCATCCAGACCGAGCCGGGAAAGGTGGTTCGAGAGACGACCCGGCCCCTGCCCTATCGGATGCGGGGTGCGGTCGAGGAGGAAGTAAGAGCCATGCTGGCTCTGGGCGTCATCGAACCGTCCCAGAGCGAGTGGCGTAGTCCGGTAGTCCTGGTGCCCAAGCCGGACGGTACCCGCCGCTTCTGCATCGACTTTCGGAGGGTAAACGCCATCTCGCGCTTCGATGCCTACCCGATGCCCCGTGTAGACGAGTTACTGGGCCGCCTGGGGGAGGCTCAGTATATCACCACCTTAGATCTTAGCAAAGGCTACTGGCAGATCCCCCTCGAGGAGACCTCAAAAGAGAAGACCGCCTTTGCCACTCCAACGGGGCTGTACCAATTCACACGGATGCCATTCGGTCTCCATGGAGCCCCAGCCACCTTCCAGCGGCTGATGGACCAACTTCTGCAGCCCCATCAGGACTATGCGGCGGCGTACATAGACGACGTGGTCATCTATAGCCGCAGCTGGGAGGATCATCTGCCCCGGGTTGCGGCGGTCCTAAGGTCCCTACGACAGGCGGGCCTGACCGCCAACCCCAAAAAGTGCCGGATTGCCTGGCAAGAGACCAACTATCTCGGCTATACCGTCGGGGGCGGGCAGGTCAAGCCCCTCGTCGGGAAAGTCCAGGCCCTCCTGGACTGTCCCACCCCATCAACCAAACGGCACGTTCGGCAGTTCCTGGGCCTCGTTGGGTATTACAGACGGTTCATCCCCCAGTTCGCGACCATCGCAGCACCCTTAACTGGGCTTCTGACGAAGGACAGCCCCCGGCAGGTACGATGGTCCCCCGAATGTGAAGCGGCCTTCCGGACACTGCAGAAGTGCCTCTGCCAAGAGCCGGTTCTCTATAGCCCAGACTTTAAACGCCCATTCATCCTGCAGACCGACGCCTCCGGCGTAGGATTAGGGGCAGTCCTGTCCCAAGAAGTGGAGGGAAAGGACCACCCCGTAGTATATCTCAGCCGGAAGCTGTTCCCCCGGGAGAGGAATTACGCCGTGGTGGAAAAAGAGGCCCTCGCGGTGAAGTGGGCCTGCGATGCCCTGCGCTTCTACCTCCTCGGGGCCCCGTTCACCCTCGTCACAGACCACGCCCCCCTCCGGTGGCTAATGCGGATGAAAGATAATAATGCCCGCATTATGCGGTGGTACCTCGCCTTACAACCCTACGCATTTACGGTCCAGCATCGAGCAGGTAAGGACCATACGAATGCGGACTTCCTATCCCGCATGGGGGAGATGGCAGGACCTGGCCCCGACAGGCGGGAGCCAGTCTTAAGGGGGGGGGGGTGTAGTGAGTCGGTGTGGCTCCCCTCCTGCCCAGAAGAGGGAGCCCACGTGCCGGCACCAGAGTGGGTGGGACCACCACCGCCTGTCCCCGCCCCCCGGAAGTCAAGGGGCGGGACAGGAAGTATAAAGGCCGGCCGCCAGAGCTCAGTTGGCGGCCAGCCACCACAGGGAGCAGACGTGCGGCCGGGAGCTCCCGGCCGGGAGCCCGTCGAAGACCCTAGCTGGCCTGAGCTACCCCGGGCCCGCTACGAGGAGGAGCCGCCGGAGCCCGTTCACGCCCGCCACTGGGAGAACCCCTGGGAACCGAACCCCGCTAACCCTGAGGGTGAGACTGGACCCGAACCCCTCAGCCCCTGCTGCTATCCAGAGGAGCCGCCTGAGGACCATTGGCCGGACTTCCCGGCAGAGCTACCAGACTTGCCGCCGAGCCCGGGCAGAGAGGAGCCCATGCAGGTGGACTGGCCCGATCCCGGCGCAACGACCGAGGTAGGCTGTGAGGGGGATCACGGAAGTAGCCCGGGGGTAGCCGACCCCGGTCCGGCTGCAACTGAGTGTGAGCCTATGTCAGTGTGTTGCGGTCTGGATACCCCACTGACCAGCAGCGGCAGCAACCGCTGTTAGGGCCCCGGGCTGGAACGCAGTGGAGTGGGTGGGCCTGCGTTCCCCCCTGCCACCCTCCGTACGGGTGGCAGGCTTCCCCCTCACCCAACGCTCGGCTACAGCAAGCCTAGGCGTACCTTTGAACTATTTGCTCGCTCAGCCCCTGCAACAAGGGCCTGAGCCTAACTGTGTTTGCCCCGCCCTGCTCCAGGGCCTGGGCTCTGAACTGTTTGCTCGCTCAGCCCCTGCAGTCAAGGGCCTGAGCTTAACTGTGTTTGCCCCGCCCTGATCCAGGGCCTGGCCTCTGAACTATTTGCTCGCTCAGCCCCTGCAACAAGGGCCTGAGCCTAACTGTGTTTGCCCCGCCCTGCTCCAGGGCCTGGGCTCTGAACTATTTGCTCGCTCAGCCCCTGCAGTCAAGGGCCTGAGCTTTAACTGTGTTTGCCCCGCCCTGATCCAGGGCCTGGCCTCTGAACTATTTGCTCGCTCAGCTCCCTGCAGTCAAGGGCCTGAGCTTAACTGTGTTTGCCCCGCCCTGATCCAGGGCCTGGGCTTTGAACTGTTTGCTCGCTCAGCCCCTGCAACAAGGGCCTGAGCCTAACTGTGTTCGCCCTGCCCTGATCCAGGGCCTGGGCTTTGAACTATTTACCCGCTCAGCCCCTGCCATAAGGACCTGAGCCTAACTGTGTTTGCCCCGCCCTGATCCAGGGCCTGGGCTCTGAACTATTTGCCCGCTCAGCCCAGCAAGCAAGGGTCTGAGCTAACTGTGTTTGCCCCGCCCTGATCCAGGGCCTGGGCTCCTGAGCTTTAACTGTGGTTGCTCCGACTCTGCACCAAAGAGCCGGAGTTTCAGGACTAACTGACTGCTTATTCCCAGAGTAGTGAGTCGGTGTGGCTCCCCTCCTGCCCGGAAGGGTCGAGCCCCGGCTAGGACCTACTACAAGTATTTATATTCCAGTTGATTATTTTATAATTATATGGTAAAAATGAGAAAGTAATCATGTTTTCAGTTATAGTGTGCTGTGTCACACTTTTGTATTTTTATGTTTGATTTTGTAAGGAAGTCGTTTTTAAGTGAGGTGAAACTTGGGCTACGCAAGACAAATCAGACTCCTGAACAGGGTACAGTAGCCTGGAGAGGTTGAGAACCACTATTCTAAACATCAGGCTTGAGATGTATAAACACCCTCAGACCAAAGTTTCTTATCTTGGTGCCCTTTCTCCTTCTTCAGGGGAGAAAATGAGTTCCATGCGGCTCGTTGTGACGGAGGTTTCTCCCCAGATGTATCTCAAAAACAAAAAGAGCCTCTGTTGAACATCAAGAATCAGTGGTCTTTGTTGGATGAGTGTCCTTGGTCATATTAACCTTCTCTCTTTCTCCCTCTGTTGTTTTGGTGCTCTTGATGTCCTCCTCCTTGAGGTGACAGCAGTTGAACACTGTGTAAAATTATTCCTGCATCTGTTGTGAAATTCTTTAGAATCTGTTTATTAATAAGTCAAGTTTTTATTAATTCTGATGCACAAAGGTGAAACATGAGTTAAAATTACGTGTAGCAAGAGATTCTAAAATAAAGCTAGCACTGAAAAAGCCTTTTTTTTAAAAAATATTAAATGCTTGAGGTTTTTATTTAACTATGCAAAATGATCTTTGTTTATACTTAAGAAGGATGGTAGATAGTGCACTGGGCTGGGAATGGGAGACCCAGGTTCAATTCTTTTCTCTGCCTTTTAACTTCCTGTATGTGACCTTGGGCAAGTCACTTGGTCTCTTTGTTTCTCAGTCTCCTATCTGCAAAATAGTACTTTCCTACCTCACTGGGGTGTTTTGCAGACGTGATTACTGTGGTAATAGTGGGGGAAGTCATATAAGTAAAAAAGGAAAATAGAACCTTTATTCTGTGAGGAGTTCAGGGTTCGTAATACTTTATGGTACACAGTTCATTGCATGGATTGCTATGTGCACATAGAGCCCCATTAAATTTCTGGGGCTCTGCATGGGCACAGCAGTTGACTGGTACACAATGAATTGGAGGATCAAGGCCTGATTCTGAATGATTTTAAGGTTGAGTTTAAACACCCACAATCAAGGAAATTGTGAGTTCAGCCTGAAACAGCATTCATGCTTTTTTATCTATTTATCTATTTATTTATTTATTTTAGACCCAGCAGAACACAGGGTATCAGAGTCCCAGAAGATTCAGGACCCCCCCCCATAATTCTTCACAAATAAATTGAAATTAAAGCATGCAGCTTCATAGATACCAAGTTGTGACCATTTTCTGTCCTGAGTTTTTTTTTAAAAAATTTGATTTTATCTTTGTTAAATCAAGTGGCAGTTAAGTAGAATAAGAGGAAAGTGGGATGCATGTGACAAGCTTATTGGAGCAAATTACATAAAAATTCCTCAGGAGCCCAGAAATGTGATGCTGGAAGCAGGGCCTGCCCTAGACCAAATGACGTCCCAGATGAGGAATGTCTTCAGCGTGTTCCCCTCCCATTTGTTAAACTTTTGAATGCCTTATTCTTTATTTTATTTGTAGCCCATTTCATGACTTTGATGCATAAGTATCCCTGTCATATAAGACTGACTGGCAATGCCCCGCCCCTTACATACCCACGAGGGGATGGCTGACAACATTCTAGGAGGTTTGAGGAAAATGTAGTTCTCAGAAAGGTCCAGAACATTCTAGGAGGTTAGTGAAGATGCATCTACATACGGAATACCTGAAACATTTTATTTGGAACATTCTATTTTCCCTTTTGTCGCTAACAGCAAAAATAGGACCCTAAATTGGCGTCCCCCAAGCCCGGCACCCCAGGCGGTCGCCTGCCTCTAAATCTGGCCATGGCGGGAAGAACTTTCACTTTAGTAGTTGTGAAAATTTTATTCTGCTGTTTTACCCAATCTTCCCTTTTTACAAAAGAGTATGTGTGGGTGTAGGGTGATGGAACCTCCTAAAATTAGCATTTCTTAATTGAAATATTGTAGCATTGCAGTCAAATGCCACACAAATAGTTGTATCAAAAATATCGCAGCTGTAGGAATTTTAACAGCAGCTGCGTTCGAGTCTTCAATGAGCTCCGCATGGGTGCACGGATCTGCCCATATACAGCAACTTTCAGGATCAGGGTCCTGGTATTTTGACACACACCCCACCTGAAGAAGACAATGTGCCAGAAAGATACTGAGTTACGATGATAGTGTCAGTACACCTTCATAATGTGCTTGATTTTAAGGTGTTATATCTCAACTCTTAAACTTTACTGCTTTTAACAAAATAATAATAATTTGCATAGACCTCGGTCTTCTTGATGTCTTATATTGAAATTGTCATAAGATGAAATTTTTTGAGGGCTTGGAAGAAAAATCTACATCTAAACTAAATTTTTTCTAGAATTTTCTTATTCTAGTTGAAATGCTTTGGTTTTGCTTCCTCTCTCCCAAGAGATGAAGATAGGAATTTCAGACTTCACGTGATATTTATACAAGGAGTTTTCTATCTTGTAGGTGGATGCAACTTTTGACTATTTAATTAGATCTAGAAATAATGTAGCAGGATTTGCCAAAATCTTCAGAGCCTGAGGGTGGCGAGAGTTCTCGTAAGTCTTGATCATGCACTCCTTGTATAACTAAAACTTTTTATTAAAGTAAATGAGAAATTTTGTTAGGATTGGCCAGTACTGGTTTCTTTTCACGAGTTCCTAGACACTGCATTCCCCTCGGCCTGTCTGTTGCCTTGGTTCTCCTTTTAATAACTTTTGGATATATATATTTGTACCTTTACATTATGAATAATTTTATCTGATGTTAATGCAGTGTGGCATTCTCCTGCTTTTCTTGTGGCTTTTACTTATAGAAGAGCAGCCAATTTAATTTTGTCACCATAAACTTAAAGGAGCCTTAAAGGAACACTTACATTTTTTTAAGGTAATAGATGTTGTCATAAGGTCCTGTGGTAACAAGTGACTTGCCTGCTATATTTTGGGTCCTCAATTTAACACTACCATTCAGAGTTGGCTGAGTCTTAGAGAAAGTGTTTCCTATAAGGAATGTCAAATAGGATAGCTTAATATCCTATTCTGGAATAATTAGTTAGTAAAGCATTCAGATACCATGATGCTGGTTCCTTTATAAGGGACATACTTAGGTGGATTCTGGAGCCTTGGATTCAGTTCCTAGCAAGGTTGACATCACCCTTCATCTTTCATTGGCAGATAAACTGTATACCTTGCAGTTTATTGTGGGGGGATCTCTTTTGGATGAGAATTTAAACTGAGATCTTATCTGCTCTGCATGGATTCTGAAGTGATTTTGGTAAGAATATGGATATGTCATTGTCCTTAGTTGAAAAATGTGTTCCAGGCCTGATTAGGGCCACTGTCATTCCACTAAAAGGTAGTGTTCTTGTCAAGAGATCCCTGAATAAGATGCTAGAATTTTAAGTTATGAGGGTACTTGAATGATTGGCTTGATGGTCTTGTAGCAGCACAATTCTTTCTGTTATCCAAGTTCAAAATAGGGTTTGGTCCATACTGATGGAGGATTGATGCAGTACAAAAGCAACTGGTGCGTCTAGATTATAAAAAGAGAATTTCTCTGGTAGTTTGAATTGAAGCTGTCTAGAATTAGAATGAGTAACTTCAAGCATCAGGCTCATTTATAATGGCCTAAACGAATCTTACAGTCTTGTGCACATGAAGCTTCTGATTTTTCTCTCAGTTTTGGGGCAGGACAGTATGGGTGTCATCTGAGTCTGAAAATTATTCCTGGGATCATTTTCCAGTAATCTGATGAGAAGTTCTCCTCTAGATGACCTCGATTGTTACTTATGACTCCAGTTGAAGTGGCTTACCGTGCCAAGGCAGTTAGATACTTTGCAAAACATGCCATATTTGAACTTCTCAACAACGTTGACCTAATCATTGAAAGCACAAGGTGGAAGCGGGAGGAGGGATGACAAGTATTTGCTTTTTTGCTTAAAAGAATTGAATGAGCAGCAATATTTCTGACTTGTGTAGGCAGGAAATGCCAGTGCATGGATGCTAAATTCCTGAATCAGTGGGCACTCGTGGCATTTTTAGGTTAGTGGTGAGCCAAACAGGCCAGCAGCAGATGACTTGAGCTAATATGCTGACACAGAGGACATAGGAGTGACTACATTAGAATTGCTTAGATCAATGTTTTGAAGGTTAGTACTCTAACTAGTAATGCAAGTGCAATCCATTTTTCTAGAGGGAGTGGAAATTACAATAAGCACACTCTTTTTTTCATGATGTATTTCAGGTCAGAGTGGAAAACTGTTTCCTTCTGTGGCAAAAGTAATCGATTTCATGTTCAACATCTAGTAACATGCATCCTACAATGTCAGATTGTCCTTTAACATTTTTCTTCAGTTTCTGACAACTACATGTGCTGTGGTGGATAGATGATCTTTCTTGAATGATCTATTATCTACCAGGCATAATTTTGTTGCAAGGATGTTATGAATCTGATTGCTAATATTGGAGTAGTACATCATAAGTACTTACTCGACTATCAGTATGTGAAAGCAGAGATGTATTTATGGAGGTGGTGTGGCAGAAATTCTCCAAGCTTGTCATAATGCACACTTTGTGTCCAAGCAAAATAGGGAACCCAGAGTTATTGTTCTTGAGTTTGTATGTATTGTAGCTATGCAGATATATGTTCACAATAATTAGAAACCAGTCTTGAGAACATAGAGCAGGGGTCGGAAACCTCTGGCACGCGGCTCGCCAGGGTAAGCACCCTGGCGGGCCGGGCCAGTTTGTTTACCTGTCGTGTCTGCGGGTTTGGCTGATCGCGGCTCCCACTGGCCATGGTTCGCCGCTCCAGGCCAATGGGGGCTGCGGGAAGCGGCAGGGTCGAGGGATGTGAACAAGCCCCTGATGGTGTGGCTGATGTGGTTAGGTCCTATGACAGTGTTCCCTGAATAGTCAGAATTGGCAATGGGGTTTGTTGCAGGGATAGGTTCCTGGGTTAGTTTTTCTGTTGTGTGGTGTGTAGTTGCTGGTGAGTATTTGCTTCAGGTTGGGGGGCTGACTAAGCAAGGACTGGCCTGTCTCCCAAGGTCTGTGAGAGTGAGGGATCATCCTTCAGGATAGGTTGGGGGCTGTAGGTGATGGCTAGTGGCATTCTGTTACTTTCTTTTTTGGGCCTGTCCTGTAGTAAGTGACTTCTGGGTACCCTTCTGGCTCTGTCAATCTGTTTCTTCACTTCCCCGGGTGGGTATTTTAAGAACGCTTGATAGAGATCCTGTAGATGTTTGTCTCTGTCTGAGGGATTTAAGCAAATGCGGTTGTGTCTTGGGGGTTGGCTATAGACAATGGATCATGTGATGTGGTGTGGATGAAAGCTGGAGGCATATAGGTAAGTATAGCGGTCAGTAGGTTTCTGGTATAGGGTGATGTTTATGTGACCGTCGCATATTTGCACTGTAGTGTCCAGGAAGTGGATCTGTTGCGTGGACTGGTCCAGGCTAAGGTTGATGGTGGGGTGGAAATTGTTGAAATCGTGGTGGAATTCCTCAAGGGCCTCCTTCCCATGGGTCCAGATGATGAAGATGTCATAAATGTAGCACAAGTAGAGTAGGAGCGCTAGGGGATGAGAGCTGAGGAAGCGTTGTTCTAAGTCAGCCATAAAAATGTTGGCATACTATGGGGCCATGTGGGTACCCATAGCAGTGCCGCTGACTTGAAGGTATAAATCATCCCCAAATCTGAAATAGTTGTGGGTGAGGACAAAGTCACAAAGTTCAGCCACCAGGTTTGCCGTAACATTATTGGGGATACTGTTCCTGATGGCTTGTAGTCCATCTTTGTGTGGAATGTTGGTGTAGAGAGCTTCTACATCAATAGTGGCTAGGATGGTGGTTTTTGGAAGTTTCAGAGTAACAGCCGTGTTAGTCTGTATCCGCAAAAAGAAGAACAGGAGTACTTGTGGCACCTTAGAGACTAACAAATTTATTAGAGCATAAGCTTTCCAATGGATTGTAGTTTCCTCAGGAAGTCAGTGGTGTCTCGAAGATAGCTGGGAGTGGTAGCGTAGGGCCTGAGGAGAGAGTCTATATAGCCAGACAATCCTGCTGTCAGGGTGCCAATGCCTGAGATAATGGGGCATCCAGGATTCCCAGCTTTATGGATCTTGGGTAGCAGATAGAATACCCCTGGTCAGGGCTCTAGGGGTGTGACTGTGTAGATTTGTTCCTGTGCTTCTTCAGGGAGTTTCTTGAGCAGAAGGTGTAGTTTCTTTTGGTACCCGTCAGTGGGATCAGAGGGTAATGGCCTGTAGAATATGGTGTCAGGGAGTTGCCTAGCAGCCTCTCATTCATACTCCGACCTCTTCAGGATGAGTACAGCACCTCATTTGTCAGCCTTTTTGATTATAATGTCAGAGTTGCAGTAATTTGTGTGGGTTTAGATGCCCAAATATGAAAATTTTGACGAGATTTGTTAATTGATTTGGCCAAGGTCACAGAGTGAGTCAGTAGCAAAATAACTCTCATTGCCTAGCTCCGAATTCTGTGCTCTCAATTCTATTAAGACTTGCTTCCTTTCAGATATATAAGCTTCTGTGCCAAATTTTATTTTTTCATTTGGAAAACAGATTTTTTTTCCCCCACTCTTGTGTTTAATGAAGTTTTCTTTTGGTTGCTTTCTTGTTTGTACTCCAGTATTACCTGTCATGTTGGCATACCTCTTAAAATAGTGTTAGTTAATTTGTGCTTCTCTGGTTGTCTGGAATAACTACAATGCTAAACAAATCACTAAATACTGAAGTTCTAGAAGTAGTAACGTTGTGTTTTTCTTATAACATAGTGGATTTGTAACAATATTTTGACTCTGGAAGGTAATACTCAAAAGTTAAGACACATTTTTATTCCAATTTCTCTTTTAAAATATGTATTTTTATATATATGTTTAAAAAAAAAACCCCACAATTACAGCAAGAAAAATGTTTGTTTGCTTTCTCACTAATGGAGTCACCTCAGCACACCCAGAACTAAGCCTAGGTAGGTTAACTATGGCTGAGATACGCCTATGCACATCTTGCAGTTGGATGTTTGATATTGTGGTTGTAAAGCAGATCTTGGGGAACAGAGTCATTGTTAGTTTATGCACAGAGAGAATAGTATTTATATAGTGCCTAGCACAGTGGAGACCTATACCAGAATACAAATAGCTAGTAATAAGCAATCAATTGACATGTCATTCTCTGCCAGTCGGCAGATGAATCATATTCATTACTTGTGTCCTCTTGATATCTGGTTATTGATGGATTATTTAAATTTCTCCATAATTGGTACTTTGAGGAGATAGTTGTATCTAGTATTAAATGAATTCAAGAACCTGTGGCTATCTTGGTTTTTACAACAATTTTTTCTCTTAACTAATAGGTGGAAGAATATTAGAAAGGGGTATTGGGTCACTTACCATAGCTGAGATTTTTCAAGTTGGGAATGACTAGCATGTTGCAGGAAGTACACAGCTGCATCTAATATAGTATATGATAGTTGCTAACCTGTTTCAGGTACAGTATCTTAGAGAAGATGTGTCATCATCAGATTTAGAGTGAGCACTGGAAAGCCTTTCTTAATGCAAATGTAGACATAGGCTTTGGAAATATCTGCTGTATCAATAATGCAAAAGACACATCAGAGGTTTTATTTTTATTTAAATAATATTGTTAGAATACTGTTCTTCAGGAGAGATATTTTTTAAATTGTTCTTTTGTCAGAGGACATACCAGGAACAGCAGATAAAGTTAGTAATGCCCCCTCCCCCCCTTAACTGAGATTTGTTTAACACTATGGGTATATCTGTTGTAGTTGTAGTGTGTCTGTAGGGGTGCCTGTGACTAACATTCTTTCCATTTGGCATTGTCTGAGAGGAATAATAAACACTTTATATTTTCATAACATTACATAAACTTTAATCCTCAACTCTCTTCTGAAGGTCAAGTAGCTATCTTCCTTTGCAGTTGAGAAAATAAAGCTACACAATGCCACACAAGTCCATGACTGGATTAAAATTGAAGTGCTGGAACCTGGATGAGAAGCATATTACAGCCTCTGTAAGAGAGGAAGGGGGTTCCTGCAACTCTAGATGGAGGGTGGGTGAGGCTCTGGGGCATGGGGGAGCCATGCAAGGCCCCATGTAGTGGTGTTCTCAGGACTCCAGATTGCTTTATCCAGCCCTGCATATTTGCATCCTGTGTGAGACAGAGCTGTGACCGAGACCTTCAGCACATTGGCTTGGCCCCGCAACTTCCATGTTGTCTCCCATGGCACACATCTTGGTCCTGATGAGCCAAGAGAGCTATTGTCCTGCTTTTTGGCTTTTGCTTTTATGGGCAGTAAGGGTGTGATAATGCTCTACTTATGTAATTCATTCCCCCTTGTGGTAAAAGCTGCATAGAAAGAAGAAGCTGTAGCCATGTTCTGACCCAGGGAATAGGGGGAACAAAATGTTGAGCTTATATCTTCAGTAAAATCATAAATTCAGCAGCCAAAACTTAGAATTCTGCTGCCATTGGGCAAAAATCCAAATACTTTCAGGGGAGGTGGAATCCCAGCATATGCAGGGCCCAGATGATAGAAGTTAGTGGTGATGGTAGAACACATAAGAACATAACATAAGAGTGGCCATGCTAGGTCAGACCAAAGGTCATCTAGCCCGTATCCTGTCTACTGACAGTGGCCAATGCCAGGTGCCCCAGAGGGAGTGAACCCAACTGGCAATGATCAAGTGATCCCTCTCCTGCCACCCATTTCCACCCTCTGACAAACAGGCTAGGGACACCCTTCCTTCCCCATCCTGGCTAATATCCATTAACGGACTTAACCTCCATGAATTTATCCAGTTCTCTTTTAAACGCTGTTATAGTCCTAGCCTTCCCAATCTCCTCTGGCAAGGAGTTCCACAAGTTGACTGTGCACTGTGTGAAGAAGAACTTCCTTTTATTTGTTTTAAACCTGCTGCCCATTAATTTCATTTGGTGGCCCCTAGTTCTTGTATTATGGGAACAAATAAATAACTTTTCCTTATTTACTTTCTCTACATCACTCATGATTTTATATACCTCTATCATATCCCCCCTTAGTCTCCTCTTTTCCAAGCTAAAAAGTCCTAGCCTCTTTAATCTCTCCTCATATGGGACCTGTTCCAAACCCCTAATCGTTTTAGTTACCCTTCTCTGAACCTTTTCTAATGCTAGTATATCTTTTTTGAGATGAGGAGACCACATCTGTACGCAGTATTCAAGATGTGGGCGTACCATGGATTTATATAAGGGCAATAAGATACTCTCAGTCTTATTTTCTATCCCCTTTTTAATGATTCCTAACATCCTGTTTGCTTTTTTGACCGCCGCAACACACTACGTGGACGTCTTCAGCAAACTATCCACGATGACTCCCAAGATCTTTTTCCTGATTCGTTGTAGCTAAATTAGACCCCATCATATTGTATGTATAGTTGGAGTCATTTCTTCCAATGTGCATTACTTTACATTTACCCACATTAAATTTCATTTGCCATTTTGTTGCCCAATCACTTAGTTTTGTGAGATCTTTTTGAAGTTCTTCCCAGTCTGCTTTGGTCTTAACTATCTTGAGCAGTTTAGTATCATCTGCAAACTTTGCCACCTCATTTTTTACCCCTTTCTCCAGATCATTTATGAATAAGTTGAATAGGATTGGTCCTAGGACTGACCCTTGGGGAGCACCTCTTGTTACTCCTCTCCATTCTGAGAATTTACCATTTATTCCTACCCTTTGTTCCCTGTCTTTTAACCAGTTCTCAATCCATGAAAGGACCTTCCCTCTTATCCCATGACAACTTAATTTACATAAGAGCCTTTGGTGAGGGACCTTGTCAAAGGCTTTCTGGAAATCTAAGTACACTATGTCTGCTGGATCCCCCTTGTCCACATGTTTGTTGGCCCCTTCAAAGAACTCTATTAGATTAGTAAGACACTATTTCCCTTTACAGAAACCATGTTGACTTTTGCCGAACAATTTATGTTCTTCTATGTGTCTGACAATTTTATTCTTTACTATTGTTTTAACTAATTTGCCAGGTACTGATGTTTGACTTACCAGTCTGTAATTGCTGGGATCACCTCTAGAGCCCTCTTTAAATATTGGCATTACATTAGCCATCTTCCAGTCATTGGGTACAGAAGCCGATTTAAAGGACAGCTTTAAAGGACACCTTTTATGTTATCTATTTTACTTTCTTGGTAGTACTCATTTTTCCCAAAAGTCAATTTTCTAGTGCTCTCTGTATACTAGATCTTAAATGACTTTAGCATTGGGGCTTCTATCACTTTTTTGGAGGAACTATTGCACAGACTGATAAATCTGACCAGAAGGAGATCTCATTGTTTTCAGGCTAAATTTCCTGTTCTTAACTACTTTTCATTACATCTAGTTGCACCTTTTTGTCTCCCTAAATATCCTTATAGGGGAAAAGACACCAAGTTTTTAATTTATAGTGGGGAAAATATTGCCTTTTGGGTTACAAAAATGACCTTCAGTAGGTGTCTCCTGTAGCCTTGGGCATTATAACTCAGTCAACTGTGGAGTCACAGTTTTCCACTGCAAATTTCAACTTCAGACAATATTTACCTCAATATGTAATCAGAAAAGCCCAAAAGACAGCTTTTTGGGTGGTGCTTGTCTTCAGTGACTGGTAGGAGCTGTTGCCTCCAAAGCAATCATTTTCCAAGTGAGGTTAGCATCAGAATTGGTATGGCCCAAAATAACCTTTAATGGAAATTCTGGATAATTAAATGTTTAAGAAACGAAACAGTGCTTGCTACCTCTTTAGGATGCTTTTTATGGCTTGTCGCAGCATGAGACGGAACAGGCTGTGGATGAGTATCTAAATTTTTTAGTTTTATGGGAAATAAAAGCAAACCAACATGATAACTGTGATTGTGTTAATACCTATGTACTCTCTCATGATTGTCAATATGTTAAGTAGATATGGGAATAGGACAAGGGTGGGTTAAAGTGTTCAAAATTTAAATCCTTGGCTGTGTCCTAAATTATTTGAAAACAGCTATCATATTGCCACTGTATATATAATTTGTACTACAGATAAGGCAGTTAGTATGGTACTACTTCCATGTTGTTCTAAACTTTTAAATTTTCCCATTTATTTATGTAAGCTTCAAAACAGGGTTTTACATAGCATAAATTTGTGGAAATATTAAAGAAATGGGTTCTTTCTTGCTTATGCTATTTATGTATGTGGAAGAAGGGAAGACTTAATCCTGTTCATAGCTGTTTCGCTTATTTTTGATGTTCAGATCATTTGTATACAGAAATAGTTTCCTTACAATGCTTTTTTGAGGATTGCTGGTTCTTTAGAAACTAAAAAATGAACCGTTTTCATTTAGACTCCAGATTTTAACATGGAGCCACTGTTCCTGGAACAGTGGCGGGAGGGAGGAGGGGGAAATCACCTTTTGCACGTACTGTTAACTTTCCTATTATTGACTGGGTTGTGGGAATGAAAAAACATGTTTACTGTAATCCTGAGAAGCTTTACATACTTTTATAGGGAAGCTTAAACCTAGTCTTAGTATAAATAGACTACTTAGTGAAGTCTGTGCAGTGCCTTTACTCTCTGCACTATTTAATCTAGCAGTCTTAGTAGATTTGGTTGAGTCCTGTGGTGATTTAAACATTTTCTTTAAGAATTTTCTGCATTTACGTTACTTTCATCCTGTTTCAAAAATATCAGGAATTTCAATTTTAAAAAAGTTTTAGTTCAATTAAGTGAAAGCAAGGCACTGTCACACTGTTAAATGTTTTGTTTCTATAATGAGGTTCATTGTCTTCTTGTAAGAACTTAAGTCTAACTACTTTACAAACGTGTATCTTGAGATTGCCCAGAAGTATTATATATAGTCTTCTGTAACTAAATAAAATAGGTCCTTTGATCAATCTAGAAGGAGATAAGGTGAAATTCATTTTTGACCTTAATGTATATTCAAATTTTAAAATTAGAACTAAAGTTTATATCAGATGTACTTAGGGCCCTGAGAGGTCTCTCTTTAAACTAAAAATATGTGTAAATTTATCTATTATGTATTTCAAGGTGACATTGTCCCTTGCTGGCCATTATGGTATATTTAGATACCATTTTGTTAACAAGCCACTTCCAGCTGCTGTAATTTATTGCTGTCTGAATCTTCCCTTGACCTGCAACTGATGTAGAGAAAGTAAATTAACTTTTGACTGTGCTAGACAGACTGTAGGCAGCCACAGAATTCATGTAGGCAAACATTTCTTGCAGCTGTTTATAAGACTGGACTAGTAATATAGAAGTTTATTTTCATACTGAACTTTAATTCACTATTTTAAAAAATTGACTCTAATTTTAGAGTTTACTTTTAAATAAATATTTGAAGGCATATCTTTCATGAAATTTGTGCTCCTTAATATTTGTATACTTTTCCCAGTTGCCATCTTAATATTAATCTAACAAAGTAAAAAGCCTCCCACAAAATGTTAATGATAAAATTTGTATTAATGTACTCAACAGAATGTAAATAAATATTAGGTTTTAATTGACATTTAAGTAGATCTTTTAATCTTTGATACTTCATGCACAGAAGCTCTTTGGGAGATATTAAAACAACATAATTGAGAGGCTGTACATGATTATAGTTATAAAATAAGGTATTCTTTTTAGATACTTGAAGGCCTAATGTGATGAAAAATGAGTGACTTAATTTTTTTTGTAATCTTTTTAAAACAACGACGTAGAGCTTTTTGCTGAAGTAGTCTGACACTGCTGTGATGCATTCAGGGGATCTTTATATGCTCTCTGTAAATTGTCTGAAGTGCAGTTTCACAATAGTGATGTTTTGTCTAAATGTAGATGGTGATTGTGTTGAAAATGAGAAGCCACAGGTTAAACTCTCAATATTGTTGCCTGTGTTTTGAATTGGAATTTATAGTAAGAGTAAGCTTTGCATCCTGAGCACTAGTTTTGCCTTAGGGGTTTATTCCACTTTGGAAACTAGTCAGCATTAGCAGGTAGTCCTTTTAAGGAGCTAATAGCTGCTCAAAAGGCAAGAGCATAGAGAGAGAATACAACCGAGGGGAAAGAAAATATAAATAAAAATCAACTGGGGTGGAGGAAGGGAATAATGCAGTAACTAAGGGAACAGGGGACCATAAGAAAATGTAGAAGATAAACTATTTATTTGTTTTTTTTTTTTAAATGTGTCTTTCTCAGTACTCTAGATTAAGCAGAAGAGCAAGTAAAGAAATTAGCTGTAAATAGAAAATGAGAAGGGAAAATTAAGATACATGAAGTCCAGAGAGGAAAAAGGTGGAGTTGAAAATACAGTTTAATTTGTCTCAAAATAAACTACAGTAAAATCGCCTTATGTGCTAATAACATACAATAATGTATCCCTCATCTGTCTAAAGTAGTATTGTCCCAAGAGAGTAGATATTTACCTTCTATAGTGTTCTCTGATATATATCTATCTCTGTCAGGTTTGTCTTCTAAAGTAGTTTTACATAATGATTATTTTCAAATGTGTCCTAGAAAGTTTGTTGTATCTAGATGTTTGATGTAACACTCTATAAAACTATAATAGGAGACCCTAGCAGGAGGTAACTTGCATTGCAATTGGTCATTTGTTTCAAGCCAAAGGCAAATGTGCATGATAGAAGTTAATTATTTCACAGTCTTGCCCACAACAAAAGAGCATTGTGATTAGACTCTTCCTAAAGAAAGATGTATTACTTCTTATATTCTATGTTGTTTCTAACTGGTTTTAAATCTTATTGATACAGTGTAATGAGGTTAAAGATCAAAAGCAAATATGCTGCACACCCTAATGTTCCACCAGAAGTCCAACTGGAACTATTGACTACTGCAGTCTGGCCAAGTTCTGTCTTAAGGATTCTAATGATATTTACAACACAACCTGACTTTTATTGGATGTTCAGTTAATGTTGATTCCTGGATACGGGATTGCACCATTGTGCGTGTTGTTTGGATGCAACACTAAATGAAGCGTGCTAAAGTGTCATGATGGTTCCACTCTCAGTACTGTAAAATGCAGATCTGCAGCAGCTGAACATATTGGAGCTGGAAACAAATCCACAAATGCATAATAAGGCTTAAAATCAAGTGTGATGAGTAAGCAGCAAGGTGGATAATTATGGTAGAATAGTGACAGAGAAATAAGGTTGGGGTGGAATTGAGGACAAAAGCTATAGATCAGGAAGGAAACCAAAGGTTGGGGGAGAAAAGCAGGACAAAGGAGATGGAATAAGAATGAAACAGGACAGGATTTAAGGGGGTCCATTAGCTTGATAATCCCACTGTCATGACTAGAGTGAACTCTGACTGCAGACAAGTCTGCAAAATGGTAAGTTTCATTTAGTTACTACTTCCAGAATGCAGTGCATTTCTTCCTTTCATTGATTTTTATGAAGTATTTCAAAGTGAAACACATTAGTTGTGTGTGAAATAGCTGTTTTGTGTGTGTGTGTGTGTGTGTGTGTGTGTGTGTGTGTCAGTGTCATAGCTGTCTTTGCAATTGTGGCTCTCTAGCCCAGTGTTTCCCTAACTTGGCACGCCACTTGTATAGGGAAAGCCCCTGGCGGGCCGGGCCGGTTTGTGTACCTGTCGCTTCCGCAGGTCTGGCCGATCACGGCTCCCACTGGCTGCGGTTCGCTGCTCCAGGCCAATGGGAGCTGCTGGAAGCGATGGCCAGTAAGTCCCTCGGCCCGCGGCCGCTTCCAGCAGCTCCCATTGGCCTGGAGTGGCGAACCACGGCCAGTGGGAGCCGCGATCGGCCAGACCTGCGGACGGGGCAGGTAAACAAACCGGACCGGCCTGTCAGGGGCTTTCCCTAAACAAGCGGCATCCCAAGTTTGAGAAACACTGCTCTAGCCAAACAGATAAGTTGGCTTCACTTGTGGCCTGAAAATGTGAAACCAAGAAGTTTCTCAGTAACATTTTAAAAAATTATTTTGCACACAGTTAGCTGTATGGTTTTTAAATGGGACTGTTCTGGGGATATGGAAGGCAAGAATAAGATGCACAAATTTACAAGCCAGGTTTTGTGGCCCTCGCTATCTTGTGTTATCTCCAGACCTATCAATACAGTGCATGCTACTATAAATGCTCAATGAAATGAAAAGGGAGGCAACATCAAGAGGAAAGGCTAGACATGCAGTAATGTTGTATAACCTAAAATTTATGTAAAGTTTCTAGTGGTTTTTTGTTTAATTTTCTACAATTCAGGATACATTTTATACCAGAAAAAGAGCACAGCCTTTCCTACCACAGAGGTGGGTTATGGAAAGAGCCCTGCGTGGATACAAAATCTGCATCCAATCTGCAATTTGCAAAAATGGTCTGTGGATATTCGCGGGTGCGGATATAAAGCAGATATCCGCAGAATTGTAGGGCTCTAGTTGTGGAACTTGAGTTTCTTTCATTCCTTGCAGTGTTGGTGTTAAACCCTGAGACTTATGTTCTTTTTACTACAAAGAGAGCACTTAGAACAGTTTTTATTTACAGTTATTACTGATGTGGCCTGTATATGTGTGTGTGTGTGTGTGAGGGGAGAAGTTTGACATTCAGAAAGCAGACATAGCAAAATTAGATCACCTGTGTTTTTAATTGAAATTCCCTCCACCTTCAGCCTTCTCCCCATTTCTCAAGACCCTTTCCAAAAATAGATAATCCCCAAATCAGTCGATAGTTAAGAAGATCCTGCGTGGGCCAAATTAATTAAATACTAGTAAATGTTAGGATTGTTTCCCCTCTAACATCCAAGTTTCCACTGTTGCATTGAGAATCTGCCAACTCAGGATTATGATCAGAGATTAATTTCCAGACGTGTCTCTTCTGGTTTAGGGAGTAGTGCATAATGCCCTTCCCCAGTTACACACCAAATTGCTGATCAGAAGTTATTCTACAACAGATTGCAATAGTGCAAAACAATTCAGTCACTTGACATCAGTGGAACATCTTATAAATGTCCCCATTGCTAAAGAAATTAATATCTACAATCTTGTACGTTTTACATTACATGTTCTGTGACAGCTACTATAGTAATTTAGAGTTGGTCTCAGATTGTTTCATTCTTAGTGTGCTGAGCCACTCTGACGAAAGTGCGTATTTCCTTTTTAATAAAGTATTTATTACTTACAAGGTCGTGAGTTCAATTTCCAAAGACCGGTGATCTTCTGTACTAGTTGGCTTTGATATATGATACTTGGTAGTTAGTAGCCAAAGGTCAAACAATGTTAATATTTATTTTTTTTTTAGTATTTTTTTAAGCACACTCCAGATGAGCAACACCTGTATACCTAAAATGCAGTCTTCTCTAGCAGAAAAGCAAATTCAGTTAGTCCTTGTAAATTGGGATATATATTACATTATACATCAACTCTTCATCATAACTGCTTATACCTGTGACACTTTTTAATGTTTTCATTTTCACAGTTTGGATTTTTTTTTCCATTTTAAAGTAACAATTTCTGTAGTGTAAACTAGACTAGAACAGTTTTCCTTTCACCTATCTCAAACTCATTTTTCTGTGTTTATCATTTAACATAATTTTGAAGACAGAGGAGAAATTATGATGTGCAAGTATTGTTTAAGAATGTAGCTACTTTTAATTGCGGACTTGCTTCTCCTCCAAAACCAAGTTATTCATGCACTATGTGCCACAAAATTGTAATACAGAGACTTCACATAATCTGTTTTATAAACAGATATATATAAATATATGGAGAGAGAGAGAATTTTTAGATCCATAAACTCAGTTTTTACTAATAATTTTATTATCATAACATCTATATCCTACATGAAAAAATGCCCTAGTTTGTTTTGAATCTACTTCTTAATCATAATGTATTTCTAGCTATATATTATTTTATTTTTAGAATATAAAATGCACCATCCTGGAGCCTTTGAGCTCATGTACAATAAATACTGCTTAGAGAGTTACATTGGTTTAATGTATAACTTTGTTTCACATTCACATCCTTTGTCTAGCTTTTTCTTAGATTATTTCTGCTTTGTCCCTTTCTATGCAAGGTTCCCAAGAGTTAACTTTCTGTTCTGTGTATTCAAGGGTTGAGTTTTGATTTTTATTTGTTCTAGTACCTACTGTTGTTCATCTTAAAACTCCCTTTACGCTTGATCAGAATACATGCTTTTTCATGAGTGCTTTCAAAGCCCTACTATTATATGATGAATGAGACATGGGGTTTGATTTAAGGCTTTCCTCTGTCTTCCTATTATGACCCAATTTTCCTTTTTCGAAACTTCAAATTTTCTTCAACATACCTCCAACCGTTGACCAAAAGGCAGTGCTAAAAGATCAGTCAGATGTCTCCCACATAGTGGTTTAAATAGCTTTTTTTTTTTTTTTTTTTTTTTTTTTTTACAGTGAATTCAGTCTTACCTTATTGAATAGACCAGAGGAGTATGAATATTCTGCATGTGGTCATTCTGTGTACCAGCCAGGCAAGCACAGGAATTTGACCTCTTCTAAACATGGCTTCTTTACATTTTCCTTAATTTTTTTAGATAAGTCTCTATTACTTCAGTGTCTGTATCAGTCTTCCCAAATGTATAAGTTTTTAATTTTTTTGGTTGTGTATTTAAATGCAAAAAAAGAAATGGAGTTGTGTTACTATGTATTGGTTAATATGTAGTCGTCTTAGTTTCACCTAAAATCAGTCAGTGGAATCTTAAAATCTGATTAAAAATAACACATTTTCAAGACTAGTGTTTAGGCCAAATGCATTGCTTAATTTTCATGTAAAATTTAGCTAAAATATTTATAAAATGTTTTTCCATATTTAACAAATCTGAGCCGAAGCTCAGGTCTGGTAAGTCCACTTGGCACTTCTTGAGCTTGAATGGCACAAAGTGGATTTAAACTAGCCAGGAATGGTCAGCAGAGAGTTCTCCTTTATAGCAGAACTCTTGGATGGTGATGGTATCAGCAGAGCTGGCTTCTGCTTCCCTGATGTAAAGAGGAAAAGTGGTCATGATGGGAATGAGGAGCGCTGCTATGCCTTATCTTCCCAGGTACAAGGTTGCTGTGGGATCTTACACCAATGGTGTAAATTAGAGCTACTGATTGGTCAGGATTAGGGAATTTCAAATGACTCCCTAATGGGCACCCTTGAGGAAGGCTGAGATGTGCTTGTATTTTGAGGGGAAGGAACCTGAGGATAGTGAAAGGTTGAAGGGGGGATAAGTTTTTGAAGCTGCTGGCTCTGAGTTCAAGTAGCACCCTGTGAGATCAATTCAGTGAGATTTTTTTCGTATTCAACACCTTTGAAAATCAGACCAAAATTTCTTGCAATGATTGTGAACTTTGAATAGTCGGGTTACTCCTACTCAAATTATCAAATACTGTAGAATCAAAATCAATACCAAGTTCCACAAGTTAATTTCCCATGAAAGATAAAAATCAGTCAATAGCTTCTATAGTTCAAAAAATTGTTAAGCCCGAAAGATATGCTAGTATCATGTGTTCTACTGACATGAGAGACTCCATATGCTTCTACATCAGGTTCCAGCTATCTCATCTCTTTTGGATGCTCATTTTCAACCCCATTTCAAATAGAGAGCTCCCAGACTCTTCCCTAGCCTGGTAGCAAGCAAGAACAGATTCAAAGAGGTCATCTGATATAAGGAAACATATAGGCTTATGATTGCCAGTCTGTTTGACTGTAAATCCTTAGTACAGGGAAGATCGTCATGAAAAGAAGCAGAAACTGGCTAGAGAACCAAGCTATTTGACTAGCTCATCTTTCTCTTACAAAAACAGGTGCAACTTCAACCTGTCCACTATGATGGACAGCACTAGAGTGATGGCCCATACAGACAAACAAGTGTAACCTCTTCTTGGGGTCTGCATAGCAAAAATCAGCACAGCACAACTGGATAAGTAGACAAGAGGTGAACTGAGTGGAGTCTTTTTGTCCATAGCAAAACTGGGATCTTTTGGTAAGCAGACTGAAATGACAGAACAAGAGTTTATTCCTGACCCATTAGGAGGCAGCGGCTCTGAATATACTGTTTCAAAATTAATCCGTCTGCCTATTTTACTCCTTCTATTTCTGAAGAAAATTAATGAGTAATTCCAGTAGCACTCTTCTGGGCTGAGAATTCATAATTTCTGGACCTCACGGAACTGTCCTTGCACACTTTTCTCTCTCATTCCGTAAAGAGAGCCCAGAACTATTAGCCAAACTTAAGTAAACTTTGTCAAAAAGATTTGGAAGTTGAATGCAAATAACTGGGTTGTGGGGAATAGTCCTCTGTAGTAACTGACACCCTTTCTATCTGTGAGGAATAGACTTGGAATATGCTTAATTTGGCTTACATTTGGTTGATGGTATAGAAAAGAAAAAAAAAAATATCGAACTCCAGCCAATATAATTCCTCAAACACTAGAAGTTTTGCAAGTTGATCTGCCATTAGGGTGTTTTCATTCAGAACTAAAGATTCATGAGCCATGTCCACCACAGAGGTAAACAGGGCTTATTGGATTTATTTATTTATTTATTTATTTGTCATCCTCGTATCATAGATTTGTAAGGCCATAAAAGACCATTGTGATCATATAGTCTTACCTCCCACATAATACAAGCTATCAATTTCCTGCCCTCCTTTCCCCCTAGTAATTCCTGCATCAAATGTAATAACGTGGTTGCATTAGAGCATATCTCGTAGAGATCCAATCTTAATTTAAAGACTTCAAGTACTGGAGAATTCACCACATTCCTTGATGTGGATTACCCTAGCTGATTGATTGAATGATTGATAACTCTCACTGATAAAATCTTATGCCATAATGCAAGTTTGAATTTGTGGAGTTTCAACTTCCAGCCATTCAATCTCGTATATGTTTTTCTGCTAGATTAAAGAGCCCTCTAGTATGAGAGATCTTTTCCCTGGGTAGCTTCGTTAGCTTGGCCAGTGCCAGCCACTCCATTTTTAACTTAATGCACTGGTGATCTGTCTGTTCCATTTTTTTTTAGTCTTTATTTACCTACACAAAGAAAACATGATTGGATGTCTCTGTGAATTTTTCAGAGAGGAAAAATCCTTAGAAATTCCAATACCAAAACTTCATTTAAAAATGAGCTAACGTTTAACTACTCATAATTTCCTAAACGCAAATTTAAAAGCAAGGGATTGGATTGGCTCTGAACAATTTGGTGAAAACTCATGATCAAATGTCGTTTGGCACTAAATTTGTAACACCTCTGAAAGAATAAAGAAACTAACATGGAAATTATAAAGATATAATATAAAATGAACACCCATTAGCAATATTTGTAAAAGTGGAAAAATTGTAGTAGTATAAAAGAAACTTGAGAATATTTGATATGCAAATTAAAAGAATAAACTTTGGCATCCATTATGCCATTTTTAGAGCCACCTTTTAAAGTAAAACTTCAGTTTAAGTCTTGGTTATCCACTGATCTCAAGAACAACAGATTTCTACTAGTGCTTTATGATCAAAATGCTATTTGCATTAAAAGAATTATTTATCTAAGCCAAAGCATACCTAGACTAGTATGCATGTCTTTATTATAGTGAAGTAAAAAGTTATTTGAAAATCAAAGATTAAAATAGAATGAATACTGAGTTCATAGGTTTTCAGTGGTCTTCTAACTTCTTTTCCTATATACCAGCCCAAGCAGTTGATATAATTCCTTCTCGCAGTTGATGAGTGCAAAAATAAATAAAGGACTTGTGGTGAAAATATTACATAGCGTTGTTTGAAAACACTGAGTACTTCTTTTTCTAGCAGGTACAGCTAGTTCAGTTAAATGTTTTGCTGTTTTTTCTCTTTAGTGAATCTTTATTCCTATTTGAAAATACAATGCTTTGTTGCAAAGTTATTTTTCTTTTGCTCCTCAGGAGTGCTCTGTGGGCAGCACTCTGTTGGCTACAAAATTGTTCTCCAACTCCTATACAGTTTCTTTCTGATATAATAGATGGGAGCATCTGAACAGAAGAGTAATTGCTGAAAACTCTCTGTGACACTACACCCCATATTCTGCACAGTGATATTATTATATGATTATGGTATAATTATGATGCATTTTGTACAAGACAGATCATGTGAAGTGTCACTGGAAAAGTTATGGTTTGCTGAATATGATTATCCTATTTGTATGCATGTATCATTTTTGTATCTAAAATTAGGAATATTGACTATGTGTCTGCATTTCAATCATGCTTACTCTGGGTGACACCCACAACTAGCCTTTCTGGTACAACAGTGAAGAAGCCAAAGACAATGGACCCTGGAAGAACTTAACCTTCCTGTGAATGTTCTAGACTGCTATAACTCAGGTATGCAAGGTCATGTGACCAGACCATATGTCTCTGGACTCCATCTTGGGATGTCAGTATTTTTCCACAAACCAGTCAGGGAATCAAGTTTTGAAACAAAGGGTTCCCGAAATATGCTAAAGCTCTATAAGGCAGGGAGTGACATCACTCCCCACACAAGAAGAATCCTGGATACGCTTGAGGAACAAAGACTGAATTGAGGGAAGTGCTGGACCCAGGCTAAAGGGATTTCTAGCCTGTGTATGAAAGACCTGGGGATTCCAAGCTGTAAAGCAAGTGCAGTTTGTCCCTTAAGAATCTGCAGCCTGCTTGTATCATCAGCCAGGGTGAGAATTTGCTATTTCATATCCTATCTTTCTAGTATCTTAGACTTAGTTTGTGTTTTTTGCTAGGTAATCTGCTTTGATCTGTTTGCTATCACTTATAATCAATTAAAATCTGTCTTTTGTAGTTAATCAACTTGTTTTTGCTTTATCTACACCAGTGAGTTGGAGTGAGGTGCTTGGGAATCTTATCTCAGAGAGGCTGTTGCATATTCCTCTTCACATTGCGGGGTGGGGACTCTGAGTTTACACCGTACAGTTTTGTGCAGCGCAAGACAGTATAATTTTGGGTTTATGCTCCAGAGGGGATGCGTGCCTAGGGAGCTGAGAGTTACCGTGGCTTTAGCCCTTTTACTGTTGGTTGGTTTGTGCAGTGGCTAGTCAGAGAGCTGGGTGTGTCCCTACCTGTGTGTATGCTGGTGGAAATGTAAGACCAGGAGCAGGTCTGCAGCTTGTCACAGCAGCACAGGCTGAGGAGCCTAGGCTGGTGGGTCAGAGGGCTCAGTGGTACCCCAGTTTCCAGGGGGAACCTATCACACTCTCCTCCTAGTAGCTTTCAGAATGAACAGAACTGAGAAACTTCAGTAACTAATCAACATCTGCAGTGTCCACAGCTGTATCATCTGCACTTCATGGCCAGTTGATATTAAAAAATGGCTGATGCATCTCAAAATTTGCTATGGGCGTACGATCTTCATCACCATAAGATGATCCTCAACCAAAAAAACCATGACCATCTGTGTACTATACCACATTTGAAGATGTGTAGGATCAGAGATTGGAGGACCACAGACAATGCTGTAGTTGCCTTGCTAAACCATTTTAAACTTCTCCTGGTATGACAGTTTCAAAAATTGGACTATTGTCAGGATCAAAATGGTTTCTTGAGCAAGGGTCAGATAGCCTTTTAAGCAGAGCTGATATCTTGCTCTTCTGCAGGGAGTCGTAAAAAATCTGTTCCAATTATGGTTTTATTATCTCCCCACTGTCCTTCACCAGCCAAGAGAGACCTGAATTTGACTAGCATGACTTAGTCTGCACATTCCTAGCACTCCAAGAACCTCAGGAAGCAGCAATAGTTGAAACCCAGGCTGTGTACTGACACTCCCCACTCTCTTCCAAGCATACCTTTCCTACCAACAGATCAGTCTGATCTATGTGATCTTATTGTTAAAATAGCTTGGAAATTCCTTAATATTCTGGATGTAAACAGCTTTGATTTAACCTGGGCTCATCCTCCTGGACTGTTCTGCTGATTGATATTGTGAAGGTGAAGATATCCATATAAGCTCTTTAGTTTCAATTATTCCTATTTGGACCAAGACTTCTCCCCCCAATGCTCCACCCATATTTCCTTCTGCTTCATCTGAAAAAAAATACTATTGTGTAAGATGGAACCAGAGAAGGTTGTGTTCATGGGTAAAGGTTGAAATATCACTAAAAGGCTAATAAATTTTGCCAATTTCCTTTGAGCCCTCTGAAACAGTAGATTATAACTTATTATTCGTACTGCAGTAGTATCTAGGAGCCCCAGTCATAGATCAGAACATCATTTGGCTAGGCACTGTACAGGCACATTACGAAAGGCAGTCCAGTAAGCCTGCAAGATCAGACCATCAAGAAAGCTTGACAGAAGTGAGTGCTTCAACCAACAAAACAGAGGTGGATAATGGTCAGTCTACAAAGGCATATCCCCTTTCTCTCACCCCTCCACCTCCAATGTCAGTCCCAAAAAGAAGATCCAGAGTTCAGCCATCTGCTAGAATTGAGCCAGAAGCTACCTGAGACAGACACACAGTTGTCACTATAGCCAAGAGACCTTAAGTTAATTAAGAAGGTTCGTCATCTGCATTTATGCTGAAGTCACCCAGAACAATTGGTTTCTATTATTCCAGTGCTGCCACAGAGGAAATCTGTCAGCTCAAGCAAGAATGATGAGTTCACGTGTTCAAGTGGGATGATGCAAGAATTTTTGTACTTAAGAAGGCTGCATTATCATGAAAAAGTAAAAATAATAAAAGAAGGAATTTGTTTTGTAATTGATGGCAAACTGCTTTTTTGGCAAATCAAATTTAATATAGTTAAAAATGAGCTGCATTAATGCACATTAAATAACATAGACCAATGGGAATACACAACTGAAGTAGAATTGCGCTGAGCTTGAAATAATAGTAACATAACCTCTTGGAATGTTGTTGTTTTCCTGGACAAATGGAGTTGGATCCTACTAATTCCAATTATAACTTTGCATAAAATAGTTGTGGCTTGACCTGTGCTCAGTGATCTCAAACTCTTCCAAGCAATAATAGCTAGAACTTTGTCATCATTGTTAAAATAACTTTTTCAGTCACTTTAAATGTTAATTGGACTGTTTTCTCTAAAATGGGGGAATTAATTTAGTTGATGTTGGAAAATGCAGTAAAGCTGGTTTATTACTAAATTTTGGGAATAGATGAATTTATAATAGCCATTTGGACTCTATACCTTCAAAGCACTGTACATAATTATGACATGCTTTTCAAATTTGTTCTTGAATGCTTGTATGCAAACTCATAGTTCTTAAACTGTATTTCGTATTGTAGCCTACTAAACAAATGTACATAGTTGTTGGTTTCTATTTTTGGCTTAGATAGTATTTAAAAAAAATAAATCTGAACATACTGTCATTCTGTTCCTGAAAAATTTGGATTTCAGAATGTACTCATGTTGCATGGTTGGCTTTCAAAAATTGTATAATGTAGTGATAAAAGATATGCCAATAAATCACCAGCAAGTCAGCCATGACACCTCATAAACAAAAATCTCATAAACTTCATTTGCATTATGAAGTATGTCTAACTTTCTGAATTATGTAACCTCTGAAGGACAATCGAAAACTCCGGTAGCCTGGTCCACTCTTTTTTGTACTTATATATTCTCTCACTTTAATGCATCATTTGTTTAAAGCAACCTGAATTAAACATAAAGCACACCGAGTTATCAGAGAAAACTGCTCTTTCACTTGCTGTTGTACTGTTTTGCCAAGGGACCAACTGCTTTTGTGGGCCCAATCCTGCTCCCAGTGACTCCATAAAAATTAATGGCAAAACCATCACTGAATTAACTGAGAGCAGGATTGGCTTCATAGTTGTGCCCATACTTAATGTTGTAGGTTTTACTAATTATGCTAAAAGGTTAACCAAAATGTTTGGAAGTTATTAAAAAGATCAACAGTTGAGGTAGAAATGAATCAAAATGAGCTGTACCTAGTCGTATAGACAGAATTTGTATCTGAATTATCAGTTAAGAGGAGTGAGTTTGTTTAATATCCTGTTATTAAACGGTACAACTAGCTTACGCCATTGGGATAGAATTAAGATTGTTTTCCTCTGATGCCATCATTTAGGATCAGAGTTCCTGAATACTTGCAGCAGCTTTGTGTTTTTGTCTGTTCGTGACAAACCAACTACTGTACATTCATATAGAGCAGTACAGTCCTTGCCACTGGCAGTCTCTCTGTGACAGAGAGCCTGTAGGCTGACATAAAGTGCAGCCTGTTGTGAACTGCTAAGTGGGAGTCTGCCAAAAACTCAGCAGACAGAACTAATTGGGGAGAAAAAGGATTTTTGTGCCCTCATCTCTCCCTCTTCCATTTTTTTTTTACAAGATGGATATTGATAAAGTAACTTGTTTATGTAAGATTTGTCTGCCTCTATTTTCTCATTGCATGAATCATTTTTTAACTTCAAGTCTTGCACTGCAGGTCACTGAGCACTTCCACATGGCGGCTGGCACAGGACCAAGCTCAAGACACGCAACTCATCACAGTTGATGAAAAATTGGTAAGGGTTTTCTACTGCACACTGCTATGATACTGCCTTCAGGGTTATTTCTGCACAATAGGCATCAGTATGGTCTTCCATGCTCTTGTAGGAAAGCCATATAAATGTAAACTACAAAGCAAAAATCTCTCATATATTTTAAAGTGGGAATATTAGTGAGCCAGAAGGAAATCTCTATGTGAAAGAAATTCATGGTTACAAATATTAAATAATACAGAATTATGAAACTATCTTGGTGGTGTTTATTTTGTGGTCAAGAAGCAGTAAGAACTCTATTTTTGTAATGAAAGTGCTATTTTTGAAAGCTATACATTTTGCCTTTTTAGTGAAATCACACAGAATTTACCACTGCTTCCTAAAATTGACTTTACTGGGTTCTACAGTGCTGAAGAAATAGTCTAAAGAACGATGCAAAGTTAGTGTTACTTTGTACCTATACTCGGCTTTTGAATATGCATGAGGGTTAGATTACAACTAGGAACAAATGCATAGCATTCTTCTCCTAATCAGTAGCAGATTAGAATTTTGGCAACCTTCTCTTATAAATTTTGCAATGTGTGGTCCGTTACTTTAGATGCAACCTGATACTTATGCTTACAATATACAATAGCATAAGTTTTGTAAGACTTCCAGGCCTTCTGGTGGGAATGTGTCATAGCAAAAGCATGTTTTTCAATGGCTTTCTTACCACTTTTAAATCTTAATTTTAAAAAAATCCCATAATAGATAGTTCATATTGTATTTACCTTCAGGCGTACAAAAAAGCATCTTAACTTCTTGGGAATAAAAAGAAATACTTTATCATCTAAATTGAAAATGTGTAATAGTAACTTCAGTATTGAGACATCTAAAGCTTTTGAACATCTTTTTAAAACTTTATTTCCCATAGTTTCCATAATATAAATATGGGTCATTCTTTCCTTATCTATGTCAACTGGTAACTGTTCAGATTATCTGTAAATACATTACAGTACCCCTAATCATTTTTATCTGAATCTCATTTTCAAAAATAATAAACATAGTTCTAGTTTATAAACTTTAGTGTTAAGATTTTTTTTCTCTATTTTGGCAGATGTGGTTATTTAGTTGGACAAATGTGTAACTTGTTGTGCAGCATGTGCCATTTTATGTATAGAAACTTAAATACAATAGTTCAGTTTTCAGCATATGGATTAAAAGTCACTGGATGCTGCCTAAATACTCATGTTCCTGTTTTTCCTAGATTTAATAATTATCTTATGAATTGCATTTCATAGAATTATTGTAGCACTGTTCCCTAATCTAAAGGTTTAACACTGGAGTGGTAATTTGTATTATAGTTACATGTATCTTGGCTACAAAGGGGTCAAGTTCAATTTGTACGTTTTGTGGATTTTTTGGTATTATGTACAATACTTTCAAATTTGATAATGCAATCCCTGATTAATTCTGTAAATACAGTATTTATCTGGCAGCCCTTTAAATAGTAAATAAGATGGTTAAATGTTCATTTTGTCCAGTTCTTCCCAGTACTGTGGTAATAGGTCTAACCAAATACTGTTGTTTATTTACAATTTATTTGTGGATCTTACTGGAATATTTTTCTTCTGTGCTCATACAGGGCTTGAGATTAATTTTTGTAATACTATGAATCTTTTCAACTACTGTGTCTGTAGACTTAATTACAGTCTGATTAGATTTGTTTGTAATGGAGTCAATGTAGAAACCATTTCAGAAAAACACACACCTGAATAAAAATGACAGGCCTTTAATAGTTCATGTTTATAAACGAGGAGGGGTTTCAAGTGAATGTTTGATGATTAGGTTGCTATGTAAATAACTTGATTTTGGTTGTTGACATAAATTCATTTTTATTAAATTATACATTAACTCAGTTGTAAATTAGGATTAAATCCCTTATTTAGCAGCAAATCACTTTTCAGAGACTTTAATACTTAATTTTCTGTTCATTTTTTCAAAAACTAGTGCTAAGCATAATGAAACCACACTGTATCTATGCATAATTATATAGTTAAATTACATTGCAGAAACTGGTACTTTTTCCCTCCTGGAAAAGTTTCATATTTGCTGCATGTGTAGACATCTCCTTATCAGAGCTCATTAAACCATACTGTGCAATATGAGTTGAACTCTTATTTCCTCCCCCCGCCCCCCAATTTTGTCATAACTACTGTCATAGACTCACAGGACTCATGCTCTCTCTCGGCTCCGTACGGTCCCTGGGAGGAACCCCCTTCAGTGTGACAGCCCTTCTCGAGGGTTCACATTCTCTCTGGGGGTTAAGCCCTGTGTTTCAGCGCCTCCTGGATCTGCACTTCCCTGAACCTTCAGTATGCTCTTGCCGTGGGCCCCCTCAGGGAGTCCCCTTGCTCTGGACCCCCGAGACCTTCATACCCAGAGGAAATAATGCAACCCCGATCTCTAAGCTGCAGTGACTCTCAGCTAGCGTAAAACAGAAGGGTTTATTGAACATCTGAACACAACACAGGAAGTTCTCAGGGCCCTCGGGCCTAGCAGCCCTCCACACAGTTCATCTAGGTCTTTTCCCCCATCCAGGTGAGCTCTGGTTGCTCTCTCTCCACAGTCCAGAAGCCCCCTTCTTCCAGCTGACCATCCTATATCACCTCCCCCAACAGCCCCTCCTCTGTCCTTTGTCTTCAGTCCCAGATAAACAGGCCACCTGGGCCCTCTCTCTCTTCCATCCTTTGTTTCCCCACTGGCTGGAACTGTCTGGTCAGGTCACGGGGTCCTCTCTCCTCAGCCCATTGTCCTCCCACTGACCTGAACCAGCTGACTTCCAAGCTGGGGTGGTCCTCCTGGTGACCAGTCACTAGGGTACCCAATCTCCAGGCTGTTGTCCAGGGTCCCAACTGCTAGGCGAGGTCACCGCTAGTCCTCTGCAACAACAAACCCCCTCTCCCACCACCTCGTTAAATAAGCAAAACACAGGGAAACCAAGTCTTCCACACTCTGCATGCAAACCATTGAAAAAATAAGAAAATCCCTCGCTTTGTCACAACCACATTCCCTACATCTGACATATCTTTCTCAGTAGATCAGTTGCACGTATGACAATATCTAGTAGGAAAAATGTAACATTACTATAGGTATTGCTGATCTACTTGATGTACATACATACATATGGCTGTAATGTCAGTAAGGCACTTCAGTGATAATCCAAAAGAAGAACATTAAAAGTGCTTTATAACTACACTGCAGCCTGAGGATGGAATTACTTTTATCATAGAAATGTAGGACTGGAAGGGACCTTATTAGGTTGTCTAGTCTAGTTCCCTGCACTTGAGGCAGGACTATTTATTGTCTGGACCATCCTTGACAGGTGTTTTTCTAACCTGTTCTTAAAAACCTCCAATGATGGAGATTCTGCAATCTCCCTAGGTAATTTGTTCCAGTGCTTAACTACCCTTGCAGTTAGGAACTTTTTCCTAATTTCTAACCTAAATCTCCCTTACTGCAATTTAAGCCCCATTACTTCTTGTCTTGTCCTCAGTGGCTAAGGAGAACAATTTATCGCCCTCCTCTTTATAATGTCCTTGTACGTACTTGAAGACTGTCATCTTCTCTTCTCCAAACTAAACAAATCCAGTTTTTTCAATCTTTCCTCCTAGGTAGGGCCCTACCAAATTCACAGTCATAGGATTTTTAAAATAATAAATTTCATGGTTTCAGATATTTAAATCTGAAATTTCACAGTGTTGTAATTATAGGGGTCCTGACCCAAAAGGGTGGGGGGGGGTTACAAGGTTATTGTAGGGCGTCACAATATTGCCACCCTTACTTCTGCGCTGCTGGTGGTGGCTCTTCTCCCTTCAGAGCTGGGAAGCCGGAGAGCAGCAACTGCTGGCTGGGAGCGCAGCTCTGAAGGCAGTGCTGCCACCAGCAGCAGTGCCGAAGTAAGGATGGCAATACCCATACCATTACTTCTGCGCTGCTGCTGGCAGGGTGCTGCCTTCAGAGCTGGGCGTCTAGCCAGCAGCTACCGCTCTCCGACCACCCAACTCTGAAGTCAGTGCCAAAATAAGGTTGGCAATACCATGACCTTCCTATGATAACTTTGCGGCTCCCTGCGACCCCCTTTAGGGTCGGGATCCCCAGTTTGAGAAACACTGGTCTCCTCTGTGAAATCTGTATAGTATAGGGTAAAAGTACACAAAACAAGATTTCATGGGGGAGACCAGATTTCACGGTCCGTGACGCGTTTTTTTCCATGGCCGTGAATTTGGTAGGGCCTTACTCATAGGTCATGCTTTCTAGAACTTTCATCATTTTTGTTGCTCTTTCTCCAATTTGTCCACATCCCAAAGTGTGGTTCCCAGAACTGGATACAGTACTCCAGATGAGGTCTTATCAGTGCTGAGTAGAGTGGAAGAATTATGTCTCATATCTTGATTATAACACTCCTGCTAATACATTTTGGAATGATGTTCACTTTTTTTTTTTGCAACTGTATTACATTTAGTTTGATCCACTATAACCTTCAAGAAGTGATGATGCTCTAATACATTCCCTGTCATGATTATCACTTTCATTTCCTGTGTAGTCCAGATGTTAAGGTATCTTCGATGAATAGCCAAAGCCAAAATAAATATATAAACTAAACAAAGCTAAACAAAATCATGGGTGTTGCATCATATCCTGAATCTCTGGTCAAACTCAGGCTCTGGTGCGTCACCAGCAGGGTTGAGTTCCAAAGGCCTGGCATTTTATCCAATAAGCTTACAGCCAGGGCATTCCATCTGTTCTCAACTGCTAGGATAAATGGCAGCGTGAGAAGGGTTCTGAGACCCTGGGCTGTCACTGACAAGGTCTTTTAGCAGTGGATCTCCCTCAAGTGATGCTTAAAACAATGTAACTGCAAATATAGATGGGACAACATAGTTTGAGCATCATTGCAGAAAGTATGATTAGTATTGCAGAAAGTAAAAAATTCCACTATTGCAACTTACAAGCTTCATTTGTACGGTTGTAAGCCTGTTTAGAGTGTCTGCCCCAAGCAGGCCTTGTATTTGGCATACTACCATTGTACAGTGGGTACCTATTGCATAGTTTTCCAGCAAAGCGCAGTTCTGTGGAAGTAGCTGTCCACAGTTGAAGAGGTGCTGTACCAAAATTTTCATAAAGCTTTTTTCAATGGATAAGACTGGTTGACATCAGTATTGCATAAAATATTTTTAAACAAGAAAATCCATAATATTGCGTGCTTTATACCTTTAAAGAGAACTCATATAACTGTACATAAGTTACAGTAGCACACAAAACAAGAAGTAAAAATACAGGAGACATGGCAAGAGTCTGTGCTAGGTGGACTACAGGTGCTGCACTAGCTACAGGTGCTACACAAATGCTTTCTGTTTATTAGCACTGTTATGGAGCACAGTGACCTGCTGCGGGATACAGCAGTGCCAAGCTTTGCTTACAGTTGCTATTGTGCTGTGAACGCTTTTTGCATTTTTTTTCTTTTTTGTATATAGACAGTGAAATGTGGTACAAGCAGGACGAGCTACTTGCAGTGGTGCTTGTAGTGACAAAATCCTGTATGCTGCCAAGCTATTGACATTTCAGCGACTATGCTGAAATGGCTTTGCCCTGTCTATATTATCAGTTAAGATGTTTTCTTGGAATCAGTTTAGGAGAACTTGTTACTGAAAACTGTCAACAATGGGTCAGTTTCCTTCTGTAGACAGGAATTCAGAGAACTGGCATTTGAAGTAATTGTACATGTAAGTGAATGGGAAGCCAGTGCAAAAATGTAAGCACTCACTCCAGTCAGGAGGTAGACAGTTGCATGCCTCACCTGCTGCGACTTTTAAGAGGTCTTTAAGTATACAGCACATTACAATAGTCCAGCCTTGAAATAACAGATGGATGACTACATCAAAGGGGAGTAATAGTGGCAACCTGTTGACCATCCATAGGTGGTAGTGATGGCCTGCAGTGATTTTTACTATCTGAGAATACAGGATTAATGATGGATCAATAGGATTCCTAGCATGTGAGCCATTTTGGCATGCATATACTTTCAGTAACCAATTGTAGAAACTATCCCAGTCCACTTCTCTAGAAGCTTGCCCTACCAGCAAGCATCATTTAGCCATGTCAGCTTGTAACCAGTTTACCTTCATTCATTTCCCTGGCTTGGAAAGTAGTGAAAGTATAATTTGGGCTTGATTAAAGAAGACATAGTATGGAGTATATTAAACAATGGTGACACTGCAGCACAAAATAGAAATATGTACCCATATGTGGAAAATGATCATGAAAAGTTAGACGTTTTCAAATGTCTCATATTGTCTAGAGTGCTATAATATAAAGGACACAGCAATAAGAGTTTTAGCACACCCTTAAAAGTTTGGATCATTTTCCAGCAGATCCAAAAGAACTAAAAAATGTCTGGTGGTATAACTACTTCTTGAAAACAAAGCTTGAGTATACTGCAAAGTTAGAGGCAAATCAGTGTGATATTCTTTCTGGAGTTTGTCTTAGACGCTATTTTTGTGAATTGAAAGGAGAGACATTTGGCAAATTACTGCTTTATTAAATATTGGTTTACTGTACTTCCAAGAAGAGGAAATCTTAACTGGAAATTCTCTGAGCAATACTACAGCATTTTACAATGGGGATACAGTGGACATGCTGTATGTTGATTTTCAGAATGCTTTTAACATAGATCGCTTGGGCAGCAGTTGAAACTGCTGCTAATTTTGTGCATTTTACAGTATCTGGTTTTAAGAAAATTAAGGTAATCGTTTAGTCCTTTGTGCTTTCTCCTATACTGCCTCTAATCTGAAAAACTACATCATTATCCACCTTTTAAAATTCTCTTTTGTTGTGATACCTACCAAAACTTGACAACCATTAGGTCACTGGTTTGTTGAGACCGCTGGCTATCATAGTGACTGGTATTATCTCATTATTTCCTTGTACTCTTCATCTGTCTGTATTGCATCATCTGTTGTCGTCTCTTATCTTATACTTTAGTCCCTGCCCCAGAAATATTACAGTCTGTCTTATTTTGTATTTGTACAGCGCCTAGCACAATAGAGCCTTGATTCATGACAAGTGCCGCTTGGTACTATAATAATAAAAATAATAATGTTGTAAATGTACACTGGTGACACACTTGATCACCAGAACAAACATTTATTGCTAAAATAGTAATTTATATTAAAATGTTGTTTTGGTTCTCTTTTGGTTCTAGTTGCTGCTAGAAATATCTTAAATACAGCACACATTTATATTTACAGATCATCTAGTATATTGATTGTTAGTTCATTGCATTTCGCTGCCTGGCAATTAAATCCCTCTTTAATTAGAATAACCTATCTCAGTTCAGCCTCTAGTGCTTGCTGCAACTTGCTTTTGTAAGTAATTACTGTTTGATTAAGCATGTAGTGGTGTTAGCAAGCTCAGTTGACTGATAGTGATATATATGGAGCTTTCTGTAGAATGTCTGCAGGAAACAAGTTATTCACCAGAAGAGAGGATAAACTTTTTGTAGCTCTGACAGTGCAAGTAAAGAAATTACTGTATCATCCTCTTTTGTAAAGAAGAAAAAAATGGTGTGAACAAGCTTTGAAAAAAACCCAAAACAAATATTGATACATGAATATATTGGTGTTTCTAGGATTAGGATAATTTTCTTTCCTTATGGAAAATATTTATAATGCTAAATTTGCAGAATTTTTAAAGTAGCCCCTAACTTATTCAGAATCAGTTTCTACTGAGCTATCTTGAAACAAATGTACCGTAGTTATGCTGAGCGTTACATTCTCATGTGCATGTTTTTGAGGAGAAGGTAGAGGAATTGGTTTTCTTTCTGAGATCCTTTTCTTGTGGTGCATGGTAGCACTATCTCTGCTAGGTTATTGGAAGGAGGAGTGTCTGAGATTGGTGGCTATACAACCTTCTAACATCTCAAGTGTCTGTTTTGTCTGGACTTCCCTCATGCAGCATTCTTGTGCAAAAATTTCAAGGCTTTAGTCTGAAGCACTGGGTCAAAGGATATGTCTCTTTGAGGGGGAGACAGGAGGGTTTTTGTTTTTGTTCACTGTGTAGTATTTCATTTTACATCAAAGAATACTAGTCTTCTAGAACCTGTGATGGTGGCAGTTTAGTACAGCTTTTTAAAAGACATATACTAAATATGGCAACATTTTACAGTTAAGAGTTTTCATTTACAAATACTTATTTTGGTTTTATAAGTAAATATGCAAACAGTAATTTGACTATATTGTAAATAATTTAGCCAGCCATATAATTGTCTTAAATTGAAGTCTCAAAAATGAATACTTATGACTCAGTTTTGCTTTTAAAGAATAATTGTGGCTATTTTCACAACTCCAAATGCCAGTGTGACTAGCCAATCCCTTTTCAGAATTGCTTTAAGTAAAGGCCCTGTCCATGTTGCTGTTGCTTGCCCTAATTTACTCTTAAGTATCATTTCCATTCAATATTTGTGTCATAAATATGTGAGGTGTATGGTAAAAACAGCTCCAGGCCAAACTGCTTCCTATACAGGAAAATCTTGCATAAGGAACAAGAAATTGTTTCCACTCATAATATTTCCTTTGAATCATTCTGTTGGGCTTGCATGGGAGGAGCATGATTTACCCCTCAGGAACAGAGATTTAAGGGCCTGAAACCTATGTAAATCCCTGTCTCTCTGTATAATGGCTCTGTGCTTCTGCACTAGTTCTGCCACCTCCAAGGTCAATGGCAAAATGGCTATAGTTGCACCAGTATTTTTGGCATTTCTTAGTTACTTTTGAACTACCGTCTCAGGGCTGGTTTCTCACAAAAGGGGCAACCTGTGTATAATGAGGCTGGATGGGTGTGGCAGAGAATATCAGTTTTTCATCTCACAAGTTCTTGCTGTGTGGCTTACGCAGTGTCTATCTTGGTAAGAACATGCTTCAGAGAAATTGCTCCTCCCCTTTTATATGGTTAGTGCCTCTCTTTTTTTTTTTTTTTTTCCACTTTAAAGTAGAACAGAGCATGTGGCCCAGTGTCTTTATCTTTTTCATGAGAAAACAATCTTCACTGAAGCTGGAAAGAATTGTTACCCTTTTCTGTGATCGTTGGGTAAACAAGTGAGAGAGGGTATGTTACAAGTGATCTCCACTAAGGGCTGACAAAACATGTTGAATGTGGTTTCTGTCTCTCTTAAAGGGGATTAAAATGTGCCACTAATCATAAAAACTTCCAAGTATCTCCTGTAAAAGACGTGTATGATATTACTGTTCTTGCATATGAGGAACTGTTCACTTTTCTTTGCAAACAGTTTAATAAATAATCTTTTATTCACATAAGAGTGTATACATATGTAAGTGATTTTTGCAGTATGGAATAGTTTTGTGTATAATTTGAAATATTTTAAAATGTAGCAGTCTAGAGGTAATAAATCCTATAGGCAAAAACTTCTTTAGATTATCTATAGAAGTAAGGAATCTTCACTTTACATTACTTGTATACATTGTAACATTAAAATATTTCACTTGTAAATGACCAAAAAGTTGTTAATGCAATCATGTCTGTGTCTGACTCAAATTCACCTTCAAATCCATTAATTCTGTCTTTCTTATAAGCTAGTAGCTGAATATTGCAGTACTAAAACAGAAATGTATTTTTACCATAATCATGTTTTTCCCAAACTGAACTTTTCATGTTTATAAATGAATTATGTATATACAATTGGTGTAAAATATATTCTTCTGTTTTCATTGTTCTTTACATAGCAATAGAAAATTAAAGGCAAAGATCCTATATATGACATGTCTAACTTCAATACCTGTTAACTTCTTAGACCTAGATTTTTCTCTGTTGCATCACAGAAATTGCATGGAAACAGGATTTATGGCTGTCAGCAACTTGAGAAGGATAAACTCTGAAAAACACAACTCTAACTAAACCGTAGCTTGACCATAAGGCAAACAAGGAATAATCAATAGGCTATATTAGTGCACAAGTTTTAAAGAAATTGCAAAAAGTTTCCAATTGATTAATCTAAATTAAACAATCATACTGTAAATACAATGTTTGTTTTATTTTGCAAGATAGTATTCAACTATAGCTTTCATCAGTGATGGTTAAACATTGAAGCTTTGTTTTATATGGAGAGAAATGACTAACATGACACAGTCAGAGAATAGAACCTTCTAAAACATGTTAAAAGCTTAAAAGTCCTATGCACTAATTAACAAAATACAGTGAAAGTTTAAACTGTTAATAGCTGCAACATCCCTGATGCATAGAACTGCAGTATACTAACACTGTATAACCGTTCTCTATTTTGTACTCTTAACTAGGGTAACTGTGTCCATTTTTTTTTTTCTTCACTACCTGCTGTATATGGAAATTGTGCACACTGCTTGGCACTAACTTTCAACATTTAAAAGCTATGCATATTACTGCATGGAAGAATTACATCTCCGATTACAGTTGAGGACAATTTTTAACATTCTGGGGGGGTTCTTATAATTCCTAAAATTTAATAATACCTTTTTAAACAGAGGTACAAAATGCCCCATTCAACACTACTGCAATTTTGTAATATTTGATTTAGGATTTACTTCCATTCATTGTTCTCTCCCAAATTTTAAGACTGTTTTACATGTAGCAAGGACTTACTACAGCAGTAGGAATTGCTTTCTTTATCGTGAGAGAAGCAAAGAATGAAGAGCACATGTGCCAATAAAGAAGGGTCTTGGTTTACATGGGAGTAAGGTCTTCTGGGAATTATACTTAATTGAAGTGAAACAGTAGTATTTGCTGCTATTGACAATATTGGTCTTTAAAGTTAAAAATATCCATTTTCACTTTTGTTCTCGCTAGCTCCTGTGCACTCACTCAATGCACTACCTTTTGTTTAAATAAGACTTGTGCAAGGACCTGGATAGCTTATTGAATTAAATTCCAAACTTTTGAGTTACGACTTTACACCTAGTTGTTCCACAATTGCATGAATCAAAGTGGTGATTTTAAAAGCATTTCATTATTGTAGAAATATAATAGACTTTAAGGTCAGAAGGGACCATTATGATCATCTAGTCTGACCTCCTGCACAATGCAGGCTACAGAATCTCACCCACCCTGTATCAAATCTGTGTCTGAGCGATTGAAGTCCTCAAATTATGGTTTAAAGACTTCAAGATGCAGAGAATATTCCTTTGACCATACTCCACACTATATCATCTGACATAAATTAGCATTAAAATTCTCTGATTTTTATAGGTTTAATCTATATAAAATGGAACTACTTTAACATGGTGCAGTATGATTTCTTAGAATCAGTATTTAGAAAAGACCATTTAAGGTCATCTGGTCCATATTTGGAGCAATTTATACTGGTGGATGCCTGGGAATGGATGCAGAAAAGGAAATGCTGTAGGGCTCACTATTGTCCAAAGAGAAACAAAGTAAAGCAAAACCTGCTCAATTTGTCTTGCTTCTGATTTATTTCCTATGAAGTAGTGACTTGATACATTAATATAGTCATGACATCTTAGTAATTTGGTTTTCAGGAGTTTTTATGACTGCTGTTCTAGTCATATGAGAGGGAGATAGTATGTCCTTTTAAAAAAGGGAAAAAAAAAGTGTGTGTGTGTGTGTGACAGACACCTGTAAACTTCCAGTGGCCATTATATGAGCCAACAATCCTATTACACAAAGTGCTGCTGGACCTTTAATGGAAATAAGTGGTCGAGACCTCAGTTTTGCATCTCATCTGAAAAATGGCATTTTAAGCTAGTGTGTGCTACTGTTATGGTGGGTTACTGGTTAGTATTATCACTTAGGCAAGACTCTCACTTACTGAGTTGCCATAACCACTTCCTGTAGAACCTATTTGTACCTTTTTGCTTTCCTATCTAAGTACTGGTCCAGCCCAATCCGTTTAGTCCATGAGATCTAATAGACGTGCAGCACAAACAATCAGAAGTGCAAGATGAATATTTTGTCTAAAACTCTCAGCCTCAATTGTTGTTATAACTTTGTTAATCTGTAGTGTATACAGAGTTGAAGATTCAGTCAAGGGAAACAGAGCAATGATGTGTATGGCTGCTCCTTCCTGGTCTCTTGCTCTTTTGATTATTTGCGCTTTACTTCTGCTAGACCTTATGGAGTAAGCAGATTGGGCCTGGTCATTGCTTAGATGGCAAACCAACAGGGTATAACTAGGTGCTACAGGAAGTATTGATGGCAATTAAGTAAATTTAAGCTCTCTTCCATCCCGTACCTTTCAGTTTTGATACCGAGAAATAATGTCTTTTGTTACAAATACGGGTGGTAGCAAGATAGCAATGGCATATTGCCAACAATTGCAAATGATAGGAAGCTAGGAAGCAGTATCAAATCACTTCAGCTATGTAACGGTTATCTTTCTTTGTGTAAGCCCAAGTAATGTTAAACAATATCCCTATTTCCATTTATTTGGAAAGTCATAATCCAGAAACTTGGCTATTGTTGTAATTCTTAACCACTACACTTTTTTTGTATTTCATTGTGATATGTTTGTTTTTATCTATCTATCTACTACATAGTGTATATGTACAGTCTAAACCTTTTACAGTACAGAAAAATGCATATCACTAAATTTGTATTCTACGACTAGTAACAAACATTTTGGTGTGTCTTCTGGCAGAATAAATAAATCTTCTATACATGACACTTCTAGAAAGAATATTCTGTCTATTCTTAATATTATGCTTTGAAACTAATACAGTTTACAAGATGTGTTGTAAGGTGTTCTGCTGTGATTTCCCCACCACCATTAAACATGCCGTTGCATTATTCTAAACTAGAGAATAAATTCTACTCTCACTGAAGTCCCAATGGCAAAACTCCAATTGACTTCAGTGGGAGCAAGTTTGGGCTCTCTCTCTTATAGAATACAGGCCTAGTTTTCTATTTTTTCCATACAGTTTCACAGTGATTCTCTTCTTTCCATTCAAGTAGAAACATTCATAATTAGTCAAATCAGGCTGATGCAATTTTTCTTTTTAATTTCACTGAACTTATGAGGCCAGTTTTAACAAAACTGGAAAGCAGAATTATAGAAAGTAAAAATGATTTTATTTCAAAATAAAGATTTCATTTCCTTTGCTTTATTCTTGCCGCTTTGTGATTCCCGGCAAAAATATATTTGAGCGCGAGATCTCTTTATACCTCATGTGGAAGTATGTGGAACTTACTACTTACATTTCCAGATACTTTATTTTTAATTTCTAAGACACAATTATTCTATCCAGCAACAGACTGAACCCATTATACTTTTTAGTGCTTGCCTTGTCTGTTGCTGTTTTGTTGAATATACTTTGATACTTCACTATGAAATTTATCAGGACACTGAGGGAAGCAAAATATTTCTATTTATTTTTATTTTTAGTACTGTCTTTAAACAAATCTTTAAAAAAGGAGACACACTTATGTAAATATCATTTTTGTGACTTTGTCACAGAAAACTAGCTTTTAATATGTACATTTTTGTATGACTATAGTGCAGTGTATAAATAAGGTAGGTTCCTGTGTTCAGATTAAAGCATGAATTTTGAGGGGACACCATTTTACACCCTTCTCTTCCCTTCATGTTTCCCACTTGAGGTGAGAATTAATGTATGGAATTAATGTGGATCTGCAGTCAAATATGTTAATGGATTAGTGGAATGTTTTTAGAATGGTAATCAAACATGCCACTGTTTGCCATTTTATTGCTTTCGCTCAGGACAAAACAACCACAAGTGATATTGACCAAATGGTCCAGGGAAAGAAAGACATGTTATACTCTAGTTTTGGAGTGACTTTGCATGCCAGGCTTTTTTTTTTCTGGTGGGACAGAAAACATAGGAACTGTTAGATTGGCATATGCATTGAAAAAGGAGGGGAAAAGGCTGCTCAAAAGGAGAGTGGGTGTTTGCAAGCTTCACTCAGACCAGATAACTCTGCTCAGAGACCTCTTCTGGATGATGACTGCTCCTTTGGCATATGCTCTGTTAGGTTTTTAATTGCAGTGTAGATGTACCCTGTGGCTGGGGCTCAGGCTAAGGGGATGTTTAACTGCAGTGTAGACATTTGGCCTTGGATTGGATCCCAGGCTGTAAGACCCTACAAGGTGGGAGGGTCCCAGAGCTCAGACTGCAGTCAGAGACCAAATGTCAACACCTCAATTAAACAACCCCTTAGCCCAAGCTCCATGAGCCCGAGTCTGCTGGCATGGGCCAGCCACAGGTATGTAATTTCAGTGTAGACATGCACTTAGACGTTCCTCTTGTAATATTTTTTATTTCACTATCAAAAACAGATTAGAACCCAACTGAAAACTCCCACACCTCTCAGACATGTTCTCCAGAGTGTCTTTTGTAGATTCATCACCCTTCTTTCTTTACCTGAATATTTTTCACTTTTAGCAAAAAAAAAAAAAAAAGTTTTTAATGTAAACATGAATTAAGAGACTAGTGAACGTATGCTATGAATATGCTATGAATATTTAGATGGAGGAACACATTATGGGTTACACATGTTGTCCACAGAATTATTATAGTAATGCAAGAATATTCTCTATGCCTTAAAGAGAATGTTGTGATCCATGCAATATGGAATTTCCAAAGGGCAAATATCCTCCCCCCGTCCCCCCATGTTTATATCTATTAGATAAATGTTTTCTGCCCATATTCAGCTTATTCTACTCCATCTTTCTACTTGTGCTTCACATTGATTTATTTTCTTACATTTGTTTCAAAAGGACCATAATGAATTCCAGAAATGTACATGTTCTCACCTTTATTACAACCCAAACAATTTAAGCACAGTGAATAAAAACTCTTATTTACAGCAGCTACATAATATATGTGATTAAAATTGCCCAATAGCCCGTTTTTGTGTGTTAAGTCATAACTATATTTTGATTGCAATACATTTTCTAAGTTTAAAAGGAAACTATGATTTTATAGCAAAACCTGATGCAATTTATTACTGACCTGTCAAAACATATGAGGGTTGGGGGAAGAACAAACTCTCTTAAACTCCTGTAAAGTGCAGAAAATGTCTATTTATTCCTGTTTTATAACAAGTGTAAACTGTGGAGGTTAAGTAGGTGGAGCAACCGGAAGTAATTACTAAGGCCAGTGGCATTTCTGTGGTTTAATACAGGCAGAAGCTAATTATTCAGTTTTTATTTAAGTGAAATGATGCCAAAAAGGAGGGTCCTGCAGAGCAGCTGCACTCCTTCAGTATTACCCTAATTTACCACAGACAACTGTCACAAACAGAACTTTTAAACTTGATATATAGCCACGAAAGTAAGGAGCCTTTTGTCTGGAGTGCATGCAGAAGAACTCCTTTATACAAATCAACCGGCAGATGACGGACAATGATGAAAATTTGATTCTTTGAAGTCATAATGGTCATTGAAATGTGTGAAATTCTGGTATTGAAAAGAGAGCGGCTAGCAAGACTCTAAATCCTGGGTGGCTGCTGGAAGCTTACTGGGAGGTTTTTCTGCATTTTGACATCAACTTCCCATTGCTTGTTCCCTGCTTCCTTTATTTTAAAAAAAGGGGGAAAAGTTAAACAGTAGATATTTGATAGCAGCATTTCACACAATTTTTTCATATGTGTATGAGAGTTTTCATAGTGGAGAGATGAAACTTGTGCACACCTGATTCATATGAGCAAAAATTGTAACTTTCATAAATATTAATATGTAAAAAAAAAAAGTTTTGCTCTCCTCCCTTGCCTTATTAGTTTCTTTTTTTCCCCCAAGACTGTCACCTTTGGAGTTTGCCATAATAGTGGGATACTTTAACAGCCCCCTCAGAAATGAATTGGGTCACCTTCATGATGAATTCTACTTTCATTGACCTTAAGTCTGTGAACCAGTTTTTTCCTCTTTGGATTCTGTAGCTCATCAGTAGGAAATGATACAAGTGTTCAACAGCCTGGATTTTCAATACTACAAATCTTTCTAAGTAGCATAAATTAAAAAGAAACGTCTCTTTGATTTGACAGACATTAAGAATTTTTGAGGGGGGCTAAAAATAGACATTACCAAAGTTTTATGATATGTTGCAACATGTTATCAAAATGCTAAACCTTTTTTAAAGTTATTTTCTTTAAAAAAAAAAAAATAAAGAAAATATTGTATATTCATCATGCAGTACAAGTCCAAATTTGTTTTTTGAATGGGAGGATAAATAACATCAACTAAAATCTGATCCAGTTTTGCCAGCCTATTTAATTTTAAGCATTGAACAGTTCATCTCTTTAATCTCAAATTTCTCCGTTTTTTTTCTACTTTTAATATTTAATACCTTTATCATTTTTTTTAAAAAACCCTAACACTAAGTATACTAATACAAAAGCAAAAATTTGTAAGAAGCACAATATTAAAAAGAATGAGAGCAAATTGAAAATAGCTGTCAAAAACATCTTTGTTTTGGAGAGTTTGTTCACAGGTAATTTCAATGAGAACTTGAACTCAGAACAAAGCACTGAAGACACAGAGAAAGTTCAACTTAGTGCAGCATAGTTCTTTTCAAGTATTATATTGTTTTAATGGAATCTTGGAGCGGGAGCTTTAGCCCATTGAAATGTCGCTTAAAGGACAGGTTCTTCTGTCACTAGCTGGAACTGTGTGGATGAAATGATCACAATAGAGTGTTGTAATGCATTTTAAAAGTGTGAGAAATCAGTTTGTCTAGACTAAGAGTGCGCCTACGGGGAATAGGAATTTTAGAGCTTCTGTGCTCTTTAGGTGTCAAGTATGTGATAGATGCCAAGCCTTTTTATTCCATATCTTTGGCAACAGCTCAGCTATGCTACAGTACCTTACATGTCTACTGCAAGCAAAAACAGTGATTCTATGTCAAGACGACTTGGGCTTCAAAATCCAGAAACTCATTGTCCTAACAACTGTCTGTTCAATTGCCAACTCTAAACTGGGGAAGATATCAATAAACAATTGCTAGATTCCCAGAAGGCATGGAAACTTTAGCTATAATGAATCAAAAGTATGGAGAGCTAGCAACATCATATAGCTATTTTAATGTCTTAAAACAGGCAGTTTTTATTTGCACTTTGAAAAGATCTTCATAGGATGAATCGCATGCTGCTAGAAAAGTTAATTTTATTATTTGAAGCCAATCAAGTGCCCCAAAACTCTGACTTTTTTTTTTCTTTCAGTTAAACTAGACTGGACATTTATTACAAGAAATTTACAAATACAGTAATCACTGTGTTCTGAGGGCAGCATACTGCAATTTTAAAATCATATTCAACATACGCCAGTATTAAAATTATTACATTATATGCAATACTTCTGTGTTCTTTTTGGTGTGGAGTTTAGGGCTCTAGGGGGAGTTTACTACCATCAAAAGAGAGAATTTTAAAAGTGTCCTTAAGTTTATTGTAATCTCATTTAATATAACACCTTTTTATCCTGAAGGATCCAAAAGCTCTTGAAAACTTGATAAGCCATAGATATGGTAAATACAAGAACTCTTTAACCATCATCAAAATCCAGACATCTCTCTGAATCACTGTAGATGAAAAAATTAGTTACAACCAATTTGTGAGTGTCAAAATAAATCACAGTTGCGAAAATGGCAATATTAATGAAATTAAAAATGCTTTTCATTGTGCAATTTTTGTAACTATCTTTGCACATAGTAGGATCAATATTATTTCATCAACTACAGTGTTCAGTTTCTCTGTCGCTCACACATACTTGCCCCCATGTATATCTGTGTGTGTGTAATGTAACAATATATATATATATATATATATATATATATATATATATATATATATATATATATATATATATATATATATATATATATATATATATATAAAGTATGGTTTACTACTTCGTTTCTATAAACAGACAAGCCATAACAGTAAAGCCGCACCTAATTTTTACTGCAGATGAAAAAGTATTTGGTTGATTAAACACAAAATTTGTTGCCAACTCAAATAAAAACTTCAAAGTATTTCTTTTTTAAATTGTAGTTTCAGATTTTAGCAGAATTAGAAATGCCAGTCTGTTAAAGTATGTTTTGTGTACGTGTTGCAACATTTAAGTAATTGTTAGTGGTGGTTTTTTAATATCCTGGCTAGACTGGTATTCAAAATAAACATTACTTGGGCTTAAGGAAAACACTCATGATTAAGTTGTTAAAATATTTTGACAGTTTGCTTTAGGTATAGTCTGAGCTCAAATTTTACAAGTTGGAAACTTCCTGTGGTTTTTCTTTCGTTCTGTTTTAGTTATAAATGCAGGACAAACATTTCACTCTCACTCCCTGATTTAGTTCAGACAAACTGATCTTTCCAAGTTTATTTTGTGAAGTGAAACAAAAAATGAAATTCCTCATTTCTAGGGAGGATCTGGTGACAGCATCAAAAGCTTTTAAGTTTGCCACAGAACAGAATCCTATGAAGTTGGTAGCTGGAGACTTAAACCCAAAATGACTTGTTTGCCTCCTCAATTCAAGTCCTGTCACCACTGGCAAGATTAGTTCAATATGCCCGAAGTTCAGCTGCACATTTCTGGACCTTCACCAGATGAGCATTTGTTCCTGGAGAGAGACAAGGAGACAGTCCAAGAAGCTCCCATTGGCATTAAACTTAAAAGTATCTGAAGTCACGAGGAGTTAGCTGGCTTCTTTCAGCAGCTTTGGATGAAGAATTTGATGATCCACTTTACTCTGTTCAGCAGGTGTCACGGTGCTAGGATGAATTGACATGCTAGTTATATTTAATTGCTGTTTAGTTTTTAAAGTGTGTTCATTTCAGTTATATCCAGAAAAATTACTTTCACCAGTGTCTCTCTCATGAATAGATTGATTCTTTGATGATTATTTTTTGTCTATTTTATTTTTGTTACCTATTAAAAGTTTTGAGTGTCCTCATGGTCTTTATCTAGTGCTTTACTGTTGAGTACAGTTAAATCTGGTTACAAGACAATAGCTTAATTAGCTACAGCATTCTCCTACTAACCTTTTCCACTAACACTTGTAAACAGTTTTGCTTTTTAAATTATAAAGTTCCTGCAGACTTCTTCCCCTTATAAACCAAAAATATAATCCCAAAACATCAATACAACAAACATTGCATGAGTCTTAATGAGAAATTTCCCAATCAAAAATGTCAAACAGAATATATCTTTAAGTAAAATGAGTCATAATATCAGAAACTCATCAAACTGAGCCTGCTGTTTGAGGAAAGATGAATTTACAGGGTATACCTTCATGGGGTTTTAATAAATTAAAAAACAAAACAAAAAAGGTTAAAGGAACATTCCTTTTAAAATAAAGAAAAAAATGTGTGGGAGGTAGTGAACATTGATACTTATATTAGCTTCTTTGATAGAGTAGTTTTAAACAAGTTGCATTTTTTTTCTCTTTCTGTAGGATATCACTCCTTTAACTGGCGTTCCAGAGGAGCACATAAAAACCAGAAAAGTTCAGATTTTTGTCCCGGCGCGTAATGCTATGCAGGCCGGTGTCAACAACACGAAGAAATGGAAGCTAGAATTTGATACCAGAGAGCGCTGGGAAAATCCTTTAATGGGCTGGGCATCTACGTGAGTCTGATTTTTAAATGATTTCTCCTCTCATATCTTCGCAGATTTTATTTTGAAATGCCCTTTGTATATGTAAATCCATGTGTATTTAACCATAATTATAATAAATGGTTGATGGGTCACGGTGATCATGATGAAATTTTAAACATAATAGTACACGTGCTGCTCTCTCTATTAGCATAAATAGGTTTAGAAACAAATTTAGATTGCATTGCTGCAGGCTAGAAGAGGCTGGAAAAAAATCTTCAATTTCTTTCTCCACCTAATTTAAGTGTATGGCCCAAAAAATCAAGGATATGAAATGTAGTAGCGAGTTGTAAGCCTCACTGTAGTTGACGGTCATTAATTACATCTAGTCCTAAACCCCTCTGAATGGTCCATTTTTAATTAGCCAAAACTTCAGATAAATGTATCTAGTTCATGAACAGTCTTTAAATATATTTCTTCATAAGTATTTACATCACTTTACCCACTTTTCAAAATTATGGTATATTGCTTGGTTTGGTATGCTTTAAGATGTTTTGTTGACTTGATGAAATAAAAATTGCAGCAGTGATAACTGTAGAGTATCACCTACTAAACAGTCTTGTCCCCGTTTTGATCCTGCAGAATTTTTATAGCATTTCATAGGCACTTTAATCAGTGGTAGCAAATTTCATAAATTATCAGAATTTGGCACACTTCTCCTAACATCACTGTAAATTGCCACTGAAATATCATTTGCTACAGACCTATTCTGAAAAGTTAGCACTTACACATTGTCAGCAAAACTTGTTTCAATATCTCACCCATTCCAGAATTTTTTTTGAAACATTGGAAAGAGCACAGTCCACATTTCCCCTAGCAATTATTTTATATTACATTAGAGCTTAGTACCAAAGCGACTGAAACTAAACCCTTAATTATCTTTGTCCTATGTGGTTTAAAAAAAAAACACACCTTAAAGTTGAAATAGTATAGATTGTTTGTTTTATCTCTTTAATATTCTAAATCCAATCACAAAATATATGCATAATTTTTAAAATAGTCTATTTTAAAATGTATTTTTATTTGAAAATTAACCCTGAGCTCAGGTCTGTTTTGCTATGTTCCGTTTCCTGTACAGTAGTTGATACGACCAACACCTATATCAGCTCCCTGATGCCCAGTGTAGCAGGAAAAATATTGAATTCAGAAGTGAGCTCTTAGCTGGTAGGAGAAGGAGAGAATGAATACTAACCAGCATATTTTAATACAAATGATTTTGAAATGTTAAGCCTATGAGTGTAGTCTATTAATGATTTGCCATCTTAAACAGCACCCTTCAGACTCCATGTTTTTCACCTGTTGGTCTTTAATAGTCTTAAACCAGTTTTTTTTTTAAGGGCATCATGCTCTAATAATAATGTAATAAAATAGGATTAGGCTGATTTCTATACTGTACATAACCACTGAACTGTCATCAAATGTTTCAGAGTGGTAGTCGTGTTAGTCTGTATCAGCAAAAAGAATGAGAAGTACTTGTGGCACCTTAGAGACTAACAAATTTATTTAGGCATAAGCTTTCGTGGGCTACAGCCCACTTCTTCAGATGCATGCAGTGGAAAATACAGTAGGAAGATATATATATTTTCATGTTCTCTGTGTATATGCCCAAATAAATTTTAGTCTCTAAGATGCCACAAGTACTCCTCGTTCTTTTTGTCATCAAATGGTAAATCATAACCAAAATGTTTTTAAACAAGTAGCTCAGAAGAAAGAGGCTGTGGATCACCATTTTCCCTCTCTGTCCACCCCTTTACTCTCCCCCTCCCCCCACTCAACCAAGTACCTAACAGTTAAAATATGTTCTTTATTTTTATCTATATTTGTAAACATCTAATGATACTGTCGCAGTATCCAGTAACCCCTGCTTTAGTTAAGATTGAGTTTGAACTTCTATCCTAATCCCGTACTTTTCAGCTTTTTTCAATTTCTTTTCCTGGGTGAAATTTTGCCTGATTTTCAGCCAAAAAGGCAACTTTTACATTTACAAAATAATCCTCCAGAAGAATTAATGTTGTTACCAAGGTCTTGTCTATACATGATAGTTATTCCAGAGTAAGGTGGGGTGTGAATATAAAGCGGAATAGCGATTCCAGAATAATTGTCTGAATAACTCCAGGTATGGACTCTCTGATTCTGGAATCAGTGCGCCTTTTTCTGGTTTACCTTAATCCAGATTGAGCTAATTTTAAAAAAGACAATTTTATTTTGGAATAAGTGTGCCCACATGGAATTATTTAGAAATAGTTATTCAGGTGGGATAGCTCAGTGGTTTGAGCATTGGCCTGCTAAACCCAGGGTTGTGAGCTCAATCCTTGAGGGGGCCATTTAGGGATTTGGGACAAAAATCTATCTGGGAATTGGTCCTGCTTTGAGCAGGGGGTTGGACTAGATGACCTCCTGAGATCCCTTCCAACCCTGATATTCTATGATTCTATGAGTAGCTGTTCTGTGTACATAACTATCTAGTAGCATCGCACCTTCAGTTATCAGAGTTCAGTACAAAGATTAATAGGTATAAACTAATTTATAAAACCTTTGACCCAGTTGTGTTTACACTCAATCCAATGTTCAAGACAAAAACATTGGGTAAATTTTCTTTGGCCTACTTACAGCTTATTTCCAACTAGCTGTTCAACGCAAGAAATAGCTAAGATTTTATTTTCTTCAACATAGCTCTCGCAAAGTGGCTATCAGTGCAAGTATTCTTCATTGAACATCAAATCTGTGGTTCCCATCTTTTCATACCAGAGTCCTCCATGATGTATTGGTGATGGCGACCTACCATGCCATGCCATGCCCTGGAATAGTTGCCATGGAGGAGATAGAGGACAGCTGTGTTTCCATTAGAGGTGACTTCTTGTACGCAAATAACTAAGAGCGCTCATATACTATAGTAATAGACCATTTAGAAATGTGTATTAGTAAATAACTTGCTTCTGAGATCTCTGTTGGCAATATCATGCCCTCTCATTTATCCTCTAACATCTGCTCTCTGACCTTCAGCATCCTAATTTTGGCAATAGCCAACTTACAGAATGAGGGAACACAGTTGTACCTTTATATAGGATGAACAACTTCTTCAGAGATACTCCCTGGTGAACATAGAGATCAATAGGCAATCTGCTTTATATATCCTCCATCCCCATAGTATCTGATTGCTGGAAAATTGTCACCATATTTGGTACTGAACAAACTTGAGGGTTTTGTAACCCAGACAGGGTTTTACTCCTCTCTCTCAGGATTTTACTGCTACTTCATAATAGAGGGTGGATCTCTTTTTCACAGAAGATGATAGCGAAGATCAAAGGTTCATCACGTGGTCCCTTAATATAACTAGTGGTCATGCTTTGGACTAGTTTCCAGTTTTTAATTCTCTTCATTGCCTTTTTATGAGATGTCCTTATCTTGGTGGCTGATCTGCTTGGTCTGTTCCCCCTCTTCACTTTTCTCTTTGAGGAGTAAGATGTTAGATCACTGGTGGATCCCATCTGCACATTAGTTTGCCCAGTGGATAAGATTACATGTTTCATCTTTTCTGCACTGGAACTAGATTTTTTTTCTTTCCCCCCCTCCCCCCCTTCAGAGGCTTTCTTCTTTATTGAAGAGTGTCACGTCCTTTGTACTGCTTTTCCTCTTCATCCATCCTTTTGACTTCCTAGGATGAACAGCCAAGAAGAAACCCCTATTGCAGTTCTTGCTGTTCAGCCTTTGGCTTTTTCAGTGATCCACCTCCCGCTTTCTTAAGCACTTGCTGTCTCAGAACGGCAGGACGCCAGACTAGGTTTTATGCTCCAGTAGTGTTACCCCAAATTTCTTCCTAGAATTGCTGTTAAATTTGCAGGTTAATCAATTACCATATAGCTTTACTCCTTTGTTTTCAGTGCTCTAGGTGGAATTTTTATAGCTGCTAAGTGGACCCATAGTTTTTACTATGGTTGGACCCACATTTCAAAAATCATTTTGCTACTTTGTGCCTTTCAGAAATGAGACTAAGACAAATGATCTACAAGTAACAATTAGCTTATGTGTTTGGGCTTCTGAACACTACTCTTTTAGCTCAGAGGGCTTCTGGACTTGTTTTATTAGGGTAGAGATGGCTTCTGTTGCATTTAAATGCTGCTCTGGAAAGACTTGCGAATGTGGAGGTCATCACAAACATAACTTTGTCAATTTTCAGGCAGTTCTAGATGCCAGGTTTGCTCAGGTATTCTCTAAGTCAGTGGTTCCCAAACTTGTTCCACTGCTTGTGCAGGGAAAGCCCCTGGCAGACTGGGCCGGTTTGTTTACCAGCTGCGTCCACAGGTTCGGCCAATCACGGCTCCCACTGGCCGTGTTCCCATTGGCCTGGAGCAGTCACTGGGAGACGCGATCGGACAAACCTGCGGACGCAGCAGGTAAACAAACCGTCCCGGCCCTCCAGAGGCTTTCCCTGCACAAGCGGCGGAACAAGTTTGGGAACCACTGTTCTAAGTATTCCTGGCCTACTTGCTGTGAAGTCCTGCTTTCCCTTCTGCAATAATGTAGATTCACAAAGCAAAAAGAGTAAAGACAGGCTCCTTGTCTCTTTACATTGTTCAGTATTTACATCTTTCACCTTTTCAATCCCTCAAAATTCATCTTTCTTTTTCAAACAGTTTTAGAATTAAAAGGTTGTCATAGAGCACTGGTTGCTTATGTCATTGGCATATGCTTAGGAACTTACATAGTTACAATTTTAAAATATCAGTTTCTGAAAATAAAACCAAAAGTTTAACACAGATTGTTTGAAAAACAAAGAAAAATCTTCCCATGGGAAAAATCTTTTTATATTGAAATTAAATCCTAACTTAAAAGTAAAAGGACTCAGGTTTGTTTGGGGATGATACATTTTCTTTATGGTGTCTTTAAAAATGTATACATAAAGTGGCATTAGTTAGACCATGAGGTGCAAACATTAGTATACAAAATGCTTAGTGTTACACTTCAAATATATATTAATATTTTATGTTTTACATCTTACAGTGCTGATCCTTTGTCCAACATGGTTCTAGCTTTCTCTACTAAGGAAGATGCCATTGCCTTTGCTGAAAAAAATGGTATGTATTTGAGAATTCTAGGTCATGGCAGTATTTGTGTTTGAGTACATTTTGTTTAGATAATCTTTACCATTTGGGAAGAAAAGTTACATTTAATAAAGTAAGCAATAGTGTTTTGAATCTAACATTCTTTAAGTACCAGTTTTAATTTTGATAATTACATATTAAAAATCCCTCTTTAATTATGTAGTTACCTCATAGTCAGTAGCAGCTCTGAAAACTTTTGGTTGTTGTGTATGCCTACTTACGAATTTGGGAGATAGGATTTGATAGCATGTGATCAGGGGTCTATTCTTGACTCTGCTGTGTCTGATCTTGTGCGAGTCACTTAACCGCTCCCTCAGTCTCGCCATCTTTGAGATGTTTATTTCACTGTGGTATTGAGAGGCTCCATCCATGTTACGTGTGAGGCAATTAGTTTCCGTTTGTTAGAAAGCACTAGAAATGCAAGTATATTAGTAGTAGTCATTTTTAATTTTGATTTGGCAGTCTAATGGACTGCTCATATGCATTAAGATAAGCACATGCTTAAATCTCTAAAGGATTTGGGCCTTAATCTTCTAACAGGCCATTAGAAGTACTATGTATACAGTAAGCAGTGTACAGTGTGTTAAATAACTTTTTAGACATTTTTCTAACAATGTCCTTTGCAAGTGGAATTTGCAACTGCACAAGGAATTTGCTCCATTACTCCAGCTTCCGCACACAGTTCTGCCAATGAACTTCATCTTGGCCTACAAACGATTACTATTTTCAGTCCTAGGCACCTCATGAGTAGGGAGTGCCTGTCAGATCAAACTGGTGCCAAATTATGTGGTATTTATGATGTGTGCACACATGCAGGGAACTAGGAGAAGCCCTTCAAAGAGATTTTCACTTAATTCCTGTCACTACAGGTCATAACTTGCATCTCCAGAGGTGAAATACTAGGGTATTAAACCACAATGTTGCCTAATCTTTCCCCATTCAATGTATTTCTGAATTTAGAGTGGTCACAGTTCAATTAAAAATAAACTGAATTAATTACCCCCCAAAAATCTGTCTGTTTCCTTTGGGATACACAAATTACTGTTTCAGAAAAAGTTAAAGAATGCAGTAGTTTTCACTCAGTCCTCACAGCACCTTCATCTCCCTCAAGGGCTGCAAGGTATGCAATGCTGCATGTATAAAGTACTGGATGAAAGGTGATGAGCAAAGCAGGAAATCAGGAGAACCCAGAGCTGCCTTAATGATAGCACTTCTGTTCCACTGCCAGGTTTTCAGCTTAATAGGTGCAAAACCTAAGAGGGGAAACAGATACTTAATCATCTCGTTAGCATAAAAGTCAAGCTTAAACCCATCTCCTTGGACATGCCTAGTCTCCACTCTTCCCCTGTCCTTTTAATCTGCGGACTTGAGTATGATGCCTGATGTTTACTACTGCTCATTGTGGAGGACTTTGCCTGCCAATTTACCTTATTTGTGCCTCAGTGGCAGTGGTGCTGATTCAGCCTTTAGCAACATGTAGGGGATTGCAGGATCAAGGCATAAAGCCTTGTATAAACACAGAAGCTGCTCTAGTTTAACTAGGGGTGTGATTTAAAAAAAACAGTACAAACCTCCTGTGTAAACATATGTATCTATTTAATACCAGTTCGGTTTGCACTAATACACTTCCCGATGCCAGTAAAATCAATATAAACTAGGGTAAAATCAATATAAAGTGTCTACACAGATGTTTGTACTGGCTTAAGTGATTTGATTTTAATATCACACCTTTAGTTAAACTGGTGCAATTTTATGTGTAGCCCTTATCTGTCTTCAGACCTTATTAGTTGGGGATCTTAAAACAGGCAGGCCTGGAAACTTAAGTTATTACTTTGTGCGTGTATAAATAAATAAATAAAGCCTGTGTATATTGGGGGAGGATGTGTGTGTCTATATATATATAGACACACACATATACATATACATGACTCGCTGTATTTATGACAATGTCACTATATTTCATTCTACTTTAAAAAACGCATTCATAAATACTTGTTAAGAAAAGAGAGATCTACTGAATCTCCTCAGGTTCTTCTAAGCTGGACCAAAACTAGTGTTCAGACCAACAATTTGTGGCAATTGCTCTAGTAAATTAAATTATAAACTTGGGTACATAGTCTCTGTGTGTGTATATTTATAAAAAATAAATTAGGGAACTGACTATGTACCCAAGTTTATAATTTAATTTACTAGAGCAATTGCCACAAATTGTTGGTCTGAACACTAGTTTTGGTTCAGCTTAGAAAAAGCAGAGGAGATTCAGCAGATCTCTCTTCTCTTCTCTTCCCAGCCAGCTCCAAACTGAAACTCTCCAGCCCCTTCTCTGCCTTTGTCCCTTTCTCGGGCCAGGAGGTCACCTGATCTTTGTTCTCCAACACCTTCAGTTGGCACCTTTGCAGAGGAAGGGCCCAGGCTATCAGGAGACAGGGTGTCGGCCATTCTCTGTACAGACCCTTGCACATCCTTTCCCTCCAGGGTTCTGCAACAATCTCACTTCCTAGATACTTAAGAAATGCATAAGGGAAACTGAGGCACCCACGCAGTATTTAGAGAAAACATTAAGAACATTCCCACTTCGTCTCACTCGCATATCTCAAATATATCTTACATATAGGATAAGAGATGCTTAGAGCAAATGCAAGACTGTGATTCGCTCAAAGGGGCTTTGCACAAAAGTGTGTCTTCTGTTCTCTCTGAATGGCACAAAGCTAACTGAATACAGCCAGAATGTATACATTAATACTGTCATGTTATAAATGTTTAAAAGGTTCAGAAGTATATGTTAGTATTTTGGGTTTTTTTAATTTTTTTTTTTAATTTAACTTTAAGGAGGAAATTTACCCTTTCATTGACATCAGTGAAACTTGTGCTTCTGTAAATTTCTAACTTAAAAATGGAAGCATTTCAACTGTTTAATGATTGAGTGAAATCATGTTGCAGAAAGGGAGCCCAAACTTCATAATAACAAGCGTTGTATGGGCAACTTTCCAGATACCTGGAGGCTATATCTAATTTGCATATTGATTTATATAAACAGTGTTCTCACTATCTCTACTTTTCTGACCTTTTTAGCATTTCCTTTGCAGAATTATCATATTACTTATCTTTTAATGTTTTATTCCATTCTCTCTTATCCCCATTTTATTTTCTTTCTCTCTCTCTCTCTCTCTCTAATATATACACACACACACACCCCGATATAACACGAATTTGGATATAGGTAAAGCAGTGCTCCGGGGGGGGGAGAGGGGGTGGTGCGCACTCCGGAGGATCAAAGCAAGTTCGATATAACGCGGTAAGATTTTTTTTTTGGCTCCCGAGGACAGCGTTGTATCGGGGTAGAGGTGTCCTTTTCTTTTTACTCCTTTCTACCTAGCTTTGATTACTTATTCTTCTTTTTCATGGCCTGTTTTCTCCCTTTTTCTCCTTTGCTTTGCAAAGTCTCCCTTCTCTCCATATTCTCTCCCACCCCCTTTCCCTAGGTCTCCTTTATCTTTCCTCACATCATCCAGTCTCTCCTTCCCTCCCTAACTTGTCATTTCCCCTTTTGTTGAATCCCCCCCAGCCTCCCTCAAAGGGCACATGCATTCTCAGAGTCATGGTGTCTCAGTCTGACGTAAAATATAGAGATGTGGACCCATGAGATTATGGGACTATATACCTCACAGTCGGTGCTCCCTTTTGTGCTTTCCTACTGAAATAATGCCCCAGGAAGGAGCAGTGAAAGTTGAAGTATGCAATATCTGATATCTGACAAATCTGAGAACAGGCGTAGGTCACATTTAGGGCTTCTCTATGTTATAGCATCATTCTCTACTGCTGATTACAAAAGAATAAACTAATAAGTACATATATATTATATATCAGAGGTGTTTATATTTCTTTTCTGTTAAATATTTAAAGTTTTAATTTATATTTCTTTGTTCATTTACTCCATATTATATGCTGTATGTGTATTGTTTAAAATTCTCTGCATGTTTTTTCCCCAGGCTGGAGCTATAATGTTCAAGAGAGGAGGATTCCAAAGCCTAAATCCAAGTCTTATGGTGAAAACTTTTCTTGGAACAAAAGAACAAGGGTGTCCACGAAATAGGTTGGCATTGGCTATCTCTCTGTCTGACTGTGAATAAAGTCAGCTGTGCTGTATTTATAGTCCATGTATAATACATCTCTTAATCTCCTAATAAATTTGACCTTTAAACTACAGATGCATCTTGTGGTGTCTATTTAAAATGTTTTTGATGTCTCCAATTGAACCTGTTACAGCCTTCCCTATATAGAGAGGAGATTTGGGGTGTTCATACCTCTAGGAAATTGCTGTACTCGGAATCCATTAAAAGGAATGTTTGAAATCAGCTGCAACATTAAGGATTGTGCCTTGCCTTTCATAGTAATTTTGTAGTTCAATACGTTGTTTAAAATCACCACCCTTTTATGTAGATGTTCTGTTAACAGGAACTCCTCTGTTTTTGTTGTCATTATGTACAGGAGAAATTCATCAGTCTGACAGCATGGTATGGCATGCAGAAGTCGGTATCTGCTTATTATTTAAGCTGTTTGGTGGAACTGCATGTACTATAAGCTCCTTTCAGTCCATATTAATACTGTGCTGTAAATGTGACTTCCTAGAAGCATTCATAATCTGAGTAACAAGCTAGCACTGTGTGGTTGTGTTTAAAAATATTGTATATTCCTATGAATTTGAGCTGGAGTCTAAAAGATCAAGATTAGTAAGCCCTCCTGTTCGATATACCTTCAAAGTACAAGTAGATGAGAAATTTTAATACTTAACTCCTACTTGCAAATTAAATCAGAGTAGTAAGGTAGCAGCTATAAGGTGCTCTTGTAACATTAAATATATGCTAATATACCTATTTTATCACACCTAAATTTTACTTTTAATAATATAGAAAGCAAACACTTACCTAAACTGCAGGTTCCATAAAAATACTACAGATGTTTCATCAGCCTTTTTACTAAAACATGTAACCCAGCACTGTGATGGTGTATTTAATTATTAGAACGTTTGTCGTGTAGAATTCTATATTTGTAGTCTTTGACTTACCAGTGTCTTTTCTTTGCCCTTTATTGTTTTTCAGTAATTTTGTAATTGACAAGTTGAGACATCAGCAGATAGTCACTGACGAGACTTATAAATGTTGGTATAAAACTTGTGTACAACAAATAGTTTACCCTGAGTCCCACAGAAGAGTGTTCAGACAAGTTCCATTTTTCAGATGGCTGCTGCTATTTATAGGACAAGACACTTGAAAATGGTGCAACTGCAATCCATTGGTACACTGACCAAAGGAAAACACAAACAGATGTCTAGGGTGACTCAGGGACATTACAAGAATATCACGGAGTCTATTTCACAAAGTTGTCCCAGTGTGCTGGCTGACATTTATTTAAACCATTGTTTTTTTTACCCAATTTCAGTATAATCAACTGGCTTGCTGATGTTGCTGCCTTCTAAACACAGAACTCATGTTCCAGCCACACCCTAGTTCATTATCTTTCTATTGCATTGTGCATGCGATGATGTGCGGTGGCATCTAAGTTACTCCAGAAATCCCAGTGTGCACCAAACTGGAGTTTTGAACAGCCCAGATTCCATTGCGTCGCTACATCTTTCAACCCGACTAGCACTCTGTCCACCACCAAGGAGACACTGGTAATAAAATCCATCCGATAAAATCTTTTTTGGTTTCCTTTCACAAGCCATGAACAGCAAGATCCAGCCTCCACATAGTGGACCTGGGGCTCCTGCTTCAACCCTTGTCAGTACTCTCTGACCATCATGGGCTAGATTATTTTTTGGTTGGTTGGTTTTTTTGGTCCTAAAATATGCAGATTGGCACCTATTGGTGTTTCACCTGGTTTTGATGAAGTCTTCAGTCATCCTCAAGCCCAGACCCTATCCATTTTCTCCAGTCACATTCCCTGCTTTCTTTTCCTGCATTTGGTTGCAAGCCATTAAAAGTTACAGGGCTAAGTATCTCAGGAACAAAGACACTGATCATGGTGGAAAGCTAGTTATTGGCTGAGCCTGCCACTATACCATCACTCTTTACATTCAATTCAACAGCATTTCTCTGTATAGAATGCAGTAACTTTTCAATGCCGCGTTTGATCAATGTGAAAATATGAGGGAATGTTCTAGGCATCAAGGGCCAGAACTGTATATTTTGGAGAAAAAGGAGGAAAAAGGGGTGGGGGAGGGGCCATATGAAGACTCTGCTTGCTCTTAGCAAAGCGACAACCTCAGGCACATCTGTAATTGTCAATAGATCAGACTTGTTCCTGGCACCCATTAATGCTTTCAGCATAACAATACTCCTTGAAATAGTGTTTTACATATTGACAGCCTGACTGACTTATCAGCCAGCCAGAAAATAGAATAATGACTTGGGGGAAGGGGGAATGGAGGTGTGCACACAGCCCCATCATGGAGAGGCAACATGTGGGATCCTAGTGTGGGGGGATTGGGAATAGGGCACACATACCCCCTGGTGGGGAGAGATTGGAAAACCCTCATGGGGTGGAGGAACAAAATGGCCCTTGCACTGGGGGAAGGTCTGAATTGTGAGGAGGAAATGGTGGGGCAGATAGTTCCTGGCATGGTGAAGGGGGGAATGAGGGTGTAAACAAAGCCCCTTTTATGGGGGCAGAATGGCATACTCTTGAATGGATATGGGGGAATAAGGGCACAGAGCCCCTAATATGAAGAGAATGGGGGACAGAGGGACCACACAGACCCTGACATTGGGGAGAGGGAATGGGGCACAGAACCCTGGTAGAAAGGAGGATGGGGGGAGAAGAATGGGGTGGCACACAGAGCCCTTGTATTGGAGGAGGTTGGGGGACCCTGGAATAGGGGGAGGGCTTATAGGGGGCACAAAGAACCCCTGCTAGTGGAGATTGGGGGAACCAGGAAGAGGGATTACATAGCCTATCATGGGCAGGAGGGGAAAATGGGCACACAGAGCCTCTGCTATGGAGGGCATAGAGCAGAGTGAATGGTGAATTATCTGTAACTTGAAATCAAGGACTTCCAGGACTCAGCCAGAGGTGGTGGGCCTATTGCAGGAGTGGGGTGGGTGAGGTTCTGTGGCCTGTGATGTGCAGGAGGTCATGATGGTCTCTTCCGTGACTGTGAGCGTGCCCACGGAACCCCTGGCAGAGGGGAGATTGAAGGAGTTGCAGGCAGTCCCTGAAAACAGGATGGGTGGGTGGCACACAGGGAACTTGTGTAGGAGGGGAATGGAGGTTTGTGCAATAAACTCAACCAGAGTGTCTGCCCCCCTAGTCATAGCTATACCTACTAAGGCCTTCAAGTTCTTTGCTATGTGGGGGACAAATTTATTCTCAAAATCAAATTGGATATATGAGCCTCATAGGAAGAACTAAGCACAAACACAATCATAATGTTAGAAATAGGAAACACTTTTTAGATAATTGGCTCCATCCCCTTGCTAGTGCAACACCAGAAGATGGTTTGCTGTATGATTCCAGGTTTGACCACAAATTGCACCAGATTACATGACTATGGCACCAAATTGATGCTAAAACAATGAAGAAAAGGACTCCAGTTCTAGCTGTTTCTATATGAGGTGTAGTTCATCTCTTCACTGAATTGTGCATGCTACAATATGCAGCAGAGTCTTACTTGCTCCAGAAATCCCGGAGTAGATAAAGACTAGATCTAAACAGGTTACCTATCATACATTGGGTAAGTACTCTGTAATTAACTGGGTAAAGTTGGGTATTCTCAACCAGGAGTAGTCATCAATATGACCTGTGAAATCTAGAAACAGGCTTGGGAATTCCTAAGAACTACCCAGTTCCTCATCAAGCTTGGTATACCATGGAATTGTCTCTATAATAGACCAGTCAGGCTTTCAGAAAAGTTAATTGTAAGTGGCATTTTTTGTTAAAAGTTGGTAAGTCTTTTAAAGATAATTAGGGTGTGCGGAATCCAAATATGGTTGTTACCAAGCTGTATGTTGTGTATAAAGACTTCTACAAAGAGAAAAAAGTAATACATGGAAATCACTGAAGTGTAACTCTTTTTATTTTCTTTTCATTTAGGATTAACATACTTCAGTTGGATCTTAATGAGCTGTAGGATGCAAGAAAAGTGATCAAAATGTTATACAACCATGAAAGACATAGCTCTTATAACTTGAGCATTAGCATCTTGAAACAAAAGTATACAAGATTATTTAACTCTCAACTACAATACATAATCTGAAAACATCTGTTTTAAACAGGTGAAAATATTTTCTTGATTAAACATTAAATAAACATTTTTATATACACAAGTTAAGCACAGATGTTAAGAAACATTGGTATATAGTGGCAAAGTGAATCAATATGTTATTAGGTCACTTACCATGACACATCTACATAATACTATCTATAAGCACTAAGTGTTAGGTGCACTGACAGAGCCCTGTTCCAGTTCTCTGCATTTGTATGGTCCTGTACAAACAAGTGCTGGCCTGCACTTGCATCACTGACTTCTGCACCCGTTGTGCAGCCACAGTATATTGCCTCCATGTAGTCTGCTGTGATTGGTGGCAGTGACATGAGCTGTGCCATCAGACCTCTGTCCTCCTGTTTTCCAATTCACTATATTTGGAGGAGAAAGTATTGGATTTGGGCAGCGGGTGGGTCTCCAGTGAAAAAATAAGCACATCAGTGTCCCTGGCTGGAACAAGCATACTGTAGGTATACTGTGCACAGAGTGTAACATCGTTCTTGTCTGCTGCTTCCTGAGGGGAGACAGCTGATTGATGTCAACTCTTGCTACCGAGCACGATATTTCAGCCTCATGCTGAAATCACCAGCCAGAATGACTATTTTATCATGTGGTGCTTGAGTCATTAGTTGCTCAGATAAAATAAGGAGGACCTTGCAATATTTTTCTGGAAGCTCAATGAAATTCATCTCGTTACTTTGAAGAGGCTCATAGCTTCAGGTGGGACTTGAACCTCTTGAGAGTTTTTGCCTTCTACCATGCTTAATAGATTCCTTGTAGTACTAGGTATCTATTCTGTGGAAGACTTCTCCAGTCCTAAGTATTATTTTTTTTTTTAAATGTGCCTGCAAAGTCTCCAAATGTTTTGGCTCCAGACGGCTTTCCTATGGCATGTACCAAAGCCTCTGCATCTATCACAAGACAGCTGCTTCTTCTTCAACAAGGGTAACTGTTGATGGGCAGTGGACATCAGTCAGTACATCATCTGCCATTAATCTGTGCTAATGCCAAAGGGACAGGTATTAATTCATGTTTCCAAATCTGTTCTAAATGCACAGTTCTTCTGGCTTTGTATCCCTCAAGAAGAGATTGTCCTTCATATAGCAGATCAAGGAACATGTACAGGCTATCTGAAACACAAGCAGCTGCACCATCCTCACTGACATTGAAACATTTGTAGCAAAGTATCTCCCAAATTTTCAGTGCAACATGTACCAGTGACAGAAATATATCTTCTTGGGGATGGTAAATGGGGATGGCCATCTCCTCATCTTGGCCAAGAATCCATCATTTGTGAGATGGGTACATATTTATACTTGGCTGTAACTAACAGTATGTCTCTCAGCAGATGATCGATCAAGCAATGAAATGAAATGAAATAAATCCCCAATATGAGTTTGGAGATTTTCCTTGAATAGTGATCTATTTCAGGAGGTACTGAAATTCCAATGCCAGTTTCCTTTGCAATGTTGCAGTAATAATGCCAAACCTCAGATAGCTCCAAAACATAGCTTTGATTGGCTGCATGCTGAAGTGCATTTTGAAGAGAAAGCATTGTTGTGTCAGTAATTTTGGTGCCCTCACTCTTTTTCATCCCAGACCTCATAAACGGGATGTAACAAGTCAGGCGGTACTTGCCTTCAGCAGCTCTGAGGTCATTTACTCCAGTTAAATGAACACTCATGTTGTGGTCAAATACAGCTGCCTTCATTATCTGTTCACTCATCTTGAATGTACTTCCAGTTATGAGTCTCTGTTTAGAATTCACTTCTTCACAAAACATGCAGCATCTCCAGTCCATAGCTTTCACAGAACTGGCCTGTCTTGTATTATGGACACTGGTGTCTTTTTTTGGGATCCCTAGAACTTGCCACATATGATGCATCAATTGCAGATGCTCTTGCTTTCTGTAACCTCTGATTTTGCTTTTATCAGTGTATTGGGCATAGCAATATCAGTGCTACATGACTGATACTGAAAAAAGGGTGAACTCAATCCTGTCACTGTCATCTCTGTATTTGTGCCAAAATTTGCAGATGATACAAAACTACTCCAGATAGATAATAAGACTGGGACTATTCTGCTTGGAAAAGCGACGACTAATGGGGCGATATAACTGAGGTTTATAAAATCATGACTGGTGTGGAGAAAGTAAATAAGGAAGTGTTATTTACTCCTCATAACACAAGAACTAGGGGTCACCAACTGAAATTAACAGGCAGCAGGTTTAAAACAAACAAAAGGAAGTATTTTTTCACACAACGCACAGTCAACCTGTGGAACTCCATGCCAGAGGATGTTGTGAAGGCCAAGACTATAACAGGGTTCAAAAAAGAACTAGATAAATTTATGGATGATAGGTCCACCAATGGCTATTAGCCAGGATAGACAGGGATGGTGTCCCTAGCCTCTGTTTGCCAGAAGCTGGGAATGGGTGACAGGGGATGGATCACTTGATGATTACCTGTTCTGTTCATACCCTCTGGGGCACCTGGCATTGGCCGTTGTCAAAAGATAGGATAGTGGGCTAGATGGACCATTGGTCTGACCCAGTATGGCTGTTCTGATGTTCTTATGACATCTTGCAATTTCTTTCTAATTGCTGTTTCCTCCCTTACTTTATGCAATCCCTTTTCACATGCTTCATGCACATCTTTACTTGATCCTTGCCAAATAATGCAGGGACTGTAGGAAACTGGCTTCGATCTCTTGAGACTTACTACCGGTTCCATGATTTACCTACAACTGCAACCGATATGAGTATCATAAACCACCACTTCATCTAATCACTGTTGCGCTCTCTCTATTTGTAAAAAATACCACCACATAAGTATATAAGAATGGTCATATTAGGTCGGACCAATGGGCCATCTAGCCTGCATCCCATCTTCTGACAATGGCCAGTGCTAGATGCTTCAGAGGGAGGGAGCAGAACAGGGCAATTATTGAGAGATCCATCCCCTGTCATCCAGTCCCAGCTTCAGAGGTTTAGGGACACCCATAGCATGTGGTTGGATCCCTGGCCATCTCGGCTAAATAGATGGATGGACCTATCCTCCATGAACTTATCAATTCTTCTTTGAACCCAGTTATACTTTTGACCTTCACAAATCCCCTAAAAACAAGTTCCACAGTTGACAGTGCATTGTGTGAAGAAGTATTTTTTATACTTGTTTTAAATCTGCTGCCTATTAATTTAATTGGGTGATCCCTGATTCTTGTGTTATATGAAAGGATAAATAACACTTTCTTTTTCACTTTCTACATATCACTCATGATTTTATAGACCTCTATCATATCCCCCTTAGTCATCTCTTTAAAAAGAGTGTGACTATTCAGCTTAGAAATTTCTCATCATGTGGAAGCTGATCCAAACCCCTAATCACTTTTGTTACCCTTCTCTGTACATTTTCTAATTCTAATATAACTTTTTTGAGATGGAGCGACCAGAGCTGCACACAGTATTAAAATTGTGGAGATGCCATGGATTTATATAATGGCATTATGATTTTTTTTTGTTTGTTTTATTATCTATCCCTTTCCTAATGGTAACTAACTAAATGTTAGCTTTTTTGAGTGCCACTGCACATTGAGATGTTTTCAGAGAACTATCCATGGTAACTCTAAGATTGCTTTCTTGAGGGGGTAACATCTACCTTAGAATCCATTATTTTGTGTATAGTTGGGATATTATTTTCCAGTGTGCATTACTTTGTACTTATCAACACTGAACTTCATCTGCCATTTTGTTGCCCAGTTTTGTGAGATCCCTTTGTTACTCTTCACAGTCAGTTTTGTACCATCTGCAAACTTTGCCCCCTCACTGTTTACCCCTTTTTCCAGATAATTTATGAATATGTTTAACAGCATTGATCCCAGTACAGATTCTTGGGGGACCTCACTATTTACTTCTCTCCACTGTGAAAATTGACCTTTTATTCCTACCCTTTGTTTTCTGTATTTTACCTAGTTACTGATCCATGAGAGGACCATCCCTCTTATCCCATGACTGCTTAGTTTGCTTAAGAACCTTTGATGTGGGACCTTGTCGCAGGATTTCTGAAAGCCCTAGTACACCATATCCACTGGATCATCCTTGTCCACATGCTTGTTGACCCCCTCAAAGAATTGTAATAGATTGGTGGGGCATGATTTCCAACCACAACTATTTCACATTTGGGGACAATATATACCTTCAAGTCAGCGGCACAGCTATGGGTACCCGCATGGCCCCACAATATGCCAACATTTTTATGGCTGACTTAGAACAACGCTTCCTTAGCTCTCGTCCCCTAACGCCCCTACTCTACTTGCGCTACATTGATGACATCTTCATCATCTGGACCCATGGAAAAGAAGCCCTTGAGGAATTTCACCATGATTTCAATAATTTCCATCCCACCATCAACCTCAGCCTAGATCAATCCACACAAGCGGTCCATTTCCTGGACACTACTGTGCTAATAAGCGATGGTCACATCAATACCACCCTATACCGGAAACCTACTGACCGCTACACTTACCTACATGCCTCCAGCTTCCATCCAGGACACACCACATGATCCATTGTCTACAGCCAAGCTCTAATGTATAACCGCATTTGCTCCAATCCCTCGGATAGAGACAAGCACCTACAAGATCTCTATCAAGCATTCTTAAAACTACAATACCCACCTGCTGAAGTGAAAAAACAGATTGACAGAGCCAGACGAGTACCCAGAAGTCACCTCCTACAAGACAGGCCCAACAAAGAAAATAACAGAACACCACTAGCTGTCACCTTCAGCCCCCAACTAAAACCTCTCCAGCGCATCATCAGAGATCTACAACCTATCCTGAAAGATGATCCTTTACTCTCACAGATCTTGGGAGACAGACCTGTCCTCACTTACAGACAACCCCCCAACCTAAAGCAAATACTCACCAGCAACCACACATCACTGAACAAAACCACTAACCCAGGAACCTATCCTTGTAACAAACCCCGATGCCAACTCTGTCCACATATCTATTCAAGTGACATCATCATAGGACCTAATCACATCAGCCATACCATCAGGGGCTCGTTCACCTGCACATCTACCAATGTGATATATGCCATCATGTGCCAGCAATGCCCCTCTGCCATGTACATTGGCCAAACCGGACAGTCTCTACGCAAAAGAATTAATGGACACAAATCTGACATCAGGAATCAAAATACTCAAAAACCAGTGGGAGAACACTTTAACCTGTCTGGTCATTCAGTGACAGACCTGCGGGTGGCTATATTACAACAGAAAAACTTCAAAAACAGACTCCAAAGAGAGACTGCTGAGCTAGAATTGATATGCAAACTAGACACAATCAACTCCGGTTTGAATAAGGACTGGGAATGGCTGAGCCATTACAAACATTGACTCTATCTCCCCTTGTAAGTATTCTCACACTTATTATCAAACTGTCTGTACTGGGCTAGCTTGATTATCACTTCAAAAGTTTTTTTTTTTTTTCTCTTAATTAATTGGCCTCTCAGAGTTGGTAAGACAACTCCCACCTGTTTATGCTCTCTGTATGTGTGTATATATATCTCCTCAATATATGTTCCATTCTATATGCATCCGAAGAAGTGGGCTGTAGTCCACGAAAGCTTATGCTCTAATAAATTTGTTAGTCTCTAAGGTGCCACAAGTACTCCTGTTCTTCTTTTTGCGGATACAGACTAACACGGCTGTTACTCTGAAAGCTTACTTTCTTGTGATTGCCAGGATTGCCTCTGGAGCCTTTTTAAAAAATTGGAGTTACTTTACCTATTTTCCAATCATCTGGCACAGAGGCTGATTTAAGTGATAGGTTACATACACCACAGTTCATAGTTCTGGAATTTCATATCTAAGTTCCTCCAGAACTCTTGGGTGAATACCATTTGGTCCTGGTGACTTATTACTGTTTAATTTATCAATTTTTTGCAAAAACTCTTCTATCGGTGCCTCAATATGGGACAGTTCCTTGGATCTGTCACCTAAAAAGAATGGCTCAACTATGGAAATCTCCCTCACATCCTCTGCAGTGAAGACCGATGCAGAGAATTCATTTAGCTTCTCTGCAACAGCCTTGTCTTCTTTGAGTGCTCCTTTAGCACCTGATTGAATTTGTAAATTCAGAGAAGTGCTCCTTCTTCAGTCCTAGACATTATAATACACTCAAGTGCAGTAGCTGATACAGCTCAAGAGACAGATATGGCCTTGAAGAGAGGAATATTAGAGAGCTTGTTCTATCAAATGCCATAGTGTATGTAGGTGAGTTTCCATCATAAAGTCATGACCCTTTTTGGGAGTCAGTCTTCCGATACCACTTTCTGCTATGATCCAATTAGATCTCAAAAAAATTAAGTGAAGTTGAGGCAGGAGGTCAGACTAAGTCATCTTAATGCCTCTTCTGGACGTAATTCCTAAGGACTTGTCTTCACAGGGCTGTAGGCCGGTCTACCAGGGTGCGATTTGTAAAGTGCTTTTATATGTAGAGCTCTAACTGTCTTGCATAAACCCTGCTGGTGTGGACTAAAATGTTCACATTGATGCACTCCTGTTTCAAGGATAAAATGGAACAGTACCCAGATGTAAATTAGATCCAGGATTTTGCTGGGCTTTTGCCTATGGGAAAAGGGAAAATCTGAAATCTTTTGCAGACTGAGTTCCTCCGTTGGAAAATTTCACCCTCCTTCCCCTTGTGGGGAAGTTGGAGACGATTCAAAGGCAACCTGAGTCCTGCAGTAAGCCTAGGGTGCTCTACTCCAAAGTTTTTGGTTGTTTGGTGGGAATCCTTGATGTCACATGGACCCAGTTAAATGCCTGCTTTGACAGAGTGGGACACAGGGCACATAATGCCCCTCCCAATGTTTAAATAAAGTGGCAACCTCCTGCTTAAATCCATACCATGTCTTGTACATTTTTCCACTCATTGTTTTTTGCAAGAGTGCTATTTGGACGAGTGAATGGTAACTTGCTACCTGTGCAAAGTTGTAGAAAAAACATTTTCTAATTGTTCTGTGACTTGATTCCACAACACAGGCAACCTTCCTAGCGTGGGTATCACAGTTCACTGGGCAAATGGATTTGTATCAGATTACAGCAGGATATGCTAAATGTCCAGCTTTAGAAGGAGTCAACTCAGGTCTATTGGGTTGGGATAGAAGGCAGCAGCAGAGTTGTGGACATGAAAACTCTTCAGTGTGATACGGTGCCAATTTACTTGATTACACACTGATTAGAGCAACGACACTGAATAAAACAAATGTCAGAATTTCATTTTAAAGCTACTAAGTAGTGCCAATTTGACAGCTCTGGCAATGGAAGTTCCATTCATACACAGGGCAGTGACCAGGAAAACTTTCCCCTCATCATCTCACTAATATGCCTCAGCCATATTGTTACAGCATCTCATCTAAAAGTAACTCTCCGTGTCCATTCGTCCTCAGTCACTCTCTTGAGACTAACAAGAGTGATATTGTGAGAGTATTTGGTGCTTACTTTAAAACTCATCTTTCCTTCCCTGAAATGTAGACGTAGAGTTGAAACTGTGCTTAATTTTTAATTTAATTTTGCACAAAATAAGTGTGTATTTTAGAACACTGACACTTTTAAAGAACAACATTCTTCAGCATGCTAAATAATTCTGAACTCCAGTGATATCTATACTTTTTCTTCCAGCGAACAATTTCATATTATAACAAGGCCCCTTCAAGTCTTAAAATTCTGGAAGTTGAAATGAAACGTAAAGGCTGCCAGGAAGATAAGAGCACAGTTCCAGATTTTAGCAGTATATTACTTCACTACACAATTTAATGGATAATTTAAAACAAATCAGTCCAGTAAGTGATATTGTGAAATGGAAAATGTAATCACCCTTATCTGCAAAGTTTTGGCATAGTGAGGAGAAAAGGAAAGCTAAAATTCAGGCAAACTTCAGCTTTGCTTTGCTTGGATTTATTACATGTACCATTATGTTTAACTACATTATCTTTGGTTACTGCTCATGCCAGCATATTTTGTCATTCCACAAAGGAGTAAATTGCAAAAAACATAAGCCAAACATGCAGTGAGCTAAAGAAAAAAATATCATTCCAGACAAATAGACAATTATAACAAACTAAGACACAATGGAAATCAAACTGTGGCATGCTGGTAATGCAACTATCTTTCAAAAGTCATTGCTTTAATATTTCTGCATTCCATTATGGTCTTTTATAGTAGTTGAAATAGCCTGTCAAAGCATGTGTTTTCTTCATTACTAAAAAACTATATCAATTGATTAGTGGTTAGAATATAAAAGCACAAAAATCAGAAATTCAGAATTAAAGCTTCTCAAAGAAACATTAAGCCCGTCACATTATTTTATTTAAATATTTCATTATATTGTATCGGACAATCTATAATTAAATAATAGTGTGATATGGGGCAAGTCCTGGTTGGGATGATTTAGTTGGGGTTGGTCCTGCTTTGAGTGGGGGGTTGGACTAGATGACTTCCTTAGGTCTCTTCCAACCCTAATCTATGATTCTAAGGTACCTGATCCAAAGAACTTCCATTCTTATGTGTCAGAGCTTGCAGAAATTTACTACTGGGAACAGTGTTTATTACTGCAAGTAGGCCCAATTGGACTAATCACAGTCTTCAGTGCTTTCTGGATTGAGCTTTAAGGGCATGTTCCACTTCCGAAAATATGTATTACACAAATCCATATGTAGTATTTTCAATTAGTGTTTATGCTTTAGCACATATAACTAACTCATGCTGATGTGCCCTTTTAGTTACTGTTCTGAGATGTTTTTCTGTGGTGGGGGCTTAAAGTGTCAGAATTAACATTGCAATAGGAATCTTGACTTTTGAAATTCCTGACACTTCGCGCATTTACATTTGAAACCTCAATATTACATGTTCCATATGAATTTTTGCACTAATTTCACTCTTCCTTTAAAAAAGAGAAAAGAAAAATGTATGTTACAAACCAATGCATCAATGAAGTGCATTTATTTAAATTGATAATCCAAGATTTTAAAAAATGGGTGCCTAAAGTTATACCTCTTAAATCCTCCTTTAGGCACCCAAATACATGGCCAGATTTAAAAAAAAAAAAAAAATGCCAAAAAAAAAAAAAATGCCAAGTGTACCCTGAATGCTTATTTAGGTGTCTAAAATAAGGATTTTTTAAAATCTTGGCCACCAGTCCTTCCTTTGGCTACCCTCCTTGGTGAAGTACAGAATCATGTCCATGGACCTCATGTTATAAGAAACTGTTGGCATTTGTGCGTTTTCTCAAGGCACCAGAACTGGTGGATGCATGGGAAGAATCAAGTAAGGAGGTTTTTACTGCACAGATATTTTAAATTTTTGAAAACTGCCTAACTTATACAAATATATAATTTTGAACAGTAAATTGTTTCTTAAACGTGCAGTTGTAAACTATGTATGGCTAGCCGGGCTTCATTTAAAAATGTGTATTTATATGTAATATGTATAATTAACCCATCTAAAGTATTAGGAAATCATGTATTTCCATACAGTAAAACTCTTCTTAGCTAAAGCATGTTTAAGTAAAGAAAAAGTGAAGAAAGTTTGTGAAAGTACTGTTTACTCAGAATGAGAGATTTTAGTTTTCCACTGTTATGTAAGATTACAAAATCCTTAGCATGCCTATTCAATGAAGCAGTCGTCCTCTACTATGACTTAGTTTCCTGTTGCAATAAGCATATGTTAGTAATGCTGAATACAGCTGATTCAAATTATTTTTCTAATTGAATGTTAATGAGTCATTATTGCCTTCTGCTTTTAACCAGTTATGTGAAGTAAAGCATCAAACTGAGAACATTGTCATTTTGACGCAAGAACACATAGTTCATTACAGACAGTAGCCAGATGTCCCAAATCAGATTCTCTGCTTACTACAGCACTTTTAGTCAATTGTTGGATGTTTCATTATTTTGGTTAAAGGGCACTCTGATATTGTGTGGCCAAATGGGTGTTCTCTAAATATTACAAAAAATGTTTCTCACTAAGTGCTTTTTTTTTTTTTTTTTAATGATCACCACTGACAGCCTCATTTGTGAAAGTCTGGATAGTACCTGAGAGTAACTTTGTGGTCTGGACATAAAAACTGGGGATATGTTGCCATTAAAGCACCCTTTAAATGACATACTGTAGCAAAGTTTCACTGATAAATCATACCGAAGGAATATGTGGTTCTGAATCCTTTGGTCGTGTTTTTCATGCTTTTCAGGTCTGAGGCAAGACCAGGGCCAGCTCTAGGTTTTTTGCTGCCCCAAGCAAAAAAAAATTTGGCTGCCCCCCCCCCCCCCCAGCCTTGGACTCTCTCTTCTTCCCCCCCCCCGACCCGCACCCCCTGCCACCCCAGCCCTGGGCTCCCCCCCACCAATGCTGACTCCCCCCTCACCTCCAGCCGATCCGGTGTTGGCAGGGTCGGGGTAAGCAGCGGGGCTCCCGGGCTGTGCCTCAGCCCAGGGTCCCTCCAGCCGGGGCTCCCACCTTCAGGACTGGCCGGGACCCAGGAGGGCAGAGCCGGGGGACAGCCCCAGCAGGGGGCTGAGGAGCCAGGGCAGGGTAGCCCAGAGGGAGCGGAGCCCCAGAGAGCGGGACGCAGGCCCTACATGGCAGCGCCCCGCCCTCTATGGCCCCACTGCTGCTTCTGGCCACCCTGCCGCAGTCCATGGGCAGCTCGGGCCACTTCGCGCCGAGCCCCGGCTGCGGCGCTGGGGGGCGGCCCCCAGCCCGAGTGTCCTGAGCTCAGAGCTCGCCCGGCCATAAGGTGCGGGCGCTACTCTCCTGCGGCGCGAACCGCAGCGGCCCCCAGGCGGCCCCAGCGCACGACACACTGCTGCTGCTAGGGCCAGCTCTAGGCTTTTGCCGCCGGAAGCAAAAACTAATAATAATAATATAAAAAAAAAATGGCCAGAATGCCGCCCTTGAAAATGTGCTGCCCCAAGCACATGCTTGGTTTGCTGGTGCCAAGAGCCGGCCCTGGGCAAGACAAACGTGTTGTTCAAGGAGTTTGGAGAGGGGAATTCTCTCTAAGCTCCTGCATCATACAACATCCAAAATCATACAGTATTTCTAAGTCTAGTATGTGTCCATAACCATTAAAACAATTAACTGCCAAACCAAATTTGTAATATGTGATATATTAGAAAAGAAACTATTAAAGAAGAAACCCACTTATTCAGCTGTATAAAGTTTACTGTAACCTCAGGTTTGGGATTCAGCATTTGTTTGTGAAGTGTTGCATTAAACAACAAGAATGCCAGAGACAGAGCTGACTTTGTTCTAAATTGAGTGTTCTGTATTTCTCCTGGTCCTGATACAATAAGTCTTAAAATAATTAACACTTTACAGCACCTTAAATCAATAAAAGCAAAGCAATTCTGAGTTAAGGCTCTCTGTCCATAGGTCACCCTTTTCAGACAGATTCCCCCTCCCTTCCATTCTATTACACCTGTGTAAATTTTTGCAAATTAACTTCACTGAAACCAAGTTACTTCAGATTTACGGTGCTGTAACTGAGCAGAACCTGGGTCTTGGAGATTGATCCAAATCCAACTGAAAATAGTAAGTCAGGAATAACTCCCCTGAACTCGTTCCATTTACAGTGGTGTGAAACCAGTATTGGTGAGATCAGAAAATAGCTCCTTTGTGATTTGGTGGGTTTCTGAGCAGTAAAATGTTTTGCAAACAGTGGATTGCATTGGGGATGGACTTGAAGCTTTCCTTCTAAATCTCTCTATTTTGTGCAATTGAAGTTTGATCCAAAAGATTTATTCTTCTTCTTGATACTTGCAGCTTGGGGGCAGAGCCAGACTTGTCAGTCACTGGCAGCAGGGGAATGCCTCACCTCCTAAAGTTCTCTAGGAGCTCAGCCAGGCCTCCCAGCTGCAGAGCTTTTCTGAGGGAAATTCCAAACTTTATTTCAAATTTTTAGACAAACAATTTGGTTCAGTAATGTATCAAATTCCCAGCTATAGCCTATGACTATATTAGATTTTGTGGGAGATTGTCCCTTCAGCTCTGCTTTCCCCTCTGTGAGGCACTGGTGGTGGCTGGGGCCTTCTCAGGTTGCAGGGGGAGAGGCAAGGCCAAGAAAAACCAGAGGCAAAAGGAAGGGCCTGTGTCTTCTGCTTAATCCCCTTATCAAGTCTCTCACTGGGGACCTCTGCAAGCTCTGCAGGCAGGACACAATTTCCCTCGAAGCCCAGTATCTGTAGGGTCACTCAGTCTCCTCTTCCTCCTTCAGGAGAGGAGCCAGGCAGAAATAGTGAGGCTGGCTTTGCTGGGGAAAAACATAGCCCAGTCAGGCTGAACCTTCCCTCCCCTGGCAGGAGAAGAGGAAGGCAGGATTAGAAAAGAACTGGCTCCAGAGTAAGCACCACCCTCCTCTATATCCATGAGGTGAGTGAAGCCAGAAGGACAGTGTGTCAGATGGAATATTGTGCCTGAGTTCCTACAGCCTGCACCTGCAGCCACATCTCTGCAGAGTTCAGTTGCCATTTCCCCATGTATAGAGGGTACTGGACACAGCATGGGCACTGCCAACACCAGAGAGTGCAGTGAGGGGCCTTTGTATCCAGCTCCTTCCCTCTGCTGTCCCAGGGAATCCCTGTTCCTAACCCAGGCTGTGATCTCCAAGGGAAATACAGACCTATCTAGCCCGTGTGGATCCCATGCAATAGAAAGGGGTAGAGCTTCTGAAGAGCCCATCATTGAGCCTCAGGCCAGTACTCTCCTTGAGAGACTTAGAAGGGATCCATGTGGGAAAGAGAAGAACAGGAGTACTTGTGGCACCTTAGAGACTAACAAATTTATTAGAGCATAAGCTTTCGTGGACTACAGCCCACTTCTTCGGATGCATATGTGGGAAAGAGGAGACAAATAAGCCCAGCTTCTTTCTGGCTAGGGAGACAACAATCTCTGCGCCCAGTTTCACTGCCCACTCTGAAGCAAGAGTATGGGAGAAATACATTCATAATAATCAGTGTTGTTCCCCTGCTGCCCTTCTCATAATACAGCAGGACAGATACTCCTCAGTTCCCCTGCTCACTTTCATGAAGTGCAGCCTACGGGGTAATCATCCATGCCAGGTTTCCCTGCTGACCCCCTCAAAGTGCAGCATGGCAGATCAATGCAGAAAAGGACAGGCTATAGACCTGTAACAGTTCCTCTGGACGTGCCTACGTCCACCCCCACAAAGGGAATCCTAACTCTAGCATTCCAAATCAGAGTTACAGATCAAATCAGTAAAATACTGGTATATACAAAACCACAGAAGATAGACTTTCAGGCAAAAGTATACTGAGTCCTGTGAAACTATGATTAGGAGTTCTGTAGCTGCCCTAGACAAATTATAGCCATATATTCCCATCATTCCCAGCTGCTCCTGTGGGTCCTCAGGCCCTAATGTCTAAATTATGTGTCTCAGCTTCTCTTGCAGGTGCCATGCCTCACCTCCAATTCCATCTTCTCCCCACAATGTATGCTATGGAGTGATGAGAGGGACAGTCCAGATGTGGGAGAAGTGTCAGGCAGTAAAGGTCCTCTTGGCACACCATTTATCTCATTTATGTCACCAAAGCTTTCCCTTTTCACCGTCCTCAGACAATTCTTACGTTTTGCAGCTAGATTGCAGTCTTTTCTCACCAACTTCCATTGTTACTATTTGATCATACATGAACTCCTAGGGTCTAGCTCCAGAATCATGGAGCTGGGAAAATATTGGCTTTAGGGAAAACATAAATTCACTTTTAGCTTCTGAACAACTTTTCTGATCCGAGTACTGTACAGAGAGCAGAGACAAACACACAGTTACATGTTTCCTGGAGTATTTTGGATTCAGGACAAACACATATACATGGTATCAGAAAAATCATAGCTCTGGACTGTGCATGAACACTATCATGTGCAGAGTCAGATCTCAGAAGATGAAGATGGCCATAATGAAAAACAAGTGGAGTCACAGCAACAAAAATCCAATTCTTACTGGAGCCTATTGGAAATATTGATCTGATACACACGTGCATCACAAACATGCCTCAGGCATCCAGCCAGTAATTCCAGGTATTCCCTCCATATCTCACCCGTTGGAGAAATCTAGCTTTAATTGTATATTCTGTGCTCCCACAACTGGTGAATTTGAAAGGATCTTCTTGATTCAGAACACTGCTCCTTCTGTGGATAACAAATGTTTTCTGGCCACAACAGTCCATGTGTCTGATTGTGTCCTTTCTACTTATTAATTAAGCCTATCAGTCCTACCCTTGAGAGCGGTTCCTCCTGGGTGGAACAAGGTTTCCTATCAATATCTGCATTTCTCACTAAGGGGGAGATTAACACAAAAACTTACATCTGATTAGCAGAGCAGCTGCTCCCACCAAGAAATTTCTCACACCATGTAAGTGGATTTGGTTGGGCTGGTGCTTGTCTTCTTTGCTCTCGGAAACAATAAATAAAGTGTAATGCAGCCTCCAGACTCAGGATTTGAGGTGGGGAATGACATTTTGCAAAGCTGGGTAACTATGTCTTCCCATTTTTTCCACTATTTTCCAGGACAATACAGGAATGAGAGAGCAGCATTGATACTGTGTATGCCTTTCTGGGTGTAGAGGCTACGGCTCTTGGAAGCCTAGCATTGGATTGTCAGATTGGTCTATCACATAGAGGACTGTAAAACTCACCCACATCTAGACTCAGACTGTTTTAAAATGAATACTTGGATGAAGGGTTTCAGAGTGGTAGCCATGTTAGTCTGTATCAGTAAAAACAACAAGGAGTCCTTGTGGCACCTTAGAGACTAACAAATTTATTTGGGCATAAGCTTTCGTGGGATATAGCCCACTTCATGCATCTGATGAAGTGGGTTATATTCCACGAAAGCTTATGACCAAATAAATTTGTCTCTAAGGTGCCACAAGGGCTCCTCGTTCTTTTTACTTGGATGAAGTGATTATTGTTTTTATGGCTCACAAAATAGAACATACTGGTGCAAAGTCCACAGTTTAACTACCATGCTAGACCAGTAAAACACATCCTTAGTTCCTCTAGGAGGGTTTTATCGATGGGGGTAGAACAGTGTTCAAGCAAAATGGTCACGTTTCTATAGTTTAAGAAATTGATATTTTTTGTACATTTCCCAACATTAAATGTTTCTGTAGGGCATGAACCTTATTCCAACCCTAGAAGGTCCTAGAACATGACCTTGGAATCTCATTTTGTCCTTAAAGCACTATCCAGAGTGAACTTCTGCAGGAGGGGATCATTATACTTCTGATCCATCACAGTACTCTCTCCAATCAGATGAGGTTCTTTTATTTGAAAATGGAAACTTTCTTTGAGACCCAATCTTGTACTTTTAATTCAGACAGGTAGTCCTCATAACTGTCATAGCATTCATTCCCTAAGTCAAGTAAAGAAATATTCATGGTTCCTTTATTGAGATCTGCCACATAAACATCAATATATAAGCTCAACAAGTTCTGCATATATATATACACCTCATTTTGGATATCCACATTTAAGGGATGACCTTGCTGCCCATCCAGGAGGCAAACTGCTATGAAAATTCCATTACACCAGATCTGTGAACCTTAGCACATAGATCGGAAAATATATCTATTCCCACCTGCAATTTTCCTTTTGTCACATGATAAGATCCAGAGGGCTGTCCCATCCTGTAGACAAATGGATCATCCAGAACAGAGATGGAAACTACTATCCAGAGGTTTGGTTTCTGGGCCTTTGGTGGAATTTACCATGCTCTGCAGAAGGAGAAATAGTTATGCTTTTTCCTCAACACATATTTAATACAATCTGTAATTTGAATGATCCATCTGTGGAAGTTATCTTAACTAGAGAGCATTTCAGGAAGTGGGGCAGTCCCCCACTGCCATTTACTGGTCTAGTCCTGCTCTCAAACTGCAAGGAGGCCAGAATACCATTGTAACAGATCTGTGGCGTTTATTAATTGAAGAAAGGAAATTTCCATTTAGGCATGGCTACATGTTCCTATTAGAATTTATTTGCTTTGTTTTTAAGAGCAGTCTAACCATTTAAAAAGTAAACTGCAATTAAATATGAAAATTATTAAAACACTCGATTTTACTGCCTTGTAATGGCATTGAAACCCTCAGAATGTGTTAACCTCCTAATAAGACATTTCTAAAGGATACAATAAAAGTGATAACATCAGATTGGTGCAGGAAGGGCGATCAGACTAAGTACAAATGTAAAGAAGCTCCTCACAGTAAAGGAAACTTTGAGCACTAATCTTTAAAGCGACAGAGACACAGTGAGCTGGATCTAGCTAACATAACAAATGGGGAGGTTTTTTGGTTTTCTTATCAGAATGACAGTACTCTTGGTGGGGACTGTACTGCTATTGTTTACATTCCATCTTGCTGAAAGCTGGTCCAAAGATTTGCAACCCAGCTTGCTAATTTGATGATTATTTGTGTGTAGTTACATACAAGATGGATGAAGAAGGAAAGGAAGTTATCCATCAAGGTAGCAGACTGCAGTGTGAAAGTTGTCAATTTAGAGCATCATTGCAACTGTTGAAACAAATGAGAGATTTGTTGAACCCAAACTGTTAAGAAAACAAATGTATTTTTTTGACGACTCAACATTCTGGTCATCAGAGAAGGGATCAAGGAAGAAAAGGGCAAAAGAAATCTTCCTATAATAAACTGCACTTGAGTTGAATATCAAATCCTACCGGTAGTTAATGTCCTGGAATTGGCTAAAAGTAATGGGAATCTTTGATAAATCTGTTAAATCATCAAACTTGGTGTTTTTAAAAGATGCAAAGTAAGAAGCATACAAGCTTTGGGGAAAAAAAACCCTGTGGGCTCTGAAAGAAGTAAAGAACATCTGCAAAGTTAAGATTCATCTGGCTCTTAGTGGGAAGTTGAGTCTCAACTTGATCCTCCAAATCTCAGTGGAAAAATATAGCCTTTGAACTTTCTAGATCTCATGAGTTAAGAACAGATCGGCACTGAGCAGGTTACGCATACTTGGCTTAATCAGACAGTTGCTTTATTGAGGCATCACTCATGAATAATTTTTAGCTAAATATATTGCACAACAATGACCACTGCTTAATCAGGGTGACATTAATAAAAAATCTGATTTTTGGCCAACCACTCAGCTTATGTCAAGAGATCAAGTGGTTGTTTACCAAGATATTAAATTGGTGTGAAAGAGTGAACTTTGATCTTATGATACAGCGATTGTAAACAGTGAAAAACAATACCAAATAGATTAAATGTAGTTAATATATTTCTTGTATTTTTATTCAGCACTCTTAAATTGTTTCTTGACTTTTTTTAAAAATAGTCTTCTCTCTGAAATGAAATAAACTCTGTATTGTTCCAATAAAATGGCTATTAGATGTCCCAAGGGAAAGGATTTTGTTGTCCTTGGATGGTGCAATCTATTGTGCCAGGAACCTATATTCTAAATTCTTGAAAGTAAGAAGTCCAACTCAGCCTGTTATATAAAATAGTTTATTAAAAACAAGGAAACATTGCAGATAGAAAACCTAGTACAAAGTGGAATCTGTGATTAGGGATGTTCAAGGCTCCTCGTAGAGCCGTAGGTTGATATTTGGAATGAACGGAAAGATTCCAAAAATTGGATGAAATGTTTAAAGTTGAAATCACCTAAATGTGTTTTGATTGCTTAATTTTCTGTATGAGGCTGCCACCCATTTTTGGACCTGCATCACTGAAAGGAACAGCAAGACTGGTGGATTGGCAAGCACAAGCCACACCATCCTGACAGCTCTGGCTGCCCCTACTGTCTCCTGGGTCTCTGGGATTAGAATTGGTGAGGAATTTTTGATGAAATTTATTGTCATCGGAAAATGGTGATTCATTGAAACAAAAACATTTTTGTGGGAGTGTACCAGCTTTGATGAAACTTTTGCCATTCTTTTCTTTCCTGTCTCATGAGAGAGTCTGTCTTGTTTTCTCTTAAAGGAAACTGGATCAGATTTCAATAGCAACAGCTCAAGACCATCTAAATTGACTTTCTCTTTTTCCCAAAAAGGATAGTTTATAACTAAAACAAGACTATCAAGCAGGCAATTTTCCTCTCTAAAAGACTATATAGCTAAACAAAGAGGGAATAAGGGAAACTGTTAAAATGGAAGCCTTACTTAATTCTATAAGTTCCAAACACTTTAACTGTTTTCCTTCTCTTTTGGTGTTTAGTTTAGTTTTAAACCATGGGTTTAAAAGATAGTTGATTATTACAGTGGGAATAAGCCAGTGATAGCTTGGTATGAAACCGCATTCACTCTTTAATGTTGTGTCAGTGAACAAGGGTCTTAACATTTTATCTCTAGATTGGCCCGAGGCACCTCCTTTTCAACATAAGCTTGGTGATTCAGTAGGTGGCACTCTTCACATTTGACTTTCCTGACCAAATGCCCCAGCATTTTTGCTGAGAGTACCCTACTTCAGTAGACATTATCTTTCAAATGAAACCTAAAACTTGGGGTCCTGATTGCCTGTGGCTATAAACCCTCCACTCCCCCCCCAAAAAAAACTCCCAACAATAACAAAAAATAAAAAGCAAACAAAATAAAGAAACAAAAACCACACAAAGTGCATTTATTTCAAAAGTAGGAGCATTAACCCCAGTCCCCTGGCCAAATTGCAACTCACATAAATATATTCTGCCTCCCTAAATTATCCTTGCAGTTTAGGATAAGCTATCTTTCACTTTCTATCTTAAACTGCTGCATAATGATATACTTCTTAAAGACTGATTGCTTCCATCATGGAGTGGTAGTAGGTCCAGGATGAATGAAGTTATTATAAATGATATTGGTCTGAATGCATTTTAATTGTTAATATGAATGAAATTAAATATCAGTAATCATCATTATTATGAAATACGCTTAACTAAGGCATTGTGTTAGAAATGACCACGGTGAAGCTGCCTGTAAAAACATATCCATGAGGAGAAAGACAAGAAAAGAATCATAAAACTGATCTGTAATAATTCTCACAAGTCACAGTTGATGTTATAAAATGCCATTTTCTCAGAGGCTGATAAATCTGCTGTTTAAAATCTGCTCCACACAATCTGCTCTTAGACTATGGGCTATTTTTTATGTAAAATGCTATGTTAAGGCATTTATGTTAAGGCATTTGTTGGTGTGGGGTGGGAAGGGATGTTCAAACCAAAAAATGTGGGCAGGGGCCCTTGGTCGCTCATGTTATGGGGGGGCAAAGAAAGGTTAACATAAAATTCTGTTTAGGCTGCCATCTTTTCAGATAACTTAGAAATAAAGAAAAATACTATTAGTATTAACATTTTAAACTTTTGTTCCAGGTAGATAAAATGTTGTCTTCTTAATATGGATTCCAAAACATGCCACATTTTCCGACTACAAAATTAGAAAAGTCCCTTTCAAAAATTTGTTTATTGATATTCAACCATTTGGCATGATTTTAATGTTAAGATACTTTTCTTGCTCTGAGCCCTCTCAAGTATTTGTGTTATTTAAGATTAATTGTCATTAATGAGAGGGTTAGCTTTGAATTGTATTGCTTTTTATTAGTTTGTGAGACTTTTACTGTAATATTGGGGTTTGGTAAATCTAAACATGATAGCAAAGTAGAAAATTACAACTGGGTAGAAAAAAACATTTTCAAAAATGGTCTTTAATTTTGAGAACCCATTTTTAGACACTTACCAGAGTGCTCTGGTTTTCAGAGGTACTAAGCAACTTAACATGGGGATTATTCTACTACAGTTCAACACCAGAAAATGTTGCTATTTCTATTTAAGGGGGGAAAGAGGAACATAAAAAGCTGATTGTCCAACAACTACCTATTTGTAAAATGCTTCTCCAGGATAACTGTGATGGACATATGAATTCCAGCTAACCCAAAGAATGAGACAATATTTATACAAGATCTAATTTGAAACCTAAGCATTAAATGGTTGGTAAACTAAATTTCAAGTTCTGAGACAGGACTACCAGAAGATGTTATACCATACTGTGGCCTCATGGGCGACAACTCTCCTTGATCTTGACACAATATATTTGAGTCAGGTTATAACTATCTGTTAATCAGCAAGGCCATAGGCTTTGTGCAAAAAGAAAAAAGAAAAAGTCAAATTAGGGATCCAATTTGTCCAGTACTAAGTACTTTCACATACTGACCATCTATTTCAACAGTCAATTTAGATGTTTCCCATAAATTTAGATTAATTTTCCCAGTATTCTTTACAGAACCGCCACCCCAAATTGAGGTGAGGAACACAGTGAGCTTGTTATTACAGCTGTTATTCACAATGTTGTCTCACTGCTGCCTGAAAATTTAGCTGTATTTAAACCTCCAATCCATTACCTATAGTCCTTTTCAGGGGAACAGATTATATCCGAAGAGCTTTTAATTTAATTCTTAGCATTCTGTTATGAATTAGTGTATTACTGGTATTTTTTTCTATTTGTTCTGTGACTTGAAAGATTTAAAATATGCTCATCATCCCCCACAATGATTCAATAAAAGTGTATTTAAGGCAAGAATTAGACCGCATCTCTGAGCTTTGCCACAAGCGACACAAACATGCTTGGAACATGCTGATCTAAAAATCATTGAGAGAACATGATGATCTAAAGAATACTATAAATAAATATTGATAGAGGAACAACATGCCTAATGTATTCTCCACTGCCAAAAGCTTACTTTAGTTTTACTGATAACGACAACTGAAGCATTGTTGAGTATAATATGTAGATAGATTGGATATTAAACATCACTTAATTTTCACTCTATTGAAATTTGAGTAAATCTTGCCCAGGCAACAATTGGTGATAAATGTTTGGAACAGCAGTCATCTCAGTTGTATGCATTATTAGATTTTCCTTCCTCTAAAAAGCAAGCTTCTAACATTATAGATCTAGTAGAGACTGAAGAGAAGAGGTTCTTACAGAAAAAAAAAGAGACTAAAGATCAGTAGTAGTCTAGCTTCATCCATGTAGTGCTACGTAGGTGTCGCTGAGAGAAAGAATAAAGAAAAATATCCCTTCAAATGCCCTATGGGCCATCTGGAAAAAGCACTTCTAAACCACAGGGTGCAGCTTCTAATTAGATGTATTTTTTTCCTCACTTTTCTTTGTCTTGCACTACAGACAGGGGGATACATTTGTATAGAGTTATAGGGGGATGGAAGATAGAAAGGCAGAAATCTGATGGAAATGTTTCTGTTGACCATTTGGTATTTCCTGTTGTCTGGGATTATTCGTTGGCATTATAACAAAACAAGGATCTATTGATAGAGATAGACTTATGACAGTGGAGCAGATTTGACCTGCATGTTACACTTAAGGAAAGGGAGTGCTGAAAAGGGGAAGTGGATTACATCTGAGCCCCAATCCTCCTGGGAGAAGACGTCAGAGGCCCAGAATTTCCCCTACTTTTTACAAAACTAGCGTAATGAGAATTTTGGACAGAAAGCTGGAGATAAGCTTAAGCGTCTAGGATGAGTTGTATGGGTTACAGCTGAGATACCAGTGATTCCACAAGTCAGGATAATATGATGGTGGGCAATTGGATTAAATAGAATTTTTTTTTGAAAGGTAAGGTCCTCATATTATCCTGCACAAGGCTCTGCAGACTGCTTCAGGCTGAAAGTAGCACAGGCCAGACAAGGGCCCAAATCTGAAAATGAAGAGTTAGATGTGAATAAAGGAAAGGTGTTGAAAAGAGTGAGGGAAAGGGATCTTGGGTTTGGAGCTTCTACAGTATGGTGAAAGATTTTAATGGAAGGGTCACTTACAGCAATTAAAAAGTGAATATTTTCTGTGAAATGTCGCTTCAACAGAGGTTGAAAGGATATTATTGGCCAAAGCATAACATAACAACTGTCCTGAATGGAGGGAAGGGAACAGTCAAACATAAGAAGAAACAATTAGATATAAGAGAGAAAGAGGGAGACTGAGAAGGACATCTAAGAGGGAGAGAGAGCATCAGAAAAGTAGAGAGAAATTCAGGAATGCCTACTGTGACTCTACAGAGGGAGGAAAAAGAAAGTATGAAGCGAGATAGGACAGTAAAGCGTGCATGGGAAATGAAATGTTCATAGAGAAATTTACAGAGACATAAGAACGGCCATACTGGATCAGACCAATGGTCCATCTAGCCAGTATCCTGTCTTCCGACAGTGGCCAATGCCAGGTGCTTCAGAGGGAATGAACAGAACAGGTAATCATCAAGGGATCTATCCCCTGTCACCCATTCCCAGCATCTGGCAATCAGGGACACTAGGCTAGGGACACTTCAGAGCATGATTTTGCATCCCTGCCCATCCTGGCTAATAGCCATTGATGGACCTATGAACTTACCTATTTTTTTTAACCCTGTTATAGTCTTGGCCTTCACAACATCCTCTGGCAATAACATCCTCTGGCAAAAGGACGTTGTAATGTCCTTTGTAGTGTGCATTTACAGAAATCTGTTGTACACAGGGCCGGCTCCAGGCACCAGCTGAGCAAGCAGGTGCTTGGGGCGGCCAAGGGGAAGGGGCGGCATGTTGGGCTCTTCGGCGGCAATTCGGCGGAAGGTCCCTGTCCCTCTTGGAGGGAAGGACCTGCCGCCGAATTGCCACCGAAGAAGAAAGCGGCGCGGTGGAGCTGCCGCCAATCGCAATCGTGGGTTGTTTTTTTTTCCCCAACGCTTGGGGTGGCAAAAACCCTGGAGCCGGCCCTGGTTGTACAGAACAGACATCTACTGCATTTGTTAGTAAATATGCCAATGAATTATAGAAGTATCTAATGCAAAAACAATTTGTTAACAATTATGTAAATCATGAGTGGGGAATGCAGGCAGGGTGAGTGGGGGGGATGCTGAGAGTGTGGGTATAGCTCAAGTATTCTATTCAGCTCTTATACCAGGCCCATCACATTGGTCTCAAATGTTAACACCATTTTTCCTACTATAGTTACTGGGTATAAACCAAAGACTACTGAAAACTTAGTGTATTAGTGTACCTACTGGAATGTGCTTGTATGTATGCATGCAGGTTGAATGAAGGCTGCAAAAGGTAAGGGACTCTATTGATTTAACAATATTTCCTAGAAGCTTCTCACTTCAATGCTTGGAAATAGCCATCTTGGGTTAGCTCACATAACACAGAACTCTAATACCAGAGGTCAAAACACTGTCATTTAGAGGATGAAATCAAGTCCTTTTCCCCCTTTCATACAGGTTTCCAATTCAATTCACCCAACCTTCTGTTTAAATAAAAATAATTATTTCAATGGGTCCAATAAAAGATATTGTCTCACCTACCTTGTCTTGCTAATATCCTGGGACTGACAGGATACAACAACACAGCATACATGTAGCTACAACAACACAGCATACATTATTCTAACGAGTAAGCCTGTACTTTCAAAATTATCACTTTATGGAAGAATGTCTTGCTACATGAGACTCTTACAACTTCAGAGAGTTCTGTATCTCCAGGCAGGTATATGATCGCTCTAATGAGCATTTACTCTTTGTTGTTAGTTCTGTAGAGAGTTGTTAACGCTAAGTTGTTACTGCTACCAGCATTGCTGTTCTTGGCGCTCCAATATCAGCAGCACTAGCAGAAAGTGCAACATGTTAATTCAGCAAACCTCCATGTTATTCATAAGAAGAACTATAGGCTTGGTTCAGTGGTGGAGGTTTATTGTCAACAGAGCATGGTACTAGCGTGCCATAGGAGCTAGAGGTACACTAAAACATATATGTCCCAGACAATGGTACCACCTCAGTCAGCACACCAGAATGCAGTCTCCGAGGCAAGTACAAAGATGCCCTGCCTATGACTTTTCCTTTTGTACATGGATACAAACAAGTTACGTATTACACTCCAGATGTTGTTAGTGGCAGCCATTTACAATAATGATTAAGTGCTGGTATTCATAAATATAGGCTGTGCTAAGAAACTAAATATACAGAGACACATAAAATAGTAACATGCATAGGTAGACATTGATAAATACCTGTTATATGTCAAGTCGTGCCTACTAAGTAATGCTAAGGGTTGTTGGTAGTGAGGGACTAATGGAGTGAAGTCCTACCAGTTAACTACCCACTTCTTGATTTCTTTAAACAAACAAAAATGTTTGTAGTAGCTATCTCTCCTGCAGAACAATAGAGAGAGCAGCTGGGGCATGGGTAGTCAATAGGTGGACTGCAGGCCAAATCTGGACCACCAGACACTTTCCAACGGTCTGTGCAGGCTCAAGCCAAGCCAAGGCTGGAGCTGTGCCCATTTCCCGAATGCAGGCCCCCTCCCCTTAGTAGATTGCTGGGCTGTGGGGTGCAGTCGTGTCCCTAAGTGGCTGCTTGTGCAGTCACAGTCCCAACTAGGGTTGCCAGGCATCCGGTTTTCAACCAGAATGACCGGTTGAAGGTGCTGCCCGGGCAGTTAAAAGTCCAGTCAGCAGCACAGCAGAGGCCCGGGGCTAAGGCAGGCTCCATGCGGCTCCCAGAAGCAGCCGCCAGTTCCCTAAAGCCTCTAGATGCATGGGCGGTGCCCAGGGAGGCTCCATGCACTGCCCCCACCCTGAGGGCTGGCTCTGCAGCTCCCATTAGCCAGGAACCATGACCAATGGGAGCTGTGGGGGCGGCACCTTCAGGTGTGAGGGCAGCACATGGCGCCTCCCTGGCTGCCCATGCGCCAAGGGGCCACAGGTACCTGGCGGCTACTTCCTGGGAGCCGCGGTAAGTGTCACCGGGCTTCCGTCACCCACTCCCCTGCCCCATCCCAGCACCCCCTCCCACACCCAAACTCCCTCCTGGAGACCACACCCAGCACCCTCCCAATACTTCACCCCAGAGCCCACACCCCAAGCCAGAGCCCTCTCCTGCATCCCAAACCCCTACCCCAGCCCAGTGAAGTGACTGAGGGCGGGGGAGAGTGCGCGATGGATGGAGGGAGGATGAAGTGAGTGGGGGTGGGGCCTCAGAGAAGGGGGCAGGGCCTTAGGGAAGATGTGGGGCATGAGTGGGGCAGCAGCTCAGAGATTGGGGCAATGGGGGGATGATGAGCGGTGCCGGTTGCAGGGGGAATGTCGCCACACATGCCCTGCAGGGAGCCTGATGTGGCTCCATTACACCCTGCACCTCCAATCAAGGAGTGATGGGGTGTCACATGCTCACGCTGCAGCCCAATCAGAGGGCGGTGCTGTAGGGGCCCTAATTCAAATTATTTTCTGCTTGCTGTGGAGATAGCAGGGCTCGTTGGGCCATGGAGTTGTGACTTGTTGGCCCAAGCCCTACCTGCAAACCTGGCTGGTAAGTGCCTGATGAGGTCCCGCAGCCTCCCCTTGTACCGGGGCACTGAGCACAGCATGCACTCCTCCCCTCCCCCCGCCTCCTGCAGACCCCTCCTGGCCTTGTCTCCCCCCACCACAAATGGTCTCCAGAGCCCCATGGAGCCCCAACCTTCTGCCACCTCACCATGAACTGTCCTTGGAGCCCCCCTCTCATCCTGCCTTGAGCTCCTCACTTGATCTAGGGTTTGTCTACACTGCAATCAGAGGTGTGACTGTGGCACCTGTAGATATACCCAGTTAAGATAGCTATCTTGAATAACAACAGTAGTGATGCCACAACACCATGGGCTAGCCACTTGAGTACATATTCAGGGTCCTGGATGGGGTTGTACAGCCCCGTCTATGAATAAAGACCAAAGACTGTTTCACTGTAACACCGATTGGTTCAACACCTTTCCTTTATTCACATCTAACTCAGGATCCATTCACTCAGGAGACAGCTAACAAGTGGGGCTCTTTTTTAATGACAGATTGGCGCCTGGTTCCTGTGAAGCCAGCTCTGCAGCTGAGTGAACTCTGGAGGGGGAGGAGAACCTCCTTTATTAGCTAGGAAAGATAACTATTAGTAAGTGTAAGTCCTAGTTTGCATTTTATGGTTTTGTCTTGTGTTGTATCCATTTGTTTCCAATCCATCATTATCGCTTGTTTCTAGTGCAATCTCTATTCTCTCTTAAATAACCCTTCTTTGCTTTCATTACAAGAGTTGTGTGTTCTACAGGCATGGTGATTTAATTAAAATGGGTAAACTGCTCCTTTGGGGGCAGAGGATCTGGGATTCCTATGAGTAACTAGTGTCAGGGGCTGGATACCACAGGAGAACACTTCAAGAGGACTCAGGGACTGTGGTGCACCTCTTATTAACCTGCAAGGCAAAAACAGGCATAGCCAGGGGAGAATGCTTGAGTGACTGAAAGGTTGGTGGTGTTAGGGTGCTAACACCCAGTTATCACAAGCAAGACTCCCTCATGCTAGAGCCAGGGTAACAAGGTGACTCACGGTCCAGGGTACTGAGTCCTGAGAATTGTCACACTAAAGAAGAAGTAAGTTGACTATATTTAGGAGAAATGTATTGCTAAAACATTAGGCTTAAATCAGCGAGGGCAACGTTAACGTTTCCATTTATTAGCCCTTATATGCATTTGAGTCAGAAATTATGGAGAAAATGAAATATCTAAAGAGCTTCAACTACTCCTATTTAACAGATCATTTTTCCCTTCTGCTTTTAGTATCAGGAAGTGGGATCTAAAATCTCATTTTATATAAATGCATCAGGAGTCCACTAGACAATCTAGACTATAAGCTTGAGGCATTGCTTTTAATAGAAAGCCCTCTGAGGTGGGCTGAGTGAGTGTTCCACTCAAGATGTGGAATGGTCTATAGGCCTCCAGGGAAATGACCTACAAGGCCTACGATATTGATGTTGCTCCAAGCGTTTCAAGATAAATCATCGGCCATGTCTACACTTACCGGAGATCGATACTACTGTGATTGATGCAGAGGGGGTTGATTTAGCGGGTCTGGTTACGTTGACAGCAGAGTGCTCTCGGTCGACTCCAGAACTCCACCGGAATGAGAAGAGTAAGGTAAGTCGATGGGAGCATGTTTCCCATCAACACAACATGATGAGGACACGGTGGTAAGTCGACTTAAGTTACATTGACTCCAATTACTTTATTCACGTAGCTAGAGTAGCGTAACTTAGGTTGACTTACCCTGGAAGTGTAGACAGGGCCATAGATTCCAATTCATAGATTCCAAGGCCAGAGAGGACCATTGTGATCATCTAGTCTGACCTCCTTATAACACAGACCATAGAACGTCCCAAAAATAATTCCTAGAGCAGATTTTTTAGAACAACATCCAATTTTCATTTTAAAGTGCCAGTGATGGGGAATTCACCATAACCCTTGGTAATTTTTTTCCAGTGGTTAATTATCTATCCTGTTATAAATATATGCCTTATTTCCATCTGAGTTTGTCTCGCTTCAACTTTCAATGAATTCTGGTGCAACAAAATACGGATTTGGGAGGCCCCCAACCCTGAAGACAGGTGGGGTCAGGAATGCAAGAACTGGGATTAGGTGAGGGTAGAGTTGCCTCCTGTTGTACTTGGTGTTTGAATTTTTAACACTCTATTGCATGCTATACCATGATCTGAGAAATAGCATAGTCATGTGCTGAATTCAAACACAAGATGTAGCAAATGACAGAAGGGCAGCACATGTAGCAGGCCAAGCACTGAGGCAACAGGGCCCACTAAAGCAAATCATAACGTGAACTGACACTTGCAAAAACCCTTATCTGAAGAGGACAAGAGCTTCACCACTCACTGGCTGGTGGTGTGAAAGAGTAGATACAACATGAGCAAGTGCTACCCTGCTGATGTTTTTCTCTCCTTTCTCTAGAGTGTTTTACCTTCCCTGTCTGCCTGGGAGATAGCTGCTGTCTAGTCAAGGAGAAACATATTTTAAAAATTATATATGATGCTTTTATATTCAGTCATTTTCCTTCTCTGTCTTACTTTTCTTTCCTTCTCCCTTGCTCTTTCCAGGGCCCCCTTCCCCTTTTCTCTTTTCTCTTCTTTTCCCTAATCACTCTTTGGCCCCTGTGCTTTCTTTTTGCCCTACCAACCCTCAACTCATGTGCTCGTTGCCCCTGCATGAACCCCTCTTGTCCAATGTCCCACATTCAGATTTCTGGATTTGGCTTCTCTGAGTTTCTGCCAGCCAGAATGCCTCCTCTGTGATATCTTCAGTGCATATACTGGAGGTTATTTACACTACCCAACACAAGCATTATTCACCCATGCCACAATCAAGTCCTAGCTCTAGGCTAATGCCCCCTTCCATGTCTAATTACTAACAAAAGTTCCTTCAAATTAATTCTACAGACAAATGCCTCCCTCCCCAATCTAAGGGCAGAACAAACACACCCCAGGCCCAAACCAGAAGACCCTATGAGAAAATGCTTAGTAAAAGTGCTACCTATGGACAACAAACCCTCCGCCCTCTTCTTTCTTTCTTTCTTTCTTTCAGTCCTTCAATGGAACCAAGCCCCATCCAGTTCCAGCTTGGTTAAACAAAATCCCCATCCTAAGTTACTGCTACCACCATTTCAAGAACTGGGGTTCACACTGGGCCAGATCTGGCTTCACACTCTGCCCAATCAAGTGGAAATAACCCAAGAGCAGCTGATAAATAGAAGCCCAGCACTGAAAGGGTTACTGGAGAGGGGACGTGATGGGGAAGAAAGGGTTAGCGGAAAGAAAATAGCCCGACACTCTTCCCAGCTTGTTTGATGGAGATGCGACCTGGCAGCATTGAAAAGCTTCAAGATTAATGGAGAAAAGGCAGAATCTGACAGCTTTTCCGCTGGTTTCACTCCTCCTGGGTGGGCCGATTGGTCTTGAATGTCACTCGCTACTTAATCTTGTGTATCTGAAACAGACTGATGTGTTTGGGGAGCTTCGCTTGCGCTGTATAGACATCAATTGGAAAGGCAGATAAAAGGAAACTGCATTGAATTACTCTCTTATGCCTTTTATAGAGCACTTTCTGACTACAAAATAATTAGTAGTGCCATCCAGCACAACTATCATACTTGGGATGCTCCTTAAATACCAAAAGAGGTGAGGCAAAGTATTCCGTGTTTATTCCATTCCAGCAGCTTCCCTGAATTACCATTAAGCCTATGTGTGTTTAGACCCAAATGGAAACTTCGCTGGATAATATCCAATTATAGAATCTCACCTCACTGTTTGTAAACACCTTAGATCTACTATTTTTTCTGCACAAGTCTATTGATTGATGTATGTTTAAAGGTCAAGATATGCTATGTATTTTACATAATATATGATACAGTCTTGCTGCACAGAACAGGAAAAGAGATGTAAAAACACAGCAAGCCCTGCTCCTAGTGAATGTGCTGCATTCTCCCATGATAATGGGTGCATTAGAATGACACAAAAATCAGCGATTTCTCTACCTGTTGTGAATTTGGAGGGTGACTGCACTGCTGCAAATAGATTTCTTTAAAAAAAAAACCCAAAACTCTGAGTCTGATTCTGACCGCACGTATATTAGTTTAATTCCAGATACAGCAGCATAGAACAGGCATGAGCTAAAAAGCAAGCCCCTTGTGTCAAATTCTGCTCATATGTGTAGCAGAGTAAATGTGGGCTCTCTCGTGGATGTCAATGGAGATCATCCAGTTTTACACCAGAGTTACAGCTGGACGGTGAAGCAGTTCCTTAGTGTATAATCAATAGCAGCTGAGAGTAAGCCAATAAACATTTAACTGGTTTATATTTAAAAGTTAGGAATGTTTTGTTGCTACTGCATGCAATAACTGTGTCTGTTGTAAGGCGACCGTTGAAAGCATCTTTCAAACACTGGACCAATTTTTAAGAGAAATATATTTATTTGAGAGAGTGTCAAAACTTTCCCTTATATTTGAAAAAAATAATGGACGCATAATAAAGATTGAACTGTTAGGTTGTGTCACATCAAACGCTTGGTGGAAACTACAGTGCTGGCCTAAATCAACAATGACACTTCCAATGCATTTAGACTAGCACCTGAAAAATAGAGACACTTACAGGGTAATTCAGATTGTTCCTTTAGCAATTATGCTGACATATTCAAACTGTCATGAAAATACATTTCTTGGTACTGAACAAGCTTTTCTTAACAAAAAAAAAAGAAAAAAGAAAAAAGAAAAAAGAAAAAAGAAAAGCATAATCTTTTAGGGCTCAGTGGCATTGTATAGGAAGAAAACGTGCTTTTATATAAAATGTTAATAAAGGCACGTAACAAGCTACGGGGACACCTGCCACTTCAATGTTTATATTTCAACATGCTAATTCTCATGTCCTGCTGGAGGAGACTGGATATAAAGTGAATGATGAATCTCTATAGTGTAAATGTCACAGACCTTTGTTATTTATGTATTTATTTATTTTAATAGAGGAATTCCCAGACATCATACTATTTTTAAAGACCAGCTGTTCTTTTCTGCTCAGTTAGGTCTGTTTAAACAAAGCTGCAGGCAAACAATAAGGTTTTAATATTATCATTGCATTGATTCTTTAAAATATTCTAAATTTTGATAATTGGTTTACCCAATAATTCAAACACAGGGAAACTCCAGCATTTTCATTTTAGTGTGTGTGTGTGTGTGTGTGTGTGTGTGTGTGTGTGTGTGTGTGTGCACACGCGCGTGCATTGATGATGCATTTGCGTTTATAAACAGTAACATATACTCAGACCCTAAGATATAGTCTTCTTAGAGGTCAGATAATTATTTTCCTGCTTCTATATATTTCTCAGCAATAGCCCCTTAATGAAAGCTATAGCAATTGGAGAAAGCTGAGGAGAGTAACCAAGTATGGATAAGATTTTGTGTAGTAAATGGATTCCTGTGCTAAGTATATGCTGAACATGGGTTGGCTTCAGACAATAAATGAGGAAGATGAATGTGAAGTAAGCCACTACTGCTTTTTGCAATATCATAAGGTGTCAGGAAAAATCAAATACAACACTTATAATTACAGAGTTCTCAAATTATTCCTTTTTCTGAAAGGATTACTTTCAATGTATGAAAACCTATATGAAGCTTTTAAAACTATTTAATAAAATTTGTCTAATCACTTATGTAGGGTTTTGTCTGAGTTTTCAAAGAGTGGCACTTACTTAGGAGCTGATCATACAAATGCTTAATTTCTCTCCTGTGAGTAGTTCCATTGAAGTCAATGGAGCTACTTGCATGCATAACATTAAGCATATGTATAAGTGCTTACAGGATCAGGGCCTTAGATTGTAAAAAGATGGTAAAATAAAACTGAATTAAAATAGACTTGAGATTCCCTGTGCGTGCTATCACGGGTGATTCCCACTAGCTAAATGCAGTTGATATTTTTTGGAAGAACAGACCATTATGTGCTCATATCATATCAGTGCTTAGACACCTTGATGATAAGTGCAATATATCAAATTTAGGCAGACAGACGAGATTAAATAGAAAAGTCTATGAATCGCTGCCACTATAGGCCATAATAGATAACTTTTTATTTTGTGAAATATTAATGCATCAGCCTGCAACATTTCTTTTGGGGCCATTATACTCTTCATAGACTACTTCAGGGACTTTAAATCATGGATTATTGTCACAATAAACTGCAAAGTCTCTTTTGAGTCATAGTAGCTACTCTGTCAATGGACATGTTGCTGCCAAGGCACAATACTTGTGTCTACCTACTTGTACCACCCTTCTAAAATGTTTGACAAGAAACAGGAGTTTGAATACATTAGATATGCTTTTATATGCAAACCCCAGAGAGTTTATTTTTCTTCCACATACAGAAAATGCTGTGATTCCATAGGAAAAACTAATTACCACCCAACTTCTTAAAAAACAAACTACAGAATTTTAAGTTGTAAGGGTAGACCACACAAACCTGAATTCTAAAGATTGTTTAACTGTTATAATATGGCAGATAAAAAACACAAACATAACATTTTGGGCCTGAATCTACATCCCTTGCACACCCAAGAGAGACATGATTAGTACCCTGAATCACATTTATCAAATGGGGGGGGGGGGGCGGGTGGCAGGACACCCTTAGTTACCAAGGCTTTGTAAATTTTAGCCCACTTCTAAAATTGAGTCATGACATCCTGAAAATAAGGGGCCATTTATAGTGAAGAAAACAGCAAAATGTAACTCTTTCTGTGCTTACAGTGTTACTACACTTATCTAGAGAACTGTGTTTTTAAAACCTACCTGTAAAGAACTTTATATAGTTGGGTTCAAACTGGCCAAATCAGGAAATTCAAAGATAATGTTTGCACTCTATCCACTAACCTCTGCCATTTTAGAATAATAAGAAGATATGATCTTTTCATGATATATATGTACAGTGCCTACACAATGTGGCCTTTACCCAGATTGGGGCCTCTAGGTACTAATGAAACACCAATAGTTGGTGGCAATGTCTCTCCTGGACCCATTGTCATGCAAAATTCCTCAAGAAAAATGTTAAATGCCTTATAAGCAGAATCCCATGTACTCTGTAGCACAATAGGACCAAAATCTGCTGCAGCAACCTCTAAATATGTTCCATATCCATGACAGGAGTGAAGGGACTCCTGTCCCTGCCCTCACATGAAACTGTGGTTGAAAATACTAAGTGATGTAAAATGTCTTGATTATTTTCAGCGTTGCCAATTTTTACAATTTCCATCATGAGTAATGCAATTTTGGTCCCTTCTGGACACAATCTTGCTATGATGAGAGAACCGCCAGCCCTCCCCAGGAGAAATCTTTGGGACTGGCTACCTCACCCACCTCCTGGAGAAGAGCAGCCAATCAGGGAAGCGTGGATAGAGAATTCAGCAATGGACCCAGGAACAATGGAACAGTGTGCTGTGTTCCTGAAGTGAACATATGAGATGTGCCCAACTGGATGGGATTATGAAGTCATCTGGTATGTCTTCACTGGTGATGATTTACATTAGAGCCAATGATTCAGCATCATGTGGAACTACACAGATTAAAGAAGACTTAAGGGATCTTGGAAGGAAGACAAAAAAGAGGAAAGTTCAAATGAGATCCCAGGTGTGAGAGAAGACAGAAGGAAGAAATACTCGTAGTGAACTGTTGGCTGCATGATTGTTTTTGGTTTGGTGGAGCACTGGGCGACATTCCAGTGGGGGGCCTCTACCTCACAGGTCGGATGCTAATCTACTTGGCTGAAAACTAGCTGGAGCAGCCAGGACAACATTAAACTTGCAATGCAAGGGGAAGGTTCCAAGAAGGTAAATGCAGTACAAACTCAAATTCAAGCAAGAGGAAGTAAAAATTCTCGTTGATGAGAAAAAATTTAATATAATGCACATTACTGAAACCTGTGACAATTCACATGATTGGAAAGTTAAAATCAGTAGTTAAAACCTATCCTTCCTAAAAACCCTAAAGAGAACAGGAAAAAAAGTGGTGGGAGGGGCAGTCTATATTAAAGACATCGTTACCTGTTTTCGAGTTATTGAAAACTAAGAACCACAAGATCTTGTCTGTATATGGATCAGTGTGCTAACTAACACAGCCCAGGAGGGAGTAATGGTGCGGGGTATTACAGCCTTCAGAATCAACTGAGAAAACAGGATGAGTTAGTCCTTAAGCAGCTGCCTATAATGTGTGGGGAAAAAGGTGCATTGTTATGGAGACTTCAGTTGGGGAGATATATGCTGGAGGTCTCATGCAGCCAGTAGTAAAACATCATTAGCGTTTGCAAAAAATATGGATGATAATGTCTAACACAAAAGATATTACACCCAATATGGAATAATTCTATTTGGGACTTCATTCTGACACATAAAGATGAATGACTCACTGGATTGGAAGTTGCTGGTTGCCTAGGGATCAATTATCATTACCCGATTATATTCAATCCTGGCAAACAGAGGATAGTTCCAGCCAATCACATATATACTTGGTGTTTCAGAGGGTTAATTTTCCAAAACCAAGGTAAATTATGCATGAAATTGGGAGGAAAAATATAGACAGAAAAATGTGAATGAAAATAAGGAGTTCTTTAAGATGAGTTTATTAGCTGGACAGAAAGCCACAATTCCACAAGCAAGAAAGAAGACAACTTTGGCTAAAAGCTCATCCTGGTTCAGTGGTGAAATGAGGGCAGCAATCTGAAATAAAAGAGCAACATATAATAAATGGAAAAAGGGGAAATAGATAATAATTGATATAAATTAGAAGTTATGAGGTGTAGACAATTGGTAAGGAAAGCTAAAGCCTTCAGGGAAAAATACAAGGCTGGGAGGGCTCAGAACAAAAAGAAGGTATTTTTAAGTATATGTGCATGTGTGTGTGGATGTTGGTTAGGACTCTTGCCTCATTTTTTGGGGGGTGTGGGAGAGTCTGATTCATGATTTTTGAACTGTTGGGGATGGCAATACTTCTATGTTTGACTATGCTTAGCTTCAGTACCTTGAACGATAATGGAGCAAATAATCAACCAATTAGTAAGCACCTAGAAGGTAATAAGATAATAAGTAACAGTCAACATGGATTTATCAAGATCAAATCATGTCAAACCAACCTAATATCCTTCTTTGACAGGGTAACAAGCCTTATTGGGGTGGAGGGGAGGCAGTAAGGCTTTTGATGCTGTCTTACATGACTTTCTCATGAGCAAACTAAAGAAATATAGCCTAGATAAACCTGCTATGTGGATGCACAAATAGACACTGGCTTCTAATTTTCCCGAGGGGTGCTCAATCCCTGCTCAGCACCACTACAACTCCACCTCTTCCCCTGAGGCCCCACCCTGCCTCTTCCCACCCCCCCTTCGCCTCCAACCCACCTCTTCCCCACTGCTTTCTGCCCACTCCCCCAAGGACGCCCAATTCCCGCTCCTCCCTCCTCGGCCCGCCTGCATGCTGTGGAACAGCTGGGAGGGAGGGTGAGGAGTTGATTGACAGAGGCCATCAGTGGGTGCAAGTGGGGGGAAGGGGAGTTTGGCTGCTAGTGGGTGCTAAGGACCCGCTAATTTTTTTCTGTGGGTGCTCCAGTCCTGACCAATTCTATTTAGTATCTTCATAAATGATTTTGGATAATGGCACAGAGAGTACACTTAGAAAGTTTGCAGATGATACCAAGCTGAGAGGGGTTGCAAGCACTTTGGAGAACAAGCTTGGAATTCAAAATGATTTTGGCAAACTGGAGACATGGTCTGAAATAAATAGGATGAAAGTCAATAAGGACAAATGCAAAGAACTACACCTAGGAAGGAATAATCTACTGCATACATACAAAATAGGAAATGGCTACCTAGGAGGGCATACTGCAGAAATGAATCTGGGGACTATAGTGGATCACAAACTAAATATGAATTGTCAATGTAGTACAAAACCCCTCCAAAAAACCCTGAACGTCATTTGAGGCTATATTAGCAGGAATGTTGTAAACAAGACTCCAAAAGTTATTCTTCCAATCTACTCAGCACTAATAAGGGCTCAGCTGGAATACTGTGTCCAGTTCTGGGCACCACGTGTTGGGAAAGAAGTGGACAAATTGGAGAGAGTCCATAAGAGAGCAACAAAAATGATTAAAGGTCTAGAAAACATGACCTATGAAGAAAGATTGAAAAAACTGGGTTTGTTTAGTTTGGAGAAAAGAAGAATGGGGGTGGGGGGGGGCATAACAGTCTTCAAGTATGTAAAAGATTGTTATAAAGAGGAGGGTGATAAATTGTTTTCCTTAGGCACTGAGGACAGGACAAGAAGTAATAGGCTTAAATTGCAGCAAGGGAGATTTAGGAAAAACTTCCTAACTGTGAGAGTAGTTAAGCTCTGGAACAGGTTACCTAGGGAGATTGTGGGATCTCTGTCATTAGAACAGGTTAGACCAACACCCATCTCTATTCCTGAGGCCTCAGCTCCTGTGAAATTGCCTTGGCTCCCTAACTCCAAACTTCCTTCCCCTCGCATGTGCCAGAGAAGCAGGGAGCTTGTAGCCAGATTCAGCAGCTCATTTCCCCAGTGTCCCCATTGCTGCACTGTTCCCCAGATGGCCTGGCTTATCATCCGACACTTCTGGCTCACCCTGCTTTGCCCCCTGGGATGACAGCTGGACTCCAGCTCTCACTTTCCAATCCCTTGCTGCCTACTTCCATGGAACAGTGCAGGGTGTGCTCACTGCACTCCAATTAACTCCCCACAGAGGGGAAAGCAGACGTGCAAGAGGCAGCGGCAGGTCAGGCGACAGGAAACAAAAAGTTGAGTAACCAGTAACAGCAAAATAGTGAATTCCATGAATTCGGTGGCCTCTTGTGAAATACCAACTTGCACAGCCACTCCATCGTTGAGTCTCTGGGGCCCTGATGGAGCTGAATGGGGCAATTCACACCCCATGGAGGTATTGTTTCAGGTTCCCTGCAGACTCAGGCAGATGATACTACATCCATTTACACAACCATAAGGAATATGTTTTTAAATAAAAGGGGGTGAATTGCAAACTCCATTGCCATGGAATACATGGGCTTGCTAATAAGCTTCCCCCCCGCCCCCCAAACTGTTGCTGCTCTTTTAATGGATTATTGATGATACAATATAATGCACTTAATTAGGGTGGCCACTTTATCGGGCCCATCTGCCAGAGACTCAATTTTTGTGTAATGATAGTGCATGTCAATAACTTCCATTCAAAGTGCTGGTATTGGTGAATACCACCATCTCCTAAAAATGCCACTAGCTGTGAAGTCTTTAACTCATTAATCTCACTTTTTAAACAAATAGTCCAGTGTATTGCTTTAGTACTAGACGGAACGTGCTGTAAGACACCCTCCACACAGTGCACTGGTTCCAGGGGCTCCTAGTGTTTTAAACTTTGAGAATAATTAACCACTGGAACAATTTACCAAGGATTTTAGTGGATTCTCCATCACTGACAATTTTTAAATCAAGAGTGGATGTTTTGCCAAAAGATATGCAATAGGAAGCATTGTGGGCAGGTCTATGGACTGTGTTATATAGGAGGGGAGACTAGATGATCACAATGGTCCCTTCTGGCCTTAGAATCTACGACTCTATACTGCTGCTTAAAAGAAGATTCTCAGCTGCTAAGCTGGAAGCCTTACCCCATCCAGCACCAATCCTGCTGATGACCACTGGATTGAGCAACCATAAGCCAGACAGAAATGAGAGTATTACCTCTGCAATAAGTGCTTATCAGTATCTGGGTGCTATTAGAGTGTTTGATTATGCTTTATAAAACTGTGAATAATCTCAGACTCAGCTACCTGAGAGAAGGCCTCTTTTCCTATGTTCCCTTGGTGCTGCTTCCCTGATCTACTGTGTTCATCTCACTTGACGGTCCTCATGGTTTATCATCCAGGACTAGCAGGAGAGCAGTTGTGGGATCTCCAGTTATGGAACTGGCATCCTGCTCTGGCAGCATTCCAAAGCCTATGGTTATCAAGCTTCAGGGCACAGTCCAAGGTATATTTGTTTATACAGGCCTTGAATTAAATATTATAACAGCCCAAGAGGTCATTAATTTCAGCTGATTGCCTCTGTTTGAGAGACACTTTTATCTCCATTTTCAATGTTGTTATGGTATCTGAATATGGTTTAATGGGAGCTGTATAAGTGGGCCTATATCCTCTCTCTGATAATACTTCCTATGTTCCACTATTGATGCCTGCTTTTAATCCCTCCTGGGTTTTATAGTTTCAATAGAGACACACTGATATTTCATTTTATAAGTCAAGAAAATTTGTTACTCCCAGAACAAACTATGACAGCCAGCTGATAAGTGCCTAAAATGGTGGGCTATAATGAGTTTGCTGGCACAAATATAACTTTAATTAGCGCTGACAAGATATGATATCCTGAGTAAAATGCTAGCTGTAGTACTTGGACCAATATCAAGACTTGTTTGTGTGTGATTTCTTTTCTTTCCCCTTTCCCTGTGTTTCCACCACAGTTTGGAAGGACAACTGGTTGCTGCCTTGACACCATACAGGTTTAGTGTGTGCTCAGCTGATGGTTCTGCAGCATTAGTAGAGCCCAAAGGCGCTCAGATACTATAATGATGAGCACCATGGGATTGCCTATAGATAAAATAAATAGGACTACCAGGACTATCTCTTGGATTTGAACAGTGTGGTTGGTGGACAGCAGCTCTCGCCTCATCCATCCTTCCATCTTCTTCAGTCTTCTGTTGGTTATACCCTGCTTCCATTCTCTATGCTCTCTCCCCCTCCTCCTTTTTCTGTTTGTTCCTCCTTTTTCCATTCCAACACATTTTCCACAATCTGCTCCCCCGCTTTCCAAGTACGTCTCCCTCTTGCTCTCCTACTCCTAAGCTTGCCCCTTTGTACCCTTATATCTCCCTTCCCTATGTCCGCAGGCTCCCAGGTGTGGAGAGTGGCAAATGTTTGGATTTCACACAGAAAAACAAGCATTTGGTGATGTCATTGTCACCCTGGCCCAGACTCTCAAAACAAAACTTGTATTAAGGAAATGCCTGGTTAAAGAGTTTGGTCTGGCTTTGTAGCGCTGGTTCTAACACATTATGTTGTGGTTTAAGAGATGCTTAACAAGTCTGTATATTCAATCTAGACCCGTTAGCTGTGCAGCCAAAGACAGCTTTACTTTTCCAATCCTCCACTCTGCCCCTTTTGTTATTTAAAGGCTAGTTCACATCCTTCATTAGTTGCAGTAAAGAGACAGAGATTGCTTATTGAGAACTCCAGCTTTCTAGTCCCTTACAGTACTATGATTTTTAAAAGCGTTGCTAGATAAGCATTTTGCAAATTCTTTGATGATTTTTCTTTGTGATTTTTTTCCCTGTGCAGTAATAGAGCTGGTCAGAAAACAGAAAATAACATCATGATAAATTCTTCCCTCACTGACACGCTTTCTTACAGCCAGATCTATTATTAAACATAACGGACAAAAATTAGACACTCAATCCATCTCCTAGTCAGCGCAGGTTTGTCCCGCTGGCATGGTTTCTAGGGTTTTAACTAGACAAAATGGTCCCCATAATTTCCTCTTAGAAAACTATGTCATAGCTTCATCAGGAAGCTTTTCCTAATATTTCAGCCTATTTTTCCTTAATCAACTATAGCCAATGGGGCCCTGCAATTACACTGATTTTTTGTTGTTGTTGTTGAAGACGTGAGGCCTGAGCTTGTAATGTCCTTCATGCAGACTGTGTTTTTGCTATGCTGTGTCCCTGTCAACATACAGATAAAAATAATTACATGAATAAAATGCTCCCCCGTTTTTTTACTTCGACTCATTACTCCTAATTACATATAGCCATGACCCACCCTCTTAGTATTTACATCTGTTATATATTTGCAGATATCAACTGCTCTAATGGTGTTTTAGTTAAGCTGTACATCATTAACTCGCCTAATCTTTCCAAGTTGGGAGCAGCAGCAGAAATTGTGTTTGGTGTAAATTCATTGGTATTTAATTTGACACATGCAGCTGACCCTCACACAGCATTGCAGTTGAATAGGAGCTAGGTGCTTACTTTACTTGGCATTAACTTTTTCTGTTCTGAGATGTTTTAAAATAGTCTAGAAGGGAGGAAATTGAACCTGGCTTTCAAAATTTTCTGGAGTGCATAGCCAGATTCCCCTTTTTAGTGGGAAAGGCTTCCTATGCGGGCGTGTCTAGCTTCTACTCTGGTCTGCGTCTAAAAATTAGATTGACCTAGCTACCTCATTCAGGGGCTGTGAAAAATTTCTAGCCCTGTGTGATGTAGTGAGGTCTGTACATGTAGATGCCACTAGGCCAGCAGAAGAATTCTAGCTACCACCTCTCAGAAAGATGGATTAACTACATTGATGGAAAAGCCCTTTCTATGGCTGTAGGAAGCATCTACATATACAGACCCTGAGTGATGTAGCTAAGTCAATTGCTCTAGCTTTTGTTTAGCAGACATACCCTCAGTTTCTTCATTAAAAAACAAGGGGCACAAATAGTAGAAATCTTTCAAAACAGTAGACACTTTCTATACATGCCAGAATTCTCTTACAGTATCTGTGGTTCTTTGAGATCTGTTGTCCACACAGATTCCACTTGTGGTGCCTATGCCACCCATGAATGCAAAATTGGATTCTTTTGGCCAGCATTGCGCATGGGGGCCATGCCTGTGCCTGGGAGCTCCTTGTGTCCCTGTCACTTGAGAGTTTAAAGGAGGAGAGGGCCCAACTCTGCCTCAGTTCCTTTGCCAATACAGATTCCTAGAGGAGTAGGACTCTGTAGTAGTGGGGAAGGAGGGAGGGTCATGGCCTTATGTGGGCAACACATCTCAAAGAACCTCAGTTATAGTAAGGGAAGTAACTATTCTTTCATCAAAGGGTTGTCCACATGGAGTCCGCTCTTGGTGAATAACAAGGAGTTGTCTGCTTGCTTGGAGGTGGGTTCTATGAGTCCTCCTTAAGTAATGATTGCTACGCAGCCCTACCAAAGTGGGCATCAATCTGGAAGCCTCTACCAATTTACCCAACTCCACGTAGCTGCCTTACAAATTTTAGAACTATGGGCATTCTTCAAACAGGCAGCAGAAGCTTCCTGAGTACTGGTGAAATGAGGTGGATCTAACGTGGCTAACTTGTAGCATGTTCTTATGCAATTGGAGACCCACTTGGATAATCTCTGGGGTGATATTGCCTGACCTTTAACCATGTCAGCAGACAGACTAGGTGTGTTCCTAAATGATTTTGTCCTTTTAAGGTAGTGTGACAATGCCCTTAACACTTGAAGCATGAAGATTTCCCTATAGTAAGTATGGAGAATACTGCAAATACAAGGGTAAGGTTACCTATGAAAAATGTGGACAGTTTCTATATGTGACCATTGTAAGCAAGGTGCAATTATTGGGATCACTAAAAATTGCATAACCAGCAACAATATATTAGTGGTGGAAAGGCCAGGGAAATAGTTCTCTCAATCATTGCTTCCCTAGTGCTAAACATTCAATAACTTCCCAACTTGAAAGATAGAAAGTATTTTCTCCTCTTCTATATATTTATTTGTGGTTTACATTGTTGTTTGATAAATATATTTGGACATAGCCCATATTTTTCTGGATCGTCAGTGGCTCACCCTACCCACACGTCTGGGCTGGGGCTTTGGCTTCAGCCCTGTATGACAGGGCTCAAGGAGGGAGCGCCACCTCCACCCCCTGACTCACCTCAGCGAGCCACTCAGCCTGTCTGGGTTGGAGGGGGCACAAATAAAAATTGCAGCATCCCTGCAGCAGAAGAGAGATCTCTCCCTGCCCTCAGAAGGAGTTGCCTCACAGCCATTGACTCCAAAAGAAGGCAGTAGCTAGCCAATAAGACACACCACTGCTCTGCCCTGCTACATAAACACTTCAAAGAGCAGGGCCAATGGAAGACAGAAATCTGGGGTGGGGGGTCATGTGACCCAGTCAGCATGGCATGATTAAATTCACCCTAGGGTGCTTAAACTAGACAAAGCAATCTCTGACCCATTAGTGATTATCTCTGAGAACTCATGGAGGATGGGCAAGGTCCCAGAGGATCAGAAAATGGGGTAAAAAGGAGAACCCTGAGAATCATAGATCAGTCAGCCTAACTTCAATACCCAGAAAGATACTGGAACAAATTAATAAACATTCAGTGTGTTCAAACCTAGAGGATAATAAGGTGATGATAATAGCCAGCATGTCAAGACCAAATCATGCCAAACCAACTTATTTTCCTTCTTTGACAGGGTAACCAGTCTAGAGAATGGGTGGGGGAGAAGAGGGGCGGTGGAAGAGAGAGAGAGAGCAGTAGACATGATATACCTGGACTTTAGTAAAGCTTTTGACACAGTTCCACATGACATTCTCATAAACAAACTAGGGAAATATGGTCTAGATGAAATTACTAAGTAACCCTTCTTCCAGCTTGAGCCAGCCGCAACAAGGGCCAGGTTCAGTATCTAGGGGTTCCTTTTCAACAAAACACAACACAAAACAGGCTTGAGCCCCCACCCAATGACCTGGGACAATTACACACTACCCCCTGGGCCCCTCTCGCAAGCACAGAGTCTGAGTGTAGCAAAAACTTCTATTAAAAGCAGGGAAGCAACTCAGCATTAATTTGGGAAAACACCGCAACTAGGGTTCATAAACATAAACCATGAGCAAAAGACCCACCCCCAAGTAAGTTGGGCAGTGTCCTTTTCCCCAGGTTCTGAAGTCCAGCAACCCAAAAATCCCTTTAACGTGCCCGTCCCGTCTCTGCACCCCACTCACAGTTGCTGTCCTTGGCCAGTGCAGCCCCAGAGTTCAGAGGTTCATCCACAGAGTTCACCTCCCACCCCAGGTGGAAGGGTGGGGTAAGGAGACACCTTACACACTCCGCTGCTCAGGCACTCACTTGTCACCCTGCCAGCCAATTGCTGCACCTCTCTGTGGGACTCTCCTCTGGCCCTCTCTGCCAGCCGCCCTGCTGGCCACTCGCTAAGATGTCTTCATGGCCCACCACTTAACACAGCACTCAGTGAGTTCAGCTGTTAGTGGGGAACCCTCACTGCTGGTACATACTGGGCAGTCTATTGCAATAGAGACACTGTCCCAAAGTAGGTCTAATACTTAGACCTAGGTATCAGTGATTTCAGCACTGCAACGTGTAACAAAACTCTCAGTTGGGTGAAAATTAGCTCTTTTATTATACCATGGAGAAAGGACCCTTAAAGAGGACCCAAGCCACCAGATACAAGTACCTGTCCCCACCCTCTCTCAACTTATTAGGCTTTGGAACCTACCTAGCGAGTGCCATTCAGTTGACGGTGAGTCCCTCCATCGGGGTATGCCAGGTACAGTTCTGCCGCCCTTGGGTCACACAACAAGGATAACACTCTTTATTACTCCTGCCTCAATAACAAGGAGACTGGAGATCCAACACCAGCCACAAGTGATCATTTGGGCAAACAATCCTACCATGCTGAGCATTTAGGCAGGTTGGGTGTGTCCATGCAAACTAGATTAACTCCTGAAGTCCTTTCTACAGCTCACCACTAGATGTCGGGGAGAGCTCATTCAGACTCTGTTTACAACTACAAGGAGCATGCATAGCTGTTTGAAATACTGTTTTCAAAGAGTACTTATCAATGGTTTGCTTTCAAACTGGAAAGACATATGAAGTGGAGTCCCAAAGGCGTCTCTCCTGGATCCAGAACTATTCAATATTTTCATTAACCACTTGGCTGATAGACTATAAAATTTACAGATGACACCAAGATGGGAAGCTTTGCAAGCATTTTGGAGGGCAGAATTATAATTCAAAAGGCTCTTGATAAATTGGAGGATTGGCCTGAAATAAATAAAATGAAATTCAGTAAAGAGACATGCAAAGTACTACTCTTAGGAAGTTAAAAATCCAATGCACAGCTACAAAATGGGAAACAACTGAGAGGCAGCAGTACGGCTGAAAAAGATCTATGGTTATAGTGGATCACAAATGTCAACAGTATAATGCTGTTGCGAAAAAGGCAAATATAATTCTGGGCTATATTAACAGAAGTGTTGTATTTAAGACATGGGAAGTAATTGTTCTGTTCCATTTGGCACTGATAAAGCCTTAATTAGAGTACCGAGTCCAGTTTTGTGCCCCACACTTTACAAAAGATATGAATAAATCAGAGTGAGTCCAGATGAGAGCAACAAAAGTGATAAGAGGTTTAAGAAAACATGACTTGTGAGGAACAGTTGAAATAATTGGGTACATTTACTCTAGAGAAGAGAAGGCCGTGGAGAGACATGCAATGTCTTCAAATATGCATAAGCAGAGCCTGAATGAGCTCTCCCCTGACATATAGTGATGGGTTGTGGAAGAGGACTTCAGGAGCTGATCTCATTTCCACAGACAAACCCACCCTACCTATGTGCCAGCATGATGGGATTGCTTGCCCAAATATTCACTTGTGGCTGGTGTTGGATCCCCAATCTCCTTGTTATTAGGGCAGGAGTAATAAAGGGTTGTTATCCTTGTGTGACTCAAGGGCAGCAGAACTGTACTTGGCATAGCCCGATGGAGGGACTCACCCTCAATGGCACTCACTAGGCAGGGGATATGAGTTCCAAAGCCCAGTAAGTTGAGGGAGGGTGGGAATAGGTATCTGTACCTGCTGGTATGGGCCCTCTTTAAGGGTCCTAGACACCATTTGACCCTTCCTCTCTCCACGGTATGATAAAAGAGCTAATTTAGACTCAATTGAGAGTCTTGTTACACATCGCAGAACTGAAGTCACTAATACCTAGGTCTAAATGTTAGACCTGCTTTGGGACAGTATTTCTGATGCAATAGACTGTCCAGTGTGAACTAGCAGTGAGGCTCCCCAGCTGAAATCACTGAGATCTAACTAACAGCTGAAATCACTGAGACCTGAAGACAGCCCGGCAGATTGGCTGGCAGGGCAGGCAGTGGAGAGGTGCGGCAATTGACCAGCAAGGCAGCTGGTGGAGAGGACCAGAGCAAAGCCCTGCAGAGAGTCGTGGCAATTGGCCAGCAGAGCGGCTGGCGGAGGGAGCCTGGTGGAGAGGTGTGGTGATCAGCCATCAGGGCGGCTGGCAGAAAGGATTGGTGATTGAGTGCCTGGGCAGTGTTGCGAATAAGGTGTCTTCTTACCCTGCCTCCACCTAGGGTGGGAGGTGAACTCTGCAGCACCTCTGGACTCTGGGTCTGCACTGACCAAGGACAACAATTGTAAGTGGGGTGTAGAGGAGGGTCAGGCACGTTAAAGGGACTTTTTGGGATGCTGGATTTAAGAACCTGAGGGAAAAGGACACTGCCCAACTTATTAGGGGGTGGGTCTTTTGGGTCTACACCATTTTGCTCATAGTTTACGTTTATGAATCCTGTTTCTGGTGTTTTCCCAAATTAGAGAGAAGTTACTTCCCTCCTTTTATTAAAAGTTTTTTTTGCTACACTCAGACTCTGCGCTTGTGAGAGGGGCCCAGGGGGTGGTGTGTAATTGTCCCAGGCCACTGGGTGGGAGCTCGAGCTGGTTTTGTGTTGTATTGTTGAAGAAGAACCCCTAGATACTGAACCCAGCCCTTGTTGCTGCCAACTCGGCCTGGCAGAAGGGTTACATATGTAAAATGTTGTTATAAAGAGGATGGTGATCAAGTGTTTTCCTTGACCACTGAAGGAAGGACAAGAAGTAATTGGTTTAGTTTGCATCTAGGGAGATTTAGATCAGACTTTAGGAAAATGTTTCTAACAATAATGATAGTTAAGTACTGGAACAAGTTACCTAGGAATGTAGTGCAATCTCATCAACAGGAGGTTTTTAAGAATCTGTCAGGGATGGCCTAGGCATACTTAATGCTGCCTTAGCACAAGGGTGGGGTGGAAGGAGAGAGGGATGGATTAGATGACCACTTGAAGGCTCTTCCGTGATTCTATGACCATCAGGACAAACTGCACAAGGTTCTTTGCTATGCACTAGCTGAGCATGAGCCAGCACAGTGCTGTTAGTACCACGGACTGAAATGACCTGGAGCAGAGTACTTGCTTTGCTTGAGCAGCCGTAGCATAGCAGTGTTGATGAGCTACGGGTGCCTGAGCCAGTCAAAGAAGCATTGTGTTTTCTACAGCTTTCATAAGATGTAATGGGGGCTGGGGAATCTACTGATTTCCATTTGTAGCAGAAAGAACCTTTTCAAGATGAATATTTTCCTCTAACACGCACAAAGAGCCACCAGTATTTTGGCAGGGGGAGGGAAAAGTGAACATGAAGCTACTAACAGGAAAGGGGGGAAAAAGGCTTTTTTTCCAGTCCAGTAAAATAGATTAAAAGGAAAGGAGGGAAAACCACACACACACACACACACACACACACACACACACACAGAGCAAAGCAAAGCAAAGCAAAGCAAAGCAAAGCAAAGCAAGAAATGACTTTTCAAGAAGTCAGTAATTTTGTGTCTCAGAATCTATGAGAAAGGAAGCGGGGGGGAAGCCATTGTGTTCTGGTGCCTAGAAAGGGGTGATTGGCTGACTGAAGAAGGAAGTACTTGCATTAGTCAGATTGGCTGCAAGGTCTGGCTGGGCGATAATGTGTTAGGCAGTTAGATGGCAGGCAGAAGAACGGATCACTTGAGCCAAGAAATAGTGAATTGGGCCTCATTGTTTTGTTTGCTTTGTTTTTAGTTTTAAAATGTACTCATCTAGGTATTGGATGCCTCACAGCCACTGCAGACGTGACTGGTACTTGACTTTTTGCTAAGACACTAGACATTCTTTCGGAAAGTAGCAAGTGTGTCTAAATCCACAATGATACAAACACTCATATTACTGCAATAAATTTTCCTGACAGCCATTTGAGTGCAAATTTAACAGAAAGAAACCCTGTTTAAATAGGAACTAGGGGAAAAATCTGGAACCATCCAGTGGCAAATAAAAGTGAATAAATAGAGTTAGTTCTTATTCCATAAAGTTAATGACAGAAGGTATTTTTTTTATCACCATTATTTAGCTCCAGAGGCCCCTTTAGTTAATTTTTCCAGTTATAAATGCATTGATATGGTCAAGACAGTGAAACATACTTAATCCATTTCAATACTGTAAACAGGCTCTGCCTGTTATGTTTGTGTTTGTTTTCTTTCCTTTTATCCTCAAGAACAAAAACTCGTTCATTTAAATGATAACTTTTTGCAGAACAAAACTTGCGTCATATGTTTAGAATGTGGAGCAAACACATCTCTTCTTGGCAAGGCTCTTGCAACTTCGAATGTTTGCCCTGCTGTGCATGTCCTCCAGAAGATAGATGACTGTTAGAAGATTTACAATAAGCTACATTTAATCAGTCAAGCAGTTTATTTTTGATTTAAAATTGTGAAGCAAGACAAAGGTTTATAAAGTTTCAAAGACTGTGCTAGATATTTAGACTGGGCTTGCTTGAGAAAGAGATACATTGCTCAGGGCTAACATTGCTTCCCTGTATAGCTCCTCATTGCCTTACCACAAACACAGGCTGTGGCACTGATTTTAAATCCAAATGTAACACTCATCTCTCTGCGGCTCTGGGCAATGGGAAATCCAGCAGCTGAACAGTATGTTTTGGATACGATTCCATAACCTAATACCCCTTCTCAGCTCTTTCTGTAGCATTTCGTAATAAGGTACCCACATAGATGAACTGCATATCAGGAGTGACTTTAATTATTTCCCTTTGGATGTTGATAACTTTTGACAACATAGTGAATGTATGCCCGTGTATTCTAGAGTACGTGAATCAGTCATTATAGGTTGACAACACTTTGCTAGGGAAGGGCAAGGGAACTTGCTATGACTTCCCAAATGTGCTGCGATGTTTTCATTGCCTGAATATGATGGGAGGAGGGGTGCAGCCAGAGGGTATTATTCTCCCCTATAACTCAGCATTCCCCAAGCCCAGGCTGCGATTCTGCATTTGTATTCATGTATTAGTTGCCTTATGTTATTGCATGAGGGTGAGCAGGGAGGAGAGGAAATTACTGCTGCTGGAAGTGACTTTAGGAAAGTAATTTGGTGTGATACAGCACATCAGTATAAATCACTTATAAAAAACCCTTTATTGTCCGGGTTACTCCCTTGTCATGCCTATTATTCCTTACACTAGGAGGACAGGTTCTCAGTCAATGAGATCACAAGAGTCCTATCACATTATTCCATGGAAAATGAGCCTGGGAGGTTGTGAAGAGGTGTTGGTGATCAGCATGGTATAATATAGACCGAAGGGAGTGGGGAGCACTCAGGTTCCAGTTAACTCCAGTGGGAGTTCAGACGGAGGTGAAATGATAGCTTTCCTTAAAAGGCTGAGGCTTTACACACACTATTTTTCACTCCACCTGGCAGCTCCTCCTCCTTAACTGTGATTTTAAACCCTAATGCATCATTTCATATCATACAAACCCAGGTCCCTATCCTTCAGCCTTTAGCCCAAGTCATCCTTATTCATATATGCAGCCCCATTGACTACATGAGAACCACAGGATGAATAAGGATGTTGTGCATGAGTAAGAGTTGCAGGATCTGGTTCCAAGTTTCTTTCTGCCTTGTGTGGATCACTGACATTCATCCCAATTTAGAAACTCAGCTCTGACTTTTAACGTCTAAAAATGAACTTTCCCTATCCAACTTCGTACCCCCTGCCTTTCATCTCACACACACGCAGAATAAATCCAAGTGCTCAGTTTTTCCATTTTCAGAGTTACTCTTCACACAGATTCCATCCAACCCATTCAGTGCAGCGCAGAACAATGGACACTACAGTACTGAAGCTGACCTCAGCACCATGGACGTGCAGCCTCCATGGGAGAACCAGGAAGAGGCTAGATATATTTTCCTTCATTTTTTTCTAACTCAGGCATCATTTGTGGAAATGTATTAGTGCAGGCTGATCAGATCTCTCCCGTTAAGAAGGGTCAGACCAGGTCAGGCTGTAGATAGAGGCCTACTGAAAAACCAAGGATGTTGCAAGAAGTGGTGCTGATGATTCCATATGTGGTGCTATTCCTTTTTTATTGCTATGAAACCAGAGTAGAGGATACTGCAGCTGCAGGCATCATTTCTCAAACAAAATGTAAAACTGTGTCCCTGTTGATTTGTCATTATTTTATTCTGCTTTCATTTTAAAAAAAAGTATTCCAGTCTCAAAAACCCTATTACGTTAAAGAGTTTGAATCTCTTTTACTTAATTTCCACTTAAGCTATAAATTGCACGTATTTTGTACATGCGGTTGAAATAGCCACATGAACCCATTTATTTCAAATTGAATCAATTTGAACTTTGAAACCCTTTATATGTAATGCGACAGCCCAGCTTTGCACGCAAAAAGCACAATCCACGTGGCATGAAAATTAGGAACTAATTGGTTTGAAAGATGCTCAAGACACGAATAATACTTTTAAAACAACAATGTAAACTATACATAAATTTGAGATTACTTGGTAGTACAGTTTAATCCAGTAGCAAGGGTTCAAAACACACGTAAAAGGACTGTTTCTAAATTGCAAACAGATATCCTTTCTTTCTGGCTCCTTGGGCTTGAGCCCACATTGTTCTTAAGATAAATGTGCATGTTTTGCTACAAATTAAAAGAGATAAACTATGTCCAATGGATCCTTTGTTGTACATAATAAAAGAAAAAGAAAAAGCTGAGATCTATGGACAGCTCAGACAAAAGGCACCTCAGAATTAACATCTTTTACTAAAGCAACTGTTAAATGACTTGCATGGGAGCTGAGTCCTGTGAACACAATGTTTATATCAGGTAAGGCTACATCTTACATAGCAATACATATAAATATATAGTGCCTTTCATCCTGAAGGGCTTTACAAACACTAAAATACAAGCTACCTACAGGGATCACTTCACCCACCTCTGAAATGCAGCTGCAGTCAGGTGCAGCAGCTTTGTAACAGTGCACCACACAATAGCTTATAGCAGGAAATGAAAAGTACATTGTAACCAATTGCATTTGGTTGAGACCCTGAGTTTAACACCCTCACACCATGGGTTTTATTGGAAAGATATAAGAACCTTGGTTTTAGGAAGAGGAATAATCTCATAGTTAAGGCATTAGAGAGTGAGCCTGGGTTCTAATACCAGCTTTGCCAAGACTCCCTGTGTGATCTTCACACAAGTCAGCATCACTGGGTGCCTCAGGCTCTCTGCCTGAAACATGGGGTAATAATACCTCCCTGCTTCACAGGGGCATTGTGAGGCCTAATTCATATAGTCTGTGAAGTTTGAGATACTCAGAGGGAACATGCTATAGAAATATAATCTACAGTATTATTGCTGTTATACCCCTAGTAGCAGAGTGCTTCTAAAACACCATACTAAGGCATTGATTCTGTACTGACTCAGAGGGACAATACTACATACAGAACAGCTACTACCACATCTGAATGCACCTGGATTTTCCTTAGAGTTTTAGCAGCCAGGTACTTCTGAGATACAATCAATGTTATTAGAAGGTCTGATGGCAATCTGGGTTGGTGAGCTGGCCGCTATCCATATAAGGACCATTGGTTAGGATTTTGCAGCCCAGGTTGCCTCCAGAACAAGACTCTGGTGCTTGAGAAGAATCTAATTCAGCACTGGATTATACAAACTCCTTAAGCCATTAACTGACTGGATTTGTTCTTTGACTATCAATGCTCCAACTCTTCTACCTTCCAGTTTCATCTAATGTAGGTCACTGGATACTGTGTCTTGTGTAGATATTGTAAAGGGACAATTCACCGATGGTTGTGGAATACAGATAGTAGCAATGTTCTACTAGCCCCTCATTGTTCTAGTCTAGTGGCTGAGAAAACTTTTGCCTCAGATGGATCTGGGAACCTACTGGACCCATAAGCCTCTGAAGGAGGAGCAGCGCAGTCGGTCTACCACCTTAGAAAGGAGTGCTGACTTTGACATCATTTTTAAAGGAGCTAATAGTTGACTTGGAACAGGTGTTTTGCTACAGGGTCCACACCCATGCTGAAAATGAGGACCAGTCTGTTTCCTATCTGGAAGAAACCCTTAATTGTTATGATAATGAGAGTTCTTAAGCCAGTTGTGGCTAAAAAAAAAATCTGTGTGGACACTGCAGTTCTGGAAGAAAATCAATCAGACACCAATATCTGCCTTAATAGCAATTCTGCTAACTGAATTCAGACTAACTTCCTCCCAAGGTTGAAAAGTGATTGAGAGATTTTAATTATTTCCATACATGACAAGAGTTTCAAAAGTGCCTTTTTGAGTATGTGCATTGGCATTATATACAGCTATAATGCTGCTCCTTTGATGATATTCTCCCCTCTGGATTTTCTATGTGCATCAATTCTCAGTGATGAAAGAGCATGGGTGTAGTCTATGGATACCTAACAACCATAAATACTTAAATGAGGGAATGTAGGATAAGAGTGGGTCTTTTCCAGAAATAAGAATGAATTTTTGATTTATATATGAATGTCACAACGTTCTAGCTATTGAATAATAATGTTCCAAAAAAGAATCATACACAAAATAGCTACATTGTAAAGAATATTATTGAAAAGATCTTCTCTGTCCCGTCCATCTGTTGTAATACATTTGTGCGGACCATGTTAGTATCGGTTTTTACTCACAGGCCGGCTGTACAAGTTTAAGAGAAACAGATCATAAGAGCCTATTTATGATGCTAGTATGTGTTTAGAGCATGTGATTGTGATATTTAAAATATAGATGTGTGACTAAAAGTACAAACTCTTTTCAGAAGAAACAACCCAGAAGGAAAAAATTATGCCACTCACCTTACCACGTGGAGGCCTACATCTCATTACAGCATGCTTATCTGCACTCCCACTTGACTCTACAGCTGTCTAGCCAGAGACCAGAATGATACATCTGGAAAAGTTGTGTGGGCTGAGGGAGTTTACATTCATTTTGCAATGTTCACAAGAAAACTAACTGTAGAAAGGTCAGCATATTTTACTTCCATCTACTTGCATTAAATAAAAGCATACCGCATGTTATTTTAACGTTCTGAAACTTGTTTCTCATTAGAAGGCATGAAGAACCCATGTCTTGAAGCATCTAGTGTTTGCTCTGCCATACACTGTTTACTGGCAGAATGCTTCAGCAGGCTTGTAGGGGTAAGTATTAGGTAACAAATGTAGAGCAAGCAACAAAGCAGGTTTGAGATGGAGGAACATTAGAGCAAAGAATGGTTCCTGAACAAGTTTGTAAAGCTGTGATCCAAGAATTGGCATCTCTGCTAGTTCTGAAGTACAAAAATCCTCACATTGAGCTACATCAGTATCAAACACAGCAGTTAAAAATCAATTATTTTAAAACGCTGGTTAAAGACAAAATTAAAACTTGTGTTTGCATTGCCTTACAAACAATTGCTGCAAGGCAAATTCTTCTTCCTCATTAAAATACATGTAAGGAAAAAAAAATCACTGCAGTATATTGAACCATTGTTATGATTCAGAAATTTGTGGATTTATCATCACTGTTCAGTTAATGCCACATGGAGTACACAGCCACATTTTCTGTTTTTTTAAACCGTAGAAATAAAGTCGGATGGGGAAATCTGATAACTGCTTGGACTGATGGTAGGCTCCAAATCTTAATACCTTAGATTTATAACTGAGAACTGTGCAGATTTGTGTATATCAATGGGTCCACCAGGTTTTCTAGAACAGGATATTTTATCTGCTGAGTGGTTTTTGTTCGTTGCTTGGAAGAGGAAAGCTAGCTTTCCTGCCTTTTTTACACTGCCAATTGTTTTACTCAAATTTGAATGAGCTAGTACAAATAAGGAATTCTTTTCTCAACAGCTATGGAAGAAGATACTCCAGTCAAAAACTGGTTTATCACTTCAGCAAATCCTGCCTGTAAATGTCTGGCCAGTGACTTCTACTATTTCACTGGTGTAACTTTCTTTAATTTTGGCACCAAATATCTATTTGTGGAATACTATTGCTGCATAACGGAAATGGAGAATGGTTGGCATGGATGAGCAGTCAGAGCAGCAGTCACCTCTTCTTCAGTAGTTAGGCATCAACCCAGCTATTTTAGGTCCTTTGGATGAGATGTGAAATTGAAATCTGAACAACTTGTGGTCATTAATGACCTCAAGAAAATTTGAAAATAGTTGGGATGGTAATCTGAAATCCTGGCTATTCCCTAATTTAGGTAAATCAATTCTGCCAACCTAAAATCACTTGTTACAACTGAAATTATTCTTCGCTTCCCCCCTAAATCTCTGTAGTGTATGGCACTGATTGGCAGCTGCATCTTATTGCTTATAACGGACTTTGGGATCTCCTGCTGGAGTAAAAGTGCTGTTATAAAAGGAAACATTATTCAGTTCATCTGGTTTGTTTTTTAAATATATATTAAAAATGTAAGATAGCTTTATTTTCAACTAATACAAACATTTTAAAACAGGCAGTTTTGAGCAGCTTAGTTTGTTTCAAAGAATATAGCTTACATGTACATCTTTTGATATTCCAGGATAATACACAATAAATGAGAGAAAAAGTAGTCAGTCCTTCTCTCCCCATCCCCAATAACGAAGACTGACCAAATAATTTATTAAGATAACATGCACCTTCTCATTGACTGAATAGGTAACAATTCCACTCATACAAACGTGAAAAAATAAATTTTGATTGTGAAAAGAAAATCTTATACAGATTTCAATCTTTTTTTAAGAGAATTAAAATCAGGTCACCTTGGCATTGAATGAGGTTAGTTTGAATAGGGTACTGCATAATGTGCTAAGTTATTTAAAAGGCTCAGCTTTGCAATGTTCCAATGAGGAGTGTAGGACTGTTCAAAACATCAAAATGAAGTATGAAATTTTCCAAACTTTGTTCATCTGAACTTTACAAAGTACAGAGGCAACATTAATTTGTCATTATATTAACCCCAGGAGAGTTGATGATTCCAGAGCTGGCTGGTTAGCAATAACGCTTTTTGAGGAAGAGCCTTGTTGAGATACACAGTTCATAGCAATATCAGAAAGTTAATTTACACAAATTATTCACTTTCAGGTTTGGTTGGCTGAAAATTAGTCCAAACCTAATAACAAGATCAGTTATCAACATTTAAAACAGATCATATGTTTTCTAAAACTTGATTGGTTGAAATATGAGAATTCTAATTTCCATATTAGCTACCAATTTTTTTTTTTTTTTTTTTTTTTGAGAGAAAAAGTAGGCTCATAGGTCACTGACAACCTGTCTCTGCAGGAGACGTGGTACCCGTGTGTGCGCAAAATGAACAGTATACAAGGTTTTAGATTATAGATTATTGTTTAGGGGTGGGAGCCCCCAAGCCACTGGGAGTGTTGAGTGTGCATTCAGGTACATTTCAGCATTTATACAAAACTTTACAAAGGTTAACAAATGAATCACCATTAGAGCCCTATAATCTATGTAAGTAGCAGTAAATCCATTTTATACATAGAAAAGCTAGGGCCATGTAGGAAGTAAGGGTTAGAGTTGGGATGAGAATTCAGGAGTCCCTTGTTTAGTTTTGTACTTTCTGCATTAAATCATACGGTCTCTCACACTACTAGACAGACCCTTCTTTTGACCATATGCCACATTGTTTGCTTAGCTTCAGGCAGCTAGCAAAGAGAAGTTTGTGGCAGTCTTCGCTTTAGAGGACTTCCCTTGAAAGTTTTGGGTGTCTGGGATTGCATTGTATATAACCCACGATCTTTGGGAAACACCAGTGAGATGCTCTCATTTCTAGCAATTATTTTACATCCAATCACCTTTTTAAGGTTTTCTATAGGCTAGAAGCATATCTCCTCCCCCCCCCCGATGAAAGCTGAGATTAGCCGTATTTCCAGTCCCTCCCCCCGCTACCCCCCCCAAATTAGGTGTTCTGGGGAACAGGATTGCCAGCACTAGCTTCACATGCTCCAAAGGCTGTTTCTATTCACATTTAATATAGAATTCAAATATATCATCAATATCCCACTGCATTTCAGAACTTAAGACAATTTGAACCACTTGTGTTCAGAATGTTGCAGAAGATTTTGTATCACTCTTCCCACCACAGTCTCTAGTATTACACATTATTACACCAAATAGGGCTCAATACCCAGGGAGGACTAGAATACAGACCACCCTCTCTAGCTGTGTTGGCTCTGCAGTACTAATAGGGGTATATAGTTGAAGAGGCTGTTTTAATCACAGAAATTAGCATACATAACTGAATACACAGGGAACAGTTCTAATGAAGATGATGCTATTTTACAGAGCTACTTTCTGACCAGAACAGTACTTAAAGTTATGGATCTGTTATATGAGCAAGAACCTCACTCCTAAATAATGGCGGTACATGAACTGTGTGCAAGTTCTTCCAACCATTTCCTTTGATCTATGAGCATTGCATTGAGCTTATTCAGGATGACATTCAGCCAGATGTCTCTCATTCAAACATAACTGCCTGATACTTGGGAGACATTTCATAAAGGGTCATCCATGGAGGGGACACAGAGCAGAGAGTCTCAGATCATACTTCTTTACAATATGCTCTAGCTGCCTCACTTGCATACTGAACTGGAATGTGATGATTCCTTGATTTAGAATCAATTTGTACATGAATCCACTCTCATTCAAAGGGCTTGAATTTGTGTATTCTTGATTGCCTTCAAAATATGAGTATCAGATAATACATTCAAATGTATTAACCACCTGCCAAATTTACACCTATTTGGACAAATAGTCAAATTAAAAAGTAGCTCAATATGTCAGGTTTGAAGACATGCGGCCATTGGAAATTTTTCCTTTTCCATATCTTAATGCCAGAGGATATGGGGTTTGTCGTTTCCTTAGACTGTAGATGTTACATGTAATTCAGAATCGTGGTCTGTGTTTCACAAGCATCTTACCCTGTTGTGCTGAAGTCAAGTATCCACAGCAGGTGCCCTGTGTTCCCTTTGCTGATCGACTTATCCACTTAGTGCTTTTTCTATGCAAAGGGCAAGGAGCATGCTACTAATGTCTCAAGGAGATCCTCCCCCACAAAAGAAAATAAACTTTCAGACTATTTTGGGGTATAGCTGTTGATGCCCTCTCCTCCTGTTCTGACCCAGCTGGGCCTCTTTCTTCAGCCGATCCCTTTCAGCAGTCTTTTCAATAGGATCTGTAGTGGTGGTTGATCTCTCCAAGGCCTGCATTTCTGCACTGAGGACCTCAGCCCAGCAAGTCTAATAGAAGCTCCTTGTGCTCTTATCTCCCATAGCCCTATTCTTGGGTCAGTAATAGCTCATTTTGATTGAAAGGTGGACTTTAATGTCTCTTGGAGTCTCCGCCACCACCTGTCCCCTCCTCCCATATCAAGGATGCCATTTTAGGCAGGAGTGTTACTTACTCTATAGCCATCCCATGATAAGCAGTTATATTGAGGCTTGTTCCTAGTCCTCTCCTCTCAGGGATGGAGCAGATAGCATGGACATCTATTAATTTTCTGCTGGTTAATTTTGTTGGAGGGAGTTGGGTGGTATCTCTACTGTTCCCAGTTAAGCAGTCCTTTGGGAGAGGGACAAATGAATGAATAAAAAATAAATCTAATCTTATCCAGGCATATTTGGAGCTGTCTAGCCACCTTCTCCTTTAGGAATCCTCCCCCTCGGATGATTACAGAGAAGAAATAGTATGTGAAGGTGTTACTATTGAGAGTACTTTTATAAAAGGAAGAGCCATACTTCTGAACATTCAAGTATGGACAGGAATTGAAGGTAAAGAAAGTAACTGAAAATACCTATCATCAATGGACTTAGCTTTAAGTAGCCAGGTAAAATATGAGATCATTCCCAAAAATCATCTGGTTGAACCTACGTAGCACCACCACCACCTGGATCTCAGAAAATAAAAGGCCAGTCTCAAATGAGGCAGAGTTTTTCTTCTGTTCTGGTTGATTTGACTGACATGAAAAGGTAAAAGCAACACAGTGACTGCTGAAACTCTCATGAACTACCAGCATAGCAGGAATCAGCAGACCACCTACCCGCTCACCAAAACAGCTGTGCTGGATTATTTCTTACTGCCTTTATAGGAGAAATAACAAAAATATTCTTGTTCTCCTCCACAGTATGTGATTTCTTTAACAGCCTGGTCAATAGATTAATAATAATGTCTAAGCATACCAAAGGATCATGAAGTCTCAATATTAAAGATCCTTTGAGGTTAAAGCAAGTTTTAAGAGCAGGCAAGAAGCTTATTTACAATCTGTTATACTAAGCTCTCATGTTGCCATCATGTCTCAGTAGAGATGTGCCTGAACCCAAACCTCAGCAGATCCATACATCCTGAACAGTGGAAGAATTCAGTTCATAATCTCAGAGGTTGGGCCCACGCTACAGAGGCCAGTACCTGCAGGAAGCTAAGAAATTCTATTTTCACGGTCTATGCAGAGCAGGAAGGGAAGGGGGATAATCTCGTAGCTCAATCTCAGGACTCAGAGCTAGGCGATTTGGGATTATTTCTGGTTCTGCCACAGACTTCCAAGGATGAATATTAGGTACTCAGTTTGTACAGTGATGATCACAGAAAAGGATATAAAACAATCAATACAAAAAACTTTTCACTAAAATATTGAGTTGTTTACTTCTATACTGAACTGTATTGAGTTTCATTCATATATGAATTGAATTAAAGCACCTTGATTAATAAAATTAACAGTAATATCCAAGTACCTTTAAACATTTGTTTGTAATATCGTTTATAAGTATTATTGCCATTTCCTGGGTTGACAATTTCACCCCGTTTATCACTTTCAGCTTGAATTATTTTTTCAGCTGTGGCTCATGTTAATTGTGGAAGAAGCTAATAGATAGGAATGTGAGATAAACATGCCTAATACCTTTAATGTATGTGATGACTTTACCAGGCTTATGGTACTGTATTTACTGTAAACAAAAGGTCATGCTCATAGAGGTAATGGGCCAAACTATGAACTATTCTGCATAGTGACATCTGGGCAGCTTGGTACAAAAGACATACTATCTTCCAAAGTATGATTAGCTACTTTAATTAGCACTGGTGCCACTGACCTTGGGGAGAGCAAACATTGAAAAGCAAGTGTAAACCAAGGAGGAATAAGTCTTTCTGGTTAGCATGCACTGCATTTTAGTAATAGTTGATTAAGAAAAAGATTGTTATTCTGTTGATTTACCTTTTTAGCAGTCAATGTCTATCAAGCTTTTTCTTTTTGGAACAACAGAACGAAATGCAGGGACTGCATGTACATTTAAATATTCTTAAACACAAAAGCAATTCCACAAATACAGTAGGTTTAGACAGCCTAAATTACAAGCACAACAATAGGGTCAGTCCCCTTCACATATTGAAATGCAGGTGGGTTCCCTAAAGAGGTAGTGTGTGTGTTTTAATGAAATAGCATTGATGTAGTTTTGTTAATAATGTAAACTTGTCCTTTCAAAACAAACTAGAAAACTACACCACAATTTTCTTAAAATTGGGATCAAGAGTTAATTTGGGGGCTTGATCCTACCTAGATCCCTGGTGTTAATCACTTATCTTGTGTATAGCAGCTATCGCACTTGTGTGTGTGAGGACAGTAGTTAGTTCTGAAAAACATGCAGATGTGCATTATGTTTTGGAGGGTAGAGCTAAGACCTCAAGAAGTTCAGGAAGTTAGCATGCCACTGATGAGAAATGGATTTAGAAATACTTGTATAGAAATTGAGTTCCAATCCCAATTCACAGCATGAACTGTTATTTTATAAGGACCATGTCAAAGTTGACAGGCCCCAAATGGCATTTACAATAAAATGATAAAGAAATGCCTTTTTGATCCTGAAAAATCATCAACCTTGCAAATCCAATACTGCCACATTGTTAAAATACTAGCTACTCTGCTGGGTGATTAGCTTTAAATCCAGGTTTGTTTTTTATGGCTGTGTATGCAAGTCATGCTGCAGCTCTACTCTGCCATTCTGCAAACTTCTTTGTGATGAGGCAGGGTATTGATACTATTTCTACTGTACAAGAATCCTTCTCTTGGGATTTCCATGATTCAGCATTCCACCCATTAATAACGGATAACAAAAAGTAAAACCAATCTTGTGTGGTATCTCAAGGTAAATATGGCTCTAAACTGTGTGAAATCCCTCATAGCAAATTTACAAATATATGATTTTTACATTGTTTTGTTTAATAGATGCACGTTCTTTCCATTGCCTGTTCAAATGTAATGTATTCAACATATGTTTCATAGTAATAGAGATGGACTATTTCCTCCCCACCCCCAGTTTAAATAGGCGGATGTAAAAGGATAAAGATAATTCTTTGTCATTAGTTTTATTTTTTAATATATAATGCATTTTAATATTGGAATCAAATTAATTATGCAATTGTTTTCTTTCACAAAATGTATACAAAATCTTCATGATTCATGTATCAATGTAGTAGTAGGTGAGCAAGTTTCAATAAATTAGGAAAATAATATTTTCCTCGTGTAAAACTTCCAATTTCTAATGTATAAAATGTTAGGCCTACAATTACAAAGATCCTCCTTATAAAATAGGATATATTTGGACAATATTTCACTCTATTTCCATAGTAGCAACAAGTTAATGATATGAACCAGACATCACCCCTCTTCTGCACCCCCAAATTCCTAGTTAGTTTTCTCTAAATATTCCAAACCTTTGGCTGCTTTGCTGAATAGAATTTCTGAAGTGTTTCTGATTTACACATTGCTAGGCTTGCCAACCAAATGATTAAGAACACTCCCGTCCATTGTCATGCCCTTTTCTTACTTGAAAAGGGTTTTGTGTTTTCATTTGACTCTGTCCCTTTCTGGACTGTAAAAGCAAGGACATTTGTACGAGTTACAGTAAGTGGAGGAAATCAGTGTACTCATTGCAAATTCATATTTTACAAAGATTGCTCTGCATATTTCCCACGCAAAGCTATCAAGAAACAAATGTTACATTTTTAAATGAACTTCTGTGAATCCTGCATTGGAGACAATGCTTTTTTTCTTTTCTTATTGTTATAATTGTAATTTATATTAAATGTAGCCATAATGGAGCTCAGCAGTCTCATAACGGTTAGCTAAATCTAGCCTGATCTTCACACCAACCCATACAGTAGATGGAAGTTATTCATTTTACATGGTGGTTTATGAGGTTGGGAAAGGAAATGGTGTCCTCTATCACCACATGTAACAGAGCGCAGTGGCCCTATCTGCCTTTCAAGGTCCAGTCCAACTTCAGGCTGTGGTTGAGGGATAGAGACCTTGTGTTTTTGCATGGGATAATGCACTCTCTCCCTCCCCCATTGTTAATCTAGTGGTTTCGCTGGCTAACGCAGTACTCCAGACACACACGTGTTCTGATCTGTTTGTACTATCAGGTCAAGGGGCTAATAACCTAACGAAAATTCTTTAAAGTTCTATTAAATGACGCATGATTATTAGATTTCCATTCATCTATGAATATGAAAACAAAGCATGAAGAAAATACTATTAGTTGTCAAATCTTCTAATTCCATCCTAGTCTTGATAGTTATAACTGCCTACTTTGGAAACCAAACCAGGAATGTGCAGCCAGCCTGACCAATGCTGTATCTCAATCAGTTGCCTAACAGCTTTGTTTTGCTGGCATTTTGTATACTCAAACAGTATGAGACAAGATAATGTTGCACTGGAGTCCAAAACTGTCTTGAGAGTTATTTGTCTTCAATTGCATTCCTTTGAATAAGTTTATTTGTTTACACTTTGAAGGGGTTCCCCTCAGTACATGCACCATATAGTAATGTGGCAGTTCTATTTAAAATCTTTAATCTTACTTAGTATTTGTTTTTCAATCTGAGCTTCAGAAGTAATTACTAGGAATCATTTCCATTTGTAGTCCTGCAATAATTCTACAGTATATTTTAAAAATATTTCTGAAATAGGAAAACTCATTAAGAATATAAGCCAGCTAGAAATACCAATTGAATATTTATGTTATGCATAGATATGTCATATTATTCCAAATTAATCATTTGTTTTGACCCAAAAGTACATATTTTGAAAATCTGTTTCAAGGTAGTGAAAAATGTACTTCTAAAAATTAACATTGAAAAGATTCAAGCTTACCACTTCAGTTCTACTCAGTGTTTATTTTCATATTTTGATCGTGGAAATCATGTATAAATCAGACAGTACAAGTTCCTCTGGTCTTGCAGTTGCCTACATGAATGGGTCAACTACTAAGTATAGACGATGTATTTTTAGTATAAAGTCAGGATAATATGACATTTAACTATCAACCAATACTCAATTACAGAAAAAATACAAAGTTTTGTAATATAAATTAATTGCCATTACAAAAAGGCAACTGTAGTAGCTAATAAGGTACAAAAATCTGTAACTTCTATAAATATAATGAAACGCCAGAAACTAAATGAAATAATACATCACAGATTTCTGTATAGCACATCTGAATATGCAAACTAAGACACATAGCACATTATACAGCAAGAAAGACTATCAAAAACATTAACAAGGATTTCCAAAACCACAGCAAATTCTGTTAGTACAAGTACAGGACAGAACATGGAAGCAACAAGATGACCAGCTCAGAACTGCTAGACAAAGGAGGACAGTTGTAAAACATTAGGCGTCAGACAGAAGCATGTCAAAAACAGCTGTTGTTGGATACTGATTGATAATGTTTTTATTCTGACTGCTGAAACACTGCAGACAGACATAGGTCTGAGAAGCCGCCCAGTGTGGGCACATCCACACACACACAAAAACACACACCCAGAAAGTAATTTAACAGATGGCTAAAGAACATTAAACCACAATATCTTTTTTTTTAAAAAGACAATATTCACTGTTTAATGAAGTTGCATGGAAAGTAGCTAGTTCCTAGTGATTGAATTTATTTAATCTAAACGATGAATGCACAGGAAGAGAAAACAGTAATTGAGATTGGTCATCTGAATAAAAATTGTGTGGTGTTCACAGATTCTGTATTAAGAATATTCAAGAATACTTTAGACAAAGAAAGTGTGACATGAATGGCTATGAATTTTTTAATCCCTCCATAAAAAAGGTGAAAGTGTTTAAACATTTAAAATCTACAAATCCATTATAATCCATTCACAGACAGAACCACATTCAAAGTAATGTTAAACACCTTTTTTGAATCCTTAAACAGTTATGAGGTATTGTTTCAACCTGTAGTATAGAGCGATTACTAAGAATATGCACATTGAAAATCATTACAAAAAAATTTCACTGATCCTGTGCAGCTGACATTTTCCTAAAGAAAATAATTAAACATCAAAAGGTCCTAATATACTGTATAAGAGAGTATGGCTAAAGCCACATTCTGATTGGCTAGTTGGGCCTTCTTGATGTCACTGCTATGTAGCACTTTCCAACAGTGCATAGTTGAGATCTCATGACCAAACTAATATCAACCCCCCATGACCTTTCCACCAAATTCACTGTTGGTGTAAATTAATAAGAAGTAAGTGGAGTTGGTCTCATCTACACCTGTTGTGAATTTGATTAATTACATCTAATATGGGCCACAGGGCAGAAAATAGTAAAAAGATTGTTCCTCCCACCCTCTAATTTTAAACTGAAAAGCAGCTAAAGTTTACAATGCTACCTTTTCCCTTCCTCTTGCCCCCAGAGCAGGCTTCCCTTTTGCATGCAGCCTGCTTCCCCTTATTACTCTCATCCTCCTCCAAACAGCTTCTTTTGCAGATGCCTGAGAACTTTAAATTGTTTGTGTTACCTGAAAGAGTGAATTGGAAGCTCTAAATTAGATCCCAATTCCTATTTAGTTCAGGTGAAGGGAGCCCACTCAAGGTACATAGCAATACCTGAGGGGCAGCAAGTGTGCTTCCAATTCATAGAAGGAGAGTTGGGAGCTGGTTTTGAGTAACATGAACAGTTTAAGTTCCTGAGTATCTGCAGAAGAGGTGCCTTGGGGCAGCACATGGGTAAGAAATACAAAGATAGGGGAAGAGAGGAAGAGGAAAGGGTCAGTGATCCCAGATGCTCTCTAGCCAGGAGATTCTAGCACTTTGGTCACTTTCAGCTCTCAGTTTCTATTACACAATTAATTCAGAAGCGACTCAGGAACCCCGGTTTAGTTTTGATTATAGGAAGTGAGTTGAAGAAGCCTCTACCAGGCTACACGCTTATATTGAAGTGGGACTCAGGGAAGTTCACAAGTGAGGGAAGAAGTGATCCAAATAGTTCAAGGAAACTTAAAAAGGTAAAAGTTATAGAAACCAGTTAATTTAACAAAGAGTACATTACAAATAGAGAACCAGGTTTTATAGGCTCTCCCTCACTATTTTTTCTTATCCTCAAACTAACTATAAACTATAATAAACTTAAAGAAATGAACTTTCAGAGTGAAAAGACATGTTGCATAAAGCTCTGAAAAGTAGGTTTTTAAGAAGATTTTTCAAAACCTGAAACTCAGAATCAAGATGGATTTCTATACCCTCAATATGCCATTGCAGGGTATGCATCAAGCAGGATACTGGTGCATGTGGGCAGCTAACTAGACGAGGCACAACAACCAAGATATGTATTAAACATCTACTGATTTCTACACCCTTTTGTGATATCTGGTTTTATTATGAACCAATGAACTGAGAAGCTCATTTGAAAACCAAACTGATTTATATAATTTTAAAACTGCCAAAAGGCATGCAAACGCTGCAAACCTGGGGTGACTGGGGCTAAGGGGTCGAATATGTATTGCATTCCTAGAACTGAATGGAGTTTTTCCAAATTTGTTCAAAACTTTGGTTCTGATTAATAAACTTTTTACTAACATTCAGTCCTCAGCAAATTTCTGAAGGCATTTTTTAAAGTCCTGAAAATAGGGGTTTATAACAGAGATATTGGCAGACCCTTAACTATAGTATAGAGGCAGGAGCACAGTTGTGATAACAATACTACTTTGAGTGAGAGATACAGGAGATTCCTTAATTTAAATGTCACACTTCATGCTATTTATCCAGCCTGCATCCACATCGGAGTTAAAATACATATACTCTTGCTGCTCTTTAATCATAGTCACTAAAAAAAACTGGTAAACTTTATTTTATTCAACCTATTTCATTTAAAAAAATATTATCTACTTAAATTGTATCTGCAATTTTATGCAAGCTACTTTTTATATTCCAGATAATCCAAAGTCCATAGCAAATGCTGATATGTGCACAGGTTGTGTTTGTGTCTTATTTCCCCTTACTCCCACTAACTTCACTGCTTGTGCCTTTGAAAAGGTTAAGAATTAGAATAGTAATCAACCAGCAAGGTATTTGTATTTTCATTCAGTAAGACTTCAGACTAGACTTTGCATCAAGACATTTCCTTGCTTGTAAGCTGATTTACGGGTACTCTCAATGGCCGTCCTTTCCAGATAGCTAGTTTACTGACCCCAAGGACTAACACACAAAGCAATATCCACAAATTCTTATGACACTTACTTTTCAGAAAACATAGTTGGTGGTATTTTTTTTCAAACCTTTACAGACTGTGACTTTGTGCATGCAGAATTCCATATCAAGTATATTTTTATGATAATGCAGGGAGAAAACATGCAGTGAACAGAATTAGTGGTAAACAAAGAGTAACTCCCTATATTTCAGTAGTGTGATGACTTAACTGGAATAATCATATACCCAATTTACATTTATTTTAACAAACAGCTCTTCTGCACTAAATGAAAGTTTATATTGACTGTAAGCTGTAACGCAGTCTTGATACCAAATCATAGTTAAGCAGAATAAACAGGTACAACGATGATTGGAGAGGCAGTCCTCTTTCCTAGCTTTTCACATTCTTGAAGGCTCAAGCTCTCTCTCTTCTAGCAAATTGATCAGAAGGGTGAAGCTGTCTTTTACTGCTTCCATATCATCCAGGGAGCAGGGTTTAAGAATCCAGCGCTTTCCTCGTGCAAGTGGTTCAAGTTCAAAATATTTTTTGATCTATTTTAAAAAAAAGTAAAAAAAGAAAAATTAATATTTCTTTCATATTACAGCTAGTCTCTTGAAAATAAAATGTGGAAAAAACTCAGAGGACACTCATTTTTAGAATCACATCCCACAGCTGTTCTTATACTACAGGTTATATGTTGTGACCGGAAAGTGTCTTCTTTAGGGGTGAGTGACCTGCTTTGCAAGCCACCATTCTACCAATACATTTAATAGCATGGGAGGTCTGAGAGAGAATTATATGCACTTAAGGCATAGAGTAAAGTATATTAAGCAAGTGTTCAAAAAAAGTAAAAAAAAATAACAGCAAGCAACTTCATAAACAGCTGGGCTTGTACTTTAAAATCAACCTCATGACATGCTGCACCATATTGTTATTGATAAACATCTGTAACTACCTGATCAACCAAAATATGTAACGCACACAAATGTAATTGTTAAAAAATTCCCCAAACTTAGGTACTTGATTCAATGGTAAATTACAGTAGAGGTTTCCTGGGAACCTCAAGCAACAGAATGCTAGATGCAAACGACTTACACAACCAACTGACTCATTTGTAGATATACAGCAAAGACTAGGATATTAATGTGATCAAGGTAACAATAAGTATAATGTATGAGAGATGCTGTCTTTCTGTCTCTGATTGGCACATAGCATATTCTAGGTACAATAAAATTAAACATTAGTATTACCATAGAACAGTAGTTTTCAACCTGTGGTCCATGGACCCGTGTGGGCCCACACACTATGTCTAAGATTTCCAAAGGGGTCTGCCCCGCCATTTGACATTTTTTAAGGGGCTGCAAATCAGAAAAGATTGAAAACCACTGATATAGAACAATGACAGTTAAGCTGTGAACCTTTTTGACGAAATTAAATCTCACTGTGGTATTTCTACACTAGTCATGTAGAAGAGATATGAAAAAACTGTAAATTTAAACATTTGTCATTAAAAGTTGTGAGTATCAACATACTTGAAAGAAAATATTTGGGAAGATGTAGCCCCCAGTAAAGATTTCATTGACATTCATGATAGCAGCCATAAAGCAGGAGACACTTTTAGACAAGTAAGGAAAGCCAGGTATATGTTGGCTGTTCTTCCCAAACTCACTGAAAGGTTTTTACTTCTTTTAAACACAATAGTCTCATTGTGGTTTAAATAAATTATCAAGAAAAAAAATAGGTTCAATAAATTCCTTGGTGTTTTTTTTTTTTTTTTTTTCTTAAAAAAGAAGAGGTATAATAGGTACTTTTCAGACTATTTTGATCAATGGATTTCATTAAGCTGTGTTTGTCAAGGAAAATTCCAACATACTTTTTCCTTAGTCAGTATTTGATCCAGAAAACCTATTAATGTCTGACACATCAAATGGACTTTTATCATATAACTGCAATTACATGCATCAATGTTTGCTATTGTCAACAAACCAATAGAAATATTTTGTCCTTACGAAGTTTAGTCTGAACATTCTTGTACCGAGGAATGTTTTTGCAAGAAATATTAACTTTCCGCTCTCATAAAGACAGCCACAAACATGCACAATCATAGTAATTATTATTTTTATTTGTACTGTGGTAGCAACCAGAGGCCACAATCAGGTATCAGAAGCCCTATAGCACTAGACTCATTAACTAAATCTTCTAAAGACTAAACAAGCTGTACATTCTCCTTGCAGCTCTTCAAAATGTCCCTACAACTGTTTTGTTTACCTGGTAACCTAATTGAATACTAGAAGCCTGTAGTAATTTTATTAATTGACATAAATCTGAATTTATGTAGTGTTGTGACAAGATACTTAGATGAAGTGCTAGACAGAAGTCTATATTAGAAATATTACAGTGAGGTAGGAGAGATTACTTATCTACAATTATCTATAAAGGTAACTGCATTACTAGGGATCTTGATCATAGTTATCAGAAAAGTTGATATTTCTATTTAAATAAAGAAGTGGGAACAGCTGCCCGTCTCAGCTCATAAATAGTCAAACCTAGATTTGTTAAACAATGCAGAGTCAGGTTGGTAACAACCTAGAAAGATGATTTAAAATCAAGAGTAGATAAAGTGTAGGAATACTTACCTATGAACAGCAGTTACCAAACCATTATTTACTGTGCTTTCCCTTTGTGTAAAACATTATTAAAATTATCACCAATAGTACAAGTTTAAAATTTGCAATAACATTGCAAAAATTGCCTAAAATCTTGAGACAATTAAGGATTTTGGAACTTAATTTTTAATACTATTAGGATACCTATTTCAGATCATTATTATTAAATCTACATGTCAGTGTGGTAAATCATTAGAATATACAGTAATCTAGTGAAGGTATGTATGTTGAAGTCTTTCATATAGTAGAAATTATACTAAGTCAATTTAGGTCAATGTTTAACCAAAGTACACGTTGAATGCTAAGTATGGAGAGGAAGTGAAAGCTGTACAAAAACATAACATATCAAGGTTTCACTATAGCCATTTGATAAAAGGACCCTGCTGGTGTTAAGCTGACAAATATGGCTGAGTAACCTGAGATTTTCAGACCTCTAACCTACAGAATGCCTACCATACACCGCCTACTGGTAGACCGATGCCATCTGCCCCACTGATTACATACAAGTCTTAATTTACAATCCTATTTATACTAGATGCTTGAAATAGGGCCAACCAAGGCTGATTATCAAAAGGTAATTGCATTTTAATGATGGAGTCCTTGAGCTTAAGCTTTAAAATTTACAATATATGAAATGGGGAGGGGGGAGATAGCTCAGTGGTTTGAGCATTGGCCTGCTAAACCCAGGGTTGTGAGTTCAATCCTTGAGGGGGCCATTTAGGGATCTGGGGCAAAATCAGTACTTGGTCTTGTTAGTGAAGGCAGGGGGCTGGACTTGATGACCTTTCAAGGTCCCTTCCAGTTCTTTAATTTATGAAAATGCACATGGAAAAGAAGTAACAGCACCAAGCACGTTAGTCTTCATGCAACTTAGATCAAAAATAACAACCACTTACCAGGTCATACTGTTGTTAAGATGTAGCCTACAATCATTTTGTACATTTCAGTGACAGTATGTTCAAAAACAAAGTCAATAATTGAGTAATAAAACAGGGCAAAATTCCCTTTGGTAAATTGGTATAGGAAAAATTGTTTTCTTGACAAAAATTTAAAATCCCATTCTTTGGTTTTTTTATTTCTTGGTATGTAAATAAAATATAGAAATTAAATTAACAATCTGGCACAAATATTCTCTCTCTGTGAGGGTAATCAATGTTCCAAAATATCCACAGTCAGAGAACCCAAATCTTGGTGGTTGCTGAAATAAGAGGAAGTTGATCATTAGGCAGTGGCTTTTGGAGTAGGAACCTCTAGTGATGACACCACAGAACAGCTGTTTGGAATACCCATAGGAGTGCAGCTATTCTGAGAAAAAGGCTTGCTAGCTAACTTGTCTCTAATCCAGATATAGAAAGGGACTATTATTAGCCTACCTCTATTTTAGATATTTAACAACAGTGGCATAGAAGGGATCTTCAGAATAATTCATTGTACGTTATTACATTATCCAATTTAATCTTTACACTACAGTGGATGAACCTCAATAAGTCAAGGGCTTTGGGAACTGTTTCCATTATTTTGAAGTCTCTGGAAATTAGTTTGCATACACAAACATTTCTCCTATAATTCAAACCAGTGTTTGCTCTCTTATATATACAAAGTGTGATTCAATTCTAAAAACAAACATTTTCAGACTAAAAAAGAAGCCTGCACTATGCATCTGAGATAAGACAGTGACTCAAAAGCTAGATTGGCATAATTAGGTGCCCTATGTTGGGTATATGGTCTACATTTCTGCTGGAATATTCTCTCTCTAACTTATCTCCCCTCCACCATCCCCTTATTTCTTTGTATTTGTTTTCAACATTGTCTTTACTTCATTTTCACACATTTATTCCTTAAGGGATTTTTTTCTCTCTGCTCTTATTTTCACAACTCTTCTAGGCATGATGCAACCCAACCACCACCAAAATGTCTGAGTGGGTTTGAAACGGTGTGAACAGCCTACCTACCCTAGTTCTTGCACAATTTCTCATCACAGTAGGACGAAAAGGGGGTCATTTTGGAGCTCTTCTGTCTTCTCCTATTGCCTGAATGGTGAAAAGGGTCTCTTCCTGTCCATGGGATATATAAGCTGAATATAAAGCTACAAACACCTGCCTCAGGTATCCTGCACTCAACATACAATTATCTGTCTTGAACAAACTGGCATTTTAAATTATTTACAACACGATTACAACATTTCTAAAAACTGAGGTTAGAAAGAAATATGATTAATTAAATGCACATCACTGTAAGACTTCTGTAACGTCTTCTAGTGCTCCCCATTTTGGGCCTTCATCCCACAATGGGGCCTTGTCATGTTGCAAAAATTAAGTTGTATTGATACTACATTCTGTAATCAATAGCCCCCCCAACATGTTCAATACTATTCTCTCCCAACTGAATACACTAGAAATGTAATTCTCAAACACTGCTTTTTCCAATATGTAGATTAAGCAAAAACTGGCAAAGAATCATGCCCAGATCCTTAGCAAGTGTAAATCAGCATAATAGCATGATGATTGTGGTCCTACACCAATGTACACAGGCTAAGTATCTGGCCCCAAAGTTAATTTCATATGTGACATTACTAATGTGCATCTATTCCATTCATAAAACTCATTTCAGTGAAATGTGCTGATGTGCTATATTCTTATAGGACAACTCAGGAAAAAAATTGCTTTGATTGTACTGATGGCTATGAATGTATTTCAGTATCCTTTTAGATAAAAAAAAAAATCATGCAAATAGACAAATGCACTAAACCTTGTTTGCAGCCTCAGCTGAAATCCAAGTTAAAATGTATTTCAATCATTTGAAAAACATGTCCAAAACAAATAAAATCCTTCAAAAATATCAGAGTTGAGGAAATAATTCTTCCTTATGAAAGAATGCTATTACCACATCGTTACCATGATAGTTTGAGATTTAGACAAAGCTGGATATGGCCCTCCATTTTTTTTTTTTTTTTTTTTAGATAAGCAGACACAAATCCAGTAGTCCAAAAAATTGTCAGATTCATAGAATCATAGAACTGGAAGGGACCTCGAGAGGTCATCTAGTCCAGTTCCCTGCACTCAAGGCAGGACTAAGTATTACCTAGACCATCCCTGCCAGGTGTTTGTCCAACATGCTCTTAAAAATCCCCGATGATAGAGATTCCACAGCCTCCCTAGGCAATTTATTCCAGTGCTTAACCACCCTGATAGTTAGGAAGTTTTTCCTAATGTCCAACCTAAACCGCCCTTGCTGCAATTTAATTTATTTGTATTAGTTATTCAAAATTAATCTTAGAGCTGTTTGAAGAGTTCTGCTTCATTGCTCAGTAGGTATAGTAGACTGTCTCAATTTCTCTCCAAGGGAGAGAGGGAAAAAGGAAAGACTTTGATCGATTGGAAAAAATAAACAGAATGCTTGCAAAATTTTTCTTTCAATGACCTGTCCAAGAGTGACATTTATAGGAGGCTCCTTACCTCAAAAGGTTAAAACTAATTCATAACTGATCAATATGTACTTGACATATTGTATTTGGATTGGACTGCACTGTTGATTGTTGTGTGCAAATGCACACAATGGAGACGAGGTTAAAGTGCTCTTAAAATCTGCCTCTAACAAATTTATAAATGTTACGAGTTCTGTTGCTGAGTTTACTGTCACTCTGATTTCTGAATCTGTGAATGTGAAGATCGAACTTAAAGCATTTAATTACAAAGCATAAAGATTTTATGATAGAAATCATGTTACTGAGTTTTTATTTATTTTTTAAATGTGACCCTGCTTAAGGGAAAAACGTCTGTATTTTTGAGTAATCGCAGTTGCACTGGTAGACACTGCCTAGACACTGCTCTAGGTTAAAAACAAAAAACCATTTCCATCCTAACACTTGTTTTTATAATGCTCATAACTAGTGAAGGGCAATAATGGTTATGAAAGGGTTGTGAAATTTGTGTTGCTAGGTTACTTTGTATGGTTATGAAGCATTTGAAATTTTGCTTTTAGCAAAAATTGTAGGTCCAAAAGCTTTTGCAAATGGGTTTCTGAAAGTCATTTCTAGTTCAAAATTTTTCACGTAAGTTCTACTATGGCAATAGCTGACAATTTTGGCTTGTGAATTTTGACTGACAGGGATAAAGAAACACACATGCACTTCACAAATCATTTAAGAAGTATCCAATTTACACAGTGCTTTACAGAATAGATACTCTCCTCCCTCCTTTTTATCATTCGTAACCTCCAGACTCTCCTCTCCTGAATTTGACCTTCAGATCATAAGTGATTCAGTCTTTTGCCTGCATTTTACAGAAGAATCTGAAGTGTTTTCAAGGGGGAGAGAGAGGATGCTTGACAAATGAGAATGGAAAGACTGTACTAGAGAGAGTGCAGCATGGTACTGGCAAACCCAAGTGTCGGAACCTAAAGAACGGAGGAGAATAAGGTGATAGTTGTGAAGCGTGTGGAGAGTAGTGGTCATAAAAAATGTCAAAAAAAAGTCACATTAGATATCATGATAGAGGGACCAGAGTTGTTGGCAATTGGGGGGGAAACAAAAAAAGCCGCGATCGGCGGCGGCGGCAGTTCGGAGGCAGGTCCTTCACTCCTAGAGGGAGTGAGGGACCTGCCGCCCCCAAATTGCTGCACATGCCGCCCCTCTCCGTTGGCCGCCTCAAGCACCTGCTTGTTAAGCTGATGCCTGGAGCCGGCCCTGAAAGATACACAGACACATTAGGACACGTGAGGAGGGCTGAGACAGCAAGGGACCAAAAGTGGTACAGAGATCTGTATTAGAGACTCTCCATGCCAGCCAGGACATAGGTCCATGTTGAGGAGTTGCCAGTAGGTCAGCTCTTTCCACACATCCACTTAGGAAGGAAATGGATTTATTGTGCTAACTTGTTCGCAGATAATAGTAAAAATCAGGTAATTGGTACAAAATTTTTGCCATAATTTTTTTCACCAAGAATAGCCTATTTTCCAGAAAAACCCTTTGATTTTAATTGTCATGGGCATGCTCATAGAATCATAGAATATCAGAGTTGGAAGGGACCTCAAGAGGTCATCTAGTCCAACCCCCTGCTCAAAGCAGGACCAATTCCCAGCTAAATCATCCCAGCCAGGGCTTTGTCAAGCCGGGCCTTAAAAACCTCCAAGGAAGGAGACTCCACCACCTCCCTAGGTAACGCATTCCAGTGTTTCACCACCCTCCTAGTGAAATAGTTTTTCCTGATATCCAACCTGGACCTCCCCCACTGCAACTTGAGACCATTGCTCCTTGTTCTGTCATCTGCCACCACTGAGAACAGCCGAGCTCCATCCTCTTTGGAACCCCCCTTCAGGTAGTTGAAGGCTGCTATCAAATCCCCCCTCATTCTTCTCTTCTGGAGACTAAACAATCCCAGTTCTCTCAGCCTCTCCTCATAAGTCATGTGCTCCAGACCCCTAATCATTTTTGTTGCCCTCCGCTGGACTCTTTCCAATTTTTCCACATCCTTCTTGTAGTGTGGGGACCAAAACTGGACACAGTATTCCAGATGAGGCCTCACCAATGTCGAATAAAGGGGAACGATCACGTTCCTCGATCTGCTGGCAATGCCCCTACTTATACAGCCCAAAATGCCGTTAGCCTTCTTGGCAACAAGAGCACACTGTTGACTCATATCCAGCTTCTCGTCCACTGTGACCCCTAGGTCCTTTTCAGCAGAACTGCTACCTAGCCATTCGGTCCCTAGTCTGTAGCAGTGCATGGGATTCTTCCGTCCTAAGTGCAGGACTCTGCACTTGTCCTTGTTGAACCTCATCAGGTTTTTTTCTGCCCAATCCTCTAATTTGTCTAGGTCCCTCTGTATCCGATCCCTACCCTCTAGTGTATCTACCACGCCTCCTAGTTTAGTGTCATCTGCAAACTTGCTGAGAGTGCAGTCCACACCATCCTCCAGATCATTAATAAAGATATTAAACAAAACCGGCCCCAGGACCGACCCTTGGGGCACTCCACTTGAAACCAGCTGCCAACTAGACATGGAGCCATTGATCACTACCCGTTGAGCCCGACGATCTAGCCAGCTTTCTATCCACCTTACAGTCCATTCATCCAGCCCATACTACTTTAACTTGGTGGCAAGAATACTGTGGGAAACAGTATCAAAAGCTTTGCTAAAGTCAAGAAATAAGACATCCACTGCTTTCCCCTCATCCACAGAGCCAGTTATCTCATCATAGAAGGCAATTAGGTTAGTCAGGCACGACTTCCCCTTCGTGAATCCATGCTGACTGTTCCTGATCACTTTCCTGTCCTCTAAATGTCTCATAATTGATTCCTTGAGGACCTGCTCCATGATTTTTCCAGGGACTGAGGTGAGGCTGACTGGCCTGTAGTTCCCCGGATCCTCCTTCTTCCCTTTTTTAAAGATGGGCACTACATTAGCCTTTTTCCAGTCATCTGGGACCTCCCCCGATCGCCATGAGTTTTCAAAAATAATGGCTAATGGCTCTGCAATCTCACCCGCCAACTCCTTTAGCACCCTCGGATGCAGCGCATCCGGCCCCATGGACTTGTGCACGTCCAGTTTTTCTAAATAGTCCCGAACCACTTCTTTCTCCACAGAGGGTTGGTCACCTTCTCCCCATGCTGTACTGCCCAGTGCAGCAATCTGGGAGCTGACCTTGTGCGTGAAGACAGAGGCAAAAAAATCATTGAGTACATTAGCTTTTTCCACATCCTCGGTCACTAGGTTGCCTCCCTCATTCAGTAAGGGGCCCACACTTCCCTTGATTTTCTTCTTGTTGCTAACATTGTTGCTCGAGTCTCTCTCTCAGACTACTGGGGGTCACTTAGATAATATGATGAAGAGAGTGGTATAATAAGCTACAGAACAAAAAAACCCGTTGGACGCACAGGAAAGAAAAAGTCTCCATATGCAACCAACCTTTAACGGGGGAGCCTGAAAGATGATTCATTCAAATGGCTTACTGCCTCCTGGTCAATGGTGACAACACCATCTAGTCTATTTGGGAGTGGTGTGAGAGAACAATCTCACCTCCTATTAATATTAATGCAATTAAAAGGCGGTCACACAACTTCCTCAGTCTCCAAACTCTATGCTGAACAGATGAGTTCAGCACAGCCTTAGAAAGAAAGGATTTGTTATTTCATACATAAATCAGGAGAAAAGAAGTGACAAATATGTCAAATGGAAACGAGACTGACTCTCAGAGACAGCACTGTTTTAACAGACAATTCACTGTCCTGGTTTCTAAAACCAGCTCTCCCACTGGCAAGTCACTTCACCTCTCTGCCTGTTTCCTCCTTTGTCTCAGTTGGGGTCTCTAGGTGCTACTGTAACACAAATAATAAACGACAAATTTCACTGCAAGGCTGAACAGATCTCAGGTCAGTCCATAGTGAATTCTAGTTATTGTACTGCCTATAGAGATATCACACCCTTAGAAATGTATTAGATGTATAGTATCAAGTATTAGATGGTAAAAGACCTAAACATTGTAAAGCTGATTGTTAGCAGTGACTAAAGCCAAAGACATTCAGAACACGTGAAATCCTACTTCCCCCCCTATTTATGGCATACCCACATAATACATGTGAACTTTTTTTGAAACAGCTACGCAATAACACACGCCTGAGGGACACTATTAATGTACTCAGATGCATACTACTTAACATATGTCCTAAGATAGTTTATTTATTTTATATGTACAAATATGTTTTAAAATGGTATCTTATTGCATATATCCCTTTAAGAAAAAAATACTTCAGTGTCTGCAAAAATAATTGTACAAGATACTAAAAACATACAACTTTTACTAATTTCACTAAACCGCTACCCCTATATAACGCGACCCGATATAACACGAATTTGGATATAATGCGGTAAAGCAGTGCGCGGGGGAGGAGGGGGGCGCGGGGCTGCGCACTCCGGTGGATCAAAGCAAGTGTTCGATATAACGCGGTTTCACCTATAACGCAGTAAGATTTTTTGGCTCCCAAGGACAGCGTTATATCGAGGTAGAGGTGTATTTGATTTATTTGGCTTGATTACTATCAGGTCTGACACAACACAAGAAACTAACACTGGCTTTTTAAAAATTAAATCTCTCTTGCTCAAGATGCCCTAATTGGGTTATATTTGACTTTCAGGGTTTTTTTTTTTTTTTACGCAGATTGTTGGTGTTTCATGGTTTGTTTTATTACAATGTGAAAGTTAAATACGAAGTAGAATGTTCACTTTGGCAGGAAAAAAATTCTAGTTTCAACTTTGGCTTTAGCTATTAATAAAAACGTAACCTCAGGAATACTACTTATACAAATATTTACCTAGTAAATACACCTGTTGTGTAGCATGTCAAGTTAAAATAATCTTTAATTATCCAGAAATCCAGAGACCAATCTATATTCGCACCCTACACACTACCGGAATAATCTTTGTGCATGCCTTGTAAGTTATCATTTGAAAACTCAATTTGCTGGTCAGTATTGTCTTGGTAAAATGTGTGTGGAAACACTGTATGTGAAATTATAAGACTCCCCTGGATGTTATTAACCCATGTTCCAAACCGCACAGTCCTGCCCAGGTAGAAATCAGGTCTGTCCTAAACACAGGAAAGAATGTGTGCTTGCCTTAATTTGCATGTAAGCAGGAAACAGAGTCAATCAATCATGGAGGGAAAACAAAGGAAGTTCAAACAGGTGAAAAAAAATCAGCAGGGAACATCCTTCCATATAGACTGTCTCCTGGGTCTCAGCTGGGGATTGAAACTATAAAAGGAGGAACAAACTCCCCAATGTACCCTTCTTTCCCCCTGCCCAGGGCTGGCTCCAGGGTTTTGGCCGCCCCAAGCAGCCAAAAAAAAAATATAAAAAATTAAAAAATAAAAGCTGCGATCGCTATCTGCAGCAGCAATTCAGCGGGAGGTCCTTTGCTCCCAGCGGGAGTGAGGGACTGTCCGCCGAATTACCGCCGAATACCTGGACGTGCCGCCCCGCTCTGGAGCGGCCGCCCCAAGCACCTGCTTGCCAGGCTGGTGCCTGGAGCTGGCCCTGCCCCTGCCCATCGCATTCACCTCACCTGAAGAGGCAAAAGCAGCAGCCATTGGATTCTGGGGAAGGGGTCCTGACCCAAAGAGTCTGGTCAGTAAGACTGCTGAAAGCATGTGAGAAAACTTTGCTTTGAATCTAATGTAGTTTGTTAATTTAGGCACCAGTAGGAGTTTTATCTTTATTTTTCTTGTAACCATTTCTGACTTTTATGCCTCATTTCTTGTACTCACTTAGTCATCCCTTTGTAGTTAATAAACTTGTATTATTGTTTTATCTAATCCAGTGTGTTCAAGTTGAAGTGTCTGGATATCTTCATTTGGGGTAACAAGTTGTGTGCATATTATTCCCTTAAAGGACTGATGGACATAATGTGTTTGAGTTCTCCAGGGGAGGGCTGGGAAGTACAGGACATACATTTCTGGAGGAAGATCCAGGACTGCGGATGGATTGGGGTCACCCCGCAACATAACCAAGGCTGGTAAGAGCCAAGGTGTGGCTGGCTGTAGCATACACACAGACACAGCTGGAAGTGACTTACATGCAGAAGGCTGTTTGTGAGCAGACCAGGGTGGAGGCTACAACAGCCAGGCATTGTAGGCAGGGGTGACTCAGCTACTTATTAGTCTGGATTGTACCCTGGTATGTCTCAATCCCTACTATGAGGTCCAATGACATGTCCAAAACAAAGCTTTCAGTTCTGATCTTAGTTAAATGGTGTATAGTTGTGTTTTCTAAATAGCTGTAGATGCAGAAGAATTACTGCATTTGTCTATACATGTGTATCTATTTAGAAACAGAATAAATAGCATTCATACATAGAGTGCTCATGTTCAAAAGCCCCAAAACACTTTAGGTCAGATACAAGTCCATAAGAATAGAGTTCCTAAAAGTCCCGCAGATTCCCATTTTTATAATACATAAACTGATCTAAGCAATGACTTAATACACGCACAAGGTAACATTTTATTTATCACCTATTTGAATTATATGTGTCAAAGTGCATAATGCAGATTTTGTGCATTATTTGTGTAGTTATTGAAGTTAACAATTCTGTGCACTCTTGCAACTGTAACCAATGCTCACTCAGTATTGCCCTCTGTCCCCCTCAAGGGCCTGGCCATGAAAAATGTTAGCGTTTGCTACAGCCTTTGTGCTAATAAAGCTGGGTGTTTTAGTTCAGACAGGAGAGGTTCATATTTTTGATCCTTGCTGTCAACAAACTACCAAAGGAGAGTGTGTTACAAAGAAAAAAGCACTAATTTTCCAAAAAATGGAAAAAGAAAATAGGCATTCATCAAATAGTTTGATTTCAGGAAGATGGGAAATTAGTGGGAAAAAAACCTTAAAAAAAAAAAAAACCCACAGCATCAGGGTCTCACAGGCTGATAGACAGCAGCCTCCTTTTTCTCCATTTGAAACATAATTTTGTCAATGTTTTTCTCTCTCTGTCATAGCACCTGTAAGAGAATTTAATTAAAAGGTACTGCAGATACCAATACTTGAAGCTAATGAGTCAAGATGAACCCCAATGGACAAAGAATTTTCCTCAGCCCACATTTCTTTTCCTAGAAACTCCCTTCCTCTCCACTCATCCAACAAATATCCCCGCTAGTGGCAACTAATGGCACAATGAAGCTATAATGTCTCTTTCACATTACTTTTCTTTTTTTGTGCACAATATAAATCCAAACCCTACACACTTACAAATTAAGACGTATTACTTGAATTTTTGCTTAAAATAGAAATTACCCTATAATTAGATAGCTGACTAGAGCTTATAAATGATAAAAGTCAAAAGGGTTATAGTATATAATTAGCATCATTGAGAATATACTAAAAAGATAGCACCCCCTCCCCCTTCTAGTACTTCTTGGTAATGTACTTTTAAATATGCCTAGCTAAAAAGATCTTAAATTGGTACAGAATAGAGTTAGTTAAGAAATGTTCTGTACACCGAAGGAAGTTAATGAGTTTAAGTCCCAAACTCACATATCAGAGACAACCAATTATCGTGTCTGAAACACAGGCTTGTAAAACTATCAGTTACTTGTAAAATGGTCTGCTACACACGAGTAAGATGTTGTTTAAATGGCCTAATTGACTAGATGCATTCACCATGAAATTGATTCTTTTAAAGCATTATTTTTTGAACTTGATACAAGTTAACTGCATCAACTGAAAATGGGAAAAAAATCTGGCATTATAAAGTGTAGGTTTCAGGTATGAGTTCAGTTTTTTATGAGGTCGAGGGTTACTTGAATGAGAAACTCATCAAGTACAGACAGTCATGTCTAGGGCACTAACTGAAAAGGTTTAATACAATTAGACTATTCTACCATTTCTATGCCAAGATGTACGGTATAAGATCCAGTACTATTCCACCAGAGCCTGTGCAGCTGTAAAATAGCACAAAGGAGGTAAGCTACTGGATCAAACATCTTTTAGGTAAGAGAGAAAGATCAGAATAAACCTTAGAGGTCTTATTTTACTACAGCTAGTGAAGTAGCATCATATCAGTGATATTGACTCTTTGAATAAGATTACCATTTAAAGCTTTTTTAATAACTGAAATGTCCTTTTATTCACGTTTTAAGTTTAACTTAAATTACAAATTACTAATTGGACAGGGTACCATATATGCATTCAGATCTATTGACCTATGATCACTAAATAAACTAACATTTGCAGATTAATTTTGTATGTTAAATTCAATATGCTGGCTACTGAAAAACAGTACACAATTTACCAGGTGTCTAAATACTATCTCCACATTGCTATTAATTCACGGGAACTCCTTAAGCTAAAATAATTGACTTTGTATTAGTTTAATTCATCATTTTAAATTTACTTGTTCTTTGGAAATGTTCTAAGGAAACATTTCTGATTGTCGATAAAAAAGGGAACTTCGTAGTTTAGAGGGTCGATAAAGCAGGGGTAATAATTTGAAAAAATAATAAATGAATAAAACAAATGTGTTTTATGGCCCAGAGGTACTGGAGTAGCATATTGTGCTATCAACTAAAATTCTGATTTGAGAGCAGATTCAAATTCTCAGGTTCCAAACGGAAGAAAGATTTGTATGTTGTGAACAGTATGCTCAGTACCCATCCAAGAGTGCTAGCCACATTGTTCTTATAAGACCAGATGTAGACAGAATCATAGAAATTACAGTGTCATCATCTTGTCCTTCAGCATATAGGCAATGTGCCACAGTGGAAGGAATCTGAAAGAGGAAGTCAGAGTCAAAGATTAAGGCCAGAAGGAACCACTAGATCATCCAGTCTGACCTCCTGCATCTTACAGGCCACCAACACCACCCAGTAGTACCTGCACACTAAACCCAACCATCAAAAGGAGACCAAAATATTACAGCCCACAGAAGATGAGACTACTCTGTGCCACCGACAAAGAACAGTAGGGACCAAGGAGCACCAGCATTCAAGGCCCCTGCAATAGCAAGTGACCCACATGCTGCAGAGAAAGATGAAAAAACCTCACGTCACTGCCAATCTGACTTGGGGGAAAGTTCCTCCCTGACGTCACACATTGCCATGACTTAGACCCTGGGCATGAGTGCAAGAACCAGCTCCAAGCACCTGAGAGAGAGAGAGAGAGAGAGAGAGAGAGAATGTTCAATACCATGTCAGAGCACTGGCCCTCTGTGCCCAATGCCTCATCTCAAGCCATGGCCATCCCTGATGCTTCAGAGAAAGGAGATTAAAGAAAGCTTTCCAGAATACAGTGTGTGTGTGGGAAAATCCTTCCTGACTCCATTATTCCAGATGCAGTCCTACTAGTGCCTTGTTCAGTGGCATTAATAATTTTCTCTCTCTACTGGAAGTGCCTTGTCTAGTACATTCTATGATTGCATTTGCCTTTTTCACACTACAACACATTGGAGGCTCAGGGTCATCCTGTGATCAACCCACACACCCAAGTCTCTCTCCTTTGTTGCTTCCAACTGATGAATCCCCAGCTTGCAGCAGAAATTTTTCTTATTAGACCACAAGTGCAGGATCTTGCATTTTGTACTATTGAATCTCAGCCCATTTCTGTCATTCTAATCTTCCAGGTCATCTTCCTGTATAATATTCTGATCCTCCTCTGTATTGATGAGGCCTTACAACTTTGTATCATTAGCAAATTTGATTAGCACACTCCTACTTTTTGTGCAAAGGTAACTAATAAAAAATATTGTAAAGAGATCAACAAGGAAATGGGTTTAGCTGACTTCAAGGTATTGAAACAGTGTGTTTCTAAGCATCTTGGAACTGGCATTGCAACTAGCGTTCACCTTTCAAGGAGAGGAAAGACCCTATTCGGGCACAGACTGGCTAACCTAGTGAGGAGGGCTTTAAACTAGGTTCGACGGGGACAGGTGAGCAAAGCCCACAGGTAAGTGGGGAACATGGAGACCGGGGAGATGGGTCGGAAACGAGAGGGAGTGTGGGTTATATTGGCAGAGAGAAAGGAGAGTCAGGACAAAACTGGGAGGAAAGATCAAACCAGTATCTTAGATGCCTATATACAAATGTGAGAAGTATGGGGAATAAGCAGGAAGAACTGGAAGTGCTAATAAATAAATACAACTATGACATTGTTGGCATCACTGAAACTTGGTGGGATAATACACATGATTGGAATGTTGGTGTGGATGGGTACAGCTTGCTCAGGAAGGATAGACAGGGGAAAAGGGGAGGAGGTGTTGCCTTATATATTAAAAATGTACACACTTGGACTGAGGTAGAGATGGACATAGGAGACGGAAGTGTTGAGAGTCTCTGGGTTAGGCTAAAAGGGGCAAAAAACAAGGGAGATGTCATGCTAGGAGTCTACTACAGGCCACCTAACCAGGTGGAAGAGGTGGATGAGGCTTTTTTCAAGCAAATAACAAAATCATCCAAAGCCCAAGATTTGGTGGTGATGGGGGACTTCAACTATCCGGATATATGTTGGGAAAATAACACAGCGGGGCACAGACTATCCAACAAATTCTTGGACTGCATTGGAGACAACTTTTTATTTCAGAAGGTTGAAAAAGCTACTGGGGGGAAGCTGTTCTAGACTTGATTTTAACAAATAGGGAGGAACTCGTTGAGAATGTGTGAGTAGAAGGCAGCCTGGGTGAAAGTGATCATGAAATCATAGAGTTTGCAATTCTAAGGAAGGGTAGAAGGGAGAACAGCAAAATAGAGACAATGGATTTCAGGAAGGCAGATTTTGGGAAGCTCAGAGAGCTGATAGGTAAGGTCCCATGGGAATCAAGACTGAGGGGAAAAACAACTGAGGAGAGTTGGCAGTTTTTCAAAGGGACACTATTAAGGGCCCAAAAGCAAGCTATTCCGCTGGTTAGGAAAGATAGAAAATGTGGCAAAAGACCACCTTGGTTTAACCACGAGATCTTGCACGATCTAAAAAATAAAAAGGAGTCATATAAAAAATGGAAACTAGGACAGATTACAAAGGACGAATATAGGCAAACAACACAGGAATGCAGGGGCAAGATTAGAAAGGCAAAGGCACAAAATGAGCTCAAACTAGCTACGGGAATAAAAGGAAACAAGAAGACTTTTTATCAATACATTAGAAGCAAGAGGAAGACCAAAGACAGGGTAGGCCCACTGCTTAGTGAAGAGGGAAAAACAGTAACAGGAAACTTGGAAATGGCAGAGATGCTTAATGACTTCTTTGTTTCGGTCTTCACCGAGAAGTCTGAAGGAATGCCTAACATAGTGAATACTAATGGGAAGGGGGTAGGTTTAGCGGATAAAATAAAAAAAGAACAAGTTAAAAATCACTTAGAAAAGTTAGATGCCTGCAAGTCACCCGGGCCTGATGAAATGCATCCTAGAATACTCAAGGAGCTAATAGAGGAGGTATCTGAGCCTCTAGCTATTATCTTTGGAAAGTCATGGGAGACGGGAGAGATTCCAGAAGACTGGAAAAGGGCAAATATAGTGCCCATCTATAAAAAGGGAAATAAAAACAACCCAGGAAACTACAGACCAGTTAGTTTAACTTCTGTGCCAGGGAAGATAATGGAGCAAGTAATTAAGGAAATCATCTGCAAACACTTGGAAGGTGGTAAGGTGATAGGGAACAGCCAGCATGGATTTGTGAAGAACAAATCATGTCAAACCAATCTGATAGCTTTCTTTGATAGGATAACAAGCCTTGTGGATAAGGGTGAAGCGGTGGATGTGGTATACCTAGACTTTAGTAAGGCATTTGATACGGTCTCGCATGATATTCTCATCAATAAACTAGGCAAATACAATTTAGATGGGGCTACTATAAGGTGGGTGCATAACTGGCTGGATAACCGTACTCAGAGAGTTGTTATTAATGGTTCCCAATCCTGCTGGAAAGGCGTAACGAGTGGGGTACCGCAGGGGTCTGTTTTGGGACCGGCTCTGTTCAATATCTTCATCAACGACTTAGATATTGGCATAGAAAGTACACTTATTAAGTTTGCGGATGATACCAAACTGGGAGGGATTGCAACTACTTTGGAGGACAGGGTCATAATTCAAAATGATCTGGACAAATTGGAGAAATGGTCTGAGTTAAACAGGATGATGTTTAACAAAGACAAATGCAAAGTGCTCCACTTAGGAAGGAAAAATCAATTTCACACATACAGAATGGGAAAAGACTGTCTAGGAAGGAGTACGGCAGAAAGGGATCTAGGGGTTATAGTGGACCACAAGCTAAATATGAGTCAACAGTGTGATGCTGTTGCAAAAAAAAGCAAACATGATTCTGGGATGTATTAACAGGTGTGTTGTGAGCAAGACACGAGAAGTCATTCTTCCGCTCTACTCTGCTCTGGTTAGGCCTCAGCTGGAGTATTGTGTCCAGTTCTGGGCACCACATTTTAAAAAAGATGTGGAGAAATTGGAAAGGGTCCAAAGAAGAGCAACAAGAATGATTAAAGGTCTTGAGAACATGACCTATGAAGGAAGGCTGAAAGAATTGGGTTTGTTTAGTTTGGAAAAGAGAAGACTGAGAGGGGACATGATAGCAGTTTTCAGGTATCTAAAAGGGTGTCATAAGGAGGAGGGAGAGAACTTGTTCACCTTAGCCTCTAAGGATAGAACCAGAAACAATGGGTTTAAACTGCAGCAAGGGAGGTCTAGGTTGGACATTAGGAAAAAGTTCCTAACGGTCAGGGTGGTTAAACACTGGAACAAATTGCCTAGGGAGGTTGTGGAATCTCTGTCTCTGGAGATATTTAAGAGTAGGTTAGATAAATGTCTATCAGGGATGGTCTAGACAGTATTTGGTCCTGCCATGCGGGCAGGGGACTGGACTCGATGACCTCTCGAGGTCCCTTCCAGTCCTATAATCTATGAATCTATTAAAAGATAAAAGTAATAGCAATTTTTAAAAAAAGTACATCAGAAGCAAAATGCCTGCTAAACAACCAGTGGGGGACACTGGACGATCGCGATGCTAAAGGAGCACTCAAGGACGATAAGGCCATTGCGGTGAAACTAAATGAATTCTTTGCATCGGTGTTCAGGACTGAGGATGTGAGGGAAATTCCCAAACCTGAGACATTCTTTTTAGGTGACAAATCTGAGGAATTGTTGCAGACTGAGGTGTTGTTAGAGGTGGTTTTGGAACAAATTGATAAACTAAACAGTAATAAGTCACCAGGACCAGATGGTATTCACCTGAGTTCTGAAGGAACTCAAATGTGAAATTGCAGAACTACTAACTGTAGTTTGTAATCTATCATTTAAATCAGCTTCTGTACCAAATGACTGGAGGATAGCTAATGTGACACCAATTTTTAAAAAGGGCTCCAGTGGTGAACCCGGCAATTACAGGCCAGTAAGCCAGACTTCAGTACCAGGCAAACTGGTTGAAACTATCGTAAAGATCAAAATGGTCAGACACATAGATTAACAGAATTTGTTGGGGAAGAGTCAACTTGTTTTTTGTAAAGGGAAATCATGCCTGACCAATCTACTAGAATTCTTTGAGGGGGTCAACAAGCATGTGGACAAAGGAGATACAGTGGATATAGTGTACTTAGATTTTCAGAAAGTCTTCGACAAGGTCCCTCAAAGTAAGCGGTCATGGAATAAAAGGGAAGATCCTCGCATGAATTGGCAACTGCTTAAAAGATAGGAAACAAAGGGTAGGAATAAATGGTCAGTCTTCGGAACGGAGAGTGGTAAATAGTGATGTCCTCCAGGGGTCTGTACTGGGACCAATCCTATTCAACATACTCAAATGATCAGGAAAAAGGGGTAAACAGTGTGGTGGCAAAATTTGCAGATGACACAAAACTACTCAAGTCCCAAGCAGACTGCAAAAAGCTACAAAAGGATCTCACAAAACTGGGTGACTGGGCAACAAAATGGCCGATGAAATTCAGTGCTGATAAATGGAAAGTAATGCACATTGGAAAACATAATTCCAACTATACAGCCTGAAGGTCTGCCAACTGAGAAGTAAAAGGCAGAGCACACTGAGCAGCAAAATACTGATATTTGCCTCAGGAAAAAACCAAACAGTTCATTTCCTCTCTTGGTAAAAGTTAAAATGGATTAATTGTGGCATCCAGCAAAAGCAGGGTATCAAAATGATCAGCTGGGTTTAGATTAAAGGTAGACAAACAGGATGAGCAAGTGCAACTGGGTCTTCTTAAGCAAGGTTCCTACCACTGACTACCACAGTGGTTTGTAGCATGACTGGGTCTTCATCTTTAAATCTGTGCTTGAATGAAGCAGGCCTATTTATTTTATACAATAATATATGCAACAAAATAACCCTTCTGCTATAAATTACATATTTCATTAAACCTTATATAATAGAGCTAATGAAATTATTTTTTTCTGTTCCTTTACTGGATGACATTTAAAACAGGATAGTAATGTTTGCTTAGCTATCTGTTCAACAACTCAAACTCCTGTTTGCGCAAATACCCTTGTTCACATAAGTTCCTTTGTTCTCTCTGTTCCTATCACTATCACAACTTGGAAAAGATGATAATTTCATTGTCAATTAAGAAACTTTTTAGTATATGTTGTATGAGTCCAGTGAGATGTATGACTGTCATAGCTCTATTGTATACTTCAGCTAAATTTAAATTGGTATTCCACAGAAGAGAAGTTGACAATGATACCATCATAAAAACTTCCAAAAGAGAGCAAGGAGATTTGTTCTGTTAACACTACAACAAGTCAACTTCAGTCATATTGAGACTTCCTAGTGACTCAAAGGGATGATAAGCTTTAAAGAGTCTCAGTGAAGTAACAAGCTTTTCCGGAACGGTTCATTTACCTGTCGGTCATCCTAAGTTAGTGGAAAAATTTATAAATCCAGTATTTTAAAAATAGACATAGCAGAAACCACCCCAAATTATTTTAATGTGAAAATATCAACTGAAAATTGTAATATACATGTGTGTATTGTATTTTACACAATTGTTGCTTTCCTGGAAATTAGGTTTAAATCCATTCATTCTTGTGTAAATTCATTAAACTGTGAAAGTTAATCAGCAACTGGAGGGGGAAAGAAGAAGGACAAGAGAAGACAGCAGGAAGGATAAAATTTGTGTTCACAGACATACAATGCAGTCAGCTTTGAGATTTTTTTCTTGTGTGCATTTTTTCTGGAATGGAAAATTTGAATATGAAGTGCTAGATTAAATATAAACTTCTTAACATTAATGTAAAATTAATGTATTAAGTACATACACAGACATTGGAGAATCATATAGATATCCAAAGAATGTATCTCAGTTAGGGCAGACTGGGGGAAAAGGTGAGTCCCAAAATGAGAGAGGAAAGTATGGTCCAGTACTAGCTTAGGCCATAGGAGAGTTGAATTTTCCGCTCTGCCACAGATACCCTGTGCAACTCTGGGAAAATCACTTAGTCTGTCTGTGCCCCATCTGTACAATGTCGACAACAGCACTGTCCATCACAGGGGTGTTCGGAGGATAAATACATTAAAGATTGTGAGGTGCTCAGATACTGTGATCTTGGTGGCCATCTAAGAACCTTATACAAGAGAAAATCAGATAAAATTTCCATTCTGGATCCTGACCTCTCCCTGAATCTGAGACACTTGGAAAGAAGTAAGGGGAAATTAGTTAGGGAAAAAACAAAACGATGCAAAACATTCCCTTTCCATAAAATTAATTGCATTAATGCATTCTGGGACCTTCTGGAACTGGTTATATCTGAATAAGATCCAGCACTTGATAAACCTAAGTAGGGAAGATTTGGATGTTTTCAAACAGAATCATTTAGTGTGAAAGGAAATGAATAAAGATTCTCTTTTCCTGATCTGGTCAGTTCTTCTAAGGCAGTGGTTCTCAATTTTTCCAGACGACTGCACTCCTTTCAGAGGCTGATTTGTTTTGTGTACCCCAGGTTTCACCTCACTTAAAAACTACTTGCTTTTAATCAGACAAAAATATGAAAGTGCCTCAGCACACTATTACTGAAAAATTGCTGACTTTCTTATTTTTACCATAATTATAAAATAAAACAACTGGAATATAAATACTGTTCTTACATTTCAGCATATAGTATATAAAGCAGTATAAAACAAGCAATGTCTGTAATTTTAGTTTGTATTGACTTTGTTAGTGCTTTTTATGTAGCCTGTTGTAAATCTAGGCAAATATCTAGACTGATGTAATCCCTGGAAGACATATGGATATCCCCAGCGGTACACTTACCCCTGGTTGAGAACCACTATTCTAAGGTATGTAATTCACCACTCTCCCCACATCTAGCAGTTGTCATGCTCTCTTTTGAGTTCGGAAGCTTTGGACAAAACAAGAGGGAGAATAACTTTGTGCAGTACAAAAGGAAGAATTAATTGTGGTAATGAATAACTCTGCAGCACAAAGGATAGCCTTGTCCTTATGGAAGATGTAGTAAGGCCCATATCCAAGAGCAAAGATTTGAGACTCTTTTGGCAGCTAACATTGCAAACAGGAAGCACATCTTTATGGAAAAGGAACACACGGAATTGGATGCTATCTGTTCAAGAACGGATTGTAATAGCTTGCAGCACTGTGGCTAGAGACCTAGATGATTCTGCATTTATAATACCATTTGAAGTTAGCAGGAGATATGGCGATGATAGCCTCAGGTCTTTGTCAGCCTGTAAGAAATGTAAGAATTTGGAAACCTAGTTTTCTGGGATTAATCTTACTATCTTGATACCAATAGGAAAATGTTGTCCATACTCTTGAATAGGCTTAGAGAATTGGAGGGGCCTGGATACAAACTCTACACTATTTTGGAAGTGTACTCCATCTCACTGAGTTTTCTTTTCAACAGCCAAAATATTAGGTGCAGGTAGTCTGTACAGGATACAGGAATGGGCCCATAGGTAGGAGATCTGTGATCTATCTGCTGATAGTTATGCCCCTTTTATATGGATCAACCTGATGGAGGCTAGGTGATCTTCTGCCCAGGAAAATACTGCATTACTTTGGCATTTAGACTAATTTCTTCTATCTGCCTGTCCATGTATATGTGCTATGATCCCTCATGTCCAATTGAATCAAAACATGCTTTCCTCTGTTGATTTTGAAAATTGATAAGGGAGGAGTGGTGCACTGAAGACAGAGAATCAGGTTAGAGGGCAGAAGGCACATGGACATGGTGGAGCCCAGTATTTGCTGGAAAGAGGTGCCACCGCAAATGTCTTGGTCTTAAGAAGTGGCTAAGTTCCAGGTTATTCCGTTTTATGGCTGTCTACTATCTGATGAAGATTATCACAGAAATACTCAATTACACTGGTCTACAATTTTTGAGAAGTCGTCTGCTTCAGAGATAAAATGTGCTATTTATTATGTATTTAGATGTGCTGAATTCAAATATGACAATTAAAACAACTGATTGGCTACTGTTTCTAAGATATTTAAGTTTTTACATTTTAGGTCTATGTATATTGTGTAGATAGTAGAGTTTTAATCATAAATTGTAAACCTAGGTCTTTTCATGTGTTTATGGTTGCTTTACATGATAATATTTCACCTGTCCTGTTTATGCAACACTTTAAAAATCAGCAAAAGGGTTATATAAATAAAATTTATTCTGAAACAAAAGGCAAAAAACTATTATGTACATAGTTTAGTCCTATTCAGTGTCTACTCGGCGCTTCTTGGCTTGTCTCTTGTATTCATTAAATGGAGCATCTCTTGTCACTGTCCAGCAATAGTCTGCAAGCATTGATGGGCTACATTTGCCCTGATAGCGTTTCTCCATTGTTGCAATGTCCTGGTGAAATCGCTCGCTGTGCTCATCGCTCACTGCTCCGCAGTTTGGTGGAAAAAAAAATCTAGATGAGAGTGCAAAAAATGTATCTTCCGTGACATGTTGCAACCCAGGCTTTTGTATGCCTTGAGGAGGTTTTCCACCAACAACCTGTAGTTGTCTGCCTTGTTGTTTCCGAGAAAATTTATTGTCATTAACTGGAAGGCTTTCCGTGCCGTCTTTTCCTTGCTACGCAGTGCATGGTCAAATGCATCATCTCCAAGAAGTTCACGAATCTGAGGACCAACAAAGACACCTTCCTTTATCTTAGCTTCACTTAACCTTGGAAATTTTCCACGGAGGTACTTGAAAGCTGCTTGTGTTTTGTCAATGGCCTTGACAAAGTTCGTCATCAGACCCAGCTTGATGTGTAAGGGTGGTAACAAAATCTTCCTTGATTCAACAAGTGGTGGATGCTGAACACTTTTCCTCCCAGGCTCCAATGACTGTCGGAGTGGCCAATCTTTCTTGATGTAGTGGGACTCTCTTGCACGACTATCCCATTCGCAGAGAAAACAGCACTACTTTGTGTATCCAGTCTGCAGACCAAGCAAGAGAGCGACAATCTTCAAACCGCCACAAAGCTGCCACTGATGTTGGTCATTGTTTATGCACCTCAAAAGTTATTTCATGTTGTCATAGGTTTCCTTCATATGGACTGCATGACCAACTGGAATTGATGGCAAAACATTGCCATTATGCAGTAAAACAGCTTTAAGACTCGTCTTCGATGAATCAATGAACAGTCTCCACTCATCTGGATCGTGAACGATGTTGAGGGCTGCCATCACACCATCGATGTTGTTGCAGGCTACAAGATCACCTTCCATGAAGAAGAATGGGACAAGATCCTTTTGACGGTCACGGAACACGGAAACCCTAACATCACCTGCCAGGAGATTCCACTGCTGTAGTCTGGAGCCCAACAGCTCTGCCTTACTCTTGGGTAGTTCCAAATCCCTGACAAGGTCATTCAGTTCACCTTGTGTTATGAGGTGTGGTTCAGAGGAGGAGGATGGGAGAAAATGTGGGTCCTGTGACATTGATGGTTCAGGACCAGAAGTTTCAACCTCTTCCTCGTCTGACTCAAGTGAGAATGATTCTGGTGCATCAGTCCTTCTCCGTGGGGTACTGGGCGTATAGCTGATGGAATGTTTGGATAATGCACAGTCCACTTTTTCTTCTTTGACACACCTTTCCCAACTGGAGGCACCATGCAGAAATAACAATTGCTGGTATGATCTGTTGGCTCTCTCCAAATCATTGGCACTGCAAAAGGCATAGATTTCCTTTTCCTGTTCAACCACTGGCAAAGATTTGTTGCACAAGTGTTGCCGCATATGTATGGGGTCCACATCTTGTCCTGATCTCCAATTTTGCAGTCAAAATAAAGGTGATAGGCATTCTTAACAATAGTGGTTATACTGCGCTTTTGTGATGCAAAAGTCACTTCACCACAAACATAGCAGAAGTTATCTGCACTGTTCACACAAGTACGAGGCATCTCTGCTCACTTTGGCTAAACAGAAATGTGTCCCTTTGCAAAATCAAACACTGACAAATAAGAGAGCACAACACTGTATGATTTCTAGAGCTGATATAGGGCAATTTGTTCAGCAGAGTAATGTAAGCTCCATTATGATTGCATCATCCATGACTTCTAGGAATAACATGATGCAATTCATATCATGTATGATGCAATACCAGCTTCAGATTGCATCATTCATTGTTTTGCCTAAAAAGCAAGTACTGTCCAAACCCAGTCATAAATTTATTCATAGATCCAGTCAAAGATGTATTTTAGTCATTTCTGGTTTAAATTGAGATCCCTTCCCTTTATAACTCACTTATCCTCCGCCATTCCCAAGTCAAGGGTCGTATATACTGACCTAATAGCATATCTTGAAAAGTAGAGCCAATCAACAATTTTAAGCATCATTTTCATTCTCTGTGAACCAGAATTAGTAAAGTTTGACTACATTTATTTCAGAAGCATTTTGGCTGTAGAGCAGTGTTATCTAACGCATTCCTTTCTTTCAAGGGAAATTTAAATATTCCTATTCATTACTGTGAAGTCACAATCAACTTTCACCTACTTGTTAGACCAACGTCCACAATAAAGATTCCTTCATTCCACCCAAACCAAGCCTATTTTCAAGAGAACAGTGGGAGGCTTGCTTTAGAGCGCTCACTTGAAGCTTTGGGCCTAAGTCATTCCTGGAACTACAGCTTTCAATTATACTAATTCCAGGGATAAGCAAACAGAATTCTGACACAGCATAGACTCTCTCGGTTCCCAAGAACGTTTTACACAGAACATAGCATCACAAAAGCAGCATGAGTCAATGAATTTCAACACTAATACTACACATTCTGGAGTGATAATATTTTAAATTCTTTTTAAACTACAGTCATAACAGCTTAATTAAAATTAAACTATTTGATTCCACTGCAGTTTTGCTGATAGTCACATTTTCTTTCTCACAATGATCACAATGCCAATGAAATGCATTTATTGCCACCAAGAAAAAAAATGTAAGCACTTTGAAAGAAATTACGCAAAAAAGTGTTTAATAAGGTATTGCACATATTACTTTAACTTCTGAAACCAGTCTTTCTGAATAATTTGTTCATTCTGAGTAGGTTACAGTGTTCAAGAGCTGAACACAATTCTTTCTGGTGCACTTAACATGGGAATGATTATTCAAGCGTTTCATCAGTATAAAAAAAGAAAATGGAAAAAAATGTAAGAATTTGTTTTGACGTTAACCAAGAACTGTGCTTGCTAAACAGTCTTGTTGGTTTTTACACCAGGTGTGCTCTCTTGGACGGAGGGAATACAGGGTCATTTTTCAATTGTTTTTGTAGATTTAATATTGAAAATAGTACACAAATCATAAATTTTTCAATGGTTTTAATACTGAAAATAATTTCAATGGTTAGTTCTTATACAATTCAATAAATAAGTACAAAATTGACAAAATTACAACTGCTGAAGACAGTGTATGATATACAAGAGACTTGAAACTACAGAAGAACGGACTTAAGTTTTTTGTTGGTTTTTTTCCCATTCAAACTGCAGTAATACAGCATGCTTACCAGAAGGCCATTCAGTATATTCCTCCTTAATAAGTTAATGTTGTTTGATTTTTCTTATCATTCTACTTTCATCTGCATATTGAAAAATGACTCATCAAATCCATTCTTCTAATTTTCATCAACCAACCAATTAAAGTTTATTGGAAGGAGCACATTCAGCATGACAAGAAATCCATTACATTATCAGGATATTTTTCTTGTCATTTGTTAGACTAGGGCAAATATTTTTTTTCTTTAGAACTGTAGACAAGAAAAGCTTTCCCTTTGGAGAACTAAGAGGTTGTTATCTAGAATGGGTTTGCAAATAAGCAGATGGGAAAGAGTCTGGACAGTGGTATTTTCCCATGCCACTTGCAAAGCTGCAGTACATTAAGGAACTCTATGATAATAGTACCACTGCTAAGAGTAGACCATCATCTGATAGGACAAAAAAGAAAATTCTCTGTGGACTACAGCATTCATTTGACCTCACACACACTGCTTATGTTGACCCTACTTAGAATTAAGGATATTGGGGTAGATTTTCAAGGCACAACTGGCAGTTAGGCAGGCACCTAATTTCCAGTGACTTGCAATGTGAGTTAAGGTATCAAATGGCCATTTGATACCTCTAAAAATCTCCCCCAGTGTCACATAGTAGAGATGCTTCCAGTTATAGAGTGGCTGCCCTTCTTCTCCTGTAAGAGTTCCCCACAACGAGAGGATTGTCTGTGCATGCATTCAAGAAAATCTAAAAACCTCTCCACATTCCCACTCTTCCCCTCAATTCCCTGCTAATTTATTTTCAAGACATTTATTTTGGCAGCCAGGAAACTCATTCTTCAATCCTAAACAAAATCCCCTAATTCTCAAAGAACTAAAGATTGGTGTAGGAAAGAGTGAGCTGGCTACCCTGTAAAGAGCGATCAATGCGGTGTAAGTAGACAGATTACCCAGTAGTAATAAACTGCAATAATTTGTAAATATGACCAGTCTTGAACTTTTCAAACTAATTCCTCACATGGTTATAGATTGATCTAGTATATAATCTGTTACACATTTTTTATATACCAGTTATGACTACAGTGCCCCTTTCTTATGTAGGTCCCTTACTAAAGACAAAATGGCAATGAGTAAGTACCTTTCCTTACTCTTTAAGATATGTTTTAATATACAAACTCAATTATATATATGCATTTATGTAAAATGGTTCAGCCCCTTCTCCAAAAAATGTATATGAATGCTATTTGATGAGAGAGGTATTCTTCTTCTGGTGCTTGTGCTTTATATACAGAGCTGCTGCAACGTGGTAGGCAAATTTTGTTCCATTACCCCTCATGTACAGCAATATTAGAAATCACAGTAATGCATATTCGCAGCAATAACAGATGTTCAAAAGATAGCTGAGGCTTCTGTTTGGTATGGAGCCAAGATGACAAGCTACTGAAACCTATTAACAGTGTATCCTGACTGTGTAAAGAATCATAAGGAACCATATGATGTCTAGAAAGAAAACAGGAAAAATAATAAAATGTGATCATAAAGTTAATATATTTTTATTAATACCTGGCAACCGAATAGTAATAGACAATTTAAATGTGTACAGCAATATAACTGACTTGTGTCAGATGCATAGTTGAGAAGAAGATGCAGACATTCCAATATTTATAGCAAAAGAAAAAATGAACCTGACTTGATTTGGCATAGAGAGCTTTATGTCTCATACTGAGATTCACCTGAACATGGAGATTCTGTGAAGAATCCAAATAATGAAACACCTTCACTTTGCCAGTGACAAACATCAAACAATTAGAGATGTCTTCACTATAACAAAGATTACACATTTATAGTGTTTCTTGAACCTATAAGAAACCTACCAAAACTACCAGAAAAAAATTGTTAACATTTAAAAAAAAAAAAAAAGAAAAAGTATGTTGACAAAGGATAATGTTCAAGCAAGTGCTTATACGGCAGACACTAACGAGTCTCTACACTTTCTGCTGACTACAAGTCATTTTTAAGAGAGATACAAGTCAGTCCGACCATTCTCATGCAGACCAAGAAACAATGATTCCATTAGGTATTGGCGACAGATATTTTGTCTGGAATTAATTTAAGTTTCTGATCTTCTAACTAGACTATCAGTGTGAATAAAGAGGCAACTGATCTTTCTGGTTAAGTCAAGGTTAATTCTTTTGGGACTTCAAATCAGTAGCATAACATGGTCACCCAGCCATTGAAGGGTTAGACTGTGCTCTCAGCAACTGGTTAAGGTATTATGGTTTTATTAGCTATCAAAGGATCTCAGTGGGCCTACAAGCATGTGCTTAAGTGCTTTCTCAATTCAGGGCCATAATGAGTTTTCCAAAAGGTACACAATGCACATATTTTAGGATCAATTCAATAATGTTATAAATGGAAATACAAGTAATAGATTGCATAAGATATCTGGAATTGAGGCATTTCAGTCCTGCCCTCAAATATGCATGTGAACATCAGCACCTATCAACAAGGCAGCTAACTTCAAATGATGCATGGTAATGTTCATATGAGGGGAGGATTGAGTCCACAGTAGGAGATGAAAGATGCACTTATCCTAGGGTACAGTACTACATAGTAAACTGCTTATGATTCTTCAAGAACTACATGACATTAGGAAAATCTTGAAAATAGTACACTACTCTTAGTTACAGGAAGTGGTTTGAAGAATTCTTTAAACAGTCACAAAAGGACCTAAAAAAGAAGTATAAGACTACCTACACATGTCAAAAATAGCTATACCTCTGCAAGACGACTTGCACTGTCTGAAAGATGAATGGCATAATCAAGGACTATCTGCCTCTATTAGTAGCTATTGAAAGAAATGTTTGTTACGCACATCTAGCAACCACCTGAAAATTCAGGGCAAGGAAAGGAATCAAGAACATTACAGCAACCTGAAACTACCAGGATTATTAATAATAGCAGTACTGTAAAGTTTGAAGTATTTTGGTTTTGCCTTTACAAAGAGACAAAGAGTTAAATTTTGAAAAATCAAGTTTTATAAACGTAGAAAATATTTTAACTTAACAAAGGGGATTGTTATATAATGTTGAGAACTAATGGTTGCTAAGTACAAAACTCCTAGGTTTTTTTTTTCAATTCTCCCACTAAAGAGTGGGAAAGTCACTTTATCTTCTCCGTCTCAGTTCCTCATCTGTAAAATTGAGTTAATAATATTACCCAATCATAAAGGCATGCTGTAAAGCTAACATTTCAGTTAGCTAATATAACATTGGTGAGATACTTGAATGATAAGGTGATGAGCACCTGAGGAAAGCCTATAAATACATACACATGGGGATGCCAGATAGGACCTCACATGAGGAAGAAAAGGGATGACCTTTAAAAAAAATGTTTTGCTGTTCATTCTTAAAGGCCCAGGCATATTTATACAATATTTAAAGATGGAAAAGAAAAGGATTGCAGAATAAGGAAAACCAAATTCGGCCTTATTTAAAAAGTAGTGTCTGTCCCTTGCTTACCTTCTTCTTGTCTTTCAGATCCAACCAACTGGACAAGAACCATCTGCTGCAGCATCACAGCCCACCAGGACAGGAATAGCTTGGAGAACCATGGCATTACTTAGCCCACAGCTGTTCTCTCACGACTACTGAAAACGTGTCCAAGAGCCAGGTCATACTGCCTTGGATCTCCCACAGAACAGATTGCAATGACTCAGGATCTTTCTGGGTCAAGAAAAGTCAGCCAGGCCGCACTGTTGTCCATTTAATACACAGAACCAATTATCCGGTCTCGTTTCCATTCTGAGTATCCTATTTCCAGATTCTTATTTAAATCTGCTCTAAAAGAAAGCCATGACAGAGGACTGCCTCTCAGCAGCAGTTTGAAATAAAAAGTTTAAGTTTTGGGCATGGGTGGAGGCAAAGGAACGGCAAAGAAACCAATCTACAACCCCAGAGGAAAGTAAAACCATATTAAAGGTGACATTATTTTAGATGAATTTACAGTTAATCAAACCACACTGAACAAATAAAACAAAGTTATGGCATCACACATGCACTCTGGCTGTGTTTTCCCGAGGCCTCTCTGAAATGAGCATATATAACCGTACCCTAGAGTGTGTTAGCTCTTACTGTGTTTATAAAATGGTTACTGTAGTGTTTTCACTAATTAGCAGTAGGTCAGGAGAGTATGCTCTCAATTACATAACTCAGTCTTCATCAGGCAGTCAGCCAGATTGCTCCCCAAGTCCATGACATTTTATAAGCGATTCTCCAGCAAACAAAGTTCCAGAGCAGTTGAAATTGGATGAGATAAACAATAACTAATGAACTAAATAAGGAAATTAATGTACGTTTCCTTTTGTGTTTGTACATCCGATACTGTTATAGACCGAATGTTTTTCATGTCATTACAACATATCAAGAATGACTCAGTGATACCTCCCTCCTCCTAAAAATAAAACAAAGTAGTAAATGAAAACACAACAACATTTCCCAATCAGAGTTTTAACCCTAACAAGGGCCAAACGCTCCATGAAGTTCACAAAGGACTTCATTGGTGATATTGATTTTATATGGAAGGCATTCATATAGGGTTTTATACTACAGCCTATTACTGTACTAACAGATAGCTGTGATAAATAAGTGAAATAATACTCTCTTAATCAGTACATTACATGTTCTCTAGGCACATTTTCTTCTTTTCCTGACTTCACTACACTTCTATTAATATCAAACATGCATCTAGAATATCAGATATAAAAACATGCCATCAGGCAATGGCTGGAATTACAAATGTGTCTTTAGTAAACTATACAAACACAGAAAAAAGGAAAACAACAAATAGTTTCCAGCATAACTTTAGTATTACAGCTCAGATGTTAAAGCAAACAAATATACATAAACTGATGGACATAAAACATTTTGCTGTTCATGTCATTTTACTTTTGTGTTTTAAACCCCAAAGTATAACTGAAATTTTGAAACATCAGAGTGAGCAGTGTAACTAAATACATGAGGTCATTGACCGTGATTCAACTTCTCCCTGATGTTAACTCGAGACACCGAAAAAGGAGACAAGGAAAGTAACGGGGAAATTGTATTTGTCTGACCTTGTGACAGACCCATTAAAGGCTACAAGTAATTTGAAAGGTAGCATCTGGGTGTAGCAGACAATGAGAATTTGGAAAGTTGCCATGCCCTTAACTCCTCCTTTAGAAAGTACTCTTCCAGCAGCTGCCTTTTTACTCCAACGGGAGTTCCTGCAGGTCCAACCACAAAAGTATTTATGAAACACATTCACAATTTTGCTGCCTGCTAGTCTGAACTTTAGGTGTTAACCGGTGGTTTCTTAACGGCTACAAACAAAATACTGAGGCTGCTTAGAAGACCAAAAAGATGAAGAATTGCTCAATAAATATTTTATGTATGTGTAAGAAAACATGGGAATGACACTGGAACGCTTGTTTTTGAGACTAGTGAAGATGGAACCACTGTAGAGGCATCACATGCGTCTGACGAAGTGGGTATTCACACACGAAAGCTTATGCTCCAATACATCTGTTAGTCTTAAAGGTGCCACAGGACTCGCTGTTGCTTTTTACAGATCCAGATTAACACGGCTACCCCTCTGATACCGTAGAGGTGGATACTCTCACTTTTTGGTAGGTAATGGGAGAGAAATCAGTACAATGCAAACCCTGTTCTTGTGCAAGCCCAATGGTCTGCTTTGAAGCACCATTGTAGTCTTTAAAATTGCTGGGTATCTGGCTGATTTAAAGAGGAAGAGTGCTTCAATTAAGAGTAAAAATAATCTCCTGGAATTACAGATGACAGAAGTCCAGCAACTCCACTTACTAGTTCAGTTAAATACAATGGGCCACCATGTGGAGAACTTTCAGAGTCAGTGTATAGTAAGCAAGGAGAAAGTGATGGTAACCTGTTTGCTTTCAGCTAGTGACTATTACTATTTCCTCTTTGGGAGTATTGGAAGCTGAGACCATGGCCAGTGGTGAATACTGAGGATTGTGGAAAGTGAAAGTGTAACATAGGCAGCAGATTGTATCCAGACAGCTACTATACTACCAAAGTGATTTTTTTCCAGGTAATGGCTTTTTGAATCAAGGGAGTCAGGCCGAAAGTCGAGCTGTTTTAAGAATCTAAGCAGCTTATTTCTGTTTTTGAAGGTTCTGATGGCTCCAAAGCACAGACCAAAATTAGGGTTACCATATTTTGAGCCTCCAAAAGGAGGACACTCCACAGGGCCCCAGCCCCGCCCACGCCCCCAGCCTCGCCCACGCCCCAACTCCGCCCCTTCCCCAAAGTCCCCGCCCCAACTCCGCCCCCCTCCCCTGCTTCCCGCGAACATTTGATTCGCGGGAAGCCTGAAGCAGGTAAGGGGGGTGTGGGGAGAGGAGGCGCGGCCCAGTCTGGCCCCCCCGGCGTCTCCAGCCTGGGTCGGCTCAGGCCCTGGGATGCCGGCCCCGGGCCCGGCCCCCGGCCGAGCACCTCCGGCCCGCCCAGCACTGCCGGTTCCCGGCCCCCAGCCCACCCAGCACTGCCGGTCCCTGGCCCGGCGCCCCCGGCCCAGCACTGCCGGCCCCGCATGTCCCGATTTTCCTGGACATATCCGGCTTTTTGGGATTTCCCCCCAGACGGGGATTTGGAGCCCAAAAAGCCGGACATGTATGGGAAAATCCGGACGTATGGTAACCCTACCAAAATAGACTGCTCAGTTTGAAAAGTTTCCTAATTGCTGTGCCTATGAAGGGAGAATTGTTCAGAGAGACTAGGTATCTTTGCCTTCCTCCTTACTGTAAAGGATACCTTAACTAGAACTGTGGACATAAATGTTGAAGAGACAACAGGTTTTGGGCCAGATGCAAATACAAACTCTATTTAAAAATTGGATCAAAAATAGACTCACAAGGAACCTACTAGAGGGCAGTATGGAAAAAACACATGACACCATTAGTCAATAGCCTGACACAATTCAAGAGATTCAGAGTGAATCAGAGAACACAGAGACCTTTAATACAGCTGTCAATTAAGGACAATGCCCTCTTGCATAGGAAGCTAGAAGTGCTTGAGAATTCATCAAAGAACAGCAATTTAAATATATTTGGACTTCCTGAGGGAGTTATTCCCATGGAAACTTTCCCAGCTCTTGTAGAATTTATATTAAATGAGTCACTTAATCCCTGCCCTCCCTGCCTCCCCCCCCCCCCCCCCCCCCGCCCGCCCTGCCCCAAGTTTTACATCCTATTATAGTTTTCTGTTAATTCTATTAGGGAAGGAACTCTTCATCTCATGTTGGTACTTTATATCAGACCTATCCCTTATGGTAAAAACTGGTTAGGTTCATATTATTTTTATATTATGTGGGAGAGGGAAGAAATTGTATATATAATTACATATACAAAACTATGTTAAAAGAACATTAAGGTAATAAAATCAAATAGTCAGAAGTTAGGATAAGTACTAAGTGCTTCACAACCATTCATGAATTTATCTTCTCAACACCTCTGAGGTATTATCCTCCCAATTTTACAGATGAAGAATTCAGGTACAGAGAAATTAAGGCCAAAATTGTCCACTTATTTTGGATGCTCAACTTGAGACTCCTATCACCTGATTTTTCTGAGTACTTAGCATTTTTATAACACTTCAGCTTCTTCAGTACTCAGCTTTTTTAACCATGAGACCATCTTTCTCTTCTTGCCACTCCCGCCTCCTCTCCAGCATTTCCTAACTTGTGAGTGTTTCACTTTGCAACCTTAACGTTCTTTTAACTGTTTTGTTCCTCCGTAGGCTTTTCTTATGTTTATGTAATTTTTTATTTAGGTTTTTAAAAAAACATTTAAGTGTAAAAACTGAAATTTCATCGCATGAAATCATACTGACCCCCACATGGGTCATCAGCAGAATTGGGACCTTTAGGTCCACACCACGGACTTCGGTCACTTGAGCGGATTGGAGTCCTGGCAGCAGCAGAAGGCTGTTATTGTTATCCCCTAAGTAGACAAGATACTAGAGGGGGGATGAGGCACACATCTTGCCAGTGGTTCACAACTATCTGCTGGACAACAAAGGAATGCTGAGACTCAGGACTCTTGGTTTCAATTCCTAGTTCTGGAGAAGAGTGTGCTCCAGTTGTGTCCTTGTCCCAGTCCTCCGCCCTTTCCAAGCACCTATCGCCTGCCCCGTCTCCTACTCCAGCACTTCTCTTTCCCCTAGAGTTCCTGCTCATCCCCTCCTCTGTTTCCTATCCTTGTTTGCAGAGTTTCTGTGTCCCCCGTGGCTCTGGGAAGGGAGAGGAGAGGCAATCCCATTTCTACTCAGCAAAGCACTTAAGCGCACACTTAACTAAGTAGGGGAGTAGTTCTATTGAAGTCAAAGGTATTTAAGCACACACAAGTGCTTTTCTGAATAGAGATAGGATTACGGCTGTGCCTAACGTTGAGCATGTGCTTAAGTGTTTTACTGAATCAAGGCTTAGGAGCTAAGTAGTATTAAGTGCTGCTGCTTGCAAAAGGAGCTTCATTGCAATCTCTTTTTCTCCCTTAACTTAAAGTGGAGGATCTTGCTATACTTCAGCTTGTCAGTAAACTCTGCCTTTTTTCTTTTCTCTCTCCACATAGTAAGTTCCATGAACAGCTCCCTTCAAAGAGAGAAACCATAAGATACCTTCCTTCTTCAACTGTAACATCCACTAACATGGGCAGCACTGAAACTTTCATTAATTCCCTCACACTCCCCGGATGATTTTTGAAAAATGCCTTTTACTCATTCTCAGACTAGGACTAAATTTCTTTATATAATGTAAAGAACGACTGGAATGATTGTTATTTAGCACTTCAGGAGCTCAGCATCACTGAACCTCAGGCCACTTAAATAATCTATATTTAGGCACTTCTTTAGCAGTTTAACTTCAGGCTCCCAGATTGGAAATGTCTCATCTTAGATTTTTCATCATAGCAAAAGAAAAAAAAAATCCTTAACTAGAATTTCCTTTCAATCAAATAAAATGGAGGTTTTCAAAACAGTGTGGTCCATCTTCATTATACAGCAGCACACAGTGCCAATATGGTGTCTTTGTTAAGCTGAGTTTTGATATAAATATAGCGATCTACCTAGAAAAGTATTTCCTTAATCCTGAGTACAACTAACTTGCAATATGAACTGACATAGAGCAAAATACAGATATTCCTTCTTTTTGAGTTGTTTCTTCTTACCATTGTATCCAAAAAACTTCAATAAAACCATTCAATTAAAGAATTTTTTTTCCCCAGAGATAGCCAGAACTCCCCCCCCATAGCTGACTTTGCAGCCACACAAACTAAAAATAAAACGGGAATTATGAAGTCAACTAATGTGTTATCTATTACAAAGGGCAAAAAGAATGTAGCTTGCAGTGAACACAAACTATTGCATGCCTCAAAGGAAGACAGCATCATCCTACATCCTACCAACTGGTAACAGCAGAGCCAACAATTACCCTTAACAAACATGACTATACAAAATCCCCTCAAACACAGATCCACACAAGAATTTGGGATAACTGGCCAGTGTCATTTGCTGTTGATACCAAAGATTAGTAAAGAAAATACAACTCCACAGCTAGGAATTTGTCAAAAGCATAAAAGGAATTTGCCTACATACCACCAAGATGCTATCTACCACACTCCCGGAATCAAAGCACAGTGGCAGAATCTAAGTAGAGGTTCCAACAAGTAAGCTGATTTCTTAACATAAAGCATTAATATGACCAGAGGCACAGAGAGCTATTAGCATGAAAATATTAATTTAAAAATCCTCCCCAGTGTCAAACAATACACATTCATGACATGGCACTTTAACAAGTTACTGATAAAATATTATTTATTGGGCTACCCCTAGGATGGTTAAATATTTAAGAAGTAAAATCACTCAATGCAGAGTTAGGAGAAAAAAAGCCTTATTTTACACAATCCTCACTCACATATCCATGGAGGGATGAATGATTTCATATAGCAGTTGTATCGAGAGACACCCTGAACGTTTGTAATATTGCTAATGAATTCACCAGTTCTAGGAAAGCCCACGTACTTGAACATTTGCTTCATTTTCATCTGCCAAAAAATGTAATAAAATGGAATTTAGTGCCTAGCATCATTTCTTGTTCCTTATTTATATCTGGAATTACTAAGCACTCAATTAGGACACGATACTCTTTTTTAAAATGACTTTTTGTATAGAAAACTCATTTAGTTCCATGTCTTCTTCAGAACATCTGTTTCTCCTTAGACATGCAGTACACAACTTATGATCCAAGGATATAACTGGATGGAGGAAAATGAACAAGAGTCCAAAAGCAAATATAACCTTGATCAGATTTATCTAGTTAAACCAGATTGTGTGTTTTATAAATATTGTTTTTCATCAGTAAGAGTTATTCTCAAGGTCTATGGTACATTTCTCTCTCTGCGAAGTTATGTTAGCTATTTGTGTATGTAAGACCTGTAAATAAGTGTCCATATTAGTTATGTACTTCCCAGAATCAAAGCTTGAGTCTGAAATGTGGCCTAATTCAATACTTCCCACTCCCCCCACCTTTTTTTTTTTTTCTTTTTTAAAGTACCAGGTATACATAAGTGAAACATGGAGCTATACAGGTGATAGCATGAAAATTAGTAACATCCTTTTCTGCTTATGCTTTCTTATCTATAATCTACAGTATACATATTAGGAACACAAAATCTGGGAAAATATTAAAGAATTTATAGCAGCAGGATTGGAAAATTTCAGAAAGAACTATTCTAAAGGCTTACTGCTGAACTCTTATTAAAATATATAGCACTGATACTATACTCTGATCAGGAAATGCTTGATCTAAACAGAGCATAAAGGAAGCACACAGACAGTCTTGCAGACGAAAATTTGAATGTCGACACCACTGAGACAAGATAGGATAGCGTGAGACAAGATAGGATAGTGTGCTCATTACGACTATTATTTTGAGTGATCTTTTCAAGCCACTCAACAGTCGCGTGGGCTGCTATCGATGAGGCATCTTTAAAACAGTACAAGCCCCAAATCAGGCATTTCACAGTGCTCTGGAACCAATACAAAATTCTTGTTGACTGTAGGAGACGCATTTTAGCTGCAAGAGTCACAGAAAGTACGGCTTTCTGAAATCAGGAACATTTGAAAATACTTAGTCAGAAAAGAGTATGAACCAAATTGCTTAACTGACACCTTAAGGAAAATATCCTCGTTCAACTGGATTCAGCTACCAATTACTGGACACACATTCTTATAAATGAGAAAACACAAGCTATCTTTTCTTCCTTAGTTTCCTGGAACATATCAATTACAAGAGACCCTCAGGAAACCATATGCAAAAACCAAATGAGATTTCCTAACAACAGTACACTGATATGGTAAAAGCTAGGCACTATTTTACTTGAACATTAAACCTAAACCTTTAAAGAGAGACAAATATAATCTAACCATAAATACCAAACAAACTAAATATTAGGAGTCAAGTTAAGAACTAAAACACTCTAAAAATTAAGGTGCTTAATTAGCTGTCTAAGGGGTTTCATTCTCCTCACACATTAGTGTAAATCAAATGAAACTGCACTGAAATCAACAGAATTACAAATCAGACCATACAACTCTGGTTTTCAAAGTTTAAGGAAAGAAAGGATATATACTACTGAAGCATGAAATAACAGAAGGTGTAAGGAAGGCTTTTTTTTTTTTTTGCAGAAGCAAGACAATTCCATTAAATTAAAAGGTAACAAATTTAACATTGTTAAATATATTCATTATACCATGGAACTCAAGTGCAGGATGCTACTGAAACAAAGCAATTATGGAAACAACACACAACACCACTTTCGAGATACATCGGTCCTACACACACAGGCACCAGAACAGGAGGGAACCAGGGGACCATGGTCCCATCATTTTTAAAAGTGTGAGGGCTCTGCCCTCCCACTTTTTACTGGTGTAAGGGCAAGCAACGGGGGAGAAGGGGTTGAGAGGAGCAAGCAGGGGCCGGCTCTTGTGGGGAAGAGGTGGTATGGGAGCGGGGCCTTGAGGGAAGAGGCAGCGCGAGGGCAGAGGCTGGTGGAAGGGGAGATCTGAGGGGTGGGGCCATGGTTCAGGAACAGTGGCTCCCCCACTTTTAGGGATCTTCCGTCACTTGCCTATCACAACATGTGGTATACCTCATCCAGTGCACTAAAAGCCCTAACAACTACGTGGGTGAAGCCAGACCATCACTATATTCTTGAATGAACTCAGAGACAAATGATAAAAAAACAAAAACACCATATCACCCATGGGCAAACACTTTTCACAAAATGATCACTGCATATCTGACTTCTGCATCCTCGTCCTCAAAGGAAACCTGCACAACACCTTCAAAAGATTAATCTGAGTGCTTAAATTGACAATTTTGCTAGACACTAAAAGTCTTATTAAAATAATCTGCAACCCTATAACCCCCACTTTTTGTCCTGTATCTGCAAAGGCATTAACAGGCAACTTCACTTTGAATAGTCTCTTACAATATGTGTTAACTACGTAGGCAAAACAATCCGTTCCGCCTTGTATTTAGCTGTGACACTCCGTACGAGGATCTCTAGGTAGTTCAGAAGCTTGTCTTTCACCAACAGAAGCTGGTCTAATAAAATATATTACTTCACTCACCTTGTCCCTCTTATTTTCTGGGACCAACACATCTACAATACTGCAAACGAAAGGGATTGAATGAGAGTAAGAACAGCATCTGTAATTACACTTCTAGACTAATACAAAAAGAGGTTCCTCTGCTTCAGGGAATGACCACAAGGTTGGACTAAAAGGAATTATACCATTATATGATACAACACAAGTAGGTGCATTATGGGTGTTTTACACTTTTCTCAATTATATAACAGCCATTGGAACAAATACTAAAGTATGGAAAGTCCTATGTTTCTAACAGTATAAAAGAGTGCTCTGAATTGCTTTATAATACATTGCTTTTAATAGTTTATTTTTGTTTTTTGGCTGAAGTCTATTGGCTTGGCATTCTAGGGTTTTGTCACAGTGTGAATGACATTTATATATTGTGTTGTTATGGTAAACAGTTAAGCTAACTTCATTCAGAGCTACAAAAAGAAACCCTGGGCTGAATGAGAAGCCATAGACAGTAGGGGAGCCCAAAAACACAACAGATTAGATAAGTGGCGAGTCAGTGAGCATTTTAATTCTCCCAACAATTTTTGTTTTTTCTCTTAATTCCAAATATATTTTACATTAGAGAGTTTGGTGGGCTTCTAAAAAGTCAGCTCTGGATCAATTATGGGAAGACGTTTCCACATGACAGAAGTCAATAGAATTTATGTAAAACAAAAATGTAGGACCACACCATATCTTTTGGTTTCACTAATAGGGGTTTGAGAATCAAACAGATCTTAACTCTGGAGGTATAATAAGGGCAGTGTGATCTTATTCATGATCTGTGCTTGAAGTAGGAGAGGGCTAGATGGACTGACGTGCATATAGCATCATCTCGTCACCAACACCATAACTTGACACATTAATTTCCTTTTTTGGGTGGGTGGGTGGGAATGGGGAAACAGGTGCAGGCTAAAGCCCACAGTTAGTAGGGATGCCCACATAAAAGTTGCAGTGAGGGTTTAGTATAGATAGCCCTTGCATTCTCTAATATTGGAGACCTGTTAATTTTGTGGTCTGTCTTGTTTTCCTGTTTTATCTAGGGGGAGATGATGCAAGCTTCATTAACATGAGAGAAGACTTCAAGAAACCAAATGAGGGGAGCCTGAAGTCTCCTGACTCCTACTATGCAGGAATAGCCTCACTTAGAAGATAAGGTTCAAAATAAATGAATAAATTAAAGGAAATATCAGCTTTAGTATAACTCCCATGAATACAAATATTCACTTTTCACAGAGCACACACAAATGCTACTAGTATACAGATTAAAAATGGTCAACACAAGTTTACTTGAGAGTCCAAACAGTACTATGATTTTCCCACATTTTCCCATATCTTTTGGACTTTTCACTATAATGTGTCTAGGATTATTATTTTTTTTTTTAAACCAAGGTGGTATATACTAAAGCTTCTGAATTGTCGTCTTTCCAAGATTGCTTTTCCTACTCAAACCATGGGGAAATACTGTAACTATTTGCTTGTATGACTGTAAACATAATGTTCAAAGATCAGCATGGTTCCCTAGGAAAATAATACCCTGATTTTTCACAGCTCCATTCAGGTGATGTGCTACTTTATAAATCTAATTCTGGCTATCTTACTGAGTGTGTATGGACTTGAGTGAGTCTTCATCTCCCTGGGTGAAACCCTAGCTCCAATGAAGCCAATAGGAGTCTCAGTTTCTCTTATCTGTAAAACAGGGATAACACTCACTTTTACTCACCAGACCCGGTGTGTGTGTGTGTGCTGAGGATGGATTTAAAAATGATAAATCATAAAATGATTTAAAAATACATTATGTCCTATAGAAATATTCATCATCATTAGAACTTGTGGAGAAAATAAACTTTTTGACATATGGTGAAAGTGGTGTAGAATGATAAAGGCAGACCACTTTGTAATTCCTAACTAAAAAGACAGGCTTTCATGTATTGGAAAGAGATGGGGGCATGTTTCAACACCACACTTTCTAAAGCCTTTGAATCATCACAAAGCAGGTGACTAAATCTCTGCAATGAGATTAGTGTGAGGTTCCTTGAAAACTGAGTTACAAATGACCTCACTTAACTTTGTTTTGGGAATACAGGGTTGGGTAGTCTAAATTTTCATAGTAACATCTGCAGGACATTCCAAAATCCTGGCATAAACAGTAACACCTACATTCCAGATCTAATTCATTATCCTCCCCCAATATGTATAAATTAGGGTGTGGGGATGGAGGAGTTCTTTAACTGAAGCCTTTAATATAAAACAGTTTTATTCTTCAGAAACGGGTCCTTTCTCTCTCACCTGTAAGTTAACCATAACAATGCAAGTCAGGTTGCTTTTATCCAGAGCTCATTTTTATACATATGGACATTCTTCACAGTAGAAACTAAGATGTGCAAGCACCTGAATATCAAATACATTGAGCTAGCTTCATAAGCTTAAGTGCTTCATAGCCAAAACTACACATTAGCAAAGAGAGGGAAGGGTAGTTTTGACTAAGAAGCAGAGTCTTATGAAACTCAGTATCTATGAAACTTCGTATCTATCTGCTTGAATACCTCCGTTTCTACTGTATAAGTGCATGCAGAATGTCCTTTAATCCAGACTAGCCAACATTGCTAGTTTTGATTAAATTACAAATACTTTACTTACCACCTCTTCATGAGAAGCTGAAAGAATACATTTATATATAATTCACAATGATTTTTGATCAATTTTATTCTTATTTTGGTGTATTTAAAATTGTAATTAGGGAGAATAAAAGCCTGAGCATGTACATTTGTTAAGAACTGAACTTTTCTACAGTGTTCTGGGCACTCAAGGGAAATAAGAAACAGAATATTATTCCATCATAGTTCCCAGCAGAGTTACATATCAATATACCTTCCCCTTCCAGCTTATACAAAGGCCAGATACAGAGGCAAATGCACAAAGTATGACATTACCCATACTGGATCTATTAATGGAATAAATGCAGCAGTCAAAGACCATCTGAAGATAAAAGCATCATTCTCTCTAAAGTCTCTGGAATTCTGCCCAAATCACAGTCATATTTTCATATTTGTCAGCTTTTTCCTGTAATCAAAGGGTTTCTTTTATAATAGTAAATAAAAATTAAGTGTTCTTTCTGTGCTTCAAAGTAAAACTGTTTCAGTAACAATGCACACAGTACAGTGTGCATCTTTCTATAGAAAGATTTACCGCCTCAATTTCAATTTAAAAATTTGTAATGCTTCAGGGCTAGAAACACTGGGACACAATTATGCAAAAATGAATTTCTCACATGTGAAAGCTTATGCTCTAATAAATGTGTTAGTCTCTAAGGTGCCACAAGCACTCCTGTTCTTTTTGCGGATACAGACTAACACGGCTGCTACTCTGAAACATGTGAATCAGTTATCTTTTCCCATACAAAGCTTTATATTTAAGGAGGGCTATTTTTAATAAGCAATACAGAGAAACAGGCTTTTACCATGTAAATACATAAAGTTACATAAAACCTGTGTATTCTACAGTACAACTAGGTTATAGCCAATTGTCCATTTACAACATTGTTAACTAGACTTGGCCTCAAAATCTGTTCTCAGGAAAAAAAAAAAAAAAAAGATTTAAGGCTAGAAGGGACAATTATAATTATCTGACCTCCTGCACAATACATGCCATGGAATTTCACCCAGAATTCTGGTATCAAGCTCAGTATCTTCTGGCTGATCTAGAACACAACTTTTAGAAAGACATTCAATCTTGATTTAAAGACTTCAAGTGATGGAGAATCCACCATTTCCCAAAGTAAATAAGTTAAATGGCTATTTTAATTACCCTCATTAAAAATTTGCTCCTTATTTCCAGTTTGAATTTACATAGATAGCTCCAACTTCCAGCCCTTGGATCTCATTATACATTTGCCTGCTAGGTTGAAGATCTCTCTTCTATTATAAATTCTCTCTCTGCGTAGTTACTTATAGACTGCGATTGAGTCACCTCTTCACTTGCTCTTTGACAAGCTAATAGACTGAGCTTCTTAAAGCTTTCCACAGCGGGAATGTTGAGGTTAATTAGCTACTCTAATACACACCCCTAAAAAACTGGCTCTCTGGTTAATATTTCATTGCTGCACAAGAGACCCAAATTCAATCCTTAGGCCCAGTTCTCTTGGAGGTGGAGACAGGAAACATTACAAAGGCAGTGCATTCAGCCCTGGGGACAGAGCACTTTCCGGTAACACTTTCTTTGGCTGAGCTAGGAACAGCACTAATCATTTCTGGTCTCCTAAGCGAGTCTTAACCTGTTTTTTCCTAAGGTGGGTCTGAAGCGTTGGGGAGATGCTACTCAAAATTAAAACACTCCTCTCAGGCTCTGAGACATGTTTCATCTACAATTATTTCAGTAAAGCATTCTTGATTTTCTAACTAACCTCACTGTTGAAGAACAATAATAAAATTGTTGTTGGCATACACTAGAGCTTTAAATCTCTTTTGGATTCCTTTCTCCACATCCTGAAGAAATGAGCTATTTTCCATCCTCCCACTCACACCCAGAAGCAACGTCTGCATATCACTTAGATACCTGCTCATGACGGATATAAGTAGTAACAAGTTGTTGATTTAAAGACTTATTTATTGCCAAGAATAGAAGTAATAAGCAACATTTTATTTGACTATCAGCAGCCAGTGGATTAACCACCACTATAAACAAGTCTATACCCCTTTAAATTTAAACTTAACCACACCCTATAGTTATTTCGCTTTATTGCTTCCAGCTTTTACATAACAAGTATAATTAAATTGCATTTCTATACACTGGCCTAAAATATCTAAATCATTTGGTAGAATGTGTTTAAATTGCATCTTGTTCGCTAAATCTACCATTTTATCACCATTAGCAAATTTGTAGTACATTTGGGGCCAGATTGTGACTGACCTTGAGTTGGTTAGCAAGGGGTGGGGGTGCAAGAAACAGACAGATAGACATACCCCTTTTAACCTCTATGCTGGGCTGGAGTCAGCGCCAGCCCTTGAGCTACAAATGTGTAAGCACTCCATGAGTCTAGAAGCAATGCTGGATGCCCCTAGATCAGTGGTGGGCAACCTGTGGCCCGTCAGGGTAATCCACTGGCAGGCTGCAAGACAGTTTGTTTACATTGACCGTCCGCAGGCACGGCCAGCTGTAGCTCCCAGTGGCCGCGGTTCGCCATTCCTGGCCAATGGGAGCTGTGGGAAGCGGTGTGGGCCACAGGGATGTGCTGGCCGCCGCTTCCTGCAGCTCCCATTGGCCAGGAATGGCGAACTGCAGCTGGCCGTGCCTGCGGATGGTCAATATAAACAAACTGTCTTGCAGCCCGCCAGTGGATTACCCTGACGGGCCACAGGTTGCCCACCACTGCCCAGATGGGTGGGAACAGGATAAGGGAAACAAGCCCACACCCTTTTCAAAGGTTGTAGCAATGATTGTGGCTGTAAACTGTGGCTTAGCTTGTGATACAGAGTGGAGTTCTGGGCTAGCAGGGGAGCACAATTACCTCTCCTTCAATCATTTTGTTCAAAATCATTTATGGGATAGCTTTCATGGTAGCAAAAGTTACATTATGACTTTTACTGCAATTGCTTGTTTTCACATGCTTTCTGTAAAGTTATCCTTTCCAACTGAGATTTTCCATTTTTGCTGAGTCCACAGAGCTTTATTTGAAAGAATGAGCCATTTTTTAATTAGGGAAAATTTAAAATATATATTTTGCTATTCAGAGTATATTTTAATACTCTTTTGAATACACAACTCAAAACCAGCGGAACCTTGTGAGCTGAAATGTTCTGGTTACTTAGTGCTCACTGGCATACTAGGCACTTTGATGTGTGCAAAAAATTAAAAGCCAGTTATATACATTTAAAAATAATGTTTTCATATCTGACAATAATATTTTTTGTTAGTTGAGAGCTATGATTCTATTTGCAGCACCTAGAATTGTAACTAGGCATATATGCAAATATATGTTCAGAAAGTGTTCACCATAGAATACTCTCTCTATGGAAACAGATTCTCTACTGAAATCTTTATGCTTTTATTAATGTCGCAAAACACAAAATTAGTTTTGTGCACTGCTGCTTAAGTTACAGGAACTTGTCAACTCCACAAAATGAAGTGGGAATACGGAGAAGAGCAAAATGCAATAGACAGCAACCAGTCAGCAGCACCCTCTCTTTTAAACCAAGAAAGTTTTAGCTTGAGCTCTTCTGATAGCAGCTGTAGCTGGGGGTGGGGGTGGGGGTGGGGGGAAGAGAGGAGAGGAGGAGGGAGGGAGAAAGAAGAGAAGAAAAACTCAAATAGGCAGGTAGTTCCCAAACCTTCTAGTACTTCTTAAGTCAAAGTTAACACCTTAAATGCCACCCAGAAGTCAGCAGCAGCATTATCAATGCTCATAATTTTATCATGAGTCCTGGGATGTTTGGTGATTTTCTTAAAGTCCCAATATCTGGAGTCATGTGAATCTCAGGTTTCATTTAAATAAAAGTTAGTAAGCTTCTTGCCCTTGCAGATAAAAGTTTGAAAATGTGAACTATAAAGGCTCAAAAACAAGAAGGCAAGTAAACCATTTATTATTTTTAACATCTCATGATGAGGCCTGACTCATGATTTTTGAATACTTGGGGTTAGCAATACTGCAACAGGTAACCAGTGCAGATTACAGACCACTGCTGTAATTGCTCATAGTAGTATACCCCGTTTAAAAAGAGGACTGCCACATTCTAAAACAGCTTCAGTTTCTGAATATATTTAAGTTGCAGATCTGTGTCGAGAACAAAGCAATTATCTGACCCCAAGGTGGCAAATGCATGAATCTTGGAAGCGAGGTCTACATCCAAAAACAATGGCCACATCCCTCTTGGCAAAGTAAACATTGTTTTGGCCACGGCTGCTACTTCATCATCTAACAGCAGCTAGGACTCTAACCAGATCTTTAGACTGTGAACTTTAAATGGTTGGCAAACATCCTCTATCCAAGGGGCAAACCCCTTCATCAAATCTTCCAGCTACTTTCCCCAAATTTTCTGGCTACTTTCGTCAACCTAACAGCATTCTTTCCATCCTGTTTGGATTGAGTGTTTGTCTGCCAGCCCTCATCCATGTCTCCATTTCAACCTGACCGTTAGGGTATGCCTATACAGGAATGAAAAACCTGTAGCATGGCCATCGCTGGCCTAGGTCAGCTGATTCAGGTTTGCAGGGCTAAAATATTGCTGGGCAGACATTTGGGTTTGGGCTAGAACCAAGGCTCTGGGACCCTCCCCTCTCACATGAGTCCAGATCTCAGGCTTCAGCTCAAACATCTATATAGTAATTTTACATCCAGTTCTTAATTTGTAATGAAAGAGGTGCTGGGCCTCAAGTAATTTTTTTAATATCCATAATTGATGTAGCAAACAAAGAGGTGCCAAGGCTATGAACTGCCACACACCCAGAGGTGCCAGGGCTCAGCCCTGGCACAAGTTAAACACTGAATACAGCCCAGCAGTCTGAGCCCTGTGAGCCAGGCCAGCTGCGAGTGTTTAATTACCTTAAGTATGGCACTTGACAGCACTGGCTGGGTTAGAAGAAAGAGGTGGGTGTCAAACAGCCATATCTCCCCAGTAGACACTTCATAGATCCATTGCACTCTGGAGCCCCTCATGAGAGTGCCCCTAGAGAAGAATAATTGCCCCTCAAACTACCCTCTGAGAATGCTTTGCAAGAAAGGAATGCAAACACTTGAAAATAGATCTGTTCATAGCAAAATCAACATCATTTCATGATCAGTGGTGTCAAAGGCAGATATATCTAATATGCACACATATACAAGACATACAGCATAGCCAAGAATCATTACTTTATCAATTGTATATTTTTGATTACTTAAACTCTTCACCTTAATGCTGCAATAACAAACTTTTTATACCCACAAGCATTCCCTATAGCAAGCATTAGTAATTTCTGTCTACAAAAGTAATTACGTTATTGCTATAGTTTTTAGTCAGGTTTTTTTTTTATTACATTGGCAATACGATTATTTATCTTAGCCAATGATACTGGATGTGATTAATGTACATCATTCTTTTAGAAGTCAAACTAAACATTATTCAATTTTGTTTGTTTGACATCTTAATACCATAAGCAGGTTCACAGTCCCATAAATCCATGTTGGTTGTGTCTAATCAACTTTTGTTTTAAAACTGTATTCACTATATCCAATTAGATTGTTTTCTCCAAACTTCCCTTTTTACATTGACAAATCCCTAGTGATACATTTTACTTAAATAAACACAAACTGTTTTTTGTTAAATATTAAGATTAAGACAGACTGTCCAGACTAACCACCACTGTTGTTGTATCCTCACATTATTATAGCTGTGTTTCCTTCTGATCATCTTGTTTTGTTCTCTCTATCAGGTACTACACACGTTAGCTAGAATTAAATTTTCTCAGTTGAGGAGACGGTCAAGGACATGCGTCTTATTTTCATTATCCATTCCTCTATATTGTTAGTTTTGTTTCCAGTCACAATTAAAACGTAACGCGTAATGTTAGTTTTATATAAAGCAAGGTTGATACTCGGAGTACAACTTGTGTTTGGCTATTGTCTTTTAGGAGGATCTTATTTGTATATATCCTTTCAGCTATGTTGCTTATAGGAAGAGGATATCTGCTTTTCTATTTACAAGAAAATTTGTATTTTTTGTTATGCATATTTCTATATTCACAATATTCATGCCCCTTACATTCTATGTAATAGTTAAAGGTATTTTTCCTTACACTGGCCACTATTACTGGTAAGAAATGTGCATCATTTTTATATATTTGTGTGGTTGCATATATTGGCTATTTTGGTAGTTACTGTAGTTCTATGTTTCTTTCTATTGTTGTCTCATTTCCCCCTTTTTGGTTATTTTCTGGGGATTGTTTCTCCTCTCCCTTGTTTCCATCACTTTGGGCTGTTTATCTGTATCATTTGATTGTGCATCTGTATCTGTAAAAGCATAATAGCAGTTTTCTGTATGTGCCTCTCTACCTCCATTATTAAGCACTGATTTATATGTTTTTAATCATTTCCCTCTTTTTGATATTATCTGCTATGTTGTTTCCCTCCTCCCCACCCCCCAATCTTTGGTCCCCCAGTATGCTCTCAGTAACCTATTTTGACACAGATATAAGTACTCCAGTGGGGTTTTCCCACCTATTTTTCTACTGTTGTGTACATTTTCATCCTTCCCAATCATCTTTATTTAAATATCCATCTTTATACATACCAGTTAAATTATCAAGTTTTCAGCCAGCTTATTCTTTTTATTTATCCTTTCCTATTCTCCTATCATCTCTACATATTGTCAACATCTTTTGGACAGCCTGTAAAAGTGATTAATCACTTGTATGACATTGTATTTCTACTTGCTTAAAAATCCTAGTTTACCACGTTAATTGTGCAATCCTCCCCCTTCAGCTTTAGTCATCCCTTTCCTATTCCACTGCTCTCTGGATTTAGCTACTGCCTCCGAAAATTTTATATATTCATCTCACTAATTTTGAAAATTTAAAAGAAAAGAAAAGTCATCACCAACAATAAGATTTGTCCCATGTCCATTAAATAAATTAGTACAACCATAGCTCAAACCGCGTCCAAGATTGTGCTGGTAAGGAGAGTGATGATGACAGGTTATTTAAGAGAAGACAACATTCCAAATAACCCTGCCCCAGGAACATAGATACATAAGTTCAGATCCTGTAACATTATTGAGTCAATCACCTACATACACACGTCAAGCTTGACCATAAAAGTAACTAAACATCTGTAGAGAAAGAGACCTTGTGTCTCATACCAAGTGTAGTCATCTCCAAGGTGCTAGTCTATCAATGCTTTCAAACTACTTGCTGTTGGGATTGACCAGATAAAAATGACAGACAAATAAACACTACTCCTCCACTAAATGTGGATAAGCATTAACAAGACAAAGCAATAGTACACCAAAAACAAAGTCATTCTTTTTGGATAAATGCTAAACACCAGTGCACAAGACAGAGTAAAAAACTTGAAAAGATGTTTTAATAACAAAGGATCTGATAAATGAGAAGAAAACTGGGAAAAGTTCAGAGTCAAATCATGCCAAACATCAGTAAAGTATCTAATAAAATATGATCCAAACATAATTTGAATTTCAATTTGCCTAGTATGAAAGCATATCAAATAAGAGTGTGAAATTTTACAAAAAGTAGGATGTTCACCCTAAACTACAAAAGGATTGTCTAAATAAAAGCATATAAAGTTGAAGGATATAGAAAAGCATCACATTTGGTGCATCTGAAGTAAATGTTATACTAAGTAATTATTCCACTCAAAGTGTAGCTCCTCAGATACATTTGTAATGGTGGATCTCCAAAAGAGACGGCTGTCTCTACCAAAAGAGGATGCCAATATTTTCAAATATGGATGCCTAATGTTAAATTGCAATGAGAGTTGCTAGATACATTTTTAAAAATTAGTCCATTTATTTGGATGCGTAAATATAGACACTAGGAAAGGTTTTCAAAATTGGGAGTCTAGAGTTATTTACAACATGGATAAATAACTGAAGATAACTAGTAATGGCTAGAACAATTACTAAAATGTAGAGAACATATTTCAGAGATTACCAAAATGTAGGTATGTACAACAGACTGAGGTGGCCAGTTGCTGGCTATGGCTCTGAAAGAGGACAGTGAATGAAAAAGCATTTACATACCTCTTCAATAACTGCTTTCTTCAAGATGTGTTGCAAATGCCCATCCACTTTAGGTGTGTATGCACTAGTGCACTGAAGCCAGAGAACTTTTTCCCATAGCAGTGCCCGTTGGGGATGCATGCACCCTTTGCACACTTATGCTGCTAGCTGAAGAGTGAAGAAATGCTCCGAATCCCCTCAGCTCCTTCAAACTGGAAAGCCAGTTTCTGATGTAGAGGGGATGGAGGGTGGGTCATGGAATAGACATATGCAGCATATTTAGAAGAACAGTTGCTGAATAGCTTTGTAACCATTTTTTCATCAAGTGCTTGCACATGTCCGTTCCACTTTAAGTGAATCACAAGCAATTCCAGATGGAGAAGGTATCAGAGTCTATTTTAACAAAGCTGTACTCTCCAAAATCTAGCATAGTCTCTTGAGTCTGGGAGAGAGCAGAATGAACAGTGTACATACAAACAGATGACCAAGTAACAGCCCTGCAAATGGCACTGATGGGAATGTGACCTAAGAAAGCAGTGGACACAGCTTGTGCTCTTGTAGAGCATGCTAAAACTCTGAGATAGTGGAACCTTAGGAATATCAGAGCACAGACAAATATAAGAGGAAATCCAGGAAGAACTCCTCTGCATAGTGACAGGTTGCCCTTTCATCCTGTCAACAAAGGAGATGAATAATTGCAGAGATGCCATAAACTCTTTATTCCTATCCCGTTTAAAGGCCAACACCCTTTGTCCAGCGTATGAAGTTCTTCCTCATCGTTGAGAGTGAGGTTTTGGAAAAAAGGTTGGTAAGTATACAGGCTGATTGAAATGAAAATCTGACACACACTAGTGAGAAATCTGGAGTGTTGACACATCAAGTTTGTCTTTATAAAGAGGGTGAGCTCCCAAGGCTGAATCTTTGCTACCTTGCTGGCTGAAGTAATGACCACCAGAAAAGCCACCTTCATTGAGAGAAGAGAAAATGAGGACATAGCTGTCGGTTGAAATGCGGACCCCATTAAAACAGAAAGAACCAAATTCAGATCCCGGGATGGTGCTGGGTCCCTAATAGGAGAAAAGAGCCTGTCCAAACCTTTCAAGAACCTTACAGTCAGAGGATTGGAAAACACAAATCTTCTCTTCACAAGAGGATGGAAAGTGGAGATAGCTGCCAGATGAACACTCAGGGGTTTTTCCTTTATCCTTTAGTTTAAGCATGTAATCCAGAATATCAAATCAACTATTCTGAGACCAGGAAGAGGAGATGCTTTGAGCATAATCTTGCTCCGGATGCAGACAGACCAGAGGTTCATTGCCTCTTGGCAAGGGGGAGTCTGACCTAGTACCACCTTGCTTCTTTAGATAGAACAATGCAACTGTGTTGTCTGTGAGCACCTGCAGAGACTGACCATTAATGTGGAGAAGAAACACTTGACAAGCCAGGTGGACAAAACTCTTGAACACTGATGTGGAGGCAAAGATCTTGATCTGATCAGAGTCCCTGAGTCTGGAGGTACCCTAAGTGAGCTCCCCTTCCAAGAGATGAAGCATCTGTGACCAGGGTCACAGATGGCAAAGATGGAGCAAAGGGTCCATGGCATACATTGGCAGGGTCCATCCACCTGTCCAGGAATGACAAAGCATTACAGTGGATGACAAGAGGGACGATAGACAGACTCCAATCACCTCTGCATGATTTTGAAGTAAAGTCAGACATGCTGAGTCATGTATGTACAAGCTGCCATGTGACATAGAAGTTTCAGGCAATTCTTCACTGTTGTATGAGGATATACCTTGAAGTTCTTGCATAAGTGCCATATCGCCTTACATCCGACCTGAAATAAATACGTTCTTGCTACGGTTGAGTCAAGAACTGCTCCTATAAATTCAGTTAGAGGGTACACGGAGAACTGATTTGTCCTCACTGATCAACAGGCCCAACAAAAGAAAGAGGGGCTAGATCTTTCCGATAGCTACCATTACTTGCTGTCTGGACCAACCTTGAACCAGCCAATCATCCAGGTACAGATACAAACCTGGACCCCTACCTGCCTGAGACATGCTGCAACCGATGTCATGCACTTTTAGAAGACTCAAGGTGCTAACAATAGGCCAAAGAGGAAGACCATAAACGGATAATGAATGTGCTATAAGAAATTTTATGAACCTCCTGTGACTCTGGTGAATGGCCACATGGAAGTAGGCATCCTTTAAGTCGAGGGCAGTGAACCAGTCATTTGGGTCTAGGAATGGGATAATAGATGCTAGGAATGGGATAACCATACAAAACTTTATCCTTTTTATGTATCTGTCAAGGTTTCACAGGTCTAAGATACATTTGAGGCCTCCTTTGGCCCTTGTAATAAGAAAACAACAGGAATACAATCTTGTTCACAATATTGAGTAGGTACTTCCTCTCCTGCCCCCAACTGTAACAGAGCTTCCTGAATTAGTAAAGTCTAGAAAGAATGGTCCCTGAAGAGTCAGTACCTGGACCTCATTCTGCATAAGTAGTGAATCCAGCACCAATCGGCATGCAAGATCCCTGGACTCTGGAGGCATCATTGGTACTGATATAGTAGCATTCATTGCCAAGGAAATCAATGCTGTTGAAGATCCTGACAATTAAATCTGTTTCAATGGTACCATATGAGGTGCCGGAGTCAATGACTAGGTTGATGGAATGCATTACCAGGGAGCGCCTCACAGGAGCTGGCTTAACTCTAACCATGATACTGGTCTTATGTGAATCTTTTGGGGACCTAACTCTTGAAGAAGAAGAGGGCTTCCTCTGGCCAGAAGTCATCAAAATATGGACATTCTGTTACTTGCACAGTACTGGAAAATGGTGTCTTCTCTCTGGCTCTCTCTGATGCAGCGATGTCACCAAGTCCGGTGGTGCACTCGAGTCCAAATCCCCATATGCTGAGCAGCTGGTCTCTGAATGGGACACAAAGCTGCTTCCATCAGGCTGTCTCAAACGCCCCTCAACTTCTTAGTCCTGATTTTATACCTACTAAAATTGGGCACTTGTGTCACAAGTGTCCTTCTCTCAAACAATTCAAGCAGTGGGACTCAGGACCACTGATTAGTATAGATTTGTTACAGTCAGGACAGTTCTTAAATCGAGGGGACAGGCATGAGTCAATACCAAGCTAGAAGCTCAAAAAAAAAAAAAAAAAAGTTTACAATTTTTTTTTTTTTTTAGAAAAACAAACACCCCTAGCTAAAACTAAACTATCTATTTACACCAAAAGTCCTGTAAAAAATTTCTGAAGGGAAATATCGATAAGTGAGACGCTCACATGCACTCATAGGCCATACTGATCACATGCGATAAGAAGCAACTGAGGGGGGAGATCAGGGCAGCTCCGCACCTTTATACCTTTAACCAGAGGCATATGTATGTGGAGAACACAGATAACCCCTCCCCCTCAACAAGTACCACGGTTGGAAAAAGTTCTCCAACTTTGATGTACTTGCCTGCACACACCTAAACAGGAACAGACATGTGCAAGCACTCACAGAATAACCATCTATCCATTGCTATTGCAGCAGCTTCTTAGAAAAATATGCATGTCCTAAACCACAGGTTGTGGGAGTGAATTTTTCTTCAGACAGATAAAGCCTAAGGGCATTATGAGAAGTTGGCATTTGAGTCTGAACCTTAAATACTATGACATATGTTTTTTCCTGACTCAAAGCGTTGGCAACAGACACTATCAGCAGATTTTGGCATGATTACATCAGATACCCACATTAAAAAAAAAAAAAAAAAGAAGATGTGACATTTTCTCTTTCTAGGCCAGTGGAAGCTCAGCATGTCATGGCAATGACATGTTATTGTCAAATTTGTTATTATGGGATTATATACATACAAAATAGAAGGTGTTCATGTGGCTGCTTAGACAGCACATCCACAGATTTTAAGGCCAGAAGAGACATCCTGGATAACACAGACCAGAGATCACACCCAATGATTCCTGCAACTAGCCCAGTAACTTGTGGTTGAACCCTCTGAGTTGACTTACAGGATACCATGTAAATTTACTTCACTGGTAGGAGAACTTTTATGTTCTCCAAGATATCACAAGATAAAACTCAACAGTTCTAGGAAGGTAGAAAAAAGGACCAGCAGCCAAAACAGAGCCAGGGGAATGTAAATTACCCCTGCTTAATATTAGCATCTCAAGTCAGTGCTTTAGGGCAAAACATACAGAGAACCATATTTAAATAGCCAGGGTTTCAAGTACCAGATTAGAAAATTTCCACCAGATTTATTTTGTCGATTGAAAGACTAAGCTATGCATCTTAGAGCATTTACTTAAGGCAAGCCCAGAAAAAATATTTGGAGTTTGCGTGTGACTAAACCAAATCTTCATACAAAGTGTTCAGTGTAGAGACAAAATATTGGTGCACACATCCCATTACATATCACAGTGCCTTACAAAAACACCAGTCAAACTTATGAAGAATGTGTTAAGTAAAAGAGCTCTATTCATTTAATACAGCTATAGTTTACATGGTTCGAATTGCAAAACTAATGAAAGATCACAAACCAGAATTTTTTAATGGAAGATATTTTGTTATCACACACACAGTAATAACTAGTGCCATGTATACAATACAATATATTTAGTGATTACAGTTTTGTGTACCAAGGTAAGTTCTTCCAAGCTGCATTAATTAAATCTTAATAAAATATCTATAATCAAAGCAACAAAGCCACAATGTTCAGATTTGGGTGTCCATATTCAGGCATATGATTAAGTGGCCTGATTTTCAGAGGCACTAAAATTCCTCAATTCCCAGTGAAGTCAGCTTTAAGCACTCAATTTTGGAAACTTACCACGAAACAATCAATAGATGTCTCTATGAAAGGAGCATCAATTGTAGTGGCTAACTTTGAGGAAAGGAGGTTAAAGGACTTTGAAAGTCTTTTCAAAGCACTGCTAGTGTGTGTAATTATGTCTTTTTGTGCACAAACACTTGTGTGTACCCATATTATAAACACAGTAATTTACAGATAACCTCATAACTCAAAAAATTACAATGAACAGTTCAATGATCCTCTGCTTGGACAATACTAGAAAATATTCCTGTTGGCACAATTCTCCATGTTACATTTTGTGTTCATACTGTGACAAAGTTCCTCCTCTGCCTTGAGGAGTCCTGCGCTTATTGGCAGATTTGCTCGCCTCAGAGATTCACGGCAGCCCTCAGTTTGGCCACTTTTGCTAGTGGCTTAAACCTCCCATTCACTCAGCTAACCTCATCACTGGCCAGCATGGGGAAAGGGAGGAGAACAATCCCCGCAGTCTCTGCTGACCCACCTAATGGGTCAGGGGATAGGCCAGGGATCTTTCCCTCTGGTGGGACCCACAGTCCAGGTCACCTCCTCTTGTCTCAAATAGGGAGTTCCCATGATAGACCCAGTATTAATGAACAATGGCATTCCAGGAGATGCTAGGCAATGGAAAGATTAAGGTATCCTCTTAAAAAAAAAAAAAAAAAAAAAAAAGTCAGTTGAATCCCACAGTCATCATTGCACGACTCCAACTCTTAGCGGGATCTCTTGGGGTTTCTTGTGAGAAGTGCTTTAAGAGTTGGTGGATTGTGGGGTAAAACAGACTAGATCAGATTTTTCAGTTTATAGGAAATCTTGGAAAATATTCTGGCCACAATCCAGTCTCTAGAGGACAATTACTGTTGATATTTTTTCCCACAGTAGGTATGGGGAAGAAGAGTGCTGCGGGCTCTATACTCCTTGAAAGACCCTGCTGTTACTCATACAGAAGCTTTATTTGCCTAGCTCCTATTACTAGGTAGGGTGTGACTTCGGATACTCTTGCATGGATCAGCTATAAGTGCTAACCTCCTCTAAAGGCTAGCTAGTAAAGGAGGATGACCATTATGAAGACTCACTTATTCTTATCCTCTTGTTCACTTTGTGCCAAGGGATGTTTGGTAGGTTTGTATAGTTTCTGTTTGCATCAGTCATGGCTAGGTGCCTCAATACTTCTCTACAATTTTCCTGAGTTTTCTCTAGCAGCTTTCCACCACAAATTATTCTTTTGTTGCATCAATGTGCAGCAATTGAACGGCGTTGCCTAGTCTACCCCCTCATTTCCAAAAGAAATCACAGACCCTGAGCTTTTAGACAGTCACTCTTTTCCATTTGGTCAAACTTTTTAAACTCTCAAGATATTTTATTTTTGACCTTGCTGTTCTTAATTTCTGCTCGACTCTTCTCATTTGTGAGTAGTTAATTTCCTTAGACCAAGTATTACCCTCTCTTCTGGTGAAGAGAGTGCCTTGCATCTTAATTTTTTTTAATATATCTTTTTGAAGACTTCTCCATCTGAGCTATTCTGCTTGCCTCACTAAGTGACTGGGTCTAGAGGAAGAAGGAGGAAGTGAAGCCTCTGCTTGTCTAAACCTGACTGAAAACATATGGCCAAAAGAAAATGGCAATCTGAGGAGTTTATACTATTTTTTAAGTTGTTTGCCTTTTCCTCACAGTGGATCCAGAAAGTAGTAACTTGAGACTTCATTCAAGCAGTACGTGTGCAGAAGTTTGTCACATGAAGTTCATAGGAAGGTTTTAGAAGATGTAACTAACTATTAGTTAGCGCAGACTTGGCCATTCATGTTGACATACTTTCTTTTTAGAAAAATCTCACACCTGGAAAAACAGTCCTCAGTCCCAGCAAGTCTAGAAGTTACTTTATCAACAAGAGAGGTGTCAAATAACCAGACACATTGTCTAAGCTTATCTATTACAGAAGTAAGTCATGTCTTGTTCCTCAAACTGCTACTTCAAATCCCATTCTCAGTATAATATTGAGGTGCAACTACAGTACTACACCACCCAATAGTTTCCCCAGATTTAAAGTGTGATTGTCATGATGGTTCCTAACCTACATTGGTCCAGAGAGTTTTCTGGTCTCTCCTGAACGTCCCTGATAAATTGTCTAATTTGATAAAACTGATGTTGTATGCCCCCGTCATTCTAGCTGGATCTACTATAGTCCATAGATTGTTGGTCTGATTGATATGATGTTCACTACTCTGTATTCAGTCTCAGGAATTTACCCAACCATATTTAAGTCTCATTTTCTAAGGCAAGTTCTCAGTCAGAGTTGACGGCTGAAGAGAATAGGAGTCCAGTATGCTGTAGAAGATAGAGGGAGCATGATGCTCTTTAAATATTTTTACTACTTGTCAGACAGTTATAAATTCAACTTTCAACATACATCTATATTTGACAGCCACAGGCTTTTACACGATGTGCAATATACATTACAGCCTTTATTTTCTGAACTTCAATTATTTGAATTTAATTATTTTGATAATCAAGGGCACACATTCCTAATTCTCTCCAAGAATGCCCTAATGAAGCACATCACTACTACTCTAATCACCTAATTAAAATACATTACTGTGTCTTATGAAGAGATCCATTCACTGCTGGTAAGGATAGCAATTGTAAAGTCCCCTTGAAAATATAGTCTTGACTCCGAGTAGGAGGACCACGGAGGAGCGGTACTCTGCACTGCTGGAGAGCGGTGCCGAGAGGGCGGGGACTGGTGCAGCTTCCCTATGTGGGAGGGCCGTGCCGGGGAGAGGTGCGCCATCATTGCAGGTTTGCCCCTTGATTGGAACTGGGGCTACGCGGTCACTGGCGACTTGTCTCTCCTCTGCGGGGAGGATGGCGCTGTGAGGCAAATAAGGTCCTTGGCTGCCTCTGACGACTCCGGCATCGAGGGGAGCTGGAGGTGATCATTTTGGTAATCCGGGGGACCGTTGAGGGTTTGGACTCAACTGTACCCTGGATGGAGCAGGAGTCAACAAAGCCCTGGAAGGCGGGAGAGACGAGGTGGCCTGGCATGAAATGTGCTTCGATGCCACATGTCGCTTGGTCTTTGGAGGCGGAGAGCAACCCCTATCCGGTGTTATTTTTTTCTGTGGCACTGGGGACTGAGAACAGTGCTGGACAGAAGGTGGTTTCCTATGGGTGGAGCGGTGGCAGTGCCATGAGTCCTTAGGTCCTTCCTTGGCACTGGCTTGCGCACCGTTGGCACTGGAGCACTGCAGACTGATGAGGAAGTGCTCAGTGTGGGCTCTGCCGATCCCGGGTCGGATTGTGGTCTGAGTGCCGCTTATTTTAGTAGGATTTTCAGCCTCTGATCCTGGTCTTTAAAGGTCCTAGGGAGAAGGACCTTGCAGATCCTGCACTTGTCCTTCTGGTGGCTCTCCCTGAGGCACTGTAGACAGGAAGAGTGTGGGTCACTCTTCGGCATAAACTTGCCACAGTCCTTGCAGAGTTTGAACCTTGGGGACAGGGGCATACCCCAGAACCGGGGAAAAGTTGTTGGGGGTCGGGGGAGAACCCTCAAGAACTCTTCAAACAGACTGACTGACTATTTTAAACTATGAAAACTGAAGTGGATACTGCCAAAAGTGCTTGCAATGCAAGAACGACAGTTGTTCCAGCTAGCTGTCACCGGCAGTAAGACGGAACTAAGGAGGTAGCGGGTCAGCAGGGCCCTGTATTGGGCACCATGAAGGCGCAACTCCAGGGGGCGCCCAGGCCAACCCTACGGACGCTGCTAAGGGAAAAATCTTCTGGCTGGCATGCACACGGCACGCACACACCTGATTGGAATAGACATGAACAAACACTCGAAGAAGAATTGTATGTCTCCTGCTCTGTTTTACCTGCATTATGCCATATATTTCATGTTATGGCAGTCTCGGATGATGACCCAGCACATGTTGTTCATTTTGAGAACATTTTCCATTGCAGATTTGACAAAATGCAAAGGTGGTACTAATGTGGTGAGATTTCTAAAGATAGCTACAGCACTTGACCCAAGGTTTAAGAATCTGAAATGCCTTCCAAAATCTGAGAGGGATGAGGTGTGGAGCATGTTTTCAGACGTCTTAAGAGAGCAACACGCTGATGCAGAAACTACAGAACCCAAAGCACCAAAAAAGAAAATCAACCTTTTATTGGTGGTATCGGACTCAGACGATGAAAATGAATGTGTGTCAGTCCACACTGCTTTGGATTGTTATTGAAGCATGTATGGAAGCATGTATTCTGGAACTGTGGGTGAAGCATGAAGGGACATATGAATCTTTACCGCATCTGGCACATCAATATCTTGCGACACTGGTTACAACAGTGTCATGCGAATGCCTGTTCTCACTTTCAGATGACACTGTAAACAAGAAGCGGGCAGCATTATCTCCTGCAAATGTAAACAAACTTGTTTGTCTGAGCAATTGGCTGAACAAGAAGTCAGACTGAGTGGACTTGTAGGCGCTACAGTTTTACACTGTTATTTTTGAGTGCAGTTTTTTTTTTGTATGTAATTCTACATTTGTAAGTTCAACATTCATGATAAAGAGATTGGACTTCAGTACTTGTATGAGGAAGTGAAAAATACTATTTCTTTTTTCCAGTGCAAATATTTGCAATAAAAAAATAAAATGAGCACTGTACACTTTATATTCTGTGTTGTAATTGAAATCAATATATCTGAAAATGTAGAAAACATCCAAAAATATTTAAATAAATGGTATTCTATTATTTTTAATTGCTTGACAGCCCTAAAAGATATCAAAATGTATTGAATAGATTGCACCATGAATAGCCTATAAAGCACTGAGTTTCACTAACAAAGAAGGATATATATAATTTATATACCATATCAGTGGTACCCGAGGGCAATTTTTTCATGAAGTTACACAAACACACACACAAATTTATTTTTTGTCACTAAATGGTTCACTGCTCCAGACGAATGACAGCGAATGACTTGCTATTCCAATCTCGCTCTCAAATTTGGTTTTCAGTACTGCTAGATATTCACTTCCATCTAGATTTCCTATTATTACAAAATGTAGTAGTATATATTTTAAGTGGAGAATTTTAAACATATTTATGGAGATAAAGTTTTCAAAATATTTTTATTCCAGGTGGCTAATTAATTTTCATTTATATTTTTTGTTTTGGAGACTAGTGACTTAAAACATTCACTTTTCACATGTAATTTAAGACTCGTTTGTATGTTTGGTTGTTGTGAGTCCCGAAAATTGGAACACATGATGTGGATTAATCCTTTGTTAATAAATAACTTACTTCCAACTTTTCCCAAGCAATACCTACATTCCTGATATTTTAGCACAACAATACTTTTGATTTTTTGGTGGGGGAGCTAATAAATACTTGAAAGGTCTATAGTGCTTCCACATATTGTTGGTTAAAAACAATGGGCAAGATTTTAAAAAATAAATGCTTTAAGTTAGGCTCCTAAATCCATACTGAAGCACCTGCCTGATTTTCAGAAGTGCTGAAGTCAATGGGAGGTTTTGAGTGTTCAGTACTTTAGAAAATCAGGCAACTCCCTAAACTTAGGCTCTGCTTTTGGAAAATTTTGGCCATTGTTATTTATAGACACATTTATACAGCTGAGACAAACAACCTAGAAGACTCTGAAAGCAGTAGAAAACAATGGTTTAAAAAAGTGTGTGTGTTGAACTGGGTATATTTACTATAAAGGAAAATCTTTTAAAAAAGGTGCGTACAATATGTGGCAGGGTGGAGTGGAGTAGGAAACAATCGCCATACCTGCTTTTACAAAGATATAGAATAGGACATACTTTTCTTTGCAGAAGTTTATATACTGCACTTTGTAAACAAATAAACAATGTTTTAGTTACGAAGGGAAGTTAAACGAAACATGAAAATCTTTAAGAAGAATTCTTCTGTCAACCTAGCTACTGCCTCTCAGGGAGATGATTTACCTATGCCGACAAAAGATTCCCTCCCGTCAGCATAGGCAGGATCTGCACTGAAGCACTACAGCGGCACAGCTGCACTGCTGCTGTAGCATTTTTAAGTGTAGACAAGCCCTGAATATTTGTAAGCATTGTCAGATGATTTTGAGTGGAGTGGAATGATGTAGAAAAAAATCTTGTACATCTCACTAGTCATGTACATCAGTCATCATTAGAGGACAAGCGTGTGGTACTTTGAGTTAATGTGATACCACAGGAATGATATCAACATGACTTGTGATAACATTTGCTACAAATCAGCCCATTTCTTTTGCACTGGAAGTACAGACTCTGTTTCCTCTCTCATTACGAAAGAGAGCAGGAACATAAGAGTGTTTCAATTCCAGGTTGTTCCCTTTCTTTACAAAGATTCAGGCATGGCATTAAAAAGACAGAACACAAAACCAATCTCTAATAATTACAGCAATGCATTATAGCACCCAATTTAAAAGCACAAAGATAGCGCACTTATAGATGGAGCATCTGATTATTTGTTTGCATTGCTGAAGATATTAGCAATACAAACCAGTACTAATAATTTGTGAACCTTGTAACAGAACACAACAGTTATTTTTCTATTTTAATAACTTGCTATTGAGTTTGCATATTATGATGAAGACTGAACATATATTATTGAATTAATAGGTGTATATGAATTTCAGGCCACCACACCATTAAGCACAATTAAGGGTTGTTATTCCCACTTTCTATTAAGATATTTTGGCAACTCAACCTCTTCTGAAAAATATTTTTCTTCACTAAAACAATGTTTTTTCTCTTCCCAAGTAGCAGAACATGTTTTTAGAAAGGCTAAAAAACTAACTCTGAATGATCTTTTGCTCATACTTTTGACGAAGAGGTTTAAGATAATTAATGTGTCTACAGGATGACATGCGTATGAATATCTGCCTCTTTCAAGCAAACTTCACTGACTGTGGCAAAATGAGCATGATAAAATATAGATTATAAAAGAGAAAGGAATGAAACAAGTAAACTCATAGACTAAAGGTACAGCTCAAGTGTGCAGTTTGCCTAACTTCACTACTAGGTTGTCAGAGGTTCTGATGCAGAAAATCTGTCTGGGAGAGGAATGACAATCAGAAGGTTTCATTGTCCAATGGCGCAGCAATAGAAAGCTGTCAGGTGAATTGGCCACAAAGAGGAGGTGAACCAAGAAATGGTCAGTGTCACATGGAGTGACTAGAAAGCAGAGATTCCTCAGCTTTCCGAGAACAATGATGGGCCAACATGGGAACTGACCATGAGGAAAGGAGGTGATAGAAGCCACCTTTGGAATTAAAGCACATCTACTTTTCCATTCAGCTTTGAACACACATTTGGAAAATTATTTGGCCAAAGCCATATATCAATATTTGGGCAGAAATTCAAACAATTTGAATTTGGACAGAACAAGGAGCAATGGTGTCAGTTGTATGGGGGAGGTCTAGGTTCGACATTAGGAAAAACTATTTCACTAGGAAGTGGTGAAGCACTGGAATGGGTTACCTAGGGAGGTGGTAGAATCTCCATCCTTAGAGGATTTTAAGGCCCAGCTTGACAAAGCCCCGGCTGGCATGATTTAGTTGGGGCTCATCCTGCTTTGAGCAGGGGGTTGGACTAGATGACCTCCTGAGGTCTCTTCCAACCCTAATCTTCTATGATGGTCATATTGTAATTCTGTTTCTAAACCAAAAATCATGATGTAAACTAATAAAAGTAATATATTTTAAAATGCAAGCAAGTTAAAATAATATCCTTTTTAAATCAAAAGACCAAAGAATAGCAACAACTGTATCACTCTTCTTTAATTACCAGATTTAGGAGGGGGAAAAAACAACAACAATCCTACACTGAAGTAAGGAGGAGGTGACAAAAATGTTAAATGTCTCTGTTTTCAAGCAACTTCATGCTGACAAATTTGCAATGGCAGTAATACAAAAAATACTCAAAAATGAAGACAGATCTCCAGACAAAGATTTATATACTTGCATGGGGAAAGGGGGTGGAGGGAAAAACATCCCAGAGCCCAGCATTTGAATAATCTAAACTGGAACAATACGAAGTCATGCAAGTATTATTTTAAAAAGAGAAGCCATTAACAATTTACAAAACCCACATTACAGAAGGAAAAATAGAATGCTAAAAGGAGATTAATTTTAAAGGATATCTCAACTGTGACAAAAAGTCAGTAAATCAAAAGCAATACACATCACTTATGTAGTGCTTTATACATAGTCATTAATCTTTGCAACACTTCTGTGGTATTATACCTATTTTAGAGACAGGGAAACTGTAGTAGCGACAGAGATTTGCCCAGGCTGGCAGAAGAAGTCAGCAGCAGAGAGAGGATTAGAATTTGTGAGTATTTGTATCCCAAGCCTATGTTCAGATCACATTCCAATAGAACCAAAAAAACCAAATTCACCTTTTTTGGTGCATTTTTATCAGAATCCAAATCTCCTCTTTAAATTAACTACCTAAACGTGAACATCTCTTTTTTGTGTTATGTTTGAAAAGGACAGTACACAGCTGTTCTTAAAGAACAAAAAATAACTGAGTTTTAGATAAAACAGACTTCTTCAGACTTCAGTGATTTAAAATAATCCCTATATAAACAAACGTATTGGAAAGCTCTTGCTCTTGCTTCAGGTAAAGGTGGATCCCTTGCTCTTTGGAATTTCTAATTTATGTTTTGGTATCTGTATTTTCAGTCATCACTGTTATATTGATAGCGCACAGTTTTAGAACTCAGTGTCAGCCAGAGTTTTCGGCTCTTTCTGTCCTATAACTTGGAGATATGGATTTTCAGCTCTTAAAGTCACAAAAGCTTTCAAACATTAGTTTTTAAAAAGTCATCCTTATTGCTTTGTTGCTCATACTGAATTGTTGCTGTATTTTCTTTACACAGATTTTCATTATACCTTGATAATACAGCTTTTGTAATTAAATCTTGAGTCACAGCAAGAGGTTTGGATGGGGGAGAGAAATAGGTAGAATTATACTATTGTTTCTACTCCATTCATAAGAATCAGGTCTTTGAATCACCTGTTACAAGACTATAAAAAGCCAGAGACTACAGATGGTCAGGACCAGGACTTTCCATACTGGAAATATTCCAACATTTCAAAACAATATTCCTTCTAAATCAGAAGGAAAAGCTGAATGTCAAAATATACTACATAATACAATATATTAAAATTATTTTATTATATAGGTCTAAATTAAACATTTAGACTTTCCCATCAAGAATTTTATCAAAGTTGACATGTTCCTGTGAAACATTTTGATTTTCGCAAAAATACACTTTTCAATGGTAAACTAACTTTGTCAAATTTTTCAACCAGCTCTACCTTAGACCACTACCAACCAAATCTGATATCCAGTACGTAGTTCACGGTGAAGGAAAAATAAGAGAGTGTTCTAGATGCAATCTTATGTGGTATCTCTTCTAATAGGAACAGGTTTCCAAGTTCAATTAATGCAGAAGGCGACAGGCATTTGGTAAACTACATAGTGGACTGCTAAGCCAGAGCCCAATTAATCTTGTATTACATATTTAAAAGAGTAGTACCCTCCAAACAATGGGTTGAGACCAAAAATGTGATCTCCTCTGGAAGTGGTATAGCACCATGTGTAAGATCTTACTTTTGTATTTCTAGAATAGAAATGTTTACCACTGATACTGATTAATACAAGAGACATTGCAAATCACATCTTTCCCTGGTGTAATTTAAAAAAATAGGGGAGAATTGTAAGGATGGTGAATTGGAGAGGGAGAATAGTGTAATGAGTTTTTTTATACTAGCTGAGTTAAGTTGATGCAGCTTGAGGGGAATAGAAAGTGAAATACAGTGATGCTTTACAGGGCATGGTGGACGCATGCTTGGAAGACTTTCTTCATGAGACACCTAGGACTTGAATAGTAGGTGTACAGCAGATCAGGAATGAAGCAGCATTAAGTGGAAAAAAAAAAAAAAAAAACTTTCACAGCTCCTGCCTGTCTTACATTATTGAGTTTTAATCATTTGCTCTGCAACGTACAGAAAGGATAATATGGTCTCTGCCTTACGGAGCTTTCATTAATCATAATTTGGAAATAAAACAAATTATAACAATTTTCCAACAGAAGTAGTTACCCACTTATCTAAGATTAAACTATAATCTAAGAAATATTTAACATACGCTCCTTGAACAGAAAAAAAGAGAATGAAAGGTTAAATGGTTAAAAGGATGAAAAGTTGTTTTTTGAGGGGAGGGGGCGAGGGGAGGAATCTTGGCCTTACCCTTTCAGAAAGAATGAGTTTAGTGACAAAGGAAGGAAGCATGTTTCATCTGAACCCAAATTCCTGGAGATACTTTTATACTGTCACTCATCTGTGTTTAAAGTTGATTGCTCCACATAACTGGCAGAACACGCTGTGAAAAAAGTATGAACACCCTGGTTTCTTGTAAGACATTTCCCATGAAATCTACTGATGTTTAAAATGTTAACTTGTGTTAAAACCTCAGCTAGCATTACTGTTTGAATATATAGGAAATCAGATTTAAATCAATAAAGTGTAAGGGAAAGATAATCAGCAGATTTTCTAAATCAAGTTGTTTGCATTAAGATATACTTGGCTTACAACTGTATACCCAAGACAAAGGTTTTATAAAGGTCAGAGATTCAGTTAGTTAAATTATAGACTGTTGGCTTGCACATAAGTTATGATACAGAGTACTGAAAATGACTTCAGTAATTCATGTTAAAGTGAGCTCAATTTATAGATATTAAATACTTACATGTGTCCTGGTATCTTTAGTAACTATATATTTACATAATAAGCATGCTTTGTCTACCACAGCATATTTAGAAAAGCACTATTCGTTATTCACAAAGATTTGAATTCCCAAGGAAATCTTAAGGGGCCAAACAGAATTATAGAGTTTCCCATAAGTATCTATGGCAGAACTTCAACTACTTTCCTGTTAATGAAGTGTTCTGAGCAGCTAGTTTTTCTTTCCATGTCTATCTTAGAAAGATTAATTTAAAAAAACTAGAAACATGTGACAATAATGACAGCTCCATACCACTAGGAATGAAATACAGTCTTTAAAATGAGAAAGGTTTATAAATATAAATGTATGTCCAGATAAATCAGCTAGTTTCACCAACTACAAGTCTAGTTTTCATGGTAAGAGCTCAAACAGAAAGATGTACATAATAAACTTTTGCAGTTCCAAATATAATAGAGGCCAGCACATACCTACTATATAAAACATTTAGCACAATAGTTCTTTCCAGTTCAAAATTTGAGGAAATAAGACTTTGCCTTCTTCCAAGCAGGTCACTATTATGATCTTATTGCCTTAACCAAATAATTCCCTCCCCTCTCCTCCAACCCCAACTGAAGCATCTTTGGCCCTAAAACTTTTGCACTTCTTTGAAACAATATCAAGATAAGGATATTTTTAGAGAATAATAAATAGTATAACTAGTAGTAAAACTTTAACCCTCACCTGAATGCCACTAAATAACATTTTATTAGACTTCCTAAATTCACAGTCGGGTCACTGGCATAATTTAGGGTCTCTAGATCAACAAGGAGGTCCAACTTTTTCAATGCATGCAAAAATTTTACATTACATTTTAGAAACCAATATCCAGTAATTTAAATACTCAAACAGTGGTGTAGGGATGTTTGCATATAACATCAAGGCAAAAAAAGAACTGATGCTGCTTGAGCTTAGCACTTTTTACTGTGTTAAGTTTTAACATCTTGGTGAACCAAACACAGCTAGTCTTTTTTCTTTGGGCCTCTGAAGTTATTACTTTGCACACACATCTCCCATCCACTTGCCACAACCCCCCCCCACCGCCCAACCAACATTCAACACCTGTCCAACGTGATCATATCACTAGGCCACCCATGAGCATAAGGATTTTGGGGGTTGACAGCAAGTTGATTCTTCAGTGTACACCTACATTTCACGGATGTGTTTTATATAAAACTGGGATGGAGGGGGGGAATCTTCATGTCTTCCCAGTTTTCATCTGCAGGAAAAGTAGAGCCTAGCAGCTTGTGGTAAGGTTAGTGTATAGATGCCAACATTTAGAAGGTTACTGAAGGACAATCGTCCAAATAAACCAAGCACTGTTAAAACTTAAGCTGTCTAACCTTTCACCTGGGATCATCTGGCCTGTTTGACAGATGAAACGGCTCAGTTGCAGGCATCCAACTTGTGGAGGGAACTTACATCAACACTAGTGCCATCGATGACAGTCGGAGTGGCATTGTACTCCACAGCTTAGGGTGGATAAAAATCAATGATAAAAAATATTTGATTTTTTAAAATTTAAATACAGGTTTCTTTTAAAAAATAAATCTACTTAAAATAAATGTGAAATTACAACAATGTAAACTTACTATAATCTATTAAAATCATTCCAACTGAATAATAGGTATGTTTGCTGCCAAGTTTTAAAAAAAGTTGGCCCCTGAACTAGGGGACGTCACTGGGATCAGATTGCTGAAGTGCTAAAGCAGCTCTTGCCTGACAGCAGTAGCCTCTTATGCAAGTACAGAATGAATTTCCATAATTTCAGTTTATCCAACTAGTTCAGTTCAATGCACAGCTGGCGCTAGGCATAAGCAGACTAAGGCTTGGTCTACACCACAGAAGTAGATTGACATAAGACATCTTGTATCGACCTAACTAAGTGTCTACACTACAGTTGCTCCTGCCAATATAAGTCACCCACTACATCAACCTAATAATTCCACCTCTGTGAGAGGCGAAGCGCTTAGGTAGATGCAGTTAGGACAATGCACAGTCTGTGTAGACACTGCATTACTTACATCCCCTGTTGACTGTCAGCCCCGACGCCAGGGGCCGACAGTCCAAGCTGTCTGCCCCTGCAGGGCTCACTGCTAGAGAGTGAGCCAGGCCATCGGCCCCGGGGGGCGGGGGGTGGGGGTGGAGGGGAGACTCAAGCTGTAAGCCCCTGTGGGGCTGACAGAGCCCCACAATGCCCCATATAGTTAATCTGGTGGAAGTGCTTGTGAGGACGCATGCCAGCGACGGATAGGGGGCATAGTGTGACATGAACCATCACAGTCTGTACGTCAACCTGACTTAGGCCAGCTTAATTCTATAGTGTAGACAAGGCCTAAGCAATTGCTTAGGGCCCTGAGCCGCTCAAGGGGGACCCTTATTTGCTTTTTAAGAATGTGTTGTCAGGAGGGGCACCAAAATATTCCTGCTCAGGGCCCCCAATGAGCTAGTACCACCTCTGGTTCAATGACTAGTTTCATTCAAAGATGATAAATAAATTGGGAGTTGAAAAAGCAGGAAAGTTTGTTTTCCTCTTCCCATCCATGAATAAGAACAAGGGGTCAGAGGATGAGGTCTATGAGCTCTAAAATCTTAAAGGACATGGTGGCAAGAAAAAATTAGTTCAATTCACTAACTACAGATAATACTGCCTTTGTTTAATTAATTAGTTTTAAATTCAAAACATTTTTGGTTTTTTTTTTCCTCTTAAGAATCTAGCACATTTTAGGTAGTTTTCTTTAACTTTTTTTAAAATGCTGACTGTGCATTTTAATTCAATTTGAATATCCATCCAAACTGCTCTGCACACACAAATAAAAAAATTAACCATCTAGTAAATAATAAATGCATCATTTACCTTTTTCTAACAATATAAAACAAAAATTAAGAATCTGAATAAAAGTAAGTTAAGCTTAGGGTTAAATAAATGTGTATTGCTTAAATAAATGTGTATTGATATCCTGTATCCTCCTGGCAAGCAAAAAAAACCCCTACCAAAATGCAGTTTAACAGCTATATCTAGCTGTAAATCAACATGTTTTAATGGTTACCAACCAATGAAAATGAACCTCGCTTTAGGAAAATAGAAGTATAAATACAAAACAACTTCAAATCAATGATTTAAATCAAGATTGGGGAGGGATAGCTTAGTGGTTTGAGCATTGGCCTGCTAAACCCAGGATTGTAAGTTCAATCCTTAAGGGGGCCACTTAGGGATCTGGGGCAAAATCAGTACTTGGTCCTGCTAGTGAAGGCAGGGGGCTGGACTCGATGACCTTTCAAGGTCCCTTCCAGTTCTAGGAGATAGGATATCTCCATTTAATTTATTTAAATTTATTTATTTCCTGCTTGTCTATTTACATCATGATTAAAATTGGCAATTTAAATCAATCCACCCTTCCACAGCTATGAACTGGTCTGTGGTTCTTCCAAAAACAGAGACCTGTGATCACCTTTTCATTAGTATCAAAAGCCAACGATAGGGAGGAATGTGAACAACCTATAATCTTTAAGAGAACGCTATGATAAGCTTTCTTCACTGAGCACAAAAAACATACAATTAACATTCCATTTGGGAGGAAAAGGATGGAATGGGAAATTAATAAAGTGAAAGGTTTCATGAACACCATTATTATATTATCATATTTAATGTGCTACTTAAAATAGAATAGTGTGCAACTTGGCATCCACGATTACTATAGTTATATTTATAACCTCTTATGCTTTATCACCAAACCCAATAAAATGAGAGTGGTATACCATAACTGTTCACCGATACTATATGATCCAACTCTGAATTACTTTTTGACATAATTCTATTTCTCTATAGTCAATGAAAGTTTATTAAAGGTTATAAGGAAGTAAATAATTTTATGTAGCTAGGCTAGGGAATGAGTTTATTTTTTGCTAATTGAGATGGAAAACTTTAGAGGCCCAATTCCCACCTAAGGCTGCTTACTGGATAGCTTGCCAATCTTTAAAGCTGTTACAACTAGGTTTGTGTGTACATGCCAGATAAAATAGACAGGGAAGTATTTGGAATGATCACAAATACATTCTTTTTATGAATTATAACCTTGCTAGTTGCCAAAACGATATTGAAAAAATAGTTTATCAATATTCGTACGTGGCCCCCAATGTCTGCTTATCTAAAATTATAGCTGGGAAATGTTTTATTCCACAAATAGTATTTGAAACTCCCTGGAGAGGATTTTAAAAGATTTTTGTTGACATTGGTACAAAATTTTTCACTAGTGAATAGAAATAGTTGAAAACAATGTAATCTTCTTTGGATAATACATCATTTTATTGTCTGCGGTAAGAGTTAAGTATTGCAAAGAAAACCAAAGAGACTCAGATTATTGGCTCAGTTTAGAAATTGTAACACTGAACAAACCAAAATCAAAGTATAAAAGCCCAAAACAATACTGAGAGATGAGAGTTCTGCTCTGGTTTTAGACAGACTATCCAAACAGCTGGAAAAGATGTTGATACTCCTAGGGAAATTTGTAATGTATTAGACTCATGTTTTTGTGGAGCTGTGAATTATCCTGAGGGGTTTGAAACAACGAACAATTGCCAAGAAGTTAAGAACATTATCTGGAAAATGATAGCATTTAACCAGTTTTCCAATACAGTCAACAATAGATCCTGAAGTCCAAATCATGGACATTATCTATGAAGGTTTTTTGTTTGTTTGTTTTTTGTTAAATGAATGTGCAAATGTTTTCAAAAATTAACTGAAAAAATCAGCATAAGCATTCCAGATATTAAGAATATGATGCATTCTGTCACACCATTCACACAAATCCCAATTTCAATTATTTACAAAAAATAAAAATAAAATTCAGTTTAGTACAGCACTTATTGGTTAACCCTTTTACCAAGTCACTCACGACCAGACAGGGAAAGAGGAGTGGCTCATGTACTATATACTGGAGGTGGCACTGTTTCATAAATGAGAGAACATTACTCACAAATGTTATGCTAGGTACAAAGCTTCCTTCACAATGGAATCAATGGACATCCAAAGTCAGTACCAAATAGTTGTATACTATTATAATTATTTTACAGATTCTCAATATTTTTATCCATAATTTTAAAGTACTTTACAATAATGGAAATTGTGGAGTTATTGGGTTTGTTCATGCAACTGTAAGATGGGACAAGATTGGCTGACATGTCAGGATAATTATCATACTACCAGACAGATTTGTCATATGACAACCAGTGCTGAACACTGAGTTCATGTGACAAGTTTTCTAGGAAATTTAATAAGTATGACTGAATTAGTCCAGGTTGGATGGTAAAGTTAGTTCTGGTTACTGTCATGAAGATTTTGTTTGGTTTTTTTCCTCCACCGTCCTTTGTTTTAAGTAATCCAGGATTACGACTTTAGGGGAAAAAAATACCAAATGTTATTGAAAAATAATATATACATATTACATATATATGTAATCCTTCAAATTGTGGGTAAATAATAAAAAAAACTACTCAAGTCACCAAAACAAGTTGAAGCCAGGGTTATATCTCCATATCACAAACTCCTATTCATTTTCAGTTGCAGTAAGGCTGTCTCTATACACTACACTTTCTCTGCTAAAATGGTGTTGCTACAAAAGGTGCAAATACAATGGTGAGACCATTAGTGTTGGAAATAAATTCCCTAATAAGTGTATTAAGGTTTACCATGACCCAGCTTCCACACAAGCATTCCTTTATTAGTCCAAGGGCCACTTGGTGTTGTTATATGCCATATACAAATATAAGAATACTCACAACTGGACCTTCCCATTATGGCGTGACTCCAAAGGGGTAAGGAAAAGCTGATAAAGAACTCCTGAAAAATCTTCCTTTTTATACACTATAACAAACAAGTGACGTCATTACTGGTTATTAGATCTTAATTAAAGTCAGCTGAAACTAGTTTAGGGTTGCACTCGGCTCTCTTCAAGGTTTTCTTATCTTATTTTGCCTCATTTCTTCCCAACTCCCGGAGTAAACATTTTCAACCAATTATTTATGGCACCTGGTGCTCAATTAACCATGCTTTCTTTTATTTCTGTTTCACAGCTCAAACCTTAAATAAGATTTAACACAACCAGTCCCTCTTTTTCATGATCTCATTTTTCTAGCCATAGGTCTATCACTCATGTTGAGATCCAAACTCAGTTTAAAATCATGGGTTACTTAGGTCTAATGTGGACCTATATTCTAACAATTATGGTATGGAGAGACTCCTGGGAACGGCTAGGGTTTAGCCAGTATGCTGTCTAACATCCATAGAGGATGTTTATGCAGTGTTGTTGTAGCCATATTGGTCCCAGGATATTAGGTCTGGCCTTTCCAGACCTGAGGAAGATCTCTGTGTAGTTCAAAGGCGTGTCTCTCTCACCAACAGAAGTTGGTTCAATAAAAGATATTACCTCACCCACCTTGCCTCTCTAGAAGAGGGCTAGACATTTGCTGGTCAGATCACCAGAGGGTCGTACTATTTGGAGCACCAGTGGAGATACACTAGCGGTACCAATGTTGTACAATTTCAGGGAAAAAGAAGTGACACAGAGGGAAGGTCTAAAGAGCCTGATTCTGCTCCTAGCTAAATTAAAAGGAGTTTTTGCCACTGACTTCATTGGGAGCAGGATGGACCCTATAAAATAGTAATCATTTGAACTGCTTGCAAACTTAACAACTTTAAGGTTAAACAATGAATGCATCTAAATGTTCAGGGAATAATTCTGTTTGGATTTTTAGTCCAAAAATGACAATCATCATAGTTTAAGCGGCACAGTTGAGCCGATCCAAATCGCCAGTTTAAACTCCAACCCAGAGGCCAAAATAGAGCAGACTACATAGACTTGTCCAGGGACATCCAGATCATTCCAAAGAATTTATAAGAATAACAAAACATTTACTTAATAATCATAAAAACTTACAAAAGCAAGTTAAGGTAAAGGCCAACATATTCACTATATTTATTGAGACATGACACTTTGACTGCATTCTGAAACCGATCAGTTCAAGTTCTAAGTTTGAAAACTGAATTTTCATCACACTTGAAAAAAATACATTTGCTAATCAAATATATAAAACAGAAATTGAATTCCAAATGAAAACCCTGTACCAAGTACATAATCAGAATGTCTAATGACATAACCAAAGATCTAAACCTATTTAAGAATCACTTCATTACCATAAAGGAACATATATTTGGATACAACCATTAACAAGTAAGGTACATTTCCTGTATATCCTTAACTTAAACCACATCCCAAAATTACAGAAGCAGATGCGGTCCTTTTAAGATGAAGAGTTTAAATCCTTATGCTCAAATATTTCTGCTTTTTAGTAATATGAAGAATCAAAACAATAAGACATGACAGATAGACATCTGTGGGAGATCAGAGAATCCTTTGGTTGCTATGAAAATTCAAGTCCAAAGGCGGACTGACATCAACTAGTCGAGAAATGCAGTAATCCCTAGGAATAAACAGTCATGTGTTACTGCCATTATGAAATGAAAATTGTAAACAAGGACAAGAGATCATAATTATTCATTTATGGGTGTTTGTTAAAGAGTATCACAGTCTTAATCAGATAGCTCCTTTTACAATATTCTTGAGAATTCATATGCTGCTATTTAATAATGGCCCTTCAAAACTGATTTTAAAAAAATACATTATTAGATTATATCAAAAGAAAATATACATTAGGACAAGCTGCAGTCATATAGACTCTGAAAGCATGTGGAACAAGGTTCCTGCAAATTCAGACATCAGCTCTAGCTACTGGGCCACAAGAAATAATCTAAGAGGAAAAGAGTAATACACCAATTTAAAAGTATAATAATTAAAAATAGATTGAAATAAATAAAGCATGATATCAAGAACATGGAGTAATACTGACTATTTTTGAATACAGTCACCATATACATCAGTGGTGGGCAACCTGAAGCCCATAGGCCACATGCGGCCCATCAGGGTAATCTGATTGCGGGCCGTGAGACATTTTGCTGACGTTGACTGTCCGAAGGCATGGCCCCCGCAGCTCCCAGTGGCTGCAGTTTGCCGTTCCCAACCAATGGGAGCTGCGGGAAGTGGCAGACAGCACGTCCCTGTGGATGGCCAACATCAGCAAAATGTCTCACGGCCCACAAATCAGATTACCCTGATGGGCTGCAGGTTGCCCATCACTGATATACAGAGAGAGAGAGAGAGAGAGAGAGAGAGGATAAGTAGTTAATAAATAAATATAAAATAATAAATATATGGAGAAATACCTATCTCATAGAACTGGAAGGGACCTTGAAAGGTCATTGAGTCCAGTCCCCTGCCTTCACTAGTACTGTCCCTGACAGTTTCCCCCCATCCCTAAATGGCCCCCTCAAGGACTGAACTCACAACCCTGGGTTTAGCAGGTCAATGCTCAAACCACTGAGCTATCCCTCCACTCCTGAGCAACATGTGATGCACATGGTATGTAAGTGTGAGTGTGAGATGCATACTTGGGTACACTTTCTACTCTTTTAGATCCAGTCCAGCATTGTCTCATGAGTGGTATTAAATATCATTCGGGAACTAATTCAGTCATAGTTGGAGTTTTGTCCACATTAGAACATGTTCTTCTCCAATAAGATTTTTTTCAGAACTAAAGAAATTTTGATCTTGAAATAAACACACAGTGAAAACCGCCGCGCCCATTGTAACATGCTGAAGTTTGGCTCAGTTATACTAATTCTGTCTGTAGTTACATTGCTTCATGTAAGTATAGGGGAAATTATTACTAACCATTAAATGTATTTCGCCTCTTCACAGCCATAGTCTAAGATTTGCATGTTGTAAGTCTCAATTTTCAGAGGACCGTACCACTGGGGCTGTACTTGGGCTTGAGTCACTTTGATCTAAGGCCATTTGAGGCCCTTGTTCTTCTCTTCTTGTGCAGAATTTTACTCCAAAGAATTGTAAGATGGAGGGGGAGTGTGAACTTGCAGCTGCAATATATTCTAGTTACTAGTAGATAATCTCTTCCCCCTTTATAAATAGGTCTCTGCAGACCCTCATCCTGAGAGTCTGCCTAGCAGTACTAATGAACCTGGGATTTAACTGGAGTTACTGGAGGACTGCCTTCTTGGAATGAGTAATTGAACTGGCTATGACAGTGAGAGAATGACCGCCCTGCACCTTTAAGCGAGGAGGTGGGGTGTTTGGCTGGCTGGTTGGCCGAGTGAAGGGAACAGTGCTTTATGACTAGTGGTGATGAGGGGAGATGAAAACTGTTGCAAAAAAGGGGTCAGCGTGGTTGCTGACTCATCCCCTGGGAATGCAGGGTTTAAAAGGGGCAGCTTGGCACCTTCCGTTTTACATGGACCAAGGCTGAAGCAGGACCCACCTCCCCTCTTAGGTGGTAAAATAACAGGTTTGGTCAACACCTGCTGTGGGCCTTACACTAGCCATCCTTTTCTTAGGGGGGCTGGGAAAGAATTTTTCTCTTACTACCATATTGGCTTGGGTGCAGTTGGGTTTTTTTTCACCTTCCCCACAGGAGGTTTCAGGAAGGGCTCTGTTCATGCATGCCATGATGGGCAGTAGGCCATATGTCACAACTCATTATTTAAGTGTCGGGCGGATGACCAGTGTAAGTATTCCATAGAAAAGATATACAGTGACCAGATAAATGGCTGGGAAAAAGAGGTGTTCATAAAAGGAATGGGTGGTGGTGGTGGTGGTGGGGATTCTTATGATTGGTACAGCAGGGAGCCAACCCCTCATTCTTATAGCCCACCTTAACCCTCCTATGGGTGTGTGTGTGGATGGTAAGGTCCCGGCAATGGATTTGTTGGAGGGACTGGAGGGAAAAACAGGGGGAGTTGATGGAAGCCCCCTTCTCTTCCCCCACCCAGGTATAGTAAGGTCCCAGCAATGTTTTTGCTGGGAGGGACCGGAGGGGAAAAAGGGGGAGCTGGTAAAAGCCCACCAGATAATTACAGAATAAACCTGGGATTATCTGCACTGTATACTTATCTGCTGGGTAGTCCCAGACATCTAATAATAAAGTTGCAGCCTGATTAAACCCATGTCAAATGTCTCCTGTCCTTCTTTCGGCATAGCCAGACAATAGTGCTGAGCAAAGACAGAGTGAGTGCCTCATAGCTCCTTTATATAGCTCAGCTATTACATACACAGGCAAATTGCCAAAGCATCCATCTCTCTAGTTGAATGTGCTGTGCTACAAGACCTTTTTACCGATATAAGAAGCCCACATACATCCAGATTATCCATTTGGATATAATTTGTATCCAGACAGATCCCCTATTGGATTTCTCTTCAAATCCTACAAGCAGTTGGAGAGATTTATGGGAAGGCTTAGCCATGTCCAGGTAATAACTCATCACCTGTTTCACATTCAGTTTATTTAATCTATATGACCCATAAGAATCATCAGCGCTATAAAAGAGATTAGAAGAGAAATAGTGTCAGATTTCCATCTTCATCAGCTTATCTTTGGAAAAGTTTTAAACGAGGGTGTAAAGACAAGTTGTTTTTAACGGTCTAGTCTAATGGCTTTCACATTCAGTAAGTAAACATACAAATATTGGAAAGAAAACTAAATTATTATTTCAGGTTTAATCATCTGAGGAGTCATTAAAAGCCATGTGCAAGAATTTTTCAAAGTATCTATCATTTTAACATTGATAATGTTCAAGGAATCGTGTGTTTATATAGGTGTCTGATTCCCTACATCTTTTTAGGGATTTTATTGCATATATCCATACACACATATCCGACATAAGGGTAACTGAGGAATATTGAATCGGGCATATTCTTATTCTGACAAAATGGTTAATATAGGTGCAAGATGCCTTCATCCTCAGAATCCCAGATATAAATGGACTAATTTTGACTGTTGCAGCTATCTAGTTTAATTGCTGACTGCAGGTGAGGAAAACGGTCTAATATTTATTTTTGCAGCCTGTAACATCTTTTGCTTTGTACCAGCAAAACACTACAAAGCTATGAGGGTACATGTTAGTATCAGACAAAAAGCCTTTTAAAGGGGGATTAAAAGGAATGGTTACTCAGCCTGTGCAGTAACTGAAGTTCTTCAAGATGTGTCCCCCTATGAGTGCTCCACTTCAGGTGACTTCCGAGCGGTATCCCCAGGAGGACAGAGCTTCAGAACAGCATCCAGAACTGAAGTTAGTACCGCAGAACCAAGCACCTCATCAGTGACAGGCAACACACTGGTCCCAATATGACATTGCAGAGGTCCATAAGGAAGCAGGGAGTGGCATTCAAGGCTGGTTCTACCATCCTTGGGGACCTGCACAGTGATCTCTGCAGCTGGCCAAAAGCAGATTCCCAAAGGACCTCTCACTGAAATTGAGGAGACCGTTTGGGAATCCTCTTCCCCTGCATCCTCCCACGGGGGAGGCCAGCCAATGAAGATGGAGGAGAGTCCTGTGCCACAGAATTGCTGCTCAGAGACAGAGGTCTTGGTAGCAAGAGATGCCCGGTACCTGTCAACAATGGGGCCTCTGGTTCATCTGACACCAAGAGACCCCTCAAGTATCAGAATTCCTGTGGTAACAGAAAGCAATCCGGTACTGACACCACAGCGGAGGTCACCATAGCTGAAGCAATGTTACTGATGATGATAGGCATACTGCTGGCACTGTAGATGTCTGGCGCCATTACTTGCTCAGTACTTGCATAGGCACCCCAGCCGAGCTGCTTGTATCAGCACCAATGGTTGGGTTAAGGGGTGGGATGGCACCAATGGCTGAATGGGATGTTTCGGTACAGATGGCAGGGCTGGACTTGATGGTACCCTCCTTAGTGGTGGAGAGCAGCCATGTTTCTTGTCCTTGGCGCGCCAGGGCTTTGGCCTCAATGGTACCCTTGGAGACTGAGGATCTTGACGGGGACCTGGTCTTTTTTGGAGCTGGCTCCTTAGAGTGAGTCTGCGATCCTCTTTCTGGGAGTCTTCCCAGGGGGCTGCAAAGATTTCCCCTTCCTTAGGGGAAGCATGCTCCAAAATGAGGGGTCACTGGACCTCTGCGGGGCTCGGAGGGGAGGGCTTAACCTGGCTCAGAGGGCAGTTGAAGGGAGTGTTCCACGGTTAACAGTCTGAGCTTTAGCTCTCTGGTCTTCCTTGCCCGAGACTTAAGGGCCAAGAAGAAACACATGCTTCTGGGAGACCTGGGACCTCCCCAGGCAACAGACACACTTGGAGTGCCCATTGCCTACTGGTAGAGTCTCCCAGCCTGAGAGGCAGTGTTTGAAGCCTAGTGAGCCAGGCATGCCCCAACAGGAGAAGACAAGTCTCCCGAGGGAAAAGAGAGGGAAAAATAAAAAGAGAAAACCAAGTATGCTTTAGGCAGACACACTTGTGTTCTGTCTCATGCCGAGGCAGTAGAGAACAAGCTGAGGGCGGTTTGCCTGTGCATGCTAAGATAGCCTTGTAGTCTCTAACAAGGATGCATAGGGTGCATGCGCAGGCCAAATGGATGCTGCGAGCTACAGAGCTCTGATCAAGGGCTTGAGAGGCGCATGCACACCTGAAGTGGAACAACCATAGGGACACTACTCAAAAAAGTAGTACAAGTTCCATGGGAATATGTAACATAGGATCTGTAATATGTAATCAGGATTTAAATTTACATCTAGGATTTTAGAAAAAAATTATAAAAATATAAACTTACAAATGTCCAGGTGCAATATTGGCAGGTGAACCAAAGATTCATAAATTACAAATCAATCAAAAATTTCTCCATATTCTTTTATAAAATCTGTTTTCTTCAATCAACGATCCCTGGTACTCATTTTGATTGTAGGAATAGCAATGACAGTTAATAATTCAAGTGTGTTTATCGTCACCATAAACTAGGCTCTACAATTGTAGATATACATACAATGGACAGATTTAAATTTTTTTTTACTGTTTTGAGAAACATTACTAAGTTTTCCTTATTATCCCCCAGGTAAGGTTCAGAGAATCTTTCAAAAAGGTAGAATCTTTCAAAATGGAAGAATTTTCAAGTGCAACCACTGTCCTTTTTGTTGTTGTTTAAATTTAAACCCTTAACCCTACCTTTAAGATAGCTAGCCAAGTAACTCCTCAGTAGTACCTGGTTGTCTCCACACATTTTGTTTACACCAATCAAGCATTTTAGAAGACTGGTATTCCCATCAGAAAACAAACAGTTCTTTGGTAGACAGTTAAGCTCTGGAAACTGTCTAGGCAACTATATATAAAAAAGCATTACTTTACTTTAAGCATTACTTCACATCATGCCACTGAAGCCTGCACCCTGGAGTTGGGGGGCGTCACTCTTCCCCCACCAACTTTCCTGTCTGGACCAGAGTTTCCATCTATGAACAAAACTCTCTCCCTTCCACAGTCTTTTCAGTCCTTCCCTCCCTGCAGTGCACACTGCCCTACTATGCTCTATTAGTGCAAACGAACAATATTTGAATCTCTAAATGGCTGACACAGCACTTTAGAGATATGAACATTTTATTTTCACTCAGCTGCTACCAACACAAGTATTCACAGAGTGCAATAGTAAGGATTCAAAAGGTTCTAGCTTCAAGTATTTCATTGCTCTCATAAGACACAACCAGGGTCAAGCAAAGCCCTTGCTAGACAGCAGCATACTACATACAATGTGTTCTTTCTGCTTGTGAAATTGTGGGAGACATTTTATTTTGTCTCCAAATCCCCCAAAAGACTATCTAGGATAGTCCCAAATTAGCTAATGATTCAGGTATCAGATTTTGTTTGGCTTTGTTTTCTTTTAAACAACAAATGCAAGTTAAAAAGCAGTGGGCCACAGACAAAAAGTTATTGGGATGGGTGATAGGCCTTCAGATTGAGAGAAGGGGAAGAATGTAAAACCTAAAAATATTCTATAAGAGAAGTAGTAGTAAAATTGGACACTTTTCCTTTTGTTTCTATTATTTATTTTTAAAGACTAGTCAATGTTCTCTTAACCCAGGTTTCCGTGAATATATTTCTGTTGTGAAATTATTCTAGTTACACTGCTTGCCTTAAATTTTAAATAATGTCATAGATCAGGCAAAACTACCATAGGCTGCTTTTGAGTATCCACATGACCGAATAATTTGGATATTAGTCTTTCACCAACTGTACTCTATGTACAAGTGGAATTTCCAGTTAAAAATCAGTGTACCAGCAATTTTCTGCTGAAACATCATGTTCAAACATTACTGGGTAAAATAGTGTAATGGTTCTGAACTAGCAAGTCTAAGAAGTTGTTTTCAGATAGATCACTCTGATCTGATGCAGTTTACCTGTATAAAATGTGTATGACATTTAAATACAATCAATATGGTTCCATTTTAATCTGGCAAACTCAACAGTTTACCACTACTGGCAAGTAAGATTAACCTAGACTCAGTAACAGCATGTCTAACCTCAAAAATCATTGTGGTTCATTGCAGCAAGCAAGTTCATAGGTCTCTATGGTGCCCAATGGGACTACAGAAAGTCCTCATTTGAGAGAAAACAACAACAATACAAAAGGGTCACTACACCTACATAACATTGCAGTTGAAGTCATTTTAAACTTTCTATGTTTTGTTAGATTTTCCAAGTAAAAATAAAACAAGATTCACCTTAGGTTCTTTATAATACCAATCTGGCCTTAATAGTATCTGTTTTCATTTATATCAAGCAATTGTATAAATTACACACGTTTTTGCTGATATAATGAATAAAAATGGGAAGCCCCCAACAATGCCAAACAACAGTAGTTTAGAAAGTTTAACTGGTGACTAATGCACTGATGCAATACCACAATGCAAAATTCTTTCAAAATATTTAGGAGTTAGAGATTACTTGTGGAAACTGTAATGTTTCCTAACAAATCAAGTGTTTCAGGGACAGACCACCCAAATGTATTATTATAAAAAGATGTCAGTTACGTAATTACATGATAAAACAACACATCTCTACTCTTTTGTTTTTTAACAAAATGTATTCACTCTAGAGAATACAAGGTTTACAGCAAGAGAGTGGTTGAATCAATTTTGCTAGCAATGAACTTCCTTGTGTTCCGATTATTTTGGAAGTGCTTTAACTTGAACCATGATAATGTACATATAACACCAGGGAACAAAAACATGACCCCTTCTCTGCATCTGAAATGGCTTTACTGAGACCACCTACAGTGACAAAGTGTATCTAACTCCAGATGAAGAAACATGGCTACTTTTAAATTTAACAGTCATCTTATACCATTTCACCTTTTACAAAAAGGATGCACGTACAGTAGAACATCACTAATCTGCATACAAAACAGTAACCTTTCCCCACTTCTCAGCAAAGAATAGAGTGCTGAAATAAGATACCATACTTACAAAGAGCTTTACTTTTACAAAATATAGTAAAAAAATTTACTAGTACACTATGAAATAATATAAATAATTCACATTAACCACTCAAACAATATACACTATGATGCATTATCCTTTTTTATTTGTATTTGCTAATTCACAACGGGTCTCCTAGTAATTATTACAAATGAGTACCGTTCTATTCTAATCTTTTAAAAGTCTTTAAAATGCTCTTGACTTACATTTAAACTGTAATTATTAAACCTGTAGCTATTTTCTTAACAGATAATGAATAATAAAAGCATGTAAGTAAGTTATATTGTATGCATATTTGCCGATCTCTGGTACGAAAGTTGTATTCACACCTGTGGTACACAGATACTGGTACACATCCCACAGGTAAATATTTAATCGCCGTAATAAATTATATTCACTATGCAAGACCAAAATATTGAAAATAACTACTTTGTACCTTATTAGCCATTTCGGTGTTTTGTGTCCACCATGATTTACACAGTATAGCTAACACTACTAAGGGGATTCTCAAAATTTGATAAGAAACCATGTGCCTTGGCAACCCACAAGACACAGACAACAACACATTGAAAGACAAATGAATTTCAAGTCAGATAATTACAGTGGTGGATCTAAAGTATCCTACATAATGAGTACACTGAAGGGGAGGGTGGAAGAAAACAGGATCAACGACGCTATTGTAGAGAAAGCTGGAGAAGGACATGAATTGTTTAAGAGAAATCCACTCCTGTCTATTCTCATTTCTGGATGACTATTTTGTTTGTTTACATTTTCTTCTGGAGTTGCTAAATATGGTTGATTTGCTTTAGGTCAGACAATAATCTTCAGTGGATGACTTTATGCATTTCATGGGTGGCTGTCCCACTGGTACACTTTTACATGAACCTGAATTTGAAGATAAAATATATATCTGAAACTCATCTACTGTATACAGAAACTTGAATTTAGCTCCTATCCACACCGTAACTGTTTAAACCAGATGTGTCAAACTTATTCGCCAAAAAAGGGCCAACTTCCACTTTTAATTATGCCCCATGGACCATGGTATTATGCTATCACTGACAAACTGTTCCTGATCTCTGTTAAAGAGGGAAACTGCTTTGGCCCAATGATTAAGTTCAGAAAATAACAGACTTACATAAAGAGCAAATATTTTAGTCTTGGCTTGTAAATGGGGGGTGGGGGGAGATTAGGACTAAATGTTACGGGATTAATGATTAGAGTTCTGGAAGATGGGCAGCTGCTGGGTAGTGCAGCTTGATGTGAAAATACTAATGCTGTGCAGGCAGAGCTAACTTACCTAGGGGAACTTATTTTCAGATTATTGACTGCATCACAGAAAAACAAACTGATTTTTTTATATTGAACATGAGTGTGCCTACAGTGTGTACTGCAGAACCTCTTGAACACGTAAAAAACAACTGCTAATGAAGTCAAGTGGTTTCTCCAATTTCATTGGAAGAGGAAGCCACAGAGCAGTACAAATATTAACTTTTGAATGCAGTTAGAGAAATTTTACAAAGTTAACATTAAGGCAAAAATAAAGTTTGGTGATACAAGTGCTTAAAAATCAGACTACTCTGATTACTAACCTCTTTTGCAACATGATGGTAGCAGATTATGTCGTCATATTATTAAAATGTGAGATTATTTTATACATAAATGTGAAAGCAGGTATTCCTAGTTACATTCAAAAGGCATTTAGAATAAAGTCTACCATCAATTCTTGAGATAATGGCCTCAAATCAGGTGAGAATTTAATGGAGGGTGTGGGGCAGTGGGAGAGGAAGACGAGGGAAGGTGGTTATCAAAATGTGATCTTAAAAGTCCAATAGCATAGGTCTAATCAGCTCTCTACAAGCCATTAAAGCATGGCATCTTGTTCTTTCCTAGCACTGCAAGATAGATCTCAAAACAGTCCTTTTGGTAACCGGTTCAGGACTTACAGCAAGTCCTAATACTTGGACAAGTATAATTTTAAAAACACTGGGTGCTGTATTTCACTATGCTGCATATAGTGTTTCATACAGTTTTTAAAAAGGTACAGACCCAAAGTTTTCAAAGCTGGCTGCCTAAAGCCATATTTAGGCCCCTAAATAAAAGTAGTCTGATTTCCAGAGATGCTGAGCACTCAGTTCCCACTGACCTCATTCCACTGTACTTTGTCTGGTCAGTTTCACTGTTTTATTGACACACTCCTCCTTAGGGTCTCTACCAGTAATAGCAGCCAAATTGAAACTGTATGTAACATCAGAGAATCAGAAAAGCAAGGGTTGGAGGTGGAAGCAAGAGTGGGGATGGCACAGAAAGCAAGTTACCATGCCAGAGACAGAGGGGGCACAATAAACCTTAGGAATGGTAGACAGGACCCATAGAGTAACCCTCCTCCCATCCACACATCATAACCTCTGACCCGAATTCGGTGGTGCTTTCAACCTCGGCTAACTGGTGCATCCTAGCCTAAAGCCAAAATAAGGATTTCTCTCAGGCTGGTAGCCCTCTCACTTTGCATTGAGGATGCAGGACAAACCACTTGAGCACTGATAGTCCTTTAATGCCTTTTCACAATTCCCCATATGCTCAGAAGGACCAACAATTTCTACCAGAATTCACTGGGAAAGAATCAGAGTGGCACAAAGAGCCATTGAAAATGCCCAGAGGTCCTAGTGACACACACAGGTAAGTACAGCACTGAAGACACATTAATTTCAAGTGTGGCTTGGCAGTGAGGCTGCTCACACCCAGATTAGGCTAACCCAGGTGCTCAGATCATCAGAATTACTCCTGCAGTGAAAACATATTCCCAGAGAGTAATCTGCATAGTCGTGGCTAGGACTGAAATGTCACGAGTTCAGTCGGTTCAATAAATGGTACTTTTAGATCATCCACTAGTCAATCCAAGAGAAGCTGCTGAAACAAATTTAACATTGCTCTTTTTTAAAATTTAAATTACATTTTATTTTTAAATTAATTTTAATTTAATTTAATTAAAAAAAAAAAGATTACAAGAAAACTGATGCACCCTAATGCCGTAGAGGTTATTTGGGCAGTTTAAGCAAGAGCTGGAAAGCATACTTTAACTCATACAAGGACTAAAGTAAGAGTACTGCCAGAGAATGTGATTTGGAACGATGCTTGGAATATAAAATATTCATCTGTTTTGCAAAAGAAAGAATCAGAAGCACATCAACATAATCAGTGATTTTAAACTTGCCTATTAAGCAAAGACACTGATAGTTAACAGATGCGTTTATTTGCAAAAGATTTCAGAGTTTACCAGTCTACATCACAAATCTCCCTTAACTGGATTGGAACCTGTGTCGTAATAGGAAAAAATAGTAAAATAAAAACGATATAGAAAATATGGCATTTGTCCCAGCAATTTAAGGATATTTATTGCCAAAACATATTTAACTAGTGTTTTGGTAACAACGTCTTCCAGTTTATTTCCAAGTAAAGTCAGAACAAAAAAGTCATTTGTATCTAGACTGTAGGTTGTTGCCTCATCCACTAAAGCCACTGAATTAAAAGCCTATTTTTTGGCATTTTTTAGACTGAAGTTGGAAAAATTGTTTGTAGGTCTTTTCTTTTTTTAAATAGTTGCTTTCAAGGATACCTTAGCATATTAAAGAAAATCTAGCCTTTTGTAAATGGTGTATAAACACAATAGATCTCATTCTCATTTATATTTTGCTCCCATTGCAGCAGGCACTATACAAACACAGTAAGACAGCAAAAACATAAAAAGAAAACTGATTAACTGGAAGGGAAAAAAATGCAGTGACCAGCAACCGGCTACTGAATGATTACTTTTATGTCTCTAGCTGCATATCTCTGCCAAATGTAAGGCGGGTCAACGATCAGAAAGGGTAAACTTTTCCAAAGGGTGGTGATCCTTAACTAGGGAGTTTCAGCAGCAATAGGACCATTGCAAAGAAAGGTGATAGTAAGGAAAAATAAACAATTTCCACGCTTGGGGGCAAATCATCTGGTTGAAAGAGAGCCCAGGTTTCCAGACTGGAGCAGGATGTATGAAATTTTGATTTAAAAAGAGCCACTGTGACAGGGCATCTGCTCCACATAGGACTGGAGGGGGATTAAGGTAGCCAGGTAGGCTTATTAACTCCACAGGCTGCACCTGGAGGGAGAGCCAGGGAGCAGGGAACTGATTAAAAGCTGGCTCAGCTGGGAAGGAACAGGCAAGTCCTATAATGCCAGGAAGCTGGTAACAGACAGGGGCTGCTGCTGGGAAAGAGCAGTCACTCCCTATGAAAAGGGAGGAGCGTTTGGAGCTGGTATACCAAGAGCAAGGAGGGGAACCAGGATTTGTAAGAAGCAGTCCAGGGAAGGAGCAGAGAGGTTGGGAGAGGATATTCCAGCACTGCTGGGTGTAGGGTCCCTGGACTGGAACCTGGAGTAGTGGGCAGGCCTGGGTTCCCCTTCCAGCCACTGAGGGCATGGTATAGACCAGATGTGGGGCAGTGAACAGAAAGACCACCTGGGTCACTGTGGTACTGACAGAATTGAAGGACTGTACCCCGGAAGGGGAACACTAAGTGACCTAGCTGGAGGGCTGTGTCACAAAGAGGAGGCTGCAGTCCCTGGGATGAGAGAGGACTGGGAGCGAGGAGCTGCAGACCAGAGAGAGAGTGAGTAACTGTGCAAACCATGGAAGGGTGCGTCGACCTTGAGAGCTAATCCCCAGAGTGATCAGGAGGAGGCGCCAATCAAGCAGTGAGTGGTGCTCCCCTTCACAGACATATTAAATATTTGTAATATAAACACATTTTGAACATCAAGTACCTGCTATATTTAGCATACCTCCACTATATCATAGGAGGAAATTGAGATACAGTAGGGGAGAGGTTGGTGAAGAAGTAGAGACCATATGTTTACATTTTAGGAGCTGCTCAGAGGATAGCCATAGAAATACTGAAGGCTGGTTTAATTAGAAAATATATATTTGGATAGTGGAAAAAGGTCTGATGGTGTGATAGGGAATCTCTATATCCTGGTATGCAGTAGTGGTAATCAGGAAGGTAATGACAATGCATTAATTTTCCTGCCACACAACACGCTTGGGCAAATTGACCAGGGTTTTCAGATGAATGAATGACAGACACATGGGATGGCTCCAATCAGCAAGCTGCAACTTTATTTAATATACATTGGGGAAGAACATAAGAATGGCCATACTGGGACAGACCAATGGTCCATCTAGCCCAGTATCCTGTCTTCCAACAGTGCCAGATACTTCAAAGGGAATGAACAGAACAGGGCAATTATTGAGTGATTTATCCTGTTGTCCAATCCCAACTTCTGGCAGTCAGAGACTTAGGGACACCCAGAGCATGGAGTTATGTCCCTGACCATCTTGGCTAATAGCCATTGATGGACCTATCATCCATGAAGATAACTAATTTTTTTTTAAGCCAGTTATACTTTTGGCCATGAGTTGCACAGGTTGACTATGTGTTGCGTGAATAAGTACTTCCTTATGTTAGTTTTAAGCCTGGTGGCTATTAATTTCATTGGGTGAATCCTGGTTCTTGGTATGTGAAGGGGTAAATAACACTCCCCTATTCATTTTCTCCATACCAGTCATGATTTTATAGACCTCTATCATATCCCAGCATCATATCCTTCCCCTTACTCATCATTCTTCTAAGTTGAACAGTCCCAGTCTTTTTAATCTCTCCTCATATGGAAGCTGTTCCATACTCCTAATAATTTCCCCCCCCCCTTCTATGTACCTTTTCCAATTCTAATAAATCTTTTTTGAGATGGGGCAACCGCATCTGCATGCAGTATCCAAGGTGTGGGCGTACTATGGATTTATGTAGTGGCATTATGATATTTTCTATCTTATTATTAATCCCTTTCCTAAGGGCTCCTAACAGTCGGTTAGCTTTTTGGACTGCTGCACATTAAGCAGATGTTTTTAGAGAACCATCCATGATGACTCCAAAATCTCTTTCTTGAGTAGTAAAAGCTAATTTAGACCCCATAATTTTGAGAGTTTGGATTATATTGTTCAATATGCATTACTTTGAACTCATCAACACTGAACTTCATTTGCCATTTTGTTGTCCAGTCACCTAATTTAGTGAGATTCCTCTGTAACTCTTGCAGTCTACTTTGGATTTAACTATCTTGATGAGCTCTGTGTAACTCAAAAGATTGTCTCACCAACAATAAAAGATATCACCTCACCTATCTTGTCTCTCTTAACTACCTTGAGTACTTTGTATTGGTCACCCCCTCTTCCATGTCATTTATAAATATATTGAACAGCACAAGTCCCGATACAGATCTTTGGGGGCCCCTGCTATTTAACTCTCGCCATGCTGGAAACTGACCATTTATTCCTACCTTTTGTTTCCTATCTTTTAAACAGTTACTGATCCATGAGAGGACCTTCTCTCTTATCCCATGACTGCTTACTTTGCTTAAAAGCCTTTGCTATGGGACTTGTCAAAGGCTTTCTGACAGCCCAATAGACTGACAGCATTCTGACACATGCTTGTTGACACCCTCAAAAAATTCTAATAGATTGGTGAGGCATGATTTCAGTTTACAGAAGTCCTGTTGAAGGCGGCTGTCTTCCCCAACATATCGTGTTCATCTCGGTGTCTGATAACTGTATTCGTTACTAAGGACGCTCCAAGGCAAACCCCCTCTTACTAGGCATTTAATTGGTTCCAGTGTAGGTTCCAGGGCTCCAACACACAAACAAAATAACAACTTGGGGTAAACTTTACGTCCCTCCCCTCCTAGGATGAAGGTTCAACAGTGAAACCTAGGGTCTTATTTTACCTTTTTCTGCACTGGCCAAGTGTCAAAATGAGTCAATAGTCTTAACTTCACATGAGCTTTCAAATCTCATTGCTTTCAACCCAACTGTGCCTCCAGGAAGCTCTAAGAAAGGCAAAAAAAAAAAAAAAAACCCACCAAAAAAGCCCCAAAAAACCCACCCCACTGGACTTCAAAGTGATTTGGCCCTATTAGGAAAAATTCCTCCCTGATCCCTAAAAACAGACGATTGGTCACACCTGCAATATTGTAAGAGGCACGGCTCCTAAACTACAACCAGGGGAAGGAAGAGTGGGGCAGCCGATTGGAAAGTAAGATGCTTTTGAAAAGCCCAAGCTAGCTTAAATGGTGGGCGGGGGAAGAGACACTTGGTAGTCAGTCAGCTGGCCCCATTCCCTCTTGCCCATCCAATAGCTAAGCAGAGGATCAAACCAGAGTAAGGGGGAAGCCATCACCATGCTGCTATGCATGCACTCTGGGCTTCTCCTCTTCCCTGCTATCCGGTCAAATTGCTTCCCTGAAGAAGGCGGTGAGATAGTATTGCCAAATGTCTCCCAAAGAATAAATGTCCAAAAGAGGCGGCAGAGCGTCCATTACGATTAGTCATTCACAAAAAATGAGGTTTATATATGGACTCCCAATAAGATTGTGGATTGTTTTAACAATTGTTTACCCTTATTATTACCCTTATGTAAACCCCAAATTTATTGGTTTAAACAAACAGTTCATAATACCATTTTTTCTTCATCTGCTACCTTTTTTAAAAAAAATGAAAAATTTTACACAACAGGTTTATAGTTCCTACCACCTGCTACCCACAGGGCAATTTAGGATTTTAACCACAATGGAGTTTAGCACTAAACACAGCTTGTTCTCCATTTCCAAAATCCTGTAGAAACTCCTCCGCTTCACATCTGCAGGACTGGAGGACTGCCAGTGTCAGATCTATTCTTCACAATATCATTCCATCTCTGTAAACAGGGACTGCACTGCAGAAGAACATTCTGACCATGTCTTACTGAAAGGTGATGTCATTTGATGTTAGTTTGGTAGCTTATTTGAAATGAGTTAGAAGCCTCAGTCCATTTCCTAAATAGCTGGCATCCTATTTCTCAATGAACACTATCAGAACTGGCAACCTTGTTTGCAGAATCATTTCACCCACAGAAACTGTCCTTCAAGATCAAAGTTGAGACACATGGCTCAGTCAACATGGATGTTTGCAAAGCATCTACCTGTGCTGTACTGCTAGACACAGAGGATTTCAGCTACTAGGACTGACCATCACGCTTTTCAAGAGCATTAAATTCAGTTTAAAACAATATATTTTTATACAAAAAGAGAGCCCTGGCGCAAAGAGTTCAGGGTCAGAAAAGTCTACCTGGATCAACCAGTGCACTGATAACATTTTACAATAGACAACTCATTGGGACAGAGGACTAGAACCTCCTCTTTTAGTCAAACTAAGATCCACTGCTGTTGTTGCACTCAGATTTTATAGTTATAGGGGCCAAAAAAATAATGAGATAAATAGATGTGTTTGCCATCAAAATACTGTCTTTAAAAGACATTGAGCCAAATTTTTGACTTCATGGCAGCCCCCATCACTATATCTAAACTCAAGCAGTTTCAGATTTATGCAGACTCTCTCTTTCCCCCTCCCTTTCCCAACAGCTATATCTTAAATGTTTCCCCAGACTATTCACTTATTTTGCTTTCTGACAGCATAATACAAAAAGCCTTGTTTAGAGAGCCCACATTTTTTTCAACCTAGATTCATTTTAATACTGTTTGTGTTTACTACTTTCTTCTCCAAGATCATCATATTCCAGGCTGTAGCTGCTGCTCCATTCTACCAGATGCTACAAATCACAGGGGTGTATTTTGACTAAGTTTCTTTGTCATGTGATTAAGAGAAGCACAAACCTTTTACCAGGCCCCTTGCTTCATCTTTGTTTTTCACACTTTTATTTAACTTTTGCAAACTGTATTCAGAGTACTCTTATGGAGTTGAATCATTCCCTTAATTTCTTCTTCTAAAATACAGTAAGTTTTACACATGTTAAACCAATTTTGGACAAATAATTAATGGTTTTGCAGCTTTTTTTGCGTTTATGCACAAAAAGCATACACCCTGAGGCTGTACTATCCTCATTCCTCTTTATTCATTATTTATGTTATGGTACAGATTAGAGGCCCCATCAGAGATGGGCCCCAAAGTGCAAGGTGGTGTAGACACCTGTTAAAAAGAGTTCCTACCCCAAAGAGTTCATAAATCTAGAACTGCCCTCTGATTGACATTGGGGATGATGCATGTAGCAAACACAGCTCTCACTACTTAGCTCTTTAAAAGTAGCCAGGATAATGCACTTGAAAATATAGCACCGGGAATAATCCTGCATTACTCAGGTTCGATTGGATGTAGGGTATAATTCTGAAAAGTGCTCGAGTGTCTTAGGACACTCCAGATTTCCAGAAAAATATCTTTGATACTTACAATTCTAATTGCCTGCAAGTAATTTTTGAAAAGGGAACTTTGGTGTTTTGCAAGCTTTTCCCTATAATGCCTGCTCCATTTCTAATTTCTATGACTATATGTAAATATAGCCCTCAGAACTGAAGCTCACACAGGGGTTTTTATGTAAATAGCAAGATTAGCTGTTTGTAAGAAGATGCCTTCCTGGTGAGGAAAAAGTATTACCAATATTCTTCGTTTCCACTGATTCCACCCACCATACTGTGCAGGAGTTCCACGTCACATCAGAGAACAAAATGTGTTCAAATAAACTAAAAATTGCATTCTACCACCATTGCTACTAAAGCTCTAAAATGAAGTAACGATGAAAAAAAGTTACCAGAACTAATATCTATATACTGTGGTAGCCATGATCACCCTGCACCTCTAAGCCTCTCCCCATGCCCCAGGCCCCTGCCCTGATTCCCCTCCCGCTCTCCGAACCCCTCAATCCCAGCCCAGAGCACCCTCCTGCACCCCAAACCTCTCATCCCCACCCCACCCGGAGCCGGCACCCCCAATCAAAGCCCTCACACCCCATCCCACACCCCAACCACAATTTTGTGAGCATTTAAGGCCCACCATACAATTTCTATTCCCTGATGTGGCTCAGGCCAAAAATTTTGCCCACCCGTTTTACAGCATTTGTATTCTCTTTCTTCAATGATTCGTTTTAGCTACTCTGCATTCATTACCCATTGTACTTTAATTTATTCAATAAATTTTTTTTTTCCATTGCACACCAATGTGGTTGGGGCTATCCAAACATCAGTGTTCCAAGATGCTTAAAAATGTAATCAGAAACAGACAATATTATTTAGATAAATATCAAATAGTTGGAACCCTAGTTTTGAAGAAGCATTAATCAAAGTAATCTTGTTTTTAAGGACAGATCTGAGTGTGAGAAATAATTTGGTACATGAGGAGATGAAGTGAGATCCAAGAATATGAGGCAACAAAATATTCGTTTTGTTTTATAAATTAGCAGATATACCATTATACATGTTTTATGTACAGTATGTCATTAGCAGAACCTAAGTTTTCAATTTTACCTCATTTTTCTAAACAAGGTAACAATCTTAGTTTAGATGTATGTAGAAACTAGTATGTATTAAAATTACAAAAAAGTTTTATTGGTAGTTTCCATTAACTATGGTATTTCTGTGACTGGACTGCCCACTAAGTTTCATTTTTAGACATTACTGCATAGTCACCAATACTGAATATATAATTCAACTATTTTTTTGTCATTGCACTGTAGTATTGTTTAATTCAAGCTACACTAACTTTGGGTCTGTATCATATCAACTTTTGACTGATTTTTTACTTAAAATTAAAGTACTACTTTCAGATGTAGCAGTTGAAGTTATTCAACTGAAATCTCCAAGACAGTCAACAAGGATGCCAATATCACTCCTTTAGATTTTTACAAATTCACCTGACCCGTGATCTGGGTAAATCTACACTTTTTAAAAAATTATCATGGAGTTCTCAGACATGAACACTAATTTGATAATTAATTAATGGAATTACTGTAGCACCTGTGAGTCCTAGTAACAGACCAGGACCCGACTGTGTTAGGCGCTGTTCAAATGGAACAAAAAGAACTTACAATCTAACTATAAGACTCAGACAAATGGGGGAGTACACGGAAACAATACTAGTCAGCATGAAAGGCAGTGGTCTCAGCATACCAGACCTCTAACTCTTAAGTTTCTTGTAGGCATCATAAAAAAGGAGTTTTATGGAGAGATTTGAAGGAGGTTAATGAGGTAGCTTTGCGGATACAGGGATCTCACCTAGGGTGACCAGACAGCAAATGTGAAAAATCGGGACAGGGGATGGGGGGGGACGGGGTAAATAGGAGCCTATATAAGAAAAAGACCCAAAAATCGGGACTGTCCCTATAAAATCATCACATCTGGTCACCCTAATCTCACCCCAAGCATGAGGGGCAACATGGGAGAAAGCAAAAAGCTGCTTGTTTGAAAATTTAACATGTGGGTGTTGGAGGCTGGCATCATGGACTGAATTGAGACAACCAACTAATTTCACATAAGCCACCTAGTACTAACTAACTATTTAAATAAATGTCCTGTTACCATCAACATAGACTAAAAAAAAAAAAAAAAAAAGTCCAGTGAAAGCCTCTACATTCCAATCCCATGCTATAAACTATTCCAAACTAGCCACTTCCCTTGTCTATGCAAGAGCAAAAGATTATTCAATCTATGGGCTAACATAGTGAAGACTGGTATTACACCATATAAGCAATCTATGTTGATGGGCAAAATAGAAAGACATTTAAAAAAAATATGTCACCAGAGTATTTTTGTGTGACTAACTATTGTTTGTGGTGAAATTAAATGAGCTGAATTGGAGGCTGTTTCATCTCAGCTGTGTGGGCACTTTACTGTCAGAGGCTTTCTGATCTGGCTTTGGAATTATCTGCTGCACTGAGCCACAAAACTTGAATTCTTAATGTAACCTGGGAGTAAAGTTGAAGGTAAATGCAATTCCACTATCCCCAGATTACCGGCTGTATCATTGTTTTGACTATTACCAAATGTTTACTCTCCTTGCTCTTTCCAAACCAGAAGTAGCACATCCTGTTAGTCCAAGAGAAAGCACTGACATTGCAAAAAAGGGTTCACTACATCAGAAGCCCTCAATCAGAAGACCATTGGGAAATGAAAAATGTTTTTCACCTTCCCTTTCCATTTATATCCTTTTCACTCCTTCCTCTTTTCCACCCATCTTGCCCCTTCGCTGCACCCATTCCCCCAGAACTCAAGCAAGACACTCAAGGATATCTAACTTGATTTACAAGGGTGTGGGGAGATTGGAAAGCCAAAGTGTATAGCTGAGGCATTTCTGGAGAAAGACCCTAATAGAAATACAGTTGCATTAGTGACAGACCAATCATTTTTAAAGGCTAGAAGTCATACACGCACTGATTTCACAAGAATACAAGGAGAAGTGGGCTGTAGTCCACGAAAGCTTATGCTCTAATAAATTTGTTAGTCTCTAAGGTGCCACAAGTACTCCTGTTCTTCTTTTTAAGGTTGTTTATGTTCTTCATAGCCATGACATACTCCCTTAAAGTTAAAAAAACATTGTGGCATTAACATACATACGCTTCTTTGACTCAAAAGGATACAAACCGTCAGTTACCATTGCTATTTTAGCAGTAGTTTTTTTTTTAAATGTATGAATTGCTATCTTAAAATGTTTAGATTTTATTTCTGTGTTCAATGTAGTTCATTCTAATTGTGCTAGTAACTTTATCTGCTTTGAGTGTAACAAAAGCCTTTTTTTTTTTTAAGGCTACTCAAATGTTAATTTTTTTCCTAGCGTTTTCTTACAAAATTTAGCTGGCTGTTTTATAATTTGTCACCTTTTGTCTCCTTTCAGCGATATGTCATTAAGTCTTTAATTTGGTGTTTCCTGTTGTCTGCAGTAGGATATATGCTGTTTTAAATCCAAAGGATTGCAGACATAGATGGTGGGTAAAAATCTGTGAACCATAAGTAAATTCTTATAAGGAACATACAAAAAAGATTGTTCTTCAGTCAGACTTAAGCCATTACTTTCTTCAAAAGAAGAAAAGACACAAGTTAAGAAAAAGCACCGCCAAAGACCTTCTGCCCAAACGTGCATCTCCATGAAGTTTCCTGCTGAGTGCATATGAATGCACTGCGATCTGGGAAAAGGATCCAAATAGGATTTCAAACATCCAAAAATTTTAACTCAAACATTTAGGTATTTCACCATGCTGCTATTCATTCATTCACTGATTTTTTTTGTCTTAGTTTAAAGAGATGCTAAACAAAAGGAGACTAGCTCTACATGTATTTACATTCCAAAACTAAGCTCCCCCTCACCGCCCCCCTAGTCTGTCATCCCTTCATAGCTAAACAAACCGTAAAGTCTACGTTCTCAAAGCACAGTAACAAACATGGTAAGCGGAAAGTTTCTCTTAAAAAACAAAAAACAAACAACAACACACCCTAAAAGTAGTTTTAAGCCATTGTAGCTCCCTATGTTGTTTTGACTATGATCGGCACACATTCAGAGAATACATGCAGACTAAACTAGTTGAGGAATGGGATCAGTTTCTTTACTATTTTGGCTCTACTGAGCCAGTGTCTTTACTATTTTGGCTTTGTTCTTTGACAACTTCTCAGCCATTTGTATCTTATCACTAAGATATATTGGTATATACAGTTATACATGTCAGAATAATTTGGCACATTAAATTGCATAATACGTATTCAAGAGCATAAATCAGCGAAAAGCAACTATAAGAATTCTATAGCAGAGTGGCTCTCGCTAGGTGAAATCCTGAAGAATCACTGCAGTTCTGTTGCATGGGGGAGGGGAGCAGACCATGTAGAGGCCACAGAAGGGGCCTCTCCAATCCCTTGCATACTACACAGTACTGCAGTGGCCTTTTCTGAACGTGGGTGGTGGGGCCAGGGCATGGCCACCAGGTCAACCAATTGGAAACCCACCAGATGTAAATTCCACGTATGGGGCACAGCGGGCTGTTGGGGCTGCTATAGCCAACCAGTATGGACTAGCTGCATACGTCCTTGGCTGTGTCATTAAATTGGAGAGGAGCCCTTTCCCATTAGCTGAGTTGAAGTCTTCCTGTACAAATATGATCCCATATAGACTGTATAAGTCTTTTCTTATTCTTACTTATATATTAAGCACCAACATGTTCAAAGCACTAAAAGACACAAAGGAAGACAGAGATCCTATCCTATGAGGTTAGAATCTAAAGTCGCACAGGGAGCCAGAGGATTGTTTGTGGTGACTACATTTTACTGACCTGGTGACACAGATCTAGTTGAGCTCCTCCTGCTGAACACTCACCAGGTCCTTTAAGCCTCTGGAGTTTTAACTGAATCCATGGACTGCCCTGGCTGGGATATGTAGGTATGGCTCAGGATGTAGATCCTCTTTCTAGCACCACCCCCCAGAGAGCTGAGACCTTGTGGCCCAACTGCACAGCCCAATAGTGACTCCTCGGCTTGAACAGACCCTCGGCAAAAACTCCAGACATGATCTGGATTTACAGTTACCTCTTCAGGGGCGTGACACAGGTATAATACCATTGCTCTGAATAGCATGAGGAATACATAGATCTTCTCAAAAATAATAGCTGCTCCCCTGCTTTTGCCTGCTTCAATTTCCTCATCACTTGGGAGAATTCTTTAGGCTGGGGGAAGGGTCCTCAGTGCCTTCTGCAGCTCATGAATTGACTTCTGAATCATGAAGCCCCTCTGCCCCTAGGTCAGCTTGCTTTCTATGACTTTGGTTGTTCCCATAACTAAACCACCACCCACTCCCATCCTCTGCTACAAAAGCTTCTCTTCTCCTGCCCAAACTTCTTGTCTCTTTCCCAAAAGTCTTCCTCTTTATGGATCCTTTGAAAACCTGTGCTTTATCACGTCTGTCTTCATCCTGTTTGAGAATTTTCCGCTCTCCAACTGTCACCCCCGTCAAGCTGCTGGAGAAAAATGGTTCTGCTAGCTTCAGCCAACCTCTATAGCATACCCATTGTGTTGTCACAGTACAGTCATTAATGTTAATTACTTTCCATAGTCCCTAACCTGGTGAGCACATGGCACAGGACCTGCTAGCCCATGGTGGATTCCACATTTACATAGAGGCATTCAATGATAGGGCAATTTTCAGAATCACGACTTCAAGTCAACTAGAATTCATAAGTAGTACAGATTCCCCAAATAGTCACACATGGGTTCTCTTTTGCTGGCCTTCCAGAAATAGGGTATTTAAGAAGGGGTATGAATGAAGACAGCGTGGACTCCTGAATCACGGGGATACGAGGAAGTTCCAAGCACAAGAAATAGCACTAATAAGAGAAGACATCCATTTGGCATATTACGCACTATGGATGGAATACAGATCACAGGTTTATTTGCATCTTGGTATATTATGTTTGTGCTTTGTTATATTTTGTATGTTTAAATTATATAACATGCAAATAAAAGCTCTTAAAGAGAGCTCATAAAAAAGCTTATATACCCAATGCATAAATACTTACTAAAATACCATACCTCCTTACAAGCCCTCTTTTGATTAGGAATGGCTTAGCGTCATTAGCGTCAGGTTTGAAACATCTAGAGTAGTACGAATTACCGGTCTGAACCCTAGCAGAATCAGTCATGACCATAATTCCGAGGCAGATAAAATTGAGTTCCATGCTGTTTAATATTAATAGATGCATGGGCAGCATGTAATGGAGGCTAAGCCTCCCCAAACCTGAATTTGTGGCCCCTGAAAAAAAATCTCTCCCCACCATGGCCCTGGGGCTGGAAGAGCTCTTGCTCCTGGAGGAGGCACAGAGTTTTTCTGGTCTCAGGGCCACAGCAGGGAGGTGGGAAGAGCAAGCAGGGGGTGGGGCCTTGAGGGGAAGAGACGGAGTGGGGGTGGGGCCACAGGGTGAGGGGAAGAACGGGGACCAGGCCGTGGGGAAGGGGCAGAATGGAGTGGGGACATGGGTGGAAGGGCTGAATGACTTGGGCCACCTAAGTCCCATTTTCAAAAGTGGCATAGGCACTTAGTACCAGTAGTCATTTTAGAAAATTTTACCCAGCATCTGTCTTGGTAAAGATACATTCATACTACTCTTTAAAGGCTTAATTTGCCTCTTAATTCCCATCTCTCTCTCCATACACACACACACACACACCCCAAAGCATCCCCACAGTGGTATGTCATCACAAGGAAGGATCCTGTCTAAAAAGGCAGCATTCACCTAGGAAGTAATAAAGTAACGGACAAATAAGCAATGGCCAATACTGATCTAATGATGCCTTGTTGGCAGTACTTCCTAAAGTTATCTCATCCACCATGATGTGGCACAGCTATCCGGAAACAGCACGGGAATGCAAAGTATCTGGATTTACCCACAATGTCTGGAAACTCCTGTTAACCTCTAGTTTAGAGACGGTGTGATATATAGTAATGAACTTTCTCCCCAAAGGAAAATGTGAAGTCAGAAGTCTTTTTTTGCTGAAACCTGGAAATGCAATATTTTGAGGCCTGTTTGTACTTTTTTTTTTTTAAACAAATAACATTAAGAAATTTGCTGTTTTATTTAGAAGCCAAGGGGTTTACAATTTCATTCAGTTTGGTTTAAAAAAAAACAAAAAAACACAAAAAGCCTTATGCCCTTATTTGGAAAAAAAAATCACAATTTTTCTATTTTTCTCACATATATAAAAGTGAATTAGAAGCTCTCAAACATACCTACAATGCTTCCAATCAAAATCTTTACACTGAGTTAAAATTAATGTGAAAAAATAGATCATATATAAACCTGCAGGTCTGGAAGAGAGAGACAAGAATTTTTAAAAAAGGTAGCAGAGGAAAGCTCAGAATCCCTGAAAATAATCTACAAAAAGATGTGTGTCTCAGAAGTATGCTACAACTGGAGAACAGGCAAGTGTGGTCCTCTTTCTTTTCAGAGGTGTAGAAAAGCAGCAGAAAAACTCCTAGCGAGTTACTTGGACGTCCAGTCTAGACAAAGTCTATCATTAGTTATCTTAGCTAATATAGGATGATACAATAAATATTATATCATTATTCTTGGTCCTTGGATTCACCATCTCAGAATGGAAGGTCAGCGCCTAGCTAAAACTAGTTATATCTAAAATCTTAACACACTACCAAAGAACAATGTACACGAAAGTATACTAAAAGATCTATCTAAAACTAATCTTGGATAAATCTAAAAGGCACTGAAGACAAGGATCTTACAAATCTCTGAGAAGTTCCTGAAGTGTGTCAGCTAGACGTGGTAGGTAGGAAGGAACTGAGGCAGCCACAGTGCCTTGCATCCTTTTATAGCTTTGCCCTCAGAACATTCACAAACAGCGAGGGTAGGCAGGGGTGGCGGAAGCTTCCTCACACTGGGGGAACGGAAGGGGGTGAAAGAGTGCGTGCACTGGCACCCAATCCATAGCCCCACCCCCTCATATCACCCCTTCCCCCTTATCCTGCTCCTTTCCCCCCATTCCTTGCCCTTATAGCTGCTAAAAAGTGGGAGGGGCCATGGTCCCTGGCCCCCCCATTCTGGCACACCTAGAGTGCTCTTGCAGGTGCCGCTAGTTAAATATCTACCGTCTATGTTTTACCCAGCCAGTGCATCCCATGAATGTCAACATGCAGAGTACACCTCGAAGAACTCTGATTACACACATCTGATTACTTTCACATCTATTTGTGTGATATAACTAATGATCGATAATATAGAATATTATATGGGATGTGTGTGTATGTATTATATTTACACTATCATATTATTCTATATTATCTAAGATAGCTAAAGATAGACTTTGTCTGGAGTAGACACACACACAAATAAATTAATGGAAGGAAGAGCCTACAGTGCCAGGGGTTTTTCCAGAAAGGGGACTAGCACCAGGGGACAGAATAAGAGGAAGGGGAAGGTTCTGGCAGCTCATTCTAACAAGCTTGGATAAAGCATCTTAGCTTTCGGACACTTACCCAGTCTCCCATAACCGGTTTTTATGTCTTGCAATGTATCTCTCTCTTTTTAATCACTTAAATCTGACTTTTTTTATTGACAGAAATGATTATAAAATATATTGTACCTTGAAAATTCTGGCATAAGAGAGCAATCTTCACTACCCTTTGCAGTATTTACAGACAGTATCCTATTGACAGAAGGTGCAACTAAATATCTTACAAAACAGCAAACAATAAAACTGTGGTTATACAGAAAGCAAAGCTACATCTCATCTTGTCATAACCAGTTTGAAGCAATTCTGAATGGTAGATTCCTCTGGGTATTACTTAAACTTTCTTAATGAAATTCAGGTGTAATCCCTGAGGCTCTATAGCAAAGAGTACATTTAGATCAACTACAGGATATGGTATTTGCCAAAGGGGGATTAATTATGTTTAGATGTGTCTACTCTGAATACCAACAAGTCTACATTCACTATTTACTGCACATTTCAAGAATATGTGCTAACCAAAAAATTAAATATAAAAGATAAGTTTTATATGACTCCTTTCATCAAAGAAAACCATTGCCTAATATATCTTCCAAGACTTTATTTTCTTTTGTTTTACTTCTATTCAGTAGAGCACCAACATGGTCTCTCAATCCTCTCTTCTCCTCCCGCCTCCCAACTCTTCTGACATGCATGCAGCTTAAGGTTTTAAGATGACGTATAATAAATGTCAAGCAAAATCTCCATGACTAACTCCCTGAGATTTAAATTGAGGGTACTTTTGTGATGATATGCTACTGGGCATAAAATAATCCAGGCCACACAGCAGAAATAGAAGACACTTTCAGTATTAACATGATGCAAAACTGAATTTGAGCAAACACTGTGGAATGTCTGACTTTCAACTAAAGACATTAGCTTGCCATTCTGAATATACCCAACTCACAAGACATCTTTTTCACAATGGTAAGCTTTAAGGGCTCTATTCAGCACAAAGTAGTCATTAAGCAGTAGCTGTGTAATGCTAATTTTGCCTCATATGTTTGTCGAAACAGGACCTATTTCCTCCTCCCCAGCAACAACTAAATATGGCAAAAAACTTCATGGAGGTGACATCAGAAGATACAGTACATAATACTCTTACTAATACTTACAGGGCCTGGATTTCCCCTGACATCCCAGGGTTTTTTCCTGAATGATATGTGGTTAACCAAGCATAAAGAAATTTAAAACTAGCCACATGTTGCAACTCTGGCATCTCCCAGAGTTTAGTTTAGGAGACAATAATGAACTATCAACCTAGAGACTCCCTCCACTCCTGCCATTTCCCCTGATAAGACTTACTTTCTCCCCATCTTCAGCTCTTGCACGTGTGATACTCCAACTCATTATAGTGTCTTGTACAGTCTGTGCAGCCTAAGAGGTTAAGACAAGGATTCAGTTCTATTATATCTTGGTTCTTACACTGTCCTCATCACAGTATTATTATGAGTGTTATCAGGTAAACATTAAATGACATGATTAACATCTGTCATGTTTGGGTTGTTTTCTATCCCCTCCATTGTACACACAATTCTCTGACCGAGGAGAAAGAGAATTGTGTGCACAGAGGTTCTCTCTCTTTTGGCAGGATTTTGGTTTTATTTTTAATATGTATACAGTTTATGTACAGTTATATGTACAGTTTAGGTCTAGCATACAGAACAGCAATGCTTCTTGCCTCCTTGAGAAGCAACACATCTCCCAGCAACTTAGGTTTCCAGTTTGTTTCGTTTCAGCCTCACAACCTATCTCCCCAAAAGGCTGGACTGTGGTGCAGCCAGTCTCCACAGCATTCCATAGTTTATGGGGCTCTGAAGGTTGTGGTTATTTTCTGCAGGAAAGAGCCTGTGTGAGCAAGAAAAACTACAAGATTTATGTCAGGCACTCTGGGAAAATAACTATACATTTAAAATTCTATATAACTATTGACTTTAGAAGCATCAAAATGAAATTCCCATTCTCTTGTTTCATTATTAGATCTTTGTTGTAGGTTTTAGAGAAAACACCCTCGCAAACAGCTGATACTGCACTTTAGGATATCTGAAAGCTTAAAATATTTGAGATATTACAATGTGTGAGTAAAATATACTTGTTCTCTAAAGAGAACATTGTCAAGGGGCTGATAAAAATACACATGAAACATCTAAAACAATCCATTCATGCATATGTTTTTGTATTAAAACTATGGTTAGAAAACAGATGCATCTTCTTTAATCATGTTTTACAGCAATCTGCAGCTTTTCGGAGTTTTATAAATCAACCTATTGTTTTGCTAAACTGGAAATGTAAAGGCAACACAACGAGCATTCAAACCTAACTACCCTGTATTCCACATACTGTAAGCCAAAAAAAGACAATGCTATAAATCAATAACGCAGTATGTTGACAATTCTTGACAGTCTCAGCATGGATTACACATTCCTAGATTTACTTATGCAGTGACAGAATTAATGGGTGTGCTTAGATATCGTTCGAGAGACAAGGTGGATGAGGTAATATCTTTTATTGGACCAACTTCTATTGGTGAGAGAGACAAGCTTTTGAAAGCTTGTCTCTCTCACCAACAGAAGTTGGTGCAATAAGAGATATTACCTCACCCACCTTGTCTCTCGAATATCCCTGGAATCAACTCAGTTACAATTACAATACATAGATATTATTCATCAACTTAAAATGTTTAAGGACAACAAGATAATACACTGAAGTTCCTTGTCTGATTGCAAATTCAGCCATACATGAAAAGTAGTCCTCTTAAAAGCAAGGGGACAGGTAAGAAAAAAATATTTCAATATGCTTTTTTCTAGGTATATAATCATCTTATGTATGAGATTAACATGCAAATTTTAAAAACTAGGTCAAAAGACAAGTGGAAGTAACAAGGTACATCCCAATATTTACCACTGTACAGAAGTTCAAATCTGAACATATCCCATTTCATAGACTAGAATTTTGTTCATATAGAAGGCTGATGAAGGTAACAATCCTGAGATGTCAACACTTTAAAGTTACTTGTGCTAACAATGACTTATGTAGAATAAATTCAGAATAGATTAGTACTTTGGGAAAGAAGCATCATAATACAATTCTAGTTCTTGTTCTTAACTAGTTAGGTAGCACCTCCTCACCACCTCACAGTACCTACAGGCGAAGGCAAGCAGAAGGGAAGGACTACCACACAGTAGCATCCTACCACATATGCATGCATCTCTCTCTGTCATACAGATGAATAAACAAACTGCATTTTGTAAACAGCTGTATTTTCTCAGCTCCTGTGTTAATTCTAAAGCCAAACTGCCAGGTTCTAGAAGTAGTGACTTATACAGATCAAACACAACGTCCTATTCATTGTTTACCCAGACTGGAACAGGAACTGCAAGGGTGAGTGAAAGGGCAACATTCTGTTCTGCTTTAACACCATAACTATAGGAAGAGGCATCGGTTAACGGTGATTTAAGATTAATTAGGTAGTCAGGTGAAGAGAAGGGATGAGATCTATATTCTCTTAAAATGGAAGCCAGAATTAGTTCGATTAATTTCTGAACATTTGTTTGAATGTCAAATTGTCCACGTTATTTGTTTTAAATGGTTAAGTTCCTCCAGACGTTACAAATCAAATGGTCAGTTAGATGTTGAAATACTATTGCCTTGCATTTTAAAGTGTGTACAAAAGGAACTTCTTGTAATACGGTTACTGTATCCAATGTGTCCTAATTTTGCAGTTACTATCTCCTACAACTACAGTATGTCCCAACTTCCTGTAGAAAAATGGATGGACATATTGCAAAACTGAAAGTAGTAGACAAGGGGAGTATTCATACACTATCTAAACAGAACAGCCAGTAAAAGTGATTGCACAAAAATGTAAACTGTTAGATCCAAACCCTGCCAGTTTTCATTGGATGACCTTCACACTGCTAAAAGTGACTAGCAAAAGAAAAATTGTATATGCCCCCTTTTTCTTTGCTCCTTTATTATTTATACAGCAGTCCTGGACATTTTTAAAGAAGTTTTAAGGTATCTTTTTGTTTGTTTTCCCCTACTTGTGTAACAGAAGTATTAGGAATATCAATGCTTGTCTTTTCTCTTCTTTGGAGGACTACAGCATTAGAGTGGGAACTTCCTCACACGTGATGAGACAGGCCCTGTATTTTCTCAAGGAGCTTTTTCTGTTCAGTACGTAAAGAGTTAAATAAGTGTACAAGAACAATGAAAAATAAAACAATTTAATTAGCAATCATTTTAATTGTTAAATGTCAAAGCAACTGGTTTCCTTGCAATGTCAATCCCACTAGTTCTCCAGGCTTCCAAAGATACTTTTACTTAAAAACCAAGACCAGTCACAAAGGCAGGAAAAATAGGCATTTTTTTTTGCGCGGGGGGGGGGGGGGGGGGGGGAGGGAAAATTCATCCCACCTTTAAAAACATAAAGCAGCAAAAAAGCAGTATAAAAATAATGTTCTGCAAGTACATCACAAACTTCTTTCCTTTCCTCATCCTTACAACAGGCTGTATCTAGATGTTGCCACCTTTTTCCATAACACTTCCAATATCTGACATCTTCTCTGGTCCCACAGAATCACTCTTGTCCACAGGGCCGGTGCTACCATTAAGGCAAACTAGGCGGTTGCCTAGGACACCAAGATTTGGGAGGCGCCAAAAAGCGGTGCCCCCAATTTTTTTTTTTTTTTTTTTTTTTTTTAAAAAAACAGCGTTCCTGAGCTGGGCTGCCAACGGAACGCTGACATGTGCAGCTCAGACTCCCTCTCCCAGCACAGCGGCCGCTCCACTTCTCCTGCCTCCCAGGCTTGCGGCGCCAATCAGCTGTTTGGGGCTGCAAGCCTGGGAGGGGAGGAGAATTAGCACGGGGGTGGCATGCTTGGGGAAGAGGCAGAGCAGAGGTGAGCTGGGGTGGGGAGCTGCCGCATGGCTCCCCGGGGAGGGGGAACTGCCACGGGGGGAGGGGGGGCGCCTCAGGGCAGGGGGGGGGAGCTGCCGCAGGGTTTGGGGGGGGGTGCAAGGTGGAATTTTCGCCTAGGGTGTGAAACTCCTTGCATCGGCCCTGCTTTTTCCATGCCATTTTTCTCTCATTTGGACAATTCCTCTTGGACCATCCCAGCGCTCCCCTAGCCCTATCAGATCCATTCAAAAAACTGCAGCTAAAATTATCTTCCCAATCCATTCTGACCATGTAAGTCCACTGAGTTGATCTAACTCCTGGACACCCACATCACATCCAAGTTCTTGTCCTTACCTCTGAGGCTTTACACAATCCTAGCACCTTCCTACTCTCTGTTCGTGTCTCATTGTGTCCTCTACCATCCCCTTCGCCCCAAAGATGCTAGCTTTCAACTTCCATTTATTTTACAAAAAAAGTTAAGATTTAGTTTTTTACTTGCTTATCGGTAGTTTTTCTCAGGAGCAAGATGAGGAAAAGTGGTGGTACGTTACATATGCGCCAACAACCACAATCCCAAAGGATTATAGCTGGATATTTCTGTGAAATGACTAATAAAATGTTGGCATATAAGTTGTCAGCACTCTTTTTCAGGATTAATATTATATTGAGATGACCAGAGGTGGTTGACATTTCTTTTAATGCTATTGTTTCTCTGCATATTCACAAAGGCCCCGTTACACAATCTACAGCGAAGAGTGGGGTTATAATACTGTAGGGCCATGCTATTACACATTGTTTTTCATATATAAAACACAAAATAATGTTACAGTCATTTTGTAGAACCATGTGAAAAACCTGTAAAGACCAGCAATGATCAAAACTGAAATAGTTAACAACACTGACAGGGCTTTGGTAAAGTTCTAGAACACCTATTACAACATGGTAACCCAACACGATAAATTTTGTAGTGTAGACAGACCCTTAGACACACTGCATTGGTTTACATCTAAAAGGTTCTCTTTGCTACCAGAATGGCTAAAAACGACTGACTTTTCTTAAAAGTAAAGCTTATTTCTCAAAAACTGAGATGGGGTTTCTCAAAGTAGTGCTGGTATGTCATACTATAAGTTATTCTTATTATCTATTAAGCTCTGATCATGTGCTTGAGAATGAGAGAGAAAACATATTACCTGCCCTGGGGATCTTGCAAACGATGAGCTTATCCTATAAACATACATGAGTTGATTTGTTCGTAGTCCTAATGACTTTAGGATTACTCGCATACAAAAAATTACTCAGATGTTTAAATATTTACAGGATCAGACGCTACACCTGGACTGAGTTCTAGCTCATTCCAAACCATGGTTTTTAAATTGCCACTTCCCCTTTCAATCCTTAGTTTTCATGCTGCTAGCTTTGTTGAAGTGTGAGAGACTTGGTGTTTAAGACCAGAAAAATTACACTTAGGATCTTTCTATAACATATACACCAATATTTACATATTGTACTCTAAATATCTGAATAAGTGAAATGGAGAATTCTGCAGGAATTCAGGCTTTAGCTTCATATTAAGAAGAAAATATTTTACTCTGTCATTAAATCATATAGGGCTGTTCTCTTTCTGCTTAGTGAAATACACTGATCGCTAAATTCCCAAAGCAACAGATGAATACATTCAGCATGATATTAAATGAGTCCACCCTATTATGCCAATTGAAAAATATTTTTAAATTATCTGTAAAATGGGAAAAAACAACTTGCGTAAGCTGAGATATTTCCACAGTTATATTTCACAGTATTTGAATGGTATTATTCATTACATCTTTCTAGTTTTATAACATACTAAAGATTGTTTTCTACTCACATTTTAACGATAGCCTGATTGCAGTAAATACACTTGAAAATAGTAACTGAGATGCTATCCTTAGCGACTCTGTTGATGTTCTAATGTGGCATCTCAATAAATAAAATAGGCAGCTAGTGGAACAAGTTAATATATATTTACACCATGACATCAACATTTGTGGCAAAACATATTCCTTGTTTGGATGCCACTAACAATTTAAGATGAGTTTTAGATCTAGGTCTGTTGATAGGCGTGGCACCCGGCCATCCACCAGCTTGCCCTAAATACATAGCATTATATAGCAATGTACCTATTTATCTACCTGTTACAAAACCTGTCTGCCATCTCTCTCTTGCTTTCCTTTTTTAGCAGAATTGTAAGTGACTCAGTGACATTTTGATAGCTTCTAATAAGAGATGTATAATAAATTCCTCTGTATCAGATTAATCTTTGCTGGTCGCTAAAATTGGAAGCCAGAATTTTTTAACCAACAGTTTCATGCAAAATGCTGTTTTTGTTCAAACTATAGCACATGATGGTGAAAGTACTTCTCTCAAAAGAAAGAAGCCACTGGCATACCCTGCTTCATGCTATCTGGGGAGATACTATCTATTGTGGCAAATGTCCAATGCTATTGTAGTGGGTCCCGTGCTTTTCCTTGGTGTGGTGAATAAGGTGCCGCCCTTGCCCCTATTCTTGGGCTCCACAAGGACCCTGGAGCGGAAGAGAAAGGGACAGGGAAGAGACCCAGGTTCTCCCCACTACTCTGGTCCCAGCCCCTTTGGCTTCACAGGCTTCTTACCCTCTTTCCCCCGGGCAGGGTTTCTCTCAGTCCTCTGTGCTGGGGGAGTCCCTCCGCCCTGCTTGGGCAGGGTTTCCCTTCCCTTGGTACTCTAATCCTCTGGTCACACCAGTACACCTCCAAACTACAGTCAGTTCTCCTTCCCTGCTCCTGTCTGACTGAAGCAGAGGTTTTAATAGGTCTCCATCAGGGCCTTAATTGGCTCCAGTTGCTCTAATGAACCTGTAGTAACCTCTCCTTAGTCCACAGGGAATAAGGCTCTGTCATCCTGGGGCTTATATATCTCCCATCTATCACTCTCCTTCCGGTGGCTCCCTTGACACCTTCAAGGAGCAGTGGCTACTATCCAGGGTTCACTGCTTGGTGTCCCCTTGAGGTTCTCTCTTTTTGAGCCTTTGACCTTCACACCTGCCCTTGTTTTCTTTTTTATTGTCCCCCGTAATCAGTTGAGTTCCCGGGCCCAGTGGATCTGCCCCAACGGCTGGGGGAGTGTCCTTTAGCTGTAAAATTTAAAAAAAAAAAAAAAAAATCACTCTCCTGCTGTCCTCTGGCCCTGCTGTATCACACTATGTAAATATTATAAGCCACAATACTATAACTTAGCTGGTGTAATTGATTTTACTGATCAATCAGTCCTGACAGTTTCAGAAATCTGGTAAAAAGTGTACTCCCTCCCTACCCCACCCCTGTATCAAAAATGTCTGTGAATGTCTGGATACACTACAATAAATTCACATTCCATGACTATGAACAATTGCTCTGGGCCTTGCTAGAATCAAAAACTTGATTTCTAAATACAGCGGTGTTGTATTCTCAGATTCCATGAAGAATCTGCCTTCAGTTTCAAACAAATATGTTCACTTCTTTATTCATTCGTACACAGCCCACAACGAGTACAAATAAACAGTCTTCCAGTTGAGTGGACACTCAGAAGTGAAAGGCTGAAGCAAAAGATCCCTAAACCTGAAGGAACAAGGAAGGCAACCTTGGTAGAATCCCAGTATCTTCCATTTGCCAGCAACTTGGGGTGAGCAGGCTTTACACCCTGTAGACAGATCTACTGTGAAGTCCATTCTGTAAGCAGAAAATGGCTAAAAAGATTTGTTGATCTGACCTTTCCAGCATACATGTTTAAATTGTCAGATTCATCAGAAGATGTATGTATTTTACAAACAATGACTGTATCTTTACTATTTCTTTCTGATGGCTTACAACCTACCCTGGTAATATAGTATGCTGGATTAACTGGATATAACAACATTCACAAGTTACAGGCAGAGAAGTATTTATATTGAAGCTATGAGTACCGTACATCAAACTAGTTAAATAAATAGCACATGGTATATATTTTAATCATTGCATATTTCTTCTAGTCTTTACAATAAAAGAGAAACAAGTACTACTTTTAAACTAGGTTTACTTAAGGCAGGAAGGATGGCCAATAGTTAGACTTCAGACTTAGAAACCCAGATTTAATTCCCTGCTCTTCCACAGACTTCCTGTGAGACCTTGGACAAGTCAGAGTCTCTCCGAGCTGCAGTTCTCTATCTGCAAAATGAGGAGTGTCATTCTTCCCTACCTCAGAGGGATGCTGCAAGGCACCAGACACTATGCCAATGGTTCTCAACCTAATTATCATTGTGGGCCGCACATGCAGCTCTCTCTGTGTTATGTGGGCCACATCTACACTACTTGTATGTCCCTGAGGATGTCACAATGGCTGCAGCTGTGTGCTGACTGCGCCACAGGCGGCCCGCAGTTTGAGAACCACTGCACTCTGACAATGAATGCCATATGAGTGGGCCAAGATAAATAGATGAAACGTACAAAGATCTAATTTTCCACTTTCATAATATTCTAGGTCTCCTTCTGTGAAGTACCGGTATAGTAAGTGCTATATAATTAATACATTTGTTATGTATAAACACTCAAATCAAAGCCATCTAGAATTACTATCACTTTCTAATTAGTGAGGCATTTGGCCAAATTAAGTTAGAAAATGAAGACTTACTGTCATCAGTGATGTCAGTGTCCATGAAGACAATGGCTCCTACTACTCAAATTGTGATCTCATGTCAGTCATGACAACCACAGGTTTGTCCCAGGTTACTTTTTGTCCTAGGAATATAGCGGACCTTGGTTTTGGATACAAATTGGTGACTGTGGAAATTGGTAGCAGGCTAAATTGGTAGCAGGCCAAGACTTCAAAAAAGAACTAGATAAGTTCATGGAAGATAGGTCCATCAATGGCTATTAGCCAGGATGGGCAGGGATGATGTCCCTAGGCTCTGTTTGCCAGAAGCTGTGAATGAGCGACAGGGAAAGGATCACTTGATGATTACCTGTTCTGTTCATTCCCTCTAGGGCACCTGGCATTGGCCACTGTCGAAGACAGGATACTGGGCAATATGAGCCTTTGGTCTAACTCAGTATGACAGTTCTTATTTTCATTAAAGACTGGATGACCCAATTTGGTTTCAGTAGTGCAACTAGTGGGCCACTCAGTTGATAATTTTGTAACATATTTTGATTATGTTCCTTGACCATTCATAAAAGAATTGTCAGCTTCTTATATGCTGGTTATAGTGTTTTACAAGTTACTAGTAACCTATGAAATGTACCAGACATTAATGTAAATTGTGCTTAGTCAGATAATTGTGGTTTAATGAGTTTTAGAGTCCAAACCATAAATGAGGGTGTGAATAAAGCATTCTTCTCCTTCCACCACTGCATCTACACTGTCCTGTCCAGCAGATTTGATCCAGGTGACTGACATGTAAATTCTGTCTGCCTCCCTGAAAGAAGACAGATTTTTCTCCCTGTGATTAGTTTTCCACTTTAACAATAGGATCTTTCAGTTTAGATCCATTTGGCTGTGTTCATGGTGGCTGAACTAGGTCAGTACAAAAAGAGTGTGCATACATCTTTGCATGAGTTCAGGACAGCATTGCTCACACAAGTCCTGTTGTTCCTGGAAGAGTTTTGTTCAGAGACCTATAAGTTGGACACTTGGTCCTACCAACTGTTAAAGTCAAACAGAGACATAAAGGACCACTGGAGCATGTTAATGTCTCCCTAAAATATATCAGAACCTTCTTTAAAAGCTACTATCTTCTCTTTTGGGCGAAGGTGATTTGAGAAGGCAGTGGCCAAGAGGATGGTGGGCTCATCTAGAGACCTGTCACTGGGTGACTGGACTCCAAGAGGGAACAGGGCACATTGCTCATGTGACTGAATAGCTGCTGCCTCAGAAGAGCTGCTGCCAAGCTGCTGAAAAGGCATAAGAAGGATGCAACTAAGGAAGCTGCTAGAGGAACGGCACGAGAGTCCAGCAAACACAGGCCCAAGAAGGGGGCCTGTGCAATCCCCTGACCTCAAGAGGAGAAACAATCAGCAGGGCCTGGGTGATAACAGTGACCAGCAGAGAGGCTTGGAACCAGACAGATCTCAGAAAGGAGGGCCTCTGCCCAGTGGGAGACTGCGCAAAAGATACTTTGTGCTGATTTTACTTTGGGTTGATTTTATGTAATAACTCAGTCCCCAATTAGGTTTTGTTATTGGGTATAGGTCTTTGTGGATTATTCCAGGTAATCTGTGAAGAGGAAATCGAGGCAGAGTGTGACAGAACCATGCGGGGCCAGCAGGTGGCACTAGAATCCACAGACTTTCTAGAATCCTCGTTTAATTTGAATAGGGTAGTGAGACTGCAGAAGGAGTGCAATTTTTCTCACAAAGGTGGTTTTGGTTTACCTTTTTTTTTTTTAAATAATGTGATGTATTACATTATTTTTGTGTATCCTGCACATTTTGTAAGAATGCATTCAACTAAATAGGGAGTCAAAGGCAACAATATATTTTGCCCTTCCTCTTGCATTGTTGTTAGTTGAGATTCGTTTATACAGCAAATATTGTATTGTAGCAGACAGTATGCAGTTGTTAAGTATCAGAGCGGTAGCCGTGTTAGTCTGAATCTGTAAAAAGCAACAGAGGGTCCTGTGGCACCTTTGAGACTAACAGAAGTATTGGGAGCATAAGCTTTCGTGGGCAAGAACCTCACTTCTTCAGATGCAAGTCAGACTTTATGCTTTATGCAGTTGTTAAAATTTTAATATGGCATCAATGGGCTATGTAAGTGATTTTTGTATAAGTGGAGGCTTATTCAAAAAAGAGCACATAACAGAGTTTGTACTATAATTCACAGTACTTATTTATCAAAGAAATAGAATTTTTCTCCTCCTGTCTTAACTAGAAATTTGACTACATGCCTGTTGCTACAAAGGAGATATGGTAAAATAGTATTATGACAACAAGGGAGAAGTTTTCAATCTGTGGAGGCTTTTTGTTTTTATATTGTTCCCATTGGAGCTAGATTCTTCATAGACTTGAACTTAACCCCTATTATTACAACACCACTTGTCAGTTAGCACAGAGCACACTTAATCAACCTTTGATTTCCTTTTATTGAAGTCAACCAACAAAATATTCTGTTCAAGTAACATATGCCTTGAAAAATCTAGTGCCAAAAGAGGGGGAAAATAAATATGTGAGACAGTGCATAAGTCATTTAACCTTGCCTCTTAGGAAAACTGTCCTCATTATCAGCAATGAAGATATTACCTGGCAATATAAATGTCAGAAAAACATTTACAGTTTAGTTAGGCTAAATTTAGTTTTTTCTAAACACTTACATCCTTTGATTGTTTTTTAACCTCTGAGCTAAGTAAACCATAATTCATTAACACTTAATTTTACTTTTTAGCAGACCAATTAAATACAATATATTAAGCACCCAGGGCCGGCTCCAGGCATCAGACGAGAAAGCACGTGCCTGGGGCGGCACATTGTAAGGGGCGGCATTCTGGCCAATCTTGGGGCAGCACATTCCGCTGCCCTGCGGTGGTTTTTTGTTTTTTGTTTTGCTTTGGCAGCCCGGTCTGCAGCTCCGGAGCCCCCAGACGGCTCCCTATGCTCTGCCAGTCCCAACTCAGCCCTGCAGGAACTAGCGATCCCTGCCGCTCACCGGGCCACCAGGCTCCCTGGGACGCGCCACTCCCCGCCGCCTGCACCGGCCTCCGCCTCCCGCGCCACTCTGAGCCCGGCCCAGCCAAGCCACCTTTAAAGGAGCAGCTGAGTCAGCACCTCCTGCAGCCCCCGGGGGGTTCCGCCTGCCTGGCCGGGAGAGACACCCCAAGGCAGGAGGGGAGAGTCCCTCTCGCCCGGCTGCGAAGCGCCGCCCTTCATCCCCCTGCGAGCTGCCTTGACCGCCCTCCACGTGCTCCCTGCGGCTGCCATTTTTTTTTGTTTTGTTTTTTTTTTTGCTTGGGGCGGCAAAAAAAATCTAGCGCTGGCCCTGTAAGCACCCCACATAGTTTTTAATTCTGTTTCTAACTTCACTCAATATATTAGTCCTAACATTATCCTCCTATTGATTAGGAATGGGAAGATTCTATTTGACTAGCAATAGCTTAGTCTAGCATGGTGTCACACAGAGCATGGAGTTTGCTTTCAGCTATGAAGAATGACCCCAGAGCAAAGAAGGCAGCTTGACTGATGAGCAAAGACCAGCAATAACAACTTGACACCAGTTTTTCCAGGAACAAAGGAAACCAGAGATGCCTGTCCACATGACCAAAGTTAGAGGCGTAAGAGAGTCATATTAGGTCTTAAGTATCAGAGAGGTAGCCGTGTTAGTCTCAATCTGTTAAAAGCAACAGAGTGTCCTGTGGCACCTTTAAGATGTTAGTCTTAAAGGTGCCACAGGACTCTCTGTTGCATATTAGGTCTTCTACTTCATCTTGCTACTGCAGGATTACTCCCTATAGTACATTTTCTAGTGATTTGCCCTCCCTAGTTTTAAAAGTCTTACGTCTTGAGGCTTCCACTATTTCCCTTGGAAGATTCCCACAGTTTAAGAGCTGCCCTTCACCTCTACACCCTCCATGGGCAGGTAATTTTCTTCCCATGTTGGTTTACACTCCCTTCTTCATCTGGATGGATTTCAACTATGTGACAACAAAGAAATCAAACACCGAAATAGCAGCGGCTACATATCCTCTGCATGACTAATTTCTTCTGCCTTAAGGCAATGTCTAGCACTGAAATCGTAGCCTGTTTACTTCTATCTGGTACTACATTACAACAAAGATTTAACTCTTACTTATATAAATCTACACAAAGACCAGCCTATTTGCATGGGTTTATTTAGAATTTGGATTCACATAGTGTCATTACCTTTTTCAGCCAAGCCAGTCACACAGCTTGAGCAGAACTCTAGTTTTCATTTGAAACACAGGTGGGTTTATTGCTAACTTTTCCTGTGTTCCTATAAATTACTACAATGAGAAACCAAACAGCCTATGTATATCCATCCCCTTTTGATTTAGAAATTACTTAGAATAGTCTTAAATTTTATATTTAAAAAAGCTATCATGTTTTACTAATCTTTAAAATTAGTTTATATCATTTGTAAGCTACAGCCAAATATCATTAAAATGTCCCCTTCCCCATGCTAATTAGAAAGGATACACTCAGGTATCTTGGAAATCAAGAATGCATACTGTAGAATATCTGAATTAGAAGGCTTGCTTGGATAAACACATGAGAATTGATGGGGTAAAAATCTGAATTTCAATGAGCACAGGAATAAGGGCAGAATCAACACTGCAAGTGAAAGCAGAGAAAAAAGTAGGGTGAACATTTATAATGTGTATATGTTTGATGTTTGTTACCTTCACAAGGTATTAGCAGACTAAGAGCTAAGGAGGGAAAGGAAACAGCAGTACACCCATAGTCCTGGTGTTGGTGAGAAGATTAACAGTATTTGCAGCCATGCATAGTTCAGCACACATGAACTGGTGCATCTGCACAGACACTAGCTTTGCTCTCTCTGTAGCACCAGCAAGTCAAGTTCACATGCGTGGGGCTCTCTGCTACAAAGCCTTGGACAGCACCTGATTGCTCTTTGTAAATGCTTACTGCTACTATGGGTCCGAAGTATTTTAAATTATTGTTTGTAAAAGATCCATTTTTTGTTCCAACAATTCCTCTTGATTTAGGGAGTTAGAAAAAAATTCAAAACTAAACCAGCAACAGGGAGCTGAGTTAGAGCTCAAAAGGGGTAGCCAATAGCTTCCACCACATTAACTGGCTGACTGGGATACTGAGTGAAGTTATCCCACTGCAGTAACCATGAATAGTTTTTCAGAAAAAGCCTACTTTAGGCTATGTCTACACTGCTCACCTTACAACAGCACGGCGGCAGCCGCGCCATTGTAAAGGGCACAGTGTAGCCGCTCTTTGTTGCCAGGAGAGAGCTCGCCCGGCGACAAAATAAAACCACCTCCAGTGAGGGGCAGTACCTTCGTCCTCGGGAGTGTGGCTCCTGCTAACTAAGCGCTGTCTACACCAGCGCTTTTCATTATTAAAAATTTTGTCGTTCGGGGGGGGGGTGTTTTTTCACACCCCTGAGCGACAAAAGTTTTAACAATGAAAGTGCTAGTGTATACAAAGCCTTAATCAAAGCCAGCTAGGACAGTAGCAAACTGCTTCCACTCTCAGCCAGTGCACAGAACTAAGAAAGCAAGGAAGAGATCCAAAATAGCTGGATCACAAGTGCATATTGTTCTTTCCCTACCTTTTTTATACTAAATCTGTCTGCACGGCACTATATATTCCCTTACTTGCTTATGCTTCTATTTTATCCAGATCAGTTTTGAATGGTATTTCCCTCCACCTTCAGACACATTGCCTCCCATTATTACTTCATAACCAACAAAATAATTTTTAAAATGCCCTGGTAAAATTTATTCTGCATATGTCAGATGGTCAGTTTTAAGACTGAAACTATCTTCCATAAATATAAAATGAATGATTGACTTCTGCATACTAAGATTATTTTTGATTAAATACATACTTGGCTTTTATAGCTTACCTTCTCCAATTCTTAAGCAAAAAAGAAAGGTGACCAAACACATGCTTTTAATTATTCAGAAAGATCAAGAATTGTAACCCTATTCCCCTCAGTCAGTATTACTCTGTGTACAGAATTCTTTTTCTGCCATGAGGAGGTGTTATGAATGCTTTACCTTTGCTTCTCTCTTTTGAAATGGAGACCATCATCCCTTAACACATGTAGCACTGCTGGCCTAGTAAGCAAGAGTTTGGTGGTCATTCCCAAATGGCAATGCAACTTGTTAAATTACAAGACATCAGTCTGAAAACACCTTTAAACCACCCAGAATCTGCAACTATTTAATTCAAAAATAAAAATGAATAAAAACTGTTGTTACAGCAAACTAAAAACCTTTGAAATAATCATCCACCTTTGAAATGTTTTCAAAAATAGGAAATCCTTAAATCTGTGAAAAAACTACAGCTACATCAACCTAAAATATCTGACATGCACAGCCCTAATTTAACAACGTCAATCCCTTTTAGTGAAAGCACACTTCTTGAGTCTGAACAGAATGCCACTGTCAAAATTTTTCACTTCAGAACCACAAGGTTAATCTTTTGCAGTCTGGCGCGCACCAATTAAGCCCTGATAAATAAGGCACAACTAGACAAAGAAAAGAAATTTCCGTTTCAAATCACCAGGTCAAGGGCAGCACACAATGTGTATCAGGTGTTTCCAAAATGTAGTTGACCTACCGTCTTTCCAGTTCATATTCTAAAACCCAGGGTATCCCCAGACATATTATGTTACATTTCTGGAAAATATTACTCATCAAATTCTTCTGACATTACTTGAGTTAAGTTTGACATATAATTTTCTAATATAAGACATTAAAAAACAGAGGTATGCACAGAGTTTTTAAAACATGTCAACTTTTCAGTGGTTACTGAGTCTTAGTTATTCTATCAGATTAAGGCAACCCTGATTTTCACATAGTAGTAGACATTTATAAAACTTTAAGCGTGCACTTTAGACTTTAAGCAGCAGCAAATTATACAAAAAAAAGAGAGTGCCGCAGTTGATGAAACCTCAGTTTGCAAAGATTTTTGACTTATTCCACATTTTTTAATTAATTGCTAATTAAATTAAAATGCAACTGTACAATTTTTAATATTAGAGATGGACATCACCCAAAATCTCAGATACAAACACCTATGAATTTTGTGGCACAGACTAATCTCTAATTTTCAGTGGCAGAAGATCAAGTAACACAGCTTTACTTACTCAATGTACTAATGTAAAGTTACTACTCGGATTTTCACATTTGTTCTTTGTATTAGAAAAATTTACTATTGTATTAAAACGGTGTTCAAATGGCGGTGTAGCATTACTTCCATCTTATCAGGGTTTTTTTTATTAATTTTTATATTATGTATATGTGTTGAAGTGTATCAATGGTATAAAGAAGTTAGGTGATATAATTCACGTACAAAGTGTTTGCAAAAATACCATAGTAGACAAAGTTCCTATTGCAGGACCACTTCATCAGTGAGCCTTCCTGCTCCTGGGTCACAGGACTCAATAATTAACATCAAGACCCTGACACTGAGTAAAGCCTCAACTTCCATCTACTTCAGATGCTCTCTTCAAAGCTTCATTATAAGATTTACTTGCACTAATTAACCAAGATCAGAGTCCATTAGCTTTTCGCAGGCTGCCCATCACATCATCACATGACACCTGTATTTGCAATGATGCTGTATGACAGCGAACTAGATTAACATAACACTAATAATATCCCCCCTAAATGCCTGTCCTTAAAGACTTTGGTCAACTTGTTATTATATACCAAGATTTGAAAACTCAACACAGGCTTATATTGTGACTATAAAATGATGACTGTTGAGCTCAAATTATCCAGCAAAAAGCAGTTTAAAAAATACTGATAATGGTTTTCCACCTTCAGTTGTCCCACCAGAGGAAGCCGGGGAAAATCAGAACTCCAAACAGTGCACTTTCACGACTCCAGCAGTAAGGATGGAGAGCTTTCAGAGAAGTGATTTCACTAACTTCATTTCAGGAAGTATCCACAGCAATCCAAGGCAGCTCTCAGCATTTAATCATTTTTAAGTCTTCTGCAGCTGAGAAATTAACGAATGTATAGGGAGACAACACTAAAACATAACTGGAATATTAATACTTAGGTTATTTTGATCCTATAATGACCTTTCAGAACGCTTTTCCTCTTGGAAGCTAGATTGGCTTGCCTAACTAGATGTCAGGGGTGTTACCATTGTGCTTATGCTTTACCAAATCCTGCACTCAGCCCACAGAAGTGTTTTACTTTTCAAGTGACGACACTAAGAGTTGAAATAACTCTGTCATGAACCTTTTATATCAACACCTTGGAAACAGCACATCTCTTTCTGAATACAGTATGATCATCAGTCCCTGGTGAGTTGAGAAGTAATCAATAACTAGTGAAATAAGAAAATATATACCTAGTATGAATAATGCCAAAAATCAAGAATCAACAGTTAAGTACACAGCAGTCAAGAAGTGCTAATATTAAACTTGAATGTGCAATTGTAACTCTGCTCTGTGTGAATATACATGGCAATACAATCATGTACATTTTATATGACAAAAAATTCAAATTAATTCTATCATTCTTTTCTACTTACTAATGCATACAATGATCTAGTATATCTTTGAGTGAGATTATATCTCTTCTCCAACATAAAAAATTTTAATATTGTGTCAGCGGCATTGCATTTTATATTTTGAACACAATTTTTTGCTTCCCTTTGGGGGGAGACTTCTGAATAATAATTGGTTTATGAGCAATTTATATATTATATTTTTTATTTGTTATTTTTGTCTTCCCTGAAGTGCAGCAAATTAGTGTTTTGTATCTCAACGATCGTGCAAAGGCCTTAATAAAATTTAAATATTACTTTTTCAAATGCCAGAAAAACCCGAAGATGTTACAAAATTGTTTCCTTAATGAGCCAGAGCATGTATACATACCATAATATACTACTGATTTGAAAGTAGTCAATATATTTTCAACTAGACAAGTATAAGTCAATTGAAAACTATTTTTCCACAAACTAATTAAAAACATGTACGCTAAGTATATAATCATGTTAAGTATGATTAAGGTAGTACCAATACATTAAATTAATAAGACAATCCTGATAATGATGTAGTTGAGGTTGTAATTTAAATCATTAGCTACATGTGTTAATGTATTTATTAGTGGCCTGGAAAAGGGGGTGAGCAGTGAGTGGCAACTTTGCATCGGAGATCAAATTATTTAGGGTAGTACAATGTGGGGAAAACTACAAGGCTATTCTGAAGGACTAAATGAATTGGCAATATGATGGCAGTTGAAATCAGTGTGGACTAAAAGCAAAGTTATGCATGCTGAAGCGAATAATTTTAATTACTCATACACCTGACTGGGTTGTAAATTAACTATCAACTCACAAAAAAGATCCAAGCAGCATTTCTGACAGTTCAATCAAGATGTCTGTTCAAAGGTTCAGCAGCAATGAAAACAGCAAACTAATGTTAAATGTTAGTGAATACGGAATGGAATAGAGAAAAATACAAAAATATTACAGTGCTAGAGATCTTGACATATGCAATCTTCCCCACTTGCATCCATTCATAATGTTGCTGCAAAGATCATTTTCTTAGCCCTTTGCTTTGGCTGTTACCTCCTCTCTTTGCAGCCTTCCACTGGCTCCCCCATCTCTATTATATCACACATAAGCTTCTTTTTCTTATCTTCAAGGCCCTCATGGCCTATCCCCACCCCACCCATCTTCTCGTTCAGTATCAAGAGGTCAGCTCCCACCTCCATTGTCACATGGTGCCAGCCTCCACTGCCCATGTGTTAATTTTCAAACACCTTCATGCTTTCACCTGAGCTGCCTCTCCTGCTTGGGAGGAACTCCCTGTAATCATCAGCAAAGCTACTTTATTATTATTTTTAAAAACCCTTCTTAAAAATTTGCCTTTGCTATGATGCCTATGACAAAACTTAACAGTTAGGATGCTGGAGTGCTAAGACCACTGCCTACATAACTGTCCAATATTGTCTCATTGTTTCCTTGCACTCACCTGTCTGTATCCATCTGTGGTCTCTTGTCTTAAATGGTAAACTCTTAAGGGCAGGGACTGTTTTTTGTTCAGTGTTTATACAGTGTGTGGCATAATGGGTCCTGGTCCATAACTAGGGCTTCTGGGCTCTATTGTATTAAAAATATATAAAATAAATAAGGCTTGCTTTCTCCATCAACAACTCACTGAGGCTTTTATCGTCATTAATGGGCTCTGAGGAGATTCTGAAGGTGTGTTTTAGCCCCATCTCCCTAGGATTTCAGTCTTGAAATCACCATCACTTGGGAAGTTCTGCGGGAAGGCTCATGCCCCACATGGCTATGGGCTGCTTGATGTTCTAGCACAGGAGTAGGCAACCTATGGCACACGAGCTGATTTTCAGTGGCACTCACACTGCCCGGGTCCTGACCACCGGTCCAGGGTTCTCTGCATTTTAATTTAATTTTAAATGAAGTTTCTTAAACATTTTAAAAACCTTATTTACTTTACATACAACAATAGTTTAGTTGTATATTATAGACTTAGAGAAAGAGACCTTCTAAAAATGTTAAAATGTAATACTGGCACACGAAACCTTAAATCAGAGTGAATAAATGAAGACTCGGCACACCACTTCTGAAAGGTTGCTGACCCCTGTACTAGCATTTGGTAGGAAGGGGTTACCTGACTGGCCCAATCTCTCTCCAGGCTTTTGTTGAATCCACAGAGGAGGTAGGGTTTTGAGGGACTGCCTCCAGAAAAATGCAGTGCAGACCTTCTGTGCCATGTGACTAAAATATGCCAGAAGTTGCTAGGGGGCCTGGACTTTCACTGTCCAAGAATAAATAGAAGGGGGAAATAGGAGGCACTCAGTTTCCAGGTCTTTGAAACTCTGCTGGATTGCAAACAGTTGCACTTCTGTGTCTTGCACTTTTTATTTTAAAAAAGCTAAACTCAGAGGTGTTTAAAGCCTTTATTATTAATTTAAAGTACAAAAGGAAGTATCTGTGATGCCATCTATTTAGTTATAAAACTGGAATATTTCTCTTTAATGGTGTTGTCAAGGAGGTTTAGTGGCTTTCAATAGTGCTTTCTCCTCTGCCTAGTCCTTTTATAACTAATATTCCAAAATGAGAAATCTAAATAAAGATGAACACATTAGTATTAATAATCACATGTAAGAACATTTATCTTTCACAATGGCTGTGATGAAGCTTTAAGTTTATAAGCCTGAAGAACTGAATTATTTTTCCCCTAAAACATTTGTTAAGAGTCCGACAAGCTTTTTAGCTATATCTCACAAACCACTGCCCATCCTCAGCAAGTACACATGTTGGGCATCTGAAAACCAGCCACCGCAGCACTCTAGCAGAATAGCGCTTTACCCACAGGAGAAAATTAACGGGAGTGCTAAGTGAGTTTCTCTCTGGAGCTTGCTTTGAAAAACGGTACTGCTTGGGTGCTGATTCTGACTATCTTTCTGCAAAGGAAAACAGAAAATCAAATAAGGAAACAAGCAAAACCAAAGCACAGGGGGGGAAAAAAGGGGGAGGGGAAGATGGTAAAAGGAAGATATGAGGAAGGGTGAAAGAAAGTAGTATGGGGTAATAAAAAGCAGCAGAAAGGTCAGAAATAATACTAGGGGTCCTAATATTTGTGTCTGATAGCATTCTCCTATCATGCATACAAAATTACGTGGAAATCCAAAGGTTAGAGAAATGCTATCAAAACATGAATTCTTTTAGCCAAGGTAATTATCGCACAGAGAAAAAAAATACAATGATGTACTGCAAGTATTCTAATCAGGGACTCTCTAATTTGTAGACTATCTAGCCACAGAACTTTCTGATCCCCAAATCCAAACCACCCTTTATCCCCCATTTTCACTTATCCAAATGAGCCAGCAAGCAGATGACCTGCCTCAGGGTATGTCTATACTACCCGCCGGATTGACGGGTAGCGATTGATCTATTGTGGATCGATTTATCGCGTGAAGTGTAGACGCGATAAATCGATCCCTGATCACTCTCCTGTCGACTGCTGAACTCCACCTTGGCGAGAGGAGGAAGCAAAGTCGACAGGGGAGCCGCGGCAATCGACCCCATGCTATGTGGATGCGAGGTAAGTCAAACTAAGTTGCGTCGACTTCAGCTACACTATTCTCATAGCTGAAGTTGCATATCTTAGGTTGATCCCGCCCCTGGTGTAGACCAGGGGTTAGTTCTGCAACTAGTCAGCTTCTTACCTCCACTCAAAGAAAAGGGTAGCAGAAGAGCTAGACAACTGCTGAACAGAGACCAATCTGATTCAGGAAATAGCAACTTTTATCCCCACCACTTTTTTTTAAACCCCTAGGTGAAAAAAACAAAAAAAAAGACCGGCAAGTCTGCTATTGCTAAGCCTTAGAAATCATGTAAACACCTTTTAGAAAAAGAGTGAATTCCCATTAAAAATAAAATTAAGGGAAATCAAACATGAAAAACTGAAAAGGCAATAAAGAAGTTGGTGCTGGAAGATACAAGAAATCTGATTCTACATACTTCCTGAACATGCAACTGCCAATTATTTCAATGGACTTGAAAACTTCACGATTGCATTTAGTCTAGAAATGGTCAAACAACCATGTTGTGTATTTCTGTTATTTCTCTCTTTCTGTTATTTCCCTCTTACCTATTTCCCTTGTTCATCTGCACAAAGTCAGCAGGACTACAGAGCAGGCTCATTTGGGGTTTTTTGTGGTGGTAGGGTTGCAAGAGAGGACTATTTAATGTGTGTCTTGCTCTTCCTAAAATATATTTCGATAAAATGAAGTTCCTGTAGGTGATCTATGCACAATCAGTGCCTCCAATTAAGTTCCAAGTGGAAAGGTGTCTACATCATCATTTAAAAAAAAATTTATATACTACTTGGGAATCTCTGAATAAAGGCCAGGACTCAAATGGTCTTTTCTAGTCTAAAGATGGCTGCCATAGAGCACAATGGAGACATTTTCTCAGAGAAGTGTACTTCTTACCAGCATGTTGATAGAAGATTTCAGTTTCCATGGCTCCACTGTCTTATTTCACAGGCACTAAATTCACACAATACTTTGCGTGACGTGCCAATTTCTGAATACCTGTATGAGTCACTACACTATAATCAGACAACCCTTCTATTACAAGAGCACAGATCATTCCATCCCCCATAAATTAATTCTAACATTTGACCAGTTTAGACCCAGAGATAAACTTAATCCCCTTTTCCTCAATCTATGCATGAGAAAGGAAAATTTTCTTCTCAAAGGTCAGATTTACAAGTCATGTTCTTTATGTGTCTTTCACTCCTATTGCCACTTTTCTATTTCTTTGTGGGATACAATTTTCCAAACATCTGGATTTGTTCTTTCCTCCATAATCTAATGAGCAATATTTCATGGGTTGTATATCATGTAGAAATACTGTATATTACTATAGTGTAACTGTAGTTACACATACCATACTGAAAGGAAAGTGGATAAAAGAATGGGCATTTCTTAAAATGTTCTTTTTGGTTACCTGATTTTGTTTCATCTTTCTCATGACGAAAAGCAGAACCAGCAAAATCTACACATGTTGTATGGTCTGTTTAAAAACTGCTCACCTCATGATCTAAACTTCTCTCACTAACAGATTATCTGATTAAAGGCTCCACTAGTAGATAAATTTATCTTGCCTACAGGCATGAATGAGAGTGTATCTGCAAATTTACAATAATGTTTATATACCGGTCTCCTTCACAGCTCAATTATCTACACCAAAGAAGGTTTTTAATAAATTCATCTGCCTTCTGTAGTTTGAAAGGGGAAAATCCCTAGATATCTCCAGTTTCTCACATAAGCCAATAATTTAAAAGGGGTCTAATCAGAGTACACTTTGCTCCTGACAGAAGTACTCTTGAGAACTTGTCATATGGTACACCATGTTCTTTTTAAACTCTCTGAACAAGGTTCATTAATTATTCTGCAAAGTTTGCAACAAGTCTTGGCAAACCTACCATTCCACACTAGACCAGACATTTAGAATCCTAAAGAGTAAAGTTTGAGAAGTAGCCATTTTCAAGTTTTCAAGTCACATTTAACATTTTATATTACTAACCCTTTTAATCTATATTATATTCAAGTCTTGCCTATTTTAACAAGGTAAACAAAGGGGAATTTTTTTTTTTTTAAAGGGCACAATTTTGTTGACAGAGGCTATTTCATTCTGGGCCATTGGACTCAGTTCTAATTTATTAACTAATCCTTTACTGACAGTAATACAAGACAATTATTAGAACCATAGCAAAAGAATACAGTTTCTACTGCTCAACTTTTTAGAGCACTCATGTATAGATGTACAAAATTTGATTTGCTAATAATACAGTCAATATAGTAATCCCTGTGTCATATATATTAGCAGTAAACTCACTTTTTCCACTTTTCATATCTGCTACATATGCCAGTAATGACAGATTAACTGCAGTAGAAGTGGTCAAGGGAATAAAATGAGACGTTTCTGCTAAAATGACAGGCAGTGAAATGGTTAATTTTGACATCTGTACTGACATCCTTAAGTTTTAGTATGAATCATTCATTGAGCTGAATGGGCAGTTCACATCTGTCAGAGCTATTTTGAGCTCTCTGCAAATGAGGGAAGGCATCACTGCATTAGTTACATTCTAGTCACATAATTCTGTGGCAACTGGTGGATATACAGGGGATGAGTAACCACAGAGGATCTCGTTCCTGATACATACTATGACTAGGGCTTTTAGAAAATGAAAGCATATGGTGAAGTTGTAAAGCTATCCAAATAAGCATTTTAGGGTAAATGTGCTCAACATGAATTACACCTTTACCTCGATATAACGCTGTCTTCGGGAGCCAAAAAATCTTACCGCGTTATAGGTGAAACTGCATTATATCAAACTTGCTTTGATCCACCAGAGTGCACAGCCCTGCCCCCACGGAGCACTGCTTTACCGCGTTATATCAGAATTTGTGTTATATCGGGTCGTGTTAGATCGGTGTAGAGGTGTCTATATTTCTATTTTTCTTGGTAATATAACTAGAGCTGGGAGAAATATTTCACAGTTAACACCTGACTACACAGAGCTATTCCTGAATTGCTATTCCTAATTAACTGTTCTTGGCTAACTCGGTGAGTGGACATACCTATTCTGGAATGGTAGTACCTTATTCCAAATTAGTGGATTAAGCTAATTTGGAACAAGGTATTCTGATTCCAGAGCATCCACCATGGAGTTAATCAGGAACAGTTAACCCAATTTAAATTCACATCCTATCTTAATCTGGATTAATTTTCTTGTGCAGACAAGCTCTCAGGGAAACAGGCTAAAAACATACCCTGGATTCGTGGAAAGCAAAGCAAATATATAATTTCAACTCTACTTCTGATTTTTCCATAAAAAGGCAGTTTTTTCAAGCAAAAGCTACTATTAGTCTGATCAGATCTTTCTTTCCTTTTTTTGTGGAGTCAGAAGGGAAAGAGAACCCCAGATCTGAACACCTTCGAAGTCTGGTGTAATTCAATCAGATGCAAACTTTTTGACTTGAACCCATTTTATTTCTTTTTCATCAGCGTACAATACTGAGTTTTGTGATGACACTGGCTCTGGTAAAAAAGGAAAGCAAGATTTTTCCAGGGCTTTATTAAAACTTGTCTTGTTAAATTTCACAGCAAGGCCGAGAATTACTATGTTATTTTGTAAAGTGCAAACACCATTGAATATTTCCCATTTCACATCATGAACTTAGCAATCAGAAAACTGGTAATTTCCAATATTTAATTTGTACCATAAACTCATTTACCCTTCTGTCACTATGGGTGCCTGTGAGTGGGCCCCAGATATGATTGTGATTCACCTCATGGAAAAAACTTTGGGAATTTGTAAAAGGGTAGACAATGATCAGAGCTAAGAGGGACTTGGGGAAGATCCTGGAACTTTCCCCAGGAGTAAAAATTGCCTGGTCTGACAACGTAGGGTGTGGCAGGGAGCTGTGAAGCCACCTTGGGTTAACAATGCTAGGAGGTACGTGAATAGGGAGGTGGCCAAATTCATGGGGGCCATAATGGGTTGGTAATTTCACATCCAGAGATAGTATATGGGGCACCAGAATTATTCAGGGTGGAGGAGGTCTCTCTGTCAAGACTTGGGAGTTGACATGTTTTTGGCCGATATTAAAGTAGTATTGGATACCTGGGTTCCCAGACAGATATGGGGGGAGGCAGCTAAGCTAATTACTGGCACTTTCTTCTGGCAAATGTCCAGTATAAGTACTCCATAGGGAAGTGATCAGTGATCAGATTAAATCCTTTACCAATCCATTTAAAGGTGCGGAAATGGAGGTGGAGCGCCTATGACTGATATGGCAGGGAGCCAACTCTCTCCTCCCTTATAGCCCCCTCTCCCCGATAATCCTCATTCAAAGCATGGGGGATGGTGAGGTCCCAGCAGCAGGTTGGGGGAGGGCTCACGGAAGGCCCCCGGGTGTAAATATAGAAATGATTATAGAATTACTTGTACTGTACACTTCTATCTGCCTGGTACTCCCAGACATTTAAGAATAAAGTTGTGGCCTAATTAAATCACATCTAGTGTCTCTTGTCCTTCTTCTGCCATGACCAGACAAGAGTCATTGTACAGGTAAGGCTGCTGGTATGCTGAAACCAATATTGACTTATTGTTTTCTTGTACTTGCCTGTCTATGTCAGTTGTCTTTTGTCATATACTTATATTATAAACTGTTTGGGGGCAGGGGCAGTCTTTTTTCTGTTTGTACAGCACCTAGCACAATGGTAATACAAATAATAAAACAAAACACCACCATCAGGGCTTCCAATAACTGGAGTGTGATCAACAGGGGCAAACATGTTCTCATCTTTCAGTCATATAAAAGATCGGCAGTTTGGAAAGGTCATGACTGGGACCTCCCAGGATGATAAAGAATTGCTACTGATCATACCTCAGGTTATGCAACTGCTGGGGGAAGTGCGTGCATACTGGTATAGCAGTGGATGTGTGTAAAGCAGGACATATATTTATAATTGTAGGTATAAATATATACCTGTGTGTATACACCAGACAAAACCAGACAACCTTTTCCCAGAGGGGAAAACTTAGAATCCAGATAGATATTCAGTGAATTTCAGTCCACAAGATCACCAGCACATTCCTGTAGTCTAGACCATGGTGATGAACTTGGGATTTGGCTCAATGTGATCAATGAATGCCAGAACAACATAAAAAGGGGCTGATAATACAGCAACAGTAGTAGTATTAACAGGAAACACTTCAATGTTTTTTTTTTTAAACTCTTGTTTTGAAAAAACTTCTGGCTAGTAAATGCCTTCCTTGCCTGGGAAGTTTCAGCTCAGTTCATGCAGCAATACTAAAGTCAATCAATAAGGTTGTGAAGACTGCAGAACAGCAGGAACAAGATGTAAAACAGACACTAAACTAATAATGTAATTCTTTCCATTACTATTTTTATATATTTAAAATGATGAGTGTCCTTTTACAGGACTTTCTACACTGACTACGAAGACATGTTTGGTTACTACTTACCAAATTAAACTCATTTCTATTCTCAAAAATCAATCTTGTCCAACAAATTCCATATTAATTAATGCTATTATCTGTTAGCAATTTCCTTTACGCTGTTATGACACATCTATTCCATCATAATGAGATTATGTAAAACATGTATTCTGTTTATCTGAATAACAAAACTTCAATTGCTGTTTAGAAGTTGTACTGCTGTTTGCCAGTGATTCTTCTAAATATTCATGACTAAGTCACCACTCAGAATGAAGATACTTTCTGCAATTAAAAAAGTTTAACTATTTTAAGTAACTTATAGAATTAGCGTGATTCAGAAAGTTTGTTGATAAAGCACATTTAACTGTTTAACAATACTGAACAGTTGATTACAGAAAGACATGTCAGTGCACACACGGCAGCCAGATAAATTATGCACATCTGGATTACTTCTGGCAAAAAACACAGCTAAGTGTCTAAAGCCAAGATTACCAATCTGTCACTAACAAGATGTACATTTATTTAAAAAACGTCAAGGATTCAGTCATATTTTCTATTTCTTCATAAACTTTCCAACTCTGCATAAGGCAGCAAACAGGTGACAAAATGCATTGCTCAAATAGCCAAAGGCTGTATAAACAGAAAGAATTGTGACCTTCTCACACATATAGTAGAATATTTGTAATTTGAAGTCAACTGTACTGTTCATTAGTATGGTACATTAAAAATCTAGCATCAAAAATGATGTGTGATCAACATTTTAACAGAGCCAACCTCAAAATTTAGGTGAAAAGAGTGAATAAATCAGAATCAAAGAAATTACCAGAGAAAAGTTACCACCATAATCTAACTCGTAGTAGCAAATGTCTACTTTTATACATAATTTGACATAGGAAGTATGTCTTCTTCCCATGTCTGATACTCATGGGCAAAATCAAAGTAACCAATATTAGTGGTAGATGAAACCTATGGCATTAGGCAGTTGCCCCATGATGGCTGTTTCCTCAAACAAGTTGGTGGATTTAATCCAAGTCCTAACTCAGATGGTATTTGCAGTCTTATCACACAGACCAAAGATTGGCATAGACAATGTAGTCCCTTCTCAGCCACATAGGATGGTTCAACCAAATTTACAACATGTTGACAGTACAGCATGGAAGTCTGCATTATCACTACCTAGACTGTAGCTATTCATGCATTTATCCATAGGTTTCAGTCTCCTGAACTCCTACTCTGGTAACTTTTATAAGCACTATATTCGGTTTTTTATTTATTTATTTTTTAAGGTACTGAGGTAGTTAAGACTTTGCATCTACTGCAGTCTCTGCCATATGCAAGATTGGCAGTGAAGTCTTTGTAAGTACGATCTTTGAATGTCTCTTTAGCTGGAACTTGCAAAACTGAATTTGAAGGCTACTTTAATATTTTAATAGGTTTTACTGCTAAATTTCCCTCTCCAGCCAAATGTTTAACAATCCTTTCCTTTATCTAGTTTCACGTCACTGCTCTCAATAACTTCTTACCGGGACAATTCCACTGTCTCTCTGCCAAACTAATGCCCTTTAGATAAGGGAAGACATTTTATTCCTTATTCTCTTCATTCTATACATATTTATTTGTCTCCCTTTTCTTTTGTAAATTCTTCAGTCATTTACTGACAGTTAATGAAAGGAGAGACCCTAAAAAAAAGTAGAGTTTAACTCCACCTTACTTTTTCTGTCAAAAAATAGTAACCCTCTAAATTTAAAACCACACAATTTAAAAAATAGCATATAAAATATTCATAAGTTACCATAAAATATAGTTCTAAGACTGCTCAGTAAATCTACAGTATGTAATTTATCTTGAAATTTAAGTACAAAACTGAAAACTGAATATTAATGCAATGAGTTTAATTTAATGTTTGTTTTTGTCAGATTCTTTTCCTTTCAAGTGAGTGGTGTTTTATGAATGAAAAATATGCACAGATTTTCATACGATAATGTTGTGTCGATGGGTAGAAAACCAGCTGCCTGCTCTTTTTTTCTGACTTTATTTTTAGTTAAATGACAGTTAACTTTGCATAACTTAGTAATACAAAACTCTTAATGACTTACTCATACCCATAAGCTAAAAGTCATCATTTAAGACCAACATGGACAGACAGATAACGTAAGAGAAAGTCTTTATAAATGAAAGTGGTATGAGCTAACACTTCCTTTAGGGACCAATAGTTACATTAAAAAAAGTCAGAGCTGTTTTTCTCATAGTGGCAATGAGCAATAGCCAAAAATCCCTCCAGAGCAATCTATACAAACAAATCATTCAGAAGAATACATGCTAAAACATCTCTGTGGTTAAAAGCCTTTACACTTTTTGAACCATTCAAACTAGTCCTGTAGACAACTAATTATATGCAAGTTTATAGCAACCCCTATATTAAGGCTGCCCAACACTTTCCTTTTTTTCCAAACCTTTTTTGAGACGCTCAAAGAGTTCCATTATCGGCAGCAGACAAACCCTGAGGCCAGAAAAGTGCCTTTTCTTTATCCCACGAAATTCCAAATTGCCATATACCTGTTGTGGCTGGCATTCTTCAAGAAAATTTAGGCAAAATGTCAAAATAATAGCTGAAAATGAACATTCTAAAGAGCAAGGCAAATGCCCAGGCTAAATCAGTGACGGCAGCATATCCCTGTACTGGGAATGCTGGGAGCTGATGGTGAACCTGTAGGGACAAGAGCTTGGAGAGAACCAAGCTAGGCTGTGCTGACGCCATAGCCCTGACCCAACACACGGCCTCAGTATCCCATATCTCTGCTCAGGGCCTTCAAATGAAGTCCACAATTTCCCAGGGTGAGGAGGACAGCTGGTTCCCCTGACCACACCCACTGGATAGGGCACATACCAACAGTCCATCCCCTCTCTGAGCTAAAAGCTAATGTAGTCAACCCTGTATATGCACAGTATTGAAGGCTCAGGATACAACACTGCTGCATGATGTGGCGATTGCTCTAGTTTCACACAACAGAATTTATTTTCACCTTTTTCCTTTTAAAAAGCACACAAAATAAACTATTTTAAAAGTATGTAATTTTGTAAGTTAATTAGATTGGAAAAGCCAAAACTTAAAAGTTAAGAAATGACAGATTTACAGTTGCCTTGCGACTTGTTTTTTATTTTTTATTTGCCTCTTTGTGCATATACATTATGATACATATCTTCAATTACATGATCACACACTATTTTTTCCACAGGACCACTGTCATATTCACATTGGATTGATGGTTAAAGGAGTAGAATTAAATTTGCACAGGGAATCTGACATTTCCCAACATTCAAATGCTTAATATTACAACCAAAATAGCTTTCTCTTAACGAAGTTTTTTGTAACACATTTATAATAACTCACTCACTGTACCATATTAGCATACAATTGCATGAACCATATCACGTTCTGATTTACCTACGTTTTTAATGTCGATTTTTAATATTTGCTATGTATATGAATCTAATTACGTGAAATAGATCGTAGTATTTATTCCTTATTACTCCAGCCTTTGTACTTCAAAATTAAACGCTGCAAAAGTTCATACCACCAAAATCCTTTGCGTGATCTATAGAGAGTAGTCAATTGTTAAAGGTGAGGCACCTTTTTTTCCTCTCCTCTCCATAAACCTCAATAGGACAGCTTTGGACTTTAGGCTAAAGTTATTCGGGACAGATCAACTAGTGTAAATGGGCATAGCTCCATTAACTACACTGATTTACATAAGGTGAGGACCGGGCTCATTAATTTTTTTCCCCTCAATAACTCTCTCATAATTCCTTGTTGAAGGAATTTTCTTGCTAACAAAGATAGTCCAAAATACAATGTTTATCCAGAGCATTTAATGTCCAGTGCAAAATCAATATAGGTAAGAGGCCTCAACAATCAAACTTTTAGCTCATGGATATGAGTTTTGCATTACTAAGTTATGCAAAGCTAACTAATTTAACTAAAAATAAAGTCAGAAAAAAAGAGCAGGGAGCTGGTTTTCTAGCCATCGACATATCATATGAAAATCTGCACTTATTTTTCATTCATAAAACACCACTCCCTTGAAAGGAAAAGAATCAGACAAAAACAAAGAGAGGTCTTACAACATTAATTGCATGACTAACCAATGAAAAAAATTAAAAAGAGCTGAAATGAAATTATGGACACATGTCAAAGACTGATAGCAAAAGACGTACCAGAAACAGAACAAACAACTTAGGGTACAGAAAAATAAAAAAGGGATCCCAAACAGAACAGAAAAATAAAAATTAAAAAAAAAAAAATCAGAAAGAAAAACATGAAAGGAGAATAGAAACCAAAGACAAGTTGAGGAGTCCAATCAGGGAAAGGCAGGATGTTTTCCCTTCTTGATGCACAATCACATTTCTGGGAAATGTGAAAGCAATATACTGTGGCTGTCAGGGGAAGAGAATTCACAACATTTGTAGTACTTTATGTGGGAGTCCTCTAGAGGTTCACTCAAACAAAGGTCTCTTCCCCATTTCACCTTAAAGCTCACCCTTTTCTACCACTTTGCAAATTTCTGATCATTAAGTTTACTTCCAATCTTCCGAGAGCCCTTTTCTTCATATCTTACTCTTCAGCAATAGTGCACAAAGTAGCTGTACAGAAACTGATATAAGCTTTCCAGTAGCAAAACACTGTCAATGCTTCCCATTGATTACTAATCCAAGAAGTGGCCCCAGAAAAATCAAACCACAGTCTGCTAAGAGCAGTGTGATCTAGTTGCTAATCCTTTAGCCAACAGGCAATGAAATGCTGAGGGCTTATTACATTTATTTCTTTGTCAAGATTTTAATGGCTATCCCATGACATTGCTATGTGAATCATTATGAGGAGTTACTGATATGGATATGACATGATAGTAGACAAGTAGAATGGTACTCAAACTACTGAATGTTATGTTCAACAATCACATCATAAGAGGAAATAAACTACTAGCTTGTAAAATGGCATTAAGTAATCAATACGATAAAGTCAGTCTACTGGTAAAGCTTGTCCCCAGACCTTAAATGAACCGTGCTAATTCACTTGCATTCATTTATTCAAGCTTCTCTTAATTTCATATCCCTTCTATTATGTTGCAGGACTGTCACGGATGTTTTGAGTTTTATTTTAACAACTTTGTTTCTTTAAGTAAGCCCACAGTTGGTTCAACCCCACAAAACAAGGTTATTTTCTTTTGGAAGAAAAAGTGCAGATGCGGAAATTCTGAAAACCATCCGATGTAGTGCAGAGCTGTAAGGAAACATTTGACAAATTTTCTTGCCAGACACATGTACAAACATATCCTAGTAGATTGTTAAATTCTTCTGAGGTCAGTCATTGAAAAGAACTAAGTACAAATGGCAAGCACAAAATCCCCAAACAGAAATGAAATGGGTAAAAACAAAAAATTGCATAATAGCGTTCCAGATCAGGTACAATTATGTTACACCTTGGAAAAATGATTACTTTTCCAGGTAAAATGTTATATACCCGTATTAAATGTTTTTACTGAGGCTCAACGCGAATTACTAATGTTTCAGATTTAGAATGAATAGACAAGGAACCTGACTCTAGAAATCAGGTTATTTCACTTAAAACTGATTTACAGTAAATTCCTAATAGTTTATATCATGCAACAGTAGCTTGTTTTATTGCATAAATATGTTATGATTCAATCCACTTTAGATTAATGTCCAGGTATGTTGTAATGACTTGAACATTAAACTCTCTACCAGCAGAGGGGGACCTCTATTGTGATTTCTTTCTTTGAAAACATGAAAAAGGCAGTCTTCTAAATCCATTAGTGAATCTCTTGTGCATTCTTATACGACACACATATGGGACTAAGCAAGTATTCTTCCTTCTCACAAGTACCCAAAGAAATATAGTTAACAAGCATAAAGCTATACTGCTTGTTTGGTCTACGTTGATCTGATCACACTATGCATCTAAATTTCTGACGCGATTAGTGTGAAAAGTAACATTACTCTTGTTTAAGGGGAAATGTACTCTATTTTAAGAGTTGTGAGGTTTTTGAGCCATTATTTATAATACCCTGTTAGAGGTTTATAAATTTAATTTCTCTACTAGAATCTCTGAAGATTTTTCTGGCACACAAACCAATATGTCTCTTCTTGGCTTACTTGGTCTAAGTCTTTAAAAGATTAAAGTCTCAATAGAACTGTGAGCTATTATCACTGTTTTACACGTGGGTAGACTGAAGCACAGAAATCAAGTGACTTCTCCATGGTTGAAAAGGAAGTCTCTAGCAAACGCAAGGAAAGAACCTGGTTCAGATCTGTGCTTCAGCTACAGTGTATTTGTAGCGACACCATTAGTTTTAGGTCTTAATTTAACTCTCCCAGAAACTCAACCTCACCTCCTTTCCTGCAAATTTTATCAATTGCTGAATGAAGAAACTGAGACTATAAATTAACATTCATAGTGACAAAAACATTATGTTGGTCTACAAAAGGTGTTTTTTTCTATTAGTCAGTGACAGATTGATGAGCTATGATCAAGAAAAAAATCTCCTTAGACTAAGTAGCATTTTAAATTAAGTCAAATTTTGGGCCTAAAACTAAAATTTGCCTATATTGGGGAATTTTCAGCATTTGGTAGTCAAGCCATTAAAAAGAAGACTTTGTACACATGCAGTTTCTTATACACTAAACATAATTTAAATAGATTTCAGACTTGATACACTAGGGGCTTGTCTATACTTACACGCTGGTTCGGCGGCAGGCAATCGAACTTCTGGGTTCGATTTATCGCGTCTTGTCTGGACGAGATAAATCGAACTCAGAAGTGCTCCCCGTCGACTCCGGTAATCCTGCTCACCGCGAGGAGTACGCGGAGTCGACGGGGGAGCCTGCCTGCCGGGTCTGCACCGCGGTAAGTTCGAACTAAGGTACGTCGACTTCAGCTACGTTATTCACGTAGCTGAAGTTGCGTACCTTAGTTCGATTTGGGGGTTTAGTGTAGACCAAGCCTCAGGTGTCAACCAAAAATAAGATACTTTTAGATACAGCTAAAAAAGGTTAATTCATTCATCTAGAAAATACAAATAGAAGTACAAATCAAGAAGCTTGGGCATAACATGCTCCCTTCAGGAAACACACCTTCCATAGTTTCTCATATTCTGCAATATTTGAAGTTTACAAGTGGTATTAAGGAACAGCCTCAATGCCTTATGGTGACAAGCGCATGGATCACCGTGACAAGATTAAAATTTTGGAGGTGGGGGGAGGGAGGGGGAGAAAATGGACAAAAATATTTTGGCTACATTTGGCATCTCCAGATTTGAATGTTTAACCATGTGTCTCTAATGTGCTCTTCATAGTTTTATTTAAGGACAAAAATAAAGGCTACTTTAAGAGCTGACATGGTATTGAAAGCTTTAGCAGAGATGCCCTTCAAAATCCTGGATGGATTATAAATTCATTTTCAGGGTCCAAAAAGAATTTCAACAGAAAAGCAGGTTTCTACACTGGGTTTTATTTTCTAAAACTTCAGGATTTTGAAGAGCAGCTTTGCTAGAGGTTTCAATACTATGTCAGCTCTCAGCTCCTAAGGTGGCCCTTTATTTTGTATTTAAAGAAATTAGTCATTGTATGATGCATCTTTACCAAAAGCACTTTGATTTTCTTAAAACAAATTACAATTGTTCTTAAACCTATCTTTCTTTGGGCCATAGGTATTTGAAACAGAGTTTTGTGGAACACCATCACAGGTGAGTCTGTGGGCCTTTGACAAACATCATTGAATTTTGACAATTTCGTATCACAACCAACATATGGACTGACCTTTTGGGGGCCAATATGAAAGTACAGCCTTGTTAGTTTCTGCTTTTAGCACTTCTCTTATCATGTAAAGGTTTAGTATGTCCCTGGAATACTCAATCTGTCTATATTCATCATTTCAGGAAAGAAAAAAAGATACAAAATTAGAATTCCTTTAACAAAGTTTAGCTTTTTTTGCTCTCAATGCAGCCCCCCTCCATTTAAGATAAAAGGACTACAAAGATGAGTCAGAATTCGTGTCTCACATGAAGAGACACCTCCTCTTCTAGATGGAGGAGCACACCACAATCTCAGAGATGACTTCCTAAAAGACTGAAGGACAAACATTTAGGTATAATGTGAAAATTAAATGATTCAATTTCCTGCCACCCTGAAATACAGAAAAGTTGATATGCCCTGACAAAGCCCCATAGTATTATAAACGCTCTGGTTCCTAGGGCCTGTTTGCCTCAATAAATATAAAGTACAGGCAACTCTGGGTTCTTTGAAAGCTTCTGGTGTTTGATGTTATTTCATGATTGGCATAGATTATATTATATTTAAGGTGATATTGAAAGTTTACATATGGAATGCTACTATGTGACCCTCTAAAGCTTAAGGACTGAAAACTGAGCAGGGTTTCCCATGATTACTTGTGACATTTGTACCTTTTCTCTTTTGCAGAGGGTGGATGATCCCACCAAATGGCCTGCAAGAGTTTGTAGATTCCTAGAACCCACATTAAAGCAGAGAAAGATGTTAATAAACAGCTCAGAGACTACCATGTCTGCCTCTGCAGGAAGGCTCTTTCAGTTTTATAGTGGAAACTATAGTTCCTTTCCCCACCCTTTTATCAGCCAGAAATTGAGTTGTCAGAACAGGTATAATGGTTATAGTGATGACACAATCTTATCAGTCCCAGCAACAAAAACCACAAAGAAGGAAACATTTTTCAATTTTTTGAGCATTACAGAGTAGTCATTTAACTGAACTCTTAAGATGCAACAGTGATTGAAGCTCCAAGCCTGACTGTCCTACTCTCGTCCATCTCTATTGAAGGGGCAGGCAGATAAGTTGTCCAGAGTGCAGCCAGTTGAAAAAGTGTTGAACTTGTGGAATCCTGTGGTGTTTAGCAGGAATTCTGGCAGAGTTTTCCTGGATTTCTATAAGACTACATAGGCTTCTTGCAGAGCACTTTGTGGAGCCCTTGCTGCAAATTCTTTTAATATGTGCCATACTTTTCAGCAGCAGTACTTTATACCAAGTCTAACAAATCTCATTTAAACTTGACTTCTAAAGACTCTCACAATTCTGTACTGAGAGCATAACAAGCAATTAGGATCCCTACTTGTGGGCATTGGAAAACTTTGATTCATGTTTAAAGCTTTCCTTTTGAGTCCACTTAACAGACTAGACAGTACAACTTCTGCACTAAACACTAAAAAACAATCTGTGAAATTCCCCATTCTGCAGCAACACAAATATGCAAACGATGCCACTATGCAGACTAGTGTAATCACTTTTTGCCTATTAATGAAACCTTAAAGAAACTTCGTAAGCCAGTCAGTACTATATAAATGCGAATAGATCAACGTCTGAACAAGAAGTATACTATATATTTTTCACATGTATAAACCCAACTTGGAAAATGAACATAATATAATATATATCAAGAATATAAAAGAACAGCGTAACAAGCAATACTTCTATAAAAACAGATGTTTCAAATTAAAATAATCTTGAGAATTATGGACCACTTAAACTCAAGGAGGCTGCAGAGGGACCAATGACAATAATTAACTCTGTAAATTTAACACTTATGTATTGACATTTCACATACTCAAAAATCCATTGCATGGGAATATTACATCTGCATATAGTTAATACTAGACAACAATTACATGGATTAAATGGACTGTCAAGGTATTTAAATCAAGTTGTATTTTCAGTACAACCAGTGGAAAATATTTAACAAATATTATGATTCATTGACCAATTCACTTGATAGTTTTTGCAGCATTTGACCAGTTGCATAGGTGGCAGAATATTACATATTGAATTATCTGATGAATATGTTATTTGAATAATGTATTTTCCTCAAAAATTTTGGGTGTGTTCAGCCAGCTCTAATTTTCAATTAGGCTGAATATAAACATACTCCCAAATATAACGGTTTTTACCCACTGGCTAAAATAAATTCATTTAAAAATTGAATTTTTCCAACATAAAAACAGAAAGATGATTGACAGTATTGTCAATGCAGTGATGTGCTTACAAGTACCTCCATAATCCATGCCATGGTGCTTTGAAGACCGTTTGTCAAGTTCCAGTCAATTCAAAAGCACTGTGATATTACATGAAATGGTTGTACCTGGAAACACAGTAAAAATAAAAGACTGTCCAATGGTTAGGGCACTACCCTGGAATTTGGGATCCCAGAGTTCAATTCTCTGCTCTAAAACAGTCTGCCTTGAGATCGTAGGCAAATCTCTTAGGCCCAGATTTTTAAAAGGTATTTAGGAACTTAACCCCCATTGATTTCAATCTGTCCCCTAGTTTCTGTGTGCCTCAATTCCCTATATGTAAAATGGGGATAAGAAGACTTCCTTACATCACAGGGAGTTGTGAGGATAAATACATTAAGAGTAGACTCATAGACTTTAAGGCCAGAAGGGACCATCATGATCATCTAGTCTGACCTCCAGCACATTGCAGGCCACAGAACATCACCCACCCACTCCTGTAATAGACCCAAAACCCCTGGCTGAGTTACTGAAGTCTTTAAATCATGATTTGAGGACTTCAAGTTACAAAGAATCCACCATCTACACTAGTTTTAAATGGCACATAACACATGCCCCACGCTGCAGAGGAAGGCAAACCCCCCAGGGTCTCTGCCAATCTGACCCAGGGTAAAAATTCCTTCCCAACCCCAAATATGGTGATCAGTTAGACCCTGAGCCAGACACCCACCAGTCAAACACCTAAGAAAGAATTCTCTGTAGTAATTCAAAGTCCTCTTCATTTAGTGTCCCATCAGGGCTGTTGGAAATATTTGCTGCTAGCAGTTGCAGATCGGCTACATGCCATTGTAAGCAGTCTGATCATATCATCCCCGTCAAACTTATCAAGCTCAATCTTGAAGCCAGTTAGGTTTTTTGCCCCCACTGCTCCCCTTGGAAGGCTGTTCCAGAACTTCACTCCTCTGATGGCTAGAAAACATTATGAGACACTCAAATACTACAGTAATGGGGGCCATATAAACACCTAATATAGACAGACGATACAGCAGTGAAACAGCTGGATCTTCCAGTGCCTGTATTTGGAATCTACAAAAACACTGCCCCGTTACCTAATTCCCCAAGTAATTCTCTCCATAAGCTAACATGAAATGACATTCTGTTTACACAGAATATATATAAAAAACCTCTAAAGATTCCAGTACAAAAAAACCCACAAAAATATACTGAAAAACAGACTTAATGCATCCTCAGGACTAAGAAAAACGTCAATTGGAACATGTGCAACATTGCCTCAACAAAGCAAGCAAAAGACAAAGGTTGAATTTGAAATTGCCTTGCTTTTGTCTTAGTCACAACTGGTTTGTTATTTTTTATGCAGCGTTTTGATAGTAAAATTGCACTGTTATGAACACTGAAGGTAGGACAACTGAGCAGAGAGGGGAACAGAGTAATAAAAACAAGGATGAGTCTTCACTTTTCCAGAGAAGTACATAACTATTCTGAGACATTTTTTCCTCAAGGGACTAGAGTTCTAGTCTCAGTTCTGCTATTGGTCTGCTGCATGACCTTAGGCAAGTCATGGCACCACTCTGTGCCTCTGTTTCCCATCCCTCTCTTAGTTTAGACTGTTTAGAGTTGTTTAGAGTTCTGCAGCACCGTCTTGGGGACTGTCTTTTACAGTATGTCTATATTGCGATTAAAAACCCACAGCTGTCCTGTGCCAGCTGACTCAGGCTCATGCTAAGGGGCAGTTTAATTGCCATGTAGACATTTAGGCTCGGGCTGAAGCCCAGGCTCTAGGATCCTGCTAAGGGCCCCCTAGCCCAAGCCTCTGTCGCAGATGTCTAATGGCAATGAAGACAAAACCTCAGTGTGCATTTGTGCATCTCCTCACACAATGGGGCCTCAGTCTCAGTACTATCATAAAACAAAAAAATAATACTTAGTATTTGTGTCACACATTTCATCTTCAACTACTCTACAAACTATTGTTTGCAGTGTTCTTGTCGTCATGTTGGTTTCAGGTCATTACCATGACGAGGTGGGTGAGGTAATATCTTTCACTGGACCACTTCTGTTGATGAAAGCTCATGATTTTGAGCTATACAGAGCTCTTCTTCAGGTCTGGGAAAGGTACTCAGTGTCACAGCTAAATACAAAGTGGAACAGTTTGTTCAGCTAAGTAGTTAACACACATTGTAAGAGCCCATTCAAGGTGAAGTGGCCTGTTAAAACCTCTGCAGCCATAGGGCAAGTCTACATTACCGCTTAAGACGATCTAACTTACGTTGCTCAGGGGTGTGAAAAAAACATGCCCCTGAGCAATGCGAGTTGCAACAACCTAAGCGCTGTCTGCACCGGCTCTATGTAAGCAGGAGATGCTCTCCGGCCGACATTACTCCATCCCTGTGAGAGACAGAAGTTATTATGCTGACAAGAGAAAGCTCTCCATCGGCATAGAGCGTCTTCACCCAATGCACTACAGTGGCGCAGCTGTGCCGATGTAGCATTTCTAGTGTAGACCTGTCCATAGACAAAGAGGGGTGACAGATTGTTGTAATAAGCCAGAAATTCAATGTCTTTATTAAGACAATAATTTTTAGTGTCCAATGGCTATGAATTTCAGTTCCATAACTCACCTTTTGAATGTGTTGTGCTTGTTTCCTTTGAAGACAAGGACTGAGAAGTCACATATGGAGCGATCATTTCTGAAAAGTGTTCATTTCCAAGTGAAATTTTTGGTCTTATTTTTCTGTATGAGTTCATTCAAGATGGTAGTGATGATCTGGAACCCCCCTCCCCAACCTCTCCACACTCATCATCAGAAGCAAGCTCCCCACAGACCAGGATCCACCAACTCAAAGCAGCACCAGACCCTGCCATAACAGATGCAAAACCTGCAGATACATCTTCATTGCTACAATGATCAATACCTCCCACAACATACCTTTCAAGATCCATGGGACCTACACATTCCTATCACATGTGGTACTTTAACCAGTACATTAAATACCCCAATAACTATCAAACTAACAAACATTATCTAATTCACCCACACAGGGAAGCAAGACAGGCATACTGGACAACAGAACAATTTCAAAAAGAAGAACTGAACAAGTAAATTTACATAAGTATTTTAGATACATTTCACATTCACTGTAATCCAGATCAGCAGCAGACACTATTGGTTTATCAATAACTATATTGTTTATACAAACATATTAGATACAGTGCTCCTGGTTTAGAAAATTTTCATATGTAAAAATGACTCCATTTCTGTTTGTGTCTACCATAACCAATATGGCTATATTCAGAAAACATGACTCTGGCATGTGCAAAGAGGCATTTGCCTTGATTTAGGAAAGGCAGCATTACCCACTTATCTTATTATTAGTACCACCTATATTCCAAACATCACATCTGACATAGCTTATACTACTGCCACTTTTCATCACTGCACTTTATTCTGCATCCAGTTATCTCCAAATCAAGATATACATCAACATCACACTGAAACGAATATGTCCTGAATTTCAACGCATCTCTGTATGAAAGTAATACAACTTTGCTTTAAAAGAAAGACTTTCTAAAAGAAAGCATGGAAAAAAGCATAATTTTTCTGAAGCCCAAACACGATAACCCTTTATTAACAGCACTCAACCTGAACAGCAGTATCTGTATGAAGAAGTAATATGTATAACATTGAAACAGTCCTTAACTGTTGATATAAAAATGTTTTACAAATTACAATATAAAGCAAATATCTTTAAAAACAATTTCCAGAAGACAGGCTGACAAGTCATTCATGTCTAATAAAACCAACCCAATCATATGAAAATAAGTCAAATTCTTTAAGTGTGGTAAGTAATAACATCTGTCCTTTCAGATACACACAGTGTACATGGTTTGGTAATATCAGTACATTCATTCAGTCAGTCATTTGGGCATTTAAGCCAATTTTGAAACATCACTCTGCATACATGGGTCCTTAAACACACCCAAAAATTAGTGTGATGAAGTGTCATAATTCTCTTCTGATTGACCAAATGCCCAGTAGCACAAAGCCTGGAGCAGATGACTTAATTCAGACTGAATAATTCAATCAAATAGAAGAGTTAATAAGCATAATGCAAGTATACTGCACAGTGTTCTTTAGGAGGCTGGAAGGCCAATGGAAAGAGTGTTGTGGTAAAGCTGAAGTGTGTTTCAGTATTCCAATTTGTTAAACATTATGCCATCATTGTATGCCCTAATAAGTTTCCATTGATTACTATGACCTACAGCTACACAGAAAGCTAGTCAAATGCAGAATTTTCTAGTATGTAATTTCACCACCATAGTCAAAGTTACAGCAAATACTGAAATTCTAAAGATCAGCTAGGATGGTCCTTGGAAATTAAGAATTTCAGAATAAGATTGTTGGAGTCTAGTTTCTAATAATTACAAAGCTATTTCAATTATTCAATATTGTATTAATCTTATACACGTATTCAAACTATAACCAAGTTCTGAAAAAGAGGTGAAAATGAAAAGAGGAGCACAATACATTGCAAAGATATACCTAGATTTGTATTTTGACGTTTAACACGATAAGGATTTTCCCGTTAGTTCATAAACAAATCACTGATGAACTGAATGCCTTGAAACCACCAGCAAAAAGAAGTGAAGATAATTAAAAAAAATGTGCATGGAAACACAGTACAATGGAACTAAGGTGCAGCTGTAATTTAAGTTGTAAGTTCTTCAAGGCTAGGACCATAACTCTAAAATACATTGCAAACTGATGGCATTACTAACAAAAATTATGAAGATAAAAGTGAAAATAATCTGGCATATTTTACTAAATTTAATAACGGAATACCAAGAGTAATTGAAAGCAAATTTTCCGTAATTAGCCTGGCAAACTCCACTGTTCAACATTCATTTTCTGCTCCTCTTACTCATGTGAATAGTCTAATTAGATGTCAATGGAACCATTTGAGTGAATAAAAGGAGCAGGTAGAGCTCCTAAAATCAGATACTAATAATTCTCTTGATTAGCATCACCTATCCCAAGAATTTCATTTTGCATATTTACTAAAAACATAACAAAAAGAGAACAATCAAAACAGCAAGCCAGGGTATCTTGTTCCTTACAGTAAAGTCTAGAAGTTAATACAACCGTATGTCAGACTGGTTTTTGAGAGCAAGCAGGAGTAAGAATCAATTAGTGAAACTTCTACTAGCAGATACAAAAAAGTACCTTACTCCTAAGACCACCCATTTGTTTTATTACCTAATGCTTCAATGCACAACAATAATATAGCTTAAAGGCTGCACTGCAATTTTTACTAACGCCAGCTGGGTCAGAAATAGCAATGACAGCGTTTGCTATGAGTTGAAGGCTATCACTGCAACTGATTAAAAGGATATTACACACGATAGTTCTACTCCCCAAACCAAAGCAGCTCAAACCACCACCAATTAACTTCCAATTCAAAACCAAAAAAAAAAAAAAACCAAAAAAAATTGAAAATCAAAAGGAATGAAGGAGTATAAGCAAGGCCAGATAAATTAGCTCCAAGTTTCCCTTTTATATCTAAGAAACAGTCAGCAAAAGGAGTTGTGAGTACTAATAAAAAAATATGATGGTGTTTATTAGCCTGCATTATAGAAGGAGATCTGTCAGAGTTCACTGTCAGGCACACTGAAGTGGCATGATGCAACATTCACTTTTCATGAGTAACGATACGTCAGCAATAAAACATTCAAACAATGTGTGTTCTGTTAATCTTTTAACATTTGTTAGTATTTATTTAGAAACCAATAGCATTGAGATTGGTATTCGATGTTTTCTCAAGGGCCGTAATAAAAAAAAAAAAAAGTAGATTTAAGCAGTATACCTCAACAGGTTTGCTTGTCCTAGGAGTTTTTAATATATAATTTATATATTATACACACGAACACACACACCCCTGCACACACCCTACAGATCACAAAATAAGAAGCACGGGCACATAATTAAGGGGTCCACAGAGCTCATAAAGAAAGTGCAACGACCTTGTTAGTGTTTGGCCTTTCTATCACACCCAGGTTCATTGTAAAACAGTCAACCATGAAAGTACTTTAAAAAGCTGTTTTTCTTTTTATATTTATAGCATGATTTTATAATACACCTTTCAAGTTTTAAAGAAGCTGGTACTGCTGTATATCTTCTTGGCAAATTCAACATGAATCACACAAACTTTCTAATTTACAACTTTCAGAAATCTGAATGCTTTTCAATACTGGGGTTTTCAACTTTGCAATTTAATGACAATCCTGCCTTTGGCCTTTCCTGACCTGTTGTGAAGTAAATCAGGCACACTAATGTGGGCTAACAAGTCTTTTTCACACTGTTCGATCACCCTGCATCACTTTTCTCCACCGACACCGCCTCTCTCCCACTCTCTGTCTAGCCATCCTCCCTCAAAGCAAACAAAATGGTCACTGTAACCCCGCATTACTGCTCATTAGATCACAGGTTAGTCAAGTGGAACTGCCTGAGGTTCCCAAAGGAGAGCTATACTTCAAAAATCTGTCCATGTCAAATGAAGAAAAAAACCCTGAGCATGGGGTCACCCAGATCAATGATCAAAAGAGACTAAGAATGGTTGGGGGGGAGGGGAGAAAGAGGGAGAAACCTTTTTTGTTTAAAAAAACACCAGCCTTCTGTATAATAAATCAGAATCCAAAGATACTACGCATTTTCTTCCCCTTGACAACAAGATGCTACTTTCATTTTAACATGAAACAACTTGTTTTTGAGTAGATTGTTTTTAAGCGTTAAAACCGAGACTTCATGTAACCCAAGACTACACCCTTCACAAAATAAATACAGCCAAGACAGATAGCTACCACCACAGAGGGACAGCCTCTGAGAAATAATCCACATATTTGGTAATTAAACTAAAACCATACTTGAATTTTATTATGCTTCAAATTATTGGCAACATAGTAGCCCCCAAAGGGGAAAAAAATCATACAAAGTCACAATCATCTGAACTGTACTTTCACATTAGACGTAGCAATCACCAATGGCATTTGAAGATATTTGCAACTATTCCAGTAACCAGTTTTTTTGTTTTTAAATATAACAATTCATTTTTTTCCCCCAATTCCTTGGGGGGAAAAATGTCATTGGGGGAAAAAATGAAGTCCTTTTGTAGAGAAAAAAATATTCTTATCAGAAAACTGATCTAAGAGACTAAGACTGAAATAAGAGATTAATTTTATCCACTTACTCAGATTTTTTTTTGAGAAGTAGCACAGACCAAACAAAATGAAGTCTGTGCACAAAACTTTACATGCTAAGTAGTGTGAACTCCCCTTTCAATTCTTTTAAGGACTGGATAGTATGAACTTGCCCAATATTTTAGCTAAATTTGTTTTCCTATGTACTTGGCAGAGCAATTAAAGAAATAACAATTCATGTTTTATCAACTAAAACAAAGTTATCACTTGCAAAATTACATACAACCTGAAAGGGATGAACCTAAAACAACTGGTTTAAATTGAACCTTCAAGTGATTTTTTTAAAAAAAGGACTAACTGCACAATAATTGCCAAAGAAGCCTAACTGACAAAGTACTCCTACTACAGGAGTGGTGGCAGAGCATCTCTTACCCTCGACAGCAGCAGAAGCTGTGAGGAGAGCCTTTGGCAACCCTCTCTACTCCCCAGTAGGAAAGGATGCAGCAAATCCCTCAATGCTCCTATCCCAAAGGAAAATGTACATTTCTCCTGCTCCTCTCCCTCCCTCTCTGCTCAGCCAGAGCAAAGGGGTTGGAGTGAAAGAGGAAAGATACCTACCTTGGAATCAAGTACCTTCCACTAGTCTGGTAAGTGACACTTGTATTCCAAATGTATTAGTGCAGTGGAACCAAGTTACAGTGAAGCAAAACCTTCATTACAAGCAGTGAAGTTTCACTACAAAAAGAGTAGTGAAAGTCTCCTGAATTGCAGTGAAGCATTTCACATAGCTTCACTGTAACTGGAGTTTTTCTGGCATGGATCACATAATAAGTTGGTTCCAGTATAATTACTAAAAAGATACTACACTTTCTATAAAGTAACTGGACAAGTACTGGGTTATAAAACAATCTTGAATTGTCCCATCCATCTCCTGTCAATCTAAATGATAGTTTTTTCCCCATATCTATGATTCTATAATTTGTCTGAGACCCCTCTCAGAATTGAGTAGTAATCTTTTCTTTTCTGGCCCCTATTATCCTACTCTGTGTGTATGGGTGGGGAGGCGATTAGAATGAAAAGGAGGAATTTTATTAATACACTGAGGGCCTACTTCACCACTGCAGTTCTACACCAGTGTATCAGATCATCAATTTTTATAAATACCCCTACTTGTAATTTTACCATATATTAACTTTAGAAGGGCCTAAACTTATAAATATTGAAGTTACATAAGCCACTTGTATCTGGATTTGATACATGTTCCCAAACGTTCATGACATGTTTTCTGTGCCATGCAATTTCACTTTAGGACACACTCAGAACTTGAATAACTAAGGAAAACAAGGAATGTTTGCAAAACAGATGTTGATATACAAGTGAGCAAATTACTTCAACCAAAAGCACTTCTAAATTATGTTATTTTAGTGATAGTTTGTCTTAGGTAAAACTAAATATACATTATTACAAGTAATAATTTAAAGAAACATACTTGTTAGAAAAGCATATTGTATACGTTTGTAAGTAACAGTTTTAGACAACACACATTTAATTGGCCTTGATAGTATTTAAATCAGTCATTTCAGGACTGATAGTCACTTTTCAGCCCATAATCAACAGATTTAATACAACAGATCACAGCTTGTATTATGTCTGAAAAGTGATCATATGCCAAAAATCCTCATGTATTTTTACTTGTTTTCAAGTTTATTCAGAAGATCCTACACTAGGGTGACCAGATGTCCCGATTTTGTAGGGACAGTCCCGATATTTGGGGCTTTTTTTTTTTTTTTTTTTTTTAAATTTGAGCTCCTATGTCCCACCCCCTGTCCTGATTTTTCACACTTGCTATCTGGTCACCCTATCCTACACTAATCATTCTTTCCTATCTCAAATGTAAGCTATTTTTCGAATTTTATCAGCAGATGAAAGTGTACTGTTTAGTATCACACTGTAGTAACAAACTTTCAAAACATTTATTCTGAGGAAACATTTGTGCTTATAAAGATTCCAACATGACTAATTATATGCTACAGTATTAGCAAATCATCATTAAAATAATTTAATTATATTCATAACTCTGCTTCTTGTCTTATAAAGAAGATTGTTCCCAGATGCTAGACAGCTGATAATTCACATTTCTTTCAGGGTGTATGTCTGTGTCTGCTACTGAATCACTATTCACTGTAGGAGATGGGAGAATGATTTCCTATTTCTCTATGAGAGTGCAATTATACACTAGATAGATAAAGTTTCAGAAGAAATAATGGATAAACACTGCCCTCAACCTCACCTTCAACACAACTATTCAGTACAGTCCAATTATTTACATTGCACCAAAAATGAAACTTAGTTGGGACAAGACTACAAAACCTCTGAACAGTAAAAACACACCCATCACACGTATAATTGCATACGTAAGCATTCTTTAAACTGTTAATACTCGTAAAGGTGCCAGACTGACAGTTTAGTTACTCAAATACTTTATTTAGCCACAGAAAAGGTACAGCCAAAGTAGCCAAAAAAGGTTCTGCATATAACTGCACGAATATAACTCAACTCTACCTTGAAGGACCAATATTACATAGGAAAGGACAATTTAGCCTTCATGTTCAATTATTCCTTGGGCTCTCTCTGGAGGCTGCCAATTAGGATGCTGCTTTGATGTGTTTGTGGATGTCTGAATACTAGGAATTGAGCTGAGAGTATAAACTCATTTCACATGTGGAATTGAATACCAGAAGATAGTAGTGACTTGGTCATGACTAACCTCAGGTAAATTCAGACAAATGAGTAGCCAGTCAAAATTGAATATGAAAGCATACTGAGAAAAAAGTTTAGCTTCACAAAATGATCATTTAGCCTCTTCTGAAATGAAGAGTCTCTCACTATATAATTCCACTTTTCTTTTACCAATATCCTGTCAAAATGCTAAATAAATTGTGCTATCTTCCACTTTTTGAACTGGAAGATAGTTAGGTATTAAGTTCTATCATTTATGAAGCAATACTACAGTTGATGTTTACATTCTTGCATTCAGAGTTCATTCTACTAAAAATAGAGAGAAAACTTCTGAAAGTAGAGACTATTCCTAGAGAACTTTTTGCTCATGCAATTTAGAGTGAAAATAATTATGCAATAATTGCAACCAAAGAAAAAAGTGTCACCCAACACAGAAGTCACATTAGGCAATACATCTGAATGGAAACTGATAGAAATCATTACATATTCTAACATAAACAATATTAAACCTGTCTTCACACTGCTTATCTGCTTCTATAGGGCAGAGACCTCCTCATAACTTTTCCTCTTGGAGATAACTCATCTCATTTATTACTTCATATTTTTCAATTTTTAATTGGCCCAAGAGATTTTTTTAATTGCTTTATGATTCTTTAGAAAGCAATTATATATCCACTAGTATGTCCCACTTCACATTACAATACTTGCTTATTCTGAAGTTAAGTAGGTCATCTCCTATACAAGTTAGTTGTCTCACACAGTAATTTTTGAGCACTCAAATTCCCCTCAGCTTTATAGATTCACAAATTTTTAAGCCAGAAGGGTCCAGTGTGATCATCTAGTCTGACTTCTTGCATAAAACAGGCCAGTAATTTTCACCCTATAATTCCTCCATCAAGCACAATCGCTTGTGGTTGACCCAGACCATCTTTTAGACAGACATTCAATCTTGATTTAAAATTTTCAATATTTCTCTATTCTGTTTGTGACTTCCTGCTGTGAGGAGTTCTGGAGCTAAAACATGAACACTAATCAGGAACATTTAATAGAAGATCCATTTACAGAACACCTTTATCTTACGATAGAGTCAAAGATTTTTTTTTTTTTATGATATCTGAAACCATTCAAAAGGTTCTCCAGTCAGGTTCAAATTTCATATGTTCAGCCTTCTTATTCACTGTCATCTATAGTCACCATTTCTACCCTTCAGATGACAATTTCTGTTGCTTGGCAAGCAAGACAGCCAGGGAAGGAGGAGAGAGAGCCTACCTTTTCATTACTAATTCTTTTAGCATATTCTCACAGTCTTCTGTAATTCTGCTGATTTAATCTTTTTCCATTTATATTTATCCCAGTTTAGTTGCTATAAACTGTTTCCCTAAACTAGCTGTACAGAAGCATGTGAATAAGATTCTGATTTGCATACAGAAGGAAAGACTCCTAAACATGCTACTGCATATATATAGAAAAGATGTATTTGCAAACAATGAACCATGTTTTCATAATCACACTAAGTAACTTTGGAAGGATGTATTTATCAGTGTTTTTCAGGATTTCCTTCAAAGCATGCACGTTTGTAACGCTATGCCTAAAGGTTGTTTCCTTTGCTCGTCATAGTTCACCTTTGCTGTGAGCACTAGTCTGAATTTTTTTTTCAAATTTAAATATAGCTGATCAGTGTTACATAGCAGATTTAATGGGCAGCTCTTCAGTTTCTGTATCTAAGTTATTGTATAGTTTCAGCTCTCTAGCTCTGTCTATTGCACATTACAAACAACTTTTGGAAGCATTCTAGAAACTGTTTCTTCACCGATCTTTAGGAAGGCCATTGTAATTCATTGTCTCCAGGAACTTTCCTTCAATTCAGACTGTTGAAGACCTTTATTTCTTCATCGGGAATTTATTCTTCAGAAGTTTTTGTTTGTTTGACTAAGATTGTACAGAAGTATTGAACAATTATTAGTAAGTTGCATTACTTACCTAATCAGTGCCAGCAATTCTAATGTCATCTTTGGATCTAATGAAACTAGATCTAGGATTTTATTTTCAGGAGGTTTGTTTATTTCTGAAGACTAATCAGAATGGAAACAGATTTGAAGTAGTCTCATGTTAACTGCCTGGATTTTTTATGTCACTTTCTTATGAAGAGGTTTTGCATAGCTCAGTGTCTAATATTAACTAGAAAGAGCTGAAATAAGTTCATTTCTCTGTTCTTCCTTAGCAACATTCTGGTTTCTTTTAACATCGTATTAATTTTCTCTTTTCTCTTTATTACTGCTTCCTTCAATATGCTCTTGATGAAGATAAGGGTTAAACATCCAAATTCTTCATATTAATGTAATGGTTGGGAACGTTTTTCCAAGATTTGAAATTTTGCATTTTGTTTGAGATCTTCAAAAAGTTACTTATGTTCTGTAGCATTAAGGTATGTATTCACTGCACAGTTAGTCTTAGCTCCTACCTGGATTTTAGCCTTAGCTCCCCCTACTATCCACATAAATAAAAGTTTCTGACCTGGGTTTCAAGGTACTTTAAAGTTCAGACTAGCTTATCCAGCTGGGGGTGAGAGTGAAAATTGGGCTCCATTTTAACTTGGGCTGGAACCTGTCTATTTTCCAGATTAAAATCACTCATATTGATCGTGCTCCAATGCCCTTCTAACCATTGCCCATGAAGGACTGACAAGTTCTCCTGCAAATGGCTGGGGAAAATCCTAGAGTACTGCTTCACAAAGAAGCGTAAGATATACTACAGACATACGCACAAGTACAGAAACAGCAAGAACACAGTAATGTGAACAGGGCTTTGCACTGGAGATGCTCACACCCGGGCCAGGCAAGTCAGGGTGTTCAGACCCAAGTGCCAATCACTTAGGCTTTCTCTACTGCACAGTTAATCCAAGCGTTCTTCTCTAACCAACTTCCTATTTATTCTTCTTCTAACAAGTGTTAGAAGAAGAATAAATAGGAAGTTGGTTAGAGAAGAACGCCTACTTAAAACATACAATTGATACTGGGCTCATACCAGTCATTGGGAAGACCATTTTCCCCTCTGAGTGGAGCTAGAAGTTTCTCTTCTTGATGAAACTGCACAATACTGTACGCTGTTTCATTAAGCAGTTGTACATGTGCTATAAATGTACATGGTTCTTTAGGTATGATTGCTGTCCCGAAGACCTTAAAATCCCAACACAGCCAGGACAAAAAAAACCTTGAACCCTTAACTTCTATAGAAGCCTCCTACTGTATTCTCAAAAAAAGTAACTAGTTGTGCCTATTTTTAAAATAAGCTTACCTGGATAAATGGCTTTATTAACTCACACCACAAGCCGATTGCATCAATACTTAGGGATCTGATTGCCCGACAATATTTATCCCAGTAGACATACGAGGGCTGATTTTAACCTATTAAGATCTAAATGGACTGTCTTCTTGTATTGCACGGTCACAGTTAAGATCAGCAGAGGTGCTCAAGCTGGAGCTCCCTCGCTGAAAGTGGGAAGGAGTGGCAAACAGAAGATTCTTCATAGAGAATCTCTTATTTTGGAATTCTATTTCCCTACATCTGTCCAAGGCTGTATCCATCAACTTTCTAGATGCTTTGTAAGGCCCAACTTTTTGGCCAGTAATTTAGGGACCTGGTGGGTTCTGGTTTGCTTTGAGAATTATATCTGCTAGTACAGTGTTTACTTATTCATTCAAATGAATATCTAGTACTTCTGTCCACCAGGTCCTTTATACTGATTCCCATCACTTCAATATCTGGTCACCTCATACATATTTAAAAATGATTTAAAAACTCCTCCTTTCTAACAGCTATAAATAAGTGCTTCATTTGAATTAAAGGGGGGGGAGGGGAGAGCGAGGTCAAAGTAGTGAGTTTAGCACTAGTTTTGAATGTGGTGAAGTTAGTATTTACAATTTTTCTAGAAAAGAGTTTGATACCACAGGTCCCTTTTTCTGTGACAGTTGTATCTTCTATTCATAAGCATCACCCTTTTGACTCACTACTTCACTGTTCCAGCAGAGGTCATGATTGCAGAGGTAAAGGTCATTTCTCGGGCACAACAGCTGTAGCCATTTCCAGAGTGGGCTCTGAATACCAGGATTGGCACCCTGAACTGGACTACATATTTGTAATAATCAAGACTGGAGCCATGACCAGGTGTGCATCCAACAAAACAGGGGCTCAGTATTCCGGTCATTTGCTGTATCTATTGAGCCATAGCAGTGAGTAGTCTCTGGGCACCTGATGCAGTGAATCAACGTCACACTTCTAGGTGGACACCTTTCCCACACCAGGAAAAACTTATAGAGAACGGAGTTCTGTAAAGTGCTTTCCTCAGTCTTGCCTGAATTCAGCCTTAGGACCTTTGCTAGGCAAACTGACAATGCAGCTCTGCCAAGTGTAAAACCACTTCACCTTCTACATACAATGCTTCAGTTTTCATCCTGCTTTGTTCTTTATGTCAGCTACTGCTGGAGAATCATTTGCTCAAATTACAGTTTAGCCCATCATTTCCTTATAACATTCTAGCAGAGCAGAATGGTGGTCACATCTGCATGCAGCTAATGCTGTATTTTCTCTCGAGTTTAATTTCCTAAGGTCAAGCTGCTGTTCAAAGCAACTCTCCACCCTTTTGTTTATGGTCATTCTCACTTGATGATCAGTTGATAGGACTTCTACTGAAAAACTGATTTTCTTCCCACTACTAGAGAGAGGCACACCTCTACAGAAAGATGAATTGGTAGCGAAAGAAGCTGAAGACATGGCCCTGCACTACATAACAAACAAGTCCTGGAGTTCAGCCTGTCCCATGTGACTAGCTCAAATAGTAAAATCACCAGGCAGAGTGCCAACTTCTACCTATTAACTTTCTTGTGACACAAAGATCTGCCAAAGATTTTGAGTGAAACCAGCACACTCTACTGGGATAGGGAGTTTGCTTGAAAAGACACCTGAGACGTCCAGATGGCATTGCTTACAGGGAAATTATCTGTGGGTATAGTTCGAGGCGGTGGGGAGGGGGGGGGAATTGGCAGCCTAATGGCTGGTTCTTACCTTAGTGGAGTGCCTTTTCACAGAATGAGAGCCAACTGCTGCTTCTCTGCCAGCAGAAAGTTGTATTTAATATTACACACTGTAGAGATACCGAACAACCTAAAAATATTTTCTCATTTAAGATAATAGCACAGTCCTTTATATAAACATGGAAGCATTTTTTTCATATATGCTCTCAAAAATGTTGTTTGAAACTCAGACATTTCTAATCATGCTATTATAATTCCTGAAGTATTAGTTTAATATAGTGTCTTTCTTCTGAGTTTCAAATAGCTATTGGTGTTGTATATCCAAAAAAGAATAAAATTAAACCTCATTATCAGCTCACTAGATACCATCTTCTCACAATTTTTCATGCACCTCTGCAAAAAAAAGGTTACTAATCTTTCTGTAGCTGTTTTTGAGATTTGTGCTCGTGTCCATTCCAATGTAGGTGTGCATGCATGTGCACGGTCACCAGAAGTTTTTCCTTGAGTGGTATCCGTCGGGTCAGCTCTGCGCCCCTTGGAGTGGTGCCCTCATGGCGCAGTATATAGAAACCTGCCAACCCGCGGTGCCCTCAGTTCCTTCTTGCTTGCAATTCCAACAAGGGGGTAAGGAGGATGGGTTTTGGAATGGGCATGAGCAACCTCTCGAAAAACAACAGTTACAGAAAGGTTAGTAACCATTTTTTCTTCGAGTGCTTGCTCATGTCCCTTCCAGCGTAGGTGACTATCAAGCAGTTACCCTAGTGGACGGTTCGGAGTTCATTTGCATGCTGATTGAAGCACTGGTTTGCCGAAACCCGCATCATCTTTGGCTTGTTGATTGATGGCATACTGTGAAGCGAATGTGTGGACCAATGACCAAGTTGCCACTCTGCCAATGTCCTGGATCAGGACTTGTACCACAAATGCCACTGATGAGGTGTACCCTCAAAAGGTCTGCTTTAGGTCTGATGTATGTCTCGAGAGGGCAGACATTTGAGCCAACGCGGAGTGGGGTGGAGGGCATCTATTCTGCCTCCTACTGAAGTCCTGTCTTTGTCGCTGTTGTGGAGGGTAGAACCGGCCCATTGGTTGTGGTTTATAATGCTTCCTTGTGAGGGCTGGCATGTGAAGGCCTAAGGACTTCAAAGTAGCACTTGAGTCTTTTAGACTATGAAGTTTTTAGTCCGTTTCCTCCAAGAAAAGGGAGCCCTCCTCAAATGGTAGGTCCTGAATGGTCTGTTGGACCTTATATGGGAGTCCCAAGGCCTGTAGCCAGGAACACCATCTCATAACGACCACTGAGGCCATGGAAAGGGCAGCGGCATCTGCCACGTCCAGAGCCACTTGGAGGGATGCCTTGATCAGTCCTCAACTGAGACGGAGAACTCATCCCTGGATTCCAGAGGTAGGAGCTCCTTCAATTTCTCCATGGCTGACAGGAAGATGAACCCGTACCAGCTTAAAGGGGCCTGATTCTTAGCTATTCTCACCTAGATGCCCCCGGCCCCATCTAATATATCTTTCTGCCAAATAAATCCAATGTTTTGGCATCCTTGGCTTACAGGGACAGCCCCTGCTGTTCTTGTCTCTCCCTCTCATTTGCTGCTGAGATGACCAGTGAGCCTGGTGGTGGATGAGTATATAGGAACTCAATCCTTGGGAGGAATGAAATATTTTCGCTCCATACCCTTATCCACTGGCTGGAGAGATGCAAGATTTTGCCAGAAAGCCTTAAGTGGCTGTAGAATAGGGTCATTTAGGGGCAAAGCTACCTATGACAGTCCTCAGGGTGCCAATATGTCCACCAGGGAGTGAGAGGACTCAGCAATCTCTTCTGCTTGTACACCCAGATTTTGGGCCACGCTGCGCAGAAGCTCCTAATGTGTCCTGTAGTCGTCCTGAGTGGACGCCATGGTGGTTCCCACCCCTGCTTCATCCAGGGAGGAAGACAACAAGGCTTGCATCAATAGTGGCCCATGTACCGCCTCTTCTGAAGGTGGGTTCTATGAGGGGGTATCCCATCACTCAGCACTGATCTTGGCCGAAGAACTGACCCCCATTCTGACGTAGATGGCAGGGAAGCTTGTCCTTCTGAAGGCCCTGAATATAAACGTCTCAACTGGGGTCCTGGAAACTGTTGGCGCACCCAAGAGTTCCACATTGGCCATTGCATTGGCATCTGGTTTTGGCGCCATCTCCTGTACCTTGTCCAGTGCTCGGTGCCTGTAGGTAGATCGGAGTCTACTCCTCTGTGAAGTGTACGATTCAGCCTCTGAATCTCATTCAGGAGAATCACTCCTGGGCGACCACGGCAGCAGGATGCCGATCAGTGCCAGCAAGCGGTGCCCCGATGAGGGAAGAGCAGTGCCACTGCATCATTGTTTCTTCTTTGGCACCAACGATGATGAGCGGTGCTAAGGAGTCGGTGCCAGGGTTCTCTTCTTGTGCACTTGGGAAGAATGATGAAACTGGGAATCCTTTGCATTCGTTGCAGTCTTTTCTCAGTGCCAGGGAGGTGGAGCACTGCTGTGCCTCTCTCAGCAATGCCAGGGCATGCCTGACCAACACCAAGGTGGTCAGTGCCACGTCCCCTTGCAGCTCCAAGTGGGGGATGAAGTGCCGCCTCCATCAGGAGGAAGTTTAGCCTATTGTCCCTCTCCTTCTTGATCCTAGGGCTAAAGTTCTTACAGATATGGCACTGTTCCTGCACATGTGTTTCTCCGAGGCACTTGAGGCAACTATCATGCAGCGTCACTCACCGGCATTGGTTTCTGACATGCCGCACGTTGTTTGAAGCCCTGGGATCGAGGCATGCCCTGGAGTCCAGGGCCGGCTAGCCCGCAGGGAACCTACTACTATACTAACTACTTAACTGATGCTCTAGCTATTTAATATAATAACTATGTACAATTTTATTTACAGAAGTCCACTAAGAAGAACAATTGCAAGTGCAAGAGACCAGCAATGTTTCAGTGACCATCATGAGCGATAAGAAGGAACTAAGCAGGCAGCGGGTCGGCAGGTTCCTATATACCGCACTATGAGGGCACCACTCCAAGGGGTGCAGGAACCAACCTGAACCGTACCACCGAGGGAAAAACTTTCAGTCATGGTGAACACATGCACGTACACACCTACATTGGAATGGACATGAGCAAGCACTCAAATAAGAATAAAATGCCACTTTTGCATCATTTGAAAGTTTACTCAGAAAGGCTCTTTCAGACTGTTCACATAATAGAAACTCCACTCTATGTAAAAAAATAAATCAAATCAAAGGTTCTACCATTCTGCATAAAGGGAATTTAAACCTCTTGAAACCTTCAGTGATTTACAATGGCATTATTGGTCAACAGTTTATCTAAATGCATTGCATTTCAGATAACTAAGGAACTGACCCAAATGTTTATATGCTCCATTACTTCATATTTTCTACCATGACATAGCTTTGGGTTTGGTAACTGGTACAAGGTGACTGGCCCCTTTAAGGAGAGATGGGGCCAGCCTCAAGGGTACCCTAATTGTTAGCTGCTTCCCAGTCTAAGAGGGGGAAATGGGATTAAGGAGAATCGGGTGATAGCTTAATGGGGACACCCAGACTTTTTAAAAGGATATATCAGTTTAAGAGTGGAACCACACAGAGCAGACAAACTCCTGTGGCAGGACCTAAGCCAGGGTCTACAGGAGGCTGGGTATTCTAAGGGAACTAACCTGGGGGACAATGCTCTATACAAGGGCAGGGATGGATACAAGGAAGAGAGCCCAGAAGAGGCTGAGAAAAGTACTCCAGGGGAATCAGCTTGGGAGCCATGCGCTCTATCCTAGAGCCAGAAAGACATGCACAGGTGGCCCAGAAAGGGGCTGGGAACAGCACTCAGCAGGTGGGCTGAAGAGCAGCCCCCAAAGAGCAGAAGGACCTTTTTGTTTGTTGGGACTTTTTTAGTTGGACTTTAGCTACCCCGGAAGGTATTATGTTTTGTTTGCGACTTGGCCAGAGGCCTGAGCCATATCTCCAGCACAGAAAGGTGTGTGGAAAGCTGAGGAGCCCCACCGCAAGGAAAGAAACTGAGGTAGGGTGCGCTTGTAGTGTTACATGGAACCAGTAGGGGGTGTCAGAGGGCAGCCATGCCCCATAACAGCAACCTTCTGCAAGACATTTAACTGCTTCTCCATAGAACTCTGGTGGGCAAAACTGAAGCAATATGGACTGCACAATTTCACCAACAACTTCAATATCACAGAAGTCCAGAAAAAGGATAACAGCATGACAAATACTAAAAACTCTTAGCACCACACAACATCCTATTACCTCTGAGCTGCATTACAAAAATCTGAAGAGGGAATAACAAAGCAGACTTGTCCTTAATCAAAAATAATGAACACCATGAACATCCTCCCTCACCAATAAGGCTTATGGATAAAAACGTATGTTAACTAAGTAAACTGCTCTGGAAACAGACTATTGGAAGTATTGTATAAATAAATGTATTAATATTTGTGTGACTGAACTATGCTTCCATCTACTGTGTCAGGTAACTGTCTTCAATTATTTTAATCTGCAAATGTTTACATTTCCCAATTAAGGCATATTTCCAACATATTTCATTGAAAATTAGTAACAGCTGATCCCTATATAACCAATTATTTTAATTTATAATGTTAATGTTTGATATCTTAATTTAACAGATGGGTTATCTTATGATGTGCTTACTGAACCATCAAATAAGATTTCTTTATATCCCCATTACTCAGTTTAGATTGGTTTTAAAAACCGATTAGTAGTTATTTGAAAAATACTGAGATGTATCTTCCTACCACAGTGGTATCAAAACAAATTACAAATATCTTTGACATTGGGAGATAGAGTATATAGCATACAAGCAGACAGCTGAAAATTAAAAAAAAAAAAGAGGTATTGTTTTTTAAATGTCAATTTAATTTATCATTTATATGATGAAATGTTGTCCAATTTTTATAAAAATTTAGATTTGAAAAAGCCAGGAAGTGAAACAAAGCCACAATTAGTAACTGAGTAAGGGAAAACAGGATTACTTTTATTGGCTACTATCTCGTAAAATTTCCCCAGATCTCTTAAATAACTTCAGAACTTAAGTACGTTCTCCTATGGGGGGGGAGGGGAGGGGAAGATGTAAAACAAATTAGGTACACTTACATTTCAGTACAAGTAACGAGATCTACTGTATACTTTTACAAATTCTCATTACATAGTTTTTGAATTAAATTACTCATGGCTTTGCTTTTTAACGCTATGGACATTTACTTTGTGCAGTGCTGCTTTTGACTGCTGTGTGTAGAGAAAAATGTTTAATAAAAGGAAACTTAACATGTTGGAAATCTCTAGCAATTGCATCTCCCCAAAGTGAATACAACAAACATCTGTTGCTGAAATTGCTTGGCTCTTGTATAGTTTTGTAAAGAATTTTTGCTGCAGATAAATATTTGTTCATAATTTCCACTGTACATCATTCAGTTCTTAAACATTTTGTTTAATTATACTGTAAGTGGTCCTTTTAGGTATATTACAGAAAGGGAAACTACGCAGTCTACAAGACACCACATGTCCTTAGAAACCTCAATATGTTGCCTTTGCCCTGCGACCTATACTTAAATTTAGCGCATAACTGCATTAAGAGCAAGACAAGAGTTTTGCAAACATTCATATTATTGAACAATTACATTTCCTTTATTTTAAAAAATATATAAGTTCAAAATATATTTTAAATTTATCCTTTTGAAATCAGTAATGATCTAATGATAATTCAGCATCCCATTTCTTGTGTTTTACTTTTTCCAAAATCAGTAATAAAAGTAAAGTGAATTCTTTAAGGAAACAGTTAATCCTCTGTTTCACTAACTGCATAATTCATTGTGTAATGTCTGTATTTTTCATTCAGAAAGCACAGAACATAAATGTTCTCAGGAACAAGTAACTGATAAGCTTTATGACTTACTGTCTCCTTAAATTAACCATAATACTCCTTATTCAATTAGTTTTCTATTATTCTTCTATAAAGTCAACTATTTCAGAAGAAATGTACAGTCCGCTCTCAATATACTATTCCACAAAGTTTGTATTAGTTGTGTATTTCAAACAAAATTTTTATGTTTACAAGTTTCACCCAAAACTCAAAATTAACAGATAGTCCAGGCTTAATTTAAAAGAAAAATACAAATAATTATGTTTTAAAACATATTGTGCAAATGTGTCATATTACAATTCTAATGGAAGCACATAAGGATAAAATGGTTACTCACCTTTTGTAACTGTTGTTCTTCAAGATGTGTTGCTCATGTCCATTCCAATTAGGTGCACGCACCGCATGCATAGTCGTCAGAAAGTTCTTCCCCTAGCAGCACCCGTCGAGTCGGCTGTGGAGCCTACTGGAGTGACGCCTTCATGGCGCTCAATATACGACTCTGCAGAACCGGCGCCTTCTCAGTTCCTTCTTGTCGGTTACTCTGACAGAGGTGAAGGCAGGCGGGATTAGAATGGATATGAGCAACACCTCTGGAAGAACAACAGTTACGAAAGGTGAGTAACCATTTTTCTTCTTCGAGTGATTACTCATATAGATTCCAATTAAGTGACTCCCAAGCCTTACCTAGGCGGTGGGGTTGGAGTTAAGGAAACGCTGATTGTAGCACTGTTCTGCTGAAAGCCGTGTGGTCTTGGACATGCCGGACAATGGCGTAGTGAGAGGTGAAGGTATGCACCAAGGACTAAGTTGCTGCCCTGCAGATTTCTTGGACTGGGACCTGGGCCAAGAACGCCGATGACGAGGTCTGAGCCCCCATGGAGTGTGCTGTAAGAGTTGGGGGCAGTACTTTGGCCAGCTCGTAGCACATGCGGATGCATGATGTGATCCAGGAAGATATTCTTTGAGATGAGACTGGGAGCCCTTTCATCCAGTCTGCCACCATTAGGAACAGCTGGTTCGACTTTCTGAATGGCTTAGTGTGCTCAATGTAGAAAGCGTGACAAAGTTTTTCCTCTATCTTGGTGGGTCCTGCACTTATTGGCGGATTTTCTTGCCTCAGAGATTCACCAGGTGGGTTGGGGAACAGCCCAGAGACCTTCCCCTCTGGAAGAATCCACAGTTCAGGTCAATTGGGAGGTTTGGGGGGAACCCGGGCCTGCCCTCTACTCCGGGTTCCAGCCCTGTGGACTGCAGCTGTCTATAGTGCATCCTGTAACAGCCGCATGACAGCTACAATTCCCTGGGCTACTTCCCCATGGCCTCCTCCAAACACCTTCCTTATTCTCACCACAGGACCTTCCTCCTGGTGTCTGATAACGCTTGTGCTCCTCAGTCCTACAGCAGCACACCCTCTCACTATCAGCTCCTTGCGCCTCTTGCTCCCAGCTCCTCACACTCCCACCACAAACTGAAGTGAGTTCCCTTTTAAAGCCCAGGTAGCCTGATTAGCCTGCCTTAATTGATTCTAGCAGCTTCTTCTTAATTGGCTCCAGGTGTCCTAATTAGCCTGCCTGCCTTAACTGGTTCTAGCAAGTTCCTGAATACTCTAGTGCAGCCCCTGCTCTGGTCACTCAGGGAACAGAAAACTACTCATCCAGTGACCAGTATATTTGCCCTCTACCAGACTCCTGTACCCCACTGGTCTGGGTCTGTCACAAAAGCTAGTGCTCATTGAACATCGAGGGAGTGTAACCTCTGCTCCCGGTTACTGGCATGAGGCTTATGGTAAAAGAGGGGTAAGAAAATGTCCTGACTGGTGTGGAAGTGTGACACCACCTTGGGGAGAAAGGCCAGGTGCGGCCTGAGTTGCACCTTATCCTTGTGGAACACCGTGTAAAGTGGGTCAGAGGTGAAGGCCTTCAGCTCAGACACCCTCCTCGCAGACATAATGGCAACCAGGAAAGCTACCTTCCAAGACAGATACAGGAAAGAGCAAGTTGCCAGTGGTTTAAATGGGGGCCCCCATGAGCTTGGAGAGGACCAGGTTAAGGTCCCACGCAGGGACAGGCTGCCGGATCTGGGGATGTAGGTGGTCCAAACCTTTGAGGAAGTGACCAGCCATAGGGTTGGCGAAGACCAGACCCTCCTGGGTGGAAAGCCGAGGTAGCAGTGAGATCTACCTTTATGGAGGATGCCACGAGGCCTTGCTGTTTCAGGTGTAGGAGGTACTCCAAGATGAGAGGTACAGGTCCTGAGTGACTATGTCGGGGAGGAGACGTAACGTGACCGGTGCATCCACCGACAGCTCCGGTAGCGTGATGTACCAGTGTTGTTGAGGCCACACTGGAGCTATCAGAATTACCTTTGCCCCCTCTCTCTGGACCTTGAGCAGGACCTTGTGCAGAGGGAACGGGGGAAAGACAGAGCAGGCAACCTCTCCAGGGTAGCAGGAATGCATCCATGAGCGAGCCTGGGCTGTGACCCTGGAAGGAGCAGAATGTTGGGCACTTCTTGTTGCGTCATGTGGCAAACAGGTCAACCTGGGGAAATCCACACTTTTGGAAAATGAGGTGTATGACATCCAGCTGGATGGACCACTCATATGTGCGGAAGGACCTGCTGAGGTGGTCCTCTTACACAAAGAAGATTGCAGTTTGTTGCATTTCAGAATAACTATAAACTCGGTTAAAATTTTGTTCAAAATACATTACTTCCTACAATTTTTTTTTTAAAAGCAGAGCTTCTTGTGAAGAAAAAAAACACACTACTCACAACACTGCTGCTGTAAAACAGCACACAAGACAACTAAAATATAAACATTTTTCAGCAACTGCTAATAGTACTGCGTGCTGAATTTACGGAATGGAACAATTAAAGGATTCTCTGTATGATCACTGCAAATTAGGAAAGGCTATCACATCTTAGATTAGGAAATTCAAAATAGGACTTCTGAATAAGAATTACAACTTGACTCCCATGTCAGTGGGTAGTAGATAAGAAAAAAGCTTTTACATAAAAGCTACACATGGTTGCAAGCATAATATATTGCTTTAAGCAATGGTGAAGACTAAGATAATGGGGATAGTGCTAAGGAGGATAAAAACAAAAATCAAGATTAAATTAATAGCAAAGAAACAACAAGCAAAACAAACACACACAAAAAAAAACCACTCTCCCAATAGCTTTTGGTAAAAGCAGTTAGAAACATCTTTTCTCCCTTAAGCAAAATAGGGTGAAAGCAGGAGAATTATATTCATATCCAGTTCTTTTACAGGTTCCGCTCTCCAAGAAGACTAAGAACATATAGTGTGATCAGCACAAAATGCACTTGAATAATGATGAGCTTTCTATCGTGGTGTGCAGACAGACAAGATGCTGCCATGTTAACATACCTCTTGTACTGAGCGAGCTGCTGGCTTGTCTTGATGATTGGCCAATATTAAAAATGGCAGAGTACATAACTGTGGGTGCTGAAGAGCAGAATGTAGTTCATTCCTCGCCGTTTCTAGATCATCTTCCGAGGAGGCACTGTCTAATACAAATATTACCCCTTGGGATCCTTGGTAGTAACGACTCCAGTACTTCCTAATAGTGTCAGCCCCTTTCAAAACAATAATGAAAACTAATTAAAAACACGGAAAGTTAAATAGATCAAAATTTCCTGCCAGATAACAACCCTACCACTTAGAATGGATTAAAGCAATGGGACACATTTTGTCTTCACTATACATTCTGTGCAAACCACTGAAATCAAGAACATTATTTGTCAGTAAGGGCAGAATTTGGTTGCTCTTTCTCTAAACATTTCCGCTTAATTAACTAGCCATCAATCTCTAATCCTGCTTCAGTGCCACCTAATCCCACACCTTTCCACTTACAAATAATGGTCCCTCTTCCCATTTTTACTGTTGTCCCACTTGTTCCTCTTACCACAGCTCCACAGTTTCATCATGTGATGGTGTGTGCTGGGCCCTTTGAGGCCTCCTGGTGGAGATTTTGTGGTCCTACCACACCCCACCCAGAAAAGGAGCAGTGAAGGTGGGTCCTCCAGGCCTGCCTAGAAGGGCTGCAGGAAAGCAGCCAGAGTGCAGCAGACTCAATTAAAAGGAGTTGTAAGGCCTGAGTAGGTCAGATCCTGGCTGGGACCAGAAGACTGAGGAAGTCCTGGAAGACTGAGAACCTCTTCGGGCAAGGAGATTTGGGGGAGGCCCTGCTAAAGCAGGGAACAGACAGAGAACCCAAGAAGGTGATGGGACCAAGTGGGAAGCAACCTGGGGAATAGCAGCAGCGACCAAATAAAGGAAGCAGTATGTGGCTGCTGTCTACAGGGTCCCTGGGTTGGGATCTGGAGTAGTGGGCAGGCCTGGGTCCCCCTGGCCACTGGAGAAGTGGCCTAAGCCACAAGGAGGGGATAAGACACTTCATTAAAAGCCCAAGAAAGGGTCTGGGAGTTTAAACAGGCCCAGGGTTGGGGCTGAAGACCCTGCAGAGGGCCAACCATGCGTTGAACTTTATTACCCCAGAAGGGGGTTGAACTTGAAGGGGGTGACCTGGCTGGAGATCTGGGACAATGAGAACTGATGAAGGCAAAGTCTCCTGGGGGCATTGCTCTATACCAGGGCAAGAACGGACTTATAGCTAGCCAAGAAGGGACTGAGACAAGGCTACAGACATTAACAAGGGAACAGGGACAGGCCCTGTTGGACCTTTTATCTCAAAAGGGGTTCATCCATCCATTCACCTATTAACTGAGTGACTTAGCCAGATGGCTGAGCCACTGAAGATCTGCCTGACAAGGGCAACAGCCAACAAGGGGCACCATGAGCAGTGTGTGCGCTTGTGCAGATTTGCACCCAGCTGACAGAAGGCAAGTGCGTCCCGTCACATATCTATACAGTAGAACTCTGATTTTATGATCAATCTACAAATGACCAGCTATATGAACAATTTTTCCCAAGGGGAAAAAACACACACACACACACACACACACACACACACACACACAAAAGTGACGTTGATGAAGAACAAATCAATGTCCCTTCACATTCCAATGCCTTCAATGCATTGGAAGTCACTTTGCAGTGAGTAGTTTAAAGGAAGAGAAGAAAGTGATGTAGTGCACCATACTGTAACTTAAGCACCATATGTACTGTAATTTTGCGATGTTCAATTGTATGAACTTTTCAATCCCAATTAGTTCTTAAACAGGGGTTCTATTGTACTTGTATCTTCTCTATCATTCATTTGTAGACTTTCTGTACAAGGAATCGGATTTTCTCATATGTCTGAAATGCCATGCAATCCTACAGTGCTATTGTGCAAAAATATTTGATTCAAAAATATAAACAAAGCCTACCATTTATTTTATAATTATATATTTAGTTAGTGGAATGGTAACATGAAAACAATTCAGACAAAAATGTCTGACTCAATTTGCTAGGTCAACCTGTAAAGTCTCCCAAGAGCTCTGCCCCCTCCAGCAGAGCACTACATGATTTGGCCTTCAGCAACAAAACATCAATCCTGATACCATCTGAGTATGAGTTCTTTGGGGCAGGGCCTGTTCCTTCTCATCCATCTGGGACTATCATTAAAAGGGAATAATAATAATAGTACAGGGTGCTTGATGAGTCTCAGGGGAAAAAAAGAAAAGGTAGTTCAGGGAGTAAGGGGGGAAATGTTGCTCTTTACATAAAGATAACTATATTTTGAGAGGGGAGAAGTGAAACTATTTATATTGACATACTGTGTGCACATGTGCTGGCTATTGATTTTAAGGAAATCTCAATGTATTTCTGAAACAAATATTAAATTAATTATGCCCAGACAATGTTCTGAGCAAGGTACAGGGCACCGAATAAGGCAACGTAATGTAAGTACAATGAAATATTTTAGGACAGTATTACATAGTTTTCAAAAGCATCTACCTTAAAATGTGTACTTATGTTGTGCACTGCTCAGCAAGACAGGTTTTTTACATTAAGTCAGGGTGAAGAGGTCAACATTTACAGCACACCTTCACTAAAAAGGTTCACTGATCCAGGTGATCACAGCACTTTTCAAAGTGTAATTCCAATACATTCTGCACATATGCATTAAAAATAAACCCTTCCTAGCACTAATCTGCCTTCTGTTCCTTTGTCCCTCCCTGTTGGTTACTGCAGTCATAACAGTAGTGACAAATATTACTTCACACTTTTCTCAGATCCTTCTCAAAACTCTGAAAACCTTGGTTTTAGGTACAAAAAAGGTGCAATTATGTAACTGTTGAATCAAATTAGACCTGACCCTTAAGAAATGGTTATTTAAATATGGATAAAATAGGCTTTTACTATTATGAAAAATCTTGCTTAAATTCACTATTAATTCAGCCTCACTTATACACCAACAGTTCAAATACAGTATGATTTTCCATATTTTAGGAACGACTTAGATTGTACAGCATGCTGACGGAAAGTGTGATTATATTGAAACACTATCACTGTACCACACCAACATCCCATAAATCTCCTCTTTTTTGCTTTGCCTGCAAAGGGTTTCAGTGTTGCTTAGACTCAACAGCTCTTCCATGTGCCCCTTAGTGTTATTTCCAGGTACAGTGAGTTGCCACAGGAATCAATGCAATCTTTCAGCAAGCCAGAAAGCAGAGATAACACAGAACAATAGGAACCTGATACTGTACAGTACATCAACATGGGTTTTACATTACATGCTGGCCTACACTATGCCCTTCCCCACCACCACCCTTCTTCATCCTTTCCTTTCTTGAATTTATTTCTGGATAAAGATTCCAAAGATTTCTACTTCCTGGCTTCTTCATACTAACAGATTGATGTTGGTTTCTAGCATTGCAGTTTAGGTGGTACTACTGCAGCTGTGCACTAGGTGTCATAGGGATGAATCAGCAGACTTTTCCCCAGAAGGGAACACTCCGAGGGCATGTCTACACTACAAACTTAAGTCAACTTCACTTAAATCGACATCCAGCTGCTGCAATAAGTCGGTACTGCGTATCCACACCACACTCCGTGTGTCGGTGGGGTGAATCCTCACTAGCAGCTCTTGCGTCGATGTAGAGTAGTGTACTGTGCAAAGCTATCCTACAGTGCAACTCTCCATACGGGGTTTTGGGAAGGACTTGCAGTGCCTCATGGGACCAAAACATTCTCGCAGAGGAGACTGGGAACATGGCTTCAACATCCCATGATGCCATTTTCTCCCTTACTCCTCTGATTTCAAGTGGAACCCATGATATTTCCTGCTTTTTTTCAAAAGACTGGTATAGCCGCACATATGCCATATCCCAAGAAGCCTGGACCCCACTTAGCTGTGCACTATTGTGAGCATTACGAACACCACATGCCTTATCCTGCAGTATTTCCAGAGCCACAAGAGAAGCTGCTGCGTGGAACATTGCAATGTCCTTCCAGCAGAGCTGCTGGAAGTCATAGAATGGAACAATTCCCACTTTCTGCTGGCAGTCACACAGCAGCTGAACATGGAGGAGCACAGTTTCTGGTCCCAAGAAACAAACACTGACTGGTGGGATTGCACTGTTATGGGATTATGATCAGAGTCTGCCAAACTTTCATATGCGCAAGGCCACTTTCCAGGAACTGTGTGTGGGGCTCTCCCCAGCCCTGCAGTGCAGCGAGAGTAAAACGAGACCTGCTCTGACAGTGGAGAAGCGAGTGGTCATCGCTGTGTGGAAGTTAGCAACGTCAGACTGCTACTGGTAAGAGGGGAATCAATTTGGAGTTGGTAAATCCACTGGTGGGGGAGGAAGGGGCATTCCGATCCAAGTAAGCAGGGCCATTAATGGCCTTTTGCTAAGAAGGGTTGTGACTCTGGGCAATGTGCAGGAAATACTAGATGGTTGCCACAATGGGGTTCCCTAACTGTGGTGGAGCAATAGATGCCATGCATATCCCATATTCCTTGGCACCAGATCCCCTTGCCAAAGAGTACAAACAGAATAGTTTTCAGTGGTGTTGCAAGCGCTGGAGGATCAGTAGGGCCGTTTTACTAACATCAATGTGGGATGGTCAGGAAAGGTACATGACGCACCATCTTTAAGACCACAGGTCTGTTCGGAAAGCAGGGAATTTATTTCTGGAACGCAAAATGTGCACTGCTTCTCTGTATTGTGCCTTCCCATAGTATGAACCTTGCTGTGACTGCTGGGTTTTTGTCTCCAACACATCCGCTCCATTGCTTCAGTTTCTCTGTCCCTCCTCCCCAATTTTAAATAAAGACTATTTCATTCTCAAGACATGGACTTTTATTGAACAAACATACTGTAACAAATCACAATAGAGATTAACCTGAATACTGAATAGAGTTTAGCCTGAATACTGCGTACAGATGTGGTTTCCTCCTCTCAAAAAAGATATACTGGCATTAGAAAAGGTTCAGAGAAGGGCAACTAAAATGATTAGGGGTTTGGAACGGGTCCTCTATGAGGAGAGATTAAAGAGGCTAGGACTTTTCAGCTGGGAAAAGGGGAGACTAAGGGGGGATATGATAGAGGTATATAAAATCATGAGTGGTGTGGAGAAGGTGAATAAGGAAAAGTTATTTATTTGTTCCCATAATATAAGAAGTAGGGGCCACCAAATGAAATTAATGGGCAGCAGGTTTAAAACAAATAAAAGGAAGTTCTTCTTCACACAGCGCACAGTCAACCTGTGAAACTCTTTGCCTGAGGAAGTTGTGAAGGTTAGGATTATAACAGGGTTTAAAAGAGAACTAGATAAATTCATGGAGCTTAAGTCCATTAAGGGCTATTGGCCAGGATGGGTAAGGAATGGTGTCCCTAGCCTCCGTTTGTCAGAGGGTGGAGATGGATGGCAGGAGAGAGATCACTTGATTATTACCTGTTAGGTTCACTCCCTCTGGGGCACCTGGCATTGGCCACTGTCAGCAGACAGGATACTGGGCTAGAAGGACCTTTGGTCTGACCTAGTATGGCCATTCTTATGTTCTTAACCTTGGACACATGGTGGAATAAAATTGGGAGGGGAAAAAAAAAACCATTCAGTTTGTCCTTAAAAGGGCATTGGCCTTGCCTGTCATACATTATATGTGCAGCTTTATTCTTAGGATCCTCCCCTGGGGAGGAGTGGAAGGGATACTGCAATCTCCCACCCCACCCCACCCCTCGCCTCCTGGAACATTTGGGAGAGAGGCAAGGGGAATACGGCAATGTTGGAATTCCGTTCTGCAGAGGCTATGGAGGGAGTCTAGCCTCAAGGTGTTTCTCCTGAAGGTGAACCAGATGCCTCAACATGTCTATCTGTTCCTTCAGAATCCCCAGCATCTCCTGCTGTGTGCCATGCTCACTCTCCTGGGCTGATCTCCTGCTCACCAGGTCCATGTCCAGTTTTTCAGAGAGAGAGAGAGAGAGAGAGAGAGAGAGAGAGAGAGAAATCCTCCACACTTTTTGCTCAGTGTCCACTGTTCCAGAGATGTTCATAATCTCGTTAAACATGTCACCATGTGTTCTCTTTCACCTTCATCTTATCTGGTAGAGCCTCTCCACTGGTGTGGAGGAAGAGCTGAAGCCCACACTTTCAGCTCTAAGCCATGGAAAGCACAAAGCAACCACTGTCAATGCAGACTTGATGTCTAGTGCAGAGTTGCTATATATAAAAAAATCTCCCTTTATTTCACAGAAGTTTAAGGCAGAACATTTTCATTTACACAAGATATTCAGTGAACTGGTTTGCTGTCCCAGCCATGGTGCAGTTACTAAGGTCAACACCAGCCCCTGCCACCCAAACTACAGCCATATTTTGGCTGACGGGGCAGAAAATCACAATGGAAGAGGGGAGCACAGGCACTGTTTGTGCTTCGAGCAGTTGCAATGAAAACTACCACAGTCCCCCCTACATGACCCTAGTTGATATTACTCTCCTGAGGGTAACAGAGGGAACAGATGCTGCAAGCGTCTGGGTATAGACCAGGTCCTTATGCTGCTATACTGTGTACTGCAATGATGCTAGCTGAATTAACACTGTAGTGGCATGGGAAAGTGGCCTATGGCAGTGGAAGAAATAAGGCAGCCTTCCCCAGAAACTTCTGCAACAGATTGTAGAATACCTCCATGAAATCTGTACGGAGGATTCCCAGGCCATCTCTGTGTACATGAACAGTCTTTTTCATGGGGCACCCTCTGCTTCTGAGTGGCCGTACCAGCTAAGCAGATAGCCACTCTACCTCACCTTCTTAATTTTAATTAAATATAGAATATAAGAACATGGGACCCCAAAATATTACTTGAAATTTCATACTCACCAGAGGCTCCTTCCCTGACACCACGCTCTGCCACAATGCTGTTCTGCAACTGACTGGACTGCTCCGGGATTACAAACTGCTCCTGACTTAACAGGAGCATGCATCCCCCATTCACCTGTCTCCCATTCTCCTCCTTCTCCTCTTCATCCAAGACCTCCTCCTCAGCATTGTTCATGATGGCCCGGGATTCCAACTCCTCAGAGGTATCTTGGGGGTCATGGTGGGGTCACCACTGAGAATCACATGCAGCTCCTTGTAGCAGTGGCACATCTACCACCAGAGCGACTGTTCACCTCCCTTGCCTCTGGTACACCTGCCTCAGTTCCTCGATTTTCACCTGGCATGCCCTTGGTGTAGCCCTTCTCCCCCATGAGCAGCATGATCTGCTCATGGATGTCTGTCTCTGCGGCTGAATTGGAGCTGTGCCTGCACAGCTTCTTCTCCCCACAGACCAAGAAGATCCACCACCACCTCCTGTGTACTCCAGACTGGAGTACATTTAGAGGGTGGAGCTGCCATGATTAGCTGTGCAGACGAGCTCTCCATGCCGTAAAACAGGAAATGAAAATTCAAAATTTCCCAGTCCTTTAATAGGGGAGGAGCTGTTTCCTGGGTGCCTGGCTGCTGTGCAGCAGAGTTGAAAATGTTTACCAGAGTGGTCACAGCAGAGCATTATGGGACACCTACTGGAGGCCAGTTACATTGATGTAAACAACGCAGTGTCTACACTGCCTCTATGTCAATCTAACAACATTGAAATAAGCACTATGCCTCTCACGAAGGTGGAGTAATTAAGTTGACACAGCTGGCAAGTTACGTCAGCAGAAAGGATCTAGTAGTGTAGACACATTAATTATTAGGTTGACATAAGGCAGCTTACGTCAATTTATCTCTGTAGTGTAGACCAGGCCTTCCAGCAATCCAGGAGTTCATGCACAAACAGCACAAGAGGCAAACCAGAATCTTGTGGGATGATAATTTTTGGTGTGCGCTGCCTGTGTGCTCAATATATACAAAAACAGAAATACACATGTACATATTAGACAAAGCGGGTGAAGTAATACCTTTTATTGGACCAACTTCTGTTGGTGGAAGAGAGAAGCCTTTGAGCTATACAGAGCTCTTGCTCAGGTCTCACCAATAAGAGATGTTACCTCACCCACCTTGTCTCTAATATCCTGGGACCAACGCAGTTACAGCAACACTGCAATCAGCATATACATATTGTTGTATGAAGATTGATATTTTTGTTACTAAACAAGCTGCAGTTTGTGAAAATCATCTCTGCCTGCTTCTGTCTTCCTTCCATGTTTCTGTAGTGAGGTTAACTTGAGATTCATAGCAGCTAGGAAAAATATTGAAGCTAACTGCTGCCTCCAACTTTGTCTCCCCCTTATTAATTACATTTTAAAAACTGTTAGAACAACATTATTTAGGTTGCAAATTTAAGCACTTGAAACTTAGGAAATGTTAGATTTATGGTTGCCCATGCAAACTAATTTGTCCCTTTTGTGCATATGAATTATGCTGCTGTCTTAAATTACATAATCATATACTATTTTTTCTACAGGAAAATCAGAGGAAATCTCAAAGATGATTTCATTTAAAAAGGAAAAAGATAAAAACGAATTCCATTACGTCAGTGGGTCCCCAAACTGGCACGCCACCCTAGGGAGGCATGGAGGAATGTTTGGGAGAGAGGGGCCAGTGCCCACAGGGAGTAGGGATGGAACACCATGCTTCCAGCCCTGCTCTGCCGCCAATGCCATTCAGCCCCCATTCCTGCTCCACCTCCAGACCGCAGCTCTGCCCTCATTCTCTCCCTGCCCCCAACCCCAGCTCCTGCCCCACTTCCATCTTTGGCCCAAACTCCGCTGCTGAGGAAGCCTTGGCTGCGCAATAAGGGTGTGTGGGGGGGGAAGCACACGAACAGATTCTATTAATGGGGGGGCATGACTGGAAAAGTTTGCACACCACAGCATTATGTACAACTATACCAAATACCCCACCCCCCCAACAAATCATGCATCATTGGTAGGTGAACAGTGTGAAAGCCTGGACTGATTCCAATATAGCTGCTCTGCAATTACTGAGATAGGGGCACTTCTTAGAGAAGCTGTCCGAGTCCTAGTAGAATGGGCTCCACCCAGCATGGGTAGATGTAATCTAGCTACCTCATAGCATGTTTTAATACAATTAGACATTCCTATTTAGACAACCTTTGGGTGGACACTGCTTGACCTTTAACCCTTTCTGCACATGCTACAAACAGTTTGAGAGCTCCCCCAAAGGGTCTCATTCTATAAAGGTATTATGAAAGAGCCCTAAATGTGTCAAGGGTGTGCACTTTGTCTTCCCTCTGGAGGCTTATGGAAGAAAACTGGGAATCGGGAGGGGGGAAAAAAATCAGTTGATTCAAATAAAAATCTGAAACAAATCTTTGGTCAGAACTTAGCATGCTGCTTAAGCATTATCTTATCTCTGTGAAATATGGCATGAGGTGGACCAGCCATAAGGGCTGGAATTTCCCCTGCCCTTCAAAGTCTGCATAGATAGATGGTATAAAGAGTAAATTGTCAGAGGCTTAAAACCAACTAAAACTGTGCTGAGGTTCTAAGATGGAGGGAGCTCCCTAACGGGGGGCAACACATTAATGAGGCTCTTGAGGAATCTTAGGGTTGGCAAAATGTGGTATGACTTGAAAAGTGGGATGTATTGATATTGCTTCTAAATATTTTCTTATGGAGCTGATAGTCCAGAATATCAGGAAATCAGTTTCTAACGTGACATTGTGCTGCCCAAATAGAAAGATGAGAAATGCACTGGACTTGGATCCTGGACTCAGACCTTCCCTTCCCAACCCCCCTTAAACAGAATGTTGATATTTCTCATTCTGATCTGTAGCAAACAGGCCCAATCCTGGTTATCCCCACCTATGGAAGATGGCCTGCAGGGCAGAGTGCTTGACAGTCTACTTGTAGTTGTCTAAGAATTTCCTACTGATATTCTATAAGTCTGGTAGATGCAGAACCACTGATAAGATTTAGTGACAAAGGCACCAGTTCCCAAGATGAACAGTTAGTTTGCAGAGCAGAGATAGAAATGCTGTGAACTCAGGCATCTGGCTAAGTTCTAGGACATTTATGTGGAAGTGAGTCTCTTCACTCCAGAAACCTTGGGTCTGAAAGTGGTCTACCCCTAACTTTGAGGTATCTGTCCCCAGCATTTTGGAAGATAGAGGTGAAAAAGTGGTATTTGTTACACACCCAGCAATGATGAGAGGAATTCTAGTAAGACCTGAACTCTCATGTCCATGTGATCATAGAACCATAAGGTTAGAAGGGACCACAAGGGTCATCTAGTCTAACCCCCTGCCAAGATGTAGGATTCGTTGGGTCTAAACCATTCAAGACAGATGGCTATCCTGCATTTTGAAAACCTCCAGTGAAGGAGCTTCCACAACCCCCCAACTCAGTCTGTTCCATTGTCCTATTGTTCTTACAGTTAGGAAGTTTTTCCTGAGATTGAATCCAAATCTGCTCTGCTGTAGTTTGAACCCACTGCATCTTGTCCTGCTGTCTATGGCAAGAGAGAACAACTTTTCTCCATCTTTTTTATGGCAGCCTTTCAAATATTTGAAGACCGCTACCATGTCCCGTTCCCCCCACCCCTTAATCTCTTTTCCCAAACTAAGCATACCCAGTTCCTTCAGGGTCCCTCTTTGCTCATATGGCGTACATTCCATCCCTTTGATCATCTTTGTCACTTGCCTCTGGATCCTTTCCAGTTTCTCTACATCCTTGCTATACATTGTTGACCAAAATTGGACACAGTACTCCAGATGAAGCCTAACCAGTGCTCAGTAGAGTTGTACTATCACCCTTCCCTGATTTGCATGCTATGCCTCTGTTAATGCAACCTAAAATTACATTTGCTTTTTTTTGCAACAGTATCACATTGTTGACTCAAGTTGAGGTTGTGATCCATCACAACTCCCAGATCCTTGTCAGCAGTGCTGGTGCCAAGCCAGTTAGCAGTGCTGGTGCCAAGCCAGTTAGCCCCCATTCTGTATTCGTGCATTAGGTTTTTCTTCCTTAAGCATAGTACCTCACATTTGTATTTATTAAATTACATTTTGCTGATGTCTGTTGTATAGATACAAAGATTTGCATGGCGCATAGGTGAAGTCTGGCATGCTGCGGACACGTTTAGTCTTGAGGAAAAAAAGGCTAGGGGAAGACCTAATAAATCTTCAAATACGGTAAGGGCTATTAAAAAGAGGACAGTGATCCAATTAGTCCACTAAAGGTAGGTAGGACAAGTAATCAGTTTAAACTGCAGCAAGGTTAGATATTAGAAAGTTTTTCCTAATATCTAACCTAAATCTAACTATAAGGATATGGAATATGTTACCAAGGGAGGTTGTGGAATCCTCTTATTAGAGGTTTTTAAGAACAAGTTAGACAAACATGCCAGAGATAGTCTAGGTATACTTGGACCTGCCTCAGCACAGGGGGGATGGACTACATGATCTATCGAGGTCCCTTCCAGCACTACACATCTATAAGTGCAGGAAGTTATATGACGCAGGAGCGAGACACATAGGGTATGTCTACACTACGAAATTAGGTCGAATTTATAGAAGTCGGTTTTATAGAAATCGGTTGTATACAGCCGATTGTGTGTCCCCCCCACATAAAATGCTCTAAGTGCATTAAGTCGGTGGACCGCATCCACAGTAACGAGGCAAGCGTCAACTTCCGGAGCGTTGCACTGTGGGTAGCTATCCCACAGTTCCCGCAGTCTCCGCCGCCCATTGGAATTCTAGGTTGAGATCCCAATGCTTGAATGATGCAAAACAGTGTCGCGGGGGGTTCTGGGTACATGTCGTCAGGCACCTCCCTCTCCGTCAGAGCAACGGCAGACAATCAATTCGCGCCTTTTTACCTGGGTTACCTGTGCAGACAACATACCACGCCAAGCATGGAGCCTGCTCAGCTCAGCTCACTATCACCATATGTCCTCTGGGTGCCGGCAGACGTGGTACTGCATTGCTACACAGCAGCAGCTAATTGCCTTTTGGCAGTAGACTGTGCAGTATGACTGGTAGCCTTCATCGGCTATCTGGGGGCTGGCAGATGTGGGGCTGCATTGCACACAGCAGCAGCCCCTTGCCTTTTGGTAGAAGATGGTATACTACGACTGATATCCGTCGTTGTCGTACTGCAGTGGCTGTCAATCATGGGCACCTGGGCAGTCTCGACGATGATGGCTATCAGTCGTAGTATGCTATTTTCTGCCAAGCACCCAGAAGATGCCGAGGGCTATCAGTCATGCTGCACTGTCGTCTGCCAGCTTAAGATGTAAAAAATAGATTTGTTCTGTATTCATTTGCTTCCCCCTCCCTCCGTGAAATCAACGGCCTGCTAAACCCAGGGTTTTGAGTTCAATCTTGGTGGGCGGGGGGGGGGGGGGGGGGGCATGCTGTGTGACAGTTTGTGTTTCTCCCTGATGCACGGCCACCTTTGTTGATTTTAATTCCCTGTACCTGTACGCCATGTCGTCACTCGCCCCTCCCTCCCTCCCTCTGTCAGATACTAGTTTCGCGCTTTTTTTCAGACCAGACGCCATAGCACTGGGATCATGGAGCCCACTCAGATCACCGCGGCAATTATGAGCACTATGAACACCACGCGCATTGTCCTGGAGTATATGCAGAGCCAGGACATGCCAAAGCAAAACCAGGACCAGCCGAGGAGATTGCAGCGCAGCGACGAGAGTGATGAGGAAACCGACATGGACATAGACCTCTCACAAGGCACAGGCCCCAGCAATAAAGTCATTGTTACTTCACATTCATGCATTCTTTATTAATTCATCACACAACTAGGGGGATAATTGCCAAGGTAGCCCAGGATGGGTGGGGGAGGAGGGAAGGAAAAGGAGACACTGCAGTTTAAAACTAACTCTTATTGAAGGCCAGCCTCTGATGCTCAAGCAATCATCTGGGGTGGAGTGACTGGGTGGCCGGAGGCCCCCTCACCATGTTCTTGGGCGTCTGGGTGAGGAGGCTATGGAACTTGGGGAAGAGGGCTGTTGGTTACACAGGGGCTGTAACAGCGGTCTCTGCTCCTGCTGCCTTTCCTGCAGCTCAACCATACGCTGGAGCATATCAGTTTGATGCTCCAGCAGCCGGAGCATCGACTCTTGCCTTCTGTCTGCAAGCTGACGCCACCTATCATCTTCAGCCCATCACTTGCTCTATTCATCCCGCGATTCAGCCTGCCACCTCTCCTCTTGTTCATACTGTGCTTTTCTGTAGTTTGACATTGACTGCCTCCACGCTTTCTGCTGTGCTCTTTCAGCGTGAGAGGACATCTGGAGCTCCGTGAACATGTCATCCCAAGTCTGCCGTTTTCTCCTTCTAATCTTCACTAGCCTCTGTGAAGCTGGTGGAGGAGAAGGGAGAGGTGATTAAAAAAGACATTTTAGAGAACAATGGGTACACTCTTTCACGTTAAATTTTGCTGTTCACATTACACAGTACATGTGCTTTTGTTACAAGGTCGCATTTTTCCTCTTATATTGAGGGCCTGCTGGTTTGGTGTGAGAGATCACTCACGCAGTGCCAGGCAACAGATTTCGGCTTGCAGGCAGCCATGGTAAGCCACAGTCTTTTGGCTTTTTTAACCTTCTTAACATGTGGGAATGGTTTCAAACAGTAGCGCCCTCATTTCCCATACCAAGCACCCGTTGGGTTGGCCATTTAAAATGGGTTTGCAATGTAAAAGGAGGGGCTGCGGTTTCCGGGTTAATATTCAGCACAAACCCAACTAACCGACCCCTCGCCCCCCCCCCCCCACACACACACACAGACTCTCAATTATTGGGGATGATCACTTCACCCCTCCCCTCCACCGCGTGGCTAACAGCGGGGAACATTTCTGTTCAGCAGAGCAGGAAGGGGCACCTCTGAATGTCCCCTTAATAAAATCTCCCCATTTCAACCAGGTGAGCGTGAATGATATCACTCTCCTGAGGATAACAAAGAGCGATAAGGAATGGATGTTGTCTGCATGCCAGCAAACACCGGGACCATACGCTGCCATGCTTTGTTATGCAATGATTCCAGACTACGTGCTACTGGCCTGGCGTGGTAAAGTGTCCTACCATGGCGGACAGAATAAGGCAGCCCTCCCCAGAAACCTTTTGCAAAGGCTTTGGGAGTACATGAAAGAGAGCTTTCTGGAGATGTCCCTGGAGGATTTCCGCTCCATCCCCATACACGTTAACAGACTTTTCCAGTAGCTGTACTGGCTGCGATTGCCAGGGCAAATTAATCATTCATCATTAAACACGCTTACTTTTAAACCATGTGTAATATTTACAAAGGTACACTCACCAGAGGTGCCCTGTGTGCCCTCAGGGAGCACGCCTTGGGTGAGTTCGGGGGTTACTGGCTCCAGGTCCAGGGTGATAAACATATCCTGGCTGTTGGGGAAACTGGTTTCTCCGCTTCCTTGCTGCTGTGAGCTACCTACATTATCTTCATCCTCCTCTTCCTCGTACCCTGAACCCTCTTCCCTGTGTGTTTCTCCAGTGACGGAGTCATAGCACACGGTTGGGGTAGTGGTGGCTGCACCCCCTAGCATGGCATGCAGCTCCGCGTAGAAGCGGCATGTTTGCGGCTCTGCCCCGGACCTTCCGTTTGCCTCTCTGGCTTTGTGGTAGGCTTGCCTTAGCTCCTTAATTTTCACGCGGCACTGCTGTGCGTCCCTGTTATGGCCTCTGTCCTTCATGGCCTTGGAGACCTTTTCTAATATTTTGCCATTTTGTTTACTGCTACGGAGTTCAGCTAGCACGGATTCATCTCCCCATATGGCGAGCAGATCCTGTATCTCCGTTCGGTCCACGATGGAGCTCTTTTGCGATCCTGGGATTCCATCATGGTTACCTGTGCTGATGAGCTCTGCGTGGTCACCTGTGCTCTCCCCGCTGGGCAAACAGGAAATGAAATTCAAATGTTTGCGGGGCTTTTCCTGTCTACCTGGTCAGTGAATCTGAGTTGAGAGTGCTGTCCAGAGCGGTCACAATGAAGCACTGTGGGATAGCTCCCGGAGACCAATAATGTCGAATTCCGTCCACACTACCCCAATTCCGACCCGCTAAGGCCGATTTTATCGCTAATCCCCTTGTCGGTGGAGTAAAGAAACCGGTTTAAAGGGCCCTTTAAGTCAAAAGAAAGGGCTTCGTCATGTGAACGTGTCCAGGCTTAGGTCAACTTTAGCAGCGTTAAATCGAATTAAACTCGTAGTGTAGACCAGGCCATAGTCTTACAGACATTTGTAGTTGAGCCTGCAGCTGGGTTGATATGGTCTGCTATGGTCTCAAATCTCCCCTGTGATAAAGCAAGCTCTTGCTGGTGAAGAAACTTACACAGCTCCTATAAATTCTATTCTTTGGGTTGGCCATCTAGTCTTACAGCAGTACTCATCCCCTATATCCTCCAATGATGTTAGCCTTGATACTCCACTCATCCACTTCTTCTAAAGCAGTCAATTACTTTTTCTACACTGCCTCCTACACATGGAATATCCTCTTAATTATGATTAATCAAGCTGTTCATTCACTTCTGTTCATTAAATTCCCCCTTCAGACAATGAAGGAGGAGTCAACAAGAAATGAGTCAACAAACAAGCAAATGAATTTCCAAAATTAAAGCAACCATGTGATCTTATTGTAACAACTTTGGTCCTTCCTCTACCTAAAATTTGTAACCCCATCTCAACCTCATTCCTTGAATGGCCACAATATTTCAATAATCCAAGATTTCACTATGAGCTTTTCCTTCATGGCCTAAAACAAATACTGATGAAGCAGGGAGCAGAACTCCAGAGAAGTGGTGCAGAGTTTGGGGTGGACCATTGCTGGAAGAAGCTTAGAATTTGCCAGTACAGAAAACCTCCTCCAGCCTCAATTGGGCAATCAAGAGTAGATCTTTCCATCTCTAATTAATCCTTCAAATCCATCCCAGTCTGTAAGTTAGAAATATTTCACCACAATTTTCAACCCTCCATTTACAGGATGGTGGATTAAAAGACCAAAATTGGCTTCTTTGGTCTCTAAAATTACATGGCTATATGGATATAAATGTTATTTGATGTGATTATTCTGAAATGTGTTACTGGGAACTACATCAAGACCATAAAGTATCCACGTCTCAGATACCATCAATAACTAGCACTGATTTTGTTAGTATCATGAAGCCAGCAACCAAAGGAGCACACTGACTAAACTCCTATCACTCCAGGGGTGGTGTATCCAGTTTATGAATGAGGCTTCTTGGTTGGACAATGTAAAGAAGCTTGCCATTGGTGCTGCTTTGTAGTATCTGTACTGTGAATAAACCAAGGAGCTCAGTTTATTCAGGGAATTCACCAGCACTAAATTCATTAATTAAAATTTTAAACAGCCAAAGTCTGCTTCTGCCTTGCCATTTTTCCAGTCTCTTCACACTCCCTCATTCTCTCATCTCCCACATTTTATACTGAATCAGGTGCAGTTTCTGCTTACAATACCATGCTAGGGCTTTGCTGCACCTCCAACGCCTCCATTTCATGGTGTACCTTAGCTAAGTGAGAGGGGGCTATTTATATCTGCACAATAAAAGTACACTTTTGGGGCATCTCAGTTAAGGAATGCCAAATCTCCTGAGTAGTAGTCTAATCAAAGAAACAGATTATCTCATTTATTTATCAAATTCAAAACTTAATGTCTTGCAATTTAAGAAGAAAAGAACAAAAGGAATTACACAATTGCTATGTCAAAAGGGAAACTTAACTCCGGACACTCGACTTGGCAGGCAAATGAAGGAAGAACAGCTTTTCAAATATTTCAAGTATTTAAGTATTTGTGATTTTAAAAAAAGTCTCCACAGATTTTCTTACAGATTCAAAATCTTATTTTTTTTTTTAAACAAAACTTCTAATATTTCAGAAATTAGATTCAAAACCAGATTCAATGTACCAAGTTAGTATTGTTTAAAAATACAAAAAATAATCTGTTCAGCTAAATGATGCAAGAGGTCAGGATACTTCACGAGTCAAATAAGAAGAAAATGTAACATGTTAATTCAGTTTTTTGCTGTTTTTAAGAATCTAAAACTGTGTTTGATAAAAGGCAAATGTCTGCAACAGAGCACAGCAAGCTTTGCTCTCTGTCCCAAACAAATACTAAAGAATGATGAAGAGTTAATGAGACCAAGAACAGCAGATAATATGAAAGTGGCTGTGTTTTCTATAAGCTGTAAATGAAAATTTTTTTTGTATAATTCTACAGAAACGGAAAACCTGGGTGTATTAGAAGCTTCAGGAGGTAACTAGAATGGTACAAACATACACCACCTTCCACTACAAGGAGGAGTATTCCGTCAGCCAAACAAAAGGAATAGTACACAATCAGCATCTGTTTCACATAACTGTTTGGCTGCTGAAAGAAGAAATCTAAAAAAAAGTATGAGTTTTAACAGTCAGTCCTTAAAGTATTTCAAACAAAACTTCACTGTGCTCAGGCAACTGGACAAGGCTTGCAATTTTCCAAAGGCTAAGATTGCAAGGCAATTTTTAAATTAATTAATTGAGTACATCACAAATTAAAATCTAAACGGAACTTTTCCCTTTTGATTGACATGCTGCAATGAATAGTGAACCTTTGAAGACCGATTCCTTTCAGCCTCTCCAGATTCTCAACATCAACTGCCCAGACAAGACTGCTATAGTACAGAAAACAAAACTCAGCCACAACATATTAGTGTTTGGGAGGGTGGTGGGGAACAGAGATCTTACAAAACTAACCTAATACAAGCCCCTCTCCCTCAACATCAACAGCAGAAATTCCAGAACAAAGTTTAGGAGAGAAAGAGAAGTTACAAAAAATAAACTGGTAAGACTTATTTATGTACACTGTTTATACCAATACAGAAATGATGTAGTCTACTATATATAGCAGTTCTCCTCCACATACACAAACAGAGGAAGGGGAAAAATATCAGTGGCCAACACTGCCTGACAGGATCAACACGCTGATGCACTGCAATCAAGTCAAAGGTGTTGCAGTCCTCACGGTGCTTCTACAGAAAATATAAACATATGTAACAGCTGCCCTGCATCTCTTTCCAAGTGAGGTCTTCACTTTTCAGCCCTCCCAAAAGCCCTACCTCCTCTTAAGAATCTTTACCCTTATGCAACAGAAAACATCCCTCCCACTTCAAAAAATATTAAAAATACCCAACCATCAGGCTAGGCACTGGAGGCCTTGAGTCTAAATCAATATCTAGCTACCTGCCATCTAGCTTTAACTGACTACGTTTAGACTCCAAAATTGGCCCCAAAGTGACTTTACTTTGTGACATTGGGAAAGAATTGCACAGCTGAATAGAACTTAGATGTCACTCAGGCACCATGGTGACAAGTACAATATAAATGCATAGACAAATGTGTCATAATTAAGGCTACAATTCTGTCACAAAGGTCACTGATTCCATGACTTTCCAGGACCTCTGACTTTTTCTGGGCCAGCCGAACAGTGGTCTCTGGCCCGCCAGAGCAGCGGCTGGGGTTGGGTCAGCTGCAAGCCCTGGCAGCGCTCTGTTTGTCCCTTCTCTGACACTCTCCACTCCCAGGTATTTTTAGTAAAAGTCAGGGACAGGTCGCAGGCTTCTCTGAATTTTTCTATATTGCCCACGACCTGTCTGTGACTTTTACTAAATATAACCATGACAAAATCTTAGCCTTAGTCATAATCCCTGTGCTATGGAGGTTGCAGCCTCCCTTTTGGAACAGATGACCAATGGATGACTATCAGTGTCTGCAACAGGGGTGGGCAAACTTTTTGGCCCATGGGCCACATCTGGGTATAGAAATTGTATGGCGGGCCATAAACGCTCACAAAGTTGGGGTTGGGGTGTGGGAGAGGGTGAGGGCTCCAGCCGGGGCTGTGGGCTCTACGGTGGGGCTGAGGATGGGAGGTGTTTGGGGTGCAGAAGGGTGTGCCGGGCAAGGACCGAGCAGTTCAGAGGGTGGGGGGTGGAGATCAGGGCTAGAGCAAGGAGTTGGGGTGCCGGGGGGTGGCTCAGGGGTGCAGGCTCTGGGCAGCGCTTACCTCAAGCAGCTCCCAGGAGCAGCAGCAGCAGCATGTCCCCCCACTCCTGCTCCTATACGGAAGCGTGGCCAGGCGGCTCTGCTGCGCACTGCCCTGTCTGCAGGCACTGCCCCTGCAACTCCCATTAGCCACGGTTCCCGGCCAATAGGAGCTGCGGGGTCGGCACTTGGGGCAGAGGCTGCCCCTGTGCGTAGGAGCCAAAGGGAGACATGCTGCTGCTTCCGGGAGCCGTGCCGAGCAGCCCCCAACCCTGCTCCCCGGCTGGAGCAGGGCAAGCCCCAAACCCCACTCCCCAGAGGAGCTCGAGTGATGGATTAAAACGGCTGGCGGGCCGGATGCACCCCATGGGCCATAGTTTGCCCACCCCTGCTCTACAACCTTTGGGAGCTACTTTAAGTTTAATACATGTTTATCTCAGAGCTTCCTCAACAGTAAGTTAAAGTAGGAAGGAACCATGGATCTGATTTTGTCCACTGAAAGACTTCCCTCTAGAGCTTATCTAATTTTTCCATTACAGTGTTTAAGACAAGTAAGTTTAAGCCTTGTTGAAAGATTAATCCCAAAAAGGCAATTTGCTACTGTATTTATGTACCTATGGGAGGGAAGGAGAGGGGGGAGGGAGATACACAGACTATAAGTAGGTTCCTTAAGCAGAAGCTCAGGGGAAAGACTAGATTTTTTTTCCCCAACAGAAAAATCTTCTCATTTCATTTTATTAATACAGCTGTCTGTTGGCTAGCCAAGCCATCACCTTTGAAGTTTGTTAGTCAAACTGACCCTGTAATAGACAAAAAACTAGGGAGATAAACATTTTTAAAAATGTACAACCAAAGTTGGCAGGGGGATTAGTGGGCAAATAACTTACCTGAATCAAACAACTATTTTTTTTTTAATTGACTGGATTTCAAGTCATCTGTGTCCTCTTAATCCTTTGGAAATTGGCTACTCCTGAAGTGTTTTACACCTAAAGGAGAGGACCATTTCTAGAGTAGAGGCTCAAATGTAGTGGCTCTGCAGCGAATGATTCCTCTTACACATCATCTGTGATGCAGGTAGCCAGTAAGGTGGGATAAGAAAGTATCTTTCATCCATGTTGTCACTCTAGCAAAGCTACAATTTGGCTCTAAATTTATTACATTTATATCGTGTACACTCATCTTTAGGGTTCTAGAGATTAGAAGACATACCATGCAGTATAATCCAATTTATTTTATGAATCTGTTGCATATTCCTCAAGTTGTGATGCTTTGATATAATCCAATTTATAAATGAATTTCAGTCACCATTTTTCATTGTTCTGACATTTAAAATATTTATGTGACAAAACAAGCAGAAATCTTAAAATATTCCAGGGCCTCTATCTTTTACCAACTCCCTATGTAGTGTGTCTATAGTGAAGTAATCAATTCATTGTGTTCTGCTGTAGGGCTTAGATACTGTACCTTTATACAGTGAAATGAAAGTAAAATACCGATCAGATATGCAAGTGATTAAAGTGTTATACCTCCAAGTTCTTTTACATTCAAGACGGCATTCTGGAATGGCACTGCTTTTATGCTAAAACCTAAAATTAGAAACAAAAAGTGTTAGTAACTTATTTGGTAAGGTATTTTAAAATAGACTGTATCCATTAAAACTATTACGTTCACTGTGGTTTTAGATAGGCTACTGAGTCACATTAAATATAGATTGGACAGAAGCAAATCAATGAATACAAGTAGACCTATAAGGAGGGCCCTACCAAATCCACGGTCCATTTTGGTTAATTTCAGTCACAGGATTTTAAAAATTGTAAATTTCATAGTTTCAGATACTTAAATCTGAAATTTCACCCTATTGTAACCATGGGGGTCCCAAGCCAAAAGGTGGTCGGGGGGAAGGGGGTCTCAGTATTGCCATCCTTACTTCTGCGCTACTGCCTTCAGAGTTGGGCAGCCTGAGGGCAACTGCTGGCTAGGTGCCCATCTCTGAAGGCAGCACCACTGCCAGCAGCAGTGCAGAAGTAAGGGTGGCAATACCATACCAAGACACCCTCAATGCTGCACTGCTGCTGGCGGCGGCGATGCCTTCTGAGCCAAGCTCCCACCCAGCAGATGCAAAGCTTCCTGCAGCCAGGGAGGTTCCCAGAGGTGGGTCTGACCTGGCCCTGGGAGCAGCCTGTGCAGGGAAAGAGGAAATCCAGTCCCTCCCCAGCCCATCCGGAACTAGTAACTGGAGTCTGGTGCAAAGTAGAAACCCCTGGTCGCGGCACCCCCAGCCCCACCTCTCCCCAGCTCCAGGTCCAGCACTTGGGACTTAAAGGGACCTTGGGTTGGCTGTAGGAGAGGGGCAGGGGGTTACCACGGTGACCCCTGACCACAGGGCCCTGGGCAGTTGCCCAGTCGCCCACCTGTAAGGTTGGCCCTACTCCCCCCACAAAAAGTGATGACCTCCCCATACCATGCCACCCTCACTTCTGTGCGCTGTTGGTGGCAGCACTACCTTCAGAGCTGGGCTCCTGGCCAGCAGGTGCTGCTCTCCGGGCACGCAGTTCTGTGAAATCAGGTTTCCCGTACAATAGCCAGAGTTCACAGGGGAGATCAGATATCAGTGTCTGATGCACATTTTTCAAGGCAGTGAATTTGGTAGGGCCCTACCTATAAGGTTGTCAACATAACCTTTCTATAAATAGGAATTTATTAGCTTAACCACAGAAACTCCATTCTGCTAATAACTTGTGCAACAAAGCATTCCCCCATCTTCCACATTCGTACTTAACTTAAAAGTGATGTGGGAATGGAAGTCCAAAAAATAGAAATTGATAGAATGTGTATGTTTTTTGGCAATCCCCATTAACATTTTTTTACTGAAACTGAAGTTTTGCATTATCATTAATAATATTAGATAACCATTCTTAGATTTTTTAACATAGAAAGACTAGGAAAATAAACTGAACTGCATATGTTGTTTTTCTTAAAGTATGCTTTTCTTGGTCAATCTTAATATTAAGGTTGATAAAGGGTTAATAAATTATGTAGTAGACATTATAACCCTGTTTCAGACATGAGTAGTATGTACTCTAGACCGTTACAAACACTTCAGTAGGTATTACGTACGTTTATAAGCCATTAATATAACCAACCCATTGACTGATTGGACTAAAATCTGTAATAATTTATTAACCTTTTATTAAAATATTGATTAATAATTTATTAGCCCTTTATAAACTATAAAGGGAACAAGATCCCAGATGCATAGGAAGAAGCACTGCACCTGAAGCTGCTCATGACAATCTGCTGCCCTAAGCCAAACTTCAGTGTACTGAACCCCTCCTATCCCCTAGAACAGAGGCTCTGAATTGGGGAGGGGAAGGAGTGCACAGCCAGCTTTCCGATGGTTTGGTGGTTATGGTGGAAATGGTGGTGCAACCTGAGGCGTGGCCCCACCATTCGCTCTGGTTTGGCCTGGCCAAGTTTGAATGAATGGCATTGCAACCCAGCATACTAGGTCCCAAGCACCAGTCTGGTTAGGCCCAGCTGCCCCTGGCACCTAGGCAGAAATTGCTGCTCGAGGCAGTTGCCTAGTTTGCCTATAGCGTCCTCTGACCCCTGGTTAATAAGGGGCAAGAAAGGCCAGGTGGCTCCTTGCAGGGGTGGCTGACTAGGCCCCCTTAACACAGCATAATGAATGGGTGTCTCCCCTAGCAAGGGGGGCACAGTGGGGGACAGAGGGGCTGCCTGAGCTCTCACCCCACTGCAGAGCAAGTGCACGTATGATGGGAGGAAGGCTGTCCAGTGTGACAGCTCGTATGGCAGCACCCTCTACTCACAGAGTTGTGTGGTCCCTCTTACAAGGGGGAGGGTGGATGGGTGGACTCTCACCACCATAGAGCTGTGAGAGGCAAGAAGAAGAATAGGAGAGATAAAGGGACATTCCCAGTTTGGAATTTCTTACAGGGATTCCCCAAGTCCTAGAGTCCAGACACTAAGGGGTACAGCATTCTATAAGCTTTGCAGAGGTTTGGGACCAGGTTGCAACAGAGCAATGGCAGGCAGAATGTTACAAACCAAACACCTCTGATCCATCTCGCAGAAGGAACTTAGGTATGAGGAAACAGACCATTGAGAAAGTTCCCTCTGCGAGGGGGGCATATGTATAGCAAGCACCTCTGTAGTTAACAGAAATTGGGGAAACTGAGGCACAGGTCAGGGCAGCTGCAGCCAATACTCCAGTCGAAACGAACAAAATTTAGAAAAACTGAGGCACAGCTCAGGGCGTGTCTGAAGCCAAGATTCCAGCATAAATTGAGGACCAAACACTGGGGAAAAAAGGTCCAGGTCAGGGTTGTTATGGCCCAGGTCCCAGCAGATATTGAGAACCAAATGTGGGGAAACTGAGGCATGGCACAGGGTGGCTGTGGCCAAGATTGCAGTGGAAACTGGATCACAGCCCAATGTTGCTGCAGCTAAACCACAGCCAACTGGGGAAACAGGCACAGTATCCAAGCTACATGTGCAGCAATTGGGAGGCTGCGATCTAAGACCTCCTACACAGCAGGTCAGGGAGGTTAGGTTAATATGGCAGATATCCAGTGCAAGTACTTGTTACGGAAGGGACACTGATTGGATCAAGTGGATTGGAAGGGGATTTAGAGGAAAGCACCCCTTCAGGAAGCTGGGGAAGGGGAGTTTGGGGCTCCTAACTTCTAGTATAGCACACACAGTATCAACATGTTTACACATGCAATATCTTTGAAGTGGTTTGGCCCGGTACAATTCTGAGGGCTGCCCAAGTTTGCCAATCCAGCACTATATTTGTTGCTGAACAGAACAGAGGAACTGACATACCAGGACAGACCAGTCGCTTCCGGTACTCTGGTTCTGACACTGGCCAATAACAGATGCTTCAGAGGAAGATGCAAGAAACCCTGCAGAGATCAACTATGGAATAACTTGCCCATACAGCAAGTTTCCTCCTAACCACATGAGCTGGATGTTGGCTTATGCCCTGAACCAGGAGGGTTTTATCCCTTTTCAAGTCCATATGATATAACTGTAATGGCAATGAATTCCATGGGTTAAGTACACATTGTATAAGAAACAGTACTACCTAGAATCACTTAAATTTCTTACCTTTCTATTTTATTTAAATTATTAAAATGTGAGGCTATTGAGCACACCTTGAAAACCAGTTAAGGCTGCTCATGGACAACAATGCAAAACTCAAAACCACATCTATGAAACGCATATCTACATACACCAACTTCTCACACAAACACTGTCACACACCTTTTCCCTATTACACTAACAAATCAACTTTACTCAATCACTAGGGTCACATAAATAAAAAAAAATTACAAGATTGCTCTCCCTCCGCTATGACCTAATCTCTCCTCCTTATTAATTTTATACCCAGGTATTTATTTTTGTCATTTCACCATTTTTCATTAATGCCTAGTGTGTCACAATCATCTCTTATTGCCAGGTATCCTGGTTCTCCTATGTTTGTTTTTAAGCTTCTTGCATTGGTATAGATACATTTATAAGTTTTAGTTACGTCTGTTTATATTTAACTCTTTATTTCACCCTGTTTTTGTAGAATTTATCTCTGATCTAAACCTGTTCCTGCGCCATTCCTCTCCTCCACTGACCAAAGAGAAAGGACTATGACCAGAAATAAACACTGACCATTGATTAAGCTTTCTTTTGGTTACTTACACATTCCACAGTGCTGCAGTGACTGACTTTGGAAGGACCTAAGTCCTAATGTGTATCCTCTAGTTTCCTCATCTCACCCCATTTACTATCACCTTTTCCCATCACTTTGTGCCTATGTAGCAAAGCCCCTTAAGGACTAAGACTTCAAAGGTTTCTTTCTTCCCTTTTTGGTGTCTATGGAAAAATCCACAGGGGGTAGGACCTTTAGAAATTAACAATTTAGATACACCACCCATGTTACTGGAGAGCTCTCTCACTTTTAAAATGCACCAGATTGTATATGTTTTTGTGAAAATTCCCCAGGTTTTTAAATTAAATTAAAGTTAAATTAAATTTTGCCAGAGTAAGCCGCCTTTGCACTTCGGTTAATTACTCAGTTCAAAGCACTGTTAAAAAGATTATTTTTAAAAATGAATTACTATGCTGAAGATCTACACAGCCTTCAGCACACACTTTAAATCTAACCCAGTTAGTATAGCCGTTCATCTTTAAACGAAAGATGACACACACACACACACCACTTTTCAAACGATACCCCACACCCCACACAGTAGAACAATGAACATAGGACTAACTAGGAACTGGCCAACGGAATAAATATGTTCTATTTGGATAATTGATATAAAAACATATTAGGAACCAAACTTTATAAAATTGTTACTATAAACTCAAAATTTCTGGGCTACAAAAGTATCAAGGATTAGCTTTATTCTACAGATTCGTTATTTAGTTCCAGTATTCCTCTTCATTTCATCCCATCGTGTACATTTGAATGATTAATAGAGAAACAAATATATGAGATAATAACCCCCCAATATTTTTAATTCTTATTTTAAGGAATAAACCTAATGCATAATTTAATTGACAGTTATCTAAAGTATTACAAACATTACTTTTGGTTGAAAAAAACCTTTCTGACAGCAGCATCATACCTGTTGTAGACACTATATTCTCTGGGTTTTCACTGCAAAGCTGTGACAGTAGACTTGTCTTGCCAGACCCAGTGAGACCTATACAAACCAAGTCATATTCAGGTCGTGGAGGTGGTGGTCCCTTGCAGCAAAGCGCTTTAAAACACTGCCAGGAAAAAGAAAAAAAAAAGACTTCACATATTCTATAAAAAATTTAAAAATTCCAGTTCACAAAATTAAAGGCAACAAAGACAAGCAAAATATTCTCTTTTTTTCCAAATGTCCTGATACAATCAGCATTTACTAAACTATGATTAGCCCAACCAGAGTCTAAAAAACAGATTTTTAAGAAAGCAATAGTATATTATTTTTCACCTAGATCTGATATGCATGGGATGGGCAATCTGATTTAATTTCCTGAATAGTATAAAAAATGCACATTTAATGAGACAAGCATGCATGCTATTCAAATATTTGTCCAACCATGTTTGCTGCCAATATTAGAATCAGCAGGAGATGCAAGTGCTAGTCACATTTGTAACTAATGCCATACCTGGCCTAACTAGTGAGCAGTTTTAGAGCTGCTGCTGGCCAGACACTCCCAGTTTTCACAGCTTTGGGAAAGGGTAGAAATCCTTTGGTGACATTGTCTTCATCCCCTCCCCAATATTACCCTACTTGTACTTTCAAGGGGATGCTGACCAGTTTACAGTCAGCTTGAACTGGCTTTCAGGATATATTTTATAACAGTTAAAATACAACACACTATGTGGGTTTATTAACGCACACATCTTAGGAGGAACTTACACTTTGCTCACCACACTATACAATAGAGAGGTGTAAATTAATCATTGTGTGACTGCATGAAGAACTAAACTGCTTAAACTATGTCTTTCTTACAGCAACATGCGTAGCTCTTAAGAGCCAGTACAGCAATTTAATTAGTCCTTTAGACCTTTATTTGTGCAGTACAGGTAAAATCTTTACAAACAATTTAAAAGATCGCCATTCTGACAAAACCAGTGCTAAAGGTTTCTGCATAATATTTATATTCAAGTATGAGTGATCATCACATTTTAGTTAAGTCTATAAAATGCACTGCCCAAAACAGCATTCTCTCAGCAAGCACTCATCAGTATCAACCACCCCAAGAGTAGGGTACAAAGAAGCTGTAGCAAGTGATAGAAAATGTGATTGCATAGACAATTCATGACTGGCTACACATTTGAAACACACAATAAGATCCCTCGCTAGGTATCAAATCCAGCAGCTTCAGCACCAGAAATGTGAGTCTACCACCTAGCTAAATTAGTACTAACACTGTTGTTTGTAAATAGCAAGTGAGTACATTACAGGCCACCCACTAGAGGGAGACATGATCACACAGCCAGTTTACTATGATACTAAAATTATAATGGGATTATTTTGGATTAAATGTTATATTATTGATAATGAATTTAAACTGGAGGAGTGTTAACATTTTAATGGTTCTTTTGAAAACAATATGCGTAACACTCAACCTCGCCATGTGCACCTATTTATTTGAGTGGGAGATAATAGGTCTGTCTGAGGACAGGATTTGGCAGTATCAGTCTTGTTACATATTTTTCTTGTCTATTCCTGCATAAAGATTAACACTGCAAATATACAAAATACCAATGCAAAATGTTTCATTCTGCAGTCTTATTTGTTCGTTCCCTTACACCAGCCAGTCTAAAGAAACAATCTTCATAAACAAAAGAACAATGGCACATAAAATAGGAAGAATCCAGGCTGACGTTCAGATTCCAGGCAGAGTATGCAATGGTGACAGGAAAACCCCTGATTTGTTTGTGAACCAAGCAAGTTTTACATGAAACTTGAGATTCAACATCAAACAAACTCACTATTTTTTTTCCCCTCCAGAGCTGGGTTTCCACACATTAGTCAACGTAACTTCTCTATTCCCTTTATAAAAGCCAAAGTGCAAATTTACGATTTGGCCAAAAATATTCACTTCCAATTAATGTAGTTAAATAGAGAAAATATCAATTTTTGTATTTGGAAAGAGTATAGGCTTTACTGCGATATGTTTGTTATTTTCTTGGCTTATGAATAGTGAATTTTCTTGAATATTGAATGTAAAATTTTATTTTGTTGAAATAAAAGAAGTAAGTTCTTAAAACCATTTAATGTGTTGGCCTGAAAATATTTCCACAACTTAAAAGTCTACACATACTTTTTATCATTGGCCAAGTTTAAAAAAAAAAAAAAAAAAAAAAAAAAATCAGCTTCTTCCCACAACTCTCTACTACTGGCAAAACATTTCAGGTGCTATCATCAGTAACACGTTTAAAGATTTTATAAAACAATTTTTAAGACTTCCATTCCAATCTATATTTACCAATCTCACTGGCCAATAGTTTTATAAGCAAGACACATTTTAAACTTAACTATAGCCATTCACACTAAGAAAGTTATCCTTTAACAATTCTGGGCAACCACCACTACCTTCCTATTCTGCAGGGGTAGAAAACTGTTTGGCTATTAATGAAAATGGGCCACGGCATTTGAACATTCATTACACAGATCAGCTCTCACAGTTCTGGAAGCCATATTTATTATTGTTTGTATTATCAGAACACCTATGAACCCCAGTCACGGACCAGGACCCCATTGTGTTAGGCACAGAACAGAAAGAGTCTCCTGCCTCAAAGTGCTTACAGCCCAAATAGACAAGACAAGCATAGAATGAAGGAAGGAATATAACACACAAGCAGAGTGAACAATGTGATGGCAAAAAAACATGTTTGTTCCAGGATTCCTTCCCCGCCTTTAGGAGGGTAGAAAGAAAAGAGATGGGAAATGGGACACTGAAGGAAAAGAGTGAAGGGAACAAGATGGGAAAAGAGTAAAAGGCATGGAGTGATGTTGAGAAGAGACCATGAGGGAAGGTTGGAGCAATCATCACAGGTCAGAGAAAGTCCAGTCAAAATTAGCCATATCATTTTCAACCCTGTTTTGGCGGACTGAGTGGGGCACTGAAGAAAAAAAGCAAATGGTTAATATCTCACTGTCAATCACAGGAAATTTTCTTAGTGCAGACAGGGTCTTTAAATTGAGTCATCCCTAAATATATCTCATCTCTGTTACCTACCACTTAGTTGTCATAAGGCTTTTAAGTTTAAAAACAATTTTTCTTTTTCCACAGGTGTGGGCCCAAATAAAAACACATTTAAGTCGCATCCATGTGTAAAGGAAAGAGGAAAATTTCTACAAATACTTTGTTAAAAACTCTTGATGAGAAACATTTTTCCCTTTTTGAAAGACAATATCAAGTACAGTAACTCCTCACTTAACGTCCTCCCGCTTAACGTTGTTTCAAAGTTACATTGCTGCTCAATTAGGGAACATGCTCGTTTAAAGTTGTGCAATGCTCCCTTATAACGTCGTTTGGCTGCCTGCTCTGTCCACTGCTTTTAAGATTCTGTGGAAGAGCAGCAACTTTATAAGGGAGCATTGCACAAGTTCCTCTTCTCCACCTCCTCCCCCTCCCCCCCCAGCGCTTCCCCCACCGCCAAACAGCTGTTTGGCAGCGCTCAGGACTTCGGGGGCGGGGGGGAGAGGAGCGGAGATGCAGCGTGCTCCGGAGAGGAGGTAGAGTAGGGGTGGGAAGAGGTGGGCCTGGAGTTGAGCAAGGACAGGAAGAGGTGGGCTTGGAGCATTCCCGGCAAAGTTGGCGCCTGTTCTTCTCCAGGGAAGCTGCTGCTGCAAAGGTGCTTCCTAGCGTACTTGCCTGCAGCAGGCTGTGCCTCTGTGGGGTAAACCAGGGGCACTTTCCAACCACAGTACAGTTCTGTACAGTATATGCTGCCTTTTGTTTGTCCCCAAAAAAATTCCTTGGAACCTAATCCTCCCCCCATTTACATTAAATCTTATGGGAAAATTGGATTAGTTTAACATCATTTCACTTAAAGTTGCATTTTTCAGGAACATAACTACAACGTTAAGTGAGGAGTTACTGTATACAGTAAAATTTCAGAGAGAGAGAGAGAGTGTGTGTGTGTGTGTGTGTACACACACGTACATGCACGTGCAGTAGCTGGTTAATAATTTATCTAATTGAACTTTTAAAGACTGTTGTGACTGCAGAACTTTTGCAACATTTAATTTTATCTCCTGTTGCTCTTACAGGCCCATTAACTCATGTAGCTTCTTCTTGTTCCCAAATCTACAATGAAAATCAGTAGCTGAATGTTGTTTTTAATGCACTCAATTAGGTCATTATTCTTATCTCAATAAAATGCATTCTAATATATGTATGTACTGTTGTGGAATGCAATAATAGTTTATCTTATCTATATTCCTATTCCTTGCAATCCTGAGTCTGATTTATGACATTGTAAAGCATTTTGAGATCTTGTTAACAACAATTACTGTAAATAGTCCAAGTGTACACTGCACTCTACAAAACATCTTTGGACACATTTTGTGCCCCAAATGAAAAGCAATATTTAAAACCATACTACATATTCAGAGATCTCACGGAGTATATTAAAAATATCACTCAGCTACTGTTTTGATTATAGATTTTTCTTAGGGCAACAAGAAGCTACGTGAGCTGATGAGCCAGTAAGAGTAACAGAAGATAAAATTAAATGCTGTTGTAAAAGTTCTGCACTCACAACAGTCTTTAAAAGTTCAGTTGACTAAATTATTAACCAGCTGCTGCAAAAACAAAACAAAAAGCACCACTACCCACAACTGAAATTTTACTATATACTTGATATTGTTCTTCCCAGGACACTGGGATAGTCTCCTACTCTTTTCAGAAACTGCTATGAGATGTTTAACCTCCTCTAAGAGCATAAGAGCGGCCATAGGTGGCCAAAGGTCCATCTAGCCAAGGATCCTGTCTTCTGACAGTGGCCAATGCCAGGTGCCCCAGAGGGAATGAGCAGAACAGGTAATCATCAAGTGATCCATCCCCTGTTGCTCATTCCCAGCTTCTGGCAAACAGAGGCAAGGGACACCATCCCTACTCATCTGACCAATAGCCATTGATGGCCCTATCCTCCATGAGTTTATCTAGTTCTAGAACTCTGTTATAATCTTGGCCTTCACCACATCCTCTGGCAGAGTGTTCCACATGTTGACTGTGCATTGTGTGAAAAAAATACTTCCTTTTGTTTGTTTTAAACGTGCTACCTATTAATTTAATTTGGTGACCCCCTAGTTCTTGTGTTATGAGAAGAAGTAAATAACATTTCCTTATTTACTTTCTGCACACCCAGTCATGATTTTATAGACCTCTATCATATCCCCCCTTAGTCGTCTCTTTTCCAAGCTGAGAAATCCCAGTCTTATTAATCGCTCCTCATACAGAAGCTGTTCCATACCCCTAATCATTTTTGTTGCCCTTTTCTGAACCTTTTCCAGAGCAGAGCAGAGGGGACACTAGTAGAGCAGCAATCCCTGTCCTAATAGGGAGTTGCACTGTCAGCCCCACACTTGGAACTCCCCCTCATATGGTACTCAAACTCAACCTTCTGGGCGAGCGTGCCAACATTCACAAGGACATTGCATAAGCGTTACTTTTTGTGGGACCAGATTTAGACTCTAGAATATTAACTGTCAAAAATTGACAATTAAAAAAAGTGACAAATGGACATAGATAAGATCAACAGTCCAGAATTTAACCAGCATGAGAAGTACACATACTTTCAACAACTACATTAAAGGTGTTTTTAATTGGTTTTAAACAAAAGGTCTTCAGCTCTATTTCTCATAAGTAGACATGGTAGCGAAATATTCAAGAATCTGCTATATTTCATTTTCCAGCCCGTTCACTAAAACCAAGACTACAGGGAGATTAGGAAGTACTATGTGCACGAGCCCACAAACACACAGCTGGTAAGAGCTAGTTTTAGGCTTCCCAGCCTTCATACTTTCCCCGTAAAGCTAAAAAGGTACAAGAATTATGAGCAATGGCTAAACTCTGTCATCACCTATCCCAGTCTTCCTAGGTGTTTGTAGCACAGGTGTTGCCATTGTTTAACACAGTATTGGACTCATGAGTGCTGCACTACATGGTGCTCTTTGACACTTGCTCTAGTGAAAGGAAAGTCTCTTCTATACTACTTCAATTTAAATTTTACAGCTTTTAAAGTTTTTAAAAATCCTTTTTTTATAAGTATCAAATGCCTATTTGAGCACAAGTAATACCACAGCTTTAAGGTTTTTATGTGAGCCATTTTCAATTTTCTTCAACTGATGAGAAATCCAAGGTGATAGGCACAATGCAACTGGTCATATGGTAATACTGAAGAACCCCGCACAGTTTCTCATACACCATCACCAATGTATTGCAATTCCTAGATAAAAACTACATTAATATGGAGTTAATATTGAGAGTATGAGACAGTAACTTTGGGTAAAATACATTACAGGGATATTGTAATTATCCCAAAGACAAGCATTATAAACCCAGGAAATTCAGAGTTAAGGTTAAACTTAAAAAAATCAAAAGCTGTTAAGGAGTGGATACGCACCATTCCCTTAACACTGCCCTGCAGGGTAACCAGGTGTCACAAGGTGGGGTGGCCCTTCCAATGGAGTCTGAGTTCAGTCTCACTTGCTACTAGATTACCTCTCAGAACATGAGTCATGTCATGGGGGAGAATGTGACTGAAACAAGACTGGCTGGAAGATATAACAGCAGCCTGTATTCAGGCATAGAGAAGAGACACAAAGGAGACGCCAGAGATAGGCTTACATGGGAAGAGGCCTAGGCAAGAGCTCTGGTGGCTAAAGGCAAAACAACCAAATCACATAGGGTCCTTTGGTCAGAAACCTGTAGTAGAAGGAGCATGTGCATCCCCCTATATCACCTCATTCGGAATTGCTGCATCCACCTCTGTTTACAAAGGGAAGGAGGAGTGTTGAGCTCAGCTTCCCACTCTCTTGGGTTCCACTCAACAGAAGAGCTAAAAACTGAAGGTTGACAAACCCAGATCCTTAGAAGAAGGGCTTGTTCTAGAAGAATCTGGGGTGGAAAATGTTTACTTGTATTGCCATTAGATTATACTTTCCTCCAGAAGGTGTGAACACAGGCCAAGAGCTAAGTCACCCTGGAGCCAGTAAAGCACTAAAGACTTCCATAGTGTCTTCTCAGCCTGGGAAACTGAAGCTGAGAAATGGGGAAACTGAGGCAGCAGGTGCATCCAATATCAGACTGACTGCTACACCATATAATTACGATTAATAGACAATAGTGTTTGTAGTCCCAGGCCAGTAACACCCATGTCTCTCAACAGTGGAACATCCTTGAATAACTGGCAAGTGAAAGAGTAAATTACTTACCTGTAATCCTGCTTCTTTCAAAGTATTACATAGGATTCCCATGAGCCCACCTCCTCAGAGTTTGGCCATCTCTTCTCTTTAGGGCATAGATTATTGCCATCTCCAAGAGTGCCAACTATGTAAAGAATTTCTGAAGGATTCACATTTATCCTTGTGAACAGCTGACATAAAAAGCTCTTCTTTCCTGCACATTCAGGGTCTGGCTGAGGTAACTGAGGGTATGTCTACACTACGAAATCAGTTCGAATTTATAGAAGCCGGTTTTATTGAAATCGGTTGTATACAGCCGATTGTGTATGTCCACACAATAAAATGCTCTAGGTGCTCTAGTCGGCAGACCGCGTCCACAGTACGAGGCTAGCGTCGACTTCCGGAGCATTGCACTATGGGTAGCTATCCCACAGCTATCCCACAGTTCCCGCAGTCTCCGCCGCCCCTTGGAATTCTGGGTTGAGATCCCAATGCCCGGATGATGCAAAACAGTGTCGCGGGCGGTTCTGGGTACATGTCGTCAGGCCCCTCCCTCCCCCGTCACAGCAACGGCAGACAATAGATTCGCGCCTTTTTACCTGGGTTACCTGTGCAGACAACATGGAGCCCGCTCAGCACAGCTGAGCTCACCGTCACCATATGTCCTCTTGGTGCCGGCAGACGTGGGACTGCATTGCTACACAGCAGCAGCTGCTAACTGCCTTTTGGCGGTAGACGGTGCAGTAGACTGGTAGCCTTCATCGGCGATCTGGGTGCTGGCAGCCGTGGGGCTTGCCTTTTGGCAGTAAATGGTGTATTATGACTGTTAGCCGGCCTATTACAAGTCGGGTCATCGCACATTAGCAGAGTCTTCCCTGAGCAGCAGCTCGTGCAATAGGCCTGAAGACCATCGTCATACACCGCCCCGTATTTGCTACCAAGCACCCAGAAAGATGCCGAGGGCTATCAGTCACGCTGCACCGTCGTCTTAAGATGTAAAAAATAGATTTTCTCTGTATTCATTTGCTTCCCCCTCCCTCCGTCAAATCAACGGCCTGCTAAACCCAGGGTTTTCAGTTTAATCTTTGGGGGGGACCAGTCTGTGACAGTTGTTTGTGTCTCTCCCTGATGCACAGCCACCGTTCTTTATTTTAATTCCCTGTGCCTGTACGCCATGTCGTCACTCGGCCCCCCTCCCTCCTTCCCCTAGGCCGTCAGATACTACGTTTGCGCCACAGCTCGAGCCGAGAAGCGGTTCGCGCCTTTTCTTTGAATTCTGGGTTGAGATCCCAATGCCTGGATGATGCAAAACAGTGTCGCGGGCGGTTCTGGGTACATGTCGTCAGGCCCCTCCCTCCCCCGTCACAGCAAGGGCAGACAATAGATTCGCGCCTTTTTACCTGGGTTACCTGGGTTACCTGTGCAGACAACATGGAGCCCGCTCAGCACAGCTGAGCTCACCGTCACCATATGTCCTCTTGGTGCCGGCAGACGTGGGACTGCATTGCTACACAGCAGCAGCTGCTAACTGCCTTTTGGCGGTAGACGGTGTAGCATGAGTGATAGCCGTGGGGCTGGCAGCCGTAGGGCTGCATTGCACCAGCCCCTTCCAGGCGATGGTATATTATGACTGGTACCCGTCGTCGTCGTACTGGAGTGGCTGTCAATCATGGCCACCTGGGCAGACATGCTACTGTCTCGATGATGACGGTTACCAGTCATAATATACTATTTTCTGCCAATTGCCCAATATTGTCTGCTAAGCACCCAGAAGAGGCCGAGGGCGATGCTGGGTGCTGGCGGACGTGGGGCTGGCAGACGTGGGGCTGCATTGCTACACAGCAGCAGCCCCTTGCCTTTTGGCAGATGATGGTATATTATGATTGGTACCCATCATCATCGTACTGGTATGGCTGTCACTCATGCTGCAGCGTCGGCTGCCACCTTAAGATGTAAAAAATAGATTTGTTCTGTGTTCATTTGCTTCCCCTTCCTCCGTGAAATCAACGGCCTGCTAAGCCCAGGGTTTCCAGTTTAATCTTTGGGGGGACCATTCTGTGTGACAGTTGTTTGTGTTTCTCCCTGTTCCTGTACCTGTACACCATGTCGTCACTCGGCCCTCCCTCCCTCCCGCCCTCCTTCTCCTGGTCCATCAGATACTACTTTCGCGCCTTTTTTTCTGACCAGGCGCCATAGCTAGCACTGGGATCATGGAGCCCGCTCAGATCACCGCGGCAATTATGAGCACTATGAACACCACGCGCATTGTCCTGGAGTATATGCAGAGCCAGAACATGCCAAGGCGAAACCCGGACCAGGCGAGGAGGCGATTGCAGCACGGCGACGAGAGTGATGAGGAAATTGACATGGCCATAGACCTCTCACAAGGCACAGGCCCCAGCAATGTGGAAATCATGGTGTCACTGGGGCAGGTTGATACCGTGGAACGCCGATTCTGGGCCCGGGAAACAAGCACAGACTGGTGGGATCGCATCGTGCTGCAGGTATGGGACGATTCCCAGTGGCTGCGAAACTTTCGCATGCGTAAGGCCACTTTCATGGAACTTTGTGACTTGCTTTCCCCTGCCCTGAAGCGCCAGAATACCAAGATGAGAGCAGCCCTCACAGTTGAGAAGCGAGTGGCGATAGCCCTGTGGAAGCTTGCAACGCCAGACAGCTACCGGTCAGTCGGGAATCAATTTGGAGTGGGCAAATCTACGGTGGGGGCTGCTGTGATCCAATTTGCCAGGGCAATGAAAGACCTGGTGATAGCAAGGGTAGTGACTCTGGGCAACGTGCAGTCAATAGTGGATGGTTTTGCTGAAATGGGATTCCCAAACTGTGGCGGGGCCATAGACGGAACCCACATCCCTATCTTGTCACCGGAGCACCAAGCCACCGACTACGTAAACCGCAAGGGGTACTTTTCAATGCTGCTGCAAGCCCTGGTGGATCACAAGGGACGTTTCACCAACATCAACGTGGGATGGCCGGGAAAGGTACATGATGCTCGCGTCTTCAGGAACTCTGCTCTGTTTCGAAAGCTGGAGGAAGGGACTTTCTTCCCGGACCAGAAAGTGACCATTGGGGATGTTGAAATGCCTATCGTGATCCTTGGGGACCCAGCCTACCCCTTAATGCCATGGCTCATGAAGCCGTACACAGGCAGCCTGGACAGGAGTCAGGACCTGTTCAACTACAGGCTGAGCAAGTGCCGAATGGTGGTGGAATGTGCATTTGGACGTTTAAAAGCGCGCTGGCGCAGCTTACTGACTCGCTCAGACCTCAGCGAAAAGAATATCCCCATTGTTATTGCTGCTTGCTGTGCGCTCCACAATATCTGTGAGAGTAAGGGGGAGACCTTTATGGCGGGGTGGGAGGTTGAGGCAACTCGCCTGGCCGCTGATTACGCGCAGCCAGACACCAGGGCAGTTAGAGGAGCACAGCAGGGCGCGGTGCGCATCAGAGAAGCTTTGAAAACGAGTTTTGTGACTGGCCAGGCTACTGTGTGAAACTTCTGTTTGTTTCTCCTTGATGAACCCTCCAACCCCCCCCCCCCCGACCCGGTTCACTCTACTTCCCTGTAAACCAACCACCCCACCCCACCCTCCCCTCCCCCTTGCAGAGGCAATAAAGTCATTGTTTTTTCACATTCATGCATTCTTTATTAGTTCCTTACAGAGGTAGGGGGATAATTGCCAAGGTAGCCTGGGATGGGTGGGGGAGGAGGGATGGAAAAGGACACACTGCATTTTAAAACTTTAACTCTTATTGAAGGCCAGCCTTCTGATGCTTTGGCGATCATCTGGGGTGGAGTGACTGGGTGGACGGAGGCCCCCCCACCGTGTTCTTGGGCGTCTGGGTGAGGAGGCTATGGAACTTGGGGAGGAGGGCTGTTGGTTACACAGGGGCTGTAGCGGCGGTCTCTGCTCCTGCTGCCTTTCCTGCAACTCAACCATACGCTCGAGCATATCACTTCGATGCTCCAGCAGACGGAGCATTGCCTCTTGCCGTCTGTCTGCAAGCTGACGCCACCTATCGTCTTCAGCCCGCCACTTGCTCTGTTCTTCCCACGATTCAGCCCGCCACCTCTCCTCTCGTTCATATTGGGCTTTTCTCATCTCCGTCATTGACTGCCTCCACGCATTCTGCTGTGCTCTATCAGCCTGGGCGGACATCTGCAGCTCCATGAACATCTCGTCCCTCGTCTTACGTTTTCTCTTTCTAATGTTCACGAGCCTCTGCGAAGGAGAAACATTTGCAGCTGGTGGAGGAGAAGGGAGAGGTGGTTAAAAAAAGACACATTTTAGGGAACAATGGGTACACTCTTTCATTACAAGGTCGCATATTTCGGCTTGCAGGCAGCCATCGTAGGCCACAGTGTTTTGGCTTTTTTAACCTTCTTAACATGCGGGAAAGGTTGCAAACAGCAGCGCATTTCCCATATCAAGGATGAATTGGGTTGTCCATTTAAAATGGGGTTTCAATGTAAAAGGAGAGAGCTGCGGTTTCCCGGTTAACATGCGGCACAAACACAAGTAAACCACCCCCCCACACACACACGATTCTCTGGGATGATCACTTCACCCCTCCCCCCCACCGCGTGGTTAGCAGCGGGGAACATTTCTGGTCAGAAGAGCAGGAACGGGCGCCTCTGAATGTCTCCCTTAATAAAATCACCCCATTTCAACCAGGAGAGCTTTCTGGAGATGTCCCTGGAGGATTTCCGCTCCATCCCCATACACGTTAACAGACTTGCTTGCTTTTTTTTTGTAATGTTTACAAATATTTACAAAGTTACACTCACCAGAGGTCTCCTGTGTGCCCTGAGGGTCTTGGGTGAGTTCGGGGGTTACTGGTTCCAGGTCCAGGGTCACAAACATATCCTGGCTGTTGGGGAAACCGGTTTCTCCGCTTCCTTGCTGCTGTGAGCTACCTACAGTACCTCCATCATCATCTTCCTCGTTCCCCGAACCGTCTTCCCTGTGTGTTTCTCCAGTGAGAGAGTCATAGCACACGGTTGGGGTAGTGGTGGCTGCACCCCCTAGGATCGCATGCAGCTCCGCGTAGTAGCGGCAAGTTTGCGGCTCTGCCCCGGACCTTCCGTTTGCTTCTCTGGCTTTGTGGTAGGCTTGCCTTAGCTCCTTAATTTTCACGCGGCACTGCTGTGTGTCCCTGTTATGGCCTCGGTCCTTCATGGCCTTGGAGATCTTTTCTAATATTTTGCCATTTCTTTTACTGCTACGGAGTTCAGCTATCACTGCTTCATCTCCCCATATGGCGAGCAGATCTCGTACCTCCCGTTCGGTAGGGTTACCATATTTTGTGCCTCCAAATGGAGGACTCTCCCCGGGGCCCCGCCCCCGCCCCCAGCCCCGCCCCCAACTCCGCCCCCTCCAAAAGTCTCCACCCCCTCCCCTGCTTCCCGCGAACATTTAATTCGCAGGAAGCCTGAAGCAGGTAAGGGGGGCGGGGGGAGGAGGCGCGGCCCAGGCTGGTCCCCCCGCGGCTCCAGCCTGGGTCGGCTCGGGCCCTGGGGTGCCGGCCCCGACCGACCACCCCCCGGCTCCCCGACCCCAGCGCACTCCCCGGCTCCCCGACCCCGGCTCCCGGCCCGCTCCCCGGCGCACTCTCCGGCTCCACGACCCCGGCTCCCTGACCCCGGCGCACTCCCCGGCTCCCCGGCTCCCGGCCCGGCGCGCTCCCCGGCTCCCCGACCCGGGCTCCCCGACCCCGGCGCGCTCCCCGGCTCCCCGACCCGGGCTCCCCGACCCCGGCGCACTCCCCGGCTCCCCGACCCGGGCTCCCGGCCCGGCGCACTCCCCGGCTCCCCGACCCCGGCTCGGACCCCGGCCCGGCACCATGCCCCCGGCCCTGGACAAAGAGGCTCCGGCTCCCCGACCCCGGTGCACTCCCCGGCTCCGGCTCCCCGGCGCACTCCCCGGCTCCCCGACCCCGGCGCACTCCCCGGCCCCGGCTCCCCGACCCCGGTGCGCTCCCCGGCTCCCCCCCCGGCCCCGGCGCGCTCCCGGGCTCCCCGGCCCCGGCGCGCTCCCGGGCTCCCCGGCCCCGGCGCGCTCCCGGCCCGGCGCACTCCCCGGCTCCCCGACCCCGGCGCACTGCCCGGCTCCCCGGCGCACCCCCCGGCTCCCCGGCCCCGGCGCACTGCCCGGCTCCCCGGCGCACCCCCCGGCTCCCCGACCCCAACCTGGGCTCCCTGACCCCGGCGCACCCCCCGGCTCCCCGACCCGGGCTCCCGGCCCGGCGCACCCCCCGACCCCGGCCCGGCTCCCCGACCCGGCTCCGCGGGCCCGGACCAGCCCCGCGCCCCCGGCTCCCGGCCCCGCGGGCCCGGCCCCGCGCCCCCCCAGCCCGGCACCATGCCCCCGGCCCCAGACAAAGAGGCCCCGGCCGAGCCTCCCGATTTTCCCGGACATGCCCGGCTTTTGGGGATTTCCCCCCGGACGGGGATTTGAGCCCCCAAAAGCCGGACATGTCCGGGAAAATCCGGACGTATGGTAACCCTACCGTTCGGTCCATGCTGGAGCTCTTTTGCGATCCTGGGAGGACTCCATGACGGTTACCTGTGCTGATGAGCTCTGCGTGGTCACCTGTGCTCTCCACGCTGGGCAAACAGGAAATGAAATTCAAACCTTCGCGGGTCTTTTCCTGTCTACCTGGTCAGTGCATCTGAGTTGAGAGCGCTGTCCAGAGCGGTCACAATGAAGCACTGTGGGATAGCTCCCGGAGGCCAATAACATCAAATTCTGTCCACACTACCCCAATTCCGACCCGCGAAAGCCGGTTTTATCGCTAATCCCCTCGTCGGAGGTGGTGTAAAGAAACCGGTTTAAAGGGCCCTTTAATTCGAAAGGAAGGGCCTTGTTGTGTGGACGTGTCCAGGCTTAATTCGGTTTAACGCTGCTAAAGTCGACCTAAACCCGTAGTGTAGACCAGGCCTGAGGCAGCAACAGTTGGAATGGAATAAGGGGGAGGGGACTCCTGCTTCCAGCCCAACTGCCATAACTCATGGGATCCCAATCTCTGAGTTTGGGGAGTCCTGGCCCATCTCATAGTGGGGAGGAGAGGCCCTAGAACGAGAATCCTATGTACATGAGATATTTAAAGAAGGGTTACATATTTACTGTAAATGTCCATGCTTTGAGAGTATATCACACTCAAAGGTCTGTGTATTCATGTGTGGTGGTGGGGGAGGGGGGGAGTTAAGTTCTAGAAAAAAAAGTAAAGGAAGCGTGTGAGTTGAAACGAAAGTAAAACAGAATCTTGAAATGTGCATATTTACCTACTAAACTGGGAATAATTAATTGCTGTTGCAGAAAAATGTACAAAATTAAGCACCACTATTATTTTTTTTAAACTATGGTTTTTGGTGATCATGTGTAAGAGTTATAGGAAAACAATCGCCAGTAAGATTCATACCTAGGAATTTCCAACCTCACCAGATTATTGCAGTTTTAGGTGGATCAGTATTTGAGCTGAAAATCCTCAACAGTGGCCCTTTAAAAAAAAAAAAAAACCTACTGAGGTTTCTTCTGGGGAAAGCATTAAATATTGTGTCTGCAGCAGGAGTGGCCAAACATTTTTTACATGTGGGCTGCTCAGAGATCACAGCTCTGGGCAGCAGACGTCCCTGAACTACTACTTTCTCGCCAACACACTGCACTGCCTCAGGCCATGCAGTCTTTCTTCGCCTACTTGTACTTCTCATTTCACTCTCCTTTTTGAGATGAAATACTCCATTATTTCTGCTTTGTTCTGGACTCATCTCTTGTCTGTTTCTTTTGTTGCACTAACAGAAGCAGGGAATTTCATGCTTAGTTGATCTCTCTCGTGCGCGCGTGCACGCACACAGACACACACAAAATATTCAGGAAACAGAGTTAAGGCTGAAAGCTCATCCTTAATTCTGTCTGTCCCCTTGTGCTTGTATGTTAAAATATTATCTCCCTTTATATTTTATTTGTCACTTAAGGCAACATGATGCAACTGGCTTTCTTATACCAAATTTGCATACATTAAAGTACAGCACAGTGCAGTAACCAGGCTAAGTTGACTAAAACGCAATGAGATCTTCAAAACAAGCCAAGTTTACAGAAAATGAGTTCAGTCGATATGATAACCATAAGACTGCAAAAACACAAAGGGGTCTTGGTCTTATTGGAAGAAAAAATGAGAAAGATAAGAGAAAATATGAAAGAGGCAGAGAATGCAATACAAGAAAAGGAAGAGGAAGAGACAGATGGAACATGAGGGAGGGAAAGAGGAAAAACACACAAGACAAAAATAAAGTGAGATTAAGGAAGAGAAGGAAGAACAAAATGAAGGAAGATACAATAAACTAAGCTATTTGTCACAATAAAATTCATGCAATGTTTGACTATAGAATGTATATCTATGGAACAACAAATATAAATGTTGCAGTACAATAGGTATTGCATACTGTGCCAAAAAAAAAAAAAAAAAAGGCTGGGGAGGAGGAGGAAGGGCTCTGCCAGAAAAATCTTACAATCTGAAAGCACAAGCAAGGTTTAACTTCTCTATGTTAAAGTGTTCAATTCAAAGTGAGGATGGGAAGAAAGACGTCTCTCGGCTTCTGGGGAAATATATCCCCCTTTCTCTGTATATTGCTAAACCAGCCCTGGTAAGTTATTAAGGCCCCAATTCAGCAAAGCATTTAAGCACATGCATACATGCTTTCTTGAATACAGATGAACTTAAGCAGGTTCTTAAATGCTTTGCTGAATTGGAGCCTCAGTGTCTTGTGAAAACCCAGACTCCACTAAATTACATACGTCCTCCCTGTCCAAAAAATATATCACCAGGGGAGAATAACTGGCAGACCACACTTCACCAGAGACTTTATTACCCTCCCCTCTTCTCCAATATGCTTACTATTTTTAATTAGTGCACAGAACATTTTAACTGATCTTAGTGCACAGAAGATTTTAATGGTCATCAGTCCATCCCTGTACCAAACCGACTGTACTTAAGACTAATGTTTCAAAAAGATAAATGAAAGCCTCTGAATACACAATTTTATCACATTAAAAAAAGAGAAAAAAATCAAACACATTATTATATTGAAAGAAAAACTAAGAACTGATGGAAAATACCAGAGAGAAAGCATCAGAAACACCATTTAGGACTATAAATGTGCAAAAGTTAAGAGATGTGGCACCAGTTGTCATTTCTAGTTAGGATGAAAGACATGTACAGATTTTTCAACAATAGCCTAGAGCTTACAGGCTTGCTAAAAGCCATCATTTTGCAGGTTCTGAGCTTAGCCAAAATAAGCTTCTCTATCATGATTCATGCGTGTTACAAGGTGGGCTACAGAACACTACGTTTTCTTTAGTTCAGCACAGCAGGAATAATTACTCATGTTCTACAACAGTAATTATGACCCTACGATACATTAATTGAAAGCTCACATGGGATCGCAGAAGCCAGAAGGAACCATATAGACACTTAGTGCCCTTTGATTTTTCTAATTAGCGTTGAGTGTATGTATTCCAAATACAATTGCATACTTTGTTCTCCCCTCCTGCAGAAAACTACTCATGTGTAAGTAAGCCCTTGCCTAGCTGTATTTGACGTTCATGTTGGGTATAATATTAGATATGCAAGTATATATGACCAAAAAAGCTAGTCTCAGAAATGTATGCATCCAGGACAATGTGCTACCAGTGAAAAGTTCAGGACAAACAAATGAGGAGGGAAAGGAAGGTCACGTCTAAAATATAGTGTATGCCAATAACCATCAATTACTGAGAAAGTGAAAAAGGAAAATAAACCACATATTTCAGCTCGTTGTACAGTGGACTTAAGTTACGACTGGTTTGAGAGATTGTACTGCTCTACCTGTATTCCCAATTACGTTGATAGGAAATCACTCTCAAACCAGTTCAAACTGGAGAACACATTTTAAGTGCAGCCACAAATCCAAGCCTGGCATATTAGATGAAGAGAAAGCATGAAGACGACCTGTTATGGTACTTCACACAGAATCTAGGGCAGCCACAGCTACTCTAAAACTCATTGTCTGTGTGGTAAAACCCAACAGAGCAACCAAATGCAAAATGTAATTTTTGCAAACCACACAGACTGAAAGAAAGAAAATTTAATTTAAGAAGCTGAAATAAGTTCAACCAAAAATTAGCTGAAAGAAATGGAACAGCAGATTAGGAAATCAACAAACCTAACATGAGAAGTGTGCCCGAACTTGTTGCAAGCAAGGTGGTCTCAAAAGGCTATGGGAGATCATTTAAACTATGGACTGACAAAAGAAAAAAAATGGCTGATACAAGAAATCCACTAAAAGACTGCACTATAATAATTACAAGAGAGGAACAGATGAGCTGTAGAGAGTTTCATCCACTCGACACTACTGGGCATCACAAAACAGAACTAAATGTAGAACAGCTCACTTAGTCTATGAAAAAGGGACCTAAAGAAATCCTCTGAATGTGTTCTAAGAGGAAAAGAGGAAGAGTAGAACGTTTAATTTAGGAAAGTTTCCCACTCAGATTAAGCCAAAGGATAGATCTTATATTTTCTTAAACAGGATTTCATTCGGCAAGGGGAAGAGCTCTCTCTAACAGACTACAGCAGGGATTGCTACTAAATCTGGTCTAATTAAATATCTCCCTTAGTGTGACTGGAATAGGATACCAAATTGGGAAGAATTGTGGACACTAGTCAGAATAGGAAAATTTTTAAAAAGGCACCTACTAAGACTAGAAATAGAAGCAGAAAATAAAGTGAGATTCAATGTGGGGCACCGAGAATAATCTAAAACTCACCCTACAATGTGAGGGACAGGGCCGGCTCCAGGGTTTTGGCCGCCCCAAGCAGCCCCCCCCCCAAAAAAAAAAAAAGCCGCGATCAAAATCTGCGGCGGCAATTCGGCGGGAGGTCCTTCACTCTCAGGCGGAGTGAGGGACTGTCCACCGAATTGCTGCTGAATACCTGGACGTGCCGCCCCTCTCCGGAGTGGCCGCCCCAAGCACCTGCTTGAGAAGCTGGTGCCTGGAGCCGGCCCTGGTGAGGGAGAAACCCAGAAAGCAGTAATATAAGAAGAACTAACACTGACAGTAGAGAACAAGTTATACGTGGGTATTGCAATGTGATAGGGCAACAAAGAAAGGCCAATACAATTTAGAACTGAACGTGCAAAGGTATCAGATCAAAAGAACTGGAAAATAGTACTTTCCTTACTGCTCCAGTGCAACTTCACCATAACTGATTCTGGGTGCTGCATTACCAGAAAGACTGACACAATTAGTGGGAGCTTAAATACGATTACCAAACACCATTGGTGAACAAGGTGGCCTGTGAGAGCTGATTCAGGAGATAAACAGAACTTGAAAAGATATTAATCTATAAACATTTGAAGTCTAAACATTAAGGATGGAGAGGATTTATTACTGTGGTAAGCAATATATGTAAGAGAAATGGGACAATGTTTGTGACAATCTGGGAAATTAGCATTTTTTATAAACATCAAATATCCTCAGATTATCTGTGTGACATCAATGTGCCTGAATGCCAGGAGTTAAATCAAAAGAAAACAAAACAGGCCCCTTGAGGAGACAATGGCGGGGCCATCAATAAGAAGAAACTATCTGGCTGGCTCCATCCAGGTGAGAATAATGTACCCTTCCCAAGGCAAAAATCCTGCGATGAAAGGGGCTGAAAAGCTCAAAGACCCTAAAAACGGAGGGTGGATAGTGGATGAGCTAAGAAAAGCTGACCGGCTGGGAACAGACAGACTGACAGATGCTGTGAGCAGGAAGGACTGCTTCTTCCTGCCAAAGATGGAGTTCAGTGGTCTGAGAGGAACTTACAAAAGGTGTATGTAATGTGCTTCAGCCTTTTACTGTTGTTAGGTTTTGCTCTAAATGGATTGGTAACTGGTTAAAAGAGAAGAAACAAAAGGGTAGGAATAAATGGTCAGTTTTTAGAATGGAGAGAGGTAAATAGTGGTGTCCCAAGGATCTGTACTGAGCCCAGTCCTATTTAACATATTCATAATAGGATCTGGAAAAAGGGGTAAACCGTGAGGTGGCAAAATTTGTAGATGATACAAAACTACTCAAGATAGTTAAGCCCCAGGCAGACTGCGAAGAGCTACAAAAGGAATATTGGAATTGGAAAAGGTTCAGAAAAAGGCAACAAAAATTAGGGGTATAGAACAGCTTCCGTATAAGGAGAGATAAATAAGACTGGGACTTTTCAAGTTGGAAAAGAGGCAACTAAGGGGGGATATGATAGAGGTCTATAAAATCATAAGTAGAATAGAGAAAATAAATAAGGAAGTGTTATTTACTCCTTCTCATAATACAAGAACAAAGGGCCCCAAATGAAATTTGGTTTAAAACAAATACGAGAAAGTATTTTTTCAAGCAATGCGCTGTCAACCTCTGGAACTCCTTGCTAGAGGGTGTTGTGAAGGCCAATACTATAATGGGGTTCAAAAGGGAGCTAGATAGATTCAGGGAAGATAAGTCTATCAATGGCTATTTGCCACGATGGACAGGAATGGTGACCCTAGCCTCTGTTTGCCAGAAGCTGGGATTGGGTGACAGGGCATGGATCACTTGATAACCTGTCTGTTCATTCCCTTTGGGGGACCTGCCATTGGCCACTGTCAGAGGACAGGATACTGGGCTGGATGGACCTTTGGTCTGAGCCAGTATGGCCATTCTTATGTTCTAAATGCTTTGTGCCCTTAAGGAATGAATAAATTACACAAAAACAGCTTCTTCAAATAAGGTATCACAGCAGATGTATGCTGTCACAGGCTCCTGGAGAAAAAGAGCTTGCAAACAGCAGGGCCAGCTCTACCATTTTTGCTGCCCCAAGCAAAGAAAAAAAAAAAAAAAAAAAAAAAGGCTGCCGAAGCATAAAAAAGAAAAGAAAAAAGCTGCTCGGACTGTGGCCCAAACTGCCAAAGCAAAAAAAAAAAAAAAAAGCCGCCCAAACTGTGCTACCTCCACTGGTGCCTGGAGAAAAGAAAAAAGCTGCTCGGACTGTGGCCCAAACTGCCAAAGCAAAAAAAAAAAAAAAAGCCGCCCAAACTGTGCTACCTCCACTGGTGCCTGGAGCTAGCCCTGCTTGCAAAGGTACCAATTGCTGTTGGTTATGCTGAAGTATTATTTATTACTTCTGTTACCATAGCGCCTAGTCATGGCTGACAAACCAGGAGACCATAGCCCACAACCTGGTCTAAGACGGATGAACTGCAGAATTGCCGGGAGGGGACTCTCTCCAAAATTGCCTTGTTCTGTACACTCCCCTTGAAGCTCTGGTACTGGCCACAGTTGGACATTGATACTGTGCTAGATGGACTATTGGTTTGACCCCAGATGGCAGTTTTGTTCTTTCTGAATCCTACCTCAGGAGAAGGAAAGCTTAAGGCCTGACCCCTCTGGGGGTGCACTGGGTGAGACCCCCCCCAAGAAGGGATAATGAGAGTAACTGTGACAATATTTTAAAAGGGAAAAAAGGTGGGCAGAATGAGGAAAAAAATTGACAGTGAGATCCAGTGGGCTCTAAAAGGCTCCCCCAAGACAAAATGAAAGCTTCAGTGCTAGAATAGATACACACACACACACACACACACACAACATTTTAAGTGTCCTGCAGGACATTTGCAAGGAGATGAACTAGAAGACCTAACAGGAATTTTCCATGTGCAACTTCCATGACTTTATTAATCTTCAAATTTGGACCTCAAGGATATACCCCCTTACCAACTAATATCTCTTCCCTAGGTTCGCTACAAGTCTATCACATTACTTCTGTCCTTTTCACCTTATTCATTTGTTGTTGTTTTTTAAATACACACACACACACACACACACACTGTCAAGCGATTAAAAAACTGATCGCGATTAATCGCACTGTTAAATAGAATACCATTTCTTTAAATATTTTTGGATGTTTTTAAATTTTCAAATATATTGATTTCAATTACAACACAGAATACAAAGTGTACATTGCTCACTTTATATTTATTTTGACTACAAATATTTACACTGTAAAAAACAAGAGAAATCGTATTTTTCAAATCACCTAAACAAGTACTGTAGTACTGTACTGACAACGTCTGTCATAGAAGTTGACCTTACAAATGTAGACTTCTGTACAAAAAAATAACTGCATTCATAAATAAAACAGTGTAAAACTTTTGAGCCTACAAGTCCTCTCAGTCCTACTTCTTGTTCAGCCACTCAGACAAACAAGTTTGTTTACATTTGCAGGAGATAATGCTGCCCGCTTCTTGTTTACAGTGTCACCTGAAAGTGAGAACAGATGTTTGATTAGCACTGCCATAGCCAGCTTTGCAAGATATTTACATGCCAGATTCACTAAAGATTCATATGTCCCTTCATGCTTCAACAACCATTCCAGAGGATGTGTGCCCATGCTGATGACAGTTCTGCTCAATAACTATCCAAAGCAGAGCAGACCGACGCATGTTCACTTTCATCATCTGAGACAGATGCCACTAGCAGAAGGTTGACTTTCTTTTTTGATTATTCGAGTTATGTAACTTCTGCATTGGAGTGTTGCTATTTTAAGACTTCTGAAAGCATGCTCCACACTTCGTCCCTCTCAGTTTGGAAGGCACTTCAATTCTTAAACCTTGAGTTAAGTGCTATAGCTATCTTTAGAAATCTCACACTGGTACCATCTTAAAATGAACAACGTGCTGGGTCATCATCTAAGACAGCTATAATATGAAATATATGGCAAAATGTGAGTAAAACAGGAGACATACTATTCTCCCCAAAGGAGTTCAGTCAAAATTTAATTAACACTTTTTTTTAAACGAGCGTCATCAGCATGTCCTCTGGAATGGTAGCCAAAGCAAGAAGAGGCATACGAATGTTTACCATATCTGGCATGTAAATACCTTGCAATGCCAGCTACAAAAGTGCCAGGCAAACGCCTGTTCTCACTTACAGGTGACATTGTAAATAAGAAGCGGGCAGCATTATCTCCCATAAATGTAAACAAACTTGTTTGTCTTAGTGATTGGCTGAATAAGAAGTAGGACTGAGTGGACTTGTAGGCTCTATAGTTGTACACTGTTTTGTTTTTGAGTTATGTAACAAAAAAATCTACATTTGTAAGTTGCACTTTCACGATAAAGAGATTGCATTATGGTACTTGTATGAGGTGAATTGAAAAATAGTATTTCTTTTGTTTATCATTTTTACAGTGCAAATATTTGTAATAATAATAATAATATAAAGTGAGCACTGTACACTTCATATTCTGTGTTGTAATTGAAATCCATATATTTGAAAATGTAGAAAACATCCAGAAATAGTTAATATATTTCAATTGGTATTCTATTGTTTAAGAGTGCGATTAAAACTGTGATTAATCACGATTAATTTTGAGTTAATCATGTGAGTTAACTGCAATTACTCGACAGCCCTAATTTTTTTTTTTAATATATGAGATTTGTATGTACACACACACACACACACACACCCCAAACTGACAGAATACATACTTTAACCAAAAGATTTAGGGAACAGAAAATGTGGTAACATTAAATAATATACAAGAACTTCTCCTCCCTTACAAGAACTTGGCTAGTACAGCACATTGTCTCTATAGGAGGAAACAGGAAACAGACCCACACAAGAACATTAATCTGTAGATTACGAGGAAAGCATATATGAAATAAAATCTAACATTTAAAAAGTTGCCCCATAATTTAACTGCAAATGACAACCCATTTGAATGTTAAACCTGACTTGCTTTCCCCAACTTCTTAAACAGAGTTAACTGGTTCTAAGTTTCTCTACCTTATTTCTATTTTTTAACTTTTAAATGCCATGCCTAACCCCTCCAATTGCAGTTTCCCAATTTTCTCCAAATTTGCCAGCCTGGCCCCCACAATGGCTATTTTTGTCCTCTTAGATCAGACCCTGTAGATTTTCATCTACCAATCATGTGCAAGGAAGAAGTATCCATCAGTACCTCTAGACCAGGGGTAGACAATCTATCGCACATGTAGCGAAGGCAGCACGCGAGCTGATTTTCAGTGGCACTCACACTGCCCGGGTCCTGGCCACTGGTGCGGGGGGCTCTGCATTTTAATTTAATTTTAAATGAAGCTGCTTAAACATTTTTAAAACCTTATTTACTTTACATACAACAATAGTTTAGTTACATATTATAGACTTATAGAAAGAGACCTACTAAAAATGTTAAAATGTATTACTGGCAAGCAAAATCTTAAATTAGAGTGAATAAATGAAGACTCGGCACACCACTTCTGAAAGGTTGCCAATCCCAGCACTAGACTGTTTCCACACAAAGTGATGTTCTGATTTCAGAGCCTACAGAATCTGGGGGACAGGGCTTGTTTTCAGAGGCACTGTATGTACTCATTTTCAACAGACTTCAACTGGAGTTGCTGATTCTCAGTACTTGTGGAAAGAGTCAGGCTACAAGAACCAAATTTACCACTGCCATAACAGCTGCAATTATAAGTCCATGTTTCCACAGGCTCCTAGCTTTCGAAAGCAAAAACAAAACAAAACACCACACAATTTGAGATGAAACTTCCCCTGGTATTCTCTTCCACAGGAGATTTTATTTTTGAAAATGTTGAGCAAAATCTCTTTATCTGTTTGAAGTAGGCAATTATTTCAATTTTAAAGAATTCTAGACACTATAGCTAATCTGCCTTTTAAAAAGGCACAGATAGATTTCAAAGTTTGAGAAAGAAACAGTCACCAGTAAGTAGTGCATTTACTAGCTGTGAAAAAGTGTTTGATTTAGTCTTATAGCCACTGAAAAACTGTGACCTGAGCACACATACTACAAATTTGAGTTGACTTCAACTGTACACTATCAGACAGGTGCAATACATTCACTGATAGCAGGTGCACACATTTGTAGCCTCTCATCCTGAGGAAACCTTTCTACCCCATTAGCCCCTCCAATCTTAATTATCTCCTTGAAAGACTTCATTGGGTACGTGTTCATCAGATTATATTTAATTTAAATTTTTATGAGGCATTAGGTTTTATGACCTAAAAGAGAGAGCCTTACAGAAGCTAAGAAATGCGAACTGGTGAAACTGCACTCAAAGTCTGCTGAGTATACAGAGGTAGTGATACCATACTTTTTTTTTTTTTTTTTTTTTTAATTCGGGTATTGCCTGGCCCACAATCAAGGATCAGGGCTCCGCTGTGGTTTGCAATCACATAGCTAAAGAGTACAGCCCCTGCCCCAAAGCGTTCACAATCTAATCCAGTGATACTCAGATTGAGGCTTGGAAGATGCAAGTGGTGCTTTAAATGCCTCTCCTGTGGCTCTTTGCAGCACATGATATTAAACGCCATGTGGTTTAAATTATTAATCAATGTTATTAACAAAGCAGGATGTTTACTATGTTATTAACCAAATCGTAGTTGATAAAATAATACTTGGTCAGTCATTTTTCTGTGAGAACAATATATGAGAGAAAATGAAACAATGAATTCGTACCACTGTGGATCTTTTGGGTAATGCCGATCCTTAATTTGGCTCCTGAACCACTGGAGGTCTGAGTATCACTGATCTAATCAGTAACTTCGAAGGAACATAACTTCCACAAGTATACTTCACTGCTTTTCCCCTCGACTTTTCTTCCTTCATCTTACTCATTTATAGAAACTGAAATAATGGAATATACAATTATATGCCATGTAAAAAATTGTAGTCACAACCCATAATAGTTGGGTTCCTACAATAATATTAACTTGTCTACATTCTGCCTTTGTCTTTTCTATTTCTGTTTTATAAAACATATGTGCAGTAGAGATTATAAAAAGAAGAAAAGCCTAGGTCCACTACTTAAAGGGGAAGGGGCAAACTTACTTTTGAAAAACTATACCTTCCAACACAAGTTCTTAAATACCTGGTAAAATATGATGCTTGTGACAGTGTCCCTGTCACAAATCTGTCTTTGGTAGGGCACCCCCTTTCGGCTATGTGGGGACTGCATGAAAGAGACCGATTACTCCACTCCCACCCCAGCAGGTGCTGAAGGGCAACTTTTCAGCGGATCGTCAGTCACTTTCCAGCTGGGGACTCTCAACTCTCTTGTCCACCAGGGAGACTGAGAGGGATGCCACCAAAGAGTCCATAGTCAGCAAAAAGGGTGAAGAGAAGAAAGGTAAAGAAAAAACCTGTCAGTGGGCCTGTCTTACTTCAGAAGGGCTCTGGGAGTATCAATGTCCACTTCAGAGTTCACTGGGGTTCCAGGGCAAGCTTCACTTCTTTTCCCCTTCAACTCGGGAGTTCTGCACCCTCCTTCTCTGACAGCCGGGGTTCTGCAGGCTGTCCTCTCTTCAGGGCTGGTGAAGCTCAACTGTCTGTTCCCTTCCCAGTGCTGAACAGAGTTCCCTCCTTCTAAGTCATCCTCCAGTCTGGACATGATTTGCAGGTGTAGCAGAACAGGGCCACTCTAGGCCAAAAGCAGCTCTTTAACTCCTTCCAGGCTAGTGCGGGGCTTACATGCCCAGTCACAGTCCCCCTCTAAAAGAGAAGCTTATCACATGTCAACAAATGAGTCCCTGACAATGATCTGTTTCAGTCTATAAGATTTGTACACTCCATTGAAATATTGATGGATTTCCCAGATCCCGGTTTTCTTTAATCTAATTTTTAGAGATAACTTGGAAGCTGGTTGAACATGGCTTGGTTTTCACCTTACCTTTTAAAAACCACAGATTGGTAATATGCTGTTACTTAAGAGGATACTGTTTTGACGGAACATTAGCTACATCAAGCATAAAAACATAGAATTATATGAAGATGATTGACTATGGTTATATTATTTTTATTACAAATATTTGCACTGTAAAAATGATAAAACAAAAGATATACTATTTGATGCATAGATCTAAAAAAGATTTAATGCTGATTTTAAATGGTCCACAGACACCAGACTAAAAAATGGCCTGATGCAGCACATCTTACTCAGGCAAAGTTCCCACTAACTATATTAGGTGAGCAGGAAGCTGGTCTGTCCCTCTTGTTGGTTTGGGAGAAAAATCTCACCTCAGGCATGAGGAAGCCTGCCATCAGCATCTTATCCTACAGAAAAAGCAAACTCAAAATGAGACACTGAATAAGGCTCAAAAAAAAATTTTTTTTTAAAACTGCAGATGCTCAGACATTGCAGTGATACATAGGGTGTAATGGGATGACTATTAGCCCTTTAGCTCACCTTTGTTATATAAATATAAAAGAAATGTTACTACCATACTCATGTAAACAGTGTAAGAGTTTTAAAACCAACAATTTTGGCATTCAGTCATTTAAAATTTTTGATACAGCAACTGGACATTAGGATTTTGTAATACGAGGGCAAGATAAAGAAGGGATATTTACAGTTCAGATTCTTATAACTGACATCATGCCATCAGTGTTTTTGAAATGCAGGGATTATGTAAAGGGTATGACAAGGGATGAAAAACATTTTTTCCATGCCAGAGCAATTTCTCACTTAAGAGGAAGCATTTATGCTCAGGATTATTTCTCCAGACCAATTTAGAACAATTGGTAGGTACAGTAAGGTACAGTATTTACAATACCATTTTGCATCTGAATTAAGGAATGTGGTTGAGTTTTCAGACTAAGTTATTAGATACTCATTTGTAAAAGGTAGGATTAAAGAGGAACTGAGGCTGGTGTTGCATTTAAAGATTAATTTTCACAATAGGGCAAATGTGATGAGGAACACTAAAAGCATTTGACTTCCTTAGGCATTTGTACTGCCTCCTTTATTAAACGGAACGTGTGACTGACCAAATGCTTCTTTTTTCAACCAGTCCTGCAATGACATCTTACTCTTCCACTATCTATTATTCTGTTGCTACAAAAAAACTAAATCATGTATTATGGACATCAATACAGAGTCAAACAACATGACAAACTATGTAAGGGACAAAATCCTTTCCTTCAAGGCAAACACCTGATAACGTACATCAATTAAAACAATTAATAAATTAAATAGATTTTAAAATGTTTGCTGCATGATTTAGCCTCTAAAGAGAGAAGAGGCAAAGAAACCCTTTATCGCATGCCATTAAAGATTACTCCTGTTCTTTTTGCGGATACAGACTAACACGGCTGCTACTCTGAAACCTGTCATTAAAGATTATGAAGCGCGTTGAGATCTACTGATGAAAAGCACTATACTACCACCTAACTCTTATATAACTATTTCAGATTCTTCTGAACCAGTTTTCCTGCTCAGGCAGCCCTGGGGTCAGCCACATTGGCTGCTGCAGAAGCCACAGAAGTTGCAGGAAGTCACAGAATCCGTGACAGACACCGAGCCCCAGCAATGGTCCATGGGCTAAAAGCCAGAGAAACACAGTTTCCATTACATATTATGCTACCTGAGATTGGGTTTCTCAAAAGTAGAAACAGGTTTGAGCAACAGCACTTCTCTGCATGCCCAGACATGCTGCAGTGTGTGGGAGGAACCTTACCGGGAGTACTGAGAAAGACCCTGCATACCAGAAAAGTCCCAAACACTCCATAAGAGTGGGAAGGCAAGTGAGAGAAGTTTTACACCTTGATTTTTACACCATTTGCTCAATTAAGATATGAATTAGTTTTTTACGAATGGGGCACCTGTTTTTTGTCTTTTCCGGCACCAGAACCTCTTGAAGTGCCCCTGAGTAGGCTGTGTGATATCCTCCCCTCAGAAATCCTTCCAGGAAAAATTCTCATGCTGCTGATTGAGCCTTTTCATGGCAGTTACAGATTAGAGACAGCGAACATGGCCCCTAGCATGCTGGTGTGACTCAAAGCACCATACCCTGGCAGAATGGGGTCGGTGGTTTGTGGCAGCAGGGCTAGCTCACTCTCTCAGGCTACTGAAAAAGCTACGTGTAGCACCTGCTAGTGTTGGCTCAATGTTTGCAGGGTTTCTCTATTGCGAGGGTGGGGGAGAGACGGAGCATGCTAGAGAGCTGCTGTACCAGAGCAAACCAGAGGTTAGGGCCTCAATTCTCCACTGATTTCTCAGCTCAGAAGAGAACGAAGTTACAAGTTGAAATGAAGACACCACTACATGTAAATGAATAAGAATTAGGTCTGTCAGGCTATTAAAAAAAATAATCGTGATTAATCACACTGTTAATAAAATACCATTTATTTAAATATTTTTGGATGTTTTCTACATTTTCAAATATATTGATTTCAATTACAACACAGAATACAAAGTGTACAGTGCTCATTTTATATTATTTTTATTACAAATATTTGCACTGTAAAAAACAAAAGAAATAGTATTTTTCATGATAAAGAGATTACACTACAGTACTTTTGAGGTGAATTGAAAGTTAACTTACAAATGTAGAATTGGGAACTAAAAAAATAACTGCATTCAAAAAAATGTAAAACTTTAGAGCCTACAAGTCCACTCAATCCTACCTCTTTGTTCAGAGAATAGCTAAGACAAACAAGTTTGTTTACATTTGGAGGAAATAATGCTGCCCGCTTCTTGTTTACAATGTCACCTGAAAGTGAGAACAGGCGTGCACATGGAACTGTTGTAGCTGGCGTCGCAAGATATTTATGTTCCAAATGCCCTAAAGATTCATATGTCCCTTCATGCTTCAACCACCATTCCAGAGGACATGCGTTCATGCTGATGACGGGTTCTGCTCGATAACGATCCAAAGCAGCGCCGACTGACGCATGTTCATTTTCATCATTAAGTCAGATGCCACCAGCAAAAGGTTGATTTTCTTTTTTGGTGGTTTGGGTTCTGTAGTTTCTGCATCAGAGTGTTGCTCTTTTAAGACTTCTGAAAGCGTATTCCACACCTTGTCCCGCTCAGATTTTGGCAGGCACTTCAGATTCTTAAACCTTGGCTCGAGTGCATAGCTATCTTTAGAAATCTCACATTGGTACCTTCTTTACGTTTTGTCACATCTGCAGTGAAAGCGTTCGTAAAGTGAACATGTGTTGGGTCATCATCAGACTGCTATTACATGAAATATATGGCAGAATGCGAGTAAAACAGAGCAGGAGACATACAATTGTCCCCCTAGAAGTTCAGTCACAAATTTAATTAATGCATTTTTTTTAAATGAGTGTCATCAGCATGGAAGTATGTCCTCTGTAATTGTGGCCGAAGCATGAGGGGGCATACAAATGTTTAGCATATCTGGCACATTAATACCTTGCATTGCCGGCTACAAAAGTGCCATGTGAATGCCTGTTCTCACTTTCAGGTGACATTGTAAATAATAAGGCAGCATTATCTCACATAAATGGAAACAAACTTGTATGTCTTAGCAATTGGCTGAACAAGAAGTAGGACTAAGTGGACTTGTAGGCGCTAAAGTTTTACATTGCTTTGTTTTTGAGTGGTTCTGTAACAAAAAAAATTTACATTTGTAAGTTGCACTTTCATGATAAAGAGATACAGTACTTGTATGAGATGAATTGAAAAATACTATTTCTTTTGTATATCATTTTTACAGTGCAAATATTTGTTATAAAAATAATATAAAGTGAGCACTGTACACTTTGTATTCTGTGCTGTAATTGAAATCAATATATTTGAAAATAGAGAAACATCTAAAAACATTTAATAAATTTCAATTGGTATTTTATTGTTTAACAGTTCGATTAAAACTGTGATTAACTGTGATTCATTTTTTTAATCGTGATTAATTTTGAGTTAAGTCGCATGAGTTAACTGTGATTAATCAACAGCCCTAATAAAAATTAGGGTTATAAAACAAAGTAGTCGTGAGAAACAGAACCATCAACTTGTTCCACCATCAGAGACAGAATTTCTAGTGGCCTCAGGTGTCGAGCAGAGGTTAGCAGCAGCAACACCACCACTGTATCATCTCCAAATTCCACAGGTGACAAGCATTACCCATTTATTCTAACAAGAAGAAAAAGGTATTCAGCAGAATACATGGACGGGGAGCATCCTGTGAAAGAGAAGTGTAATCACGATAGCCCTCCGTCACATTCTCCCAGATATAATCATGAAGGAGAAATAATTCTGGTATTTCTTAACCTGAGGAGTTCTTGAGTTTGCAATGTTCTTTTGACAGTTTTTGCTACAGAATTTCCTAGATTCTTTACAAAGGAAACAAGTTTAGTCATGTGCAACTGTAATGACATCCTGCATGCATCATCAGCAGGGATTGAACCCAGAAACACTCAGGTTCACAGACACCTCTATCACTATCATTTCAGCTAAAGGAATAGCTGGTAGCAATAGTAGGTGATTATCAGGTGTGGATCAGTTACTAGCGAGGTACATGACATACATTGCCAGTTGTTTACACAACTGTTTGCTACACAGCAGTATAATGGTGGCAGTCAGGATTGCAGGATTCTATTCCTAGCACAGAGGGAAGAGTGTGTCTTAGAAAATAATTAAAACAAAAGTTTGGCATCATAGCCAAGCACATAGATTTGACACATTCATTCTGAATGACAATGTTGTTACCCAGATCAGATACGGGTCTGTCATTCTATTCGGTCTGAATTCTATTCCCACATATACAAAAAGTGACCTTATTCAACTTCCTTCCTGCAAAATGGGAAGCTGTGTAACTGTCTGCCTCTTCTGGTAGGAATAGGAGGCCTTTCTCAATAACAAATCATTGTGAAGTGAACAGAAATATTAACACCAATCAATGAAAGACTTGAACTGAGAACTTTTTTGGTTCTCAGCCATTGATACCCTCCCCTAAACTTAGAGGTATTTTGATGGGGGGATGACATCAGCTCAACAAGGCATGAGAGTATGCAAGGTACAGCTGGAATAATAAACATTAAGGAGCTGGTGTAGAACAAGTTCTACTGAGTATTGTAAATAGTGGTTTTCTGTGGTTTATAATTTACCAAGCCTGGATAGATTTTCGCAGGAATGGTGATAGGCCTCAGATTTACCCTCACCTCTGCCCCAACCCACCATACTGCATCTTTCTACTCTAAACCACGGATGTGTAAAAGTCGTCCTAAACAAAAGATCTGATCATTTTAAATTCGCAAGGCTACCTCATTTTTGAAAACAACTATACTACTTTTATTACATTTGGGTTTTTTTTTATTTAAATGTAATCTGACTCAGACAAAGTACAGAAATAGTATTTCAGCCTGATTGGTTGAAGTTTAGCAAAGCTATAAACAAATTAAACAAAAGCACAATAATGGGAAGTGCTAGGTAGCCTTAACTATGTGTTAACATATTTAACCTATAATCATTAATTATTTCTAGTGCAGTATCACCCAATAGCATCACTCAGGATCAAGCCCCCCATTTTGATATGTTCTGTACAAATACAAAGGAAATGTCCCCCCTCCCTTGAAGAGTTTACAATCTCAGTAACATTTATATAGCTTTATATTTTATGATGTTGCACTTTTGTTTTAGGCTTTGTGTTTGTTTTGGACTTGATCCAACTCTTATTCAAGTCAACAGAAAAGATTCCCTGATAGCTGTAATCGATACTGTAACAATCAATAAATACAAATTTATCTTGCGTTAAAGATCTTTTTCTTAAATTTGGAACACAATTAACTGAAAATACGAATGCAATGTCCTTCTAAAACAAATTAAAAAGAAAATGAAGTAATGTATTATAAATGAAAGTTTTAGAGCTCACAAATTGTCATATTTGATTTGTATTCAGAAACAGAATTCAAATGAACCATAAAGGATGCAGTTTAAACATTTGAAGATTTTTATCTGGGTATACTATCTAGCTAAAAAAAACTAGTGAAAAAACTTTGAATCTTGTTCTAATAAAAAGTCTTTTTAAAATCAGTACAATTTGATTTTCATCTATGAACACATTAGAAAATGTTCAAGCTGAAAAGTATTTAGCTTCATTTGTAAACTGAGTATTGAACAGTATGAAACCATGTAAAAACTGTTATATATTAACCATATACTCCTGGCTCACTGTAACAATATGAAAGACAATTTCCAAAAATACTAAATAGTATAGACTTAATGGAAAATATACTATTGACTAGCTTTCCTGATGCTCCACTTCCATTTGCTTCTTGCTGATCCTCAAATCTCAGCTTCTAATTTACAGACTTCCAACAATTCCAAGCAGCCATAATATTCAAGTGGCATTTCCTAGAAGCATTACTCTCCCATGTCAGACACAAAGGAGCAAACCCTCTAGGAACAGCTCAGCATATCCAGAATATAGGCTTAAACAATATTAGTAGAGAAAGAAGTTTTATTAATTTTTAACAAATGAGTTTTAACAATGAAGATAAAATAAAAAATGGGGAATAAAGAATAGATACGGTGATTAACTGCCAAATTCTCCCGAGCAAGAGTGTGACTGGACTTCTTACATACATAGAATCACAGAACATTAGGGTTGGAAGAGACCTCAGGAGGTCACCTAGTCTAACCCTCTGCTCAAAGCAGGACCGACACCAACTAAATCATCCCAGCCAGGGCTCTGTCAAGCCGGGCTTTAAAAACCTCTAAGGATGGAGATTCCACCACCTCCCTAGGTAACACATTCCAGTACTTCACCACTCTCCTAGTGAAATAGATTTTCCTAATATCTAAGCTAGACCTCCCCACTGCAACTTGAAACCATTGCTCCTTGTTCTGTCATCTGCCACCACTGAAAACAGCTGAGCTCCATCCTGTCTGGAGCCCCCTTTCAGGTAGTTGAAGGCTGCTATCAAATCCCCCCCTCACTCTTCTTCAGCCTCTCCTCATAAGTGCTCCAGCCCCCTAATCATTTTCGTTGCCCTCCGCTGGACTCTCTCCAATTTGTCCACATCCTTTCTGTAGTGTGGGGCCCAAAACTGGACACAGTACTCCAGATGAGGCCTCAATGCCGAATGGAGGGAAATGATCATGTCCCTTGATCTGCTGGCAGTGCTCCTACTTATACAGCCCAAAATGCCATTAGCCTTCTTGGCAACAAGGGCACACTGTTGACGCATATCCAGCTTCTCATCCACTGTAACCCCCAAGTCCTTTTCTGCAGAACTGCTGCTTAGCCAGTCGGTCCCCAGCCTGTAGCAGTGCCTACGATTCTGCCTTCCTAAGTGCAGGACTCTGCACTTATCTGATGAGGTTCAACAAGGACTTCTTTTGGCCCAATCCTCCAGTTTGTCTCTACCCTCCAGCGTATCTACCTCTCCCCCCAAATTAGTGTCAGGCGCGAACTTGCTGGGGCACAATCCATCCCATCATTCAGATCATTAATGAAGATGTTGAACAAAACGGACCCCTGGGGCACTCCGCTTGATACCGTCTGCCAACTAGACATTGAGCCATTGATCACTACCCATTGAGCCAGATGATCTAGCCAGCTTTCTATCCATCTTACAGTTCATTCATCCAATGGATACTTTTTTAACTTGCTGGCAAGAATACTGTCGGAGACCATATCAAAAGCTTTGCTAAAGTCAAGATAGATCATGTCCACCGCTTTCCCCATATCAACAGAGCAATTTCTCTCATCATAGAAGGCAATCAGGGTGGTCAGGCATAGTCATAGACTTTAAGGTCAGAAGAGACCAATATGATTGTCTAGTCTGACCTCCTGCCCAACGCAGGCTGCAGAATCTCACCCACCCACTCCCACAACAAACCCCTAACCTATGTCTGAGCCACTGTAGTCCTCAAATCATGGTTTAAAGACTTCAAGGTGCAGAGAATCCTCCAGCAAGTGACCCATGCCCCACACTGCAGAGGAAGGTGAAAAACCCCCAGGGCCTCTGCCAATCTGCCCTAGAGGAAAATTCCTTCCTAACCCCAAATATGGCAATCAGCTAAACCCGGAGCATGTGGGCAAGACTCACCAACCAGACACCCAGGAAAGAATTCTCTGTAGTAACTCAGATACCACCCCATCTAACGTCCCATCACAGGCCATTGGGCATATTTACCACTAATAGTCAAAGATCAATTAATTGCCAAAATTAGGCTATCCCATCATACCATCCTCTCCATAAACTTATCAAGCTTAGTCTTGAAGCCTGATACATCTTTTGCCCCCACTACTCCCCTTGGTGAATCCATGTTGACTATTCCTGATCACCTTCCTCTTCTCCAAGTGCTTCAAAATGGATTCCTTGAGGACCTGCTCCATGATTTTTCAAGGGCCTGAGGTGAGGATGTAGTTCCCTGGATTCTCCACTATATTTGCCTCTTTCCAATCATCCGGAACCTCCCCCAATTGCCATGAGTTTTAAAATATAAAGGCCAATGGCTCTGCAATCACATCGGCCAACTCCCTCTGCACCCTCAGCTGCATTAGATCCAGCCCCATGGACTTGTGCATGTCCAGCTTTTCTAAATAGTTCTTAACCTGTTCTTTCACCACTGAGGGCTGCTCACCTCCTTTGGGTGGATGCAACTTAAAAGGGTACAGGATTCAGGTTGGGGAGAGGAAGAGATGCTATGGTGCAAACACATAGGACAAGTGCCCTTAATGAGAGGAAACTGGAAGACTGTTAGATCTAGCCTCAAATTACATACCAACCATATGCTGGTTTGATGTGACTGTATAAGCCTCTATTCAAAATAAAAATAACTAATCTGTGCAACTTCTGCAAAGTCTCATGATGACCTTCCAGTTAAAGAATACTTCTTGGTAATAGAGCACAACCAAATGGTAACTGAATAGGTTATATTTGTAAATGCCTCTACAAAAGCTGAACAAAAACAAAATAGGTCATTTCCATCTTCAGTTTTTGAATTTCTATCAACAGTTGCACATACCATTAAATATGTATATACTAAAAAATACAGACCATGAGATCTGTATAAATTTTTACTTAATTATTACACTAACTCAAAAATATTTTAATGCAATTAAATGCTGCCCACATTTTCAGGAATTAGGCCTTTTAGCTTCCCCCTTTCAACACATGTTCAAAGAATTTAGCATTATTAGACTGTCATAAATGAGTTAAGGTTTCTGGCAGGCAGTCTGCTGTAATAGCTTTGAATTTCCCTTAAGTGCGTACTGTAGATGACTTATTTTAATAAGAATTATCACTACCCTGTGGCTCAGACAAAATCTAAACTCTTACTTCCTTTGTATAACCAACATGCCACGTAAAGGGCAATTTTTCTTACATGCAATATTTACTGAAGGTAAAATTAAGATGCATTCTGAGATACATGTATTGACCATGTTTCTGATCTTAACTTTTAAATTATGAATTCCCTCTAAAGTAATACAAGACCTTCTCCATGTTTCATCTACATACTGTGTTTGATTTCTCTGTCAGCTAATCTACAGTAGTGTATTTTCTTTTTTATGAAACTTATGTCTGACTACAGGAAAAGGAAGTCTTTTCTTGGATCTTTCTCAGGGACAATTCCAATTTCCTATGAAAACTTAACGGTATTTTAAAAATTATTCCAGTTCCATACTGCACTTAGGATGGTCAAAGTATTTCTGTAATGTTCATTAGATTTAGTGTAGGAAATGCCAGGAGCAGGAGAAGAGTGATTTTCTTGTAATGTTTCCTGCACTGATTGTACCGTGAATCTACTTTGATACTTTAGTACAGAACTGAATTGAATCAATCTTCCAAAAGAATGTGAGTGATTAGAGTCATTTCAAATTGCTTATCAAAAAAGCAATGTTCATTACTGATAGCTCAAGACAATGAAAGCACTAAAACAGGATTACACAGATTTACACTGAGGATTTGATATCAGAATATCATCTTGCCATTACAAATTGATGAATGAAAGTAAGTAACGTCTAAGGCTAGCATATTTCCTGTACCTACTTTGCCATTATAGTCCCACTCTGCATAAAAGTGAACGGAAAGGGAAAAGTTGAGCAAGGGGGAAGATAGTGTTGCAGCATCTTCCTCACTGCACCAGTGCTGAAGGGCGGGGGGGGGGGGGAAGAGGACCTCAAATGAGTGGGCAGAGATCCAGTTATTGCTAAGGGCCAAGCCTCATAGATCCCCTTCAGTCACATGGATGGTTCTCAGACCACCTCTCCACCTCAAAGAACAAAAGAACATCATGACCAGGTTGTTTGTTGTGTCACATTTGGCTCCATCGCCACAGTTACGCTTTGACATTCCTGGTGACACTCAAGGTGGATGGAGACCTTGAAAGGTGAACTAACACCCTTCAAGAGACAAATTAATGCTCTAACCATGTTATACATTCTGAGGGTGTTTTGTTGACTGTCAATATAGCCAGGGTGACATGCCACTTTGGCCTAGTTTACACTAGAAAGGGTTTTTTGGTATAGCTCTACCATCAAATCCTCCTAGTGGAGATTCTTGTCTACATGGTTAGTTAGTGCGTGCAAGCCAGTGTATGAATGTACAGTACACTAGCTTGACATGCACTGACTGGCTGTGTGGACCCTGCTACTGTGCACAACAGAACTTTTAGTGAGTGGTAGCAGGATCCAGAAGGCCAGTCAGTGCACGTCAGACTAGCGCACTGTAAATTCACAGCCCCGCTTTCTAAGCGCTAACTAGCTGCACAGACAAGCAGCTTATACTGGCATAGTTTATACCAGTTCCCAAACAACATAAGCTATACTGGCAAAAGGACTCTTTCCTCACCCTAGTTATTTTGCCAGAATAAACTGTCTACATTAGGCTTTGTTTTTTGCCAATGTAAAAATGTTGTAAAGAACTAATTATACCAGCAAAATGTCTAGTCTAGACCTTACCTTAAAGGCTTCTGCCAAACACCTCCCTCCACCCTTTTTCCCCCAGAGAGATACTGTGATGGGATAAGGGAATGAAAAGACATCCTGTGCAGCTTTATTTCTCACTTCGTGTGGACCTCTCACTCCATTACTGTGGAACTGAGGTGGCTTTGCTTCCCTTAGTACTATACACCACAGAGAATCACACAACAGCATTCATCCCATTCTAACGTATAGTCTTTTAAGCTACTCCACACAGTTCATTTCAGTACAACAGAGAACAACCTTGTTAATAGGGACAAAGAAAATGACAAGAAGCTACTATGTACTCTCCATCCCTCAACCTGCCTTCATTCTACAGTTTAAAGTCTCTACCACAATTGAGGGATATATATTATGGAAAACAGTTTCTTAATTTAGGATTTCTATCCCATATTGTTATGAAGAAAATCTTGAAACTGTGAACCAAGTGTAAATCAATATAGTGTTCATCTTCCTGAAGTCTGTCTGTATACAGTCGAAGAACAATGTAAGGTTGAACTGCCTGATTTGTCTCAATCAGTTGTCACATTTGACACCCCAAAGATGACAGTCAATATTGTTAGCTATTTCACTGTTGATCATGTTTGCAGACATACACCGAATATGCTTATCCCAATCACAAGCCACCTCCTACCCATCCACAGGAACCAAAAGCCCCCACCCATCTGCCTAAATTTCTGGTTTCTTCATTGACATCTACAATACAAGTCTTTTAATATGCTGAAACTGGGGGAAATGGAAGATCAACTTAATTTAATATAAAAGCCCAAATAACCCCAGGGCTATTTCACTATTGTTCATTTTTATAAACTAGAAACCTCAGTTTAAATGAGGCTTCCAAAAGAAGTTCCAGTTAGCTACGACAGAGTGCCACAGAATCCAGAAATCTTGCCACAGTTCACACAGGGTGCCTTGTCTTCTCATTGATGCATAAGCCATTTAAGCTGCTGTGGTCTTTTGTATAACGCAGGCCTGATTTTCGTTTTAGATGCAACTACATGCTGTGCATGAACTGGTACCTACAAAGCATACGTGCTCATGTGAGATTAGAATCTGGTAAACTATATTCCAAATGTATAGTTTTATTTATGTAGATACACATTTTTGCAACTGCCAGTTTTAACACAGGGTAGGTTAGATTTCAAAAATAAATACTGAGAGAAGATTATCCTGTCTCCTAGAACTGGAAGGGACCTTGAAAGGTCATCGAGTCCAGCCCCCTGCCTTCACTAGCAGGACCAAGTACTGATTTTGCCCCAGATCCCTAAGTGGCCCCCTCAAGGATTGAACTCCCAACCCTGGGTTTAGCAGGCCAATGCTCAAACCACTGAGCTATCCCTCCCCCCATGGTGCACACAGGTACAATACTGCTACATTCTGGATGTGATGTTTAATTGAGGTACTTCTAGCACTCCTAGGCTAGGTCTACACTACCCGCCTGAATTGGCGGGTAGAAATCGACCTCTCGGGGATCGATTTATCGCGTCCCGTTGGGACGCGACAATCAATCCCCTAATTGACGCTCTTACTCCACCAGCGGAGGTGGGAGTAAGCACCGTCGACAGGAAGCCGCGGAGGTCGATTTTGCCGCGGTCCTCACAGCGGGGTAAGTCGGCTGCGATATGTCGAATTCAGCTACGCTATTCACGTAGCTGAATTTGCGTATCTTAAATCGACTCCCCCCTGTAGTGTAGATGTAGCCCTAGATGCTTACACAGCAGCAGTAGCTAGAAACTCTTACCATCTTTGGCTGACCAGGAAGTTGCACCTCTTCCTATTGAATATGGACTCAAGTATAGTGATCCATGTATTCCTCACTTCTAGGCAGAAATGGTGCCATGCACTACACCTAGGAATGAGAACATTCAAGCTGATGCAACATGCAGCACTTTTTACTAAGCAATGCATGAAGAAGGCTCACCAGAAGTCAGTGTAGTGTGAAAGACCAGGATTGGTCCACTACCAGATTCAATCTGAGGCCTGGAATTTGATTTTCATGGTGATCAAGTGGAGTGGACCATCTCTCGGTGACCTGACAAGACATCCACAGTCATCATCAGGATACTGGAGTGGACAGTGCCAGCGCATGATTCACTTTTGCGGCAATTGGCCACAGTGTGAAGTATTCTGCAGAATGGCCACTCATCTGACATCTGTTAGAGTGAAATGCAAGTTTCATTTCTTTGCAAAAGGTTCCTGTCACATAATATAGGTGTTAAAGAATGGCCCCGCTTCCCCTCCTTTAAGATAGCAATTAGTATAAGTTTTTAAAGACTATGCACACTGTCATTTGAGGAAAGAATGCAGAATACAGTCTCAGATTGCCTCAGGCGATTTTGTCAGGCACTCACATATATATGCAATGGACACATATATACACAAGATAAACAGACAGAGAGCTGAATCATGATGAATGTAAACTTCCCACATATGGATATTATTTCCTTAGATAGAGAAGGACTGAAATGTGAAAGATTCTTTCAGTTCTACGCTTGCAATGGGGAAAAAGTTATTAAAATAGGGAAAAGAGAGGAAGGTAGACAACATTCCATACCTCAAGTTCCACATATCTTCCCTGTTACAGTTGGTCCTGGTTTTCTGCTCTATTAGAGCAACTATCCACTTCAGTGAATAGCACATTCTGTTGGTCAAGCCTCTTATAAAGCACAATATTTTTTCAGCCGTGATGCTTGATTTTTAATATTTTCCTATTCATACACAGCACATTAAGAATGCTATTAAGAATGTACCACTACAGAAAAACAATTACCTAAAGGCATAAGCTTTAGAAAGCAATCATTGTCAGCCCTCTGCAATACAGCAAGAGCACCAGTGCATCTGGAATAGGGAAAGGAAGGGAACATGACATTGTCTTTTTCTAAAGGATGTTTTTTTATTGATTTAAACCAAACATTTAATGTACCTTACACACAGCAACAGAAGGCTCGAGAGTCTACACTGCTCATTCAAATCAAAAAATGTGTAACTGCACAGAAAACAATGCTTAAATCATTCCAAAAACTACATACGATGATAGTAAACATGGAATAAAATATCCAGAATCTTGTTATCCTTGTACACTATGTATATTTAGGATATAAAACTGATGCATGTCTACACAGAGGTGTGCCTAAATTTACCTAAATTGTGTTTTTAACGGATTTTAATTAAACCTGCATAACATGAGCGTAGACCAGGCTTAAGATCATGTACACTTACTGGCAAAAAGGAAAAAAAAAAAAAATCTATTACTAGAGTTTTAAAAAATCCACTCATTTATTTCATAGAGATGAGTAGGAAAATTTATATGGTGTAGAGAGGGAATTAAACCACTTATTTCTGCAGAAATGAATATTTTATTTAACAGATTTTTCAGCCCATATGGCTGGAAAGACAACCTTCTGAAAATATATTGACATAATACTGTCTTTCTGAATGCAGAGAGTTGTTCTAGTGCCTCTGTTGCTGCTCAGAGCTTCCCAAGCAGCAGCAGGAGCGTGAAGCTAAGAATGCCGTAATTCAGGGCAGTGGTGAAATTAAGAACTGTCAGTTTCATTTTCCTCTCGTTTTGGAAAGCAACAATGATCTTGGTTTAAAGAATAAGCATTTGCTAACGTGATCATAGCAGGTATCACATTTTCCCTATCTTTAGAATATAGTATTCCCAACCCCAAAGGTTCAAAAATGGTAAGTTTTTTTTTTTGTTTGTTTGTTTGTTTTTTAATATTAAACATGTTCTCGGACTGTCTTCTGGTTTTTTTAGCTCTCCCAACTCCCCAAAACATGACAGGCTCGAACATTAGTAGAAGGGATGAGAAAAAAAGTTCCCCCATTTTAACAGCCACTGAGTTCCACCCCCAAAACAAAGTCCTGGGACAGCACTTTGGTAGGAAACCCAGCAACCTCCGCAGCAACTGGATGAGGGCTGGACTTTTCACTAGAGCCCTTTGACCTCACTGGTGCCACTCCCCCTCAATAAACATCTTCCTATTGTACTAAACCCAGCCAGGGCTACTTCTGCCCCCCATACCTGCCCTCTGGTGCAACTGGACTAGCCCGTGTCCCAGTCACGTGAGCTTGGGAAAGAAACTCCTGTGTGAATCTAGGCTGGGAATTAAAGGTATGTCTGCATTGCAGAATTAACTCGGGTGATCCACACTCAAGTCTGAACACCCGAGTTGGCCTAGCCTAGTTGTTACCAACCACACAGCAAAGCCACATCTGAGTTACTCTGTCCTCACTGGTGCTGTGCTCATCCTTGTCTTTTGCTAGGACTTCTGGGGACATCTCACAGCAATCTGTGCTGCAATAAGCTGAGCTGCTTCATGTTTCTTTCACAGTGAATTGCAGGAGGAGAACTTACCTGTCCTCCTAGGCACACCGGGGAATTGTGGGAAGGTACTGGAAGACTATCAGCACTCATGAGACTTAGCCTGTGTGCCCAAGTGAAAGTGGCACCGAAGTCTAGACTACACATCCAGACAGACCTGTTAGCCCAGGTTTAAAGCATCACTAAACACCGGTGACAGGGGTTCATATGCGGACAGACACAGGGTCAAGGACAACACCCAAGTTTACATGTCTTCACTGCACTTGAGACTCAACTGGAAGGAGCAGACAAAAAGCAGTTGCAGCACAGATCTCTGCACACTGATGTCAGACTGCTACCTACTACCTTCCATACTTCCTTTTCCTTCCCTCCCTCTTTCTCCCCTCCTCCATTCACCTTCTCTCTCCCTCACTTCAGTGTTACCTGTCCCTTCTTTTAGCTAATCTTGATTAAGAAATTAGAAAATAATACAAAAAAAAAAAATCAAAAGAGCACACACTAAATAGATTAAAAACTGACTAACTGATAGGTCGCAAATGTAATGGTAAATGGGAAATCACCATTGAATGGGTGAGTTTTTTGTGAGGGCCCACAGGGATCAGTTCTTCATCCTGTGCTATTTAAACTTTTATCAACGACCTAGAAGAAAACAATTACTGATAAATCTTGCAAATGAGACAAAGATTGGGAGAAGGGTATAATGCAGAGGACACATCACTAATACAGAGTGATCTGGATGCAGGTAAGCTACGTGTGTTTTAATACAGCAAATGTAAAGTCATATCTAGGAACAAAGTATGCAGGCCATACTTACTGGATAAGGGACTCCATCCTGAGAAGCAGTGACTCTGAAAAACACTTGGGGTTCATGGTGGATAATCAGCTGAACATAAGCTCGCAGTGAGAAGCTTTGGCCAAAAAGGCTAATGTGATTCTTGGATGTATAAATAGGGAATATAAAGTAGGAGACGTTAACTCTGTATTTGTCTTCTCTGAAGGCTGTAAACTTTTGGGGGCAGAGACTTCCTTTTACTAGCACAATGCAAGCCTCAGTCGGGTCTCTAGACTTTAGTATGTAACTACTTAGATTCACCTAAGAAATTTAAAATAACTCAAACAGGGCAACACAACATACCAGTATTTCATGGACCTGGCCAATGGTTTTGTTAATAGTCCTTCCTTGTTATCTTTTATAGGCTTGGGCTGCCCTAAAAGGACATTATAAATCCATACAGTCATATTCTCCCTTCTCTGCTAAATCCATTTCCAAAATGTAACAATGCAGTGTTCAGTACAATAAACCATATCCACTAAAGAGGACAACAGTATATTTTAGATCCAGCAAAACAATAGATAAATCGTGATCTCCAAAAATTCAAACTCACTATACATTTTTTAAATCTGATCAGAACAAGTCAACTTAGGGAAGTGTGCAGTACCTTTTCATCCCAAGCTCTTACCAAACCAAAATTAAAAGAAAGCATGCTCACAGCAAGTCTGCATCCTTGAAACTTCAGGAAATAATTCGGTACCAATACTTTCAGGATTGGTAAGAGGTTTCCCCTTCTACTCAAGAAATAGGAAAAGAAAAACAGTAACTAGATTTTGGAAAATATTGCCCCCAGGTTTCCTGCACATTTCACCAAATTCACTGAAATAGAAGTAAATCTTAAAATATTTTAATCAATTTTTAAGAGGCTATTTAAAAATGTGCAAATGTAGTGAATGGGTAACTAAAGTTAAATGTGTTTAAAAGATGAAGTTGTTTTATAAAAGCTCCACACTGCATATAAAATTATATTTCAGTGGCATAAACGACATTAAAATAAAATCAAAACCAGAAATTTGTTATGGAAATTTGTTATCTACTCAAGAATGATCATAGAAAAAGGCTGCTTTTTCCTACTTAGACAATAAAATGTATAATATGGAGACAGTTTGACAAAGCTAAAAACTAATATTCCCACAAATCAGAAACAATATCTATAAGAACTGAATATCCACAATCAAGGAGAGAAATCATTTTTAATCTGCTATTAAAGATTTGTTTCTCTGATAACCTATCCATTAAGCTACTTCCACAGATGAAAGTTGTGTAATAGTCAGCAAAGATGATAAAAACAGAAGAAAAAAAAAATCACTGAAATCCGCTCAATAAAATAAGAGGACACAATCAGGATCACTGGAGAATGAGCTAGCTTATTTTTCCACACTATAGAGGAATGTGTGCTGCTGTATCAGAGCAGAAGTGAGCCCTAAAAACATACATGCATAAGGCCGGGGACCAGTTCTAATTTTCCTATGGTGAATCTTTTGTCTATTGTACATACAAAGGTATCTTTTGTTTATATTTTATGTCCTGATGCTACTAAAATCAAAAGAAAAGACCAAGGCATAAGACTTGCATTAGGAAGCAATTACTGTCATTTTTACCAAACATGGGAGACACTTTCTAAAAGGACAGTCACCCCAAAAATGTACAACATCCAGTATCTTCATTAAGCATCATCATCCTCTGAACACACTTTTGTGTTTGCCTGTTTGTTTGACCAGTAATGTCTGGATGTTTTAATTACCCCACTACTGTCTTCACCATTTGTCAATTATCTTTAACAAATAAAAAAACAAGTTATCTTTAGCATGTTCAACTCCTACACCCCTAGTGATCTAAGATGAGCACTAGAATTCTGCCATTTGAAATATATATAACTTTTTGCTTCCAGCCAAATAATGTACATTCAGAATAATTTAAAATTTCTGAAATGCTCCAGATAGTCACTCTCATCAACTTTGCCACATAAAATACCGATAATCGCAAAAAGTGTTTGGATTATATTTAAATATTCCTCCACACTCTGCAAATCATCTTTCTCTGGTCAACAGCCATAGTACATAGCATAGTAGCTATGACCCCTACATTTGAGGTGGTGTGATCAAAGGAGGTCTGGCCAGACTTGGAAAAACATTTCCACTGAGAATGGACATACTGCCTGTCAAAAGGTTATTCCCACTGCGTACAGGGAGCAGCTCATATTACTCCAGTGTAACATGAAAGTGCAAAATCTAGCCGTAGTAATCCACATACATGTTTTTCTTTCCAAAAGGGCATATGGGAGACACTGACTAGAACAGAACATCCGTATTATCATTTGAAGGGGGAGAAAAAAGGTTTCCCTAATCAATCCAGCTGTGAGAATCAGACACTACTTAAAAAAAAAAAAAAAATCACTTTTAAAATGTTGCCCTTTAATTTGGAAATTATTTTCTTTGTTACTTTTTTCCTCTTTTATTTTTAAAAAGATCAGACTTTCCGTTCTGCAGAAGACAAAACTTTGGAGGCGTAAATCTTAATGTCAATGACAGGAAGGCTTTGGTGAACCATTACCATAAATCTGACAAACGCTAATTTGATGGGTGGCTGTATCTGTCTGCTGCAAGGCCAGTCTAGACAGTCTATTGAGAAATCCTAAAACACAACTGTTTGTTCCCTGTAACACCATCTGGATATGGCAATAAGAGCCGACCCAGTGCCATTCACACATGGATCAAAGCACATGCTAATGCCATCATGAAGTCATACACATAAAAAATTCAATCTGAGAACTCTAAGCAATTTTCCTAAGTCCTCAGTGAAGAAACCTCAGACTTAGCTTGAGTCGAGCTAAGGGGGAGAGGGTGGAAAAAAAGAACAGAATATTTAATGAGCTTGGCCTTCCAGAGGAATGTTAGGCCACCCATTGTATTGGAAAAGGCTCATGTCACACTTCAGTCATGGCACCCATCAGGGAGCCCCTTTACAAAAATTGATCTGAGGACTTTTGTAATTACCTGTTTTGAACAGAAACAATACCCAGAAATATGAGAGGGGTTCCAAGGTGTAAATCGTACATTTTATTATATCAGACTGAGCTGGCAGAATTTTCAATATTGCAGACAATATTGAAAACCTCTCTCTCATTAAACTGCACTGTGGCATTAGATCAAAGCATCAAGGGCCCCCTATTGAACTTCTCTAAATATTACAAACATAAGAGCAAGTCTGGCTGTGCAGAAACTAGAAACAAAGCCAATTTTCTTTCTACTTCCCCTCCACCCCCACTCAAAATGCAACTTCCTACAATTTAGTTTCAAATTTTATTTAAAAATAAAAGCTAAATATCCATGTTGCAAAACCTAAGTTCATAAAACTTGATCTCCATAAACACTTAAAGCGTAATTAACTGTTCTTTGCATCCCTCACCTCAGCAACACATTTTCTAGAATGTTATTTTTAATATCTGACTGCCTTTCATCAGAACTTTTAAAAAAAATTCTATGACAGATTTTTTTTTTACATGCATAGCATTTTGCAACAATTCTAATAACTTGTAGAAAAATTATGTTAGGCTTTGTAATAGAATCAGATACTTCATAGGAAAAATATGGTATATCTGCTGATACTAAGATAAGCTTCCAAAAAAATAATGCATTTTGATCACTTTGAAGACTTGGGATGCAGTGTTTCGTTTAACTTTATTTGCCTTTTTGATTCAGCTTATAAATGACAATTTACAGCAAACGGTTTTGAGTATTTCTGAGAAAGTTACACTATTAAGCTGTTAAGTTATACTGTCATTTGGGAGCAGGAGCAACATTTTTTTTTTCATTTTGATGTAGACAATATTAAAAATGTGGCTCCCATTCATGTATTTGATATATACAAGACAGGTGATTCTTTCACATGTAAAATGTATAATTTATTAATTAAGCATACTATTCTAGTTTATTGTAAAATTTAAGTTGTAGCTTCACCATAAGTGTGGGGATGAGCAAAACTCATTTCTGTAATCACTAATAGTTATTGATTTCTTGCACGTATTTAACTATCAATATTCCCAAATGTAGCATTTTGTCAGTTAAAAGCATTTATTATTTATCTCTGAACACACAAAATTAAAGTCATATTTAATTGGACCACATACTTAAGGGTTCACTGCAAAATTGTTGCAACAATGCAGACTCTATAAGCAATTCTTACAGTATCTACTAAGTCCTTCAGACCATTATTCCTCTGTGCTCCTTTGCAAACAAGATACTGAAGCAAAACGTCAAGCAGTTAAACACATTTTTTGTAAAGCACTTGAGGTACAATTTCAAAAAATAAATTGGGCAGAGGACAACCTTACCAAATTTTAATATCCACCATTCATATTTAATTATGTAGAAAAAATTGTACATTTGAACACTTTGTACATTCTGTGGTATGTTAAATTTGGAACACTACTAAAGAATGTACATTTCTCTTAATTTAATAAAATCTTTAAAAAAAAACTTTGAAAGAACAAAATAAATCGGTAGGTAGGGACACTCATATTGCATTGTAGAAACTTTCAGCTAACAGTGTGCAAATTACAACAAGGGTCTGTTCTACTATTTTTTAAAGTGATACGTAAAAAACACAGTTTCACCCCCGTTCAAGATGGCGACTATTCAAGAAAGTGAATCTTGCCAACAGACTATCACAGAGCACAAAACAAGTGATCACTGAATCTCTCAGGTTTGCTAGGGAATAAATAAAGAGGCTTATTTATAAAGATTCCCTGATTTTGAAGAAAGAGCCAAGATGTATTCCCAGTACTAAGTTGAGACTCTCAAGACTAGTAAATTTTGAATCAAGTTTTAATAGCAAAGAAATGTTTCAATGGAGGGCGGGGAGGAGAATGGGACAGTTAGAGGACAGTCCTGTGCATCGCTACCAACAGAAGTTGCAGTAGAAACTAGTAAAAAGTAACCTTTAAAGGGGAAAAACAAAAGAAGATTGAGAAAAGATGAGGAAACAACTACACCCCCAGTGCTTTCTTCCATTTAACATGAAGCCTTATTTATAACTAATTATATAATATTAAACCAGCTCTACACTTTCGGCATGGTTAAATCACACAACATATACACCTGAGACATCCATACATACTCCAATACATTTAATTTTATACATTAACACCTGCACTCTTTTTTCTTCAATGCTGATAATTGTTTTAAAGTGACTGAGCGAATTCTACTTATAACAATACTTAATATCACTATAATCGAGTTCCAGAAACAGAATAGACATGAAGGATATGTTAAACAGAGTTCAAAGCTAAAAAACTCTGATATTTCAGCAGTAACAAGACTGCAGTAGAACAGCATTGCCATCTACTGACGAGTTTCATTGTAAAAACCTTCCATAATCAAGCCAGAGTTGGGTCTAATCTAATAATGCTTAAAATCTATGTGAGCTCTTCTAATTACCACTTAAGGAAAAACTGAGTCAAACAAAAAACATCTTTAAAAATGTAAATTAATAGATTCTCATACAATATATTTGTGTTGGTAACAAAATATGCTATTAGCTTCTCACCGACACACAAGTAAAAAAGGGAACAGTTTATTTAGATTTGTAAATATACATATGCAGCTTCCTGAAAATTAAAAGGTTTTTTTTAAACTCTTCTGTAGTTTGTAGATGTTAATAGCAGATTTTAGTGTCTCCTGAGGATCTGTTATGTTTATATATAAAGTTATGTATGTGATTATCCAAATTATTTGCCCAATTCTATAAGTAAGAAAAATAAAGAATATACATTTAAATTGATAAAATAAAATCTCATTTTGTCAAATAAAGTACATTTGTTCCATCATTTCTACTTCTTGGTCAATGCACAGACAACAAACACCTCTCTCTTAGGAAACAAAATAAATCCTATTACAGAAGCCAGTAGAAAGGATACATTAGTTAATTAAAGGAATAACAAAAAGACTTTTTGCCATGCCTATTTCATTTCAGTCATAGCTTTGATAAACATGCTATGGAATGAAAAAACAAGCATAGCAAAACATTCATCCACAAAGAGAGAAGTCTACAGGACAGAAGAATTGTGTCCACTTGGTCAGTTTTCTGGGACAACATCTGAAAAGCCCACCCCAACCATGACAGAGGTACTATATCTATTAAAGCACAGATTTAGTCAAAAAGATTGTTTTTCCCACACTGACCCACAGAGACTATCATTTAGCAAAACACAAAAAAAAGAGGGTACCAGCCAACAAACACTTGAAACAGAGGGTGATGAAGTGGTTCACTTTAATGAAAGACTTTTCCTTTTCTATAATCCTTCTGTAAATACTGAAAACTTATTTAATGCACAGAAAGACAAATGTGTGCTATGTCATTATGAAAACAAAATATATTAACACTGCACAAGGCACAAACCACCACATAACTACTTTCAGTTATGTGGTAACTGCCATGTAATTACAGTACATAGTTATTTATGTCTCTCGGATTACATGGCAATAAAGCCAGGTTATCTGTTACCATATGTAGTAATTTGTGGTTGGTAGATGTTGGAGATAATTTAATATATTCGTCAAATATATCAGTGTGAAACCTATAATTACAATTATTGTAAAGCTATAGATGCAGTTTCTCATTTTCTGCAGAATATATAACTGAATTCCCACAATGGCCCCAAATAACTGGGCTCTAGTCATAGAATCATAGTATATCAGGGTTGGGAGGGACCTCAAGGGGTCATCTAGTCCAACCCCCTATTCAAAGCAGGACCAATCCCCAACTAAATCATCCCAGCCAGGGCTTTGTCAAGCCTGACCTTAAACACCTCTAAGGAAGGAGACTCCACCCCTCCCTAGGTAATCCATTCCAGTGCTTCACCTCCTCCTAGTGAAAAAAGTTTTTCCTACTATCCAACCTAAACCTCCCTCACTGCAACTTGAGACCATTACTCCTTGTCCTGTCATCTGCTACCACTGAAAACAATCTAGATCAGTGGTTCCCAAACTTATTCCGCCACTTGTGCAGGGAAAGCTCCTGGCGGGGCGGGCCCGTTTGTTTACTTGCCATGTCTGGCCGATCGCGGCTCCCACTGGCTGCGGTTCACTCCTACAGGCCAATGGAAGCTGCTGGAAGCGGCAGCCAGTACGTCCCTCGGCCCGCACCGCTTTCAGCAGCTTCCATTGGCCTGGAGCAGCAAACTGCGGCCAGTGGGAGCGCGATCGGCCGAACACGTGGATGCAGCAGGTGAACAAACCGGCCTGGCCCGCCAGGGGCTTTCCCTGCGCAAGCGATGGAACAAGTTTGGGAACCACTGGTCTATATCCACCTTCTTTGGAACCCCCTTTCAGGTAGTTGAAAGCAGCTATCAAATCCCCCCCTCATTCTTCTCTTCTGCAGACTAAATAATCCCAGTTCCCTCAGCCTTTCCTCATAAGTCATGTGCTCCAGCCCCCTAATCATTTTTGTTGCCCTCCACTGGACTCTTTCCAATTTTTCCACATCCTTCTTGTAGCACGGGGCCCAAAACTGGACACAGTACTCCAGATGAGGCCTCACCAATGTCAAATAGAGGGGAATGATCACGTCCCTCGACCTGCTAGCAATGCCCCTACTTATACAGCCCAAAATGCCGTTAGCCTTCTTGGCAACAAGGACACACTGTTGACTCATATCCAGCTTCTCGTCCACTGTAACCCCTAGGTTGTTTTCTGCAGAAATGCTGCCTAGCCACTCGTTCCCTAGTCTGTAGCAGTGCATGGGATTCTTCCGTTTTAAGTGCAGGAATCAGCACTTGTCATTGTTGAACCTCATCAGATTTCTTTTGGCCCTCTGTATCCTATCCCTACCCTCCAGCGTATCTACCACTCCTCCCAGTTTAGTATCATTTGCAAACTTGCTGAGAGTGCAGTCCACACCATCCTCTAGATCATTGTCAGGATGAGAAGACCCGCAGACGTGTTTCTTTGAGAGGATGGTGGTCTTACCACTTCTTAGACAAGTGGATCTATTCAGCATGAAAATACTAGGATACTTAATGTTGTTTCATGCTATCTTTTCTTTAAAAAAAGTCACCATAAAGTTTTGATTTTATATTTTACTCTTATTTTATTGTGTCCAGATTAAGGCTGTAAATTAATCACAGTTAACTCAAGCAATTAACTAGATTAAAAAAATTGATCATGACAGGATGAGGAGAACAGTGACTGAGAAAGACTTATGTTTAGATGATTATTTACCATGAAACCTGAGCTCCCAGTGCGATACTGTAGCCCAAAGGACTAATGCAATCCTTGGATGCATAAACAGGGGAATCTCGAGTATGGGAGGTTATTCTACCCTCTGTATTCATACTCCTGGGGGGATTCTGCGACAAAAAAATTAAAATTATGTGCCAAAAATTAAAAATTATGCAAATTTTATATATCAAAATAATGCAATATAATCACACCAGTTTCAATTGTTTTGGTAAATTATTTAAACTACAATACACAAAAAAATCACAACAACTATTCAACGTTTCCTAAAGATGTGAAAGTTAAGTTACAAATACTTGGTAACTAATACCCTGCATTCCAGTTACAATCCTGGATTTTCATTTAAATTATGTTACAGAACACCAAACAGGAAAAAAAAAAAAGTATAATGTCATTTTAAATTGCTCAGACTTTCACACATGAAAGTCGTACAGTTTTGCTAATCATTGTCCTGGACTTAGCTGGGTACTTTGGGAAGTGCTTGGTTTTGATTGTCCTGACATTTTATTGACTGCTTGGTAAATGTTTTATTTGCCCTCAAAAGTCTTTTTTTTTTTTTAAATGGGTAAATAAAAATCTAACCCCATTGTGTCACTTTGGCACAGGAAAAAAGTGAGAAAGCGCACAGATCTTCCTTACTGTCATTTATAAAGCTTTACATCACTCTGGCAATGTAAGGGCCTTAAAACTTTTACAGGTTTTTATGCTCCTGGGGGAACTGATTGAGAATGGGAACAGTTAACTAACAATAGAATAATTAATAGTGTTACTATGCAGACTGGTTGCTACATTTCTGCCTCAGAGAATGAGATCAATTAACCATCAAAAGCAACAACAACAAAATGTGTTTTTTTACAAAAGCTATTTTCTTTAACTTAAAACAATTTTCAGTAACATGACACTAATATTTAATTACGTGGGGTTTTTTTTTCCCAATTCTCAAGAAGTTACATTTTTACTAGGCAGGCAGGCAGCTACACTTTTGCCTTGGGAACAGAGCCTTCCTCCTACATAACAAAAAGACCTACCCTCCTCCACGCCTCTCCAGCTGCAGTATCAAGAGAGAGGGACAGAGTCTCTCTCGCTTGTTGGCCAACCCTGTCCCCTGACAGTGACCAACATCTTCCCTGCAGGCACGCATGCACACTGAGCTCCCCTCCTCTCCCCACCCCACCCGCAATGATTTGCATCTCTGAAGCTGTTCCAAACATGCTTGAACAGACGCTCTGCCTGGGCTGCCAGGGAAGAGATGCCTATCCCCAGACAGATTTCTTTCGCATTTTTCTGCACGAGGGACACAAATATGCGCCCCAGGTGAATTCTGCACCCCCATATGGGCACAAAAGTCTGTCAGGCGTACATCCAGCACTGGTGTGACTGCTAATGGAATACTGTGTCCAGTTCTGGTGTCCACAATTCATGAAGGATATTGATAAACTAGAGAAGGTTCAGAGAAGAGCTATGAGAATGACTGAAGGATTGGAAAACATATCTTACATTAATTGATCTCCCTGAGCCTATCTATTTAGTTTAACAAAGTGAATGTTAACAGATAACTAGATCACCGTCTGTAAGTACCTACATGGGGAACAGCAACATGAAAATAGAGGGCTCTTCAATTTAGCAGACGAAGGTGTAACAAGATCCAATGGCTGGACGTTGAAGCTAGACAAATGCCACCCACCCACATCAACCTGTGGGGGAAAATTGATGGCGCCAGTGGTGAAAGGGGGACAGTCCCAGTAGCAAGCGAGGGAGACTCTTGCCAATGGAAAATAAGTAGCTCCTCTCCTTGGGAGTTTCTGGCACCCATAGGCCAGCTGGAAGACATGGGTGATGTTTTGTCATTATTTCCCAGTTCCCAGGATTTAAAGATGGATGAAGATGACAAGGAGTGGGTGAATGAGAGTGGGTGAATAAGCCTGGGCCTACACCTCACTCCCATAACCTGCCAAGGGTCCAACATGCATCCTCAGGATGCAGCATTGGGGTTAGTCATCAGCTCTCCTATACCTAAGTAGGGGATTGCCAACCGCGGCGCTCGGGGCAATGATGGCAGCCCAGGTCCATCCTCCCTTGGACATCCCACCCTCAAGGGATATGAGCTGGCCTGACAAAATCATTGGCAGGATTGGGTAGTCTGCCTTATAAGAGTGGGCCCCTCTCAAAGGAGAGGGCATCACTCTCACAGGTTTGGGGTGGGACTGATATCCCACAAAGGACTACAGTGCAATTAGGGAAGAATACCCTTCCCCCATCAGGTGGCATCATTCCTAGCAAAAAAACACAGTCAGCAGATAAAAGCTGATGATCCTAGAGCTCATGAGGGATCCGATCGCCCTCTCAGGAATCATCTGTCTAAAGGGGTAACGGTAAGATTTGGAGAGGGGAATTTGTGGATTTATTTACCTTGCTGTTCAGGGAAGAACAGACAGAGAACGGGGGGCAAACACTACAAAACTAAGGAGGACAAACCCCACACACCTAAGGTGGCTCAAACTCTTGAGAACGGGTCTGCAGTCCTTCACATTTATGTGAATATCATTTGTGTTAAAAAGCGCAAGAGGTGTATTTCCTTGTTTAAGTATAAGAACTTAATAGCAAGGGCTCATGATACATGGGGCCAGGAGTAGCATGGTTAAGGTATGATAGGGAATTTAGGCGGAGGGCAGCAAAGGAGCCTGATTTACCAGGAACTTTGGCTGTCGTGTAGGACTCCTTACCACCCTACCCAGTTGGCATTCACAGACAGCAGCTTGCCAGTGCCAAAACCTCGGCTTCAAAATGCAGATATAAAAGCCAATGTGTGCTTTCTATTTAACTATAGGAAATGTTTGTACCCGTATTGGGAACAAAAACACTACTGTAGAAGGTGAAGGGTTCCGCATAGTGCGCTCTCTTGTTATGGAGAAAAAGGGCATGGGAGTAGGAAAGGGGGTCCACAAGGTCCCAGTACCTCAGGAGATGCTACAGGGGGAGGCAGTAACTATGGAAAAGGCTCCTTTTCCACTTAAGATACAGGTGTTATGTAATTTGTAACAGACGCTGCTCACTTACGGAATGGATTTTTGGCCAGCTTTCAAAGCCCTTGTGAAGGCATGTAGTGCTACTCCTGGGCAGAGAGCTTGAAGTCCATTAAAGTCTTTGAGCATATAGTAAGGGCAAAAAAACCACCACAGGAGGTGGCAGCAGGCCCCGTCCAATGTATTCCAATGCCAGAATTGTGCACATCTCCCCTGGCTGTGGTACTGAAGAAGGTGAAGGGGGAACACAGGCCAATCCATCACCTGTTCTACCCCCAGGCCTCATCAGAAAAATGACTGTGCTGACCCTCAGCTGTGTTCAGTGAGATATTAGTTGCATGATGCTGTGGTAACCATGGTTAGAGAGAGTCTGGCCCTGGGCACTGTTGGCAAAATGTGACATCCCAAGGACTTTAACCTGCTAGGGTTTCAGTTTGAGGGCCACTACTATTTTGGTAAAGTCATGGTCATGGGGTGCTCAGTGTCAAGTGCTACTTCTGAAAGATTCAGCTCCATGCTGGAGTGGGCAATTGTGCATGGGACTAGCCTGATTCACGTGGTGCACCGTCTCGACAACTTCCCATTTGAAGGAAGGTTAAGGACATGCAAATGTGAGTGCATGCTTCTGGCATTTCAGAACCTAGTTGAGTGCCTCAGGATTCCCCTTGCCAGGGAAAAAACAGAAGGCCCTACCCAAAGAGTAACATGCCTGGATATCAAACTAGACACATCTCTGTAGGTAACCTAGAAAGATCCTGAAAAGTTAGAATTAGGGCACTGATACAGGCTTTCAAAGAGGCAAAGAAAATTACAGGTGATCATGAGGCATCTGAAGTTTGTATAATGAGTGGTGGCTCCCAAGCTGGCATTTTGTGCCCATCTGGCATCAGCCTTCTCTGGAGCGTGAACCTCCACCCCACCCACCCACCCACACTTTATAAGAGTGACAAGAGGAAATGAAAGAAGAGTTAGAAATATGGGAAAGATTCCTGGAAGAGTTTAGTGGCATTTCAATATGGCATTCAGACTGGTGGCTCAAAACTGAGCTGCAGGTACTGTCTGACATCTCGGAAGGTAACTTTCAGGGAATGTGGTGTGCACAGAGGTGCTCAGAAAGCTGAGTGGCTCAGAGTATTACAGGGGACATGACTTTCCTTGACTTGTTTTCGCCTATACTGGTGGCAGTCACTATTTGGGGCAAACTTTCAGAACAAGAAACTATTTCTGGTGCAACCAACCAACCGTGGTCTATATTGTAAATAGACAGCTAAGACTGCTCAGGTAACTGAGGCTTGTGAGGTCCTTCATTTTACACTGACTGTGGTTTAACATCCTTTTTCATGCAGTCTCTCTCCCAGGAGTGGATAATTGTGTCGCCAATGCTCTCTCGATTTCAGAACAAATTCAGAGAACTCGCCCTGCTGGCCAGCAAGGATCCATGGGCAATGGCCCAATGATATCAGAATTTTGGCTCAAGACAGTTATGAGGATTCAGTTGCCCCACAGACTTTGAGGACCTATACAGCCATTCTTTCAGAGTTCATGGAATTTAGGGCATAGGAAGGGCTTCACCATGGATGGCCCATACTAACGCACTGGGTGGTGCGATAAGTGATGTCCTTGGTCCACCGCAGTTTGGGTTCCTCCACTAGCACTAGCCAGATAGCAGGCTTGTCCTACTGAAGTAGGTTGGTGGATTTCCCAGACCCATGGCGGTATTTCATAGTGCAGAAATTCTTAGAAGGGCAATCCAAGAGGGGTGGATGCAAGAGAGAAGACAAGGTACCCAGAACACTGGAAACCCTGACAAGATTAGTACAGGTTCTGTACTGGGAGGGAGGCTATTTCATTTAAAGTGGCATCTGTCACTACTTTCTCTGGCGCTTTTAAAATGAGTGAGATGGTGCCTATGGCAGCTGCGGACAGGTCCCAGAGTGTATTAAATATAACAGACTTACAACTATCTGCTGCAGCAGTGTCCCTGCACTTAACGCACTCAAAAACTGACCAGAAGAGAAAGGGAGCTTATGGGGTGAAGAAATATGCAGATGGGCGTTTGTGCCCTCTAAAGAGCCTCACTAAAAATCTGGGGCCTACAGCCACGATCGCTGTTCATTCATGGTGATGGCAGCTTCTTGACAAGGTACTAGTTCAGCATGATATTGAGAAAAGCCTTGTGCTACTGCAGTCTTGACCCCCAAAAAATATGGTACCCATTCTTTCAGGATTGGGGCAGCAATGTCAGCAGCTGCAGGGGGCTTCAGCTCACAGCAGGTGCAGGCAATAGGGTGCTGGAAATCGAGATGTTACAGGACTCACGTTTGCACCAAGGGAAAGATGGCAGGGAATGGTAAAACGTAACTAACCCAATGTTCTTGTTTGTTTCAGATACTACACAGAGCAGATTCAATATCTGGATTTGATGGCAATCTGTAGTGCACTAGACCCACAAGCAGGCAGCCAGGGCAGCAGCTCAATCTCAGGCTGTTTGCATACAGAAGCAGCATGCAGTGGATCTGCTCATGCCACTTCTGCACTCACTGACAGGCCAGGGTTGGGAGCAGACCCAGCCAATGTGGGCAAGGCTCATAAAGTAAATAAGGGGGTCATCAAGATATTCCTGGAAAAAAGGGGTTCAATCAGCCAGAAGTTTTGGGGATGATGGCATACATCTGTCAGATGGAGCTGCTAATGTACAGTATGTGCACGTATGGACTGGGCACGTGTTGTGATACCGGGCAGCAAGGTTGGGTGGGGAGCAATCAAGCTAGTTGCTGGCACTCCCTGTGGCCAATTTCCAATGCAGTTAAGAGAATAAAATGAACTCCCCCCAAAGGTAAAAAGATCTCATATTTTGGTGATGGGCTTTAGGCTCATGTAGCAGCATGACACCTTTTGGGCTTCAGGGCCCAAGTCCCCATGCAGCTGCACCCTTTGTCCCCCTGGCAGCAGGGAGGGTGCCAGGACTCGGAGAAAGCGGGACAGGCGGAGAAGAGCTACCCTGTGTTATGGGTTATACGGTAAGGAGCCCTGTAACTCCACAGTTGAGCCAATTAAATGCCTGGTATAGGAGAGTATGGGTGATGGCCTGATAGCGCCCCTTCCATGTTAAAGTTGAATAAAAATTGTGGCCTGCCACTTAATTCCATGCATATGTCTGTCCTCATGTTCCTGCTGTGTCCACATCAAATTCAGACTAGGAATACCGTGCACATTTTTAACGTTGACAGGGCGGGACTAACTAAGGGGGAACAGAGATTTAAAGAGCCAGCTCCTAAGAACCAAAGGAGCTTGCAAACAGGAGCAGGCAACAGAGGACTTTTTTTTAAAGGGAGTTCTCCAGGTGAAGGAGGAGCGACTACATGACTCTTCAGTGAGTTTGTTTGTTTGACATTGTGTGCTTACTTGCTGTGTGCCTGCTTAATTTAAATCTATAGTGTGGTCTATTGGTGGGGGTGGGGAGGGTTGCGTGAAGGAGGGTTGCGTGATGAGGCTAGCAGCCTGCTAGACAAGGCTGAGAGCTTCCCAAGGAGGCTCTAGCCGGCCATCCTTTGATCCCTAGACAAGGGGATGGGGTTACCTCAAAGAATGCATTTAAAAAGCCAGTTCCTAAGCAACCAGAGGACTTTTGCTAGGGAGTTTAGAGAAAGTTTGGTTCTTATTTCCAGATAGCCTAACAATCAGATAGTCATCTCAGCTTATACGCCAATTCCAAAGCATTATTGATTCAGCGCAGAGGCCCACTTGACGTTTGGCATAATAGATGCACGCTATGTAGTCTATCAAGATCTTGATGGACTTATTTCTGATTAGGGGAAGAAAGTGTAGGCGAGCATTTCTGACAGCCCTTAATTCCAACAGATTGATGTCCAAGCGCTGTTCCTAATGTGACCATTTGCCTTGGACTGTGTGGAGGACACAAATGTGCTCCCCATTCCAAGAGTGAAGCGTTCAATATTAACCTGACTGTACAGGGATATGGGTTAAACAGGACTCCTGCACAAACCATGGATGGATTCATCCACCAGGTAAGTGGCAACTGGTGGTTCAGTTAATGTGGAGAGACGGATAACAGAGGCTTGGATAAACAGTGATCTATTGTAGGTGTTTTTATTTTTTTCCACAAAATGTAAAAACTAAATATTTTCTGTGAAAATGCAAATTCTGCATTTTTCGGTGGCAAATGGATTTCTAGGATCACTGGTGGTAACCCCTCTTTGTGGATAGTTGAAGAAAAAGGAGGAGGAGGTAGAGCTTCTAGAATCATGAGCAGACCTCAGTACTGGGAGATGTCCAGGAGGTTACAAGGTACTGCAAGGTCCCCTGAGCATCAGAAGCACAAAAGAACTCCGTAACGGTGCTGACAATATTGGAGAGGCTGTGGGATGTACAGATGTCAGTACCACAAGGTCTTTTGGGTACCAGAATTCCTTTAGTACTGGAAGCACTACTGAACTCAATACTGATGATGTCACAGATGTCGTGAGAGACACTGATGTGGTATCAATGTTTGCATTGAAGCTGGTCTCTTGAAAGAAGTGGTCTTTAGTACTGAGCCCTTTATCACTGAGTTATGGGACTTAGATGAAGTCTTACCATGCTTCACAGTAACAGAAATACCCAGAGCCTCATTAGCATTCCTCTCGGGGCTTGGGGTTTCCGGTGACAATCTTTTTTGAAGAAAAACACACTGATGTTTTGCTCTTCTTATCACCTGTCTTATGCTTGGAGTGGGAAGCTCTCAGTACCTCAGTCAAGGAGAGTGCTGGAGACCAGGGTTTGGTGTTGTCTTCCTCTTGGAAGTTCTTGGTGACCCTGGTCTCGATAACAATGATGCACTGACAGACGAGGAAGGTCCCTGTACAGGTGGGTTCTCCAAACCCGGGTCTGAAGCCGGTCTTCAAGCAAAAGAACAGCTTTGTTACCAGACAACTGCTGCAGACAACTTCAGATCCAAAAGCAGGGTACTCTACTTCTCCCACATCAACAACTATAAAGATTCTTTGAGGTAAATTATACCCTCAGTCACATCTGTGTAATCCCATTGCCCTCAACAGATTTCCAGAGAGCTGATGCAAGTTTAGTAAACAATTCTGTTGAGGGTGTCTATGGAGGACTAGAACCCAACTCACTTTCTTTCAGTTAGAGTGGTTCTCCAGTGCAATGAGAAATAAAAAACAGTAAATATTTACTTTAGACACTGAAGCAAGCAGATACATGACTCCAAATACACATGAGGAACAGGTCTGTTGGGTTAGAAAGTGCCATTTTTACCTAGTCAGTTTTCTGAAAAGCAGCACCACACTATAAATTCCCCTGTTTAGGTTCAAAAGTACTCAACTTGCATTTTAACAGCTGTAATAAATTTACATTAGCTTGAGTGCTATAACTTAAATTTTAATACAGCCTCTACACTGGTGATTGTACAGATGGGGTTTACTAGGCTACAGTCCAAACACATTTTGTTCAAGACACTAGGGAAAACTCACCTTCAATGCAACGTGTTTGAAAGGGAGGATAATCACTGAGCTGTCATTTAAAATAAGACAAGATCAGTTCCTGCTGAGAACACATGCTTGTTCAGGACTTGTTACAGGTAAACCTCAGAATCGAGAAAAATATTTCCAAGAGTGTCTGCACATGCCCACATTGGAACAGATTAAGAAATGTCTGGCTGATGCAGTAAAGGATACTTCTCTAAAGCAATCCACATTCCTCTCTTAGGACATAAATTTTATACAAATAATACGTGCTAACAACCAAAAAATAAGGTGTCAACAACTTTTTGGTTTGCTATATTATTAAATATAAAGTTTGTACCATCTACAGTGTAGCAGAAAGATATAAGCTCACAAAAGTGATTTTTCATGCTATTCAGGCCAAATTCCAACAGCTTAGCTTGCAAAGTCTCAAACGATTCTGAACTATCAGAGGCCTTCAAGAGACTTGGAAATACTCTTGTCAGCCAAACAGTCATAAACAAAATAAATTAAACAAACCAAATTTTAAATATGATAGTATCTACAGTTACAGTGAACCAAAGCAAACTACAAAAAACTATGTCTAACACAGCATGATAATTTTAGCAAGCTAACGTACAAAATATCAGACATTTTCATTCATCAATACATGTACATCGGGACAGAGATTAAAAAAAAGATGTGATCTTTAAGAAATTTTATTTAGGTTCCAAAGTCCCTGACATAGTGCATAGAAGCAATGATGTATGCCACACAGTTTTATGACAAAACTTAGATTATACGTAATAATCAATGGCTTCTTAAATATTCTGTCTAAATTCACTTAAGTTAACAATTATATAAATCTTCTGCATTTGACACTAAAAGTTGCTATCTTGTGCATAGACTCTTGCTAGGTCCTAGGGTTGCCAACTTTCTAATCACACAACACCCTTTCTTTGAGGCCCCGTCCCATGCTAACTCCATCCCCCGTCCCATGCTAACTCCATCCCCCGTCCCTCCATCGCTCACACTACCCCACCTCACTCACTTTCACCACATAGGTGCAGGGAGTTGGGGAGTGGGAGGGGTCAGAGCTCCGGCTGGGGGTGCAGGCTCTGAGGTGGGGCCAGAAATGAGGGGTTCAGGATGCAGAAGGGGGTTCCCAGCCAATGGGAGCTTTGGGGGTGGCACTCAGGGCACGAGCAGTGCGTGGAGCTTCCCTGGCCGCCCCTGCACCTAGGGGCCGCAGGAAGCCCACCTTAGCCCAACCAGACTTTTAGCAGCCTGGTCAGCAGTGCTGACTAAAACCGCCAGGGTCCTTTTTCAGTCGGGAGTTCCGGTCCAAAACTGGACGCCTGGCAACCCTACTAGGTCCACTTACGTAAGCATTTAGTATATCCTGCTAACAAAGAATACATTTAGATTCCTGCTTGCAGTGGATGATGCCTAGATGGTGGGGGTGGATAAGTGCTGCACCCCTATCAAAAGAGACTTAGGCATTAATCCAGCCTCCAAAAACCCTTCTATAGCAGTTCCTGAAAGCCTATGCGTCTCGTAAGCAGCTCATAAGATGTCAGGCAAATTCACCGCCCCACAGAATATGCATCTTTGGTGGCTGATTTTTTTTAAAAAACACTGCTGGACTAACAGCTAGTTTGGTATGAGGCCTCTATTTTGGCTATGAAACTAGAATGAAAGACAGAAGTTTCTGGGAGTTTCTCAGCAAGCCAGGCTAACCCTGCAGAACTAGAATAAAGCTGTAGTTTTTCAACAGAATGCCGCTAGGATTCCCATTCTTTGGTGAGGAAGGCCTTGTAAGTACCTAGATATTTGACTACTTTACATCAACTGGGGAATTAAAGGGAAAAAAATACACTGAAGCTAAGCATTCACATGCCTCCAGAAACATCCCAAAAAGAGGAAGACTCTCAAACAAACAGAGAGGCTTGATCCACCTGCAAACAGCAAGAGCGATGTAGCACAAAAGCAGCCATTACAGATGGATCCTTTGGAGATGAGGGATATTCCTACTGCTCTACAGAAAATCTCGTGAAGGATTTGGGCTACAGCAGTGCTAAGTGCTCTAGGTCAAAACAGGTCATAGACCCAGAAAATAAACATTTCTGAGAAATGAGCAGGGGAGGGGCCGCACATTTTTTAGCGCTGCCTGGGGGAAACACCCCTCTGATTGGTTGCTTTCCCTACTTGCTTGGGTACTCTTCCCAGGAAGCAATCAGGGCTGCTGCAGGAATTGCTCACCCCTCTCCCCAATAACCTGACACCATTCTCACAGGAAGGGACTGAGAGGAGGAAAAGCTGAGCCATGCAGAGCAGGTCTGCTCTTTTTCTCCATCTTCCCCCTCCTGTGAAAGACAGAACATTCCTTTGCTCCTTCCCCCCCCACCACCCCTCCCACTCTGAAACACCCAAGGACAGGGGAGGGGACCCCTCTGAAGCCTTCTCCTTCCCCCCAGGCCTGGAGAGGGCTGAAGAACCTCAGGAGCTGCAGAGGCAAGGTTGGCGGGGGCAGAACTGATGTGGGGGTTGGAACGCAGAATTAACTGCTGGGCAGGGGGGATGGTAAGATGTAAGGCTGATGATACACCCCCATATATACTTTTCTCAGATCACTCTGAACACTGATCACATCTTTGGGACTAGCTTTCCTCTCAGTAACTCCCACCCCAGTACCATTTTATCCAATGAGGGACTTCACCTGCAAGTGACAAATGCTGAAAGCAGGAAACAGTTATTGATCCACAGAAATCAGAGGAGGACAATATTACCACCTCATCCTCCATTAAATGAAATCACAGAACCCCCTTTTCCCAGTTCATTTAAAAAAAAAAAAACCCACACACACCTCCCTCACTTATTTCTTTATCTGGATTTAAAATATATTTAAATTAGACTGAAACAAACATCTTTTGTTTTACTCTCATAGTGTTTCTTGGATATTTTGCTGCCAATTATTTTTTTGCTTTGTAAATTTAGCTCCTGTGAGAGTTAGTAAACTATAATAAATGGAGAACATGACACCCCACAAGAACCAAAACAAAGAAATTGAGCTGAGACAGGACTTTTGTCAAACTGTTTAAACTCTTGAGATATGGGGTCCCCATGGGAGGGAGTTTTTATTAACCCCTATTTAAGTTCAGTAAGCAAATAAAGATTTTCCTTATCCAAATGCTATTAAGATTTGATGCCCTCATCTCCATTCCCCTTTAATTATAGTTTGTGTGTTCTTAAACATCTTTGAGGCCTTCCAGAGGCCACCGATAAAACCAGAAAAGACTGAATTTAGCATTCATGATCTTTCAAAATGTGAAATCACATGTTAAATCTCTCATACCTTCTTTATACTATTATATAAAAGAGCAAAAAAGGACGTAGGCCAATTTTTAAAAAAAACTTGTTTGCAGGTGATTTTTAAGAAATAGTAAACAAGGTTTTCATTAACTGCTGTTCCAAGTCAGTAATTGGCTGGCCCAGGAGTAGACATTGGGACCAACATTAAATAATGTCCACTTACTCCTCTACATAATTAATTTAAGACTACAAAGTTTTCATGTTAAAACTAAATTGATTATTTGAAACTACAAGTATAAAAGATTGTCATATTCAAGATGCATTTCAAGGCACTGGAGTTCTGGCAGCACAATGGCAAATTAAATTAATTTCAGATACATACAGAATACTACAAATACAGATGGCTTGAAAAAATACCACCACCCTGAAGGTAAAGTTGGGCATAGGAGGATTTTATGGCTGCTGAAGATCAGAAGACGGTCAGTCAATTAAAATTATGAAGCTGTTTATATGACCCTTATCACAGTAATTCAGCGCTAATTTGAAATTTTGTAGTTCTCAATCCCTGAAGTTCAATGCTTCCTCTCCTTCAAGCTCAAGTTTTAAGGAGTTAAGAGTCTTGTTTTTCCCTTGTATATTTTTCAACTCAAAGCAATTCTTGTTTGTTTGCAACAACTGCTGGATTTCAATACAGGCCTATTTTGTTGGCTCATATCCTGATATTTCCTCTCAGATCGGTTCTCAAATATATCAGGAATAGTAGTGAACTCCTTTGTAGTTCCTGACCTGCACAGGCAGAATTTTCCACAGGCTTAGCACTGCAACACCTAAGGTAAGAAATAGTTTAGAATTTGGCTCTCAAGGACCCAAGTTCCTACCCAAAGACTCCCCATTTAAGCTGGACAAGTCTATCTTCCTCACGTCTTCTCCAAAGTGGTGCCTAATGACTTACTCAAGGTAATAGAAATCAGAACAGGGAAATGAAGGTGTTGTAGCCAACATTCTTCTTGCCTCAAATATTCTGGACCTATTGCAGATAATCATGTAAAAGGAAAAGGCATTGCTTTGCAAAACGGTTCAATGACAACACTGCCATTTCTATCCTATAAATACCCCTTCTCAATGAGACAAAAAACATGGATTCAGTCTCTTTCCCCAAGAAGGAATGCACATTGAACAACATATGGATGCAGCAGTGAGGAAAGTAAGGGGCAGGGAATCCCGTGTGAAAGTGAGGTGGCTAATTTGAAAATAATGAAAGGAAATACATGTGTAAAAAAAAAAAAAAAGTAACTGGACTGAAGAACTCATTGCCAGTGGATATTGTAGAAGCCGATAACTTAGCAATATTCAAAGATGGATTGGGTTTTGATATGGATAACAAGACTATCCAGAGTTCTAATAATTCATACAAAGTATTTGCTGGGATGAAGACAAATCCTAAATGATTTGGGACCATCATGGGGGACAAGGGGCAGATTATCCCACATCTGCTTACCGCAGGGTTTTTTTGCACCTTCCTCTGAAGCATCTAGTGTTGGCCACTGTCGGAAACTGAACGTTGGACTAGATGAACCATTGATCTGATCCATTATGGCAACTCCTATGTTCCTAGCTCGTATGGAAATGTTATAGAGGAACAGTGCCCCTCTACTGTCCATGTGGAGCACAAGGTCCCCTTAAGCAGAATCAGACTATTAAACAAAGGTTCCACTCTTCCTGCAGGAAAGCATTAGTGGTAGAGCAGTGGGAAACAGGATATTTTGGCTAGAGAAGTGCAATGCAGACAGACAATAGGGTCAGGGACCCCCAGAGCCCTCCCCACCATCACAACCAACATGTAAGGTAGGGGGTTTCCACCAAGGAAGTAGTCTATAAGAAGTGCCCAATTCTCCTTGTAAAGCACCAGTGCAGCAGAGGTGAGGTGACCATCTCTCTGTTTTAGGCATCTGCCCCAGGCTCACAGCCAGGTTAGCAAAACCTAGAGGTTTTCCTGGCTTTTGCTCAGCCTGGAACAGAAGGGCATGGTCACCTGTCTGTTCCCATTTTATCCTCTTAGTCGCTAACCACAACCTCCTCTCAGGTCACACTGAATTCCCCTTTGACACCTACATCCCAGAAGTGCCCCACTGTTTCGAACTCCTGCAGGAGGAAAGAACTATGGTAATGAGAATTCCCCAAACCATTCCTGTATGTCCCAGACCTCATGCTGCTACCTTGCGTCCCACTAGTCAGTCTACCTCCAACGTTCCCCATTCCCAGCTACCCTTCACTATATTCTTCCTTAAACTTTTTGCTTTTCATGACTCCTCCGTCAGTCTCAACCCACAGATTCCAGCTGTATCCAATCTCCCCAACACACATTTCTAGGCCCTGTGCCTAGTTCCTCCCAGCTTCCTCTACCCTCAATAGCCAGGTTTTCCTTTGTACCCCTGGCTCCTCACAACTCAACTGGCTCCCAGCCAACCCTTTGATGAACTGCAACCTAAATTTTCATTCTGGTTTACTCATGTCAGATGACTTGAGGAAATCTCACCTTTGCTTTGCTGTGGCACTGCTGGGAAGGATAAGGAAAGAAAAGAGAGTTGGTCTTCCCCCACCTTCCAGTCCGTCAGCTTCCAAACTCCTTCCATGTTCACTCCCCTGACTTGCACCCAAACCCTCCCTACTGCCACACACCAGCATGTCAGATTTCCATCATGCCATCCCCCTCACAATGGCAGGTGTCCTGGCTTTTAGTTCTGAAAACTGGTGTCCTCCCACGCCACAGGTCACGATCAGAATGAGTGCTGCTATAATGGGTATTACACTGCTACTTACATTGTTACTCAGCAATCTGGGTGCAGATGTTTTTAATACCATGATAGTTAGCTCCATATTCAAACTTCCCATCCAAAGAATGCATGTATTTTGCTCCCTATATATTGTTATGGCTTGCATAATTTGCTAAATATACTATGTAAATTTTATACTGAATCACAGACAGTGAATTAAAAGCAGCTAGGAACAAATCACTTGCTTTACAAAGCATTCATGCTTTTAAATGCTCGTCATTACTATGGGAGATTAAAATACACCCTCTAGTGGTCCACCATACAACTGCATACATTTCAAAAAATTGCACACATTTAGGTACTATTTTAAACAGCATATTTTTAGGGTGGATTACATGAAATCATTTAAGGCAAACTTTGAGCCAGACATTTCACAGAATGTATTTATACTGTAGTTTAATTCTTTCCACTAAGCCCAAAAACTTGAAATCTAACTTGCTGACACAGCACTTTTAATACAGCCTGACTTTATTTCTCAATTATTTTTAAAATGTTTTAAACAGGAATTTCTGCTCCAGTTGGGTACCCATTCTTTGGGCTGGCCTGAGGGCAAACACCAAATATGTTCAGATCCTCCCTTCCACTCCAGCCTGACACCTTGCAATTCCAATCTACTTTCAGTTTCATATCTGCAATAGGTTAACACTCCCCTGCAGAGAGCATTCAGAATCAAGGTCACTGAAATGGACTAACCACAAAATATGTTAAAGTGAATGGGAGACGGGGGGAAATAAACTTGCTTTTTATCCTCTAAAAGATTGGTGGTACTTGCCACAGTAATAAGGGCAAAATTTTCAGGTTGATTGTGTGTAAGCTATTTGAGAATATTTGCAGGTTTTTTTAAATTCCTTTAATATCAACCAGTTTCCCCAACCCAGTGACCTATTACAAAGGGCTTATCAGAAAGCAAGAGAGAGAGATTGTCCTGCACAAGAAGCTCTATGGTAACATTCTCCAGTTAATTTAAATAAAATCATTTGGCACAGAGTGCGCGCAAGCAAGGCCTTTTCTTGTTGTGTTTTGTTATTATTAGCAAAAAGCTAGTTAAAGTTCTGATTCTGAAGTTATTTTCTTGAACTTAATTTTGAAGTCTTCCTAAAGGGACATGATAAAAAAATGTATTAAGACTCATTTTCAGAGTAAAATTACAGGAATTCAGTTTATTTAGCCTAGCAAGATGCTCACACAAGATGGTCATATAAAATGATTAGCATAGTAATTACTCTTCACTCAGTCTACATTGAAATAAAAAGTTAAAGGATAATAATTTTAAATGGCTTATTAGGACAAAAATACCTTTGAAGTAAATCTATGCATCCAGTCCTGTCACAAACAAAAGCAAATGCCAAAAATAAAACTGAAAACTAGAGAGAACATTTTCTCTAATCCTTCAATTCCTGAAATTTTGCATGTTACTTAATAAATAGCAAGAAGTTTTCAGATAGAAGCATGATTTTTAAGTTGACATGACTTTCTGAAAGCAGCATTTAAATGCAAGACTTACTCCTTTGGACCAACAATTCGTCAATGTATTCTGAAGTTTTATGAAGAAGAAAGTCTTTAAAGTAATACTGCATTAAACTATTAAAATATGTTTAATAACCCTTACAAAGAATCAGATGCATCAAATATATAATAAAATAATCATAAAAAGGTCCAGCAGTCCAAGGGCCCAGTCCTGATCCCACTGACGTCAATGAGAAGTTTCCTGGAATTTAATCCTGGATTAATTAAAAATAATCAAAACAGGATTGGACCCCAAAACTTCAAGATATTTAGGCATCTAGATTTAAGTTTTGTTGTTGTTTTTTTAAAATCAGTGGCAAATCATAAATGTGACTCTGAAGGTCATGAAATTCTTACCTCACATGTAGAATAAATTAAAAAAAAAATGTATACATCTACATCAGAGAAAACGGGAAACAGATGTGTTGTGACACAGAGCAGAATAATAGAACCATTCTGCTAGCAGATGAGATTGACAAAGCAGACAGTAAAATGTACATTTCAATTTAAAATCGAGCAGTTCCACAGCAAAGCAAAGGGGAGATTTCCTCAAGTCATCTGACATGAGTAAACCAGAGAGGTTTACTAAAAAAATAATGTAAGCTGTGTAAAGAGATTACTGCATTTAGCAATGGAGAACTTGATACTTATAAGAACATAAGAATGGCCATGCTGGGTCAGACCAAAGGTCCATCTAGCCCAGGATCCTGTCTTCCAACAGTGGCCAATGCCAGGTGCCCCAGGGGGAATGAACAGAGCAGGTAATCATCAAGTGATTCATTCCCCAGCTTCTGGCAAACAGAGACTAGGGACAGCATCATTATAAGTTAATTGATTTTAAAAAAAACTACAGTAGTGTATACAAAGTACTTTGGATTAAAGTAATTAATGCCAACAATTTCCTTAGGAGTTGATATTTCAGAAAGTGCAATCAACTAAGTGTGTCCCACAATGCAGTTGGAATTTGGGTCATGATTGCAGGATTCTGAAATTTCTATAAAAACTAGAGATGCTTTGTAGTATTATGTACAGAGTTTTGAGGGATTGCATAGAAATTCTAAACATAAATCATTCTGTCTGCTGGGTTCCTTGAGCATAACATTGAAAAAAAATCTAACCCAGATTTTCCATGGGGGGAGGGATAGCTCAGTGGTTTGAGCATTGGCCTGCTAAACCCAGGGTTGTGAGTTCAATCCTTGAGGGGGCCCACTTAGGAATCTGGGGCAAAATGGGTACTTGGTCCTGCTAGTGAAGCCAGGGGGCTGGACTCGATGACTTTTCAAGGTCCCTTCCAGTTCTAGGAGATGGGATATCTCCATTAAAATAAAAATAAAATAATAATATAAAAAAGGTATTCAAAAACTTGGGGAGCTGGCAAACAGGGAAGTCTCACACAAACTGAATGTGTCATAGATGAAATGAGGTGATCTAACTCTGCCAGTTATTAAACTTTATATTATCTCACCCCATGACATTGTAATACAGTTTCCAAATGCTCTGTACAATTACTATCACCTTGTTATAAACTGTATGAATCCACTGCTCCATGCTGCAACTTCTCTATTATCCCTTTTTAATCTGTTTAAAAAAATTCATTTTTAGCTCCTCATGGACCATCCTCAAGAGAGAGTACATTCAGAATCAAAATCCTCCCTCTGCTAATCACTGAACAGCCCATTTGGGAATAGCAGTCTTAAATCTAACCAACCAACCCAGGATATCCATAGCTCATGAACTGAGTTGCTCCCAAATTAAGGTGAAATCTAAGGTATCTATTTTTCATCTGGATAAATATCGTGATTTTATTGAGTCAATGGTAGCCATTACCGCCTAATTTAAGTTTGGCTCTGAAGTTGACAATCAAGGTCTCTAAAGGTTTCAATGTTTGACAGAGAACAAGTTCTATACATGGTTGTGGTTGTAATAGTGGATATAAGGACAGATAAGTCTATGAATATAAATATGGAATGAAAGTTGGGTAGGACATACCAAGAGGTCAAATACATACCCTATCATTGCCCACTCTGAGACCAAACATTAGCTAGATACTTCTGGACTTCAAGCGCTGCTCAACTAACTTAACAGACTCTGCAAACTAACAAATGGAGATGTCAACATTCTGGTCCCCCTCTCCCCCCCAAAAAAATCCCTCCCCGCTTTGTATGAAGTCTACATCTGTACTATTCAAGCTCTAAACTTCACCACACTGCCAGACAAACTGTACTTCTTAGTCCATGAAAATTACTCTTTAAAACAGCTCTCTCCTTTATCCCTGAAAGGCCAAGACCCTACCTGTAAGTAAGTAAAAAAACAGGACATCTTCTACATAAATGCTGAAATCACCCCTAAGAAACAATCTAGTCACATTCTCTCTCATGAGTTTCTACAAGATATATCATAGCCCAGTGGTTCTCAAACTTTTTTTGGCAGACCACCTGAAAATTGCTGAGGGTCTCAGCGGACCACTTAATGATCTTTCCAAATGTTGTTTGTACCGTTAGCTAACTATTGTAAAGCGCTTTGGATAAAAGTACTATATAAAAATAAAATAAAATAAAAAAAAACCTTTTTTTTGTTCTGCAAATAAAAGCACACAACTCATTTTAATATCAGTAGTCTTACCTTTCTAATGCAATGGATGTGCCCTCTCTCCCCCGCTGTGGCAGCTCCCGAACTGGGGCTGGGAAGGAGGGCGGTCTCTCCCTCTCTCTTCCGCCGTGGCAGCCCCTGAGCTGGGGCTAGGACGGAGGGCTGTCTCTCCCCTGCAGCCGCAGCCTGGAGCAGGGGAAAGTCGTCTCTCTCTCGCCACTTCAGCCCTACACGTCTCAAATTCCCACACCCCCTCTTCTCACCCCACTGCCCCCTCCCACCTACTCCCTATTCCCCCCCCAAGGCCACCATCTCACCTTACATGTGCATCTTCTCCAGGGTCCAGTCACCTAATTAGTGGAGCCATGCCAGCACAGCTCCACTAATTGAAGGGCCACCCACCTATTCTCATGTGCGGCCACCCACGCACGCACCTTAGAGGGAACTATCCGTGGACCACCTGAATGGAGCTCGCAGAGACAGCTTGAGAACCTCTGCCATAGCCAATATATACCAGTATAAATATCACCTCTCTGTTTCTACTTATCCACTTTCCTCTTTTCATAGAATCATAGAAAAGCAGAGCTGGAAGGAACTTCATGAAGTCATCCAGCCCATGCACTGAGACAAGTAAACCTACACCATCCCTGACAGGTGTTTCTCCCACCTATTCTTTAAAAACCTCCAATGATGGGGAATCCACAATCTCCCTTGGAAACCTATTCCAGACTTTAACTACCCTTATAGTTAAAATATTTCTTAATATCTAACCTTAACATTTCCCTTGCTGCATTCCTTCTTGTTCTACCTTCCGTGGACATGGAGAACAATTGAGCAAAGTCCTCTTTATAACAACCGTTAACATATCCGAAGACTTAACAGGTCCTCCCTCAGGTCTTCTTTTCTGAAGACTAAACATGCCCAATTTTTTAACCTTTCCTCATAGGTCAGGTTTTCTAAACCTTTTATCATTTTTGTTGCCCTTCCTTGGACACTCTCCAATTTGTCCACAAATTTCCTAAAGTGTGGTGCCCAGAATGGTCTCACCAGTGCCGAGTAGAGCGGGACAATTACTTTCTTTGTCTTACATACAACACTCTTGTTAATATACCCCAGAATATTAGCCTTTTTCACAACTGCGTCACACTTTTGACTCATTCATTACCACTATAACCTCCAGATCCTTTTCAGCACTACTACAACCTAGTCAGTTATTCCCTGTTTTGTAGTTGTGCATTTGAGGTTTCTTTCTAAGAGAAGTACTTTACACATCCTTTACTGAATTTCATTTTGTTGATTTCAGAGAACTTCTCAATTTTATCAAGATCATTTTGAATTCTAATCCTGTCCACCAAAGTGCTTGAAACCCCTCCCAGCTTGGTGTCATCTGCAAATTTTATAAGCACACTTTCCACTCAATGTCATTAATAAGAGCATTGACTAGTATCAGACCCAGGACTGACTCCTTGAGGACCCATGAGATATACCATCCCAGTTTGACAGTGAACCATTGATAACTCGTCTTTGAGTACAGTCTTTCAACCATTTGTGCACTCTTAGTAATTTCATCTACACCACATTTGCTTATGAGAATCTCACATGTGACTGTCAAAATCACTACCAAAAACCAAGATGTATCATGTCTACTGCTTCCCTGCTTCATTAGACGAGTAACCCTATTAAAAAGGGAAATCAGGTTGGTTTGGCATGATTTGTTCTGGACACATACATGCTGGCTATTTCTTATAGCTCTAATATCCTCTAGGTGCTTACAAATTGATTGTTTAATAATTTGTTCCCTATATATGTTCCAGGGCTATATTTGCCCTTCTCTGGAACCTCACCCTTCCTCCCAGAGTTCTCAAAAAAAATCACTAATGATTACGAGATAGCTGCCGCTAGTTCAGGGCCAGGCAAACTTTTTGACCTGAGAGTCGCATCGGGTTTCGTAAATTGTATGGAGGACCGGTTAGGGGAGGGAGTCGTGGCCCAGCCCCCACCTCCTATCTGCCCCATCCAACCCCCCCCTGGACCCTGATGGCCCCTCTGGGACCCCTGCCCCATCCACACAGCCCCACTCCCTGTCCCAACTGCCCCCAGACTCCTGCCACCCCATTCTACCCCTCCTCTCACTCCTGATGCCCCATCCAACCACTCCTTCTCCCTGTCCCCTGACTACTCCCAGAACCTGTCCCCTGATTGCCCCCTGCTGCCCCATCCAACCCTCCCTCCTTCCTGACTGCCCCCCCGACCCCTGCCCCCATTCAACCCCATTTCCCCCCAACCGCCCCGCCCTCTATCCACACCCCCGACCACCACCCCTAACTCCCCTATCCAACCCCCCTCCCCTGCCCCCTTACCGCGCTGCCTGGAGTACCGGTGGCTGGCGGCGCTACAGCTGCGCTGCCAGCCTAGAGTTAGGCCACGCTGCCACCACTGCCACCACGCTGCAGCACCACCACCCAGTGCATTGCGCCGGAGTGAGTGAGCTGAGGCTGCAGGGCAGAGGGGACTGCGGGGGAGGGTCTGGGGGCTAGCCTCCCCGGGCCAAAAGCTCGGGGGCCAGGCAGGACAGGCCTGCGGGCCGAATGTGGTCCATGGGCCGTAGTTTACCCACCCCTACGCTAGTTCCTTTAGTATCCAAGGATGAATTTCCACAGGATCTGCCAACTTTAGTACATCTATTTCTTCTAAATGTTCTTTCCCTATTCTGGGTTGTATTCGGTCCCTCTTGCTGTTAATATTAATCATGTTATGCATCTGGTCATAATTAACCTTTTGAGCGAAGACTGAAACAAAATAGACATTAAACAGCTCTAACTATTTTTTAACCAGTTCTCTCCTCTACCCCTGTCCCCACTCCTCCTCTTTTTCCCCTAGTATTTTATAGTTTTTTTCAAGTTCCCATCAAATAGGAGTAAAAAACAGTCACTGTAGTACACAACTATCTTGTATACTACGTTAGTCTCAGTTTCCTTTTGCTTATGTACATAAGATATTTACCTTTGAGTAACTTGTAAGTAGATTGTTAAAGAACTACTTTGTAAAGATTGAAATTTCTCATGAAAATTGGTCATGCTTTTAAACTTTTCAAGTCCTCATTTTCTGTTCAACTGTCATCCTCATTTAAAAGGCTTTAGATTTTAATATACATTCATATTTCACTATGTAAAAAAAGCAACTACAGATCATCAAAACAAAACAATATGCTGGGGACATATTTTCTCTAAATAATGTTTTTAATAGCCTAAAAATCTGTTTAGAAACTCACAAGGGAGACACTAGCATGAACAAAAGCATGAGGGGCCACTACTAATCTAAGGAAGCCTCTATTTCCCTTCTTCCTTCCTCCCGCCCATTGCCTTTCCCTCACTCCATTTCTCCTCCCCAATTCAGCACAAGGCCAATAGAAGTTCTATATGTTGTCTTAATTTATCACCCTCCTACAGCTGCAGGATTTCGTCAGGCCTTTTGATTGGCCAGGCTGCCATGGGCTTCTATGTGCACCATGTCATGTGCTGACTATTAATGAATGCTGAGGGACCACAAAGCCTCATTTCAGAATGCCAGGACACTGATCAAACTCCATTGTACTCAGGATATGCTGAAAAATCCAGCCCCTAAAATAGGCCCACTTCAAGTCCAGCATTCTGGCTATTCTAAACAGGAAAAAATAGGCTTTTCCATGCTACTTCCTGTATGTTTTTGTTCTCTTTTCTCCACTGTAGCAGCTTTAATGTGGTGCTTTAAAACTAGCCTAGAGGATGGACATGTGGCTCAAACTGCTATGGCACAAGTCACCTAACACATGGTGCTGCAAAGTGCCAAGGTCTGCACAAAGACTGATGATTATTGTTAAGCTCTTAAAGGCCTAGAGAGAGAAACGAACACTGGATGCTCTGCTGTCTCCATGAAACGTCTCAGCCAATTTAATTACATACAAAACACCTCAATTCCCTAACTTCCTTAGCTGAACTTTTTATAGAATGTAATATGTTGGCTTGTGCCAGCTGACCTAGAATATATCATAAATGTTTACTCAGGTTTGCAGTGGTGAAGAGGGAATTTCATGACAAATTTAGGGGAGGCGAAGGGCCTAAGTCACCACTTTCCAAAGAATAAGCTTTTGTTGGCTGTAAATGATTGTTGGATTGGATGCCTATAAGATCCCACAGCTGGTGTTAGGTAAGGGTTCCTGCTAATTGGTGATCCTGTCTTGGCAGGTTGAGGGTTGTGTGTGACAGGTGGGGGAGTGTGCCTCTCCCCTCACAAAACATACAGAACTAAATCGCCAAGTGAATGAAGTGGTGGAGCAGCCACCCAAGCAGCAAAGCATAGTGTAGATAGTGAGGTAGCCGGAAAGGAAAAAAAGAGTAGCAGTTTTGCCAACTCTCAATTTTATTTCAAGTCTCACAATAATTAGTGTTTTTTCTTAAAGCCCCAGATCCTGGAGTCATGTGATCACCTGAGACTCTCAGCTTACATTTATTTTAAATGAAATTTCTAGCCCTCATAGTTGCAAAGAAAGGCCTGAAAAATACTCCGGGTTTTTTGGAACTTGACAATACTGGACTGATGAGATGGAATAAATAGAGTGAAGATGAAACTAGCAGCAGCAGGGAGGAAACGGTTGTCCCCACAGTATTGTACTGATGGGTGTTTATTTCTCAAATCTGTGGGAGCAAGCCAGTGTGTACTCTCACCTAATCCCCCTACTGGCCCCAACCCTCCAACTGAGAAACACTGAGCTAACGGACCAGCTGCTTGCTAACTTATCTGGTAGACAGAACTCAAAAATACACAAACAGACCTGAAATTCTAACTGTGCTAAGACTGATGCTAGGTTTTTTTTAAAATGATTTTGCTTAGGATGCTCATTCTGTCTTTAATCATTCATCTAAAATAGCTTTACTGGAAAAACAATTCCTCAGACTAATTAATGATCAATAGTAAAATCTGAATACCTGCTTTAACAATCATGTTTAAGAAAAAAAACCAGCCCAGACTTTGTCCGCCACCAAAAAGGTCTAACTTGAGAACTTCCTCATTTACAAAGTTCCAGTAGTACCAGACAAGTAGAGCAGCCTCAGACACAAATCAATCTTAGTCTGTTGTATATTTTTAGACTAATGGATACACAATTCACCACACTGATTATATACAATATTACACACAAAAAACTAATGTGAAAACACATTAAGGTTGCAAAATCAAACACTCCAAAACAGGGCCGACTCCAGTGTTTTTGCTGCCCCAAGCGGCGGAAAAAAAAAGGAAAAAAAAAAAAAGCCGCGATCGGCACTTCTACCGCCGCCACTTCATTCTTCGATAGCAATTCGGCAGCAGGTCCTTCCCTCCGAGAGGGACCCGCCACCGAAGAGCCGGGTGTGCCACCCGTTTCCTGCGCTGATGCAGGGCCGCCCAAAGGATTCAGGGGACCTGGGGTCTTTGGTGGCGGGGGGCCCCCCCGCCGCCAAATTGCTGCCGAAAACCCGGTGCTTCGCGGCGGGTCCCGAAGAGGAAGGATCCCCCCACCACCGAATTGCCACCGAAGACCCGGAGCAAAAGACGCTCCGGGGGCCCGGCCCCACGAGAGTTTTCCAGGGCCCCGGAGCGAGTGAAGGACCCCACTCCAGGGGCCCAAAAAAAAAAACTCTCGTGGGGGCCCCTGCGGGGCCCAGGGCCTGGGGCAAATTGCTCCACTTGCGCCCCTCCCCCCCGCCCGGCCCTGCGCTGGTTCCTGGAGCTGGCCCAGACTCCAAAGTTAGGAAATGCCAGAATGAAGGTTGATGTATGTGCACATGCATTATGACACAGTTGTTAAGTTATGTCATCACTCATCAGATACTATTATTTCCTCAGTACCTCTGCCTCAGTCAGTGCACAGGATGGATGGTGCTCACTTAAAATAAAATATTGAATAGCTGCTCATTATCTTCATTGTTCAATATGCAGCCCCAGGCCTTATTTATTGCACACTATTCAAACCCTGCAATGAAATAAAAAAATTCGTTTCCTCAAGGGGTTTTCTACAGCACAAAGTATCTCAGTGCTTACAAATATTAATTTGTTTTCACAATACTCCAATGAGATAAAGGGGGTATTATCCTCATTTGACAGATAGGAAACTGAGCCACAGTCCTCTGATTTCTCATCCCAATCATGTCCCCCTCTAATCAGTCCCAAATTGTGCAGTCTCTTTTCATATGGAAATCTTTCCATGCATCTAAAAATTCTGTCATCCTTCTCTATACCTCTTCTATCATATCACTGCATCCCAAAATATATAAGATAAGTACAGAGTGTACCATTCCTTTACATAACAGCATGATATTTTACATCCCATTCTTTACACGTACAAACCTTTTGGTTTTTGTTGCATGTTAAGAAGTGTTTTAGTGATTTTTTCCCACAGTGACAACCAGATTCTTCTCTTGAGCAGTTATAGTTGCCTTAGACCCCAACAATGTGTCTCAGGGGTTTGGTGTTATTCCTTTCAAATGCATTAGCTTGAATTTTTCAATTTATTTCATTTTATAAAACTGAAGAATTCACGCCTATATTTGTACTCGTCCTATTCCACATGCATTAATGCTTTCAACAAGTATACAGATCATGGAGCTGTAATTTCTGTGCAAGATTCTGATTTCTACTTTAGTACCCACTGAATCTGCAGTTCTCTTCAACACCAACCCAGCCAATTTCAGGCTTCCTTTAATTTTTTTAATTCAATTGGTATTAGACAATCTTTTAGGATGCAGTTATGCTCAGCTAATTTGATTACCCATACCCAGAGCAAATCAGACTGTTTTTATAAGACTGAGGTTATCAGTGAATGCCTAACCCTTTTACTGAACTGGATTAGAGTTGATAAAATATTTATCAATAGCATACTTAAACAACAACAATAATAACAAAAAAAGAAAAGAAAAGGACATGGCTGAAGTTCTAAAATGTCTGTGCTTTAGTGTATGAAGAAAGACAACAGCATTATTTTCATATTGTTTAATTTTGACAGCCAGACTCCCTCTTGCAACAGAACTGAAAATATTAAAAACTTGATTTAAAACACACACTACATTCACCTTAGGATCATTTTAGAATCTTTGAACAAGTCTTGAAGGAATAAACTAACATCTACTAACCATATGCTAACTTGAAAAGTTGGCACATGGGAGAACCATACAATAAGCAGAGTCCTGAGGCAATACCTTGGTGACATCTACAATTCCAATCCAAGTTGGTGGGAAGGAGATGTTGGCTAGTTAGTGTTGATCAAGTAGTAAAAACATCACTTAATACTTCCACAAATAATTAAGAAGTTTATGCTGCTGTTTGTAAGGTCTAACAACCAGTCTATTAATGACAACATTCATTAATCTCTAGTTTCCTGAATTTAGCAAGCATGACGGTTTAACTGAAAAATTATACTTCAAGTGTGTTAAATTGTTTGACAGTAATCTATTATTTTCTTAAGAAGCATGTCATCCTACCAGGCTAATACCACGAAAAATATGCATCTTAGGTGACCAATTATGAACCATGAACAATGAATAGCAAAATAATCCAAGTGAACAATGAGCAACCAATAAATGGGATGAAACATGTCAAACTACTTAGGCAAGAACATTATCAGAAACCATAACTGGTTCAAAGCAGAAAAAGAGGGCAAGTTTTGTGGCATTATGCATTTGCCATGAGTAACCTGACCAGTGCTGGTGATATGTCTCCTAAGATGGCGCAGTCATCCCAGGACGCCATTCAAAGGCTCAGGCTTTTGCAGGTTCTGGCTAGCAGATGTTAGATTAACAACTTCCTGGGCCATGGAAAAAGCAGCTTTCTTCCCCCACAACAGCTTCCTTGCTACAGAGGGGTGGTTCTCCTGGGTGGGAGGAGGCATCATACGGCTATATCTTGTGTTCCCTCGGTCTTTTTTTGCAGGGGTGGGGGACAGGGCAACATTCCTTCAATCACAGTGAATAGCTTTAGTTCCAGTCTCTACTGCAATTCATGGCTTTAGCAAAACAGCAGCACCACTGGAGCCCTCTGTTTGAAGAGTGAGAAAAACAGCTCTGTATTGGTTCACATTTAGAAAGTTTTCTTCACATCTGTAAGGGCTAAAAATATCTCCCCTCAGCCCCAAATGAAGGATTAAATTCCTCAGAAATCAATGGCTTAGATGCCACCAGGAAAAAAGGTGATCCTTCCTATGAGAGGATCGGCATGGAATGGCTCTCCTGATTGAAAAGGCCTAGGAGAAGGAAGCCTGAAGAGATGGGAGAGGACAAATGCTTGGCAAAAGGTTAAGTTGTTCACTGAGTAAGAGACAGCTTGTGAGACCTGCACTGATGGAATAAACATTGAGATGTGCAGTAAAAGTAAGGGAAGGAAATTGCCTGGGACAAGAGAAGCAGTGTAGGTGTAAGGCCTGATGTGTGAACCAGCTCCTTTTAAGGATCCCAGGACAGAGCTTTCAGAGAGGACTGAAGGAAACTTCCTTCACTTCCCTGTCTCAGGGGACAAGGAAAATACCAGGGTGAACCATGGGCAAAATACTGTTTAACCTGGGGAGAGGACTATTTTCTTTCCATTTGGACATTTTCATCAGCTCAGAAGTGGAGGACTTTATGGTTTGGCTGCAAGACACAGCCACATTAAATCAGTCAGCTAGCCAGGAAACTGGCCATACCTAACAGGGCCAGAGAATCAATTCCATTACACTCCCTTACAAACAAAAGTTGATTTGCAAGATGAAAAAAAAGAGCAGTGAGGGAGAAGGGCCAGCCTGAATTCTCAGGAAGGAGTTCCACCTCTCACATGATTATCACTTGGTCTTGACTAGATGCAAAATTGACTTCTGCTGAGGCAGCATGGTCCAGGGAAAAGGGAGAAAAATATTCAGAGAAACCAGGATTAGCGATCAGGTAGAGAGAAAACCTGAGAAAAAGAACAAACAGAAATCTACTGTACAGAAACACCATTTGGGGTGGTGGGTGAGAAAAGAAGTAAAACAAAACCTTTTGAAGAGAAGAATGATCTTAAAGGAGAATACACTTGAAATTCAAAAATGCATTGGGGAGGGTGGAAGAGCCTGATGAGATGGTCAGATGTAGCTCCAGATGTTGCTCCTCTGGGAGGCTTAATATGTAAAAACAAGTTCTTAAATAAAAGGCAGCATGAAAATTTGTCAAATACACAGTAAATTAATTATCTCAGAAGTTTGCTGCCAATGAATGCAAATTATACCGTATTAGATCTCTATCATGCCGATTCCTTATTCTCCCGTCTGTATCCATCTGCTGTCTCATCTTACACTTAGATTGTAAGCTCTTTGGGGCAGGGACCATCTTTTTGTTTTGTTTGCGAACAGCACCTAGTACCAATGATGTCCTGGTCCACGACTAGGGCTCCTAGGTGCTACAACAATACAAATAAAGGTTCATTATGACTTCTGAAATAGAACCATCACATTTCATTGCATCTAACATACAGGGCTTCACAAAGCCAACTAGCAAAGGTTTGCTGGGGCTGAGTTAACTAGAGTTGGCAGGCTAGATGTGCAACTCTGATAGCCGGCATCTTGGCTGACACACCAAGGATTGAACTGGGAACCTCCAGAGCTAAATGAGTGAAATGCTACAGCTTAAACTAAGGAGCCATGGCTCTGTAGGTTGGCACTGTAACAATTTATAATCTTCAACAGATTGGCATGAAGAGTGGCCTCTAACACACTCACCTGTGGGTTACACAACCATTCAAATTCACTTGGAGCTTCATATTTGCAGAAACCTCAACATTCCAAAATGAGCCTTTTTGAACAGTGGAATGAAGATGAAATCAGAAAGATTCCTCCCTCCTACTCCACATAACCCACACAGGGTTGCTATTGCTCTGAATCTGCCTTCGGCAGAAAAAAAAAAACGTCCCCCACTTCCCATCTAGCATATGGTAATCACTTACCTACATAAACATTGGAAAAATCTCCCATCAACGCATAGTCAAAGTTGGGGTTTGCTGGCTTTTTTTTTTTTAAAGTTTCAGATGATATTACACCTACCCTCAAGTCCCTCTCCCAAATATCTGGCTTAAAATCCTTTCCTTATTGCTCTATAGAATGCCTACATGATCAGGAGAAACTGATCAGGCATTTGACAGCGATCTGTATATAACTGAAGTTCAAATGGAAAAAAATGGATAATCATTTATCTACAATCCTTTACTTTAGTAATACTCAGTTATTACTCATAGCAAAACAAAATGAACTTTTTAAGTTGACAGTATCCCTTTAAGTGTTCAAACAGATAAGGAAGAGAAAAATTTTGGATAACCAGGAGAGACCTATATAATTGGCCTTAAATGGAAAGAACTGCAAGTCCGTACCATAAGTAAGGCTATGTTTTAGTTGCGGGTATTTTTAGTAAGTCATGGACAGATCAAGGGCAGTAAACAAAAATTCACAGCCTGTGACCCGTCCATGTCTTTTACTATATAACCCTGACTAAAACTTGGGAGAGGGGTGAAGAGGGTTGGCGGGGCTGGGGCAGATTTCCCTACCTGGCTCCTGAAAACTGTGACCTACAGCTCCTAGCTCCATATGCTGCCTCTGCTCTACCCCAAGCCTCGGTTCTGCAGATCCCATGGCTGTGGTTCCCAGCCAATGGGAGCTGTGGGGGTGGTGCCTGCAGCTGGAGGCAGCACATGGAGCTAGGAGCTGAGGGAGGGGAGTTCCTGTTGCCCTCCTGGGAAGCCCCTCCCCCACCCCCGGTAAGCACTGCCCCGCACTCCAATCCCCAGCCCTGAGGCCCCAGCCCCCACCCCCAAACTCCTGTTGCTGGGAGTCGGGGGGGAGGAAGGGGACAGCGGGCAAGACTTCTCTAAGGAGCAGCCCGTGCAACTGTCCCAGGGGCTGTCTGAGTTGCTCAGGTAGCTCCCGGGGCAGCCACACCTGCCACTGCAGAAATCAGGGAAAGTCACGGAATCTGTGACAAACACGGAGCCTTAACCATAAGACAATCTTCCTGCTCCCCATTTTCTGTGACCATTCTACAGCAGTGTCCATGTTTTTTGTTAGAATTCAAACTTAGCATTTTTTGCTTACTGATCTGTTGATTTTTAAAGTTGTCTAGAGTATATAAATAATTGTGGGCCTCTTGCACTTCTTTTAGAAATTAATTTTCATTCAGAGTTAGCAACAGGGCTGGCTGTACACGTTGAAAAGGCTAAACTCAAGAGTTAAACATACCAAATATGGCCTACTAACATCCGGGAATGACAGTACAATGAATGCACTAAAAATCCTGATTCCACATGACAGAGCATATTCTCCATTTTAATAAGTGACAATATTTTAAATATCATTATGTAAAACAAGGTTGCAATGTTTATTCTATAGAACATGAAACAGTCTTAAGAAATGCATGAATTCCAAAGTACTGTCCGGAAATTAATGAATGAAACTATTTCCAAGAGGAAACAACTTTTCTCTACATACTAGAAGATCTGTGTGAGAAAGCTCCTCCAAACTGAGTTTGTATTGAATTTTTATTTATATCTACATCCTGTTTAGCCATTTAGAAAAAAAGCTCAGTCCCATATATTGTAGTCCCTTGTGTAAGCTTTACGAGAGTTACTGTTGAAGAAGGGAGGGCCCCAGTGTTTACATCCTGCAATTCACAGCGTATGGCTACTTAGTATCCTCAACCTGATTTCTAACAGGGGGGAGGAAAAAAAAAAAAAAAAAACACACCTCTCACATTTACTCATGAAATGGCTGGTGTAAAAATTGTGGGCTTCTAAAGTGTCTTTAAAATACCATTTAACCCAGGGGTAGGCAACCTATGGCACGTGTGCCGAAGGCGGCACGCTTTTCAGTGGCACTCACGCTGCCTGGGTCCTGGCCACTGGTCCGGGGGGGGCTCTGCATTTTAATTTAGTTTTAAATGAAGCTTCTTAAACATTTTAAAAACTTTACTTTACATACAATAGTTTAGTTGTACATTATAGATTTATAGAAAGAGACCTTCTAAAAACGTTAAAATGTATGACTGGCACGCGAAACCTTAAATTAGAGTGAATAAATGAAGACACCTGTACCACATAATACCTTAGACACCGTTTTGGCTCATAATCTAAATATTTTGATTAAATAATTGACAATGTTAAATTGTGAAAAAATGGTGGACACATTTTTCTAATTTATTTAAATCAAAATATTTTGATTTGAGCCAAAATATTGTGGCAGAAGATGATCAACTTCATCACGACTGAAGAGCTGCCACAACACATATTTGGAAAATCCCAGCTAAGGTCTTCCATACTGTATGTGTTAAACTGTATTTCAAAAAGACATCTGAGAGGCCCGCAACTTTGAAGAAGTAAGAAAGGAGAGAATGGCTGAGCTACTGCACGCTGACTAAAACTTGGGGGCGGGGGGGGTGGCGGCTCAGGAATGCATCGTGGGCGCTGGGGGGGGCGTGGCGTCACGGGTGCTGGTGGTAGGGGGGAGGAGGGTTTATGGGGCTCAGGCAGGTTTCCCTACCCGGGTCCTGGGAAGCGGCGACCTTCAGTACCTAGCGCCATATGTTGCTTCTGCTCCGCCCCAAGCCCTGGTTCTGCAGCTCCCACTGGCTGGGAACCACGGCCAATGGGAACTGTCTCCAAAGAAGCATTGAGGTAGAACTTGAATGTTGTCCCTAACCTGACTCCCATCCATACACAAAAAAAATCTCTAGCTTAAGTAAGTAGTGCCTCAGCTCAAGCTATCAGCTGACCTGTCTGGGGATACAGGTTGAAGCTCAAGTACTGCTGCTGATGCTTGAGCTAGTAAGGCAGTGGAGGGGGATGCAGTTACTCTGTATTGCTAATACAATCACTTTCTGCTGCTTGAGCATTGTTTTGCAGTATGGTTGCTCTCACTTGAGCTAGGCTAACTCAAAAGGAGCAAACCTGAGTGTAGATAACTCGAGTTAATGCTGCAGTGAAGACATACTTATTGTATTGATTTCAAGGGTCAAAAGAGTTATAGGTGTCAAACGCTTTCACTTTCCAGCATAAAAATAGTGATACAAAGGAGGTCCAGATTTGTTTCCAACAGACATCTTAGTTACTTGGCAAACACCCAAAAGGATTCATTTAAAAAAAAAAATTGCAAGTTTATTGATCGAACACAAGAAAGAACATGGAATGAAAACAAGCATTTATATTGAAACAAAGATTATGCAAAACAATCAAACTCTTTAAAGTCTCTCTCCTTTTGAGGGCACAATGTTAGAGTCTCTTATTTTCAGAACAATTTTTCTTTGATGAAAAGAAATGGGTTAGTTTTACTTTCCATCCCGATGTGTAAAGGGCATAAACTTCTCCTGTTTCTAACAGATACAAGGGGAAGAGAGAAGCCAGAAAAGGGGGGGGGGGGGGGGGAGAGATGTTTTTTGTTGGCATCTCTGGAATACAGGACAACTGGTCAGTCACAAATGAATGCTTTAGCTTTTAGCAGGTCGACCATAGCACCTGTTGCTTGGACCCTGGTTCACTTTCTGGTCTGGGGAAGCATCTGGTTGTGTCTTTTCTTCTTAGACAGGGCAGGGTTGTGGTCATCTCATCTTACTGTGCTGATGCAATGTAGTTAATTTCAGGGTTTTGTGAAAAGCCGAGAGAGGAGGAAAGAAATAAATAGAGTAGAAAAGTAACAGGGGAAGGAGGCACAACAGGATCTTATCTTACTCTGTGGTGATGGCAATTAACAATACCCACTCACCTGCTGAGGACTTGATGTCATGATGATTTTCAGAACTCAAGTGAAAAAAAAAAGGTTATTTGAACAAGAGGAAGGCCGGTCAGCCTTCCTCTGGAAGAAAGTCTTTCACTATGGTTGCTTCTATCTTGGGGTCAGGGAAGAGGAGATGAGACTAGACAAGGTGGGATGGGAGATGAAAAAGTTGATTTTTTTTTCTTTAAAGCAAGATTTTTTAAGAAATGCAAAAGGGAAAAAAGTGAGCAGGAATAGTTCATCCCACGCATTGTTTTGTCCACCAGTTAGGCCTAATATCCACCACACTAATTTTGGTTTATGAACTTCTGGTTCCACACCTTCCATTTTTAGCAAGCATGGTTTCTACAGCCCTTGAATCATAATCCGCGGTTCTTTTTGTTTGGACTAATCCAGCTTCTTTCACTGGTTCTCTTGCACTTACTCATTTATTGAAAACAACTCACCCTATTTTTCATGGTTGATTTCCGAGTAGGCAAAAATTATAGGTTACTGTAACATCTTGTGAACTTTCACATATTTTACATTTGAGCTTAAATGTAATATGCTTAAATTTTGTAGGCCCACTAGTCACAACATGCCCTTACCCATCCCACTTGATTTTGTTGGTCGGAGCTTTTAAAGACATTGAAGATATAAGTATAACTGGGTCAATATCCCTGTTCTAGCAGCTACTCTGTATGCTTTGGCGGCAATACTCCATCTGAAATGACAAACTGGTGGGCAACCCCAAATGCTGCAGCGGTGAAATGACTTATCCAAGATCACCCAACAGGACAAAGGCAGAGCTGAAAATAAAGCTAGGTCTCCGCCTCTATTCTTCCTAGCTTCAGTCCATCCAGAAACTGCTTTTACCAATATGTCTAGATATGGAAACAAATTGATTATTAAAGGGTTGCTAGAATGACTAGCCTTTTCCTATTACCCATTAGCTTGTGCCTAGCTTCAAAGGTAAATGACAACACTGAGTCTGAAAAGTTTGATAGGTGGAGGCTTTGAGCACATATAGATACGCATCCTGTAAAAGCTTAGTGAACAAGCTTAGCTGCCCTCTCTAAACCAGCATAGTATTATATCAACTGCAGGTATCAATCATGATCAAGCTACAATAGAAAGTGACGTTAGTGACTGGTAGAGCCACACATGGAGTGGAAACAAGACTTCTCATCTACACGTAGTGGATATATGAGAAAACTAGTGGAAATACAGGAAGGTAAATCCTGAGCTCTGAGTGGTCTTGCTTATGCTTGCTGAAAGTTAAAGGTGAAACCCTTTAAAATTAAAACCTTATAGTTCAGAAAAGAGTTGGATAGATACACAGGGTCTAATTTTCTCGGCAACAAGGTAGCTTTTTGGCTTATTACGTAATGAAAAAAGAAACAATTCCATCTGTTATTTTCTGACCAAATGCCAAGTACTAGAATTGGAGTAATTTCAAATTTTGCCACTGGAAATATGTATTCAAGGAGTAACGTAAAAGGGTTTTAGAGAAACTGACAGTAAAAATCTCTGAAATGCCCTTATATTTCTAATCCTAAAATATACAACAGAACATCAAAAAGTACAGTTAAAATTAGCTTTCCTATAGGCTGAATTTAACAGATTAAATCAGTTATACACTCTTCCTAATTGCCAAGATCATTAAATAGATGTCTGACTGAGAACAAACCTTATATAGCAGTGCAGCTATGCAACAAGCATAATCAGCCCAACAACAACAAAAAACAACCAAAACCACTAACCCCACCAATACAGAATGTTTTTCTACGTTGGTTTAATGTCATGATCACTGTGAACTAGGTTTGCCACAATTCTTAAACGTAAATTCTCTTTTGTGCCTTTTAGAGACAGAGTTCTAAGAAACTAATGCATTCTAAGGGTACGTCTATACTTACTTCCTGGTCCGGATGTAAGCGATCGATCTTCTGGGATCGATTTATCGCGTCTTGTCTAGACGCGATAAATCGATCCCGAATCAATCCTGGAAGTGCTTGCCGTTGACGCTGGTACCCCAGCTCAGCGAGAGGAGTACACGGCATCGACCGGGGAGCCTGCCTGCCATGTCTGGACCCGCGGTAAGTTCGGACTAAGGTACTTCGAATTCAGCTACGTTAACGTAGCTGAATTTGCGTACCTTAGTCCGAAGTGGGGGGTTAGTGTGGACCAGGCCTAACACTCACAGATGTGCATCTACATAAAAAACAAATGTAACCACACTTTACATCACACAAGACACTCTCTCAGCTGATTGTGTTAAACAAAACTACCACCACACTTAGATTTGAGTACTCAGATTTGCATGTTTGAGCATAGTTTCAAGTTCACAATATTTTGAACACGTTTTCCATGGTTACACCACTCTGAAAGATGTTGTTTTAGTGCACCATGAAGTTTAGTCCTTTCTCTTCCTTCCCTTAAACGTCTAATCAAATTTAATTTTAAAAAGACAGTCAACATTAAATAGTTTTCCTACAAAACGCAAAACTTGACAAACATTAAATCCACAGTGTAAGCCAGTTTGGACCTTCTGCTCAGAGACTGCAAATGCATATTGCACATACAAACTGAATCAGGCTATCCTGAATCCAATTGCAAGTGCAGTTCATAAACAACAAAATCTATTAACTCTGACCAGCACACTGGACCAGCGGGATTTGGAAAGAAAGACTCAACCTTATCATTTGGACAATATTAGCAGTGGAGACTCCTTGTAGGGGGCCAGTATCTGACCCTCTTCTGACACAGGAAGAGACCCTGAGGCAATGAGGGACTCCCACAGAAAGGTTTCAGAGTAGCAGCCATGTTAATCTGTATCCGCAAAAAGAACAGGAGTACTTGTGGCACCTTAGAGACTAACAAATTTATTAGAGCATAAGTTTAAAAGCTTTCTAATGTTACACATTCAAATTCTAACAAGATTTAGGGGCACATCAGTCAGCCATAGCACAAGCAAAAATCCTACTGAATTGCCAAAACTAGTTTACATGAAACCAGTTTGTAAGTATCATTACACTAAATTTTAATAAAAAAGGAAGTTACTGAAGTCAGTGGGAATTGTCTGAATGAAACCTAAGTAATGACTGGAATTTGGTCCTTTTTTTTTTCTTTTAAAGAAAAAAATTCAATGCAGAATATTTGGAGAACCCTTCCACAACTTTCAATACATTCCAATATTCCTGGCAATATACTTGGTGGAGAATTTCACCTCACTGTAAACAAAACCCTTCTCATATCAGTGAGTACACAGCAGTGTTTTATACTTTCACTCAAGACAAGTTAAGCAGGTTTTTATTTGTAAGTATCCATGAGTTATCTGTTTTGCAACATCAATTTCTATTTGGTTTCTATACAGCAACAGAAAAGGAAGAGAGTCAGAAGGACTCTCACCGGGGAATTCTATTTCCCCAACACCAAGCTCCCTCTTTAAAGGAATCCTGATTCTGGTTTCAAGAGATCAATTCAGAGCTACAAATACAGGTTCAGAAGTGTTTTGGAGGAGAAGATTAGAATTCAAAATGATCAGACCATTTCTCCAGTTTGTCCAGAAGTAAATAGGATGAAATTCAATAAGGACAAATGCAAAGTACTCCACTTAGGAAGGAACAATCAGTTGCACACATCCAAAATAGGAAATGACTGCCTAGGAAGGAGTACTGAGGAAAGGGATATGCGAATCATAGTGGACCATAAACTAACTATGAGTCAACAGTGTTACACTGTTGCAAAAAAAAAAAAAAGCGAACATCATTCTGGGATGTATTAACAGGAGTGTTGTAAGCAAGACACGAGAAGTAATTCTTTCACTCTACTCCATGCTGATTAGACCTCAACTGGAGTATTGTGTCCAGTTCTGAGCACCACATTTCAGGAAAGATGTGGACAAAGTGGAGAAAGTCCAGAGAAGAGGAACAAAAATGATTAAAGGTCTAAAAAAAAAAAAAAAAAAAAAAAAAAAAAAAAAAAAAAAAAAAAAACCATGACCTATGAGGGAATATTGAAAAAATTGGGTTTGTTTAGTCTGGAAAAGAGAAGACTGAGAGGGACATGATAACAGTTTTCAAGTACATAAAAGGTTGTTTCAAGGAGGAGGTAAAAAAAATTCTCTCATTAACCTCGGGATAGGACAAGCAGCAATGGGCTTAAATTGTAGCAAGGGAGATTTAGGTTGGACATTGGGAAAAACTTCCTAACTGTCAGGGTGGTTAAGCACTGGAATAAAATTGCTTAGGGAGGTGATGAAATCTCCATTAAGAACAGGTAGACAAACACCTGTCAGGAATGGTCAGATAATACTTAGTCATGCCATGAGTGTAGGGAACTGGACTAGATGACCTCTTGAGGTCCCTTCCAGTCCTATGATTCTTGGTGATTGCTGTCCCTCAGTGATATTAAGGAGCAATACAAATTTGCTGTGCCCTGCAGCCAAGTACATTACACCAATGTAGTTAATACATGTGATCACTAACTTGTACAACAAGCACATCTTTTCTCTCACCCCTACAATGCAGTATTGACAAGAAACCTATGATCCCTCTACATATTTTCTTTAGTTTTAAAGCTAAAACTAAATTCAATATTGTGACATTCCCCTGGTGTTATCTGGACCAGTGATCTGCTAGGTCACTCCAATTCTTGACTCTGGGAGCCAGCCTTACCCTGCTCTGCTGTGAGAACCCCCACTACTCCTGGGCTGTTCACAAACAGCATCTGGCATGTAAGCTGCTCCCAGGTATGTGTGAGTGAGCACTTTTGGCCAACAGCTACTTGGATTGTGCAACCAAATGACACTAGCCAATATTTCTGGCCGCAGACACAACCCTAGGAACCTCCGTTTGCAGTGTCCAGTTATGCCCACTGGATGCTGCAAGTTTATACGAGTTCATCAATTTAACAAAGAAATTGTTATGTACCAGGCTTGTTATCCCAAGGGTAGTCTCTGACATGTTTCAAACCAATCGCACTGCTTCAGGTAGAACAAACAAATTTATTAACTACAAAAGATAGTTTTTAAGTGATTATAAGTCAAAGCTCAAGAAGTCAGATTTGGTCAAATGAAATAAAAGCAAAACGTATTCTAAGCTGATCTTAACACTTTCCGTGCCCTTACAAACTTAGATACTTCTCACCACAGACTGTCTAGTTGCCCTTCAGCCAGGCTCTCCCTTTTGATCAGCACTTCAGTTGCTTGGTGGTGGTGATGTCTGTAGATGGAGGTGGAAGAGAGAGAAGAGCATGGCAAATGTCTCTCCCTTTTCCCATGTTCTTTCTTTCCTTCTGGCTCCCCCCCTCCCTTCAGAGTCAGGTGAGCATCACCTCATTGTAGTCCCAAACTGACCAAGGGAAGGGGGGGGTAACACACCCGAGAGATCAACAGATCCTTTGTTGCTGCCTAGGCCAGTGTCCTTTGTTCCTGTGAGGCTGGGCTGGGTGTGTCCCATACATGTCCTGATGAGGTGTGAACTGCCCCTCTGCTCTTAGAGAATTTTGCCTGGACTTCTGCTCCTGGAGAGTTTTTGTCTGGGCTTGTTTTCAGCTATGAGGACACATTTTTAGCGAATAACTTTATACATCTGCATCTGAAGAAGTGAGGTTCTTACCCACAAAAGCTTATGCTCCCAATACTTCTGTTAATCTCAAAGGTGCCACAGGACCCCCTGTTGCTTTTTACAGATTCAGACTAACACGGGTACCCCTCTGAAACTACAACCTATAACATTACTATAACAACAATGCTCAGTGCATCACGAGCCTTCTAAAGACACCCGACGTGAAAAACTTTGCATTGGATACCACTCAGTCATATTATAAGGATGAACATGGGGGTGTCAGGGTGTTCCCCCAAGGTTCAGAGCATCACAAATATAAAAACTGTGCATGAGCAATGGGGATTGAGAAACTAACAAGCTGAGAATGTGTGTTGTAGTGGTTAGAGCACGAGACACCAGGATTCAGGATTTCTAAGATCTGCCTAGGACTTGCTGTGGGAACTTGGGCAAATGGCTCAGAATTCTGCACCTCAGGTCTTCTCATCTGCAAAGAATAAGATACTTCCCCCCAAAATCTCTGTGAGGTGGGATTAAGCCTGATCAAAAGTAGTCAATGAAGAGACCTACTCAAGTAAGTGGGCTTTGGATCAGGCCCTTATCGTTAACATTTGGGTAGGTAATGTGTTAAGAGATCCATGGATGAACGTCAGTATGCAAATTCAAAGCATTTAGAAAATTTTCAACAGCCATTTTGGTTCCCATATACATCCACACCTCAATCCTACCAGCATCGGTGTCTCTAAGCATCATAACACCATTTTCCAGTGAAGTTTCATATGTAATCTACTTGCACTTGGGGGGGGGGGAAAGAGGGGAAATCACTTATGATTAAGCCAAGAATAGCACAATGATTCAAAAGTTCCATTTACCCATCTAATGAGAAATGTGATAGTGTTGAATCTTAAAACAAAACACTGAAAGACTGTTTTGGTAATAAACCTTAAAGTTTATGTCAGCCATCAGTTCTCTCAGCTTCACCTGAAGTTGATTTGCTCTACCATGATTGAGGTCTGAAGTGTTGCCTAGATAATTAATAGAGGGAAGACGTTTATATATTTAATTCATTCACATTTTCATTACATGTCTACACTTTTAGAGCCTAAAGGAAAAACATTTAAAATCTCAACTTGTTTTATTGTAGATCTCCTGGTGAGAGTCCTAGCATCCCCAAACCCTAAAGACTCCACTGGTCCTGCAGAGTGAATTCTATCAATTACACTTTAAATTTTTAAACACAAAACACAGACTCTCCCATCCCCCCCTTAAAGGCATGTGAATTTAAAGCTCCCTTCTGTAACATCACATTATTCTGAACAGCAAGGTAGCAGTTGGCATTTTTGCCACTACGGTATTACTACAGCATCTACATCATCCTTATTGGCATGCACTGAAGTATAACTTCTCTCTTTAGAAATTGCTCATCCCAAATAGAGAGTCAGAAGAGGTACTACAGTTAAAAGCATTTTGGAACCAACAGAACCAAGATCCAGTCTTCTGCCACACCTCCAGCACCTGAGGACCCAGAACTGTTCATGGAAACCCCATGTTCTGGTGGCATCACCCATACACCTCTCTGCCCAGCCATGTGAGCTTGGGGAGAAAAGAAAATACTAGGAAGAACTAGCCAGAATTTCATCTGGCAGTAGCAGAGACAAGCAATTGAAGCAGAAATGAAGCTGCCAGGGCTCAACAGCTTTTACAATTTTTACTCTGAGCATTCTCTATTCTGCTGATTGGCTATTGGCTCCACATCCCTGTTGCCTCCTCCCTGTAAGTTTCTTCACTCCACCTGTCCTCTATGGTCCCCTTTAGCGTCTGCTCTCTCTCTTTGCTGTTCTCCTGCTATTCCCATCCCAAAAAACTCAATCACATTTTTTGTTTCCCCAACACCACCACCTCATCATTATGGCACCAAACAACATGCCATTTGCAAGCCCCTTGCCAGGACTTGGCAACACTTAAGTGCCTTCCTTCTAGCAGGCAGATATTTCCTGTGGCTGGGCACAGCACCACAATGGACTCCCCACTCACCAAGGAAACTAGCTAGCCTTTATGGTAGAACACCTCAGGGCCTTAAGAATTAATATGGGACACTCAGTTAAATCCTAAGTAATTTACAACTCCAAAACACAGAAGCACACGTTAAATAATGTGTACTAATAAATTGGTCTTTATAAGTTCCTTAAAAGAGATTTATATACTGCACTGAAGTCTTTAATTGTGACATTGCTATATTTGCATAAAATTGCTGTCTGTCAAAGTGATGTAAGTTTAGCACTATAGTACAAAGCCAAGTCAAGGAACACCCATCATTTTACACACAGGCTGAACTACATTTTGTATGCCACAAAAGGCCACCACAATTTGAGTAGATTTTTTTTTTTTAAAAGAAGTTATTAATGGAATCTGGATAAAGGGGGGGAGGGGGGAGTTCTAGCACACTACCTACCTCCCATTAAAAGCTTCAGTTACAGATTCTGTTTGCAAAGACAATTTTCCCTTCCCCAAAATACCACTGAGGAAAAGAACATTTCAAATGCTTTTTTCCATTTAATGTGGGTTAAGGATGGAGGGAGTGAACTGGGTGCAAAGCAGCACTTTAAGAAACATATTCTAATCAGTGCTGGAAAATGTCTTAGAAAGAATAGTGATACTTTTTTATTCACATCGGCTCACTTTCATTCTGCCTTGTGAACGTAGATAGCTAGTCTAAAAGAGTCTAATCTAACAGGGAATGGGAAGGATGAAGCAGGATCACAACAGAGAGGGAAGTAAGACAAATAAATGATATTTAAGTGTGATAGAACAAGGTGTGTGTATAGAAACCAAATAGAATAAAATAATGAATACATGAATTATTGAATAAAGGAGGAAAAACACCACAGTTCACATTAAATTAAAGGGAAATCAATCAGCAGCCTGACAAAAGGAGAGTTAACTCAGGCTTGTATTAACTAGTTGATACTCAGTGTTGAGAACAATGATCTCTGGCAGACATGCCATGCAGTGTAGGCCTGAGGGATTTTCCAGACAAGCGGGCAGGCAGGAACAGACATTGTGCTGTAGGCAGGTCAGAAACCAAGTGCAAGGTAAAGGAGCTATTTTACTGGCCCCAATCATGTTCCAGTCGGGGTTACCGCAAATAGAATGACTAGTCTGTAGTCTTGTTCCTTCTTTCGCCATCTCTATTTATCAAACAGGATTTATGGACATACTGTACATAAGGTAGTCTAGAGACTATCTGCACTCTGCATTACTAGCTTCTCTTCAAATCAAAAATCTAACCCATTGACAAGCCCACAAAACTACTACCTCTTGATAAAAAGACAACAGAAGCAAAAAAAAAAAAAAAAAAAAAAAAAAGGGCAGACACTCATGTTTTCCACTTATTGGTCACCTTTAATATAATGGATGAGGAACTGTATTTTTTACTGATGTGGGTTATAGTTTATGAGTTTTGAAAGAAGGCATAAGATGGTCAGAGAAAGGTGGGAATGAAGGGAGATGGTTTTCATTCTCAGCATGAAGGGGAGCTGAGAAATGAAAGTAGTAAATTAGGCAAGTCTTGAAATGAAAAGTGAGATAGAGATTAAGTAGGGTTGCTAACTTTGATTGCAGAAAACCAAACATCCTTGCCATGCCCAAGACCCCACCCCTTCTCTGAGGCCACGTCCCCCCACTCACTCCATCCCCCTTCCCTCATTCTCCCCCACCCTCACTCATTAATTTTCCCCAGGCTGGGGTGCAGGGTTGGGATGCAGGAGGGGGTGAGCACCCCAGCTGGGGATGTGGGCTCTGGGCTGGGGCCAAGGAATTCGGAGTGTGGGAGGGGGCTCTGGGCTGGGGCAAGGAGTTGAGGTGCAGGAAGCAGAGAGGGATCCAGCTGCGGGTATGGGAGGGGGCTCCGGAGTGGGGCCAAGGGGTTCAGAGTGCAGGATAGAGTGCAGGCTCTGGGAGGGAGTGGGGGTGCAGAAGGGGGGTCAGTTCTGAGGTAGGGGTGAGGTGTGGGAGGGGGGTGCAGGATCCATGAGGGGGCTGAGGTGCCGGCTCTGGGCAGCACTTATCTCAAACAGCTCCCGGAAACAGCTGGAAACAGCCCAAGCACAGGGACGGCCAGAGTCCCCCCCTGCAGGCACTGCCTCCACAGGTCCCATTGGTTGCAGTTCCCAGCCAATGGGAGCTGTGGAGCCAGCACTTGGTGCAGGGACAGTGCGTGGAGCCTCCCTGGGCATCCCGTGCCTAGGGGCCACAGGGCCATGCCAGCCGCTTCCAGGAACCATGTGGAGCCGGGGCAGGCAGAGAGCCTGCCTTAGCCCTGCTGCACCACCAACCAGACTTTTAACAGCCTGGTCAGAGGTGCTGATCAGAGCCACCCAGCTCCCTTTTCAATCAGGTGTTCTGGTCAAAAACCAGATGCCTGGCAACCCTAATAAGCGACTTAGCCAAGTGTGACAGGTTGAACCCCACTCCTGGGTGCCACCTGCTGTGCTGGGGTCTCACTAGCCCACCCTTTCCAGCAGCCTGGGTTTCCTCATGCCGTTCTTGCTGTGCTAGGCTCTCAAGCCTTCAACACACACACACAGATTAGGCCACACTCAGCTGCAGACACAGACTGAAATTAGCTGCATGTGGGAGAATTGCCATCACTCAGGTGCACACCTCCTTTGGGGTATAAACCCAAAAAATATTGTCTTGAGCTGTACAGAAAGATCTGCACAGCACAAGCTCATAAAAATTCACCCTCTCCCCTCAATGGGGTGAGAGATATGCACAGCAACAAGAAATACGTTTAACATTTACCTTTTGTAGTTAATAATAAGTGATAGCAAATAGAACAAAGCAGATTACTGAGCAAACAAAACACGTAAACTAAGCTTAATACACTCATGAAACAGGTTACAAAATGTAATTTCTCACCCTAAATGTTGTTTTAAGCAGGTTGTAGAGTTTCTGTAGCTTAGAGTTCCACTTATTTCTCTTTACAGACTGAATCTCTATCTCAGCCTGGACTCAGCCCCTGCCTTTCCCTTTAGGTGTTTTTAGCAATCTTCTTTTTTGGACGGGGAGGTAATGGAGAAGAGTCCTGATTGACTTACGTCCCAGCCTTAAATAGAATTTACATAAGGCGGGAATCTTTTGTTTCCCAGTCTGCCCCACACCCTCTCAATGGAGAAAAAACACTGAAAGCCCAAGATTGGGTCACCTGGTACTAGACCCAATCACCTGACCCTGTAGCGTCAAAGCAGCAACCCAGGAGCTTGTCAGGAAAGCGGGAGATTAGTATCTTCCAAGTCTTATTGTTCTTCCTAATGGCCCATTGAGGCTGACTGTATTTGGGGGAATGCCCACCAGACAGTAAGCATTCCCTTAAATACACACACAGTCGTAATTGTTGCAGTCAATATTCCTAACCTCAGATACAGAAACGATACATGCATACAAAGTAGATAAACATATTCAGTAGATCCATAACCTTTTCAAGGATACCTCACATGACCCATCTTGCCTAAAACATATATTACTTATGCCACATTCATATCATAATATTTCTATGAAGAATATGGGGTGCAGTGTCACACCACAGTCACATAGTAACAGGGTGGATAAAAATCAATGATTTTCCCCTCAAAAAGCATTTTATCAAAAAAATCCAATCTTAATTAAAACTAGCTCAAATATATCTCATCATGGAATAGGGATTATAAATTCTAATTCTATAGCATGAGACAATATATTTGTGTAAAGTTTAAGAAAAGTTTTGTAAATGAGTTCCAATAGTTCATGGATTAGGAACCCAATTTTATGGGGTTCCAGGGGCTTCTGTATAGATTATTCACGTTAATCTTTCTATCTACCCAAGGGGACTCAGTGCTCAGTCTAGAAAATACCATCAGAGACGCTTAGTTTTGCAGTTCTCAGACTGTGCATTTGTGTCTCCAGAGATAACATGCTTGTTAACAGCAAAAATGTTTTTAAATAAATATATAGAGGTGAGATATAACAGACCTTAACCCTATTGTCCCTCTGCAAATCTGTGTACACAGAGTCAATCCCTTACCTCTCTCTAAAAGTGCAAAGTTTCAAAAAGTTCAACAATCTTCTATTCATTGGAGGCTGAACAGATCTGGACAAGGAGAAGTCTGGAGATAAGTGTGAGACGGGAGGGACAGGCAGTAGAAACAAAAGTGAAACTGTTTGAGCAGCATATTCCAGAAGTCTTGAGGTCTTTCTCAGCATAGCCTTCATTGATTTGAGATCTACTATACTATTCTCTCACTAGAAGGAAAAACCTATAATGGCAGCAGGCCGTAAGAGAGACCCAGTTTGGGAATAAAAACCATTCAAAAAAATATGTGTTTGCTGATTATGTTTTAAAGAAAGTCACCCCAGTGAATTGGTGGAAGTCACTTAAGCACTTGGTTTCAGAGAGTGTTGAAGTGATAATCTCTTCTTCTGCCGGTATAGAAAGAATATTTTCTTCTTTTGGACTAATTCATTCCAAATTGAGAATTCGTTTGGGACCTGAAAAAGCAGGAAAGCTTGTTTTTCTTTTCCAGATTATGAACAAAAAGGAAAATGAAGGTGAAGATGACAGAGTTAGCTGAAGCAGCGAATATTTTAAGTTTCTCATGTTGACTGGCTGACAGCCGATTTGTTGTTGTTTTTTTTAAAAAAAAAAACATATTTCATTTAACTAATTTTAATTAAAAACAATTTCAACAAAAACAAACCTGATTTTAAAAAACTTGAAAGTTTCAGATGCTTGTTTTGTTAAAATATTATGCTTGCTGCTGAAGAAAAAAAACAATACACAATGTTGTTGTTTTAGTGAAATACAACAATTTAAATGTCTGTCTGGTGATGTACTCCTTAATACAGCATGGCAAAAAAATCCTCCAAATATTAATGATTAACCTGTTCAATTGGAGATAGTTCACCTCCCAATGACTTCATAAATATCTGCTTCAATTACTTTGGTAAATGAAATAGCCAAACAATCATTCATTTTCAGATATAGCTGTAAAACTAATCTGAAAAGTTTTCAAAATAAATCACTTTAAAAAAAATGTGTACACCTTCTAAAAATAAAACCTACATCTATCTGAGTTGTGAGGAATATGTATTAAGGTTATAATAACCAACAAGAATGCACTTTTTATGTAGAAATCCACGATTAAATCGAGTCTTCCTGACTAGCAATTTAAATCATGATTTAAATCAAATCCACCCTGCACAGTAAATTGTGACGCCTCTGGAGACAGACTCCAGAATTCTTGGATGTAAAGAGGTGCTTTAGCCTGTGCTTTAACCTCAAGACTGATGTGATAAACTGGGGAAATGTAGTGGTGGGGATTAAATGAATACGATGTGAGTTTCCCTGTTCAATTTTTATTGCTGCCTATTGCTTTAACTGTGATACCCCTATTTTTTTGCCGCTCTCTACTAGTTTCCTCTTTTCTCTATCAAACCAATTACAGAGGTATATATATCAACTTCCAAGGCCCTTACCGACTTACCCCATCTCACCTATCACCTCATTCAGTACCAAAAAATTGACTCTTGCCTCTGATCAGCTGATCAGTATAGTGCAAAGGGACTATCTTTCTGTTCTGTATTCACACAGTGCCCAGCACCCTGAGTCCGGATCCATGACTCGGGGTCCTAGGCACTCTGATAATGGAAAAGCTAGACAAAGTTAAGGTTTGTGGTGGATTCCCAGTCACAGACAATTTTTAATTTTTTAGAAAAAAAACATCCAGTCTCAAAATATGCTCTAATTCAAACAGGAATTATTTCAGGGAAGTAATTCAGCCTATACTATGGGGAGGTCAGACTAAATGATCAGAGTGGTTCCTGCTGGCCTTAGAAACTGTGATATAAGTAATAGTAATAAAAATCAAAGGAGGGTAACAAGGGATTATTAATTAACCAAGTAGGTAAAGTGAAATAATGACACAGATAAGTCTGCCTTAGGTACACAGCTTCAAAGGAGTTAAGATGATAACAGCTGGCTAGAAGAACAGCTTACTCTTCGCAAGGCTAAAACCCAAGATCAAAGGGGAATCCAAACCACACACAAAAAAAAAAAAAAAAAAAAAATTAAGAAAAGGGCAGGGCTTGGGGTGAGTTAAGAGATGCTGAAAGGCTGGGAAGACGATCCAGGTACATCTACATTACTACAGCGCAATAGCATAAACATTCCCTGCATTGTCGTCTACTCCGGAGGGAATTCTGCATCAAAAATTGAAAAATTCTGCACACAATATTTTAAAATTCTGAAAATTTTGTCAAATAAATGTGGAGGCTCAAGCATGGCAGTGGGGAGCACAGGACACTGACTGCACAGAGGTGGGAGATCACCCTGCAGCCCCCACCCCGTGACATGGACTCAGCAGTGAAGCTGCACACACCGCAAGGGCCAGGCCTGCCTGTCCATGCCCCACACACTAGATGTGGGCAGGCAGGCTCAGTCCAGCAGGATCCAAGTGTGGAGGGGCTTAGTGTGGGGTGATCTAGGTGTGAGCAGCCTGGGTACAGGGGTGGATGTGGATGAACAGGGGCTCATTTAGGGGGCAGGACCGGCTTTAGGAAGTGCGGGGCCAGATTTGATGGGGCCCCAGCAGGGATGGCTCACCCAGCAGTGCTCCGGGTCTTCCACGGCACTGAAGGACCCGCTGCCGAAGACCCGGTAGGGAACTGCCCGGTGAGTACATCCCCCTTCTCCCCGGTGAGTACATCCCCCTTCTCCCCGCGGAATCCAACCCCCACCCATGTCCAGCCCCTGACTGTCCCCCTCAGAAACCACAACCCATCAACCCCCCCACACTCCTTGTACCCTGACCACTCCTTCCCAAGACCCCCCACCCTAACTGCCCCCCAGGACCCCACCCCCTACCCAACTCGCCCTGCTCCATGTCCCCTGACTGCCCCGACCCCATCCACCACCACCTCGACAGACCCCCAGAACTCCCACGCCTACCTAACCCCGCCCCCCATCCCCTGACCGCCCCCCCCAAACCTCTGCCCAATCCAACCCCCCTCCCCCACCTGCTCCCTGTCCCTGCCTTATCCAACCCTCCCCCCACCCGGCCTCTTACCAGGCCTCTTACCCCTGCCAGAGCCGCACCGGGACCGGGGCCTGGGCCGGAGCCGCACCGCCCGGCCAGAGTCGGGGCCAGAGCCAGACTGGGCCACGCCGCACCTCCTTGGAGCCCTCCTCACGCCCACCCCAGCTTACCTGCCGCCACTTGTTTCCAGGCTTCCCACGCGAACATCTGATTTGCGGGAAGCAGGGGAGGGGGAGGAGAAGGGAGGGCAGAGCGTTCAGGGGAGGAGGGGGAGGTGAGGTGAGCTGGGGCCGGGGGCGGGGCAGACAGCTGCCGGAGCTTGGGAACTGGCTCCAGCTCACCACTGGGCGCGGGGCCCAATTCAGGGGAATCGGCCTAAAGCCGGCCCTGGTAGAGAGTTCTGGGTGCAGAGGCAATGGGACGCTGCTGGGTGCTCCAGGTGAAAGTGATTGGGGCCAACAGTGGGGTCTGTGTGGAGGGTTCAGTGGGGTGGGGGTCCGGGTGCTGGCTAGATGGGGTGCAGGTCCAGGTGCTGGCTTGGCGGGGGCTCAATGGGATGGGGGGGTCTAGGTGCGGTGGGCTAGTCAGGGTGGTCCAGGTGCAAATGGGGTAGGACTTGTTGGGGTGGGGGTTTAAGTACTGTGGGGCAGTCTGGATGCAGGGGTGGGGCTCCCAGATGTAGACTGTGAGGCTTGTTGGGGTGTGGGTTTGGGTTCTGGGTGCAGGGGGTGACGCTTGGTGGGGCAATCTGGATAGGAAGTGGTCCAGATGCACAGGGTTGGGCAGATGGGGGAGCAGCTCCCCACACCGTGACCTCTTCCCGCCCCTCCCCCCCAGGGCTGAGGAGTAATGAGGGTAGGAAGGAGGTGGGTGCAAAGCTTCCTACAGGACGTCCCATCCTCCCCAGCCCTGCTGGGACTAGCAGCTCAGCCCGGCACAGGATAGAAGCCACTGGCTGGGGTGTCCTCAGCCCTGTCCCCACAGTGTTTTACCTCTTTGCTGGGTGCTCCAGATGCCCGAAACAATGCACCCACCCTACTGGGGAGTGGCACATGACCATTTTTGTGGCTTTCCTTTGCTTCCCCATCAGAAAGTAAGTTTTCTATGGGGAACATAAATTCTGCTCCCGTGCAGTGGCACAGAATTCCCCCAGGAGTAATCAACAGGCAGTAGCTAGCGCAAGAGAAGAATTCTTCCATCAAACAGCCCTGAGCAATGCAGCTAGTTAGACCTAAGTTTTAGATGTGGACCAGGACTCACAGAGACAGGGGGAGATAAAAGCTGTGAGTAGGTTGGGCTGCTTCTCCCTGCCAGAGGAGGAGTGAGCTGGACTAAGATGAGCTTACAAAGAAGTAAGTATGTCCATATACCTTTTACTATTTTTCCCCCACTTTGCTCTAAATGTTTTGTACCTTTGAGGAATGAATAAATAATACTTTGCTTTGAGGAAGCTGTTTGAGTCACTTTCATCAACTGCTGTTACAGGCTCCCAAAGGGAAACTTTTCCAGGGTCCAGTCCCAGTTGGGCTTGTTGAATTAGTCATGGCTGGTACCTGGGGACTGTACTCCATGCCCCAGTGTGAGAGAGGGCATAGTACGGAATTCCACTTGAGGACAGGTAAACACTTGAGGCCTGACACCTATAGGTATGCACTTGGTGAGGCCCCAAAAAATGGAAAGTATAGCTGGTAGCCTAGTAATTATGAATGTATTACCCTCAATTTTGTAAGACACAGGGCCTCACTTTTCACTCTTGTTAGCCACATATTTTGCTTAAAGTCTACTGCAGTATGGTATTTGAGATATTATACTAAAACCCTGGTTATTAACCTTTGAACATATAAATAAACTATGTCTTTTCCTGCATGTCTAGTACAGTAACTTAACACAAATGACAATAGTATCTCAAGCACTGTAGTTGAGGTTTACTCCCTTTGACAATATCACAATTAGATTGATAAAACCATTAAAATTCAAAAGTTCTTACCAGTAAAATAAAAATGTGTCAGTTTTGAGAGGTCTTCTGAACGCTATGGAATACAAATAGAATTAAAGCTTGTGTGAAATATAAGCCACATTTGAGTATTGCAATAGAGACAGATATAAAAGGATTATTAATTTGAAAGGATAACTGAACTGTCATTCCAAAGATAGCTCCAGTACATCCCCTCAGTAAAGAGCATTTACAGCTTTCTTTAGAGAGGAACAAGAACCTGAGGAGTCCCAGAGCACTGTAAAGGAACATTCCTGAAGTCTAGTGTTAAGGAACATCTATACAAACATTTAGATATTAGGGTGATAGGATACGAGGGTGATGGGAACTCTAAATGTACCACGATTATACAGTTGTATATTAGGGAAGAGTTACAAAGGACACAAACCATATTTCCCAGTGCCGCTTTACTCAGATTCTCTTCGAAGTCCGATGTTCCTTGATATTAGCTACCATTAGCTACTAAAATACTCAAATGGATGACATTTTGGATTTAATTAGCTTGCTCTACTACTCACATTTGTGACCTCTGCACAAGTAAGGCAAATAGCTATCGTTGAACAAATGGAGGAAGTCTTTTGAAAATGGTGAGTTGGACTATTCTCAAAGTTAACTGCACTCTATAATCACATGGCAGAAAATGAAAATATTGGCTATCATGATGTTATTTGGCCTCTGATCAAGCCAAACACAGGCCAAACAAAAATAAGAGTATAGCATGATGAGCCTGATCTTGCAAAAGTTAGTACTGCAATTGAGTTTACAGTTGTATCTGAATTATTGTAATGGACTGTAGATGCAACTGTATGTACAGATAAACATCTATAATTTGCACATGCAAATTCCCAATTTGTGCAATATTGTAAATGTGCATGCAAATTACAGTAGTTATGCAGTTGCATGTGCACTTTCTTGAGCTGAAGGAATAACTTATCCTCTCTGTGGACCAGCCCCTAGAGAGGGAACATGACAGTAGACTATACAACTTTTTGCTAGAAAGCAGAAGAATGTTGGTGATGAGGAATCCATCGTAATCTTGGATTCTGGGAGAAGAGCATCGTCTGGTGTTTATGAACAGGATAATCAAGCATACAGGTTTGGTACATATATAATGAAAAACAGTTTGTCTCAGATTTGGAGCTCTTATATTAGAGATTTGGGTTCTCTTCCCAGCCCTGTCTGGAGCAAACTTAGTAAAAATGTGAGGAATTATACTGGATGCCTTTTAGGGTAGGAAGCATGAGACCTTGCTCAACAAGAAGTGTCACAAAATGCAAACGGTGGTCAGTAGAGGTGAAATTTGAACTTACTGTTTCCTGGTTCACCTTAATGAGCTTTCCCCTATCCTATAGGATACCAGAATGGGGAACACTACATCCACGAAGAGACTAACAAGTGGCATGATTTCGCCAAACTATGCGAAGTCCCCCAAAATCCAGTACACTTCAGAGCTCTCGGGGACACTTCAGAGCTCTCTTTGTTTTTTAACAAAGTGCTTCTCATCAGTTCGTGGCTGTGGGAAGCAGTGCTATACAGACCAAAGCTGATGTCACACCCTGCTGCCTACTCTGTGGGGATGAGGTCTCAGGAGCAACCAGACATGACCTCTGAAGCTGCTCAACAGCTCAGAGGCAGTGTGGTATAACAAATGAGGCACTTAGGGTATGTCTACACTGCAACCACAAGATCTGACTGCAGCTTGTGTAGATGTAAGCCGGGTTAGGTACCGAAGCAGTGAAGCTGTGGCAGTATGGGCTGTACAAACCCATCCAAACCCTGGATAATTACTCACTCTGAAACCTGTGCTGCCATGGCTTCATTCTCCAGTACCAGCTAGCTAGATTAAAGCTATCTCAGGTACGTCTACATGAGCTACAATCACAGCCCAGGATTCTCCAAGGGTAGGTCTACACTGCAAAGAGAGACTTCTGCATTCTAATCCTGATTGACACTCTTCCTGGCCTTGTTCACATCATCTAACCTTTCTGACTTTGTTTTTTCCCCCCCCCATCTGAGAACAGATGACAATTCTCTCCCACCTGACAGGAAGGAAGATATGAACTGCTTAATCATTACCTGTTTGCAAGACACAATATATTCAGTGTTCATATTCACCAGAATATGCACAAAATCCTCCAACAGCTGAGAGCCTAGAGTTCCCAATATCCAATTTATTTGAACAATTGTCTCTCTCAACACTATTATGTTCCACTTCTGCTGCAGCAGACTGCGGGGGGGAGGGAAGATATCCCACATAAATGACAATCCATTTGGTTCGGAGTATGTCTAATAGAACCATGTAGCTAACATTTCCCCAAACCCACAGGCCAGCCGGGTATACAGTCATGTGACAATGGTGAATAGGAATGGGTGGCATTGGAAGCTGGAGACAGGAAAGGGAAGGTAGAATTGTTTTTCATCAGCCTACCCCAAATAACGAAGCCAATTACGAATGGAAATTTCTACATTTCCAAAGGGCAACAAATAAAACATTTTTTTTCCCCCGCTGCTTTTTTTGTGCCTTTGTTTTGCTGCTTGGGTCAAGGACGTGACATGGGAAAGGGAGGAGTACACAGGATATAGTACAAGAGCTTTGTTATACTGTAACTCTGTATTTTCCAATGAGGAACAACAGAAAAAATAATTCTCATAGGAGCCTCTCCATATTTATGTTACAATGTGGCTCCTGAACCTTTCCAAAAGCTTCTATGCTGATCACTTGTTGTTATCTCCATTTGTTTCATGAGTGTTGCAGGCTTTCTTCCATTTCTATGGGTAAACATATCACTTCCATTTTATCCAACTATTAGACAAATGCCTTAGTATGTGTGAGGTGGATGAAGTCATTTTTTTAAGTCCCCAGACATACTAGTTTAAAAGATTATCACTACAAGATTATAAACAAAGACAGGTAAAACTGTTAATCATAAAGTAAAAAAGAGTTGTAAGCACCAAGTTTGCATTAGACACCACACATACCACAGGTAGATAGACTATAATAAAATAAAAATACAATAAGGTAGTTACCATAGAACTCAACATGCTAGTTCAGGTTCAGTGGACAATTCTACTGAAAGTTACAAGTAATAGTGTTTTTGATTTTCGAAAACCATCTACTAACATTTAATACAATTTCACAGCAATCTCTCCATTCCCAATGTGTAACAAACAAAAATTACCAAAGGAACTTATAAAAGGGATCAATAGGTTTATAATTCTAGGATGCAGTGTTAATGGTTAAAAAGACAAGGAAAACCAATCAGCTTCCAAAAGTTCTTGAGGAGGGAGAGTCGGTCATAGCTGTGAATTTGCTTTACCAGTTCAGAGTCAAACTACTGCTATGTGTAGGCTTCACCCTTGCCCCAGGTGAAAGGGGGGATGAACAATGACATTTCTTGCCCTCCATTTACCTTTGCAGTCTGATTTCAGAGCAGGAAGGTGATTCCCTACAGTGGTTAGAAACCCAAAGTAATTTTTCTAATGTTATAGTTTTGGAGAAGAAAAAAATGCCAATGTAGAAATGTTAGAGAAATTTAGTTAGAAGTCTTTAAATTCTGTGAAAGGTTTGGAGACAAATATTCTTCCTAAAGGACTGTTCAAGCCCTGACTCGGATCAAAAGATCTGGTCAGCCTGGCAGTGATATAGGGAAGGGGAATATCTCACAATCAAAACTTTCATATCATGGAGGGCACAATGAATATCAGATTATTTTTCCTTCTTCAGACACAGGTTAAGTCCCCCATTTTTTGTTTTTGTTTTTTTAAACTAGTTTATTTTTAGACGTTAAATGGGGAGAAGAAATGTTGTAATGGTACAAGCGCTCCAGCCAGGTGCTGCAGAACTTGGGAGATGTCCATAACATACATTCCAGAAGTCTTAAATCTATGGAAAAAACTGCTCCCAAGTCACAGTTGAAATAGGAAGCTGGGTCTTCATTTATTGGAGTGCTGGCAGGAGAAATAATTTAAGCATCCCGAACACCATAATGCAGGTTGGCATTTCTGCAGGAGGTCATTGGTTATTGTCATGCGGTGACTAGACCCCATGCTGGCCCGGCAACCAAGGAGTTAATGCAGCAACTATGAGCCAGTGCTGATTGGGAGTATAAAAGAGCTGAGAAACAGGGGGGCAAGGGCAGCTGTCACAGGAGCAAGCAGGCTGGAGAAGGAAAGTCCTGCCAGTAAACTGGTGAGAAGCCACCCAGAGACAACACCCAAGAGACGGGACAACTAAAACCACAGGATGAAGCTCAAGGCAATACAGTTTAATCCTTTTGGATTTTAAGGGAGTAGCTCCTGCAGATGGATGCATGAGTAAAGAATTCCAGAGTATGCTGCAAAGGCCATCTACACAAAGACTCCTACATAAACCCTCCTCCCACATCACTCCCCTCTTAATTCCCACCTGAATGACTGTCCCCCCCCCCCCCCCCCAGTTGATACCCTCCCAATCTTTCAAGCCTGCATGCACTCTGCCCAATGATTCCCCATCCAACCACCACGAAGCTCAGCCTCTATAGGCATGGGAGGTTGTATGCACCTAAATCTTCTTGCCACTCAAGCCTCCCTCAAAGTAACCTTCCCTCTGCCATAAAAATCCACTGCAGGTTCAAAAGTCTACATTCCCTGCTCCTTCCCCTCTTCCCAAGGCTCAACAAAAACTAAAATTCATCACTCCATAAGTGAAAAGTATTTTCCATTTACTGTCTCTCCTTTTCTCTGCTCCAAGCATAACCACAACTCATAGTACAGTAGAGAAGCCCAGATTAAACTGCTCATTTGTACATAAGGAGGGCCAAATGATAGGACCGTTCCAGCTGTAGAGACATCTTGGATGGTGCAGGTAGTTGTTTAGAGGGCTCACACTCCTGGTGTGTTTGCTTGTAAGACAATACTGTATGCAATTGCAGGGCCAAGTGGTCCAGCAAATTCTACTACAGTTTTCTGTGGAATCCTGCAGAAGGCTCCTGTGAAGTTACAAGCTTTAAAGGTCATTCCACTTTTTGTGAAAGAATGCCTGAAATGCATGTCTATGGTTTCATAAATAATGTCACATCAGAATTATACCTCAGAGTAAATATCCCAATATGCAACAATTACAGTGTAAAAACTATTACACTACGGGTAACAGCACCATTTTTTTTTCTCTTAAAGAGCATCAGGATATTCCAAATCTGATTTTTTTTTGTTTTTAAATAATCACACACTACACTTTATAACAGATGGAAAGCTGGTCAGTTCTCCCTAGGATGAAGCCTCAGGTTAACATTCCCAGCTCTGCCACTTAATGAATCTGACTTTGGCCAGACAATCTCAGCATCTCAATTTCTCCATCAGCCGAACAGAAATATCGCTTGTTCACCTTTGAAATCCTTTGATGAGAAGCACCATATACCAAGTGCACCCTGACACACAGTTTCCTATAGCTCTTCTCCACTGCATGAACAATACTTAACATATATGTCCTTTCCCTACCCTGCGCAACCTCTCCTGCTGCTCTGAACCTTTTCAGAGCCTCTCCTATCATATTCTTTCTTGTGTTCCTCCATAGTGATCTCTGTGGCCGGAAAAAGCTTCATTTCATTTTGCACTTCCATAAATTACAAGGTACCTGTGATGCTGGCAGGCCAGGTGCCAGCACACGCCAAGGCCCCTAACCCTCACTGAACACTGGTTTCAAGCTATGCATTTGTCACTCAGGCTCACCTGTGTGTTAGCAAGATTAAAATGTGTTCAGTGTTTAGACTTGATGAAATGCTTATATTGCATTGCTCTCACTTATAACAGTCACAGCCCATGGTATAAAGTTATATTGAGTGTTTGCATTGTAAACCTCTGTAATTGTGTAACAGGAAAGAAGCATTAGTTAGTGTAAAGTATTGGTTCTGCTCCCTCAAAGGCCCACTGAAACCAAATGCAGCATTGTGAAACAAAGGACAAAGACTGTGTTGATTGCTCTCCACCACACCCAAGAAGAGAAGACTTGCATGTGAACTCACCCCATCAGCCTGAACTCTAGGGGAAGGGAATAAAAATGCCTGACAAGAAAGGACTGTCACTATGCTGCTTGGAATTTAATATTTCTAAGGGATCACCAAGCTGCTTAGTTTGGGTTAGCCCTAAAGGACACGTGGCTCTTACATATATAGCAGCTACCATTACCTTTTGGAACCTAAGACTGTCACAACTGATACAAAAGACCTTGAACAGCTATGCAAAGAGAAGGGAATATCCTCTAAAAGAAAAACCCCAGATCAGGAATTGAGAGCTTTGCTCATACATTTTGACCTGGCATCCAAGCACCTTCCTGCCCCAGATACCACTGCAATGGAACTGGCCCGATTAAGGCACCTGAGAGCCTGGGAAGAACAGGAGCACAAGGGACTGATGGCAGAACTGCAGACATTGAAGACCAAAGAAACCGAGGAGGCTGATGAGAGAGCCCACCAGACACACACAGCCAGCGAATGTCGAGGAGAAAGCCCACCAAAAAACACATGGAGCTAGAAGCTGAGAAGAGGGCACACCAGAAACAGATGGAAGCTCACGTACTGCAACTCAGGGTATTGGTGCAGCAAAAGGAGTGTCCCCACCTAGTGCATACACCCACCCACCCCAGGACAGGGGAGCAGGAGAAAGTCTGCCCAATTTATTAAAAACAAAAACAAAACAAAACAAAAAACCACACACACTGTACTTTTTGGTAACTCCAGTTAAAGTAGCAAACTGCTGAATACTGACTCCTTACAGGGGCAGCGGACCTTTAATAGCTCCACTGTCCAGGCGAGGGCTGGACAGTACAGAAACACACGTTTTGAGAAAACTGGGAGTGTGTTGCAGTCACCCTGCAAGTGGTAACCAAGGCTGGTGGAAGCCAGAATGTGACTGGAGTGTTGCTGACAGGGTGCTGGGATCAGAGCTGCAGCTGTACACAGATCCTCAGGGTGTGACCTGCACGCTGTTAGGCTGTTTGTGATCAGTCCTGGTTGGGAGCTACATCTGCAAAGCACTGCGAGGCACCCGAGGCTGTGGGTCAGGCAACGACAACCCCTCACTGGTCTGGATTGCACACTGAATGTGATGGTAGCTATTTTTTTTTTTTTTTTAAAACACAAACTAAAGTGAAATTAAAAGCTATGCTGTCGAAAAGGAGAACACTTGGGATACAAGCAGCACTGTTACTGCAAAGGCAGCTTATTTAAACTTACTGATGCACTGCCTCTTATTTATAGCCTATTCTATCTTGCGTTAAACTAAGCAGTTTAACCAATAGTTGTGGGTTGTGTTTGCACTAATCATAAGGCAGACGCCGCTTACGTGTATGCTTTCACCTGACTCCATGTATTTGTATATTGTGTGCTTGGACATTTTCTCAAATTATTTTAATTTGGATAGATATTAGTATATTTTTTCTATAGAGGCAATGGGTGGCTGCTTGTACCTTGCAGCTATTAAAACTGTGTTCTGTAATCCTGTCAGATCTCACAAGCTAAGCAGGGTCAGGGCAAATCGGTATTTGGAAAGAAGACTTCCACAGAAATCTAGATGCCAGAGCTAGTGATGCTGTTGATTCAGTAGATAGAGGGGAAAGCACTAAGGATTTGTCTACATTACAGACTTTTATGCTGTTCAACATATTTGCTAAGGGTCAAGTTAGCGGACATGATGCTGGCCACAAGTGATGGGTCAGTGCAGTATTCAGTACCAGGTCAACTAGCTACGATTAAACCCTGCATAGCTAACAATGCTAAACGAGCCCTGAAGATCTTAGCCTCAGAATCCTGGTGAGATTCCAATCGAAGCAATAATTCTACCTACCTAAATTCCTGTTTGTGGACACAGTACTCCACTTTTTGTCAGAGATTGTGGCCAAGTGTTCCTGGGCACTATTTAACTGCTGCCACTTCCCATTCCATTAGGGTACGCACACACTAAGCTTCTTTCTGAAAAGAATCAACAGCAGAAGCGGTAACACAGAGCCCTAGTGTAGGCAAGGCTCCAAGGAACCACTGGTGTTTTAATCTTTGTGTAACTTAAACCTGTTCAAAGCCAGTCTATGGACAAGCCAATGATTAAAATACCAGTGGTACCTCATCTATACTCCCACACACCATTGCTACCAGTTCAGCTGCACTGGTGGTAGCAATGGTGGGAAGATTTTCAGGGGGAATCCTGTAGCACAAATAAGGTTAACATGTCTTACATACCTTCACTGGGAAGTTGAGAGGTTTAATTCATTTCATGCTTAGAAAGTATTTGGGTGCTGTGAATGAAGGTACATATTATATATAGATACACACATTTAACATTTTCATTATTTTTCAAAAAATGAAAGTTTGGTTGAAAGGAAAGTCAATTTATACAAACGTTAGTTGATTGTGGTTTACTAGAAATCTCAACAATTGTTGTGTACAAAAAAAGTCACAATTTAAATTTAAATCATGTTCTCTATGTTACGGTCCTCTGGATTATTGTTAAATATAAAAATCCAAAACTCACAAGGGCAAGCACTTTATAATACACTTTCACATTTAATAATGCTTTGATAGTATAAGCCAGTGGTTCTCAAACTTTTTTTTCCCCCCCGCAGACCACTTGAAAATTGCTGAGGGTCTCGGTAGACCACTTAATGATCTTTCCAAATGTTGTTTGTAACATTAGCTAACTATTGTAAAGCGCTTTGGATAAAAGCGCTATATAAAAAAAAAAAAACTTTAATAAACTTTTTTTGTTCTACAAATAAAAGTACACAACTCATATTTTAATATCAGTAGTCTTACCTTTCTAACACGATGGATGTGCCCTCTCTCCCCCTCAGTGGCAGCCCCCAAGCTGGGTCTGAGAAGGAGGGGAGTATCTCACCCACCACAGAGCTGAGGCTGGGAAGGAGGGCCGTCTCTCCCTAGCAGCCAAAGCCCTGGAGCTGGGGAAAGTCACCTCTTTCTCTGGCCACCACAGTCCTGCACGTCCCAAATTCTCCCCCCACCCTCCTTCTCACCCCACTGCCCCCTCCCACCTACCCAGGGCTGGTGCTTCCACTAGGCGACCCTAGGCAGTCACCTAGGGCAGCAGGATTTGGGGGGCGGCATTTTGCTCCCCTCGGCGGAAATTTGGTGGCGGGGGGGGGGTTCTTCTGCTCCAGGTCTTCGGCGGAAATTCGGTGGTGGGTCCTTCACTCACTCTGGGAAGAGCCGCTGAAGTGCCCCGAAGATGCAGAGCAGAAGGACCCCCGCCGCTGAATGCTCAGAGGAGGAGCGCTGCCGCCTAGGGCAGCAAAAACCATGGCGCCGCTCCTGCACCTACCCCCTATTCTTCCCCTCCCCCCCCCCCCCACGCCACCACCCCACCTTACATATGCGTCTTCTTCAGGGTCCAGGCACCTAATTAGTGGAGCCACGCCTGCATGGCTCCACTAATTTGGTGGATGGCCCTTCATTCTCTCATGTGCAGCTGCCCAGGCATGCACCTTAGAGGGAACTATCCGCAGACCACCTGAATGGAACTCACAGACCACTGTTTGAGAACCTTTGGTATAAGCAATACACAACAGTTTACTTTACACAAACGAGATCCTTTTGCGAATCAGATTCCCAACTCCTGCTTTGAAATACCTGATATTTTCTTTTACCCAACGTGCATAAACACTAACAGAAGCTATTCTCTTAGTTTGAATGTTTGCTTCCTATGCAAATACTGTACCAGTTCTACAAACAGCAAATGTGAGATGAATACATTCAGACATTCTCTAACGAAATTAAAATAAAATATTACCAAGAATTTTATTTACTAGGAAATCGAATGTTTAATTTTTGAGGGGGAAAAAAAAAAAAAAAGGCTGATGGCTTGTTTAAGTCAAGTTTTGTTTGAAGGTAGCCTGCAAAAGAGATTATTATCAATGATTGTTAAGCCCTTTTTGACTTCTTTATGATGTATGAAGAAGGCATAAGAAGGTTTTGTGTGGGTATTGGGTCCCCTCACCCACAAAAAAAACTTTTTCAAACAGATGATGTTCTTATATTTCTACTCTGGTCTTCTCTGAAATTACTAAAGAAGCTCTGTAATGCCTTAATTAAAAGTAGGGTGACCAGATGTCCTGATTTTATAGGGACAGTCCTGATATTTGGGGCTTTTTTCTTATATGGGCGCAGATTACCCTCCAACCCATGTCCCGATTTTTCACACTTTCTATCTGGTCACTCCAATTAAAAGGATTAGTATTTTGAATTTGTGAAAGGAAGCTTTTTTCACAGGCATTTGTGTAGAGTTGATCTTAAAGCCCTTCCCTTCAAACTTCCAATCCATTGTGATACCATACGTCTACAGTCACCTACAGAGGTCAAGACTGGATAGGACCTAAATATAAACTTCTAATGCAAAAACACTGAAAAGGCCTTTTCAGGCCTATATATTATATCATAAAGAAGTCCAAAAAGTAAAAAAAACAATTTCTCCCATTTTTTAAGGTCTCCTTTAAATTTGTTTGATCATTTTTATATTTAACCAAATACACCAAGCTGTGCTTCCAATGCATTTATGCAGTTCATGAAACTCAAAAAATCCTGTAAATGAAATAGAAGGGATCTTTTTTACACTGTCAGGAACAAAAGTTACAAGCTACCAGTTTTACACTTTGGGTGATTTCTACACATGAGAATTCACTATGTTGTTTAAGCTGTAATATTTTTAGCATATGAACTAAGTGAACAAATGTCAGCCATATTAACATAAGAGGAGTAATTATGATTTAAGGCATCATATGAATGACCACGTCTCTGAGAAGGTCTGGAAGCCACAGACCTCAAAACACCATCAATGGAGCAATATGGGTCTGTCTGCTTTACCAATGATGATATTATGGAATCCCCATCTGGACTTTCTAAGGATTTGCAGAGATCTGTGGAAGCGACCAGTAAATTATGTAGGACCACCAGCTTTCATTCCCACCCACACCTTATTTTGGGGGGTTGGGGCGAAGAGAGGAGGGGGAGAAGAATCACAAATGTTGCTTAACACAAAAACAAGCAGAACTTAGTACTTCCTGCTTTCTAAATGCTTTTAGTGTTGGGAGTAAAAATATATGTTTAAGCCACCTGCCCATTTAATTATAAGGGCATCAACTTAATTTTGACAAAAAATTAAAATATTGTGACAGCAACTCTTAGACAACCTATTTCAATTAAGTTGTCAAAGTCAATTTGAGCAGTTCAGAGAATCAAAGTAAAAACCAAACTGATTTGTATTTCTCAACCTGAAATAAATGTGGAAATATAACAAGTGAAAACTTTTCACTTGTTAACTTCTCACTTCTGGTACTCTAAGATATTACTAGCCATAGGGAAATTTTGTTGCTTACAACTTAGATTTAGATTGACTGGGTTGCTTTTATACAATTTTTGTACTAAAATTACCCAGCACAAAAATTAAACTTAGTATGGTGAAACAATATAAAAAGATCTTTTTTAATATGGATGCCATTTAAATTTTATTTGGATTCCTATTCAATACTCAGACTCAATACTGATGGTGGTTTTAGCATGATATAGAAGCAAAGGAAAGCATTTTTTGTTCCAAACTAAATTAAGTTAACAGACAGTGGAAGGTATAATTTAAACATTTCAACACAAATGTTAATTACGAAGATTACATTTTTTATTCTAGTATGCAATGTTACTGTAAAATTTCAGGCTGTGTACATAATCTGTAAGTGCATGCTTCACATTAATTAAGGAAAGCTAAATTGTACTCAAGCTCTGTAATGGGGTGGATATTTTCAGACTGCAACTGCAATAGGACAAGTAAGAGCAAGAATGTACCTTGTCTAAACTAGCTTATACATGCCTACTGATGGGGAAAGAAATACAAAAATATGTTGCCATTGCTGGAATTTTGAAACTGACAAGGTATTACAGGACCAGTTCTACATTTATCTTATATTCCCATTATCAATTCTAACATGGGCAAATGTTCTTCCCATGTCACAGTGAAACATTAAGTTAGTTTCCACCCTTTGCCCCAACCCTTCAAGACAATGCTAGCAAACTCCCATCTACAATACAGTAGAACCTCCAAGATACAAATAATATAGTTACAGACTTACTAATCAACCAGACACCCTGTGAAACCAGAAGTCATCAATCAGGCAGCAGCAGAGACGCCCCCTCCCCCCCCCCCCCCCACACACACACACACAAAAACAACAAATACTGTATTGCCTCGGGGCTTTAGCCCTGGGGCTCAGGGCTTCAGCCACCAGGGGGCAGCGTCAGGGCTCTGGGCAGCAGGGGGTGGGGGGTTCTGACCTTTGGGAGCATCGGGAATTTAGACCGGGGGGGGGGGGGGGGGAGTGCTGGGGCTCGGGGCTTCAGCCCCGCAGCTCTGTTCCCGGCTTCAGCCCTGAGGTTTCAGCCCCAGCAATCCCCCTCTAGATAAAGCCCCGAATCCTAGCTGAAACAGAGGAGCAGAGCCATGGGGCGGAAGCCCCGACCCCCGGGATACCCTGCGGGGCTGAAGTCCCAAGCCCAGTGCGCCCTCCAGGTCTGAAACCCTGTGCCATGGTACTCCCAGGGGGGCAGAATTCCTGAGCCCCCTACCGGGAGCCTTGGCAGCTACTAGGATCAGAAGCCCTGACCCCCACCCCTTCCTGGCGCACTGACCCCTGCAGTCCCAACTCCCCCCTAGCTGAAGTCCGTAACATCTTGTTCAGAGTTACAGACTATTTCAGAGTTATGGACAACCTCCATTCCCGAGGTGTCAGTCACTCGGAGGTTCTTCTGTACTTCAGAAATGGGAACATCACAACAAAGTCCCAAGTCTGTTCCTCTTTGTTGCTTTCTAGTGCTATGTTCACTTCACCCCAAAAATAAATATATAAAAATAATTTAAACACTATAACTATATAGATAGATCTGTTTTCTTTTAACTCTATTGCTGCTCTAACCTGAAGCTCTGCAGTGTTTCTGCTCATCTTCACACAATCAGACAATGAGGAAAACAACAAAGAACCAGTTCAGGTAGTTAGACTGCTATTCTTGCCCACTACTCTTAACACCTCTTGTCCACCTCTGCAGAGAGAATTAGTACAGCACGGTACTTCTTCCAATAGGAAATTGAAGGAAGATTCAGAGAACTCATTGTATTGAAGTTTTTCTTTAGCTAGCCCAGGTTTCAGCCATCATACAATAAAGTGCCTCAGAAGGGGGGCTGTATCCCAAGTGACACTTGCAGTCTTTCACCATCCTACTATTGCAACTGATTTTGTGCTTTAAATGTTGTTTACTTACAGTTTATTGTTGCTTTCTGTAAGGATTTTACACGGTAAGCATGAAAGTAAAGAAAAAAATAACTTAAAACATTTGCATCTACAGTTGTAATGAAAAATATTAGTTTTCAGGTATATTTTATATTTGATCCAAGTGTGAAAGGGCTTTTATTTTTAATAATGGACTATTAGAAGCAACAGTCACATTTAAAGAGAGAGACTGGTTCCTTTCCCCTCACCCCCTTCCCTGCATGAGCTCCTACACTACAAGAACATAAAGAATGCACCCTTCAAATCATATCCTGACTTTCTTAAAAAAAACATCCCCAACCCCCAACATTTACTAGTTATTCTATCTGGAATTACTGATGGCAAATCAGATGATACACAATTTCCAAAGCTTCTGTTTCTTTCATTCCTGACTAAAAAGTGCTACTGGTAGTAATGAATTGGGAGCCAGGTCTTTCTCGGATCTGGGCCATTTAATTCACCACAAGGCTTTTACTTTGCAGTTATAAAAGCATCCAACCAATTTTGAACAATGGAAAACACCACATTGACAGATTTAGTGTCCGGAATGGAGGTTCAAGAATGGAAATAACTCCTTTATCACTCTACAGTACATTAGCACACTAGTTCTGCACCAAAATAAAAATAAATGTCTAATATCTCCTCCCCATAAACAAATATTTTTAATATATTAATTAGAGAAAAAACATAAATCCAAATTACAGAAGGCACATTCATCTATGTTCCATACACAAGACAGTAAAAGTTTTAAATAGACTGATAGGGGCCAATTTCTGTACTAGACCTCTTAGTGTGAGATCCACTCTTCATAGACAATGGTAATTGTTTAAAACCTTCTGCAATGTCTTCATTATACTTGAGAAGCTTTAAAACGAACTAGGGAAAGAAGCTCTCATTTTAAAAAACTGGACTTCAATCCTGCACCTTGTTCCACGTGGGTGGACCCCTTCTATCCAGGGCCCGAACTCAACTCAATGGGTCGCAGTATAGGCACAAGCCTCTGCTTGTAAGGGAGCTTTAGTTCTTAACTTCTTGGGAGGGAAAGGCAGAATGAAACATTTGGCATCTGAAGCAAAACACGAGCTGACTAGCAAAAACTGAGCCTAACATGAGAGTTTATTTTTATTATTATTTATATTATCATAGTGCCTAGAAGCCTCAGTCAAGGACCAGGGTTCTTTGTGTTAGGTGCTGAACACACAGAACAAAAAGATAGTCCATATCTCAGAGGGTTTACAATCTAAGTATCTTGAGTACTTTTTTTTTTAAGCCATCACCTAAATAAGTTACTAGCAGCTATAGAGACTGTCACATTTTAAGACCATATAAAATAGGAAGAACACACAGAAGTTGCTATTAGTTATCTACTAATTATTTGAAGTTGCTCTGTACAGATTTGAGCAGTCATCTTGCAGTTAACTTGGCAAACAATAACCAGTGATTGATCACTCAGAATTGTTGCAACTTCTGTGCAACAATACTTTTCCCACTTCTCCTGCATAACAAGTGTAAACACATGACACTCCCACCAATTATAACGGATTTAAAAAAAAAAAAAAAAACACACCAGAGTTCTGTTTTTTGGAGAACTATACCCAAAAAGCCACACACAAAAAAGACCTGGGAGATCACATAATTAAAGTCTGTAGCATAACTAATTATGCCCACCTGCATCTACATTACAGACTACAGAAGATTCAAAGTTGGCACTTACTTATGGTGCAATATTCTATGCAAAAAGTTGTTAGCATGTGTACTAAAATTCCTTTCTTTCCACACAAAGGAAATACAACCCTTAAGCATATTCCATTAATAACATTTCCCCATTTAACGCCTAGAGTTCTGTGTGCAGTTCTCCTTTAACTATTACGAAAGTGCTCATGTTTTCCTTTACTGATAGCGCATGCACATCTTCCTAGGGCTTTTTAAATCCATTTAGAGATACTGCTCTACTTAAATACAATTGTTAAAAAAAGAAACCTGATTTTTGAGGTAAGGCGAAATGGGACTAATGGAATGTCAACGATATCAGGACAGGAGCTAGGGGAGTTCTTAGAACTATTATAATTATGAAAATTTGTTGACTAGATCAGGGTTTCTCAAACTTCATTGTACTGTGACCCCTTTCTGACAACAAAAATTACTACATGACCCCAGACTGGGGACTAAGCTCCCCCAAACACTGCTGCCCCAGATGTGGGGGCCAAAGCCCCAGCCCGAGCCCCACCGCCTGAGGCAGGGGGAGGGGAGGACCCAAAGCCAAAACCCAAGGGCTTCAGCCCCAGGCAGGAGGCTTGTAACCTGAGCCCAGCTGCCCAGGGCTGAAGCCATTGGGCTTCAGCTTCAGCCCTGGGGCTCGGGCTTTGGACCCACGCCCCAGCAAGTGTAAGTCAGCCCTGGTGACCCCATTCAAAGTGGGTCATGACCCACTTTGATCCTGACCCACAGTTTGAGAACTGCTTGACTAGATGCATCAGAAAACAACACCGTCTACTCCTCTAGCCGATTTTCTCACTAAAAAATGTTTTCCATAACAACAAAGGAGCGGCGAACAGCAGAGGCTAACAGCGGGAGTTTGCCTGGGAGCTGTCCAAGAGGAGGTACGCTAAGTGCTGCATTAGGGGGGCTGTGTTGGTGAGTATCTGAGTGCCTGCTGCTGGGACAGTTGGTCAGTTTGACCATGTGCTTGATTGCTTGCTTGCTTGAAAAGTGTGAATTGGGAGTGCTTTGTTCCAGGTGGGCCTTGAGTGGGCCTGACTGGTATATAAGGGTAGTCAGCAGCGAACCAGCTGAGCAGCAAACAGCAGAGGCTAACAGCGGGAGTTCGCGTGGGGAGAGTGCACTGAGGCTTTCATCTGCAGGTTTCTCTGAGTAGTTCCTGCAACAGTTGAGGAAGCTCTTAAGAGGACGGTGATATGGAAGGTGAGCGATCAACTGTTGTAACCTGCACAGGTTGTGCCATGTTTGTCTTTCTTCCACAGGACAGAAGAGACTTTGTCTGTACAAAGTGCAAGCTGGTCTCCATGTTGGAAGAGAAGGTTCGAGGGCTGGAGAAACCAGTGTCGACTCTGCGTTGCATAAGGGAAAATGAAGATTTCCTGGACAGACGTCAGGAGATGCTTCTACGGCCACAATGTTCTGAAGATTCAGAGCAGGCACAGCAGGGACAGAAGGATTGTGAGGAGGTTTGGCAGTATGTGACCTCCAGAAGGAGAAAGAGGAGCGTCCATGCACCAGCAACGGAGATACAGGTGAGCAATCGTTTCCATGTTCTCTCTACAGGTACTAATGCGGAGAGTGGACTAGATGACCCATCTGAGGGAAGGGAGCAGAAGGAGACTCCACCGATTGGAAGGCAAAAGATGCACTGTCCTAGGGATGGGGGTTCCACAACCACCACTCCCAAGAGGAGGAGGAGGGTGGTGGTGGTCGGGGACTCCCTCCTCAGGGGGACTGAGTCATCTATCTGCCGCCCCGACCGGGAAAACCGAGAGGTCTGCTGCTTGCCAGGAGCTAGGATACACGATGTGACGGAGAGACTGCCGAGACTCATCAAGCCCTCGGATCGCTACCCCTTCCTGCTTCTCCACGTGGGCACCAATGTTACTGCCAAGAATGACCTTGAGCGGATCACTGCAGACTACGTGGCTCTGGGAAGAAGGATAAAGGAGTTTGAGGCGCAAGTGGTGTTCTCGTCCATCCTCCCTGTGCAAGGAAAAGGCCGGGGTAGAGACCGTCGAATCGTGGAAGTCAACGAATGGCTACGCAGGTGGTGTCGGAGAGAAGGTTTTGGATTCTTCGACCATGGGATGGTGTTCCAAGAAGAAGGAGTGCTAGGCAGAGACGGGCTCCACCTAACGAAGAGAGGGAAGAGCATCTTCGCCAGCAGGCTGGCTAACCTAGTGAGGAGGGCTTTAAACTAGGTTCACCGGGGGAAGGAGACCAAAGCCCTGAGGTAAGTGGGGAAATGGGATCCTGGGAGGAAGCACAAGCAGGAGAGCGCAAGAGGGGAGGACTCCTGTCTCATGCTGAGAAAGAGGGACGATCGATGAGTTATCTTAAGTGCCTATACACAAATGCAAGAAGCCTGGGAAACAAGCAGGGAGAACTGGAAGTCCTGGCACAGTCAGGGAACTATGATGTGATTGGAATAACAGAGACTTGGTGGGGTAACTCACATGACTGGAGTACTGTCATGGATGGATATAAACTGTTCAGGAAGGACAGGCAGGGCAGAAAAGGTGGGGGAGTTGCGTTGTATGTAAGAGAGGAGTATGACTGCTCAGAGCTCCGGTATGAAACTGCAGAAAAACCTGAGAGTCTCTGGATAAAGTTGAGAAGTGTGAGCAACAAGGGTGATGTCGTGGTTGGAGTCTGCTATAGACCACCAGACCAGGGGGATGAGGTGGACGAGGCTTTCTTCTGGCAACTAGCAGAAGTTGCTAGATCGCAGGCCCTGGTTCTCATGGGAGACTTTAATCACCCTGATATCTGCTGGGAGAGCAATACAGCGGTGCACAGGCAATCCAGGAAATTTTTGGATAGTGTAGGGGACAATTTCCTGGTGCAAGTGCTGGAGGAACCAACTAGGGGCAAAGCTTTTCTTGACCTGCTACTCACAAACAGGGAAGAACTAGTAGGGGAAGCAAAAGTGGATGGGAACCTGGGAGGCAGTGACCATGAGATGGTCGAGTTCAGGATCCTGACACAAGGAAAAAAGGAGAGCAGCAGAATACGGACCCTGGACTTCAGAAAAGCAGACTTTGACTCCCTCAGGGAACAGATAGGCAGGATCCCCTGGGAGAATAACATGAAGGGCAAAGGGGTCCAGGAGAGCTGGCTGTATTTTAAAGAATCCTTATTGAGGTTGCAGGAACAAACCATCCCGATGTGTAGAAAGAATAGTAAATATGGCAGGCGACCAGCTTGGCTAAACAGTGAAATCCTTGCTGACCTTGAACGCAAAAAAGAAGCTTACAAGAAGTGCAAGATTGGACAAATGACCAGGAGGAGTATAAAAATATTGCTCAGGCGTGCAGGAGTGAAATCAGGAAGGCCAAATCACACTTGGAATTGCAGTTAGCAAGAGATGTTAAGAGTAACAAGAAGGGTTTCTTCACGTATGTTAGCAACAAGAAGAAAATCAAGGAAAGTGTGGGCCCCTTACTGAATGAGGGAGGCAACCTAGTGACCAAGGATGTGGAAAAAGCTAATGTACTCAATGATTTTTTTGCCTCTGTCTTCACGCACAAGGTCAGCTCCCAGATTGCTGCACTGGGCAGTACAGCATGGGGAGAAGGTGACCAACCGTCTGTGGAGAAAGAAGTGGTTCGGGACTATTTAGAAAAACTGGACGTGCACAAGTCCATGGGGCCGGATGCGCTGCATCCGAGGGTGCTAAAGGAGTTGGCGGGTGAGATTGCAGAGCCATTATTTTTGAAAACTCATGGCGATCAGGGGAGGTCCCAGATGACTGGAAAAAGGCTAATGTAGTGCCCATCTTTAAAAAAGGGAAGAAGGAGGATCCGGGGAACTACAGGCCAGTCAGCCTCACCTCAGTCCCTGGAAAAATCATGGAGCAAGTCCTCAAGGAATCAATTATGAAACATTTAGGGGAGAGGAAAGTGATCAGGAACAGTCAGCATGGATTCATAAAGGGGAAGTCGTGCCTGACTAACCTAATTGCCTTCTATGATGAGATAACTGGCTCTGTGGATGAGGGGAAAGCAGTGGATGTGTTATTCCTTGACTTTAGCAAAGCTTTTGATACGGTCTCCCACAGTATTCTTGCCGCCAAGTTAAAGAAGTATGGGCTGGATGAATGGACTGTAAGGTGGATAGAAAGCTGGCTAGATCGTCGGGCTCAACAGGTAGTGATCAATGGCTCCATGTCTAGTTGGCAGCCGGTTTCAAGCGGAGTGCCCCAAGGGTCGGTCCTGGGGCCGGTTTTGTTTAATATCTTTATTAATGATCTGGAGGATGGTGTGGACTGCACTCTCAGCAAGTTTGCAGATGACACTAAACTAGGAGGCGTGGTAGATACACTAGAGGGTAGGGATCGGATACAGAGGGACCTAGACAAATTAGAGGATTGGGCTGAAAAAAACCTGATGAGGTTCAACAAGGACAAGTGCAGAGTCCTGCACTTAGGACGGAAGAATCCCATGCACTGCTACAGACTAGGGACCGAATGGCTAGGTAGCAGTTCTGCAGAAAAGGACCTAGGGGTCACAGTGGACGAGAAGCTGGATATGAGTCAACAGTGTGCCCTTGTTGCCAAGAAGGCTAACGGCATTTTGGGCTGTATAAGTAGGGGCATTGCCAGCAGATCGAGGAACGTGATCGTTCCCCTTTATTCGACATTGGTGAGGCCTCATCTGGAATACTGTGTCCAGTTTTGGGCCCCACACTACAAGAAGGATGTGGAGAAATTGGAAAGAGTCCAGCGGAGGGCAACAAAAATGATTAGGGGTCTGGAGCACATGACTTATGAGGAGAGGCTGAGGGAACTGGGATTGTTTAGTCTCCAGAAGAGAAGAATGAGGGGGGATTTGATAGCAGCCTTCAACTACCTGAAGGGGGGTTCCAAAGAGGATGGAGCTCGGCTGTTCTCAGTGGTGGCAGATGATAGAACAAGGAGCAATGGTCTCAAGTTGCAGTGGGGGAGGTCCAGGTTGGATATCAGGAAAAACTATTTCACAAGGAGGGTGGTGAAACACTGGAATGCGTTACCTAGGGAGGTGGTGGAATCTCCTTCCTTGGAGGTTTTTAAGGCCCGGCTTGACAAAGCCCTGGCTGGGATGATTTAGCTGGGAATTGGTCCTGCTTTGAGCAGGGGGTTGGACTAGATGACCTCTTGAGGTCCCTTCCAACTCTGATATTCTATGAAAGCTGGAATGGACCCTAATGGTTCAAACAGAAGGCAGCTTAAGACGAAACTGAAGTTTCACGAACGGCAAAAGGGTTTCTTTAGGCCTAGTCTTCACTTACCGGCTGGTCCGGAGGCACGCCATTGATGTTCTGGGATCGATTTATCGCGTCTGGTTAAGACGCGATAAATCGATCCCGGAAGTGCTCACAATCGACGCCGGTACTCCAGCTCGCCGAGAGGAGTACGCGGCGTCGACGGGGGGAGACTTCCGGCCGCGTCTGGACCGCGGTAAGTCCGGAGTAAGGTACTTCGAATTCAGCTACGTTATTAACGTAGCTGAATTTGCGTACCTTAGTCTGAAGTCCGGACTAAGTGTAGACCAGCCCTTAGATTTCTAAATTTTTGTTCCTATTGTGCTGAAACTTGATGCTCCAAAAACTCCTAGGCAAGCACAAAATGTTGTAAAGACCTTTCACCAGCTATTCTGCAGAATACACAGGCTGTCAGTTCAATTTTAGCTTCACTGGGAAGTCAAGTATAATTCGGCAGGCCAAAAAAGAATGTGAAGAGCAACTATCAAAAGACACAAAAACTAACAGCAAAAAAGTTTTTAAGTACATCAGATGCAGGAAGCCTGCCAAACAATCAGTGAGACCTTGGATGATCAAGGTGCTAAAAGGAACACTCAAAGAAGCAAGGCTGTTGTGAAGAAGCTAAACGAATTCTTCACATTGGTCTTCACTGCAAGGGATTATGCGGGAGATTCCCAGACCTCAGCCACTCTTTTTAGGTAAAAAATGTCAGGAACTGTCCCAGACTAAAGTGTCAATAGAGGTAGTTTTGGAATACATTACTGTTTAGTTTATCAGTAAGTCACCAGGCCCAAAAGGTATTCACCCAAGTGTTCTGAAGGAACTCAGATAGGATATTGCAGTACTACCAACTGTGATATCTAACCTCTCTCTTAAATCTGCTTCTGGACCACATGACTGGAGTGTAGCTAATGTGACACCAATTTTTTTAAAAGGCTCTAGAGGCGATCCTGGCAATTACAGACCAGTAAGCCTAACTTCAGTACCAAGCAAATTAGTTGAAACTATAGTGACGAACAGAATTATCAGACACAGATTATCATGATTTGTTGGGGAAAGACTCAACACAGCTTTTGTAAAGGGAAGTCATGCCTCAATCTATTAGAATTCTTTGATGGGGGTAAACAAACATGTGGATTACGGTAATCCAGTGGATAGAGTGTACTTGGACTTTCAGAAAGCCTCTGACAAGGTCCCTCACCAGTGCTGTTCAACATTCACAAGTGACCTTGAAAAAACAGTGAGGTGGCAATGTTTGCAGACAACACAAAATTACCCAAAATAGTTAAGTTCAAAGCTAACTGAGAAGAATTAAAAGGGCTCTCACAAAACTGGGTGACTGGGCAACCAAATGGAAGATGAAAAGCAATGTTGATAAGTGCGGAGTTATGCACATTGGAAAACATAATCCTAACCATATATATAAAATGATGGGGTCTAAATTAGCTGTTATCACTCAAAAAAGATCTTGGAGTTTTTGTAGATAGTTCTCTGAAAAATCTGTTCCATGTGCAGCAGCAGTCAGAAGAGCTAACAATGTTAGGAAACGGATAGATATTTTCTCTTATCACAAGGCCACTATATAAATCCATAGTATGCCCACACCTTGAATACTGAGTGCAGTTCTGGTCAGCCCCCTCTCAAAACAGGTATGCAAGAATTGAAAAAGGTATAGAGAAGGGCAACAAAAACAAGCAGGGTAAGGAACAGCTTCCATATGAGGAGAGACTAAAATGACTAGGACTGTTCAGCTTGGAAGAGACACAAATAAAGGGGGATTGATAGAGATCTATAAAATCATGACAGTGAAGAAAGTGAATAGGGAAGTGTTACTTACTCCTTCACATCACACAAGAACCAGGGGTCACACAATGAAATTAATAGGCAGAAGTTTAAAACAAAAAAATTCTTCACCCAATGCACAGCCCACCTGTGGAACTCGTTGCCAGGGGGATGTTGTGACGGTCAAAAGTACAACTGGTTTAAAAAACAGTAAGTTCGGGGAGAATAGGTCCATCAATGGCTATTAGCCAAGATGGTCAGGGATGCAACCCCATGCTCTGGGTGTCCCTAAATCTATGACTGCCAGATGCTGGGACTGGATGACAGGGGATGGGATCATGCAATAACTGCCTTGTTCTGTTCATTCCCTTTGATGTACCTGGCACTGGCCACTGTTGGAAGGCAGGATACTGAACTAGACGGACCACTGGTCTGACGCAGTATGGCCATTCTTATGTTCACTCAGTCTTTTTACCCTCCTCTAAAGTCATAAATGAGATAAGGCACAGTTATCATGGACAAGATAGCATCTCTCCCCACATCAGCACCTGCAATCTGAGGGGATCCCTTAGCTCTGACTACAGGGTAGTGTTCACAGGGGTTAAGAATCTTCAGGCACCTGTATCTGCCTAGAGTCTTGCCTCCTCTGGGGCCAACCCAATATTCATATTTGTTTTGGCTTTCCCCTATTTGCACTGGGAACTGCTCCTGGACACCACCTGGATTTGCTCCATTTTCTGAGAAAAACTACTTAATATATTGGTTTTGAATCTTGTGCCGCCTTCCCTTGTGAGGAAAGATTGTTTTCTAGTTTATGAAAACAGCCCCTTAAATGCCTATTACAGTAATTTCCTAGTTTTGTCTGTTTCTCTTGTGAGATCTCAAACCTAAGCAAGATTTTTCCATACCACGAGAAGTACACTTTCCATTCCAAAGAAAGAAAAACAGACTGGCAATATAGCTAAATGGTCCCCTATCACTGGATAGCATTAATGTGAAGTGACGAGATGATGACATGGTCCAATTTCAATATACCTGTTACTTCTCTGTTAACAAGGAGCTACTGGAGTTCTGGATGTCCAGCCTGATCTTACTATACCTTAAAAGGAAAGATAAGGAGGCACATCTCACCCACCTTTTCTAAAATCAGAGAAGAGGAGAATTTCCCTCAGTCTTAAAGAGTATTGTTGCTCACTCTTCATCAGCCAAAAGAACAGGAGTACTTGTGGCACCTTAGAGACTAACAAATGTATTAGTCTCTAAGGTACCACAAGTACTCCTGTTCTTTTTGCAGATATAGACTAACATGGCTGCTACTCTGAAACTCTTCATCAGCCAACAGCCTCTCCACACGGTAAGCAGTTCAGATCACTAGGCAGACCAACAAGAAATTGTCCTGCAATCTTCACATTGTTCCTTCCTCATCCTTCCCACACACCTCTCAGGTGTCAACTGTCCCTATTCCTCTCCATAAAGTGAAAAATGTGAACTCAAAGTATGAATTTAGACAAACACTATTTCTGCTATAGCTGAGAGTTTTATACCAAAGAACTTCTACAATGCAGTTTTGCATTGTCAACAGACAATGCTGTGGCAACACTGAAAGTTGAAGATTTGAGATAGCATATAAAAAGTTGAACACACAAAACAAACACCAAATATACAAAAATTGAGAGTTCAATTTTGTATGTGGGGGGGTTGTTTTTTTCATTTGCCCTCCAGTTTTAGAGCCTTAAGAGTTCATATTTTCAAATTTTAATCTACACCCACGAGGGCTAGAAACTTTTTTTTTTTTTATAATTAAAGTTGATATTCTCATGCAATCACACCACTCCAGGAAATAACACTATAAGAAAAACACCAAACCTTGTGAGACTTATGAGGTCAGTGCTCGCAATCTTAACAATGAAAACGTACCAAACATTGGAGCCTGCACTGAATATTAAAAGGAGGAATATGCAGTAGTTATTTTATTCATTTTCACAGCCAATAAAAACCTCTACTTTTAAACTGAACTTGAAACTCCCACAGAATTCAGCACTCCTATGTCAAATACGGAGCCCTTGTTGAAGAATTTAGGAACAGTGATATGGGTCCCTAGCTATACTGAATTTAGGGAGGGAGGTTGGAGGGGGAGGGAAGATCACAATATAGCCTATGCTACTTGTACCAAAGCCATACTTAAACATATTTCCAAAACCGGAGGAAAAAAAATTTTTTAAAACTAAAGACATGTAATATTCAGTGTCACTCTCACCACAGAAGCAGCAACACAATTTGAACTTAGCAGATTTAATTCAACCGTTTTTTCCTGCTTGCATCTGAAACCAAGTAAACTTTTTGGACGTTCAAAAAAAAAAAAAAAAAAAAATCTAGTGATTTCACAGAATCTAGCTCTGGATATTATAGTCACATTTAACTTAGAGACATTAGGCAATCTCTTGTTTTTGCCAGGAAGATTTATAAAAGTTATAGTGTTTATAACAACCACCTTAAAGTCAAGAGTTTACCAATGGAACTCAAATTTTCCAGTGGCAACATAAACTAGTTTGAACTTTCGTTTTCATTATAATTTGGAAACGAAAATTTTCCCCCTTTCTGCCCACTCAAGTATCAAAAGAATGATTAGGTTTTACGGAGTTAAGACAGCAATATCCTTATTACCCATTTTATAAAGCAGTTACAATCTTTAGTTCAGCAAATACTCCCCTTAATAGGCATAGATTCTAAGCCCAGAAGGAACCACTGTGATCATCTAGTCTGACCTCCTGTATAACACAGGCCATAAAACTTCTCAGAGCAGATCTTTTAGAAAAACATGTAATCTTGATTTTAAAATGGTCAGTAATGGAGAATCCAACACGACCTTTTGGTAAATTATTCCGATGGTTGATTACTCTCACAGTTAAAATTTTACATCTTATTTTCAGTCTGGATTGTTAGGCTTCAACTTTCAGCTATTGGATCATATTATACCTCTCTCTGGTAAACTGAAGAGCCTATAAAATATTCGTTCATCAGGTAGGGACTGACAGCCTGTAATCACGTCATCCCTTAGACTATCTATTTAGTTTAACACAGAGAAGGCTATCACTGTAATGCAAGTTTTTTAATCCTTTAATGATTCTTATGGCTCTTCTCTGAACCCTTTCCAAATTATCAATATCCTTCTTGAACTGTGGGCACTAAAACTGGACACAGTATTCCAGCAGCAGTTGCACCAGTGCCAAATACAGGCGTAAATAATCTCTCTATTCCTACTCAAGATTGCCCTATTTATGCATCCCAGGACAATATTCACTCATTTGGCCAAAGCATCATACTGGGAGTTCATGTTCAGATGATTATCCACCGCGACCCCCCCAGATCTTTTTCAGTCACTGCTTCCCAGGATAGAATTCCCGCATCTGTAAGTATGGCCTCCATTTCTTTGTTCCTACATTTATACATTTACATTTAGCTGTATTAAAATACTTATTGTTTGCTTGCAACCAGTTTATCATGTGATCCAGATCACTCTATTAGTAACCTGATCTCTTCATGATTTACTGCTTCCTCAATTGTTGGGGCATCTGCAAACTTGGTCAGTGATGATTTTATGTTTTCTTCCAAGTCAAAGCATTAAATAGCGTAGGACTAAGAACAGATTACTGTGGAACTCTACTGGAAACAGATCTGCTCCATTATGAGTCCCCATTTATAGTTACATTTTGAGACCCATCAGTTAGCCAGTTTTTAATCCATTTAATGTGTGCCATGTTAATTTTAGATCATTCTAGTTTTTTAATCAAAGTGTTGGGTGGTATCCAGTCAAGAACCTTACAGATGTATATTATTTCAAACACTATTACCTTTATCAACCAAACTCACAATCCCATTTAAAAAAAATAATAAATAATCAAATCAGTGTGACAGGATCTATTTTCCATAAACACATGTTGATTTATATTAAAGAATTAAAAGGCAGTAACTTATTAATTGAGTCCCATATCAGCTGCTTCATTATCTTCACCAGGATCTAGGTCAAGCTGAGTTGGTTCTCTGAGAGAAGAGATACTGTCATGCGTAAGCTTCTTTAAGCACCTTGGATGAATCAGATTCTTGAGTTCACAACTTTGACACAGGTTTTTGTTTTTTCTTTTGTGATTTTTGGAGGGGGGGGCGGGGAGGGTTGTTTTTTTAACTAGGAGACAGCTCCCAGAATTACCGCCATTAGAGTACAGTGCTGCTTTTGACCACAATACTGCCAAACTATCAGAGACCTTGCAGTAGTTTTGGTTTGTAATGTACTTCTGCCACATCAGCTGCTTGAGGTTACAATATCTCAGAAAATTGTTTTTGATGCAAGTCACTTTCCTAGTTCCTGCCTACAATAGAAATAAGCAGCAGAGCTTCCTTCACGATCAGGAGAAACAACATTCATGACTCCAGACCACATGATAATGCTCACCCAATGATCTTGCATCCATAATTTGCCTTCTTTCCCCCATGTTATTTCTGTACCTAGTACCATCTTTTATAGCTCTCCATATATTAAGCATAAGCAAACTCACAAATGCCTGCCATACTTCTTAAACAGATGGAGAGGATGATACCTTGAGATAAGCCAGCAATCTTTAGAGGGCACAATGCTTCCAAGAATGGCAACGGGACCCCTCAGCCAAAATAAAACCCAATAGTCTGTACTGATTGTATATGGCTACAGAAAGAGATAAGTAATAACTGATAAGATGGGAATTTTTTTTAATGGTTGCAGGGCAAGGAAGTAAGGAGGAAGGGAATGCCAAACATTCACCTGCTGGTAACATTATAGGTAATAAAAGAGGTATACAAACACCAATGCCAAATAACCCTAAAGAAAAATCCCAGCATATCCCTGGTGTGAGATCTCCCCTCCTCCTCATCCAATGGACAGTAAATACTGGTCTAGAAAATGTTAGTGAAAAGCAATTCTCACATGGGAACGGCTGCTCTGATAGTTTACTTGAAAAATAATCATGAAAGGAATATTTTAGCAGCCTGTCTCAGAGAGTACAAGTAATAAAGGAGTAGTAAGGGAGGGGTGGGGGAGGGAAAAAAAAAGCCACCATGAAGTAGATCAGAAACCAATGAATGATAATCTACCACAGATTACCACTTGCATAGCCATACCCACCTATAATTCTGATTAGGTTATAAAAGGAACTACGATAAGAGTAGGCTTTCAATGATGGATACCACATTGATAGACAACAGATCAGGGGTCGGCAACGTTCAGCACGCAGCTCACCGGGGTAAACACCATAGCGGGCCGGGCCAGTTTATTTACCTGCTGACGCAGCAGGTTCGGCCGATCGCGAGCCCCACTGGCCGCGGTTCACCGTCCCGGGCCAATGGGGGCAGCGGGAAGCCACAGCCAGCACATCCCTCGCCCACGCTGCTTCCCACCGCCCCCATTGGCCCAGGACAGCGAACCACGGCCAGTGGGGGCCGCGATCGGCCGAATCTGCTGTGTCAGCAGGTAAATAAACTGGCCCGGCCTGCCAGGGTGCTTACCCTGGCGAGCCGCGTGCCAAACATTGCCGACCCCTGCAGTAGATGATAGATGAGAGACTATTTTGGAGACACCACATTTGAACTTTAAAGTTCAATGTAGTTCAACTTGTTTAAACAAATCATGAAAGCTAAAATGCTTTGACCAAATTGTACTCAGGAATTGCAGTTTAAAGTTAATGAGACTTGTGCTCCTAAGTCACTTAGGTGCCTAAATATGGGTTTAGCAGCTAAGGTTAGAAAATTTTGACCACTGTTAAATAAAGTTATTGTGAACTATTTTAATATATTGAAAGTCTAAATAACTTTTCATGGTTAACAATGAAGTACTTATGTTTGATATGACAAAGATGATATGCCACTTAGGGAAAAGTTTAATACAAATACCAATTTTAGCCCTTGATGCTTCAAACATTTATGCACACGCTTAACTTAAAAGGACATGAAGTCAATGGGACTATCCAGGTGAGTAATATTATGTAACCTGCTTAAATGTATGCAAAATCAGGGACTAATTTTCAATACAATTTTTTTTGCCTATAGCACTTTTGTAAAACTCCAATACAATACACTAGCAAGATGGCCATTTTAAAAATCTGAATTTATTTTATTATAAAATTTTAATAAAAAGTTACAGTAGGACAAATTTCAAAATTAGTTTTACAAGCCCTTATTCAGATTTAAATCAATGACTTTTTTAAATCTGGAGAAGGGAAAATTCACGGGGGACATGATAACAGAAGGCTGTGATAAAGAGGAGGGTGATAAATTGTTCTCCATAGCCACTGAGGACAAGACACCTAACGGGGCTTCAATTGCAGCAAGGGAGATTTAGGTTAGACATTAGGAAAGCACTGGAACAAATTACTTAGGGAGGTTGTGGAATCTCCATTTTTAAGAACAAGCTAGACAAACACCTGTCAGGGATGGTGAAGATAATCATTCCCCGCTCTCTGTGGCAGAACTAACTAGATTATATATTGAGGTCCCTTCCAGTCCTACATTTGTATGATTTCCCTGAAATCTCATGAGTTTAATCACTTTGATTAAGTTGCTCCACCCTGACAAAGTAGCTTTCACCATATTTGAAAGAGGTAAAAGCATCAGACTGATGTTTTTCATTAAAAGAAAACTATTGAGTATGCAGTACAAATCATGCATGCCCTTAAGGAAGTTTCTAGTGAAAGGCTCCTCAGCCACCTAAGCTTTGCATTATAAATTTTGAATATTAGAGTCAAAGTGATGCAGCTGTTTATGCTACAAGCTTTCCAGAACAGCTTAAAACTAAATAGGGGGTCTGGTCAAAAGCCATACTTTACACAAGATGTGGCTTGTCCATAATTTCCTACTTGAACCATAGTGCACTGAACATATACCAACCAACTCAAGTCTAAATTCGGATTAGAATTCTTTACAGCTTTCTTTAGTGAAAGCTCCAGATGCAAGACAAGAAAACATGAGGATTCTCATATGAGGTACATCAAAGGACTATGTACATACAGAAGTTTTACTGCTGTAACAACTAGTATAAGACAGTATAACACAGGGGCTTGTACTGGTATAGTTTATTCCAATATGGGAAGGAGAATAACCTATGCCAATAAATGGGTCCATCCTAGGGACTGTACAGGTATAACTTGTTTTAAAAATCACACCCCTAACAAAAACAGCTATACCAGTACAAAAACATGTGTAGACCCATCCCAAGCCTGTAACATTTCTTTGTTACTTTTTTAGATTTAGACACCATGCTCCCACCCTTCCCAGGGGACGGAACAAACCTAGACTACTACACAGGGTACAATTACCCTGAAAGGATAGCCGTGGTAGGGGTCAGTTAGTGACAGTGCTCGGTACTACAGGAAACATGCACAGAGAAGGAACAGTTTCTGTACTCCTGGTCTAACAGAAATACAGAAAAAGATGGACGCAGGCCAGGAGTCAAAGCTAATTTTGGGTCTGGTCCTGAGGATGCTCAAACACTGCTCAACATCCTGCTGATATTAGTGGGTGTTGCAAATGCTTTGACTTCTTGGGATCAAGCCCTTTGAAGCCAACCATGAGAGGCTCCAACCAAAAGAAGTGCCTATAGTATGCATGGCCTTCATTGCAAGGATCTTGGCGTAAAAGCCTGGGAGTGGGCTGCTGGTGGGTAGCGGGAGCCTGCAGCGGCCTCCCCCATCCTATCCTACTTCCCATTACCCTTCGCTTCCTCCCAGTGCCCTTCCCCATTTTGCTTGTCACCATTTCAGCCTCTTACCTACCTCCCTCTCTGGAAAGGGCCTGTTGCAGCCAAGACCTACTTAGTCCTTCCACCACAATGCCAGCTGCTTCATGCTAGCTGGGCACCAAGGGGAGCATCAACAGCACAGAAGAAAACTCCCTGCTCTCAGGGCTGATTCTCAGTGGCCCCTAATCAATGAGAGGAATCACTGCTTGGTCCTTGCAACCCACCTGGATAAGAGATTAAGCAAGGCAGAAATACATGACACCAAGCAGCTTCGGCTACAACTTACAATCCGCTTTCACGATTTCCTTCACATGCATTGTTTTACTACTACCCCATGAAAGTCACTCTGACTAGCATCCAGATTTGGAATGTCAGTCACCGCTGCTATTCCTGCGTACCAAATAGCGAAGGTCTCCATTCTAACACAGAGTGCAATGAGCCTCTGTCCTCCAGGCTGACTAAATGAGTGGTATGAAAATTTTCACCTGACTGACCATCCACATACGTTTTGTCTGAGCAGATTGTGAATGCTTCCTGGACCACTGTCCTTTACCAAAGGGCATGGCCATGTACCACCATTCACAGGCTATTTCATGGAGAAGAGGCAGAAGAGATAAAAGCTAAGAAATAAGTTGTCAGCCAAACTAAAACTCACATCTCAATGCTCAAGCTTTTTTGGGAGGAAAAAAATGAAGGCTAGATAAAAAAAATACTGTATGCATCTGAAAGCAACATACTGTAACTGCCAGAGTGAATTTGTTCTTGTTTCAGAGTTTCACACAGATATGAACACAAATTCAACCTTTTATTCCGTTATTTTGAAAAACTGTTTGTTTGAAACTGTTGGTACTGAATAGTGCAATTATTCTCACTCTAAGAAAAGGGGGGACAACTTTCTCTGCTGTGAAAATTATGGTCACATCAGTAGTCAATGTTCTCTGGTCCTAAATGAAGGCAGCTTAGAGACTGGCCCATGTCAACACCAGATCAGTTTTTGGATTTGAGCTCTGAATACAGCTCTCCCCACCTACAACAAACCCAACCTGGTTGAAGTAGGGACGTGTAGTCCAAACCCCCAAATTTTGTATAGTGCAAACGTACAAGGCAGTGTACAATAGGTGAATTGTGACAAACAATCAAGATCCTGTCTTGAAGAGGCTACATTCCAAAAAACTCTTGCAGTTACAGTACCAAATGAACTAAAAATGACAGGACTGTTTCACAAAAGATATGCAAAAGACTTCTCTTAAGAAATAAAGCAAGAGGAAGTTTGTCATATTGTAAGTGAAACATCATTCCAAGCATGCTGGGCTGCTTGAAAGAAGGCTTGAAGTTAGGAATGAACAAAGGGAACAGCTAGGCCAGTATTCTCAACCAGGGGTACGTATAAACCTGGGGGGTACACAGAGGTCTTCCATGGGGTACATCAATTCATATAGATATTTGTCTAGTTTTACTGCAGGCTACATAAAATCACTAGTGAAGACAGTACAAACTAAAATTTCCTACAGACAATGACTTGTTTATACTGATCTATATACTATACAATAAAATATAAGTACAACATTTATATTCCAATTGATTTATTTTATAATTATATGGTAAAAATGAGAGTCAGTAATTTTTTGTAATAGTATGCTATGAAACTTTTGTATTTGTATGTCTAATTTTGTAAGCAAGTCATTTTTAACCGAGGTGAAATTTGGAGGTACACAAGACAAAGACTCCTGAAAGGGGTACAATAGTCTGGAGAGATTGAGAACCACTGAGCTAGGCAACCGGCCTGGCTGGAGCATAAGGAACAGGAAAAAGGTACAAGAGTGCATTTATATTTCTTTTTTAAAAGCTGCTCTCCCCACAACCCTACATTAGTTTGCAAACACACTACCAGTTTTCAAAATTCATTAAACTTTATTAATCTCACAATGATGTATGTTCCACAGAATTTCCATAGCAGTCTTGCAGGTTAGCTTTTGCTGTGAAAAGTCCATGAGATAGCTAGTTTCATCTGGACATAAGTTGATGAAGGAAAATGTAAAGTGCTCCAGGCTCTTGAGAAGCCATTGCAAGGCTGCACTTGGGACACAGCAAGTTCACTGTCAGTATTCTATTAACTAGGTTCTTAAAGAGAAATTTACCTACCATTTCAATTACGCAGAGCTCTCCCTTCCTGACTCAAGCCTAGCATACAACTTATAAACATGAAGTTTTTAAATAATGCATTTCCACTCCAAAATAAATCCAAGCTGCATGTATTCAAACCCAACATTTAGGTAAGTGTTGAATATATTGTTTTCGTTTGTTTTCTAAGTAGCTCCATTAGCAGAGGGCGGGGGGAGGGGGAGGGAGAGAAAAATCAGGTCAGCTGTTACATGCTGCTTTCATTTCAATGGTGCAAACTTGCAACACAAAGGACAGAGAGGTCTTGCTCACTAGTCAACAAGAATCTCTAAAACTCACAATTGTGTGTGTCACGTGTAAGAAAGAACTAGATAAAGATTAGAGCTTCAAATTCCAAGAAAAAAAAAAAAAAACCCTCCTTCATCTCACGGGACACTAACATCTTCCTACTAGATGGGATGGCAAGAAGAGAGCTGCCTTTCATTTAAAATGTTTGCTAGTAAACAAAAAGTAAAACCATAACACCTTGAAAAAAAATATGAAACTTTGAGTTGAATTGAGAGAGAATGTTCATTAGTCTCCCATTTTAAATTTAAGAAATCAGTTAAGCAGGAATCACACTAAAATGTGACTATCCAGCTCACTACACAGCCTAGACATTTGGTACATTTTCTTAGTAGCAACCCATACATTAGAGTATGAACAAGTTAACTGCCACCCTGGCCTGAAGTACACACCTGTGATACAATCTCTGCAGACAAATAAGGGCAACATTCATTAAGCAACATTAAAGTTACTTGTGAATACCAAACTACTCAGGTGCAGTACTGGTCATGCCCAAGGTTACAATTTAGTTCATTCAACCCTATCCTATGTTAATGCATTTAGGAAAAAAACACTGACCTAGGCCATAACTTTAGAGATCTAATAACAACCAAATGAGTGAGGATACAGAGCACTTTAGCAAAACCATTCTGGTTTATTGGCCTTTAATAGTTCTGTAAAAAAGTGATAAAGATCGAACAAGAGAAATACTCCCATTTCCCAATCAGGAACTCACGCAAGGACTTATTGGAAAAGTTCTCGAGACACACACACACAGCTAGACATGTGTGCGCCCTTAGAGCGGATTACAACATTGGAGAAAAATCATACTTAGATCATACTTTATCAGGCGTAGAATTACCCCACAGAGCCTTCTCTGGATTATTGACACTGTATTAAAAGTGTGTGTGTGTGTACGTACACACTATGTTCCCAGACACACACACACTTTTAATACAGTGTCAATAATCCAGAGAAGGCTCTGTGGGGTAATTCTACGCCTGATAAAGTATGATCTTTCTCCAATGTTGTAAAGCTGCCCTGAGAGCTGATTTAAGTTTTTCTTTTACATACTCACTTTAGGGTTCCACCAGTCTCCAATACAAGCCTTTAAAACACCATGTAGCAACAAATGCAATTTTTTATGTACATGTTATTATAATAAGAGTATTCTATAACAGGTGTGGCTGAGTCAATTTACCATGAGGATGCAAGACAGGAAAGAAAGGAGAGCGAGTTGGGGGGAAGCAAACAATTTACACCCAATACGTACCAGATAATCCATGTACTGGTGAATAGAGAGGATCTGTTGTTGATCGGCGTTCTCTGCTCCTCTCGGATGGATTTCGGTGAGATTGGGTCTCTGCTGCCAGAACGTCTCAGGATTACAAAGGGCTGAGTGGGTCTCCTGCTGCTATTCAGGAGGAGTTTTGGTTGGAAGGTCTCTGCTGCCGCTGCTAACGGGTCTCTGAAGCGTGGCGTCTCTAACGTTCTTTGCAGGAAAGTCTTTGGGGTGCAAAGGGGAGGGAGCAAGTTTCCCTGGGTATCAGGAAGGTCTCTGTTACCCCTACTAGGGAGATCCCAGCGGAGACACGAAGGGTCCCTGCTACCAGCAGGAAGGTGCAGTGGACTCTGGTACTGCTGCTGAGCAGAGGGGTCCCAGGGGTGTAGGGTGGGGTGAGATCTCTGCAGCTAGCAGGAAGGTCCCAGCGCGGTGGGTGGTCTCTGTAATTGCTGCTGAGAGGAGGGGTGCAGGGGGCTCCGTTCCTGGCAGGATGGTCCCAGCAGGGTAGGGGTGGGGTAGGGTCGGGTCTCTGGCAGGAAGGTCCCCCCAGCACCGCCTTCCCGGGCAGAGGGCGGGTATCTGGGGCTGTCACTGCTACCCGCCCTCCCCTGCTGCCCAGACTAACGCTTCTCCCCGCGACGGGCAGAGAAGACTCGGCGGGGGAGGAGCACGGGACAGCCCTGCCCTGCCCTGAGCCCGTGGAGCCCGCAGCGCCCGATGTTTCAGGAACTGGGGAGCGCTCTCCCCGCAGCGTCACCATCAGCTGATCACACACGTGGGACATCGAGAGGAGACTCTTAAAGGGACACACACAGCGCTCGAGGGGAGGCGTGCCCCGGGCGGGGCTAGGTGCGGTGGATGGACCGCGGGGTCTCTGGCTGCGGGCAGGTGGCGCCCTGTGCTGACCGGGACCCCGGCTCCGACCCACCCACATCGCAGGTTTGGGGAGGTTCCCCCAGACAGGCTGCAAGAGGTAGCATCGGCGGTGGGTGTTGGTTGCTGCGGGGAGAGGGGGGAGGTTGGTATCATGCGCAAACTTAATAGGCGTACTTTCTATGCCAATATCTAAGTCATTAATGAAGATATTGAACAGAGCCAGTCCCAAAACAGACCCCTGCGGAACCCCACTTGTTATGCCTTTCCAGGATTGGGAACCATTAACAACAACTCTTGGAGTACGGTTATCCAGCCAGTTATGCACCCACCTTATAGTAGCCCCATCTAAATTTGTATTTGCCTAGTTTATCGATAAGAATATCATGCAAGACCGTATCAAATGTCTTACTAGAGTCTAGGTATACCCCATCCACAGCTTCTTCCTTATCCACAAGACTCATTATCCTATTCACCTGCACTTGTGGTTTCCCTTTGTTTGATCCCCCCTTCATGGCGCGCATCCTCCCCACTCATATGCCCCCCACTCCCAGTGCAGCCTGGGGAGCTGATTTTTCTCCCACAGTGCTGCTTGTAATCCCCCGCCTCCGTTCATTGGTTTTGGTTACCCTTCCGTTTTATAAAGTGGAGTCCTAGTACCCAAATCCCACGAAAGCTTATGCCCAAATAAATTTGTTAGTCTCTAAGGTGCCACAAGGACTCTTTTTTTTTTTTTTTTTTTTTTTTTTTGCTGATACAGATTAACACGGCTACCCCTCTGAAACCTGTTTTCACCTTTCCGTAGTGGTCCTTTTTAAAGCACCAAGTACATACAGATACAGTAGAACACTGTCTAAGCCTCCATTGTCTGCTCTCCCTGTTAACCGAAATGGGTGGCCTGAGCCCTACCTGTTCTCCTGACTATCTGAATTTTTGATTGTCGGATCTGGCCCTGGTCCCAGTTAGATTGAATAATCGGAGTTCTACTCTATATGGTCTGAACTTTATTCTGTTTGCACATTATAAATGTGATCAAGTCATGATCATCACTTAGATATGTTACCAACTGATGCAGAAGCTAGATTAAGAGGGTCTGTTTTGATTAGGTGGGGAAGTGATAGGAGCAATAAATTAAGAAACCTGAACAGCTGATTTCTTCAAGTGGTCATTGATCACATATAACAGGTTCAAGACATGGAGTTTGTTTAACCAAAGCTTCAAAATAAATTTAATGAGGATGTATGAAGTATGTTTTTGTTTAATAAGTTCAGAGTTCTGCTCCCATTTTTTTAAAAAATGCTTTTTTCGTACACACTGAGACCATATTTATGATAGATACATTTATGTCCCTTTCCCCTGAGCTTGTCTGCTGCCATGCCTAAAAGTGATTTCAGATACCCACTACAACTGGTATTTCTCCATTCACCTTAAAACCTGTATATCCCCAGCTCAAGGCAATACAGTTTAGTCCTCTTGGTTTTAAGGGAGTAGATACTGCAGATGGGTGCATGAGTAAAGAATCCCTGGGCATGTTGCAAAAGCCATCTACATTAACCCTTCTCCCTCCCCTCAAAACTCCCACCTCAGTGAGTCTCATTCCCATAGTTCTGATACCCTCCCAATCTTTCCAGGCGTGCACCTGACCCAGTGATTCCCCATCCAACCTCCAAGAAGCTCAGTTGGGAGGTTGTATGCACTTAACTCTTGCCACTCAACCCTCCCTCAAAGTAACCTCCTTCCCCCATAACAATCCACTGTGGGATCAAAAGTCTACATTCCCTGCTCCTTTCCCTATACCCAAGACTCAACAAAAACTAAATCACCACACAAGAGAAAAGTATTATCTATTGTACTGTCCCTCCTTTTCTCTGCTCTAAGCAAAACCACAACTAATAGTACAGTAGGGAAGCCCAGATTTAATTGCTCATTTGTAGATAAGAAGGGACAAATGACATGACAATTCCAGCTGCAGAAATCTTGGATGGTGCAGGCAATTGTTTAGGGAGCTCACACTCCTGGGGTTGGGTTTTTACGTGTTTGCTTGCAAGATCATACTGTATGCAATTGCAGGGCCAACTGGCCCAACAAATTCTACTACAATTTTCTGTGGAATCCTGCAGAAGGCTCCTGTGACATTACAAGCTTTAAAGGCCATTCCACTTTTTGTAAAAGAATGCCTGAAAGGCTGCATGTCTATGGATTCAGAAATAATGACACATCAAAACTATACCTCAGCGTAAACATCCACAGTATGCAACAATTACAATGTAAAACTATTACACTATGTGCAAGAGCATAATTTTTTTAAAGAGCATGAGGATATTCCAAATCAGATATTTATTTTTAAAATATTCACACACTACACCTTATAAAAGATGGAAAGCTGGTCAATTCTCCCTAGCATGGAGCCTCAGGTTACATTCCCAGCTCTGCTATTGACTCCATCTGACTTTGGCCGGACAACCTCAGCGTCTCAATTTCCGCATCTGTAAAACAGAAATATTGCTTGTTCACCTTTGAACTCCATTGATGAAAAGCACCATATACAGAGTGCTGACAGTCTCAATCTCTGGCCCAGTGAGAGAGAGAGAGAGTGACTCTAGAGTCCAGTGATTAGGGCACCCATCTGGGGGGTGGAAGCCCCTGGTCCAGTCCTCCTGCTCCACTCATTCTTTCATCATTTATCCACAATGGAACAAGAGACTGATGAAACACCATATCAGAATACCCCATAGTCCAGTGGTTAGAGCACTCTCCTGTGAGGTGGGAGACTCCCTGTTCAAATCCTATCTCCCACTCTGGCAGAGACAGAGAGAGAGGACCTTGACCCTGACTCTCCCATATCCCATCTGAGTGCTCTAACCACTGAGTTAAATATTAGAAGGTGGGCACCATCCTCTCCTCCAGCCATTTTTATGAGCAAACATACAACTTACTCCATCAAGTAGTGGCTTATATACTTAAGCTGCCTGACTCCAGGTGGCTGATTCCAGTTCATGGATCACTAAGCCAGACATTGGTGCCTAAGTCTAGACTGCAGGATAGCACCTATCTCAGAGAGAGAGAGAGGTGCAGGGTTTAGGACAGGTCAGCATCTCCCATTGGCTGGCTTAGGCACAGAACTGCCTACAGCGCCAGAGCTAGGCATAAACAGACTAAGCTTAGGGCCCCTAGCAGTTCAAGGGGAACCCTTAGTAATTATTAGTGTGTGTTTTGGGGGGCAAAAATATTCCTCCTGAGGCCCCCCCAATGGGCTAGCACCAGCACTGGCTGCCTAACATGATAGGTTTGTGGATCACGTTTTTAAGCACTTCTCTCTCCCCATTCATCATACAAGGAGCTTTGTGGATTGCAGTGTTGTTCCTGTGATTTTCTAGGTGTCTTAAAGTTAGGCACTGTGATGTTCAGTGTTGCAATGAATAAGTCCATTGGTGCATTCCACACTTACTATTTAATGTTTTGAGATAAATTTCTCACAAAAACATTGATTATCTTTTTTAAAAGGCTAATATTTTAGGTTACCCCCCACATAAATTAATTTACTAGCATGCAACAGATTAGGAAAAATCTTCTCTCTTTTTAGGGATTATTCAGGAGTTTGTTACACCACTGCATGACTGTGGAATATCCACTCAGGCAAAAAACTCAATGGGGCTAACAGCTTCTAGCTGAAACCTCTTAGCTAGAAGCTGTAACTAAATACAGACACTTCTACTATGCTGGAACTGAAAGGGGATTGGAGCCTCTAGAACAGTGGTTCTCTAACTTATTTGATCAGGCCCCCCTTCTTTGTTTCTATAGTAGGGAGAGGGGGGCATAAACCACAAGTACATATACTGCCACCCAGGTCTGAAGGCAGAGCGGAGAGCAGCAGCGGCTGCCTGGGCACCCAGCTCTGACAGCAGCGCTGCGCCAGCAGCAGCATAGAAGTAAGGGTGGCAATGTGAAAAAAAGTGATATTCGTCAATATCACTTTTCACAGTGAATTTAGCACCTCATTGCCACCCTTACTTCTGCGCTGCTGCTGCCACCCGAGGGCTGACAGCTGGAGATCCACTGCCTCCATGTATGGCCCTTCTGCATGAGACCCAGCCACCTGGGCTGACAGCCAGAACTCTTAAAAAAAAAAAAAAGAAGAAAAAATAGCACACAGCTCACACCTCCTTTAACACACTCTCAAACCTCCCTTGGGAGACCCACCCAATAGTTTGAGAACTGATGCTCTAGAACATGCATTAAATAAAAAAATAAAAGCTCGGATGCGTGAAATGTTCAGCTGATTGAACACACTGAGGCACGCTGCAAATCTGATAAGCCAAAAACGTGAGAAAGTGCTATTCTGATATACACAAAAGGAAAAAATGGAAAGACTCCAAAACTACTCCCTTCTCTTTCTAGTCCAGGGGTAGGCAACCTGCAGCACGCGAGCTGATTTTCAGTGGCACTCACACTGCTCGGGTCCTGGCCACCGGTCCAGGGAGCTCTGCATTTTAATTTTATTTTAAATGAAGCTTCTTAAACATTTTAAAAACTTTATTTACTTTACATACAACAATAGTTTAGTTATATATTATAGACTTATAGAACGAGACCTTCTAAAAACCTTAAATTAGATTGAATAAATGAAGACTTGGCACACCACTTCTGAAAGATTGCCATCCCCATTCTAGTCACATACATGAAGATGGCTCAGAAACTGAATGAAAGGTGAGTAGAAAATCAAGCTAGGTAATCAAGAAGAATTGTCCCACCTATGGACTAGAACTTGGTCAAGAAGGAAAAGGCATGGCAGAAGCTTATATTAGTCCCTTCATTCAATATCAGCATCAAAATTCTTTGGATCATTACATAATCCCCAGCTACAACCATTTTATGACAGTAAATGAAGATGAACCCAGCACAATAACATTTTTCAACAGAATGCAAGTACCATTCAAATATAGTCGTTTTTATGTCTTTATAAAAAACAGGATAGTGATCTCTAACTATGATCTGTCTCTCATGGACTTCAATATATGGCTGAAAAGCATTAAATCTTATTGGATGTGGGATATTGTTTTGAACTTGCAAGAGAGCCCATAATCTTATCTCAGCTGTAAAACATCCTTTTAGAGGGAAGCTACAGATACTACATTGATCTACAATTTACACATTAATGACAGCTTTGTTCACAGAGAAAATTCCACAGCAGGGGGGAAAAATGCATCAGGGAGATGCTTTACTCTCAGCAGTGAAAAGATCAAAATGTCTTTTTGATGGGTAAAACCTAACATTGCAGACTATTGCCACCAAGTAACTAGCAGCTCCAGAAGCTGAAGAATAATTCTTCAATCCACAGAAGCAGCTGCATGGGCAAGTTCTATAAAAAGCAAATTGACTACAAACATGCAAGATGGCTCCTACAAATCCAGGTAACGTCTCAGCAAAAATATCCTACCAAGCTTTATCATATTGTATGCAATTTGGGTTTGATATGCAAATGTGCTGAGCACCTCCTGTCATCAACTGTGGTTTACTTCAGTATGAGTTGACTGTCAAGTGCTCTGTACCTTGCAGATTCAGGCCCTTAAGGCACTAGCAAGCTACAAATTTTAAAGACAGACTGAATTGTTTGTATAATTAGTTTATGTGGTGTAATTGTAGCTATGCAATCCCAGGATATTAGGAAGACAAGGTGGATCCAATAAAAGATTCTCACCTACGTACTCTATTATAATTAGCTTATTAGTTACTAAATGATGAGGTATGAAGTCAAAATGCAGAGGCCAATGCAACACAAGAGAATGCCAATGCGTGTATTTCCAGCCACAGCTGAAAGACATTATAATTGGTTCAAAATTAATTTTCAGTGAGGTACTCACTATGAACAGCTTATTCAGCAAGCAACACCTTGGAAGGTGATTGATGGGCAGCAGTGCTTAATATGTAATGAAAGAGGTGCTGGGGCTATGAACTAGAGGTGCTGGGGCTCACCCTAGCACCAGTTAATCACTGATGGTCAGACACTGATTGCTCACTATAACCATAGCACTTGCATTTGGGGTCTCAACAGTTAAGCAGGTTCAGGCCAGGTCAGTACCTGAATGGAAAACTTACCAAGAAATCCTGTGAGCTGCAGGAAGTGGTGCTGTTCAGTTACCAGGTGGCACACTTCCCTAAGTGAGTATGAAGTGATAGTCCAATATGGGCCACTGTGCTGCTAAAGATGCCTTAGAGCAAAGATGTCTTGCAGCAGATCCCAGGATTCAGAGAATAGGTCTAAGTTGTTTCTCCTGGGTAAGCTGATTCTCTCCATTGTTTCATGGAGTGTACAGTATTTGTATTATCATAGCACCTTAGAGCCTAGTGCAGGACCAGAACTAGGGTTGTATGGTATCTAGCACAAACTCAGAACAAAAAGAGTGTGTCCCCAGTCCAATGAGCTTACAGTACACTGGGTACAAGTTTCCACTCTGAGAATGGGGGCAGTTTGGGATCTTTCCAATGTCATCTTTTATATAAAGCAAATGCTGTGACATATGACAATATGGAGTTGTGCACATCAAGGCAAAAGTGAAAAAATGCGTGAAGAGAGCCACATTATCAAACACCTCATGAGACAGGACTAAACTTCATTTGGTAGATTCTCATATGATGATTGTTGTTGTTGTTAAATGTTTATATTTCAGTAGCATCTACAGATCCAGCCCCATTATAATAAGCACTGACCAAACATATAACAAAGACATGTCCCTGCCTGTAATGGGGTTCACTTACTGCAGGGTACCTCCTTGTGGTTGGGTTGGAGGATTAGCTCCATGCAGGTCTGACGCCCTTTTCCTCCCACTGTGCCCTGCTCCCCAGACTCAAGTACTCCCTTTTCATGATTCAGCCCTCCAGGCAAGTCACTATACAATCCTCCCCTTCCAAGGTATCAAAATCCCACTAGATCAGCTGTCCTCAGGCCACTCCAAATAGTCTGCAACTCCAGGTTTCTTGCCAAACTCTGTAGCCCCAAACACACCTCCCTTCTCCCAAGGAGTGACTGCAGACTACTTCCCTGCAGCATTCATCTGTTCTTGGCTTCCTCCATCCTTCCCAGCTGGGTTCCCTCTTCACTTAGTGCTTATCCTGCAAGCCTAAATCTCCTCCAACGTGCAGCCTACCAGGTTAATTGACCTAATTTAACTTGCTCTTCCTTGTGTGGGGTGGATACCCCATCACACTCCCCCAAAGAGTTTACATCTAAATACGATTCTCCTCCCAAACACATTTATTATCATCCCTCCAAACCCCATTCTTATCTTTCCTTTCTTTCTTGATTCTCCCTTCAAACAGTGGTATAAAGTGAATTTCCATGCTTTAAGTGAAATTTTTGTATTGCTTTTTTTTTAAGGAATGCAATATACATTAACAGAAGATCTGTTGAAGAAGAGCTCACCAGGTTCAACAAACACAAACCACAAATGAAGGAGGCATGAAATAGGCACCAATGTGTCTATGTGGTCATGTTCATTAAACCATGAGATTTCCAGAATATAGTTGTCCTTTCTGTCTGCTTCTTTCCTTGTTGCCTTCTCCCCTCCCCCCCACACACACTTTTTCCCCCCTTGATGTACAGTGAGCAGGGTAGAAACAGAGGGACTTTTGTACAAGATTAGCTGAGTGTGAAGGGAGCTGTAAAATGTTCTGGCAATAAGGTCTTAGTTGACTGGAATTCAGATTATTCATTGAGTGCCCTCATTGTCTGCTGAAACCTGACAGATGAAAAATCCACCATAACAGAACATATGGTATAGAATTCCTGGTCTTAAAACTGAGTTCTGAGGTGCCTTTTCTTAATATGAACGGACTGCCAGGGTCTTTTTAAACCATGAGTCTATTTTAGGGGGACAATGAGATATCCATGGTTTCTCATGATTTTATGATTGTACAATCTGGTCTTACAACTTGTGCACAATATCAACTTTTAAATGATGAATAATCACTATCTGCAGGAATTACCATAGCATCTTCTACATAAAGGACATCTTTCATAAATTAAAGTACCTTGGTCCAGAACTTTGAATCAATGGACATTTCCAGAAGAGCAGGAATTAAGTCTGGTTCAGGATTTTTCCTCTTATGACTTATTGTTTGTATTGCACTAGGACCAAAGGCTGCAATCAGGATTAGGACTCCAATTGTTCTAGGTACTGTGCCAAGACAGATGTATGGAGATTTAAACAGACTAATGACCTATTAATATTGAAATTAGAAGAGGTCTGCTGAGCTTTGATACACAAGCTATGTTCCTATAAGTTTGGCAAGCTTTAAGTCAGTGCAAAAATATTTATATAGTTTGGTTTTTGGATCAAAGTGGTTAGAAAATGCTTTGTTTTTCCACAGACAATTTGACTTCTTGTAAAAAAAAAAAAAAAAAAAAAACCTAAAAAAAAATTCAGCCAAAACCCAGAAGTTGAGAGAGAAAAGTTTTCACCAAAAACTAAAAAACTTTTCCCTGGAAAGTGGACAGTTTTGATGGAAATTTTTCAACCAGCTCTATTATTGGATGACCTAAATAATGTGATTTTCTGTTTATTACGAAGTAGCATCTATTCCATTCTGTTAATTGATAGTTTTTACTGATGTACAGTGCCCAGATGGCTTTGTAGAGGATGCTATGGTAAATTCTTAAATACATGTTGGAGTCTAGCATGGGCACATTTTTGTTCCTACTTTCTAAATACATTTGTTTTAAATAAATAGACCTTGTCTCAATTCAGGGCAACTGGACCTGTATTTCCCCTCAATGGTCCATTAAGGGAACCCACTCTTAGACTTCCAGCTCCCCAGCTGCACCTCACCTGCGTCTCTCCCCATCCTGAGCAGGGTTTCTCCATGCTGCACAGTTCCCTGCCTTCTCTGTGAGCTAGGGTGACCAGATGTCCCGATTTTATAGGGACAGTCCCGATTTTTGGGTCTTTTTCTTATATAGGCTCCTATTACCCCCCACCCTTGTCCCGATTTTTCACATTTGCTGTCTGGTCACCCTACTGTGAGCTGGCCAGCAAGTCAGATTGCCTAAGCAGGTCTGCTTTGCTTTTCTCCTCAGAGGCTGTAAACAACGTAGTTGCCCACAGTTATAAGGTACACACAGATTTTCCTATGCAGTACCTTTATTCTTAAGGGGAAAGCATTACAGAGACAATAAAAGAACCTACAGCATGCTAACAAGCTTACTAGAGATCACCCCAATTCCATCAAGGACTCTGTTAGGAGTCAGTCCTTCAAACCCCACCAACGGGTTTTTCTGTGGTCACAAGTTCATAATACCTTTAGCTCAGAACAAGCCCTCCACCCCTGAATCTGAGAGTTATTCCTTTATACGGTTTGGGCCTCTGATCTTGTCCTCAGGGCAAAGCTTCAAAAGGCTGAGTTCTTGCATCATCAGAGGGGGTACATTTGCATACACCTCCCCCTAGAGATGTCCTGGGAAACCCACTTAACTTTAGAAGTTTATTCTTGTCTGGCAAGTTGTTTCAAATAGCCTTTGAAGCTCATAACAGTTCCCAGGGTTTATATTAGTCATGTCTTCCTGCTAGAGGCTTTGCATACAAACCCACAATAATATACAAACATTTGCATTTTTAATACAATGGAACTCCTAGCATACTTAAAACTTAATTCAATCATATATAACTTAATTCAATAAGGTTTGTCCAAGATACTGCAGGAAATTGCTGTATCTGTCACAGACATGACCATCAATGAGGAGGAGGTTATTCTTGAAAGACAAAGCCAGAGCATCCAATATATGTACCATTTTTATGCCTACCATGCTGTACTTATATGTTCAAATTTTCATTCTATGATAAACTTCAGGAATAGTGGGGGCACAGTAATCTTGACTCATGTTAGTGCGGCAAGGGATTTTTAGTGGTAATGAAAGCAAAGTTCACTGGTGTGGAGTTACATTTTAATCCCCATGCTCCCAACCTGGAAGCATAAAACTCTTTGGGGAGAAAACCCAATTAGAAATATGCACTTCTTTTAGCTTATGATATTCATTCAGTTCTAGAGATGCTACCAATAGGAATAACAAATGTCTCTGGTAAATGTAGTCTGAAACTTAGATGTCGAACATCTTCTTAAAACATTAACTGTGATTAGTTCAAACAAAAGTAATTATTCAGCTAACAGCCACCCCTGTCACTGATATAAAAGGCAGAGAGATAGAATACTTGATAGAGGAATTCCAAGGATCTGCAGCTGGCAACCTGAGGGTTCAAGAAGATGTGACAGGCCTGTAGGCCTGGCTTGACATGAGTAACGACATGGGTGAGGCCTGATATTTTGGGAGACAGGATTAGGTAGTAAATGGATCAACAGGTTGGAAACAGAATGTCTGTCCTACCTAAGATAACGGGGAACACCCAGGGAGCCATTTACAGTAGACAAGATAACAATGGATAAAATAAACCTGGAACATAAAATGAGGTAAAGAGTAAATTGTGCATGAGCAGTGCATGTTGTACAGGGATTGGTGCCTACAAAGTGACCAAGCCAATCCCATAATGTGTAATACAATGTACAGTAAATGCAATGTAATGGGTAAATGTATATAACGGAAGAGATTTGTTGTATAACTTTGGATGTGTGGTACGCTGTATACTGATCACCTCAGTGCAGTTTTCCTGTATGCCAAATAAAGGAACCCAAGTGATGAGACTGGAGTTGAACTGAGTTCTTGGGGAACCAAGTGGATTAGGTCTTGGGGAAACCCCAACAAAGTCTAAAAGTACATTCTGATAACTTTAGAAAGCCAGCAATAAACCTGCATGTGACAGGCTGTTGCGGGAATCATATCCTATAGAGATCCAGAAAGACATCGGAATGGAAAAGGAACTGATTAAAAATAGAAAGCTAAGAATACTTGCAGTGAGAAGAACTTGGGGAAATATTAAATTGTGTCCAACAGGCCCTCTGCTGTATTTAATTTATGTAAGTGACTTAGAGAGAGGGGCCAGCTGTAAAGAGTTACATTTATTAATAAAAAGAAGAACAGGAGTACTTGTGGCACCTTAGAGACTAACAATTTTTTTTTTCCACTCCATACGGCTAAATGCAGTGCCTTGCATAATGACAGGTTTCAGAGTAGCAGCCGTGTTAGTCTCTAAGGTGCCACAAGTACTCCTGTTCTTCTTTTTGCGGATACAGACTAACACGGCTGCTACTCTGAAACCTAACATTTATTAATGATACTTGGAGCAGTGATGAAACTGCTTGGAGTAACTAAAACTCAAAAGATTTGCACATCTGCTTTGTAAATGAACTGACATACTGGCAAATGTAAAAAAAAAAAAACCACTATACAATTGGCAAAATATCACCATGGGATCCTCAGAGGACCATGGACAAACATCAAGGGGAAACCTCTTGGTCAAAAACCTATCACATTTAAAATCTGTCTTCCTGCAGAAGCTTCTATCCCATATACATAATTTGCTTCCCTCCTACACTGTTGTACTGACTGTGCTGCAATTAGGCGTAGGTAAGAGTTCCTGCAGTCCAACAGGGTACATTAGAAGGAAGAAAAGCAGAATCAGAAAAGGATTGTACACTTCACCCATTCTCCTCCCTCTCCCCATTTCCCCAAATGATCATTTGGCTTTTAGATGGTCCTGCTACTAGAACAACAACAGGAAACTTAAAACCAAAGGTTAATGGGCCAGGTGAGAAGACGCCAAAATAGTTAGGGGACAAATTCTCACTCAAACATACTAATGCTATTCTGGAGTAACTCCAGTGAATAAGAAGGAACTTGCACCTGAAGTCCCTACCTGAGAACAGACAGAATTCCGAAACATAAATTTGGCTTTGCTTGTGTGTGCGTGTGTGTGTGTGTGTATTTCATTTTTATAGTTTGATGTTTTCTACTCCTTTATTACATTGCCATTCCCTCTCTTCATTAACAGTAATATCTTCCAAAGAAGGGAAATAGATTGATATATGAATATATATCTGAATGGTGAATTTTGCGTGATCTGTAGTCTGACATGTATTAGGCATACACCTAGCAATGTCTGACAACAATCTACTCTGGAAATAATGAAGGCCAATAATAAAACCTCAGTGGCTGAAACTTCCAAGTTTGGATTTATGGGGACTCTATTTCTTAAATGAAAAACAAAAACCTTTGTAACAAAATGGATGTGATCCTTAAATGAGACCCTTGTATCCAAAAGTTTTTAAAAATTGTCTGATGCATAGACGGAGTATTAGGGGCCTGAATTCACTTAAAGAACATGCTCGACTTTAAGCATATGCTTAAGTTCATCCCAATTCAGCAAAGCACATAAGGACATACTTAAGTAACATTAACATGAGTGTTCTTAGATGTGCTTCAGTGCTTTGCTGAATATGGTTGAATTCAAGAATGTGTTTATTAGTAAAACACATATTTAAATTCATTTCTGTACCAAGGCTAAATGGCAGTGTCATAAGAACATAAGAACGGCTCTACTGGGTCAGACCAATGGTTTATCTAACCAAGTAGCCCATCTTCCGGTGCTTCTGTCTGCCAGATGCTTCAGAGGGAATTAACAGAATCGGGCAACTATTGCATGTTCCATCCCCTGTTATCCGGTCCCAGCATCTGGCAGTCATAGACTTAAGGACACCCAGAGCATGGGGTTGCATCCCTGACCATCTTGGCTGCTAGCCGTTGATGGACCTTTCCTCCATGAACTTCTCAAATTCTTTTTTGAACCTAGTTATACTTTTGACCTTCAAAATATACCCTGGCAACAGTTCCACAGACTGACTGTGTTGTGTGAAGAAGTACTTCCTTTTGTTTGTTTGAGGGACTCTGGGTCTTGTGTTATGTGAAGGGGTAAACAACACTTCCTTACATAGGCACCAATTTTTCCCGGCACCGGTGGGTGCTCGCGCCCCCCCCCTCCCCACCGCCCCCGGCCCTGCCCTGACTCTGCCCCTGCCCCGCCCCCATTCCAACCCCTTTCCCAAAGTCCCCACCCCAACTCCACCCCCTCCCTGCTCCTATTGGACCCCTCCCCAAATCCCCGCCCTGACCCCGCCTCTTCCCCCAAGTGTACTGTGTTCCCCCTCCTTCTCTCTCCCTCCCAGCGCTTGCCGCCGTGAAACAGCTGAACAAATTTTTCAGAGAACTATCCACAATGACTCCAAGATCTCTTTCTTGAGTGGTAACAGCCAATTTAGACCCCATTATTTTGTTTGTATAGTTGGGATTATGTTTTCCAATGTGCATTAATCAACATTGAATTTCATCTGCCATTTTGCTGTCCCGTCACCCAGTTTTGTGAGATCTCTTTGTAACTCTTCACAACTTTGGACTTAAAATATAAATCAGAACATAAAATCTGAAAGCATTAAGAACATGCATGTAGAAATTTACATTATGCTTATGCTCCAGGGCTCCCATGGAATCATAAAAAAAAAATCTAGGAATAATATTGGTCTAATAACAGATTTATCAACTAGATTGAGGATTAGCAACTTTGTTGAAGGAAATGGGAATATGAAAAAAGCTCATGTCAGTTGCAGGTGATAACCTCCAAGGATCACTTTTTAATTTAAAAGCAGGAAATATTGGTAGAGATATGGAACTCTGAGAAAAAGTAGACAACGTAGATAATATAATCCTATTGACTAAAAACAAGGTAATTAGACAAGCTTACAAAGGAATCTGAAGGATTTTCAGATTTCAATTGTAACTGGCCATGAAGCATTTTGAGATACGTTTGTATGAAAGATATTACACACATTTGTAAAGTGCTGAACACTTGGAGAGAAAGGCTGAAGCACTAATATATCAAAAGAATCCTGCTGACTGAGCAAATCAATTACTTTCCTCTCTGCTGGAACATTTGTGAACTTCTAAGAAAATGAATCTCAGAAGACAGCAGAACTATAAAATAACCATGGAAACAGGAGTAAGGAAGCATACCTAACAGCCAGTATTTCTCCCCCTCCAACTGTACTTATTTAGCACGCACAGTATGTCCAGGGTCGGTAGCAAGGTCATTATTAAATAGTTTCTCAGTGCCATCTATCTGCCCCTCTGATTCCCCTAACACAGCTCACAAATTCAGATTTTTCTAGTGGCATCTATATTTTAAAAATATGCCTCTAAATTGTAGAAATAGCATAAATTGAAGTTAATAACTAAATATTTTCCAATGGGCATGCCCCCTACACTCACTAAGAGGTACTCACTCAAAGTCCACACCGGTCTCTTTTCACCCTCTCATGAAATGCTCAACCTGCTTAATAAAATTGGTGATCAATCCTGCACACTCAGTTCCGGGCACATGGCTTACTAGCTGAAATAATCTCACTGGTTTTAATAAGGCTACTCAATGTAGTAAGCACTACATTGTGTAATAAGTTTTTGCAGTACCGGGCCCCTAAAGTGTACCCATTTCTCTTTTACTTAGATGTTGAAGGATACATTAAATTAAATTGCAGCAAGGGAGATTTAGGTTAGACATTAAGAAAAACTTCCTAGCTGTAAGGATTATTAAGTACTGGAACAAATTACCTCTGAGGGATGGTCTAGGTAATACTTAGTCCTGCCTCAGTGCAGGGAAGTGGACTAGGTGACATATCAAGGTCTCTTCCAGACTGACATTTCTAGGATTCTATACGATTGTTTTCTAGAGGGAGACTAATATATAAGATTTTTTCCCCCCTCCAAGATAGAGCAACTAAGTTTTATAGAGCAATCTGTTATAATTGCCACCTTTTAGAAGCTGGTTCAGCAAGATACTTAACCATGTGCTTAAATCCCACTAAAGTCAATGGGACCTAAGCTTAGGGCTTGTCTACACTATCCGCCGGATCGGTGGACAGCAATCGATCCAGCGGGGGTTGATTTATCGTGTCTAGTGTAGACCGCTGAGCACTCTCTCATCGACTCCGGTACTCCACCAGAACGAGGAGCACAAGCAGAGTCGACGGGAGAGCATCAGCTGTCGACTTACCTCAGCGAAGACACTGCGGTAAGTAGATTTAAGTACGTTGATTTCAGCTACACTATTTAGGTATCTGAAATTGCATATCTTAGATTGACCCCATGCAGTAGTGTAGACAAGCCCTATACTGAAGTGCTCTGCTGAATCAGAATCTTAGTTTGTTTCTTAAAAATGTTGTATTTATTGATTTTTTTTTTTGTGTGGAGCTTTGTAGCAGGGTGGTCACCCTGCTCTAATCAGAAAGGGGTTAAAACTAGCTCTGGGAAAGGGCTGTGAGCTAGGAGGCAGGCAGTCTCACTGCAGCCTTGGGGTGGGAAGGACTGGGCTGCCTGGGAGCACAGGGTACCTTCAATAGAGCAGTGCTGGGGAAGAGGCAAGCTGAGCTGGGGAGCTCAGGCCTGGCGACCTCCCAGGTTGAGGCCTGACAGGAAGGCCTAAGGAGGTACTGGAGCTTCAGGGAAAGGCAGCAAGTCCAACTCCCTAGCCAATGATGAGTGGCCACTTCAGACTGCAGTTGGGGCTAGATGAAGACAGGCAGTGAGTCACTGAAGCGAGGTGGGCTCAGGGGAATGAGGTTCCCTGGGTGAGGGGCAGCACCCCAAGGTAAGGGGCACCATGGTCTGGGAGGGACATGGGGCCTATACGTGGTAGAGATATAGGGACTGCAGAGGGGTAGGTAACAGAGGGCGAGACACTGGCCCATAGAGGGTACTCCAGGGCTGAAAGAGCTAATTCCTGGATGACCAGCAGGAGGTGCCATGCCGGTGAGTGAATGCCGTGCTACAAGCTCTAAAAATATGATGGGCCAAATTCTATTCTAACTTTCCACTGGTTTAAGTTCAGAGTAATTTTAACTTCAGTGCAGTTACTTCAGTTATCCTGACCCTATATTTAAAATTACATACCAAAAACAGTAAAAGAATGGTAGATTTGCAAAGTCAAGCACCCAAAAGTTAAAAGTTGAGTTCTAGGCTACTCTTGGATCTCACTTGTTGGGACCATTAGCACCTGGAAGTACAATGTGGCAGAAGTGATGTCCCTTAGCCCTCAGGCACTAGGTAGCAGTGCATGCTGTGTTACTTCTGTGCACCCTTTCTAGACTTGTCAAATACCAGCCCAGGCTCAGAGGAGAATGACACCCCTCTCAGCCTCTTCCAGCATTACTATTTGTCGAAAATAATTTCCCTAATAAGTTTATTATGGTTTACCTTGACTCAGTTTCCACACAAGCATTCCTTTATTAATCCAAAGACCACCTGGGTGTTGGTTACATCCAAAATATCAATATAAGCATATACACCCTTATATTCTATATCCTATTAAGAATACAGTTATAAGCATTGGCTGAATACTTGCAACCAGATCAGGCCCAGGGGACACTTTCCCATCATGGAATGACTCCAGAGGGGTAAAGAAAAGCTCTGACAAAGAACCCCTAGAAAACTTTGCTTTTTATACCCTATAACAAACCAGTGATATCATTGCTGGTTATTGGACCTTAGCTATTTAGTGCTGCACTCTGCTCTCTTCAAGGTTTTTCTGCTTATCCCACCTTGCCCTATTATTTCCCAACTTCTAAGCAATTCTAACCAATTATTTATTGCACCTGGTGCCCAATCAACCATGTTCTTTATTTCCCAAACCTTAAATAAGGTAATGCTGGTATTGCAAAAGGTCACTACAAGTTTAACACAAACCGTCCTTCTTTCAGTTCATTCTTTTTGGTCATATGCTTTGGACCTATTGCTCATGCTAATATCCAAACTCAATTTAAAAATAAAATAATTCAGTCAGATCTAATGTGGGACTATATTCCTATACGGTTTCTCCTTTCCACTGAACATCTGTTTCCCCCACAGCTGTATTAGACTGAAAAGGAATCTCATTTTGTTATCTTCTGCTCATATTTATAACCTCCCTTCATATTATTTCTATTGATTGCTATATTTCATCTACAGTGCACCTCTTGATAAGAGACTGCATGGCTGTTAATGTACGACCATATAATCTTATGAATTCAGGTCACAGGCTACACTTCCATCTGTAACTGCCTCTCTGAGGTAAACTGTCCTGAGCACAAGTGAGGAAGTGAGGTAGCTTGTTGTTTTTAAATGGTTCAATCAAAATAAACTGAATAGATTCCCAAAATGAACCAAGTGAGGCTACATAATTACCCTTCAAGTACCTTTTTACCTATCCAACTAGCTATGTTTGACCTGCTTTGGAAAAAGCACTGTACCTTAGAACTCAGCCTTAAACTGTGGTTCATTTCCAAAAGCAAGACTGCTCCTCAACCCATGCAAGAACTTGCAATAAGAGGCAACAAAACTCAATCCTTTGGGAGAGGTACTGAGCCCTGAAATGTTATTCTTCTGAAGTTATCATTCTCCTCTTCCCTCCAATAGCACAGAATGCCAGGAATACTCTTAGGCGGGGATGGGTGGAGCAGCCACACAATGAGGCCTCTGCACTCCTTATACACCAGGGAGAGGGCAGAGAAGTATTGGGGCAGACTGAGGTGGCAGGCACTGGTTCTGTCCTGATTCAGCTCCAGTGACTTGCTGCACCACATGTACGGTGCCCGAAGGGACAGTGACTACTATTTTAGTTCAAAGATCAGAACAGCAGCAGCAGTGGGGTTACAGAAGGGCTGTCCCAAAGCCCTAGGGTTTGCCCCTGAGTTTGACTCATAGATTCCTTCTCAACCTAACCTCCCAATTAGGTCTTGATCCTGAGCCCACTGAAGTCAATGGAAAAGCTCCCATTGACATCCATTGACTACAATGGGTGCAGAATAAGGCACTTAGTTGCCAATACATGCCCATTTTCTTTGGCTTTGTACAGGAAAGGAGAAGGAGAATATTATCCTTTTATCATAATGCTGCTCTTTGCAGAGCTGTTTGGCATTTTGTGGCATTTGAGCCACAGGTTTAAGATAGCTCAGTCAGCTGTTGTAACACACAACAACACATACATTGTTTACATTCTTTTTACCACTCCCCTCACCAAATCACAGATTTGTCTTCCCCCTAATAAATCACAGTAATGTTTAGGCTAAACTCCATATGAAATTGCTACTTACCTTACAGTAAGTATGATTCTTCATGATGGTCTGTGTGGGGGATCCCACTCATGGTGTGCTGGCACCCCTACACAGAAGTTTGGAAGTTTTTCTCTAGCAGCATCCTCTAGCAGTCGTCCATGTGTCCTCAGGCTCTTGTGCGCCCCCTCCCAAGAGCATAATGGGTAGAGCAACCCCAACTGCCAGCCAGTTCCTTTGCCACCCAGAATCTGAATGATAAGACTCCGAGTTGTGGGGATGGAGGATGGGTTTATGGGATCCACAGGCCATCTCAAAGAACCACAGTTACTGTAAGGTAACTAACTATTTCTTCTTCTTCTTCTTCGAGCTCCTGTGCATGTGATTAACAAGCATTTCACCTGCTTGGAGGTGTGGGTGAGGAATTTATTGAAATAAGGATGATACGACTGCTCTTCCAACTTGAACATCTGCGCCTACTAACACCTCTAATGAACAGTGTCCAGTACGTGTGCGCACTGAAGACCATGTTTGCTCTACGTATTTTCACCAGAGGAATCTTGCTGAAGCATGCTGTTGGAGAGATCAGTGCTCTCTCAGAATGAGCTGAAATGTTTGAAGGAGGATCCAGTTGTTAATCTCATAGGCTATTTGAATACAGCTCAAAATTCACTGCGACAGTCTTTGTGACAATATAGATTCACCCTTAGTTTTGCCACCATATGCTATAAATAACCTAAGAGTTTTACTGAAGGGTTTCACTCTGTTCAAATAATACAAAAGGGCTCCCTTGACACCCAACGTATGCAGTTTTCATTCTGCTGGAGAGCTGTGTGGTCTAGGGAAGAAAACTGGCAGGTGGATATGCTGGGTAATATGAAAATCAGAACAGACTTAGAATGTGGTCTTACTGTGACAGTATCTGCGTGAAAAACAGTGTATGGAGGTGTAAGAGTGATCTGCCCCTTTAATGGCCTGGGGTAAGGGAGACAAGGAGCAGCCTATCCTACTCCAGGGGAATCAACTGACACAGCTGAACAGCAGCTCATGATTGACCCGCACACTCAGCTGGACAATATAGGAGGGCCCAGCTCTGGGGAGGGAGGAGAACCAGGAGAATACTCTTCTGTAATCCAAGCAGGAGGCTGACGGCAAATGGGTCTTGTAGCCCTTCCTCCTCCCTCATCCCCAGGATTGGGGAAGGTGGCTACCAGAGGCCAGAGGGCCCCAGTCTGAACCCTTACCCAGATTGTTGTTTGTATTACTTTTTGAACATTGTTTATTTCTTTGTGGAGATAATAAATAGAGCCCTGAAGGAAGGGACAGAAACTAAGTTGCGTCTGGGACAGTGCCATCTTTCTGCTTAATTGATCTGCTAGAACATTGATTTGACCTAGTAAGTGCAATGCTATGGTGTTGACGTGATTCAGGATGCACCATTCCCACAGCAGCATTGCTTCCTGACAAAGAGTGCGATCTTGCCGCTCCCTGTCCCGCTTTCCCTCTTCCCTTGTCTGTTTATATAGTACATCACTGTGGAATTGTCCATTACCATCTGAACTGAAAGTTTTTATTATTGGAAAAATGACCTTCAGACTATTTATCTTAGCTCTAAGATTTTTATGTGATCCCATGAATCTTTTGTCAGCCATATCCTGTGTATTTGAAACTGGTTAGGTGAGCACCTCAGCCCATTCTGGAAGCATTGGTTTTCAGATTTGTGGGATTTAGAGTTTAAAAAGGGATCCCTTGAAACACATTGTTGGGATTCATCCACCATTGTACGGATTGTAGGATTTGTTGCAAGAGACTATTCAAGGTGAAGAGGGCAGTAATAGGGCAAAGGAGGGTTAGTGGGTTACAAATTGATATGATGAATCATATAAAGATACTGGATTATGGCTCATTATAACAATCTGTAACCCCCCTAACCTTCCTTTATCATATAACTGCAGAGATGTTAACTGCCCAATTCACCTTGAATGGGATCTTGAAACATATGTTAACTTTTTACACTAAACAATCTATTTGATCTTGTATTTAGCTGTGACGTTCTGAGTACCTTTCCCAGACCTGAAGAGCTCTGTGTAAACTCAAAAGTGTACATCTTTCACCAACAGAAGTTGGTCCAATAAAATATATTATATCACGCATCTGGTCTCTCTAATTGCCTGGGACTAACATGGCTACAACAACACTGCAAAGTTCAAGGTCACAAAGTGTCTGGCAGAGCCAAAGACTAAACGCTGATTCCCTGAGTATCAGTCTAGTGACTTAATCACAAGACCAATGTACCTTTCTTGCTGTTATCAGTGATTGGACTACAAACCCACATTTGTGAAGGCAGCACCCCCAGCAGTGACAATCATATGGACAGTATCCAATAAATTAGCAAACTGAGCATGTTCGGCATTAGGGTGCTAAGCACACTAGCAGCTCAGCTACCACAGCAATGACTGCAGTATAAAAACCTAGATGGGATAAGACAGCAGTGACCCTTGCAGTGAGTGTGTCATTTGAACCCATCCCATCTTTGTGCATCATTTTTCTTTGTCAGAAGTGAAAGTACTGTTATTTAAATGCTTCCATGATCTGATCTTGAGGCTGTGTCAGACTAGTTGCTTCTGCAAAGAACAAGTTTTAATGTCATGAAAATTCCACATTTTGTCTGGCAAAGCTGTCCATCACAAGGATACATTGCTGCCAATGACAGCCATGCTTCATTTTCCATTTTTTTAGAGCAGTCACTAAACTCAGCAGCAGTTGTCCATGCATGTCTATGGCTTCTGTACTAAGCCAGTACTTTGCAAATGCCATGAAACATCAAGCCATTGCAGATTTTTCCAGCAACAAAATTACAAGGGCTCTTATCAGCTCCAGGCTTGTTGCAGCAGAACTGCACTCTGACTCTTTCTTTCATCTTTTTTCCCCCACAGGGAATAAGTTATTTAAATGTTAGTGTCCTATTTCTTATAGCAGGCCAGTCTCATCCCAATTCTACACCAATTTGAACCTTGCTTTCCATTGAAGTTGGTTCTTATTAACTTCTAGTAAGTTTCCAAATAAAAGGATCCTTCTAGTCTCTGCTTAAATGAAGCTATATATGCAGTAAGCAAACAATGCTCTAAATTTTGTTGTGTTTTAAGATTTCAGCAGTCTGGTCTCTATGTTGACTGATTCCCTCATATCTGAGGCAAGATGTGAGCAAAACTAATTAAATTAAAATAGATAAGCTTATTCTGAGGTTTGCCTCAGGTATATCAATATCATGCTTTCAAAGGCTCAAGACAAGACCCTTGTCATTCATATCACTCATCTACAAACAGACACTGGCAAAATATTTCCAATAGCTTGAAAGAATGGAAACAGTAACTTCCAGCTGAGAAAAGCTTAGCCCAGTGTAGTGGCTTGGAGTGGTTCCTCCTTTAGAGGGAGGCCATTTCGCCTTGCTACGCCACCAAGTGGCTGAGAACTGACCAACAGGGAATTAGCACCAATAACAGTCAGGCTCAAGCCCTCTGGGTGGGGCTCTGGATGCCTCTGGTGCAGAGGCAGACTGTGGCCCAGCTCCCTGGCTGGGGCAGACTGAAAGCTGACTAGCGCAGGCTGGCCGTCCTAAGGTGGGAGGCAACCACCCCAGGGGTGGGGTTAGCAACAGGGAGTAGGAGGACCCAGACCCACCCTACTCTACCAGGTCCCAGCCCAGGGCCTTAACAGTGGTAGGGAATCCCACCACTTGGTCAGTGGGGATCCTGCCGAAATATTGACCATCGTTTCCACAACACAATCAGACTAATGTCTGGTTTCCCATGGCTACTTGCTTACCCCTAACTGTTCGTAAGGCTTCGTCGCTCATGGACCCTCAGGTTCCTTGGGGTACTTGGCCACTTGCAGTTCCAGTAGCTCCTCAGGGTACTCAGCAGCTGGCGGTTCCAACATCTCTTTGGAGTATATGCCTGGTGGCAACTCCTCCAGATATTCCTCTAGAGGCAGGGGTTGATACAGGTTCAGGAGCCGGCAGCAGCATTCAACTCCTTCACTGGCTCTCCCACAACTAAGCTGGATGCCCCGCCTCTTATACTTCCTGTTCCACCCCTATACTTCCAGCATGAGGGTTGGGCCTGGCCTGGTTCTGCTCATCAGGGGGCAGAGAGTGGTTTCTCCCAGTCAATGTCAGAGGGAGGCCACTCCACCTTGCTACATATCCCTCTCCTCAAGTCCAGCTCCCGGTCCCCGGGGCTGGCTGATTCATTTTCTCCCAGGTGTGATAGAAAGTCCACGTTCGTGTTGTCCATACCTGCCTGGTGATGGACGGTTAACACGTACAGCTGAAGGATAAGGTACCAGTGCATCAGTCTGGCATTGATTTCCTTCATTATGCTCAGCCATTTCAGGGGAGTGTAGTCAGTCACTAACACAAAGGGGTTGCCCAGAAGATAATACCAGAGAGCATCCACAGCCCGCTTAACCGCGAAAGTCTCTTTTTTGATGACAGAATAATTCTGCTCATGAGAGAACAGCTTCTTGCTGATATACAGAATGGGGTGCGCCTCCCCATTGATCTCTTGGGAGAGGACAGCCCCAAGTCCCATCTCCGAGGCGTCCATCTGGATGATGGATGAAGTCAGGGCTGTACAGCACCGGCTCCTGACAGAGGTGAGTCTTAAGGGTCTGGAAGACCTCCTTGCACTCAGCAGTCCAGTGTATGTGCTGCAGACTGTCTTTGGTTAGGAGCTCGGTTGGGGGGCCACAATGGAAGTGAACTGGGGGACAAATTGATAGTAGTAACTGGCTCTCTCAGGAACTGGCGCACTTGTCGCTTTGTGGTGGGTAGTGGGCAGGCCTGTAAGGCCTGGACATTTCCTATGAGGAGAGTGTACCTGTTCTCGGTCCAGTGTGTATCCAAGGTAGGTTGTCTCTTGCCAACCAATCCGACACTTCTTGGGGTTGGTGGTTAGGCCTGTGGAATGGCCGCCACCTAGTTGAGATGGTCTTCCCAACGCCGACTGTATGTCACCACATCATTGAGGTATGCTGTGGTGTAGGAATTGTGGGGCTGCAGGAGGGGATCCATTGGCCTCTGGAAGGTTGCAGGGGTCCCAGGGAGACTGAAGGGCATCAAGGTAAACTGGTAAAGCCCGGTTGGTATGGCAAATGCGGTCTTCTCTCTCAAGCTTGGTTCAAGGGGGATTTGCCAGTAGCCCTTTGGGAGATCAAGGGTGACAATGAAGTGAGCCTCCCACAGGTGGTTCAGTAATTCATCTATCCGGGACATCGGGAACGCATTGAATTTAGAGATAGTGTTGACCTTCCAGAAGTCAATGCAAAAGCTCAGAGTTACATCGGGTTGTGGCACCAACACAATGGTGCTGTGCCACTCACTCTGGGACCTCTCGATGACATCCAGATCTAGCATCGCTTGCTCTCCTTCTTGATGACCTCCCACATTTGCCATGGGAGAAGTTGTGTTGCCTCATAGATTACCACTCCAGGGTCAGTCTGGATGGCATGGTGGAGCAGGGGTGATCTGGCCAGATAGGGCAGTGAAGGTTTTAGAGAAGGCCTTCAACAAGCTGCAAGTCTGTTTCCGTTGTTCCTCAATGAGGGTGTCCCCATGGGTGTTGTGGTTCCTCACGGCCAGCCGCTGCTGGGATCTGGAGCCCCAGTCTGGCTCAGGGGGTATGGGGAAATCAATAGATCCTCCCATTCTTGCTGTGGCTTCAGGAGCTTGACATGATATAGTTGCTTTTTCTTCTGTCAGTTCAGCTGTCAAAATTTCATAAGTTACAGGCCCCACCCGATGGATTACCTCATATGGCCCCTGCCAGCAGGCCAGGATCTTGGACTTACCAGAGAGTAGCAGGAGCAGGACCCGGTTACCAGGTTCAAAAATCTGAAAATGCACCCCCCAGTTATAGGTTTGCTCCTCAGCCTCTTGGGTGGCTCAAAGGTTCCCCTTCACCAAAGTCCCGACGTGGGTCAGTGCTCTTGGAGTTGGAAAACATACTGCAGGATTTTCTGAGCTGGCAATGGCAGTGCTCCCTGATCTCGTGTATCAAGTAGAGCAATCCCCGGGGCTCATGCCTATAGAGTAGCTTGAATGGGGAGAACTTCATGGAGGACTGAGGCACCTACCAGATGCCAACAGCAGGGGCAGAATCAGCTGGTCCCATCGGCAAAGCTCTCCCACAGGGAATTTGCTCAGCATTTCCTTGAAGGTCTGATTAAAACACTCAACTAGACCATCGGTCTGGGGATGTGAGTAATTGTTTGACCCCCAGGAGCCCACACACTTGCCAGCATAGCCAGGAGGTGAAGTTGGCATCCTGGTTGATAAGAATCTCCCAGGGTAAGCCCACCTGGGCAAAGACCTTCAGAAGCCCTTCCTCAATGCTCTGGGCCATGATGCTCCACGGTGGAATAGCTTCTGGGAACTGAGTGGCATAGTCCAAGATGACCAGGATGTAGAGGAATCCAGCAACACTCTTTGGGAGGAGTCCCACGAGGTCCATGGTGACCCACTTGAAGGGAACCACAACTACTGGCAAGGGAACTAGGGGACCCTCCGTTACCCCCTGCAGGGCCACTGGCTGGCATTCAGGGCATGAGTTACAATAGTTCTTGATGTTCTAATTCACCTTGGGGGAAAAAAAAACAAAAACCCATGCCAGGACTTGGGCTAGGGTCTTCTTGTGTCCCAGGTGGCTCACAGCGGGGACATCGAGAGCCAATTTCAAAATGGCACGGCAATGACATCGGGGCACCACCACCTAGATCCAGGTTTCTTGGGTTTGGGGGTCCTAGTCAACATGATAGAGACTGTTGTTCGATAGCTTGAACTGGGGCTACTGGTTTGTTCATTGGGGATTGGTTACCTCTCTGTTGATCATGACTATCTACTCATATAGCCAGCTTAGTGTGGTGTTTTCCCTCTGATCCTGGCTAAAGTCAATGCCCAGGCTGGGGCCCCTCTTACCAGTTGGGGAAGTCCGGCCAGTCCCTTCCCAGGATCACAGGGTAAGCGAGCCTAGGTGCCAGTCCTACCATCATCGGTCACGTCACCCTGCTCATGGTCAGTGGGACCCAGGCACAGGAGTAGGGTTTCACATCACTGGGGATGCACTGTAGACAGATCAAATGAGGCTGGGGTCCGCCGGAGGAGCCAACTGTTGGCGTACGAGTGTCTGCCTGCAGTCCGAGTCGACAAGGTCCGGTAGTCCACCAACAACTACTAGGATTATAATTTTTGCGGTGGGCTGCTTGGAGGCACAGGACTCCCACGTGCAGACCTGGCCAAAGGTACAGCCTATCAGGGAGCATTCCCACTCCTAGGTGTCTGAAACGGCCACAGGAGAAACAGGGTCCTGATTCTGGACATCCGGGCTGTGTCTCCTGGTGTGGCGGGTATGCAGGGGGGTTTGGGTTCCAAGGCCTTCTTTCCATGGGGGCCACTCCAGGCTCTCCTCAATGTGTTGGGGTTGCGCGGTACCCCCTTGTCTACCCTGGCTCCTCGGGTGGACCAGGTGGCGGTCTATGGGCCAAAGTTCTTCTCCAGGCTTGTCAGGGTTGACCAACATCATGGCTTGGATCTCCAGCCTGACTGAGGTCTCGGGGGCCAGGAAGTCCTGCATGAGGGCAGTGGGGTGGTGTCAGAGCACCCAAGCCCTCCCTCAGGGTGGGAAGATGTGGGTGAATTGTTCCAGGGCGATCTGTTCAGCCACCTCAGCGGCAGAGTGCTGATTGAGTTGGAGCCACCACATGCATGTGTCCTTCAGCTCTTGGGCGACCATCTGCAGTCAGGCATTTGGCGGGTATGCCTTCCCCCAGAACCGCTGTCAGAACATCTCCAGGGTGATGTCTAGCACATTGAGCACTACAGCCTCTACTGTCCCATAATCCCAGGCCTCATTGGCAGGGAGCCCACGGTAGACTGTTTGGGCCATCCCTGTTAAATATGGGGCCATGAGGAACGGCTGCTGCTCAGGCAGCCACCAGGAGGCTGAGGTGACCTGCTCGAACGTCATAAGGAAAGCCTTGGGGTCATTTTTGGGTCCCATCTTTGCTAACTGTGTGGGCATGGTAGGCACAGCCGGCATCTCCACACTGGTGGGGCTAGGGATGCTGGGACCGGGCACATCCTCTGGGAAATCTGGAAGTCGGTGCCTATACTCCACCTAGGCGCGCATGGGGCGGTACCAGTGGTGGCAAAGGCAGCCAGGCGGGCATTTGGAAGCCCTGGCCGTGCCAGAAGAGTGCACCCAGCAGCACAGCCAGCAGATCGCTGGGCACCAGCAGGGGCCCATTGACTGTTCTGCCCTGTTGTCGGTGGGCCTGCTCCCTCTAAACTCCCGCACAAAACTCCCATTAGCCACTCCTGTTTGCTAGATTAATACTGTAGGTATTAATCTATAGTAGGTAAAACCAGAGAGCAGGGATTGTATAACAGCCCTAACTTTTGTTCACAGCAAATAAAATGCTACTTATTGTACTAATAATTTCAGTATTACCAACTCCAAGAGTTCAAAAACCATGAATCAGAACCTAAAAAAAATCACGAGGCTGGCCTAAAAATCATGATTTAAAAAAAAAAAAAAATCATGTTGCTTCATTTGTCTTCTGGTTTTAGTACTCCCTGATCACCCCCAGGTCCCTGTATGTGTGAAGGACAGGTTCACAGTACAACTTTAAACACATACAAAATGTGCACACACACAGAAAGGCAGGTCCTGACTTCCCAAGGGAATGGCACTGGGTAGGGTGATGGTTTTTCATAGATTCATAGATTATAGGACTGGAAGGGACCTCGAGAGGTCATCGAGTCCAGTCCCCTGCCCGCATGGCAGGACCAAATTCCACAACCTCCCTAGGCAATTTGTTCCAGTGTTTAACCACCCTGACAATTAGGAACTTTTTCCTAATGTCCAACCTAGACCTCCCTTGCTGCAGTTTAAACCCATTGTTTCTGGTTCTATCCTTAGAGGCTAAGGTGAACAAGTTCTCTCCCTCCTCCTTATGACACCCTTTTAGATACCTGAAAACTGCTATCATGTCCCCTCTCAGTCTTCTCTTTTCCAAACTAAACAAACCCAGTTCTTTCAGCCTTCCTTCATAGGTCATGTTCTCAAGACCTTTAATCATTCTTGTTGCTCTTCTTTGGACCCTTTCCAATTTCTCCACATCTTTTTTAAAATGCGGTGCCCAGAACTGGACACAATACTCCAGCTGAGGCCTAACCAGAGCAGAGTAGAGCGGAAGAATGACTTCTCGTGTCTTGCTCACAACACACCTGTTAATGCATCCCAGAATCATGTTTGCTTTTTTTGCAACAGCATCACACTGTTGACTCATATTTAGCTTGTGGTCCACTATAACCCCTAGATCCCTTTCTGCCGTACTCCTTCCTAGACAGTCTTTTCCCATTCTGTATGTGTGAAATTGATTTTTCCTTCCTAAGTGGAGCACTTTGCATTTGTCTTTGTTAAACTTCATCCTGTTTAACTCAGACCATTTCTCCAATTTGTCCAGATCATTTTGAATTATGACCCTGTCCTCCAAAGTAGTTGCAATCCCTCCCAGTTTGGTATCATCCGCAAACTTAATAAGCGTACTTTCTATGCCAATATCTAAGTCGTTGATGAAGATATTGAACAGAGCCGGTCCCAAAACAGACCCCTGCGGTACCCCACTCGTTACGCCTTTCCAGCAGGATTGGGAACCATTAATAACAACTCTCTGAGTACGGTTATCCAGCCAGTTATGCACCCACCTTATAGTAGCCCCATCTAATTTGTATTTGCCTAGTTTATCGATAAGAATATCATGCGAGACCGTATCAAATGCCTTACTAAAGTCTAGGTATACCACATCCACCGCTTCACCCTTATCCACAAGGCTCGTTATCCTATCAAAGAAAGCTATCAGATTGGTTTGACATGATCTGTTCTTCACAAATCCATGCTGGCTGTTCCCTATCACCTTACCACCTTCCAAGTGTTTGCAGATGATTTCCTTAATTACTTGCTCCATTATCTTCCCTGGCACAGAAGTTAAACTAACTGGTCTGTAGTTACCTGGGTTGTTTTTATTTCCCTTTTTATAGATGGGCACTATATTTGCCCTTTTCCAGTCTTCTGGAATCTCTCCCGTCTCCCATGACTTTCCAAAGATAATAGCTAGAGGCTCAGATACCTCCTCTATTAGCTCCTTGAGTATTCTAGGATGCATTTCATCAGGCCCGGGTGACTTGCAGGCATCTAACTTTTCTAAGTGATTTTTAACTTGTTCTTTTTTTATTTTATCCGCTAAACCTACCCCCTTCCCATTAGTATTCACTATGTTAGGCATTCCTTCAGACTTCTCAGTGAAGACCGAAACAAAGAAGTCATTAAGCATCTCTGCCATTTCCAAGTTTCCTGTTACTGTTTCTCCCTCTTCACTAAGCAGTGGGCCTACCCTGTCTTTGGTCTTCCTCTTGCTTCTAATGTATTGATAAAAAGTCTTCTTGTTTCCTTTTATTCCCGTAGCTAGTTTGAGCTCATTTTGTGCCTTTGCCTTTCTAATCTTGCCCCTGCATTCCTGTGTTGTTTGCCTATATTCATCCTTTGTAATCTGTCCTAGTTTCCATTTTTTATATGACTCCTTTTTATTTTTTAGATCGTGTAAGATCTCGTGGTTAAGCCAAGGTGGTCTTTTGCCACATTTTCTATCTTTCCTAACCAGTGGAATAGCTTGCTTTTGGGCCCTTAATAGTGTCCCTTTGAAAAACTGCCAACTCTCCTCAGTTGTTTTTCCCCTCAGTCTTGATTCCCATGGGACCTTACCTATCAGCTCTCTGAGCTTCCCAAAATCTGCCTTCCTGAAATCCATTGTCTCTATTTTGCTGTTCTCCCTTCTACTCTTCCTTAGAATTGCAAACTCTATGATTTCATGATCACTTCCACCCAGGCTGCCTTCTACTTTCACATTCTCAACGAGTTCCTCCCTATTTGTTAAAATCAAGTCTAGAACAGCTTCCCCCCTAGTAGCTTTTTCAACCTTCTGAAATAAAAAGTTGTCTCCAATGCAGTCCAAGGAAAGGTTTCCCCCCCCCAAGCCTCCAACCTCAGCCCCTGCCTATCTGATCCTGTAGCCTGTCACAGTCCCACTTACCTCTGTAACTCCACTGCACCCCAGCCCTCTCCCTCCAGCAGCTACTCCTGCCTCCAGCCACCTGGGCTCTGAGCTCTATTAATTCCCCCTTCCTGCACTGTGCTGGGGATGACACCTCTGCAAGTGGAAGGCAGTTGACTCTGTTGCTCTGCCCTGCTCAGAAAGTATATGGGCCCACTAACATTGCAGGCAGCTGCTACAACTACCTGCAGCACAAACAGCATAGGGGCCTCTAGTGGGTGATGGGGAAAACTATAGGCAGCTGTTCTGGGCAGGAAATGGTTTTCCCATCCCACAAACATTTTTGGGATTTAGATTTTTCCTATTCTACATAAAACTGAAACTTTTTGTAGTTTTATAATGAAAAATCACAGACAGAGAGAGACCCACCTCAGAATAACCAACGGGTCAGTGGCTAGGGTACTCACCTGGTATGTAGGAGATTCAGCTTCAAATACCTGCTCCAATAAATATTTAATTAAAACGGACCATTCTGATTTGTGCAGTAATTCATCAGTGTTTTTAGTCTTTGCTATGGTATCATCAGGGGTGATCACGGATACTGGATACAACTGAAATAATGAAAACAGAAGATAATAGAGCCTTTCAAAAAGCAATGCTCTTTTGCATAACTTAAGTAGGCAACCTCAGAGGGTGCCATATATATGATGATGCAAGAATAGCACCAGGATTACTATGGTCATATGTAGGTCAATCCCAAACAGCTTCTCTTCTTTTGTGTAGTGCCTGTACCCTTGTTTCCCAAACCCCCCGTCCAAAAGGAGGTCCATACAGATGAAAAGCTCTGTAAAAGTTAATTATTTTTATTATATCTGCTCAGTCATGTGCAACTGGTTCCTTTGCGTCTTCTCACATGTGACCCAGGATCCTATACTCCAGTTGCCAGTAAATTATCTTTTGAAACACCAGCGCAGCTGGAACAAAAAAATATGGGGCACATTTTGGCAACTGAGGGCACCTGCCTCTTGTGGCTGTGCAGAAATGGGGACTTCTGGAGGAGGAAATTATACAGATTGGCAGTTCTGTGGAATGAATACAGCAAATAAACAAACAAGCAGTGTATAAGCAATATCTACTACTGTTCCTCCCAGGGCAGAATTTGCAGGTTACTCACCATCCCTACCTGGTTTAGGTCAATGTAATGTTCATAACCCTGACCTGTAACACAAGAAAAATGCATAAACATTGCCAGGGAGAAATCTAACATTGTGCTGGTGGAAAAAATGTTGTATGCTGTAAAATATGGATATGTGACTTAATAGTTTCTCATTGTTCTCAATCCTGTTATTGTTTTCCTTGCTATTTATGTTTCCAAGGCAAAATTCCAAAGGGCGATGGAAAGTGAATGGTAGAGTGAGATTGTGAAGTACTTTCAGACCCCTGTGGTGATTTTCCAATTATAAGTTTGTTACTCCTATAGGACCTGATTCGGCAACCTTCACTTATGTAATAGCTCCATTGACTTCCATAAGAATATTCAGGTGAGCAAGGACTAGGAGCAGCAGCAGGGCCATCACCACCCAGTCAACATCTAGAGGTCATTGCCTTGGGCTCTTGTCACTTCTCATACTTTTCTGACTGATGCTCTTGCCACTAAAAATCAAACTTCCTCTGCTCCAGGACCTCATTCTTCCTGCCCACCATGCTCCATTCTCCCGTCACCCTCAAAACAACTTTTCTTTCTCCCCATTCCTGTCTCCTCTGTCCCTACCATTCATCGTCAGAAGTCCCAATCCCTGTATTTATTTGGTAAGGTATTATAAATATATATGCAAAGTACTCCACTTAGGAAGGAACAATCAATTACACACATACAAAATGGGAAATGACTGCCTAGGAAGGAGTACTGCAGAAAGGGCTCTGGGAGTTATAGGGGATCAACAGTGTAACACTGTTGCAAAAATAGTGAACATCATTCTGGGATGTATTAGCAGGGGTTTTGAAAGCAAGACACGAGAAGTAATTCTTCTGCTCTACTCTGCCCTTATAAGGCCTCCGCTGGAGTATTGTGACCAGTTCTGGGAACTGCATTTCAGAAAAAATGTGGACAAGCTGGAGAAAATCCAGAGAAGAGCATCAAAAATAATTAAAGGTCTAGAAACATGATCTAGGAGGAAAGATTGAAAAAACTGGGTTTGTTTAGTCTGGAGAAGAGAAGACTCAGAGGGGTCATGATAATAGTTTTCAAGTATGTGAAAAGTTGTTACAAGGAGGAGGGTGAAAACTTGTTCTTGTTAGCCTCTGAAGTTAGGACAAGAGGCAACGGGCTTACGTAGGCTCACCCTTTCAAATTATATGGACAATTAAATAAAACGTTTAGTTGTACAACATGCAGCAAGGGTAGTTTAGGTTGGACATTAGGAAAAACTTCCTGTCAGGGTAGTTAAGCACTAGGAACAAATTGCCTAGGGAGGTTATAGAATCTCTGTCATTGGAGATTTTTAAGAGCAGGTTGGACAAACACGTGTCAGGAACGATCTAGTTATTACACAGTCCTGCATTGAATGCAGGGGACTGGACAAGATGACCTCTCAAGGTCCCTTCCAGTCCTACACTTCTATGATTCTATATGTATTTAGGTTCTGTGTTATATCCTTAATTTTAAAGGAAAATAAAAATCTGTAGTTAGTGCTGTTAGTCTAGGTAGGGTGCTATGTTATCATTATGCTGTGCTGTAATGATTTACCTTTGGAACACAGACGACCTGTGCCTGCTAACAGTGGGGGAGCACAACTCTGGAACAGCTCAAGTCATGCCCCCCAATCTCCAGCAACCCATCCCCTCCTGGAAAGCAGCGGCTCCTCCTGCAGCTCCCAGCTGTTCCTCTGCTCCTGCCTCTGCCCTCTGCCTCTCCCTACCCAGTATAGCTCGCTGGCTCAGCTGCTTTGCAGGGAAGGTGCCCGGCCACATCATGTGATGGAGCAATCTGGGAGGGCAAGTGACCCTGCAGTCCCCCCATGCATCACGCCTGTGGGAGTGTTAGTCATAAAAAGGAATTTGAAATGATTAACTGTGTGCGTCACCATCTTATGGCAAAGACTGGTACACCTCTACCCGGATATAATGCTGTCCTCAGGAGCCAAAAAAAAAAAAAAAAAAAAATCTTACCGCATTATAGGTGAAACTGTGTTATATCAAACTTGCTTTGATCCACTGGAGTGCGCAGCCCCCCCCCCCCCCCGGAGTGCTGCTTTACCGCGTTATATCCGAATTCGTGTTATATTGGGTCGCATTGTATTGGGGTAGAGGTGTACTGGATTCCTAAGAAGAGAAAGTGAATCCTATTATAATTTCTATTTTTAGTATTTAGAGCATTCCTATAGAAAATCCATCTGTAGTCTCTTGCATGGATAGGAATTTATGGTCTGTGCAAATACTTTATCAGATAGAGGAATTCTGTAGCACAGAATTGGAAAAATAAATTGACTTATCTCCAATCTATGTGGTTTACAGACAGACCTCACTTACTCACTGAATACAGTAAAGATTAATCATGATAAAGGTTTCTTCAGGGAAAATGGAAGAGTTTACATGGGAGCTGAGTCCATGCTTGTATAGGCAGAAGAATTCTCTTGTGTTCCTTCTACAAATTTTATCTAAAACATAAACCATGGCATGATTCTATCTAATGAAGAGTTTGATAGTAGTGTCCAAGAAGCAGTTTTTTGCAGGAAACCGCTGTATTGGTAAAAATGTATTGGAAGGAAGGTTGCCATGGTAAGGAAGAAAAAGCTGTGCTGCTAGTTAAAAACAAGCTATGCAAAAAGTGGTTTATGTCACCAGGCTCTAGAAGTTGAATTAAACAGAAGTATTTATTTTGATCATTGCTTAGAGGCCACAGTGAAGGCTGACACGATTTCTGCCAGTATTTTTTATCATCTATTACAATGATTTTTCTAAACTGCTTTATTCTGTATGACCACGTGCCCCCTTCCTGTGCACACACCTTATTCACTGGTGGCACTGGGTCACCAGTACAGCTTTTTTACCCTTCTAATCATCTACTCCATACACTTGACTGTAAATATCAGATGATCTTGGCTGCTTTTCTTATTTCAAGGGCCCCGCAGATCTCTTCAAAATCACTGATTGATTTCAGCTCTGGCTTCTGGGTTTGAAAAACGACTAAACTTTTATATAACTCGGGTTTGTGTTATGTTTACTTAACAATAGCATTCAATAATCTTTCTTATTCTTACTCCAGTAGGGCCAGTCTAAGCCTATAAGAGCCCAACTGTGCTCCCTCTCTTCACAGGAGTCAACCCATGAACCTTCTCGCTCTCCTTCTCAGAGCCATCTGACAGTCTGTTAAATTCAAACCTCTGAAGTTCCAAATGAGCAATCTGGGTGGAGATTCCATCCAGGAGTCCAAGCTTCTGTGGGTAGGTCTACACTGCAGTTAGACACCTGCAACTGGCCCGTGCCAGCTGACTCAGGCTAAGGGGCTCGGGCTAAGGGGCTGTTTAATTGCAGTGTATATTTCTGGGCTAGGGCTCAAGCCCAGAAGCCTACACTGCAATTAAATAGCCCTGGGAGCCCAAGCCCTAGTCAGCTGGCATAGGGCAGCCGCGGGTTTTTAATTTCAGTGTAGACATGCCCTGAGTCTCCCTGCATCCTGTGGTGTATGTTCTTTTGGTCTTCATCCTGTAACATACCTCATCATACATTTTTTCTTAATATATCATATGACAGAATCACATATCAAACAAGTTTCAAATCATAGATCCGGTCTACACTGTGTAAAAGAAGAGAGCTGTCAGGGGGCAAGTAAACAAACAAGGGAAACAACAGTCCTTCAAATAATCTGCAACAGATCTCTCATCTACAATTTGGATCCCTATGATCTGTCACATACTGAAGTCATGTTGACATCAGTGGCATCTCCACATCTATGTAAATATGATCCATAATGCAGGCCAGAAAGAAGAATTCTGCACACACACAGACACACACAGACACACACACACACACTTTTGCATCAGTCTTAGGAGTTTCAGACAGAAACATATGTGCGGAAGCTGAAGGGAGGAGAAATAAAAGTCTTGGATCTCAGAATGCATCATCTCAGTGAGAGAGGTTAATTACACTTGAAAGACATGTACATCATACCAGAATTGTCCATGCTGGTGTAACAAGAATTAGTAACTCTCAAGCTAAATTTGTGATGTTAAAGAGAACCAAGTCTGGCCCAATAAGGAGTAATAATGCCTATGCTAAACCTGTAACATGAGAGAGGGAGAATAGTGCTAGAGAGGATGCCAACTTCTAAATTAAAGATGTAACCTCAAATTTTAATTGTTCCCAATTAATACTAAATTGTTAACGCTAAGGATGCAATAAACCAAACATAAGTTTTCAGGTTTGAGCCTCTAGATTGATTACAGACAATTTAATTTAGTAGAGGACCCTGGATGACATTTTGAATGATAGAATCAAACTTTATTTAACTGAAAAATTATTTAAACAGGCATACAGTTACCATTTACACAGGTAACACAATTATACTCACATTCATAGATGGAATGGTGTAGCAATGGGTGATCTATTCACTGACAACAGAATAAAGTATAGGCTTTTAACCCTGTAACTTAACAGTATCCTTTTGATGTTAATTGGAGCTCTCCCCAATTTTGCAATGTTACTCCTTTTTATAACCAATTATAATACTAATTAACATAATCATATCTACATTTCTGCCACCTTGTTATTGGCTCTTTACATTACACATTATTTACATTAACATCTTCACCAATGTCCTTCCCTGTCTATCAGTATAGATAGCATTTTAATAAAACATTCAAAAGTCTCAAAACACTCATTAAAAACCTTGCTAAAATCAGTTATACCCAAAACATAACCGCAATGTAACCCTGGGTCAAGTCCTTGCTAACTTCAGTTTTCCAATCTCACTGTATTCAACTTATCTCTCACTTTTACTCACACTAACAAACTCCATTTTCCATACTCCTCTATATTTAACCTTAATTAGGCCAAAGCCTAATTTAACATATTTCTATTTAACATAACCAAGCTACCCTTCTATAAGCTACAAGGGTTAAATTCTGCACTGTCTTGCAGTCTACACAACCCCATTGAACTCATCAGGGCTGGAGGGGGTATAAGTCAGAATTTGGCCCTACAATTTTAACTCAATTTACCAAAAAGGGGGTTAATAGTTTCTGAGTTTAGACTTTACAACCTGTCTCTCATTATAGACCTGCAGGAATTAATAAGATCTTAGCAAGTGAACAGTATCCTTACTCCAGTACTAAAGGAGCTAACAACTTCTGAATTAGGGGCCAGATTTTGGCAGCAACGAGGACAGAGTGAGAAAACTCATGCCTACTTAGTCATGGCTTCCTTACTGAGATGGGGATTGCTGTTTGTGGTAATGGTTTTGTGATGTGGACATAGGTTCACTAGGAACTTGATAGATACTACTAACATATTTCATGTAGGCCACCAAAGAACCATATGAAGGTGTAAGCGTGTGGGACTCACGACCAGCAGGAGACACCGCAGGGGTCTCAGGGAATTAGCTCTTTTCCCGTCTGGGCGCCCTCTGCAGGCCAGTGTCCCATTCATTTCTGGCCCCGTGTCCCTCCCAGACCCCAGTGCCCTTTTATCTGGGGTGCTGCCCCCTGGCAATACCCCACACACTCTGCCTCTGGGTCTCCCCTCTCTGGGGAACCCCCAAACCTCTAATCCCCACTTTGCCTCAGTCTGGGCTACTGACAGTCATCACAAAGCCCCCACTCCCTGGGACAGACTGCAGTGTAAAAGCCACTCATCACAGGCAAGGGGGTTTGGACCTGCTGCCTTCCTCTGCCTCTTAGTACCTCTATCGGCCTTGGACCAGGCCCTGCAGCCTGGGGAGTTGCCAGCCTGGAGCTGCCCTGCTCCTCTGGCCTGTCCCCAGTCCTGCTTCACTCCCAGTACCCTTTCTGCAGACAGCCAGGCCCTGCTCCCTCCAAGACTGGAGAGAGAGACTTCTAGGCCTCTGGCCTTTTATACAGGCCAGCTGTGGCCTGATTGGGGCGGCTGCTTCCCCAAATCAGCCCAGCTTAGCAGCTCTCAGCCACAATCTTCTCCCAGGGCTGACTTTAACCCCTTTTCCACTGGAGTGGGGGAGCCGCCCCACTACAGAAGGTAACAGGTTTTGGTCATGACCAACTCAACCTGGTCTTGATGCTAAACTGGTTACCAAGGGAATATCTATACTGCAAAGTAGACATCCGAGGCTGACCCTTACCAGCTGACTTGGGACCCTTCCACCTTTGCATGGTCCTGGAGCCCAAGCCCAAACATTGACACCACAATTAAAGAGCCCTTTAGCCCAAGCCCCACAAGCCTGAGTAGCTGGCACAGGCCAGCCACGGGTGTCTAATTGCAGTGTAGACATATTGTAGGGGGCAATCCCTCCTATCCAAGTATTAACCCCTGGCCCATCCAGTCTCTGGGATTTAACCTACAAGTTATTGGTTGGACAAACTGTGCTCCTCATTGTAGAAACTAATTCCCAGACTAGGTTCGTATCCAATTGTGTTTTTATCTCATTTCAGAAAGTAATTGTTAGCTAACCATAGCAAGCCTTTCATGGAAGTAAATGTTTAACATATCATGGCAGTTGCTTCCTTTCTTTAGGCAGTTACTGGGTGAGCCATTATTATCATTGGTTCAATAGTTGGATTCCTTCCAGACTGACATGCCAGCCGCCAGCCTGAAAGATTTGTGGGCTGAGCATTCATGATCCACTACTTTAAATCTACACATTCTGGCTATGCTGGGGGCAGAAGAATGTTTGATGAAACCTTGAAGGAACTGTCATGACATCTTACTGCCAAAAAAAAAGAATAAAAAAAAAAGGTGTCTTGCAGTACTGGTTCTGGTTTCAACAGTGAGACCGGATTACAGGGAATACAATACTGCTTTTTACTGCAGGATTCATTGAACTTGCGGCTTTGTTTAGCCTGGCAAAAGTGTCCAATGGTCACAGACACAAACATTTGCTAGTGTAACCAGCCTTCCTTACACTAAAGGACAATAGAGCTGTCCTATTGATTCAGCACCAGCACATACCTAGCAACTACCATATATAGCTCTCAAGACTTCCTGACCAAATAAGAAGATAAATAGCATTTTTTCTTATGCATTTATAAAATGCCAGCTCAGATATGACTGCAGTGTTGGTACCAGTGTTATAATAGAAATCTCCACTATAGATGAACAGATGCACTGCCTCTGTTTGAAACACTAAGCCCCTCTTGCACATCAGTGTACTACAGTGAAAAACATACTACAGGACAGGCCCAACAAAGAAAGTAGCAGAATGCCACTAGCCATCACCTACAGCCCCCAATTAAAACCTCTCCAGCGCATCATCAAGGATCTACAACCTATCCCTCACTCTCATAGACCTTGGGAGACAAGCCATTCCTTGCTTACAGACAGCCCCCCAACCTGAAGCAAATATTCACCAGCAACTACACACCACACAACATAAATACGAACCCAGGAACCAATCTTTGCAACAAACCCCATTGCCAATTCTGTCCGCATATCTATTCAAGGGACACCATCATAGGACCTAACCACATCAGCCACACCATCAGGGGTTCGTTCACCTGCACATCTACCAATGTGATATATGCCATCATGTGCCAGCAATGCCCCTCTGCTATGTACATTGGCCAAACTGGACAGTCTCTATGCAAAACAATAAATGGACACAAATCAGACATCAAGAACTGTAACATTCAAAAACCAGTAGGAGAGCACTTCAATCTCCCTGGACACTCAATAACAGACTTAAACGTGGCCATTCTTCAACAAAAAAAACTTTAAAAACAGACTTCAATGAGAAACTGCAGAACTGGAATTAATTTGCAAACTGGGCACTATCAAATTAGGCCTGAATAAAAACTGGGAGTGGCTGGGTCACTACAAAAAGTAATTTTCCATCTGTTGATACTCACACTTTCTTATCAACTGTTGGGAATGGGCCACATCCACCCTGATTGAATTGGCCTCGTTAGCACTGACCCCCCCACACTTGGTAAGGCAACTCCCATCTTTTCATGTGCTATATATTTATATTTTTCACTCCATGCATCTGATGAAGTGGGTTATAGCCCACGAAAGCTTATGCCCAAATAAATTTGTTAGTCTCTAAGGTGCCACAAGGACTCCTCGTTGTTTATACTTTAGATCTAGAAATTCAGTAAATGAGTAGAGCTTATTTCCTCCAAATAAATATTTTGACAAACATGTCCTTTTATTTATTATCCGTCACTTCAATACACTTCCCAATAGCTATTTAAGCCTTTGTCTCTTTAACTTTATCCACAGACAGAGCTTTACACAAGAGTGAGATCAGCTTTTGTTTATGATAATTACATTTTGGTATGTTCTCTGTGTGCTTTAGCTACTAGATTTTTCCAGCTGTTAATCTCTAGAGATTTTAGATAGTGCCTAATTTGCAAGCAGCAGAAAGATATTTCCTTCCTAATCACCAAACGCCAGAGCACAAGAATTTCAATACTTCCATCACTTTAACAAAGCATTCAAACCCAACTTGCTGTTCCAATGTAATGTGTGCTTAGTCTACGGCTCTTATTGAATAGCAAAATGCCCATTTTATTTTCAGATGAGAAGAAACAGGCCCCAAATAACTAAACCCAATGTTATTGAACCTAACTGGTTGAAGTAATGTCTGTCAGATATCAAGACAAACCTTCAGTGAAGGAACAAAATCTGAAACCTAGCATTTTTCTTAGTACACTGTGGTTAATATTTAACTGGTGGAAAAAAGAGTTTGTGTAGCAAGAGTATATTAGATTCTACCTTTCAGTAGCAGGACAGAGCTTTCAAATCCTCTGGCACATTATTCTCTTTTAATTGCTCATTTCCTCTCTGTTGTGCCTCCTCATGTTAGAGATGGCCAGATAACCATTGCTCTTAATAAAACAGCAAAGCTAGTTCAAAAAACACCTTTCTAATCCCAAGTGAGGCACAAATGCACTCACATGCAATAGAATTGAAGTTCATCAGAAAATTAGTCATGTCAAATCAAATACTGTTAAAAAGACCCATGATATAGTGTCATTTTTAAAGGGTTATTCTCTGAGACAATTTTTGGCGGCCGTATTGGCTGCTCAGTAGAGGAGCTGGCTTGAAGTAAGCTTGCCACCATCAGAGACACTACCCCTCCCATCCTTGGGTGTCAACCGGACTCTCTCCTTCTGCCACTCCAGCCCACCCCTACAAATCAAAAGTCATGTAGTCATGGGTTTTGTCAGTCCCAAGGGATGTTCCTGGGAAGATACAAGGAAAACTAGAAATAACATAACATAAGAATGACCATACTGGGTCAGACCAAAGGTTCATTTAACCCAGTATCCTGTCTTCAGACAGTGGCCAATGCCAGGTGCCCCAGAGGGAATGAACATAACAAGTAATCATCAAGTGATCCATCCCCTGTTGCCTGGCAAACAGAGGCTAGGTACACCATCCCCGCCCATCCCAGCTAATAGCAATTGATGGACCTATCCTCCATGAATTTACCTAGTTCTTTTTTGAACACTGTTATAGTCTTGGCCTTCACAACATCCTCTGGCAAAAAGTTCCACAGGTTGACTGTGGGTTGTGTGAAGAAATCCTTCCTTTTTTTGTTTTAACCTTTGATATTGTGGGAGGGGGATGGAAAATCTTTGATTCCTTTATATTTTCTTAACAATCTTCATGCTGAAATGGGGTAGGAAATTACATTCTCAATATTGAAACTGAGATTAATGTTCACATTATTCAGAGGTCCCCACACTCAGAAGCCCAAAGGGCAGCTTTACCAAGAGGTCATGCAGACACAGCCCCTTCCAGGGTTTCATTAAGGAGGCCCACAAATTGGATTAAGTCCTTCTCCAGAGCCAGCGCTAGAGGCATAAGCATACTAAGCAAGGTGGCCCCCTATTCACTTATGTGTGGTGTGGGAGGGCAAAAATTATTCCTGCTTAGGGCCGCCAATGGGCTAGCACCACCACTGTCTTTCTCCATCCATGTTTGCCCTGAACCACATCAAGCAAGTTAAAAATCAGTGACAACACGTACCCATGGGGCTATACATAAAAGCCTTTAGAACAAAGTTAGCATGAGAAGTCTCACCACAGAAAGGGTTACAATGTGATCTTTCATCTAATGTACATGCTGTGTGCTGAGGATGAAACACTTAAATATATTTTAAAAAAGAAAGAGGTTGTTATTCCCCGTAAAATAAAACGCCCAATATCTGTTTATGCCAGATTAGACAGAGATAGTAGATTGTTATTAAACTGTGAAATTCTTCAACATCACATGGGGTCAGACATAACAGAGTTTAGAACTAACTCAGTTTTCCAACCTAATTACATGGGCAATTTACAGCTGTTCAAAGTGATGGATGCTTGAAAGAATAAAGCCTTTTAAATAAGATAATTTAAGAAAAAAACGTTATTTGCTTTAAAAAATATGTAACTACTGTTTTCTGTTTTTTCCCTTCTACATTCCACAGCTGGGTCCCAAAAATTCCACCCAAAAAGATGTCTTGTTCTGCTGTGTATTACTTTGGTATTAGATCTCCCAAATTATGGTCAACATAAGTATGGAAGACTTCAAGTTAACACTGGGGTGCTGCAGACAGCAGTGCTGTGATTCAGTAGGTGCCACTCTTCCCTTCTGAGTTGGTATTGGATTAGAGCCCCTGCATGGTGGTAAGGTACAGTGACATGTAAAACAGAGGTCACTGGTGACCATCCCATAGCAGTTTTTGTAAGATTAACATATTAAACCCAATATTCTGCCCAAATTCCACTTTGGGTAATTACATTCCACTATTTAAATTCACCCTCTTTAGCTTTTGTTGGAGAAGTTATTCTTCACTTTATCTCCTAACTTGTCTCCTAGTGTTACTTTGATAGTTCCTGCATTTCAGCAGCGACTAAAGTATATATTTCGCTCTGCAAAATTAGGTATCCAAAGTGCTATATTAACCCAATATATTTTTAGAGCTGTGCTAAACAGATGATCTTTGTTTCATGGAATTTTGCAGCAAAATGTTTGCTTTTTCCCCTTGATTCTCCTTCCAATTTTGCTTTAGTTACAATTTCATTAAGATAGCTATTGTGACATAAATACACATTTCTCCATGATTTCAGTACAAAATACATCTTTATTCTAGAAACTCATCTTTGCTTGGAAAGAAGCCTGGTTGTGCTTGAAAAATGACCCGTTTTCAAGTTGAAATCTTGACATTTTGCCTAGTTTTCCTTTTCCTAACAAATATTTCATGTAACTCTAATTTCCTTGTAATTTCAATACAAAACACATCTTTACTCTAGAGACTCATTTTTTCTTGGAAAGAAGCCTAGTTTTGCTTGGGGGAAAAAAAGGTCCATTTTCAAGCTGAAACCTTGTAATTTTGCCTTGTTCTGCTTTCCCTTATAAATATTTTTCCTAACTCTAATATTACCTATTGTTGTACATGTATAATGCACAACAGAAATGTCTTGTGAAGAGAATAATCTTGATTTGCTGCTGGGGTTTTTTCCTCAGACACTAGATGTCAGCATAACACACTTATCTATAATTTTAGTACTCTTCAGCTATTGCTGTTGTCTGGCAATTGTAATCCAATCCAAATGCTGTCATATATTTTACAAAAAGACAACCTAGAATGATATCATTTAAGCCACATAAAAATGTGCTATCAAAGAGGTAGTGATGGTTTGAATACAAGAGAGGAGTGAGAAACTCTCAAATTCTAATCCCCGTTTTGCACAGAGTATCTGTGTGGTCTTCCTCAAATCACTTGATTTCTGTGTCTCAGTTTCTCGCCTTTGTCAGTTGGGTGTGTAACAATACTTCATCACCAACCACACTGGGACGTTATAGTGAATAATCAATTAGGGCTTAATTGTGAGCTGAGGAAAACACTTGTGAAGGCTTTGGAGTGGTGGACAGAAAGCCTGGGTTCTGTTTCTGTCTTGTCCACTGACCTGCTGTGTGAACATGAGCAAGTCACTTCACCTCTCTGTGCTTCAATTTTCCCTTCTGCTCTTTGTCTTTTCTATTTAGATTGTAACTCTTTGGGGTAGGGACTGTCGCTTATTATGTATGTACACTGCCTAGCACAGTGGTGCCACAATCTCATTTGTGGCCTTTAGGTGCTACCATAATACAAATAATAATATTAAAAGCTGTGAGCTTTGTTACCTTAACAGGAGTGCTAACTCACTGCAATCAAAGTAGTTTTATTCTCCACAAACACTCTTTCACTGAGGTCTGCAAAATGCAATCATGCCAAAAAAGGGGTTTTTGCAGACAGCCAGTCTTCCTCTTGATAGTTACTGCCGATATAATCATTTGAATAAGTTTTGTTATCAGTCAAAAAGCTAAGCACTGTCTACCCCCAAACCAGCTAACTTTTACCCTTAATGCTCAGACTTCCTTATGCTAAGTACTTGGAAAACTCTGCTACATATACAAGTATTATACATCATGTCCAGGGTTTCCAGGCGTCCGGTTTTTGACTAAAAGTCTGGTCAGCAGCGCAGCGGGGCTAAGTAAGGCTCCCTGCCTGTCCTGCCTCTGTGTGGTTCTTGGAAGTGGCCGGCATGTCCAGCTCCTAGGTGCAGGGGCAGCCACAGGGGCTCCACGTACCCCACCTTGAGAGCTGGCTATGCATCTCCCATTGGCTGGGAACCACTGCACGCAGAGCCCCCTGACCCCTCCACCTAGGAGCTGGAGGGACATACCAGCCACTTCTGGGAGCTGCCTGAGGTAAATGCCGCCTGGCTGGAGCCCGCACCCTGAATCCTTGCCCCAGGTTGAAACCCCCTTCCTGCACCCTAACCCCCTCCCCGAGCTCACACCCCAACCCCCTACCCCAGCCCGGAACCTGCACCCCACACCTCCTCCTGCTCCCCAACCCCTGCCACAGCCCTAAGCCCCCTCCTGCACCCCAACTCTTTCCCAGAGCCTGCACACCACACCCCCATCCCACACCCCAACCCTCTGACCCAGGTTGGAAGCCCCTCCTGTACCCTAACTCCCTTGCAGAGCCTGTACCCCGCACCATTTCCTGCACCCCTACCTCCTGGCCCAGCCCTGAGTCACCTCCCACCCCAACCCTCTGCCCCAGCCTGGAGTCCCCTCCTGCATTCCAAACCCCTTATCCCTGGCCCCACCCCAGAGCCCGCACCCCAGCCGGAGCCCTCACCCCCTCCCACCCAACCCCCTGCTCCAGCCCGGTGGTGAGGGTGGGGGAGAGTGAGTGATGGAGGGAGGGGGGATGGAGTGAGCAAAAGGCGCGGGGTCTTGGGGAAGGGGTGGGGCCTCAGGGAAGGGGCAAGAGTGCTGGATTTTGTGCGATTAGAAAGTTGGCAACCCTAATAGTGTCACAATAGAGCTGTAACCTGGATGACATATGTATATTTAGACTAAAGATCTCCTAGCAGAGTAATGAAGGAGATGTTCAAAAGCATAAATGGAAGTTTAGGGACTTAACTCCCACTGACTTTCAATGGGAATTAGGCACCTAACTGCTCTTTGAAATCCTCCTCTAAAATACCTTGCTTTTAAGAAAATGAAGCTACACACCACCACACTAGGTGTGCAATACCAGCCTCACTCACTAGAGAGCAGAGATATCTTACTAGGTAAAAATTGGTTTTAGGGTTGCCACTGGCTTAAAGACCCAACAATTAGCTTTAATTACACTAATAGGCTGAAATGTATCATGTTTTTTTGAACAGTGAAGAATAAAAATCAAACTTTGACAGCCCTTGTATCTGCAGCTCCAGGTATGCTATTTTTAAGCCTGAAAATATATTCTAAGCTCCTGGGATCTTTGTGTTTCAAGTTTAATGTGTAGTCTCAAGAAGTGAGGTGTGCTTCCTGGCTGACAACAACCAAGAGGTATGAAAGAGGGAGCTCCTGAGGCCTAGGATGGAGGACAGCGGGTAAAGAAGAAACTAAGATGTGGGAGAGACCAAGATGGGAGGTGGAGAAGAAAGATGTTAGGGGTAGACAAGATAGGCTGCCGGACTCTTATTATGGAACATGATGGGTGATCCTAGTAACACCTATATAGCCTTGCCTAATTTGTGTATTTAAAGGGAATTCAAACATCACTCACTAATTAGACCAGACATGTTGTTCCCAGTATGTTTGATAAGAGATATTTAAAGGACTGGGGACTAACAAAAGTTTATGTGGTTAAAAACAGACATAATTGTGTCTTACAGGGTATGTACTGACATTTTTCATTAAAACTTCAGCAATCTACCAAGTTGCCTCGAAGAAAGAATCTCCTTAGAGTTAGCCCATTCTTGCCAGAAAACGTTGGTAGCTTTTTTTTTTTTTTTTTAAAGGGAGGGGGCCTCAGAGTGTCAATATAGAGCAGGTTAATGAACAGAGCACAAAACTAACTTGAGCTAAACAAGACTATCAGAGAACAGAACACAGTAGGAATAATAAGACTTGAGAACAATAAATGTAAATGATTTAATGATTTTTAAGGACACAACACCTGTCCAGTCTGGTTAAGGACAACCAATCAAGTATATTACCTCACACGGGGTTAAAATTCCTCCATTGGTTGAATCACTGGTTTGTAAAACAGAAAACCGCTGTTTAGAGGATAATGGGTGAGGTTCCAGAGGCTTCTGCTAATGTTGTCATAAACCATACAATTAGAATCACATCCAAAAAACACAGCATTATGTGCTGGACAGTTTTCCAAAGGAGTACCCAGACTTTTAATAAAGAAGCATACTCATTCCCTTCCCACAGCAGGCATAAGCATTCATTGAACTGAGTTAATATTGATCAAAATCAGCCTGAACCATTATTGACCAGCCTTTAAACAATTTCCTTAACAAGCAAATCAGGCTTCACATTTTCTGAAAATAAAATAGCAACCCCAGCAAGCATAATGACTAAGAAAACCTCTCCTCTCCAGTCAGTTAGTTTATATGTGAAATCTGCAAGGGTTTCTTGTATAAAAAAAAAAGGGGCGGGGGGACAGATTCTTTTGCGATAGCTATTGAAATAGGAATGTTGGTTTCTTGATGTCTCTGCAGTCCATTAACTTTTGGAGATCACATGCAGGCTTGTTTGCTGTTTTCATTATGAGGAAAGAGGAAGAGACAAGGCAAAGAGAACTCTGCAGAACAAAAGCCAAACAAAGGAGATTAAGTGTATCATTTAGTTCATAATCCCCAGCATTACTGCTATTCAAGGAAACAAACACTTTAGTCATCAGTTTCCACAGTCTATACTGCTTTCTCTTACTAAACTCCACTACAGAGATTTTCCTTAGCAGACAGCAAAAACAGATATGGACACTTTTCTTAATGACTTAAAGATCTGGACTTTTTTCTTTCACATCAACGGCATATTTCCCGTTGGGCTCATTAAGAAAACTATTAATACTTTCCAGGGCTTATCCTTCCTTAGGCCACTGAGCAGCAGGGAGATTGGAAAGGTTATCAGCTCCAGTCCATACCCAGATTCACTTGTGATCTAGGCCACAGATCCAAGCCAGCAAGCCCCAGAAGAGAAAGGATGCTGTGGAATAGCTACAATGGTGCAAATGATGCAGTCACCCCAGGGCCCACAAGCAGGGCCGGTACCAGCTGAGCAAGCTGGTGCTTGGGGCGGCAGATTGAACGAGGCGGCATTCCGCCCAATCCTAGGGTGGCACGGCCGTATTTTTTGTTTGTTTGTTTTGTTCTTCTGCTCCGGCCGCCCTGTAAGGGGTGGCGGCCCGGAGGACGGGAGCGCCCTGCAGCAAGACCGGCAGGGCAGTCCTCGTCCTTCCCTCCCCGCCGACTGGAGCGGAGCCCTCCTGGCAGACGGCAGGCGGCGTGGCGGGAGGGGTCATGTGGCAGCGCCCCGCTGTAGCCCTGGCCGCCTCCCTTCTCTCTCTCTCCTGCCTGCTCCCTCCCCTTCCCCCCGCTAGCAGGTCGTCGTCCCCCCCCTTTTTTTTTTTTTGCTTTTGCCGTTTTGGCCGTGGCCATCCCGTTTTTTTCTTTTTTTTTTTGCTTGGGGCGGCCAAAAAGCCAGAACCGGACCTGCCCACAAGGTTATAGTGAAGAGCACTCAGATCTAGCCACACACGCAAATCCTCACTCATGCTACCACCAGCCCAACAGAAGTTGAGCCATGCCACCACACCACAGCGGAGAGGGGCCACTGGGGGAAAGCAGTGTCCAGGGGTGGCTGGGATGGGGCACCCCAGGTGTGAGCAGCCAGGAAGGATGAGCAGAGAAGGTGTGGGGGAAATTGCAGCACCTGCACACAAGGGGGTCCAGATATGGGAAACACATCCTCCGTCCACCCCCTCACCAAGAGACAGAGCGCAAGGTAAAGTCATCAGCCTATTTGCATAGTGTGGGGGAGTGGAGGGGAACTGGGGAGTGTTGCGATGGAGGAATGCGGGGGGCTACATAGCAGTTGAGGGTGGGAGCAGGGGGTTAGAGCAGAACCAGATAGAAACTGGGGGACTGGGTCAGCACTGTTGAGGAGGCGGGAAGAGGGTTAGAGCAGAGCTGCAGGGGACCCAGGGCCAGGGATCAGGGACGTGAGGGGCAGAAGGGGAACTAAACGGGCCTGCATGGATCACAGCTGCGGATGCTGAGGGCTGAACTGAAGGAGGCTGGAGTGAGGTTGAAGGAGTGCTGGGGGGAGCCTGGATCAGAACTGGAGGGAATGAGGGGGATACAGAGAGAGCTGAGGATCTGTAGGGGGACCATGGGGCTGGAGCGGGAAGGAAGCTAGGGAGGAACTGGAACACCAGATGGGACTGATTTGGGGCTATGGGGGAACTGGAAAGCAGCAAGTTTTGGAATCTGGAATGGGGCCCCTAACCTATTTTTGCACATGGGCCCTCTGAAGCTACCTCATGGAGGTCATAAAGCACCGAGGATGGAGTGGAGATTAAGGATAACCTAGGAATGGCCCAACACCTAAACAAATACTTTGCCTCCATTTTTTAATAAGGTTAATGAGGAGCTTAGTGATAGTGGCAGGGTGGCTAATGGAAATGAGGGTATGGAAGTGGAAATTACCACATCTGAGGTGGAAGTCAAACTCAAACAGCTTAATGGGACCAAATCAGAGGGCCTGGATAATCTCCATCCAAGAATATTACAGGAACTAGCACATGAAATTGCAAGACCAATAGCAAGGATTTTTAATGATTCTGTAAACTCAGGAGTTGTACCCCTGTGACTGGAGAATTGCTAATATAGCATCTATTTTTAAGAAAGGAAAAAAGTGATCCGGGAAACTAAGCCTGTTAGTTTGACCTCAATTGTATACAAGGTCTTGGAACAAATTGTGAAAGAGAAAGTCATTAAGGACATAGAGGTAAATGGTAATTGAGATAAAATACAACACAGTTTTACAAAAGGTAGATTGTGCCAGACTTACCTGATCTCCTTCTTTGAGAAGATAACTGATTTTTTAGACAAAGGAAATGCAGTAGATCTAATCTATCTGGATTTCAATAAGGAATTTGATAGAGTTCCACACTGGAAATTATTAGTTAAATTCGAGACGATGGGGATTGATATGAGAATTGAAAGGTGGATAAGGAACTGGTTAACGGGGATACTATAATGGGTCATACTGAAAGGTGAACTGTCAGACCGGAGGAAGGTTGCTAGTGGATTTCCTCAGGGATCAGTCTTGCGACCAATTTTATTTCATTTTTATTAATGACCTTGGCACAAAAAGTGGTAGTGTGCTAATAAAATTTGCAGGTGACAAAAAGTTGGGAGGTATTGCCAATATGGAGGAGAATTATTGGTATATCATACAAGAATATCTAGATAATCTTCAAAAGTGGAGTAATAGAAATGGGATGAAATTTAATAGTGCAAAGTGCACGGTCATGCACTTAGGTACAACAACAAGAATTTTTGCTATAAGTTGTGGATTTATCAGTTGGAAACAACAGAGGAGGAGAAGACCTGAGCATATTAATTGATCACAGGATGACTATGAGCCATCAGTGTGATGTGGCCGTGAAAAAAAGCTAATGCAGTTTAAGATGCATCTAATGAGATATTTCCAATAGAGAGAGGGACATGTTAGTATCATTATACAAGGCATTGGTGAGACCTCATCTTGAATACTGTATGCAATTCTGGTCTCCCATGGTTAGAAAGCCATGTGTTGCTACATAATTCATATCCGTAGATGTGGATATAAAGCGGATATCTGCGGAGCTGCATGGCTCTAGTGACAACGAGCGAGACGAGCAGAGCCATGGCCAATGACTGGGACAGGAATCGCAGCAGCGACAATAGCAGCATGTTGGGCCACTGCTTGAGAAGCTAGTGCCCTGTGTGAATAGCTCCTTTGGCATAGTTGTGCTGCCCGCCACCCCTGCCCACCACGCTTATCAGCAGCTGTCCCTGCTCACACTACTGTGTGCAAGCGGCTCTCAAGCTCCCGGACAGGAGATGCAGACTGCTGCGTGAAAGAAACTCCTATCTGGGAGCGTGTGAGCCACTTGCACACACTAGCACGACCAGGGACAGCTGCCAGTGAGTCTGGTGTCTGCCCCAGTGGGCAGGGCTGGGGGCAGCACAGCCATGCCGGAGGAGCTGCCTGAGCTGGGAACTGGCTCCTGTGAGCAGCAGCCTGATATGCTGCTGCTTTCGCTGCTGTGGTTCCTGGCTCGGTCGCTGTCCATGGCCCTGCTGGTCTCACTTACTGTCGCAAGAAACCCTGCAGCTCCACGAATATCTGCTTTATATCCGCATCTGTGGATATGAATTGTGTATCCATGCAGGGCTCTACATATTTAAGAAAGATGAATTCAAACTGGAACAGGTACAGAGAAGCAGGGCCGGCTCCAGGCACCAGCCCACCAAGAATGTGCTTGGGGCGGCACCTGTAGGGGGGCGGCGAGGCACTCCGGCCCAAGAGGGGGGCCGCGACTGGGCTCGCCGCCCTCTCCGCGGCGCTCCGGCCGCCAGGGAGAGCAGAGCTGCAGCGGGCTCGCCGCCCTCCCCCCGGCGCTCGGGCCGCCGGGATGAGCGGAGCCGTGGCCGGGCTCACTGCCCTCCCTCCCGGCGCTCTGGCCGCCGGGGAGAGCGGAGCCCCGGCCGGGCTCTCCGCCCTCCTCCTGGCGCTCTGGCCGCCGGGGAGAGCGGAGCCCCGGCCGGGCTCTCCGCCCTCCTCCTGGCGCTCTGGCCACCGGGGAGAGCGGAGCCCCGGCCGGGCTCTCCGCCCTCCTCCCGGCGCTCTGGCCACCGGGGAGAGCGGAGCCCAGGCCGGGCTCGCCGCCCTCCTCCCGGCGCTCCGGCCACCAGCGGAGCCGCAGCGGGCTCGCTGCCCTCCCCCCGGCGCTCCGGCCAGTCGGGGAGAGCGGGCCCGCAGCCGGGCTCGGTGCCCTCCCCTGCCATGCTCCCCTGGTGCGGCAAAAAAGCCAGAGCCGGCCCTGCAGAGAAGGGCTCCTAGGATGATCGGAGGAATGGAAAACCCACCTTATGAGAGGAGACTCAAAGAGTTTGGCATGTTTAGCCTAACCAAACAAAGGCTGAGGGGAGTGAAGTTCTGGAAAAGCCTTCCAAGGGAAGCAGTGAGAGCAAAAAAACTTAACTGTTTTAAAGACTGAGCTTGATATGTTTATGGAGGGGATAGTGTGATGAGAGACTGCCTACAATGGTGTGTGGCCAATCTGCAACTGCTAGTAACCAATATCTCCAACACCTGATGATGGGACACTACATGGAGAAGGCTCTGAGTTACTACAGAGAATTCTTTCCCAGGTGTCTGGCTGGTGGGTCTTTAACTCTAACTGATAACCATATTTGGGGTCGGGAAAGAATTTTCCCCTGGATCAGATAGGTGAAAAACCCCAGGGTCTCAGCCATTCTCTGCAGCAGGTCACCTGCCGGTTTAAACTAGTGTAAATAGCAGTTTCTCTGTAGCTTGACCTCTTTAAATCATGATTTGAGGATTTCAGTAACTCAGCCAGAGGTTTTGGGTCTATTACAGTAGTGGGTGGGAGAGGTTCTGTGGCCTGCAATGTGCAGGAAGTCAGACTAGATGATCATATCAATCCCTTCTGGCTTTAAAGTCTATGAGTCGATAAGAACCAGGTTAGCCATTTTTGCAATTTCCCCAACACTCAGGACATCCATTTATTTCGACTGTCATTTTTACTAGGAGATTACAGGGCTAATTCAGGCTCTTGAGTCTGAGCCACAGTCTCTAATTGTAGACTCAGACTCCCATCACACTGTCAGACTGAAATCACAGGCCACTCCCACTATACCACCAAGATCTCTAACTGCTGAGTCAGCATCACAGTTGCCTTTCAGTTGGGGAAGGGACAGCTAACAGCCCACAAGTAGCTTTCTCAGGAGCACTCACAGTTTGGCCCCTGCAAAACCTTTGCCACAGCTTTAGAGGCACCTGATAACTTTCTAGTGAAACCATCCCCAAATTTGCTTCTCTCACATCCTCAAACAGCTTGATTCCTCCTGCCCCAAATAATTTCTATATCTCAGCGAGAAGAAATATAGCTTTTGCAGCTACTGTAGTAGTTTCCTTTAAGAAACAGAAAGAACATCACACTCCTTTCTAGACAAATAAAAGAACCTTTAAAAATACCTTGTTTCCTCATAACAACAAACAGGTTAATGTGCGAAGAACAAAAAGTGCAATAAAATTTCATTTTTACTATTTAGTGTATGCCTAAAAACTGCCAAAGCAACTGAAGACACATGCCCTATAAATAGTGCTCTATTGTCAATGTATAAGATGAGGCATGTCTCATGGACATGAATCATGTCCAATTAAGTGTTAAGCTCTGCCAGTGCTAAAAATGAAAGGCTACATCAACTGATAAACTAGACTGGGAGTAGGCATGCAACTGGAAAGAGCTCACTGCGCCAGTCTGACTCTGCTGCTTTCACTGGCTATCAGAAAGCAGTAACTCATATTTCTGTCTCAGCAATGGAAGGAGTAGTTACAAGACACTGGGTGGAAACTCCTGTACGTTATCAGGAGCAGTTTGCTGTCCAAGATCTGGAAGCGTGCAAGTTGGATCACTCTTTATATGCTTTGCCAGGCCCATCCAAGGCTGAGGTGAGAAGCCGACATGCAACAAAAAGTACAGCTACAGCACAGGAGGACAGCACCGAAGAAGGCAAACCCAGCTTTCAGGTCTTACTGGATGTTGTGCAGTTCCGTCCTGAAGATATCATCATTCAGACTTTCGAAGGCTGGCTCCTGATCAAAGCTCAGCATGGACCTAGGATGGACGAACATGGTTTCATATCCAGAAGCTTTGTTAGACAATACAAATTACCTAATGGAGTCAAGAAAAAAGATTTGTCTGCTCTCTTCTGCCATGATGGCATTTTGGTTGTTGAAATGAAGAGCTCAGAGGGAATGGACTAAAGTCTTTTTAATTGTTATTGGTGAGATAATATTATTCCTAATGTAACTCAAACAATGTTTTGCAATGTAGCCATGCATGTGAAGTTGTTGGTTTGTATTTACAATGGAGATAAGAACAAAACTTTGCATATATTTTCTGTGTGTTGAGTTTTATTGTTTGATGTGAAATGTAAGACTACTTTCCTTCAGCTGCATATATGCTGGAGACCCACGCTTTTTAGATAAAAGAAAGTTTATGGCAGTCATAACAAATGAAAAATATTTCATATAATGCTCTCTGATGAGGTACCAAGTATAAAGCATGTATAAAAATGCCAATAAACAGGGGTTACCTTTGTAATATGTATTCATGAGATAAATAATGAAAGGAGCAGCAGACATTAGTCTATGAGTTGTATGGAATTTTAATTTACATAACAGAAAAATGCCATGTTTTTAAAAGTTATATCACTATATAATGTTAACTTCAACATTTCTTAGGAGATGTCAAAGCACGCACGAGCAGCATGCATTTGGTCTGCAAAATAATTTTTGGGAAAAACTTTTTGAATTCAAATTTATTTCTAAAAATTGCTTGCGAGTCTGCCCTTTAAAAATATATTGTACTTAAGGGAATATTGAACAGTAGAATAAACATTAAATGCAATGTTTCAAAATGTGCCATCTTTCTACTAATACTGAGTCAACTTATTTTAATGGAAATTTTTCAAATGCTTTGTTTTTAATCACAGTTCGTTTTGTTTAAACATCCTGGCTTTCTGCCAACAATAGAAACAAAATATTGCTCACTTATAAAAGCTCAAAAGTCATTCTTGTGTAGCTGCCCCTGACTTAAAGGCATTAATATGCTAGGGATGAATTTAGTCCAACAAGTTTACACAATCAATGTGATAACAATCATGTAAACGTTTTCTTCTGTGACTTTCTTTAGAACTTAAGGTCCTGATCCTGCAATTGGATCTCTGGCAGCAGATGCTTGTGCCCACAGAGCCTAACTGGCTCTGCACCAGCATAGGGGTCCAAATGCCTGATTGCAAGATGGGGCCAACTAAGAACACAGGGCTGCTTTCTTCTCTCAATTATACTAGAGCAATCCCACTCATTTCAATGGAGTTGTGCAACTAAGGTTAGCCAGGACTCTGCCTGCTATGTCTAACAATTGGTCTTCAACATTACAAAAAGATTTGTTACAAATGGTTCTGTAAATACACAAAAATTCTAGGGGAACTGCAGCTGCAAGTGAAACGGCCTCCTTTTATGTGTACTTAAGATAAGTATGACTGCTGTGCTATGAATAGTAAAGGAATGCAGAGTGGAAAGTGCCAAGCTAAATACAGACTCTTGCTGATAGCCATCTGCTGTTCAGACAAATTAAAAACATTTTTGAACTAAATCAAATACAAATAAAATTCTGAGTATATTAAATCACAAGGGAAAAATCAGATTAACAAAAATGTTTCTACCCCAGGCTCAAAAAGAGAGCTCTCGAGTTTATAGTGAAAGCACTAGACTTGTGTGTTTGTGCTCGCATGCTGTAGAAATGTTTATATTAGTGATCAATTAAATTTGAAGAAATCTGAAAGCCATTGGTTTGGAATAGGCCAAATACTAAATTTTTAATTTTTAAAAAATATTTGCACTCCAAACTCACACCAATTTCAAAGCAAGTTTGCTCTGCATAAGGAATGATGGATTAAGTCCAGAGCCTGCAATTCACTGCATATGGTCACCCCGCTGCACTCAATCACAGTGGATTGCAGGTTGGGGGCCTACATTTATTTTCTTGGCTGATGTACACATTGGTCTCTTTTTGTGTGGCACCATAGCCAGCAAACTAATGTTTTCTAGCAAACTGGTTTAAACATAAAATAAAAGTCCCTCAACCCTCTCCTTTGCCCCCAAGTGTGCCTTTCTATATCCATAGGTTTGAGGAAATTAGAATGAGGTTCCAGTCACAAAATTCAGGCCTAGATTCAGATTCCAAACTGATCAAACTCCAGGAGCTTTCGTAGGACACACGTTAAATGCGATTGGGTGGGCTAGTTAGTGCCACAGGAAATGAGATTCCATCTCTGGGCAACAGCCGCTTAACGCCCCCCACCCCACTGCCTGGGGGAAAATGGGGGAGAGGCATGAGGGGGCAAGGAGAGGCTGCAGTGGGGAGACAGCAGTCTCCACTGGGTGGTGCCAGGGAACCCATGAAGACCCAAAAGGGGGACACCAGCAGCGTTCCCCTAGCAGACCAGGACCACCGAGAGCGGGTTCGGGCCCCCCAGCAAGGGCGGACCGGCTAAACAAGGCCGACGAGACGGGGGGAAAGCTGGGCTCCAGACCCCGTTCCGGACCGCTGGGTCCCGGGCCCCCTTTCGGACTGCCAGGTCACGGTAATTTGTACCGGTTCCCCCCCTCGTCAGCCCTGGTTCCACCCACCTCAGCTCTGGGTTACCAAAGCTACCACAAGGCTACCTGACCCTCCTGGAGACCTGAGTCTGCAGGCGCATTTCAGATCACTTAGGGGAGTGAACCGGGACACTCATAGACTTTAAGGTCAGAAGGGACCATTATGATCATCTGGTCTGACCCCCTGCATGCTGCAGGCCACAAAACCGTCCCTACCCCTTCCCTGGACTCTGCTGTTGAAGTCCCCAATCCTGTGTTTTAGTGATTTCAATCGGCAGAGACCCTCCTGCTAGTGATCCCTGCCCCATGCTGCGGAGGAAGGCGAAAAACCTCCAGAGGCTCAGCCAATCTACCCTGGAGGAAAATTCCTTCCCGACCCCAAATATGGCGATCAGTAAGACCCCGAGCATGTAGGCAAGAGTCTCTAGCCTGACCCCTGTTAGCCATTATACTATTTACCTACCATTGCTTGGTACTCCTTGGCTACTATGTTTTACCACTAAACCATTCCCTCCATAAACTTATCTAACTTAATCTTAAAACCAGACAGGTCCATCGCCCCCACCGTTTCCCTCGGAAGGCCGTTCCTCGTCCTCTCAGCCCATCCATGACGCATCCACAGCCTCCTGTAGGGAGTGACCAGGGCAAGGTCAGAAGGGAACGGGAATTGGGTCTGGCATTTTCAGGGGGCAGGGTGGTGGGACACTGGGTGAGGAGATGGAATTCTAAGGGTCTGGGGGTGGGGTTACAGCTGGAGGATGGGACCAGTGGTACATGGGGAGGGGCCACGACCAGAGGGTGGGTCCTGTGGTGCACGGGGAGGGGCCATGGCTGCAGTGTGGGGCCTCAGTTGCTCTGCCCTGGGCCTGGTACAGCGGGAGGGCCCTGCCTGGGGAGAGGGGACCTTTGCTGTAGGGGGCATGCCAGTCGTGGAGGGGGCCCTTGCTGAGGTGGGTGGGGTTTGTGTTGCAAGGGGCAGGGCCCTGGCTGGGGTGGGTGGGGTCTCTGGTTCAGGTGATGGGGCTATAGCTGGGGCTCCTGTCCCCACCCACCGGGCTCTGGAGCCGGCGCAGCAGGCAGTTCATCAGGAAGGATTTTCCCCGGCGCTGCTCCCCGATGATGGACACCAGGCAGACGGGGGCATCCCCCATCCCACCCTGCTCCAGGCAGAGGCTCAGGGCCTCCTCGTACAGGATCAGGCTGCCTTTGTCATCCGACGAACCAGCTGCACCGGGCGCCCCGGCTCTGGCTGAGCCCCCGGCCCCTGCTGCAGGGACAGAGCAGGGTCAGAGCTCGGACCCCATCCCAGAGCCAGCCAGTCCCTGCTTCTGGATGAGAGCCCCGTGCCCCATTCCCATCCTCTGAACCAACTAGTCCCTGCCCCTCAGATCAGATCCTCTTGAGCCATTTCCACCCCCCGTGAGCCATCCAGTCCTCTGCCCTCCAAATCAGAGGTTGCGCCCCCTAGAGAGGAAAGGCCCCGTGTCCCATTCCCCACCCCCTGATCCAGCCAGTCCCTGCCCTGCGCCCCTTTCCCCTGATTCAGCCTGTCTGGTCTCACCAGCTCCATCTCTTCCTGCAGGGGCTCTGTGATTTTCTTCACCAGGGCTCTCGGCCGCGTGTCTGGGGTCATCCTGTCCCTGGAGCAGGGAGTCCGGCACTCGGGGCACTGGTAGCCCTGGGCCGAGACCCTGGCCAGTGAGCCACGAGGCAGCCCTGGCAGAAGTTGTGGCTGCACTCGATGGAGACAGGGTCGTCCAAGACATCCAGGCAGATGGAGCAGGTGACGTCCTCCTGGAGTTGATCCAGCTCTCTAGACCCGCTGAGTGGGGGGAACCTACTGGGTCAGGACCTGGCACCCGGAGCAGTAGGGCTCTGCTGGAGGACGGCTGATCTCTAGCCCAGGTGTGCCCCTTCCTGGCAGCAGGAGTCTGGGGAGGAGCGAGAGAACATCGGAATATTTCTGTGAACAAGCTGTGTGACTCAGTTTACCTGCCCACTTTGTGTCCCTGTCCACCAGGCAGCACCAGAGCGAGAAGACGGATTCCAAGAAGTCAAGGTGGAGATTGGTAGATTACCAGGCCAGGAGGGACCAAGGCTGAGCTCCTGGATAACAGGCCAGAGAACTGCCTCCAGTTAATTCCTGTTTGAATGAGAGCAGATCTCTTAGAAACACATCCCACCTCGAGGGAGAATCCACCACACTCCTTGGTACATTGTTCCCATGGTTAATTCCCCCCCCCCCGGTAAACACGGATATCTTCTTTCCAGGCTGAATGTGTCCAGCTTCAACTTCCAGCCATGTGGTCACGTTAGAGCTTTCTCTGCTAGCCTGAAGAGCCCATTATTAAATATTTGATCCCCGCGTAGGTGCGTCTAGACTGGAGTCAAGTCACCCCGGGAGGTGGGAGCTTCTCTTTGTAAAGCTAAATAGCTTGATCTCCTGGGGTCTATCACTCCAGGCCACGTTTTGTAATCCTTTAACCATTCGCTTGGCCCCCCTCTGCCCCCTCTCCAATATATTCACATCCTTCTTGGACTGCTCCGGAACTGGACACAGGACCCCAGCAGTGGTCGCACCAGCGCCAAATCCAGAGGTAAACTGACCTCTCTGCTCCTACGCGCGATTCCCCTGTTTGGGCATCCTTAGTGCCTTTGGCCACACTGTCGCACGGGGGCTCACGTCCAGCTGATTATCCCCCATGGCCTTCTGCACTCTGTCAGCGTCTCTGCATCCCTGGAGAGACACCCACTCCCCCACCCCTCCGCCAGGCTGGGAGCATGGCCGACGCTCTTTGGCTGTATCACAGCACGTGTTGTTGGCTTGTGCCCAGCCTACCCTAGCGCTGGGGCTATTGGTGACACTGGACTTTTCTCTGCTGCCTACGGCCTGGCAGACACCATGTGCCAGGGGTTAATCACTGGCAGTGCCACACCCAGCAGGGGCACAAGCCTCTGAGAGGAGTTTGATCTCAGTCAGACGCGCTGGGGAGACACAGGGGCTCCTGGAGCCCGAGTCTGGGAGGCACCGAGCTCGGCCTTAGGAAAGGCCACGCTCAGGGCCTAACAAGGAAATAGCTTCCTTCCCATCATGCAGTGAGCTGGGTGCTGACTGGCCAAGCTTTCCTCCAGCTGGCGTGAGAGCAAATTCACCCTCTCACCTCCACAGAGCCCTGGGCATTGGGTGGGGGAAACTGAGGCACAGAAAGGGGATAGAACATGCCCTGGCCCAACCCCACTCCCCTAACGCTGGGCTCTGGTCCTGGAGAACCAAAGTCTCCTCTTTTTCTGCTGGAGACTCCCCAGTTTCCCACCCTGGGATCCCTCCCAGCCACCGATGGGCCCCAAAGGGGACCGGCTCGATCTGTCCTACCATCAGTGATGTCTCCTGAGCAAGCACCAGGGCCGGCCCAGTTCGTTTTTTCATCCTAAGTGGACACCCCCTCCCCCCCCCCCGTCAAGATAGAAGATGGGAATTTTGTTTCCCTCCCTCTTTGGACAAAATCTATCAGGATTTCATCCAGCGAAAAGTTGCCAGATTCACAGGGCAGTTGGGGTTTTCCTGCAATCCCCAGCTGCTGGAGGCATGGGATTGCTGCGCTGTGATAAGGCAAAGCAGTGCGTATCACAGGCACAAACTAACCCACAGAAAGAGCCAGCCCCCTAAAAAAGAGGGGTTCTATATATTTGCTTGCTGGTCTTTGGAGCCCCTTTTCCAGCTTCTCCCTCCAGTGGCAAGGGCTGGAAAAGCATCTCCAAAGACTGGCAAGCAAATATATAGAACCCCTCGTTTGTGTGTGTGTGTGTGTGTGTGTGTGTGTGTGGGGTGAACATCTGAGGGGCCAGCTCTCCTTCCATAGATTAGCTTGTGCCTGTAAATGTCCCGATCGCGGCTAACGCAAGACAAGCCACTGTTCTGGGGGAATTCCACAGGCCCAAGGGTTTGCCCGGGTTTTAGCTGGTTGAACTGGTCAGAGTTTGACAGTGTTTCAAATCACGCCATGAGCCAGACCCAGCGTTGGGGGTAGATTAGCTGCTGTCTGAGTCTATCTTTCTGCTGGACAGAGGGCAAGGTCCGAACTGACCCTGTCCCACCCCCCACCCCCAGCTGCAGGGAATTTCCGCCCCACAGAGAGCCAGGACTTATCATGTGACTTGGCAATGCCCTAGCACAGTTAGGGAGGGTGAAACATGGGGAACAAGCAGGGACGATCCTGCCCTATGGGTGGGGAATAGACTGCGGGGGACAATCCTGCAACCTGGGGGAATAGAGCAGAGGGGACAACTCTGCCCCTTGGTGCAGGAGGGGGTAGGGAGACAATCTTGCTCCTTGGGGGGGGGATGGGCTAGATTGGGGCAAACACCCTCCACACGCCCTCCGCCTCCTGCTCTTACCTGGCCCAATCTCCGCTTCTCTCCGTGCAGGCAAAATTTTGTCTGAGAAACAAAAGCGTAACTCCCTGTGTCTTATCCTTCCAGCAGCCCAGCTGGCGGAACTTTGAAGGTGGGTGGGGTGGCCCTGCTCTCACATTGTAGTGTGAGGGGGTGGGAGGCAGAGTGCGTGTGGGAGGGGAGCACAGAGAGGCCCGGAGAGATGGGTCCAGGCTGGAAAAGCAAGTGACAGAGACTGGAGGGTGCAGAGAATCTTCATTCCCCAGATCTGGGATCGGGAGCGAAGTCTCTGGAGCCTCGGGAGGTGCAGGTTTGGAGACATGTGGCTCCTACCTAGTCCAAAGAAACCTGCCGTGCTCCCCCAGAAGAGCCATGTTAACAGGCAACACTGCCTCTGTGGCCTGGTCTACACTAGGCGTTTATGTCGAAGTTAGCGCCGTTACATCGAATTAACCCTGCACCCGTCCACACCGCGAAGGTATTTAGTTCGACATAGAGGTCTCTTTAATTCGACTTCTGTACTCCTCCCCGACGAGGGGAGTAGCGCTAAATTCGACATGGCCATGTCGAATTACGCTAGGTGTGGATGGAAATCGACGCTAATAGCTCCGGGAGCTATCCCACAGTGCACCACTCTGTTGACGCTCTGGACAGCAGTACGAGCTCGGATGCTCTGAACTGCCACACAGGAAAAGCCCCGGGAAAATTTGAATTTGAATTCCTTTTCCTGTCTGGCCAGTTTGAATCTCATTTCCTGTCTGGACATCGTGGCGAGCTCAGCAGCACTGGCAACGATGCAGAGCTCTCCAGCAGTGATGGCCGTGCAATCTCAGAATAGAAAGAGGGCCCCAGCATGGACTGATCGGGAAGTCTTGGATCTCATCGCTGTGTGGGGCGATGAGTCTGTGCTTTCCGAGCTGCGATCCAAAAGACGGAATGCAAAGATCTACGAGAAGATCTCTAAAGACATGGCAGAGAGAGGATACAGCCGGGATGTAACGCAGTGCCGCGTGAAAATCAAGGAGCTGAGACAAGGCTACCAGAAGACCAAAGAGGCAAACGGACGCTCCGGATCCCATCCCCAGACATCCCGTTTCTACGAGGCACTGCATTCCATCCTCGGTGCGGCCGCCACCACTACCCCACCAGTGACCGTGGACTCTGAGGATGGGATAGTGTCCACGGCTGGATCCTCGGACATGTTAGCGGACGGGGAAGATGAGGAAGGAGATGAGGAGGACGAGGCAGTCGACAGCGCTCACAACGCTGATTTCCCCGACAGCCAGGATCTCTTCATCACCCTTACAGAGATCCCCTACCAACCCTCCCCAGCCGTTACCCCGGACACAGAATCTGGGGAAGGATCAGCCAGTAAGTGTTGTAAAAATCTAAACATTTATTTGTAACAGAACAGGAATATTAACAATTTAAAAAATGGGTTTCTCATGATTAGTTTGATTAGCTTAACGGTTCAGTCATGGGCAGTGCAACTATTGAAAAAAAATCTAGCAATGTCCGGTTTTGCATGATTGTCCTGCCCAAGCCGCTCTACTGGTTAGTCACTGCTACAGCAGCTACAGTAAAATGCGGTCTATATGTCCGGGGATGGAGCAGAAATCCTCCTGTGACATCTCGAGGAAGCTCTCCTGGAGGTAATTGGAAATCCGCTGCATTAGGTTCTTGGGGAGAGCGGCCTTATTGGGTCCTCCGTAGTAGGACACGTTGCCACGCCACGAGACTATCAAGTACTCTGGAATCATTGCTCTGCACAGCATGGCGGCATACGGCCCTGGTCTTTGCAGGCTTTCCCGGAGCATTCTCTCTTTCTCGCTGTCAGAGATCCTCATGAGGGTGATGTCGCTCATGATGACCTGCTTTGAATGAGGTAGGGGAATGTTAGTGTTGGGACTGCTTTGCCGTTCCTTTACAGAACTGTAACCGCTGGTTTGCAGCCACGCGGTGGAGGCGGGAGAGGGGCAGCCGAAAGGGATCGTTCCCGGGGACAGCCGCGAGGGTGTGGGACAGGAGCAGACTTCCTGCTTGCCGAATTGCTGGCAGCAGGGACTGACATTGATTTCAATGTGAAATGAGGCCATTGCTAATATTAAAGTTTTAAGCTGCCACAAGTCTACGGCTTACCATGTCTGCCTGCAACAGAAATTCCGTTGTCCTGACACGGTTCTCAAATGTGCTGTGCAAGACCCCAGGCACTGAATGCGAAGGCCGAGAATTCGACCTTGTGCTGAGTGCGCATGTGAGAGGTGCTGTGCATGGTCTTGTTAACAGAGAAAGACTATGTTCTTTGTTCACAACTACATTTATCTTTCTGAGGAATTCACTCCCTTTTTCCCATTCCCACAGCCCCATCTGCGACTGTCTCACAACCTAGCCTGTCATCACACTCCCAGAGGCTAGCGCGGATTAGGCATAAGAAGAAGAGGACACGGGAGGACATGTTCTCGGAGCTTATAGCCTGCTCCAGAGCCCAGGCAGCACAGCAGACCCAGTGGCGGGAGAACTTGACCCGAATGCACCAAGCCAACATGGATCGGGAGGAGAGGTGGCGTCAGGAAGACCAGCAGGCGACTCAAACCCTGCTTGGACTAATGAGGGAGCAAACGGACACGCTCCGGCGCCTTGTGGATGTTCTGCAGGAACGGAGGCAGGAGGACAGAGCCCCGCTGCAGTCCATCTCTAACCGCCCTCCCCCGCCACCAAGTCCCATACTCCCCTCACCCAAAGTGCACAGAAGGAGAGGCGGCAGAGTCCCTGCTAACTCTCACTCCACCCCTGCAGAGAGCTCGAGCAGCAGAAGGCTCTCATTCCCCAAAATTTGACAAGTTCTTTCCTTCCCGCCTGACACAAGCCCCCGTCCAAGTTTCACTTTCCCAGTTCCATGTTTGGTTGATAATAAAAAATACGTTTCTGTTAACTACTGTTTCCATCATGTTCTTTTGCAGGAGGGGGGGATAGGGGGTTGGTAATTCGACAGGACAGTCACCTTTGGCAGGGTATATAGTCGGGGGCAGGCACAGCAGCAGGGCACATACATAGTGCAGTGATGCAGTGACTAGTTACCCTGGTTAGTCTGGGAGGTTGTTTTCATGTTATGTGGTGGGGGGTGGGTTGCTCTGTGACTTTGTGGCAGGGGAGGGCAGTTACAGATCTTAAGCGGCGGTCCTTAGGCAGGATCACAGAGCCACACAGCAGGGGATCTGTAACCGTCCTCCCCCTGCCACAAAGTCACATAGACCCCCCCATACACACAGTCCCTATCAGGAGGGGTGACAGGCTCCGTTGAAACAACCATCCCACCGCAGCGGAGCCTGTCAATCCTTGAGTTTAGAAGCTGCATTCGCGCCACTACAGTACACCCGCTCCGCACCACAGTCTGCGTCCCAGTTTTAAAAAATTCCCGCGAATACAGTATTAAAGAAAACGGTGTGCTTTAACAAAGTAGAACTATTTTTATTTTGAAATGTGTGTTGGAAGTGGGGTGAAGGGGGTATGTAACTGGATAGGATAGTCAACATTAACTGGGCAAAGAAATGGGGGCAGGTTTAGCTTCTCAATACACAAACTTTAAAGTCACAGGTTACCCTGCTCACTCAGGAACTTTGCTTTCAAAGCCTCCCGGATGCACAGCGCTTCCCGCTGGTCTCTTCTAATCGCCCGGCTGTCTGGCTGTGAGTAATCAGCAGCCAGGCTATTTTCCTCAACCTCCCACCCCGCCATAAAGGTCTCCCCCTTGCTCTCACAGAGATTGTGGAGCACACAGCAAGCTGCAATAACAATGGGGATATTGGTTTCGCTGAGATCACAGCGAGTCAGTAAGCTTCTCCATCTCCCCTTGAGACGGCCAAAAGCACACTCCACCACCATTCTGCACTTGCTCAGCCGGTAGTTGAAGAGTTCTTTTTCAGTGTCCAGGGCGCCAGTATAGGGCTTCATGAGCCAGGGCATTAGCGGGTAGGCTGGGTCCCCGAGGATGACTATAGGCATCTCCACATCCCCAAGAGTTATTTTGTGGTCCGGGAAGTAAATACCTTGCTGCAGCCGTCTAAACAGACCAGAGTTCCTGAAAACACGAGCGTCATGAACCTTGCCCGGCCATCCCACGTAGATGTTGGTAAAACGTCCCCTGTGGTCCACCAGTGCTTGCAGCACCATGGAAAAGTAGCCCTTTCTGTTAATGTACTGGCTGGCCTGGTGTTCCGGTGCCAGGATAGGGATGTGAGTTCCATCTATGGCCCCACCGCAGTTTGGGAATCCCATCGCTGCGAAGCCATCTATGATCGCCTCCACGTTTCCCAGGGTCACTACCTTTGGCAGCAGTACATCAACGATTGCCTTGGCTACTTGCATCACAACAACCCCCACGGTAGATTTGCCCACCCCAAACTGGTTCGCGACTGACCGGTAGCTGTCTGGCGTTGCAAGCTTCCACAGGGCTATGGCCACTCGCTTCTGGACAGTCAGGGCTGCTCGCATCCGGGTGTCATTGCGCTTCAGGGCAGGGGACAGCAACTCACAAAGTTCCAGGAAAGTTCCCTTCCGCATGCGAAAGTTTCGCAGCCACTGGGATTCATCCCAGACCTGCAGCACTATGCGGTCCCACCACTCAGTGCTTGTTTCCCGTGCCCAGAATCTCCTTTCCACGGCATCAACATGACCCATTGCCACCGTGATGTTCTCGGCGCTGGGTCCCCTGCTTTCTGAGAGGTCTGTGCTACTCTCAGACTTCAGGCCATCACCGCGTTGACGTAGCCTCCTCGCCTGACTTTTCTGCATCTGCCTCAGGGAAAGGTGTATGATAAGTTGCGAGGCGTTGAGAGCGGCCACAACTGCAGTGATGGTTGCAGCAGGCTCCATGCTCGCAGTGCTGTGGCGTCCGCGCTGTCACTGACTAGAAAAGTGCGCGAACTGATTTCCCGCCGGCGCTTTCAGGGAGGGAGGGCGGGAGTGATGGACGGATGACGACAGTTACCCAAAAGCACCCTGGACACCTTTTTTTTACCCAGAAGGCATTTGCGGCTCCACCCAGAATTCCAATGGGCAGCGGGGACTCCGGGAACTGTGGGATAGCTGACCACAGTGCACCACTTCCAATGTCGACGCTTTCCCCGTTAGTGTGGACTCACAAAGTCGAATTACTGTCCTTAGTGTGGACACACACGTTCGACTTTGCAATATCGATTCCAAAAATTCGATTTAAGTAAAATCGAACTACTCTCGTAGTGTAGACAAGGCCTGTGTTTCCTTGGCCACATGTATCGTGTCCTTTTTTGGTGGCTAGTCCAGAAAAGGAGGACAAGCGCTCACTACTGCTACCAGCAGAGGGAGTTGCTGGGTTTAGATCAGCTGGTAGAAGGAGGCAATAGCCCCAGAATCTGGGACTTCAAGCCCCTAGAGTGACCTCTTACTTTTATAGACCCCCTTCCCCCCCCCCCCCCATCATACACAGCTATTTTAAAAGTTTAGCCTGATAGTAAAGAGACCCCTTTTCAATCCTCCACCACACAAGAGAAAGCCTGCAGGATTTGTCATTAACTATTTATTTCTCCTCTCCTGGCTCCCAAATGACTTCTCCTCCCTACTGCTGCCAGCCACCTTCGAGTTCTCCCTCTTCTCTCCCCAGCTCTGCTCACTTGATTGCAGCAGCTCAGCGGATGGTCCAGCTTTACTCTTTCACTTCCATTCTTCTTCACTTCTTTGGGTGGCTGCATTTGCCATTGAGCAGGCTGATGGAAATACCTGAGTGCTCTGTCTAGGCCAGGGGTCTCCAACACACGGCCTGCGGGGCTATTTCTCTAGGTAAGCAGCTCCAGGCCACAGGCCAATGCCATCCTGCACCCCAACCCCCTGCCGTGAGCCCCCTGCCTGCACCTCAACCCCCTACCTCACCCCTCCAACTCCTTGCCCTCAGCCTCCTGCCGCATCCCACATCCTTCCTGCACCCCAACTTCCTATCCTGAGCCCCCTTCTGCATCCCTCACCCTTTCTGCATCCCCAACCTCCTACCCTGAGCCCCATCTGAACCCCAACCCTCTACCACACCCCACACTCCCTCCTGCACCCCAACTTCCTACCCTGAGCCCCCTGCTGCACCCCTCACCCCTACTGCACCCCACATCCCAACCCCCTGCCCAGAGCCCCCTACTGCACACTGCACCCCCTGCCTCACCCCTCCAACTCCCTGCCCTGAGCCCCCTCCACCTCAACTCCCGCTCTGAGCCCCTGCCACACCCCTCCTGCCCCCTCTGGGGGCAGGGTCGGGGACAGCGAGGGGGGGTGTCAGTGATGCGGCCATCGGGCCAATGAACTAGTCCTCATGCAGCCCTTGTGGTCATTTGAGTTTGAGACCCCTGGGCTAGACTCACAGGCCCAGCAGCTAAAACCAAGCGCTGCTGAAAGCAGGGGGAGATTAGCCTGGATTGGCAGGAGTTGACGCTTGGTCCATGGGGACCCCAGGCACTGCCGCTGCTGCCACCTTCATGGTGAATCCTCCAACGCCTCGCCAAAGGACTCTTCCACATTCTGCAAACTGGCCTCACGGGCTGACTGTCTAGGAGAACAGAAACCCTTTGTTAGAGCCGGAGAGTCTCTTGCCACGGCTCCCTGAGGGTCACAGTCAAACACCTGCAAGTCTCTAGGAGGCTCTCAAGCAGTTCCCTGCTCAGGCACTTGGCACCCACTAGCAATGGTCTCTGACAGTGGCATTGCCAAGGGGAGCTCAGCAGATGCTCCCTTCTATGGCTTCCTGAGTGGGAGGGAGGTTGGTCTTGTCATTTAAGGCCTAGTGTCAGAGTCAGGGCTCCTGGGTTCTCAGACTTTGGAAATGGGTGGAGTCTAGTGGTTGGAGCTGGACTGGTATCAGTCCCACGCTTCCTTCCTGCCTCTGAGTGTGACCTTGCAGCCAGTTGCTTTCTATCTCTATGCCCCAGCGAACAGGGATAATAGTGACCCCCCTCAGAGGGGCTGGCAGGGGTCACCAGCATCATGACTCAAGTTGGAACGAGTTGTGCTCTTGGTAGTGAAGGGCCCAGATTCAGTCCCCATGGATGCCCAGGGTGTCTGTATTGTGGCCATGGTTTGACTCACCTAGCATTACAGGCTGTTTAGCCCGGTCCTGGCCAGGCATGGTGCATCTGCTCCTGGCCCTCTCATCACACACAAGAACATGGCCCACCAAGGACAATCCATCAGCTCCCATCTGATGTTCAGCTCCAGGATGGATGGGGAGCCCTAGCCGGACCATAGAAAGACAGGGGGGGTGTTCTTTGGTGAAAACTGCTGGACCTCCACCCCCACGCTAAGGGCTTCAAAAGTGGTGCCTGACCCCAGGTAAACAAAGTAGCCGAGCTGAGGCCAGGGTGGGACTGATCCTAAGAAAAGAGCAGATTTCTCCTCTGCTCTAGGGAGATTCCCCTAGGAAAAGCAGCTGGGGTGGGGCGATACAAACACTACCCCTCAGCCCTTGAATAGTGGGCAACTGGGACTTTGGGAGCCAAGGGACTGGTGTATCTTGCTGGAGATCAGAAAGGGGCAATGGAGAAATTGTACCAAAGTCAATGTCACAGCTGGGTCAAGGGCAGCCAGACCTACTGGTCAGAGCCAGAGTCCACACTCACATGACAGGAGTGGAGAGTCAGCCAGGTCAGGATACTGGAAGATCAGCAGCAAAAGACAAACTTGCTACCACCACCACAACTCAGGTACCAGGAAATCAAGCCAGGGGAGCGGCAGCAGAACCAGGCAGCGCATGGTCCAGAACCGGGAGCAGGCCTGGTGTTCAGTCAGCTTCGTGTTCCTGCTGCTGTCTTACGCAGGGCCAGGGGGCCAGTGAGCTTTCCTGGGACTCCTCCAATAGGACTTCAGGAGTGGAGCCTCAAACTGGGGCTGAACTTCATGGGTCCTAGGTAAGCAATTTTCAGCAGGCTTCCAGGTGGAGGGTTGGAGTGTGGCTGCTCCCATGAACCCTGCAGACCCAGGTTGGAGACCCCTGGGTCGTGACAGTGATCTCTCCCTGCTCAAACCTCCTGCAGCAGGAAACAGTCTCCAGGATCCTGGAGACCGCCTCTGAGAATAAAATGAGGATATCATGATGAGAAATAGGGCTCTGTACCAGGGCTGGGATCCAGGGACAGGGAAAGCTCCCAGACAGGCAATGCATTGGGGATGCCATTTCTCCCCCAAGAGACCCACATGCCCCAAGAAGTAAATGACTCTTACCTCCATGAGGGACTGGGGTCTTCCATCTAAGCCTCTTTGAGAGCTGGCATTGCTGGGACGAGGTGACCTGTCCCCACTGCTCCCTGACGTGGCTCAGCTATAGGAAGTGCCCGTTTGGGAGGCTGTGCCAGATCCCAGGGCCTGGAAGACAGCTGGGAAGGAGGCTCCTATTCCTGTCACACCCAGAGACCCCATAGAAGGGCCAAGGGGAGAATAAAGGGCAGAAGGTGAAGCTAGCCCTGAGCCTCTGTCCCACCCCCTCAAAAGTGGAGCTTTCCGAGCTCCAGTGGGGCTGTGGCCCTGACACAAGGGCTTTTCTGCACCATATGGGGCAGGGAGAGCTCTGCCTGGGCGCAGCGGGAATGAGGGGGGGTAGACCAAGGAAAGGGGGGAGGGGAGTGGGTGCAAGGGAAAGAGGTCCTGCCCCATAAGGAATTTGGGGGGCAGAGGGAAGAACCCTGCTCCACAGAGAGGGGAGAGAGTTTCTGTGAGTGCCAGGGGGTTCCATTTCCCCTTCTCGCTCTCCCAATCAGAGGGAGGCCACTCCAGCTGGCCCAGTCTGGTCCTGACCAGAGTCTGCAGGGTAGCAGTGGGCCCACAATAAGGCTAGAAGATTTTGTCAGGGTTAGGACTCACCAGCATGGCGCCTCCCGCTGGTCACTCTGGGAATTAGCTCAGTCCATGGGGAACGCCCTCTGCTGGCAGTGTCCCATCCTTCTCTTGTCCTCCGTTGGCATCTGGAGCTGCGTTGCTCACTGCTTGACACTGCCCTGCAGGCCACTGCCCCTCCAGCAGTACCCACTAGTCCATCCTCACCCCATTCCAGGGGCGGGGGTTAGCAACAGTCCTTGTACCTGCCTCGGTGGCCAACCGCAACCCCCAAAGTCTAGCCCCTTGTCTCAAGGGCCGGTTACAATTTGTCTCGGCCACCGGATGGCCAGATACAGTACTGCCCAGCCCAAGAGGCTGGTCTCCTGCTCTGGAGACAGACCTTCCCCCATGAAATTCTGGGACAGACTACCTGCTGCTCTCTTGGGCAGCCATTATATAGGGCCTAGCCTAGCCCTGATTGGCTGGCTCTAATCTCGGCCCTGATTGGCTCTCAGTAGGCCCTTCCCTGATTGGAAGACGGCTTGCACAGCCATTCTGGCCTACTCTAGTTCCCTCTCACATGGGGGTGGGGCAGCCATCCCACCACAAACCCTCCCCCTTAAAAATGCTCACGGGGGAGGGGAGGAAAGGGGTCCCTATCACCCCAGCTTCCTTCGTGTGGGGCCTGCAGGGCATCCCTTTCCTCTCGCAGGCCCTCCAAAGTCTGGAGCCAGCTGCTTCCCAGCTGTAGGGTCTGGGTTCCCACTGTTGAACGCCCTGGTCCTACGTGGGTTCCTACTTCCATTTGGGTTCCCACATGGGCCCTCCTGGCTCCTATGTGGGTTCCCTCATTTAAGTGGGGCCTCTCTGCCCCAGCCCCTTTCTTTCTAGGGGCCTCCGTCTTCACCACCTCTTCTCTGTGGCTGGTCTCTGACCGAGCCCCTGTCTCGGACACTCCCCCTTTCTGCCTCAGGGGGCAGTGCCTCTTTAGATGTCCCCGTTGGTGGCAGTGGAAGCACTTTCTGGGTCTTCCCCCTGCCACATCCCTACTCCTGCTTGTTTGGGCCCTAGCCCTTCCTTCTGGTCTGGCCTGGGCCTTGGGAGTCCTGTAGGGGCACTCTCTCTTCAGTTGCCCTGGCTCCCCACAGACCCAACAAGCTGGGGGGCCCCCCCGTTATTCTCACAGGGGGTGCCTTTTCTGGGTGGGGCCTCTCTGCCCCCTCCCAGTAGGGACTCTCCCTCCTTTAGTGTCCCTGTCGCCTATAGGCGAAGCAGTTCAGCGTTCCTGGCCTCTCGCCCTCGGTGCCGGATCTCTTGTTTGGTCTGGGTGCCGACCTCCACAGCAGCCAGAACAACTCCCTCTGCTGTTCGGCAAGCCGAGCCACCCAGGCCCTCCAATAGAAGTCTCTTTTCTCTACCATTTTGGTCTCTCCCTGTGGCACAATCTGCCTAGTCCGCTTGACGGTGTCCTTCTTCAGTCCACTTCCTTCCAGCAGTGCCCCCTAATCCATCCTCATCTCCTTCCGGCGGGGAGTGGGGAAGCAGGTTACCAACAGTCCTTGCACCTGTCTCAGTGGCCAACCAAAACCCCTAAAGTCTAGCCCCTTGTCTCAAGGGTCAGTTGCAGTTTGACTCAGCCACCACATGGCCAGGTGCCGTACAAGAGGGAACGGGGGGGACCCAGGCCCACCAACTACCCTGGGTCCCAACCCAGGGATCCTCCAGTGGCAGCCTCCCTGCTCTCCCCTTGTCCAACTGTCCCTAGACCACTTCCCCTTTCTATCAGGGCCCGCAGTCTGGCAGGTCTTGGGCCAGAGCTGTAGTATGCTCCCTTGAGCCTGCCCAGCACTGCTCTTTTGAAGATGCTGGTCTCCTGCTCTGAAGACAGACCTTCTCCCATTAAGGTCTGGGACAGACTGCCTGCTGCTTGCCTGGGCAGCCTTTATATAGGGCCTAGCTTAGCCCTGATTGGCTGGCTCTAATCTCGGCCCTGATTGGCTCTCAGTTGGCCCTTCTCTGATTGGCTACTAGCCTCTGCAGCCGCTCTGGCCTACTCTAGTGCCCTCTTGCATGGGGGTGGAGCAGCCGCCCCACCTCAGCGATCAGCTGTCGCAACCAGGCTGTGGCCTGGGCTGCGGGGCTGGCTCCAGGCACCAGCGGAGGAAGCACATGCCTGGGGCGGCATTCCGTCCATTCTTGGGGCAGCACAGGCCGGGCGACTTTTTTGTTTTTTGCACTTCAGCAGTTCGGGCGGCGGCAGTCCGAGCGTTGTTGTTGGGTTTTTTTCTGCTTTGGCACATCAGGTGGCAGCAGTCCAAGTGGCTTGGGGGTTTTTTTGGTTTTCTTTTTGCTCGCTTTGGCAGTCCGAGCGTTGTTGTATTTTTTTTTTTTTTGCTTGGGGCAGCAAAAATGGTAGAGCCGGCGCTGCTGGGCTGAGGTCGCTCAAGTGGTCAGCCCCTCAACACACTGTATCGGGGGTGGCTCAGGCCTGGGTGGGGCCCAAGCACCCCACAAACAACCAGACTTCAAGGGCGGGCCCTGGCCTGGGTGGGGCCCCGGTGGCCAGCCAACAAACAGTTCCTGTCCTGGGCTAGAGCCTCCTTGCACCGTGTAGAGGGTCCCACCCTCCTCCACCGCGTCCCAGCCCAAGGCGCTGGCAGGGGCAGGATTGGTTGCCCCTGCGTCGGCGGGGATCCAGCCGCAACACGCCGACTGAGCCGCGCTGGGCTCTGCAGCCAGCAGCTCCTGGGCTGCCCCTGGGCTACTTCCTGCCTCCCCGGGGTTTGATACCTGCGGCCTCCAGGCCTCTCCCGGCTCCTTGGGGTAAACCGCAGCGGGTACTCCGGGCCAGTCCTCGTCCATGTCTGGGGTTAGGGTTAGGGGACTCTGGAGAACAGGCCAAGTGTCCTCCTCTGTTGCAGGCTGTCCCCCAACTGTGGTGAAGGGCCGGCCTTTTATATTTCCGACCCCACGCCCCAGTCCTTATGGCGAGGGGGGCGGGGCGATATAGGCTCCGCCCTCCAAGGGGCGTGTAGGGGGGCCCTCGCTCTCCTGCTCGGAGGGAGGCTGCTCAGTTGCCATAGAGTCTACCAGAGGCCCCGGTGGCCAGCCAACAGGCGAGGGGGGTGGGGCGATATAGGCTCTGCCATCCAAGGGGCGTGTAGAGGGGCCCTCGCTCTCCTGCTCGGAGGGAGGCCACTCAGTCTCACTACACTCCCCGTTTAGAGGGAGCAGGAGTTGCTGGTGGCCTTGGAGGCAGAATTCCTGCAGCGCCTCCGGCACTTGGCGCAAATGCCGGATGATGTGAAGTTGGTTCATTATGTTAGCTGTGACGACCTCCTGCTGCAAGGGAACGAGGACCTGTCAGAGACTCAGATGCCCCCGTGGAATCAGGGGGAATTAAGGGCACCTGGGACCAGCAGCAATTCCACCCAGCACCCGTGCACCTCTGAGGGATGAAGTCCCCCTCCTGACCCCCAGAATGGAGTCTTGTTTTCCTTTCAAGGGACCTCCAGTGCCAACAACCTCCTTGTAGGGGGAGCTCCTGCCACCTCCCACCCAGTGCCCCTGACAGCTGTTCCACCTCCAATCCACAGCTCAAGTTCTCTGACCCCTCTCCTCCACCCCCACCCAGGTTGGGCAGGGAGGGGGCTCTAGCGGGGCGGGGGGCGGAGGGATTCTGGCAGCAGTGAAGTGGGATGTGGGCAGCTTGAGACCTTTCCCAGCCATCTGAGGCTGAAGCCGCAGGATGGCAGCCCTGGTGAATGGGGCAGATCAGTAGCCCCTGCTGACTGAATCCTCCCGTTCTCTCTAGAGCAAGTCCAGCCCTGCCGGCAGCAGGACGAGCTTCCCCCGCCCATGTGCCTCAGAACTGCCCGGTCAGTCGCCATCACCCCTCAGTCCTTGGCCTCCCAGGCTGCCAGTGACGGGAACAACTCTGGGTGGTGGCACGGGTGACAGGAGAGGCTCGCAGAGGGCATGTAGAGGACTCTGCTGCCCTTCCCAAGAACAGAAGTCCGTGCTGAGGCAATGCTTGTCATTCATTAACCTTGCTAAAGAGCTGGGCTGGAGCTGCTCCGGGAACAAGTTGGCTCCCTCCTGCTCATGGAGGTGAATTCATCTCCCTTCCCAGGAGCACCTGCTCTCACTCTCATTCCCCACCAGTCGCCTTGCTGCCAGGCCGGCGAATGGCCAGAGGATGGGAATGAGGCCTGGGCCCCGCCCCAATCTCCTGAGTCTAATGCAGCTGCTCACCTTGCTCCCCATCAGCTGCTCGGCTTGCCCCAGGAGGGAGTAAGTGAGGAGCAGCCCAGCCTGGCTGACACGCAGCAGGGGGTCGTGCATGGTCAGCACTGCTGTCTGCAGGAAGAATCTTCTCTGCCCCTCCGAGAAAAATTTGGCAAAAACCTGAAACCAACCAGATGTGAGGCTTCAGCAGATTGCCCCGAACCAGGCTCCAAATCCTGGCCTAGAACAGCAACTCTGTCGCGTGGCTCCAGGAGGCAGCCACCCGCACTGCCAGAGCTGTGCCATGCCCTGGCAGAGTGTCCTTACCTCCCCCACCCTGGCTGTGTTCTTATAGCCGAGGAGCCTGTTGTCCTGGTGCCAGTCCCAGCACCAAAGGTCTTCGACCTCATGGATGTTCAGGTCTGGGAAAGAGAGAGACACATACACATTGGTCATTCTGGTTGCAGGGCTTGTGTCCTTCCAATCCCGTATGTGGCTGCACAGTGGGCAGAGCCCAACAGAACTGCGGGGGTGGTGGAGAACACAGAAAGAGATAGAGAGAGACTGATCCGCCAGCCAGGGTCACTCGGAGAGAAATTGGCTGGGGTCCCAGTCTCACTCGTCTAGCCGGGTTTCTTACCCCTCTGGCGCAGCAGGAGCTGGTAGAGCCAGTAAACCCCCTCCCTGGCCTGCCGGCTGATGTCCTCGTCTGGGTCACCGACGAACAGAGCCAGCTGTGCCACATGGTGGCCCATCCTGGGGAATTCGGCTGAGTTCTAATGGAAGGGAGAGGGAGAGGGGACTCCATCAGCATTTTCCTGTCAGCTCCCAGTCCCCGCCTGGGCCAGGACTCTCCTTCCCCTCAGCCCCTCTGCAGGAGATGCTAGAGGATAGGAGCTAGAGCTGAATCCTTAGTTATCTCTGCCCGCAAGGGAGCCCGGAGAACAGAGATGTGGGCAGGGCCCTCCAGGAGGATTTGCTTCCCCAGCTGCTCCAGGATGAGAAGAAGGCAAGAACCTGGAGCATGGTCTCCTTACAAGCGAGAGTCACCACTTAACCAGGACAAGAAGAACTTGACTCAAGCCAGGCTCATTCTCTGCTCTGACTCTGCCTCCCCAAGAGGAACACTCCTAGCCCACAGCCCCTGCAGCAGCAGATCCTCCAGCCCGTTGTAGCCAGCCCGCCTACGCCTGGAGTCAGGAAGCTGGGCTCAGAGGCCACTTACGTCAAAGTCAGGGAGGGAGATGACGGACGTGAGCAGGGCCGCGCTGCTCCTGATGGCCCTGGCTCTCTCTCGTGGCACCCTGGACACGGTCCAGTAGTTAATGTGCTGTGGGGAAAGGAGGCAGCTCAGGATTGATGAGGGGGTGCATGTGTAGTGCTAATGGCCCCCCCAATCCCAAGGGGGCTGAGACATTGCATGCGGTGAGGGTGGAATATCAGATTCATTGACTGCAGAGCTTTAGAAGGGGACTCTTGCCCCCAGGACAATGCTTGTATCCTGCAGGTCACAACTTGTCATTGTCTCTCTAGATTGGGACAATGCTCAGTGTCGGGGCTGGTCCCATCCTCCCTGAACTCCTGATTCCTGAACAGCTCCCCAGGAAGGAGACAGACCCCTCCCCCCTCCCCGGATCTCAAGTCCTTGGCTGGGTGAAGGGACTGAGTGTGAGCACAATCCCCCCAGGAATCTCGGGGCCCGTCAGAGACAAGGGCTGATTCTCTGGGGCCCTCCTGTTTCTCTAGGAATGAGGCCGTGGCTCTTCTCTGAGGACCATCTTCTGGATCTCCCAGGAGGGGTTCAGACTCTCACTCCCCAAGCCAGCCGGGGGCCCTGTGGTTAGTGCTCAACACAAGCAGGAAGAGCTCTGGCTTGAAGTCCCAGCTCCTTCCTCTGTCCTTCAAGGAGGAAAGGCCTGACCCTGCATTGCACTGACTGCTCTGACCAAGGATGGCCACTGGGGGCCCAGCTAGAAGGACAGACTGGAAAATGGATCTAAGAGTTAAGATAAAATTGCCCCCATCCCCTCATCGGGCTCACCTCCAAGATGTAATGGAGTTTGTCCGTGTCTGGGGTCTTTGCCAGCAGGTTCCCCAGCATGGCGTCCAGAAGGTCTGGTATGACCCTATGCAGATCCTGCAAAGCAAGGGAGAGCCATGGGTCAGAGTTAGGGAAACTGGGGCTACACCTGCCACAGGATGGGAAGAGGGGTCTCTGGGAAGCACTGGTGAGACCCCCAAACACATATCCTGGCCTCTCTCATTCACATCCCACTGCAGGCAATTAGCAAGGATTCGGGCAGGATAACAACTGGCTGATCTACCTGGACTTGGTTGGTGTCCGTCTGCGTGCCCAGGGTGAAGACTGCGTGCAGGGTGGCTCGGAGGAGGTGGGTCTCCAGCTCCGGCTCCAGGGCAGGTGTCATGGTGCTGGCAAGAGAGAGGAGCCGGTATTAGACTGTGCAGTGCGGGGGTGGGACTGGCACCAACATGGACGTGAAACTGCAGGGAAATAGGCAGAGGCTGGCGAGAATGGAAACTGAGGCACTGAGCCAGGGAATAATAAGGCCAAGGTTTCCCAGACCGACAGTGGCAGGGCAGGAATGGCGCCTGTTCCCTGGACCCTGCTGCCCCTCCTGTATCTGATCCTGGGAGTCAGCCTCTCCCCAAAGCCATTGCAATGTGACTGGAGTGAAAAGAACAGAGCAGCCAGGAGAGGGAGTGACCCTTCCTGCCACCTCTGCCAGAGGAGCCACCCTTGGGAGGTGAACTGGGAGTGGGAGGGGCAGTGTCTCCCAGCCACGGGCCTGAGCAGCACCGGGGTTAGGGGAACAGGGCAGGAGGGTCTCGGTACCTGAGGTTGGCCACAGCAATGAGGGAGTTGGCCAGGACGGCGCCGGGTGGAGAGTTAGGAGGAAGCTCCTCAATTTGCTCCTGTGAGACACAAAGGAGAGAAGGGAGCGTGTGAGATTCGGGCCTCACTGACACTCCCCAAGGAGGAGATTACACAGCCAGCAGGATCCCCCCAGCTGCCTCGCGCTCCTCCGATTCCTGCCCACTAGTTCTCCCGTCTCTTCTCCCCAATCTTCAGCCCCAGCATTCCCTGCCCTAAGCTGCCCTCCAGCACCAGCCATCCCCCAACCCTCGGCCCTTGGAGACCCCTGCCCCTCCCATGTCTCTATCCACCCTCCAGCTGCCGGGCGCCGTGTCTCACTCACCACAATCCTCTCCGCCACAGCCGCCTTCGAGCAGTGTGGCTCCAATGTGTAGTCCCCTCTCTGCTGGGCAGCGAGGCACGCGGGGTAGATGGCGTGCAGGAACACGAGCTGCTGCGCCTTGTCCTGCGCCCACCAGGAGTGGGGTTAGGGGAGAGAGAGCCAGTTAGCCAGGGACCTCCCTGCCCCAGCCACACCAGCTGCAGGACTTAGGCCTGAATGGGGGATAGTGGGGACCTGCCTATTGTTCAAATCACCCACGACTCCTCCACAATCAGGGTCAGGAACTGGGACAGTGCCTGTGGGGGGAGGGGACCCCGGCTGGTGTGTGACAAACACCCCCATCTTAGGAGTCCCAGATCATGAAGGAGAAAGGTCCACATTAAGGCCAAGACTTTCTGCAGGGGGTCAGGATGCTGGGAAGGAGCAGGACAATGTCAGTTCCAGCACAGCTGGGGAACGTTTGTACCTTTTCTCGGGCATGGAGCTGCTCTCGGATGTTCATGAGAGCAGCCTCCTCTGTTACCAAGTCTACCCGTTCTTCTTTCTCCTCGTCGTCCTCGGAGTCCCTGGCGGACGCTACACCAGGGAGAGACGGGGACAAGGTGACTCCTGCTGCCACTCGGGGGAAGGACAGGGGCATGGTGGAACAATGTGTCCCCTTCTCACCTCCGGGACATAGGGCAGATTGGGCCCCACACTCCCCCCTCTCAGTGATGGCATCAGCCCCCAACTCCTTCAGGAGCCCATAGCAAAGAGACCCTCCCCACTGTCCTGGACTCCCTTGGAGGTGCCTCCCCCCACCCCCGCCCAATGGAGAACCAAGGACCAAAGTGGCAGCATCTAGTGTCCGTGGGGTTCACATGGCTCAGGCCAGACACCTGGGCTGGAGACCTGCCCCCATAGCACTGCTCAAGGGCCTGGGCCCAGGGTGTTCACAGCCCCCTCCTCACCCCTCCCCGAGCCCAGCCTGGCTCCTCACCTAGAACAAAGCAGAAGCGTTCGTCGGCCAGGCTGCTGTCCGAGTCGCAGGCGCTGCTGCTGTCGGATGGGGAGCGGCCTGAGCTGCTGGAGCTGGCAGAGGGATCCTCCACCTCCTGCCCTGGGGAGGCTGGAAGGTCCTCACTGACCGAGCAGGGCGATGCCCCCTGTTGGAAGTTGGGGCTGGGCTCCTGGGGCCGCTGCTGCCCACACAACAACAAGCCCCAGAGCCACCCTGCCCGGTTCTGCCCCTGGGCTGGGTCCTGCCTACCCAGCCGCAGCCTGGCCCAGCTCCATTTTGGCCTGGGAGGTGATGCTCCCACCTCGGCGCCTGTGCCGGGAGTGGGTTTCCTCCGCCAGAAGGCTGGGCACTTCCACCTCCTGGCGCGGCCGGGAGCTTCTTCCCCTCCAGCGGGGATGGAGGGGCCGCTTCGCTCCTGGGGAAGATGGTGGCTGCTTCCCTCAGGCTCTGGGGCCACCTGCAGAGCCTTCTTCCTGAACATCCTCAGGAGCCTGGCCATCCTGGAACCCAGCAGGGAGCAGGCATGAGTCTGGGGTCAAGGCAGCCTCTCACTAACCAGCCTGTTTGGTCCCTCCCGATCCCTGCCCGAGCCAGAGCAGCTCCTGTTCCCCCCACAGGGGTGCAGGGAGGGCAAGCTACCTCCACTGGCAGGAGTTCATTGCATGATCTGCTCCCCCTCAACGCTCCCCCTCGTCATCGCTGGGGCTGCAAGAACCAGGGAGTCTCGTCCTTTTCGAGCACTGGGGTCAGTCACAAAGACACTGGTCACTTTGGACAAGCAGCTCCCTCCTGCCACCCCAGACCACACTCACACCCCCCCACAATCCTCCCAGGCTAGAGAAGGAACAGAACCCAGGCAGGGCAGGCTTTAGGCCGATTCGCCCGATTCCCCAGAATCGGGCCCCGCGCCTAAGAGGGCCCCGCGCACTCACCCCAGCGGCATTCGTCTTCGGGTGCCCCGCTCCCCTGGCCAGAGCACCAGCCGGAGCGCGGCAGCCCCGCGGCCCCACTCTCCCGGCTGGAGCTCCGGCAGAGCGTGGCAGCCCCGGGGCACCGCGACCCAGGCCGGAGCGCGGCAGCCCTGTGACCCCGTGACCCCAGCTGGAGCTCCGGCGGAGCGCGGCCAGCCCTGCAGCCCCGCTCTCCTGGCTGGAGCTCCGGCCGGACCACAGCAGCTCCGCGACCCCGGCTGGAGCTCCGGCCAGAACATGGCTGCCCCACGGCCCTGCGACCCTGGCTGCAGCTCCGGCAAGCCCCGCGGCCCCACAGCCCCAGCCGGACCACAACAGCCCTCCAGCTCCACGACCCCGGCCAGACCACCGTCTGGACCGCGGCAAGCCCCGTGGCCCTGCATTCCTGGCCAGAGCACCGTCCAGAGTGCGGCAGCCCCGCGGGGCCACCTCCCCCAGCCGGCAATCTGAAGTGCCGCCCCAGGAATTGGGCCCCGCACTTGCTAAACCCAGCCCTGAATCCAGGAGTCTGGACTTCTCCTGGGAAACCATTCCCCACTTCAAAGTCCCTAGGCATAGCAAGGCCAGGGCCCCCTCGGTTCCCATTGATTTCCATGCTCAGCAGCTCACTGGGTCTGGCCCAGCTCACAGACTCTCAGCCTGGGGAACAGTCTCCCACAAGGGAAGGGCTGGGAGCCCCATTGCTGGGACCTTGCCAAACACACTGGAGACGGCTCTGGGGTCAGTCTCCTGGTCTGAGAGCGAGGGGTTCCTGGGGGCTGTTTGCAAATCCAATCTCCTTAGGGAGAGATTCTCTCCCCCTCTTTCTGCCTCTCCCCAGACAGACAGGGGACGCTACCGAGGAACCCTAATGCCACTCACTTGCTCTGGTGATGGAGAGATGGATGGAGGATGTTCAGGGTCGTCCCTCGCCCTTCTCCTCACTCCCCAAGCCCAAGGCAGGCTGGAGAGGGTGGTGGTGAGCTGAGGAGTTACCCTGCCCAGGAAGCAGGCAGGGTGATGGCACGGGGTGATCGGCTGGCTGTGAAAACAAGAGTCTGTCTTATTGCCAAGGGACAGAGAAACTCGGCCAGCAGCAGGGGGTGCAGAACACCGCCCTAGTGCAGGGGTGACAGCGCCTCCGGGATCCCAACATCCCAGCACTTTACACACCTTCCTGGAGCCTCCCAACCCCCCTGGGCTGTCGGGACTGCGACCCCAACCCCACTGATGAGAACCAGGCCTGGGAGGGGAAGCTACTGGCACAGGGTCACACCAAGTGTCAGAAGAATGGATGGGACCCAGCAGGCCTTCTTTCCAGGCCCCTTCGCTAACCACTGCTGCACACTGCCTCCCACAGCTGGCAATTACAACCAGGCCCCCATGTCCACTCCCCCTGCCTTTGAGAGGGAGTGTGCTCCGCTGGAGTGACTGGACCAGGGGACTGGGAGCCAGGACTCCTGAGTTCCATTGCTGGGTTTCCTGTTGCTTCCACTGATGGTTGTTTTCCTTTTCCTGTGGGACTTTGGGCAAGTTGCTCCCCCCTCTCTGGCTCTGTCCCCAGCAGTCAAACGGGGATTTCATACTTTCCCACTATTGGAAAGTGCTGGGAGAAGCCCCCAGCAAAAGCTGCTCTGACAGCGCTAAGCAGCATCTGCCCATTGAAGGTGGGAGCGCACTGCCCAGGAGGAGGAGTGTTTGGTTCTGGGGTTTCACTTCAGCGCAGTCTAGAGAGAGGGGCCCAGCCATGGACTTTGGCTCAAGAAGACCAAGTCTCCAATTTGTTAAGGGCGTTTTGAATTCCAATCCTGTGCTCCAAAGTGCTTGGTGTCATTTGCAAATTGTAGAAGCATGCTCTCCACTCCATTTTCCAAATCCTGAAGGAAAATATTGAATAGTACAGGACTGATCCCTGCCGGACCCAGTAGGTACACCCTCTCCGTTGGACAGCCAGACATGGAGAAGGGCTCTTGGAGTCTGGGCTTTCAACCAGCTCTGCACTCACATTTCACTGATTACATCTAGACCACATTTCCCTCGTTCGCTTGTGAGAATGTCCCATGGGACTGTGTCAAAAGCCTTTGAAACACCAAGAGAGATCACATCTACTGTTTACCCACCTCCACTAGGCCCGGAACGCTGCCAAAGAAGGAGCTAGGATTGGTTTGGAATGATTTGTTCTTGACAAGTCCATGCTCACTAGTAGGGTTACCATATTTTAATTTTTAGAAAGGAGGACACTCCATGTTCGCGGGAAGCCTGAAACAGGGAGGCAGCAGATAGGCTGGGGCGGGGTGCAGCGCATCCCAGTCCATCCCCACTGGCCGAGCGGCTCCCTCTGGGGGCCGGCCGGCCCAGGCGAAGAGACTCTGGCCCCAGCGTCTCCCACCCGGCTCAGGCCCTGGGGCACCGGCAAGTATTTTAGGAGAACTGCAATGGTAGAGAGAATCATGAGCTGCTCAGAGACAATTAATGCAGAGAAGCAGCAAAATTCATCGAACATAGAACTGCTTATGACTTATTTACTTGGTCTTAAAAGAGAACAAGGACCTGAGTCTCCTCCCTGTCAATAACCCCCTGCTCAGCCAGTCAGGGTAGAGGCTGAGGACGGGAGGCTGAGGGTTCTCACTAGAGAGCCTAAAGGATGGCTCCTCTGGCCGTGCCGTTTCGCCCCCGCGGCCCCCCCTCATGGCTCCTCCGGCCGTGCCGCCCCCCCCCCATGGCTCCTCCGGCCGTGCTGCCCCCCCTTTGCGTGCAGGAGGTCAGGGCAGGCCAAGCTTGAGAGCGGAGCGTGGGCCCCGCCCGCTGGCGCCATGGTAACCCCTGACTAAGGAAATGTGCTGAGGGGAAGTGGCTGCTTCCCCTGCACCGCCCCTAGCTACGCTACTGGTGGGGATCACTGCCAGGGCACTATTTCAGCCCCACATTTTTGGGTGGACCTCCCACCGTGGGAGCTGCAGAGCACTCCCCCGCGACACACAAACACACACACCCTGGTGTTGGGAGGGGAACAGGGGAAAGGACAAAAGAAGCAAGAGAAGAAAAGAAAGGAGGGAGGGCTGGAGGAAAAGGTGAAACAAAAAGGACAAACCCCAATGTCCCCAGTGATTCTGAGGGACAAAATCCCAGGTGCGGAATAAAATTCTGCCTCCTTAAGCTCGTGTTTTCCATGCCTAGAATTCACTTCTCACCCGATGGATCAGCCTGAACAGGTTTCAAACCTCGAGGAGGCTCTTACCTTCTACACAGGGACGTCTGCTTTCTAGTACAATCACTAAAAGGGAAGGAGAAAACTCGAAAGAGGTTCCTCCTGCCGCTCACGTACGTGAACCCGAATGTTCTCTCAGTCCTCAAAGAGAGACCTCGAGACAGAGACTTGCTGAAGCAAAGCCACAGGGGTCTCTGAGGTTTCCTGGGCCACTCACCTCTGTCCTGCCTGGCTGATGTCAGCATCTCTCTGTGAGGTCAGCACCTTTGACCAATAGTCTGAGGTCCTGCAAAAGGCCTTTGTGATGTCACTGCCATGCCCCTCCCTTGCTGTGCTAATGTCCTGCCCCTGGCCAGGCACTTGGGAGCTTTGAGCTACTCCCTGTGGATCACCCCACTCAAGGAGTGTTCATTTTAGGAAGCAAGCCGACTAGACAGTAAAACCTCAGACGCTGCTCCCAATGCTACACTCAGTTTTTCAGAAATTAGTAGACTTGATGGCCAGAAGAGACCATTAGAGCATCTAATCTGACCCCCTGCATGTCACAGGCCTCCTGTATGACACCATAGCTACTTTGGGGGCAAACACATTCCAGAAAGACATCTAGTCTACATTCAATGACATCAAGAGATGGAGAATCCACCACTTTCCTTGGTAGCTTGTTCCTGTGGTGAATCATTCTCGCTGTTGAATATTTGTGCTTTATTTGTATATGAATTTGTCTCATTTCACCTTCCAGACACTGGGTCTTGTTCTGCCTTTCTCTGCTCGATTAAAGAGCCCTTTAATACCCAATCTTCTCTCTCCATTAAGGCACTTCAACACTTCAATGAAGTCACCTTTCAATCTTCTTTTGATAAGCTAAACAGGTTGAGCTCTTTCAATCGCTCACTAGAAGGCATTTTTCTCCAGCCCTCAGAACATTTGGTGGCTCTTTGCTGCCCCAGCTCCAATTTCACAACATCTTTTTCAAAGGAGGACACCAAAACTGAATGCAGTATTCCAATATCAGTCTCACTGATGCCGTGTCACCTCCTGTGATGCTATTGACATAATCTGTAACTGTATAGGTCACCGTTGTGACCACTGTTATATATTTGCAGCCAATATTGTATAAAGGTTGTCGTGGAAGAGGTCTATGGAGAGGTTCTGATTGGCTGATTATAATTATGCTATCTGTATATGTGTATCAGTTTCGTAGTTGATGTTATGAATATTGGCTCTATACTGTCTGTATTTCAAACTTGTGCTATGCTTCCAGGGAACACCCCAGACAAGTTGGTGTTAGTTCTGCCTAGCCTGCTTGATGGCCCACTGAGGACCACATGAGCTATACAATTGATCCATTGAGAGAAGGTAGATACACCTTGTGACTCAGCAAGGCATGCAGAGACCTGCCTATGGACAGAACTCTAAGGTTTTTCTATGCCACATGCTGGATAGAGTGTCCTTGGGACAAAGAAAGCAAAGACCACACGGCAAGAGACTATAAAAGGCTGATGCCTCGTCTCCATCTTGTCTTCAATCCTGCTTCATACTTCTGGAGGGACTTTGCTATAATAGGAAGCTCTATACAAAGGACTGAATGACCCATCCCAGCTGTGGATGTACTCCAGAGACTTGATTTGAACCTGCAGTTTATTCTATCACTGCTACAAGCCTGAACCAAGAACTTTGCCATTATTGTATGCAGGGCTGGCTTTAGGAAGTGCGGGGCCCAATTTGAACATTTTAGGCAGGGCCCCGACAGGGATGACTAAAAAAAAAAAACACGTTAAAAACGCCCTTTTATTTCTTCCATGTATTATTTACTTTCCATAACTATATAAATAAAATAAAAGTTGTATATTACATACATTGCTAGCTGGAGGCAGAGCAGGGGCTGACTGGAGGTAGGGTCTGCCTGGAGGCAGGGCAAGGGGTGTGGGGCTGGCTGCGGGCAGGGCAGGGGGTGCGGCGCTGGAGGCAGGGCAGGGGGTGCAGCAGGGGCTGGCTGCAGACAGGGGGTGCGGGGCTGGCTGGAGACAGGGGCTGGCTGCAGGCAGGGTAGGGGGTGCGGGGCTGGTGCGGGCAGGGGGTGCAGCAGGGGCTGGCTGCAGGCAGGGGCTGGCTGCAGGCAGGGGCTGGCTGGAGACAGGCTGGTGGGGGGCAGGGGGTGCGGGGCTGGAGGCAGGGCAGGGGGTGCAGCAGGGGCTGGCTGCAGGTAGGGCAGGGGCCCCCCTGATTCTACCACCTTGGCACTTTAAATAGCTGCCGGAGCGCTGGGGAAGCTGTGGGGCTCTCGTGGCTATTTAGAGGACCGAGGCAGCAGAGGTAGCTGGAGCCCCAGCACTTTAAATAGCCCCCGGAGCCCCCTGCTACCCCAAGGCTCTGGTCCAACCACTAGACCCCCCCCCATAAGCGCCATAGCTCCACCTTCTCCTCCACTGGGTACATAAAACTACAAGTCCCAGAATCCCTTGCTTCCCCCATCCCACCTCCTGAAGGGGCAGCCAATGGGCCGGAGCCGTTTGCTGATTGGCAGGTGCGCGGGCCAGTGGGGGCGAGCCCGTGCCCGGCGCGCGCTGGCAGCTGGCGATGGCCCAATGTACTGGCCCAACCACTCGGCCTTCTTCACTTTAAATCGCTGCCCATAGGCCGACAGGAACTCATCCATCTGCTTGTCCAGCTCCTGCTTCAGCTCCTCCAGGGCCGCCTGTTTCTGGGGGTCCTCGCCCCGCAGCTCCCCCCGGCAGCGTTTCAGCAGCTCCTGGCGGTTCCCCTCCTGGCGTCGCTTCATCTGCAGGGGCTTCACTCTCAGACAGCTGCTTATGCTCTGGTGGCCACGGTCCTGCCGGGAGGGGGGCGAGATCGTCCATGAGGCACGGGAACTAGCATTACCCAGCTACAGGGGGAACTTCTGCCTCACACACCTGTAGCCCCCTCAACTCCAACCTACAGCCCCCTGCTAGCCCAGCCCTGCCCCCCGTCAGTCCTGTCGGTGCCCCTCACTCCCGACCCGCAGCTCCTCTGCACTCACCAGCTGCTTCACAAATAGTCCATATTCCCTCCTGGCAGCTTCTACTGCTCCTCTGTTTGCCTTCTCTCTCATCTCTGCCATCTCCGCCATCTGTGGTGGGAGAGGGAAAAGGGTAGGGGTGGGGATGGGATCCCCGCTGAACTGGGAGCCCCCCTTCCCCCACTCACCACCTTCTCCTAATTCCTCCAGGACCCTGCTTGCTGCTGTCACCCTCCCACTGGTGCCCCACTAGTGCCCCCTTTGTGGTGCCCCCTCCTGGCCCCCTAGTGCAATTGGCCCATGGCGGGTGGACCTGGGGTGAGAATGAACTGAAAACTGTCGGACTGGGATTTGGGCTTTCAGACCTCCCTAACCCCTTTGTATTGTTTTCAAATCAGTGGGGAAATGAGGGGAATCACCCGAAATTGTCCCCTCTACACATATGGACTGTATCAGGGGAGGAGAAAATCTTTAAAACAAACACAAAATATGAAAATCAATTTTTCTCCTACTTGTTGAAAATGAAAACCAATTAAATTTGTCACTGAGCGATGCAGGGGGTAGCTCGGGGCGAAGGAGCCAGGACCAGGTTATTTATTGACTGACGTCGATGGGGTCAGGGCTGGATTCTGATCTCGGTGACCCCGCTTTAAATCAATCAACCTATGTGTCCTTTTGGACACTCACCTTCTCCCCATTCTTCCCAATACACCACCTCTATCTAATCTAATCTATCTATCTACCCCCATCCACCCCCTCATCTATCTAATCTATCTATCTATTCCCATACACCCTATCTAATCTATCTATCTATCTATCCCCACACAACCTTCTTATCTATTGTGGAAGCAGAGAAAGAACTGACAGGAAGGGGATTGCAATGCATGACAGTTTGTTAGCAAGAGTTAGGCTAACTGTAACTTTAATAACGCGAGATTTGTAGACGCGAGGATTGTGTGAGGCGAGTGGGAAAGAACTGTGTGAGAAGTTGTTGCGACCTTGTGTAGATAATGTGTATAAAATATTGTATGTAGACTAGAGTTAAAACAAGTGAGAAAAATAAGATATTAAAATGGCGTATGTATAAACAAAATGCAGCTGTTGCTTATTATTGTTTGTAATGAAAGGTATAAAGGTTTGCTGTAATTGTTTACCTGTAGAGAGACCTGTTTAGCTCTTTCCCTCTATGCAATTGTTAGCGAAAATAAAGTATCTGACTTGCTGTACCCAAACAAAAAGTGAGAACTCTTATTCTCCGACAATTTGGGGGCTCGTCCGGGATGGCAACGCCCGCAGAGGTACCGGCTGCTGCTACGGATCGTTCCCCTTCGAACCCCATGGCGCCACAATAGAGGTAAGAGACCTTTTAAAATCTCTATTGGGATGTCAAGGAAGGACTGTCCGTGGAGCCGTCTGTCCCTGTTGGGCTCACGCCATCCGAACTTATTGACTGTGCAGCAAGATCTGATGCAGAGCGGTTCTGGGGAATTGTTTTGCCGCCCCCAATAAGGTAGTTGTATGTGGTTCTGGGGACCTGTTAGTTTGGCCGCCCCCATATGCATATAAAAAATGCATAGGTATGCACCGGTGCTGAGGGGTTTTTACCACCTCAAGAGGGGTTGTTACCGAGAGGCCTTGGTGTGTGTGTGTGTGTGTGTGTGTGTGTGTACACACCAGTGCGAATTGAGGATCTTTTAGGAGATCTGACCCACGGTGGGCTGACTCGGCCTGGCATCTTCCAGCAAGGAAGCTACCTGGGTCTAGGAGTGTGTGAACCCATCTTCCCTCTCCTTTCCTCTCTGTGTGAGCCACTGACAGTCTGATCATCTCGCTGGATGCAAAGAGAATGAGCGGCGCCGTCTCTCTGAGACTAGCCGACGCTCTTTGCTGAAGGGAGGTGTAGGAGGGTCGTGGCCATCCTCATTAGCCTCTCCTGTGTGAGTATCCTGTAGGGAGAGATCCTTAGTTTCTGAGCCGCTAGCGCGGACAGGGCATCCTTCCTGTGTGCGTAATTAAAAAATGGGTGGGGAACAGTCTAAGCATTCCTTCTCACCCCCTAAGGATACCCCAGCTTATTTCATGTACGTACATTATGGTCCGAAAACCTGCAGGTATTTAGAGAATTGAAATCTTTATACGCGTGCAAATCCATCTAAACAATGCCCACTAGAAGGTACCTTCAATTTAAATAAACTTACATATCTCAGAAAAACCTTGGCTTCGCCAAAAGCCTCTAATATGCAGTGGGAGCAATTTGTCTATTGGTAAAAGAAAGCAACAAAGAGACTCCACGAGTCTCGGGTGCGGAGTCTAAAAGTGATATATTAAATATCACTAAGGCTAAAAAGGCATTGCAGTAAAATCTAGCAAGTTCAAAAATTCAGAATTTCCTAAATAACCAGCTAATGGCCATTCAAAATGATCTTGAGCATCAGGCTTGGCCCACTGCCCTTACAGACACATCAGAAGTACCATCTAATCTGTGGCCATAAAAACATACTTGGAGACTTTCTGGGTGAAAGTGCGGACATTTTCAGTGCTCCTTCCAAGCATATGAACAGGTTAGGGGGCTGTGGACTCCCACATACCGAATCCTGCCGGGTCCATGAAAAAAATGCATGTGGAATTGGGTAATTCACCAAAACATCTAAAAAATTAAACTACCTGGTATGCTCAATCAATTTTTAGTCAGTGCTCCTAAAATTACACCTGATATTTAAATAAAGTTAGAAAGTCAATGAACATTTTGGCCATTAAAACCCCCACGGCTTCAGTGTATACGTAAACTAAAGCCAAAAAAAGTTGTCACTGTTCATAATTACGTTTGCTAAAAAAATAAAAAACAAAAACTACCCTAACAAAACATTTACTTTTCCAAGCTTATAATAGCTGTGTGTATATTAATGCCACCACATTGCACGACATACATTTTAATCTCACTACCACTGCAGCAATCATATTATCTACTGGCCTGCAAATAAAGTTTTGCAAATAGCCCTTAAGTTCCAAATACCCTTTAATTAAACTAGTTTAATACCAAATCAATTTCAAAATTTGCTTTCACTGTTACCAAAGGTTCAAAAAATCTCTAAAGTACAAAAGCAAATTCACATGCTTCAAAATATATATCAAGTTAAAAAGTATGTCTTTCATACAGCTTATAAAATGTCCACCTTATGTACTAAATATAATATATTATGTTTTATAACTAAAAATGTACAACAACCCCATCATATTATCGCTATAAAAATGTTATTGCTTGTATTGTTGTTAGCTAGTGTAAAAGTATGTTATTATTATTGTAGAAAACATAATAATAATAATACCTTTCATGTCCATGCTCATCATGCATTATCATTACATCCAATCAAAACCCCTAAGATTAAAGCATCCAATGTAAAATCTAAATTCCAAAACTTAATGCAAATAAAAATTTAAAAAGATTTGTTGTACTAGTAGTACAAAAGGGGGGGTTGTGGAAGCAGAGAAAAAACTGACAGGAAGGGGATTGCAATGCATGACAGTTTGTTAGCAAGAGTCAGGCTAACTGTAACCCTAATAACGCGAGATTTGTAGACGCGAGGATTGTGTGAGGCGAGTGGGAAAGAACTATGTGAGAAGTTGTTGCGACCTTGTGTAGATAATGTGTAGAAAATATTGTACGTAGACTAGAGTCAAAACAAGTGAGAAAAATAAGATATCAAGATGGCCTATGTATAAACAAAATGCAGCTGTTGCTTATTATTGTCTGTAATGAAAGGTATAAAGGTTTCCTGTAACTGTTTACCACTAGAGAGACCTGTTTAGCTCTCTCCCTCTACGCAATTGTTAGAGAAAATAAAGTATCTGACTTGCTTTACCCAAACAAAAAGTGAGAACTCTGTTATTCTCCAACACTATCTATCTATCTATCTATCTATCTATCTATCCCCATCCACCCCATCTATCTATCTACCTACCTATCTATCCCCCTGCATACAGAGGTTCCCAGTGCTGAGGGCTGGGACAGACCCTTTACCCGAGTGAGGTGTGATGGTTCCTTCCCACTGTGTGTCCCTCCACAGAAGGGGCTCCTGATCTGAACACCCTGCCCTGCTCTCCCGCTCATCCCCCTGACCTAGGGACCTAGGGTGTTGGTGCCTGTCTTGCTCGAGGCCACCTACCATCCAAACTGGGGCCCACCCAGCTGCCCAACCCTCCCCCCACATCAGGCCAAAGCCCCCAGCCAGAACCCCAACGGCCACTGCTTCCTCCAGCCCCACTACAACTACACTTGCCCTGATGCCTACTCCGATACCCGCACCCACCACTGCCAGGAACCACCCCCCGACCCATGGCCAGGCCCAACCACTCGGCCTTCTTCACTTTAAAGTGCTGCCCATAGGCCGTCAGGAACTCGTCCATCTGCTTGTCCAGCTCCTCCTTCAGCTCCTCCAGGGCCGCGTGTTTCTGGGGGTCCTCACCCCGCAGCTCCCCCAGGCAGCGCTCCAGCAGCTCCTGGCGTTTCCCCTCCAGGCGTCACTGTATTTCCGCAGGCTTCACACTCAGGCAGCGGCGCATGCTCTGGTGGCCACGGTCCTGTGGGGAGTGAGAGAGATTGGCCATTAGGGACGGGTTCTAGTGTTTCCCAGCCACAGGGGGCACCACCATGTCATGCACCCACAGCCCCTTCAACTCCGACCCACCACAGCCCTGTGCTATCCCATCCCTGCCCCTCCCCCCCCAGCTCTGCCAGTGACCCTCACTCCCGACCCGCAGCCCTTCTGTGCTCACCAGCTGCTGCACAAATTGTTCATATTTCCTCCTGGAGGCTTCTACTGCTTTTCTGTTTTCCTCCTCCATCATCGCTGCCATCTGTGGTGGGATGGGAAAAAGGGTGGGGGATGGGGATGGAACCATCTCTGAACTGGGAACCCCTCTCCCCCCACTCACCTTTTCCCCATTCCTCCAGGGTCCTGCTCGCTACTGTCACCTCCCTACTGCCCCCTGACCCCCCACATTCCCCCAGAGCCAAGGACAGCCCCCTAATGACATCACAGCAAGGGCCACATTAGCATCACCCCTGTGGAGGGGGCTGGTTCTCCGGCTGGGTCTCTGGGGGTTCCTTTATCTCTCGGGCTGGGGTCAGGGAGCCCCAATCAGGACATTTTGCAGGGGGCTGTGGTGGTGCCCCCTCCTGGCCTACTGCAACTGGCTAATGGCAGGAGGATCTGGGGTGAGAATAAACTGAAACTGTTGGTTTGGAATTTGGGGGTGTTCTAACCTCCCTAACCCCTTAGGATTGTTTTAAAATCAGTGGGGAAATGAGAGGAAATGCCCCCAAATTGTCCCCTCTACACACGCACTGAATCAGGGGAGGAGAAAATATTAAAAACAAACATAAAGTATGAAAATCAATTTTTCTTCCACTTGTTGAAAATGAAAACCAAAAAAACTTGTGACTGAGGGATGCTGGGGGCGGCTCGGAGCACGGGATCCACGGCCATGTTATTTATCTACTGAGGTCGATGGGATCTGGGCTGGATTCTGATCTCGGTGACCCGGCTGTAAATCAGTCAACCTCTGTGTCCTTTTGTAATCTCGCAAAATTACCTGTTGTAAATTTGTTTTTATCTATCCCCAAACATCCTCATATCTATCTATCCCCTGCATACAGAGGTTCCCAGTGCTGATGGCTGGGACAGACCCTTACCCAGAGTGAGGTGTGATGGTTTCTTCCCACCATCTGCCCCCTGCAGCAGGGGCTCCTAATCTGAACATCCTGCCCTCCTCTCCCGCTCATTCCCCTGACTTGGGGTGTTGGTGCCTGTCTTGTTCTGGGCCATCTTCTGTCCAAACCAGGCCCGCAGCCAGTGCCCAACCCCCCCAATCAGGCCAAAGACCCTGGCCCCAATCCCAATGGCCACTGCTTCCTCCAACCCCACTAGAGCTGCACCCGCCCTGATGCCTACTCCAATACCCGCACCCACCACTGCCAGAACCCCCCCCCCCCCCCGCCCAATGTACAGGCCCAACCACTCGGCCTTCTTCACTTTAAAGCGCTGTTCATATCGCGGCAGGAACTCCGCCATCTGCTTGTCCAGCTCCTTCTTCAGCTCCTCCAGGGCCGCCTGTTTCTGGGGGTCCTCGCCCCGCAGCTCCCCCCAGCAGCGCTCCAGCAGCTCCTGGCGTTTACCCTCCAGGCGTCGCTGCATCTCCAGGGGCTTCACACTCAGGCAGCTGCTCATGCTCTGGTGGTCACGGTCCTGCCGGGATGGGGGAGTGATCGGCCATTAGGGACGAGCACTAGCGTTACCCAGCCACAGGGGGCACCGCCTCCTCACACACCTGCAGCCCCCTCACTCCCGATCCGCAGCCCCCTGCTACCTCAGCCTTGCCTCCCCCCAGGGATGCTGGTGCCCCTCACTCCCAATCCGCAGCCCCTCTGCACTCACCAGCTCCTGCACTAATTGGTCATATTCCCTCCTGGTGGCTTCTACTGCTCTCCTGTTTAACTCCTGTCTCATCACTGCAAACGCCTCAGCCATCTGTGTGGGGAGAGGGAATGGGGTTGGGGGTGCGGATGGGATGGGCCCATCTCTGAACTGGGAGCCCCCCCACAGTCACCACCTTCCCCACATTCGTACAGGACCTGCTCCTCGCTATCACTTCCGAACTGGTCCCCAACCCCCCACATTTCAATAGAGCCAGAGGGCAGCACCTCGACCCCACAGCCATGACCACATTGCTGCCACCCCAGTGGAGGGGCTGGTTCTCTGGCAGGGCTTCCTGCAGGTCCCCTTATCTCTTGGGTGCTAGGAGTCCTCGATCAGGACATTTGGTGGAGCTGTTGTGGTGCCCCCTTCTGGGCTAGTGTGATTGGCCAATGTCAGGAGGACCTGGGATTGGGGTCAATAGAACCAGCCCCCGCCCCAAATCCAGGCTGGAAAGAGAGAGGCGGAGGGAGGGGTGACCTGGTACCTTCATGGGTGAGGAGAAGTCGTAGCGTTGGGTCTTCCAATATCGGGAGACGCCCTGCAGGGAATAACGCCCGGGGGAACTGGGATCAGGGACAGCTCAGCCCCTTTGCCCCAGCTGAGCCCCTTCCCGCTCCCTGCAGCCCAGCGCCCCCTACTGAGCACCCTGCCCCGCTCCCTGCAGAATGGCACCCTGTATTGAATCCCTGTCCCCGCCTTGCGGCCCATTTTGCTGTCTCCCATCCAGCCCCCCCCCCCCCCCCCTTTAACAGCTCCCACTCTCCCACCTTGATCCTGGCAGCCAGCTGAGCCCCCGTCAGCACCTGCCTGGCTCGGTCCATCCGGACGTGTGTCCCTGCTGAGTGCACCACACTGGTGACGTACTCACACAGGCACTGCCGGAAATCCTCGTCTATGTCTGCAGAGGGGAAAAGGACCCAGGCATCCAGGAGGGATCCAGGTGTCCAGGGTAGGACACACGTTAAATGCGATTGGGTGGGCTAGTTTGTGCCACAGGAAATGAGATTCCATCTCTGGGCAACAGCTGCTTAACGCTCCCCACCCCACTGCCTGGCGGAAAATGGGGCAGAGGCATGAGGGGGCAAGGAGAGGCTGCAGTGGGGAGACAGCAGTCTCCACTGGGTGGTGCCAGGGGACCCATGAAGACCCAAAAGGGGGACACCAGCATCATTCCCCTAGCAGACCAGGACCCCAGCAGTGACACCCCCCCATGTCCCCTTCCCCTCCCACACAGATGCTGTGACCCAGCAAGTGCCCCTGTGCAGTGGGCAGTAGAGTCAATTCTAAGTCAAAGGGGGTGAGCTGGGCACTGGGATTTTGGGGTGGGGGAAGTGCAAGAGGGGAAGAAAGGGGCAGCAGAGGAGACAGGGTGGGGATGGGGGCAGGGAAGAGGGTGGGGGCAGTGCAGGAGGGGGTGGAGACTGGGGGAGCAGAGCAGGGGGTGAGAGGGGAGAAGATGAGGGTCTCTTACCATCTGGCGTCCCTGCCCTGCTCCTGGTGAACTGAGTGCCAGGGTGGGGCAATAGGTAGCACCGGGTGCCGCTCGCCCACAGGGCTTCCAACACCAGGGGCTGCTCAGCAGAGACCTCCAGGTCCTGCGGGAGTCAAAGCAACATTTGTGGCCGTCAGCAGGGAATCAGACTCGCTGTGGAAACGTTCAGCTCCGCCCCAAAGTTTGCTGTTTCCATGAACACACGTGGTATCTGATCATTACCTGTGTGATTTCTCCAAGATACTCCTGCCCCGCGTCCGTGCCGTAGGCTCCAGAGAGCTGCCAATCTCGCACCAACAGGTCCAGGCGCTGCACAGAGAGCACAGGAGAAGGGTCACACTGGGGCTGGGGGCACAGAGAGGAGACCAGAGCTGGAGGCTGTTGTCCAACCCAGCCACGGACACTGAGACCCTGGGCATGACGTGGGCGTGGAGGGAGAACAATGGACTGGCTGTTTCTTTGGGGTTTGTCCAGCATCTGGCACAATGGGGTCTGGGTCTAGGACGGGGGCTCTGAGGTGCTCTGGCAATAGAGACAGTAAATAGGAATAGTAAGAATCAGGTGGGATAACAGGACTGGCGGGGGGTGGAACAAGCATTATATCCTCATATGGGTTCAGATCCAGAGATTTCACTGAGCCTATAATATAAGTTAGGGCCATTTGCAAATTTTAGATGTAGATCTGGGTTTAGATGTGTTTGGATCCACAGTTTTTACACCATCAGATGTATTGCGATGTGGGTTCAGGACCATCTATAGAGGTAACCAGCTTTAGTGCCATTTTAAACAACCTTAATACTCTTCTATTGCTCATTTTACTTGACAAAGAATTTGTAAGATATGACCATGTAAAATGAAAAGTCCAGCCCTATCTATTATTACAATGGAGGCATTCATGTATCTAGAGATAACAAGAGATTTACAAAATACGGATTTGGCAATTTTAAAAGTTATACAAACATAAAAACTGTGGCTGATTTTATAAATAAATCAAGCTCTGACTAAACAAATGGAAATTTGGCAAATAATTAGTCCATAATCCTGACAGCTTGACTTGCATTTGTATACACATGAAAAGAGCTGGCCAAAAAGAGTGCAACTATTGCACCCAGCTCTAGATTTTCCCAAAGCATAAGGGGCTGAATCTGAACTCATTTATGTTGTAAGTCACAAGTAACTCCACTAAAGTCAGTGAGGTTACACTTGTGTAAAACCAGTGTGTTGAGCAAATGGAGTTCACACTGCTGGAAGAGTTATTGTTGTAGGTCTTGCTACACCCAGAAGTAGTGCTGTAGTGAGTAGGTTTCGCCTCGGAGCTACTGTGAATAAAACACATACTGTATTTCTCCTGCAAACACATGTGGGTCTACTCCTTCCTACACCATAATATGACAAGACTCTCTCTGTGTTCTCTGAGACCAGAGCTATGGAGGCTGCACTAGAGCATTTGACCTGGAGTACAGGGAGTTGATCGCTACATTTTAACACGTTCACTCCTTAACTTGTCCATTCCATGTCAAGCATTGCAAACTCTTACAGTCTCATACTATCTGGTGGGGTTTTTAGCCCACCAATTCCTGGAGCTTTCATTTTAAAGATTCTTTGGTTTCATTTAAAAAAAAATGTTTCTGGCCCTTTCTGTTGTGGAGAAAAGCTTGAAAATGTGAACTGTAAAGGCTCCAACACCAAAAAGCAAATAAAAATCCAGAATAAGAGTGTCCACACTTGCAGTTATTCTGGAATAGCTATTCCAGAATAACTCATGTGTAGACACGTATTTATATAAACAATCATACAACATAAAATTTGACAGAGAATTTTGCCATAGAAATGTGAAAAGATCCACCCTTAAGACAGCTAGGGTCTGATTCTCCACCTGCTTACAACAATGTAAATCAGAAGCGAACTCACTGAAGTCTGTGGAATTATACTAGTGTAAAAGTGACGGCAGTTGGGGAATTAGGCCCTTAAAGTGCATTCACATGCTACACTGATGGGTGCAGTATAACAGTCTGATTCTGCACGGCTAGAATCAATGAGAACTTTGCTATTGACTTCAATGGGCACAGGAGCAGAACCTAAGTTATGTAACAAGTAAATACATACTTGGGACTATACTGGAATATGTATCATCCACTCCAGAGACAATACACTCATTGCCTATATTGTAGCATTAATTATAAGTCAAGGGGAAATGTCTCATTCATTTTTGCCCTATAGTTTATTAAATGCTTTTGAATTAATGATTTTTAATGGACTTTTTCCTCAAGATATTTGGCAAAACAGTTGCACATTCCTTCTAAGGGGCTGAACTAACTTATTTTGAATTTTATTTCTAATGTTTGCCTTTCTAATACGATTAGATGTGAATCTGAGAGACATGAAGGAAGATATTAATATTGCTCATGGACAGTGATAATTTTATAAATGGCATAGAATTTCATAACAGCCATAGCTCAAGGCAGATTTATGACACACTGCTATGATTAAATAAAGAACTCTGACACTGGCTGTCTACAAAAGCCTGGCCAAGAATAAGCAGTATATGCTGCAGTATGAACTGCAGAGCAGCTGTTATTGAGCCTTGTCAGTTCCCAATGGCGAAGGAATTAAGTATGTATTGATCAAGCAGTGTCCAAGTGATTCCAAGCACTTTAAAAATGTCTTTCAGAAGTCTCAAGTTCGGATTAATAACTAAGAACAAGGGCACAAAAATAAAGAGCATGGTTCTACAAGGTCCTAAGCATCCTCAACCTCCATAGACTTATTTAGTTTTATAGTATCTGCTGTATTCAGGGTATCAGCCTCTTTATGCAATTGGATACTCATAGTGCAATGAACACAGGCAAATATGACAGTCATTATCCACTCAAGAATACACAGACTTGGATATTTGAAAAGAGTGCACTGTGCTCCTCAAATTTCCTGTTAAAATAGCCCAAAACTTGTAGACCTTATTCAGTCCATAATCAGGAAAAATTCCATTGATGTGATTTTTTGCCTGAATAAGGACTGTAAGAATTGGTAGTTAGTGAAAGAAAGAATGTTGATGAACATACTGCACACCAGGGTTATTTTCTCATCCCTTTTAAAAGGGCCATGCAATGCACCTGGGCAACCACCCATAGAGACAGATGGGCCCATCATTTAACATCTCCCCTGAAGGACAGCACTTCTCAATGCAGCAACCACATTGGCACTTCAGTGCTAGCAGTAGGGATGAGTCTCAGTCCCATATTGGGTCTTCTTTAAAGACACTGACAACTTGAAAATCATATTTCCATCTGAAAATTTTGTATTTACCATTACTGCAAGAAAACTCTAAAAATGTCTGAAACGGAGAGAAATTACAGAATAATTCTACGTGTCTGTCTTGTTTTCCAGTTTGTTTACTGTGCAGTTGGCAGCACTTTGTATCTAGTCAAGTTCACTGTTCCAATGATCCTGCCTGCCCTTCCCCAGGCTCTGCAAACCACCACTGAAGAGGCAGCAGGCAGGAGTGTGCAGAAAGAGAAAAAGGGGAGAGGAGGGTTGGGCCTGAGCATGCTTGATGGTTGTGCTGTCATGTTCATCTAAAAAAACCTTCTAACAAAAACAGGGGAGGAGGAAAACTCTTACAACAATTGTAGGAAAAGATTTTTAAGATGTCAAGGCATAATATTTAAAGGCTGCTTTTTGAGAAATGTTGGATTCATTTAATTAATCAATTTTTTAAAGTTCAAGTTAACAGTGTCCCTGTAGAACCATTTTAACTAAAACTTTTGGGCTGAAAATATAAGTTATGTTACATATTGTTTAAATCTTCAATACACCACAATTTAAAAGTAAATCACTTACCCACTTTCTTTGGCTTACTTTCCACTCAGATTTTCCCTCTATTGCACTATTAATCTTATAGCTCTATCAGTTATAGCAATTTTGGGACCACTAAAATAAACAGGACTCCAGTGTTTTAACTATTGTATTGTCTTCACCTGATCTGAGCAAGGATAGATGATGTGGTAGTCAAATTCCAGTGTTGCTACCATGGTGAAACTGCACTTGTGGTAGTATAGTGGTTGGAAGTATGAAGAATTAACTATGTGCAGACACAGCTTTTGTATACTGAGGTTGGCTTTAAATTTACATACGTCTAACCTATATGTAATAATGCTATCACTATGGCTACGCTGTCAAATTCAGGAAAATCAATGATTCATGAGCCTGGAGTGTGGTTTGACAAATAAAAAAGTACTGTACTTCATTTATTCTCTTGTTGAAAAAATCATGACCCTATGATTTACAATCCTTGCAGCAAGTGACAACTTCATGTAGTTTTAATATAATCGCATATCTATTCTGTAAATAAATATATTAATATTATTAAAGTGCTGATAGTGTGACCAACACTCTATGAGTTAAATATAACAAAATCCCTGCCTTGATGAATTTATGAGCTAAGGCTCTATCCTGAAATCAGATTCATGCAGGCCAAAATGTCCACCCCTGTGAATACAAATGCATGTCTGGGAGGCTAAGAAACAGACAAACATATATACAGACAAATTAATGTAGATGCTCACTTTATTACATTATATATTTCTGTTACAATCTGGAGCTCCTTCATAGGGTGTTTAGGCCTAACATTAAAAAGGTGTGTGATTTTTCTTATTCCCCAGTGCAAGTTAATACACCTCTACCCCGATATAACGCGACTCGATATAACACGAATTCAGATACAACACGGTAAAGCAGTGCTCGGGGTGGGGGAGTGGCAGGGCTGCGCACTCTGGAGGATCAAAGCAAGTTCGATATAACTCGGTTTCACCTATAACGCGGTAAGATTTTTTGGCTCCCAAGGACAGCGTTATATCAGGGTAGAGGTGTTTTGGAACTGAAATACCAAAACCAACATTAATATTTAGAATCATAATAATAATATTTTCCAGGAAGTTGGCTAGAAGCTGATAAGCTGCTGGCTGCTGTAACAAAATGGAATATCTAGATGTTTCCATGTCATATTTAACACACAAATCTACAAAGAGACCTGGGTCCAGGTTTTGACAAAGCTATTAATTTCTCATTAACCTTTACAAAATAAACTTATTAACTACACAACATAACCAAACACAGAAGGCTAAATTTAGGCTGTCTCTCACAAATATACATGCTGGAAAAGAAGTAGCCAAATGGCTGCAACTGTGCCATTAAAAACTCTGCAGCCCTCCATCTCCAGAGCCACAAACAGAGTTCCAAGGCATGACCAGTAGTCAAAGGCACAGGATTGGCAATAAGAGAGTTTACTGTCTCTGAGGAGAAGACAGACTGCAGGTGCATGACTGCAAGGGTGGCATCAAGGGGCCAAGAGGAAATGGAAAATCAGGCCCAGGGTGCCTGATATGCACTGGTTTAAATAAAAGGAAAATCAGGTTGCTCTAATTTATGTTTCAGCTGCAATGGTCCCCAGGGGACAATTTGGCAGCCCCCAATAGCCAGAGTACAGACTGCTCCAATCACACACTGTTCTTCCTTCAGCAGGCCCCTTTACTCCTGGGACGTATCCCCTACATGAGCTTGTGCCAAGGGCTGAGAGAAGGGCAGTATAGGGCCATTCTGTCACCACAATTCTGTGGCAGGTGGTAGAAGGGCAGAGAAGAAGTTTCTCACACCAACAGGATTGAACTTGTGAGAAGGAAGAGAGAGGGTGTGTGAAGTAGGCCACAGTAAATCAGTTGAGGATTTTACAGAAGCTAAAGGCTTTAAGTGTTTATAGTAAAAGATGAGTAAAATAGATTTTAAATAAACAAAGCCAATGCAGTTTCTGAGACATAGGGTTTGTAAATAGGCCAGAGGTGCCGACTTTGAGAGTTCCTAGGGGATCCCCCCTCTGCCCCAGGCCCCACCCGCACTCCACCCCTTCTCCCAAGCCTCTGCCCCCACCCTGCCTCTTCCCACCCCCACTCTGCCCCCGCCCCGCCTCTTCCTGCCCCATTCTGCCCCCTCCCTCACCTCTTCCTGCCCCGGCTTCTCCCTCTCCTCCCTCAGTGCCTCCTGCATGCCACTGAACAGCTGATCACCAGCGGGTGGGAGGTGCTGGGGGGGAGAGGGAGGAGTTGATTGCTGGGGCCCACCAGCAGGCGGAGGCACTGGGGGGGAGAGAGGGAGGAGCTGGCTGCCAGTGGGTGCTGAGCACCCACTATTTTTTTTCCATGAGCGCTCCAGCCCCGATGCGCCCACAGAGTCGGTGCCTATGACAGAGGCAGTGTCTTGCCACCATTCCTTGTCCAAAACCTCCCCATTCTTTCACAGAGTTTACCTTAATTTTTTCAATAAAGGAACACAGCTCTAAGTCAGGACTTTACTCATATATATAAAAGAGCAATTTTTAGCTTGACTTCCTGGTCCTCTCTGTAGCTCTCCTTTCCTCAGTGGCCACCATTCCTTTTTAATCCCTGGGTTGGATCTAAAAATGCTGGCCTGTGCTGGCTATAAGGGTAACTTGCTAGAATAGCTCTGCACCTGTTCAGACACCTGGTCAAAGGGATCGTCATCTCAGAAACAAAATTAATCTGTACAACTCGTTCATGTAGTAAAGGATGTTCTTTTTAAAGGGAAAAAAAATCACTCAGGACTTGGAGGTTTTTAATTAATGAAAGTAACTGACAGTTTATTTTTATCATGAAGCAGTAATTTTAAAAAGTCAATCTATCAACACCAACCTTCTCAGAGTAGGGAATAAAAGCTGCTCTGAGCTTCCCAGAGGAGGCCAATGATTGAATGCAATTCAGAACATACATTTTCTAGGAATAAAGTGCCTAGCCTGCAACAATAGCAATAATAGAAATGAAGACAAAAAGGAAGAGGAAAATTGTTATTACGTATTAACTCTCATCTTTTGCTGTATGGTGAGCTTTGACCTGGTGACTTTTCAATGAATTTTATTAGGATACAAATTGGGAGAATTCTATGGAGAATAATGGGTGGCCCTATCAAGATTGTATATACAAAGCTCATTTTCTTCCAATGTATACAGTCAGTGTTTGATCACTAGGCAATGAGACATTTTCATTTCATTAAAGAACTTAAATAATTTAACTCTTAGATGTATGTAGAATGCACCCAGTAACATCCCCATCATGTCACGGGTGGAGGGCTGAGGTTCTGATTGAATTAGAAATCCCAAAGCCACTTCCTCTCACATCAAAGTAATGGTTACAATGGACTGTGGCATGACAGCTGGTAAAGCCCACTTGAAAGAGGTCCAAAGCTGTTTATGAAGACAGCACAGAGCATGAGGTCTGCAGTCCCCCAAAGGAGCTGTAGCATAGCTGTTACAAGAAAATTCATGCTTTAACAATGAGGTCTGTGACCTAAGTAAATGTGAAAACCAAACCTATTAAACAACCTGCGCTGTTTAAACTTGTCACAGCTTATCACCATTGTTTAGAGTTATTGTGCCAGAATTGCAACAACAAAAATCTGATCTAAATTGGGCAGGTGGACATCAACTGCAGTAGAGGTCACTACATATACAGAAGAGGCAGTTTCAGCATGAAGGAAGCAGAAGCGCATGTAATGCCACATGCCTGGCTCCATCAGCAGGGATTAAACCTAGGATGCATAGATCTTAAAACATGGGAGCTAAAAGACCAAGCTCTATTAGCTAAAACTGTAGCAGGCTCATCAATCCTCATCTATGGCCCAGCCAGCACTAGGAGGAGATTGAGTACCACACTAAGTGGGAATGAGTTACATACATGCTTAAATCATCACAGGGAAAAATTCATTGTGCCTTCCGGCTGAATGCCTCTGCGTTGTCCAACACAATCAATACTGTCTTCATATGCTATACCACTAAACTGGCTCTAAAACAAATATTAATTTAACTAGTTTTTTAAAAAGTCCTCATCCTTGCATACTCCTTCCTGTCGCCATCACAGCCAGTGTTAACAACTGTGATGCACAAAGTGGAAGACTATCACAGCTGAATGCTTCTAGTCAAGACTGACTATAGCAAGTGTTTGGTGTTTCTATAGCTGTTATATAACTTGTCTATGCTGCTACAAAATTCCTACTTCATTTATATAAATTATCCACAGCACAGGTTTGTGTCCTTGATTCTTCAATATTAACTAAAAGCTCATCAAAGCTGATTCACTGTTAGGCCAATTCCTTCTCTGTGTATAATTCCTTAAGTCACAAAATGATGGGAATTAAAAAGAAAGCTTTATTGATATTTCTAACACTTAAACTATGGGTAAGTAGAAACCATAGGAGTAGGTATTGGATACACTCATTACAGAAGGAAAACACACAGGTGTGTGCACACGTGCATGTGTGTGCACACGTGCATATGTGTGTGTGAGAGAGAGACAGTATATTTAGACTTTTAAAACAATAAGTCCCCTCTCCAAAGATCTAGGCTCCCTGTCATCACTTCAAAAATCATATATTTTATACAATACTTTATTCAGAAAAAAAGGTGTTAAAAAAATTGTGCTGCAAAGTCAAGCATTCAAACATTAGGAAATTGCAGAATTCAGGATGCCCTTTAGTTCATCTCCCTTGTGCATCTGATACAGTCTTTAATTACATGATCACATACTATTTTTCCCATAGAACCTCTGCCTCATTCAGTGAATGGATAGTTGTTCAATATTTTGCTTTATTCTTCCCATTCAATGTTATTGAATTTATAATCACACCACCACGGTGAGAATTCACTCCCTTCATACCCTCTGTTCCTATCCACCCCGCAGCTTCTGCTTCCTTCCCCTCTGCTCCAATCCACCTCACTACTACCCTGGTTCCTGACCCTCTTTCCCTCTGCTCCTAGCCACCCTCCATTCTCTGGCTCCTGCCCCTCTCCCCTATACTCCTATCCTCCCTTTCAAGCCCCCAATCCCTCTGTACCGATGTACCTATATAGCTCCCACCATCTCACTCCCCCTCTGCCCCATCCTCCACCACCCACTGACTCCTTTCCCCACCCCCACTGCTTCTTCCTATTCTCTGGCTCCTGCAACAGCCCCCTCCTGCTGCCACCATTTCTCACCCCACTACATTCCCATTATCAGAGGGGTAGCTGTGTTAGTCTGTATCCACAAAAACGACGAGGAGTCCGGTAGCACCTTAAAGACTAACAGACTTATTTGGGCATAGGCATCTGAAGAAGTGGGGTTTTTACCTACGAAAGCTTATGTCCAAATAAATCTGTTAGTCTTTAAGGTGCCACCGGCCTTCTCATTGATTTTGTACATTCCCATTAGGTTAATTCCTCCTTCTCCTCCTTGCTGCCTGAGTCCACCTGGGAGTCCCTGAGAGAAAAGCAGGGACAGTCTCCTTGTTTTCAGTTCTTGTGCTTGGCACAACAGGGGTGCCTGGTAGTGGGGCAAAGCAATTGTAGGGAAAGTGCCCCTCAGGCCCTGCAGGCCAGGGTTGAAACATGCTTAGTACAGATGGAATTTTTGGAGAATTGAGCTGGTAAAATCTAACAAGTCTCTATTGAGCATGTACAAACAGAGATTTTTTGTAGGCTGTGGAGCATGTCAGGTAACACATTGAGTTAATGTTGTTTTGTATATGGGGATGTGGAAAGTAAATCTATTGTTGGATATGAGACAGTGATGTAATATCTGAGGACTCGGTAAAGACCTATTTGGTTGCCACCATGCAATGTTTGTTCAGATTCCAGCAGTGAGGTGAGGACTGTTGGTAGAAAGAGTTGAGACTGGCTGGCTGGAGGTGGGTTGTTCCGGGATCTCCATGAAGGCACTAGGGATGGACTCTGAAGACACCAATCCATCACGGACTGTAGGAGTCCTGGCTATTGGGAAAGTGGTGTTGAGAACAAGTTCAGAGGCCATAGGACCCAGTCTCTTCTAAGAAGGAAGTCTGAATGGGATCTGTAATAAGACTTTCCTGTGCTTGAGAAGGTATAGAGGGCACCTCTAGCTGAACAGTAATGAAGTTAATTCATGGGTTTACTTGTAATTACTAAAGTAAGAGTTTGTTAAACAAGTCCTGAATGTAGCTGTAGTGACTGGGTTTTCCTGCAGCAGCCTTCAAACAGCATCTACCATATTTATCAGCAAGCACCCTGCTCTTGGGGACAGGAGTCCTTGGAATAAGTGAGCAGACTGAATGGTAACACAAGGTAAAATTTCAAAGTGTGAAGCTTGGTGGTGGCAGCAGTTACCTGAGCCCAGAGTGTAGGAAACCTGGAGTCATGACAGAGTCTCATAATTTGGCCAAATTTACATACATTTTCTAAGGGATGACAAAAAGCACATCCCTGACACCATAGAAAACCTACTGCAAAATTTTAGGTCTTTCCTCCAAAGCATGGAGGCACTAGAGCTTCTCAAGAAAGTTTAAAAATTTTTAATATGGACAAAGTAATATTTTTTGCTAGGATCACCTCTGGAGCCTTTTTTAAAAATTGGTGTCACATTAGCTATCCTCCAGTCATCTGGTACAGAAGCTGATTTAAATGATAGGTTACATGCCACAGTTAGTAGTTCTGCAATTTCATATTTGAGTTAGTTCAGAACTCTTGAGTGAATAGCATCTGGTCCTCGTGACTTATTACTGTTTAATTTATCAATTTGTTACAAAACTTCCTCTATTGATACCTCAATCTGGGACAGTTCCTCAGATTTCTCACCTAAAAAGAATGGCTCAGCTCCCTCATATCCTCTGCAGTGAAGACAGATGCAAAGAATTAATTTAGCTTCTCTGCAATGGTCTTATCTTCCTTGAGTGCTCCTTTAGCACCTCAGTTGTCCAGTGGCCCCACTGACTGTTTGGCAGGCTTCCTGCTTCTGATGTACTTAAGACATTTTTTGCCGTTAGTTTTGAGTCTTTGGCTAGTTGCTCTTCAAATTCTTTTTTGGCCTGCCTAATTATATGTTTACACTTGACTTGCTAGAGCAGGGGTCGGCAACCTTCGGCATGCGGCCCATCAGGTTAATCTGCTGGCAGGCTGCGAGACATTTTGTTTATGTTGACTGTCCACAGGCACGGCCCCCCACAGCTCTCAGTGGCCATGGTTCACCGTTCCCGGCCAATGGGAGCTGCAAAAAGCGGCGCGGGCTGCCAAAAAAGCAAAAGCAGAGCAAACTTCCCCACACTCTTCTGTTACCATGCCTCAGTCTTTAATGGAAGGATCAGTAGGAGTAGGAGAATAGTTCAGACTTAATGTCCATAACAGGATTGATCCTGAGTTGCTCCTGCAAGTGAATAGGACTCGAAGCTGAGGGCACATAGCACCTTGCAGGATTTCTATGTATTATATGGCCCTCATCACCATAGCATCTAAGAAAAACTCATAAACATTAATGAATTTATCCGCACAATAGCCTTGAGTGGTGGGGAAGTATATCTACCCCATATTTACGGATGAGGATCTAAGACCCGGAGAGAATAATTGAGTTGCCTAAATTCAAATCAAAGTCTATGGAAGAGCCAGGAATTGAACCTAAATTGTTGACTCATAGCTCAATGCCCTATCCAGAAGATCATACGTCTTTCTACCTTAAGCTTTAGTATTTTCAGCTCAGAAAGTGACAAGCATTCGAAGTAATATCCTATGTAGCGATGATGGTTTTTGAGATGTGAATAACCACCCACTAAGAACTAAACCAAGATAATGCACTTATTTTACAAAAAGAACAGGAGTACTTGTGGCACCTTAGAGACTAACAAATTTATTAGAGCATAAGCTTTCGTGGACTACAGCCCACTTCTTCCACGAAAGCTTATGCTCTAATAAATTTGTTAGTCTCTAAGGTGCCACAAGTACTCCTGTTCTTTTTGCGGATACAGACTAACACGGCTGCTACTCTGAAACCTGTTATTTTACAAAGGTCACAAGACAAGAACTTCAGAGCTATTTTGACATAGATTTTATCTTTAATTTTACATGTTTTGGTTTGCTAATAATTATGCAATAACTGTTTTATACTTTTTCAAACTTGAAGACTATTTTGTTGATTTCTCCTAAATTAACTGTCATTTTAAAAATGTCATTTCAGATGTCTGTAGTTTACTATAGAATCTGAAATATTTTCAAATAGAATTTTACAATCATGAGCATTTTTAAAAGGGCAATAACATTCTACTTTTAAAAAGCACATATGGAAAACTTTTTTTAAAAAAATGTACTCAAACTTTTTACATTCATAGCACTTACTACTTAATTCATAGCATTTACTTTTATTACTCTGGAAGCTTTAACATTTAAAACCATTTAGTGCCCTCTAGTGGGACATTTGCTGTGCACTGCTAACTTCTAGACAATGTGAACGTTGTGATTCTGCATTGAACACTACATTGGAATTAGAGATCATGGAAAAATGGGGCGGGAGGGACCATTCACAAAAATGGGGGGGAGGGACCATTCACAAAACTTTTCCTTGAAATCTATTTTCTGTTTTTGCAAAAATTTCATTTAAATTTTCTAACCAGTTCTAATTATGATGAAAAAGTACCATTAGCCTCTGACTAACCAAAAGATCACCATGAGTACAAATCACATATTTAGTGAGCATTAGGCTCTGTTTGTTCTCAGAGATACAATAGACTAACAACTGATTTATTTGCTAACAGCTCACATGCCCAGATAAAGCACAATTCAGGGCTTGTCTACATGGTGCTTTAGTCTGCACCTGAGGGATGTAAATTTCAGTCTTCGCTAGCACGTTGTACACTAACTGGCCCTTGTGGACCCTGCTGGTGTGCACCAAAAGTTCCCCAGTGCATGTTAACATAGTACGCTTTGAAATGGGACTACATTAACAAGATGTAGGGAATTTTATGGCATGTCAGCAGGGTCCACATGAGCCAATTAGTGTGCAGCACACTAGTGCAGACTAAAAATTACACCCCTCTGGTGTGGACTAAAAGATCATATAGCTAAGCTTTCAGTGTGCTTTCCTATCAGGAGCTGATCCAATGGTCCTACCAGATGTATGGCTCCCATTGAAGCCCATATGCAAAATGATGTGTGGATCAGGCTGGTCCAGATCAACAAGTTAAATGTAGTCAGAACCTCATCTAAACTCATGGGACAGCCATTTTCTGTTGCACTACTATGACAACAGAATAATAACCCAACAAAGAACTACCAAAATTATCTCGGAAACCTTTTTTCAGGCCTGAAAGAAAGTTTCCTCTGCACTGGGATGTATACTGACTTCAATTATTTTTTGGTAGTGAGGTTTCCGTTCACTCACATGCTACTATTTCAAGATTACCCTGGAGTAGCAGTCATTGGAATCCCCACCAGTTTTCCTTCTTTAGGTTCTCCAAGATGGCACCTTTTAGTTTTAAGGTCCTGCAGCTAAGCATGGCCTTCAAGAAGGCCCTTGGTCTCCAAGGCCCTGATCTTGCAAGCATTTAAGTGCATGCTTAACTGTTAGCATGTGAATAGTCCCGTTGTGCTTATAGTTAAACACACACTCAACTGTTTATAGGATCAGGGCCTATCTAAGAACAACTAGACTCACTTTGGATTCCGTCAATGCAGTTCCCAAATGAGATAGGAGAGATCCATTATAAAGAGTAAAACGTGTTCAAGAAAGCCAGCCTTGTAGGCTTGCTGCAGACATGCCACCTCTTGCAAATTTACCACGAGAGACGCGGTTTTCAAGTAAAATTAAGCCTCCCTCATGATCTTGCAACAGAATTCTCAGATGTCAGGATCTTTTTTTCAGCTGTAGGTGGCTGGGGCTCCCGCTGTCAACATTCCCTATCCTCTCCTTGCAAGCTTGACAGCTGGAGCCCAGCCGCCCGGTGTTGACAGCGGGAGCCCCTCCTTTGTGGCCTCTGACTGTCAGCCCCAGGTAGCTGCTTCCCTGCCCCCTGGAAAGTGGGAAAGGGGACCCCACTGCAGCTCCCCCCTCCAGACCGGGGAGGGTGAAGAACCCTAAGAGGAGGTGAGGCTGTGAGGACTGAACTATGGTTTGGGAGCTGCTGAAATAAGGAGAGTGGGGGCTCATGGGGTAGGAGGGGCTGCATTGCTGGTGGGTTCTGAGCAGATGGGGTTGTTGTCAGATGTTGGCTGCGTGTGTGTTCATTCAATGTGCTGTCCCAGCTCTGGGCAGGTAGCAGAGATAGCAGACTTCAATTAAACTGCCCAATAAATCCACAGACTTGCTTTTCAGTGAAGGCCTCCGGCCAGGTTTATTGTCAATGAAGCACAGTAATAGCACCTGGCAGACTCTACAAAGATACAAAGACATATATGCCTGTGACAATGGACACAGCTGTCAGTGGCAGGACTTTCCACTGCTCTGTAGGCTAGCCAAAGACACTCCCTCTAAGATACATCTTTATACATCAATACAAACAAGCTCCATATTGCCCCTGGCATATGAGGGTGTCACCCATTGCCTTGTGCATGTTGGTTTGATCAAAACATCCCAGCATCCATCATGCTATCATCCTAATGTTATCCTTAAGATGGGTCAGTGTGTTCCTGTTATGTTTGGGGAATGTGTTTGGTATTGAGGTGTTCTGGTACCACCTTTCTGGAATGTGTTTACATATATATTCTTGTGCCTAGCACTACTTAGCAATGTGTGTTTCTGCAATATCAGCCATGTTCTTGCCAGATTCTGTGTGCAGGGCCTGCCTCTTGCTCACAACCTGACTTTGCTTCATATCGGCAAAGTTTTGGCCACTACTTTAGGTCAGGCCTCAGCCTCATACCAGGTCTCTGATACACAGGCTTATGTTTCAGGCTCTCTTCCTACTACAGGGGTGTCAAGGGTGAGTGCTTGGAGGGTGAACTGAGGGTGGTGGAGGTTGATAAGGTAGGGGGGCTGAACTGATGTGGTGGTGATGATAGGGGTTAGGGGACTGAACTGACGAGGGGGCTGAACTGATAGCGGTTGGGTGGGGACAGAACTGATGGGGGACTGGAAGACAGGATTAATTGCTGAGCCAGAGACATGCAGATGTATCCCTGCATGCAGCTCCTGCAGCAGAGACCAAAATCACCTTATCCAGTACATGTTGGAGAGTGGGCAACACTAATTGTTACATGCACACACCCTGGGGATGGGCAGAGGGAGTTCAAAAATGAAGAGACTGATCTAAGAAACACAATTTCATCTTTTTTAAAATTCTCATGATTTTGGGGCCAATCTCATGATTTTGGAGGCTCCGACTCAAGATATTTGATCTCTTGAAGTTGGCAATACTGTCCACAGAGTTGATTTTGTTAGAGGTAATTTTAAAAAAGAACAAAGTGCTAATTTTAAAATCAACAACTTACCCAAAGAATATTGTTGGCTCATTGGAAACAAAGAGATGGAACAGGTTGTTTCAGATCAGGATTGTTCCAATATCTTAGTGCAGTTTTGTCCACCCAGGCAAAAATATATGTTTAATGTAACATGGCTACCCCTCTGATAATTGATATGAATGGGCCACTTCACACCGTTCAGAGCTTCCAGAGCTGCAGATGGATGTGGAGAGGAACATTTCTTTCCATCTGTCCTTCCCCTATAAGGATGACAGTTTTAAGTGCTCTAAAGTCTGAATGCTTGCATGGATTTTCTTTAAATTGGCTATGCCTTCTGTGCGTGCAGAGTAGACTTAGTGAGTCACATTTGAGGTCATTTGAGCCAGGAGTTCCAGAGATAAAGAAATAGCTGATTTTCAAAAAGTTTCTAGGTTGGGGCTTTTTTAGGGGGAGGAGGCAGAACTAGAGATCAAACTATTGCTGTGATGCTGTTCAAATCAATCTTAACAGTCAATTTTTATGCATGGCAGTGCGGGGCAGCCCTGATACCTTCAGGGACCCAAACTTGTGAATGGTATTTAAAAACCATGTTCACTCTTCAGTTGCATAGATATGCACTCTGGAAGGACTGCAGTGCACATACACCAATAAATTAAAAACCAGTGTGTTTCTGTGCAGCCACTTTACGTGTGCCTGGGTAGCTGAAGGGAATATGCCGACACCATTCCCCAGTGAACACTCCACCACTGATGTTTCTAGTACGAACTTTTGTACATCTGTGCAATAAAGATTTAATAACGCATGTTGCTTGCTACACATTGTCTCTGTTATAATATAGTGGTTTTTTATTTTATGGGGAGATTTACTGTGAACATAGGAGAGTAGTCAGAAGCTGGTCTAACCAAAATGTTTGTTATATCGGGTGGGGAAGAACTGGAGACAGAGGATTTTGTGTGTGGGAGTGGGTCAGGGAGAGAGGCTGTGGCTGCAGAGGCGTTGGACAATGATGAGTGGTAGTAAGCAAGTCTTGAGTCTCTGCTGTCAGGGTTGCCAAGTGTAGATTCTGGGTGATTCCTAGATCAGAAGTTTGCAGGAGCAAGGAGTACATCATGACATGTGGATTTCTAGTACAAGCTGTTTTGGCTTGGTATGCAAATTGTGGGACACAACATGTGTAACTGCCTAAATGACTAACTGCTATCAACAATATATCTTTTCCTGTTCAAAAAATAAGGAAATTCAATGACAAAAACTTCGTTAATGCAGAGTTAAGGTTGCTTAGTGGTATGTTGCCCCCTTGCAGACAGCTGAGTTGAGCAAATCTCAAACTTCTGAGAACAAGGAAATGCACAGTTAAGGTTTCTCATGGAGCCTTAACTCTGCTCTTTCAGCAATGCCCCAATACACCCCATTAACACACATACCCACACATATTCTGTCAACCCCACAGTTGATTAAATGTACAGGCTCTTCACTTCCTTTTACATCCCACTCACCCAAAAGATTCCATCTAATACTGTTTAAGAACCCCCCAAAAAAGTTGTCCACCACCTTCCCTTGTTTGCCTGGACCAGGCAGTAGCCAATGGGAATTATTTGAATATACTATGGGTACAGTCAGTATGTCAGTGACAGAGGCAGTAGTTGGGCCTGCTTCCAACACCAACCCCTTGCTGGTAGGGTGGGAGATACAGCCAGCAGCATCCTTAAAGAGGATATCCTATTTCTCAACAGGCTTTGGCACACTTTCTTCACCAAAACAATAAGGAGTCCAGTGGCACTTTAAAGACTGCGTCTGAAGAAGTGGGGTTTTTACCCACAAAAGCTTATGCCCAAATAAATCTGTTAGTCCTTAAGGTGCCACCAGACTCCTCGTTATTTTTGTGGATACAGACTAACACAGCTACCCCTCTGATACTTCTTCACCAGACAGTGCAAAATAAGATACAAGGGCATGGAAACCCTATTGGACAGTAGTACAGTTGGCCTTCTCATGTTTAGCTCTTGTAGATTCCTGGACCAGTTTCAACTGAAAGTCTTGGGCAGCTTCTCTAGGACCTAGGCAAAGTCAGGTGCTCCCCTGCAGAGTCACTGTTTTGTTGCTGTTTGATAGTGGAAGTGTATTGAGCATCAGAGGAGTACTTCAGCTTGTTTACATCTACATAGCGACCCCTATACAAACTGCAGGACTTTTCTAGGTGATGGAGGGCCTGAGTGTGCTTTAGGAAACACTGACATACCAAAAGATTAACAGTGGGGTGCCTTGAGGTTCCTTAGTACGTCCTGTGTTGTTCAATATATTTATTAATGTTCTGGAAAGGGTGGGATGAGCAGTAAGGTGGCAAAATGTGCAGATGACACAGTTATTTAGATTAGTCATTACCAGAGAAGACTGTGAGGAACTTCAGAGAGACCTAAAAAAGCTAAGTGAATGGGCAGCACAATGGCAAATGAAATTCAGTGTCAATAAATGCACATTAAGGGGAAAATGTAAACTATGCATATGCCTTACAGGGTCCACATTTACTGTATAAGCTCGAGAAAGGAACCTGGGCATCACTGTAGAATCTGTGCAGTCAAAAAAGCTAACCAGTTTTTAGGATGCCTAAGAGATGGGATGATTAATAATACGAATAATATTATAATGACTTTACATCAATCAATGGGGTGGCCTCATCTGAAATACTAGGTCACCGATCTCAAAAAGGACATTGCTGAAGTAGAATGGATACAGAGAATTGAGACAAGAATAATCAAGATCATATTGGGAGAAAAAACTGGGATTGTTTACTTTAAAAGGAGATAAAGTAATGAATGGTCTAGAGAAGGTAGATTGGGAACATTCAGTGGGGTGAGAAAATTGCTTGATCTAAATACTGCCTAGTGTAATAAGGTCTAAGATTTAGACTCTATGCTTATCTTCTATTTTCTTTGGTAACTATCTCTGACCTCTTATGCCTACCATTTATAATCACTTAAAATCTATCTTTCCTTAGTTAATAAATCTATTTTATCTAAAACAGTGTGGTCTGGTTGAAGTGCTTGGGAAATCTCAGCTCAGGTACAAACACTGGTGCATGTCCTCTCCACATTGAGGGAGGTCCAGATTGGGTAATAAACGTACACTAGTAAGGCTTCTGACCAGGGCAGGATGGTACAGCGCTAGGGTGCAAGGCTGGGAAGCTGGGGGGAATTGGCTGGTGCCTTTCTCTGCGTGATTTATGAGTGGTTTTCAGAGCATTCATGCAATCTAGATGGGTGTGGGGCTCCACATGCTGCTGAGCTGAGTGATAGCAGTGCCTTCCGGGGTTTGCTGCTTATCACTAGCAAAGGATTGTGAGAGACAGCCCAAGCTGGAGAGTTAAGGGGGCAGGGTTCTTACACTTTGCTCTGGAACATCTGGTGCTGTCCACTGTCAGAGACAGGATACTAGATTAGATGGACCATGGGTCTGATCCATTAGGCGGTTCCCATGTTTCTACATTTGGCAGAAGAGTAGTGTTGTCTGTGTAGAATCCAGAGCTTCTTGTGCTGAAAGCATTTACTCAAAGGCTGTGGTAACTGGTCTTGGTGGGAGCTCTGACAACTGCTGACACACACAGCTAAAGGAATATCTCAAAACCAGTACAGGAGGGCTTTGTGACAGCCTCATAGAGGAAGAATAGTGGCTGGGCCAGATCACCAAGCATGTACTGATATCTGGAATTAACATCCTTGTATCCACTTTGAACACATGGAAGCTGGAGGGGAAAATCCAGAGGCCTGGATACAGAGCTGTCTCAAGTCAGGAACTTCAACAGAATAATACTGGGGAGCTACTTGCTCTCTCTTGGTGCCTCTTTCTCTAGTCTCTCATGTGAAGGCCAGTGCTCAGTACCACTGTCTTCAAATATTGAGATTCTAAGTGGAGCTCTTGGATGGTGGATGATGGTAAAGGTGCTTCAAGGATGAAGCTGTTCCACTGCGCTAGCTACTGGAGAGTTGGGTTTTTGCCACTGTGGGCAACTCTGACACACAGTCCAGGCATTCATTAGTATTGGCTAACTCAAGCAAAAGCTTCCAGAGTTAACCATTTAAAGCACTCTGGGCTAGCCTCATGTTGGATTTACAGGAGACCCCCCTAGATGACTCAGCAATCATACGCCAAGGAAATGCCGGTATCGGACCCCTTAAACAATACTGACAGGAAAGTACTGCGATAGCACTGGGGAACCAATAGCAAAGACATCAATATTCAAAGGGAAAAAAAATGCTCAGGAAAAAATAAATAAAATAAAATAAAATAAAATAAAACTTAGCACCAAAAGAGTATCAAGCACCAGAAACCAGTGATGGTGCACTGAGGTAGGCACTGGATTGCTGCAAAAATAAAGCAGCACAATTTTATGCTGAAGCATTTGAGAAAAAGAGCTCTGAAATATAACACTATCTCCAACTTGACTGGAGTCAGGCTTGTAAGCAAGAAAAGGATGCCTGAGAAGGTGTGACTGGGATCTGGTGAACAGCTGGAATCCAAAGAAGCACGGTCTCTTCCATGGAGCTTTTTTGCTAATCATAGTCAAGAATATTGACTGGAATATTCAGAGGGCAAGTTTTATACTTGGGAAGGGAGTGGCTCGTGATGATCAATAGGTGTGTCTGGAGGGGTGGTTCATGACCCATACCTTGCTTCCACTGCCCTCAAAGGTAATAAGTCCTTAAGAGTCAGGTGCATTTCATCAGTCTTCTGCTAAGCAGATAAGAACCAGAAATCAGAATCCTGCACAGATGGAATCTTAATTAAAAACTGAAGTATCCAGGGCAATCCAAAAAAGGTAGCAGGATCATAGCTAACAGGAGTGAGACAGGAATGAACCCATAGTGGTTTAGGATTTAGATAATATTGTCTTGTCAATTCAGCTGGTGAGCCTGAAGAATTTTCTAGTTAAAACAGCTAGCAAGAAGGCAGGAGTAAAGAACCAAATAGAACCTTTGGGATCTAAGAAGAGATAAAATACAATACAGTAGCTCCTCACTTAAAGTTGTCCCGGTTAACACAGTTTTGTTGTTATGTTGCTGATCAACTAGAGAAAATGCTCATTTAAAGTTGTTCAATGCTCCCTTATAAGGTTGTTTGTTTGCAGAAAGAGCAGCCCGTTGCAACTAGCTGGTGGGGGCTTGGAACCAGGGTGGACCAGTAGCCCCCCACTCTCCTAAGTTCCCTGTGCGGCAGCCGCCCCGCAGGCTACCAATTGCCAGCAGTTCAGTTGTTCCTCCCCCCACTGCCATGTGCTGCTCCTACTCTCTGCCTTGGAGCTGCTCCCGGGAGCCTTCTCCTTGCTGTGCAGGGGAGGGAGGAAGAAGAGGGTTACTGTCAGGGTGTCTCCTTCCCCCTCACTCCTGCCCCCTGCTTACCTCTTCTCCATATTGAGCAGGGTGGGGACAAGACAGGGCTCAGGACGGAGAGAGCTTGCTGGCCACAGCTGCTGTTTCAACTTGCTGATCTACTTAGAAAGGCAATGTACTTAGAGTGGGGTCAGCGTACTTAAAGGGGCAATGCACATCTCTCTCTCTCTCTCACACACAGGGTGTGTGTCTCTGTCTGCCATGCTGTCTCCCCTCCCTCTATTCATGCTGCCTTGTAGAGTCTGAGGCTACATTAACAATGTGTTAACCCTTGAGGGCTCAGCCAAATGCTAGTCCATCATTTAGCAGTAAGGCATTCCCTGGGAAATATCCACCCTCTAACTTCGCCACCTCAACCAAGCTTCACAATCATCATTGCTGTGTACAGTATTGTTTGTTTAAAACTTATACTGTGTGTGCATATATATATATAAATTATCAGTTAGGGTATCTGGAATCAGCATAATTGTTTGGCTATATCTAGCAAATACCAGCCGATCTATTTGCCATTTGTGCAAAACAAAACAAAACCTAATCATTCATGTGTTAAGGTATCTACGGCTGCCTAGATAGCATTCACATACAGTAACTCCTCACTTAACATTGTAGTTATGTTCCTGAAAAATGCGACTTCAAGCGAAACAATGTTAAGCAAATCCAATTTCCCCATAAGAATTAATGTAAATAAGGGGGGTTAGGTAAATAAGGGGGGTTAGGTTCCAGGGAAAATTTTTTCACCAGTCAAAAAACCAGTTTTTTGACTGGTGAAAAAATTTTCCCTGGAACCTAACCCCCCTTATATATATATATATATATATAAAATACAATCATCACTGCTGTGTACAGTATTAAATTGTTTGTTTAAAACTTATACTGTGTGTGTGTGTGTGTGTGTATATATATATATATAGCCAAACAATTATGCTGATTCCAGATACCCTAACTGATAATTTATCTCAGCTATTCATGACACCAGGTCCTCCCTTCCTCTCATCTCTCTCCTAGAAACCTACTTGCTGCATATTGGACTACAAGAAGTGAATTTATCCCCCCAGAAAAGAAAACTAAAAACCAGACTTTTATGGAATAATCATGATACCCATATGTATAAATGAGTAACCTTACTGCGCTTATTATTGTGACATATGTCCTCACAGTCCTCTCCACCTACTGTTTACTACCTCTCATTGTGTCATGTGTAAATGAGACCGTAAATTCTATAGCGCAAAGACAATATTCTTTGTTCTGTAAAGAGCCTAGCAAATTTTTGGCACTGTGCAAATAGCAAGTAATAATTTCAAACTGCTTCTAATCAGATAGATCCAGCAGTTGATTTTAAATAAAAAGAGCATATACACTTTAAAAAAAACAAACAAACAGATGTAATATAAAGTTGCCTTTTTTGTTCTGCCCATCTGAAGAGACTCGTTAAAGCAAACACACACACAACTGGCAAATTAAAAAAAAAGGCAAAAAGCAATAAAGCAAACAAACATAAGTGAAAATGTAAACAAAGTGCTACTGCTAGCTATGGAAAATAAGCCTAAAGAAACAGTAGCACATAGACGCATGTAAAGAACTACTAGCAACAAATGGATACAATTAAAGTGGCTGAATTTTTAAACATTTCAGAATTTAAAAGTGATGTAAAATATTTAAACTACTGCAACTCTGTTTTACAGTAATGAGATTTACAAAAGTTATAACTGTATCATGTCTAACTTCATTATCATTTAAAAACAATTTTACTGAAGTTCTGTTCATTCAATTTAGGTTCTTATTACTCTGACGAGAAAAGGAAATACTGGCCAAAGTCAGAAAAGACTCTTTTTACACAAAGATGAGAAGGAGGATTCATTAGAAAAAGTTATAAAAGAAATCATATATTTAAAAACCCCTTTTCCTTTATTTATAATACCCTAGATTGTTACAATTGGAAGAATTTTAAAAATATAAAATACCTGTTCCGCCATTTATGCTGGTTGTGTATCTTCAGCAATTCACTCAACATAAAATTAAAACTAAAGCAGGCAGTTTAACTTCTGGTTCTCATGCCCTAAAGCCCTGCTCCTGTGATGAACTGTGAGCTGGTGGACCCATGTGTTCAGTAGAGTCCCATTGATGGCCTAAAATTGTTTGTGACCTGATTATCTGAAAGATTGCCTCTCTCTCCACAAGACATAGTGGGAGAGTTGAGATCAGCAGGCAGGCTCCAGCTAGAACCTCACTGAAATCTTACTTTCTCATTAGGTCCACCAGAGTCTGGATTTGTTAATCTTCCAGATGTGCTGCAAAACAAATCCTTTATTCTTTCTTTTTTGCAAGCTATTGTGGAGGAAGGAGGCTGAAGATTGGGGTGGTTGCAAGGATAACAGAATCTTGATTTTTTATGAACACCAGTCTTACCATCAATCACATAAACCATTTTTCACAATGAAAGAAAAATAACATAAGGTGATGGCAATGAAGAACAACTGGACATCCCTTCACATTTTGATGCATTGAACGTCACATTGCATCATTTTGAAAGACAAGACAGCAATGAAGTGCACCCTACCGCAATACATGCCCCATTCCTTTAGTAATTTTGAGGTCAGTATCACGAACTTTTTCTTTTTAGGAACTCCTCAATCCTGCATTATTTGTTCATAAAATAGGGGTTCTACTGTCTGGCGGGTATAGATGTGACAGCAGGCGGTGTTTGTGGTATTACATTCGTTTGTGTAGCGTAGCTGAAGAAAGAGAGGCCCGGCGTGTAGGATGGGAACTGTATTTTGTTATTTCGTATATTGATGAAACAAATGAATCAATAGGCAAACGCAGGCGCCGCAAGGGCGTAAGACCCGAACGCTTGTCCCGCTGTCAATGGCTGGAAATGCGCCTGTCGCTGCCGGGTTTGGCGAGCCGGGGCGGGCCCGGCATCCCCGCCCCATCCTAGTGCCGAGGACGCCTGTCCCCTCCGCCCGCAGCGGTCCCCGCGCCGCCGCCCGGCCGGACACCAGGGGGCAGGCGGCGAAGGGAAGCGGCCCATCGATGGGGGCGGCTGCTCTGCGTTCGGCTCCTCGGCCCTGCCTCTCGGCTCTGGATTAGCTAGCGAAACTGGTTACGTGGGACAGTCCCCAGCCCGGCCCCCCTGCTCCCCCCGCTGGGGTGAAGCGGGGTCTCGGAGGCGCCGCGCACAGCGCAGGGAGCCGCAGCCGCGCTGCAAGGCTCCGCGGGCGGCTTCCAGCTGGGCACCGAGCGGGGGGCAGACGCCGCTGTGAGCGAAGCCCGGGCGCCCCGCAGCCGCCCGCCCCCACCGCCGGGGGGAGCAGCGAGAGCAGGGGCAGCAGCAGCGGGCGGCCCCGGGCGGGAGGAGGAGGCGGCGCCGCCGCCGCCGCAGGCAGCACGGGGAAGCGGCCGGGCTGCCCGGGAGGGCAGGGCTGGGTCCGGCCCCTGCCCGGCGGGGCCATGGCGCTGCGGGCCCGGGCGCTCTATGACTTCAGGTCGGAGAACCCGGGGGAGATCTCGCTGCGGGAGCACGAGGTGCTGAGTCTCTGCAGCGAGCAGGACATCGAGGGCTGGCTCGAGGGGGTCAACAGCCACGGCGACCGCGGCCTCTTCCCGGCCTCTTACGTGCAGGTGATCCGGGCTCCGGCTGCGGAGCCGCCTGCCCCTGCCGGCGGGGCCCGCTACGCCAACCTGCCCCCCGGCGGCTTCGAGCCCCTGGTGCCCCCGGCTGCCTTCAAGCCCCCTGTCCAGCAGCTCCCCCCTCCGGCGGCGGCCGAGCCCTTCCCGCTGCCGCCCGCGCCCTACAGCGGCTCCTACCAGCCCAGCCAGGGCAGCGACGACGACTGGGACGATGACTGGGACGACACCTCCACGGTGGCGGACGAGCCGGGTGTGCTGGGCAGCTCCTACCCGGACTACGATGCGGCGGGGGGCGGCGGCCACACCTCGGCCCGGTACCGCCTCTCCACCCGCTCGGACCTCTCGCTGGGCTCCCGCAACAGCCAGCAGCCCGGTCACCCCCACCACCACCCCGGCGGCGGGGCCAAGAGCTCCGCCACCGTGAGCCGCAACCTCAACCGCTTCTCCACCTTCGTGAAGTCGGGCGGGGAGGCGTTCGTGCTGGGCGAGGCCTCTGGCTTTGTGAAGGATGGGGACAAGCTGTGCGTGGTGCTGGGCCCCTGGGGGCCCGAGTGGCAGGAGAACCCCTACCCTTTCCAGTGCTCCATTGAGGACCCCACCAAGCAGACCAAGTTCAAGGGCATGAAGAGCTACATTGCCTACAAGCTGGTACCCAGCAACACCGGGCAGCAGGTGCACCGCCGCTACAAGCACTTTGACTGGCTCTATGGGCGCTTGGCAGAGAAGTTCCCTGTTATCTCTGTGCCCCACTTGCCTGAGAAGCAGGCCACGGGCCGCTTCGAGGAGGATTTTATCTCCAAGCGTCGCAAGGGCCTGGCTTGGTGGATGGACCACATGTGCAGCCACCCAGTGCTGGCTCAGTGCGATGCCTTCCGACACTTCCTCACCTGCCCCAGCACCGATGAGAAGGCCTGGAAGCAGGGCAAGCGCAAAGCCGAGAAGGACGAGATGGTGGGCGCCAACTTTTTCCTGACCATCAGCGTCCCCACCGGCCCTGCCGCTGCCCTGGATCTACAGGAGGTAGAGAGCCGGGTGGATGGCTTCAAGAGCTTCACCAAGAAGATGGATGAGAGCACCATGCAGCTCACCCACACCGCCAATGAGTTTGCCCGTAAGCAGGTCACTGGTTTTAAGAAGGAGTACCAGAAGGTGGGGCACTCCTTCAAGGGACTCAGCCAGGCCTTCGAGCTGGACCAGCAGGCCTTTTCTGCCAACCTCAACCAAGCCCTTGCCTTCACGGGGGAAGCTTACGACGCCATTGGGGAATTCTTTGCAGAGCAGCCCCGACAGGACCTTGACCCTGTGATGGATTTGTTAGCACTATATCAGGGGCATCTGGCCAACTTCCCAGACATCATCCATGTCCAGAAAGGTAACATCCCTGAGTCTATCTTTAACATGCCATTCAATCTCTATCTCTCTGTGGTGATGTAGGAACCAGGAACTCCTGAGTGCTAATCCTAGCTCAGTCCGTGTCAGTGGTTTTCAGTTAAAGCCTGTTGCATTTACTCAGGCAGAACTGCCACTGAGCTTAAATGCAATAATACAAAAGTTTAATTCCATACCACTTTAGTGGGAATTCTAACCGGTTAAAAGCCACAGGTCTGGGCCCTAAGCCAGTCGTCTTCATCTATAAAATGGGAATTAATACCTGCCTATGGTACAGATATGTTGAAGATCATTGAGTTTGTTTATAAAACATCCTGCAAATGAAGTGCTGTAAAAGCATCTATTAGTATAATTAATATCTTAAAACAGTTTAACTGATTTTTAAAGATTTAATCTGAAGTTACCTGAGAACATAATACTGTTATAATTCCTTCATCCCAACCTGTCAAGGCACTTTGCAAACAGTATTTACAAGAACCCATTTAGAAATATTCTCATTTTCAAATGGGCAAACTGAGCCACAGAGCAAGAATGACTTGCTTGAGGTGTCACAGCATAACCTTGTATTATGTGCACTTTACGATGCAAGGTTTTGAATTAGATATTGAAAGCAGCTGGTGTCTTGTCTGTTATGGCTGGACACTTAGGCCTGGTCTACACCTAAAACTCTAGGTCAATTTAGTTACATCACTCAGAGGTGTGAAAAATTCATACACCTCCCCCATTTCCTCCACCCTCCCACAGCTGTATAGACAGCACTGTCAATCTAGCTACCGCCTCTTGAGGGGGTGGATTTACTACTCCGTGGATTGATGGAAAAACCCCTTTGATGGCTGTAGTTGATGTCTAAATTACGATGTTGCTGTAGCTGTGGGGTTGTAGCACTTGTAGTGTAGACATAGCCTAAGGATCTACTTCAGTGAGTGTAATAGTTTGCTGCAGTGTTCTTAGTTTAAATTTCATATTCTTCCTCTTGCTGTCTCAGCGGGTTCTTCTGTTCACTGTTGTCCTGGTAGCTACCACCTTCACCCTGAGATGTAACAGTGTTTCAGAGTTTCTGAATGTTGTTTGTAAGACACTGGGATTCATTGTTGGGAAAGAAACTACCCTTCAATAGAAGGCGTGGCCAAACCAGGCTCTGTTGCAGTTGAATTGTGGCTTGTGGAGCCCCCCCACTCTTCACCATTCTCCGCCTACCAGATGTGGGGAGCTTCTGTCCTGTGGTGCGGGTAGGGGCTTCATCAGGAGCAGGGAGCACCTCATGAGGCAGAAGCCTCAACTCTGGCAGGCACATGCTATGGCTCTCAAACTTCTGAAAATTATCGTATGCGGCTCGGAGGGCCAATAAGTTTGGTCACCTCTGTCATATACTGTAAAAGAACTGTGTAACTAGTAACATTTTTCACATACATAAAACTTTGTTATGTTAAATCTTATTTAGATAACCTTAACTTTACAGTACAGATGCTATCCATACCCTGATAGGTCAGTTCCTAATGCAATCTAATCACTAATGCATTCTGTACAGTAAGATGCAGGGCATGAATTGCCGCCCCCAATGGTAGAAAAATTCATTTTATTTTTTCCTAAATGACATGCCTTCAAGTTTTTGCTTTCTAGAACACCACCTCAGAACAAAGGCAAAACAGTTTGATTGGAAAGAGATAGGTATTTATAAAGTCCATGTTGGAATCACAGATTTCTGGTAAAATCTGAGGAGCCAGAGTTCACAGGTATCACTGTAATACACTTCCAGCTTTGATGCAAGGGAAGTTTTTGTTATGTGTCTTTTATGACAAGGAAAGACTCATCTAAATCAGATTTGTTTCACTGTAAAATTTTGGAGAATGACATTATTTCAAGAAAGAGAGGGGGAAATTTACGCTAATCTTTTTGTTTTGGAAAATTTCTCTCGTTGGCATTACCCTGTGATTAACTTACACCGGTGGTTCTCAAACTGTGGGTCGGGACCCCTTTGAATAGGGTCACCAGGGCTGACTTAGACTTGATGGGGCCCAGGACTGAAGCCAAAGCCCGAGGGCTTCGGCCCTGGGTGGCGGGGCTCAGGTTATAGGCCCCCTTGCCTGGGGCAGAAGCCCTTGAGCTTCAGGTTCCCCCCTCCCCCACCACCACCTAGGGCAGTGGGGTTCAGGAGGGCTCAGGCTTTGGTCCTCCGCTCCTGGGGTCATGAAGTACTTTTTGTTCTCAGAAGTGGGTCCTGGTGCAATGAAGTTTGAGAACCCCCGACTTACACCAAATTTTTTAAAGTCAAAAAGGAGCTTGATCCTGGTAAAGTGCATTTGTTTTGGGAATGGAGAATTTTAAAGTGAGGAATTCAATAACTAAGTTAAAGGAATACCATCAGTATGATTTTAAAACAAGCAAACAAACAAAAAAACTAAATATGTCGTCAATTTTCCAATAGAACACTGTTTAAGTAGTATGTACTGCAGCTTTACTTTCTTTTTTTTTAAATAGAGGTTTTTCTGCTGTGCTAGTGTTTTTTGGGAGGCTCATATGTGCAAGGCCCAAAAGCAACACATCATCAGTGGTCTCCGGTCTTTTTACACCCAAGATCACTTTTTGAATTTAAGAGCAACCCAGGCTCTACCCTGCCATTCCCTAAGCGCCGCCCTGCTCACTTCATCCTACCCCCCCACCCCCGTCGCTATCTCTCCCCCACCCTCACTCTTTTTCACCGGGCTGGGGCAGGGGTTTGGGAGGGGGTGCGGGCTCTGGGCTGGGGCAGAGGGGATCACAGTGTGGGAGGGGGCTCCGGGCTGAGCCTGGGGCAGGGGGTTTGGGTGCAGGAGAGGTTTAGGGGTGCAAGCTCTGGGAGGGAGTTTGGGTGCAGGTGGGAGCTCCGGGGGCATGCTGGACGTTTCTGGGAGTGGTGTGGGGCAACAGGCAGCCCCTCGCAGTCGACTGGGAGAATCTCCAGGATCGACCAGTTGATTTTGATTGACCGGTTGGTGACCACTGCCATACATGCTTGTCCCAACTCATCTTTCTGTACATACATCTTCTTTACCTTTTCAGTTTCATTTTAATCTTTGCAGCTGTTAGGAGTAAATTCACTCTCTTGTTGAACTTGGGGAAGTTCATGCAAATGAGCTTCTACCAGAATATTGCATGGGAGCGATACAGGTGACCATTAACGAGGCCCTCATTCTGCAGTCAGAGCCACACAGGAGCTCCGTGATGTCTGCACAGATCCAGTTGTAGGGTTAGGGACTATAACTGATTACATACAGTGTGTGGCAAATATACTAAGTAAATTAACTGGAAAATAAAAAGGGAGATTTTTTTTCTCCAGTCTTTTTGCTCTAATAATCTTGGATTGTTTGTAGCGAGGTGTAACTTTTTAATTACAAAGTGTAATTTTTGATGAAAGTGATTTTGTTTTTAAGGCTGACAGTGGCCCTTTAACGTCATAATCAGTAGAATAAAGAAAGTTGCCAGTATTAAAGAAGGTCCTGTGGCCGGTTTTGTTCAACATCTTTATTAATGATCCGGATGATGGGATTAACTTCACCCTCAGCAAGCTCGCAGATGACACTAAACTGGGGGGAGAGGTAGATATTCTGGAGGGTAGGGATAGGGTCCAGAGTGACTTAGACAAATTGGAGGATTGGTCCAAAAGAAATGTGATGAGGTTCAACAAGGACAAGTGCAGAGTCCTGCACTTAGGACAGAAGAATCCTATGCACCGCTACAGTCTGGGGACCGACTGGCTAAGCAGCAGTTCTGCAGAAAAGGACCTGGGGATTACAGTGGATGAGAAGCTGGATATGAGTCAGCAGTGTGCCCTTGTTGCCAAGAAGGCTAACGGCATATTGGGCTGCATTAGTAGGTGCATTGCCAGCAGATTGAGGGAAGTGATTATTCCCCTCCATTTGGCACTGGTGCGGTCACATCTGGAGTACTGCGTCCAGTTTTAGGCCCCCCACTACAGAAAGGATGTGGACAAATTGGAGAGAATCCAGCGGAGGGCAACGAAAATCATCAGGGGGTTGGGGCATATGACTTATGAGGAGAGGCTGAGGGAATTGGGCTTGTTTAGTCTGCAGAAGAGAAGAGTGAGGGGGGATTTATTGGCGGCCTTCAACTACCTGAACGGATTTCCAAAGAGGATGGAGCTCAGCTGTTCTCAGTGGTGGCAGATGACAGAACAAGGAGTAATGGTCTCAATTTGTATTGGGGGAGGTCTAGGTTGGATATTAGGAAACACTATTTCATTAGGAGGGTGGTGAAGCACTGGAATGGGTTACCTAGGGAGGTGGTGGAGTCTCCATCCTTAGGGGTTTCTAAGACCCGGCGTGACAGAGCCCTGGCTGGGATGATTTAGTTGGTGTTGGTCCTGCTTTGAGCAGGGGGTTGGACTAGATGACCTCCTGAGGTCTCTTCCAACCCTAATATTCTATGATAAGGAGCTATGACACCCTGCCTCCTTCAACAAAATCATAGGTGTTTATAGCAGAGCTGTTGGATTGGCTGAAAAACATAAAGTCTTTCTGTGTTTAGTCTTCTGCTTTAAACAACATGCTACACATTTTGCAATAAACCCCAAAAAGACTACCCAGTTGACATCCTGGAAGAGTGGGCAGGTTTCATAAAGATGGGCTCCATATTTACTACTTCTATAATCAAGTCTCCACATAATCCAAGATGCATCACTGGAAAACTCATTACCCAGTCCCCAAAAACAATCCTGACAGAGCAAAAAATGGGGTCTGCTGTACCTGATGCACACCTGATCAGGTGGAGGCTCTAGTCTCCTTCCTTTTGCTATTTGCTCCATACACAGCTGCACATTGAAGTTTGGGGGCCTGGGCTTAGTGCAAGAACTCCTCCCACTGCTTCCTCTTTACATGATAGGGTGAAGATGTGGGGGAATACAAAAGCTGACTCACAAGTGTTCATATGGTGCAAGAAATAAGTGCATGGTACAAACAGAGGTCTGGATATGTGTCGTGTTTGAACATGGTTCAGCTGTCCTTTTGCACCACATAGCCTGAAGCAGAAGTTTCAAAAGAAAGCCTCTCTCTAACCAGCCTCCCAAGTGATCCCCCTGAGATACTGCAGCACCCAGAGTTCTAGCAGAGAGCGGTAATAGTGAAGGAAACTAAGGCCCTGTCTACACTACCACTTATTTCGGCAAAACTTATGTCATTCAGGGATGTGAAAAAAATACCTCCTCCCTACCCCCGAGCAACATAGTTCTGCCAGCATAAGTGGTAGTGTGGACAGCGCTGTGTTGATGGGAGAGCTCTCTCCTGTTGGCATAGAGCGGCTACACAAGCAATCTTACAGAGGTGCAGCTGCATCGGTACAGCTGTGCCGTTGTAAGCTGGATAGTGTAGACATGGCCTAAAAAGAGCAAGAATGCTAAGGTGTGCTTCCTGTGCACCTTCCTTCATCTAATCTGAGAAGGATCTCAGCCTTTTTTGTGGACCATTCCTATGCAGGGCACACCCAGTCTTCCTCCTGAGGGCAGCAACAGAGCCAAATAATGGCAGGCAAACGGTAATGGTCAAACAGGTGGCATGAGACATGTCCCTTCCCTCTCCCAGACCTTTGCAGGGAGCAGTACCATTAAAGGATGTAGCAAAGCAGGTACCACCTGTATCAAGTCACTACTATTGACTGTAGCATGCCCCTACTAACTTTTTCTGCTGCCTTCACCAGTCCACCCTGATCTGGTGACCTTCAATAAATTCCTGAGGAAATCAGCATTCAAGATGGAGACACTCGCCATTGTAGCCATCAATAAAAGCAGCATTTACTATAGAATTTCCATAGATTTGAAGGGGGCATATCTGCACATCCCTATTATTCTATCTCACAGAAAATTTCTTTGCTGCCATCCATAGGTGAAGCACTTCCAATAGAAGTAGTTGTCTTTTGAGTTAGTCAGAGCATTTACAAAAGTGCTGGGCGACTTAGTGGCATCACTCTGACAGGAAGGGAGCTATTTCTATTGCTTCCTGTAGGACCTGGCTGTTTGGAACTCCTAGATGCTATAATCATACGATCATAGACTGGCACCCCATTGAGTTAGGCACTGTACAAAACAGAACAAAAAGACAGTCTCTGCCTATAAGCCCTTACAGTCTGAGTCAAGGATCTCAAACTCAAATCCTCATGAGGGCCACATGAGGACTAGTACATTGGCCCGAGGGCCGCATCACTGACCCACCCCCCAAGCTGCCCCCCGGCCCTGCCCCCACTCCACCCCTTCCATGAGGCCCCCTCCCCTGCCCCACCTCTTCCCCATCCCTATTCCAAGCCCTTCCCCAAATCCCTGCCCCTGCCCCGCTTCTTCTCCGCCTCCTCCCCTGAGCACGCAGCACCCTGCTCCTCCCCTGTCCCTCCTGGAAAGTGCTAAGGGAAGAGCCTGGAGGTAGGCAGAGGAGCAGGGATGCGGCGCGCTGGGGGGGCGGGGAGCTTGGCGGCTGCAGGAAATAACCGGGGGGAGGGGGAGCGCGGGGAGCTTGGTGGGCCACATGCGGTCTGCATGTTTGAGACCCCTGGTATAAGTAGTGATCAGCTCTTTCCAGAGGGGAAAAAAACAGTAACAGACACTTGCCATTTCAAATTCTGGAAGAACACAGATTTGTCATAGCTAGGGCCCTACCAAATTCAGGGTCTATTCTGGTCAATTTCACAGCTATAGGATTTAAAAATTAGTCAGTTTCATGTTTTCAAATGTTTACATCTGAAATTTCATGGTGTTGTAACCATGGGTGTCCTGACCCAAAAGGGAGTTGTGGAAGGAGGGTCGCAAAGCTGTTGTAGCGGGATTCCCACCCTCGCTTTTGTGTTGCCTTCAGAACTTCCTGCAACTGCAGGAGGTTCCCTGAGATGGAGAGGTGTCTGATCTCCCCTGTGCTGCTGGGAGCGCTCCAGCTGTGGACTCCTAGCTGCTAGTCCCGCCCGGGCTGGGGAGGGATAGGAGTAGCAGCTAGGAATCCCCAGTTGGGGTGCTCCCAGAAACATGGGGGAGGTCAGACATACCTCCATGAATCTCCTGTGGCTACAGGAAGCTCTGGGGCTGCTGCCCAGCTGCGGAACTTCCTGCAGCAGGGGGAGGTACACGGAAGTGGGTCTGACCTCCCCAAGAGAGTGGCTGCACAGGGGAAGACCTCCCCAGCCCAGAGACTAACAGCTGGAGCCCAAGAGCCCCTGGCTGGAGTGCCTCCAGCCCTGCACTTCTGCCTCTCCTCCAATAGCTAGATTTCATGGGGGAGGGCTTATTTCCTGGTCCATGACACATTTTTCATGGCTATGAATTTGGTAGGGCCCTCATCATAGGCAACTGATCATGAAAAAAGCCAGTCAATGCCAGTATAAATCAGTCATGTACTGTGGTTTCATAGACACTGTCAAACACAAAGTCCTCATGTCACAAGAGACATGAGAAGCTAAGAACTATATACTGGAATTTGAGACCATCAGTCTGTTCATGTGCTGCCTCAGGATTATGAACTCTCATGTAGATACTGTATGCCAGATGATGCATAAACTGTACAATTTCTGCAAGACATAGTGGCTTATATTTTCAAGAGTGATTAGTGGGTTTGGTTGCCTAATTTGAGACCACTTATAGTAGTCTGATTTTCAGAGGGTGGGTGCTGAACATTGCTGAAATTCAGGCCCATTTAAAGTGTCTCAAGGTGTATACTCAAACTGGGGCACCCAGAATCCTTAGTCACTTCTGAAAATGTAGGTCATTGTCTGAAATGGTGTCAAAGTCAAAATCTCAGATTGTAGACAGGCCCTTGAAAAGACAGAACTGGACACTTCCAATCTTAGAACTGGACACTTAAGCAATGCCAACCTAGTGGGGTGTGGTACACACTTCAAGAGAGACTCAATACAGGGAACGTGAGTAAGAAAGGAAAACAGAAACAGCATCAACTAGCTGAAGCTTTTGTTATGCCATTAGCACACTGCCATCTAAAATGTGGCCTAGTGGATATAGCACTGGACTAGAACTCAGGAGACCTGGATTCTATTTCTGGCTCTGCTACTGGCCTGCTGGGTACTTGACCCTTAGGCAAATCACTTTGCCTCTTTATGCCTCAGTTTCCCCATCTTTAAAATGGGGGTGATGATACTGCTCTCCTTTGTAAAGTGCTTTTAGATCTGCTGAGAAGCGCTATATAAGGAATAGGTTATTGTATGATTATATTATGACAGATGCCAGTCCAGGCGTATTGCATATAAAGTCAATAGTACTACTTGTGAGTAAAATGTAAGCATGTGCTTAAATGTTTGCAGGACAAGGCCCTTTGCTGAAAATGCCACGTAGGTCTAGCATATCTTAGGATAGTATATACATTTATTTTAAAATTGTTGAAGTTGAATTTTGAATGAAACCGAAAAGCAAACCGATCTAGCTTGTTACACACTGTTGTTGCACAGCAGTTTATTTTTTTTCCCTTTTGTAGCTGGAGGTAAAATGTTCAATAGGCTGATATTTCTGTAGAGTTCCTTTCATTTATCTTGCTCTCACTTGCAGTCATCATAGGTGATTTGAGGTACTTTTTAGCCTTATACTGCAGCTTAGACTAATTAAACATTCTTAGTGGTGATGGTACTTGTCAAAAGTGGTATATTTACCTTTGTGGACTTTGAAATATTTCATCTCTAATTAGCTGTTTCCATTGATAATGTACATTGTCAAGTGTACTTTTAATAAAGATGAGGCATAGTGGCAGATGGGAGATCAGTCATCACAAGGTAATCAGTGATACTAAATATATCTGCAGAGGTCTCTTAAATCTGTGTTTAATATTTATATGACAGTAGCACCAAAGGACCACAGATGTAATTCCGAGTCCATTGTATTAGGGGCTATAAAGACACTGCCCTTGCCCCAGAGAGCTTACATCCTAAGAAGACAAGTGACGTTTGAAGAGGGGGAGTGTGGAAGGACAGGATTACAGTCACATATGTACAATTTTTATTTACATTAGGCATTTTAAAAATAGAAACTCATTTAACACCATCTGCTTTCTACGTCATTAATTGGCTACATATAAACTGAATTAATGTAACCATTAAGTCTAGAAAAAAAATTGGAAACCATAGAACTTTTAAACCCCTCCATCAATCACCTTTTATTATTTGCATGGTATCTGAATTGGATCTAGGTGTGAAGCTGATTTTACTAACCTTTTGCGCTGAAATATGTGTAGCAGTTTCCTATGAACATCACACCTGCTGTGACTGGAAGTGCACCCAATGTAAGCAATCCCCTACTTAATCTGATCATTGAGTAGTGAATCAAAGTGTGAATTTAAATGGTTAGTACAACATTAGTCCTTTCAGCTTTTGAGTCCCAATTTTTGAGAGTAACTATTTTCTTCTAATATCATTGTGAGCAGTGGATGAACAAGCAGGCATCGAAAAGAAAGAAGTCACACTTCTTAACTATTATGTCACTGCAGACTCTATGATGTCAGTATGCTGAATTGGGCCCCAGTCTTGCAGATATTTACAGATGTGAGTAACTTTTCCCATAAAAGCCTTTGTAGGATCCAGGGCCTAACATTGTAAGAGTTATTTTTCCAACAAGGGGACATGGGAGTTTAAAAAACAAAAACAAATTAAGTATCCTCATGCAGGACCAAGTTTTTGAGGTGGGTGGTTATTGTCTACCAGATAGTTTGCAAGCACTTGTAACCTTTATAAAACTGCCTTTTGAAGTGCAGGCCACTTTCCTTTTCTGAAAGATAGAACTCCTCTTATATTTTCCACCTTCATGGAGAAAAGCATCATCTTCAGTTTAAAAAGTCTGGGTGTATATATTTTGTTGGCTAGATCTGAAGAGGTAAGTCACTATTTTCACCCTGTGGTGTTGAAGACAACTTGCTTCCTTCTCTTTTGGTATGTGTACAGTGCAGCTAGATGCCTGTGGCTAGCCTGTGCCAGCTGACTCGGGCTGTTTAATTGTGGCATAGATGTCTGTACAGTCGGAGGGTCTTAGATCCCAGGCTACAGCGCAAGCGCAAGCCCAAACAGTTACACTGCAGCTAACCAGCCCCTTAGCCCAAGCCAGCTGGCACAGGCCAGCCCTGGGTGTCTTAACTGCAATGTAGACAACCCATTTGACTCCAAAACCTGATTCTAGGTTAGGGTAGTAATTGGTTCCTTCTTAGTTACTATGTTCTCCGTTTTTCATTATGACAGCTTTGCTGTATATTCAACACTTAAGGCTGAGAGAGATTTTCTGTTTTTAACTTAAGGCAAAATACTTTATTAAGCTATTTTCTGTCATATAACCTGGTTAATGTACAGAATATGCAAGATCATTTACTATGAGCAAATTTCTCTAATCTGTGCTGATGACATTAAGAAAATAGTCTGTCAATAGTGAAATCCCTTGTACCACTTCATACCTTCATTTTGAAGCGCAAGAGGAGAGTATTCTTTTTTTTAAAATTCCATTTTAAGAAAGTAAATGGGAATTGTAAAAGGCCCTTTGATGATATTTAGCTTCAACTGCACTGTCTGAGGGGTCTCAAAGTACTGTACAGATGTTAATGAATGTGAATCTTCACAATATCTATGTGAATGGCTAATATTCCTCTTTTAAAATGGGGAAGCTGACTAGAGTGGAGGCTAAAACTTGATTATTGTAAACCCATATACAGTATCCCTGAGCAGTGTGAGGGGCAACATGAAATTGACATAATTCTTGATGGTTTTACTGCTGTTGGTGTACTGCACAGATGTAGTGAGACTGTCTAGAATTAGAGAGACAAGGTGGGTGAGGTAATGTCATTGGATTGGTGAAAGACAAGCTTTCAAGTTACACAGAGCCCTTCTTCAGATCACAAGAGCTCTGTGTAACTCAGAAGTTTGTCTGTTTCTCCAACAGAAGTTGGTCTAGTAAAAGATAGACAGAGTGGGTGAAGTACTCTAATATCCTGGGACTAAGACAGGTACAACAGCACTGCAAACATTGTCTAGAATTGGATTAGTTTTGGGCTTTGTTGGTTGGCAAACCTGTGTAGCAGAGGAACTGAAGCTCTCTATAGACTCAGGAAGAAGACAATGCTTGGATTTATTGGTCTGTTTCCATGGGCTTTCTTTGCAACTGTAGGGACTATAATTATATCTGTATAATGTCTTCACTTTTGCAGTAATTGCTTGCTTTGGACCTTATGCTCACCAAGGAAGCTGTGTACTTGCCAGTGGAGAAGGGATTTTAAATCCTTTTGATAAACAATGGACTGTGAATTTGGGGTGGATATCATGGCTGCTATTTTGACACCATCAGCTCAGGATTAAACAAAGACTGTGAATGGCTAGCCAACTACAAAAGCAGTTTCTCCTCCCTTGGTGTTCACACCTCCACTACTAGAAGAGGGCCTCATCCTCCCTGATTGAACTAACCTCGTTATCTAGACTGATTCTTGCCTGCATATTTATACCTGCCTCTGAAAATTTCCACTACATGCATCTGACAAAGTGGGTATTCACCCACGAAAGCTTATGCTCCAATAAGTCTGTTAGTCTATAAGGTGCCACAGGACTCTCTGTCGCTTTTTATCATGGCTGCTGTTACTGAGGAAACTTAATATGCAGATTCAGGTAGCTCTTCTGTGAAGAATAAGCAGGCAGTTTAAGGTTAATTTGCTCTCAACCGTTGCTGAGAGGTCGCTTCTGCTCTCAGAATCTTCTAGTGAGTGGGATGAATACATCACATAAAAACTCAGTTGTCCTCTGAGAGTGACAGGTAAATCAAGTTTCATGTATGCATTCATGGGCTACCAAATGTTTGTCTTTTCAGAACTCCAGGCCAGACATTGTAGTAAAATAGTCTGAGGGTTTGGATCCTAGATAAGAAAAAAGTGAGCCTGTTTCAAATTGCATTTTTCATTTTTGCAACTTTGTATATAATACTGTAAAAGTGATATGGTAAGTGAACGGATATCTATGTTCTCCCTACGTGGTAGAAATGGCCTTATTTTAAAATAGCTTGTTTTAATATAAGGAAGGCAAGGGAAAGGAGAGGTTAGAGTTCAAGGTTACCACTTTAAAAGCACACTATTCAGTATTCAAGAGGAATCCGGGAAGCCTACTAGTAGCCCTGCAGATTTAAAATAAGGGTCAGTTTGATGGCAGCAAAAAGTTATATTATTTTACTCTAATAATCCGCCAAGTTGTATTGCATAGTTTACTGATTGGATAGGGATAAAGGATCATTACAGACCTTTTTATTTTCACCAGATTTCACAGTTGTAACCACTGAAAGATATTCTTTGTTAAATTTAGAGTTTCTTCAAAGACCATCATGTTTTCTGACTCTCATTTAGTTTGCTTTTGAGAGAGCAGTATTTCTGAGGAACTTTTGTACTTCTGCACAGACTCATCAGGGAGGATTTCCTACTGAAGCTCATTGGCTGGTGGACTTCTCAAAGGAGGCATTCAAGAATGTGGCGTTCCTTGTTTTTGCCATACTTTTCACTAATACAAAGGCCAGACCATTCAAGCTCCCCTGATTTTTCCCAGCTCTGTCATTCTGTGACTACTGCCTTTTTACTACTCACTCAAAATGTGTCTATTGGTTATTTGAAGTTGATGTATTATCTTGTTCAGAAAAGAGCACTGAGTGATTGTTTGGTCCTCTTTCCAAGTTGCCTGGCTTGGATGCCACACTGATAGTTTCTTTAGGAACAGCTAAGCTCTATAAGCCTGGTTAGTGAAAGATAGGGTTACCATATTTAAAAAATAAAAAAAGAGGACACTCCACAGGGCCCTGGCCCCACCCCAACTCCGCCCATTCCCCACCCCTTCCCCAAAATCCCCGCCCTAACTCCCCCTCCTCCCTCCCAGCCACGTGAAAAGGGCTGCCCAAGCGCTGCCGGCTTCACGGTTTGCCAGGCAGCCCCCAGACCCTGCGCCCCTGGCCGGCGCTTCCCCAGCGCAGCTGGAGCCCGGGAGGGGAAGCACCCAGCCGGGGGTGCAGGGTCTGGAGGCTGCCCGGCAAACCATGAAGTCGGTTGCGCTTGGGCTTCGGGCAGCCCCCATGCCTCCAGACCCTGCACCCCCGGACGGGCACTTCCCCTCCCGGGCTCCGGCTGCTGTGCTCCTCCCCTGACTCTTCGGCTCTGTTTAAGAGCCGAGCTGCCCGAGCGCTACCGGCTTCGGACCCCAGCCGCCGGCCGGGCACTTCCCCTCCCGGGCTCCAGCTGCTCTGCTCCGGCGGCGCAGGGTCCAGAGGCATGGGGGCTGCCCGAAGCTGGAACGCTCGGGCAGCTCGGCTCTTAAACAGAGCCGAAGAGTCAGGGGAGGAGCAGAGCAGCCGCGGGAGGGGAAGTGCCCGGCCGGTATTTTCCCGGACATGTTCGGCTTTTTGGCAATTCCCCCCAGACGGGAGTTTGATTACCAAAAAGCCGGACATGTCCGGGAAAAAATGGACGTATGGTAACCCTAGAAAGACCTATGGTCTTGCATGAGAGGCAAAACATGCAACTCTCAACTATTGTTTCTTTTCCTCACTTTCTCTGATTCCAGTTAAAAAAATGGTATTGCATAAAATAGCGATACTGGTACCATAATGTGGAGGAGGATATTCCTGCAGTCCTTTCCTTGTTGGAACTCTGCCCCTGCTTCTCATGTTACATACCTTTTGTACAGTTGTTTTTAAAGGAATCTATAATTTGAAGAGTAAAGTAAGGACTTCACTTGATTGATAAGGATCTGATATTTGCTGAAAACAGGGTTATAATAAGCAAGCTAATTTAATTTGTCACTTATCTCTGGCTCATGTTGAAATAGATCTTATTCAAATTATCTGTCTTGAACTATATTAGCAGAATCACAGCTTGGTTGCCAATATAGGACAGAAATATTATGGTCAGAGGACCTTTGTGTGTTACCTTGTCAGTTCTTACAACCAGAGTTTGGTGGGAAAGTTTAGGAGTACCAGGTATTGGTGATTTGATAGTAGGTACACTTTCCTGTAAGTTGGTAGTGAACCAAAGACTCACCATGCTGTCAGAAAATATTCACTGCTGCTTCAAGTGCCATCTTTCGGAGGAGATGTATACCCACTCACTTGCGGTTAATCCCATGATCCTGAACAGTTTGTATTGTTGCTGTATGCTGTTAATGCATTATTGTTTTACCTTACAGGTGACTGTTTCAGTAATGAATGATACATTCTCTGTATAGCTTGTGCAGCCAATGGCATTTCTAATGTGGTAAGGACCCTCCATGTAAAAGGCGGGGAAAAATACTTATTTTTGTCCTGATGTGAACAATGTTCACAATGGTTTGCTTTGCTTTGAGAATTATATTGTCTCTTCCCCCTCTGCTCACAGCCACAGTCATTTGCACTGCAAGCCCTTTTACTGTCTCATTCCACTTTCTTTTGCTGTCTCACAGCTTCTATATGGACCAGATGTGGCAACTTTGTTATACGTTTCACAGCTGGAAGCATTTATTTTTGGAAGGAATTTTAAATTGTCAGTCTTCTTGGCTGCTAGTAACATAATTATAAATCTTCCTTATTAAATCCTGTTACATCATTGCATTCTCTAGTCTCCTCTTTCATTACAATACAACATCAGAGCATGAGGTTTTGTTGCTGGAACCTGTGGTCCTTAAGCCTCTGAGGGGTATCTGTTGAACATCCAACTGTTTAGCATTGGACCTTGGATTGAGGATTACAAAAAATAGCATTTCCATCTTTACATCATTTTCCCCCTCCTTTTTTCAGTTCGGTGATGCAGTTTTTTCTAGTGCTTTTGATCCATGCCCTCTTTGCTATTTGAGGGCTGATCCTAATCACCTAGAACTTGAATTCAAAGCTGGATAACAAAAGCTCAGTTGGCTTTAGAACCATGAGCAAGATTTTCTAGATTTGTAATACTTGGAAGTAATATTTTGGTCATCTAGTCCATCTCTCCTGCTAATAATCCTATACTTTGGATCAATGGTACTATATATAGAAATGAAATGGATTGCATATTCTATTATACACACAAAAATACATTAAAAGCACGTTATGGTTGCAAAATAAGCACTCAAAAATTAGGAAATGCCAAAATTAATATCTTCACAGGCATCAATGTGCACAATTTTAGATCAGCCCCATTGTAATGTCCCTCCTGCTAATATAATAATACTGCTATTATATTGTACTGCTATGAATATATTTCATATTATTCTCTATGCCATACCTTAAGGATCCTAACATCTTGTTTTTTCCTCCCTCCCCCCCCAAACACTTAGCAGAAATCTTCATGTCCTGATGCACCACAATGACTTCTTCCAGACTTTTTTTTTTTTTTTAAGTGTGTTGCAGCCCTGCCTGATTGTGTTCTTTGCTTTGCCTCAGCATTTTAAAGTAGATTAAAAACATTATAAAGAGTGAAGGTTTGCCCTGGTGTCCTGGCCAAACTTTCTCTGCCTTCTCCCCTCCCTAGTTGTTAACAAGCAATATACCATGCTGTCATCACCCTCAAATGTGGCTATATATCAGGATTATAGGTCCCAATAGTTCTGCAGTTGCATCTGCATGAGTGGACCTTAACATCCCTTGTGCAGAGCCTCATTGTAATCAATTAGGCTCTTCTCAGGCTCATGGGTTCACCTGTGTGGATCCAAATGGGGCTATAGTGAAGTGTTTTGAGACCCTTTGGGCTGAAATGTGCTACATAATTGCAAGAGGTTGTTACTGAGAATGCAAAAGCAAATCAGTTTTTGTTAGGATTAATTTCACTAGGCTCAGTTTTAACTAATTGCTAAATCATATTATAGAGTGAATGTCAGTTTGCTTTATGCTTAATGCTGTTTAAAAATAAATAGAACCTCTGTTTTTGGTAATCAAATAGAGATCAAACTGACTTTTTTCCCTTTTATTCTTTTTAGGTTAGTTGAAGGTTAATTGCTTTCTTAGTATATTACTCTAAATCCATGAATTTTTATAAAGCAAGCAAGTTTGTGTGTAAAGATATGCACTCATTACATGTATTGCTGACCTAGGGCTAGAATCTATTCTATTCTAGATGTTAATGGAGAATTCTGTTATAGTACCTGCATGAATCCTGCTGCATTAGGTCAACAATATCAATTATTTAAAAATTCTACTTAGGATCCCTTTTCTAATTGTATTTGGATTTTAATGATCAATATGACTTTAACACTCTTTACACTTATAAAATTTTCTGGTTTATGTGTGAACTATAAATATAGAGAAGTTGTATTAATGTGGAATTGTTTGAGGAGAGCATGTGCTATAAAGTGAGTATTAAAAAACTAGCAATACTTATGACTCTTGGTGTGTAAGGTTTCTAAAAATCAAATTGGAAGATAATTATTTGGATATTCTGTATCTCGCATAACAATATTTCCCACAGTGCAACTATAGTATGATCAGACTAAACAATTCCATCTGGCTTCTTTCTGCACAAGCCCCAAATTACATTTTTTTTTCCCACTGAAAGAAGTATCATTGCTTGCAAAGAACACTGAAATCAATGGAGATTTAGGAGTATATTCTACCTGACTCTTGGAAGGGGACAGTCTATAGGCATAGGCAAGTGCTCCATAGCTCGCTGTGCCTCACATACAGGGAGTTTGGTTTAGTTTTTTAGATGGACCAGGGTAGAGTAAGTATGAGACCAATGGATTGTTTTAATAGCTGATTTGTGGGCCAATACCCACCTCTTCATTGGAATGCGTTATCTATGCGAGCTACTGCAGCTCTGAAGTTGTAGGAGTTCGTGCAGAGCAGCTCTAGCACTACTTCCGGCATAACTACGGTGTATACGATGTGGACTTTTCACACTCCTGAGTGACGTAATTATACTGATATAGGTCTGCAGTGCGGACCAGATCCAAGTATGTCTAGTGGAAGTTTTCCAGTTCCAGGAACAGTATTTTAATCTGTTTTTATTGATAGTTAGCCTGAACTCCTTCAGTGTACTTTGTCCTGTATTCACCTGGGTGAGGGAGAAAGATATTAATATCTACTTCTGTATTTCTTAGCTCTTAAAGAGATATATTGTAATAAACTTCCCAGGTTCTTTGTGTATTAAGTATTTAACCCCACTGTACAGAACATAAGAGCTGAATGGTACATTTGAACACTCACTGAAATTTGAAAAGATAAGTCTCTTAATGACATCTTCTTTTGTATGTAGGCTGAATTCTGTATGTTCAAGACTATTCTAACGGCATTCATGTAGGCTTAAGATTCATCTGTCTAGTCAGTGTCTTGCAATATTTTGTTTTCCCTACTGTTAATGTAGGTGTTCTCTATCTTTCTTTAAAAAGCATACTGACTGATTTAAGATATTGAAATATAAATACAGTATTTATAGCCACTCTGGGTTTGATAGGGCATAGAACCCAACTTCAGCAAAATAAAATCTTAGAGCCTTTATAAAAAAAAAAGGCTTATTTTTAGCTATTTTCTTCATTATCTGTCAATCCAATCAGAAAAAGTTGCTTATGTAATGCTTCCCATGGTTAATTTTTGAGGTATTTAGAGCAACTCTGTATTGGTAAAATCCTATGACTACAGCTACTTATGGTATGTCTACACTACATTGGCTAGGGCACTGCTGTAGTGCTGTAGCACCATAGTGTAGACACTTCCTATATTGACAGAAGGGTTTTTTCCATTGGTGTATTTAATCTACCTCTCTGAGAGAGGATAGCTAGATCAACAGAAGAATTCTTCCATCTACCTATCTTCATCTACAGTGGGGGCTAGGTCAACCTAACTATGCTGCACAGGCCACAAAATTACATTCCCTGAGCAGTGAAGCTATGTCAAATCTAATTTTTCATTGTAGGCCAGTCTTTAGATCTAGATCTCAAAGGCCCTGCTCCTGCTGCTGGGATTACTAAACTGTGGGTATGACATCTCTACAATTGATTTTCTGGAATCTCTGCTTTACCTTCTAGACCAGTGGTTTTCAAGCTTTTTTTCTGGCAACCCAGTTGAAGAAAATTGTTGATGCCTGCGATCCATCGGAGCTGGGGGCTGAGGGGCTTGGGAGGGGCTCAGGGCTGGGACAGAGGGTTGGGGTGCAGGAGCGAGGGCTGCGGATGGGAATGAGGGGGTTCAGGGTGTGGGAGGGAGTTTTGGATTGGGGCAGGGGGTTCGGGTGCAGGAAGGGGTCAGGGCTCTGGGCTGGGGGTGCAGGCTCTGGGCTGGGGCCAGGGATAAGGGGTTTAGGGTTCAGGAGGGGGCTTTGGGCTTGGGGAGGCCAGGGGTGCAGGGTTAGGGACAAGGGGTTTGGGGTGCAGGAAGGGGCTCCAGGTTTGGGGGGCTCAGGACTGGGGTAGGAGATTGGGGTGTGGGGTTGGAATGCAGCAGAGGGTCAGGGCTCTGGGCTGGGGGTGCAGGCTCTGGGGTGGGGCCAGGGATGAGGGGTTTGGGTTGCAGGAAGGGGCTCCGGGTTGGGGGGGGGGCTCAGGGATCTGGGCTGGGGGTGAAGGCTTTGGGGTGGAGCCAGGGATGTGGGGTTTGGGTTGCAGGAAGGGCCTTCAGGTTTGGGGGGGGGGTCAGGGTTCTGGGCTGGGGGTGAAGGCTTTGGGGTGGGGCCAGGGATGAGGGGTTGGGGTACAGGAAGGGGCTCTGGGTTTGGGGGGGCTCAGTGCTGGGGCAGGGGATTGGGGCACAGGGTTACCTCAGGCGGCTCCCGGTCAGTGGCTCAGTGTGGGTGCTAAGGCAGGCTTCCTGCCTGTCCTCGCACCGCGGACTGCACTGTGCCTCGGAAGTGGCCAGCAGCAGGTCCAGCTCCTATGTGGTTCTCGCCCGCAGGCACTGCCCAAACCGACCAATGGGAGCTTGGAGTTGGTGCTCAGGGCAGGGGCTGTGCACGGAGCCCAGTGGCCCCCCTGCCTAGGAGCCGGATCTGCTGCTGGACGCTTCCGGGGCACCGCGCAGTGTCAGAACAGTAGGGACTAGCCTGCCTTAGCCGGGCAGCATCGCAAATGGGACTTTTAACCGCCCCGTTGGCGGTGCTGACCAGAGCCACCGCAACCCAGTGTCTTACATTCCGTGACCCAGTACTGGGTCATGACCCGCAGTTTGAAAACCACTGTTCTGTAGCATAATAGTTCAGTTTCAGTGATCCCTTTCACGAGTTTGTTTAAATTTATTAAACCTTGGTCACTGACATCAGTTCCTCTTTTCTTCAGTTAAACTTTTGTAAGAAAGCACTGAAACTGTTATAACAGTTTATTGAAACTGAAACTGTTATAACAATTTATTGTCTACATATTTTTGAGAGCTAGAGTATATGGCACAGATATTACTGTGTTTACGGCTGCTTATCTTTACAGCTAATGAGTTTTAAGTTATTCTAAATACAAGTTTCTAGACGTGTGAAATGCCTGAGAGGTAGGTAATAGCTGCATTGCAGATTTAAGTACACATCTGCAGCTGTGTAACAGAGAGAACGAGAGAGAGAAAGGACTTTTAGTATGCCAGAGAATTTGAATATATTGGTAAAGTACAGTAGTAAATCTATAGTTAAATCTATTTAGTTCAATATTCCTTTTTTGTTCTTTATACAGGAGCCCTTACCAAAGTAAAGGAGAGTAAGCGGCATGTGGAAGAAGGGAAGATGGAGGTCCAGAAGGCTGATGGTATTCAAGATCGCTGTAACATTATTTCTTTTGCCACCTTGGCAGAAATTCATCATTTCCACCAAATTCGAGTGAGGGACTTTAAGTCACAAATGCAACATTTCTTAAAACAGCAAATACTTTTTTTCCAAAAAGTGACGCAAAAGTTAGAAGAAGCTCTTCACAAATATGACAGTGTTTAATCTCCTAACTTAGAATTGTGGACTGTTCAGAGTATGAGAGGGATTTAAGCAGCAGAGTAAAAATCACTGTTATGGAGGAACTGTTGCCAACTGTTGGTGGTACAAGAATGGTTTTGTGTTCATCTGGAGTCCCAGCTGAATCTCTAATTAAGTAAGAAGGAAATGGTTAATATGGCTATGTAATAGAAACAGTACCACACATTGTAACTAAATTATACTGTTTATGCCTACACTACCATTGTAACTTTTTTGAAATAATGATTATACTATTTGCCTTATTGCTTTTTGAAGTATGATATTTTAGTGCATACTTTGTAGACCTCAAAAACCTTTTGGGTCTTTAAGCTGGCTAGATAAAAGCCTGCTTCAGATGCCTTTTTATTCTCCTAGATTTGGATTTCCTAAATTCAACCAATTCTCTGTTTACAAACGCCTACTAGAGCAGCTATGCGACTTTGTGCCTTTAGACTTTTCCTTTTCTAGTAAGCCACATTTTTATGACTGAATGAAGGGTTGGTGCCTGTGACAGGAATGGATTATGAAATCTCATATTGACTGAAATAATCAGCTGCCACCATCTAATTGGCACAGCAAGTATTGTCCTGTGATAAATGTTGGCTCAAAAAGCAGGATTTAAAATCAATTCACACTTTCTTAGAATTGAAAATGAAGACTATTTATTACATTTGCCAGAACCTTAAACATACAAGTGAAGAGTACAGCACCACTGTATTCCCTTTCTTACCATGATTACATAGTGAGGGGTTTTATGTTAGAATACATTATTGTGAGGAGAGACTTGGAGAACTAATCTAATAGAAGCAGAGGAATGAAATGTGTCAAGGGACCCTGTATACAGGCGAAGTGACTAACACTTGTTTGTGTACTTGATAGCTGGAGATAATTGCTCATTGTTTGGCTATTGGTTCAGTGTAAATTCAAATACAGACCTACATGGTCAATTGAGACTCCACTGTGATTCACTGGTTTACTAGGTCACAAATTTTCAGGGATGTTCAATGGTATAAATGGTTTGAAAGCAGTCTTGGCTGAACTGACTAGGAAACAGGAAGCATTTCTTATATTTATAACACCCAGTTAGAACTTAACTAAACTATTGTCTTGCTTTTTTGTATATGGATTTTTGCAAAGTTGATTGTGTGTGTATACACACAAACAGTGTCTCAAAATAACAGTTATCTGATCTTAACCAAGGAAATCAGTCTAAACTTTATCCTTAACCTACCAGTTCACTTTCTGAAGGTCACTACGAGAAAGTTTGTCTCCTTCCTATAAACAAGAACCAAGGAAACTGAATTTAATTTACACACACACACACACACACACACACACACACACACAAAGAGCTAGCTTAAAACAAACAAAAGCCAGGAAACTAGGCAGTTGGGATATCGTTCAGATGGCGTACAAAATATTAACCACCTATACCTTAGAAATCCAGCAGTTATCTGACTGGATCGTGCCAACTGTAATAGGTTAAAAACCCCACTGCTGTTAGATGGAGGAAAAAAAAAAAAAAAAAAAAGCAAGCAGCCACATTTTCACAAGATTTTTGGATTGCCCTGCGCTGATGGTTAGTCAACAAAGCTATTTCAGGAAGAGGTTTGCTGACAGCAGTGATACTGATAAACAAAGAAAAAAACAACACTTTGTTAAAATAAAAGGACAACCAATAAGGAAAGAAACTGTTTACAAGAGAATTGCAAACAATGTTGAGGAAATAAAAGTACTTGACATTGTCATAATGCTGACTCACCATCCTTAACCTTCCTCATAGTACCTCATTGTAGGGGTAGTGGTCTCCGAACAATAGCTGATCTTATTCCCAGATATGGTTTACTACATACTTAAGAGAGTGATGGGTTAGGTTTGGAGTTTCAGCTTGTGCTTGGTTAAGCCAGATACTGTTTTAATAAATATTTATGTGGTAATTATATGAGGCTGTAATCAAATTCATTCAGCTTGAGCAGTTAAAAGACTTCAGAAAATTACCTTGATCCAATTAAAGATTTTAGGAACTTAACAGTACTGAAATGTTCATATCCAAGAGAAAATGAAGCTGTTATGTTATATACAGTACAACATTATCAGAATGGTACAGTTTCCACAAATAAACTGTCATGCCCTTCCTCTCATTCTCAGTTTTGTTTTGTTTTTTCAGAGGGGGACATTTTTAAATAAGACTGAACTAAATCCTGGATCTGAATCTCTTCAGACTTTGGAATGATTCAAATCCAGGTCCAAACTTTGCGATTTTGGCCCATTTTTGTGGTAAATCTTTTGTAACTTTTTAGTTGGTCTTAGGTGAGAAAAAAGGTTGCTTGAATATCTTGGTTGACTAAAGTCAGTGAGATGCTTTTTTTTTTTTTGGTTAAGTACCCTTACATTGGAAAAAGGGAAACGAGAATACACTTAATTTTACTTATCATGAGGAGTCCAAACTCAGTTTAATTTAAAATACCCTCTTGGTAAAGAAGTAACATACTGAATAACTGTCAATGAATCTCTGAACACTGAAGGATGTGGTCCAAGGCCCAAATGTATTCAAGATGGAGCTATATTCTTTGGTAGGGTCCCTGGATTCTGTGCACTTTGGTGCAGCAAACTGAAAATCTTGCAGCAGCTTTTTTAAATTAAAAATAATTGAATTAAATATGGAATAGAACAAACCAGGACAGGAGCCTCTGTTTAATGTTAAATTCCAGTTGTTGTACAGTGTCTCTGCTTTTTCAGTTTTTAATGTGTCAGATATTTTTATCAACAATACATAACTATTGTAGAATTTTATGCTGGGGGGTTTGGCAGTTGGATAGGGGACAAATAGGGCTTTTGGCTTCTATGAAGGTGTTGGGGGATGTAGTGTTTGTGGATAGGTGTGAGTGCTATGTATCCGTTCAGAAATTACCAGCAGTGAAATGTTGAACATTGTTGCCATTTTAATTGTCATCTTTAGGAGTTAATGACCAGTTAAAACAAGTAGGGCAATTTAAACCTCAGGGATGCTTGCAAATTCAAGACAACCTCTTCAGTTTATATTCTCTGCACATTTTTAGTTTCTTTACAACCTTTAGGGTCGTACAGGGCAATATGTTTGACAGACTTAGGAGTGTTGCACAATCCAGCCTGCAGAGACCCATAGGAAAGCACTTGATGACAATACTTCAGATAAGCATTTAAACCTAGAGCAGTGGTTCTCAAACTTTAACAATCTGTGAACCCCTTTCACTAAAATGTCAAGTCTCATGAACCCCCTCCTAAAAATGAATATTTCCAGGGATTTTCTCCTTTACCTGAGTATATTTCCAAGATCACTGCTTTTATAATTTATATTGTTTTTATGACATGCTTATTACACAATTTATTATTAATTATTTATCATAACAGTATTTTTATTACATGATGAAAACAGCAACACTATTACAAGATCTCACTTTCATAGCTTGTATCACTTTGAATAAGCCTGTTACAAGACAAGGCTCCTAGGTTTCATCAAGGAGTATCAGATGTGAAACAGCATGATGGTATTTAAGAAGCCAACTCGAAGAGTCCCTCCTATACAAGCATTCAGGTCTTGAGCAGTCCAGGCAAACAACGCACGTTACAACAAAGCTTAACCTTGTTCTTCGTAATAATTTAAAAACAATACTAGGTGCCTATTTAATTTTAAAAACAGCAAAAAATATCCACCTCCCATTCCATTTCTTATAAGGAGTCTTAAAGTTTAAATCTCCTCAGTGTGATAGATATGCTTGCTTTGATCTGCTTAGCTCTTGGAAGTCCAGGGGCTCCGTGCTGCTGGCCCCGTGCTGCCTGAGGTTCTTAGGGACAGCTCTGTTCACTATTAGGGAATTCCCCCCACCCCCAAGAACCCCCTGTAACTTTTCACAAACCCCAGTTTGGGAACCACTGACCTAGAGAAATGAAGCATGAAAGAGGAATGAGTAACCTTGCAGTTTCTCATGCCACTAAATAAGAGATACTCAAGAGGGATTCAGTCTGTCGATATTCCTGGATTTCTGGTACAGCAGAAGCATTTCAGAAAACATTGTCAAAACTGAAAGTATTACGTATAAAAATTGGATTATTTTTAGACTGTTAAATATGGTGAAAATATATAAATCCTTTTTTATAGGCGATGCTGACATAGCCTGACTTTCTATTCTAAGACCATGTTTGCAATAGCTTATAACTTTACCAAGCTTTAACTGTTCACTTTGAAAGTTTCCAAGCTCTCCCTCAGCCTGAATTCTTTTGGAAAACTTCAAGATAATTGGTTCAGCTGTTTATCACAATGAGGTTAGGGGAAAATATGTGGTTTTGCCCATGTTAAAAAAATTCTGTAAACAGTTTTGTTGACAAACTCTTTGAAGCAAGAACTTGAAATTTGGCAGGATGTCACCCTGGAGTCAGATGTGCCTCTTGCTGTTCTAGCAAAAATCCTCCCACATTTGGCCAAATTCTGAGCCTCTGTAAATCCCAGCTTGCACTTGCTCAGTACAGACTTGTTAAGAGTTTGGCAGCTAAGTTTCCCTGAAGATTCCATCTGCACTGGGCATTTTCCAATCGAGGATGGCCTGGGCTGAGCAAGACTCCCTGCAATTGCTCCTCCCAGTGGCCAGGTTGTGCCTGGTGCCACGCCACAGCACTGACTCTCCTGTGCCCTCAGTGCCTCCCCCCCCTGCCCACTGGTGCCCAGGCAGTGAGACAGAGTAAGTAGTGTGGAATATTGAGGGGTGAGCACCTAAGTTCCATATGAGCTGCACGGCCGCGCAGCAGTCTATTTAGCACCGCGCAGGTGCTTGGCCCCACCCTCACCACATTAATTTTGTTATGTGCACCAGTATGAAGGTGATGTGTCACACAACACCTCCATACTGGTGCACATAATAAAATTCATTCTGCACATGTGTGGGAAAAATTACAGGAAACACTGGTGAGCGCCATACCTTGAGGGTGGTAGCAAGATATGATCCTGGAATAAGGAGTTTGGGGGCGTGGAAGACTGGGATGAGGAGCTGATGGGGCAGAAAATGGGAAAGAGGACAGGAGAGAGGGACAAGGGGCAGAAAGGCTGTAACCATTAGAACACACTTCCCTCAGAGCCTGAATTAGAACTCAGGATTCAGGAGTCTCAACATTCTTCAGCTGTCCGCATAGTATGAAACTACTGGCAAAGTATGCTCCTCATCTCCCTTTAGTAGGAAGGAGGACAGCCTACTACTGCTATCAGTTACTCTGTTAGCTCAAGTGGCAGAGAGCTGTGATGTGGACCTAAAGTCTCTAACTCTGCTGATGACACAGATTTTAAGGTAAGAAAGAATTATTATGCTCATCCAGTTGGACCTGCGTAGCACAGGCTATAGAATTTAACTAGGTAGGAGTCAGTATAGTTCCATATCATGGAATTTCTGCTTTTTCAGTTTGCTTTTCTTAAAAACCTAGGAAATTACATACCGAAAAACCTTACATTAAAATAATGTTAAAGTCAAATCAGGCACTCAAAGTTAGGAATGCCAGAATAAAGGTTTCAATTTTAATTCCCCCCGACACACCTTGTAAACACACACTATGATACAGTCTTTAATTACATGATCACATACTATTTTTTCCAAAGAGCCCTTCCCTCATTCAATGCACAGGATGGACTGTGCTCTGAATTAATTAGGGTTGTGTAGTTAGACTTCTACCAGTAGAACTTCTGCATCATTTTTGCAGAAGTTGGAAGGTTTATAGTAAATGAGGCAGGAGATTAACAGAAAAGAAAAGATGGTCACCGAACAACTGGATTTTCTCCCTGACTCTTCCAAAGAAAGCCTACGTGATGCTAAGCAAATCACCTAAACCAGACTTTTCACAGTTGACCACTAGCTATGTGTTCCCCATTTTTTATGTGCATAAGCTGAGATTCGGGGTCTGATTTGCAGAAGTGCTGAGCAGTCACAGTTGCAACTGACGTCAGTGGGAGCTCTGCTTTCAAAAGAAACTTCTGTATAATGCAAAGTTCTCTGAAAACTCAGGACTTAGGCACCTCAAATTGGGCCACCAAAATTAGTGGACACTTGACCTTTAGTCCTTCCGCGCCTCAGCTATCCATCTGTGAAACAGGGATAATGCCCTCTCGTCTCTCAGGGGTGTTGGTTGTGAAGATAAAATGGTGTTTGTGAAGACCTCAGATATTAGTGATGAGCACCAGCTAGAAGCCTAGGAGGCAATCAGTAATTTTGTCTTCAGACCAGGGGTTGAATGATGTGTAGTAAATAAATCACAGGGCCACACTTTGGTGACAAAAAACAAAATATTACATAGCTGCTCATTAATTGAGCGCCATCCAGTCTGTGCACAGCAGGGCCGCCCAGAGGATTCAGGGGGCCTGGGGTCTTCGGTGGCAGGGGGCCCCCGCCGTGGGTCTTCAGGCCACTTCGGCAGTGGGTCCCGGAGCGGAAGGACCCCCCGCAGCCGAACTGCCACCAAAGATCCGGAGCAGAAGAAGCTCCGGGGGCCTGGGCCCCGCGAGAGTTTTCCGGGGCCCCCGGAGCAAGTGAAGGACCCCGCTCCAGGGGGCCCCAAAAAACTGTCGTTGGGGCCCTGCAGGGCCTGGGGCAAATTGCCCCACTTGCCCCTCCCTCCCCGGGTGGCCCTGGTGCACAGAATGAGGTAGGGGTTCTGTGAAAAGACTAGTATGTGATCATGTCATTAAAGACTATATCATGATGCATAATCATAGTGGGGCTGAATTAAAAATTCACAGGGAACCTTAATTAGGACATTTCCTGACTTTTGAGTGTGTGGCTTTGCAATCTTAACATTCTTTTACATTTGTTTTAGTATTAATACAATATAGTAGGGTCAAATATTATACTGATAAACCTGATGTAAAATATCTGATACAGATAATGTAATAAATCCATTTATTAACTTAATAAAATCAAGTCAAGAAAATAGAAAACACATCAGGTATATTTGTTATAAATATACTTGACTCCCATTGTAGTTAGTGACAAAACTCATGCAAATCATTTATTTTCAGTGTATACCATATTTAGGTATGAGGAAAAAGTTCTCATGTTAAAAGCCTTATAGACTTTCCTACAACATTTAGGGACCTCTGTGAGACCTTTATGTATGGTTGCCACATGTTCCATTTTAGCTGGGATAGTCCCTTTTTTTAAGACCTGTCCCGGCCATCCTGACTTTTTTGGCAAAAGTGGGCATTTGTCCCCATTTACTGTTGCCGACTTGAGCAGTTGGCAAGAGCAAACAGGACAAATGCCCACTTTTGTCAAAAAAAGTGGGCTGCATGCGGAGGAATGTGCCGGGAGCAAACGGTGATGCCAGCCCCCATGGAGTATGCAGGCATTGCTCTGACCAGTCCCATGTGGAGGGTAGGCAGGGCTCAGCCAGGCAACTTGGGCCAGCTCCGTGTGGGGTTGGGGGGAAGGATTCAGGCCAGCCCTGTGCAGTGTCCTGTTTTCCCTTTGGGAAATAGGGTCACCCTACCTTTATATGAGATTCCTGGAGTGTTGGGGATGGCTACTGGCATGCTGAAAATACGTTGGGGCACATGGGGGCTGCTTTATTTTACAGTTCCCGTGAGCTGGTTTTTGGAAGCGCACACCACCCCAAGACAGATTTTCAGCCAGGCCCTTTGTTCGGTTACATGGCAAATGCTGTGATGGGTTGGTGTAGAAGTGTAAGTAGTGTGATTCTTTTGCGCTACTGCAAAGTATCATTTTAAAACAATTTACAGTATTTTGCCACGTGTACCCATTTTCTGAACATTACAAAATCTTGTTCCTATGTGAAGTAAATGGCAATTTTCCCCTCTGTCTCCAATGGGAATATAATCAAGCCACAATTGTCTAACTTACATCACCATGTCGGTCAGGACAGACTTTGCTCCATAGCATCCTCTTCCTCTCCTAATTGGTAACAGTCTTCAATCCCTCCCCCGCTTCCATCTGTAACTGTATTGAGAATTAATCTACTTCTGCCATTCTTAGGAAATATAAAGTTACTGTTTGAAGTAAGATTCCAGGAAAACACTTTTTTATTTTTTTTTTAGTTTTAGATATTTTCCAAGACTATATCCTGATTTTTAAGGAACACAAAAGCACTGTGTGTTCAAAGATAGATAAAAGTAGGAACAACTCCTACTTTTTTTTTTTTTTAACTTACACAATTGACACAGAGTCTAAAGCTTGTTTCCCCCCCCCCACACACAATTGATCTGCACACCTGGGGGAAGGAGGCGGGGGAAGACTGGGTATGAATAATATGGACAACATGTGAGTGTGGGATAGTATAAGTGTTGACTGGCATGAGTCAAAATACCTGCATTCACAATGGGTGAAGGTTCCTGTCATGGAGTTTGCCCCAATCATTCTATTCACAGGAAGACAGCGGCAGTTATACCTGCATCTACCTCAAGAACCAACAGGGGCTTCGATTACCAGTTCCTACAATAGGGCCTGGGCTACAGGGCCATCTGCATGGGAGCCCTATGGATATGTCTGCTGCAGCTGGAAGCTTGAGAACCCGAACCACATCATCCCTACTGCTATATTTAGCATGATAGACTCTCACTAGCGGGGCTTGAGCTGTCTACTTGGGCTGGGAGGCTCATTTCCAGCTGCAGTGTGGACATGCTATGACCATGCACCTGCTGCAGGAACCTCTAGCTGCCTGGCCATTCTGCTGCAATGGATTGTGTTTTGGGGGATTCCTCCACCCACCACTACACCTCCCTGGATACTTCCACTGTACAGAGGAGCTCCACAGGAAAATTGTGTTAATATTTCCATCATAACCCTGCATGTAAGTGTGTGGGGGAAAACAATGTGCATCCCATCCCAGGCTGCCCTATCCCCAAGCATGCATTCCTACCCCATGGAGGGCTCTCTCTAGGGACCACAGGGAAGGGTGGTAGAGGCAGCCCCGTGGACAAGATATCCATTCATAGAGGGTGCCTAGGAAACAATCTGGATACTGATGTGATGTCACATGACTACTCCAACAGTCTGTTCTCTGGGAAGACATTTAACAGATTTGAGTAAAGATGCCAAGAAATGTACTGGTCTTTGATTGTAACTTTTCTTCCACACCAGTTTATGCACTGATGCTGTAAATGCCTGTTTTGGTTTTTAAATGTACATTCTGATGGGCCACAGTAGCTATGTTTTGAACTTCAACTTTAGTGTATACTCTTCTACAAAAGAAATAAGGTTAGACTTCTAAAAAGTGGTCAAAGAGACTGAATATGTTGGGTTCGTTTCTCACCTTGTCTTGGCCAGTAAGCTACATTATTACAGACTGAAGAAATCTACGAGACCATTACTAAACGAGAGGGATGAATCTCCTTACTACAGTTTCAGTTCCTCCCAATTTATGACAATTATTGTCCATGGCTAGTAGAGATCACTATATACAATGATTATAAAAAGTACTCGTTTTTTGTATGCATTACTTTTCTCAAGCATCCCGTTGGGTGCCTGTAGAAGTAGTAGTATTAAAGGAGAAAGCGTATATATTCCATTCCCTTCATTTTCAACCTATGTACCATTTCCATGCTGTGTCCATGTATCTGTAGTTAGTTAAAACACAGAAGCGGTGGGGGGGGGGGGGTTGGATGAATAAAACTTATTGGAATATTGCCAAGAGACTGGAAAAGGGATACCCATCCTTGGTTAACTACCTTGTATGATAGAGTCTTTAATCTCACTATCTAATGTTAAAGGATTTCTCCTTTTGGTTGCTTTTAGTTTTGTCAAATGCTCAGTCCATTCAGCTCTCCCACTTCAGCTAGCCTTACGATAAAGGCATAAGCAAATATGCTGTGCAAGTAGTTTAAACTGTTCCATAGGTTACATATACACAAATTGTTTGCCAAAAATGTGGCTAGCTAAATACCTCCATTTAGATAAACAATGTGTCATTGGACTTTTGAAGTGAATTTTGGGTGGTATGAGAGTGAGACTGAAGAAGTGGGTGAAATGGCACAAATTAAACCCATGGAAGAAATGAGGCTTATTCATTGGCTTGCAGCAGTTCATTTGTTTGCAGTCAATAGCCCAGTCTTAACTATCTTCAAAAGAATTCTTTATCTTTCCAGATGGACACAAGCAACTCAAATACTCAGCTCTTTTATCATGTTGATATATTGAGGGAAATGTGTAATTTTCCATGGTTAGCTGATTAGCTCCCCTACACACACACATACATAGTGATAGACGAACAGATGCCATTGATTAAGAGGAGATTACTCACACTCTGCTGAAACCACACCCTAAGGAGCACATTTGCACAGAATGGTGAGGAATACATATCCCGTGCTAATGAGGAAGAAGTTTAACTGCCCAATAAGGCTACCAGGCAGAGGGCCTGCTCTACCCCAGAAAAACTGCTTAACCTGCCAGCTGGAAAATGTTCCCAGGGTGCATTAGAGCAGGAATATAGCAAAAAGGGGACTCTGAAGGTAGGAGAAAGTGTTCTCTCTCTCTTTCTCCCCACGCTAAGGAAGCAACAGGCTAGCAGTTCTCTGATCAAGGGCAGATGAAGCAGACTATTGTACTCAGGAGGACTGGAGTCCTTACTTGACACTTCAGTTAAATCTGTTTATTTCACTGTTATTCTTCACTCCTGCACTAAAGCAAGTTGGCCTTTGTTTACCAGTTGCCTCTGCCTTGGGAACAGGCTGAGGAAAGCCCTTGGTCTTCACTCTCATTAAATGTGCTCCTGAGTGAAGAAGCTCCCTCCAGATAGCAAAAATATGGCCTAGTGTGCATGTTGCTTCAGTCCCTGGCCACCCTCATGCAGGTGTATATCTCATTAAAATTGGGCCCATGGTGGTTAAATACTAGTTTCCCCCACATATTCTGGTGGATTTTTTAGCCTGTACTTTGAGCATCTTTTACAACTAGTGGCATTTTCTATTGCCCCTATGGCAGTCCAAGTCCCATCTCCAATAGAAGCCGTACCCAGAAAAAACACTGGCTGTGATGGCAAGTACACAGAGGAGTTTTATGCATCAGTGTAATTACTCATTAGTTTGAGAGTGCAATTTGCTGCACTCCTCTGTCTCGCAGGTCTTCTCCTTTGCCCCTCATTAACATTAAAAAAAAAAAAAACACTTCTTAATTCACTAGAAGTACTTTATTATGAAGCAGTTAGTGTTGCTCACACAACATACCTGCCACAAATCTGCAAAAGCAAAGAAAAGTTAAGCTACCTACCAATACACATCACAGGCACATTATTTACCATTACCACACATGGCAACTACCACGCACTGCAAGTGCATGCACTACAACAGGGGTGGGCAAACTTTGTGGCTTGAGGGCCACATTGGGGTTCCAAAACTGTATGGAGGGCCGGGTAGGGAAGGCTGTGCCTCCCCAAACAGCCTGGCCCCTGCCCCCTATCTGCACCCTCCCACTCAGAACCTCAGAACCCCCAACCCATCCAACCCCCCTGCTCCTTGTCCCCTGACCTCTCCCTCCCAGGACCCCACCCTCTATCCAACCCCCCCACTCCCTGTCCCCTGACCCCTATCCACACCCCCACCCCCGACAGGCCCCCCGGGACTCCCATGCCTATCCAACCTCCCCGTTCCCCATCCCCTGACTGCCCCCCCCCCACCTCCAGCCCATCCAACTGCTCCCTGTCCCCTGACTGCTCCTCGGGACCCCCTGCCCCTTATCCAACCCCAGCTCCCTGCCCCCTTACCATGCTGCTCAGAACAGCATGTCTGGCAGCCGCGCTGCCTGGCCGGAGCCAGCCACAGCGCCACGCTGCCTGGCAGGAGCTCGCAGCCCCGCCACCCAGACCACTGGCGGCACGAGCGAGCTGAGGCTGCGGTGGGGGAGGAAGGGGACGGGGACAGCAGGGAAAGGGCCGCAGTCTAGCCTCCCCAGCTGGGAGCTGCAAGGCCGGGCAGGACAATCCCGCAGGCCAGTTTGCCCAGCTCTGCACTACCACAATAGCTCTGTCCTCACTCTAATGAGGTCATCCTTCTGCATGCAACCCTTTATCAAATTACCATCTCCCAACATAACCAACTACTACACTGTACATGGACAGCTACTAATGGAGAGGTGGGGGCAGAATAGTCTGATGAATGTGTGTGCGCATAGAAGGCAAAATGGAGACAGAGGTAAGGTTGTAGCACACAGTCTGTGATGTGCAGCATTTATGGTAATGGTACAGTGTATGCAGAAGTGGAGAATATATGGTCATAAACTTTCAGCACACCTGTCTAATCTATCATGATATCTAAGCACTACCATATAGATGAGAAAACCAGGCCAGTATTGGGAGTGAGATATTACAGGAGTTCTAACTGGGGGGTCGTGACCCCTCAGGGTCACAAGGTTATTACATGGGGAGTCGTGAGCGGTCAGCCTCCACCCCCCAGGTCCCTCTTCACCCTTCATCATTTATAATAGTGTTAAACATTAAAAAAAAAGTTTGAAGGTGGGGGGTCTCACTCAGAGACTTGCTGTGCGAAAGGGGTCACCAACACAAAAGTTTGAGGACCACAGATATCAGATCACATCTTGAAAGGAGACAGGAATCTAAAGAAAAGCATTAGATCACCTGGTCAGATTCGGTCACCTTTACATTGCATAGCACCTTATGCTGCAGAAGTCTCATTGACATCAGTAATGTTAAACATAGCTTTGTAGACATGAAAATATAAACAAAATAGAGAATATGCACTATATGGGTTATACTTCGGGATGCCTTAAGGATCCCCTCTCATTGACTTCAGTGGGATTTATCATGGGATAAGGTATTGCTCAGTTTGCATACTAGTGGCAGAATCTGGCCTGTGATCAGCAGAAAAATGGTTTTCCCACTATGAGTACTGCAAACAATCTAAAAATAAAGCTGTCCTCCTCTTGGCTCGTTTGTCATTAATAACTCTGGCCCAACACAGGGCTAGTTATGATGCTATTGAGGAAAACCCTCAAGCTAAAGATTTTTTCAACTGAAACTTAATTAAAATTCTGCTGAAGAATCCAACCTATCCACATAGTTTTATGTTAAACGCGGGGGTTGGGGGGGGGGGGAGTAGCAACACATTTTTGGTCATTAAGCAGATATGGTGTGGAAGAAATACAAGGAGCAGATCTGTTGGATAAGATGGTATCATTTTTACACTTTTCTGATTCTCTCTTTACTTCATTAGGCTACATTTTTATATCTGAATAAATATTCAAGGGATTTTTCAGGTTTGCCTTTGATTCCCTGCGTGCTCCCCCCCGCAATTCTAGTGTGAATATTAATAGGTGAAGTGTTGTTTCAATGCCTTGTAGCTGCAAATGCATGTCCTTCTGGACTCCCTCATTATACATTTTTAATTATTGTTCAAGCTTAGTCAAATCTCAATGGATACTTGTAACTGATAGCAGTTTGCATATTAACAGAAACTAGCCTGCAACAATATGCAAGAAGATAACAAAGTTGCTAAATCTCATAGGCAAAACTATCTCTTAGTTCTATTTGGATCAAATTAACTCCTCCACTACACCTGTAGACTGACATTTCCAGTGAATTAATAACAATCACACACACACACACAGGGTCCAAGTTACCATGTAGTGCATGCACAGCATGTCTATATCCCAGGTGCTAGAATAAAGTGCCGTAGATCAAGGCCCTTGATCATTCCATCCACTCCCAGGCAAAGCTGGGCTTTATGTCAAACACCTCGGTACCATGAGAAAAATAGAGAAGATTATTCAAATATTTCCCATGTTCTTTTATTATTTTAAATGCCAACCATAGGCAGGGCTGGCTCCAGGCACCAGCCTGGCAAGCAGGTGCTTGGGGCGGCCACTCTGGAGGGGGGCGGCACATCCAGCTATTCGGCAGCAATTTGGCGGATGGTCCCTCACTCCTGCTCGGAGCAAAGGACCTCCCGCTGAATTGCCGCCGCAGATCGCAATTGCGATCACGGCTTTTTTTTTTTTTTTTTGGCTGCTTGGGGCAGCCAAAACCCTGGAGCCGGCCCTGACCCAAGGTTTAGTTCTAACTACTGAGATCAGCACTGCCCATATTGTCATTCACGTGATTCAATAAACTTTATCTTTATGACCAAACTGGCAAGGTTTCCTAGGTCTGAGTAAAGCATAAGGAGAGATTCTGATTTCATCAATTTCCACAACAAAACAAATTTGACAGGGACTAGGTGGCTACGGGGTTTTCTAATAGAAGAAAGACCCTATTACTCCTACGTCACTGGTTTGAATCTATTGTGGGTCACAAGTAACCAAAAAGTTTTTCCCTGTGATGGCTGTTTTGAGTTTAGTGGTCTCAATTCAGTTTCTACAGGACAGGTACTCATCATAGCTACAAAGGACTGAATGGGGCTGGAGAAAAACTGATCCTTACAGGTTATTTAGGCAATGTAAAGGCACATTGGCATGGGGAAGCTTGCACTGTAGAGACCCACAAATGGTCCTATAAGCAATTACTATAGTGTATTAAATTCACACATACTTGAAGATTTGGATTCATTTGGAAAGTGAGATTTTCCTGACTTACCTTTTGTGCACTTGAGCTTTGTAGAGTATGAGGCTTCATCTAATGCAATATTCTCAGATAACTTCCACTTTTTCAATTCTAAGCTGGCAAATACATACCATTATCTATTTTCTTCCTCAGTTCACCACCCAAAAGACAGTTCTTAGTGAAGTATTTTCCCATGTCATCTGTTTTTAATGACAAAAAATATACAATTAAAATGTGCATTAGTGTCAAAGTGATACAGATTTAATAATTAGAACTCTCATGCACACTGTTATAGTAGCAAGGCACATTATCAACAGCTGCAAATCAGAAACTTGGCAGGTTGGGTCTCTGCTCTGAGAAACATGTAGTTTAAAAATTGGGGGCATGTAACTCTTGCCTGCTTGTTCTTTGAAACCTTTGCCTACACTAAGAAATTAACCTACCACATAAAACAGTGGTGAGCAATGGGCCTGTTGTAGGGTGGCCTCCTCCAGCACAGCCCCTCATGCCCAGAGGTCACTCTGTAGACCCCCACCATCAATCTCGCCCCACTTAGCTCCCTAACTAAATTCCACACAGATCAGTCTTGCCAGCCCTTCCAGAAGGGTTTCAAAGAACAAAGCAAAATGCTAATAAGAACATTAGGCAATTACCCTGCTGGCCTCAGTCTCCTCCTTAGGGTTTTTCATCCAAGGCTACTCCAGGCCTCCTGTCTCTTGTAGCCTCTGTAGTTCCTTCCTTTCTAGACAGATCAGACAATTTTCTAGCACTGCCCTACCCCCTTCTGCTTCCTGCTACTCTTTGTAGAGAGTCAGCTGATCTCTGCTCAGGTGTGCCTTTTTAGTAACTAGGGTTCGCTGGGCCCAGGCCTGTGGCCCTTAAAATGAGCAAGCCATCCTGCTACAGGAAGGAAAAGGTGAAATTAGCAAGCCCATCGTTATGATTGAGGGTAGCACCACCAATGACCCATTATCTACACTGGCTGCAAAACCCGGCTCTGCCTCTGGCGACATAGAGCCGTTATATCCCCTCCGTACTTCAACTGGATATTCCAGTTTATGCGCCCAAAGCTCGTGTACACGCACTTAGTCACAGCAACATCCTGGGATCTCAGGTTTAGTTGTTATCCACCATGACCCATAAATCCTTTTCATAGTCACTATTTTCCAGGATAAAGTCCGCTATCCTGCTTGCATTCTTTGTTCCTAGACGTATGACCTTGGAACTGGCAGTATTAAATCACATGTTGTTTGATTGCACTCAGCTTATCTAGCTTCCCTCCTTCATGCTGATTCCCTTTTGAGGTGACAGAGTGGCAAATATAGCTGCATTCTCCATACACAAGCTTCCCTGGAAAAACCTCCACTAGGGTCATCCACCCCGAGGAGCCTGCAGCCCCCTGCCCAGCCCCACATTAGGGATCCCCAACAGTGCCATGTGCTGAAATTCACAATGTGGGGTTCCATCTGCATTCCCCTCAGTTGGGCTCTCACCCCTCCATCCCAAGTGAACTCCTCTGGGTGTCAGTCTGAAGGGCATTATAGGGTGCAAGGAGGAGCTGCAGTGGGTCAACTTGCAGGGCAGTGGGAGGTCCCTGACATGAGGCTGAGGAATTGGGGGCATGTAATACCTGGGTGGAACAGTGAGGGGATAATACAGTGGGATTGGAGTCTGGACAGAAAATTGGGGTGGGGGCCAGGTCCTGGAGCGAGGGAGACAAGGGCACAGATGTGGTGCGGTTCATGAAGCTGTGGTGGAGAAATAGCATTGTGGGGGACTAGGATAAGGGGACAGATGGATAGGGGGCTAGGAAAACAGGGGCAGCCCTTGAGGTAGATTGGGTGAGGGGATAGGACACGGGCAGATGAGGCAGGACACAAGAGAAGGAGGGGCAGGACTTTGGGGCAGATAGGGTGGGGGGCAAGACCCTGTGCAGTAGGAGGGCTGGAGAAGGGGGAAGGCCCTGGGGCCTCAGGGGTCAGATGGTATAGGAGTTACATGGAAAGGCAAGACCTGGCAGATGGCTCTAGGACATGGGGGACAGGAAGGCTAAGGCAGGGTGGTTAGCACCAGGGCCGGCTCCAGGGTTTTGGCCGCCCCAAGCAGCCAAAAAAAAAAAAAAGCCGCGATCGCGATCTGCGGCGGCAATTCTGCGGGAGGTCCTTTGCTCCCAACAGGAGTGAGGGACCATCCGCTGAATTGCCACCGAATACCTGGACATGCCGCCCCTCTCCAGAGCGGCCGCCCCAAGCACCTGCTTGCCAGGCTGGTGCCTGGAACCGGCCCTGGTTAGCCCACACCCCAACTTGCCACAGGCAGCCAACAGTGTAGCTTGCATATGTGTAGAGTGGCCTCTGTATGTCAAATGCTTGAAAAGGTGCCACACATACACCTAAAGGCCAAGAGTGTGAACATTCACCCTTTCTGCCCTGCTGTTAGCTCCACCACTGTAAGTGGCAGTGGTGACACCATTCCTGGTAAACTGTGTCTAATTTTAGTGTCCACGCTTTCAAAAGGATGTTGAGATAATGAAAAGGGTTCTTTCCGGTAAAAGCTCCAAGAATGATTTGAGATCTGGAAACATCTCAGAGTGAGAGACTTAAAGCTCAATCTGTTTAGTTTATTGAAGAGAAAGTTAAACAAAATGACTTGATTATGGTCTGAGTAGCTCACTGGAAAGAGATTTCCAATAAAGGTTTATTTTTTTAATATAGCATAAACAAGATACAATGTCTGGAAGTGGAAGCTAGACAAATTTGGACTGGAAATAAGGAGCAAATCTTTTAACAGTGAGGAAAACTAAGGGAAGTGGAAGCTTTTTCATCACTTGAAGTTTTTAAATCAAGATACAGGAATTGCTAGGTGAAATGCTATGGCCTCTGTTAAGCAGGAGGCCAGACTAGATAATTATAATGGCCCTTTCTAGCCTTAAAATCCATTAATCCATTTACAGAATTTACTACTCACGTCCTTGGAGAACAGCACCAGCTGCATGTCTAAGAACTTCAGTGGCCACAGGCTTGTGTATGTACAATAGGGAGTCTCCTCTGCAAAAGATCTTTTTTTTTTTAAACGCAGAACATAACGATCATCTCCTGAGCAAACTTTTAATTTCTCCTAAAGGGGAAGATAAACCCAGTCTCCCTCACACACATACTTTTATGTAGCCTGTAGCGTTTGGACCAGTTACACAACAAAACTGTGTCGCTACTTGGCTGCCGCTGTTATTAAAGACAAACAACAGACATCAAACAAAATGTCTATATTCTGTTCTTCATGAGCTTTTACTTCTGATGCTACTAATCATTAGCAGCAGAAATGGAAATTCACAAGGAAAGCAAATCCTTGGAGGGATTATGTGTCTCATTGGCCAGCAGGTCACAACCACTAAAAAAATAAGACTAGGCTAAAAGTGAAAACAGCCTTCCTTCGCCTTCAGGATGTGAGTCTTTCCTTTTGGGATACTACAGCTTTAATTCCCAATAAACTTTTGGATTGTATTGTTCCACTCTTTTCTATGTGTTTCTGCTCCTTTTGGCTTTCAGTGCTACTTGCTTCAGCCCAGTTTGTGAAAAAGCTTTGACACTTACAGTAACAGACAGTATATACATTCTAACACTGGATTAAACGAGAGAGCCAGGACAGGCTTGATTGGTACCTTTGTCCATTTATATAGTAACATATGTTAGGAGAGTGATACCCACGCGATAGCACTAGATAGAGTGAAAACACCCAATTCATGTTGAGAGCATGATCTGACAGCTATGGCTTGCTGAATATTTATTACCCAAGTTGCCAGCAGGCAACAGATGTACAGTACATTTGTGATACTGGCAACTCACTGCAACAAAACAAAACATAAAAGGTGCAACGCAAAGGAAGATAGATCTCATGATTCAGGTGGCAAAGATTTGTTCTTGTAGAATTCTACCTATAGGCTGCTGCATGCCTAGGTACTTGTGTCCCTGAATGTGTGCAGAACCCCACATCAAAGCTACTCTATTATTATTTTCTGTTAATCAGTTTGTGACTGATAGACCTTATAGTGTCAATCTTGTCTCCTATCACAGAGGCTGGAAGAGTGCCTGAAGAGTTAGTTTATCAGCCATTTGTACTTGCAGCTCATTATCTTCTATCTCAAAGTATATGCTAATGAGGATATCTGAATCTCAGGGGAGATGGGATGAATTTGTAAATTGTGCTCATGCCAGAAAAATGAATACTGCTTTCCAAGATGACAAAGAAAGCAGCTGCTTCTAGATTAAATGAATCATCACATTGCATATTACTCTTGGGTAATAAACTATGTTTGCTGAACACTTTTCCTCCCAAGCTCCAATGACTGTCGGAATGGCCAATCTTTTTTGATGTAGTGGGAATCTCTTGCACGACTATCCCATTCACAGAGAAAACAGCAGTACTTTGTGTCTCCAGTCTGCAGACCAAGCAAGAGAGCAACAACCTTCAAATCGCCACAAAGCTGCCACTGATGTTGGTCATAGTTTATGCACCTCAAAAGTTGTTTCATGTTGTCATAGGTTTCCTTCATATGGACTGCATGACCAACTGGAATTGATGGCAAAACATTGCCATTATGCAGTAAAACAGCTTTAAGACTTGTCTTCGATGAATCAATTAACAGTCTCCACTCATCGGGATCGTGAACGATGTTGAGGGCTGCCATCACACCATCGATGTTGTTGCAGGCTACAAGATCACCTTCCATGAAGAAGAATGGGACAAGATCCTTTTGACGGTCACGGAACATGGAAACCCTAACATCACCTGCCAGGAGATTCCACTGCTGTAGTCTGGAGCCCAACAGCTCTGCCTTACTCTTGGGTAGTTCCAAATCCCTGACAAGGTCATTCAGTTCACCTTGTGTTATGAGGTGTGGTTCAGAGGAGGAGGATGGGAGAAAATGTGGGTCTGGTGCATCAGGAACCGGCAGTCCTTCTCCGTGGGGTACTGGGCGTATAGCTGATGGAATGTTTGGATAATGCACAGTCCACTTTTTCTTCTTTGACACACCTTTCCCAACTGGAGGCACCATGCAGAAGTAACAATTGCTGGTATGATCTGTTGGCTCTCTCCAAATCATTGGCACTGCAAAAGGCATAGATTTCCTTTTCCTGTTCAAGCACTGGCGAAGATTTGTTGCACAAGTGTTGCAGCATATGTGTGGGGCCCACCTCTCGTCCTGATCTCCAATTTTGCAGTCAAAATAAAGGTAATAGGCTTTCTTAACCATAGTGGTTATATTGCACTTTTGTGATGCAAAAGTCACTTCACCACAAACATAGCAGAAGTTATCTGCACTGTTCACACAAGTACAAGGCATCTCTGCTCACTTTGGCTAAACAGAAATGTGTTCCTTTGCAAAATCAAACACTGACAAATAAGAGAGCACGACACAGTATGATTTCTAGAGCTGATATAGGGCAATTTGTTCAGCAGAGTGAAGTAAGCTTCGTTATGATTGCATCATCCGTGACTTCTAGGAATAACATGATGCAATTCATATCATGTATGACGCAATACCAGCTTCAGATTGCATCATCCATTGTTTTGCCTAAAAAGCAAGTACTGTCCAAACCCAGTCATAGATTTATTCATACATCCAGTCAAAGATGTATTTTAGTCATTTCTGGTTTAAATTGAGATCCCTTCCCTTTATAACTCACTTATCCTCTGCCATTCCCAAGTCAAGGGTCGTATATACTGACCCAATAGCATATCTTGAAAACTAGAGCCAATCAACAACTTTAAGCGTCATTTTTGTTCTCAATGACCCAGAATTAGTAAAGTTTCACTACATTTATTTCAGAAGCATTTTAGCTGTAGAGCAGTGTAATATATCAATTTTAAAAATCCTTTAAAATGTTTTTGTATGGGTTTTTTCTCCTATTGCTGATCATATGGGTCTTTTCATCAAGGAAAAGCAGAATTTTACCTGTCTGAAACATGTATATAATATAGCCCAAACTATAGAATAATATCAGAACAAGTTGAGCCAACTTGAAATGTCAGTGCTATGTAAAACAATAAAGGCTCTGAGCCATGCATTTGGTATGAAAGAACAATTTAAGCTAGCTCTACGCACAGGTGGGTTCTGAATTTGTTGTCACATCTCTGAAAAAAGATCAAAGCAACTTTGTAGATAGCTCACTGAAGACTCAATATGCTATGGTTGTCAAAGAAGGGAACAACTTGTTAGGCTCGATTAAGAAGAGGATGAAGAGTAGTATGGAAAATGGAGCAATCAGTGGTACACCCTTCTTCAGTACTAAATGTCATCTTGTCTCAAAAAAGACAAAACAAAACTAGAAAAGATCAATACAAATTATCAGAGGCATGTGGAGATTTGAAATGAGAAGGACCCTATCTTGCTCCTATTGAAGTTAATGGCAAAACATCCATACTTCAAAGGGTCCAATCTTGTTTGATGACCTAGATTATTAAAGCCACAGTTATCTGACATCAGAAAGGACCATAAGAGTCTCTAGGAACAGTACAATTTAAGGCAATCCTGCAGACCCTATATTTGTCCCCCGGGGTGAGATTTGGGCCCCCCATATTCTCTGGGTAAGAGAGCTAGAGCAAAATAAAGGGGCAACTATACAAGCCCCAGGACTGGCATAGGTGGTGTGGCTAAGGGAAGTGGGGAACATATCAGTGGTGGGGCCATGTGGGTTAAGATTCTACTGGTATATCTATCCTAGGGAGGCTTTACTAGCATAGTTATGTCAGCATAATTCTGTAGTGTAGACAGCCTACACCTACAGAAGTGTTTTTCTGTCAGTGCAGGAACACCATCTCCCTGACCAAAATTAGCTATGTCAATGGAAGCCCTCTTATATCAACATAGCTGCAGCTGAACTGGGAATTATGTCAGCATAACTACATCAGTCAGGGATGTTTTTTTTGCCAATATAACTTTTCAGTGTAGACCAAGCTTAAGTTACCCAGGGGGGCTTCTCCAGTTCCCAGAGCAGCCCAGGTGTCACAACAAAGATGTAGGCAGTCTGATCTAGTTATCAAAGCAGGAGTCAGGTCAGGTCAGATTTCAGGAGGCCAGAGTCCAAGACAGGCCAGAGGATAAACTGAGTGTCAAGTGTCGGGAGGCAGGCAGGATCAGGTTACCGGGAACTCAGAAGCAGCAAACTAATGTGAGAGCAGAACCATGGATCGATAACCAGAGTCAGGCCGGGCTGGGGTACCAGGAAGTCAAGGCAGTGGTCAGAAGGCACATAGTCCAGAGCAAGGCAGCTCCCTGTTGTATGGATGACTTTCTGTTCCTGTGCTGGGCTTAAATAGGGGCTGTGGACCAGTCAGGAACCCCAGTGTTCTGCCAATCAGCTCCCAGGATGGGGTCTTCTGTCTGCTATTCTGATAAAAGTATCAGGTCCCTGGGTGGCAGGTTGAAATCTGCTCACTACAAAGAGCCCTGTGGATCAGGGTTTAAGACCCACAGTCCCTTGATACCAGGATCAAGAGGATCCCAGCTTCAGGATTTGGTCCATTTCTGGTCTGAATTTTCCAGCAGCAATAAATGAAACATACACAAGCTGGAAAAGGAGGTAAACAGGGAGGTAGGAAAGTTTGCTGACAATACAAATTTACTGAAGATAGTTAAGTCCAAAGCTGACTGCAAAGAGTTACAAAAGGATCTCACTAAATTGGGTGACTGGATAGGAAAGTGGCAAATAAAATTCAATGTTGATAAGTGCAAAGTAATGTAGATTGGAAAACATAATGATAACTATACATACAAAATGATGGGATCTAAATTAGCTGTTACCACTCAAGAAAGATATCTTGGAGTCATTGTGGAAAAGTTCTCTGAAAACAACTGCTCCCTGTGCAACGGCAGTCAAAACAGCTAACAGAATGTTAAGAACCATTAGGGTCCTGTGGCACCTTTGAGACTAACAGAAGTACTGGGAGCATAAGCTTTCGTGGGTAAGAATCTCACTTCTTCAGATGCAAGTAATGGAAATCTCCAGAGGCAGGTATATATCAGTGTGGAGATAACGAGGTTAGTTCAATCAGGGAGGGTGAGGTGCTCTGCTAGCAAATTTGCAAATTTGACACCATCAGATCAGGATTAAACAAAGACTGTGAATGGCTATCCAACTACAGAAACAGTTTCTCCTCCCTTGGTGTTCACACCTCAACTGCTAGCAGAGCACCTCACCCTCCCTGATTGAACTAACCTCGTTATCTCCACACTGATATATACCTGCCTCTCTGGAGATTTCCATTACTTGCATCTGAAGAAGTGAGGTTCTTACCCACGAAAGCTTATGCTCCCAGTACTTCTGTTAGTCTCAAAGGTGCCACAGGACCCTCTGTTGCTTTTTACAGATTCAGACTAACACGGCTACCCCTCTGATACTTAAGAACCATTAGGAAAGTCACTATATAAATCCACAGTACTCCCACCCTTGAGTACTACATGCAGTTGTGGTCATCCCGTCTCAAAAAAGATATATTAGAAGTGGAAAAGGTACAGAAAAGGGCAACCAAAATGAGGAGAGGTATGGAACAACTTCCATATAATGAGAATTTAAAAAGACTGGGACTGTTCAGCTTAGAAAAAAGACAAATAAGGGGGGATATGATAAAGGTCTATAAAATCATGACTGGTGTGGAGAAAGTGAATAAGGAAGTGTTATTTACCCTTCACATGATACAAGAACCAGGGCTCACCCAATGAACTTAATTGACAGCAGGTTTAAAATAAGCATAAAGAAGTACTTCTTCACATAACACACAGTCAACCTGTGGAACTGTTGCCAAGGGATGTTGTGAAGGCCAAAAGTATAACTGGCTTCAAAAAAGAATTAGGTAAGTTCATGTAGAATAGGTCAATGGCCATTAACCAAGGTGGTCAGGAAGGCAACCTCATGCTCTGGGTGTCTCTGACTGCCAGAATCTGGTACTGGACAACAGGGGATGGATCTTTCAATAAATTGCCCTGTTATGGTCATTCCCTTTGAAGCATCTAGCCCTACTGGAAAATAGGATACAGGTTAGATGGGCTATTGGTCTGACCCACTATGGCCTTTCCTATGATCTTAGAAATACCACTCACTGAAAAATCATATCCGATATCAGATGCTATATTATAATTATTATGGAATTATGGTCCCTTTAAAATGATCTCAAACAATGACATAGTTTTTCTGTTTTGGCACTTTAACCAGGACAGTGGAAGTTTAATTTGCATTTTGAAAAATCCTCAGCTAAGGGAGACAAAAACCTTGTCTTCTTTGTCAAAAAAGGCATATTTTTTTATTATTATTATTTTGGGCTAACTAATGTGTGTGAACTATCCTCAGATAAAAACAGAGTGAAGACTAGGCATTTTAGTTTTACTATGTGGTACACTAGGTGAGGTCAACCCCACAGAGGTGCAATTTTGTATGTAGACACTCTTATACGGAGCATACAGAAAGTTATCACAATAAATTACAATACAACCTTCTTTTGTTTCGTGTCTTTGATACAATTCTTACTCTCTCAATACAGAATGAAATAAGGAAGAGGCATATGTGAGGGAGAAAACAAGGTTTCAGCTAATATTTGAACGGGAATGGATACTCAATAAGGGGCAAGAGATACAGAGCAGTTGTGGAGGATGACTGAAGAGCAGACGACTCAGCAGAAATGTGGTAAGACAACCAAGAGCAGGGCAGTGTTAGATGAGTAGATGAAACAAGGAGGCAATAAATGAGGAAAGATCCATGAGGGAGAGATCTGCTGATTAGAGACTAAGACATGGCACTTTTGTTTTTGCCTCTTTTATAACTATTTCCTTTTCTTTGTGTGGATTGTGCATATTGACTCACAGCCTCTGTTCTTGCATGGTTAAGAAATATAGAAATCATAAGTATTTGTTTTCCTTAATTGTTGCCATTTACTTCTCAATGCTCCATTGTTTTCTGAAATGCAAATATCCATAGGGGCCCAAACTATGTTGCTAGTTGTTAAACTTCTTGTGCTTTTGGCAGCTACAGTATAACCCTGGTTCTGCAAACACACTACAGGATCCATAATCAGAGTGATTATGTCTTGAAGCAAAACATTTGGCAACAAACATACATAATGTATGGAAAGCTCCTCAGGGTGGGATTTGCTATGCTAGTTAGACTCAGATCTAATATGATCTTGACTTGCCATAGAACACAGCTGTGCCTTTTAGTTCTGCCTGGCCAATTTCAGATGTCACCAGCCTCCATCAGCAAAATGTCATTGAATGTCTGCCCAAGTTTCTCTCCTTCCTGGTCCCATTGTCTCCTCTTACTCCTGACTTTGTGCTGCTCCCTACACTTGGAATTCACTGTTGCTTAATGTATTCCAAGTATCCTCCTTCTTTTCCTTCATATCTCTATTGAAAACTTGCCTGTTCCACAAAGTCCACCACTGATAACATCCATGCACCACTTTCTGGTTCTTAGACTCTAATATTGTATAAAGCACCAAGGGCCAAATTTTCTAAAACTTCAGGTCCACAATTACTGGCTCTAAACTAATGCACAATAACATACATGTTTTCTGTTCATTTTACACAGCTGTACATGCATGGTGAGTACTTGTGCATACAAATTGCCACTTCTGGATATTTACCTGTGCAATTTACCAGATTGTGCACTGATTGGTGTTAACTGCCCCTGAAAATTAGGCATCCCACTACTGCATGTTGATTTTGCACAAATGAAGCTTTTGAACACCAGTCCCAAATGTGCGTGCAGCTTAAACTCTGTGCTGATTTGGTGTCTCTTTGATTCTGAGTTTTAGTCACAGTATTCTATTTGTATATATGGAATACAGAATACATCATTTTGAGAAAGCACCATAAATCTTTATTTAGATAATATTTTGGATATGCATATGAAATTAGGAAAGTTTGCATAGCCCAGTATTCATTGCAACTTTAAAAATAGATATTTGTGCTACTTTTTTCCCTTTAATGCAAAGGAGATTTGAACATCTGAAGTCAATCCATCACGGTCAATAAATAACTAAGAATAAATGGTTTACATAAATAAATAAATAAATAAATGGTTAAGCAATATAATGTTGTAAAATATCTGATAAGTGCACCAGGATTAAGAAAAACAATATTAAATTCCATGTTATCTATGTCATGTATTTAAATGAGCAGATTAATCTAAAGGTATTTTTCTTCACCATTCCTTTTATAACAAATCTCTTGGATTGGGTCCAACTTGGACACACACTTATTTCATCCCTTATCGAAACAGTCATCCAAATCCCACTGTCTTTCTAGTTTCAGAGTAGCAGCCATGTTAGTCTGTATCCGCAAAAAGAACAGGAGTACTTGTGGCACCTTAGAGACTAACAAATTTATTAGAGCATAAGCTTTCGTGGGCTACAGCCCACTTCTTCGGATGCATATAGAGTGGAACATATATTGAGGAGATATATATACACACATACAGAGAGTATGAACAGGTGGGAGTTGTCTTACCAACTCTGAGAGGCCAATTAAGTAAGAGAAAAAAAACTGTCTTTCTGGTTGGTCCATGTTGTGGTCCCTCTTTTTTGAATGAGGAGGGAGGCCACTCCGCCTCACTGTGGTAGGCAACAGTAGTCAAACCTGGGCCACTGGCTGGGGCAGAGCAATGACCCGCAGCCTCCTGGAGGGGGCAAACAGCAATTAACAATCTACATGATGCTCTAGCCCTCTGGTCGGAGCAGAGCACAAACAGTCTTAGCCAAGACCCTCCTGGGCTGGGGCAGACAACAATAAACAGTCTATGATGAGGCACTCTGGCCTCGGGTGCATAGGATGCCAACCTCACGGGTGGATCTGGCAGCAGAGGGAGGGGGACCTGGGCCCACCCTACTCCACTGGGTCCTGGCCCAAGGCCTTTAAAGTGCATATGGTCCTGCCACTGGGTCGGGGGGGAACCCAATGAACCACGCTGCCTCGCTTTCCAGCAGCACAATCATATCAATGTTTGATTCCCCTGGGCTACTTCCTACCCTACTCAGGCAGCATTGCCTGGGCTCAGCGGGGCTGATTCATAGTGGGGCAGTGTCCTCCTCAGAACCTCCAGTCTCATTAGTCAGCAGAGCACTGCTCTGCTCGGGGGCTGGTCTGGGATCCTGCAGAGAGCTCAGCTCCCTGGAAGAGATGTCTGGTCCCTCCAGTGGTTCAACACCAGTTGAGTTCCAGGGCTCTCCTTTTATATTTCCTGTCCTGTCCTGGTACTTTCAGCAGTAGTGGTCCCTCGCTCTTGAGTGCGGAGAGAGGCTACTCTGCCTCACTACAGTCCATTAGTGATTTCCTAATATAGATAGGAGGATAAGGCTGCTATTGAGTTGAAAACTATATTTTAACTGAGGGATGGTGAAACTGAGATCAATAACTCATCCTATTTGCTCTTTGACTACCTCTTTCAAAGTCTACTGAAATTAATTGTAATCTTTCCATTGGCTTCAATGGGCTCTGCATCAGACCCTGAATGCATTGTATTTGAAAGGAGTTCACATCTGGTGCATCTCCCTGGAGGCAACTTACCAAGTCTGTTAGGATTGGAACTGTTGGGCCACACTAGGTGGAACAAACAGACAAGCATTTTAATTACAGTCAAAGCATGTCCCCTTGTTTTCAGTTGGAGATTGGCGAGGGAGTTTGCATCACTTTGTGCGAACATTGGACATCAATTAAATTCAGTAAGATATATATTGAACAAATATATATGGCTGGGCATTTAGGAAAGAAGTTTTTGACAGTAACAAATCTCATAGATTCAGATGTTTGTCTAAGGATGGCAATATTCCTGGGTCAGCAGTTGCAGAAGATGTTTTTGGTTGTGCAGAGGCCAAAACATTTTGGATACTCTTTCTGATATAGAGCAGGAAAAGTTTGACTCCCACTCCATGAGCCTGCTCTCATTTTCACTCAGAGTAAATCAAGAATAATTACAAGGCCGAAGGAGTCAAATTAGTATAAAACTCATGTGAGAGCAGACTCATTATTCTAAGGAGGCAGTTTTAGCTCTGCTGAAATAGTTGTCGATGCAGCATAGCATTAGAGCTGATGGAAAAATACAAATAGTAATTTGCAATGAATGATTCCACCTGCTTTACATAGCACCTGCCTCATTAAATGTTCTGACAGTACAGCTAAGGCTATAACTACTTAACCTTCTGTGACCTGGATCCCAGTGGGGCCAGCTGAGGTTACTCAATTAGGGTGAACTGCAAAGAATGGAGCAGACAATCCCCAATCTGGTGGATTTTTCAATATTTAGATTTACCAAGCCAGCACAAAACAGCTTCTTTATTACCTTACTAGTTGCCCAGAAGCCAACAACAGAGTCCCTTAAAAAGAAGAACAGGAGTACTTGTGGCACCTTAGAGACTAACAAATTTATTAGAGCATAAGCTTTCGTGGACTACAGCCCACTTCTTCGGATGCATCCGAAGAAGTGGGCTGTAGTCCACGAAAGCTTATGCTCTAATAAATTTGTTAGTCTCTAAGGTGCCACAAGTACTCCTGTTCTTCTTTTTGCGGATACAGACTAACACGGCTGTTACTCTGAAACCTATACATTTCAAAGAGAGGCTATCCCATGTTTACAATTAATTTAAATACTAGGATGTTCTTTTGATCTCTGAATTATCAGAATACAGCATAGACAGGGACTGTTGATTACTTTGTTGACCACTACCCATATATATGTAAATACACAAAAACACAAACATTATCTCCCCATATGTCTTTAAGGGTTGAATTTGAGTCATTCATCCTGCAGGATTTTTAACCCTTTCTGGCCATGGATCACACCTTCTATCTCTGAAGTACATTAAATTCTTGTAATAACTAACCTCTTTATATGCCACTGTTATTACATGAAGTGTAGGCTAGTGGTTAAAACAAGGGACTGACTCTCTATATGACTTCAAGAAAAGCAGTTCACCTGCCCATGACTTACTTTCCCCATTTACACAATGGAAATATGCTATCACCCACCTCTGTAAAGCATATTGAGATAATTGGAAGAAAGACACAAGATAAATTCAATTATATTTTACTATGTAAAATTTTTGGCTGACAAAAAAGGTTGTTTATATTTCTTTATTCTTCATTCAGTATTGAAAGTCTTTTAGAAACCTATGCAATTGTTGTAAGTAGAGGAACAAATGTATTAGAACTCTAGGATAACTAGGCATTTGATACGGTCTCGCATGATATTCTTATCGATAAACTAGGCAAATACAAATTAGATGGGGCTACTATAAGGTGGGTGCATAACTGGCTGGATAATCGTACTCAGAGAGTTGTTGTTAATGGTTCCCAATCCTGCTGGAAAGGCGTAACGAGTGGGGTACCGCAGGGGTCTGTTTTGGGACCGGCTCTGTTCAATATCTTCATCAACGACTTAGATATTGGCATAGAAAGTACGCTTATTAAGTTTGCGGATGATACCAAACTGGGAGGGATTGCAACTACTTTGGAGGACAGGGTCATAATTCAAAATGATCTGGACAAATTGGAGAAATGGTCTGAGTTAAACAGGATGAAGTTTAACAAAGACAAATGCAAAGTGCTCCACTTAGGAAGGAAAAATCAATTTCACACATACAGAATGGGAAAAGACTGTCTAGGAAGGAGTACGGCAGAAAGGGATCTAGGGGTTATAGTGGACCACAAGCTAAATATGAGTCAACAGTGTGATGCTGTTGCAAAAAAAGCAAACATGATTCTGGGATGCATTAACAGGTGTGTTGTGAGCAAGACACGAGAAGTCATTCTTCCGCTCTACTCTGCTCTGGTTAGGCCTCAGCTGGAGTATTGTGTCCAGTTCTGGGCGCCGCATTTTAAAAAAGATGTGGAGAAACTGGAAAGGGTCCAAAGAAGAGCAACAAGAATGATTAAAGGTCTTGAGAACATGACCTATGAAGGAAGGCTGAAAGAATTGGGTTTGTTTAGTTTGGAAAAGAGAAGACTGAGAGGGGACATGATAGCAGTTTTCAGGTATATAAAAGGGTGTCATAAGGAGGAGGGAGAGAACTTGTTCACCTTAGCCTCTAAGGATAGAACCAGAAACAATGGGTTTAAACTGCAGCAAGGGAGGTCTAGATTGGACATTAGGAAAAAGTTCCTAACTGTCAGGGTGGTTAAACACTGGAACAAATTGCCTAGGGAGGTTGTGGAATCTCCGTCTCTGGAGATATTTAAGAGTAGGTTAGATAAATGTCTATTAGGGATGGTCTAGGCAGTATTTGGTCCTGCCATGCGGGCAGGGGACTGGACTCGATGACCTCTCGAGGTCCCTTCCAGTCCTAGAATCTATGAATCCTAGTACTTAACGTAGGTGATGCTTTTAGTGCAAACCATGCTGACAACTGAAATGTGTCCTTTTCATGAGTAAGCAAAAAGAAACACATAAGGGTTTTCCTTGTATTGAAATTAATGTACTAAAGAACATTTTAGAGAAGCCTGAATCTTGAAGTGACTAGCAGAGCTTATTTACAACATTCTGACTGGTTTCCTGGGTTGGCTACTGTCCAAACTGAACCTTCCATGTGAAAAATATGGGCACTTTTTTTAGCACATTGCTCAGTGGTTAGCAATGTAGCAAGCAATCAAATCAAGAAATACAGTTTCAATGCTGTGCAGTGTTAATACTGCATTACAGAATGATAATCCTAGACATCACACTGATTGTTAAAGTAAGCTCATGGAAATGTCTGTGGTTACTTTGGATTGCTTCAGTACCCTCATTCCTGGACCAAAATAAAGAGAAAACTCCAAAGACTTGCACTAACATGTACCTATCGATTTGACCCTGCATCTTGAGGCTGTACTGGGAAATGCTGCATCTTTCAGATCGGAAAATAATGAGATTTAGGGGTAAAATATTCAACATTGCATTCAGGGACTTAGCAACAACACTGTGTGGCCAAATCCTAACATCATGATGAACACATTTATTCCTACACAGAACTGGTTTGCAAATTGTGTTCTTTCCTGTGCAAACTTTTGACAAAAATTCTTTTTCTGTTTTCACTAATTTTTTCTTCACATTTTTTGAGTTTTAAATGAAAACTTCAAGGGGTAAATATTTTACAGTTTTTCAATGAAAAGCCAAACAATTTCTATAACATTGAAAAATGTCGCCAAAAAATGCTGAATAACCATTTTCAACTGAAAAAAAAAACAGTTTGAACAAAAAATTTTCAACCATCTCTACTCCTAAATGGTAGCTGGTTGCTTTTTATGAAAAGTGCTGATCTGCTCCTATTGAAACTAATGGCAAGATTTCCAAAACTAATAATCCAAACTCCCTTGAACTTGGGGAAGCTAAGAATTTGAACGTAAATTTCACAGCTAGCCCTTGTCTCATTAAAGGGCTGAACAGAGCCCCAGATCTCAGATTGGTTCATAGATATTTTACAATACACTTATACATTTCATATACCGGTAATAGTAAAACATACACCCAATCAATTGTGCTTTGCAGCAATCAAGTTGGCTGGAGAAATCATTTCCTATGGGACATATAACTTTATATGACTCCTTATAGTAGTCAGTGTATTAATTTTCTCTTGTCTTAGGGATGCTTACCTTTAATCTTCTGTCTTCCCTGAGGGCAGCATTGTCTGTATAAGCCATAGGTAAGTCTTTTTGGCTAACTTCTACTATTTAAGCTTAGTATTATAATCACTAAGGTGATCTAATTTTTATAAACATTTACAAATACATTCATTGTAGGATATTAAGGCCTGACATTTGATCTATAAAATTGCTGGTACTGATGTTGCTATTAGCAAGCCAAACCATTTGATGTGTATACCTAGGGGATATTATTAAATCAAAACAGTTTCAACAGAGCTTATGGACTGCATTAGATGGAACCATTTGCTGGTGTGTGTGTGGAAATATTTGTGGCCATTTCATATGGAAATAAAAACATTGTGATAAATGCAACATCTTTGCCCTGCCATGTGGAGATCCAGGTTTGATTGTCATTTCTCAGCTCTCACTTTGCAGACTGATGGCAACTAAGCTGTGGAGGAACATACTCTAAAGGAAATATCTCTCGTCATTTAACAGCATTCCTTCAAGCCCACAGGCTTATCAAGGATGATTTATTGTGTTGAGGGATGGAATATGGTGCTCCGAGTGTGGGACACCAAAGGCTCCGACATGGGGGAACACCAAAGCCTCTGATATGCATACAATAAGCTGATCTGAAAAAGAGCGTGCAACCTACAATTTCTTAAGTTTGTACCATAAATGTGCCTGTTTAGTTCTGTGAAGATTATGCACTTTTTAATGGACTATCCTACTAAAAATAGCTGAAGTCAAATGGATTTCCAAGAGTCCTCAAAACTGGCACGGTTTAGAGGAACAGTCCACGAAGTGCCAAATGGGCCATTTTTCTCTGCTTACTGAATGTTTATACATTGCTGCCCAATAAACAATATGTGGTGCTAGAGCAACCCCTGGCATAGATTTAAAGTCAAGAAATAGTAGCAGTGTGATTTTGGAGGCTGTAGCAGTTATTTTATCTGATCTCTGGATGGAAACCTGCTTTAATATGAAACCCAGAGTGGATGCTTAAACACCCTGAGGCAAGCTACAAAATGCAACTGATTTTTCATCTGTTGGATCTTTGTTCAAATCTCACTTAATTTTCACTATAATAAAAGGGGATGTTATGCTTCCAGATACAAAGAACAAAGCATACATTTTTCAACCTCAAATGAGGTTTATTTTTGAAAAATGAAAACAGAAATAAAATCTCCATGAGCGAACAAAGTCTGTGTATGTCTCCTGGTTTATGTGCACTGAGCAACTCTGGGAACAGGCAAAAAGTTCTGCATATACAACAATAATTTCCCCTGTGTTTCAGTCCTATATTTGGCCTAACATAGCTCCCAGTGTTACAAGGGAAAATTTCTTTCTTTCATTACTGGTTAGCTGAGTTTTCTTGTTGCATAATTAGATTGAACTCCTTTAAGCTTAAATAAAAGTGACATTTATTTGAAAATAAAGAGAAATGTCCAAACAAAATAAACATTAAGGAGAAAATAAACCCAGCTAGACTAAAACACCATAGCTAGCAAGGCTCTTAGCTGGGCTTTTAGCACCAAGACAGCTACACTGATGGAGCTGCATTACTGCAGACATTTAATGTAGATGCACTGCACCAGGGATAGGGGCAAGGCTTTCTCCCCTTGCATACTATATGCAACTGTCAGGGGCAAAAGCAGTCTCTATGTTCAGAAGAGCACTGGCACTGCTTTTTCCTTGTACCCCACAAGAATATGAGCCCAGAGAGTCTGCTAAGAGGGGAACACTGTGCACCATAGTGTGTGTGTGTGTGTGTGTGTGTGTGTGTGTGTGTGTGTGTGAAGCATGCATGTACCCCCTGCATGCTGGGAGTCTGGGGGTGGAACTCTGCCTTACTGAGACACAGTTCTTCCCAGATTCCCTCTGAGGGTATTATTCTGCATGCCCCTTACTCATGGCCCTCTGCTATTTATGAAATCTGTCCCTATAGTATTTTTAAGAGAGAAAACCTGAGAATTTACCTACAACACTATGACACTTTGGGGGTTCACCCAGTCCAGTAAGGGGCTGCATCACCACCTGCTCTGTAAGCCTGGGTGACTGTGCTCTGTAGCTTTGTCTCAGAATCCTGACACCAGCAGCCTGCTCACAGCACAATGGCCTCCCCCAACCCCCTGGCTTCCACCAGCCGGGTTACTCCTTGCAGAGTGACACCAACAGCCCTTCCAGTCCAGAGCCTCCTCAGAACCATCTCCCCTGCAGTGCCCAGTCCCTCTCACTCACCCCTCACAGGCGTTATCAAGTTCACTGCCTCCGAAGAGACAGAGCACACACCAACATATTCGCTCAACAGAGGATTTTGCTCTTTGGTTTCATACACAGCAGTGAGATGGTTTTGTAACCAAACAAGAGCAAGTTTATTAACAAAGAAGAGAGATGTAAGTGATAATAAATAACAGTAGCAGAGACAGATATGGTTGCAAGTAAAACAAAACAAATCACACTTTCTAGTGACTAAAACTTAATTTCAACTAGTTACAATCTTCATCTATGCAGGTTTTCTCACCTATGGTCAGTTTCCAGCTACTCTTGCCCCTTGGGCCAAGAGGATCCACTTTTCATGAACTCAAAGGGTGCTGCTCCCCTATGCCCCCTAGGTAGGGTAGCCAGATAGCAAGTATGAAAAATTGGAATGGGCGTGCTGGTGGTGCGGGTAATAGATGCCTATATAAGACAAAGCCCCAAATATCGGGACAATCCCTATAAAATTGCCACATCTGGTCACCCTACCCCTGGGTGATGGATACCCATAAGTCTTTCAGCAATTCCTTATAGCCTCAGCGTTTATCTTTGTTTTCAAAGTTCCGGGGCTCAGCTCTCTGTGTCCACAGGGAGCTTATGCAATGTTAATTTCTGCAGTCTCCTGTGATTTTACCATGCAAATGATCTTCCTGTGATCACCGATGCAAATGAATAGCCCATTGTTCTTGGCCACACCTGGTATGATTTGCCATTGAGCCAAAGCGGTGTCACTATTCTCCTTTGCCTGGTAAAAACCTGTTTTGCCTCCTTGGTCTGTTTACAGACTCCAAAACCTAATATCAGAGAGTATCCATAATTTTCATACAGCCTCGTTACATACATTTCACAGTGATATTAATGACCAGCATGTTGGTAGTTTTCAGATGGTACATTAAAAGACACCTTTTAAATAAAAATAATGACAACCGTGTGTGAAGTATATTGAGCTGGTCAGGCCAGCTGAGTTTTACTGTTGCACATGAGGGACCCCCTAGCAATCTGGCATTGGGGTCCTCTTTGGGTCACAAGCACAAAAAAAGCCAACTGTTAAGACTATTTCTTCAGGGTAGGTTTGTAATTAAAGTGAAGTGCACATGCAAATTCTTTATCTAAGAATTTCTGTGACAGTGACATAAAGATCTACATAGGAAATAGGTCAAGGTTTTCCAACTCAGAATCAATCAACCTTTAAGTAATAGAAGCCTTTCACTTTCAGTGTAGATAGAGCTACAGAGTACAGATTCTCATTATGTATTCTGTTATATACCCCAAGGAAATAAAAGCAATAGTTCGTTCTTTTTTATTTTCCTGAAATGTTAGGAGCTAATGTTATTATCTTCAGTACATCACAACTGCAATAAACTAATTCACAGTAACACAGGAAAGCTTTCATTGATCGAGACTCATCAGGCAAAGACAGTTCTGTAGCTATGAGTTAATAGCTGTGGTGCATCTGTTTTAGTCATGCTTTATTTGTCTCCAAAAGTTATAAAAATTTGAACATATTTGCAGCCATCTCATTTGCTTTTTGGAACATGGGGTGTGGAATTTAATACCTGGAAAATGATATTGTGTGTAACTTGAAAGGCATTTATGGCCAGATTTTTAAACATAGACAAAGAACAATTGCATGCCTGCAGCTGCACACACTAATATACACAAGCAAATACCAAATGTCTGTAAACAACTTGGATGTAGCATTCAAATAGGGCCAGTTGGACACCCATCGGGCCATATGTATTCATAACAACCCGATTAGCATCAATGCACTTATATTAATACTTATAAATTAGGCACCCTACTCATATGTGCATGATGGCAAACACTGAAATTTGAAAATCTGGGGCCAGATCCTCAATTGGTCCTATATTAATGTATACCAATTTTGCCTGGTCCATAAAGTCTGAAAAAAATGGAAATATACAGTAGTTATTATGGGAGGTTATGTAATGCAAAGGAAATAATATTAACAATGACATGGTCGTTCTCCATTATGCAGGATATACGTTTCAGAAAGTAATATGGTCATAAATACTCCAGTCAATGCATACACATAATCATCAGGAGTTATCTAGTTTACAATATATTATTTATAGATGAGCAGTGAGGAGGGGTAATTCTACATGATTTGCATCCTCAAGGTTGTTGTGAATTTAGGTGTGGAAGGATGAGATTTTTATCAGTAAATGTCGGTAAAAATTGATTTCACCATACACAAAGAAACTGATGAAAAAATATTTCCATCAATAATAATCAAAATTTACAGATAGGCAAAGTAAGAAAAATATTGCTTGAGAATCTATTAGAGTCAAAATCTAGTGGTTTTGACTTTTGAATTAGTCTTGTTAACAAATGGACTAGCGAATGTATGGTAAAAACAGGTTTGATTTAAGGATATTTATTTTGTATATTTTGACATGCGATGTTGACCATTGTGTTTTAATGGTTTATAACACTTTAACTATAGCAGGGATTGGCAACCTTTGGCATGCGGCTCGCCAGGGTAAGCACCCTGGTGGGCTGGGCCAGTTTGTTTACCTGCCGCATCCACAGGTTCGGCCAATCGCGGCTCCCACTGGCTGCAGTTCGCTGTCCCAGGCCAATGGGGGCTGCGGGAAGCGGCGCGGGACGAGGGATGTCAAAGAGGGAGATTTTCCTTTTAAAAACTCTCTATAGCTAGATGAAAAGGGAACAAAGGATGTTGTTAAAACGAAAGCCTTACTTAATACTTTAATTTCAATGGCTTTAAACTGTTTTCCCTTTTTTTTTACTATATCTTTAATAAAAGGTTAAAATGATGTTTAATGGTGTTTGTCATGATACTAAGCAGGCTGAGATCTCTGTAGCCTGAACCATGTTTAAAACTGTTTAACGTTGATCAATTACATCAGCATGTTAACACCTTTAACTCTTTGGGCCCGTATATTTCATCTAAATTAATCCAGCATATATGCAAAGAAAAATGCAACCAGGTATTTTTGGGTTTGTAGTGAAACAATGAGATAAAATCATAGACAGATCATAGAGGAATAACCATTATGAATATGTGTAATCCTAAAGGAAAAGCTTGAGACATGGTGTCTCGCCAGGCTGCTTTTTATAAGAATTCTACATCTTCTCCACAATTCATGATGCTGGCAGCACATCAATGATCTTTCTCACTCAGACATTGGGTTTCCAATATTGCTGTTCTCTTTCCAGCATTTTAAAGAGGAATTTCCCTGCCAACAAGAAGAATGTAGAAAATTCCTCAGCAGTTGATCTTAAAAAAGAGGGTTTCAGAACATTTGCAAAGATAGAAAAATAAATTCAGTTGGTATCTGACTGTGGCACCAGAGAGCATTTCATCTCATCTATGATTGCTTCCTATTTCCATCTCAAGCAGTGAACATGGGCAATTGTGAAGGATGGAAGTTTCCATTTGCAAAGATTTCAAGATTTAAAAATGTGGTGGCTATGTTCCAAATTGGAGTGAACACTGGAAAATTTGAAATTCCCTGTGAAAGAAAAGTAAGTAAGTAAATAAATAAATAACATGGGGTCATTTGTGTCAAGCTGTCTTGCAGTGACTCTGAACCAGGAGGATGAGGTAGATGAGGCTTTCTTTGGACAATTAACTGAAGTTTCCAGAACACAGGCCCTGGTTTTAATGCGGGACTTCAATCACCCTGACATCCGCTGGGAGATCAATACAGCAGTGCACAGACAATCCAGGAAGTTTTTGGAGAGTGCTGGGGACAACTTCCTGGTACAAGTGCTGGAGGAACCAACCAGGGGTGGTTCTCTTCTTGACCCGCTGCTTACAAACAGGGAAGAATTGGTAGGGGAAGTAGAAGTGGGTGGCAACCTGGACAGCAGTGACCATGAGATGGTTGAGTTCAGGATCCTGACAAAAGGAAGAAAGGAGAGTAGCAAAATACGGACCCTGGATTTCAGAAAAGCAGACTTTAACTCCCTTAGGGAACTGATGGGCAAGATCCCCTGGGAGGCTAATATGAGGGGGAAAGGAGTTCAGGATAGATGGCTGTATTTTAAAGAAGCCTTATTGAGGGCGTAGTAACAAACCATCCTGATGTGCAGAAAGAATAGCAAATATGGCAGGCGACCAGCTCGAATTAACAGTGAAATCTTTGGTGAGCTTAAACACAAAAAGGAAGCTTACAAGAAGTGGAAACTTGGACCGATGACTAGGGAGGAGTATAAAAATATTGCTCAAGCATGCAGTGGTGTAATCAGGAAGGCCAAAACACAACTGGAGTTGCTGCTAGCAAGGGATGTGAAGGGTAACAAAGAAGGGTTTCTACAGGTATGTTAGCAACAAGAAAAAGGTCAGGAAAGTTTAGAACCCTAGTGGGGGAGGCAAACTAGTGACAGAGGATGTGGAAAAAGCTGAAGTACTCAATGCTTGTTTTTGCCTCAGTCTTCACAGACAAGGTCAGCTCCCACACTGCTGTCCTGGGCAACACAGTATGAGGAGGAGGTGAGCAGCCCTCAGTGGAGAAAGAACAGGTTAAGGACTATTTAGAAAAGCTGGACATGCACAAGTGCATGGGTCCAGATGCATCCGAGGGTGCTGAGGGAATTGGCTGATGTGATTGCAGAGCCATTGGCCATTATCTTAGAAAACTCATGGCAATTGGGGGAGGTCCCGGGTGGTTGGGAAAAGGCACATATAGTGCCCATTTTTAAAAAAGGGGAGAAGGAGAATCTGGGGAACTAAAGACCGGTCAGCCTCATCTCAGTCCCTGGAAAAATCATGGAGCAGGTCCTCAAGTAAACCATTTTGAAGCACTTGGAGGAGAGGAAGGTGATCAGCAACAGTCAACCTGGATTTACCAAGGGCAAGTCATGCCTGACCAACCTGACTGCCTTCTATGCTGAGATAACTGGCTCTGTTGATATGGGGAAAGCAGTGGACATGATATATCTTGACTTTAGCAAAGCTTTTGATAGGGTCTCCCACAGTATTCTTGCCAACAAGTTAAAAAAGTATGGATTGGATGAATGGACTATAAGGTGGATAGAAAGCTGGCTAGATTGTCGGGCTCAATGGATAGTGATCAACGGCTCAGTGTCTAGTTGGCTGCCCATATCAAGTGGAGTACCCCAGGGGCCAGTTCTCGGGCCGGTTTTGTTCAACATCTTTATTAATGATCTGTATGATGGGATGGATTGCACCCTCAACAAGTTTGCAGATGACACTAAGCTGAGAGGAGAGGTAGATATACTGGAGGGTAGGGATAGGGTCCAGAGTGACCTAGACAAATTGGAGGATTGGGCCAAAAGAAATGTGATGAGATTCAACAGGGACAAGTGCAGAGTCCTGCACTTAGGACGAAAGAATCCCATGCACCGCTACAGGCTGGGGACCGACTGGCTAAGCAGCAGTTCTGCAGAAAAGGACCTGGGGATTACTGTGGATGAAAAGCTGAATATGAGTCAGCAGTGTGCCCTTGTTGCCAAGAAGGTTAATGGCATATTGGGCTGCATTAATAGGAGCATTGCCAGCAAATCGAGGGAAGTGATTATTCCCCTCTATTTGGCACTGGTGAGGCCACATCTGCAGTATTGCGTCCAGGTTTAGGCCCCCCACTACAGAAAGGATGTGGACAAATTGGAGAGAATCCAGCGGAGGGCAACGAAAATCATCAGGGGGTTGGGGCATATGACTTATGAGGAGAGGCTGAGGGAACTGGGCTTGTTTAGTCTGCAGAAGAGAAGAGTGAGGGGGGATTTGATAGCAGTCTTCAACTATCAGAACGGGGGTTCCAAAGAGGATGGAGCTCAGCTATTCTCAGTGATGGCAGACTACAGAACAAGGAGCAATGGTCTCAAGTAGCAGTAGGGGAGGTCTAGGTTGTATATTAGGAAACACTTTTTCACTAGGTGGGTGGTGAAACACTGAAATGGGTTACCTAGGGAGGTGGTGGAATCTCCATCCTTAGAGGTTTCTAAGACCTGGCTTGACAAAGCCCTGGCTGGGATGATTTAGCTGGTGTTGGTCCTGCTTTGAGCAGGGGTTTGGACTAGATGGCCTCCTGAGGTCTCTTCCAACCCTAATATTCTATGATTCTATGACTCAAAAGCACGAGTACCAACCTCAGGGCAGGCTGCTAAGAACCAGGGCACAAACTCCAAATTAGTTGTGAGTTCCTTAGATTTCACTAACCAATTATCAAGTATAATTCTCGGGCTCTACAACAACCTAAACATGGCATCACAGATCAGTCCCCCGGGGTACTCTGATCTGTCTCACCACCTAGGTGCACATACCTTTGTGATAGATGGTCCCTTACACCAAAGATCACAGCAATATTCAGGTTGCTCTCAGCCCCAAAAGACCAGTCACTCACCCCAGGACAATCAATTGCACCTTAGATCTCACACCAAAGACAACGCTTGTAGCCAATCCTATAATAAACTAAATTAAATAGGAAAAGGAAACAAAAGGGTTATTTACAAGGTGAAAGCACATATACATAAACGAGTTGCAATCAACTTTCAAAAGTAATAGACACATCTCTAATAAATAAGTTCTGTATGATCTTTAGGGCTAAGCACTGGGTATTTCTTGCTTATGCCTAGACAATTGAAATAAGATGTTTTGACTCCCCTGCGCTTCTCCCCCCCAAAAAAAATTCTGGTAAAATCAACTTGATTTGTCAAAGCATTTCCATTTCAACTGAACCACATATTCTGACACATGGTGATTCTTTGACCAGCTCTAAATATAACTTCACATTTCTCTCTCTCCCTTTCATTGCTACTTATTCCAAAAGAACTGTTAGCTTTCTACAACAGGAGAAAAAAATGAGTGCCAACTCTCCCCATGATTTGGATGTATAAAACAAATAACCTTTCTCACTAAATATCAATATGAAAAAAAAATCCAAATTAGCCCTTTCCCCACCCCTGTGTTTGATATTTTGAAAAACATAATACTCAAACAATATTGCTGCCACGTGAAAAAATGTAATCTTGGAAGCAGCAGAGGAAGGAAAATCAGACTCATGGCTGCAGCTAAATATTCCCAGTTCAATTTCAGTATCTTTTTTAGTTAGCTGGAAACAATGCAACAACTCCCTTCTTCGGGCTAGAAAAGCACTGCACTAATATATGATATGTTCAGTGGATTTCTAGCCTTATTCACATGACAATATACAGTAGCCCTACAGATACTGATGTGCGTTTAGCAATGTACATCTGGTATGACTTATCTATGGACAATTTAGCAAATTAGACTAATGAATTACAACTTCACTGTCAGTCTTTAGTGCAGCAGGGTTGCAATGAGATGGCTGTCACCCCAAGGGAGTGGAGATTGGAGTTTAGGATTAGAAGCCAGCTAAGCAAAATAAGACCTGATGAGTAGTTCCATTGACTTCGGTGGGATTACTGACTTGAGCAGAGATAAATGAGTGTGTAGGTTGCGGAAGGATGATGAGTCCTATGATCATAATGTTGTTTACTAATAAGTAATTGTTGACAATTCTATCTGTAGGGGTGTGGTTGTGTCCCATGTAGCACCAGTATTGAATTCACAGATATTCTACCACATACAGTAGTAGAGGGAATCCTTCGGGAGTTTCTTTGTGTGGGTGGGAGAAGAGGAAATGGAATGATCCCTTTAAGTATTTCAATATAATAAAATATATGCCAATAACATAAAAATAGGAACACCCCTATTTACAGTGTGCTTTGTGTTTAGATTTGGAGTATTTTAAATGCTTATACCATACAGTATTTTGTTTTCTATCCAAATGCTAGGAATAGGCTTTCTGCCCACTTCCAGCATAACTGCTGATTGAGGCAAATACTGCCAGCTGCTGAATGTTAACCTTTGTTTTTGCTAAAACATTTCCACATATTACCAGAGTAAGCACGTATTTTATTTAGAGGGTTCAATGATCTCATATCATTTAAATGGGTTGAGTTGTACTAGGACCAGGCCCCAACAAATGTTGACTTTAGTCAGTCTGATGGACTGCATGTATCAGTGAAGTAATCCAATCTGAATGGAATCCAGACTGCCTCAGACTCTGCTCTTCTAACCATCTGAACTGAATCTGAATCTAAACCTCTGTTACCATGGAAAATGGACAAGGAAAGGTGCAGATAATGCTAGAAAAGATAAGAGAAATTATTAGCAAAACTACAGTTGATTAAATACTATTTTGTTAAATAATTCATTTGATTAATTTCACAACATGTTTTGAATGTATTTGATACATTTTGTTTTCATCACTTGCCCTCCTTACAGAACTAATTGAATTTTTAGTGAATATATATTCACTTGAGGGCTCAATCATGGTTTTGCCATGTGCCCAGACTAAGGGACAATGTATTTTACCCTTGCCACAAGAGCAGCCCAGGAGAGAGCGATTGTGTGTCTGTGTCACAATCTTTCTCCCTATTTCCCCACCTCAGGGAGGAAGTAAATAGAATCAAGCCTGTAGTCAGTGCAGTGTATGTTCCCCAGTGCACCGGCTCAGCTTCATTGACTGGCATGTTGTGGGATGGCACAAGTCACGGCTCCATCCAGTTCACACCCCACTGCACTCTCCCCACTCACTAGCACGAGTGGGTGACATAGCTCTGCTAAATCTACTTTTGCCTCTTGCACTGCTGGACTACAGTTTGGTCTTGAATAATTTCCTTGGCAAATTCCACCGTATTTTTCAAATGATGAATGATTCCTCTTCATTAATTATTTGCTGTCCTGTAATAAGAACCATGGTAGGCTTGCAAAATATAAAGCAAGGGTCTGAACTTCAGTGCAGAGATCTACTGACTTTTGAACCTAGTTAAGGACTAATTTTCTTTCTGTGTTTAGTTATGACATGTTGATGCTGTTGAAGGCAAAGAGTCTTCTGATCACTTCCATCCACTCAATTATGAAAAGTACTGACTAGCACTTTAAAAAAATCCTGAACAATTGCCCTCATTTTATTGCAGTTAAAGATCTGTCTGTTTTTATTGTCATCTCCTGTTTAAAACGTATTGATAAATTTGCTGTGAAGAAGAAAAAGCAACAATGGCTTTGTGGCGCTAGCCTTGGTGAGAGAGCAACAGCTTTGTGCTGAGTGTTGTACAATGACAATAGTGCCCAAGCCTGTGGCAAAAATTCCAATAGGTGAGCAAGGGGTATATGGATATACCGAGGGCCAGTGCAAGGAAGTTTCGCGCCATAGGCAAAACTTCCACCTTGCGCCCCCCCCCAGCCCTGCGGCAGCTCCCCCCCCCCCCCGACCTGAGGCGCCCCCCTCCCCCACGGCAGTTCCGCACCCCCCGGGAGCCGTGCGGCAGCTCCCCACCCCAGCTCACCTCTGCTCCGCCTCCTCCCTGAGCATGCCACCCCCGCTCTAATTCTCCTCCCCTCCCAGGCTTGCGGCGCCAAACAGCTGATTGGCGCTGCAAGCCTGGGAAGCGGGAGAAGTGGAGCGGCGACCGCGCGCTCGGGGAGGGGGCGTAGGAACGCTGTAAAAAAAATTGGGGGCACTGCTTTTTGGCGCCCCCAAATCTTGGCGCCCTAGGCAACCCCCTAGTTTGCCTTAATGGTAGTACCGGCCCAGGATATAACAGTAAAACATATTTCACAAGCCTGAGGATGGGATAGTGTAGTAACTCCTAGTATAAATACTGTGTGGTTACATAGGCAGTATGACTAATCACCATTTAGAAGAAGCAGCTCACAGTTCTGTTTATCTTGCATTTGCATGAGGTAGGAATTAAGCATTAATATATATCTTAAGACAACTTACTTATATATGTATTCAATTTGTGTGTTAAGCCAAACTAAATTATACTTAAGGTTGAAAAAATATAGATTATGTGGAAACGCAACAGAGAGGTTCTGGGAACAGAATCATGCATAGCCCAGCACGGGTCACCCACTTAGGCACTCTGTGCTGGCTACAACAGCCCCCACAGCCATTGTAAACTTCCCCTCTGTATTTGTTTGTAGTGCCATGTGTAGACCCACAAGACCATGTCCTCGTCACTCTCCACCTGACCCACAATGTCCCACTGTACACTGGCATGGAGAGTCCTGAGGACCGCTGCTTTGTGATGCACAGTAAGTAGCATAATCTCTTTGTACTGCTCTTTACGGCCTAGCCTTCCTGAACAGGAGAAACTTGGCATTTCCTCTGTATTTTGTCCACTTGTGGCAGAAGGACCAGACAGGATTTCAGGCTAAATGGTGAGGCTAAAAACATTGTATCTCAGAAAAAATAACTTTTTTACTGTAGTGTGTTGTTTTATGAAAACAGAAGTCCTGTTAAACATTAGACATCTCAATTCAAGTAAAATATTCTGGAGTAACATCCTTGACCAGTCTTTCCAGCTGATGGACAATGCTGCTGCTTTTGCATTATTCAGATTTTCAATTTATCACTGATTATTATTTTTTGTATTATAGTAGCTCTTAGAGACCCCAACTGAGATTAGGGCTCATGGTACAAAGACTTAGTGTGAGACAGTCCCTGCCCCCAAAGAGCTTACAATCTAAATTTACAAGACAGACAAAGGATGTTTATTATATACAAATGTAACCATGTGTATATATAACAATATATATGCTATATCAGATGTGGAATAATGTATACACCCAGCCAATATATTTAATTGGTTATTTTAAAAAAAAGTTATTTAAATATGTAATTATAAACTAAACTATTCCCCAGTATTACAACCCAATTATGAACATTTAGGCTAGTTGTCACAGTTTGATTGGGACAATCCCTAAGTCATAACAATCATAACAGTGTCATAAGCATAATGATACACATCTGGGGTCAGGCCCTGCAATCCTTACTCAGGCAACATTTTTGTTGACTTGACAGGGAAGGAGGATGCTGATTCTTTATTCCTAGCACACCCAACATGTTCACTGAAGTCAGTAGAAATTTTGGGTATGTAAGCAGTGGCGGATTAGCCAATGGGCCCGGGCCCATGCCCAGGAGCCCTGGCCAACTGGGGGGCCCTAGAAAAATTGGCACCCTGCCCCCAACAAACAAGCAGCAGGTGGGGCAGGGCAGGGAAAGCACCCACACCCTGATCCCACTTCCCAGCAGAAGCGCTAGGCAGCGGGAGAAGCCCCAGCACCCGGACCCCAGATGTGGCCCCGGGACTGGAGGAGCTCTGGATCCCTGCCGCGACCTCAGGGCTGGGGAGCTCTCACTCCCCGCTGCAGCCCCAGGGCCCTGGCGAGGGGGACAGAAAGCAGCGAATGGGTTGCGGGGCCGTAGTGGGGGGGGGGCAGAATAGGGCAGGACTGTGGGTGAAACTGGGACAGGGCAGTGAGGGAAGTGGCAGAATGGGGTGGGGCCATGGGTGGATTAGGGATGGGGCTGGGGGGGAAGGGGTAGAACAGGGTGGGGCTGTGGATGGGGCCGCAGGCAGAAGGGGTGGAACAGGGGTGGGACTGCAAATGAAAGAGGTGGGGAGCCCCCCCCCCCACTAGCTCTGGCCAAGGGCCCCATGAAATCTTAATCTGCCTCTGTGTGTAAGGAATGAAGGGGTGTGTAAAGTCCCTGAGGTAAGAATTTCAGGATTTGGCCTTTGGGACCTGCGTGTAAATGGAAGTCATTTTTTGTAACCCATGTGGATATTTTGAATGTCATGCCCTCAAGTCACCATTCCAAATTGTTGCAGTTAAACGGGAGGGAATTGATCAGCTTGCCCAGCCGAGATGCTGGAAAGTTCTATAACAAGCCAGTTGGACTGTGAAGAGAGTAGGGCTTGTATCTGATTTACCGATCACACAACTAAGAGTCTTCAAGCACAATGTGATTTTTATAAAGATCTGTCAATGCATAGTCTTGTTATTATGGATTTGATCCATAATCTTTGTTCCTTTTTTAAAGGTGCAATGAAAATTAAGTTTCATGGTTAGTTTTTATCAACTTTACATTCATGTTATCTCCACAGAATCCACACAAAAACCCATGACAAGAAAATGTTTGCTGTAAACTGAAAAGGCTTAGGGCCAAATTATGCTTTGATGAGTATCTCATGCAACCCAGCTGAGTTCAGTGGGTTGGATTAGGTATAAATGAGGTCACATTTTCACCCTTAGACTGACCTTCTTTGAATTAAACATCCAATAAAGCATCGGACTTTTTAAAAATAAGATGCTAGCTTTTAAAATAATGTTTATATAAATGCATTATTTTAATCCAGAGAATCTCTCTCTCTCCCTCTTTCTGTCCACTCTCTGCCATTAGTCTAGTTTCTTTAGCTATTTTAATGATTTACAGAAACTTCCTGTTATTTTTCAGTGGTAGGAAACACCCGTTCTAAGACAAAGTTTGTGTTTAACCACATAAGAATTAACCCTATTAGATATTTTACAGATAAAACTTAGAGGGCCACAACCTCAGTTAGTGTAAATTGGTGTAGCTCACAAGTTTACAATAATTGAGAAACTACCCCAGAGAAACATAAAGAAATAAACTGATTCCCTTTTCTTAAAGGAATTCAAGAAGTACAACAAGCTGCACTCGCTGTAGGGAAGTTTCAGTTAGAGAAATCTTTAAGGCCATCTTACGTTCTCCTTCAATTTCCTCTTTTCTGCTGTGATACCGACAAAAACCTTGACAATTGTAAGGCAGCTGGTGAGTCCACTGCTTTTCATACCAATGAGTATAGTTTCATTGTTTCCTTGTGCCTTCACCATATGTTTGTTTTATTTACCTGTTGTCTGTGGTCTCAGAGTATGACAGCATTCTGGAGTGAGTGGGAGCAAGCCTCCCAGCCCAAATCAACAGACTTGGGCGAGCGAGGCTCACACCAGCGCTCTTAAAAATAGCTGTATAGACACAGCTCTTTGAAATTGCAGCTTGGGCTCTGAAGCTCACCCCTCTCGCTAAGCTTTAGATCCTGAGTGCCAGCCTGAGGCACAACTTCAAAGCTCTATCTATACAGTTATTTTTAGTGCCCTAACATGAGCCCCGCTATCACAAGTCTGTTGCTCCAGGCTGAGAGGCTCACCCCCACTTGTCCCAAAACGCTGTGAAGACATGCCCAGAGATGGCTTGGACTGTAAGTATTATGGGACAGGGATTACATTTTTGTTAAGTTTGTGCAGTGCCTAGCACAAGGGAGCTGGTGCCTCTGGGCACTACCATGAATAAATAGAGGTTCAGAGTGATTGCGTGAACAAAACAGCTGTCTTGGTTTGGAAGCATAGTGAAAACCAAAACTTCTAATGTGAGACTTCTATTGTATTATTTTATTTGCATCTATACAATGTACCAGCACCTCCAGTATAATGGACTTCTTATATGGGGCAGTTCCCTCTGCCAACCAACCCACAGACACTTTTCCTTCACATAAAGTGTTTTCTATGTTAGAGAGTCAAAAGTCTTCAGTTCAAATCTCATTGGGTCTTCATGTTGTATGTATAGAGGTGTGATGGTTTGAATTTAGCTCAGAGAACTTGTTCCAGTCTGATGGGTTTGAATGTGTGGCCCAAATTTTCAAACCTGGTAATTTACTCTGCATGTGCAATGTGAGTGCAAATATCTATTGCATGCACACACAGAGAAACCCATTGTGACGTTATTGACATAAACTGGGACCGTATAGATCATTGTTGCAACCAAGGTCCTGTAGTGGCACCCAAATCTTGTATAAAGGGGGTCAAATGGGGTGTCTAGGACAAGGTTATGGTTTACTGGTTATGATTATGCTGTCTATATGTGTGTGTATCAGTTTTGTGGTCGAAGTTATAAATATTGGCTCTATACTGTCTGTATGGCAAATTTATGCTATGCTTCTGGGTGACATCCCAGACAAGCTGAGATTAGCTCTGCCTAGCCTGCTTGATGGCCCATTAAGGACCATCAGCTATACAATGGACCCATTGAGAGAAGGCAGATACGCCTTGTAACTCAGCAAAGTATGCAGGGACTGGCCCATGTGACTCCAGACTCCATTTTGCTGTAATTTTCCACAGTAAGAACAAAGAGGTGTTCTTACACCTGGAAAAGACTATATAAGGCTGATGTCTCATCTCCATCTGGTCTTCAATCCTGCTTCATACCTCTGGAGGAACTTTGCCACATGCTGAAGCTTTGAACAGAGGACTGAGGACCCATCCCAGCGGGGGATGTATTCCAGAGACTTGATTTGAACCTGCAGTTTATTCCATTGCTGCTGCAAGCCTGAACCAAGAACTTTGCCATTACTGTATGTAATTGATTCCATTTAACCAATTCTAACTCTCATCTCTATCTTTTTCCTTTTATAAATAAACCTTTAGATTTTAGATTCTAAAGGATTGGCAACAGCATGATTTGTGGGTAAGATCTGATTTGTATATTGACCTGGGTCTGGGGCTTGGTCCTTTGGGATCAGGAGAACCTTTTTCTGTTACTTGGGCACTGGTTTTCATAACCATTTGTCCCCGTACAAGTGGTACTGGTGGTTATACTGGGAAACTGGAGTGTCTAAGGAGATTGCTTGAGAAACTTGCGGTTAGCCAGTGGGGTGAGACCGAAGTTCCCTTAGTCTGGCTGGTTTGGTTTGCCTTAGAAGTGGAAAATACCCCAGCCTTGGGCTGCAACTGCCCTGTTTAAGCAATTTGTCCTGAGTTGGCACTCTCCGTTGGGTTCCGCCAGAACCGCATTGTCACACCCATACACAGACATTTTCTTGTGCAACATGAACAAATTAAGTATCAGGGGGTAGCCGTGTTAGTCTGTATCTACAAAAACAACAAAGAGTCTGGTGGCACCTTAAAGACTAACAGATTTATTTGGGCATAAGCTTTCGTGAGTAAAAACCTCACTTCTTCGGATGCATAGAGTGAAAGCTACAGATGCAGGCATTATATACAGACACATGGAGAGCAGGGAGTTACTTCACAAGTGGCGAACCAGTGTTGACAAGGCCAATTCAATCAGGGTGGATGTAGTCCACTCCCAATAATAGATGAGGAGGTGTCAATTCCAGGAGAGGAAAAGCTGCTTCTGTAGTGAGCCAGCCACTCCCAATCCCTATTCAAGCCCAGATTAATGGTGTTGAATTTGCAAATGAATTTTAGTTCTGCTGTTTCTCTTTGAAGTCTGTTTCTGAAGTTTTTTTGTTCAATGACAGTGACTTTTAAATCTGTGATAGAATGACCAGGGAGATTGAAGTGTTCACTTACTGGCTTGTGTATGTTACCATTCCTGATGTCCGATTTGTGTCCATTTATTCTTTTGCGGAGGGACTGTCCGGTTTGGCCAATGTACATGGCAGAGGGGCATTGCTGGCACATGATGGCATATATGACATTAGTGGATGTGCAGGTGAATGAGCCCCTGATGGTGTGGCTGATGTGGTTGGGTCCTCTGATGCTGTTGCCAGAGTAGATATGGGGACAGAGTAGGCAACGAGGTTTGCTACAGGGATAGGTTCCTGGGTTGGTGTTTCTGTGGTGTGGTGTGTAGTTGCTGGTGAGTATTTGCTTCAGGTTGGGAGGTTGTCTGTAAGCAAGGACTGGCCTGCCTCCCAAGGTCTGTGAGAGTGAGGGATCATTTTCCAGGATAGGTTGTAGGTCGTGGATAATGCGCTGGAGAGGTTTTAGCTGGGGGCTGTATGTGATGGCCAGTGGTGTTCTGTTATTGTCCTTGTTGGGCCTGTCCTGTAGTAGGTGATTTCTGGGTACCCGTCTTGCTCTGTCAATCTGTTTCCTCACTTCCCCAGGTGGGTATTGTAGTTTTACGAATGCTTGATAAAGATCTTGTAGGTGTTTGTCTCTGTCTGAGGGGTTGGAGCAAATTCGGTTGTATCTTAGGGCTTGGCTGTAGACAATGGATCGTATGATGTGTCTTGGATGGAAGCTGGAGGCATGTAGGTACGTATAGCGGTCAGTAGGTTTCCGGTATAGGGTGGTGTTTATGTGACCATCACTTATTTGTACTGTAGTGTCCAGGAAGTGGATCTCTTGTGTGGACTGGTCCAGGCTGAGGTTGATGGTGGGGTGGAAATTGTTGAAGTCCAGGTGGAATTCTTCAAGGGCCTCCTTTCCGTGGGTCCATATGATGAAGATGTCATCAATGTAGCGCAAGTAGAGGAGGGGCACTAGGGGACGAGAGCTGAGGAAGCGTTGTTCTAAGTCAGCCATAAAAATGTTGGCATACTGTGGGGCCATGCGGGTACCCATAGCAGTGCCACTGACTTGAAGGTATAAGTTGTCCCCAAATCTGAAGTGGTTGTGGGTGAGGACAAAGTCACAAAGCTCAGCCACCAGGCTTGCTGTGGCCTCATCAGGGATACTGTTCCTGACAGCTTGTAGTCCATCCTCATGTGGAATATTGGTATAAAGTGCTTCTACATCCATGGTGGCCAGGATGGTGTTTTCAGGAAGAACGTCAATGCACTGTAGTTTCCTCAGGAAGTCGGTGGTGTCTCGAAGATAGCTGGGAGTGCTGGTAGCATAGGGTCTGAGGAGAGTGTCCAAATAGCCAGATAATCCTGCTGTCAGAGTACCAATGCCTGAGATGATGGGGCGTCCAGGGTTTCCGGGTTTATGGATCTTGGGTAGTAGATAGAATACCCCTGGTCGGGGTTCTAGGGGTGTGTCCATGTAGATTTGTTCCCGTACTGTAGCTGGGAGTTTCTTGAGCAGATGGTGTAGTTTCTTTTGGTATTCCTCAGTAGGATCAGAGGATAGTGGCCTGTAGAATGTGGTCTTGGAGAGTTGCCTGGCAGCCTCCTGTTCATAATCTGACCTGTTCATTATGACTACAGCACCTCCTTTGTCAGCCCCTTTGATGATAATGTCAGAGTTGTTTCTGAGGCTGTGGATGGCATTGCGTTCTATACGGCTGAGGTTATGGGACAAGTGATGTTGTTTGTCCACAATTTCAGCCTGTGCACGTCTGCGGAAACACTCTATGTAGAGGTCCAGTCTGTCATTTCGACCATCAGGAGGAGTCCACGCAGAGTTCCTCTTCTTGTAGTGTTGGTAGGAAGGTTCCTGTGGGTCAGTGCACTGTTCAGTGGTGCGTTGAAAATATTCCTTGAGTCGGAGACGACGAAAGTAGGCTTCCAAATCACCGCAGAACTGTATCATGTTCGTGGGGATGGTGGGACAGAAAGAGAGTCCCCGAGATAGGACAGACTCTTCTGCTGGGCTAAGTGTGTGGTTGGAAAGATTGACAATGTTGTTAGATGAGTTGAGGGTACCATTGTTATAGCCCCCAGTGGCAGGTATTAGTTTAGATAGCTTACAGTCCTTTTTCCTCTGTAGAGAAGTGAAATGTGCATTGTAAATGGCTTGTCTCATTTTTGTAAAGTCCAGCCACGTTGAAGTTTGTGTAGAAGGCTGGTATTGTATGAGAGTCTCCAGTTCTGAGAGCTCATTCTTGATCTTCTCCTGTCTGCTGTACAGGATGCTGATCAGGTGGTTCCTCAGTTTCTTTGAGAGTGTGTGGCACAGTCTCTCACCATACTCAGTGTAGTATGTTGATTGCAATGGATTTTTTACCTTCAGTCCTCTTGGTATGATGTCCATCTGTTTGCATTTGGAGAGGAAGATTATGTCTGTCTGTATCTGTGCAAGTTTTTTGTTGAGGTTGATGGATTTCCACTCCATACGGCTAAATTTAGTGCCTTGCATGTTGTCAAGTATCAGGGGGTAGCCGTGTTAGTCTGTATCTACAAAAACAACAAAGAGTCTGGTGGCAATACCAATATTCCACATGAGGATGGACTACAAGCTGTCAGGAACAGTATCCCTGATGAGGCCACAGCAAGCCTGGTGGCTGAGCTTTGTGACTTTGTCCTCACCCACAACCACTTCAGATTTGGGGACAACTTATACCTTCAAGTCAGTGGCACTGCTATGGGTACCCGCATGGCCCCACAGTATGCCAACATTTTTATGGCTGACTTAGAACAACGCTTCCTCAGCTCTCGTCCCCTAGTGCCCCTCCTCTACTTGCGCTACATTGATGACATCTTCATCATATGGACCCACGGAAAGGAGGCCCTTGAAGAATTCCACCTGGACTTCAACAATTTCCACCCCACCATCAACCTCAGCCTGGACCAGTCCACACAAGAGATCCACTTCCTGGACACTACAGTACAAATAAGTGATGGTCACATAAACACCACCCTATACCGGAAACCTACTGACCGCTATACGTACCTACATGCCTCCAGCTTCCATCCAAGACACATCATACGATCCATTGTCTACAGCCAAGCCCTAAGATACAACCGAATTTGCTCCAACCCCTCAGACAGAGACAAACACCTACAAGATCTTTATCAAGCATTCGTAAAACTACAATACCCACCTGGGGAAGTGAGGAAACAGATTGACAGAGCAAGACGGGTACCCAGAAATCACCTACTACAGGACAGGCCCAACAAGGACAATAACAGAACACCACTGGCCATCACATACAGCCCCCAGCTAAAACCTCTCCAGCGCATTATCCACGACCTACAACCTATCCTGGAAAATGATCCCTCACTCTCACAGACCTTGGGAGGCAGGCCAGTCCTTGCTTACAGACAACCTCCCAACCTGAAGCAAATACTCACCAGCAACTACACACCACACCACAGAAACACCAACCCAGGAACCTATCCCTGTAGCAAACCTCGTTGCCTACTCTGTCCCCATATCTACTCTGGCAACAGCATCAGAGGACCCAACCACATCAGCCACACCATCAGGGGCTCATTCACCTGCACATCCACTAATGTCATATATGCCATCATGTGCCAGCAATGCCCCTCTGCCATGTACATTGGCCAAACCGGACAGTCCCTCCGCAAAAGAATAAATGGACACAAATCGGACATCAGGAATGGTAACATACACAAGCCAGTAAGTGAACACTTCAATCTCCCTGGTCATTCTATCACAGATTTAAAAGTCACTGTCATTGAACAAAAAAACTTCAGAAACAGACTTCAAAGAGAAACAGCAGAACTAAAATTCATTTGCAAATTCAACACCATTAATCTGGGCTTGAATAGGGATTGGGAGTGGCTGGCTCACTACAGAAGCAGCTTTTCCTCTCCTGGAATTGACACCTCCTCATCTATTATTGGGAGTGGACTACATCCACCCTGATTGAATTGGCCTTGTCAACACTGGTTCGCCACTTGTGAAGTAACTCCCTGCTCTCCATGTGTCTGTATATAATGCCTGCATCTGTAGCTTTCACTCTATGCATCCGAAGAAGTGAGGTTTTTACTCACGAAAGCTTATGCCCAAATAAATCTGTTAGTCTTTAAGGTGCCACCAGACTCTTTGTTGTTTATGAACAAATTAAATATCCAATTGAGGTCAAGGTGGATGAGGTAATATCTTTTATTGGACCAACATCTGTTAGTGAAAGAGACAAGCTTTCAAGCTACACAAAGCTCTTCTTCAAGTCTGGGCAAGGTACTCAGTGTCACAGATAAATATGAGGTGGAACAGATTGTTAAGCATAAGGAGTTAACACATGTTGCAAGAAACCATTCAAAATGAAGTGGGCAATTGAGATGTCTGCAATCAGGACAAAGGCGAATTAGTGGGTTACAGATTGTTGTAATGAGATATAAAACCAGTCTCTCTACTGAGTCCAAGATTTTTGGTGTCCAAAGGAGTAAATTAATTTAAGCTTCCAGGCTCATTTTTTGAAGGTGTTGTTCAGGTTTCTTTGAGGATGAGGACTGAGAGGTCAGATATGGAATGATCATTTTGTGAAGTGTTTGCCCACAGGTGACATGGTGTTTTTGTCTTTTCTCATTTTTCTGTGTAAGCTCATTTGAGAGTATCTGCTTTTCCCTACATGGTTGTTGTGGGGGCATCTGATGCTCTGGATGAGGAGGCATGATGTGATAGACATGCAAATGACCCAGGCATCTTGAAAGGTGATATTGTGTGGGTATTGATCATTGTAACAATGAAGATATGGCTACAGGTTTTGCATCTGTTGTTATGGCAGAGTCTGGTGCTGCTTTGAGTTGGTTTGTCCTGGTCTGTGTGGAGCATGCTTCTGATGATGAGCTTGGCCCGAAGAAGAGGTTGGGGAAAGATTTATTTCAGGATGTGGTCCCCATCAAGTATGGGCTGTAATTGTTTGATGATATCCTGTATGGGGTGGTAGGTGACAACTAGTGATATGTGATCCATGAGGGTTTTTTCCATATATTGAAGCAGGTTCTCTCAGGGAAATAAGGTGGCCAATTCCATGATGTGCTCTACTTCTCTGGTGGCATTGCTGAATATAACCGCCACACTAAGAGTTTAGCAAGACATTTACTGGACCATAGAAGGGATGTACATGAATATGAATTAGACAAATACTGTGGGTTTGAAACCCAGATTCTACAGATATTCAAGTAAAATATGTTTTTTATATAGGAAAACAGATTGGTGGCTCAGAAGACTTTGATTTGGGAACAGACCATTTTTGTAACAGCCCTTTCTGCCTAATGGTGGATAGGGCTGAATTTCCAAAAAGAAGTGTGAGTAAGGACCCAAGGGCCTTGAAATTACTGAGTTTAGAGCTAGATTAAACCTATTAGGTCATCTCTTTCATCTCCTTGTGCATGAAAGAATGATCCCTATAGTATAGTTTTATTGCTTTGTCCAATAATGATTTTAAATGTCTCAGCAGTGGAGATTCCACTGATTACCCAGAAGGACTATTCTACAGCCCAAAGTGTCTGTCTCATTGTTATTAAAGGTTGCCCCCTTAATCAAGCTAAATTTTCATTTGTTTTAAAAAAGTTGATTTACCATTTTAAGATACATCATTCAATAACTAAAATCAAGACTCACATTTCAGTTAAGATTCAATAATATTAACTTGGAAAAAAGATATGCTCAAAACCTTGAATACATTTGAAAGGCTTCAAAAGAAACAGTGGAGTTAAAATGAAGAAAATCTAAAGATGTCAGAGATCTAAAAACCAGAAGACGGACACATTAATAACAGTAAATATAACAATTCCAGGCTTTTACAAAATAGCATAGCAAAAGATTAAAATACCTAATTTAAAATCAGATCAAACTTAATTAAAGTCAGTCATACTGCTAATTTATTGCTAGAATAATTATTAGGAAAAATATTTATAGCCTTTAAAATACATTCAAACTCAATCAAATTGAGGTAGCGGTGAGCTGGATAGCTCCCCTTTAGTATCAGACTCACTGCTATCTTTACAAGTTAATTACACAAAGAAAAGCCTCAGCTTCAAAGAAATAAAAACCATTTCCCCACCTATATAAGGCATAGATGCCGGAACTAGGAGTGATGGGGGTGCTGCTGCACTTCCTGGCTTGAAGTGGTTTCCAACATATACAGGGTTTACCATTTGGTTCAATGGCTCTCAGCACCCCCACTATACAAATTGTTCCACCACCCGTGACATAAGGCGGAGTTTGTATGGAAGCAAAACTGAGTCCGTAAGATTTAAAGATATAAATTTTGCTTGTAAGAACATACATTTCTCTTTTGGAGCCAGTGTGGTCTTTGATTCATCATATCAGATATATGATCATTTTAATTCAGACAAGAAATATTAACCCCCCCACCCCACACCTGATTTATTAACCTTGCATGACCAACAGACTGTGAAAAAGCAGCCAGGCATGTGTGTGTGGTGGGCTTTGTTGAGAGCATATATACAGTACCATTATAAGAAATGCAAAAAAGGCTTGGCTAATTGTAGAGTTGGATTGAAGCAGGTGCTTGGGGCGGCCGCTCTGGAGAGGGGCGGCACGTCCAGGTATTCGGCGGCAATTCGGCAGACGGTCCCTCACTCCGCCTGGGAGCGAAGGACCTCCCACCAAATTGCCGCCGCAGATCGCGATCGCAGCTTTTTTTTGTTTTGTTTTGTTTTGGCTGCTTGGGGCGGCCAAAACCCTGGAGCCGGCCCTGGATTGAAGTCCCCAGTAGGATTCAAAAATCAGTCATAGATTTATACAAATACTGCCCTTCACAACCCTTGGGAGAAATCAGCAAAAACACGTTATTGATCTTAAGAAGGTTTTCTATCCCTACCCTTTCCCTTTTGTCTGCTGTCTTTAGTCCTCTTTTATCTGCCCTAACTTTTACAATTTTTATTGTTTTCTTGAACTTCATTGTTTATTTCAGAACTTCTCTCTAGATCTGACATCTTCCTAGTATTAATTTTAACCAATTACTTCTAACTGTATTTCACCCTAACCAAGTCTCCAATTTATGCCATTCAAATACATGGAGACAGACGGTATTATCTCTCTGAGTTGTTCAATGCCAAAGCTAAGTATTTAGCTCTTTTATTCTTGCCCCATATAGCAATCTTTCCAGAGTCTTAATGTTTTATTGCTCCTCTCTGAATTCCTTCCAGTTTGTTGAACACAGTTAGCTGCTTTTTTCAGTTGTTTGTCTGCAGAGAAAGAACTTTGTGTTGCATGGGAGGGAACCTTGACTCCTTACTGTAGCTAAAAACTGCAGTACTTTTATCTGGTATTCTGGGTTTGTCCATCTAGACATTGGCCACAGATAGCTGCTGGAAGCTGGGGAATGGTGGTGATGTTGGTGTGTGTGTGGTGGGGGGGAATAAGATTGAGTTACAGTGTTATGATGGGAGAACAAGCCCCATATGGCTCTTCAGCATAGCAAGGATGTTGTGTCTCTTCACCATGCTATGCTAGGACACTGAACATGTGCAGCACCTTGTGTTTGTGACAATTAATTTAACCCCCCAACCTCGTAGCTGAGAAAGCTGCCTTTGGAATGGCAGCACTGCCACAAAGAGAGAGAGAAATTGAAACATATGAAAAGATATTCCTAGGATCTGATTTTCAACCCCCATGCCCAAAGCCTAGGGCCATGCTAAAATGTATGAGGAATTGCGAACCTATAATTAGCAAGATCAATTACTTTACTGAACATGCAAATTGGGTATTTCTGTGTATGAATGTCCAGTTAGGCAACATATAGTCTAACCACTTGCTATGTGTGCTCACTCACAGTAGTTGTGCACACATTTGGGAATGTTGAAAATAGATAGAATTAATAAGGAGCACTAGTGAAGCCCTTTCCCATTCAGCTCTGACACACAGCAACCTCTCATACACAATTGCAGAACTCAGTAGATCTCAAACCTAAGTGGGAAGGAGGACAGATTAATGTAATTAATTTTAAACTGTAAAGGCTGAGGATCACTCAAGAGACAAGTCTGAAATTCTAAAGAAGATTTTTTCCTTCACTCAAAATCCGCTTTAAATGCCTCAGAGATCAAACACCCATTTTGCCAAGATACAGATTTGATAAACATATCCCTTAATTTCATCTTTTTAAAAGTGCGGTTTCTTAATAAAGTTAAAGGACAAACCCTTCTAATGTTTCAATGTTCTTTCTTCTCTCTCTTACAGTTTCGTTATACTCCAGTTTTTAAACCTTGTATTGAGCAAATCAAATTTAATTGCTAAGCTGTTCATTTAATTAACTAAAAATTGCCTACTCTGTTTTATAGCTGACGATGCATGTTCTCATTCAGTGAACATTCTAAATGTGCAGCTGTAACATACTGCATTTTTTCAGAAGCACAGAAATACCCAGGAATTTATACTTGTACAAATGTGTGCCCAGATTGAAACTAACATGAGAGCCCGACTTTCCAGGGTGTATATAGGAGCATGCATTGTGAGCACGTCATGTTCAGTTCTTACTTATGTATGTAGTACAGGGATCGGCAACCTCTGGCACACGGCTCGCCAGGGTAAGCACCCTGGCGGGCTGGGCCAGTTTGTTTACTTGCCGCGTCCACAGGTTCGGCCAATCATGGCTCCCACTGGCCGCGGTTCGCCGCTCCAGGCCAATGGGGGCTGTGAGAAGCGGCATGGGCCGAGGGATGTGCTGGCTGCGGCTTCCCGCAGCCCCCATTGGCCTGGAGTGACAAACCACGGCCAGTGGGAGCCACGATTGGCCGAACATGTAGATGCGGCAGGTAAACAAACTGTCCCTGCCCGACAGGGTGCTTACCCTGGCAAGCCATGTGCCAGAGGTTGCTGACCCCTGATGTATTACATAATTTTTAAAAGATTCAACCCTGATTTTGTACTGACAACTTAGCACTAGATAACTGAGCTCAGGATTTTGCGCTGGAGGCCCATTCTGATAATCAGGTCTCAGGGGTTAAAAATTCAGTTAATCCAAAAAAATAATTGCTTTCAGGTTTAGTACAATTTGTACTAGCAAAAATTTCTCCTCCTTAACGATAATAAAGGACTTTTGAGGTTTTGCAAAAATGGTAGGACTCTTTCTCCATTTGATAAGTAAGGGCCAAAGGACTAGTACATTTGCTGATTTGCATGAATATTGATGGAGACAGAAAGGGAGGAGAGAGAAGGAGAACTCCATTTAGGGTGACCAGACAGCAAGTGTGAAAAATCGGGACGGGGGTGAGGGGTAATAGGAGCCTATATAAGAAAAAGACCAAAAAAATCGGGACTGTCCCTATAAAGTGAGGACATCTGGTCACCCTAACTCCATTGCCCTTTCCCCCTGGTGTCAGCTGGAACAGGGGCAGAAGATCCCACAACTAGGGGACAAACACCCATGGAAGAATAGGAATTTGTTTAGGCGCTCTGTCCTTAGAGTTGTCACAGCTCCAGTTCTAGGGCAGCAGCAGCCCAATGCTGCTGAAGACCAAGGAAACAGGAAGGCGGATACAGACTAACACAGCTACCGCTCTGAAACCTGTATGCTGTTCCTGTGATTTTCAGGGAGAGGGAGGAATCAGAATGGATGCTCCTGGCTGCTCCCTAAAGAAGCCAGAATAAAGGTGGGGGCAGCTGGATGTCCCAAGAAGGTGATTAAAGTAAGGGAGGAATGTTTTTGTGGGAGGTATCTCCTTTGAGGGAAGCGTTCCATTCCCATTGTGGGGAGAAGTGGTTTTTCAGTTCAGTTTCAGAGGATGAGACCTGATTGACAAATATTACCTGTGTACACATAATCTGCTATTCACCCATCCCCACTGCTCATTGCCCCAGGAGTGAGCAGCTCCTCCTGCCTGTATTGTACCTCTGCTCTTGAGAGAGGCAGACAATAGGTCACAATTTCAAGCTGGCAAGTATTTCCCCCCCTTGTTTGCATTCCTGAGCATAACTGCAGGCTCCTGCTTCAGACAAGTTCTGTCTACTTTATCTAAGGATCACTCACTAAGGATACATTGTTATCATGCCTTGACTGGCAGTCAAAACAATTCACACACTAGAGAGCCCTCTCAAAAACAATGGCTATTTCAACCATCTCCAATCAAAGAGCCATAAAGAGAAGGGAGGGTGGGCATCCTTCCAGTGAACTCTCCTTCGGGAATGTTCCCATTGCATCAGTCTGGGGCATCATTAACTAAAAATGTGCAAAGGTCTGGATATTTGGTTTGTATTCTTACACACCACTCTTTTAGAAATCACCTAAACCCCATGAAAATAACAAGGCAAGAGAATAAAGATGCTCACTACACGGTGTTCTAATAAATATTCAGCTAACACTGAGGTGTGGGCAAATGTCAGTTTGTATTGGCTATACGCATACTTGGCCTGAAATTTAGACCCCGGATATATCCAGTCTAGTAAAAGAACTATGGTGATTTTTTTTTAAATACAGAAAGTAGACCCTCCCAAATGTAAGAGAAATGGAAGCAACTAAAAAGCAGAAAAAGTAGTTAAGAAGGAAACACTAGAGAAAATTAGACTTGTGTGTGTGTGTGTGTGTGTGTGTGTGTGTGTGTGTGTGAGAGAGAGAGAGAGAGAGATTTGGCAATGAAGAAGGAAGCAAAAAAGATGGAGGGTGAAAGTGAAAAATAAGGACAAAGGGGTGAATAGAAGATAGAAAAATAGTTTGTAAGAACTAAGGCTGAAATCCTAGCTCTGTTGATGTCGATAGGAGTTTTGCTTTTGACTTCAGTAGGGCCAGGCATTCACCCCAGAAGTATTAGAGTTAATCCTCCTCCTGGTGTAGGAGGATCTAGCAGAAAAAAAGTTCTGAGGTAAAAACCATGAAGAGTGACTTAATGTGTAAAGTAATCTGAGGAAAAGTTGAACATTTTCCAGATTTCTTTTGCAGCAAGACTTTGAGAGATAAAAAGAGCAGAAGTGAACCAGAGCAATGGAGTGTTATCCCAGGAGTTTAAGCCTAGGTGTCAGTAGGCTAATTCTGGGTTTTCACCTCTACCTTCTTCTATCCCAGGGATCGGCAACCTTTGGCAAGCGGCTCGCCAGGGTAAGCACCCTGGTGGGCCAGGCTGGTTTGTTTACCTCCCACTAGCTGCGGTTCGCTGTCCCAGGCCAATGGGTGTTGCGGGAAGCGGCGCGGGATGAGGGCTGTGCTGGCCGCCGCTTCCTGCCGCCCCCATTGGCCTGGAGTGGCGAACCGCAGCCAGTGGGAGCCGCGATCGGCCAAACCTGTGGACGCGGCAGGTAAACAAACTGACCCGGCCCGCCATGGTGCTTACCCTGGCGAGCCACATGCCTAAGGTTGCCGATCCCTGTTCTATCCTATTGAGATATAAGAAGGGATTACAACTGATGCTCCTGGTCTTAGAGTATCTTTGCTGATCATGGCTCCCTTGTAAACACTGTTATCAAATTGCCAGACAGTATATTAGAAAAAATATATAATCCTGCATTCAGAACAGGTATGAAAAAGCAAATTTAATATTTGTCAAAATGCTGCAATTATAAAGAATATTCAACGTTTGAATCTATGTCTGTCTGAGATACTGTCTGGTCATGTACTACCCTGGAAAGTTTGGAAAATTAGTTAAACGGAGGTAAACCACAGGGATTAAAATAGGAAGAAGACTGATATTCTCTTGTTAAAAATATATTTAATGAATTTTTGGCAGTTGTGGAACTTCTGCTTGGGGTGGAAGATAATCCCAACAAAAAAACAGATGTTATTATATGTTATAATATGATTTCAGTGTTGCAAATAAGAAGGGAGCTAACTCAGATGTTTCCTAGACTTTGAAAATTTACCAGAGCCTTTGAGAACAAGTAGTCACTATAATGCAGGGGGAAAAGACAGGAAATTCAGAGAAAGATTTTACACTAAATTAATATATGAATTATACCATTTTAAGCCAAATTAATAATAACAGTTATTTTAAATATTGGACAACATGAGGGCCTTAAAAGTTATTAATGATGCCTTTAAAACGTTTGGGCTAGATTTTCTGAAGTATGATCTTTCTGTTTTGGGTTCAATTGGCATCAGCAAAATGTATGGCCATCATTTTATGCCTCTGAGTATTATTAGGGTCATAAAGCCCACTGGATTCCTCAGGGAACCCTTTGGGTAAGTCCTATACTGCAATTAAAAACCTGCAGTTGGCCTGTTTTGGGCCTACAGGGTTCAGGCTAAAGGGCTGTTTAATTGGGGTGTAGATGTTCAGGCTCAGACTGCAGCCCAAGCTCTGGGATGCTGAGAGATGGGAGGGTCCCAGAGCTTGGGCTGCAGCCCGAGCCTACATATCTACACTGCAGTTAAACAGCCTGATAGCCCAAGCCTGGTGAGCCCGAGTCAGCTGGCATGGGCCAGCCATGGGTTTTTAATTGCAATGTAGACATACCCTTCAACTTCATGTAGTTTCAATGCCATATCTCTGTCCACTCCATTCCATTGCTAATCCATTGTCTCAGAGAAAGATGAGAAGATGCAACACTATATCTGCATAATCAACCTGGTACTTTTCCTCCCAGAACTTTTCCCCTTCCTTGAACTTTTCTATGAAAGGGCAGAAGTTAAACACAAGGATCTAATGGAATCTTTGGGGAGTGAATGGAGTAGCATCAGAAGAAAATAACCTGTACCCTCAAATGCAGCTCTTTGTTTAAAAAAACAAAACAAAAAAAACACTTACTAGTGCTTAATGATAAGATCCTAGCAAACTTACAATAGAAGCTGGCCCTTAATGACCAGGAATGACAAGTGTCTAGGGCATTCTACTATCTTAAGAGTTCTTTTTTCTCGTGCATAAGAGATAAACAGGATATGTGCTATTCTTTTATTAGATACACATTGCATAGATGACATTGAGGGTCTCAGTATCTGTACCATAGCTTTATGACTTTTAAATGTACATACAGATTCCTGCATTATTTATCAATTCTACTTTGAATTGCGCATTTCTATGCCTTGTGCACTTCTTTTGTCAGCCATTTACAAAATTTAACCATTTTTTCCCCCATTGTGTTTTATTGATTTCTTTTAATCGGTCTGTGATGTTCCCCTTTGGTGTTGTCTGGACCGGTAATCTGCTAGGTCACTCCAATCCTTGACTTTGGGAGCCAGCCTTACCTGCTCTGCTTTGAGAACCCCAGCTCCTGGGCTGTTCACATACAGCATCTGGCATGTAAACTGCTCCCAGCTACTTGCAACCAAATGACACTACCCAATATATCTGATCCCAGACACAAGCCTAGGTACCTCCATCTTGCAGAGTCCAGTTATGCCTGCTGGATGCTGCAAGCTTATATGAGTTCGTCAATTTAACAAAGAAATTGATATGTACCAGGCTTGTTATCCCAAGGGGAGTCTCTGACACGCTTCCAAACCAAACGCACTGCTTCAGGTAGAACAGACAAACAGATTTATTCACTATAAAGGTAGATTTTTAAGTGATGATAAGTCAAAGCACAACAAGTCAGATTTGGTCAAATGAAATAAAAGCAAAACGCATTCAAAGCTGATCTTAACACTTTCAATGCCCTTTCAAACAGATGCTTCTCACCACAGGCTGGCTGGTTGCTTTTCACCCAGGCTTTCCCCTTTGATCAACATTTCAGTCACTTGGCGTGGTGACTGTAGAAGTAGGTGGAAGAGAGAGAGAGAGAGAGCATGGCAAATGTCTCTCCCTTTTATCATGTCCTTTCTTCCCTCTTGGCTTTGCCCCCCACCCCCTTCAGAGTCAGGTGAGCATTACCTCATTGCAGTTCCAAACTGACCAAATGAAGGAGGTGACTTCCTGGAGGGCCTAACTGATCCTTTTGTTGTTTCCTAGGCCAGCATCCTTTGTTCCTGTTAGGCTGGGCTGGGTTTGTCCCATACATGCCCTGATGAGGTGTGAACTGCCTCTCTGTTCTTGGGGAGTTTTTGCATGGGCTTGCTTTAAGCCATGAGGATACATTTTCAGCCTCGTAATTATATACATGAAATTATAACCTATAAACTTACTGTAACAATTACTATAACATCACTATAACAATTATGCTCAGTGCATCATGAGCCTTCTGAAGACACCCAAAATGACAAACTTTGCATTGGATACCACACAATAATTTTACAAGGATGAACATGGGGGTGCTGGGTGTTCCCCTGAGGTACAGAGCGTCACACTGTCTCTGATGCATTATGATATGGGAAAATGAATACATTTAATAAAATTACTGTGGTTTGGGCTATTGGGTGGGAAAGAGTTTCTGGCATCCATCATAGTTTTTCCTTTCTATTTAATAAAAATATTTACTGGAATTTGTACTGGAGAAAAAGCATGCCAGGTTGGAAGAGAGATGGCTGAGCTAAATGCTACTGATTTAGGAAGATTTTTCTCCTCTTAATTTCATGAGGTTGAAGAACGTAGTGAAAAAAGGAGTGGAGAGAAAATATCCTTTGAAGAATACTCAGTGTTGTAACTTTATAGCAAGTCTGCTTTGAAACGTTCACCCTCTAAGAAGTACATCTGGTTTCTCTGTCGATCATTACACTGCCCTTGTGGCCTGATCCAGCTCCATTAAAATCATTGGAAAAAATCCCATTGATTTCAGAGGGAAGTTCAAGCTGTTATAAATACAGTATGTTTCAAATTGGAAATAAGAAACAAATTTTTTAACAGAAAGGGTGGTTAACCACTGAAACAAACTACCAAGGGAAGAGGTGAATTCTCCATTTTTGGATTTATTCATATCAAGACTGGATGCCTTTTTGGAAAATCTGATTTTCCAGAACACATGTTACTGGGCTCAGAACAGCAGTAACTGGCTGAAATTCTATGATCTGCGATATACTGAAAGTCAGGTTCAGATTAAAGGATCTCATGATCCCTCCTGTCCTTAAACTGTATTAGTAATACATAAATAGGCAAATAATGTGAAAAAAGAAAGGTTTCAGAGTAGCAGCCGTGTTAGTCTATATCCGCAAAAAGAACAGGAGTACTTGTGGCATCTTAGAGACTAACAAATTTATTAGAGCATAAGCTTTTGTGGGCTACTGCCCACTTCTTATGCATCCGAAGAAGTGGGCTGTAGCCCACGAAAGCTTATGCTCTAATAAATTTGTTAGTCTCTAAGGTGCCACAAGTACTCCTGTTCTTTATGAAAAAAGAAAATGGGCCATTGCCACATTTGTGTATGGCTCCACATTCAGCAAAGTCTGGGGTGCTTGCTTCTGAAATTTTGGGTTTGGATCTAGCTCTATTTAGAAAATGTCCTGTCCTAATTTTTTTGTGATGAAAGTGAAAGAGACAAGCTAGAAGGAGCATATTTAGTCAAAACTTTGCAGATAATACCAGTGAGATCCTGCCATCTTAATGGCAGAAAAGTTTTCATTTAAACAACATATCTTTATTGGTAACTTGGGTTATCCATTCAACTGCAGGGTCAATGGGTATTATGTTAGGGGTATTTTTTTTTTCCAAGAAGTCATTGCAGACATTTCCAGTACACCTGCTGCATCAATACAGAGTGAGTAACTGCAAGCAGCTCTTTGGGTTTGGCATATAGCCAAGATGATGTCATATGTGCCATATGAATAGATACTGACAGAATTTAGAAAATGCTTTAACAGTAGCAATAGCAGAATGACAAACCCTGGTTGATTGCACACAAATGCAGCTATATCATATGAGTTAGAGGTGTTTTTTAGCTTATTTTGTTGCTGATTACAGAAGCAAGCTTCTTCTATGTGAGTCATCTTTACTCTTTGTTCTGAAGTAATTTTCCATGTAAATACAAGCTATTCATGTAGAATTTAGTGGAAAGGATTACATTATTCAAATCAGGACATCATCAAAAATTGTTTTCTACTGTAACTGAATGTATGAATTAATACTTTGAAATGTTCTACCTTTTCCATTTAAGACAATGGAGAAAGACAGAATTTTGCATTGTCCTTTTCCTTTGATTGGTACTTCTTTAAAAACAGCTAGCCCATTCCCAGAGTCAAACTGTGAACATGCCTTTCACATTTTCTCTAAATAAATAAATAAATTACGAGACCCCCTTGGTTACCTTAGACCAGGCCTGCACAACTTGTAAAGCGGCGAGGGCCAAATTACTCCAAAGAAAACAGCTGAGGGCCGAACCCTGCCCCCAGCGCTGCCAACTCCTCCCCCAGCGCCGTCCAGCCCCCCCGAAATACTCCCCCCTGCGCCGCCCCCCCGCAGAAACAAACCCTCCTTCCCCAGCGCCGCCCCACCAAAACAGCGGTATTGAACCTTTGTAATATGTTATAGCGGGCTCCTAAGGTAGTATAATTAAGGTAAAAGAAAAATGTCTTTTTGCTAGAAGTAGAATAAGATCTTTCCCCCACTTTGTAATCAACTGCCCTGTTGAATGAATGATGTATGAATGAGGAAGGCATGGAAGGCAGGCACCTCCAGACAGCTGCAACCCTTGGAGAGGGGATGGGATAGGGTTACCATATCTCATAAATAAAAAAAGAGGACCCTCCACGGGCCCTGGCCCCGCCCATTTCCCAACCCTAGCCCCACCCCAACTCCGCCCCTTCCCCGCCCTAACTCCGCCCCCTCCTCCCTCCCACTCCCAGCCAGGGGGAAAGGGCTGCCCCAGCGCTACCGGCTTCAGGGTTTGCCGGGCAGCCCCCAGACCCTGCGCCCCCAGCCGGCGCTTCCCCAGTGCAGCTGGAGCCCAGGAGGGGAAGCGCCCAGCTGGGGGCGCAGGGTCTGGAGGCTGCCAGGCAAACCGTGAAGCCGGTAGCTCTCGGGCTTTGGGCAGCCCCTATGCCCCCGGACCCTGCGCCCCCAGCCGGGCACTTCCCCTCCCGGGCTCCGGCGGCACAGGGTCCGGAGGCATGGGGGCTGCCCGAAGCCGGTAGTGCTCGGGCAGCCCGACTCTGAAACAGAGCCGAAGAGGAGCAGAGCCTCCAGCCGCGGCGGCTCTGCTCCTCCCCGACTCTTCGGCTCTGTTTAAGAGCTGGGCTGCCCGAGCGCTACCGGCTTCGGGCAGCCCCCGTGCCTCCGGACCCTGAGCCGCCGGAGCCCGGGAGGGGAAGTGCCCGGCTGGAGGCGCAGGGTCCGGAGGCACGGGGGCTGCCCGAAGCCGGTAGCTCTCGGGCAGCCCGGCTCTTAAACAGAGCCGAAGAGTCGGGGAGGAGCAGAGCCGCCATTTTCCCGGACATGTTCGGCTTTTTGGCAATTCCCCCCGGACGGGGGTTTGACTGCCGAAAAGCCGGGCATGTCCGGGAAAAAGAGGACGTATGGTAACCCTAGGATGGGAGCCAGACCAGATCAGTAGACCAGGTCAGCCACAAACTCACTGCTCGCCGGCTCACCTGCCCCCCCCCCCCGCCACTACTCTCCCGCTTGCCTCCTTAGCCTCCCTCCCTCACCCACCGCTTGCCTACTCACCCCCCATGGGCCGCACAGTGAGCCCACACGGGCCGCATGTTGTGCAGGCCTGCCTTAGACTCTTGTTCACTTAGGGATACTCTGAAGGAAACAATTCCTTTGAAGGTCACAAGTCTGCTGGGCTGATGAGTCAATAAAGGAAGAGGAATGTTCACTAGAAAGCTTTAAGCCCGGAGGCTTTCAATGGGGTGAAGGAATGGGAGAGAATTCTCACATTTATTGATGGCGAGGAGAAGGAGATGAGCTTGAGGCACTGATATAATGCAAAAGGTGGATAGACTGCTAGTGTCGAAGGGCTTGCCTATACTGGCACTTTACAGTGCTGCAACTTTCTCACTTGGGGTGTGAAAAAACAGACCCCTGAGCACTGCAAGTTCCAGCGCTGTGAAGTGCCAGCACTGGGAGCTATTCCCCCTGTGGAGGTGGGTTTTTTTGGAGCTCTGGGAGAGCTCTCTCCCAGCGCTGTGCCGCGACTACACAAGCCATGTTAAAGCGCTGCCACACCAGCGCTTTAAGGTTGCCAGTGAAGACGTGCCCTAAAAGCGTTTTGAAGGCAAAGAGTGCTACAGATTTCTTTCTGTGCTGGCTCCTCATTTAATACAGAGTAAACTTCAAGTTTTTGACAAGCCCTCCATGGAGCTACCTGAAAGACACTCTTTTCATAACCATGGCCACCCATATGGGTAAGTTCCACTGGAGCAATGAAACTATCCACCAATAGCAGAAGGCTCATGGCCACAAAAGACAGAACCTGCACCTTCACGTTTTGCTTGTCTGCAGGGAAGAACATAGAAATTAATGATTTTGTTCTTACTTATGTTACCGGTGTGCCTGGGGCAGCCCGCACTGGAAATGCCACGGTCACAGTAGGCTGCACAACGGAGAGCAGATACCCACCAGTCTTGGGAGTAGCATTGAAATTAAACTCCCCAACCAGTCACAAACTGTGCTTCTGACCTTCCACACTGGTTATCAAGAAGCAAAAAAGAAATCACACAGCCCCCTTTATTGCATGCCAGTTCTCTGGCTCCCCATCAGCACATAGGTCCAGTACAGTGAGAAGCTATTTGGAACCCTGCTCACTATAAACAAAATGTTTTTCTGACCCCAAAGGGTCAGCTACGTTAACAGGTAAGTATAGGTTTGGAGCTTACCCAAAATACCACACCACCAGCCAATCCTTTAATGTCTAAAACTAACAGTTCATTATAAAGAAACAAGAAAAAACAAGAAGAGAGATGTTAAATGGTCAGACAACCATATACATACAAAGACTTCAAAGTCCATCAGATTCCTAGCATTACTAGTGAATTTGCTGGCTTCAAAGTCTCACATCCACAGCTTGGGATGGGTCATTCAGTCCTTTGTTCAGAGCTTAGTTTGTAGAAAGGATACTCCAGAGGTGAGCAGCAGGACTGAAGACCAAATGGAGAAGATGCAGCTGCCTTTTATATTATTTTGCCACGCGGCTTGTGCTTCCTTTGTTTCAAACACAAGCTTCCCAGCACATGGCTTGGAAGCCTTAGAGTTCTGTCCAGAGGCATGCCCCTGCATACCTTGCTGAGTCACAAGGTGTATCCCTTGCTTTCTCTCAATGGCTCAATTGTATAGCTGATGGTCCTTAATGGGCCGTCAACCAGGCTAGACAGTGCTGATGCCAAACTGTCTGGGGATGTCACCTAGAAGCATAGCACAAGTTTTGAAATACAGACATATCTATAACCCATAATGCAAAGGTGACACAAACATATAAACAAGATCCTATTTGGCAAATTATAACATTTTTGCAGATACTTTACATGACATATCTGGCATAACTCATTGCAATTTTAAAATATTGGTATTCATAATATCGTAAAGTGTCCCCCAGATTCCACACAGTGTCACAGAAAGTACTCAGATACTGTGGTGATGGGCACCACCATGAGAACCTTATAGACAGAAGTCCACCAGTGGCAAAGGAAGTGCATGAATGTAGTTGGCTGAATACAAGCATTATATAAGATTTTAATTTCAAATTTTATACTGTTTAAAAAAAAAAATCCACCACATTGTCAGGAATGGTTTTGGGGAAAATGTATACACCATATACTTTCGCTCTGCAGAAGATTGTGTAGTTGGATAGTAAGGGGCAGCAATTCTTATTATTTATATTACCGGTAATAGTGAAAAGCTTGTGATCACTATTTCTCTACTAATTTCAGTACATTTTGCTTAAATCAATTTTTGTCTGACTTTCATTTTAATGTTCCTGGACTCTTCAGACCACTTCTCCCTCCTTTTCCCTATACGGAGTCAATATACCCTTTCAACCAGGGGCGGCTCCATGTATTTTGCCACCCCAAACACGGCAGTCAGGCCTCCTTCAGCGGCATGCCTGTGGGAGGTCCACTGGTAATGTGGATTCAGTGGCATCCCTGCGAGAGGTCCGCTGGTAATGCGGATTCAGCGGCATGCCTGCGAGAGGTCCGCCTGTCCCGCGCCTTTGGCGTACTCGCTGCCGAATTGCCGCCAAAACTGTGGGACCGGCGAACCTCCTGCAAGCATGCCGCTGAAGGCAGCCTGACTGCCACCCTCACGATGACAGGCAGGCCGCCCCCCGTGGCTTGCCGCCTGGAGCCGCCCCTGCTTTCAGCAGCTGTTGGTAGCCTCTGCCTGTTTTCAATCTCATGTCCTATTATTACAAAAACAAAACTGGAAGCTTCTTCAACACTGCCTCCAATAAAGAACGAGGACAGTGTGGCCAGTGGGACACCAAGTACTGTTAAAAAGACAGACAGACACACAGGGCAGTTTTAAACGGTTTCTTCCCCCCCTCACCTCCCCAAGAGGGGTTCTGCCTCTCCATGCCCCAGACCAGCTGCTGCAATGTGTCTGGCTGCTGTGCATTTTCACCCTTTAGAAGGCTGCACATATTTTTCATTTATTTTTTCTGTCCCTCATCTTGTTGCTGTCTCACCCTATTTGTGTGTCACTTTCCTTTTACTCCCTGTTCAATGTTGCAATTTATTCTTTCACTGGATTTTTTCCGCTCTGCTCCCTTTCTTTTCTTTAAAAAGAACAGGAGTACTTGACCTAATCATCTTTGAAGTCAAGTCAAACATACAAATCCATGATGTTCAAGTGGGTTTAGAATAGGCAGAACATGAAGTATGTGTAAGAAAATCTGCCATCTTCTAAGCAAGGTAGTTAAAGTCACACAGACAAGATCTGGTGTAACCCATTGTCAAGAAATTGCACACTATCACAAACAACAACAGGCAGGGTTCTCTTGTACTCTTCAGCAAGTCGCAGACAGATTATGTCTGCCTCCTGCATGAGTTCACTAGAACGCCTGCACTTACTGCCCCTCAAGGTCAAGGGTAGGGTTTATCTACATGGAAAGTAGTTTAACGGAAATTGTGATTTTAAACTCGTGGATGCTCCTAATTGGTTTAACTCAGGCTAATTTTGAATTAGTTTAAATCAATTCCTATTGATTTAAGCTAAACAGCAGTTAACCACTCTAAAACAGAGAAAAGAGTGTCCACACAGGAGTTTGCACCAGTTTATCTAAGTCACTCTAACTATACCTTGCAAGTTTGTGCAGAGACAAGGCCAGACTGAGTGAAGTTATGTATGGTAATGGCTTCTGTACAAGGAGTTCACAGCTAAAAATACAAATATTTGAAAATTCCTAGAGAAACTAAGTAGTACCCAAGGAGTTCCTAGATTGTAAATGTTACACGTGTGCACAGGCAAAAAATTCTGGAACTGTTGCATACTGCCGAGACATATACTGTGCTATCCAGATAAAATAACAGGCCTATGATGTTTTTTGTTTGTTAAATATTGTAATTTGACACAAGACCCCTCTCTCTTGCACCAGTTTAAGGCCATGATTCAGCAAAATACTTCTACGCTCACTTAACTTTAAGTACGAGTAACCCTCCCAATAGGAATTCAGCAAAGCACTTAAGTACATGAATAAAGTTAAGCATTTGCTTAAGTATCATTGACTCCAATGGGACTTAAGCATATTGCTTAACTTTAAACACATACTTAAGCACTTTGCTGAATAGAGATAGGATCACTCACTTGCTGAAAATTAAGTAAGTGCTTTGTTGAATCAGGGCTTAATTCAGGAGTAACTCTACTGAAGTCAATGGAGTTATAAAAGTGTTCAGATAGGTGGAAGAGTGAGAGAATCAGGTCTGTTATTTCTGTGTAACTGTTCTCATTAAAAAGGGTATTTAAATCTGTAAGTGTTAGCAAAAGTTTTGAGAGAAAGTTGGGTGAGGTAATATCTTTTATTGTACCAACTTCTGTTGGTGAGAGAAACAAGCTTTCAAGTTACACAGAACTCTTCTTCACGTTTAGAAAAGGTAATCAGAGTGTCACAGCTGAATATAAGATGGGACAGATTGTTAAGGCCTTGGCTACACTGGTGCTGTACAGCGCTGCAACTTGTTGCGCTCAGGGGTGTGAAAACACCCGCCCCCCCGAGCGCAGCGAGTGCAGCGTTGTAAAGCGCCAGTGTAACAGCTCCTGCAGCGCTGCACGCTCGCTTGCAGTGCTGCAAGCTATTCCCCTCGGAGAGGTGGAGTATTTGCAGCGCTGCGAGAGAGCTCTCGCAGCGCTGGCAGCGCGACTACACTCACGCTTCACAGCGCTGCCGCGGCAGCGCAGTGAATTCTCAAGTGTAGCCAAGGCCGTAGTCTAAGCTGCAAGAGAACCAGTTAAGATGAAGTGGTCAATTGACAATGCTGCAGTCGTAGAGCAAAGGAAGGTTAGTGGGTTACAGATTGTTATAATGAGTCATAAATCCAGTGTCTTGATGAAGTGATGAGTTTTAATGTCTAGCAGAGTTATGAATTTAAGCTTCCAGACTCATCGTTTGAAGGTGTGCAGGTTTCCTTTGAGGATGGTCAGATGTGGAGTTATCTCTTTGTGAACGAATGTTCATCCATAGGTGATAGGGTGTTTCTGTCTCTATTTTTTTGCACATGTTCCTTCAAGAATGTAGTGATTGTCTAGTTTCACACACATAATTGTTGTGGGGGTATTTGATTCATTGGATGAGGTATACTACATGTTGTGGTCGGCATGCATAGGACCCATGGATCTTGAAAGGCTGTATTGTGGGGGGTATTGATCATCATAGCCATGGAGATATGGCTGCAAGTTTTGCATCTGTTGTTATGAGTCTGGTGCTGCTTTGAGTTGGTGTGTCCTGCTCTGTGGAGAGCTTGCTTCTAATGATGTGGTTGCCAAGATTGGTTGGGTTGACTGGAGGCTAGAAGGGATGGAGAAAGCTATCTTTCAGGATGTGGTTCTCATCAAGTAAGGGTTGTAATTGTTTGATGCTGTATGGGTTCCAGTGTGGGGTGACAACTAGGGGTGTGCGATCAGTGGATATTATTTTCCAGTTTTGGTACTTTTAAAAAGCAATTTCAACATTGTTTGTTCACCACACAAGTGAAACTGGTACAAAAGACCATCTTTAAGCAATATCCTTTCAAGAGATTGCACCAAAATAGTCCCAGTTATATTGGTTCTGTCTCCTTTTTCACACCAGTTTAAAACTGGTGTAAATGATGGCTTCAGTGGTTCTGCTAGTGATTTTCACTGGTGTAAGTGAGAAACGATCAGTCCCTTTATGTACAATAGTGCTCGATCTTTAGATGCAACTATTTTGTTGATCTCTTGAGTGAGACAGATTTCACTGTTTATTCCATATCTTCCTCTCTTTTATATAAACAAACTAAACTCCCTTGAAGTTCACTTATCAATAGACAATTGTGTTGAAGCCACAACAATCTTTTGTACCATGCAGTTGTTTGCTTTCTTCCAGGAATCTTTGAATGCTGCCTGTTGTTTATTAATAATGTCTTACTACAGGCTTGCTGAGACAGTTCCGGGACCCTTCCCCACAGCATTGCTGTGGTTATTTCACAAGCACTTAAATCCCAGAATAACGTTTTTTAGCAAAAATGAGAATATGCTGTTAAAAACCACAATCTCTGCACTGCTGGGGGAGTAATCCAGAGCAAGCAGAAAACGCTGGCAAGCCTGAAATAATAAACAAAATAATAAAATTCTTACTAAGTACATTTTAGGCATATAAATTATTTTAAAGTCCAAATTGCCAAACTGGTAGAGGGTGAGGAGAGACGGACCAGAAACATGCAAGGATATCAGAGGAGGTCAACAAATACAAGAGAGGGGACCTGAGATTCAATCATAATGAATTATTTGAGGTTATTATTCAAACGCATTTGAACTATAGTTAGTCAAAATTTTGCAAACTAAAAGTTTTTAAATTGAAAAGTGGCCTTTTTCCCTAAAACTATTTGTTTTTACAAAAATTTATCAATGTTGTCAACAAATTGTCTTTTTTTGAAAAAAAAAAAAAAAATCATTGCTTTCTGAAAATATATATTTTTAAAAATGTTATTGAAATCATTATCAAAAATGTATTGATGTGGTTATTGGAAGTTTTCATTTACTAAAACACCTATTTTGGGCAAACAAAATATTTTATCATCACTTTGATAACTTTAAAAAAAAAAAAAAAAAAAAAAAAAGGATCCCTCTCTAATATTACATCCTCAACCCTCCCCCCAACTTTGACATTAACATTTTTCATTTAAATAGGTTTTTATGTGTGTGTTAGTTGGTATTAATAACCCATAGTGTCTATAGAGCACTTCTCAAACATTAACTCAGTAACTCTCATGCAACTTTCCTGTAAAGTAGGTACATACTATCCCCATTTGATGGCTAGGGAAACTGAGGAAGTGAGATTAAATGATATATCCTGGACCAGAGAGGGAGTTGGTGTTAGAGATGGGATTAGTATTCAAGAATATTAGGCTGTTAGGGCTGGCTTGTGTTCAGTTTCCCTTGTCTCAAACGAAGAGGACAGAAGAGAGAGATTGACGGTAGAGATCTTGGAACATGTTTTGATTAAATTAAGCTGACTTTAAGAAAATTTTGCTTACATAAAGGACTGCAAGATGAGGTTCTAATAGTAAAATAATCCACACTAAATATTGGCAAATAGTCTTGTTTCACCATTTGCCCTTTTTTAAATTCCAGAAACATTACCACATAATTCAGAAGTGCCATGAATCAGTAGTAAAAATACTGCTTGCCCTGGACTGTTGGAAATCTTTGTTTGCATACTTAGAATAGAAAGTCATTAATGTGAAAGCCACACCCTCTCTCCCAGGCCATGTTGACTAATTCTAAGATGCTAGAGGAAAGAAGAGAGTTCAAGCCTCCATACTTTCAGCTTTATACTCCTTTGAGAAAACCAGTGATTACTACTATATGGATGGAGTCTTCTGAAGATTCTGTTCTGTATATATCTAACGTGTGGTCCCTGAGGCAGTGTAGTCCATAGGACTAGGGTCTAATCTTCATTCTGTCATTAATTCAGCAGGTGACTTTAACCAAATCAGTTAAGCCCTCTGTGCCTCAGTTTCCCCATCTTTAAAGTGGGCATAATGATACCCCCATTGTGAAGTGCTTTGACATAATCAGTATTATTGTTAATTGAATTCCAGGAATGTCATTAGATAAAATGCTGATGGGAAATGAGCAATATTGTGTATGTGATAAATATCACTTTGTCTGTTGCACGTTTGTTTTATTAGCAGATTTAGTTATTGATAGTCACATAATTTGTGAAAAGAATGAGTCTTCCTTTTCCCCCTCTTTCAGTCCTCCCATAGAAAGAACAGTGATTTGTCCTGCATCACTTTTTCCTTCATAATTCATAGTAATGGATTACAACTGAATTCTATTATGTATTCCACAGGGAAATTACGGGATTGTTTCTACAGCAGTAATGGAACAGCAAATCACATTTAATGAAAGAAAAGCATGATGCTAACATTAATTTAAATATGTGATGTATTCTTGCAAAGAACTGAATGGATGCTAAGGGGCAGATTCTGATCTTATATGCAGTTGAATAAATCTAGAGTAACTGAATTGGCCCTCTATGTTCCTGAAACGTAAGTTTCCAAATTCTCTGGACTCATAACTTCATTTATTTACTTCAATCAGAAGTGAACTAGACCCAGGAATTGCAATACCAGATCACATGAAGGAGCCGGAGACTGATCTGAATTACAAGGCCAGACCGTTGGCTGGTGTAAATAGATTAAACTCCATTGTAGCCAATTGTTTTTGGAGAGAGTTTCCATTTTGGAAGATGCAGAGCTCAGCACATGAAAGGAGACTGCATAATAATTTTTCAACAAATTACTGTCTAGTCATCTGGCAGTATGCCTAGTAGTGCAAAGTTAAGACCTATAGGAGAGTGTTCATTGTTGTCTAGTACAACCAGGGCCCCCCCAGTCTTTTCAGTCTGCTGGATTTAAACTCTATGGCAAGCCCTGCTGATCTCTGTGGCATACATGCACTGAATGCTGAGGCAAACTGGACATTTCATGACACATTGAATTGTAGAGAGAACATTCAATACAGCAGATTATACTAAATTGAATGTCACAGTATCATTTCTCTTACCCATTGTAATATTTTAATCAAAAATGAACCCTGATTTGATGTTTTTTCGATTAACTTCATGGTATGGTAGAATATCCAGATTGCCACATCTGACACTGTGTCATGAGAGTGAGCCTCTCAAGTAGGCTGCCCCAGGCTATTAAGACCTGATATCTGCCATGGACAAGTAATGAGCTATGTAGCAATCAGTGGAGGTGCTGATACTAGATCCCCTGGGTGTAAGAGGGCAGGAATAGAGAGCATGGTGTAAAGTATGGGGGATTCTGGACTGCCTTTCCACCCTAAGGGCTCAATCCTGCTTCCTTTCAAGTGAATGGAAAAACTCCCATTGACATGACTGGTGCAGGATTAAGCCCCAGGTCTGGCATAGGCCAGATTTGCTGATTTTCAGGGTACGCCACAGGGCCCATTTGTTTTGCCTGATCTTTGAGGAGCGCTAGAGGAGACAGAAGTACTGGCCAATGTGAAGGATTATCATCATTTGTATTTAAAGCTGCTGCTTGGTAGAAGGAGCATTATTATTTCATTTTGTCATTTGAAATAATTGGCAGTGTGCTCAGGGCCTGCTCTCAGCGTTTTTGCCGCTCCAAGCGGTGAAGCGGAAAATAAATAAATAAATAAAGTCGCGACCGGCAGCACTTCAGCTGCAGCTCTACTGCGCTGCTTCATTCCTCAGCGGCAATTTGGCGGCGGGTCCTTCACTCCGAGAGGGACTGAAGGACCCACCACCACCCACCGGACGTGCCGCCCCTTTCCATTGGCCGCCCCAGGCACCTGCTTTCTTTGCTGGTGCCTGGAGCAGGCCCTGAGTGTGCTTAGAGCTGCGGGGGCCCCTTTTTGTTCTAAATTGAAAGAAAACACCGTAAAATAGCCATCAAGTTTAGGGGGTCCACTCAGTGTCACTCCCTTCCATCCTTTCCTACTTCATTGCTATAGTTTTGATCAGTGACAGACACCAGCTTTTCAATGATGTCTGTGTATTGACCATACAACTCTAAACTGGAGCGAGCAGCTTCCAACTTTTTTCTTTTCTTGGGGGTCTGGCTACACAGAGCAAAAATACTTGGCATTTGCCACCACATTTCACTGGGATTCAGATTCAATGCCCTGTGAAATTAATATAAAAATACCACTGCAAAAATCTTACACTTTGTGAAAAGGATTCTACAAGGACAGAGTATTGGATAACAAGTTACAGTAAACTTATGCTGGTAATGTTTAGTTTACTCCTTGCTCCTGGATGAACTTTACAGCTGCTGTGTATTTTGGAGCATTAATAAAACATATGGTATAAAAAGAGAGACTTGTGGAATGTCATTTGATTTATTGTATTTCGCTGTATAAATTTTATGTCTCTAATAGAAAACTGCCTGTTATTGGGGGGAAAAAAAATCTGTGCTCTAAGATTTTCTCTGATATTTAATGCCATGGCATTCTTGACTATGCTTCTTTCCACTAAGAGCTCTTTACATTTTAATCCAACATTGTAGGAATGAGTGGAACAAATGGCTGGGTTAGTTTTAATTTATGAGAACTGTTATGAGTATCAAAGCAATACATGAGCCTTACAGAAAACTTGATTTCAAATAGAATACATTTCAGGCTTTCAGATTTGTGATCTTTTCCTTAAATGGCCTCTAAGAACACAACTTCAAATATGGATGCTCTAGTTTGGGCTTCAATTATCAAATAAACATCCCTGTTGTTTATGAAGAAGTATAGGCCTATTACTTAAAAAAAATGACAAGATGAGAAAGACAACGCCGTAAAATGATTGTGGGAGTTGGTATAGTTGTCAGAAGTATCCTATATGGTAAACAGTGGGTGGAGGGGAAGCGGTTTAATTGTTATCCCTGCTCCCTGAAGATTTGAATTTGCCAAGGCTGATATCACACCCTGGACAAATCTGTAGGGCTTGGTTTTACAGTTTTTAGTCAAGTAAAACGCTCACTGAAATCAAGTATTAAGCATTGCAACATCAGACCCCAAGAAACAAAAATAAATATTTTCCCTTACTGTCTAGGTGTGTGTGTGTTTCATATTTAAGATGCCTCATTTGGGACCCTTTTTGTTTTTCACAAATTTCCAGGGGAGATTCCATTCAAACACACTTTAAGCTGTTTAATTCAGGGGGAAGTGTCATGCATAACTTACAGATGATACATATTTCCCTTATTGGTTTCCTGCAGTTTCTTTAATGAATAATTCATCATACAGAGCACTCAGTCCACAGTATGTTGACCATAGAAGTAAAAAAAAAAAAAAAAAAAACAGCATATGAGAATATTTTTGACAAACTTAGTCCCTACTTCAGCAAAGCATTTAAACATATGCTAAAGTGCATCCCTATTCAGCAAAGCACTTAAGCATGTGCCGAACAAGAAGTATTTGCTGAGTAGGGATGGACTGCTGAATTAAAGCCTGCATGTTTAATTCTTTGCCCTTCTTTGAAAAAGCAGCAGTGTTATGGAGCTCAAGTGTCGTGTCTGGCCAGTATTGAACAGGTGCTTATCATCACTTTCCTATTCTCTGGCTTTTAAGCCAAATTCTTAGAATAACACCAGTCTATTATACATCACAGCATGTCACCCCTGGAAGCTGTCCAACATCAACTTACCATTAAGCAGAACAAAGGCAGGAAGAAGGGAACACGGGTGCCAAAATTCTAAAGCTTGCCAAAACATGCACTTGTGGGTGTGTTGCTGAGAGAAAAGGGAGTGTTGCAGACACCATGGAAAGTGGACCTCTATCCAGTTTATGGAAGATTACTTAGAACAGATATTAGAACCAGGAACCTTTTAAAAAATGTAAATAATTACATTAAATTTTATTCAGTTGTTTTGGTAGTAGTGTTTCTAGTCTGCATTTGTGTTATAACTGTATTATTTTCTCTTTGCCTGTCCAGTAAGTAGATAGAATCTGTTTTATTGCTTTTGCTGATTAGAAAAAGCAAAGCAGACTTTCATTAAAGTTATGAGTTATTCACTAGAGTTGATTGAAAGTGTTTTGATGAAAAATGGGGTTTCATCTAATAAGAAAGTTTTCATTAAAAATCATTTGGCAAAGTGTGTCTTTCTTAAACAAAAAACTTTCAACATTTCAGTGATTGGAAATATTTCATTTTGAAGTTGTGGGCAAGTGTCTACCTTCTGTCCTTCCTTCCCACTTCTGCTCTATCTTCTTTCACTAGAAAAGTGGGGAAAGCATTTTTTTTTTAAATAGAAATGACTCTGTTACTTACTTTTTAACATTTCTATTTTTAAATTAGAGAAACACAAATTAATGCTTTGCCTTCCCTCCTCCCCCATGGGAAAAAAATAAGAGAGAGAGAGGGGGGGGGGGGCTTGTTTTTTTCCCCACTTAGTTCTCTGGTCATTTTTTCTTCTCCAATGGGGGAAAAATAGTGGAAAGTTTTTAAAAATAAGAATGTGGGATTTTTCTCATCAATACAAAAGTAAAATTTTCAAACGCAAACATTTTTTAAAAAACTTCTAAAGTTTTCCATCAAAAATTAAAAATGTTTACAAATTTTCAAATAATATATCTTTGTTTTAATGTTTTCCACAGGAAAACCAACATGAAAACTGTTTTGACCACACCTAGTATTCACACATTCCATAAAGAAAAACAAAAAGCATGCATAGCTACCATAAAACTTTGAAAAGAAAAAGAGATCAGTCCAATGATATTACATTTGGGTCACACCAAAGTCTCCGGCTGGATTCTGGGTTCCTAGTGTCATCTCCTGGCTGAGGCCTTGACTGGACTACAAATTTAGCTCAGATTTAGCTAACAAGCTGACAAAACCTGACCTACAAGACAAACCCCGAGAGTATGTCCCATTGTCTCTTTCCAGTGACTTTTCTGGACATTGTTAGTATCTTGTTGCTTATCAAATGGCAGAGACACTACTTTAGTTCAAGTGATAGATACTTGTTCCTAATCTAAATCCTACTTGGTGATCATGGTGTTCATATGCATGCAACTATGGATCATTACATTAGCAGCCTCAGATGAATAAAAATTGTCAGGCAGAGACTCTGTGACTCTACATCTCATATTCGTCATAGAAATATTGTTATGAATATGGCAGAACAGATATATTTTGTACAAGATGGGTCATATAAGGCATCATTGGAAAGGTTATGATTTGCTGAATGTGATTATCCTATTTGTATAAATGTATCATTTCTGTATCTGAAGTTAGGAATATTGACTATGTAACAATTACAATTGTGTGTGTATTTGGTGGAATGCCCACCAGACATAGGCAATCAGCTTGAATGAGCCCTTTAAGAAGGACAATAGAACTTTGAATATACTAAACTCCCATCTTCCTGAGGAGCTTCCTGGGATGCTACTTTGACACTGCAGGGTCATCTGATGATGTCATTTCTGATATGGAGTACCACCTTGGACACTGCTGGTATTTTTCCACTGGAAACAAAGGATTCCTTATGCAACTTCTATTTAAGGCTGGGGAGTAAATCAATCAGGGCTCTTCTCCATTGCCTCCCTGCCCAAGAAGGAAAAATGCTGAAAGCACCTGAAGAGACAAAGGAACTAAGCTGGGGAAAGGCAAGGGCTGAGTCCAGGCTGAGACTAGACTGTAAAGAGAAATAACTGGAACTCTAAGCTGCAGAAACTCTGCAACCTGCCTAAAACAACATTTAGGGTGAGAAATTACATTTTGTAACCTGTATCTTTAGTGAATTAAGCTTAAGTTGCATGTTTTGTTTTATTTGCTCAGTAATCTGCTTTGCTTTGTTTGCTATCCCTTATAATTACTTAAAATTTACCTTTTGTAGTTAATAAACTTATTTCTTGTTTATTTCAAAACCCAATTTGTGCAATTCATATCTGGGGGAACAAAAAGCTGTGCATATCTCCCTCCACATTCAGGGAGGGGGTGATCTTTATGAGCTTACGCTGTACAGATCTTTCTATACAGCGCAAGACAATATAATTTTGGGTGTACACCCCGAAGGAGGTGTGGAAGCGAGTGCTGGGTAAAGTCCCGAACTGAATTGTCTCACACAGAACTGATTTCAGTCTGTGTCTTCAGCTGGGTGTGGCTTCACCTGTGTGTAGTAGAGAAGGCTCAAGGGCCTGGCTCAGCAAGGACAGGGGGAGGAAGCCCAGGCTGGTGGAACGGGCGGGCTCAGTGGAACCCCAGCACATCAGGTGGCACCCCCAGATGGGGGGGTCCAACCCATCACCGACTCACTATTGGTTTGTACAGTACCTAGCACAGTAAGGCTGGGGCCATTAGGCACTACCCCATATACACTAATAACAATGACAAAGTTTGAAATAAAACTATATAATTATAGAAACCTAGGACTGGAAGGCACCTCAAGAGATCCTCTAGTCCAACCCCCTGCACTGAGACAGGAGCATGTATACCAAGACCATCCCTGACAGGTGTTTGTCCAATCTGTTCTTAAAAACATCCAGTGAGGTGGACTCCATAATCTTCCTTGCAAGCCTATTCCAGGGGTTAACTGTCCTTATTGTTAGAAAGATTTTTCCTAATATCTAACCTAAATCTCCTTTACAGCAGTTTAAGCTCTGTCTGCAATAGCACTTTTGTTGGTCAACCTTTTGTTGGTCAAAAGGTTCTTTTTCACACCCCAGCCAACATAAATTTAACCAACAAAAGCGCTGGTGTGGACAGCGCTATGTCAGTGGGAGATGTTCTCCCACCAACATAGCTACCACTGCTCTTTGGGGATGGTTTAATTATGCCATCAGCACAGCTCTCTCCCATCCTCATAGAGCAGCTACACGGAAGACCTTACAGAGGTGCAGCTGCAGCGGTATAGGTATGCCACTGGAAGGTATGTAGTGTAGACATAGCTTAAGCCCTTTACTTCTTGCCCTACCTTAATTAGACATGGAGAACAATTGATCACGGTCTTCTTCATAAACAGCCCTTAACATATTTTAAAATTGTTATCAGGTCTTCTTTTCTCAAGACAATCTGCCCAGGTTTTTTTCAACCTTTCTACATAGGTCAGGTTTTCTAAACCTTTTATCATTTTTGTTGCTCTCCTCTGGATCCTCTCCAATTTGCCCACATCTTTCCTAAAGTGTGGTGCCCAAATTGGCTACAGTACTCCAGCTGAGGGCTCACCAGTGCTGAGTGGGATAGTTACCTTCCATGTCTTACACATGATGCTCCCAGAATATTGGCCTTTTTTTGCAAATGCATCACATTGTTGACTCATATTAATTTGTGATCCACTCTAACCCCACAGATCCTTTTCAACAGTACTACTGCCTCACCAGTTATTCCCCATTTTGTTGTTGTGCATGTGATTTTTCCTTCCTAAGTGTAGTGCTTTGCACTTGTCTTTACTGAAGTTCATTACTAGACAACTACTATTTGACTATGATCTTTCAACCAGTTTTGCACACATCTTATGAACATTTTATCTATACCACATTTCTCCAGTTTCCTTCGAGAATGTCATATGGGGCTGTGCCTAAAGACTTACTAAAATCAAGATATCATGTCTACAGTTTCCTCTCCCCCATCCACTAGGCCAGTAACTCTATCAAAGAAGGTAATTAGGTTGGTTTGGCATGATTTGCCCTTGTAATCTTATTATCCTTTAGGTACTTATAAATTGATTGTTTAATATTTCTTCCAGTATCTTTCCAAGTATCAAAGTTAGGCTGACTGGTCTATAATTCCCCATGTCCTCTTTGTTCCCCCTTTTTAAAGGCCGATACTATGTTTTCCCTTCTTGAGGCTTCTGGGACCTCACTCATCCTCCAAGAGTTCTCAAAGATAACTGCTAATGGTTCCAAGATTGCTTCAGCTAGTTCTTTAAGTAGCCTTATGGTGAATTTCATTCGGCCCTGCTGACTTGAATGCAGCTAATTTGTCAAAACATTCTTTAACCTGCTCTTTCCTTATTTTAGCTTGTGTTCCTTCCTCCCTTACTATTAATATTAATCGTGTTAAATATCTGGTCATAGTTTACCTTTTTAATGACAACTGAAGCAAAATAGGTATTAGACACCTCAGCCTTGAATGTCATCTGTTATGAGCTCTCCTTCCCCACTACACAGAGGGCCTGCACTTTCTTTCATCTTTCTTGTGCTCTCACTGTATTCATAGAATCTCTTTGCATTTTGTGTTTTTTGCTAGGGGTAACTTATTTTGTACCTTAGCCTTTCCAATTTTGTCCTTACATGCTAGAGTTATTCTTTTGTACTCATTCTTAGCCATTTGTTCATGTTTCTGCTTTTTAATGACCTGGAAATCAAAAAGAAATCCTACTAAGAGGTCCTGATGAAGCCAAGTTGGCCTTTTGTGATTCTTCCTCTCTTTCCATCACATCAGGATAGTTTTCCGTTGAACCTTTAATATTGTCTCTGAGAAACTGCCACCCTCCTGAATTCAGAAATCAGCAATTGAAAATTATCTGAATTGTTAGAAAAGTAAAAGCCAAGGCTGTATTGATTGAATTTGACTCCTGTATTGATTACTGTTTGCCTGTGTGTGCTATATATGGCATACAAAGTTAATGCTACACAGCTCCCTTCTGTGGAAAGTACTTTGTGGTCCTTGGTAGTTCCTCAGCAAAGCTCACCACACTCCACATACTGATACTTATAACAGGCAGAAAGCATGACTATTGTTTGACCCACTATTTTACTGTGAGTTAACAGGATACTGTACAATAGTAATAGACAATTTTGCTATTACTGTCAGTATGGTAAATGTACTGTAGTTCTAGGCAATATAGGTAGAACTCACTGTGTCCTAATGATATTGCTAATTCAATTCATACAACACTAGCTAATATGAACTCATAGCTTCAAGTACTGGAATTAGAAAGAAAATTGCATAAACATTCTTTTCAAGTAGAGTACTCATCTTTCATGCATAGAACAACAGAGCATGCATGAATACTTGTAACTGTCCAGTTTAAACCTGGCCCAAATACAGGATACAATGTGTGACAAAAGCCACAAATGAAGGACACACAATAATTCATGCAGGAAACTAAAATGTCATAAAATTTTATAGATTGCTGAGTGCAGCAATGCCTATATACCTTTAAAACTACAGCCTTACATCCTACAGGGTCCACAGCTCTACAATGCCAAGGCTATATTGTTAGATTAGGGCTGAACTTTTCAGCCCAAGCCCTTTTAATTGTTACAAAATATAAAACATGACCTTAATCCTAGTGTTGAATAATCCACACAGCTAAAGGGAGCTCAGAAGAATGTTTTGAATAGGGTTACCTGCTATGATTGTGAATTACTCTATAAATGGAAACATTTAGCATGTTATGAAAAAGGTGGTTTTGTGTCTCAAATGTGGATGTGTTTCTTTTAGTTCCAATGGATTGTTTAATAGCAGCTGCTCCAGAGACTCTTTCTAGAACTATAATTGTTTGATTTGAAGATCAAATGAGGCAGCTGACCTGACCTCCATAGTAGCATCTGAGCTCTGATGTCAGCTCATCAGGGAACAAACTTATTGAAGAAAGGAGAGATGCAAAGACAGCAGAGAAAAATCACATTGTACTGAGTTTGAGGCTGGGAATGGTATTTGCAAATTCACATAAGTGAAAGGTTGCTCTTTATTTCATTCACACTAGTTGGGTATGCAATCCATCTTCTGCTTAAAGTTGGGAGAAGTATCTCTTTGAAGGTTAAAGCTAGACTGAATATATACAGTAGGGAAATTTTCTGCATTGTTTACATGAGAAGATAATTACCATGATCCACCTCTAAAGTCTATGATTCTTTGGTCTTAAGCTCCCATTTAGTCAAGCACTTACTCATGTGCTATGGGGTTCTGTTTCACTGTTTCCAATATAATAAACCTTTAGAACAGCAATTTTTCCAGAAAACTTGAAAATTTTTGACTATTGGTACCTATGTAGGAATTTTGATTTGGAACATGTGATGGATTAGAATGGCTGGAATTAAATTGGCTTGTTTATGGGACTCTTCTGATATTTAAAAATGTTGGATTTCAATGTTCAGTCCAGAGTGAGCAGGTGTAGATAAACTGGGAGCTGATGCTAGCCCATCCACTGAGTGACCAATATATTTGATAATAGTACCTAGCAGAAAAGTCGTCTCCAATGTGAGTTATAAAAATTAACTTATTTTTACAAACCCGTGTGGTATTATTTTTGTTTTTATATTGTCCGCCCATGCCCCATTTCCATGGTGGAAGCTGAGGCAGATAGATTAAATAAATTGCCTAAAGTCACAGAGTGTTGATATCAGAACTAGAATTAAAACTCCGGGGAACTAGTAGACTCTCAGATTCATCAGACAATTCTGTTTTCCAGGCTTCTGTCCATCATATTTTCTATACTTAAGTTTGTTCATAATTTAAGCAGTGTTTCACAGTAAACTTTTTAAATTTGTATTTTATTTAAAGTCTGGTACAAAGATTTGAGTGTCAGAAAGAATTTACACAGACGTTGAAGATGTAAGGTGCAATAGAAGGGCCATGGTTAATGATGAAATATTGCTTTTATATTATCTTTATGTAGTATGTGTTCAATATCCCTCTCTCCACGTAAATGGACACAAAGATGCAAATGGGTTGCCACCTCCCAGTACCCCTTGGTGGTCTCACTTAGCTCCTCAAACACCACACAGGCTTTTTTTGAGACTCCAAATACAACTCCAAGTCCCCAAGTGAAGTCCACACAAAGCAAGTTTCTCTTCCTACTCACAGACCATCCTACCTGGGCCCTTTCCTCCTTTGGCAGGCCCTATGGGTTCTGGAATCCTCTCAGTCCCAGCTGGTTGCTTACTCCAATCAGTCTCTGATCTTCATTTCATTTCCCCCCAGGTGCTCTTTGTAGGGAAATCACCTGATCATTACCCAGCTGTGGCTCTTTTGTAATCAGGGTTGGCTACAGTGGAGTTACACCAGAAATGAATCTGGCCTGGGCCCCTAATGTCTAACAAGTACTGTCATCTTTCTGTCTAATGGATTTAAAGAGGTTTCCATTATTTACGGGTCATGATGTTGTAATGTGATTTGGGTCCTTCATTTATCAGCATGAGTTGCCTGATGCAACAGCAGAAAAATTATTTAATTTACCAAAAGTTAACTGGTAGAGACTGATGATGGTAGCTCATTTCAGTAGTATTTGGTTTCCCTGAGATTAATTGAGGGCTACACAGTAAAAATAGCTAATGGATATGCTTGTGTAATGGGCTCTCTTTCCTCCCCTGAAGACTGCAAAAGGAGACATTAGCCCAGAAAACCTCTCAAGGCTAGTGCAGCACCTTCTGCTTAGTTGAGACTTGAGAGGATTTGAACTTCTAAAGTGGGTGAATTCCTTGTTAGTTATTAAATAAATGATTGGTCACAGACTTGGGGTGAACATTTCAGTGTATCTTTTTTTATATATAATTCACCCAGGTGCAGAGTGCCTGCCAAAGCCCCAGTCCAATGGAATTCCTGAAGGGTGTGTGTCTCTGGTGTATGCAAACAGAGTGGCCATGCAGGGAGACCTCATCATTGGCCCTGATTTGATTAGATTGCTGTGAAATGGACTTTAGATGATGACCTATGGGAGACACTGCCAGATCTGCACATAGATAGATCTCAAACTTCCAATTAAGAGGTCTGGGGGCCAGCAGCTGCATGGAACAGCACAGGATTTCATTTAAACTCTTCCTTTTTTTTCCCCTCCAGGTTTCAAGTAACCTTCTCCCATTTGATTGTTCAGAGTCAGGAGGGTTAGAGCATTTAGCCTTCTCTGGCCTAGGAATGAGTTGTTCACTACATGGTATTATAGAGTGAATCATTAAATAGGAATTTCTCTGTTAGACCCTCTCCAATAATTTAACTCAATCTTTATTTATTCAAAGGTCATTTACAGAACAGGGATAAACATTTGTATAAAGAAAAATTCTATGTGATAGAGGACTTGAGAGAGGATGCTGACTGAATATCCTAAAAGACATTTGCTGAGGGGAAAAATCTGTCCCTTTAGCTGAGAGTTCTAGGAGCAAATGCTTTGTTTGGTAAATATATTTGGTTTCTAAAATGAAAAAATGGTGTTAATCACTTTTCTAAAAGCAACATTGGTGAAATGGTGCCAAGTGCCTTTTCATAACCAACCAATTCTGACCCACAGATGGTATGACTGTAACGGACTCCATTGCTAATATCACAAGTGCCTTGCTGTGCCCAGCGGGAGTCCCATGTTTGATTACTAGTTCCTTGCTTCCAGATTGGCAGGAACTCAGACTGTTGTGCAGGCTTCAAACCTGACTTACAACAACACTGCTGTTCCAGCCCCGTGTTTCTCACTTGCAGAAACTGCCAGTTGTGCCAGATTCACACAGTGAATGAAATAACAAGCACCAGGCTACTGCTGGTCTTTAAACAGTAAAATAATTCTAATAATAGCCTGCATGAAAAATATCAGACCGCTCATTGGTAGAAACGTGCCAGCTTAGCTCACAAAAACATTTCAGACATTGCTGTGGTTTGCACTTAAAGATATACTTTTAAATCTTGTGTCCTGTCACGTTGCATAAGGTTCCAGGACAAGATACGAAATCAAGCTATTCAGCTGCAGGTGCAAACTAATTGTGTGGAGTAGCTCGCTGCTGTTGCCAGTTGATGAGCAGCCAGATAGTTCAATACATGTCTAATAAAAAGTCAGGGAACATCTATTCCAAATGTTACAGTACAAACAACTCTGTTAATTGAGTGAAGTTTCAAATACTTCATTGTATTTCAAAAAAAAAAAAAAAAGCTTTCAAGGAACACTGGCTGGTATCCAGTACTCTATCTAGGATAAGCTTCATTATTACATTTTAAATATATTACGGTTATAATTAGCGTGAACCTCTCTTGAAGTGGTACTTAAGAATAAGATTTTTATTCATATACTGTTACCAAAAGCACAGGATATATGCCACTGTTTCAGAAACATATTCATAATTAAATGGCAATTACAACAGTAAAATAATTAAATAGGCTCTGCTGTGTCATCAAATGCAGCTGTCAATTAAAATTATGCAAACTCAGTATTCTGCTTGGAGCATTTCCACCAAATAGACTCACAAAGAAAAGGGAATGCATCTCTTGATAAGAATCAGGTCAAAAAGGCTGAGAGTATCCTAGGAGGAAAAAAAGTGGAAATTTCAGTTAAAGAGAAAAAGTCATGGAAGAGCTGCCTCTGGAAGGTTTATTTCATATAAAACAGCAGTAGAAAACACAGCTTGGTTCAAACGTAACCCCGAGTTCTTTCATCACAACACGTAAAAAAAAAAAAAAAAAGTCACAGACACACAGTATTATTACAAATATAAGTTTATTTATTAAAAAACATGCTTGGTCATACTTAAAAATACAGAACTTACCCCCCTCTCTGAATACTTACCTCAGCTATCTGGAGGAAGACTATTAAGGAGAATTATGTAGATTATAATTGAGTAATTAAGAGAATAACAGCAACAAAAGATACTTTTTTCCTCCAGAAGAAGTGTAACTGTGACTAAATAACTGTTTTCAGATGCCTGGAAGAAAGATAGTCAGGCTGGAAAAATCAGATAGGATACACTGATTATTTATTTATTAATGGACTTCACTTACTCTTATCTTCCCTAGTAGACATTAGTGTAGACTCTTTGGAATCCTCGTATTGATTGCTGTTGGTATTTGTTAGTTTCTACTGGTTTCCTTGGGCTTCTGTTGGAAGGCCCATAGCCTTGGGAGCTACTAGTCCAAAATTTAGTTGTCATGTGGAGCAGTAGGAGTCAATTGAACATTTTCACCTGGAATTTACACTAGGACTGACTGCAGACAGCATCTTTGGGGCAGACCCTGTATTTTCCATACATTTGAATGGACAGCCTAGACCATGACTTCTCTTCTGCCTCTGCCTCCCTTGAAGCCTGAAAAATAGGCTTGTGTTTTGAGTTGGGATAGTTATTCAGTATCTTATTATAATAAATAACTATGATCCCTTCATGCAGAAGTAATAAATGGGCCAAACTCTGTTCTTAGTTATACCATTGTAAAGATGGAGCAACTCCAGTGACAAAGAAATTGCTCCAGAATATACCGGGGTAATTAAGAGCAGAAATTTGGCTCAATAAGCTTAAACTATGGGAACAAAAATATACAAAGTATTTAATCATTTGCATTAAGACTAATCACGAAAGCTAACAATCTAATCAGATTAAAATGATTTCATTATTTTTTTCTGCATTAGTTTAATTAGCCTTCAACAGTACCAGTATTGATAACCTACAGTGTTCAAGCAGGAAAAAGTTAAAAGTGAGTTGCCTTTCTCTCCATCTTGACTCTGAGACAGGTTAACAACTTCCTGCTTCTGTCGTCATGTCAAATGCTTTGCTTTGAAGTTGTTTTTAGCACAAACCCTAAAAGTTTGCCATATGAGAATTAATTAAAACCATGTGCTCATGTCATCACTAGTGTTAAATTATGGGGCAGAATGCTAGAATGATAAATAATCTATTTTTATACAGGAGGCTATGAAAATGAACGTCCCTGATTGGCAGACGAGGGACTATCTCAAACCTGGGTAACCAGGATACAATTTCATTGCCCTTGACTTCAATAGGGCCAGGATTTGGTTTTATAAGTGCCTGAAGAAAGAAAAGATACTCAGTGTGACCCAAAAGCATCCCTGTATTCACATGCTACCCACCATTGTAATAATCTTTGTACACATTATGTGAGGTGTCATTTGAAAGCCAACAATTTGCTGGTCAATAACACATGGTGAAATGTACGTAGCAGCATTATAGGTAAAGTTATGAATAGCCCCTGTATGATGTTATTAGCACATGTTTCAAAGCCAGACAGCCCTGCCTAGGCAAAAGTTGTTAAACAGGCCTATCCTAAACAAAGGAATGTGTGTTTACCTCAATGTACATATAAGTAGTAAACAGGGGCATGAAAACAGCAGGAGGAGGAGATGTCAGGAAACAGAACAATTTGCATTTGAGCAAACACAAGAGGGCAAGGGAGCGGAGAAAGAGCATGGAGACCTTCGCCACAAGATTCCATGTCATCTCCCTCGCTATCTGGATAAGCTTTTCTTTGAGGGGTAATCTTCAGAAGAATCCACTTCAAAGGTTCACTGGATTATAAAAGAAAGGGGCAGAAAACCTCAAGTTCTCTCTTTTACCTAAGAAGTCACAGGCACCAGCAGCTTTAGGCCTCTTGGAGAGATCCTGACCAGGGAAAGGGTCAGTCACCATCTTGCTGGAAGACTTGGGTGAAAGAGGACATCTTAAACAAAGCCTCGAACCAAAACTTGCTGGGTTAAATTTTAGCCTTTTAGATGCAAGTTTTCATTTTAATTTACTTATAACCATTTCTAACTTTGTTTTATACTTGAATTAATCTAAAAACCTATCTTCCTTTGTTAATAAACTTGTTTTGTTTTTAATCTAAACCAATCCAGTGCTGTGTTTTAAACTGAACTGTTTGGTAACTCTAGTTAAAGTAACAAAATGTTGAATATTGACTCCTTACAGGAGCAACGAACCTTAAGATCTGAACTGTTCAGGAGAGGCTGGGCATTTCAGAACACATTTTTGGGAAAATCCAGGCTTGGGAATGTGTTGGGGTCACCCTGCAAGTAGTAACCAAGGCGGGTGGAAGCCAGAGTGGGGCTGTAGTGCTGTAGGGATGCATAGCTCCCGAATCGCCAGCCCATGGGCGCGGCAAACTGCTCCCATGGCTACGAGGCAGGAGTGACCTTCAATCCAGCGTTTGTGTTTGGGAAACTTATTTGGCCGATTTGATTGTACCCTCGCAGCTGGTGTTCACGCGCTCAAGAGATGGTTCGTTATCTTATGTGCATGTATACTGCCTGGCTTTTCTATGCGCAGGAATGTAACCACTAAGAAGAGTTGTAAACAAAGTAAGGAGAGAAATAAAAACCCCAGGAAAAGTTTTCCTGGGAGGCTTTTTGCAGGAGGCTTGTAAAGCTCTCTGGCTACCAACAAACCTGGCGTTCTGTTTCCTGCGTCGTCACCACAGCTGGTGACCCCGACGTGATGCCCCTCTACTCACCGGCTGGATACGCCGAGCGCGCCCGCGGCTGTTTGCCGCCCCTTATTCGTGAGTATGGGGGGGAGACTTTCCAGTGCCCCGAAGGAGCACGCAAGAGAGTTACAAAAGATTATAAGGCAGCGATCATGTGTCGTTGTCTCGGTCGCTCATATTGAGGACCTTCTAAGGGAAATAGATCGCCAGTGCCCCTGGTATCCGAACTGCGGGTCATTACAGCTTTTTGATTGGATACGGATTGGGATCACCTTGTATAGTGAACCCCGTGCCCCAGTTCAGCACCTGCTGCTCTGGCAGCGTTGTAAGGAGGCGCTGGAGGGGTTCGGCCCCGACGGCCTTAAGCCGGTTTCCCCTTTGCCCCCAGGTGATGGGCCACCCCCCTCCTGCCCGCAGCTGACCCCCCCTGCGCCGCTGCCCGTGGCGGCGCCCCCCTGCCTACCGGTCGGGCAGGGGGGCGCTGTCACCGCGGCAGTGCGGCGAGTGCGCAAGGCCGGTCTCTTGACCAACAAGGAATCCAAGTGTGGGTTCGAGGCGTTCCCCGTCTCTAGGCGGGATAATGGAAACGGGGGGCGAGTAGTGGACTGGGAGGCTCTCCCCTACTCGGTTCTGCACGAGCTCCAGGGGATCTTGAAAGGTGTGTCAAACGGTTATCACTTGCTCCCCCAAGATTGGAAAGACATATGTCGCATGGTGCTGTCTCCCGCGCAATACGTTGTGTGGGACAGCGAGTACCAGCGAGAGGCGCTTGCGGCAGCAGCACAAGGTGGGGGGGCTTATCTTGCTGAGCAGTTATATGGCACAGGGCAGTTTTCGAGCATCCCCGAGCAGGCGGTGGGCACACCCCAGGTAGCTTTTCCCATCATTGGCCAGTGTGCCCGTCGCGCGTTTCGCAGGGTCCCCGCTGCGAGCGAGTCCTCTAAGTCCTTCGACCCTGGCGGAGTTGCCGCAGGCGTGTACTGATGTAGGCACTCAAACCCATCAGATGGCCCTGCTGACAGCTGCCCTGTACAAGGGGCAGAAGCCTCAGGGGAACTGCTTTAACTGCCACCATCCATATTGATGATTAGGCGTACGGCCCTCCCCCTTCCGTTGGCTCACTGATGAGCCCGTATGGGTTGCGCAGTGGCCGCTTTTCCCCAGAATATGTGCAGTGTATATTGTAGCAGAGGTAAAGGAAATGCAAACCTACCAATATAGGTTGTGTTGTCTTGTTCAGATCACTGTGTGTTTGAAAGCAGGAGTTAGAAGTAAAAGGCAATCAAAAGACTGGGAAAGTTAATTGTGTCCCTTTTAAGTAAAAATCTTTAAGCTGTAGATAGCTTTGGATTTGGAAGCAAGCCAGAAAGCATTTGTATTAATGCAAGTTTCTAACTAATAAGGTAGAAGCCACTGAAATCTAGGCTGCCTATGAACAAATACAAGGAAACATTTTAAGCAATGACTGACTGCCCAAAGGGGTAGACCTCTGTTCTTTTGTTTTTCAGATCATCAGAGAAAACGGATGCCAGCTGAACAGCATTCAATGTACCATGCATTTACTGGCACAATAGGGATTATTTTTGTGTTTGATGGCAAAAATTGTTGTTAAGAGTTGCATACCAACAGTCTTTGGAAGCAAAGACATGGAAGGTTAACCCACTCCCCATATTGCCCATGGGATCCTTCTGGCTACTTCAGATTTCTAGCCAGAGGGCTGGGGAGGGAGGAAAGCAATTAGACACCTGAGGTTGTACCGAGTGCACTCCTTAAAAGTGGGTGTGCTTGTCCCGGTTTGTTGCTCCAAAGCTCTGTAATAAAGTTATTTTACTGGAAGAGTGAAGGTTTCCTTTGAGGTTAAAAGAAGCTGAGAAAGGGAGAAGAGGAAAAAGCACAGAATGAGTTAACTGAGAGGAAAATACAGCTTGCAGGCTCATCCAAGGCCACAGCCAAAACTTGGCTGACCCCCAAGACAAGGGGGGGGGGGGCTTAAATGTGCCCGAGCAACTATGAGATCTGCAAAACACTGCCAGGCATTAATGAAATGTGTTAGGTTTCTTTTCTCACAGGTAGAAAAGTGCTACCCAAAGATCCTAGCACCCCTGCCATTTATTAAAACCAGGAGACTGAGTCTATGTAAAGTCCATCAATGAAAGACTGCTTTGGCTCCATGCTGGAAAGGCCCTTTCCAAGTCCTGTTAACCACCAACACCGCTGTGAAGTGCCAAGGACTGACTGCCTGGACCCATGCTTTTCACTGTAAAAAGACCCCTCCACCTCGGGAGGACCTTTTGACTAATGATAAGCCTATTTCTTCTTCTAGCCCTGCTGTGCCTTCTGGACAGCAGGAAAAAGGAAAAAAAGACAAGGTGAAGTGCTAGTAACCTCTCCCTTGTCCACTGACAGACCTACTGTTGCTCTGAATTTTTCCAGAAAAAGCAAAACCATTACAGGGTGATGTGCTAGTAACCTCTCCCCTGTATGATGCTAAACCACACTGTTTCAGGAAAAGAGAAGAAGGAACACTTGCTTCCATGAAACCACAAAGTCCAGGAATTCCTGACTACAAGAGACATTAAGAACTGACCCTGATGAAGAAACAAAGAATTATACACTAGCAGGAAGAAATTTGTGGAACCCATTCTTGGGAACGTGGTATTGATTGGATTTTGGGGTTTATTCTACAGGCTGCGCCCTGTGTTTTGGATAAGTCCTTCAGTATGTATTGCCTTCCCTAATTGGATTTTAAATGATAAGTACCAAAGGCACCTTGTTGCCATTGCCCCTGCTATCTTCTTTATTACACTATTACCCCTGTAACACATCCAAATACAGACAATGACCCAGAAGTTGCTGACAGAGATGGTATTGAATATCACTGAGGCTGGGAAGGCATTGCAGTGGGATCTAGCATGTTCAGGCTTGGCCCACTGCCCTTACAGACACATCAGGAGTACCATCTGATCTGTGGCCATGGAGACATACTTAGAGACTTTCTCGGTAAAAGTGCAAACGTTCTTAATGCTCCTTCCAAGCATATGGACCGGTAAAGGGGGTGTGGCCTTCCACATACCAAATCCTGCCGGGTCCATGGGGAGGATGCATGTGGGATTGAGTAATTCACCAAGACATCTGGGAAATTAGACTACCTGGTATGCCCAGTTAATTTTAGTTAGTGCTCCTGGGATTACACCTGACAGGACACTTACTTTTTCAAGTTAATGACAGCTGTGTGTATGTTAATGACACCACATTACAAGACATTTGGGTCCACCTGGCACAAGTATTGAATCAATCTGATTCCTACCTGGCCGTTGCCCCGAAAATGCAAGGTCTGTTAAGTACCTGCCTTGTTCCTGTCTGCAAACCACCCAGCAACATCTGGGGTGTGAGACAGTGAAAGAAATGTGTTGTTTTAAGCTTACTGATAATAGTAACCGCATGCAATAGCAAATTGATATGCTGAAATGTTATGCTTAAGCCATCCGCCAAGACGTTTTTCCTCCTTGGTGGGATTATATCTAGTCATAGCTACTCTTAGAGTGGATAAAGTCCCTCTTATAGTATGGGGTCTTAGTTTTAGTTTTTGATGTTTTACTTTGCTGCTTTGTTTAATGTGTACCCAATCTAGTGACATTGTGCATGCTACCCTGCGAAAGTGCTTTGTCTAAACACCGCATTTATATAATAAAACAGGGGGGGATGTAGGGATGCATAGCTCCCGAATCGCCAGCCCATGGGCGCGGCAAACTGCTCCCATGGCTACGAGGCAGGAGTGACCTTCAATCCAGCGTTTGTGTTTGGGAAACTTATTTGGCTGATTTGATTGTTTCCTCGCAGCTGGTGTTCACGCGCTCAAGAGATGGTTCGTTATCTTATGTGCATGTATACTGCCTGGCGTTTCTATGCGCAGGAATGTAACCACTAAGAAGAGTTGTAAACAAAGCCAGGAGAGAAATAAAAACCCCAGGAAAAGTTTTCCTGGGAGGCTTTTTGCAAGAGGCTTGTAAAGCTCTCTGGCTACCAACAAACCTGGCGTTCTGTTTCCTGCGTCGTCACCACATAGTGCTGCTGGAGTCAGGGCTGTCTAGCACACAGACACTCAGGGCGTTACCTGCATGCTGGCAGGCATGGGCAGTGCATCAACTGCCCTTGAGGGAGGCTAGCCCCACAACCCCTTCTGCCTCTTTTGCTCACCAGAACTCTAAGTCGTTTCTCCCCACCCCCTCACTGCAACCCTGGGCTGCACTGGCCGGCCTGCCCCAGCCACACCAGTTGGCCTGCCCTAGCTATGCCAGCTGGCCTGACCCCCAGTCCGGCGGCTGGCCTGACCCAGGCACACTGGCCAACCTAAACCGACCCCTGGTCCGAGCCGCCTCTGGCTGCCGGCTGAGCCCTAGCTCCAGGCTTCTGGCCAAGCTGAGCTGCTGCTGGCTTTGGGGTGGGGGTGGGTGCTCAGGCAAAATATGGGCAGGGCCATAGCTTGGCTTAGCCTCCCCTGGCCTTTGATACCCACCACCCATGCTCGAAGGCTGTTTGTGAGTGGCCCAGCTTGAGAGCTACAACAGCAAAGCATTGTGAGGCGACCCAACCCCCTCACTGATTCCGATTGCACTCCAGAATGAGACATTCGGTTTTCATGGATTCCAAGGCCACATTGTGATCATCTAGTCCAACCTCCTGTATAATACAGGCCACAGAACTTCCTCAAAATAATCCTCAGACCATATCTTTTTAGATAAAAACCCTATCTTGATTAAAAAAATTTCAGCAATAGAGAATCCACCACAAGCCTTGATAGGTTGTTGAAATGGTTAATTAATCTCACTCGTAAGAATTTATACCTTATTTCCAGTCTGAATTTGTCTAGGTTCAACTTCCAGCCATTGGATCATGTTATACCTTTATCTGCCCATTTTTAAATACTTGTTTCTCATGTAGATACTTACAGACCGTAATCAAGTCACCCCTTAACCTTCTCTTTGTTAAGATAAAGAGATATGGCATGTTTTCTAACCCTTTAGTCATTCTCATGGCTCTTCTCTGACCCCTCTCCAATTTTTCAACATCCTTCTTGAATTATGGCACCAGAAATGGACACAGTATTCTAGCAGCAGTTACACCAGTGCCAAATACAGATATAAAATAACTTCTCTACTCCTACTTGAGATTCCCCTGGTTATGCATCCAAGAATTGCAATAGCTCTTTTGGCTACAGCAGCACACCGGGAGTTCATGTTCCTCTTAGTATTCACCATGACCACCAAATCTTTGTCCGAGTCACTGCTTCCCAGGATAGAGTTACTCCATCCTGTAAGGATGGCCTACATTGTTTGTTCCTAGATGTATACATTTACATTTAGCCGTATTAAAATTAAGATTATTTGCTTGCTCCCAGTTTATCAAGTGATCCAGATCGCTCTGAATCAGTGACCTGTCTACTTCATTATTTGCCACTCTCCCAAGTTTTGTGTTATCTGCCAACTTTATCAGTGATTATTTTATCTTTTCTTTCAGGTCATTGATAAAAGAGTTAAATAGCATAGGGCCAATAATCAATCCCTGAAGAACCCCACTGGAAACACCCCCACTTGATGACGATTCTCCTTTTACAACTACATTTTGAGACCTATCCACCCGTTTTTAATCCGTGTTATGTGTGCCATGTTATCGTTATGTTATTCTAGTTATAGAAGCAAATTGTTCTGCGGTACTAAGTCAAATGCCTTAGAGAAATCTAAATATATTACAGGATCTATTTTCCATAAACCCATGTTGATTGTCATGAATTACATAATCTTCCTTTAGTTCTTTATTAATGGAGTCCCGTATCAGCTGCTCCATTATCTTACCCAGGATAGATGTCAGTTTTAACTATTTGTTTAATGTAAAATATTAATAACTAAATTACTATAATTCATATTTATCATTTCTTTAACTGCTCCTTTGAATATCTAAGTGCAGTTTACAAACATTATGGAAGTTTACAGATAATTTGCATACAGAAAAAGGGACTCCTCTTTATAAAGCTTAAATTATCCAGTCGGGGAACTGAAACAATACCATGTGATTTTGGTGACCAATCATGCATCATAAATAATGAATACCGATATTGACAAGCCTAAACCAGAGGCTAACATTTCTCCACACAATTTTTTTGTCGAACAATTACGAGTGATGAACAAATAGTAGAATCACATCTTATTTGTGGGTAGTTTGTCAACATAAGAATGGGCAATCTGCATAAGGTAAATCTTTCAGAATGAATAATATAATTCAACCAACTCTACTAATGGCCTGATGCTTTCAACATAATATGTAAGTATCTTTGCAGTTGTGAAATATTTGTATCAGTGAATGTATTTCCTATTCAAGACTGTTGTAAGTGATATCATCACCCCTTCTATTATTACACTACAATGGCTGCACTGCACAGCTGGCTGGCTGCCACATACCCCTGCAGAAGAGCTCTGTGTAAGCTTGTCTCTCTCACCAACCGAAGTTGGTCCAATGAAAGATATTACTGTACCTCCCCCACCTTGTTTCTCACACACCTCTCTTCACTGACTACCCTAATTCTTTCTCTGCTGTTTAGCACAACAATAAAGACTCTTTACAAAGGTTTGCAACCACTTTGGGGCTCTGCATGTGATAAAATGACATCAGAAAGGGGAACAAGAGGCGCTCAAAATCCTCTGCTCACCTCTCACTTTTCTTTTCTTTTTTAATCAAAATTATCTAATGTGTGTAAAGGAAATGCAAATAACCCTCTTCTCCCTGGTGTACATATGTTGGGAGAGACATGCCCAACTTTTGTAAATGAGTCTGGCCTTAGTTCATTTTAAAGGAAAATGTTATGTGGCCATTCAGCATTCTCAATAGAAAAAGCAAATCGTTTCTTGAAATGCTAAGAGCATTACTTTTGCTTCTGCTCTTATTATAACAAACATTCCTGTGATGATGTGACACATCTATTGATGTTAACATTGTAAGGTATGCTCATTTGCATGTCAAGTACCCAGTTAATTACAGTAAACATTACATCTATGACAGGTTTCAGAGTAGCAACCATGTTAGTCTGTATCTGCAAAAAGAACAGGAGTATTTGTGGCGCCTTAGAGACTAACAAATTTATTTGAGCATAAGCTTTTGTGGGCTACAGCCCACTTCATCGGATGCATAGAATGGAACACCCAGAAAGAAGATATTTATACATATAGGTGGGCTACTCCCACCTTTTCATGTTTTCTGTATGTATAAATATCTTCTTTCTGGGTGTTCCATTCTATGCATCCGATGAAGTGGGCTGTAGCCCACGAAAGCTTATGCTCAAATAAATTTGTTAGTCTCTAAGGTGCCACAAATACTCCTGTTCTTATTACATCTATGGTAGAACTTGAAAGAATTTACACAAAAAAGTAACAAAAAGTAGGGGATTGCAATGTCATACTGCAGCTGATTCATTCAGTTGGGTTGCTTGTTTCCCTTGGACTATGGCAGTCCATCATTTAGATTTCGTACTGCAGTAAAGTTATAGGAGTACAGACTTTTGTGAAACACTTGTTCATCTCTAGTCTATTTTATAAGATAATTTTGGCTAATGTCAATAATGGGAGGATCTCAAATTCTTCTGGACTATGAAGATTCAAGCTATTTAAAAAAAGCACTAGCACTAGTCTTGAGCTTTCATCAGTTGCTACCATCCTGTTTCTTCCTTTGTCGTGACTTACAAAAAAGTTTTAATTCCATGGTCAACATCCTTGTTGCTACTATGTTCTTCTAATGAGAATAATCTTCTTTCATTGTCCTTTAAATACTGTACTTTTGGCACTAGTAATATGCAAATGCTCAGCTGTGGATTATTACACTTCTCTTTTTGTTGGCAGTTTTCCGAGAAATGGATTCTATATATGGCCTTTGTTGCTACAGCCGTTTCCAATTTTTCTTTTCATGCATAGCAATTTGGGGAAGGCTGCCATACTCCTGTATGTGAAAGTAATCATGCCAGGCTTTTGTTTCAGCAAGAGACCCTGCCTGTGTCTCCTTTTTATTGCTTTGGATGATGAATCCTTGCGTTTGCTTGCCAACTGCTGCTGCAGCATTTTCATCAGTTATATAGATCTGTTGGTGGTGCTGTGCACAAGTAGTAAATTGAGAGGGAGCTAATGCCCCTCAAACATAAGGGGCTCATTCTCCCATCAGTATAAGGGCTTGCCTACACATGGAGGTATCCCTAATTAACTATCCCTGTTTTTCTCCATGCATTGACACTCTTACTCCAAACCCTGGGGTTAAACTAAAGCAGGAACAAAGAGCTGTTATTTCAGAATAAGAGTATCCACACATGGAATTAATCAGGGATAACTCCATGTGTAGTCCGGCCCTTATACTGATGTCCCATTCTTAAGGTTGGTGAGCCCAGCACAATCATCTTGGGTACTGGATGTTTCATAGAATCCTAGAATCATAGGACTGGAAGGGACCTCGAGAGGTCTTCTACTCCAGTCCCCTGCAGCTTCATGCTGCAATCTAGCCCTGTCAATTTTATCCTTACAGAAAGGGCAAAGGGTAATTAAAGACCTTTTAGAATTCTTACCAATGTTGGTAATAGTGATATTTAGCATTGATGTGTTGTTGTTGTTGTTGTTATTATTATTTATATCTTCAGATTTTATGAACATTAACTCATTAATCATCAGAACATTTCTATTACCACTTCTACACTTACCTCCGGGTTCGGCGGCAGGCAATCGATGTTCTGGGATCGATTCCGGAAGTGCTTGCCGTCGACGCCGGTACTCCAGCTCGGCGAGAGGAGTAGGCGGCATCGACGGGGGAGCCTCCCTGCCGTGTCTGGACCCGCGGTAAGTTCGGACTAAGGTACTTCGAATTCAGCTACGTTATTAACGTAGCTGAATTTGCGTACCTTAGTCCGAAGTGGGGGGTTAGTGTGGACCAGGCCTATGAAGCAGGTAATAAATAAGTGGCCACAAAGGGCTTCAGCATTGTTATAATTATGTCACTCAATTATGTATAATTATGTCACAAGCATATATTCCATGTCTGGGTGAGACTTCTATGTCTCTGCTTTAATTTCTGTATCCGATTGTCAAGCAGACAGTATTTTGTTTCTTTCCCTCTATCTTTTAGCTGAGTTTATATAAAATGTCACTGAGGGTTTGGAGATTTTTTTTTTTTTTTTAAGCGAGTGAGATCAAGATCCCATCTCATCTGACTCAAAATTCCTCTGGGAACCTCATGCTTAAAGGTTACTCTTTCTCTATTGTCACATTTTTGGACTGAGTAAAAGGCTCAAGGCCAAGTTCAACTCTCAGTGACAACAATGTAAATCTTGACTAACTTCACCAAAGTGTGGATTTATACTGTTGTAAATGAGATCAGAATTTGGCCTGGAAGCTTTGTGGTTAATGCCTGAAGTGGGAAGCTTCTTAACTTCAGGTTTGTTTAAGTAGCTACCCCAGAATTCTTTTCAGAAGGGCAGAAAAATCCAGTTCAAACATACTTGCTATTTATCTTTTAAATCACCAAATCTCCATTAAATTCTTGGAATGCATAGGGGCAACTTTTTTCCCCAGAAAGTGGAGGCAGTAACCTGGGGGACAGCCATTTTAGACTTGATTCTGACAAACAGAGAGGAATTGGTAATGAATCTGAAGGCAAGAGGCAATTTGGGTGACAGTGATCAAGAAATGATAGATTTTCTGATTCTAAGGAAAGTAAAGAGTGAGAGCAACAGAATAAGGATAATGGACTCCAAAAAAGAAGACTTTAACAAAGTCAGATTATCTTCCCATGGGACTTTACCTACCAGTTCTCTAAGGGAAAAAGGAGTTCAGGAAAGCTGGCAGTTCCTCAGGGAGACAATAATAGAGGCACAACTGCAAAATATTCTGATTCAAAGGAAGAATAGTAAGAGGGCAAAATGGCTCCATCAGGGGCTCTTTAATGACCTGAAAATCAGAAAGAATCCTCCAAAAAGTGGAAACATGGTCAGATTGATAAGGAAGAGTACAAAAGAACAGCACAAATATGTTGGGACAAAATCAGAAAGGTTAAGGCATAAAATAAGTTACACCTGGCTAGAGACATAAAAGGCAATAAGAAGAGGTTCTTTAAATACATTAGGAGCAAGAGAAAGATGAAGGAAAGTGTAGGTCCTCTACTTAGTGGGGAAGGAGAACTAATAACTGATGACATCAAGAAGGCTATTTGGTCTCAGTCTTCTCTAAAAGGGTTATTGATGATCATACGCAACACAATATTGACAATCAAGGGGAAGGAATGCTAGCCAAAATAGGGAAAGAACAGGTTAAAAAATATTTAGATAAGTTAGATGCATTCAAGTCAGCAGGGCCTGATAACATTCATCCAAGGGTACCTAAGGATTTATGTGAAGCAATCTTGGAGCTATTGGCAGTTATCTTTGAGAACTCCTGGAGGATGGGAGAGGTGCCAGAAGACTGGAGAAGGGCAAACATAGTACCTATCTTTAAAAACAGGAACAAGGAAGAATCAAGGAATTATAAGACCATTTCAATACCTGGAAAGAGACTGGAGCAAATTATTAAACAATTAATTTGTAAGCACCTGGAGGATAATAGGGTTATAAGGAATAGTCAGCATGGATTTTTCAAATACAAATCATACCAAACCTAACTTAATTTCCTTCTTTAATAGGATTACTGACCTAGTGGATATGGGGGAAGCAGTAGACATGATATACTTTGACTTGAATAATGGACAGTATGCTGATAAAAATTGCAGATGACACCAAGCTGGGAGGGGTTGCAAGCACTTTGGAGGACAGGTTTAATATTCAAAATGATCTTAAAAAATTGGAGAATTGGTCTGAATTCAACAAGATGAAATTCAATAAAGTGCAAAGTACTTTACTTAAGAAGGACAAATCAAATACACAGCTATAAAATTTATTTGGGGATAAGCTATTGTGGGCTAAAACCCACTTCATCAGATGCATGGAGTGGAACATACAGTAGGGAGGTATAAATATATAGTATATGAAAAGATGGGAGTTGCCTTACCAAGTGGGGGCTCAGTGCTAATGAGCCAATTCAATTAAGGTGGAAGTGGGCTATTCTCAACAGTTGACAAGAAGGGGTGGAAATCACTTTTGTAGTGCTAATGAAGCCAATGTAAACAAGGTGGCCCACTTCAAACAGTTGACAAGAAGGTGTGAGTATCAGCAGGGGGAAATTAGTTTTTCCCATCCACTCCCAGTCTTTATTCAGGCCTAATTTGATGGTGTCCAGTTTGCAAATTAATTCCACGAGCTGCTCAGGCTGTCTTTGTTATTATGTCTCACTTTGTGTAAAAGGAGGTTACCACATTCAATCGATAGTCCTATTGATTTTGGGAGGAAGTGCAAAAAATAATTAGGGTTAATGCTTTCAAAGAAGGCAGAGCCGGGATTTGAAGTTCTTTCTCCTCAAAACTCGCATCTCCCCAGCACACACTTCTCTCACACACTTAGCCCTCGTGCAGTCTCCATCACTTTCCACATATCACACCACATTGCTTTCTTCCTGAACACCTGTCAGGCCACTGGACCCGCATGAACACGTATGGGCCCATCTGCCCACCACCCACAGAGCTTCTGCTTCCTCATACACCCAATTTCTGTTCTCCAGAGAACCTGAGGGAGTTCCTGCACCTATGCCAGCTTCTACTCTATGCACTCCTCACCCGGCTTCTGCTCACTCTCCCTTGCTTAACCACTTAACCTCCCTGCTTCATCTGCTCCTGGGCCTGGTGAATGAGCTGCTCAGGCTGTCTTTGTGCAGGGCAGCAGGAGCTGTCTCCATTCTCCTGGAGAAGGTGACTAGAGGAGGAAGCAGTATCAACTGTTGCAGTTGTAGATCCCGGTGAGTGGGTACCTGCTGCCTCTGCCATGATCAGCTGCACCATTTGCACAGCCCAGGACTTGCTCTGGGTTAGACAGCAGTTAATGTGATCTCAGATTGCCACAACATCCAGGAGTATCAGTGTGTGTTTAGGGTGGAGCAGAAGTTAGTGAAGCCGGTGACAGGAAAGGAGATTCAGTCTTAATATTACACGTTTTATATGTGTAACAATTGCCTCAATGACATTTTCTTTTCATGATGGGTGCTGGCAACAACATTTAAACTGCAGTAAAGACAAAAGCATGCAGAGGAATGCAACAAATGTGCTGACGGATGCTATGTGTGACAGAGTCAGCACAAAGTGCACAGTGTATCGCATGTTTCAGGAGGGTGGAACTTTGTGCCATGGGCAACACAATGGAATGAGCTGAATGTGTAGATATTGTTTTCATTGTCATGGTTTGTAGATAATGAGAATAACTCTCAATCCTGTTTCTTTTGTGAAACCTTACAAACAGGAAGTATCCTGACTGACACTAGTGGCTCCACTCCTATTGCTGAACCTAAGATGGTATTTTGCATTTCCTATTCTCTCAGCATATAGGATTCCAATCCAGAATCTGTTCAGATGTTTTTCACAAACCCCTACACAAAACCCATTAGACCATTTCCTATATTTACAGATATTTTGGATAAATATTGAAACTCACCTGTTTCAGATGGTTTCATTTTCTCCTGTTATGGTTCAATCTCCAGATTCTAAAAAATGAAAATGTATTCACCCTTTTATCATAATATGTGAGCACTTGAGGGCCCTTTGTATTATTATGCAAGCCTGAGTTAACATCTGAGCTTCTTTCAGAACTCTCTTTACTATTGCAGTTGTATTCTGACACTCAGGAGTGCAGTGCAAATGGTTATGAATAGGGCCAGTGTTTTCCGGCAATGAAAACAGAGTAATTTCAGATTTTCAAAGCTGTATATTTCAGAATGTTCAGATATGCATTATTGCAATACAATATTATTGTATTATATACTCAGGTCTAAAGCCAGCTGTGTGTGAGGTGGGGGGACAGATGTTGGGCACTGAGGGCTGGAGCCAGCTGTGCAGGAGAGGTGGGGGACAGGCACTGCTAGGCACTGAGAGCCTACAGCCAGCTGTGTGCTGGGGAGAGGGGGCAGGAGCCAGCTGTGTACATAGGAGGTGAGTGGGGGAGAGGTGCTTGGGATACTGCCAAGAGCAGGTATGAGCACTGTCCGCTCTGTAGCATGGCAAGGGAGCCCAGCGCCCCAATGCCAAGTGCCCTGCCTGCCCAAGGGAAGAGCCGTGGCAGTTTTGCTGAGCCCAGGCCTCTGTGAGGAGGGGAGAAGTTGGCAGCGAGGCTCAACAGCAGCCAGCCCCCAGCCTATGCCGTGGGGATGAGTCAGGCAAGCAATGGCAGGTAAATAGTATAATGGCTAACAGGGGTCAGGCTGGAGACTCTTGCCTACATGCTCGGGGTCTTACTGATCGCCATATTTGGGGTCGGGAAGGAATTTTCCTCCAGGGTAGATTGGCTGAGGCCCTGGAGGTTTTTTGCCTTCCTCCGCAGCATGGGGCAGGGATCGCTAGCAGGAGGGTTCTCTGCCAATTGAAGTCACTAAAACACAGGATTTGGGGACTTCAACAGCAGAGTCAAGGGAAGAGGTAGGGACGGTTTTGTGGCCTGCAGAATGCAGGGGGTCAGACCAGATGATCATAATGGTCCCTTCGGACCTTAAAGTCTATGAGTCTATGAGTCTATGAGGTGGCTCTGAGCAGAAATCTGGGAGGGCGGAACCCTGTTTGCCCCACCCACCCTCTGATCAGCGATTCCGGAAATGAAAAAAATGTGACAATTTCCGAAAAACACTGGCCCTAGTTATGAAGGAGGCTAAGAGAAGCCTGAGAAGAAGTGGGACAATTTCAGAAAATGGACTCTCTTGGAAATGCACAGTCCCAAACCTGCTCACATGCAATGGGACAGACAGAGGTACGGTGTAATTGTCACTTGTGAAAAGTTTAATTGCAGCTAGCAAAGGTGTCATAGCCTCAGTGCATTATCAGCCAATGCGGTTGTGCTTAGCTGGGGACAAATTATTGGAATTAGCACTTTTCTGTTCGTGAAGTTTCAGGTAAATTCTGTTGAGTTAATCTTTTATCTTAAGAAATGTGGGCATCCATGTTTAACATAGAAGGGTCCCAGTCTTCCTTTTCTCCAGATAGTTAATACCTAGGGGTGTATGTTTAGCACAATATATAATAGACCAATTAAGTCCCAGTTCACTGTGTTGAAAATGTTCTCCCTCAATGCCATAGACCAGATCTTCAGGTGGTGTAAGTCAACAGAGCTCCACTGAAGTGGTTGCACCTATGTATTGATTCCTGGATCTTCCCTTAGATCCTATCTAAATTATGGGTGTTACCTTAGGCTGGGGCTACACTACCCACCTGAATCGGCGGGTAGAAATCGACCTCTCGGGGATCGATTTATCGCGTCCCGTTGGGACGCGACAATCGATCCCCGAATCGACACTCTTACTCCACCAGCGGAGGTGGGAGTAAGCGCCGTCGACGGGAAGCCGCAGAGGTCGATTTTGCCACCGTCCTCACAGCGGGGTAAGTCGGCTGCGATACGTCGAATTCAGCTACGCTATTCACGTAGCTGAATTTGCATATCTTAAATCGACCCCCCCCCCCGTAGTGTAGATGTAGCCTTAGATTCGTTCTGATCCACAAGTATCTCTCCTGTTCCCAAAAAATGTTAAAGTTTATCCAAATAAAACATCGCTTTTTCACATGCATCTTACACAGAAATTATTTCTGTCTGGCCTTAAAGTTTTAATCACTTCTGACATGAGCTTTATTTCATAAACCATCTCTTATTTCTCCTCTGAGAAATCTATGTTAGCTTTGGACATCTGTCCCCTGTTCACCATTGGGAACACAGAGAGAAATGTCAATGAATTTTTCAGCAGTCTCTGCATTGCAACTCCTGCCATCTGCGTCCCCCCTCCACCTAATTTATTATGTCAGTAAGCAGTTCTGTACCATATCCCAAATTTAGGGTTAAGTCATACCCTGGCTAGCACACCAGTGACACAGCCTGTGCATTTTCTGCCACAGGGATCTTGCTGCTCAGGATAGCGTTCCACAGGGAGCACCTTGCTGTGCTTAACACTTTGCTGCTCCTCTGAGAAGTCAGAATATGAACATCCTACCTCTGCTCACTAGCACTTGCTGTTGATAGCAACATTTGTGGGAAGGAGGCCAGATCCTAATCCTCAGATGGGGAAATAAGCCAGACCCATCTACTAGTACACATTTGTTTGCAAGGGGTGAGACGTACCCTACATCCCCTTCAGGACATAGCCCATTACTGTTGAATTTATTCTAATTACAGAAGGAATTGTGTGTTCCAGGGCTTGTCCAATTACTTGTAACAGCTCATTGTTACTAGCTCTTCTCATAAACTTTTTTATTTCCTTCATTATCTCTTATTTCTCATGGGAGAAATAAGTGTCCCTTGGGTGACAGCATTTAGATGTAATAGTGATAAATTCTCTATAAAACCTAAGACATACAAGGTGAATGTGATAGAAAAAGCGAGTCCTTAACCATTTGCAGTGATTAAAGATTCCATGGCACTTTTCACAAGAATCAGAATGTTAATTCCAGTTTTCTGGCCAAATGCTAAGCTGGTAAATTGTATTCTGCCAACTGTATTTTCATGTGGCTTCATATGCATGCAGTATTTTTTCCTCCATTTCCAGTCCTCTCGGAAAATGCATTTATAACAGTTGCTTGGCCGCATCCCAGAGATGGTTGAATGGAGGTGGTTTGTGTAAAGTGATCAACCTTCTATAAGTGTAATCTGTGATTGTGTAAAGCACCCTGATGTATGCAAAATTGACTACATGAATCAATTTTAAAAAACCTTAATTTCTATTATATTACCATTAGAGTCAGTATGCTAATAGACTTCTATTGTAAGAGACACAATACACAATGATCCACCAGGGAGATAAGTGTCTCCCACCTCCTGTCTGGAGAAGTTTGTCGCAAGACGCACTACCTTTGAGTAACCAGCCTTTAACTACAAGGTCTAGAGAACAATTTTCAGCATAGCTCCTCATATTTACTCTGCACACATTTCATAGTGATTATGATGACCAGTCTGACACATGCTTTCAGTTTGGTGACCCGAGGGGATCCCTGTGCCCCTAAGTAACCCTGTGCCATATGCCAATTGGCATCAAGAGGTCCTTGGATCACAATAACTCCTGTTGAGTTTAATGAGTATATATCTGAGGCAAGGATTTGGTCCATAGCCTAGACAAAAGTCAAAGAGAATCAGCAAAAATACGCAAGGGATATAAAGTAACAAAAGAAATTTACATGTGTGACGGGTTAGATCACAGAACCCCCCTTGGGTGCTGCCAACTGATGTGCCAAGACTACCTCTGCCCCTGCTTTTTCTGCCAGCTTGGGACCCCAGCACCCTGTCTTGCTGAGCCAGACACACCCCTCTGTTCCAACACAGACCCAGGGTCTGAATTACTTGCCCCAAAGCTGCAGACTTAACTAAAAGCAGCTTACAGAAGTGTTCTTGTCTTTAACACTGAGAAGTTTAACTTCCAATGGGGTCTAAACCCAAATAAATTAGTTTTACCCTGTATAAAGCTTATAAACTCATGAATTGTTCGCCGTCTATAACACTGATAGAGAGAGATGCACAGCTGTTTGCGCCCTCCCCCCCAGGTATTAATACATACTCTGGATTAATTAATAAATAAAAAGTTATTTTATTAAATATAGAAAGTAAGATTTAAGTGGTTCCAAGTAGTAACAGACAAAACAAAGTGAATTACCAAGTAAAATAAAATAAAACATGCACATCTAAGTCTAATACAGTAATACAATTGAGTACAGATAAAATCTCACCCTGAGAGATGTTTTAATAACTTTCTTTCACAGACTGGACGCCTTCCTAGTCTGGGCACAGTCCTTTCCCCTGGTACAGCTCTGGTACAGCTCAGGTGGTAGTTAGGGGATTGCTCATGATGGCTGCTCCCCTTCGTTCTGTTCCACCCATTTATATATTTTTTGCATAAGGCAGGAATTCTTTGTCCCTCTCTGGGTTCCCACCCTTTCCTTCTCAATGGAAAGACACCAGGTTAAAGATGGATTTCAGTTCAGGTGTCATGATCACGTGTCACTGTAAAACTTCATTACCCACTTGCCAGCACACACGTATACAGGGAGACTTACAGGTAAAACAGAGCCATCTGCAGTCAATTGTCCTGGTTAATGGGAGTCATTAAGATTTTAAACCACCATTAATGGCCTACACTTTGCAGAATTACAATAGGCCCTCAGAGTTATATTTCATATTTTTAGTTGTAGATGCAGGAGTGGTACATTTATACAAATAGGATGATCACACTCAGTAGATTATAAGCTTTGTAATGATACCTTACAAGAGAAGCATGAAGCATATTCCAGTTACATTAGCATATTTTCATAAAATCATATAGAGTGGAACGTCACAACATGTATGCAGATTCTTCTAGTAAAATAATATAAATGTTTCTGTATGATGATAATATGAAGAGGTGTGAGGTATATAGAATCATAGAATATCAGGGTTGGAAGGGACCACAGGAGGTCATCTAGTCCAACCCCCTGCTCAAAGCAGGACCAATTCCCAACTAAATCATCCCAGCCAGGGCTTCGTCAAGCCTGACCTTAAAAACCTCTAAGGAAGGAGATTCTACCACCTCCCTAGGTAACCCATTCCATATACATAACAATTTGACAGATTTGGATTTATAGAAAAAATATGTTTCCAGCATTACCTGCATGTTTTTGTTTACTGATACCTTCAAAATTTCTCTTCAGTTACCATTTTTTCATTGCTTTCTGGGGTTTGCCTTTTTCCCTGATGTTTATGTCATAAGAACATTCCTCCTGTTTTCTCTCCAGGCATTATCTGTTTCACTGCTTCAGATTATTTCCTCCCTGTTTACCCAGCTGGTTATTTTAGCTGCTTCTTCTTTCCATTCTGCTGTTTTTTTTTTTTTCTATAGACCTCCTACACGTCTTCCTCTGCCCTTCCTCCACAATTTTGTCTGTTCTCTAACATGAACATTGTTGCTCTGAGCCTAGATCCAATAAGATTTCTGAGAAAACTACCCTGAAGTCTAGTACTGCCTAATTCTTCATACCTTATGACATGAGTTTCAATGTCATCCAAGACCACTGGCAAATGCGTGCCTGGAGCTTGTGCCCTATGAAGGGATGTCTCCCATTCTGGCAGCAAACCATACAAGACTTGTAGACATAACTGTGCAAACATTATTCTCTCCACTTTTATACATAACTCACTGCCTATGATCTGCTGTTTTTTTTTTCTCTATACATTCTTCTCCCTCACTTATAATTACTGAGCATCATCCGTGTAAATCAGGAGCAACTCCAATGAAGTAAATTGAGAAAAATAAGTGTAGGTGAAACAGAATCAGAACCCTATGGATGTTTTTCTGAATATTCGCATTCTCCTAATTTTTATGCCACTTGACAAGTTAGATCTCCCCAAGGAAAAATCCTGCACATTTTAACAGGAAACGATGACTTCTCTATATCTTTGTTGTAAACATGTTATAGAATTTAACAAAGAATTTTATCCCTGCAATATAATTTTGTGGGATCTACAAAAAAGGAGACAATTCTCTTTCAATTCTATAGGTTTTACAATAATTTCTATAGAACCCTATCATTTTCCTTCCTGGAACTATACTATACTAAACTATACAAGATCCTGCCATAGATGTACAGTCAAGAAAGTTGTTTTCCTTTAAAAACAAAAACAAACAAGCAAAAAAATTAATTTTAAGAGACAGGGCCTGAGCAAAAACCCATTGCAGTCAATGGAAAGACTCCCATGAGCACAAGTGCAGAAACAACAGACAATTGCGAGCAAATAAAAATCACCCTTAAAAAAGCCAATGCCTATAAAGTACAACCTGGCTATAAGTATCAGTGTCCTAGCTTTAAAATGTGATACTGTTATTACATCCACAGCTTAGTGTCTAACTTCTTCTGCAACTATTATATACTGTGCTTCTGTATTCACAATAATGCCTAAAATGCAGCTGCATCTCAGTCGGTCCAAAGACATGATATTGGGCTCAAAGGAGCCTCAGACCACCTTGTATGCCAATAGGATTCTTCGCTTCTTTCAAAAAGAAAATTAAACTAAACAAGCTGTGTTCAAATAGCCATAAGGCTCAGCTATAAACACACCAAAGCAAGAAAAGTCTGAGTGGAAATGCCCTCTTTAATCCACTGTGTTTTGACTGGGTATTGTCAGCTAGTCATTTATCTTACAAATCAAGACACAACAGTAGGAATTAAGGAATTGGATGACTTAGGGGCCTGGTAATGGAGCCTGGCCCATGTTGGCAATGACAGTGAGTGAAAGTTGATGCTTGTGTGGTTTCCTATATGTAATGAGTTTTGTGGTCTCACTCCAATTCCCAAAGGACAGGCATTCACATTACAAAACCCACCCACATCATTGTCTCCTTTAGACTCCACAGAGAGGCTGAGGACTGAACGGCTCATAGACAGCAGACTACAAAGTGGTCCTTCCACATCAGGGCTGAGCTATTTTGGTTGAGGATTCAGAAGCTTCACTGCCACAATCCATTATTATAGCTGTTCTTTGGCTGCGTGCATGTAAGACTTCAGTCTCCAGGGCTGTCAATTAGGCACTTTTCCTAAGCCCTACAGTCACACAGAGTAGGTAGTGGCTGTGGTTGTTTTAAAGAATAGTTTAAGGATAGAGTTAGAGACTTTAATCTAATTTTCTGTCCTTCGTTGGTTTATATGAGACCCCACTGCATTATATTAATTTAAATGGTTTGTCTTAATATAGTTCAGTTTTATCATAAAAGAACTGGTATCTTTTCAGATTCAGCACTACAAAAATCCTTCTCAGGTGCTAGCCAGTGCTTTTCAAAAGGTGTGAGCTGCCTCTCCCCGAGGCTTCGATCAGCCCATTCATCTATGCCATCAGGATCAATATTTGCGGGATATGTTTGATATACTTGCCAAACTTCCTCTTTCCAGAAACTTTGATCCAGATATCTTAGAAATGATCCAGTACGAATCTGAAACTTTTAAAAAGCTTGATGCCTTGCCAGATAAATCACAGGCACTACACACTATAAGCAAGAGAAACATAGGAAAATGAGGACAATAAGAAACAAAACAATAAGAAATATTGTATCATCTGCTCCACAGCGGAGCAAGGGCCTAGTGGGATCAGAGAGGGGTAGACTATAATGCCTCAACTCATTCTGTAAGCTTGTGGTGGATACCCAGTGCAGATACTCCATAGGGAATGGACCTGAATCAGATTGGCTGGATTGGTGAAGAATTTAAAGGAGGTGCTCTTTAAAGGAGCAGAGAAAGAGGTTTGAGGCTCTTATGACTTCTACAGTGGAGACCAACCCCCGCTCCCCCGCTATGTGTTAGCTCCTCCCTAATCCTTATACAAGGGATGGGTGGCAGGTTCCCAGCAGTAGGTTGGATGGGATCAGTATGGGTAAGGGGGAGCGCTGACAGCAGCCCTCAAGTATATGGAAAGGATTATGGAATGACCTGCACTGTATAATTTTATCTACCCCCAGATATTTAAGAAAAAAGTTGCAGCCTAATTAAAACCACACCCAGTGCCTCTTGTACTTCTGCTGGCATAGCTGGACAATGGAAACAACAATAAGAATCAAAACAATTAATGAGGAATATCATAATGAACTTTCCTTACAGCTGGCATCTGAGGTCCCTAGTACTGCTTTTTAATAGGTAGCATTCCATTTCTAACAAATGACAGTCAGCCAAAACCACAGCTCTATAAAGGAAATGAAAAAAGAAGAAAGAGGCATTTAACTTTTTATGTTTCTGGGAAAAGTTTGCAAATGACATGAACTCTCTGATTCTGAAAAACTATTGAGTGTACAGTTATAGGCATGTGATTCTTCATAGGTCATGATTAATTCTTTCCACTTCAGGTCTGCAGTTGTTGTACTTTATAATAATTATAAACCTAGGAGTATCCATTTGTAACTTTTGGTTTGTGGAAAAATCAATTAGTAACTGCTCAATATTTTATTTTTAATTTTAATTAATATTCAACAGCTGAATGACCAAAAGTTTGACACACATTTTTTCAGGTATAAACTCTTATTTTTATGCAAAAACGACGAGGAGTCCTAGGGCTGGATGGTTGCCTATATGCAAATAATGATGAAGACAGGACATTTACCCAGAACAATCTGGAACAAGCAGATTGCAGTCAAACAACATATATTCCAACCAAAGGCTGGAAGCTGAAGCCAGATTCTTTTTTTTTTCTTTTACAAAGTATAATTGAAATGGTTATTGAAAAATTTTATTTACAAAAAAACTTGGGTTTGATAAATGAAATTACAGTGAGTGGGCATGGTCTCTCTCCCTGATGGAGGGGGAGAGAGCCATGACCGCCTCCTGGTGGGCAGATCTGGGACACCAGCGACCACCCCACCAGAATCAGAGGGGTGGGACAGGAACCAGAAATATAAAAGGCAGGCCCTCCAGCTCAGTTGGAGGAGAGTCAGGGCTGGCTCCAGTGTTTCTGCCGCTCCAAGAGGCGGAAAAAAAAAAAAAAGCCGCGATCGGCGGCACTTCGGCGGCAGCTCTACTGCGCCGCTTCATTCTTCGGTGGCAATTCAGCGGCAGGTCCTTCCCTCTGAGAGGGACTGAGGGACCCACCGTCACATTGCCACTGAAGAGCTGGACGGGCCGCCCCTTTCCATTGGCCGCCCCAAGCACCTGCTTGCTGCGCTGGTGCCTGGAGCCGGCCCTGAGGAGAGCTGCCAGAAGAGCAGGATGTCCCATCCCACCCCACTCTGCTGGAGCTCAGAACCGACGGAGGCTGTTACAGCACCAGAGACGCGGAGGGACTGCCAGAGCTGCCAGGCACTGGGAACACCGAGGAGCTGTTGGGGCTGCCACTAGCCGTTTACCTCAGTGAGAGGAACAACGACCCTGGAACCCAGGTACCTCCTGACTGGGAGTGTAGGCAGGAGCCCAGGGAAGCCAAATAGGGTTTGGCTGTGTTTATTGACTGCAAGTCTGCCAGGGTGTTGCAGCCAGATTTCCCTGCTGACTCAGTGGCAGACCACTCTACCACTGTTAGGGCCCTGGGCTGGGATACAGTGGAGTCAGGTGGGCCTGCATCCCCCTGCCATACCATCCCTGGGGGTGGCAGCCTCCCCAACTTTAGGCCAAGAGGCCTGCATTGGTCTGTCACCTGCCCGAGCTCAGACACCAGGCGGTTTTGCTGTCTTTCCCGCCAGAGAGCTGATTCCCCCTAGACTGCTGTTTTGCTCTGCCTGACTGCAAGCCAGAGCCATTAACTGTTCACAACCCCACCCTGATTGAGGGCCCTGGACTTATAGATGTGCTGCTGCTCTGCCTGACTACAGGCCAGAGCCATTAACTGTTGGCTAATTTCCCCCTGAACTGAGTCACTCCAGAAGCATTGTAGCAAGGAGGTGTGGTCTCCCTCCCTGATGGATAGGGAGAGATCCACGACCACCTTACAGAAATATTTTGGTAATCTTTTCAGTAATATTTTTGACAATTTAATTGTCAAACACACACTCACTTTTAGCAAAGAATGGAAAATTTTGACAGCATTGATAATCTTTTGTGACAATTTTCATTTTTGAAAAAATAAAGGATTTTTCAATTTAAAAAAATTAGTTATAAAAATTTCAGCTGTCTCTCATCTCTAATGACTCTACATGGGGAGCCTATCAGATATGAAAGGCTCTTTCATCTAACAGACAAAAGCATAACAAAATCTAATGGCTGGAAGTTGAAGGCTGACCAATTTAAAACTGGAAATAAGGTGCAATTTTTTAACTGCGAGGGTAACTAACTACTGGAACAATTTACCTGGGGATGTGGTGAATTTTATATCAGTTGACCTCTTTAAATCAAGGTTAGATATGATGTCGCTTGGCTCCAATTATTGGTGCAGAAATCACTGGGTAAAATGCAGAATTCACTATGTTAATGCAGTAGGTCAGAGTAGATGATCATAATGATCCTTCTAGCCTTAAAATATACATCACATTACTCCAGACGAGCTCCAGGAGGCACTGTACCTTAGGCGCATGTGTATAGACTATAAGAAGAGGAAGAATGTGAACACCTAAAGAAGTTTAGAAGCTAATAGAGGGGAAAAAAGTTGCCCAGGGTCTTGTTCTTAAAATAGATGGTAAAAAAAGTCCTCAGCACACATGAAACCTTACAGTCTACAGCTTCAATACCAGCAGAGAAATGAAATGACATGTCACTTAAATTCTCTGCATCAGTTTCCTCACTATGAAGTGGGAACAATAATTATAATTTCCCAGCTCATAAGGTATTGCATTAATTACTGCAACTGATTTCACATGGGCAGGCCCTTTGCAAGACAGGGTCTTAATGTTTGCAAAGAGTTTAGAAGAGGAGCAGTGCCAACTACTAACAGTTGGATTTCCCACACTAACTGCTTAATACTTTAAGTAGCAATAATTGTTTACCGTATGCCTTCTCCACAAGGAAAATTTAACAGACGCTAAGCTCATAAAGATGTAACAATGATCATAGATAGGGAAGACCTGTGGGTTAATGTGCAATATGTCAGCCAGATTTGCTTCCGGAATACTGTCTTTTTTATATGGCATGGCCTTTTAAGATTACCTACATCTGGTTAGCTGGGTAATTCAATTAGAAGACCCACTTTGACTACAGACCTCATTATATGAGATGGGGCAATAAATCACTGCTTTCTAAGCAACCATACAAGACAAGTGCCCAATCCTCCTTGCTGATTGATCAGTCCTACAGTGGGCTGCTTGTGTATGGTCTCAGTGATGTGTTGTTCCTTGTTTTTGCGGCAGTCTGATGCCAGAAGTGCATAGCACAGCCAAACAGATGAAGAACTGGAAACCACACTGAGCTTAAAAGAAAACTGCCATCATTTTGCTTAACATAGCAATTGGAAAAATACTTGTGGAGAGAAGCATTTCTCGCCACGTGTAGGCTGCAATTGTATTTTAATCACAATTCTTCTATCTCAGACTTACTTCTGGCTGCAGTTTTACTGCTAATATTAGAGCTCAGTTTTAAAAGATTATGGTACAAGCTTCCATCACTATTAATACTAGCTTAACAATTCAGAACTTAGTAATGTAAGTGTATAGATTCATAGGTCTTAAGGCCAGAAAGGACTGTTGTGATCATCTAGTCTGACCTTCTGTATAACACAGGCCAGAGAACTTCCCAGAATAATTCCCAGAGCAGATAATTTAGAAAAACATCCAATCTTGATTTAAAAATTGTCAGCAATGGAGAATCCACCACAACCCTTGGTAAGTTGTTTCAATGGTTAATTACTCTCACCATTAAAATGTACACCTTATTTCCAGTCTGAATTTGTCTAGCTTCCCTTCAACTTCCAGCCATTGGCTTGTGTTATAGTTTTCTCTGGTAGCCTGAATCCTTTGGGTCTAGATTTACACACAAAGCAGCACAGGTAGGTATGGTTTGTAAATCACCTGCACCATTGGGGCAGCTGCACTTGAGGGGGTTCCACAAGAGGAGGGCAGCTTTAATTTATGGTGTAGACCAGGGGTCGGCAACCTTCGGCATGTGGCCCATCCGGGTAATCCGCTGGTGGGCCGTGAGACATTTTGTTTATGTTGACCGTCCGCAGGCACGGCCCCCCGCAGCTCCCAGTGGCCGCGGTTCGCCGTTCCTGGCCAATGGGAGCTGTGGGAAGCAGCTCGGGCCACAGGGATGTGCTGGCTGCCGCTTCCTGCAGCTCTTATTGGATGTCTCACGACCCGCCAGCGGATTACCCTGATGGGCCGCATGCCAAAGGTTGCTGATCCCTGGTGTTGACTATCTGGGGGATAGCGTTACCTGCTTCTGGGTTTCAGGATAGGGCACAACTTGGCCCAATGTATCTTACAAAGCAGAGCTGACACAGACTCATTTATTGCTATGCCTCTGCTCTTCTGGAATTACCTCTTCTTTGGATGTGTACATCAAAGTGACCCTTATATATAGCAAAATGACTCCTAATGGCTCAGATTTAATATGGGCCAAAATCCATTTTTGCATAGCATCCATAGCCTCAAACAAATCATATTGGCATGGCTCTAAGGATCCCTTATGATTGTATTTGCTTAGAAAAACATCTCTAGAAGATGAAGTCCTCATGAATTTTAGATACAAATGTGTCTGCAACACATATTTATGTCTAAATGGCCTGCCTTGACAATTTGTCTAATGCTTAGAAATTGGTATGTCACTTAATCTTGATAAGGGCTGAGTGCAGATAATGGATTAATCAGCCTATCATAACATAATGAAAATGGTACCAGGAGAGCACAGATGTACAAAGAGAGAATGATCCGTGAGTTGGAATAGCCCACCAATAATTGAAAATACCTTGTTCTTTGATATGCACCTATTAATGCAAATGATACAGTGTATGATTTACAGTTTGGTCCCACTTATACTTATTCATATAGGTAAGTTATTATTTGAGGCACAGGGTAATTAAATAACCTTCCCTGGTGTTATGCAGTAGATGATTGGCTTAGTGTGCCTGAATTTAAACCACAGGTATGCTGTTGTAACCAAGTCTCACACCTTCTTCCCCATCCTGCCTAAATTAGACACAGCCTCCTATATGTGAAATAGATATAATTGGCAGCAGTCACCACTTAAAATAAACACACATTTCCCAATACTAAAAAATCAGTGCATTTATTTTCTATTTTAAGTAGCGAAAAGACTTGTGATATTTCAGTATCACTGTGTGGTAGCGTAGTAAATGCTGTTGTTTTCCCCCCACCCTTAAGGGCAATCACTGAGCTTCATGAAATGGTCAGAGACTGAGGAATTGAGTTGAATATACATACAGTGCATGAGGAAAAATAGGAGGAGAAACTGTGGTTTCATTAAACATCACTCAATATAAGCAACTGCATAGGGAAATTGAGTTTTTCCTGTTTTAGCTGTTTATGCATGAAGCAGCGTGAACATTCATGACTTAAAGCCTGGAGAGGGAACACTCCTGCTTTTGCACTGCTTTCTTTCTGTTTAACCGCCTTAGTTATTTTTGTCCACACCCTCTCATAAATCATAACAAGCTGAACAAGGAAGAAAAATAAATTCAGGCACCAGAAATAAAAGAAGAGAGCTCTTTTGTACTCCTTTTGACAGGCAAAATATACGCTGAGCCAAATTCTGAGCCTTGTTCAAGTCTGGAGATGGATGAATAATAATAAAAAAAGAATTATGAATAATTTATTTGCCAAAAAAATTCCCACATTGGTCAGATGAATTATTCACAATGAATAATTCAGCCAGCTCCATTAAAGTCTTTAAATAATTTCCAATTTATTGAATCCCCTGTGCCAGCCCACCCAGCCCACTTCTGAAATCCAGCAATAAAATAAAAGGACCATTTGCACTTGTAGTCATGATGTTTCAATGGTACCTCTAAATCCTTACTCCTGGTTGAGGAGCAGAATAGTGACTTTACTATGGGAGTGGGAGCTGGGAACTCCTGAGTTTTAGTGCTGGCACGGTTCTCTATTGGCTCACCAAGTGACCTTATATATGTTATTTAAGCTCTCTGGGACAAATTCACCCCTGATGTAACTCCATTGGATCCCAAGATGTTATATCAGGGCAAATTTGGCCCTCTGTGTCTCAGTTTGCCCTTTTGTAAAATGAGGCTGATATATTTCACTCACGGTGGTGCCTTCAAACATGCCTGCAGTTACTAGTATGAATCTGGACTAGATAGATAATGTGCAAACTTGATTACCATTTGACAGCTACTTAGTAGATTTGGTGAAATGTGTGGGCAATCTCAAGCCATCTCCTAGCAGACTGTAGTGCCTGGCATATTTGACGCTAATGGTCACCCTTGCTGCCATACTCAGAAGGGAGCCCAAAGATGAACGTGCATGGAAAATGGGACGACCCACTCACCTCCATGTGTGGCACTTCCAAGCCAAAAAAAAGGTGAAGCACATTCTCAAGGAACCATACGGAAGTTTCCAATGTCATTGCTCGTGCTGCCCTGTTCTGTGGCTAGAGTGTCAGGCTGCAGGGTTGTCAATCTCTAGTACCTGTCACCAGAACTCAGGTCACTTTAAAAACTGAATGAAAATATTTTTGATGATCTATTTTTTAACATTATCTAAGATTTATTTTAAAGTACAAGAATCGTTCTCTTGGAACAATCTCCCTCTTCCTGTGTACCTCTCTTTGGCTATTGCATCAAATCTCTTCTTAAAATATTCCGGCCCTGAGTCTTCATTGCCCTGCACCTTGTGAAGGTGTAAAATGTATCATTCTGGTGGGGTAGCATTTTTCACCCTCTTTTCACTAACTTTATACTGGTGTAGGGGAGTGTATATAGTACAGGGCAACAAAGAATTGGGTTTGCTTTCTCCACAAAGCCTTGCAACAATGACCTCTGCAAGATTGCTGCGCTGCCTTCAGCTTATAACACGATTATACCAGTCAAAATTGTGGCTGAGCTGTTTTGTTTGTATTTGACCAATACTGCAACTTCCTTCAAGCAGGTACCACCTCTCCTTATACCTCATGTTAACAGACCACCCATCACCTTCCCAGTGATACTCTGTTTCCTTTTCCTTTCTGGAGTATTGAAGCTGCAGACCATGACTGGCTAATTCTGATCCCGTTTTGCATAGCACTGATGATCTAAACAAATGTCAAGTAGTCCCCTACGTTAAATTTAACAGCAGTAGCTGCTTTGGTGAGATTTTGGTGGTGTGAACAGGGACCTCTTGATGCCAACTGACAGAGGGCACAGAGGTTTTACCCCTGGGTCTGGTACACGCATACTAATTCACCAAAGGGTGGCATCTAAGGTGTGTACCGAGAGCCACTGGCTTACTGGTCATCATAGTCACTGCAAAAGATATGTATGGATAATAGTTAAGCAGTTATGTATCTATACTGGAAATTATGTTCTTCAAACCTTGAAGTTAGAAGCAGGTCACCAGCAGGTGACAGGCCTCGGACAGATTCTGTTCTGGCAGGGGGTAGGAGGTACTTACCTCTCTCTGTCTTGTCAGGTGTGTATTGTGCAGTGTATGTATCAAAATGGAGGCCTATTTGCATTACTGAGCCTGAGGCTAATAGAGAGATTGTGAATTCACCTGAGAGAAGATCTGCAGGAAAAAACTGAAATAGCCAGTGCGGGTTTGGGAGGAGGAGGTGCATCATCCTGTTTATGAGTAATGACAATGGATCCAGGGCAGGGCCGGCGCTTCCACTAGGCGACCCTAGGCAGTCGCCTAGGGCGGCAGGATTTGGGGGGTGGCATTTTGCCACCTTCGGCAGTGGGGGTCCTTCTGCTCCGGGTCTTCGGCGGAAATTCGGCGGCGGGTCCTTCACTTGCTCTGGGACCCGCTGCCAAAGTGCCCTGAAGACACGGAGCGGAAGGACCCCCACCACCGAATGCTCAGAGGAGGAGCGCTGCCACCTAGGGCAGCAAAAACCCTGCCGCTGCTCCTGATCCAGGGGTAATAACTGAAGGTACTAAAATACACCCAGGACCCTTCACTGAGAAGACAAGCTGAGAGTGTGGCTTGTTTCATGAGAAATGGATCACAGCTTGCCTGGCTGAAAACGATGATGAGTAATACTATAAGACATGGCAGTGACTAGTTCAGTAAGACTAGCTTCTACAATGCACGTTATGATTGTATTTTACATGTAACCATTTGTTTTCAGTATATCTACTTGCTCTCATTTAATCTCTATTCTTTGTTAAATAAACTTGTTTTCACTATACCCATATCTAAGTGCTGTATGTTAAATGGAGAGGCAATCCTGAGGTGAAAAGGGTAAGCTAGTGTGTACTGCTTCTTTGGGAGCAGTAGATCGGCGAATTCTCTGAGTGGGCCTGGGGCTGGACACTCCAGGGGACACTCCGAGCGCTTGAGGGTTGGAGTATGCTTATCTCTAGCCTGTAGAGAGACAGCAAGCTAGGTGCAGGCCTTGAGTGCTTGTGTTGCCTCCAGGCAACACAGGTACTGAATTTTGGTTTTGCCGGTGGGTACCCAACACTGGCTCCACCCCTTCCCCTGGGGCCCCATTCCCACGCTATCTCTTCCCATCCCTGCTCCCTCAAAACTCCCTGCTCTGAACGCCTCCTGCCCTCTGCTGGCTCCTTTCTGCCCAATCCTGCCTTAAGGGCAGTGAGAGGGGAGGGGGCAGAGAAGAGTGAGTGGTGGGGCAGTCCCACTCAACAGCTGATCAGTGGTGCAGCCGCTGAAGAGCTGATGGGGACACAGGGCCAGCCGCTGAACAGCTGATTGGTGGCCAGCCCCAGGGATGCCAGAACAGCAACCCTGGCCAGCCTATTTTTTTTCCATGGGTGCTTGAACCCCTGAATCCACAGAGTCCGCGCCTATGCCAGGCAGGCACAGATAATGTTTCCTCATGCCGAGGGCAAGTGGTAGCAAGGTGCATCAAAACCCTGGGAAGCCTCACAGCTGGTGTCATTTTTTTCTCTTTCTGCAAACATTGGAGCAGCTGAACTATTCTGCAGTGATTGACATTCAGAAATCTTGGTGCCCAATTTAGAGACTATATGGTATTACAAAGCAGATATTCCAGCTGTTTAGCTACTTTTCAAAGCAAGTCCAGTCCGCAATAGTTTGCAAAGTCTGTTTAACCCATTCAGAACACACATTTTATTTAAAAAAGCTACAAGTTAGCTTTCCAAGCTGGCACCTTCGTCACATCTCTTGCGTGTAGTTTGAGGTATTACAGAACAATGCAACATACAAAAACAGTGGGGTGTACCTAGCAGATTAAAAATCCCCTTCATTCAGGGTCTGAACATGCTCCATTTCCATTGTTTTAAACCTGAGCAAAACTGGCCATTCCCAAGGGAAGGGCATTTAGGATTGTGTCCTAGAGCCAACTGAAGCCCTTTTAGGAGATGCTGAGGAACCCTGAGTTCAATGGGCATCGAGGGCCCTCAGTACTTTCCACGATGTGCTTGGCAGATGGCAGGCTCAGGCCCTTATTTGTCAGTGTTCCAACTAGCTCTTCTGCAACGCTCCGGGGGGGGGGGGGAGGGGGGAAACAAACATTACAGAATTGTACTTACAGGATAAATCCAAGCAATGACATTAGATTAGTTGAAGAGTTTCTATTTGCTGGCACAGAAATAGTTTAAAGCTTACTCAGCACTTTATATCAGCTGCTGATTGTCTGTGGTCACAATCTCAGCTTCCTGTTTATGTACTCCTAATTTTTTCAGTGAGTCAGCAGCTTGTCTGTAAAAATGTCTAGTTGTACAGGACACACTTTTCTTAGACATTGCACTTTTCATGAATGGCAGGGCATGAGTCATTTTTGCTCATCCTTGTTCTTCAATTCATGGCACTGATCATGTGTTTTTTCTCATGTTTCCTTCAGACTGGTTGCCTTTTCAAGCTTTCCCCCTTACTCAGGAGATCAGCATTGCTTCAGAAATATAGGAAATGAAAACAACACTGATCAGTTGTGAGATGCAAGAGCTTAATTTTTAGGACATTTTGCCTTCAGAAACCTGTAGTTTAACACCTTGTAAGGAAAGCTAGATGGTACTGTGGCATTACATATTTTGGTAAAATGGTGGCTTGTATAACAAATTAAAAGAAGTTATTTGTAAGTGGGAAGCCCAGGAGACAATATATTTTTCTCTACCTTATGTAGCTCAGCTCAACAACTTTGTTGGTGTATATTTCAAACATGAATAAATCTTTCCCCCTTTTTGGCCATAAACAGAGTCCCAGCCTGACTTTGTATAAAGAAATATGGCTCAGGTTTAACACACCATCAAAAAGTGGGTGTATTGTTTATTAGGGCATGTTTATTAGGGCAGTAAAATAGCTTGCAGCCACACTGGTGTTCTAATGATGTAGTGCCTAAGTCCCATTTTCAAAAGCAATTTAGGGACTTGGAGTAAGTCATACCTTCCAGGGCACTTGAGTCACTTTGACTCTAGTCACTTTTGAAAATTGGAGTTAGGCTCCTCAGTCACTTAGGTACTTTTGAAAATATTACCTGTAGGGTTTAATGTTTCATCAGCTGAGTGTGTTGAAGTCAGAATCCTCTTAAAGGTGGAGTTCTTGAGAAAGCTTAGAGAAGAGATCAAATCCAGAGTTTACCATGACAATCTTCATATTCGTAACCTTTATTGTTTCCACACTCTGTACCTTAAAATTGCTTAACCTGCTGGGCTGTGAACCAGTTGATCTGTTGAACAGTGCATGCTGCCTAGAACATATTACCTTGATGCTTTGCTGTCTTCACTGGCTGGCTCCCCACTGAATACTGAGAGTATGTCTACACTGAACCTCTCCCACCCACCTCAGCCCCCCAAAGGCAGTGAGTCTCATAGCCCAGGTCAGCTGACTTGGGCTCACACTATAGCAGTGTAGACATTCCCACAGCACTGGGGCTGGAACCCAGGTTCTGAGGCCCAACCTCCTTGCCTGGTTTCAGAATCAGATTTTAGCCCCATAGCACTAGCCCAAGTCAGTTGATCTATACTCTGAGACTCACTGCTATGGGGTTTTGTTTTGCAGAGTAGATGTCATATTCAAGGTTTCAGTCCTCAATCTGCAAAGTTCTCCATAAAAATGACTCAAGTTACTTGAGGAACCACCTCACTCCCTGTGATCATAACCGCCCAGAGTAACCACATTACACTGGAACAATGGAATTGTTAACTTTCCAGGAAACATCTTTCTTGGCAACTGACCCATGATTATGGAACTCATTTCTGGAAGAGATCGGAGAGACAACGTGCTTTGGGGACCTTGGAAAAAATTTAAAATTCATTTCTGAGATTGCAGGATGGAGAGAGAACAAAGGATAAAATAGTCAACAAAGACCTGCTTCTGCTGCCATTGAAGTCAATGGGAGTTTTGTTACGGATAGAAGCAGGAGCTGCATTTGATTGTATATAGCTGAATTTCATCACTTTTAATAAAAGTTGTTCTTTTCCATTTTGCTGCTCAGCCGTTTAAAAAGGGAGTGGAATTTAGGCATTATTTCTTTAGCAACTGCATCACTCATATAAATTAATAGGGTTAGAAATAGATAAATAGTTTAAAAAAGCATTAAATAAGGATGAGTTGTCTTGTTCCTAATATACTTGGAAAAGGCCTTATTTATCTTAACCTCTTGTGCAATCTTCTGCTCATTTTCTATTCTTTTTCTTTATTTTTTTTATTTGCTACTCCCTTCCCTTCAATCCCTTTTCAAATGTATCTTCATCATACCATACAAAAACAACAGTTAGATGCCAGGGGAATAAAAGAAAGAAATTTTAAAAATGGAGCATCTCCTCTGTAATTTATAGCAAGCTGTAACATAATAGTTTCAAACACACTGGAAGAGGTCAAATTGCACAATTATGCATGTCTGACTGAAAGAGACATCCAGGACTACTGCAATCAGGAAATGTTTACAAAATTGAGTTGCTAATGAAGGACGCGTGAACATTAGTCACTCTGCATATTGCATGTATTACAGGACAGATTCTACGGACTTTACTCACTCCAACGATCTTCACTATGTTTTTTTGGTGTGTGTGTGAACAGAGTCTGTAAAATGAGCTCCTGATATTTTTTTCTAGTGCATAAATTGATACTATGTATGCCATGACTTCAGTGAAAAGGGGCTTTTCAGTTGTTAGTGCAGTGTTAGCTTGTGAATTGGGATTGGGTTTATTGTAAGGAACAATGTATTGTAGCAAATTGCCATGGGCAAGGATTCAAAGACCTAACAGCAGGGCCGGTGCAACCATTTAGGCAAACTAGGCGGCTGCCTAGGGCGCCTAGTGATTGGGGACGCCTAAAAGCCCGCTCAGGCGAGGAGGTGGAGTGGAGGTGAGCTGGGGCGCGGGGGGGGGGGGGCATGGGGAGGGCTGCCCGCAGTAACGGGGGGGCACACAGGGGAACCGCTTCCCGCCCCAGATCATCTCCACTCTGCCTCCTCCGCTGAGCACACAGCCCCCGCTCTAAGTCTCCTCCAATCGGCGCCACAAGCCTGGGAAGGGAGGAGAATTAGAGCGGCGCTGGTGTGCTCAGCGGAGGAGGCGGAGCCGAGGTGAGCTGGGGCAGGCTGCTGCTGCGGCGGGGGTCTCCCCAGGTGGGGTTAGCTGCCGTGGGGGGGGGGGAGTCTCCCCGGGTGGGGTTAGCTGCTGCGGGTGGAGGGGTCCCCCCGGGCGGGGTTAGCTTCCACGGGGGGGGGGGAAGTCTCCCCAGGTGGGGTTAGCTGCTGCGGCGGGGGTCTCCCCAGGCGGGGTTAGCTTCCGCGGGAGGGGGGGAGTCTCCCCGGGTGGAGTTAGCTGCTGCGGGTGGAGGGGTCCCTGGGCAGGGTTAGCTTCCGCATGGCGGGGAGTCTCCCCAGGCAGGGTTAGCTGCTGCAGTGGGGGTCTCGCCGGGTGGGGTTAGCTTTCGCGGGGGGGGTGTCTCCCCGGGAGGGGTTAGCTGCCGCGGAGCGGGGGGTTGCTGCTGCAGGGGGGTAGGGGTGGCAGGCTCCCCGGGTGGGGGGCTGGGTTAGCTGCTGTGTAGGGGGCAGGGTTAGGTGGGTGGGTGAGGGGCGCAAGGTGGAAGTTTCACCTAGGGTGCGAAACTTCCTTGCACCGGCCCTGCCTAACAGGTATTTTCTGTCTCTAATTTCTATAATTATTAGAATTCTAATAGAATGTAAAAAGATCCTGAAGCAAGACTAAGGCGGAGCGGCTGGGAAAGGTTGAGGAAATGGTTCACCACAAGAACTCTGTGTTCCAGGATTTTTTTTTTATTTTTATTTTAAAAAAATACAAACAACAAATTTAACATGTCTTTCCACAAGGTCCATTAACCCAACAGCTCCACTCAGACATTACTTGAAGGAAGAGTAGGGGGGGCACAGCAGATTGGATCAGGGATTGGGATTTGGGTATATGGGAAGGCTCAGAGGCAAGAACAGGCAGAAGATAGGAATGGGGCCGTTAGTTGTACTACTTGGGTAAAACAAAGAGGAGAATGAAAAGCGATAAGAGCAGAGAGGTAGATTTTGTAGAGATTTGGTGATGGGAAGCCATGACTTTGGGGAATAGTCCTATTGATCCCAACTGAGTTATCTACATGCTTAAAGTTAAGCAGGTGCTTATGTGCTTCTCTGGATCAGAGCCAGAGTACTCAGCATGTAGGAGGATCAAGCCCCTGATGAGGGCTGGGTGTGGTCAGACTGGCCCTTAACCTCAGATATGCTGAAGCACAGATGTTTGTAGCCTATGCATCTACTTCCACTACTGTTGCCAGACCTCCCTGAGGGAGCTTTTTTTTTTTTCAGACAGTAGTTTTTTATTTCCATCCATATGTCCCTCTGTTAATGGCAATTTATTTCCTATGGTCTGACTCCTTCCCACCAAAAGACATAATACTATGTAAATTCCACTGCACTTTTCATCCAAAGATCTCAAAAGCCCTTTAAAAACGTGAATAAATAAAGCTTTGTTACAATGGAGGGAAAATATTATCTGTAGATGGGGAAGATGAGTCCAGAAAAGTAAAGTTTTCTAGTAACCACTGTTTTTTGATGACTTAAGTTTTTGTGACCCAACTTTGGCCTGATTTCAAGAAGTGCTGCGCCTCAAAACTCCAATTGAAGGCAAGGGAGTTGTAGGTCCAGCGAACCTGTGAAAAGTGGCCCCACCATATCTCAGTTTGGGCCACCTTTCAAAAATTTAGCCTAAATAATTTACCCCAAGTCACACAGTAAATCAGTTGCAGTTGTGATTAGAACCTAGGACTGCTAACTTCCTGAGCCCTGCTTTAATGTAACAGCCTCTTTCTAGATGCCCCTTGCTTGTATGCTCAGGGTCACACTGCTTAGTAGATTGGGGGTCAAGAAGGAATTTCCATAACCCCATCAGATTGGCAAGGACCTTATGGGGGAGGGAAGAGGGATTGCCTTCCTCAGCAGTGTATATGGATCACCTGTGTATATCTCACGTAATCAATTCTCTACCATTACAGGACCTCCAGTACTGGTGGCTTGGCTGCTCCTGTTCTTAGGGTGACCAGACAGCAAGTGTGAAAAATCGGGACAGGAGGTGGGGGGTAATAGGAGCCTACATAAGAAAAAGACCCAAAAATCAGGACTGTCCCTATAAAATCGGGACATCTGGTCACCCTACCTGTTCTCTGCTTGTGGCATGCTGTCTAGCTGCCTGAGAACTGAAACGCATTGGTCTAACTAAAGTCTTTGGGCTCAGTATAGGCAGGGCCGGCTCCAGGTACCAGGCAACCAAGCACATACTTGGGGTGGCACCTGGTAAGGGGCGGCGGGGGGGGCGGTCTCAGCGGCGCGGCGCTCGGTGGGGGGGGTGGCGCGGGGCATGGCGGCTGGGGGGGGTTCCGGCGGCGCTCGGCGGGGGGCGGCGCGGGGCGCGGCGGCTGGGGGGGGTTCCGGCAGCGCTCGGCGGGGGGGCGGCGCGGGGCACGGCGCTCGGGGGGCGGCACTTTTTTTTGCTGCTTGGGGCAGCAAAAAAGTTAGAGCCGGCCCTGAGTATAGGGGTAACTGGGTGAAATGTAGTGGCTTCTGATATACAGGAGGTCAGGCTAGGTGAGCTAATGGTCGCTTCTGGCCTTAAACTCTATGAAAGGAACTACTTCACAGCATGCATTTATCCCTTATTAGAGTGAGTGTTTGCAGAAAAACTGAAGGTGTTAACTTTTTACACATGAACACTGTTGCTAAAAGAACACGATTTATGGATTTCATTTTGTATTGGCAAGTTACAAAGATATGTATACACTACACCTGTGCCTTTCACCTTCAAAACCTGCACAGAGTTAAGCTGCTCTGAAAGAGTTGATGGCTTGAATCACAAACTCATGCTAGTGAGCCTAGTAATGATGCATGCTTCCTTTCTCTTGTGAAAGAGATAATTAACATTACCATCACAACATCATATTCTGTTGAAGGAAATACTGAACTAGAGCTGATGTTTTCCTGTAAAAGCCACTGACCATCTGCTATGTCAGAATTCTGGGTAGTGACTGGTGTCAGTTTCACAACTGAGAGTCCTCAGTCTTGCAAGAAGTACCACAATACGCCTTTATTTCTTGAGCAATTGTGGGGAAGAACTCATCTATCTTTGACATTTGTAAGTAAAGGTCAGATCAGAAGTGTTTTCCAATTCACTAGTAAACTTAAACATTTTATATCTGCTAGAAAATACAAGTATAGAATGTATACTGGTAAAAATATTACATTAAAATACATAGTGCTTGCATTAGTGATGTATATAAAATGTTTCTTTCAGGAGAAGTACTCAATATGGAATTGATTTTCTCTCTAATTTCTGGGTTTCTGGAGGGACTGGTGCACCAACTAAAGTATCTGAGAGATGTAAAAATAACGTATTGCTGAATCTGCTTTAAATAACACTCAAATAAACAGATGGAAAAACACTATCAATCTATTCTTGCTAAAATTAAGAGCTCACTGTTAATTTGGGGATTTATGATGCTGAAAAGATTTTTAAATAATGACTATTTATTTTACTAATATTTTTGCTAAGTTAGCATATATTTTTATTCTTAGTGAAGGATCAACCTCCTTAGCTATAACTCATAAGCTTCATTTCATTGTAACATATATCTTCATCATCAACATCATTGCTCCAACCTTTTAAGAAATTATCTGATTAAAAGTAGAAAGGTTGAAGGACAATTGGGGATAGTCTGTATATCTAATTTTTTTTTAAATGAGCAATTAAGACATAAATAGTCATTACCTTGACTTCATTTGTATTTTGTCCCCTTTACCTTATGCTTTGCCATTTGGTTGACTTTCCACATTCTCATCTCTTCAGGGCAGGTACTGAGCCTTCATTTATGTTTTTACAGCAATTGGCATTATGGACACACTCAGATATAAAATAAAATAAATAATATAATAAAGTAATAAATATAACAACATGATTTTCGGGACGCTTCTCAAGGTATTTTTTTGCCACTCTGCTCCATAATTAACCAACCCTTAAAGACAATAAATGAGCCTGCCATCCCTGAACTCTGGTGGTTGTGGGAGGATATTTTAGTCTTCGTGACCCATTCAAGATCGGGCTTCTTTGCCAATTATTTTGATAATTTTTCATGATATGGACACATGTCCTCCTGTCAGTCAGACCACCAAACTTACTTCATTTAGGCCTCTACAGTGTAGTCAGATAGTAAATTTTTATTATTAATAGCCTGTGTGGAATTGAACCTGAAACTGAAAGGTAAAAGGATTGTCAATTCCTTGAGCCATCCAGTCTCCCCGCTTTATTTCTTTTCTGGATTTTTTCCAACAGCATAACTGTATCAAGGACCCTTTGTTTTCAGATTTTACCAATTTTTACCTAAAATTTCCCAAGTTTTACAAAAACTATTTTTTAAATAATTTTCACCCAAGTTTTGGACCACTCACATACATGAAAATACTGATCACGTTAAGAAAATGCAATACATTACATTAGGGAGATGTGCTTATGTTAATCATAAATTAGTCAACGTGTAAATGCAAGGGTGTCTGTTAAAGAAAGGCAGTGTAGTGGAAGATACACAGGGTACATCTACATTCCAAACCAAAACCAAAACCAAAAAACCCTGCCGCACCAAGTCTCTGAGCCCGGGTCGACTGACTCAGGCTCCTGGGGCTTGCACTATGGGGCCAAGAATAGCAGCATAAACATTCCAGTTTGGGCTGGAGCCTGGGGTCTGAAACATGGTGAGGGGGGAGAGTTTCAGAGCCTGGTCTCCTGCCCAAGAAGGAATGTCTACATTGCTATTTTTGGCCCTGTAACACAAGCTCGAGTCAGTTGAGCCAGGCTCTGAGACTTGCTGCTGTGGATTGGTTTTTTTTGCAGTGTGAATACATCCTCCCACCCACCCACCCATACTGTTAGTGGTGAAATAAACCACAGAATTAAACTGCTTTTAATTTCGATATGCTTAGTTGTCTCAATTTGTTGCTTTTCATCTGTTCTCCCATCCCCCAACATTAACCCCAAAAAACTGTTACGCTAATTTTTTGCACCAATTTTTATTTTTTGTAAGGAACACTGATCAAATTCCAGGAATTTTAAAACAAAATACAATCCAAAAATGAAGAGCCTTGACTATATTACAGTATGAAAATGTAATAAAAAATGTCTATCATATTTTTCTTTTTAAAGAAGATGTACTCATTTCACCCAATTAAAAAAAACACCAGTATCTGTTCCTTTTTAAAATGAAAACTAATTTCTTCTGTTTAGAAATGGTAAATCCCCCTGAAGGTTCCACGTAGGGGGTTGAGAGAATGTCAGTTCTTTCAAAGCATTGCACTGTGATTGACTAGAATCCACCTGACTTAGGCAGCAAGAGCCAACCAGAAATTTATTTGGCTGTTTTAGATTAAAAATTTCAGCTAACAAAGTCAAAACTAGTGTCAGACAAAGAGAGCACTTCCAGAGTCTGCTCATTTCCCTGGCATAATTCCTTAGTGAACACTTTTTACCTGTATTAATCCCATGTCAGAACCTTACAAAACTCTGAGGGAGAAACTCTGGGCTGTATTGCATAGGAGCAAAGGAGGCTCTTCTAGGGCAAGATTTACAAATCTGGATTGCCTACATTTAGGCTACTATATCCATATTTAAACACGTTAATAGTGGCCTGATTTTCAAAGCTACTGAGCATACAGCAGCTCTATTGACATTTTTGGAGTATAACTTTAGTGCACCTCACTCTTAATAAGGTAGAATCTGCCTCATTTTTTAGGTCATAGATTTTAAGGCCTGAAGGGACTGTTATGAACATCTGGACCAGGGGTTTTCAAACTTTCTTTCTGGGGACCCAGTTGAAGGAAATTGTTGATGCCCGCAACCCAACGGAGCTGGGGATGAGGGGTTTGGGCTGTGAAAGGGGCTCAGGGCTGGGGCAAAGGGTTGAGGTGCGGGGGTGAGGACTGTGGGGTGGGGCTGGGAATGAGGGGTTCAGGGTGTGGAAGGGGGCTCTGGGATGGGGGGTTTGGCATGCAGGAGGGGCTCCAGGTTTGGGGGGAACTCAGTGCTAGGGGAGGGAATTGGGGCACGGGCACGGACTTACCTCCAGCAGCTCAGCAGTCCAGCTGGGGTGCACCCCGGACTGCGCTGCACCCCGGAAGCGGCCAGCAACAGGTCTGGCTCCTAGGCAGAGGCATGCAAGTGGCTCCGCATGACTCTCGCCTGCAGGCACCGCCCCCCCCCCAAGTTCGGAGTGCAGAGCCGGTGCTCGGGGCGGGGGCAGTGTACGGAGCTCCGTGGCCCCCCTGCCTAGAAGCCAGACCCCTGCTGGCTGCTTCTGGAGCGCAGCACGGTGTCGGAACACTAGCCTGCCTTAGCTGGGCAGCACCGCCGACGGTACTTTTAACGGTGCTGACCAGAGCAAGGCAACCCAGCGCCTTACATGCTGCGACCCAACCCACAGAAAAACACTGATCTAGACCAACCTCCTGCATAATAGGCCATAGACCCGGACTGAGTCAAGACCATAACTGCTGCGTATCTTTTAGAAAGACATCTGGTCTTGAGTTAAAGATTTCAAGTGATAGAGAATCTATCATGTTCCAAGGTAAGTTGTTCCAATGGTTAAGTACCTTCACTCCTAAAAATGTGCACCTAGTCTGAATTTGTCTAGCTTCAGCTTCCAACTATTTGATCTTATTATACCTTTGTCTGCTGGATTAAATCTATTCCCCCTGTAGATACTTGTAGACCATGATCAAGTCACCTCTGACCCTTCTCTTCCATAAACTAAATATAACCAGTTTCTTAACTCTCTCAATATAACACATTTTCCTCAAATGTCTCACCATAAGGCAAGTCTCAGTCCCAATGTCTCACTATAAGGCATGTTCTCAATTATTTCCTTGAATGTTTCACCTCTAATCATCCAGAACCCTTTCCAGTTTTCCAGCATCCTTTTATAAGTGTTCTAGTAATGGTCTCCTTTATGCCATATACAGAGGTACTGCCACTTTCTTAGTCCTACTTGATATTCCTCTGCTTATACATCTGTAGACTGTGTACACCTCCTACTACAGCATTACACTGAGAGCTCATGTTCCATTGATTATCTGCTGTTGCTCTGAGTCCTTTTCAGTTTTTTTGCATTCCAGGGTAAATTTCCCCATCTTGTAAGTATGACATTATTTTTTATACCTGGGTGTACCTGTGTCTAGTTGTGACCTTAACTGAAGATTTTCACAGCATTGTCTTTCACCTCCCTTAGTATGAGGCAATGTTTTCTGTCATGAGGCCCTCTTCCAATAGTTAAATCAGCAGTTGTGATAGCATAACCTTACTTTAATACCTCTGCAGCAATTAGTTCTCAGCCATAGGAGTCTTCACTTTTATGGACACTTCCAGACCATAGGCTCAAAATGCCACAAAATGACAGCAAAGGAAAAGAGGACAAAAAAGAGAGATTTCAGAGAAAAGAGAATGATGAGAAAAAGTATGTGTTGGGTAAACAGGAAATGCCTTCAGTCCATCCTCTTAACTATGGCTGGCTCAGATGCATGGTAACGAAGTTTATCTATGGCTTTCACCGAACATAATTTTAAAAATCTCCCTTTCTACTGATGTATCTACAAAACATACTATGCCACTTCAGATAAATGTAGTTGTTATTTGAGTCCTTCTAAGATATGTTCCATTGAAAAGTCCTTTTGAAACAGTTTTAATTTCTCTCTCTCTCTCTTTTAATATTAACATTCTTTTTCAAATATGTTTGTCTACCTTTTCATGAAGCAGTGTCTAACCAGGCTTTCAGAAAACAAGAAAAGAACCAAAGGTGACTATGGGTACATTGTCAGAGATTTTCGGTTTATCAAATCACCAATGGTTTTTAGTGAGATGTTATATAATAAGGAAAAACAGCACTGTGAGGAGATGAAGAAACCAGGAAAGCATCTCATTAAACTCAAACCATTGAAGAGGTGACAGCATCAGATTAATATTCCTCTTTGTACCATCTTATTCCAATACACATTTTCTCCACTACCAGACAATGGTGCTAATGCAACGTATGTGCAATAAAAGATGTGCTGAATGTATGTGAAATGCTTGGCCTGACTATAAAGATTCTTAGCTGTTCCTATTAAATTGCAAACTCATTACATGGTTGTACTTATATGATCTGGGCTGTTATTTACTCTGCACTTAGCCAGACTGAGCCTAATATTCATCTCATTCATATGCATAAAGCACTTGCACGTGCCATCTCAAGATTAATACACTACCTGCTTGTAGAATTCTCTGACTTAAGGATAATAATGTCAAATCTGTAGATGTTTTAAATCAAAATTATCTCAGCCTGATGTTTCTAGTTTTAGGTTCATAAAACCAGCATTTCTGATTATCTTGATAGGAAACTAACTGAAACACTGTTATGTAAAAGCTCAGTTCTGGATTTTTAAGCAGGAGCCCACAATACTTATAAGTAGGTTGGACTGGAAAAAAGTTCAAGGGGGGGAGGTCTTGAATTCAGCCTACCCAATTCCAAAATGCTGAGGAATGAAGACTCTATGCACCAGTAAATTTGATTTTGTATTTTATATTGTACACCGCTGATGAAAGCACAGTACCTTCAACTCCGCAGCCAACTTAACGGTATTAGAAAAACCCTAAGTGGATCAGGAAAACAACTTGTTCAAGATCTGAGCAGACACAGCACAGTGCAACTCATTAATGCTTTAAGTCAAAGCAAGCACTGTCACAGAAGCAATGAGATAACACCACTGTCCAGCACCTATAGGATTAGTGAAATATTTGACAATAATTTGTAGGCAAAATTGCTTTGATCAATGTAAAGATGCGAGATTCCAGTGCTGCTTATTGGCAAGAAGAGCATGTAAATAGCAATGATAAAGAATCCAGGCTATCCTCTAAGTGTAGGATGCTTGAGGAAGGACATTCAGAAGGGTTTGGTTATTGAGAATCTGAGTTCTTACAACACCTCAGACTGGGAGAAATGGCTACAGGAGAAAACATTTCTCTTTACAGCAGTAATGCAACCTCATGCTCTAGATTTTATACTTCATGTTAAATCTTATTGCAAAGATGCATTCTCTCATCACTACACATCTCATGTGTACACAAAGCTCTTTGGTCTAGGTGGTAAAAACTGCCACAGGCAAGTCGAATCCAACCAAAGGATATAGCTGCTCTAAAGAGTCATTTGAAGTTCTTCATTATCCGCCCCCTCCCCGCAAAAGCGAGTGAAATGAAACCAGGCAATTTCCTGTGTTTATAGTTTTTTTAGGGGACCTTCAAAGATAGGTTGTAGACACTGAGTCAGGCGTCCACTTTGGTCTTAATCATATATTCCTGTGGAAGATATTAGTCGCTTGCATCTCTCTCTTTCTGTAATGGGTTAGAGGTTGAGGTCAGTGACGTACTGTAAAGAATCTTTGTGAGATACTTTACTCATCTTTGGCACTTTGAAACATGTGCTTTAACTTTATCTGACAATATGACTCTTACACTGTACCCAAAGCATGTTTCAGTCATAGCCGCCTGGCATTTTTAAGGAAAAGGATTTTTCATGTTAGAAGGCGGCCCTGCAAACAATACAAGCAAAGGGCTTAATTCTTTTTCACACCCATTTCACACAGGAGATAAAAGATAATTAGGAAACTGATTTACGTATCATATAGTCAGAAGACTGTGAAGCAATATCACAGAAAAACAGAAATGTATCTTGCTTATTATCTTTAACACATTAATTTGAACGGATTTTATTGGAAACCAGACTACATGATGCAGGTTTACCTCAGCATAGTCAATACTGGAGATCTTGCCAAAAAAGTAGATATCCTGTCTCTCATGATTTTTATAAGATCATTGGAACAATGATTACAGAATCCTGTTCCAAAAATCTGTGTAGTGGATTGCTAGGTAAATTAAATCTTCCAGTTAACACCATGAAATAGGTACTCATGATTTTGTTAATAATAAAACATGTAATAATCAGATAACAGAACTCTAACACAACTCCAGTGCATTCCAAATAGTTGAAACAATATCAAAGCTTTAATGGAGAAAATTTAACTTTACATGGGTGACAAAATAGGGGAAAATACACTATTGAGGTCATGATGTAACATGTCTTTCATGTACGATGGCATTACGAAAATCAACATTTTATAGATGACGGGCCAGATCCACAACTAGTATAGATCAGTGTGGTCCACTGACTTCAACAGAGGTACACCAGTTTAAACGAGCTAAAGATCTAACCCAAATATGTAGTTTATATATACTGACGTCAAGATTTTGTGATGGGCCATTCCTGTGATAAAAAAAAATTACAAAGAAACAGAAGTTAAAGTGGTAGCTGTGTACGTATCTTCCCAAGGAGCTGGGATCTGGCCACAGCTGTAAATCTGAGAATTTCCCATTTCTCAGATGGTGTGAACCTGGCAGAATCAGCTCCTACACCAGTCCCTCAGTGTGCGGGATATATGACATGCGGAGAAACAGAGTACAGCTCCCTCCACTAATTCACAGCTTCCAACAGTCCCCATCTCCTCTTGGCTCTGAGCAGATCAAAACACAGGAAATACTATGCCCCCCCATTGTCTGAAGCTGTGCAATGCTTCCTAATGCACTGAGGACCTGGCCCTTAATCTATAAAAGGGGCCTATCTGTATTAGGAAAAGACTAGCTCATAACTTCACCCAGACTACAGCAAGTTTAAAATTATGACCTGGTTTACACTTGCAGTTGTACTGTGTATCTAAAGGGAACAAACTGATGAGTTCCCATTAAGTAACAACAATAAATTGTGTGTAATGAACCTTCTGACTAAAGAACCTTATAGAAGATTTGGATATCTCGGGCTTTAGTAATGAGCCAGAAATTTTCTATTGCATTTTTTGCTTTCAGGGCAGTAGGTGGCTGGTTTGAATCCAGGTCAGTAGTGACAAAATTATTACCATCTGGTGGCTTTGGAGTGGTCTGTGTAAGATAAATTGGTGTTTAGTCCAGTTCCCATGGGGACAAAATCCCACCAGCACAATGGGTACCAATTGGCAAATTCAGCAGAGCCTGAGAAAGGAATAGGCATAGACACTAGTCTAAGCCTTACAACTGATTTCCCCCAAGCCAGGAATGAAATGTTGTGGTAGGACAGTATTTGTCACACTGGTGTTTGTATATGAATCAATAGGACTGCCGACTTCAGGGCCATCAATCCAATGCATAGATAAGTATTAAATTGGTGCCATTTGAACAAATGAGATGTTTGTCTTTACAGGTGACTTATGTGTTTCCAGGGAGTTAGGCCAGACCACAAATAAACTATTAAAAATGGTATGATTTTTATCTCTCTCTCCATCAGAGTATATATAATCAAACGGCATCCAGATCTGATCTTGGGATCTAGGTCCCTGAGCCCTGTAAAAGTCCATCTTCTAGAGACTCTGATAGGGGTGATAGCCCTGCTGCAACTTTAAAAATTATAGAGAATTTCATTTTTCATGGATTGTAGTTGTCAACAGGTGTATGATGGGATGGAAGTTCTTCACACAACTACTCTCATGATTTCATGTGTATACCTAAACTTTGTAGCACCACCACCTCTTCACTTACTTTTGTGAAGTGCTGCACAACTCACACAGACTAGCACCCTTTTTATCTTATGTATCAATTTCTAGTTGGACATCTTAATTATCCACATAGACGTACAGATACCAGTTTTTAGATACAGGAATAGAGCATGGCATTTTAGGCCAGAATCTGGTCCCTGCTCTACTTTGGGTTGATCCAAAAGGGTCATAACCTGGTCACCTCTGCACTCTGGCTCTCCTTAGTCTCTGGAACAGCCCTTTGGGGTTGTTGTGAGAAGCAAGGGGTAAATTAAAGCAGTCTTCAGGGATTTGTACTACTCCCCATACTGCGCCACAATGAGCAGATGCAGCTCAGAATTAGGGCCTCTAGAGCCAAATTATAAATGCCTTTTAATGTTTGCAAATAAACATGAATTTTTAAATATGAAAACCTTTCAAATTCTGTTTTGCAGAGGGAGTTAAAACTCCATACAAAATCACATTAAACCTTTCCTTACTATACTACTGGAGACATTTACAAGATTTATTTTTATTTATTTTAAAAGCAATAAACTAACAATTTTTTTTATTCATTAAAGAATGTTGTTGCAACATCTGGATCACACTATACGATACTCAGCTGAGTCAGACTGGACAAGTGTTAATCTGAAAATGAATCAGTAATTCCTACCTATAAGTTAAGATTTCAGTGACTCACACATCAAGGAGTCCCCTGAAATGGGGTTTGTGACAGTGCCAGCTACTCATGTAAATGGAGAAAACATTCAAAATGGATGTCTTATAGCCAAATGAATCTTCCTTTTCAATCTCCTGCAACAGGCATAGAGTTACATAGAGATAAGCACCTTTTAACTACAGCATCTCACCAGCCACTCAATCAAGAAAAACTCCTTCCTTTCACCTTGATTCTTTTCTGCAACTCCATTTTCTGTGGCACATGACCAATTCTCAAGGCCCAGTATATGTGGAATACTACTACCTGCTTCTTGGACATACATAGAAGCACTGCTGCTTCACCTCTGCTATCCAAACTCTACTGGCTCGTCATTGATTTCAGGATCCAGTTCAAAATTGCTCTCCTTGTTCTTAAATCCTTCTAGGCACTGAATCCAGCCAAGTCCAGCCTACCTCATAGAACTTGCCTCTCCCTTGCCCTCCTCATTCCCTCTGCTTGTCTACAATTGGCCTCTCTCTCTTCTACAGGGCTCACTTGTTGATGTAGAATCCTCTTCTGCATTTTTTGTTGGCTGGAAAAATCTCTCTGCCTTCCTGACTCTCCATCTCATTCCAGTTATTAGCTGAAATATCTCATCTCAATTTCTCTCTCCCCCGAATTATTTTTAAATGATCTCTGTTATTGTGTTACTTCACTCAGTGAAGTATTTTCTGGCACCAGACATAAAAGATGCTATGCAAAATAAAGTACATTAAATGCAGTATATGGACTTTATCATCAATCATATGCTATGCATTTAATGAAGATCTAATTTTTCGTTTCCTGTCCAAACAGTTCTGAGATATTCAATACAGCACGATTTCAACACTTAATCTGCTCAGTCTCTACTTTTCCAGCCTGTCTATGAGATCTAATGCCTCTCTCACTATGAGGTTAAGAAAATGTTACTCTGCTAAAACCTCAGCCTGCAAACAAACAACTTAATCAGTGGGTAGTGGTTTCAGCAGGTACATAGCAGTACCAAGAAACACAGAAGCAAGTCTAGAAATGGGGAAAATGAGCATGTTGAAGAAAAGGCTTAATTACAGAGTCTTTCTATGAACAGCTTTCAAGCTAGGGATTTCACAAATCACAAACACTTTCTGCTGGGATTGAATTTCAGATATGCAGCTCTGGCAGGAATTGAACATTTAATTTTACTTTGAATCAAGTTAAGATCAATTAATAGAGTTTCCATTGCATTTGCCAGGACAATTATTTTCAGCATGTTTAAAAATATTCATTGACTATACTTCAAACAATAACAGGATATATTTGAAAAGATGCTGGGTGTGGGGAGGCAGCTTGCATTTTAGGGCACTGCACCAGTCTCACTGTTGGGTTTGGCCGTAGCAAGAGAAGCTATACCATCTTTAACTTGCTGCAGAAATGAGTGACTAGTTTCATGTTGCTTCTATTAATTTTACCAGGATGGAAGAAGCAAAAGCTTTATAAGTACAGGGAGCAAAAAACATGAAGAAACACATTTTTTAGCACAACATCCTTACATTCTTAGATGCTTAATGAAGAACAAGAGTATGTGCATGTGAAAAGGGGAGAACTGAATGCTGTTACTGATATTGATGTCCTGATTTTGGGCCCAATACTGCAAGGTGCTGAGTAGAGCTGGGCAGGAAATGGTTTTCTTTCCCATTCAAATTTTTGAGACTTAATTTTTTTTTCCTGTACTCAATCGGGACAAAAAGTGGAAATCACACATACAGGGAGACCTTGGACTTACGATGCCCGACTTACGTCGGACGCCATTTAAGTCGTTTTTCAATTGACTGCCCGTTTTGCCCCTACAATGCTTGTTTCACCCTTACGACGCTCAATTTGCATAAAGTTTGCTTGAAATCACTTCCTGGTTGCGTTTTACTGGTATGGAGCTGGAAGGGGTTGCTTCTAACTGGCTTTGAGGCAGCAGTGGAGCTTGTTGCCGGGTAGGGTTGCTGCTTGTTTTTGATTGGCTCCCAGCCCCAGCCAATCAGAAAGCTTGAACAGTGATTGGTTGAGGCTCAGCATCTAAGCCGTTCTCCCTGGCTTTCTGAACCTGTGTTGCCAGCATTCTGAGCAGCATATGTGAATTTATGTTTACTTGAATGCTGTTTACAAAATAGTGTACAGTAAATACATTGATGTTGCAACATTAGTCATCTATAATTCCTTTAATACAAAAAACTGGGTTATTGTGGTGAAAATAGTGCATCAAGCCTTGGTTCAGGAACCATTCATCCCTTCATACCATTGATTGCTATGGGAAAAGCGGTTTCAACTTACAACACAATTCTGAGGAACGAATTGTGTCATAAGTCCGAGGACTCCCTGTATTGAAAAGTGGAAATCATGACCTGAAAATCTGAGGGAGAAAAATCAGATTGGGTCAATCGAAACCTTTCACTTCAATAATTCTGGAACCTTTCTTGTCCTTCCACGGGGGCGCTGACACCGGGCACTACCCAGGGACAACACCTGGAGTCTCCGCATAGTACACTCCGGTGTATGCGGGATCCATCGTTTCTGCTTGTCTCTCCACCTCAATGTCCAGGCAATAGTTCCAGTCCTTGTCCTAGCCCTTGTCCTTTGTATCAGGGGCTGACCATATGTGCCTGCATTCTCCACCATATGTAAGCAGGTGAGAATCATCCCTGTGGCACCTCCTGCAGATTGTCTGTGAGAATTAGCTCGTCCCAGCTCTGGAGCGCCCTCTGCAGGCCGGTGATCCGCCTTACCCCACTCTGGCCCCGTGTCCCTCCCAGGACCCGGTGCCCCTTCACTGGGTTTCTGCCCCCCTTGCAGAACCCCTCAGTCCTGGGTCTCCTCCCAGGGGAACCCCCACCCACTATCCCCACTTTGCCTCAGTCTTGGCTACTGCCCAGTCTCCATCTAGCCCCCGTTCACTGGGGCAGACTGCAGTATAAGCCACTCATCATAGGCAAAAGGGTTTGGACCTGCTGCCTCTGCCTACCCGTGGGCTGCCCCTTCGCAACCCCAGTACCCAGTTGGCCTTACCTTAGGCCTGCAGCCTGGGAGGTTTCCAGGCCGGAGCTCCCCAGCTCCTCTTGCCTTCCCCCAGCCCTACTCTACCTTAGGTACCCAGGTACGCTCCCTAGCAGCCAGGCCCTTCTCCCTCTAAAGGCAGAGAGAGAGTGTTTGCTCCTGGCTTCCCTGGCCTTTATAGGGCCAGCTGGGTCTGTTTGGGGCGTGGCCACAGCTGAGGCTGTTTTCCCCCAATCAGCCCAGCTTTTCCCCTGCCATAGCCCTCTCAAACGGCTGTTTTAAGCCCTTGCAGGCAGGAGCGGGTGACCACCCCGCTACAGACCCTGATTCTTGTTTGGTCTCTAGACACTGTCATAATACAAATACAAAAATACAGCCCAACAATGCAGCTTCACAGTTTCAAATGGCTGAATGGTAGCTGGATAGAGGTTTATTGTACTTGCATTTCACACAATAGCCTTTTAACTCTGGTGGTAGATTTACCTCCTATTGCTTAATGTAACACATAGCTTGTCAGCATGCTGTCAAGTAACTAGTGTAAGACATCCCTAGCAAACTAAATGAAGTAACTTTCAGATATGTCTTCCAGGCTACTAAACACAAAATGATTTACACTTTAAAAGATCAGACATGATAGATCAAAGGATGCGAGACATATTTTCTAAATAACAAAATACATCTAGAAAAAAAATGCATTAAGAGTCAAGATCAAAAATTCCAAATATCTTCTTCCCAGTTTATGGAGCAACTGGATGTGGAAAAACTTGTTGAAATCAATCAAATGCAGTACTTTGTGAGCTTGTGCAAACTACTATATATAGCTTTTTGCGGATACAGACTAACACGGCTGCTACTCTGAAACCTATATATAGCTCGATATTACATTGTTCTGAACAGGTAGGTGCACGGTGGAATAAATTCCCATTTGTCTTTGTAGCATCAAGTTCCAACCACTGTTAGAAGCAGAATACCAGATATGATGCACCAGTGATCTGATTTTGTGTGGAAAAGCCTATTTATATTCCAATGAAATATACATCATTAAAAAAAAAAAACCACTAGGAAACTGGGAAACAAGATTTTATTTGTAGCAGGATAAAGTGATGTATTTCTGCTCTATAACTCAACTTTTTATAGCTTTTTAAAAAACAACATGTTGCAATGTATAAAACTGAATTCTTTGTTGTTCTTACAAATCTTTTCATCACAATCTTATGTTGCAATTTTGAAATCTATTTGGTAATGAAAGTGTGACAGGTTCAGTCTCCACCGTGATGGGTTCGGTCACAGAGACCTTTTCCAGTTACATCATATTTACACTCATAAGCATATTTCCATAAAACATATGGAGTGCAACATCACACCCTCCTCCTGAATTTACTGCCATGACACTGTCCATGGTGGAGGCAGTACGTCTAAAATTCCTCTTTTCTGGACAGGGCATCTGCTACCCAGTTCTCTTTCCTTCTCCTCCTGGGCAGCTTTCTGTGCTTCAATCTCTTTGTCTTTTAAGTCCAGTGCTTGCTGATTTGCAGCCCTTTGTCTGGCTGCTTCTGCCTTCATGGCAGCCTTTTCCCAGGCAAATTGCACATCAATTTCCATTTGTCTTTCCTTGAGACTGTCACTCAATGAGCTGGGATACCACTGAGAACAACCCTCCTGCCAGAACAGGTGCCGCTCCACTCCTATCTTGCTGAGTTAGACATTTCAGTCAGCTTCAGCACAGACCCAGAGGTTGGGCCACACCTCTCTGCAGTTCACTGAAACTGAGATCCACTCAGCTCAGGGGCTTCTTAGTTAACACGGACTTTCCCAGCGCCCAGTGTTCAGCCTTTTGGGGCAATCTGCAATCTGTGCAGTTCTAGCTTCTTCTGAGCTTCACTCTTACTTATTTTGCTTACTTTTCTGTCCCTATTTCCCTAACCCGAAATAACAAACAGAAAATAACAAACCAGTAACCACTTTGTCTGTTCTCCAGCCACCACACTTAAAACTCACTTAAAATCACTAGCAGTGTCTCAAAGCAATCAGCTGTGCACATATCCTATTCGACTACGCCACTGTGATGGGTTCAGTCACAGAGACCTTTTGCATAAAGCATATTCCAGTTACTTTGTACTCATAAGCACATTTCCATAAAACATATGGAGTGCAACGTCACAAAAGGATCCTTTTAAAAAATCCCACTTTTACAAAACAAAAATACATTTATAAGATGAAGTAAAAACAATACATCGGACATTGACTGTAAAATGTTAGTTTCTGAAATCACAACAATAGTCCACCAGTGACCAGTGTTTAATTCTGTAATTCTTATTCAGGATCCACTCACATTATCCTTATGGACTCAGTGGAAGTTGTGCTTGTACAAGGACTGCAGGGTTGGGCCCTAAGTCATCAAACATTTTAATTTGGGAATACTTGACCTATGGACCAGATCATTAGCTGGTCTGAACTGACGTAGCTCCACTGACTTCACCAGCTGAGGATTTGGCCCTGAGTGTTTATATACCCTTGTGGGGCTTTCCAGTAGAAATGGACCCTCTGGAATCCCTATACCGTATGACATATCATAAAGCATCTTAATTACAGCTGTCCATGGCTGGGAGAGGTGAGGGATTAGGAAAGCTTCCTGTGCCTTTCCCTTCCCCAGCACTCCTGTGCTTAAGCATCCATAATTTGGCCCTCAGGGCATAGTGGTAACCAAGGTCTTGGCAAGGCCCCCTGCACTGGGATGAAATTCACCTAAATGGAATAAATAAATGGGGGAATACCGTTTATGGTTAAACAGTTCCTTATGCTGCAAAGGAAATGGCAATGAGAACGTTTATACAGCTACAGTCCTGGATGTTAAAGTAAGAATGGTAGTATTTGGATGTCAAATTACAATGATATTTTAGTACGAGCTCTGTAAAGCATTGTGGTGAGTCCACACCAGGTATGTGATCATAAAAGCTAGTTTAGAAGCTGGGAAATGGTCTTTCCAAATAAAATTTTTAAAATAGATCAGGCGATAAATAATGAGACCAGTTAAGATCTCAGCAATCTTCTATTAAGGTCCAGTTCTGCTCTCTGAAGTCAATGGAAGTTTTGCCATTGTCTTCACTGAAGGCAGGATTGGACCTTAAAACTGGATTGTAGATCACTGTTTAGCAAGGACTTTCATACAAATAAAAATATTCCCTTTAAAGAGAAATTATTGCACATTTTATCAATGTAGCTAAATTGGAGTAAGTAATTTATTTCATAGTGTTTAAGGCACAAATGGTTAAAGTTCCTTGATAACAATAAGTTATGAAACTCTTCCATAGTATATTCATTTTCTCAACTTCACGCAGATTTATTTTTCTCAGTCGTTTAACAACAAATTCTATTGTACAGTAGTAGAGGACTAAATTCTGCTGTCTCACAGGTTGGACTCACTGACTTCAAATACAGCAGAACTTGTGTTACTGAGGACAGAATTCAGCCTTTAGACAGCAGTAGGACATTCGATATGTTTCTGTAGACAAAACCCAGAGCTTAAAGATAATGCTGTAGACAGGCTGGCTGATAGTTTTTTGCCATGTGGATTAGAGGTCAGACATGCATTCTGACATTCAGCAGACCTTGGAGGCTAGAGTTTAAAAATAAATGACAAAAAGAACAAACAAAAGCTCCTAGTAATAAGTGTTTTACCAGAATCATGCATCTATTATCACTGTTGTAGTATCCTTGGAGAAGAATCCTAGGCTTCCAGCCCAAGGATCTTGATGAATACTTGTCAAAATAATCACAGCTTTGTTGCTTTAGCACTGGTCTTTGAACAGCATTCAGGTTTAACTGACGTGCCTGAGATTAGCATTTTGGCAATTATTTATTAAAACAGTTGCGTTTTCTTTAAAGTAAGCTGGTTCAGACAAGATACAAATTATTTGTATCAAATTTGAGTCTTTAAAAAGTAATCGTGTATAAAAATATACAGTAAATGACACCATGTTTATGCTGCCTTATCCCTTTCAAGGGTAATAACAAATACTGCACATAATGAGTTAATTTAAAATACACAAGGATAGAGAAGGCACTGAAGTCAGTGGGTATTTTGTCTATATAATAACTAAGAGTCTGATCCAAAGCCCACTGAAGTCAATAGGAGTCAGTGCATTGCCTTCACTGAGGTTTGGATCATGCTCAAAGTAAAGAGAGCAGAATTTGACCCATAATAAATAAGTATAATAAAGAATGATCAAATGTCAACATTATATATATATATTTTTTTTAAACGATATTAATCCACATGATCCAAAATGGCCACACTCTACACCCAATACTGATTGTGTTTCAAAGTTGGGTTTGTTTTTCGACAGTGCTGGAGCATTTCAGGATCAAGGTTTAACCAGCTGTTTTGTAGAGAATTTTTTTCAGCCGAAGCAACTGGTGTGGGAAGGAGCTGTTTACATCTGACTGCCACAAATGGGGTGGCTGTGCTGTTTTCAGTCCCTTTTGGAAGAGGCGTCACTGTGACCATGGGTACGGTCAGGCTCCGTTCTGGACTGAGACCTGGAGTGCTGGGAACTGTCTGTGTTCGATTTTTGATGAGAGATTTTGCCTTTTCTGTCTTATGACACATTCGAAAAAAACACACGGAAATAACAGCGACAATGAGTAAAAGAGCCACTGATGCAAGTGGGATAATGATGGACAAAGGGTTGCTGCTTTCACGTGGCTTCACTCTGGGACTTTTGGCATTTGCTTTAACAGTGGTCTCAGTCCTTGCAGATCTGCTCTCGACTTGTTCCTCATTAAGCAATGACTCTTCCTCATTTTGATTTCCCCAGCGATTTCGGTTTTGCCACCTGATCTGTACAGTCTTTCCCAGTGCTTCCGTATGTTCCTCATCCTTTTGGGAAACTGGTGGCTCATCCTTGGAAGTAGTATGAATTTTTAAAGTATCAGTGTGGGTTAAGAAAGGCATTTGACTTGTAAAACTCTGCACAAGTAAAGGATCATATGGCATTATGACATATTGAAAATAGCCTACAGCAGGCTGCACATCATCAGCCCTGAGTATGAATGTGAACGAGTCATTTAACATATCAATACCTGTCATATTAGCATCTACATCAACCAGCACAACACCTCTGTCAATGTCATTTTGTGTGAACAAATTAATTCCTACAAACATAGCATCATTTATCAACCTTCTTCTTACAATTCTTCCATGAGCTGGGGCCACTATCACTTCAAATTTGGGATTGCTATTTGTCAGATTAGCTAATTCTGTAGCATCCAGGTCCTTGATCCTTAATTGATAAGCCATCCTGTTTGGAATTTTCAGGTCAGATGCAGCTTTCACCAAAGGCTCTGCTATGATATTGAGTACCTGTCCTGTAAGATTACTTTCTGAGGTGAACAACATAAACTCCAATATATCCCGGGATGCACTGAGATTTGTCATAAGATAAGACAGTCTTTCTGAGTATAAGTCTGCCTGCTCAAACTTAGTAACCTGCTCATTTCCAATCAGTAAATGGCCAAATTTGAAGGGCACTGTTATTTCATAACTAATGTCAGTACTTTTTCCATTTGTTGTAGCCGATAGCTGTACATTAGTAATAGTGACAGAGGTCTGACCCTGTGGAAGTATCACATCAGTAAGGTTGACTAGGGTGAGAGAAACTGGTGTGACTTCAAGGTTGAAAAGTTTGTATAATGGGCGATGTTTGCCATCAGTCACACTAAAGTAAAAAACCCCAGAGGATGAACTTCCATCTTGTACAAACCAAACTCTGCCACTATCAACATCAGTTTGCGTGAAATCTTGTATGGATGTACTGAGATTGTTCATCATTGCTAAATAGCCATTGGTAGGATTGCTAATGATGGTGTATTTGATCTCTCCTGGACTGTTATCTAAGTCTTCGACTTTCAGATTTTCTGGTCCTAGCACAGATGTATCTCCTTGCATAACTTTCAAACGCAGTCCTTTAGTCTTCAACTCTGGAACTTGGTCATTCACTGGAACAATGGTGATATGAAATATCTCTTCCAAAACATCAGTATCAGGCTTTCTTGCAGACTTACTCTTCAGGTTTAACCAAACAGCAAAAGTGAAATGATCAGCAAGTGATTCAGAGTTATCATGCATGTAAACGATTCCAAATTTGTTAAGTATGTACTGTGAGAAGTTAGGTTTTTCTTTGGTAATATTTCTTTCTCCAACCACAATTATGCCATGCTGAGGTAAAGATATAACTTGATACCAGACTTCATATATAGAACGTTGCACCTCGGGTAACTTAACTAATAGATTTGAAGCATCTAAATTTGTTTTGTTGATTAGGACTTTACCTCCTTCCTGAACAATAGCACCTTGCAGAAAGAAAAAGAGCAATTTAAAAACTATTACTTGGTCATTGCAACATTTCAGAAATAAGATGCACATGTGCAGTAGCAATACTAATGGAGCTCAGGGAAGACGGATGTGGAGTCAATGTTTCAAATGCTCTCCTGGTATAGTTATATCCCACATTACCGTCTGTCACAGCTAGAAATTTATTACCACATTTTTTTTAAAAGTAGAGATTTAAAAGTCAGGGGATAAATTCCTATATTGATGGATGGGTGTTGGATTAAAGATGTAGCAATACCTTACAGCTACAGAAGACACTGTATTATTTTCCCTAGAAATTACTACCACATCATTACAGCAAAAAAGGAGAATTGTAACCACAACATTAAAGAGGAACAAATAAATATATTGAATTTCTAAAGTGTTTTAATATTTTAAGGTCTCTTTAAAAAAAAAAAAGGTTTAGTGAACTTTAGTTTCCCAGGCTAGTCTTCTGGCCAGGCATCAGAAAGAGGCATATAAAAGAAATAATTCACAAAAACCTTTCTATTAATAATAAACTCAAAAACCTTTCTGTTTTTGCAAAACATACAGTTTGGACTTAAACTACATTTTGACCAGTGTCCCTTTAAATGTTTACTAAAACAACTGGAAATCATTTGCAAAATATTACCTACACTGCAATCTATGCTATAAATATTTTGGTCACTTGTTATTGAGGAAAAGTTTGCCCTGCAGTTTTTCTAACTTGCTCATTGGATCCCACATGTGATCATAAACATTAGGAGTCTCAAAGAGCACAGTAACCTTACCTGTATTTGCAAGCAGGCGACTACTGTGATCATGTCTGTTAATTTCATATGAAATGGCAACGTGAAACACCTGGAGATCCAGAACTGCTGGTGGGGAGGAGACTGTAAATGTAAAGGAATCTTCTGCACTCCAGCCTACAGCCTCATTATGTGTGTGCTCATAGATGATCAAGCCTTCATCCACCTGTTCAAAGTAGAGGGAGTCAGTCACTTGAATATAGAGGTACAACTGGAGAATAATCATAGGCACAACAGTCTGAAGCAGAACAAAAGTGTCCATGACAATGCTTAATGATTGTATACATAATGTATGTGGGGAAATTACCTTGTAGTTCTACTGCCTTGAATATATAATCTGTGCAATCTTCAAGTCATTAGCGCCAGACTGGCAGAACTTCCCAAGCTCTTAAATTCTAAACTTCCTTTAGAAGTAGAAGTGACATAGAAATAAGTGAGCAGGCCCTCAAAAGGGTGAGACAGTAAAAAATACCTAGGAGCTGGGAGCTGGAGGAGCTGGTTCAATGACTGTTAAGTCATGCTCTCTATAGGGCAGCTCCTTCACCAACTATGGTCCATAAAGAGCTGACTGGAGTCCATGCCGGGCAGCTTGTATACTCAGCAGGGAATGGCACACAACAGCCAGTAAGGAATCTACCTCACACTCTATCCTGCTATTGCTGCCTTTGAGGATCAATAAACTTAAGAGTTAATAGAGTTCTGCCAGTCTCATGACAAGGAGTTAAGACTCAGGAGTGAGAGTCCAGTAGGATATCTTCAGAGAAATAAACATATCTACATACAACACTTTGCCTGCCACTTTTCACATCAACACTTTTTTTGTACAACTGATACAAAGTATACATATATACACAAACACATACACACCACTTCTCCCACCACTGAAGTGTATCTGTCCCTGGGAATGCATATCTATTCAACAGCACATAGCAAGACCACTAAGCATCAGTCAGGGCAAGAAATGAAGAATACATTTTCAATTGAATTTCTAGTCTACAAAAAGCAATTACCTGCACTGGAATTTGGTCAGAATCTCAGGGTTAATACCCATAATCTTATGAAAGTGCCGTGGTATCTCTAGTAAGCACAAGAGGTCAGGACTTTGTTTTCAAGTCTCATCCAACAGATTTATCCTCATGCTGAAGCACTGGTTCACTGACTCAGAGAGAAGAGTGTTACATACCGAATCCTTGGAGAACTCTCATTGAACTAGCTGACCTGGCTTAACCTGTGTTAGTTTGTGATTGCCAATGAGATCGCTGTTGAGATGGTATTTTTTCTAAATTTATAACCCATAAATACTTCTTTACACAGCTTGAGGTCATCTCATGGACTTCTCTAGCACGGGTTTCCATGACATATTTTTGAATGGACTAATTCTATCTATCTAAAGCATTTCTAGTGTTTCTAAAGCATTTAGCACTATGGAATCTAAGCTCCAACTATGAATGGGACCAACCCTGCTCCCACTGAAATCAATGGAAAAGTTTCCACTGACATTAATGGGAGAACTGAGCCCTGGGGGCCAAACTTCCAAAACAACGTCCAAAATAACATAATGTGTGTTGCCCCAAAAATATAGTTATTGCTAAACTTTGCCCTTTGTGACTGGTGTTTGCAAGAATCCCCCAAAATGATGCAAAAAGGTCATATGTCCATGTAGATACAGGGACAGGATCACTCTCATAAGCGTAGCTCCAAGCTGGACAAAGCTGGACAAAGTAAATTTATGATTTTTACTATTTCTTTAAAATCTATCTAGGGTATTTTTACTGCACGCACATAGGAGTCTCTGGGCTAAGGAGAGGATGCCACTGGCATGGATTTTTTTGGTTCATTTATGCAACTGTTTCAAATAGGATTAAAAATTAGAAGATAATTGAATGAGTTGTATTCAGTTTAATTAAATAAACACATTTGGATTTAGTCTGGGGAGGAAGCAAGTGGCTAGTTGAATGAGCAAAAAGATTGTTGAGATATCATGAAAAGATTGCCAAGAAAACAATCCACTGTATTCAAAATTAATCTAACAGGCCTGGAAAATAAGATGCACAAATTAGTTTTTTATGTTGGCTGCAAAACAGCTGGCCTTGGACAAGTTCAATGGAAAGCGGCTGATAATTATGGCTTTTTTGAGGCAGTGAAACACAGACATAAGGAAGGAGATTAGCTCACTTCTTCTTTAGTTAAGATAAATGAGTTTCACTTGCAGTGAGAAGTATATATTTCTGAACACTGACTATAAGACCAAAGAAATTGAAAAAACTAAATTGAACCAAAATGCTTTCCAGTTCAAACCTGATTCACAAGAATTTTATTAACAAACAGAACCTGAATTTCTTATTCTTCATGGACTTTACTATTTTTTATCTCAAATTCCTACTGAATATTTGCACAATTGTAAGCTCCAAATATACATTATCAACCATATTTGCTACCTTTTTCATTGCTGTTTAGCTTGCTCCTATATGGCTAAAACACACTGAGCTAAGCCAGGTGAGAATTTTTCCCAACATAAAATTTTCCTTCTCTTTTCCCATTTCCCTCATAAGGTTAGAGGACAACAGTTAAAACACCTGAGCCTTATCTACAATACAGTTACCACTAATGAAGCTGCACTTGTTGGAGACTATGAGTCCAAAAACTCCCAAGGACAGAGTTGTACCAGAGTTTGTAAGAGATAAGGTTATAGAAAGGAGCTGCAGGGCATTTTGAAGTATTATTTTATAAATAACATTTAGAGACTGTACCATATCCACAAGAGAACAGAGTAAAAATTACATTACAACCTAAGCTATGGCATTTCCTGACGTGAGTACATAACTGTGTAAACCTTATGTTCATAAATTCAGAGATTTTAAGACCAGAAGGGACCATTATGGCCATCTGAGCGGACTTCCTGCATAACACAAACCATAGAATTTCACCCAGTAATTCCTGCATCAAGCCCAATAACTGTGGTTGAACTACAGCATATGTTTTAGAGAAACATCTACTCTCGATCTAAAGATTTCAAGTGATGGAGAATCTACCACATTCCTTGGTAAGTTGTTGGTAACTGCGGTTAAAAATTTTCCCCTTATTTCCAGTTTTATATTGGTCAAGCTTCAACTTCCAGCCACAGGACCTTGTTATGACCTTGTTTGCAGATTAAGTAGCTGTCTACTATCAGATATCTCTTTTCTATGTAAGTACTTCTAGATCATGACCAAGTCACTTCTTAACTTTCTGTTCTATAAGCTACATAGATTGAGCTCCTTAAGTCTCGCTGTAAGGAATGTTCTCTGAGAGTAATTTGTTTTGTGGAACACACAATTATATCCAGATGCTTTACACAAAGGCTCAGTAATTCTCTTTTAGTAGCAGCCACCCCCATAACGTTCTTCATGGAAGGTAAATGAAGTTCCCTCTTTTTAACCCTTCAAATTCAAGGTCCTGCATCCTGGTTAAGATTCTTCTATCCAAGCATTTCCTTCAGGGGGATGCTCTTTAAGAGCCTAATCTAATGTTCACTGAAGTTAACAGAAAGACTCCTACTGACTTCAGGGGGACTGGGTCCAGCCTAAGTGATCATGACATTTGGTGTTAAACACCCCAAGGGACTTCTTTGATGACTTCTTCACCCAGGACCAATGACTTCCAACCTGTGCACTAGTGAGGAGTGAGAAATCAGGAAGGGAAACTGGATCAACCGACTAGCACTGGACATTGGAAAAGTCCACCTTAGTTAAATAAATACTATTATAACCAAAACAAGAGAGTGAAAATTATTCAGACTTCACCAATTTCCAATAGGGAGAGCAGGGGCTTCTCATCTAGTGGTCACAGCAAATTGCCAGATATTGAATGACACAGCTACATTGGGCAATGATTGCGATGGGACACATGGCTGGCACTAAAACAAATGTAAAAGGCCTGGGCAAAGAATGAATAACTAGGATTCACTTTACAATAACAGTCTGCCACTGGACTTTCTGTAACGTGAATGCTTACCATGGATTGAGTAAAAGTGGAAATATCCTGTGTGGTGTTGTCTGTGTCCATTCTGATCAGTCTTCCAAGTTTTGGGGCTCTGACAATTGTAAAAGCGATAGTTCTGTTTCCTGTGTTGGCCACATCGTTGGTTACAGCTTTCAGATCATGAGCTGAAATAAGTTTCCTAGACCCTAAATAATAATTAAATATAATACAAGTTTACAACAATGTAAATATTTCACCACAGGAAAACTTTCATATGTACCACACAGCCCATAATCTAAGTATACTTTCATTTATATAGCACTTAATAAAATTAGTTGTTTGACTATCTCCCTAATTCTCATATCTCAATACTCAAAGAATAAGGGTGTCCCCCAACAAATGCAGATCTTTGTCATTAGGCAAGTTCACATACAGTAGCTTTTATTTACACTGTAGTGAAGTGGTGTAGCCTCCCTCTGAGCCAGAGGGGGAGGAACCACGCTCTCTGCCCAAGTGGGCGGAGTCAGGCCGGGCTTGGCCCTCCCACCGGAAGTTGAGGGGCGAGGCAAGAAGTACAAAAGATGGAGCCCCTAGCTCAGTTGGAACAAAGCCAGGGAAGGAGACAGACGTGTCCTTCTTGCTGCTGCCTGCTGATCCATCTGCAAAGCCAGGCAGCACCATGGACCTGGAGAGGACCAAGGCCGGGGAAAGTGCTGGTGGGACTGCCGGCGGCTGAGTACCCTGATGAAACAGAGGAGCCTGACACCACGTAGCCTGATCCAGAACTCTGGTAGGAAGTAGCCCAGGGAAACCAGACTTTAGTTTGTTGGTATTGCAGTTTAACAGCTAGTCAGCATGTTGCGGGAGGATCCCCGCTGATCCAGTGGCAGGACACTTTGCCACTGTTAGGGTCCTGGGCTGGGATGCAGTGGAGTTGAGTGGGCATGCATCCCCCTTCCCCTTCAACCCCACCTCTGGGGTGGCAGCCTCCCCACCATAAACCACGAAGCTTGTGTCTGTCTGTCGCCTGCCAGAGCCAGGGTGCTAGACTGTTGGCCAGCGCTCCCCTGCCTAAGGGCTAGCGCTCTAGACTGTTGGCCAGCATTCCCCTGCCTAAGGGCTAGCACTCTAGACTGTTGGCCAGCATTCCCCTGCCTAAGGGCTAGCACTCTAGATTGTTGGCCAGCACTCCCCTGCCTAAGGGTTAGAGCTATTGACCGCTCATGAGCTCCGCCTTGCCTAAGGACTAAAGCTTAGAGACTGCTTATTTGTTCCGCCCGCTAGAACGGTTGGGACACTAACCACTGATTCTCCCAATACTAGGCCATGAGCCCAGTAATGCAGTGAGGTGGTGTGGCCTCCCTCCGACCCAGAGGTTTTGCAGCCCAGAGGACTCAGACAAAGTGGCAGAAGGTATTTTTGTAGTAGCCTGTACTGCACTTCATTCATACCAATGATAGTAGAGCATTGAAGTTAAATCAAATCAAATCAATTGAAAAAGTAAAAAACCCCCAAAAAGCACTACACAATCACCACACTGGTGTGAAATAGAAAATGTATCTTCATAATGATTTATTTCACTAATATTAAAACATATGCATAGATATAGAGGAGGCCAAAAATCCTTTGCATACATAGTACTATAATAACCAATGCCCACTGGATTAGGGGCTACCAAAAGGCACCCTGGAATGTAGCCAAACCAAGACAATGTATTCAATAGTTGTGACAACAGAACAAAGCTAGTGACTCCCTAAAAGAGTGAACGTAACACTAAAAAGTACATCATCTTCAAATGCCATGCATGCAGCATTATCCACTGAACATTACCATGCAATGTTAGACATTTTATTCTACTTTAGAATAAATACTTCTGAAATAACTAATCTATTCATTAAAACTTCCTTATAATGTTTTCTTTTTGACAAAACCTCTTTTCGCAAATTATTTTCAGTAAATTTAAGAATATTAACACTTCAGCTTGCTAGAAAGGAAATGTTTTGTTTTTTTTCTTAAAACCTACAGTGCAATAGTCTACCATAAATTACAATAAAGAATGGTCTCATGAATTTCCCACATCTCCTTCCCCTCCAGGTTTAGCTTGCCCTTGAACAACAAGCATTTATGAGCGTACATAGATCATTTTGGACATTAGTAATATATATCCTTGGAGCCTGAATCATCAACCAGTCTCCAGTAAAACATAATCTTTGCAAATGAGTAATTCAGAATAATATATGAAGAATGGGAATGTTTTAATCAGATGGTACTTTAAGCGTTCTCCTTATTTACAAGGCAATAGCTGTATCTTGGCTTAAACTATATATACTCTGAAACTGAGTTATTGTTATGCTGAAATGAGATCTTCCTGTTCTGTCCTCTTTCGTCCTTCTCCCTCCTATCACCTCTGTGCCTCTTAAGAGCCACACTGCTTAGGAAACATTAGCCAGGCCCCCATAGATAGGGTGCTTTAAATTATGTGTATTTTAAATGTTCCCCCCTTCTTCATTCCCCCACTCCCTAGCCAATTTAAACAGTAGGGATTTGCGGACCAGAAAATGGCTATAGAGTTGTGGATGATCCAATCCACCACTGACTGGCTCAGGTAATTCTCTTTCTGTATAACTAATATTAAACTTGTTTTCATCTCATAGAGTAACTCAGGCTCACTCAATTATTCAGGACATTGCTTCTCCTAAATATTTATTTTTGAGAGGAAACCCTCCTAATTCCAGATATTTCTGTGCAGACACTTTTCTGTGGCTTGAAATTTCTCCCTCTGCAGCAACCCTCTTCCCGGAGCTAGTAGATATGTACCATACATCATAAATAAGGCTAAGATTTTGTCATGGTTATTTTTAGTAAAAGTCATGGACAGGTCACAGGCAATAAACAAAAATTCATGGAAGCCATGACCTGTCTGTGACTTTTGCTGCTGGGGCTCCATGCTTTCCCCCACCACTGTGAATTCCCCCTCCGTCCACGGTGGCTGGGAGCTGCAGGATGACCATATTTCCCAAAGAGAAAATGGGACACCCCAGCCACTTGCCCAAGGCATCTTCCTCTGCCCGCACAAGGCTGTCACCTGTCACTGGAACCCCGAGGAGGGCTCCCTCAGGAGTCTGTCACCTGTCGCTGGAACTTTGCAGGGGGGCCCCTGTCACTTGTTGCTGGAACCCTGCCAGGGCCCCACTGGCTGTCAGCTCCAGAGTCCTGCAACCCCTGGGACTGAAGCAGAGAATGTCACAGAGGTCTCTGGAAGTCATGGATTCCGGGACTTCCATGACCTCCGTGACATAAACATAGCTTTAGTCATAAAACATGGGTAGAGTAGCTTATGCCCAACTTCGAAGACCAGACACATGCTCTACAATGTGTCCAGGCTTCACCTGCCCATAGAGCAAAATTCCTGAGGTTGCTTCAACATTGAGGCTTCCTTCAATCCCATAAAATGTAACCAGACTGTGACTATTATATATTTGTGGGTAGGAGGCTACTGAAAAAGAAGAAAAAACATTGCCGTTACCATAGGCACAACCCCTTCAGGATAGTCAAAGTGCCGCAGTTCAGAAAAGCTGAATCAAACAAGTTTAATGTACATCGCTACACAGACAATCTCAATGTTTAGGAGCAAGCTTTTTCATTTTTATAGAACAAGTGGCAAAAAAAGAGAGAGAGGGAGAATGAGGAAAAAATGAAGAGTTCAGGTTAACCAAAATATGAAAAAACTTAGCACAATTTCTCTCTCTCCATATATATACTTACTAACTCAAAGTAAAATAACAGCTCAGCAAAGACCATATACCAAGCTGAGCAGGTGGTGAAGGAAATATATTTTCCATGCTGGAAGGCTGTCAGAAAGTCTAGAGACTCTTCTTACAAAAATGTGTCAGGAATTTTTTTTTATAATTATCTTTGGCTTACAGTAGAAATTCCTGTAAACCCTGTGCCTGAGGCAACCTTACAAACCAAAAAACACCAGACAGGCGTGGTACAGATTAATAAGGCTTGTAAGTGGATTTATTTTAATCACATTTATACTGACTGAATTACAAGACCATGCTGCAATAACCTATTTTTTTGTTTCTTTAAGTGGCTTGTATTATGAGGCTTTATTTATGAGAATTCTGTTTTAATAGGTAAAGAAACTTAAATATTTCTCTCATGCTAGCTTAACACAACATATATAGATGAAGAGCTGCAGTGCAAACTTCCCCAACACTGAATCCCTCCCTGTGTTGTTGGATAACCTTCTCTGAAAGACAAAGGTAGTTCAGGCAACATACTATCTGTATGAAAGATGTAACACGCAGAAGTGCTGGTAAGAGACAAATCTTTATTTCTTAGGCCCCAGTAACAAGATGTGAGTCAGTTATAAAAGTTAAACCTGGGACCTTTCCAGAAGTCAGTGTCTCGTGTTATGCTACTGGCTCATTCAGGAATCACTTCTGGGCAGAACTGTGCTACAGCAGAGCTTGAAACTTGTCTACTTGCCGGTGATGAGTACAAAACATCTCTGATGCGTGTGGCTCCTAATCCATCAACTCCTTCAGGACTTAGGCTTTCATTTAAAAAGTTAAGATGTTGGCTCTTATGGTTGAAAGCATAAACTTTCAAATGTGAACCAAAGGAATTCTGTCGTCCCAAGTCATCAAAAAGACAATTGAAGGTCTCTGCTGCTTTTCATAACTGTCTCAAGGAGCAACTAAGTGAATCAGCCCACTGGTTAGTATCAATGTTGCTATTCAGAATCCTGAGGGCATTAAACTTTACTCCGTTCCTATAACTTATGAGGAGTTGAGACAGGCTCAATATTCTAAAACGTACTTTACGCCACTAGCTTCTATGAACTTAAAGAAGAATTTTGGAATTAATTCAGTTTAGTAATCTCCTGTGTTTAGAAGTAGCAACAGTACAAGTCATACTAATGTGCATATATATCAATACCCAGATCAATAAATTAAACATTTGACAAATGAATTCAATTGTGGTTTTAAAAATTACAAATTTGGATATGTGAGAAACAAAGTGGGTAAGCTAATATCTTTTACTGAACCAACTTCTGTTGGTGAGAGCAACAAGCTTTCGCTCTACATAGAGCTCTTTTTTGGGTCTCTGGCCTGGTCTACACTGGGGGAGGGGGAGGGGCTCGATCTAAGTTACGTACTTCAGCTACATCAATAACATAGCTGAAGTCGACATACTTAGATCTATTCACCGCGGGGTGTCTTCTCTGCGGTGTGTCAACTGCTGCCGCTGCCCCTGCCCCGTCGATTCTGCCTGCCGGCAGTGGAATACAGGAGTCAACGGGAGAGTGCTCGGGGGTCGATTTATCGCGTCTAGACTCGTCTAGACTAGATGTAATAAATCGACCCTCGCTGGATCGATCGTTGCCCGCCGATCCGGCGGGTAGTATAGACATACCCTCAGTGTAAACTCAAAAGCTTGTCTCTCTCATCAACAGAAGTTGGTCCAATAAAAGATATTACCTTACCCACCATTTCTTTCTAATATCCTAGGACCAACATGACTACAACATGGCATACAACAAATATAGACGTGTATCCATCTACAGCTGTTTTATAGCCTGGCAGATATCTATCATATAATTGTACACATTATTTCCTATGCAATTATTTCAAGTAAACTGAATCAAAATAATTTTATAGCCGAAGCCATACCTGGAAACACTCCCAGTCCTTTGTTAATTTCTAGGCTGATAACTAGAGTGCGAGCTGTGATACTAAAAATTTGTCGAGGTGAAAAGTTCAAACCATCTGTAACCTGAAAGTTGAAGCCTCCAGACATTGCTCCTAAAGAAAACAAAAATAATCACTTTCTTGTAAATTCAAAAAATCCCTTGTTATTTATACAGAATATGGTGGGAATACACATTGGGACAAATTCTGTTCTCACTTACACCACAGTAAAACCAAAGTAATACCACTGAAGTCACTTCCAATTTGTACTTTTGCACCTGAACATCCAAGAGTTAAATTAAAGCATAATGCAGAAGAGATTATAAACAATAAAAACTACTGAGTTCTGTTTGCATTTTTAAGGCCAGATCCTCCATTGGGTTAATCAGCAGAGTCCATATGACTTCAATGGAACTACACCAGTTTACACTAAAGGGATATCTGGTGCTTAACCTCTTTATTCTTCCCTTCTTTTTATCTTAGCAGTGGCACCATCATTGAAGTAGCAATCTGGCCCAGATGCAGTTTTTGCAGCAAAACAACTATAATGGCATTACTCTGGAATATGTTTGTAGAGATAAATCGGCTCTGAGTTTAAGCAATTAAAAATATTCTGCAGCAATTAAAAATATTTCACTTCAAGATAGCTTCACTAAGAGGACCTGCAGCCTCAGACTAAACTATTACACAGCCAGTATGTGCTAGAAAGAAAGAAATTTCTTCTTTAAAATCTCCGAGCCTGGATTTACTCTGGCTTGACTGTCAGCAAAATATGTCCCAATGACTGCACGGGGATTGGAATATTGTAAAATTATACTGCCACACTCTACCATTCCAAGGCTCACAGCACCGCCAGTAAACTCCTGAACAACTGATTAGTAGGGGGCGCTAAGATTATTTTTTAAGAAGAGGGTCAATGAAAAATTAAAAATGTTAATTGCTGTCACTAGCTATTAACATTTATAAGTATCTGCCTGTTATACTTAATTTAATTTCTTTATGTTGTTATATGAATGTATATCCTGTAAGCAGAAGAGATCACTACACACTTTCATGTAATGATCAGCACTTTTTGACAAGTTATAAATTAACATATCAGAAGAATTAATGTTGGTCTGAGACCACAGTTAATGACTTCCCCAAGGAGTACCGTCAAAACCAGCTAAACAGAATATAAGCTCTAGAAGCTTAAGCTGCATCATATTTATTTTTAAAGCTTTAACTTTTCCAATGTTTTCTCTTGATAAAAATGCATAGCTAGTTGCTGATTTAAAGGGTTGACAGGATGTGCCTCAGGTGAGGAGAAAAAGGCTTATTTAGCTTCACTTGCTTTCTGGTTAATGTGGATCAAGTGCCTGATAGAAGTAAACAGAAGTTTACTGTGGGAGCAGAAGTAGGCCATAAAGAGCTGACTGGATAGCCAGCTCCTATTCACTGACTAACATTATTAGGCCTGGTCTACACTGGGGGGGGGGTCGATGTAAGATACGCAACTTCAGCTACGGGAATACCGTAGCTGAAGTTGACGTATCTTATTCCGACATACCTCCGTCCTCACGGCGCAGGATTGATGGCCGCGGCTCCCCCGTCAACTCCGCTACCGCCGCTCGCTCCAGTGGAGTTCCGGAGTCGAAGGGGAGTGCGTTCGGGGATCAATATATCGCGTCTTGATAAATCGTTCGCTACCCGTCTGGACGTACCCTTTTAGTATTGTGTTATTTCTATCATAACTGATTTTAAAGGGGCCATTAAATAGTTTGATCAGAAGGAAGAAAAGGTGAAGTGAAAAGAAAGGAGGCCAGAGAGAAGAAGGTTGTAATTGTTGCAGTAAGAGATGATGAGGCCCTGGGAAAGGGTTGGGCTGGGAGAATGGAAAGGAACAACCTGATTTCAGTGATGCTGGAGAGGAAAAATGTGAGGATTTAGTGGCAGATTCTGTGGAGGGAAAGGAAGAAAGAAATGACACAGATTGCAAGCCTGGGTAGGGCGAATGGTGGAATGCTGCTCCTGACAGAGAAGAGAGGGCTAAGATGGATATGGAAAGAAGGAGAATTTCAGTTTTAACTATGCTGAATTTGAGCTGGTGACAGGACAACCAGGATGAGATGTGGAAGAGACAGATAATGATGCAACATTGAAGGGAGAGGGAAAAGGTGAGGATGAAGAAGTAGCTAACAACTCACAACATAAGAGTTCATAGAATCATAGGGTTGGAAGAGAACTCAGGAGGTCATATAGTCCAACCCCCTGCTCAAAGCAGGACTTAATGCCCAACTAAATCATCCCAGCCAGGACTTTGTCAAGCCTAACCTTAAAAACCTCTAAGGAAAGAGATTCCACCACCTCCCTAGGTAACCCATTCCAGTGCTCGAAGAGTTATTAATCAAAGCTGTGTGATATCAAAGGGAAAAGGGAAAAGCATACAGGGCCAAGGGCATAGCCCTGGAGGACATCAAGAGAGCCAGAGGGAGGATAAGCCACTGAAAGAGTGGTCAGAGAAACTAACCAAGAGCCAGAACAACAAAAGTCACTGGTGCCTAGGGATGCATGAACTTCCAGGAGGATGGAATGATCAACGGTATAAAAAATGACATAATGGATGGAAGAGAATAAGAAGGGTATCCTTGGCCAGGAAAAGGTCATTGGTCACCTTTGGTAAGAGAGGCTCCAGGGAATGGAGGAAGCAGAAGACAGATTGCAGGGGCTGGTTAGTGGAGAGGAAGTCAAAGAAGCAGTGGTAGATGACTGGAAATGAGGAACAGAGAGAAGTTAAGTGACACCTGGCAAGACAAGCATAGCCAAGAAAGGGGCTCTGAAGACTGGGACAAGAATAGAATATCTGAAGGCAAAGGGAAGGGAGGAAGATGAAAGCGGTGAGAGAGATATTGAGGGAAGGTCAAGTGTAAACAGGCTCCAGGGTCAGACTGTGAGGTTAGAGTTTGAAAATAGGAGGAACACCTCCAAGTCATAGGCCACAGTGAAGGAGGGAAAAATGCAGGCGGAAGGGGAACCAAAGTGGGAGAAAGCAGAAAGGGTGAAATATTTGCCAGATAGGACTCTTTTTTCTCTTTGAGGTAACTGGTGTGATTCTGAGCTGAGAGGAAGACTCAAGAGGAGAGTTGTGCAGCATTACGGATCAGACAGAGAGTAGGTTCCACACCACTGATCACTGGAAAGTGAACTGTTACAGACTGAGTTTCACAGCCTAAATGGGTGCAAATATCTTTATCTATGTTAATTTCCTATGGCTGCAGATGTGCATCTCAGACCCAAGTGATGAAGGATTCAGTGCCTCAAACCTAGGACATCACCCTTCTACCTCAATTGCAAGGATTTAACAAAAGGTCAAAATCTTCCCAGTGTCACTATTGTTAAAATTACTAACTCATTTTTGCTGCATCCTGGATAATCTCTAAGACACAGTTCTTTACTCTGTATTCTTCCTAGTACCCCTCCTTTCTGCTACTGAGGTAATATGGGAATGGAGGAGGATGAGAAGAGAGGTGGTAATAGCTTTATTAAAGCCCACCCTACTTTTATGGGTGAAGTTAGCTATGGGATACTTTCATTCTTGTAACTTTCTCACCACAGCCACCTGGGGAGCTGTGACCGACCCCTACTCCTTTTTCATTGCACATGCATTCTCTTTGCAGTAACAGGAATGAGCAAGCAGAGAAAATGACCCCATCTCTGGCTTTATCCAGTATCAGGAACAAGCCGAGTGGTGAAGTGAATGTCCTCCACTGCCTCATGGGAAGCCCGACGTCACCCATGGGAAGCATGGGGTAGAATATCATTGATCTGTTCTTCGCTAAACTGCATTCCTAGAAATCTGCTTTTAAGATGGGGTTTGTGGTTAAGCAGCACACAAATTAGGAACTACATATAGCACCTTCATCAGAGAGGAACCCACACACTTAACATACTGTGGTAACTAAGGCCCCAGAATGATGAGTTTTTTCTATTTAAGAATTGCCCAGGCATGAAGGACTGCTAGTAAAGTTAGAACAGAGTGTTGAGAGAATAAAAACCCAAGGTCTAACGGTTAAATTTCTTCAACAGTTTGAGGAAACTCAGAGCTGTTGCAGCCTTTCACAGAAGTGTTCTGCTGGTGCAGCTAAAGAAACTTCCCCCTTTTCCCTGTCTATGAATGAATTAAAAATCATATTACATTAACATCAAACTGTGATGCAGGCAGACTAGTTGCCAGCTCATGCCAAGGCCTCTGGGTCTCAACTGACAATAAATGCATAGCTGAAAGCAGTCTGGCTCACCTGTGTGTTGGTACTGTTAAAACAGGTATTAGAGTTATAAGAATGTGTTTAGACTTTATGAAATGCTTGTCAGTTGCTGCATGTATTAACTCACTTATAATATCTGTATCCCATGTTATAAGGTAATATTTAAGTGTTTGCTCTGTAACTGTAAATCACCAGACAGGAGAGACGCGTTAATGAGTGTGAAAGAACTAATTTCCAACAGGATGTGTTGTCTCCCGCCCAACAAAGAAGGCCCAGCAACATCAGATGAACTATTGTGGAACATTAGGGGACAAAAGATTTTCTTGATTGCTACCACCACCATCACCCCAACGAAAAGGAGACATTCAAGTGAATTCTTCCCAACAGCTGAATTGGCAATGTGAAGCAGAAGGGAATGGAATAAAAAGCCCTTAAAAAGAAGAACTGTATCTTTTATGCGGCTTGAACTCTGAGGGGCAAGGATTACTAAGCAAAAGCAAAAGATCCCCAGTGCTTGGCCTGAGTTATTATAGAAGCTTCTATTACTTTTTGAAACTTAGGATTGGAACTCATTTGTGTATACATGTTTCCCTGCTTTAACCTTCTAAATACCCCTCTTATTTCCTTCTCCTAGTTAATAAATCTTTAGATAGTTTATTACAGGATTGGCTACAAGTGTTGTTTTTGGTTTGTTAAGATGCATTTGACCTGGGCTAAGTGACTGGTTCTTTGGACTGGAAATACACTAAAAATCACAGCAATATTCAGGTTAAGAGATCATCTATCACAAAAGTAAGCTTAACTGGGTGGCAAGGTAGATCCGAGTACCCAAGGGCACTGTCTATGACTTAATGGCAAGGCTGTTACAGTGTTTGAGGAGTTTACACTTGATAATTGCTGGTGAGTATAGAACTCAACCAACTTGGGGTTTGAGCCCTGGTTCTTAGCAGTCTTCCCTGAAGTTGCTACTCACACTTGAGCTTTGCAGGACAGTTTGACACAAACATGGATATGATACGATGTGCCAGATATAGTAGCAAAATGGGGAACTTCCTGGGTTCAATCCTTGAGGGGGGCCACTTAGGGATCTGGGGCAAAATCAGTACTTGGTCCTGCTAGTGAAGGCAGGGGGCTGGACTTGATGACCTTTCAGGGTCCCTTCCAGTTCTATGAGATAAGTATATCTCCATATATTATTAAATAAAATGTGTACAAAAGGGAAGCCAACTATAAGTAATACAGCTTTGATCAAAATATTATAAACTTTAGTGACAGAGTTCACTTCATGGGTTATTCTGTTAGAAAAGAAAGAGGTTGCATTCATGTTGGTTTATTTTAGTTTAAGTGATAAAGAGAAGAAGTAAGGCTAATGTTTGCAATCAAACATGCTTATGCTGTCAAGTTAGTTAAATACATCTCTGCTGAAAGAGGCAGTAAAAAAAAAGGAACTGAAACCAAATACTGTGTTTATAAAGATACTTGTCCCAGAGTAGAATAATCAGAAATGTAACTGTTTGAGTAATAATGCACAGACTCAGATGAGCCCTACAGACTACCACTGTTGTTAAAAGAAGAACCAAAATGGAAGATTTATAAAGCTATTCTGATTGGCTGGAGAACAACAATTCCTAAATTGACTTTGCCTTGTATAATGGACTATTACATTTAAAGAGCATAAAAGAATATGGAGAGACTTTGTATAAACTACATGAATTTTAAACTGGACATTTCAGCAGCTAGACAAGTGTGGATGGAGAAACTGCAACTTGAGCAAGCATAACTGCAATGCTGGCCAAGGGATGCACCGAAAGGGCCCCATGGAAAGCAACATGCAGAGGTAAGTTGCTGACTGGAGCAAACCAGTCAGTGTTCAAGGTATGGCCCAAGATGACTGCAACAGTTATGGCCTAACTTTTCTTACACAAGCTGGTGCAATAAGGTGTGTTACACAAAGAGACTGCAAAATTCCAGTCCCAGTTACAAGAACTCTAAAGCTAATGTCTTGTCCCTGACTGAGGGGATGATTCTCATTTTGATTGGACAATTCAAATCTTTGGAAGGAGATGGGTCACGATCTGATTGGTCAACGCCACCATTTCCAAGAAGAGAAATCAAGTTGGACCACACAGCAGATATAGAATAAAATGGCCTGTCTTCTTCAATACATTGCTTCCCAAAAGCCAAAGACACCTGGAAAGGAGAAGACTGAGGTCCTGGACCAGCCACCTGGGAGTCTTCCTGGTGAAAAGAACCTATCTTAGATAGGCATCTTTAACTGTCTTTTACTAATTTCCAGCAAGTTGGGTTGCCTGGTAGCATATTAGGAAAAGACTACAGTCATGTGCATCCTTTGCTCCACCAGCATTTGCATGTCAACTCCTGCTGTGAACAATAACTGAGCTGAAAGCTGATGGCTGAGCATCAATCCGGTGATAACTTCCATACAGAATTTCTCTTGGATAATGACTCAAATCAGTCAATTGACCACTTCCTGAAACTGGGCATCTAATTAATAAGTAAGTGTACATGCTTGTGTATGTGTTTTAAAGATTGTCAGAGTTATATTGTGTCTCTTTATTTTGGAACAGGTTCCAACCAAAATTTTTGTAAAGTAGCTTTACTGAGCTTGTAACTGAGCAAGTTACAATTAGTAACTAAGATTGTAGAACTGTACATGTGTCTATCATAGCTAATAGTTTCATACCGTCTTTTAAATTCTAGGTGTATACAGACATAAGATGAGACCAGATGAGTGAGCTTCTTGTACTGCACTCAGTCTATACAATCTGTCATAAATGCAGGAGTTTATTTTAGGTAGATAGGACAGTTAGTCAGCCCCATGAGCCTGGGGCTAATATTCATTTATTGGGAAATAGCTTAAAAGGGTTGACTACTATGATTTATTGGGAAGGAGACCTTGGCGAATTGGCATGTATAATAATTGACCAAACAGTTTTGTGAACTCCTTGCCAGAGGATGTTGTGAAGGCCAAGACCATAACAGGGTTCAAAAAAGAACTAGATAAATTCATGGAGGACAGGTCCATCAATGGCTATTAGCTGGGATGAGCAGGAATGGTGGCCCTAGCCTCTATTTGCCAGAAGCTGGGAATGAGCAACAGGGGGTGGATCACTTGATGATTACCTGTTCTGCTCATTCCCTCTGGGGCACCTGGCACTGGCCACTGTCCGAAGACAGGATACTGGGCTAGATGGACCTTCGGTCTGACCCAGTAGGGCCATTCTTATGTTCTTATGATTCAGTTTTGGATTGTTTTTCCTCTGTTGTCTTAGCAACACTGGAGTTGATAGGCAGTTGGCACAAGTGAGGCCCTATCCTGAAGGAATCAGTCAAAAATCTAAACAAACTCTCCTTCACAATAGAGTAACTGTGTGTAAGTATTATTTTGTGTTGTGGTTGTGTAATTTGATTTTGAAAACCTAAATGTCAACAAATTTTCTGATTTATGTAGCCAAATCACAGTCCAATATCATTTTTGTCTTCTTATGCAGGTAATCAGTTGCTTAACAAAGGTTTGTTTTATACCCTTTCTTATAATACACACTGAAATATGAAAAATACAGAAAAATCATTTCACCCACTACAGAAATGCAGCCACCTCTGGGTGAAATGCAACAACTGACAAACAGCACACAGCAACCATACACAAGAGTTTAGAAGAGGCATTAAGGATCACTATATTATACTAAAGAATGCTATATCCAGTTGAAACTGCAGAGGAAATTAAGGTAGGTAAATACAGAGGCTGACATCTAGCTGAAACCCTAGAGTTAAGAACCCTTCCCTTACAAAAAGTCCCTTGAGATCCTTAACAAGAAGTTGTCAGAAACTCAGTTTTACATCTCATTCAAAAGATGGCCTCTTCAGCATCACAGTGTTCCCTAACACAATACGTGGGCATCAGTTCACTACTGACACAGAAGGAAAAGTACCATGTACTATGATACAGCCTTTCCTATCCCTCCACACAGCTAAAACTCTCATCAGGCTTCCATCTCACATCTCAATTACTGCAACATCCTTTTCTGTGGCCTTGACAAATGAAATCTTGTCCCGCTCATATCCGTTCAGAATACTGCTATGAGATCATTTTCCTAGCCTGTCACTTTGATCATGTTACTCCTCTCCTTGCACACTGGCTCTTCTCTTCTCTATCAAACTTGACTTCACTTTCAGGGCTCTTCACAACCTATCTCCACCTGACATATCTCTTATTCACTATTGAGATGTCAACTTCCACCTCCAATCAGCCCATGATGTCAGCCTGCATTGGTCACTTGTTAAATTTTCAAACAGGCATCTTCATGTTTTCACCCATGCCACCTTTCACATCTGGAAGAAGCTTCCTAAAATCCTCAAAACTAGCTCATTATGCACCTTCAAAACCCTCCCTTGCTGTGAGGCCTACAGAAAGCTTGACAGTGGCTTGGCTGCTGCTGTGCTGAGACCAATGCCTATCGTGCTGACCAATACTGTGTCACTGTTTCCTTGTATCCCCAACAGTCTGCTGGTATCCAGCTGTTGTCTTATACTTAAATTTGTAAGCTGTTTGGAGACAGGACTGGTTTTTGTTCTGTGTTTGTACAGCATGTAGCACAATGAGGTCCTGATCCATGACTGAGGCTGCTAGGTGCTATGGTAATACAAATCAATCAATCAGTACATCTACTGAATTACCAATACTACTTCCTACAACACCTAGGTGTTTGCTGGAAGTTACCTACTCAGGTAACGACCTGAAACCTTCCATTTTGCTTGTGAGATCATACATCACTTAATTAGTGCTTCTAAAATTACATCATGTTACAAGACTATCTCCATGGGATTACATTTCTGAATATCCCCATAGGATTACATAACAGAATATTCCCACATGGTAGTTTTAGAACTACCTACCATTGTGTACAAACACCAGCTGTCCTTCCATTATATGAGCCTGGGTAAAATTAAGGATGCTTTTGTTTGGAGAAGACTTAAGAGCCAAGTGGCCATTGCTAGGTGGAGTAATAGAATATACTAGCTCTGATGCTGAGGAGTCTTTATCTTCTGCACAAAGGTCATCAACTGTTATTTCCGTAACTGAGCCCACCCAAACCTTAAAAAACAAAAACAAAAAACAGACGAAGAAAAAATTACATGGATTGGATTGATTCACTGTATCTCATGTTGCTAAAACAGGTAATCCTGTAATCCAATATGGTTTCTGATCATTGACTGTAGTGTTTAACATTCTGAAATTATTTAAAACTTCAAGGTATCAAGCAACACCAACAAACAACCTAACTAGTTTTAAGATGGAGCTTGATACGTTATATAATCCCGTTTATGAACGGGATTACATAATGTGGTTACCTGCGACAGCAGGGAACTGGACTTGATGACCCAGGAAGATCCCTCCAGACCTGTGTCCATCAACCACCTCCTGCATAAATCAGTATTTCAGAGGAAATTCAAATGTCTGACAGTGTCTGTACTCTGTCTCTGACAAATGCAGCAGTTTATTTCACGGAGTGTTAGTGCCATGTCCTTTACTGTGGGCAAAACATTCAGTGCCCTCAACTTCCACTGCAATAAATGGCACTGGAGATGTCACAGATTTGGGCCATAAGAAAGACAACAGATTAAATACAATACAACTACTAATAAAAAGGCAACACTTTTTTAAACTAAATATTTTCTTTCAACTCCCACCTGCTCACATTATGCACCAAGGGCTCAATCCTGTAAAGGACTGAATAGCTCTTGGAGGTACTGACTGCACGGGAGATGAAGGCACTCAACATTTCCGACAGTTGCTCAGCACTTTGAATCAAGGCTTAAACTGAGACAAAAAACTAGCGTTTGTCAACACAGCATAAAACCCACTACTTTAATTTTAGCAATTCTAGTGCAAACATGACACGTCTCTCTCTCTGGCAATGATAATGCTCTGGGTTTACCCAGGTTTGGGGGCAGACAAAAGCACTATAAATACTCATGTCCCAGGATGGGAGCATTGTGTGGGCTTCATTTAATTTTGGGTGGTTATTTTCTGGTTTGAAAGTAAAGAGCAACTGTTGGCTTTACTTTTGATCTGTTTGCATTTTTAATTATGGGTTAAGGTGCCTAGAGCTCAGGATAGGACATACACCTCTACCCCAATATAACGTGACCCGATATAACGCGAATTCGGATATAACGCGGTAAAGCAGTGCTCCGCGGGGGCGGGGCTGCGCAGTCCGGCGGATCAAAGCAAGTTCGATATAACGTGGTTTCACCTAAAACGCGGTAAGATTTTTTGGCTCCCAAGGACAGCGTGATAATTGGGTAGAGGTGTATCTATTATAAGCTGAAATCAAGTCCATAGATATTCAACACATGCACACCAGCTCATCCCATGAAGAGTTTATTTATAATGTAAAATCTTTGATAATCAACAGTTCTAGTTAAAGTGCAGAACAGATATCATAATGTACCTCTCTGACTTTTAGTGTATTAATAATATCATATTACATTTGATTCCATTGGCTTTTCTTGCCTCTGCCCAATTCCTGCTCTAATATTCATTATCAATAGCTATTTGATGGTAAGGTTATGTTAGTAGTTTAATGGGGGGGAAAATATCCTTGACAAAAGTTATTTCACTTCTCCTAAAAAATGACCACTATGTAAAGGTTTTATTGCCACTTGTTTGATGATCTGTAGCTACCCCAAACTCATGCCAATAATACTTTTATATCGCATCATCCTGTATATAGAAAAATATAATATAATGCATATAAATGGTAAAACACTAGGGAGAATATTTACAAAGGAGTATGCAAATGTGTACCCATGTGTAACTCCAATGCTAAACCCCTGCATGACTTACAAATTTTCCTCATTCAAACTTAAGAAATAATAGGGCTTTTTAGCTATAAAGATATTGTTTATTCCATGCCTCCCCAGCACGCTTACACACAATGCCTTTTTGTGTGCACACTATGTGTTAAGATTCTCTGTGTGCTGTATAATTGATACATGAGGAATGAAAGGAGATCCATGAGCTGAAATGGATGGTAAGGAGGCAAACACTTGAAATACTGCAAATACTTTACAAGTACAAGTGACTTATTTCCCACATCCATTTGCATCACATAAGGTGGAGATCAAGGTTTTCTTAAGAACAGAACGAAAAAAGTATGCAGAACTTCCGAGATGTCAGTTTTGCATTAATATTCTGCATTTGCCTAAAATATTCCACTACTACAGTATGCAGGAACGTTCACGACCTTTCTTGCTGAGAAATGAAAAATACCCCGTTGATAGAGATACCCTGTTAAGCATAATTAATTAACAAGAAGTATAATAATTGTTAGATTTTTTTAAAGAAAAATTCCACACATATATGAAAATATAGCCACCTTGTGGCTACACTGAGGTACAACCAGACCTTACTACTACTAAATCTTACTTAAATGCATAGATAAACGGGACCAGCAGAGTCAGGATTTTTATTTTCTCCAACCTGAATCCCCCTGATTTTTTCAAAAATGCTACTTAAAAAATGCTTAACTTTAAAAGCTTCTGTTTAAGACACAATGAAGTAAATGGGTTTCAAATATGTGCCTAATGTTTATCATGTACTCAAGAGCTGTCATGAATAGGGACAAACTTAAGCCCATATTTGTGAGCTTTTCTGAATCAGAGCTCTCTTCTGTTAGCTATTCTCTGACAAGGTTTCTCATTTTGATTGTTCAACTGGACTAAAAGTCCTAGCAATTCCCTTGTAATTGTTTAGAATACTGGTTTTAAGTTACAGAGTGAAATTAAAGACTAATTTTTCTCATATTAATAAAACTTTTCAAATCTGTGATGTTCATCCAAATATTGCAGAATGATACAGAAGTTCAAAAAAAGGAAAATCCAATAGCCTTCATCCCTTTAAAAACAAAACAGCGCCTACACACAAACACTGAGGGGGGAAAAAACCTGCTCACCACCTTGATACCAATCATAAACACTGTGATTTAAAGAAAGAATGTTGAGGAGGCCTCAGAAATGAGGGAATTGGAGTCAAAGGAATCGCTTTACATTTGAGTGGGTAAGTGTGACAGTTTGTTGTGTTTGGCAAAAAGTCCCATTACAAGACTAAAAATTTAACTTCAGTATCCATCTGGAGACCCCCAAGAGTATAATACTTACTTCCATAGGGGCCCTCTGTTGCTAATAAAGGGATCTGATACTTTTAACATTTTTGTTCTGCTTTGTTACTGACTTAGCTGTTCTTTTAAGAGCTTTGTTACACCCCAATCCTGCAAGCTTGCTCATGTGCTTCGCTTTATGCACTGTGAGGAGTCCTACTGAGGTAAACAGTGTGTACAGTTATAACATGAACAAGTGTTTGCAGGATCAGGACCATATTCTGTAGCAGGCAACATGACCAAATCTATTACTTGAAATGCAAAAGTATCTTCCAAGAAAGGTTATCCTCTAGACAAGGTCTTGCAACAAGGTCAACAAAGTGGTTTTCAGGGAATTTTCATTCAACTTTGTACATTTACTTCTTATCTCTAAAAAGGTATAAATTAAGCCAGGGCTATTGTATTTAAAAATACATGGATTACTACAAGCAGGTTAAAATTCAACAGCTAGCAATAAAAGATTCCTGGATGAGCAAGGACAGCCTGACTGGAACCTGGAATTTAGCAAGTTTCACCCTAGGTAAGCACTGCCTTGGAACTCCCAGCTGATGAGGATAATAGTCAGTACTGAGAAAAAACTTTATAATCCATTTTTACCCATCTATTTTAGGCATTCAGCTTGGTTTAAAGTGATTGTTTGGAATAAATCAGATTCTCCAGCTTTGTATAGTGTGCACATAACTATCAGAAAGTAGTAGTTCTGTATTTCAATACCCTGCTGGTGCACAAGAACAGAGTATGTAAGCACAGTAACGGGTCAAGTGTGACAAGCAAAACCACAGTCATGAATACAAGAACCATGGGTTTGGTGTAGGCAGGCTGCCCAGTTGAGTGGATAGCATTTTATCTATGTTCTGGATGACTGACATAATTCAGGATTAGATTGAAAAGTTGTGTCATTTTTTTATGTTTTACAATAAAGGTAAGTTTTGGGTCTGCCAATCAACTTCATGTGTTCCTGTGAAGCCTGGTCTTAACAATCGTTTTAAAAAAATCAATGTGCTGTGCTGCTGGGTCTCAACTCTGTCAAAGGATAATTCTGCAAAGCAATAATACGCAAGGAAAGAGAAATCAGGAAGTAGTCTTGGTGGACATCTTTCCCCTGTGTGTATTACTAGATTACAGTTAATACCCACTGTGTTGACGCCTGAAGAACCCCACCGGTGGATAATTATCCTCCCCTGCGGGAGTTTATTGTGTAATACTTGACTCCTTCTTTGAGAAAGCTGCCAAATTGTCAGGACTCAGCATGGTGTAAAAGCCTAATATCTATGGTGCACTGCAGTGTGGATGGATGCCTGGAGTGGGTAAATGCCATCACTGTGAAGCACAACACTGCTAAAACTGATTATATCCTTTCTCTTTTTTTCTTCTGTGAAAATGTTTATGGATGATGCTAAAATGTGGTAATCTCTACAGTACTCAATCTGGCTACACAATACTCAAATACCATTCATACTCAGGATTAAATGCAAACATGTTTTAAATGATGTAATTTGTAAATTGCTCTGTGCTATACTAGGGCTGATGCACTATGTAAATATCTAACATTATCTTCCTTCAAATCCCTCCTTTAAAAAACTCTTCTCTGGTGTCATGCCTACAATAAACTTGCAGCTCATTTACTGTTAGACAGCTGATAGGCCGTGACCACCATTTTATTATCTGTTCTCCCACCCCTCACCCTTTATGTTTGTTTTAGTCACCAGTCATCTAGTCTTCAGGGCAGGACTGTCTCCTATGTTTTTACAGTGCCTAGGACAAGAAGGTTCCAGCCTCCAGGCACTGTTGTAATATAGATAATAATCCTCTCACATTTATGTAAATCTGGAATTATACCACTGAAGCTAATGGAGCCACACCAATATGAAATAGGGATGAGAAGAAACCATCCTTTATTCCTTACAAGATAGAATGGTTGGTTAAATGCTATCTATGGTTACCAGGAGAAAAAAATAGACCAAATCTACAATCTTCAATTCCATAAGTTCTTTGGGAACTATACAAAGAAAGCAGGCTTTGGGTGTTTCAGAATATTATCTTTCATTCATATTTAACAACCACAACCCAACAAACCTACAGTAACAGACAGCAGTAGCTCCAGTCTCTCTAGTAATACTGTGAGGAGTGGTTCTATTTTGGACTCTCATTGTATAATACAATATTATTATTTTTTTATTAGGACTTTTTAAAAAATCTGCATACATTTTCTGAGAGAAACTTTCATATCTCTTATTAGAAATATCAGATACTTAGTCAATTCCCTAAACCATAGTATGTGGGTGAAATTCTGTTCTCTTACACCTATGCTATCTCCACTGACTTCAGCGGGGGCTGCAGAGATACGACAAAGAGCAGAATTAATCTCAATGGACCTGATCCTCAGCAATAGTTCAGAGGTGCTAGGCGCAGAATCCGAGGGATGGTGCAAAAATAATCTGAAGCCGCCTTATGGTCCCTCAATCCTGAAGCCTGCCAAAGGCCAATGCCTCAGGACTGCTCAGATTTATGCTGGCTAGTAACTGCATCCAAGTTGCCATTACTCCTGCTAGGGAATGTCAAAAGACAGCAGTGCTCCACCCATACGCCTTTCACCCCCATGTGTCCCATGTCAAGGCCAAGAGGAGGTAGTGGCACAGATCCAGCTATAAGTCCCTAGGCCACTCAGGGATTCCTTTTAGACAAAAAGAATCATCAGCCAGCCTCTTAGGTGAGCTTAAGTTCTGCTTTGCACCACCAGGACAGCACAACACAAACTTAGTAAGAGCCAGGATCTGATTCCATATGTACAAACAATTGTCATCGTATCCAATCTATCTACAGAGCCTATCACCATGGTATCTAAGCACCACAACTGGCTTCTAGTACATAGCATATATTTCCAGGTTTACACATATCTATCTCTATTCTCTGTGTTATTATAGTCCTATAAAATAATGTCAGGTTAAAAATGAAGATTTTAAAATTATAAAGACGAAAGTATGAAGAACTTACCCTAAGTATTTTGTTTGTACTTATAACAGGAGCTTCATCGTTTACCGACGTAACAGTCACAAATATAGTTTGGGGCAAACTTTGTTTCCACAGTTCTGTGTTATTTGCTATGACAGTAAAATTGTCACTCACCCCCTCACTGTCATCATGAATATAGTAGATTAATTCTTGCTCTACCTGAAAAATAAATGGACTGAAAATTAAAGAAATTAAAACAAAAACTGTTTTGAAATTTTAAACAAAAAGCATTCAACCATTCCAGCTCTGCAATAATTCTCTTTCAGCCTTCATGACCCCATTCTTCTCCCTTTGATGCACACTCTTCTATCTCTAGCATATCAGATTGCATATGGGCATTTGGTTATTCTGAAATAACCTCAGATATAGTGAGGTACATACAGACAAACCAATAAATCCCAAAGAACGCATATAAAAATAGCTAAAGCACAGATAACTGATTTTCAAAAGTGAACCCTCTTAAGTGTTTAATTTTTATATAGAAGAGGCAAAATGACTTAAGACATCACTATCTGCAGCTGAAAGTCAAATTTCTGGGTTTGGGCCATAAAAGTTAAAAAATCCATATTCATTAACATTTTTCAAAGGTTAACACATTTCAGTTTATGCACTTTGAAACATGTTAAATATTGAAACTTTCAAATTAGAGAGTTTTCATTCAGATGTAAAATGACCCTCAATTACGTTGGCAATGTAAGATACCTGTCAGGCTTCTACTCATTTTGAATTGTTGGCTTATTACATCCCATGCCATTTAAGACAATTTACTATATTCAGGAGTCTGAAAAGCAGTATAAAATCAGACATATTCATGTTTGGGCAGGAGTTATCCCACTGGAATATGTCATATCAAAATAATGCATAATGTGGATCTTTACTTTCAAGTAAGCATATTAAGAAATATATATGTTTTTATATGCATCTAACACCCATAACTCTGTTGTAGATTTTTGAAAGGGGAAAATACTTTGCAAACCATCAGTACTTTATTTTGCAGTATCAAACCATTATTATTTGAAACTAGTGAATCACAAAACATCTTGCCATAACTCCTGCTCATGCCCCAGGCCAACGGATGGGGTGGATTCTCCATCACTTGAAGTCTTTAAATAAAGATTGGATGTCTTTCTTAAAAACATGCTCTAGCACAACCACAAATATGGGCTTGATGTAGGAATTACTTGGTGAAATAATGTGCCCACTGTTATGCAGGAGACCAGACTAGAACATTATAATGGTCTGTTCTGGCCTTAAAAATAGATGATTTTGAGACCCTCAACTGGCTTTCTCACCTTTTTCATAGCCTTTTAAGGCTACACAAAACTTATTTGCACTTGTATCTTATCATGGAATCTCCACTTTCTCTGCTCCACCAACAATGCCGATATTTGTCCACTTCCCCACTAAGCACATCCAAGGTCTGTTCCTTGCCACTAGTTTGACATTCACTCAGAACTAGACTGAAAAACAATGTCCTCCCCCTCAACCCTGCTACTTCTACCATGACTTCTGCAGGAAAATGCCAACTCCCATTTCATCTTGTCTTAGACAGTAATCTCCTCAGGTAAAGGACTGTCCTTTATTGAGCTTGTATAGTGCCTAGCACAAAGGAACCCTGACTTGCAGGTGTGACTACAATACAAATAATAATCAGCATTTAAAAAAAACACAAACAAAAAAGGGACTGACATTTAGATCAAGCTTACCATAGTCACATTACCTGTTTTTTGGTAAATTTGGTTAACTTTACTCCAGGAAAGCGAAAGTTTCCAACATGCCCATTCTTTGGTGGCTCAACTAAAATAAATTCACAATTGAGTCCAGTGAAATGCTGATTAGAAATTTTTAGATAGTCTTCCACCAGAGCTTTAGAACCACCTTCTATTACTGTAAAGTTCTGCACTTCTAATGGAATCAGCTTAGGGATGATGTCTACAGAGATTTCTATTCCATTGACCACTCGAATGCCATTGGTCACATCCAACGAAAAATGGTCTTGTAGCTGGTCAGAAACTGTCTGCACATACTGAACGTTGCCATCATCAATATCTTGCTGAGTAAAGGTCAAAACTGGCTTTTGTTCTGCACCAAGGTAACCTTCTTCTGTTGCAAACTTCCGAATGTATCCATGCACTGGAAGAGCCCTTAATGTGAACACTATCTCTGATGGAGAACTGTTTTCATGTACAACCTTAAATTTACAACACACAAAAAGTCATTAAAGTAAAAACAAGCCAATTTCTTCTTTAATTCTATTCTGAATTTCTCACTTTTAATCCTGGGACAGTAAATCATGGATTATTTATCCACCCATTTCGCTGGAATTCTCTATTCATAAACATTTATAAACATCTGCAAATGCCTAGCACAATGCATTTCCAGTATTATGTTAAGTAGATGCATGTTAGGTAATACTGCATGAGAAAGTGTTTCAAAACCCAGAACATCTCCCATAAGATCTCTCAACTGAAAAAACAAAAACATAAAACATCAGGAGTTAATTATCTAAGAACTGTGGAATGCTGCTTGGAATGTGATTTCAAAATCAGCATAATAATGTGCAACATGAGCCTCCTTGTGGTAGTTACTTTAATGATGAAAATGATTCCAGTAGGTGCAGAGAAAAATATTAATCAGAATAAGCCAAAGCTAATGCTTCTGAACTGATGCTTTTAAAACTCCAAGCCATATCCTCAGCTTGTGTATACTGGTATAGCTCCAATCAGACCCTTTGTATTTAAGCAAATACTTTGGATACAGTTTAAGTTTTCCCCCAATATTTGTTATTGGTTCACCTACCATGAAATGTGAACTGCAAATACACTGATAAATGTATTTAAAACTGTCTGGTTTTCTTGTAGTGTTGATAAATACAGTGTCTCTGCAGCTTAATTTTTTCAAGTATCAGTACTCAGGGAATCAAAGCCAATGGTCTCTGTCTTATTTTAACAGATAGATTTTTTTTTTCTTTCTAGTGATGGAGGAATGCTGTGTCAGAGTGCGGGGCTACCTGAAGTCTATAGCCCTTTCTGCACTGATGCCAGCAGATTCTCAAGTGCGGATACCATAATTGGAGTGACTCTCCAAAATTAATATCTAACAATAATTCAAGTTAGTTATGTTAAAGATGACAGTTTTGTGGAACTGAGACATTAAAAGGGCTTGCTATGCCTGGGAAACAGGAATAAAGAAGAAAATCCATTACAGATAGAAGATTAAAGCTAAATTTTAACTCACCTGCAATTTCCCCTTACTGATTTTAACTGGTTTTCCTTCTTCAACTAAGAGGTTGTTATTGTGTACAATCTTTGGTGGACGTTGATGGCTTTCCAAGTACATACGAACATGCATTCCAGCATCCTGGTGGATATCCTTAGCATAAACTGTAAAGTTAAATGTGTCAACCAGGTTGTTACTGTCATCATGCCTATAAATCACATGTCCCCTTTTTAGATCAAGTTGGGTAAAGGAATCTGTTGCTAGATTATTTACATAGATTCTTCCATGTTTTGGAGATAAGAATATCTCATAAGTAATCTCATGATCCCTTCTAATGTCTTGATTTGTGATGGCACTAAGGTTAGTTGTTGTAATAGTACTCTCTTTTCCTTTTTGGACCAATAAGCCTGTATTGTTTGCTAGTCTAACATAGGGATCTGAAGCACTCACTTCTAGAAGGGAAGACGTGTAGTGTTTGCCATCAGTTACAAATAACACAAAGCGCCCATAATCTGCACCACTATGTGTAAATAGGACTCGCTTTTGCTCCAGGTCTTTTTGTTTGAATTGATAGAGTCTATGAGTGTTATCATTCACTAGAGTCAAGTCTCCATTAGGAATGCCACGCCTAGTGTACAGCAACTGCCCATCATCAAAATCAGAATCAGGATCATGGTAGCATAGATCTGCCAAGGTCAATAAGCGCTGCCCATTCTTAATTACATGAAATACCTTATCAACCACACGTATTGGTTTCTCGTCATTCTTCAGCTCAACAGAAATATTAAATCTTATCTCTGCTGATAAAGGTTCTGTTCCAACAGCAGAGCTCCCCCATTCTCCTGATTCTGTGGTGGATGCTATGACAAGAAATTCATCATACATGGTCTCAGTGTCATCATGGACATACATAAGGCGTTCACCCATTATATCTTGGTTACTGAAAGCGGTGAGGTTATCATTACTCTCTGGTGAATCTGAAAAATTAATGAGTTTTAATTTCCCATGTTGAGGACTCTTTGTAACTTTATATTGAAAGGCCTTATTATCCGGGGTTTGTGCAAACAATCTGCTTTTTGTTATTAGCGCTCCTTCACCTTCAGTTACGGTCAAGCCATTGTTTGTCAAAATAATGCTTGTGAGATCTGCTTTAATATTGATTTTGAAATCATAGACATTTGACTCCAAATACTTTGTAAAAATTAGGAATCTAAATGAATCCTGAGTGTTCTCAGGGGGTCTGTTGATTAATTCATATTCTACTTCACGGTCTATAATGTTTTTTTGGCTAAAAGTTGAATTTTTTTTCAAGGCGTGGTTGTTAAGGAGCACTTTCCCTTTCTTGGGTAAGGACAACAACTTATAATTAAGCTCATTTTCAGGTATTTCTATATCCACCATCACAGCAAAAAGATTATCTGAATTCAGACATTTCTTTTTTGTTTTTTCAATTTCTAGAGGAACATGGTTCAATAAATTATACCTCAACCATTTCACTGTTATTGGAAACATAAGCTCATCACTGATTTTGTTTCCAATGTGAACCTTAAACTTAAAGTGTTCTGTAACATTTTCCAGCTGCAATGCTTTGAAAATACTATAGTACCTCACACGGCTGCGCTCAATGGAGCGCTGAGAAAAAGTGTTTACTTGCTTCCACTCTCTGCTAGAATGCTGCCTTTGAATTTCACCAAATTGGGGTGATTCTGTGATCTCATATCGTATCTCCATCTCTTGCTGGATGGCATTTGTTTCAACTGCCAAGTGGCTGAGTGTGATCAAAGCTGCATTGCCTTGTAGCAGTTTTATTCCTGTGTTATTGACCACTTTATAATCCAAAGGAACAGCCATGACACGCAACACAACTGTGTTGCTCATTTTCTCTCCATCACTTGCTCGCAGCACAATCCTTGAGTTCTTGACCCCAGTGTGGACAAAGAAAATGTTGCCTTCTTTTAAGTCCTCATTAGAAAAAGTAATAATGGCTCTTCCGGGATTCTTGGAATTTTCTAAAAATCCTGCATCTGTATTCAGATTTCCAAGTACTGAAAGACTGAGATTGGCAGAGTCTGTGTCTTGATCTGAAACCTTTATTAGGTCAGCAGTCAAGCGTTTCTTTGAGTTCTCTAACAAAAGAAATAAGTTTCCCTCAGGGAGCGTAAGTTCAGGAACATCATTTGTCGGGGTGATGGTAATCCTAAAAACATGCTGCTCATATCCTTGCAGATATGGAGGTATGTCCTTTTTACTACTGGCAGAAATGGAAAAAGTAAAATTATCGTAAGTGTCCTCAGAACCATCATGGACATATAGAACTCTTCCTTGCCACAGGTCTAACATTGTAAATGTGCCCTTCTCCTGCTCTGGTTCAACACCTAACCTCAAGTAACCATGAGAGGGCTGCTCCTTTATTTTAAAAAAGATCTGTGACTGACGAACCCCTAATTTCTTAAACTCTAAATTTACTTTAATATGTTTAGATTCAAGTGGAGCTTGTCCACCCTCTGGGACAATCAAGTTATTTAGAACCAAGAAATGGCCACTATCCTCTTTGCCTTGGGGTTTGGAGATGTCAGGAAAATTGACAGAAGTGGAGGCTGCTGTTACAAGAGAAGTCTTTTCTGTTGTCACTACAGAAAAATTTGTCTTAAAAGAATTCTCTGTTTTGCATCCAGCTGAAACATCTTTTGTAACCAGAACATTCTTTAATGATCTCTTTTCTGAATTGGCTTTCAGGTCTCTTAAGCAACCTTTGAAGGATCCTCCTCTGGCATATTTTCCAGAAACTGAGGTTAGCTCTAACTTTATCACTTCTACCCGTGTACTGTCATCTACACCACCTACAAAGAGTGGCCCTTTAAAAAGGGGTATCTTGCTGTGGGAAGGCAGTGATGTTTTCACTGTTTCTCCATCTATCATCAGCTGCAAATATTGTGCAGTAAATTTTAACTCAATGGAGTGCCACTTATTATCACTGACTGACTTAAGAGAAGAAAGCTGCATTCTACTTTTACTCTTTCCAATATGGGCCTTAATTAGTCCATTCTCAATTTCCATTGCAATGAAATCTCCTGCTCGTCCAGAATGATAAAGCAGCAAGCCTCGCTGAGCTGAGGTCTGTATTGCACACTCCAAGCATCCTTCACCCTGGACGTTCCACAGCTGGAAAGAAACATAGGATTTGGAACTAAAGAAACTGATAGGCTCATCTTCACTTGCAAAGAATTCATCACTGCATCCCAGTGACACTTCATTAACATTTCTGAACCCAGGATAAGGTCTCAGGGATGTTAGGATCTCATGCTGGTTGAATAACACGTCATCGATACAGCCTCGGAAATTGGTTAGTGCTCTATCAAGGTAAGGAACATCCAGGGTACCGCTCCCACCAACGTAGAGTCCATGTTCAATGTTTAATTGATATAGAATCCCAGGCATTTTTGTACTAGTCCTATAATGTTTATCAATTACCAGTGTGACATTATCATTTTCATGATGTAATTCAACCAGGTGCCAGGCTAAATCATTTAGCTGGGAGCTTCGTTGAGAACGCAGCACTCGTTCCCCTGCTCCAAAGTTCATTCTCAACTGTAAGAGACAAAATTTTAATGATGAAAATCAGTGAGTGCATGGATGACAATTAAATTAATTGTGTGTGTCTCAAAGAAACAAGTAATACTTAATGCTTTGACAGCTGCTCAACTTAAGTTTCAATTGTTGCATTTTCAAACTATGAGCACAAATGTATTTATTATTGTTATGGATTTGCTAACACCACAACATCAAATCCAAACCCATTATACATTTTGGGAAGGCTTACCTGACAACACAATTTTCGACTTGGTCAGATGGAAAACCAGGAAGCGACTATTTCCAGTTCTGCTATGACCAAAATTTACAAGAGCCCAAGGTGAGCATAAAGTGCAAGGTCATGCATGAATTCCTGCTATAAGTTGGGAGCTCAACAGTTGAAAGTGAAAGAGGAGGAGAGACACACAAGTATATAAATCGATCACAGGATGACTATGAGCTACTAATGTGATACGTCTGTGGAAAAGACAAATGCAGTCTTAGCACATGTTAGGCGAGATATTTCCAGTAGCAATAAGACAAGGCACTGGTAAGATCTCATTTTGAATACTGTGTACAATTGTGTTCACCCAAATTGAAGAAAGATGAATTCAGACTCGAACAGGTGCAGAGAAAGGCTACTAGGATGATCAGAGGAATGACAACATATCTTATAACAGGAGACTAAAAGAGCCTGGCTTGTTTAGCCTACCAAAAAGAAGGCTGAGAAGGGATTTAATTGCTCTCTATAAATTTATTAGGGAGATAAACATCAGGGATAGAGAAGAGCTATTAAAGCTAAAGAACAATGTTGGCCTGGCATAAGAATAAATGGGTAATAACTGGCCATGAATAAATTTAGGCTGGAACTTAGACGAAGGTTGCTAACCATCTGAAGAGTGAGATTCTGGGAGTAGTGGGGGCAAACAACGCAATCAGTTTTAAGATAGTTCTTGATAAAAGTATGTATGGGACTGTATAACCAGGTTGCCTTTGACAGTTCTGGGGGTCCCTTTATGTCTTATGTTCCTAAAATCTTATGCTTCAGCTAGACACCTGCGGGGCAGGAAGGGAATTTTCACCTCAATATATTCTGGGAGGGGGGGAAGGGATTGTCTCCTTCCTCTCAAGCATCAGAGATGGCAGTAGCTGGAGACAGGACACTAGATAGGCAGGATCAGGGCTCTGAGGTGGCACCTAGCATTTTCTCTCATAGATGCTTGTCTTACTGGTTCCCGTTCACATGGTTAGGGTCTAAGTGACTGCCATAGGCACGGTTGGGAAGGAATTTCCCCCCGGTCAGACCTTACAGGATTTTTGCCTTCCTCTGCAGCATGGATGTTGTTCACTTGCCAGGATTATCTGGGTACAGTAGAACCTCAGAGTTACGAACACCTCAGGAATAGAGGCTGTTCGTAACTCTATAATGTTTGTAACTCTGAACAAAATGTTACGGTTCTTTCAAAAGTTTACAGCTGAACATTGACTTAATACAGCTTTGACATTTTACTACGTAGAAGAAAAATGCTGCTTTTAATCATCTTAATTTAAATGAAACAAGCACAGAAACAATTTCCTTACCTTGTCAAATTTTTTTTAAACTTTCCCTCTATTTTTTTAGTAGTTCACATTTAACACAGAACTGTACAGTATTTGTTTTTTGTTTTTGTTTTTTGTCTCTGCTGCCTGATTGCATATTTTCGGTTCCAAATCAGGTGTGTGATTGACTGGTCAGTTCATAACTGTGGTGTTCGTAACTCTGAGGTTTTACTGTATATCAGGCATTGGTACACCTTGGTCCCTCCTCTTCTCTGCTTGCAGCACACAATGGTTTAGTCTCCTGAGAGCTGTAGTGCTTTAGTCTAATTCTGATTGTTGGAAGTGGCTGCGTGGAGTTTAGTGGCCTGTGATGTACAGAAGGTCAGACTAGATGACTTGGTGGTCCCTCTATGACTCCAAAGACAAACACTATGCAAACCAGTACCTGTGCTCTCTATTTTTCATAATTAAAAATCACACCTGTAAATATCCCGAGTGCAGTTCCACCAAACAATGATCCTCGTTTCCAGCTGCAAGAAAAAGCAATCCATGGGGCTTGCTGGTTCGAAATCGTAACTGCAGTGATGTTCGAGTGGATGATTCTGCAATGTTCAACTCCACGTAGCTATCACCATAAAATGATACTAAAAGAAAAAAAAAGAGACTTACAATATATGTACTTTTGCAAAATGCCTCCTCGTCCTTACCATACACATACACACACTGGGTATCTACTATATCCGAAAATGAATAGTAAGAATTAAATTTCCATTTTTGCATGCTAGAATACACCAATACAGACAGCTGGTGCAGTGCACAATAGAACCCTATGTAGTACATACTATATCCGAGAAATAATGCTACTGAGAACCTTGTGGCCAAAAGCTAAACACACTGCTGGCCCTACATCTAATGTTTAGAGAAGCAGTGGAAAGACTTTTATATCATCACTGTACTTAGTTCTACAGCAAAAGCAGACAACACCGAAGAGGGCATAAACCTAGGGTTATGGTTCTCAATCTATGGTTCAAAAATCTCCAGAAAAGAGAGAAGATTCTAGTAGTAAGGAGGGAGTTCAGGAAGTTATGTGGTCCACTAAAGCAGAGGTTCTCAACCTTTTTCTTTCTGAGGCCTCCCCCAACATGCTCTAAAAACGCTACAGCCACCTGTGCCGCAATAACTGGTTTTCTGCATATAAAAGCCAGAGCCAGCAATTAGGGGGTAGCAAGCAGGGCAATTGCCTGGGGGCCAATGCCACAGGGGCCCCCACAAAGCTATGTTGTTCAGACTTCAGCTTCAGCCCCAGGTGGCAGGGCTCAGGAACTTGGGCTTCAGCCCCATGAGGTGGGGCTTCAGCTTTCTGCCCTGGGCCCCAGCGAGTCTAATGCTGGCCCTGCTTGGAGGCCCCCTTGAAACCTGCTCGAGGCCTGCAGGGGGCCCCAGACCACTGGTTGAGAATACTGCACTAAAGGATCTCTCTCTCTAATGAAATAATCTGCAGAATAAAAGAGCTGAAAAACAATTGATCTAGTCAAATAAGTTTTGGAGTTGAATGGACAAGAGTTCCTCTTCCCATGAACATGCTGGTGACAGGAAGCAAGTAAATGGACAATAGACCTCAGATGCCGTAGACTAGAGTCTCTCATACAACATGTGCCTGAAAAATCAATAGCAGTTTTCCTGACCTTTTTGTTGTTGTTGTTCTCTATAGATAAAATATTATTGCTCTAATAACAGAGGAATGTAAGCATCTCCCTTTTTCAAAGGAAATATTGGGTCAAGAGAATTGGATGGATGAAGGAATTGTTCTTAATCACTATAATAGTAGTAGTTGTTGTAGTGTGGTAGTGTGTAGAGGTACCAACCAAGGCCAGGAACACTTTGTGCTATACACTGTACAAACACATTGTAAAACACGGCCCTTCCCCTGAAGAGTCTATTACCTAACTGACAAGAGAGCTGGAGAAAAGAGGTACTATCACCCGCACTATACAGATGGCAATCTGTTGCACAGAGAAATTAAGTGTCTTGCCCAAACTCATGGGAAGTCTATGCCACAGATAGAAAATGAACTTAGATTATTTCAAGTCCCCTCCCATGTCTTAATCACCCCTTCCACTATGGCCACACTAGATTTTAGGAAAAGCAGTATAATATCATGGGCCGCGAGAAGTTCAATTGGAGGAATGCAGAGGCTTTCGATCCCTGTATTAAGAGTCTGAGGAGTTATATTTCTATTGCTACGTTAGATCCTACAACCCCTAGTGAATAGGAGCAATGGTATGGGATCTGACTAGAGTCCTACCAATGAACTCCCTTAGGAAATCTATAGTTGAAGTTTGAACCTTTCACAAATTTTAAGGTCAGAAGGGGACTATTATGATCATCTAGTCTGACCTGATGCATAACACAGGCAATAGAATTTCACCCAGTGGTTCCTGCACCAAGCCTGATACTCTGTGGCAGAACTACAACATATATTTTAGAGAGACATCCAATCTTGATTAAAGATTCCAAGTCTTGGAGAACCCACCACATCCCTTGGGGTAAGTTTTATTGTGCACAGAGCTATACCTTTATCTAGAACTTCCTGGATGAACTAGAGAACAACTAGGATAGAGGTAGCAGAGGCTCAAAGATGCCTCACAGTGAAGCACTGGGGGGGAAATATCTGAGTGGAAATGACAGAAGAATTGACAAAAAAAATCCTTGGGATTATAAATTTTGCCTTTTACAAGCCAACACTTCGACTCCATAGTTGTGGGTGGGGCAGCTAACTCGGCAAACAGATCTATCAACCTTGGCATTTATCCATGGCTAAATCACTACTCGAGCCAGGACCACCTACAGTGTCCTAGCATTGTCTGTGTTTGGGTTCTTCACCTGTGAAAGAAGCATGTTATTATAGTGTAGCAGTCAGGTTCCTCTAGAGGAACCTCTTCGGTATGGTTTTTGGCTAAAACCACATTAGAGGTTATCTTCTGAATGTCTCTGGGACCATATCTTTTGAGGAGAAATTGTTTTTGCTCTGGTTACATCAAGCTGCCAATCATATCATCATGGAATATGAACGGAGTCGAGACAGTAACATTAGAATGTCTCTTGCTGTTAGAACATGTGAATTTAGCACATCATTTAAGGAACTTGTTTTTTATATTCTCTCTGGGACTGGGCAGTACATTCCATAATACTGAACTGAGCCCCAAGAAAGAGGGGAAAGGTCCTGAGACAAAGTCAGAGCATCTTTCTTCAAAATGACTACAACAAACCAGTGTAGTTGTAGCCGTGTCAGTCCCAGGATATTAGAGAAACATGGTGAGTGAAGTAATATATTTTATTGGACCAACTTCTGTTGGTGAGAGAGACAAACTTTTGAGCCACACAGAGCTTTTCTAGAGATCTGAAAAGAGCTCTATGTGTCTCGAAAGCTGTCTCTCACACCAACAGAAGTTGGTCCAATAAAAGATATTACCTCACCCACCTTGTCTCTGTAACAAACAAGAGCAGATATGGAGAAAGAGCTCAGAATATAGAAGAGGGCTTTTTTCAGTCAATCATTTAGATATAGTAGGGGGTGGGTATTTTGTCCCATTAACTCAGACACCGCCTATAACTTCTTCTTCTGTAAAAGCTCAATCCACTTAAGCAATGAGAATTTTCTATTTTCTTAAATATGTCTTGGGAAGTTTGTATATTAGTATGTAAGTATGTGACATTAAAATTCACTTACTCTATGGTTACTGCTACTAGCTGTCTCTATATTTCCATAGATGCAAAAAACTGAATGAGTGAGTTCTCATTTTAAATCTTCTGCATATCATGTAATTAGCTGGTTGCTTTAGTTCTAGGGCAGCCTGGCAACTCTTGCTCTTTTGGGGGACTCTGTATGCAGAACATAATCATACTGGCTTTCACTGTCACCATATAACAAAAATCACATTTAAATTGTTGTCCACTTTCAGCCCTAGTTCACTGCTATTCAAGCATCTCCAGTCCCACTGAAAACTGCTTTTCAAATGATTTTTCCTTGTCCTTTTCTACCTGAAATACAGTAAAATAAATAACTTCTTTCTTCCCTAATTTTAAAAAGCAACACCCAAAACATGTAACTACCAACCACAAGAAGCCTAATTCTGCACCCAAATCCACTTGTGCAGTTACCAGGAGCTGTGCATGCATCTCGGAGAACAAAATTGGGATCAAAGACTTTACTTAAAATTAGCAACACAATTTGTTCTATCAAAATTGTTCACTCTGGGCTAGATTAAGCCCTGCAAAAGGAGTGGCATCTAGCTTCACTGCCGCAGGAGGAACCCTGGGAGGGAATGGTGAACTCACAGTCACAACTCCTTCCTTGCTCCTCCCTTTCTCTTGGGGGGGAAATAACTTAATGCAGGTCTTTACAGGGCGTATCTTACACCATCCATCAAGTCCTCTCAGTTCCAGTGCACTGGGGAGGGAGAAGCCAAGGCTCTGTCCATTCCATACCTTTGTGTGTCTCCAACTCACTCCCAAGGGGGAATAGCAGCCACATGAAGCCTGTTCTCCCTACTATGCCTGGATTTGTAATTCAGGAGAGTCCCTCACATCCATGCAAGGTACAAGAGAATGAGACTTTACTAAATTCCCTCACCCCCCCGAGTTTAATATTGGTAGTCTTTTTATATGAAAATATTGAACTACACCATTCCATCTCTTAAAGCAATAAATGTGCATCCCACTCCTCCACACAATGCAAGACTCAGCTCCCACATGGCAGAACAGCTGCAGAACATTTCTGGTCTTCAAAGTGTTTAACAGATATTGGCATCAGTGCTTCTCTTTAAAGATAAAATAATGTTTTGGCTGTAGGCAGGCAAAAACAACGTAGCTAACACTGAAAGTACTTCCAGAAACGCTGAACCCTTCTGATGTGGAAACGAAAATATGCTAACTAAGCTATTGATTTTCTTTTTTGGCACTAAAAAAGAAATGTCAGAATTAGGTCACAGGACAACTGTTGCTCAGATTAATTGCACTAATGTAGCCTGGTAACATTCCACGCAATTAGAGAACACAACCAGATATAACCTTTGTGTTATTATAGTGTGAAATGTCATGCAATCTACTAAATTATCTAGTTATTAAAGGTCAAAACATAAAAGGCAGAGGATTTGTCAAACAGTTTCTAATCTTTTTTAATTGTTATAGTATCTAAATTTCATGATTGCTACTTCAGGAGGTGACACATTGGCTGTCCCTAGCAGGGATAGGAAGGAGTCACTTCTTGAAAGTTAGGAACATAGGGATTGCCATATTGGATTAGCCAGCAGTTCTCAAACTGTGGGTCAGGACCCTGAAGTGGGTTGTGACTCTGTTTTAATGGGGTCATCGAGGCTGGAGTTATACTTACTGGGGCCCACGGCTGAAACCTGATCCCACCGCTGGGGCTGAAGCCCAAGCCCAAGGGCTTCAGCCCTGGATGGCAGAGCACAGGTTAGAGGCCCCCCACCCGGGGCTGAAGTCCTTGGGCTTTGGCTCCCGCCCACCCCCCGCCCTGTGCGGTGGGGCTCAGGCGGGGCTCGGGCAGGCTCAGGCTCCTGGGGTCCTGTAGTAATTTTTGTTGTCATAACGGGGTCTCAGTTCAGTGAAGTTTGAGAACCCCTGGATCAGACCCATGGTCTATATAGCCAGTATGATGCCTCAGAGAAGGGTGCAAAAACCCCACAGTAGTCAGTTATAGGATAATCTGCCCCCCATAAAGGTCTGGTCCTAATCCCTCAGAGTTAGAGACTGCCTTAAACCCTGAATTATTATCCCATCCAAAATTCTTTGTTTGTATTAATTCTTATAACTCTGGATATTCTTGTTCTCTATACATGTCCAACGCCTCTTGAATGTTACTAAATTCTTGGCCTCAATGATATCCGGTGGCAGTGAGTTCTACAGTCTAATTATGTACTGACTATTTCCCTTTATCAGTTTTGAAGTTGCTACCTCTCAATGCTAATTATTGTTATTACAGTAGCGCCCAGGACCCCATTGTGCTAGGTGCTGTACCAACGCAGAACAAAAATACAGTCCCTGTCCCAAAAAGCTTACAATCTTGCATATACGCTCAAGAAAGGAAGTTCTGTTTCTCCGTTTCCAAGAGATTTCTCAGGATAATAGTGGGTGATTGCATAAGAGCGTTCTTCTGTCCTGATGGCTAAGTGCCCTGAGCACTAGCTGAGTGATTTATACAGTGTCTGGCTAAGACTGGCGCTTTGAGGAAGGCTCACCACCAAAGGCTCATTCCAGAAAAAAAATAGCTAATGGGAACAGATTGGGGAATCAATCACAATAAATAATGGAGATTACTATTGACCCCACAGAATGAGAGTGTGTGCCTACCACTTATTACTCATGTTGGCAGTTTGGAGTTCGTTTTAGACTACAATACCCACCTGCAGAAGTGAAAAAACAGATTGACAGAGCCAGACGAGTACCCAGAAGTCACCTCCTACAAGACAGGCCCAACAAAGAAAATAACAGAACACCACTAGCTGTCACCTTCAGCCCCCAACTAAAACCTCTCCAGCACATCATCAAAGATCTACAACCTATCCTGAAAGATGATCCCTCACTCTCACAGATCTTGGGAGACAGACCTGTCCTCACTTACAGACAACCCCCCAACCTAAAGCAAATACTCACCAGCAACCACACATCACTGAACAAAAACACTGACCCAGGAACCTATTCTTGTAACAAAGCCCGAAGCCAACTCTGTCCACATATCTATTCAAGTAACATCATCATAGGACCTAATCACATCAGCCATACCATCAGGGGCTCGTTCACCTGCACATCTAACAATGTGATATATGCCATCATGTCCCAGCAATGCCCCTCTGCCATGTACATTGGCCAACCCGGACAGTCTCTACGCAAAAGAATTAATGGACACAAATTTGACATCAGGAATCATAATACTCAAAAACCAGTGGGAGAACACTTTAACCTGTCTGGCCATTCAATGACAGACCTGCGGGTGGCTATTTTACAACAGAAAAACTTCAAAAACAGACTCCAATGAGAGACTGCTGAGCTGAAATTGATATGCAAACTAGATACAATCATTTAGGATTGAATAAGGATGGGGAATGTCTGAGCCATTACAAACATTGAATCTATCTACCCTTGTAAGTATTCTCACACTTCTTATCAAACTGTCTGTACTGGGCTAGCTTGATTATCACTTCAAAAGTTTTTTTTTCTTCTCTTACTTAATTGGCCTCTCAGAGTTGGTAAGACAACTCCCACCTGTTCATGCTCTCTGTATGTGTGTATATAAATCTCCTCAATATATGTTCCACTCTATATGCATCCGAAGAAGTGGGCTGTGGCCCACGAAAGCTTATGCTCTAATAAATTTGTTAGTCTCTAAGGTGCCACAAGTACTCCTGTTCTTTTTTTAGATTCTCCACTGCTCATGAATGCTGAGCTAGCAGCGGTGCAGGAGCACCAGGAGCAGTTTTTTCCCCATCTGCACTTGTTGAAAAGGGAGCAACCTCTGCTTCTGAATGCAGATGTCACTGCAATTTATCCCCACCTTCTCCATGTTGGGATTAGATTGCTGCAATATGCTCTGTGTGGGACTACAATTTGAAACCATCCAGAAATTGAAGTGAAAGAATTTGTCCTGCGTGCCAACAAACTTTTTTTTCTTTCAGCTGTGGAACAGTCAAGTGCTTTTTGTTTTGGCACTGCTGGCATTGGCATTTGTCCTATAATGTCTTTTTACAGGTGGATTGGTGGTAGATAAAGATGTTATGGGATCTGTATGGCACAACTGTAGGTGCCCAACTTTTGAAAGTGCTTAGTGAATAATAGAGAAGCCCCATCAGGGCCATATTGTGACTGGACTGTGCAAACACAGTAAAAGACAGCTCCAACCCCAAAGAGCTTACACTCCAACTAAGACAAGATATAACTAGTGGGTGGAAAACCATCAAAAGGAACTGAGGCAGAAGAATAATATAATAATATATGGAGATATACCTATCTCATAGAACTGGAAGGACCCCCAAAGGTCATTGAGTCCAGCCCCCTGCCTTCACTAGCAGGACCAAGTACTGATTTTGCCCCAGATCCCTAAGTGGCTCCCTTAAGGATTGAATGGCCCCCTCAAGGATTGAAGAATGAAGGAAAAGGTACTAAGAACATGTATTTACATAGGCCAGATGTGTGCATGACTAGATGGTTTTAAGATGTTTATTTTTTATCTTGAGGTTCATAAAAAAATTAATCAAGTATGAGAAGTATCAGAAGTTTCTAACAGCAAACTACATAGATCCAAACTACCTGTGTGCTCTCAGTCTTCATAATATAAGACCTTTCAGTAAAAGGTAATGTAAATCTTCCTTAGTCTAGGATTTTAGTAAGGGAAATAAATGTTCATTTTCTAATCATAAAGATGTTTTTCCTTTTCATGCAACTAGTTCTTGAGGGTGTTGATTGTTTGTTTCGATACATTAAAAACTTTTAAAAGCCTGGTTCTTTTACACTCATTTCATGACTGTCCAACATTTGTGGTGTCAGCTCGGGAAGAGGGAAAAAGTAGGAGACAAATGGTTCCACTTCTATTTGTCAAGCTCAAGATGCTCATAACAGCACTACATCAAAAAGTGTAAGAATTCAATTATAAATTCATAAGCATCCCAGACTCTCACTACATGTCCTATAAGCACTTGTTGAAAAGCAGCCCATAAAGCACAATGAAAAACTCCACGTTCCTACAAAACCCCAATAAATAAGTTTATTTCTATAACCTAGAGTAACTCAGTTCACTGCTAATAAACACATTCTCACAGTAAACTCCTAGGACCTCTTTTATATCCTCATCCCTATCAGGGATGGACCCTGGGCCACCAACAGGTGCATCCCATATAATAGGGCAGCAAACAGCCTTTCTTTTCTTAGGGAAATGATCAGATAATTATCTGCAGGTGAAGTGCTTTTCTTTAGAGAAAATGTGTCTTCAGATAGAATGCTCTGTTGGAAAACTCCCAGAACTATTCATCAGAACTCAACCAAAGTGATTCTTTTAGATTAGTTTATAACAAAATGTTATGACCTACAGATTTATTTACAAATGTTGTTGTTTGTTCTCTGAAACAGTAATTCAGACTGTAACAGGAGTGTCTCTAAATCTAACCCTAGCAACTCCAGAGTACATACAGAATGCTTGAGGTAATCTGAAAAGATAAATATTAGCCCTAAATCTACTACACAAGTGTCAGCCTGGTGGTAGTGACTAACTTGTACTAAAACCTCTAAAATAAAGTTCTCCAATTCTGCATAAGAGGCTATGGCAGTATCCTTATTAATATAGAAAACCTATTTGTTAGAAGCTGTCATCTATGGAAATAAACTTGGGTTTTTATGCAATATTCATGTGCAGCTGTTAACTTTTTTTGCTGATGCTTTTGTAAAGGTTTGTGTATGCTGAACAGTGCTAGATATTAAGATTACCAGTCACAGAAACAAGAATTTGAGTAACCCAAATACACTTAAGTATATGTACAATGGCGGGAAAAACAATTCTGGAAAGTAAAGAGATTGCCCTTTAAAAATTCAAAGGGGTCATAGTAAACTGTGAGAACATGGGGGGGAGGGAATCCTTGATTAGGTTGTTTTACAATGCTGATTAATACTAATTTGAGATATGCTTCCACTTTTATATGGAAAGCAACAAATGGGTCAGATCTCTTTTGGAGAATGTGATGCAATCTTTTTAATATGAAATACTGTGGAATTCAGCTTTATTGCTCATTCTACTACTGGTAAACCCCAGATTTTATGAAGGTCTCCAAAACCCTTGTAATATAGTTTTGAACAAACTAATGTTGATGCTGCAAGACTTTAGAAGTGAGGGAATAAATTTCAGGTAACTTGAGTTTTGAATCAGCGTTTGGAAAAATTGGGATTTAGTTGTAATTACTTTCTAAAGGTAACCTTGTATTTGCCTCTTGCTTAAAATGGAGATAATGATACTGACCTCCTTTGTAAAGTGCTTTGAGACCTATTGTGAGGTCTGAGGCCTTTTTCTGCAGCCACATTAGGACAGCAGCAGCCATGAGCTAAAAAGCAGAAAGTCACATCCTCACATTCCATCTAAATTACATTATAACAATGAAATATCAGCCTGCGAAGAAGGCACTCCTGTTCTAATAGTACCCACCATCACCAGATTTAAAAAAACAGATATTAAGATGTTTAAAGAAAACTTTCTTTGACAGCATTCTGTCTGGCAAGGAATCACTTACCAACAGTTGTGATTGTGAAATCTATACTATTTTATTGTTTTGACTTTATGGTCCCTGCTTCTCTATTGTTTATCTGTATAGTCTCTGTCTGGTTCTTTGATTGTTTCTGTCTGTTGCATAACTAATTATGCAAGATTTAAATCAACTGAGGTGGCAGGGTATGACTGGTTAAAGAATTGTTTTGCAATATATTAGGACTGGTCAAAGAATTATTTGTAATACTTTAATAAAATGATTGGTCAAGATGTAGCTAAGTGTAACGCCGACAGACCCCGGTCATTGTCGGACGGGATCGAACCGGTGACCTCTGGAGCTTGGTGCATGAGCCTCTACAGCATGAGCTAAAAACCAACTGGCTCTTAGCTAAGGCTGTAGAGCAGACTCATTTTATTTCCCTCTCTAAGCAGTCTCAGTGCCACTAGGTGGGACAGAACACCACACCCAGAAGGTGTATGAGTTACATTCTTCCCCTAGCTGAGGAAGCACATCCCAAACTTCAGAGACTTCCCAGCTGAAATCCTGGACGAGCCCCCACTTGTAACGCCAACAGACCCCAGTCGTCGGTGGACGGGATCAAACCTGGGACCTCTAGAGCTTACTGTATGAGCCTGTACTGCATGAGCTAAAAGCCAACTGGCAGTTAGCTAAAGCTGTAGAACAGACTCATTTTATATCTCTCACTCTAAATGGTCTCGGTGCCACATAAGCAGGACTCAAGTTTCACTATATAAACTGGGGTCCAAAAAGGAGAAAGAAAGGAAAAGAAAAAAAGAAGAAGAAGAAGGAAAGACCTGGAAGAACTCACCTCCAAGACACAGCCCAAGGTCAGAGCTGCTAAAATCGTATGCACGACCGTGACATACAGCAACTAGAACCCAGAAGAGACTGACCTTGCATGGCCAACAGGGAAAGTCCTCCTGTGTAATCGGGATTGGTGAGCATAGCATTGTATGCTTAGCATGTGTATTCTGCTTGGTGATTGTTAATAAATAGAGGTTGAGGATATTACTGTGTAAGGCTCTTTAACCAGGACAAGGCCCTGCAAATCCATAGAAGATTACGCCCTGAGCCCTAGGAATTGGGTAAGGGTAGGTGCCTTTTGCCCCAACCCCTAGAACCTGGGTAAGATGGGGGTGGCCTAAATTAACTGGGTTATGCCTTGAGCCCACAAAAGAGTAGAGGTTGGATGCCCTAGAGCAGTGGTGAGACGCATGCGGCCCACGAGACAGTTTTACATTGACCGTCCACAGGCACAGCTGCCCGCAGCTCCCAGTGGCTGCAGTTCCCAGTGGCGAACCACAGCCATGCCTGCGGACGGTCTATGTAAACTGTCTTGCGGCCCACGAGCAGATTACCCTGGCGGGATGTAGGTTGCCCACCACTTCCCTAGAGTTATGGTTAGGAAATGCTATACAAGAGTTGGGTAATAGTATTGTATTATACTGATCAGCAACCCCTGTAAGGATCAGATTAGAAATAACTTATTTTTCTAAAGTTTGTGAAGTAGGAAAGATTTTTGGATTGCAATTTGTTTGCAGATTAGTAAAAATTACAGTCTGGAAATTATAACTAGATTGCCATGACGTGGCTTTAAAGTGCTGAGCAGAACTTCACCATCCTTATAAACTTGAGACTTTGCCTCTGTGCATGTGTCAGATTGCTAAAACAAAGCAATTAATTTTCCATTAGAAGATGGGTATACCTAGATATTTGATGACAACAGTTACTGTATGGTTAAACTTAATACCATATCTTTTTTATAGAGGAAAATCCTGACGTTCCTTTGATCCTGATGCAGTAGTGTGAGACATGAAAGTGTTTTACACAATGAAACAGATACTGGAATTAAAGCAAGTCTTTGCTGTGATTTCAATATTGTGGTTATCTACATATACATTAATCAGGTAATTGCTGTTATAAAGTCAACATACTACATTATCACAGTGGTATCTGAAACATAACTGTTTCCTCCAAGTTTAGCGAAATACATGTACACATTGACAAATGTAAAAAGCGACAGAGTCCTGTGGCACCTTACAGACGTATTGGAGCATAAGCTTTCGTGGGTGAATATCCACTTCGTCAGACGCATGTAGTGGAAATTTCCAGAGGCAAGTATAAATGTGCAGGCAAGAATCAGTCTAGAGATAATGAGGTTAGTTCAATCAGGGAAGATGAGGCCCTCTTCTAGCAGTTGAGGTGTGAACACCAAGGGAGGAGAAACTGCTTTTGTAGTTAGCTAGTCATTCACAGTCTTTGTTTAATCCTGAGCTGATGGTGTCAAATTTGCAAATGAACTGAAGTTCAGCAGTTTCTCTTTGAAGTCTGGTCCTGAAGTTTTTTTGCTGCAGGATGGCTACCTTTAAATCTGCTATTGTGTGTCCAGGGAGGTTGAAGTGTTCTCCTACAGGTTTTTGTATATTGCCATTCCTAATATCTGACTTATGTCCATTTATCCTTTTACGTAGGGATTGTCCAGTTTGGCCGATGTACATAGCAGAGGGGCATTGCTGGCGTATATTACATTGGTGGACGTACAGGTGAATGAACCGGCCACAACATCACCGGTTCATTCACCTGCACATCCACCAATGTAATATAGGCCATCATGTGCCAGTCATTAGCCTGTGCTATTCTTTTATATTTATATATACACATGCACACCCAATACCACACATTTATATAACTGAACTGTTTATTTTCTAACCTGACTTCACCTTTTTTACATGGGAAATGTTTTGGTAGCTCTCACGTTTAGTTTCTGTAAGACAAACATAATCAGCAGTGATACCAATTGAAATAAAGGCCCAGATGGCTTCCACTCCCTGCCTCCCATAAGATTCATGGACAGTCCTCCCATGTAAGTCATAGCAGAAATAGGAGTGAGGGAGCTAGTGGGCTAATAACATTGTCCCCCACTTCCTGGAATCCTATGGAAGGCTCCGCAGGGAAGAGGGGTGAAAGCTGGATGGGCCATGAAATCATCATCCCTTCATAGAGATTCCTCAGAAAAAGGAGCACAACCTAGGACGGCATTATCTTGTCCTGAGCCCTCCTCTGTGCAGGGGTATCCCAGATGAAGAGGTGCCTGGGGCAGCTGCACCCAGGGAAGGCTCTGACAGCATGGCTACAATAGAACCATACTGCCAGGGAGCAGCACATGCCCCTGCAGGCTTTGGTGCTCATGAGAATTATTTATGGATAATTGCACGAGGGCTTTTCATAGATTTCTCCTCCTTCGCCCCCTTCTTCAGGTTCTTTTCTAGGGGAGTGCTCTCTAGGCCAAACATTTTAACATACTGCAAGGAAAAGATTCTGTTTTTGCTTGTCATAGTCACTGAATAAGCTACAAGAGCTATATTCCCTGAAAATAACAAATGCCTCAAGGGGAAAAGTCATTAATAATATTTTATGTACCATTACATTAAACAAAATAAGCTTCCATTCAAATCCAGATCTACATCCAGACAAAACAACTTCTTGTTCTTCTTTATTAAAAAAAGAGAAAACAGCAAAAACCCAAGATTTCCCCCCATATTTTAAATGATTTTAATGTGGTATGATCAGGTCTAACACTGAATTCAAAGCTAGATCTATGTACGGTGAGCAGGATTTGGGCCCAAGTGTGCTCCTGTAGAGATCCCCATGCTTCCTTTTATTTAATAAACAAATAAACCAACCAACCAAACAAACAAAAACTTGGTTTCTGGGACTCATTAATAGGATCCAGGGTCTCCATCTACTGCATAGGTAATGGACCTAATTTTGTTCTCACACTGGTGTAAATCAACAGCCAGTGGAGTTGTTCAGAGAAGACTCAGATATGATATGATATTTACAATGAGAAGTAAGACTACTCCAAATTCATGTTAAAAAAATTACAGGGAAAGTAAATTTGGGGGAATTTTTGTGGCCTATGTTATACAGGAGGTCAGACTAGATTATCACAATGGTCCCTTCTGGCCTTGGTATCTATGAAATGATTGACTTACATGATATAAAACTTTAATAGCGGAGTTCACATTAATGCAACAAAAATATAGAGGACACCTACTGAATTTCTTTTGCATAGACACATATCTGGTTGCTATAGTAGACGTACTAAAAGTAATATAGTATGATAATTAACAGTGATATTTCCAGTTTTCATAAACAGTGACCAAGCCTTCCTTTCAGTTGTATACCTTTTTTCTGGGAGGAATTTGGGATTTTTGGTTTAGGCATTAGATGAGGACTCAAAATTGAGACTACTTTCCCAGCTATCATAGAAATCTCTCTGACTCCAAGTCATAGAATCAAAGGACTGGAAGGGATCTCAAGAGGTCATCTAGTCCAGTCCCTTGCACTCATGGCAGAACTAAATATTATATAGATCATCCCTGACAGGTGTTCATCTATCCTGCTCTTAAAAATCTCCAATGATGGAGATTCCACTGTCCTCAATCTCTAAATCAAGGATAATGCTTCTCTACATCACAAAGGTGTTGTGAGGATAAATTCATTAACATTTGTGAGATGCTCCAAAACTACAGTTTAAAAAAAAACAAAAACAAAAAACTAACAGAATGTTAGGAACCATTAGGAAAGGGATAGATATATACAACAGAAAATAATGTCATTACATAATTCCATGATATGTCAACACCTTAAATACTGTGTGCAGTTCTGGTTGCCTCATTTCAAAAAAAGATATATTAGAAGTCGAAAAGGTGCAGAGAAGGGGAACAAAAATAATAAGCGGTATGGAACAGCTTCCATATGAGGAGAGATTAAAAAGACTGGGACTGTTCAGTTTAAAAAAAGAGACATCGATATGCTAGAGGTCTATAAAATCATGAATGGTATGGGGAAAATGAATAAGGAAATATTAGCTACCCCTTTATATAAGGCAAGAAGTAGGGGTCACCTGATGAAATTAATAGGCAGCAGGTTTAAAACAAACAAAAAGAAGTACTTCTCCACACAATGCACGATCAACCTGTGGAACTCATTGCCAGGGGATGTTGGGAACGCCAAAAGTATAACTGTTCAAAAAAAATTAGATAAGTTCCTGGAGGATAGGTCCATAAGTGGTTATTAGCCAAGATGGCCAGGGATGCAATTCCAGGCTCCAATTGTCCCTAGACAGCCAGAAGCTGTGATAGAACGACAGGATGTATCACTTGAAATTGCCCTGTTCTGCTTATTCATTCAGAAGCATCTGGCATTGGCCACTGTCAGAGACAGGATACTGGGCTAGATGGACCATTGGTCTGACCTCGTATGGCTGTTCTTATGTTCTTACAATGATGGGAGCTGTAAGTACCTAGATATTTCTTTACTCATCTTCAGCAGCTGCTTTTCCTAAATGCAATTTTATATAACAAATTTTTTTTTAAAGAGTGCAAGAAGTTTCAAAAAGCACTGGCAAGGTTGAAAAGCTAATATGGTGGGATGCTGAGTTAACAGGTCTCTGTTTTAGAAGGTCAGGTCCTTTGTGGCACTTTACAATTCCAAATTCCTCCTTGCACTGCTTTCTCCATCAACATTACTGTGCTTTGACTATGTGCACACAAGTCAAGAGTAAGGGTCTAAACTACGGCTCTTTGAAGCGTGGGCTTTTCACAACAGTGTGTTAGTAAATTATTCTTGACTGCTAGTACAAAGAGCAGAAGCAGAGCAATACAATGCTAAATTAGGAGCAGAGCCCTAAAATGAGGGAGCACATGAGTCTAGGGGAGAAGATAAGCTTTTGGAGGCAGGACTAGGAGAGAAGGAGGAGGAGAAAAAGAGATGGTAGAAACAATATTACGTGCCAAACTATTGCTAAATGACACGGACAGCGCAAAAGGTGGGAAGGAGTTTGCTACATTAGCCTTTGACATTTTAAAGCACATCTAACCTTTAATCCAAAGTAAATTTTCTGTTTATCCAATCTTTCCCCACTATAACACTTAGTTATTTTGTGTACAATGAAAAGCAAATACTAAATGAGTTTGCAAGCAAATAACCCTCACTAGCAGAGTGTACAGCATACATGAAATATGCTTTATCTGTAAATCCTTCACCTACTACAATTCAAGAAGAAAAGTGGCCTTGTGATTAAGATACTTGACTACCATTTAGTAGGGCCCAGTTCAAATCCTGGATCTACTACATATTCTTTGTGAGAATGTGGGCAAGTCATTTAACCACTCTGAATCTCAGTTACGCTTTTGGAGGCAGGAACTGTCTCTCAAGCCTAGACAACACTAGAAAAGCTTTTCTAGTATAGCTATACTGGCAAACTGTCTAAGTGTAGACACAGCTTATACCAGAACAAGAGTGCTTTAGCCGGTATAGCTTATACCAGCTCCTCAAGTGAATAAGCTATACTGGCAAAAGCATTTTTTTTTTGCTTGTATAACTGTGTCTATACTATGGCTTTTGCCAATATAGAAATGTTATAAAATAAACAAATAAACCCTAAGTGACATTGCTATACTGGCAAAAGTTTCTAGCACTGACCTGGCCTTGTCTCTTATTGTGTTGTTTGTAAACTGCCTAGCACAATGGAGCTGTAGTGAGTAGACCTCAATATTGATGTAAAAATAGTTACTAAAATATTTATTAAAATTTTTGCTTGTTATAATCATAAGAAACTCTTTATCAGACTCCGAAAGACAAGAGTCGCCTCTCTAAGGACTGGTAAAAGGAAAGACACTGCCATCTTTAATAACCATTATGTTTAGAGACTCTCTAAGAGTCATTTAAATTAAGCAGGCTATTTAACAGCAAAAGCATTTTATACCGGAAATAGAAGTGCTGGACTCATTTGAAACAGAATTTCAACTCTATTCAATCCTGAAGGGATTTGGGGACAGTGAGTATGTATTTTAATCATACAGAAGGCTATTTATTCAAACTATTGAGGTGAGATTAAAATTAATTGATCTTGATGAATGGAGAGTTTCACGCGTAATTCTTGCACACTGAGATGAGAACAAATAATCCATTAAAGATTAAATACTCTTAACATCAACATGCATTAGGGCAACACACTTGCCCTAAAGGTAGAGGGTGAAGAAAGGAAATCTGGTATTTTATCACTGGTAATGGCTGATAGCAAAAAAGTCAAAACTCCTTAATGATGTTTACAATGATGTGGGAACTTATGGATCTACATTAAAGAAGTGAGATCTTCTTCCGGGTATATTTCATAAATAAGTCAATAGACAAAAATCTAGCTAATTAAAAATGCAGCTTATTGGACTGTATATTTGTTTTCCAGGAAGTAAGACAATTAAAACACTCATCTATTATGACAGTTCAGAAGAAAGACCATGATCCGTACACGTATATCTTTACTCACGTAAAGTGGTCCATGGAAGTCACTGAAACTACTTGTGAGTGTAATTCCACATGTTTGTGTTTAGATTGGGTCCAAAATCATATTAAAACCTATATACATACACGACACTTCATTAACATAAAATGTTATTCAGAAAGAAAAAACGGTGACAAACCTGAGTCACAATCCTGCAACCTCAAAATATGTTGAATTCCGGTCAATGCCAGAGGTTTGCAGGACCTGGCTCATAAAGACAGTCCCATAGCAAAAATATCTTTTGAAGATAAGTCCATTTTGTGTGTGCTTCATTTTTAGTCATTAATATGACGATGAAAATACAATATAAATCAATTTCTGCTGCGATCTTACTAATATAAAATTTAATCCTTTGCAGCTAATACATATTTTTTTTTAAAACTAGCAAAGAATTTCCTAACACAGAAATCTGAAAACTTCTTAACTTTTAAATATAGTTTCAATGCTCTTTATAGACTTCTTACATCTATACTGTGTGTCTTAGTATAAAATATGTGTTTCACACCAGTGCTTTCTCTAAAGAACTCACTTTCAGAGAGAGGCTTCAAGACTCAAGGGATTTTCAAGCGTGCTCAGCATGGGCCCAACTCTACCACTATTGCAGTAAATGGCAAAACTCTCATAAACTTCCATAGGAGTTGGGCCAAAGTGAGCACTTCTGAAAATCACACCATAGAACTATACCTAAAAGTAACAACTACTCCCCAACTGTAACTGGGATTTCTTGTCATGAAAACCTGTGAGAACACCATCTGGAACTGCATACCACAGGTCAAGATACCATGTTGCAATACGAGCCCCATATATTTAATGCAGAATGCATTAAAATAGTTCAAGGGAACACTACCAAATATCTGAAGTACTGTACATTATTTTAAAATAAAATTGTATTGTCTTTACAAAGACCCACTAACTCTTAACTCTTAATCCCAGATAATACTGGTCTACAATTTTTGAGAAGTCGTCTGCTTCAGAGATAAAATGTGCTATTTATTATGTATTTTGATGTGCTGAATTCAAATATGACAATTAAAACAACTGATTGGCTACTGTTTCTAAGATATTTAAGTTTTTACATTTTATGTCTATGTATATTGTGTAGATAGTAGAGTTTTAATCATAAATTGTAAACCTAAGTCTTTTCATGTGTTTACGGTTGCTTTACATGATAATATTTCACCTGTCCTGTTTATGGAACACTTTAAAAATCAGCAAAAGGGTTATATAAATAAAATTTATTATGAAACAAAAGGCAAAAAACTATTATGTATATAGTTTAGTCCTATTCAGGGTCTACTCGGCGCTTCTTGGCTTGTCTCTTGTATTCATTAAATGGAGCATCTCTTGTCACTGTCCAGCAACAGTCTGCAAGCATTGATGGGCTCCATTTGCCCTGATAGCGTTTCTCTATTGTTGCAATGTCCTGGTGAAATCGCTCGCCGTGCTCGTCGCTCACTGCTCTGCAGTTCGGTGGAAAAAAATCTAGATGAGAGTGCAAAAAATGTATCTTTAGTGACATGTTGCAACCAAGGCTTTTGTATGCCTTGAGGAGGTTTTCCACCAACGACCTGTAGTTGTCTGCCTTGTTGTTTCCGAGAAAATTTATTGCCACTAACTGGAAGGCTTTCCATGCCGTCTTTTCCTTGCCACACAGTGCATGGTCAAATGCATCATCTCGAAGAAGTTCACGAATCTGAGGACCAACAAAGACACCTTCCTTTATCTTAGCTTCACTTAACCTTGGAAATTTTCCACGGAGGTACTTGAAAGCTGCTTGTGTTTTGTCAATGGCCTTGACAAAGTTCTTCATCAGACCCAGCTTGATGTGTAAGGGTGTAACAAAATCCTCCTTGATTCAACTAGTGGTGGATGCTGAACACTTTTCCTCCCAAGCTCCAATGACTGTCGGAGTGGCCAATCTTTCTTGATGTAGTGGGAATCTCTTGTACGACTATCCCATTCGCAGAGAAAACAGCAGTACTTTGTGTATCCACTCTGCAGACCAAGCAAGAGAGCAACAACCTTCAAATCACCACAAAGCTGCCACTGATGTTGGTCATAGTTTATGCACCTCAAAAGTTGTTTCATGTTGTCATAGGTTTCCTTCATATGGACTACATGACCAACTGGAATCGATGGCAAAACATTGCCATTATGCAGTAAAACAGCTTTAAGACTCGTCTTCGATGAATCAATGAACAGTCTCCACTCATCTGGATCGTGAACAATGTTGAGGGCTGCCATCACACCATCGATGTTGTTGCAGGCTACAAGATCACCTTCCATGAAGAAGAATGGGACAAGATCCTTTTGACGGTCACGGAACATGGAAACCCTAACATCACCTGCCAGGAGATTCCACTGCTGTAGTCTGGAGCCCAACAGCTCTGCCTTACTCTTGGGTACTTCCAAATCCCTGACAAGGTCATTCAGTTCACCTTGTGTTATGAGGTGTGGTTCGGAGGAGGAGGATGGGAGAAAAATGTGGGTCCTGTGACATTGATGGTTCATCCTCTTCCTCGTCTGACTCAAGTGAGAATGATTCTGGTGCATCCCAGGAACCGGCAGTCCTTCTCCGTGGGGTACTGGGCATGTAGCTGATGGAATGTTTGGATAATGCACAGTCCACTTTTTCTTCTTTGACACACCTTTCCCAATTGGAGGCACCATGCAGAAGTAACAATTGCTGGTATGATCTGTTGGCTCTCTCCAAATCATTAGCACTGCAAAAGGCATAGATTTCCTTTTCCTGTTCAAGCACTGGTGAAGATTTGTTGCACAAGTGTTGCAGCATATGTGTGGGGCCCACCTCTCGTCCTGCTCTCCAATTTTGCAGCCAAAATAAAGGTGATAGGCTTTCTTAACCATAGTGGTTATACTGCGCTTTTGTGATGCAAAAGTCACTTCACCACAAACATTGCAGAAGTTATCTGCACTTTTCACACAAGTACGAGGCATCTCTGCTCACTTTGGCTAAACAGAAATATGTCCCTTTGCAAAACCAAACACTGACAAATAAGACAGCACGACACTGTATGATTTCTAGAGCTGATATAGGGCAATTTGTTCAGCAGAGTGATGTAAGCTTTGTTATGATTGCATCATCCATGACTTCTAGGAATAACATGATGCAATTCATATCATGTATGACGCAATCCCAGCTTCAGATTGCATCATTCATTGTTTTGCCTAAAAAGCAAGTACTGTCCAAACCCAGTCATAGATTTATTCATGGATCCAGTCAAAGATGTATTTTAGTCATTTCTGGTTTAAATTGAGATCCCTTACCTTTATAACTCACTTATCCTCCGCCATTCCCAAGTCAAGGATCGTATATACTGACCCAATAGCATATCTTGAAAACTAGAGCCAATCAACAATTTTAAGCATTATTTTCGTTCTCAGTGACCCAGAATTAGTTAAGTTTGACTACATTTATTTCAGAAGCATTTTGGCTGTAGAGCAGTGTAATTAAGACATCTATATTACACTTATGGGGCTTCTGAAATGATGAGCACCCTCAACTTCCAAGGAGAATTCCACTGCAATTCACTCACGGGCTATGGGGATCCAGAAAGTTGTGGCTCTGCTACAATGCATACTTCTACAGCTACTTAATGTATCACTCTCTAAATGGCTATTTCAAACTGCCAAATTACATCCACTGTTAGAATATAGGTAGTAAGAAAAACTACAGTCGTTGATGCTGTTATTTATTATAAGGAGACGTAAAAGATTTGAGATTTTACTTACACTGTTACTTAGGCTGACCAGACAGCAAATGTGAAAAATCGGGACAGGGTAGGGGGTAATAGGAGCCTATATAAGAAAAAGACCCAAAAAGCGGGACTGTCCCTATAAAATCAGGACATCTGGGTCACCCTACTTATTTTTAATGATTGCATAAGAGCCCGGACAATAAAGTTCTTTGTCTAGAAGAGTTGCAGGTGCTCAGGCATGAGAGGTCTCAAATTTAACGTCTACTTCTGAACATTTTGATCACTACTTTACAAGTGAACTAAAAAGGGAGGGGGAAGTCTTGCTTGTGTCTTTTATTTATCTTCTGTAATTTAGGATGACCCTTTACAGTTTTTAAAAGGAGAGGGAAGTCTTTTTTCTAATTTTTTTTTATTACAGAGATGGGACATATCAGGTTTTCCAGGAGGGGCCTCCTGAGGACTGCAGACCTCAGTGGAATAGAGACATCACAATAGACTAAAACCTGAGCCGGACGTTTCTTTGCCCTCGGTTGAAAGGGAAGAGATGTTGACTCTTTCACAAAAAGCTTTTATCCTGTTTGTCAGGAGCTTAAGTTAAACCATTCTTAACAAAAAGTAGTAAAAAAAAAAAAAAAAATGGACTGAACACCAACTCCCCTTCTACTGAGGGACAGGGCAGCTGCAGCTCATATTTTCAGCTTTGCTCCTGCAAGCCCTTAGATATGTGCCTAATTCCTCACTCTTGGCACTACTCTCATGAATAAAGTTATGTGACTATGTAAAGGGTCTCTCTTGTGGTATCACTGTCCCACTAGCTCTCCAGACAGTCCTCCAACCAACAAAACAAAACCAAAACCAGAAATCAATGCCTAATATTTCAGGTGACCAAAAAAAAATAAAAAAATAAAAAAAACGAGCGGGAAAAAAAAATCTTTAAACAAAAAAGCTTTTAAGGTTTTTGTTATACACCATAAAGAAATAGAACAAACAATGTCGTCTGGTATACAACTTTAATGTGCTGATAAATCTTCAATCCACTATAAGCAAATAATAAACAAAGAAAAGGTCTAAAAGTTCAGCACTTATTTTAAGGCCTGACATTTCTGAAATCCCAATTCAGACCCCTGATCCTGCATTTCTCCTTCCAAAGAACGGAGGATTGGGCCACTAATTACGAACAAGACCACAAATCCCTTCCTGGTGGGCTAGCTCTGGCTTAAAACGGATACGAAGTGAGGGGAGTGCCTGTCAAATGAGTCTGACTTCGATTGCAGGTCTGCAGACAAACACCCAGGCCCGTAGGCAGTACAGCGCGCCCAGGGAATTGAGCCCCCGCGATCACTGTAGCTGGAAGCAGCGGAAAGCGCTCGCTCCGGCAGGGAGTTGTGGCCAGAAGTGCCTGGCGCTCGGGGCCTTTTCCCTTCTGCTACAGTGCAGCGACCGCCGGAGCCCAAACCCGCCACGCATGTGTCGGCTCCAGCTGTCGGGCTGCGAGTGGCACCAGCCCCGCGCGGCGGCCGGAGCCAGAGGGTCCCGCACGCCGGGCGGAGTAGAGCGCTGGCCAGGCCGGGCAGGTGTTCGCAGCCGCGGCGGCCGCGCAGGGGGTGGCAGGCCCCGCCGAGCCCACTGCGGAGCAGCCGGGGGGCCTCGCGCGCCCGGAGGGGGCAGCGTTTCTCCGGCGCCTGGCAGAAGCCCAGCCCAACCTGACGAGAAGTTTCCGGGAGGCCCGGCCCGGGGTCTCTCCAGCCCTACCTGCGAGAGCCCGTAGGCTGAGGGCGAGCAGCAGGAACAGGGCGCGGGGGAGGCCGCCGCCGGGACTCCTCCACCCCGGGGCCATGCCGCCTGCGCTCCCAGCTTCACCGCTCCGCGGGCCGCCCGCTCCAGGTCCGGCGAAGGAGGCGGCAGCGGCCCCGGGGCGCACGGCCGGCCGCAGCGCAGCCCCGCCCGAGCAGCAGCTGTCGCGCTGGCTCCGGTCGAGTTACACTTGGGGGGGCGCAGGCTGCTCCCGGGGCGGGGCTCCGGGGTGCCTGGCCCTGGGGAGAAGAGGCTACAAGGCAGCTCCCAGCCCCCATTCCCTACTACCTGCGCCCCTTGCTGGCCCCCCTAGCCGCTGCACTAGCCCCTCTTCCCCCATTCTCACCCACATGCTTGGTGGGCTGGTGCCTGGAGCCGGCCTTGGGTCTAACTGATTGCCATATTTGGGTCTGGGAAGGAATTTTCCCCCAGATCAGATTGGCAGAGACCCTGGGGATTGTAGCCCTTCCTTTGGGGCCTGGGTAACTTGCAGTTTAAATGTGTGAATGGTAGATTCTCTGTAACTTGTTAAACCATGATTTGAGGACTTCAGTAACTCAACCAGAAATTAGGGGTGTATTATAGTGTGACTCGAGGTGCCTGGAGTAGCCCTCACTGAAAATGCCAAGATCATGCAATGCAAAAGGGAGAGCAAATTCTCCCAAAGACTGGTGGTTAACACTGAAGTTAAACTCACCAACCAATCACAAACTGTGCTTCTGATCTCCCACACTGGTTATCAAGAAGAAAAGAAAGAAATCACACAGCCCCGTTTATTGCATTCCAGCTCTCCGGCTCCCAATCAGCACTTAGGTCCTGTACTGTGAGAAGTTATTCTAAAAAACTGCTTAGTAGACACAAAATGTTCTTCTGACCCCAAAGGGTCAGCCACGTTACCAGGTCAATATTAGTTTGAATCTTGCCCAAAATATCATGCTGCCAGCAAATCCTTTAGTATCTAAAACTAAAGGTATATTTTGAAAGAAAGAAAGAAAGAAAAGAACAAGAAGAGAGTTGTTAAATCGTAAAGCACTTCAATACAGAGACTTTAAAGTCCATATATCAGGTTCTTAGCAGTATTGGGGAGTTTGCTGGTTTGAAAGTCCCTCTGGAACACATCCACAGCTTGGATGGGTCATTCAGTCCTTTGTTCAGAGCTTCAGTTTGTAGAAAAGTTACTCCATAGGTAAGAAGCAGGAGCGAAGACAAAATGGAGATGATGCAGCTGCCTTTTATATTCTTTTCTTTCCATCTGGTTGGTACTTCCTTTGTCCCAAACACAAACTTCACAGTACATGGAATGGAAAACTCTTAGAGTTCTGTCCATAAGCATGCCCCTATATGTCTTGCTGACTCATTAAGGTGTTGTCCCTGGCTTTTCAATGGGTTCATTCTACAGCTGATGACCCTTTATGGGCCATCAAACAGGCTAGGGTGGCAGTGCTGATGTCAATCTGTCTGGAGGTGTCACCCAGAATCACAGCACAAGTTTGGAAATACAGATATACCCCATAATACAAAGGTGATACAAACAAGATTATCATACTTGGCAAATTATAACATTTGTATAGATACCTTACATGGCCTAGCTGGTCAGAACAGAGGAAAGATACGTGCTCCTCACCTAACTCACCTGTGGGACCTGATTGAGTATCAAATCAAACCCCATTCAAAATCATGATTGTGACCATGACCATATAACTTTAAACCCAGTGGTTAGAGCACTCATGTTGGAGACCATCTGCCTGGGGGTGAAAAAGGATTAGAACAGGGGTTTCCCACACTTCTCAGCTAAGTGTGCTAACCACTAATGTATGTGACATTCTGATGTGGGGCTTCCTTAATCTCTCCAGTTGAAGCTTTTCCACTGTGTACATATAATTAAAGACTCATGGGAGCAGGGGGACTGGACCCTGGGTCCTCTCAGATGGGTGCCCTAACTACCAGGCTACAGAATCATTCTCACTATTGCAGTCACTCGTTCTGGCCCAATGACTGTTTCAACAGTTAGCCAAAGTGGTGAGAGCACTTGCCGGAGATACTGGGGGAACACCTGTTCAAATCCCTTCTCCTCCTCAGGCAAAGAGGGGTTTGAACGTGGAGTTCCTACATCCTGGGTGAGTGCTCTAACCACTGAGATGTTATGAGGTGGGTAGCACCACCACCATTTTGTGTTGAGTAAGGCAGGTGCCTAACTCATTCTCACAAGAAACAACTTAGGTGCCTAAGTGACCTGACTCCAGGAGAGGGGTCCCCAGCTGTGGATCAGAAGCAGAGATAGGTACAAAAAAGTATTGAGCAATTTCCTCTCCTGCATGTTGCTCTACCAAAATCCTAGACCTGCTCAGAATTCCTGACTAATGCTCCTGTACCTATGGTACCATCTGCAGGAAAAACTCAACAACACCTTCAGAAATTATTGTGATTAACTGGTCATTTTATGTATAAATCCATAGCTGCGTCTTTCAGGCAGATTACATAATTATTCGTATCCCAGCAGCTCCCATAATGTGCTAGGCACATTCAGGAAAACAGCAGTTGAAATCCTGGTCCTATTGAAGTCAACGATAAAACTTCCATTGACTTCAGTGGGGCCAGGATCTCACCCATGGTCTCTGCCCTAGAAAAGATGGTAATCTAAGGGTATGTCTACACTTATCATGGATCGATGCTGCAGCGATTGATCCACTGGGGGTCGATTTAGCGGGTCTAGTGAAGACCCGCTAAATTGACCGCAAATCGCTTTCCCATTGACTCTGGTACTCCACAGGAACTGGAAGTGAAAGGTAAGTCAACAGGAGAACCCAGCGCAGTGTAGACACCGCAATATGTCGACCTAAGCTACATCAACTCCATCTACATTATTCACGTAGCTGGAGTTGCGTACCTTAGGTCAATTTAACCCCATAGTGGAAACCTTCCCTAAGAAAGAGCTCACAATCTAAATCTCTGATTTTGCAGGCTGCTCTGTGTGGGCAGACCCTTAGACCCATACAGAGCACAATTGAAGTCAATGGGACTTCTCACAAATAATGTTAAAAGAACTTGCATGGGACTACTCAATGTGCACGTGTATCTAAGTTCTGGTCCTAAGAAAATTCCATGGATTAAATGGAGTATCCCATTAAGTTAAAATGTCCACAATAACCAGCACAAACCGCTCCCCTTCTTGTCACTCCCTCCCTGACCAAATATACATAAGCCAGTAAACCTGTGATCATCTGAGTTTACATGGGTCTTAGAAGGTCAGGAAACTTGGGATCATGTTAACCACTCTGAAAACCCCCCACCCTAGGAGAGCACTTCTCTTGCTTTAATATGACCAATTTTAATCCTTTTTTGAATGTGGAATGATTCGGCCCAAGTAACTAGGAAACATATTTCCAGGCAGGAGGAGGGATTTTAAAAAGAAAGTTATAAGTAAAAAATCACATCTCGGCATTTTGCCAGGGTCTGCTAAGGTTTTCAGTAAACACTTCTGCCTTTGTGATGTTACTCCACATTGCAGATAGTCTTAGATTTGGGAGATCACCATTTAGGTATACCAAATCTTGCCAAGGTCCTTTAGCAAAGACTACGGAAATGGAGAAGTGATGTTTCTAACATTAAAAAAAAAGGTAGAAAAATATTTTTGAAAAAAGAAAACAGTAGCAACAAGTTGTCTATATCAGTAGTTTTCAACCAGGGGTATGTGTACCCTTGGGGTGTACTCAGAGGTCTTCCAGGGGATACATCAACTCATCTAGATATTTGCCTAGTTTTACAACAGGCTACATAAAAAGCACTAGTGAAGTCAGTACAAACTAAAATTTCATAGACAATGATTTGTTTATACTGCTCTGTATACTATACATTGAAATGTAAGTACAATATTTATATTCCATAGATTTATTTTATAATTTTATGGTAAAAATGAGAAAGTAAGCAATTTTTCAGTAATAGTGTGCTGTGAAACTTTTGTATTTTTATGTTTGATTTTGTAAGTTTTTAAGTGAGGTGAAATTTGGGGGTACACAAGACAAATCAGACTCTTGAAAGGGGTACAATAGTCTGGAAAGGTTGAGAGCTACTGGTCTATATCATAAAGAAACAGTAAAGGGAAACAACTGTTTTTCTTTTACTTTGCAATTATACTGTGGCCAATACTATTTAATAGTTTATAGCTGCAATTCTACACATGTATGAAAAGTCAAAAACAGTCTAAAATATGTCAATGATTTCTATATCAAATCTGTCTAATGTACTTATATGGCCCCATCTGAGCAATGCACAATGTTTAATATATTTATCCTCACAATACCCCTGTGAGGTAGGGAAGTAATTATACCCATTTTACAGATGGAGAACTGAGACAGAGAATAAGTGTAACATTTTCAAAAATGCTTATGTGATTTAGAAACCTAAATTCCATTTTCAAAAGCAAACTTTTCAAATGCACCTAAGTGATTTGCCCAAGATCACAGAGGATGTTTGGGATGGAACAGGAATCGAACACAGCTATATAGGCTAGTACTTTAGCCATGGGAACATCCTTTCTTTGAGCCCATGCTTTACAAATGTTTTCTGACTGCCAGCCCTGCCATGTCAGCCTGGGATCTGATAGTCAAGTTTGGTATTTTTCTAGTTGGATATCTTCACCGGTAAAAAAAGGTTCTGCAGGTTATACCATGCCATCAATTAAGCTGTGCCACTTCATTGCCTTCATATCATGCTCTCAGTGATACCTGTGCCAATCCTAGGCCAATTAATAAGTAATTTGTGGTCATTACCACACTGGGCTGAATTCACACAGGCTATCCAGGCTGGATTCACCTTGAGCAATCTAGTGTCACTTCAAAAATCCCTTAGGCTCTGATACTGTAACTGCAACCATGTGAGCTGACTCCTGTGGCCCATGTGGACTACCTCTGAATTCAGAGAGGCTCTGAAGGAGTGCAGGGGTCCACTTAGCTGAATGTTGTTAGAAGGCTCTGGGTTGAAACAGGGAATTACAGATCAAGAAGCCTTATTTCTGCCACGGAGCAAATTATGAGAAAATAAAGAGAAGTGTAGGAAATGATCAAGTTTCATCATGGCAAAAGTTTAACAGCAGGGTGCCTCAAGGTTCTGTATTGGGTCCAGTGTGCCTAATGTATATATTAATGGTCTGGAAAAGAGGATGAGCAATGAGGTGGCAACATTTGCAAATGGAACCACATTATTTAAGTTCCTCAGTGCCAGAGAAGGCTGTGAGGTGCTTCAGCAGGCCTTGACCAAGCTAGGTGAAAGGACTACATGATGGCAGACGTTGGTCAATGCTGATAAATGCAAAGCAATGTACTTTAGAGAGGAACATTTTAATTATTCTCACACTACCCCGGATTCTGAATCAACTCTATCAGTTGAGGAAAGGGATCTGGGTGTCATTGTGGACAGCTCAATGAGGAACTCTGCTCAATGTGCTGTTGTAGTCAAAAAAGCAAACAAGATTGCAAAACAGTGTTGTTATAAAGATGACAGAGATCAATTGTTTTCCATGTCCACCTCGGGGCGGACAAGAATTAATTGGCTTAGTTTGCAGCAAGGGAGGTTTAGGTTAGATATTTGGGGGGGGGGGAGGAAAGGTACTTGTTACATACAATAATGAGCAACAGCTGCATTTTGTTTATACATAGGTCATATGCATTGAAATCCCTTTCAAATCCCTGTCAGTTCTTGCACTACTTCCACATTACTAAGGAGAGTTAAGTACTGGAATAGGTTACCTAGGGACATTGTGGAATCTCCACCATTAGAGGTTTCCAAGAACAGGTTAGACAAACACCTGCCTCAGTGTTCAGGGATGGACTAGAGGACCTCTTGAGTTCCATTTCAGCCTTACATTTCTATGATTCTATAAGATTTTAGGATGCATAAGGAATGGGTTAGAGAATAATACAGAAAATATTATAATGCCATTATATAAACCAATGGTGCAGCCTCATCTGGAATACTGTGTGCAGTACTAGTCACTCCATCTCAAAAAGGATATTGCAGAATTAAAGAGGGTTCAGAGAAGAGTGATGAGAATGATTGGGGGCATGAAAAAAAAAGAGAGATTGAAAAGATCAGGACTGTTTATCTTAGAAAGGAAACAAATAAGAAGAGGAATGATAACAATATATAAAATAATAAGTGGTACAGAGAAAGTATATCAGGTAATTCAGTTTTCCCTGTCTCATAACTCAAGAACAAGGGGACATTCAGTGCAATTAAAAGGTGGCAAATTCAAAGTTGATACAGGGAAACACTTTTTCACACAATGCAAAATGTGGAATTTATAGTTTCAGGTTGTTGTTGGATCCAATAATTTAGCAAGATTTAAAAAAGGTTTGGACATTGGACTATAAGGTGAGTGCACAACTGGTTGAAAGACACTACTCAAAAAGTAGTGGTTATTTATGGTGTGCTGTCAAACTGGAAGGATTATCCAGTGGGGACCCACAGGGGTTAGTCCTGTGTTCTGGCACTATTCAATATTTTCATTGTCTTTGATAACAGAGCGGAGAATATGCTTATAAAATTTGTGGATGACACCAACCTGGGCAGGGTTGCAAGTACTTTGAACAACAGGATTAGAATTCAAAATAACCTTGAAAAATTGGAAAATTGGTATGAAATCAACAAGATGAAATTCAATAAACACAAGACAAAGTATTTCACTTAGGAAGGAAAGATCAAATGCACAACTATAAAATGGGGAATACCTGGCTAGGTAGTGTACTGCTGGAAAGGTTCTGGGAGTTATAGTGGATCACAAATTGAATATGAGTCAACAGTGTGATGTAGTTGAAAAAAAAGGCTAATTTTATTGATGGGTGTATTAATAGGAGTGCCATATGTTATTGTCCCACTCTACTTGGCACTGGGGAGGCCTCAGTTGGAGTACTGTGTCCAGCTCTGGCCACCACACTTTAGGAAAGGTGTGGACAAATTGGAGAGAGAGTCTAGAGGAGAGCAAGAAAAATTATAAAAGGTTTAGAAAACCTGAGCTATGAGGAATGGTTAAAATAACATGGGCATCTTTAGTCTTGAGAAAAGAAGACTGAGGAGGGACTTAATACATTAAGGGCTGTTATAGAGAGAACTGTTATCAGTTGTTCTCCATGTCTACTAGAGGTAGGCCAATAAGTAATGGGCTTAATCTGCAACAAGGGAGATTTACATTAGATATTAGGAAAAACTTTCTGACTATAAAGGCACTTAAGCTCTGGAATAGATTTCCATGGAAGGTTGTGGAATCCCTGTCATTGGAGGTTTTAAAGAAGTGCTTGAACAAACACCGGTCAGGGATGGTTTTAGGTTTATTTGGTCCTTATCCAAAGTTAGTGCCGTTAATACTAATACTACTAATAAAAAAGTTAAGGCAGGGATATAAAACCTCATATTTTGGGGTTTGAACTAATCTAACTTTTAGGGGTTGGGATAGGAGGAGACCTAATGTGAGGGGCAAATTATCCCACACCTGACTTCTGTGAGGTTTTACACCTTACTCTGAAGTATATGGTGACTGGTATGTGACTGATAACTATGATATCTGATAACATGGGTATATCTTATCTGCAATCAGGAAGTGTGACATACCCAAGCTAGCTTTCATCTAGTAGATCAAAACAAGCTCAAGTAACAATAGGAGGAAGCTGCAGCAGCATGGGCAGTGGTAACTGGAGCACATTCCTAGGGTCCTGGCTGTGCTGGACTAGCCATGCAGCCACCTGTACTGCTGCTGCTTCACTGCTATTGTTACTCAAGCTGGTTTTGATTTAGCTAGATCAGGTATGTGTACATTTGCTTCAATCATACCCCTCCTTGCAGTGTAGACATAACCCATGGGTCTGATATTTGGAGCAGTTCTGAGGGCAGTGTGTACTAAACAGGGATTTATCAAGTATTGCTATGGATCAGCTTAGTAATGGCCATGTGTTCTTGCATTTTACAAAAGGAAGTTTATTTTATTTCATCCAAAAATATTTCTTAAGGAAGTCTAACCAAAGAGTCACCAAGAAGAACCAAAAAGACAACATTCTAGATAAATACTAAATTAAAATATGGCAATAATATACAGCATGAAATTCTGTCTGAAGTTCAAACAATTCCTTTCCATTTTAATAATTACATTTGATTTCATTTTTAAATCAATGTTTAGATTCACTCTGTGTCCTGTAAAAGAAAACTACCAGTAAAACATATTAGACAAATCGATACAATAATTTTTTTTGGCATGACTGTATAGGGACTGCAGCAGTATTTATAGATACATATAAAGTCGTAATTTATTAAACTCTCTTTAATCCAAAAAGGCCCTTTTGTCTCTTAGCCTTATTTAGTAGGCTATTGTGCAGGACACAGCATAGCCCTCTGATTTTTTTAAAGTTGTGGGTGTTCCCTGAGACTTTTGTAAACTCTAGCTTGACCTGTATTCAGTTAAGGAGAACATAACAAAAAAGGGCATTTTAAACTTAGTGCCTGTGTTTTCTCTAGGGTGGGAAACATCAGTCTGACACTAAAATAAAGGTTTAAATTGGTCTTGATTGGTGGGAAAGAGGTGTATAAAAACTAGGGGAAATAACAGTAACCAATGGAATAGTCATAAACAGCTGAAAATAAGAAAAATTGTATCCACATGCTTTATCACATTATTATTGCTATTACTAGTAAACTATATGCTAGATACTCTACATACACATAACAAAAAGATAATGAAGTTAACATCCTATATACATGATGATAGGTGGATAAAACAGACAGGATGCACAAGGTAACAGTGAGATGATTATGGTTGGCACAGGCTCCAAGCCAGATCCAGAGGACGTTCCATACTTGTGATTGCTCATTCCTCGTGTCCATTGTTTCAAAGCTCTAAACAAGATTCAAATGTTAAACAGAACCCATTGGAACAAGTTGGCCACAGGGCCCAATATAGTCTTTTCAAAGGTACAAACATATGCTACTGTTACCTGCAAAATCTAAGGCACCCGCCTACACCCTGCTGAGGGCTCAAGGAGTGATCTGGTCAATTTAGGGTACCCCCACCCTTTCCCTTCCGAGGGCTCAGGGTGTAAGACACCTATCCTTACCCACACGACTCAGGAAGAAACCTAGTCAATTTAAGTACCTGCCCTTTCCCTCGGGGCTCAGGGCTCTACAGGTCTGTGGAAACTTTTCCCAGTGAAAGAGCCTTAAACAGTTGTGCTCTAAACATCTATTTATTAGCAACACACACAGAATACATATACCAAGCAAATCTCTTATGCTCACCACTCCCAATATAGACAAATTTCAACCAATGGCCAGTCAGGATCTTCTCATCTGGGGATTCCTGGTGATGCCTCTGCACATCACGGTTAGGCAGAGTGGTCAAGAACATTGTTTTTCATTTACATTATATAGGTAAAACTAGCTCCCTCCTTCAAATTTATTAAACCTATCACATTATACCACTCCTAAATAACAAAAAATTAACCAATTACTCATTGGCACTTATGTGTCCTCCTTCCTGCCCAAGTTTTTACATTTTATTTTTCATGCCTAAATTGTAATTTAGTTGTGACCTTCTTTGTTTATGCAGCTGGTCAGCATTAGAACACTGGTCAGAGCTTATCTTACCATTTATTGAGTCTCTTTTTGTATCCTCCTGAATTTCCCAGCCTCTTTACAACCTTGGTGGATATAACTCTCGTTTGGGATGTTCCTGAGATGGTTGCTTTATGAGCAGCAGAACATTTTTTTTTTTAATTTTAGTGGTGAACTCCCTGAGTTTCACCCAAGGCAGGTTTAATATGGGGGTGCGGGGTTCATCAGGTCTCAGGCCTACACTGCAAAGTTGCATACGACAATTGTGCTAAGAGTAGATTTGAAGTCATACAACATTAACTGATATTATCATCTGGCAAAGTGTATTTTAACATGTCCCAACAGCTTTGTTGCTGGTTATTTTTCTTACAGGTAGAACTGGAGCTTGGGTACTGAAATCAGACACGGACTAAGCAGAGCAAGTAGCCTCAATAAGGATCCAAAACTGTAGTCCCGTAAATCTGTTTTCTAGGTCATCTGTCTGGTTCCTTTTCTCCCTATGAGATTTCAAATCATCATTCAGACTGGATTTTCTTCAGCAACTTTTTAGCAGATTTTTTCCTTTTTATATGTTTTTAATAGCAGTGTATTGACTTGGGCAGAGAGTATTCGGTGGGAAATCACTGGGATTGGTGTTCACCCTGATATTACTTAACATCTTAATTAAAGATCTGGAAGGCGCGGACCAGGTAAACAGCATGTTAATTATATTTGCTGGTGACACTAAAGTGGGAGGTTTTGTGAAAGACAGCATGGACAGAGAAATGACACAAAGGGATCTCAAATGCGGACAGGAAATATCACAATGAAATTTTACCTGGAATAATGCAGGTTAATGCATCCGAGGCTAGAGCGTGGTGGAAAGGCACAGGAAGTGGCAAAGCAGATCTGCACAGTTCAGGAGAATCATAGGGAAAACTGTGCCTTGGGGAAGTGCATCCCTCCATTGCAAAGTGGGAGTTGTACAAGTTCATCCTCCACATCCCTACTTCTTCTCATTTTCAAAAATGGCTTAGGCACTTCAGATCCTATTAATTTTCAGTGTGACTTAGGCTCCTAAGTAACTGTTGAAAATGGACTCCTAAGACTCCTAGGGTCAGATTTACAAAAGGTATTTAGGTGCCTAGAGATGCAGATAGGCAGTTTATGGGATTTTCAAAGTCCCTAAGGTAGGTGCCTAACTCCTATTTAGTTTAGGCACATAAATATCTCTGAATATCTGTACTTGGGGCCATATCTACACATACAGCACTGCAGTGGCACAGCTGTACCGATGCAGCTGCGCTGCTGCAGCGCATCTGGTGAAGGCACTCTATGCCAACTGGAGAGATCTCTCCCATTGGCATAAAAAACCCCACTTCTGTGAGCGCTTATGCTGGTGTCACTTATGTCACTCAGGGGGTGATTTATTCATACCCCTGAGCTACATAAGTTATGCCAACATAGGCTGTAGTGTAGACATAGCCTTAGACACTTAAAAATGTTACCTTAGGCTGCTAAGTTCTTGAGGGCCAGTATTGTAAAGGTATTTAGGCACCTAAAGAGGCAGATAGGCATGTAGTAGAATTTTTATAAGCATCTAGGTATCTAACTCCTATTGAAATCATGATGCACCAAGGAGGGGGGAGACAGCAGTGCATTGTGGCAATGTAGACCAACCAGGGAGCCCAGCCCATAAAAGAGAATGGGAGCACGTCTGCTTACATCTTTAATTTCTGCTGTTGTATCCTAGAACAAATATTAATCATCTGAGGAATTAAATACTTTATGGAATATAATATGATTGCTAGTGTGGCTTTCTCCTGAAATGTCTGTTACTCCGACTGTCTCCTCTTGTCTGCATGATATAGGGTTAATGAGTGGGGGTTACTTTAAAACCTCAAAAGGTTCCAAGAATTCTGAACATCCAATAATCTAGAAACGGAGAGTGCCTATTTTATCAGCTTCGACCCAGAGATTCAATAGTATTTTTAAGTCTTTCTTAATCCATGTAGGGACAAGCCTTAGAACTCAAAATAAGCTTATCCATTAAAGAATCCTCATTGTCCTTTCTCTCCTGGTGGCACTCCAGAATCACATAAATATTTTTGGGAGTGTATCCAATTTTCCGGGCATCTCTGCCTGTGTTTCTGTGGCAATAAGGTTTGTGGCCACCATTTTGTGATTTTTGAGAAGCTGAGGACTGCACTGTGTAGTTAAAGTCACCCAGTGATCCAAATTCAGTAACTGAGCTGCCATGCTCTTCAGCCTGGTCTCTGCAGCTCTGAAGGTTTATAATTAGGGCTGTCAAGCAATTAAAAAAAATAACCACAATTAATCGGACAGTTAAACAATAATAGAATACCATTTATTTAAATATTTTGGATGTTTTCTATATTTTCAAATATATTGATTTCAGTTACAACACAGAATACAAAGTGTACAGTGCTCACTTTATATTTATTTTTGATTACAAATAGTTGCACTGTAAAAAAGAAACAAAAGAAACAGTATTTTTCAATTCACCTAATACAAGTACTGTAGTGCAATCTCTTTATCATGAAAGTTGAACTTGCAAATGTAGAATTATGTACAAAAAATAACTGCATTCAAAAATGAAACAATATAAAACTTTAGAGCATGCAAGTCCATTCAGTCCTACTTGTTCAGCCAATTGCTCAGAAAAACAAGTTTGTTTACATATATGGGAGATAATACTTCCTGCTTCATGTTTACCTCACCGGAAAGTGAGAACAGGCATTCACATGGCACTGTTGTAGCCGGTGTCACAAAATGTTTATGTAAATGTGGTAAAGATTTATATGTCCCTTCATGCTTCGCCCACCATTCCAGAGGACATGCGTCCATGCTGATGATGGATTCTGCTCGAGAATGATCCAAACCGGTAAGGACTGACGCACATTCATTTTCATCATCTGAATCAGATGCCGTCAACAGAAGGTTGATTTTCTTTTTTGTGGTTCGGGTTCTGTAGTTTCCACATCAGACTTCTGAAAGCATGCTCCACATTGAACAACATGTGCTTGGTCATGATCCGAGACTTCCATAACACGAAATATATGTCAGAATGCGGGTAAAATTTAATTAATGCATTATTTTTTTAACAAACATCATCCACACGGAATCATGTCCTCTGGAATGGTGGCTGAAGCATGAAGGGGCATACAAATGTTTAGCGTATCTGGCACATAAATACTTTGTAATGCTGACTACAACAATGCCATGCAAATGCCTGTTCTCACTTTCAGGTGACATTGTATATAAGAAGTGGGCAGCATTATCTCTTGTAAATGTAAACAAACTTGTTTCTCTTAGTGATTGGCTGAACAAGAAGTAGTCCTGAGTAGACTTGTAGGCTCTAAAGTTTTACATTGTTTTGTTTTCAAGTGCAGTTATGTAACAAAAAAAATCTACATTTGTAAGTTGCACTTTCATGATAAAAATAGGAATCAGGGTAGCAGCCGTGTTAGTCTGTATCCTCAAAAAGAACAGGAGTACTTGTGGCACCTTAGAGACTAACACATTTATTAGAGCATAAGCTTTCGTGGGCTACAACCCACTTCTTCAGATGCCGAAGAAGTGGGTTGTAGCCCACGAAAGCTTATGCTCTAATAAATGTGTTAGTCTCTAAGGTGCCACAAGTACTCCTGTTTTTTTTTTCATGATAAAGAGATTGCGCTACAGTACTTGCATAAGGTGAATTGAAAAATATTATTTCTTTTGTTTGTTATTTTTACAGTGCAAATACACCTCTACCCCTATATAACGCTGTCCTCGGGAGCCAAAAAATCTTACCACGTTATAGGTTAAACCGCGTTATATCAAACTTGCTTTGATCTGCCGGAGCACGCAGCCTCAACCCCCAGGAGTGCTGCTTTACCGCATTATATCCGAATTCGTGTTATATCGGGTCGTGTTATATCGGGGTAGAGGTGTATTTGTAATAAAAAATAATAATATAAAGTGATCACTGTACATTTTGTAGTCTGCGTTGTAATTGAAATCAATATATTTGAAAATGTAGAAAAACATCCAAAAATATTTAATAAATTTCAATTGGTATTTTATTATTTAACAGTGCAATTAAAACTGTGATTAATCGCGATTCAATTTTATTAATCGCGATTCAATTTTTTGAATCGCGATCAATTTTTTTGAGTTAATTGCTTGAGTTAACTGCAATTAATTGACAGGTCTATTTATAATTGGTCTCTTTTCATATTTAGTGCCCAAGTATCCCTCATGGTTTGAACTGGTGGCAGGACTTGTTTCTTCAAAGATTCCTGTTGTGTGGTCTGTGAGGCAGAAATCCAGAGTATAAAAGATTCTGGTTTTTGTTCTTGCTCGCCCTTTTAGGCATATTTCCATATGATGGGCTCAGAGACCAGCAATCGGCTCTCAACACACTACCTCTGTGAGCACTAATAAATTACCCATCTAATTAATGACAAAAATGAGTTACAAGTGATGTCAGATGCTACATTGCCCTGAGTCCCTCTGACAGGTTAGTGAGTTTACAACACCATATTACTATTAATTCAAACTTTTTCTGTCTGATAATGAGACTGAGAGTGCAGGGAGAACAGTGAAAATGACTGTTCTCTAAGTGCTATTAAATGTATAAAATAAACAAACACAGAGAGAAATACTTTAGAGCCAAGATACTATGTTTCATTACTGCAATTACAAAATAGACTAATATGTTTAAAAACAGAGTCTTTTAGTGCACTGATAATCTTAAAAGAAATATAGCAATGCAGATACGGTAGAAAGAGACTGATACAAATATGAAGAAAACATCTGAAATAGACTGTTTCTGAGTCCTGTTAAGTCTATGCATTCTGGAATAGATATCTGGAAATTATGAACATCTGATTTCTTCTTGCAGTATTCAGAATGCTGCAGATTCCAAAGGTAGCATTGACTTGCTTAATGAAATAAGGAATGACCTAATGATCAAGCTCATATCACATTTATCATAATCTTGCCATGCTGCCATGTTTATTCAGCAGACACTCAAAATTATGAGGAACATAATTGCTAGTCTTTATTTTAAAGGGGAAAAAACCATGCAAATATCACATAAATGACAATCCAAATTAGATATATGCTTTAACCCTACCTCTTAGTGTCCAAGGGTGTGCAAAGACAAGTGATAAAAAGGGAATTCAAAAAAGGAATATAGTATATCCATATTTCCAACACAGGTTCAAATACAGACTTCAAACTGTCTGTGTCACTTTGTCTCCTGTGCTACTGCAGGGAAGCTGTTTAGATGATGGTAAAGGCTGTTTTTCATTGACTTTGGAACAAAATCCCTGCAGGAAATTAGGACAGAAGGAAATGCAAAAATAAATCTTGACTGTTTCATTTATTTTTATTAGTATTATTATTGGATCAATTAACTGAAGAGGCTAGAGCAGATGGAAGCATTCCTGTAAGGTGGTGTCAAGTATCAGGGGGTAGCCGTGTTAGTCTGTATCTACAAAAACAACAAGGAGTCTGGTGGCACCTTAAAGACTAACAGATTTATTTGGGCATAAGCTTTCGTGGGTAAAAACCTCACTTCTTCAGATGCATAGAGTGAAAGTTACAGATGCAGGCATTATATACTGACACATGGCGAGCAGGGAATTACTTCGCAGGTGGAGAACCAGTGTTGACAGGGCCAATTCAATCAGGGTGGATGTAGTCTACTCCCAATAATGGATGAGGAGGTGTCAATTCCAGGAGAAGAAAAGCTGCTTCTGTAATGAGCCAGCCACTCCCAGTCCCTATTCAAGCCCAGATTAATGGTGTTAAATTTGCAAATGAATTTTAGTTCTGCTGTTTCTCTTTGAAGTCTGTTTCTGAAGTTTTTTTGTTCAATGATAGTGACTTTTAAATCTGTAATAGAATGACCAGGGAGATTGAAGTGTTCACTTACTGGCTTATGTATGTTACCATTCCTGATGTCCGATTTGTGTCCATTTATTCTTTTGCGGAGGGACTGTCCAGTTTGGCCAACGTACATGGAAGAGGAGCATTGCTGGCACATGATGGCATATATTACATTAGAGGATGTGCAGATGAATGAGCCCTTGATGGTGTGGCTGATGTGGTTGGGTCCTCTGATGGTGTCGCCAGAGTAGATATGGGGACAGAGTAGGCAACGAGGTTTGCTACAGGGATTGGTTCCTGGGTTGGTGTTTCTGTGGTGTGGTGTGTAGTTGCTGGTGAGTATTTGCTTCAGATTGGGTGGTTGTCTGTAAGCGAGGACTGGCCTGCCTCCCAAGGTCTGTGAGAGTGAAGGATCATTTTCCAGGATAGGTTGTAGATTGTGGATAATGAGCTGGAGAGGTTTTAGCTGGGGGCTGTATGTGATGGCCAGTGGTGTTCTGTTATTGTCCTTGTTGGGCCTGTCCTGTAGTAGGTGATTTCTGGGTACCCGTCTTGCTCTGTCAATCTGTTTCCTCACTTCCCCAGGTGGGTATTGTAGTTTTACGAATGCTTGATAAAGATCTTGTAGGTGTTTGTCTCTGTCTGAGGGGTTGGAGCAAATTCAGTTGTATCTTAGGGCTTGGCTGTAGACAATGGATTGTGTGATGTGTCTTGGATGGAAGCTGGAGGCATGTAGGTACATATAGCGGTCAGTAGGTTTCTGGTACAGGGTGGTGTTTATGTGACCATCACTTATTTGCACTGTAGTGTCCAGGAAGTGGATCTCTTGTGTGGACTGGTCCAGGCTGAGGTTAATGGTGGGGTGGAAATTGTTGAAGTCCAGGTGGAATTCTTCAAGGGCCTCCTTTCCGTGGGTCCATATGATGAAGATGTCATCAATGTAGCGCAAGTAGAGGAGGGGCACTAGGGGACGAGAGCTGAGGAAGCATTGTTCTAAGTCAGCCATAAAAATGTTGGCATACTGTGGGGCCATGCGGGTACCCATAGCAGTGCCACTGACTTGAAGGTATAAGTTGTCCCCAAATCTGAAGTGGTTGTGGGTGAGGACAAAGTCACAAAGCTCAGCCACCAGGTGTGCTGTGGCCTCATCAGGGATACTGTTCCTGACAGCTTGTAGTCCATCCTCATGTGGAATATTGATGTAAAGTGCTTCTATATCCATGGTGGCCAGGATGGTGTTTTCAGGAACCCCACCAATGCATTGTAGTCTCCTCAGGAAGTCGGCGGTGTCTTGAAGCTAGCTGGGAGTGCTGGTAGCGTAGGGTCTGAGGAGAGAGTCCAAATAGCCAGATAATCCTGCTGTTAGAGTGCCAATGCCTGAGATGATGGTGCGTCCAGGGTTTCCAGGTTTATGGATCTTGGGTAGCAGATAGAATACCCCTGGTCGGGGTTCTGGGGGTGTGTCCATGTAGATTTGTTCCCGTACTGTAGCTGGGAATTTCTTGAGCAGATGGTGTAGTTTCTTTTGGTATTCCTCAGTGGGATCAGAGGATAGTGGCCTGTAGAATGTGGTCTTGGAGAGTTGCCTGGCAGCCTCCTGTTCATAATCCGACCTGTTCATTATGACTACAGCACCTCCTTTGTCAGCTCCTTTGATGATAATGTCAGAGTTGTTTCTGAGGCTGTGGTGAAGACTCTAAGAGGTACTGAGTCCCAGATCCTCAAACTCCCACTGAAATTAATGGGAGTTAGGCTCCTAGATACTTTTGAAGATCTGCGCCTGAGTGCCTTCAACTCTCATTGGTACTCAGTAACTTGCAGGATGGGGCCAATAAGAGAGGCATGGGAAGCAGAAGAGAAGATGTCAGGGGCCAGAATAGCAGAGGAATATCAGAGATAGCTAGAAGAGCATCAAAGCAGGAAGGGTCTGATTTTAATAGGAATTAGGCACCTAAATACCTTTACAAAGCTGGCCCAAAGTCCTTAGAGTCCTGAGGGGGTGGGGGAGAATACTAAGCTGTGAGGTAAGTAAAATTAAGAATTATAATTTTGATTTCACCTTGACCAATACAGGAGCTATGGGGAGCTATGGGGATCATGATAGAACAGTCCATGTAATACTCTGTGTTTTCTGATCAAGGATTTAATTCACTCCAATACATCACTAGCTACCAACAGTCTTATCACTGCAATTTGTCACACATTTTGTGCAGTTGTACATAAAACTGACATTTCATTGCCTGAGCCTACTACCATAGATGAGTAGTTTAGGCAAAAACTGTCTTAAACATCGTGAAAACTCCTGGGGTTACTACTCCTGCTTATTTGGCAAATCAAAGCTTACTTAATGCTGTCACTGCTACTGTCTCTCTGTGACTGTTTTTTTGCTACCTCAAGAGCTACTATAGCACTACCGAGCAAAACGTCACCTATTTAAGAATTGCTGGGTGTTACATAAGGTGATCAGTGATGATACTATTAAGAAATTAAATTCCCTCTCCAGTGCACTAAACAAACTTATGCAAAGATATAAAGGTTTTAAGAATTTGCAGCAGCTCTCATGTGAATAAAGTCGCTGACTGATACAGTGCTGGTACCCATTCAGTTACATAGCTCCCATTCACTAGCAGCCCATGTTCAAGAATCTGATATTGGTATAGAGTGTGGGTAAAGTGATAATGCTGAATCAAGCATTGATCCCATGGGAGAGGAATTAGTGGACTCTTTTCCATAACTGTAGGAGATCTGCTTGTGGGTAGCTACCAAATATAACATCAGACACTTAAAGACTATTTAGAGTTAAATGTGTGCTATGACTGATCCATGTGCAACATCATATACTATGTGCCAATTTTGCCAAAGGCTCAGACCATGAACTGTGGAGTGTTTCCTGTTGATCCAGTGAGCTGCTTCAGTGATGATGCTCTCTATCTGTTTCCAAGCAGTGAGACTTCCTGGCAATTGCTTCTTGGACCAGGATCGTAGCTTATAGATCACCCCAAAGTCCAAAAACCTCTCTGCACCTTGTTCATCTGCTTCATGTCAGATTTTATTTGGTTCAGAATAAATGGTGATTAAATCTGCAGGCAACACCAGCACTGGAAATGTAGCAAACATACAGGTGGACAGACCCAACTACTACCAACTGACCAGGAAAGATTAAAGTAGTGATGGCTGCAAGCAATCAGGAAACATTCTATGCTAATAAATGCAAAATCCTACACTGGCAAGAGGAAATTAACAGCTCCACTACGAAATAGGGGATGTAAGAGCAACTGCACCTATTACATTTAAATGAGTTTTTCATCTTTACTACTTACTACTGCGTGGAATTAATTTCTTACTGCTCTTTTTTAATCTTCCTCCCTTCGTGTGGCTTCTGTTTTTCTTGTCCTTTAACAGCTTCGATACGATGTTACCTGTTTCTGCTATCAGATGGCAAGTGGTCCTATTCATGTTTTAGAGACAAGGTAGATGAGGTAATATCTTTTATTGGACCAACTTCTGTTGGTGAGAGAGACAAGCTTTTGAGCTATACAGAGCTCTTCTTCGGGTCTGGGAAAGGTACTCATATTTTGTGAATGAAGTGACAGGTAAAGTAACTCACCTATGACTGAGTCAATAATTCTGGAAACCTCTGGTACCAGCAACAGGCAGTTCTTCATATACAATCTATATTCTCACCAAAACAAATGTAAAAACTGTATTGGCCCAAACCAATCCTTAAAAAAAAAATTGGGCCCCAAGACCACTAGATGGAGCCATTAGGTTGCTGAATAGAAACAATCATGTAACATTTTCTTAAGTAAACAATTTCTTATCAAATAAAATCATGCTTATGTCCAGCTTCTGAGAAAATTGAAGGAAACAGTAAAGTAGTATTGTTCAGTTCAAGTGGGATCAACCAATATTTTATTCACAAGTTCTAAAGTCCCAGTTTAACAAAGATTCCATGAACAAGCCAAAGAAAATGAAAAAGGATACTGTGTTAATGGAAGCCTTGTCTATTTTTATAGTCAAGACAGTTGTTTAAAGCCAGCATTCAGGAATGAAGTAGAGAAAATCTTTTGTTGAGTTAAACTGGAATACTGCTAAGGGCCCGATCCTGCAAATTCTGTGCCTCTCCTGCAAAGATTTAGCATCCTCAACTCCCATTAAAAAAAATTAAAAGCTAATGCATTCCATCCAAAATTTTCAGACTTGGACAACTAAATTCATGTTGAAGTCAGAGGTGGCTGTGGGTGCTCAGCAGCTCTAACAATTAGGCTACTTATTGACATGGGATTTTAGACGTATCTAAGTGACTTAAGAGCACAAGTTCCATGGAAAGTCCATGGAATTTATGCTCCTAAATCAGGCACTTCTGAAAATCCCATCCTAGGTGCCTAAATATAGATTTAGGTGCCTGACATTAGGCACCCAAGTTTGACAATTGACCTAAATATCTTGGGATTCTACTGTGCCTTTTAAACACAGCCTTGCATAGGGGTGACCGTGCGGGCCCTGCCAAGCCACATTGTACCTTAGGATATACAATTTCTCCAAGAGCTTTGTGGAGCACAGGGCCTGTTTTTAATTAACAAAGGATGCACTCGACTCTGCTGCCTGGTGTAGAGCAAGGAGTAGGTGCATTGCCATGTCTCCCTCTCACTTTCCCTACACATTTTTAAGTGGCTAGTAGTATTAACCGTACTAATTTCACAGTGTCTTTGTGATCAGCTGAGCAATTGGTCCTATAGGGGCATAAGAAGGGGGAAAGGCGTCCTGCCCCCACCTCTTTGCCCACAGATGTAGGGGCCTGACACAATCTGGCTTTTCACATTTTTGACAAACTCTTCAACATACTTTGTGTTTAAAGCATGATAGAAGCAGAACACCCATGGACTCCCTAGCACCACAGGGACAGGTTCCACCCAGCATGCCTTATCCTGTTGAAGTAGATAATTGAGTGCCATGCAGTCTACTGTGTGACGCCTTTCAAATGAAACTACACTGGCTCCCTAGAGAGTATTGAGTCAAGTTCAAGGTCTCAGCCTTATCCTCAAGGTGCTTAATGGCCTGAGCTCAGCACATGTAAAAGATCATCTACAGCGCTGGAACGAAGACTGTGGTTGACAACTTCAGTCCTCTAGTACAATGGATCAGTCTACCATTAGGGTAAATCTCAGGAGACCGCGCTTTCTCAGAGGCTGGTCCAAGACTGTGGAATGAATGCACACAGGAAGTAAAGACCATAACAAACCTCTCCTCCTTTCACTTCATGTGCAAGTGCAACAATGTGCAACTGCGAGTGGGAGGAGGAAGAACGGAAAGGGAAAGTATTAGGTTAATCTATTAGTGGCCCATTTAGGAACAACACTTTTGGTGCCGAAGCAGATAGCCCAGAGCACTTTTATTCTAACATTTTAGAGTTCGGTGCCTATATTAAAATGGCTGAGTTTCAATGGTGTTAAGCCACCGTAGCTCCCATGAAGTCAGTACCTTTGAAAATCAGTCCTCTTGCTGAGGTGACTAAATATGATTTGGCAGCCTGGTTTTAGACAGCTAGATTTGAAAATGTGTGCTAAAAATCTATAGTTCACATGTTCAAATCATTACTTTCAAGAAGCTTTTCATTGTGCTGTTAAGGAGAATTTTACTGTAATTTATTTCAAAAGAGTAAATATTATACCATGCTTTCTCTGAGCTAATATTCCCAAATCATGTGGTAACCATGATCATCATTTTTTCTACATCTGTTGCTGCTTTCTACTTTGTGGGCTCTTAAATGTAAACTATAGTGGATATTTTTGTTTCATTTATGTCTTAAGGGGGCGGAAAAAATCAAAGCCAATAGTCGCTGTTTCCTGCCTCTAATTCAAATTATTCTATAACATTATAACAGACATATTTATTTGATCCTATTTCATGTACTTGCTGTCAAAATAAATCACATTTTTCACAGAAATGCACATAAATGCAGTTCAGCTGCCTAAGAAATCATATTATGTGGATTCTGCAAGTTTTCATAAAATTGATTTCTATGTATAATTTCATGTCCAATTTTTATCAGGAATAACGAAGCTGCTGGTCCCTGAACAGGTGAAAAAGGATGTTTCAGTCCTAGTTAATTAATCTTTTCATTAGAGAAAAATGCACAGTGTGTAGATAATTACAGTCTAATGTATCTTAAAACACAAACTTTAGTTTCATCCAGGGGTGGCTCTAACATGGGTTCCTGGGTTCAATTGCACCCACAGAAATCATGAAACAAAGGGTGTCAAATGTGAGTGGCCCTGCAACTCCACGCACCATGTCACAACATCCAGAGCACGGAGCCAGGCCTAGCCCCACAAGACAGGAGCCACCACCACCGCAGGCTGAGTGTGGGGTGGGCTTGCTCTCCACTGGGATGGAATTAGGATTGCAGTGCTGGGGCGGAGGGTGCTGTTGCAGGTGGTCAGTTCCCCGACTTGACTACGGCTCAAAATCATATCGAAGGGGAGTTTAGTGTAGTGCACACATTGAACTGGGAGGTTACATCCACCCCTGGATTTGTCTCATAATGTTTTATGGCTAATAGGAATTATTTGACAAGAGTATAATTGCCTTAGGGTCAGATTGCAATCTTTGCTACGGGCCTATTGCAATATATATAACAATATCCCAGACATACCTTACTGAGTGAGGTTTAATACCTTTGGGGTCCACTGAATTAAAAAATGCAGCTGGTGATGTGTTATTGTGAGATTGTATCTAAGGTCTCTAGGAGGGGAAGATATGCAAATATAATTCCTCTGGTTATCAACCCTTTGAAGCCACCACCTGCAGAGATGCATATATACCAGTTCAAATGGTTCTCCAGACAAAGAAAGAATTTTTGAATAAATAGCCTGGTTTTAAAGAGACTCAAGGCCTTCCTCGTGATCCTGCAAACAGACAGGACCTCTGGACAGGACTTGGCCTATTGACATGTGTGATAGTTTAGAACTGGGACTGTTATGAACTTGTGAGGACAAAAGAGACCCCTTTGGGGGTGTTGAAGGACTCACCTGCCAGAACCCATACTGGAGAGAGATGATGGAAACTCTGGTCAGCTTATTAGCATGTATATAGATTCTTCTATTGTTGTAATAGGTTTTCTGTGTATTTTTAAGAATAAAATAGGCCCGCATAGGAAATGCTGTGTGGTAACTTAATTGATGGTAATTACTCTGCTATTAGTCTGAAGAGAAAGCAAGCAGGCCTGTTTAGGCAGACTGTCTTTTGTTGGGAACAATACAGCAAAGGCAGGGAGCTGTGCAACCTGGAAATACCCTGGGCAGGAGGGAGTGAGACATGTGTCTCCTCCCACGATAGCTGACAGCCTGAGAGTGGGTGCCTTTGGTATACAGTATAAGAGAATATAGGTGCAGTTGCCTGAACTGACACCCACACTGGGAGTTACAGGGGTGTATATAGCCCCCATGCTCCCCTCCATCTGCTTCCCAAAGTGGGAAGAACAACCCCTGCAAGATGCAGGGGGTAGCCATGTTAGTCTGTATCTACAAAAACAACAAGGAGTCTGGTGGCACCTTAAAGACTAACAGATTTATTTGGGCATAAGCTTTCTTGGGTAAAAACCTCACTTCTTCAGACTCCTTGTTGTTTTTGTCCCTGCAAGATGGCTATTTCCATCCCACGCTTGTGAGCAGAGCCTTTTCTTCACCCCACTTCAACGCGCTGACGAGCGCAGCAGAGTCAGCATGGCACAGATTATTTCGCCCCCCCACACACCTAGAGCAAAAGGGAACCAGAGTCCAGATTGTGACTCTGTGGTCAAAATTTGGTTATTGGGCAGCTCCTGGGGCAATGCAACTATGCATTGACCCTTGCTCAGGGCTTGTGACAAAGCCAGGGCCGGCTCCAGGCACCAGGCAACCAAGCACATGCTTGGGGCGGCACCTGGTAAGGGGCGGCGGGGGGAGCGCAGCGCGGCATTCCACGGGGAGGGGGGGTGCTCCGGTGGCGCGGCGCTCAGTGGGGGGCGGCGCTGGGGGGGGTTTCGGCGGGTGTCGGGGGCGGGCTCCAGTGGCGCGGCGCTCAGTGGGGCGGCGGTGCGGAGCTCGGCACTGGGGGGGGTTTCCGGCGGCGCTCGGCGGGGGGGCAGCGCGGGGCACGGCGCTCGGGGGGGGTGCTCCGGCGGTGCTCGGGGGGGGGCGGGCTCCGGCGGCGCGGCGCTCGGCGGGGGGGCGGCATGGGGCACAGCGCTGGGGGAGGGGTGCGGCGCAGCGCTCGGCGGGGGGCGGCGCTTTTTTTTGCTGCTTGGGGCAGCAAAAAAGTTAGAGCCGGCCCTGGACAAAGCCACAATTTAGTCATAGTGATTCACACAGAAATCAATTTTAGTGCCCTAGAACATTATTAAAGCACACTTTTAAAACTATAGGCCAATGTTTTCAAAAATGGATGGCTAAATTAGGTTTCTAAATCCATATTCTGGCATCTATATCAAAGGAAAGTTTATGACAGCTGTTGGGTACAGCACACTTTTGACAATCAGGCCACTTATTATTTAGGCATGTGAACATGAGCCTAGCTTTAGGCTCCAATTTTGGAAAATCTTGACACCAACCTCTCCGCATTTCTTAGCAAGAGTATAATAGCAAAGTGTATTCTGATACTAGTAAGTCTTCCTTATTTTTACAGCTTTTACTACCAAGTACATGAGCTCGTACGGTATGGAGTATTATTAAAGTGAAACTACACTTACGAAAATAAATGAGCAAACTACATTTTGTGATGCAACAGACTTGGATTGTTACTGTTGGCTTGTTTGGTTCTAGTTTGTTTATTCAGGCATCACTTCTCTACGGTACTTAAGCATGTACCTAACATAAGCTCATATTAGTCCCATTGATTTCAAAAGCACTCTCACATGCTTCAAGTTCAGCATGTGCTTAAGTCCCCTCAGCACCACATCCCAGTCCCAGGTCACCTTTTGCAGGAGAGCACTTCTACAGTGCCTGAGTCCCTAAGGATTCCCCCTATTTTTAGAGATAATTTGGTAGGGCAAGGACTCCTGACCCTGGCTTCTTCCTCATCTGCCAAAGCAGAGACAACCTGGCAGGCAGCCAAAGGCCAACACAGAAGTAAGAAGCTATTGGCTTGTTACTAGACACATACTTTAAACTAAAACTATAGGCAGAGGATTTGAACTGCATCTCTGCTCAGGCCAAAAGGAGCAGGGTCCCTGAAAGGGACAGTTGTGAGGACAGTTTTACACCCTTTGTTCTAGAGTGGTGGAGCAGAAAAGAATTGCAAATTGCCCAGTTGGTAACTATTGTCAACTGGGTTCCGTCACAGGGCACGTGGTCTTACAGTGGTGATCTGTCAGGGCTGGGTCCACGCACCAGCGGAGGAAGCATGTGCCTGGGGCGACACATGCTAAGGGGTGGCATTCCATCCATTCTTGGGTTGGCACAGTCCAAGCGGCTTTTTTTTTTTTGCTTCAGCAGTTGGGGCGGCAAAAATGGTAGAGCCGGCCCTGGGATCTGTAGGGGCAATGTCACGAAGGAGCAGTTTGATGATTGCTGTTTGTAGCTCATCTTTTTTAGCTTAGAGCAGGGATCGGAACCTTTGGCATAAGGCCCGTCCTGGAAATCCACTGATGGGCTGGGATGGTTTGTTTACCTGCAGCGTCCGCAAGTTCAGCCGATTGCAGCTCCCACTGGCCGCGGTTCACCGTTCCAGGCCAATGGAGGCTGCAGGAAGCAGCGTGGGCCGAGGGATGTGCTGGCTGCCACTTCCTGCAGCCCCCAACGGCCTGGAACAGCAAACCGTGGCCAGTGGGAGCTGTGATGGCCGAACCTGTGGACGCTGCAGGTAAACAAACCGTCCCGGCCCATCAGCGGATTTCCCTGATGGGCCGCATGCCAAAGGTTGCCAATCCCTAGCTTAGAGTCTTACATTCAAACTAATTAATGTACATTTGTCCACATTGAAACATAGGTGCTAGAACTAGGGGTGTTGGGGGTGCTACCATACCCCCTGGCTTGAAGTGGTTTCCATCATATACAGGGTTAACAGTTTGGTTTAATGGCTCTCAGCACCCTCACTATATGAATTGTTCCAACACTCCTGCATTGAACTGCATTTCTCATCTGCTGACCAGCCATCAGACAATCCAAATCCCCTTTTGAGTCTGGTTACAGATCCTTTTCCTATACTTAAATGCCCTTTTGGACTATAAGAATTGCCTTTATTATTATTGCTTCTGTTCTGGTTGAACCCATGCTGCTTTTTCACATCCTGCTTCTAACATTATTCCAGAAGTGAACGAAGCTTCCGAAACTGTTCTTCTGCAAGTCATGTGGCTCCGGCCATTAGCATTAAATCGGCAGCTGCTTTCTGCTCTGCAATTGAGGTTGCTTATCAAGTTGCAGCTGCAATAATTTCTCACCATTGATGTATGGAAACTGTCTCCTATTATAAATTCAGCCTTGCTATCGCTAGCAACTGTTATTGAGCACTTTGATGACTGCTTTGCACTCTTATCCAGTGCTGTCTTGGGCAGATGTTCCTAGATGTGTCTGTGGCACTTTCTGAGCGTCTTCGTGGGTCGTTATGTGCCTTCCTGACATTAACTGCTTTGGATTTATTAAAATGGTTAGATTAACACCAATGAGCAATCACCCTCTATTTTTTCCCTTCTTAGCCATTTGCAGAACAGATTCTGTCATCCTTTCTCACGTTAACTTCAGAAGAAGTATTTGTATGTGTGTTACTCAGGGGCCCGAATTCTCAAGTGTAGGTGAGCTCTGCTCACCACAGCAGGACCTGGTGATGGAGGGGTGAGAAAAAGTGACTGTCCCCCAGTCCTGAGGCTCTCTCTAGCTAGTGCTGGCATGTTGGGGGCTCCTCAAGGCAGTTTACATTTTTGGTGATTGCTGCAGTAGAGTACGCTGTGGCCACACTCCCCATGCCCTGCATGTCTCCTGTGGCAGGGGGGACAGCAGAGTAGGAAGTGTGTTGGCCTTACATCACTCAGGGATCCACCAGACTGGGGAAAGGCACAGCTGTTCTTGTTAGGGCTGTGCGCTGTATTGCAGTTAAGATTTTGATGTCTTCATTTATCCTGTGCTAATTTAAACACAGTTTCACCTTTTCCCATAGACACCCTATGCTATACTTTTAATGATGACTCTCTGCTGGTTCCCCAGCTGTGCCAAGGATATGCTGGGCACCTCACTGAATAGATCATTAGACAAGACCTCTACCCAAAGCATTAATCATCTAGAATGTAGACATGATGACATTACCAAGGAGGGGAGCACAATCAAGAGAGGAGGTTGGATGGTCTGGATTACAGAACAGAGTCCATAGAGAGACATTAAAATATTTTTAATTAACTTTTTCTATAAACAGATCTTGAGGAGGCATTTGAATGAGGCTGGGATGGTGACTTGGAAAATAGGTTCTGAAGGATCATTGCAGGCACATAGAGTGGCAGGAAAAATGCACTGAGACATTTTGTGTGAGGAGGAGTCAAAGGGATTATTAAAACTGGGGTCATTAGTCAAATAGAGGGGATGAGGGAATGTAAGAGGACACTCCATTGGAGCTGAGTGACGTATGGTCTTGAATGCAAAGCCAAGAGTAGAATCCTGGCCCCACTGAAGTCAACGGGAGTCTTACCATTGGCTTGAGTGCGGACAGGTTTTAATACAAGAAGTCTGAATTTAATACACTGAAAAATGAGAAGGCCGTGGAGGTCTTTGGGGTAACATGGACATAGCAGTGGGCAGGAAATGATTTTTAGCGGCCATACTGTTGCTAGATGGCAGGGGCTAGTGAGAATCAATTTTCCTGACTTTACTTTCTTATTCTCTATTGGCCATGGCTAATTTGCCATCTCCTGAGGTTCAAAATTTTCCTGCCAGCATATTTATTTATGGAAGAGCAATGTAATTTTTAATCTTTTGATTCCTTTAATTTTCTTGAGAGGCCTGGCATCAATTTTAAGAGTTTCCTCTTGACATTTCAGGCACGAACTTGACTCATACAATCTGGCAGAGCTTTCACTGTCCTACCACCCGGTGTGAACACTCCATTCTGGGCTGTTGCATTTTGACACTGTGAGTACATTTTTGTAGCAGCATGGTTGTTTCATCCCAAACCACACTCCAGACTTATTGAGTTTCAGACAGTTCCATTTCTGTTGCCCCCATGAAGTGGGATGGTGATCCAGAGAGCTGAGCATTGCAGTGGGAGTGAGGAGATTTGGGTTCTATTCCAAGCTCTACTGCTGACCTGTTATGTGACCTGGGGCAAGGCTTTGCCTCAGTTTTCCCATCTATAAAATGGGTGTAATGATACAGTCGCACCTCAGAGTTATGAACATCTCGGGAATGGAGGTTGTTCGTAACTCAGAACAAAACATTATGGTTGTTCTTTCAAAAGTTTACAGCTGAACATTGACTTAATACAGCTTTGACACTTTATGCCGAAGAAAAATGCTGCTTTCCCTTTATTTTGTTAGTAGTTTATGTGTAACACAGTACTGTACTGTATTTGCTTTTTTTCCCCCTTTTCCCCTCTCTGCTGCTGCCTGATTGCATACTTCCAGTTCCAAATGAAGTGTGTGGTTGACTGGTCAGTTCATAACGCTGGTGTTCATAACTCTGAGGTTCTACAGTACTTACTTTCCATTTGTAGACTATTTTGAGTTCTATGGCTGAAAAAAATATTATATAAGAGCTAAGTAGAAATATATTTGTTAATTGGCTTGATAAAATTCTTATGATTGCTAAAAAAAAGTCAGCTTACGAAAAAATATGGATGTTTGAGGATATGTTTACAGTGCAGTCAAAAGGGTGATTACAGCTCATGCAGGTTTTAATCTAGCTAGCTTGGATAAAAATAACAGTGCAGCTAGCGGCACATGCTTCAGTGTGTGCTGTCCAAGTCCCTCCCCAGAACCCTGGGTTCATACTCACATTCCTTGCCCACAGTGGGGTATGTCACCACCTCTTCACTGCTATTTATAGCCACACTAGCTAGATTAATGCTAGGGGAGGATGCCTACGCCAGCTGCAATCACACCTCTAGTTGCAGTATGGACATAGCCTATGTGTGGATTTGCATCAGAAGTTGATCAATGTGTGCATATATCTTTTGTTGGCTTCTTTTTCAGCAGGGTTTTGTGTAGTATTTGTATGTTGACATTACGGTGAAAGATCACTGGATCTCCGCAATTTAGTTAATTGTAAATTACACCCAATTCTACTGTCTGGCCTTGTGCTATATAACATAGTTCGTAGGTCTTATGGGATTAGATGGTCACCCAGTGTCTCTCCTGACCATTGCCATCGCCTCATCAGCCTACTCACATTCACTAGAGGATTGCTATTGACAAGAGGAATAGGGGTCCAGATAATGACTGGTCGCAGAAGATAGTTGCTCTACAGCAACTGTCTCTCATGCTTACGATACAATATGTATCTAAATACTATTGGAGACATCCTTCCCTTCCTTCTTTGTGTGGTGGTCTCAAAATCACTGTAATGCTTCTGTTCTTCAGCTGGCCACATTCTGCCTTTCTCTCCCTCCACCATGCGCTATTGGAAGAACACATCCTGGATATAGGCAGATTTTAGTCTTGCTGATACCAGGGATAGTGTCTAACACTTTTCCACTGTTGCCCACAGGTTCAGCTCTACCAGTGCTTGCACCATTGATACTCCTCATGTTGACAGCTGTCCAGCTATCAATAGCATTCAGAACACCATGTTCTGTACCCTGCCCAGAGCAATTTTCATACTGTGTTAAAAATAATGGTTGCAGTTAGAGACCCTCTCCACTGTGAATCCTAGCATAACACCAGTGTAACTGATCTAGTATTAATAGCAAGTGGAGACAGGGCCAATCATGCTGTGTTCCAAGACTGCTTGCTGAACTGTATCCAGGCTGCTCTGTATCCTTTGAAGATGGGCCCACTCTGTGAAGCAGTTTCAAAGTGGAAAGCTCTTCACTGCAGCATCACTGGAGCCAAACTCAAGAAGATTAATTGAGGCAGAGAGAACCTGGATGCTAAGCAATGGTTAGGTCTGACTTTTACAAGGGACCAAGAAGGAAAAGAGGGGATTATAGGATGAGAAGACATACAGAGCAAGGAGAAAAAGAAGGTGGGGAGGCAAGGAAAACAAACTAGGGGAGACAAGTCCAAAGGAAACACAAAGACTGAATAGAGAGAAGGGAAATAGTTTGTTCATTGCATTTACATGTAGTGTCATGCTTGCATTTCAGGTAGGCATTGATTTACACATGACTTTGATATGTATCAGAAAAGGGTAACTAGCCAATAGAACCCTAATGGGTCCCCTAATCATTTATTTTAGCACCTTGTCACAGAGCAGAGTTCCCTCATCCTGAATTCCTTGTTCCAAACAGCCCTCACACACTTGTGGCAATTTCAACACCCAGTGCTTTATTTACCACGTGCTTTCTATATGTTCGTTCCCAATAGCATAAGCTTTTTCCCCAAGTCTTTACCTACGACCAAGGCATAGGAGGCTCTGAGACCTTCTTTCCAGCCTTTCCCCGCCCACTGACTCTTCCTGCGTCTCTTTTAACTGTTTCCAGTTGACAAGCTGAGTCACCCAGCTAATTAGTTAATCCCATAGTACTGAACTATTACCTTGTCAGTTTACCCCACGTGGGGACAGTTCCAAAGTGCACAGAGTGGAGAGTCAGCCATAGGCTTTTCAAACTGTCACACACCTACAAGCATTTTCACTAAGGCCTGGGTGAGCTAGAGGGATTATATTTATTTTACAGGCAGAACTTTAAAATGCCAGTCACAACCCTGATTAAAATAATTTTTTTGAGTAAAAAAAGAAAAGAAAATTATTTAACCTGATTGAAAACCCAGTGAACTTTCTATTGGCCACCGGGCAAGTTATAGTAATACAATTATTACCTACACCTCCTCCTAGATAGCCGACGCTTATGTAGCTGTCCCTTGGGACCTAATGACTGCACCCATTAAAAAATAATTCTTTTTTCTTTTTTTGTATTGCAATAAGATTCGGTAGGAAAGAGTTTTTCCTGAGACTAGTTTATTGAAGAACTGTAGATTTCTTTTAACATATTCTAACCACATTTCTACTGCAAACACTAACTTTTAAGCGGTGGGATATCTGAGTATTTTTGGCCTTATCACTCTCTTTAGCTCTAATAAATAGAGCTAACTGAATAGAAGGAAAAATAGGTTTGCATTTTCAATGAGCATTGCTAAATTCTATATTCACAGGACGTAGAACTGAATGGCAATTGAATTCTGTATATACCTTCACCTGGCAATATTCTTGGGTTCTTTTCTCTTTGCTGTTGATTTGTTTGCTGCCTGAGGAATCTATTGTAGGTGGATATTATCCAAACATCTTAAAACTAGAAATAGTTTCTGCAGTTCTGTTTTCTTCATGATTGGTGGTAGAAGCTAGTGCCAGTTCTGAGTCTGCTCCTTAGAAATGACTTCATGCCTAACTGCTTACGTATGTTTTCCCTGAAGGAGAAGAAAAGATAGATTGCTCTTGGAGAACCTGATTCTTCCCTCAGTCACACTCATATAAAGCCACTGAAGTCAATGGAGGTATGCTGCTGGAAAAGGATGGCAGAGAGGGAAGACCTGATCCCATTGTGTTTGAAGTTCTAGGCCGAATAGTGTGTTTTTCAGGCATATGTAATTCTTTCCAACTCGTTCCTGACTGTGCTTGTGAACTGCAAAACAGATGCTTACGATGTGTGACATTTGATAGACCAAGCAAGATATTTTTGCAATTCTTAAAGAGGACAGTGTTTATAAAAAGCATTCGTTTTCCTTTGTGGGGATGAGGTTTTATGGAAAAATTAGTCATTTGATAGCTGACATTTGAATAGTGTTATGTTGCAGATAGCGATTTTTCCATTAAAATGTGTCAGTTTAAAAAAAAATAGACTGCAGCTTTCAGCCACATAGTCCAATGATAATAACTAAAACTCGAAAGGGACTACCTGGTGGGCCCTAGTAACCCAAGGCCATTTGACTTCACAGATACACACCATTATGGACATCTAATATTTTAAGAACCCCCTTATAATGGATGGGGTCTGATGTTTGGGGTGATAAATTATGGCTTTTAGGGCCCAATCCTTCACTTGTTGTAGTTAATGTGAGTTTTGCCAATGGGAGCAGGATCAGGCCTTTCTTTGGACCCATTCATAACTGTTGAATTGCAGCATGATTTCAGGGACAGACATATTTAGGCTACTCCTTCGCTTTATATATAATCCCCTTCTCAATGCTATAACAGTGCTCAAAGGGAAATGAAACAAAAGGGAAAGTGACTTACCCTATAATTTTACTCCTTTGAAGGTATTATCTCACAGGATACCCACTCCTGAGGGTCTCAAGTTTCCAGTGTAAGACAGAACTTCCCTACTGCTTAATTTTTTCTCAGGAGTATTGAACACCCAGCAGCTCCCACTAACTTGGATGGAGGTTTCTGGTTACATTCTACCTTTGAAAATTAGAGCAGTTAATCAGGAGTTTTTACTGGGTGGACCTGATCTATAGCACCCCCACTGGCCAATTGTGGCATTGTAGGTGCTCCCTTCCTCAGTTCCCCTAATGTTATCAATAAGTTAAGTGAGGCTTTACCTACAGAACAATGCCCCTTCAGAGAAATCTACTTTATTAACCAAAGGCCCAATGAAAATACAAGAAGGTCTTTGCTTGGGTGGAGGTTATGTCTACACTATCCAGTTTACAGCGGCACAGCTGTACCAATGCAGCTGCGCCATTGTAAGATCGCTTGTATAGCCACTCTATACCAACAGGCGAGAGCTCTCCCTGTCGACATAATAAAACCACCTTCATGAACGGCAGTAGCTATGTCCACCACCACTTAGGCTGGCGAAACTTATGTCATTTGGGGGTGTTTTTTTCCACACCCGAGTGACATAAGTTTTGCTGACTATAAGTGGTAGTGTAGACATGGCCTAATAGATGGGAGACAGAGCCAGCTTTATCAATTCCCATCCGGGTCCACCACTCCCCTCCAGTAGGATACTTTCACCCCAAGTCCCTTCCCTGGAGTCAGGCATCTTGCCACACCCTGGAAAGAATCCTTCCCCAGAGCCAGGGTCTGCCGAGATCTGTCGGCTGCACCTTTCTCTGGGGCAGCATGTAGTTCCTGATAGGCTGGGTTTCCAGCCATTATTTGGGAGTTCCTAGTCCCTAGGAACATTTCTAGGCATCTTGCTCTGGGGAGCTCTCCTTGCACCTGAGTGCCACTCCTCCGCAGCTTCCTAGCTCTAGAAACCACCTCAGCTGACCCCTAGTAACACTTTATCAGGCTCATTAGCTGCCAAACAGCCACCTAGGGATTTAATTACTTCCAGGTGGGCCTCAGTTGCCTCATTCTGCCTTACAGAGCCTGTCACAGGTAGTCTGATCCTTGACTCCCCTGAAAGGGATATGAAGTTAAGAGCCAGCTTAAGGCACCTATTTTTGAAATCTTGGTGTGACGTTATCTGATTAAAATATGTAGATCATTGTTGCTACCACTGTTATATAATTACAACATATCTTGTACAAAGGTTGTCAAGTAAGGTGTCTATGGAAAGGTTATGATTTGCTGAATTTAATTATGCTATTTGTAGGCATGTATCATTTTTGTATTTGAAGTTATATACAGGCTCTATACCTGTATTTCAAATATGTTAGCTCCTGTGGTAATGCCCACAAGGTATTTAGCCTGCACATCTAGAAGGGACTATTCAAGTTAAGTTGTCCATCAAAAGAACACTTAGCTCACAATGGAAAATGCCCATCTACACTGAATGGACTTTCCTGTTCCATCTAAAGTATAGGTAATGGCCTCTGCTATGACTAAGCGAAATCACGCATGGACATGTGACTTGCCCATGTGATTCCAAACACTCTCTTTTTCCCTGTGATTTTCCACTAGCTGTACTGAGGGCTTTGTTTGAAACAATGGATTTCCCTCCACATGGCAGAAGCTATAAAAGGCCCTGGAAACATCTCCATTTTGCCTCGTTCCTGCTCAAACTTCTGGACTATGAATTTATACTAATGGAAGCATTCCAACCAAGGGGCTGAGGACCTTCCAATGATTTGGAAGCAACCAGAGTCTTAACAAGCCATCAGTTTATTCCATCACTGCTACAAGCCTGAACCAAGAACTTTGCAATTACTGTATGTATTTGATTCCTTTAACCAATTTTAACTCTCTTTCTTTCTTTCTTTTTTCTAAATACATCTTTAGATTTTTAAATACTAAAGGATTGGCAAAAGCATGATTATTGGGTAAGATCTGAGTTATATATTGACCTGGGTATGTGGCTGGTCCTTTGGGATCAGAAGAACCCTTTTGTTTGATGAAATTGGTTTTAAATAACCACTCATCTTTAAGTCTAGTGTCTGGGTGATTAGTCCAGGACTGGAATGCCTAACAAGACTGCTTTTCTAACTTCTTATTAGCCAGTGTGGTGAAACAGAAGTTTCCTTTTGTTGCTGGTCTGGTATATATTATGGGAGAATAACCACCAATTTTGGGGTGTGTCTGCCCTATTTCTCAGCAGTTTGTCCTGAATTGGGAATTCTCAGTTGTGACCCATGAAGGCACGATAACACTTGGCCAGTGTGTTTTTCATCCCATATGCACCTCATATGTTAGTACACCCAAATTGTGTGTGTATATTGGATGGCCAAATTAAGCAGATACAGTAGTTGGACTACTAAATTCTTCCTTCCTACATTAATCCCTTCAATACAGTGATTATCATTCTACATTCGTGAAACTACACAGTCACCATTGGCAAATGTTGGCCTTGTAATGACAACCACTATAACAATGACTAGCTAAGAGAACCTTTGCACTGTGGAGAATAATGTTTGAGAAAACTTTCTTGAGACTTGAGAGTAATTTTCCACTAGTTAAAACACTATAAACACAAAGCCTAATGTCTAAACTTGTGACTCCAGCTAAGGACTTGGCCTGGTATTTTAATGTTACCACAGTGTAATTGGAGAAAGACATCAGTGAATTATATGCTTTCTAGATGACACAACATGCTGTAATACTATGTTTTTTTCTTGTAGTTCCAAATCACTACCCACAGTGGACACTTTTCATAGAGAAAAGATATAATCCCTGTCCAGAGAAGTTTAACACTTTTCATTAATGTTAATATTATAAGTGATAGCTCGCTGAACACTTAGCAATTCAATTATGTGTCTAACCATTACAAATTTGCATTTTGTTGCGATGAGGAAATATGAATTTTGCAACTTGATAAGCTGCGTCGTATTCATTTGCAAATAACACTTTAAGCCAGGGGCAGGTCTAGCTTTTTTGCCGCCCCAAGCACGGCAGGCAGGCTGCCTTCAGCAGCGTGCCTGCGGGAGGTCCGCTGGTCCCGCAGCTTCGACATACTGGCCGTCAAATTGCCGCCGAATCCGTGGGACCGGCGAACCTCCCACAGGCAACCTGCCAAAGGTTGCCTGACTGCCACCCTTGCAGGGACCGGCAGGCACCCCCCACAGCTTGCTGCCCCAGGCTTGGAGCACTGGTGCCTCAGGGGCACCAGGGATTTATACTGCTGTTCATGTCTGCAGTATCTGAGCCCATATTGGCATATGTGATTTATTCCCGTTTCTTCTAATGGCTTGTTGTCATCTCTCTTTGTCTTGGTTTCTCCATATGCAAAATGGCAATTGTATACAATTCTGGTCTAACTCACAGAGTTGTTCTCAGACTTAGTTAAAATTCACAAGGGATCATAAGAACATAACATAAGAATGGCCTTACTGGGTCAGACCAAAAGTCCATCCAGCCCAGTATCCTGTCTACTGACAGTGACCAATGCCAGGTGTCCCAGAGGGAGTGAACCTAACAGGTAATGATCAAGTGATCTCTCTCCTGCCATCTCTCTCCACCCTCTGACAAACAGAGGCTAGGGACACCATTCCTTACCCATCCTGGCTAATAGCCATTAATGGGCTTAACCTCCATGAATTTATCTAGTTCTCTTTTAAACCCTGTTATAGTCCTAGCTTAGGATTTTGAAGTCATTCTTACAAAAGGTGCTATCAAAGTGTTGTTGTTTTTATAGCTTAGAATGAACTCTGCAGCTGAGAGTAGTATTTGGCCCAGTATAATTTAAATTATTTATTTATGCTTTATTTTTCTGGAAGCACTGAAATCAGTTTAAGAACTGGTCAGTCCTAGGGTATTTGTAAATTAGATGTGTGTGCTGCATCTGCTCCAGGATGTCGTTCACAGTTTACAAACCATTGACCTACATCTTGATAAACCCTATGTGTTCCATTTAACTGGAATTGGATTTTGTTCTTGGCAAAATCCCCAAAGATTAAAAAAACAACTCCTATTGTGTATTGTTCCCACCAGTAGTTTTGGGAAACCTGTATGTTCTCATTTCTGGCAACCTTCTCTTTGAGGAATGCGATGCAGAGCACAGATAAAAGCACTAGCATCTGTTAAGATGCTTGGAATTGCACTGACTACAGTTTGAAGATGGATTGATTCATGCGGTGGTAAGCAGACACAATCCAAAGTTAACCCCAAACAACATGAATGTTCGCTCTAATTGGATGGAGGTGTGATTTAGAAAAAGCACAAACTGCAGCCTGTAATTCAGGGAGAGGCATGAAAAGTTTCTGAAGTGCAGTTGCTTGCTGTGTATTTCCTATGTTTGACAATCGTATAGCAGAACTAGGTAAATGCAAACAATGTTCTATAAATATTCATTCATATGAGCTTTAATGAAGGTTTGTAGGTCATCCAAAAGCTCGTATTTAATAGAATCAAGGTGTTAATTCATTGGTTTGCTATTGAGTGAGAGAGAAAAGTGCCACCTACTAAATTATTGGCTCTATTTCCAGACACACCTAGCAATTTCTTAAAAGTTCTCTCATTCAAGCACTAACCTGACCTTGCTTAGTTTTAAGATCTGACAGGCCATCGTCTGGAATTATTTTCTGTATATAAGGACTGAAAACACATTTAAAACTTTAAGCCTTCTATTATAAATGGTAGTCTTCACAAAGAATGCATTGTTCTGGGTGGCTTTTACCTAATTATCTTTTTCTTTTCTCTTTTTGGTAGTTCAATAAAATGTGGGTGTCACACTCAATAGAAACAATATATATTCTGTGGCTACAAAAGTGACATCATCCCTTTTCTGTTTCTTATTAAATATATTTAATACAATATTAAGAGTTTTCACTACCCTTCGCTGAAATATACAATATATGTACGTCTTTGTGCATGTAGTACCAATTAATTTTTGCTTCTGATTTGATGGCTGGATTCAACAATATAATATACTGGAAAAGATCCAGCTGTTGCTACTACTTGCTCCCCACTATCTTATTTTTAGTTGTGGAAAATGAAATGCCCCAAGAAACACTCCCAGATGTTTTCTACAAATACAGGTGTTGGTTTCCCTAAACATTAGTGAGCACAAATAGCTATGGTGATTCTTCTAGGACAATTCTGTCTCCTACCTGTTTGTAAAATGATCAAATACAAACCATTAGCATTCAAAACAGAGTGAATTGTCTTCTCACTGATGTCTCTCTTTGGTCTGCATGTAGATATCGAGTTGATACTCTGATAGATTAAAATCTGTTTTCAGCAACTGACTCAGACATAACATCATCACTTCCTGATTAGATTGATATGTGTTTCTATTATTTGCTTATTTTGCGCCTTAAGAAACAATTCTTTTTTGTTGTTAAACTGTAAACAGCATTGCAAGGCCTCATATTAAATCATAATTATTTACCATGTTGTTCATGCACCTTTGTCCCTAGGGAATGTGGTGACGTGAATATACAGGAAGATCGGGGTATTTCTCACCAACAGTTTCCTGTTATTGATATGCTTTTGTTTAGTTGTGATCTTTTTTTTACCCTTTCAGGTTCTCAGGGGAAAAATAAACAGGCACATGACATTAATCACAGTCCTAGACTATCATATTGGGAGTCTTACAAATACTTTAAATGTGGAGTGCTAGCCTAGGACTGGATGTTTCGCAAACTACCATGACAGGTTATTGTTTATTATTATTTACACTCTCATCCCCCCAAAATGCTTCAAATAATTTTAAAAATTCTTTTGTGATTGGGTTCCTTTCTGGAAGCAAGAAGAGTTCAAAAGTTTATCAAGACAACCTTGAACTTTTTTCATATGCATTGACCGTTGTACAACTACTCTCAGCTTCCTTTAAAGACAAATCATTCCACAGTGCACGGATCAAATAGATAGATAATAATAAACCTGTTATGCAGAAGCAGACATACGCATTTGGGTTGTATGAGGCTTTTTCATGGTATTAAATTCAGGACAGAAAATCTGTCTGTAATTATGGCACAGAAATTTTTAAACTATGTTTGGCTATCCACCTTTTGTCTCTGCCACTACAGATTCAAGATTCAGTCCTAGATAGCTGCCTTTTGATAACACCTCTCCTTTGCAAACAGCAGCTGCTCTGAGGCACCTGACACCTATAAATGTCAAACCTTTGTTTGAGGATGTGGCGTTGTTGTTATGAGTCACTGTAGAAATAATGTGGGAAAATGACTTCCAACCCTTGCTCAGATACCACAGTGGTAAGAACCTAGACTGCTGGATTTCCTGGATAAAATGTCCCTCACAAACACCATATAAATTAACGGAGTTGCACTAGTGTAAAAAAGAGTAATATAGTAGTGTTTCAGACCCTTAACACTACAATCTCCATGGTCAATGGTTTTGGTTCCTATACTGTAGATAGTATTTTACCTAAGGGCTGGTCTACACTACAAAGTTAAGTTGGCTTAACTATATCTCTCAGGGCCGTGAAAAATTTCACGTCCCATGCAATGTAATTAAGCTGACCTGTCCCTTCTGTAGACACCGCAAGGTTGACTGAGAATTCTTCCATTGACCTACCTACCACCTCTCAAAGAGGTAGATTTACTAGAGTGACAGAAGAGCCTCTTCCGTCTTTGTAGGAGGTGTCTACACTTTAGCTCTACAGTGGCACAGCTACAGCTGTGTGGCTGTAGTGTTTCTAGTATAGACCTACCCTAAGTAATCTTATCTAAGTAAAACACTTAGTTAATTTCTCCAAATGCTAAACATGAAAGCTACATGTCCACATCCTGTTAATTTTTAGAGATTGGTGTATATTCAGTCCTTATTGCTATGCTCTGGAAATGTAGCCCTTTTAATAATGTGTGAACATAGAGTTGCTAGGCATATCAGGTATGAAAAAGGCACATCTGGCATCATGTAAGGAAAACTCAGTGCAAAGTTGCTTGATGTACATGGTTTTAATTATGTTCTTTCATCCGTTAGAGGGAGTTCATTGCTTGGTAAGTGGTAATTTTTTTTTAATTTAATAGAATATGAACTTCATAACAAGTTGTATTAAAATGTTCATGTAAATGTACTTTTATATTCATACTCATAAAGAGCCTGATGCTGTTCCCAGTGAATACTTGTTGATCATAATTTGTAAGCCTAGCTAGGGGAGGTCTGGCTAATTGCTGGATGGGAGATCTCTGAGGAAAAAAGACTAAAAAGTTGTGACTTTTTATCTTGGGGCCTTCCAGGAGTAGAAAAAAGGGCTGGGCCCCATTGGTAAACTGGGAATCTGCCTTTCCCAACAGGATTGTTGTGACTTTTTTACAGCCTAAATAAACAAAAAATAAAAACAAACAAAAATGGCCTTATTTTCCTGAGAAACCCCCTGTGGTGGGAGGGGGGAGGGCATGGATATTTTATTAAATGAAACACACACAAAATTAACTGATTTGTCTTAGTCACAGGGTGACCTGACCCTTTAAGAGAGAAGAGACTAATGCACCTGTGGCTGGTCAGCTGACCCCCCCAATTAGGCTTATAAGAAAATACCTGGACCCTAGAGGGAGGTGGGGCAAGTGAGAGTTGCCTGACAGGAGATCAGTCAGGAAAAGGGGCAGGGGAGAGCTGCCTGAGGCCAGGAGATTGTAGGAGGTCCCTGAGGAAAAGCTGAAGGCAGTTGACAGCTCACCTCTTCAAGCCAGACAGCCAGGGCTAAAGACCAGAGAGCAGCAGCAGGAGTTACCTGCAACTTCTAATCCACAGGGCCAAAGCCAAGGGCCAGAGAGGGCTAAAGGCAGCAAAGCAATGGGTTGGCTTACCCGCTGATGTCTCCATGCTGGAGAGCTGGATCCAGGGAAGTGAGGGATGCTCCCCTCCCAAGAGAGAGGCTGTGGGGGGGGGGGAAGAGAGCTGTTGGGAAGAGTGGGGTTGCACTCCAGCTGGAAGGGCTGGGATGGCTGTCCTGGCAGAGGGACAGGTGAGGACCATTAAAAAGCCCAGGTGAGGTGGAAGATGCTGGAGTGTGGTATATGGGGTGTTGAGGCACTAAGTATCATGTGATTTTTAAGAACTACATGCACTAGGATAATAAATGGTGTAAATTTTTGGACTTTTGGTATGAACTGCTTGCACGATGTTTTTGTAGTAATCTGGCTCCAAGGAGGGGTATTATTGAGGCCAGAAAGTTTTAACAGTGTTACCAAGGGCTCTTAAGGAGGGAAAATGAGACAGGCACATCTGTTCTGCTGCCGTCTGCTGCCTGGAATTAAATGAGAATATTGATATAATAGGCATCACAGAAACTTGGTGGAACGATGATAGTCAATGGGACATGGTAATATTGAATACAAAATATATAGGAATGACTGAGTAGGGGGAGTGACACTATATGTGAAAGAAAACAGAGTCAAATATCATAAAAATCTTAAATGAATCAAACGGTATCATAGAATCTCTGTGGATAGAAATTCCATACTTGAATAATAAGAGCCTAACGGTAGGAATATACTACTGACCACTTCACCAGGTGATGGTGACTATGAAATGCTCAGGGAGATTAGAGAGGCCACAAAATATAGAAAACTCAATAATAATGGGGGATTTCAACTATCTCCATATTGACCATGTACATGTCACCTCAGGACAGGATGCAGAGATAACACTTCTAGGCACCAATAATGATCGCTTCTTGGAACAGCTAGTCCTGGAACCTAGAAGGGGAGAGGCAATTCTTGATTTACTCCTAGGTGGAGCACAGGATCTTGTCCAGGAGGTAAATATAGTTGAACCACTCAGTAAAAGAGACCATAATGTAATTAAATTTAACATTCTTTTAGGGAGGAAAATACCAAAGAAATCCACCACAGTAACATTTAACTTCAAAAAGACAAACTACACAAAAAAGAGGAAGCTAGTTAAGTGGAAATTAAAAGGAATAGTCACAGGAGTTAAATGCCTACAAGCTGCAAGGAAGCTATTTAAAAACACTATAATAGAAACTCTAACTAAATGTATACTCCAAATTAAAAAAACCCAATTGTAATAGGACCAAATGCCACCATGACTAAAGCACAGAATAAAAGCAGCAGTCAGAGTCAAAAAGGCATTCTTTAAAAATTGGAAATCAAATCTTACTGAGGAAAATAGAAAGGAGCATGAACTCTGGCATATCAAGTGTAAAAGTATAATGAGGCAAGCCAAAAAATAATTTGAAGAGCAACTAGCAAAAGACACAAAAATTAACAGCAAACATTTTTATAAGTACATCAGAAGCAGGAAGACAGCCAAACAATCAGTGGCACCACTATTCAATCAAAGTGCTAAAGGAGCACTCAAGTAAGACAAGGTAATTGCTGAGAAGCTAAGTGAATTGTTTGCACTGGTCTTCACTGTAGAGTATGTGAGGCAGAATGCCACACCTGAGCCATTCTTTTTAGGTGACAAATCTGAGGAACTGTCCCAGATTGAGGTGTCAGTAGAGGAGGATTTGTAACAAATTGGTAAATTAAACAGCAATAAGTCACCAGGACTTCTGAGTTCTGAACTAACTCAAGTATGAAATTGCAGAACTACTAACTGTGGAATGTAACCTATTGTTTAAAGGAGCCTCCGTACCACAGATAATGTAACGCCGATTATTTTTAAAAAGCTCCAGTGATGATCTTGGCAATTACAAGCCTAACTTCAGTACCAGACAAATTGTTTGCAACTATAATAAAAATCAGAATTATCAGACACATAGATGAATATGATATGTTGGGAAAGGGGAAATCATGCCTCACCAATCTATTAGAATTCTCTGAGGGTGTCAACAAGCATGTGGACAAGGGTGATCCAGTTGATATATCGTACTTGGACTTTCAGAAAGTTTTTGACAAGGTTCTTCACCAAAGGCTCTTAAGCAAAGTAAGCAGTCATGAGATAAGAGTGAAGGTCTTCTCATGGATGAATAAATGGTTAAAAGATAGGAAATAAAAGGTAGAAATAAATGGTGAGTTTTCACGATCTTCTTCTTAGCATTTGTGCAACATGCCTCAGGTGGCATGTGACCAGGATTCATCACCGAATTTGGTCTGCTGGTCAGATCATTAGCTTCCCCGGCCCGGGCTAGGTACTAACTGGGAGTGTGATGTGAACGCTGATCCATGCCCACCAGTTGTCACAATGGAGATAGCTAAATAGTATGGTTGCCCCAGGATCTGTACTGGTACCTGTGCTGTTCAACATGTTCATAAATTATCTGGAAAAAGGAGTGAGGTGGCAACCGTTGCAGATTATACTAAATTACTCAAGAATGTTAAGTTCAAAGCTAACTGCAAAGAGTTATAAAGGGACCTCATAAAACTGGGTGACTGGACAACAAGATGGCAGATAAAATTCAGTATTGATACATGCAAAGTAATGCACATTGAAAAACATAATCACAACTACACATACAAAATGATGGGGTCTAAATTAGCTGTTACTAGTCAAGAAAGATCTTGCATCCATCATGGATAATTCTCTGAAAACATATTTCAGTATGCAGTAGCAGTCAAAAAAGCTAATAGAATGTTAGGAACCATTAGGAAAGGGGTAGATAAGACAAAATATCATACTGCCACTATATAAATCCATGGTATGCCCACACCTTGAATACTGTGTGCAGTTCTGGTCAACAATCACCAGAAAGATACATTAGAATTGGAAAAAGTACAGAAAATGCCAACAAAAATGATCATGGGTTTGCAACAGCTTCCATATGAGGAGCGATTAAAAAGATTGGGACTGTTCATCTTAGAAAAGAAACGACTAATGGGGGCTATGATAGAGGCCTATAAAATCATGAATGGTGTGGAGAAAATGAATAGGGGAGTGTTATTGGGTCCTTCACATAACACAAGAACCAGGGGTCACCCAATGAAATTAATAGGCAGTACATTTAAAACAAATATAAGGAATTACTTCTTCACCCATCACACAGTCAATCTGTGGAATTTGTTGCCAGGGGATATTGTGAAGCCAAAATTATAACTGAGTTCAAAAAAGAATTAGATAATGGAGGATAGGTCCATTAATGGCTATTAGCCAAGATGGTCAGGGATGCAACCCCATGCTCTGAGTGTCCCTAAACCTCTGACTGCCAGAAGCTAGGACTGGACTATAGGGAGTGGATGACTCAATAATTGCCCTGTTCTGTTCTTTCCCTCTAAAGCATCTGGCACTGGCAGCTGTTGGAAGACAGGATACTGGGCTAGATGGACCATTGGTCTGACCTGGTATGGACATTCTTAGGTTATGTTGTTGTCAGTCATCTGGATTTAGGAATGGAAAGGTTCCATGGTTTGAGTCATTTTACAATTTTTTTGTTCTTATGTTGTTCCTGTGTTCTTTGTTCATTAGATTAACAGCTGCAATTTATCATGCCCCTTTGACCATTTCACCTGCCCTCTGCCCACTGAATCATCTCTCAGGGGCTTATGCTAACATTCCAAACCTCTGTTAGCTTCAAAGAGATGGCATTTTTAAAATCAAGCTTCCAGAGTAATGCTGTGGTATTTAGCTACAGCAGGCTCAGTAAAGACAGAGTGCTGGCTTTAATTTGATTTTCTGGCTTCTTTTCGATCTGACAGTTTATTTATTGCTGGGGTTTGTGCATTATCATACTGATAAAACAGTATTTTACATTGAACTCAAGTGTTCTGATATACACACAATGTAGTTTAATGCATCTTTCCACAAAGATTTTCACCAGGTTGTAGAACAATGTTATAAGGTCCATTCCCCAAAAATGTGATCTATTATACATTAGCATGCATACCACAAGCAAGGAGTCAGGTCCAGACGCACTTTGGCCTGTTTTAAGATTTTCAAATACAACCCAGATTTGCCATGAACAAAGAACAAACAAGTAGAACCAGGGCCGGCGCTTCCACTAGGCAACCCTAGGCGGTTGCCTAGGCGGCAGGATTTGGGGGGCGGTATTTTGCCGTCCTCGGCAGAAATTCGGCAGCAGCGGATCCTTCCGCTCAAGGTCTTCGGCGGAAATTCGGCGGCGGGTCCTTCACTAGCTCCGGGACCCGCCGCTGAAGTGCCCCGAAGACGCGGAGCGGAAGGACCCCCGCCGCCGAAGACCCCAGGCCCCCTGAATGTTCAGAGGAGGAGTGCTGCCGCCTAGGGCGGCAAAAACCCTGGCGCCACTCCTGAGTAGAACATCTTATTGAAGGGCCTATTAAACATACCATACTGCAGGGAAGTACACCTGCACGCACATATATATGCCATGCCCCTATCTCCAAACAACTGCTCTCTTTACACTCCAGACAAATAGAAAAAAGGTAACTTAATATGAAAACTGAAGTGATTTAAAAATAAGTGGAAGCTTCAGTACTTGCATGCCAAGTTTAAGCTGAAAGCAATGGGTAAGCACCCAAATTACAGCTGCGCAGAGCTTGCTGGTTTTGGTTCACAGGGTTATTGGCAAACATTATGGACATTTTTTGTTCACTTGGTTTCCCAGGACTTTTCACTTCAGACTTGTTTGGACCCAAACACAACAGAAGTGAATGTCAATATAAAATTGGCCCATTTTGTTTAGGTTCTATGCACTGCATGTGGATTCTCAAGGGTCAACTTGCCATTTGACCAGCCTTCAAGCTTTTGGGGCTTTGTAAAAGGAAAATAAATAACTGAAACCAACCAAACTTAGATTCTGATTCTGGAACACACTGAGCACCTTCCCCTCCAAATGAAGTCCCTGAGAGTCATAGGTACTCAGCACTTCACAGGATCATGTCTAGAGACAGCTAACTGTTTTACTTGGAGTTTCAGGGCCCAACAAATGTTTCCATGGCAGGTATCTGTTTTATTTCCATATTTGAACCTAATCAGCTGAATTTCACATAGTTTTAGCTTTAGTTGTAAAAGGTTCATGCAGGTCTATTATAATGGAAATGCAGGAGGAACTTCAGTTATTGCGGTGTCACCCATGGGCTGTTCTATTTAGCTAATGAGAAGTCATAGTAAACAGGAGATTGGGACTTAACTGACAGTGGTCATGTGAAAACACATTCTTTGCTTGTTCTCAGTTGTTTTTTAAAGGCTATTTGTTTGAAGAGATTAATTACTTGCAGATTTGGGGCTCTAACCTGCGAGGCGCTGAGCACTCTGATCTGACCCAGTAAAGCGCTGTACTCGTGTGCTTAACTTTAAGCCTATGAGAAATCTTATTGACTTCAAGGACTACTCATGTGCTTAGAGTTAAGTACATACTTAGGCGTTTCACTAGATCAGACTAGGGTGCTCAGCTACCGTAGGAGTGAGTCTCTCTTTTAGGTCTCTCATAAATAGAACATCATTTACATTGCAAAAACTCACTAGTGTTGCTCCTACAAATATTTATTCTCGCTTCTGAGTTTTGTTTTTCTGCAGCATTTTGCAGACATTGGAATGTCATTTTACAATAATTTTGGCTCAGAGTATGATGTGTTAAACTTTTCCTCTCCTCACAAAGCAAACAAATAAAAAGAGAAACAGAAAACCCTTTATCTGTTGATTATTATTTTGTCAAAAGTAAATAGTTACCAATTGTAACCACAAATCACTCATGAATGTTACAAGCATAACATTCTGGGGAAAGTGGAGAACTATACGGATGCCACTACTTGGGTTTAAGTTTTAAAATATTTAATGCATATAGTTAGAAGTTAACTAAGTACTTGAGTTTATTGACAGAACTTGATTTTAATGTGGAAAGTTGCTAGTTAACCTAAAACTAATCTAAAACATATGGGAGAAATGTTTCATGAGTTACTCTTTGGATTCCATGTAGGGGAGTGAATCCAGCATGCCATCTTCAGAAGGACGTACTACCAAGTCCAAACTTTCAATGGGCCCATGGTGCTTGGATACTGTGTTTAACACAAAATAGCCTTATGGCTGTTCAAAGTGGGGAGCCAGGCTACATTGTTTGTTGCTTTCTCATACAATCCCTGTTGGGTTATTTGACTTTGCTTTCATGCTGGACTCCTGAGGTTTCATCCAATAAAAGCCAATAAATGAAAATTGTTAGTCCCAGCAGGAGGGTTTCAAATACACCCTGGCTGAGGGACACATCATCATTCTTAACATAGATGCATACAACAGACACAGACAGGTTTGTCTTCATAGCGAACTATAACAACCAGTACTTAAAACAACAAGATAACAAAAGTCATTATTAGAGTTCAAACATCTGTCCCTTGAATACTTGGTAAGAATGAGCTGAGTCAAACCTATGTTCCACACAGTTGGGAGGCAGGTGGAGAACAGTGGCTCGGAGACACCTTTCAGCTCCCCTACAAAGCTGTGTCCGCTAAGGATCAGACAGACTCCGTGCACTCTTATCTCCAACAGATTTCTCCCTGTCGTCCAACATGCCTCTTAAATGGGGCAGCAAGGCGAGGGAGAGCAGGTGGCACAAAGCCAGGTCTATACCATTCGAAACTCCTTGCATCTGTAGGGATATGTGGCTACCTCTTTAAGGCAGGTGTTTGGTTGCCTGATGCTGTGTCATCAGCAATCTGAGGATGTAGCCTAGGGTTCCTGCACTGTTGTTGTTCCTCCTCCTATAGCTGAACCTAGAGCGGTGGCCTGGGTATGTATAGTATGGCCGCCAAAGTAAGAATATATTTTCCTAGCAGGAGGAGAGATTTTGCATTTGGCTTTTTTCATCTATTTACATGGCTCCTTGTATTACAGTCACCACTGAGAGCCCAGTCCTGCAAGTTGCCGAGCACCTCCTGGTAGATGATCAGTTGCACTTAGGAAGTGCTCAGCACCTTGCAGTTTCAGACCTGAGAGTTCCACCAGGCAAGTATCCAATTGCCTTTATTGATGCTTTGGGATTGGTGCACCCCAAAATGTGCTAAGCACCTCACAAAACACACTGGAGTAAAACTGGTAAATGGAATGAAAAATCATGTCTGTAATGCTTGCCCTGCAGAGCGTACCTTCTAAATGGGACATGACACAAACTGAGCATCATAACTGGGGGGGGGGGCACAGAAAAGAAGGAGGAAAGAGGAAGAACATGGGTAACAGTGATACTCAAGCATATACACATATTCAGGATTCCTTTATTCCCCCACCCCTTTTGTTTTTGTTTTTGTTTAACCAGAGTTATATTAGAGGGGAAAAAGTAATTTCCCCACACTCAGCCCATGCCATTCACAGCAGATAGTGTAGATCTTCATAATATGATTGCCCTCTTCTTTCTTGCCTGCTTTGATCAGCAGTGAAATAGTCAATGCAGTGGTGGATTACCGCATGGGCCGATGGGGCCCGTGCCCAGGGGTCCCAGCCAATTTGGGGCCCCCAGAAAAATCTCCCCCTGCTGCAGCCCCAGGGCTGGAGAAGCTCTTGTTCCCTGCTGAAGGGGGGACACAGAGCTTCTCCAGTCTCGGGGCCGCAGCGGGGGGTGGAGGGGAGAGGCGGAACATAGCAAGCAGGGCCATGGGGAAAGGGGCGGAATGGGGCAAGGCCATGTACGGAATGGGGGTAGGGCCACAGAGGGAAGGGGCAGAATGGAGGCAGGGCTGTGGGGGAAGGGGCAGAACCAGGGTAGGGCTGCAGGTGGAAGAGGTGGGGCAGGGCCACAATTCTGGCACCAGCTCCCCCTCCCCCACACATACTTGCTCCAGCCTAGGGCCCCAGGAGACCTTAATCCGCCGCTGCGTTAATGTTGACATTTAAATTGTGGTAACTAGATTTAGGAGTTAACACCCCACTTTGATCAACATGGGGAAGTTTACACTTCACCGATTCCTTGTTTCCGGCTGTCTGCAGTCTCAGGCAGACATTGTTGTATTGATTTGTGTCTAATTCACGTTTGGAAGATTATTTTCACATCTGTAAATGCTGGAGTTCTTTTGTTTAAATTAAAACGTCTGTTCTGGCATTTCACATCAGACAAAAGATGGCAGATTTAAGAAATAATTGTGAATTTCCAAGTCCCCACAAGCCTGCCTAATTTGGCCCCTGTGTTTAAATGTATACACACACACGCACACCTTTCACAAGATGGGATACCAAAAGTGAGTTTTCAGTAGAGTTTTGGAAGCAATGAGAGAGCAAGCTTAAGGCATAGGCTTAGGGAGAACTATACCTGCTACTGCCTGAGTGTGGAGTCAGGAGTGGAAGAAGGGAACAAAGGGACACCCAGGCAGGCGCACTTTGTGGAATGAGGGTGTCAGGTAAGTGCAAAGGTCAGAGAGAGGGCTGAGCAAAGGTAGGTCCAGAAAGGCAGAGTTTCACCTTGATAAACAAGACAGGGGCAGGAATGAAATGGTTGCTGGGATTAGCTGGTCTAGCTTTCCCCCACTAAATCTTGTGGGAACATGAATGTGAATTCTATGGCTCAGACTCCTCTCCATAATTTGTAAATTTGTAGGAACAGGCCCATTTTGTCTTGAGGAGAATAACCATAAAAATATTCCACAGCCCTAACACCTATATTTCTAATGCCAAATCTTGTGAGACAGAAGGAAGGTTCTTTTTAGAAAATTATGTATTGTCTTAATAAACTCAACAGTAAGTAAAGGTTGTGAACATGAGTGGGTTTACTGTTAGCTTTACACTGGTTGATTTTGTTTTTAAAAAGGGTTTTTTAAATGTACTTTATTATTAATAGACTGTTATTCAAATAGAATCTTAAACTGAGTAACTCATTTCAATCATGAGGACAGATCTGTGTGACCAGGGCCGCAGGGGGGGGCACAAGAGTTTTTCAGGGCCCCTGGAGCGGGGTCCTTCACTCGCTCTGGGGGCCCCGGAAAACTCTCGCGGGGCCCAGGCCCCTGGAGCTTCTTCTGCTCCGGGTCTTCAGCGGCAATTCAGCGGCGGGGGGTCCTTCCGCTCTGGGACCTGCCGCCAAAGTGCCCTGAAGACCCACAGCGGGGGATCCTTCCGCCCCGGGACCCGCCGCCAAAGTGCCGGGTCTTCGGCGGCAATTCGGCGGCAGGGGCCCCCTGCCACCGAAAACCTCAGGCTCCCTGAATCCTCTGGGTGGCCCTGTGTGTGACTGATGAAAACATTTCAAAGCCCTACAGTATGTAAGTCAGAAAGAAAAATATTTACCTTTCATGAAGGCATGATGGTGGAGAAAGATGAGACCTTTTCAGCTAATCCTTGGAAACCTGGCACCAAAACCTTCCTGAGGGCCTAGTTTTGCAGTCCTTACTTGGACAAACATCTCACTGGCTTCCATGGAAATTTAATTGGCCAAGCATTGTACAGGCCCACTTTGCCTTGAGAAGAATAATACTGAATATATCAATATATAGGCCTAAATTTTCAAGACTGAATGACTAATTTGGGGTGCCATTTTGAGGTGCCCACCCTGAGGTACCTTAAAGGAGTCTGATTTTTAGAATGCTGAACCCTTGTCCTTGGAAAATTAGGCCCCTCTAAAGACTCTCAAGTTGGATACCCAAAGTCACTTTTGAAAATGTGGACTGTGATATTTAATGAAGGTAAACAACTGAAACATACCAGTGGAATAGCCGTAGGAAAGAGTGAGCATGACAATTAAAACCAGGTTGCGAATGAATGACTGCGCCAGGATCATGTCTGAGTTCACACTACTGGATCAAGAAATCTAGTCTATGCCTCTATCAATGAGGAATTGTTCCCTGAATCCTATTCTGCAATGCTTTGTTCAGTCATATTAAATTACCAAGAGGACGGTGCCTCCACCTCCTCCCTGTGGCAAAATATGCGTGTCTGAGTTTCTTTCATTAACAAATAATTCATTATAATTAAGGTAGGCAGTGTTGCCTAGTAGATAGAGTATTGGACCATGATTTAGGAGTCCTGATTTGATTCCCTACTTTACCACTGGCCTGCTCGGTGACTTTGAACTAGTCATGTAACCGCCCTGTGCCTCAGTTTCCCCCCCCCCGCCCCCATTTAAATTAGGGATAATGTAATATGCCTTGAGATCTATGGATGAAAGCAGTATATAAGAACTAGTTGTTGTAATCTTTTACCACTGGTGGAGGGGCTACAGTCATTACACCACTGGTTAAATGCAGGGCAATTTCAAACACTACTTTAGAATCTCTAGTTTCCTTTTCTTTTTGCATTATTTCATGTTTTGAATAATACAAGGAAATGGACCCTTAACAGGAAATATAAAACTGTAATATTAGTTAAAAAATGAAATGTAATTAAGAAAACTAAACCTTGCTGGGAGTGTGACTGAGAGAGAGGGGATGTAAAATGTAACAAGGTAAAGAACAATATACGGATCCAGCTTACATAAACTCAGTCAAATAAGATATGCCTTTGGCTTCTTAAGTAATTTCAACCACATCTTGAAAAAACTGTTTTGGTGAGAGGAGAGATGAGAAGATCTTTTTATAAAAAGAATTAGAAAAAAATGCAGGGAGGAAGAACCAAATTAGTGGCAGAGAGACTGTATTTATCTTTAAATAAGAGAAAGGCAAGCAGAGGAAACTAAATAAGGCCTCTGGGCTTTATAACTAATAACATGCCATCCATAAAGATACATTGTAAACTAATTTGATTCTTTTTGTGGGGAGCTCTTTCCCTCTGTTTACTTGAGTTATACCAGGCACAATTATATCAATGTGCACTCATCTGAATCTTGCAACACACAGTCACTCACTGTTTTTCTTTGCCTTTAAAAAAAATCTCCCAAGGAAATTAAATATAAAGAACTTGGGCCCTGAACCAGCAAGGACCCCAGTCCAGAATGTGCCCATTGAAATCAATGAGATAATTCTCCTACTTAAAATAAGCCACATGTTTAAGTGCCTGGTTGAATTGAGGCCTCCAGTGCAGATGTCCTGCAAGACAGCCATAAGTCTATCTTCCAAAGTTTGGCTTTTAAGCCCTGGCATAAGGAATATCCCAAGGATAGAGCTGAAGAGACATGTGGTCGCAGGGGTGCAGCATACACCACTGCAGAGAATTCAGGTAGTACTGTAGCACCGGGAGGCTGTCATTGTTTAGCAGACGGGACTGCCAGGGCTGTCTAAGTTAAATAGGGGTTGCTCTGGAGCAACCCAAGATCGGAAAGGTGCAATATTTAAGTTTGTTTCCTGTACCACACATAAGATGCACATACTATGCATATACCAGCAAAATACGGAATATAGAATGCTACATGTGAGCTACAGCTGTAGTATATTAATATACTTAGTTATACACACACTACATTTGAAATTTAGTCATGTGCACATATTTGCATGCTTAACTGCCCATCTGTTTACAAGATGAAGTTTAACAAAGACAAATGCAAAGTGCTCCACTTAGGAAAAAAAAAGCAGTTTCACACATACAGAAGGGGAAGAGACTGTCTAGGAAGGAGTACAGCAGAAAGGGATCTAGGGGTTATAGTGGACCACAAGCTAAATATGAGTCAACAGTGTGATGCTGTTGCAAAAAAAGCAAACATGATTCTGGGATGTATTAACAGGTGTGTTGTGAGCAAGACACGAGAAGTCATTCTTCTGCTCTACTCTGCGCTGGTTAGGCCTCAGTATTGTGTCCAGTTCTGGGCACCGCATTTCAAGAAAGATGTGGAGAAATTGGAAAGGGTCCAGAGAAGAGCAACAAGAATGATTAAAGGTCTTGAGAACATGACCTATGAAGGAAGGCTGAAAGAATTGGGTTTGTTTAGTTTGGAAAAGAGAAGACTGAGAGGGGATATGATAGCAGTTTTCAGGTATCTAAAAGGGTGTCATAAGGAGGAGGGAGAAAACTTGTTCACCTAGCCTCTAAGGATAGAACAAGAAGCAATGGGCTTAAACTGCAGCAAGGGAGGTCTAGGTTGGACATTAGGAAAAAGTTCCTAACTGTCAGGGTGGTTAAACACTGGAATAAATTGCCTAGGGAGGTTGTGGAATCTCCATCTCTGGAGATATTTAAGAGTAGGTTAGATAAATGTCTATCAGGGATGGTCTAGACAGTATTTGGTCCTGCCATGCGGGCAGGGGACTATACTCGATGACCTCTCGAGGTCCCTTCCAGTCCTAGAATCTATGAATAAACCTTAGCATTTGTATTATATGTGTTACAATAGTACGCAACGTCCCCGTCATGATCAGGGCTCACAGTGCTTGACACTCTACAAACACACAGAAAGACATGGCTTTATGTCAGAGTATTGACTGTTTAATTAGAAACAAGACAAAATGATAAACAGTTGAAGGGAAGTGGAGAAGGAGGATGAGAGTGAAGACAATATGATCATGTGATTATATAGGTAAGCTATACCTACAACACAATGGAAACAAATAATCTGAAAGTTTCTTTTAATAAATATTTGATGTTCTGATCTACATCCGCACATCTGGTATTTTTGCCTAAATTTTGCATGCACAACTTTGATAAAGCCCATTGCTGGTTTTGTTTTTGTTTTTATTTTATATTGGTTATTTTATAAATAGAGAGAGAACTCTGGTTTTGAGGGGGAAAATAGGAGCTATTGAGAAGAGAAGACCAGAAGGCTGCTGTGAATGCTACAGTGGTGTCATTTGGTGAATTATACAAGCACTCGGTTCTTTGTGAACTGAATTAAAACATGTCAGAGGAGGCCCATGTTACCTGCCAGTGGAATCATTACCTTGTGTTTCCAGGCTTTTCTGGTTGTAAATTCTCTATTGGTGCAGTGGTGTACAGGGACCCTAACAGACTGAAGAATTCCTCCCATGATTTTGTGTTTGTTCTCTAATGGATGACAGAAATTTTATCAGTAGTTGGCAAACACATCCAGCAAATTCCTGTATTCACCTTCAAATACCCATTCTCACCTACATATAAATAAATGTGTTTGCATGAAGAATAATTATTCCTAAAACATTTGTTTACATGCATGTTCATGAAGAAGCAAAAAAAAAAAATGGCACAAATCTGGCGGAACCGAACATCCATTCAGAATTAGAGGAAATGTTCATGAATACTGTTTGATTTATTGTTGATATATAACACTACAGTAGGCACCCATCCCACACTCCAGGCTTTGTTACATATAATTAACATTCACAATATAGGGGCACATCCTCCACTATAGTCAAGTGCCACACCACTTAAATACCAAATCATAACAGCCATAATAATAACACCTTGTGAGGGATTTGCCTCTGCAGCACCCATGTGGACCATGAAGACCCAGCTAGAGGTCTCCATTGGTAGGATGCTGCTTCATGCAAGGTCCAGTATATGGCATTTTAGCCTTCCAGTCAAGGCATACTTCAGTCCTATCCCTTCTGGAGTGTTAAGCTCCAAAAGAAATCAGGAAAAAATACAATTCAAAACAGGGTCATCCAATGGATCTTCAGCATGATCCCACCCTTCTGTTCAGATCTGGTCTTCAAATAACGAAGTATTTTATCTGGTCTCACATGTCTTTGTCAGCCATTCTACCAGCAGGCTCATCAGACCAGTAAGCTACCTCAGTCTCCGGGGTGCAACTAGGCCTGTCTCACCTCAGCTCTCCTACCTGGTCAGGCCTGAGGTAGGCTAGGTCTCCTCCTTTAAACTCCAACTTCCTGCCCAACATCTGCTGCAAGTGTATGGGGGCAGGCCCAATTGGGCCCAGAGACTCTCATTAACACTCTCCTTGCCATTGTGGGGCTTGTCTTCCCATCATAATCTCTTCCTCTGTCAAGCCCACCAAACATATGGGGGGCGGGGAAAGTTGGGCTTTGCAGTAAGTCAAGAAATTCTGAAAGCACTTTTAGAGAGCAAGGCTTGTCCAGTGGCTAGGGTACTAGCTTAGGACTCAGGATTCAGGTTCAAGTCCTTGCTTTTCCACAGACTTCCTGTGTGACATTGGGCAAGTTACGTGGCCTCTCTGTCCCTCAATTCTCCATCTGTAAAATATACTTTCCAAGGGTGTTATGAGGATAAAGATTGTGAGGTGTTCACAGAATGGTGATAGGGCCATATATATGTGCCTTAGATAGATCTCCCTATAATTTCTTTAAGATGAAAAGTGCTACATAAGCAAAAAACATTATTTTTTGAGTACAAGGTTTACAGGTAGCTAATTTTCTTTTTGCCTAGTTTGCTAGGATAGCCTGTTGAACTCTTAATGCTTCTGTCTCCTTCTTCATTAAGGATGCTATTTATAGATCTTTGGCTGTGTTCCACCTGAAGGTCATATTGTTTACGCAGAATGCGGATATATTGTGCTCTTTCTAAATACAGAACACGTTTTCAATCAATAAAAAACAGTCTTTTCCCAGCACAACAAGGGTGCGTAATTCCAAAGAAAGAGGATGGCTGAAAAACATTCATAATAAAAATATCCAGATACATATCATAAAACAGATCTTACATCTAAGAAGTGTCTGAATAAAGGGCATTTACCTTTTGTGAGTCTGACTAACCCAGTCTTATTTCTGAATTCCTCACCAACTACTTCTAAACATAATTTAAATTCCTGAACAACTTCACACTCACCCAGCCCTCATGCTTCCATTGACATTATTGTTATTATTGTCAGTTGTTGTAGAGGGCCTGTTGCTGATCCAATCAAAATCATGGGATATTTGCTTTGTTGGGAGCAGGATTGAGGCTATCCTCTTAATTAACTAAAAACACAAATGGAATAGAAAATGGGGAAATGTGAAGATGGTAAAACTTTTGTTTGCATGGATCTTTTTGACCTTCTTTATTTTTTCCCACCAAAGTGTTGCCAGTAAACTAAATGTGGCCTCTAAATTTTATAATGTGGCCATTTCCCTTTTTATTATTGAAACTACTTACAGGTCCTGGCACGGGTGCTCTTCACTGAACTGAGCAATTGTATTGAAACAGTTCTTTGCTGTCACTTCACATTAAGGTTGAGCGCTGCTGAGAGAACTTACCTGGCAAGTTCCCAGTGCTTCAGTGCTTGCCCACACACACACACACACACACACACACACACACACCTGGGCAAAAGCTGGGCACCCCTCTCATTCCACGTAACTGCAAAACAGGGATTACTTCTTGGGAGAAAAATGCATAAGTTGTCATGAATGAGAATGACTATGTCACTTGAGTATGGCAGGAGCAAAGAGAATCTGCAAGCCTCTGAACCACGACTGATAATTTGATGGCCCAAAACTGTGTGTTTCAATGTAGTCCATTGCTCCTGCAGCCCTCAGCCCACCTATCACCCCCTATAATTATTAGAGATACAGTCAAAACAATGCCACAGACCTGAACACCCCCAAACCCTGGAGACGATCTGGACATGAATATAATTTGTGTTGTTCGCAACCTTCTCTAATAATTAATCATTTAATTATTATTAATTACTTATTATATTTTATTATATATATTATTTATTATAATTAATTATTTAAAGGCTTAACACATCTGTGCAGTGTTTTGATTAATTGTTACTTTATATACGGTAGGGTTGTGTTGTGTTGTTTTTTTTAAGTTGCATGTATGGCAGTGTTTGAAATGCCATCACATGTTGGCCCCTGCACCTGGGTACCATTTGTAACACATTACATGTCATATGAACATAACATAAATGGCATCTAGAGACTGAGCCCAATCCAGCTCCCGTTGTCACCCTATTGCCCTCTGCAGCACCGGGGAGAGGAGAGTGCCAGGAATGGTGGGAGAAGGCGTTATGCTTGTACAAAGCATAATGGCCCAAATCCTCAAATGCATTTAGGTGCATAATTCCTACTGAAATCAATGGGAGTTAGGAACCTAAATACCTTTGAAGATCTGGGCTAAAGCCTCCAACGTCACATGTGGGAGCAGATTGGGGAGCAGGTTGTGTCTGTATAAAGGTACAGGCTGCCCAAGCTCTCCCCTTTTTAGTACACGGTAGTCACCATGACAAAGCCCCTGCCACTCCTGTGCATGCTCCCTCTGAGCTGATAAATGGTGCTGACAGCAGTAGCCAGCCTTTGTCACATGTCTTTCTAAGAGTGCCAAGCAACCAGAGCTGAGCAGGTTCACTAAGGGGAGCTGATAGTGGAAATAAGCTCCTCAAAGATTTTCTCTTTTCTGGTGTACCCATATAAGTTTTTTATATACTTACGCTGGATAGTATCAGTATTGCTAACCCCAAGCATTCAAAAGTCAGGAGTCAGGCCCCTAAACTCATGAGATTGGCTTAAAAATTACGAAATTGTTAAAATAATAAAATTTGCATCCTTTTTATTTGCGTTCTGGCTTTGAAGCCTTTGAGTCCATTGTTTGGAAGCTTTACTCTACAATCAAGAGGGTTAGAAACTTACTGAAAAAAGAAAAGTCGAAATTCCTAAAGCAGTCACCATAGTCCAGGAGCTGGAACTTCAAGACAAACACCAAATAATATGAGTCTTGTGACAAAAGCATGAGAATTGGCATCACTAACTATTCTATAAACCTGGTATATAAATATTCACAATATAGTGAATACCCACTAAATACATATAATTTACGCCTGTTCATATTTTGGGTTCAGCTCCCCAAAGGTATTTATGCTCCTTCCATTGAAATCAATAGAAGTTGGGAATCTAAATAACTTTGAGGATCTGGGCCCAAATTATGAATAGGTGTAAGTTATATGTATTTAATGGGTATTCACCATAGTAGCCTTCAAAACTTGTATCTTGAAGTTTCTGTTTTGATATCATTTTATGAATATCCTTGTTAAATTTGTTAGTCTCTAAGGTGCCACAAGTACTCCTGTTCTTCTTTTTGCAGATACAGACTAACACGGCTGCTACTCTGAAAACTACTTCTTTGAACATTTTGCTGAAGCCAGCCATTTTGTGCAGCTGCTGGAATGCAAACCAGAATTCCTCTGGTTTCTCCAACTGGAAAAAATACTGGCAGTGCTGAATTTCAGATATGTCTTCTCTTTGGATTCAGTGCATTTTATGCCCAGGGAGCCTTATAACGTTAAAAAGTTGAAAACCGTGAAGCTAAATTTCCAAATACTATTAGAGAGACAAGGTGGGTGAGGTCATTTCTTTTATTGGACTGACTTCTGTTGAGCGAGACAAGCTTTCAAGCTACAAAGAGCTCCTCTTCAAGTCTGGGAAAGGTACTCCAAGCGCCACAGCTAAATACAAGGTGAACAGATTATTTAGCATAGGTAGTTAGCACATATTCTGAGGGACCATTCAAGATGGAGTGGCTCATTAGCACCTCTGTAGTCATAGAACAAAAAAAAGTGGGGGAGTTTAGTGGTTTAGTGGAGATTATAACAATGCTGTATATAAATGGTATTAGTGAACCAAGAACTCAAAGAGTGCCAAGACAAATACGAGTTCCTGAAACTGGCAAACATTGTTTGGGTTTCCTTTGAGGAAAAAAAAACCCCAAATGCTTGAAATATGTTATATAAGAAAAAGTTATACAGGAGTTAAAGGGAAGCTGCATAGGAAATGAATTGAAGCCCAAAATAAAAAGCAGGAATAGAAAACTAAAAATAACAAACAGGAAAATGTGACTCAGCTGCAAGGGCTCTCTTGAATTCTCCTTTGGTATTGTACCTGTTTTTATTTTTTCAGGAACATGCTAATATTGTGTTTGGATTTCAATAGCATTCCAGTTCATTATTTGTTCTTCAAAAATAGATGTTTCTCTTATGGGAAGGTGGAATATTTTCAAGTAATATTAATCTAAGTTCACTCATCCCAATTTATTACATAAAAAAATCCATTTCCCATGGGTTTGTAGAAGGCAAAGTTTTTTATGAATGGCATATTTCAAAACTAAAAGGAAAGGAAAGCTCTCTTGAAAATGCAGTTAGTGCTGAGCATCAATGAAATTAGGAATCTAAACATTATTAAATGTTGCCATCTATTTAGGTTTCAAAGAGCAAGCCAGAAAATAAATCTGAGCTGTGGATATCTTGGGATTCCAATTAATTTATCAGGATCAGTGAGAATGTGATGCTAATAAAGTTAAAGAAATCTCTCTCTTTAGCTGTATCCTGGGATACTTATTTACAGTAGACCCTTCTGTGTGCTCTGAAAATCCTGCAGTTACAGGATTACAGTTACAGGATGAATCAGTGAGAATGTGATGCTAATAAAGTTAAAGAAATCTCTCTCTTTAGCTGTATCCTGGGATACTTATTTACAGTAGACCCTTCTGTGTGCTCTGAAAATCCTGCAGTTACAGGATTACAGTTACAGGATTATGAAATTATTTATATTCTGGACATATAAAGCCAAATTCCTGATGATGCTAGTGGCCATGAGCACACAGGACAGGCCTTGGTCATAGAGTATGGCAGGGTAGAAGTATTCCACCACAATTCGGGCTCCCTGGAAACCAGCTCTTAGGTGGTTCTATGGGTCTTTTGCAGGCATTAATTAAGAGGAGATATGGAGGGATGTTCTAGTATTTAGACATGAGTGCTGACTGTTTTAGCACCTGGCCAGAGCCCCAGACACACACCCATTCTACACCTGGCACAAATAAACTATGCAGGTGGATTGTGAACAGGTCTGTGGTTGTCCAGAATACAGGAGCAGTTTTGCAGTACTGATGCTGCCTATTTCAAGAGGAAAACAAAGATAGACAGAATTTAGCCCACAATGCATATGTATAATCTTTAAGATAATACTTTTAACTGTAGTGATGTTTCAGTACTTTCTCCTTTTATTGCCAAAAGCCATTTTTGCCCTAAGCTTCACTCAGATGCGTAGATAGACATAAATCCAATGCAAACCACATTGGGAAGTGTCAAACTGGAGGCTATCATGGGCTCTGTCAAGAGACCAGTTCCAACCTGTAAAATTCCTATTTTCTTCAGACACAACAACAAAAACAGGAAATATTTACCAACTTCACAGGTGTCAGGAAATGCTTTCAAAACACTGTGGCGACCTAAATAGCTCCATTTAAATAGCTATCAAGCAGGCACACAGATGCTAATAACTGTATTCTTGTTAAAAATATATACTTTGGCATGTTTTCCTTAATGTGTGCTCCTCAACAGCCTATAACGGTGTATTTACACAGTAATTCTGATGGCGGAGATTAGACAGTAATATGTCTCACACAACTTGTGTTAATATATTTATAGACTTCCAAGGTAATTTTAAAAAAGGTATCAATAACTCTGTACTGTTAAAGCTGATACAATTGTTTATCAGGAAAGCTTATCTATATTGGAAATGTATCTACTGTACACTATGTGGACAGAATACTGTATTCCAATAAATTTCAGGCTTTTCTGTTCTTCTAGCTATGTATTTTAGACATAACTACATATAAGACAAGTTTGAAATGTAGTAGGATATACTATCATATACTATATCTGGATATAATATAGAATATTATACAATCTATAGTATCAAGTATATGTATATTATAGATATATTTGTAATGCAAAAATGTTTACAATAAATTGTATATTTTTAAAACATCAAAATCCATTTGAAAAGGATCCCAAGACATCAACAATTTTAAGATCTAATCTGGCTAAATTCTACTCAGGTGAGTAGCCCCTATATGATCGTGTATGGATATACTGCTTGTATGGGTGTCTGATATAACAGGATGTCTTAATACATTAAAACAATGGGACTACTCACATAAGTAAGTTTTAACGTAATCAGGCCCTTTTGCTTTAAAGTGCATATAGAGATATAAATTGATAGTTTCAATTATTTATATCTGATACATTCTACATATATAGGGCAATGTAGAGGGTAAAGCTTTTTAAATATTAAACTATGGCATTAAGAATTCCTGCTTGCTGATGGATCAGCTACTGTGATAATAATAATGGCACAACACCACATATGAATCCGAATTTCTAATAACAGTCTCACCCACATTAGTATTGATGTACAAATACTGACATCACTGAAGAATTAAAATTCTATACTAATGGGTCTCAAACTTTTTTTACGTGGACCACTTGAAAATTGCTGGGGGTCTTGGCAGACCACTTAATGATCTTTCCAAATGTTGTTTGTACCATTAGCTAACTATTGTAAAGCGCATTGGATAAAAGCACTATATAAAAAAACCCTTAATAATAATTAAAGTTTTTTGGTTCTACAAATAAAAACACACAACTCATATTTTAATATCAGTAGTCTTACATTTCTAATGCAATGGATGTGCCCTCTCTCCCCCACCAGGGCAGCTCCCAAGCTGGGGCTGGGAAGAAGGGGGGTCTCTCCCCCGCCACGGCAGCCCCCAAGCTGGGGCTGGGAAGAAGAGGGGTCTCTCCCCCGCCACAGCAGCCACAGAGCTGAGGCTGGGAAGGAGGGCCATCTCTCTCCTGGAAACCGCAGCCCTGGAGCTGGGGAAAGTCGTCTCTTTTTCTGGCTGTCGCAGCCCTGCATATCCCAAATTCCCCCCCACCCCCTTTTCTCACCCCACTTCCCCCTCCCACCTACCACCTATTCCCTCCAAGGCAACCACCTCACTTACATGTGTGTGGCCCTTCATTCTCTCATGTGTGGCCACCCATGCATGCACCTTAGAGGGAACTATCTGCGGACCACCTGAATGGAACTTGCAGACCACTGGTGGTCCACGGACCACAGTTTGAGAACCTCTGTTCTATACATTAAATGCCAAGAAAAATTAATCTTATAAAATATCATGCCAACCCTTTATATTTTAGGAGTGAAAAGTGTTCATGATTGAATTTCTGAATCAAGTGAGGAAGGAAGTGAAGCTGAAAAGAAGACCACTTAAAACACAGAGAAGCAGAAGAAATAGATAACATGGGGCTTACTAGGAATTAAACTAATGCCAAAAAACCATCCCAATCAGAATGGCTACATTTGAAGGATAGAACAGGAGGCAACGGGAAAAGGAAAGGGAAAAGGCGGGTGGTGGAAGGATACAGACAGATGTAAAGGCAGCAGAAGGCAAGGCACAGAAAACCGGGGAGGTAGAAATGAACTAGCAGAGAACCTGAAAATCAGGAAGAAAAAGCAGTTAAGTTTTATTTTCAATTAATTTGATATGCATTTCATTAGCACTGAGATACTGTGGTGATGGCCACTATACAAAACCCCAAATTAGACGGATCACTTTTAACTGTTATTTTCCCCACTAATGAAAGTTATATTTTTAAGTTATATTTAAAAACCCAAATAGTTTTTCTTTCTCCCTTTAGAATATCAACATCAGGCCATTTCATAATCATAGTATGTATGGGAAGTGGAAGGCAGGGTAGAAGGCAGGTTGCATTGCTGGCAGCATTAGCAGCCTCAGAGGAGACAGCTCTAATACACAGGGCTCTGGCCCCACCCCTTTTGCACACATGGATGACTGCAGTGGTGGGAGCCCTGTATACACATTTTATGTAGGTGTAAGAAGGGGCATTTCCTGAAGTGTTCCCTAGAGTCAGGTGGTATTATGCGTTTCAGTGGCCCAGTGTCTCAAACCATTCTGCCGAGCAGTGTACTTTTTCCAACTACCCAGTACACTGCTACATCACAAGGACCATAAATGTGCCCTTGGTTTCAAGTATCAGGGGGTAGCCGTGTTAGTCTGTATCTACAAAAACAACAAGGAGTCTGGTGGCACCTTAAAGACTAACAGATTTATTTGGGCATAAGCTTTCGTGAGTAAAAACCTCACATGCATCTGAAGAAGTGAGGTTTTTACTCACGAAAGCTTATGCCCAAATAAATCTGTTAGTCTTTAAGGTGCCACCAGACTCCTTGTTGCCCTTGGTTTCAGTTCATTGGTAATGTGCTTGTATAGTATCAATCAACACTATATATTTTCTTACTTAGCGTAATTTGAAAATCACTGATTCCCTGCTACTATTAGTGCTTACGGTCAAATTTTGAAGCAATGACCTGTAATAGTGATCTCACTCTTTGGTTTGGGTTTGAATTTTATTCTGCAATTCATGTGCTCCAGGATTTTTACTGCTGGTATTTCCATAATCCCTTCTAGGAATAATGACCCAAACACGTAGCAGTCAGAAGGATTTGAAGTTCTCTTTTCTACAAGACAGTAATTCCAAAATTATTCAGTCCATTCAATTAAACATTGGTCCTTTATGTAGCATCCATCTTAATCCCAACAAAGGGAATACTGCCTGCCAAAGAGAAGGAAACTCTTAAGAACCTGTTGTTCCTTCTTCATGTATCCTACATATAATTCAGGTTTGTCTTATTATATCACTTTTGTATTTTTTACTATGACATAGGAATGAAAGGAACCCGGTATTTTTCTCTCAGTAGCACACCAGTGTGTAGTTTTAAGAGCATAATGGCTATTTGCTGCTGTTTTTTAAAATGTGTTAGTAAATCTCAAGCTCAAGTAGAAGTAGAAGCCAACATAACAATATGCCATCTGATAATAGCTCCAGTTTGGCAGTGAGAATTTTCAGAGGCAACAGAATTTGGGTCAGGCACATAATTCAAGGGAAAATCCAAATTGGGGGTGATCTAGCCTGCTGAATGGAAGTTACACTGATGTGCCAATGGCTGTCTCTGCACTTATCTTTTGGCTTTAAATTACCCACTGTTACTACCACTGATGCAGCTCCATTGGCGGTAGTGTGGTAGGAGTGTTAATGTCTAACTCTCCAGGTTTAGACAACAAAATGGTAGAAGTGGTAGCTGTTGCACGTGTCTGCACTAGGGTTTGCACTGTTGCGTCCACCAGTATAGAACTTTGTTCACATCACAATGTCACATTAGAACCAATTTTAGCTGTTGAGGATTGGTTTATGGGATTACCTGTATCTAGAGCTCTGGGGAAATTTCAAGCAATTTCACAAATTTGACAAAAAATGAGGGGAAAACATTTTGTAAAATATTTACAAGCTCCTCCCCCTGCCTATTTTCTCACTGGAATTAAACCCTCAGAGTTTATATAATCTGTGTGGATCTGAAAGAAGAATTTTGGCCATAATATGCAATTTATTTGCTGCACCCGCAGTAGCTGTGACATTATCATCAATTTTACAGTCTGATTCATGGACAGACACAAAAGACTGGTTTATAGGGGATTTATTGAACAATAATAAACATATACTTTTTTAAAACCAACCAGCTTATTAGATTTACATTCAAGAATCCATAATGTCATTCATGACACTGTAGGAAATAATAAAAAAAAAAGCATGTAAGTATTTAAAACATTTAAATAACTTTCTCTGGCCCAATAAAGAATATGGCTCTGACCCTGTTCCCATTGAAGTCAATGTAGAAATTGTCACTGACATCAGTAGCCGCAGGATCAGCCCTTATGCTTGTAAATGTTTCAAACTAATACAGCATTTTACAAGGGTACTGTTTGTGCTACTGTAGTTGTGATTGTGACAGCACTTCCATTAAAATCCCTACTTCAATCATAACAATTCAGCCCAATCTAAAAGGTGTTATATGCCAGCCATGGTATTCTGTTTCTTTTTCTGACTGTTGTAGCTAGAGTCTATTTAACCACTTTTAATTGGTAGACATTCCCTGTTGTTACATATTTTTTGTTCTTTAAGGGCCTAATGCAAAATCCATTGTAGTCAATGGAAAGACTCGGGTTTACTTTAATAGGCTGTGATCAGTCCCTAATAGCCCTGAAACAATTTTGGGTTTCTTTATTGGATTCTTTTACATACGTTTTCAGATCCTGCACCAAATTGCCATCACTATGGCCTGCACCTTCTCCCACTGAAGTTAATAACAAAACTATCATTAATTTCAATGGAAACCAGACTGGGTTTCCAATGAGACCGATTTATTTTATGAGCCAGATCCTCAGATATGTAAATCAAAGTAGCTCCTTTGACTTAAACAGAGCTAGATTAATTTACACTATCTAAGAATCTGTCTCTTTTTCTTTTTTTAAGTAAAACCACAAAGTATTGATTTTTACAAATGGGTTTCTGCCACACAGGCAGTAATGGCTATTATATAAGTAGGACTTAAGGTGTGCCTATATAAACATTATGATGTTTTATGCCATATTGATACATAACCAAATATGGATTGACTGAGTAATTGGCCACTTCTACAACCTCTTAAGGGGATAATGGGGATGAAGGATTAGGCACTAAGAAGGGGATGAAGAATTAGGTACTAAGGTACCCTAGTGTCTCCAGAATCTCTGACATGGATTATTTATAATGCACATTTATGCTGATACTCCAGTACTCCTTCAGGTCTATTGCAGGCTATTGAACACAAAAACCACCCTTGGGAATATATTTTAACATTGTATGTGTTTTTACATAATGCCAGGTAAGTAATGCACATTGTATACATTCAAATGATGAGTTTAAAGCGGCGGTTTTCAAACTTCATTTCACCACGACCAGGGCCGGCTCCAGGGTTTTGGCCGCCCCAAGCAGCCAAAACAAAAACAAACAAACAAACAAACAAAAAAGCCATGATCGCAATCGTGATCTGCGGCAGCAATTCGGCGGGAGGTCCTTCGCTCCCAGGCGGAGTGAGGGACCATCTGCCGAATTGCCGCCGAATACCTGGACGTGCCGCCTCTGTCCGGAGCGGCCGCCCCAAGCACCTGCTTGCAAGCTGGTGCCTGGAGCCGGCCCTGACCAGGACCCCCTTCTGACAACAAAATTACTATGTGACTGAAGGAGGGGCCAGGGGATTGGAGCCCGAGCCCCACCACCCTGGGTGGGGGATTAAGGGGCCAGAGCCCGAGTCCCAATGCCTCCAGTGGGGTGGAGTTCAGGTTTGGGCTTCAGCCCTGGGTCCCATCAAGTCTAATGCATTAAAATGGGGTTGCAACCCACTTTGGGGTCCCAATCAACAGTTTGAGAACCGCTGGCTTAAAGTAATGTTTACATCTTGTTAATTGTCATAAAACTAACAAAAGCCAGAATATTCGAAGTTAAAGTTGATTTATTGAATTCACACCGTTGTGCCCTTTACATTAGTATTATTCTTGCTGGTGTGACTCAAGGACATCAGTTTTTAACTTTGCATTTCCAAGCTTTTGTCAACTTCCATCACCCTAACGTTAGCTCCACGTCAGCAGCTTTTACTCACATAAAATATCCATTGAATTCAACAGGAATTTCCTTGCACGGGGAATGCAGGAACTGTTCAAATGCCAGTGGGGAGAGGTGTTGGTTTTCAATATTACTATACATTCAACAATCCATAATACATTTTAGTGTTCAAATACTTATCAAAACAAGTATCAAAAATCATATAAACTGTACAGTCTATTTTGTAAGTAAACATTTTTTCTGACGATGCACACAATCACAATTGGTCTTCAGAGGTTACATTTTCATATGCTATAGATGTACTTTGTTTTTAAAGTGTGTTGTTGCATATTCAATAATGTGTGAGAAATGCGGTCATTAGAAAGTCCTACCAATGTAAGTAAATATCAGCGAGGATTTAACCATTTCATTACTGGAGAGCTAATTACTTTCTCTTTGACAAATTCCTCCTTTACAGAGTTACCATCCCCCGATGCCATGTCATTCTCTAAAAGTTAAAAACAAAAATGAATATCACATAAATTGGGTTAAATACAATGTTTTTTATACATCTATATCTCTAGGCTGGAAAACACTTTTTTGAAAAATCTCTGTTGATAATCCATGTTATTAGTCTACCTGTTTGCCTCCAGTGTCATCTAGTTACATTATTTCCCCAAAATGATAGCCTGTAAGAAGTGTGATCTAATAAGCACAGGACTGAGAAGCAGGAGATCTAGGTTCAATTCTCAGCTCTGGCCCAGACTTCTTGTGTGAGCTTGGGCAAGTTGCTTAACCTCTCCGTGTCTTGATAACAACAACCGGGGCTAGATCATCAGCTGATGAAAATAGGTGAATTTATACTGGTCACATTAGCTGTAGATTTGGCCCACAGTATGTACCTGGCTCATGAAGACTCATTAATATTAAGCAAAGTCCTTTGGGATCCTCATATGAACTACTATGAAATATGTTACTGTCATTAATTGGTCTGTCTCAAGTGGTGAGTGAATATTAGAGGTTTCAAGGTCTAGGTGAAACCTAGACACATTAAAGCCAATGATAAAGCTCCCATTTACTTCAAACTTTGGGTCTGCAAAACATTTGGTGAGAAAACAGGTGAGAGAACAGAATAGGTGAGAAAACAGAAATGGAAAGCTCATGAGAACAGGGTATCTCAAAGATACATCTCTCCATCCTCCCACCAAATACACCCGGATCCCCAGTAAATCTTTAAAACTCTGGAAACATCTGATGTATGTAGGTTTAGCTAGATGTATAATCTTTAAATAGAATAAATGCCTGTAACTATAAAAAAAAATCATTTTCAATTTTCAATCTCAGTTAATTTATTATTTCAAAGTAGTTTTCCCATGTGATGAGCAACTAAGCTAATTTGATGCAAAAAGCAGTTTGCTGTAGAATTAAAGAACATGTAAAGTTCACTAAAGCGTGGTCTTCACTGGGAAAAAAAGTGATTTTATTACCATGTGTCAGCTAACACGTGTGGACAAGGCTATTATAATTTTCACACGTTAGCTGGGAAGGTAAACCTGACCTACACCTTCCCCCCACAATTTACCTTAACCTGCTTATACATGCTAAAACTACAAACTTCCTTTTCCAAACTAGGATTTAAACACATTTTATTTACACCCTGTTTTCCTAATGTGGATGCACCTATATGTAATTCTTTGTCTATAACAAGCTTAGTAAAACATTACTGTGAGCTCTCAGTGGGGAAAAATAAAACCTGCATTGTTACTTATTTGCACAGCACCGTCTGTGTACACATACACAATATACAATGTGCTGGCTGAGCAACTAAAATGAAGTGCCCCATCAAGTCTTACCTGTATGTGAAATTAATTTTCGTCTGTTTGGTGGCTTTGAAGCAGAAAGTTGGAAAAACGGGAACTTCAAACACTTTCCAGTTACTCTGTCGCATATACCAGACTGGCAGTTACAAGTTTTTCTGCATTCCATTCCATAGGTACCATAAGGACACTCTGAAAGAAGACAAATTCAAAAGCCTTATCTACCAAAGTAATCCCAAAAGGTGCAGTTCCTATTCTATGCTGGTTCTTTTACTGCACTCATCACTGCAGTATCTGAATGCCTTCTGTAGTGGTTTGCTATTAGTTTTCTTAATATCTTGTCTGCATATGTTCTTAAAAGTAAAAGAACTTTCATTGGGATTTAAGCATGCTGAAATGCCAACTTTTGTTTCAAGTAGTTTCCACTTATTATTGATTATAATTATTCTTTAATTTCCATTATACATCTTTCATCCCCAATAGTATGTGCAATAATCACAAATGTATTTAAAAATTTATCCTGATTAACATTTCCCTGAAGCACTTGTAGCATTATACTGCAAATTATAGACAATGTAAATGTTGAGCATAAGTATGCAATTATACGGGATGTATAGTTAAAAATATATGCAGATCTGATGGTTTCTTTAATCCAATTCACACAAATAATCTCCCTTAACAACAGGAATACTTCTTAAAGTTTCTTAAACTTACAGTCCAGGCTCAATATTAATTTATGTAAATTTATAATTAATTTGTATTAAGGACAACAGAACCTTCCTATCAGCCTCCACTGAAGCTGCCAAATCCTGCCTTAAGGAGCTATCCAGCATGGTAAACCTCTTCATCAATCCTGAGTGCCTACAACCCACAAGAAAAACCAGCACCAAGTGCTGTGAAGAATGATCATATTACTTTGTTGAAAAGCTCACGCTCATTTGGGAAGGCTTCTTAAACGGCATGTATCTGCTCCCTTTATGCCAGCCAACAAAGAGCCCCTTGCATGTCCAGAGTGCAGAACATTCACTTCTAAAGAAGTACTGGACACTGTATAGGAATCTCAGTGCCAGACTTGTGAATCTGACCCATGCCCTTCCTGCCTTCTGAAAGACAGCCATGAGCAACTGGTGCCAACACCTCATTCAGAGATGGAATCTTCCTTTCCTTCTTTCAACATGCAATAGTTTGAAATTCATCCTTCAGCTACTTTCATTAGTCTGGAATTTATCCCCAAGAAATATCAAAGTTAGTATTCGTTGTGGGGAGGAGCGGAGATGACTCAGTTTGGACAGCTTCTCCTGGGTTCTGATATGAAATTATACAAGGAAATATGTAATAATGTAAAGATCCTAAATTGTCAATATTTAAAGTCAAACATTTTATTTCGAAATCCAGATACAAGATGGCTCTATCTAGACCTTTAACAACATTTGAGGAGCTCACCCAGGAGCAAGCTGGAACAAAAGGTTTAATTTGTAAGATATGTAAAATTTTGATTGGAAAAGATGTTAAGAAAATAACCCAGATGAAAAGATGGGTGAGGGATTTATGTGGGACAGGGGAGATTCATCTGCAATATGAGTAGCTCAGAAAAATTTTATAAATTACTGCATAGATGGCATTTGACTCCAATAAATATCCAGCATATTTTTGCTTCTAGGGAAATGCTCTGTTGGAGGGGTTGTGGGGAAAGGGCAAGATACTTGCACATGTGGTGGTTATGTCCAGAAAGAAGGTTTTGGAAGGAAATTATTGAAGAGATTCATCTTATGACAAAATGTCAGCTTCCTAGAGATCCCCTGACCTGCTTGCTTAATGCTCTGGAAAAGGATCAACATTTTAAACAGAACAACAAATTAATTTATTTTTGATAGCTAGCAGCAACACTTTGTATTGCACTTTTTTGAAAATATGTAACTTCTCTTATGGAATTGTCATATAATAAAATAGGGACTGTCCTTGTGATGGACCAAATGTGAAAGTGACAAAAAGAGGACAGGTATTTAGAAATTTGCTCACCCCTTTTTAGCATATTCAGAGGAGGGCTCCCCCAGACAAGAAGTCAGGATCTTTAGACACATTCTTCTAACATTAATTTGATCCTGAATAAGTAATAAATAATGTCTGAGGCAGTATGATTTATTGTAAGTTTGCCTTATTAAAAAGTTTTTTAAAAAAAGAAAAAGAAACTCACCTTGGATACATTGTTTCTAACCAACTACCACCCTACATTACGCCTCCCATTTATGAGCAATCTTACATACAAGCTAACCAAAGGCCAACGACTAGCTCATCTAATCACTGAGTCAAGTACAAGTCTCGAGTCTTATCTTCAAGGGGCTCAATGGCCTGGGCCCAGCATATCTAAAAGATTGCCTAATGCTCCAGGACAATCTCAGGCACAATGGAACTTTCTATGGTAAGGGAAAGGCTCATCTGTATAAGAGACAGAGCTTTCCCAGGGGTCAGTCTGAGACTGTGGAACAAACTCCCACAGCACATAAAGACCATCACAAACCTTGCCACCTTCTGCTCCAAGTGCAAGACACACTTCTTCAACCTGCCTTGTCTAGCATAAACAGTGTGACAGATATGGCAGTTTCCTGCAATATTCCTGAAAGACCTCATGGTATTGAGTTTACGTATTACTGTGGGTCAGGACTGTATGTAACTTCTTGATGGGGGAGATGTGACAAATATTACAACCCCATGAAGTATCTTAAAGGTCCACCATGAAGTATCTTAAAGGTCCATGGTTTTAAATAAATGGCTTGTATAACTGTGTTCTGCTGCATTGCAGGAGGGCTACCACAGTTCCTCCAGGAACTAAAAACAGTGGGTGATGATTAAAGCAAATCAGCCATGTTGTAATCCCCACACACAGAGGAACCATCTCTGGGGAGGCTTGCATATACTAGTTCAAACTAGATTCTCCAGAGGCCAACAGAGAAAGAAAGGACTTTTGGAGAAATGACTGAGTTTAAATGGACTCAGGGCCTTCTTTCTGATTGAGCAAATGAACAGGACCTTCTGTCCAAAGGGGGGGCTCCAATCCTTTGAGGGAGGAGTTGGAAGGACTGCAGCCAACTGAAGCCCCATAAGACTGATGGGTGACCTCTGGTAAGCTTTTGGCAGGATATAGGACCTTCGATTGTTTTTAATATGTTTTCTCTATAATGCTTTCACCTTAAAAATAAATGTGCTTGCTTATAAAGAGCTGTGTAGTAACGTATAAGTGCTAGCAATTACAGCTGTTCATAACCTTCAAAGAGAAAGCAAAGTGCAGATGTTGGCCTTTTTAGGCAGTCTGGCTTGCTGGAAATATTACAGTGTAGGTAGGAAACTATGCAGCCTGGGACAAACCCTGGTCAGGAGAGAGAGAGACATGGGTCTCTACCCAAGAGAGATGACAGCTGAGGAGCCAGGAGCCTAGTGTGGGTGTCCTTGGTGGATCACTGAGGGGGAAATACAGGTGCAGGTGCCTTGAACTGTGACACACACATAGCAGTGTACAATTAAAACAACAATAAAACCCCACCAAAAGAAAACACTGCTCAGACAATTCTCATCTAAGGGAGAAGATGAAGGAAAGAATAAACACGTGACAGATGTTAGGCGTATTGCTTAATGCACTACTGGAAGGTGTTCAGATACTGCAGTGATGAGGGAGGTATAGGAGTTTATATAGAATAGAAATAGAATATAATAATAAACACACACAAGTCCATATGGGAATAATCTATGAGTTTATCAAATTTTTGTCCAGGTTTTAAAGGACTGAGAAATTGGAGTAATTTTTTCTGTTAACTGTTAGAATTTTATGTACAATAAAGCCTGATCCTGCTGCCACTCAAGTCAATTGCAAAACTCTCATTGACTTCAATGAGAGCAGGACTTCACTATGACAAAAATAACAAAAATATTAAAATGATAGTTCCCAATAAAAGGGCAAAGCATCAGATCTCTGGACTGTTTATTCTAATTTGGTATTAAAATAGTAATAAATAATGAGACCATGTACTGACATAACACTTTTCATCTAAGGATCTCCAAGAACTTTACAAAGACTGATTAACACTTTGAAATCTTGAACAAGTGACTTAACCTCAGATTACCAGTTTGTAAAGTGAGTCAATGACACAGTTTAGGACAGAACCCAGGAATCATGATATATTTAAAATATTTAAATCCTCCCGTCTGCTAGGAGTATGCTCTGCTACCAAACCTACAAAGAGTCATAGATACAATAACTACTCAGCACTATACTTTCCATATTAAAATTCACAGATGGCTAAAAGGAGACTGTACTAAGTCAGAGGATGGGATGAAGGAGAAAAAAGTGCATTAGGAATGAGACTGATAAAACATCGCACAAAGGAATTTAAGTGAAAAGAGCTCCTGAGTATTGTTATAAAACTAAAGATGAAATCATGACTCTTTTGAAGTCAATTGGAGCATTTTCATTGGTTTCAGTGGGGCCAAGATTTCACCCTGAGTTTTCTACATATTCTTGCAGCAGCATAACCTCATCCTGCTCCAGAGATTCAGAACTCCTGTTACTCAGCATTTCTTTTAACCCATTCTTAAATGTACAATTACAAAGAACTTTTCATGAGCAAGCAAAAGTATATACTTGTTTTAAGTATTTTTTGTATAAATTATAGATGGTATTTTGCACTACAATACAATCAATAAACTACAAATCAAATAGTATCAACCAACTCAATAACATACAGTTTTACAGTTGACTGCACCTAAACTAGGATCTTTAGACCATAAAATTATAGTCCATGAAAATAAAACTGGGTCAAGAATCATTTAAAGATGAAGGGCTTCCTCCTCAAGCATGCATGTGAGTAACTTTGCCTGTGTGTTACATGTATGTATTATATGTGAATCCATTTACATGTGTTTTTGCAGGATCTGGCCCTAACCCATTTCTTTCTCAGCACGTTCACAGACATCTAACAACCACCTAGATTTCTTAAGTTTTGTGGATGTTATTTCAGAAGAGAGTCTGTATCTACAAATTTAACTGGCAAAGGAATTCATGGTAGACACTGACTCACTGCATTTGTGCCCTATTCAGTTATTTATTTATCTTATTTGGAATTTGTACATCATAATTTTCTGTAGTTTAATACTTTTGCTCCTTTAAGAAAATCTCCTATTTAATGTGACTGGAGTATGTATTTGATGAAGGGATGCCATCCTGCTCTGTGCTTAAGGAAATCAATGTGCAAGTTCCATGGGGAAAATGTTATCGCATATTGATCATTCAGATGATTTTAATATCCCAGGGCCATTTCATTCCTGGTATAACCTTACTGAAACCAGTGAAATTACATCAATGATGAATTTGGCCCCTGAAGTCATGCTATCAGACTGTGTAAACTCAGGGCCCTCATACCGTAGTATCTGAGTACCTCATACACGCTAATGAATTAATCCTCACAATATCCCGGTGAGGTAAAGTAGTACTATTATTCCCATTTTATTGGTGGAGACTTTAAGCCCCGATCCGGCAAGTTACAATGCATGGGGGAACCTCTGTGTCTGTGCAAAGCCCAGTGGGCTCCATGCAGGTGCAGAGATCCACTAGCATCGATCTTCTTGCAGGACTAGGGCTTTTATAATTTGTCCAGGTTTGCACAGCCAATCAATGGCAGTGCCAAGACTAGTACCCAGGTCTTCCAAGTTTCAAGCCACCAAAATATTTCTTCACAAATCTCCCAATCCAATTTGAAGAGATATTTTCATTTTAAATAACCTTAAACAGCGGAAATAGAAGCTCTTTTAATATGAGAAGCTATTTTTCCACTCTCCTCTTTGCAAAGGATAATATTATTGTTTGAAATGAAAAAATCCCACTTTTAAATTTTAACTTTCTGCAAGCAGAATGCCAGCAGTAAATTTAGATAGTAGATGCATGCAAGTGAATATTGTTTACCTTTGCAGATACCAAATTCATCACCAAAGTCATCCTCCTCAGTGTAAAACTGGCACTTCAGCCCAGGCCCACATTTGACACCATCCATACCTGAGACAGTGCGGTAGCAAGTCTCCCCCAAGGCTGCTGCACAGACTCTGCAGCAGCCACAGTCATCAAGCACTGTTCGCTTACAGCGCAAAGTACTTTTACACACATTACTGTCACAAGGTTCGGGGCAATCTACTGCATATTTTGCACTCCAAGCAGTTCCGATGTGCACTGGTACCAGGAGGATGGTGAAAAACAGGAAGCTCTTCATGTCTCACAGTGATAAATGCTCAGTTCCAAAGAGCAGGTTTAACGTTCAGGCTTGTGGTTTTATGCTGAAGGAAGCGGCAATAAGGAATCCAAAATAGTAGCTGCACATCAGCCTACAAGTTTATGAGCTTTATACGATGTGTTGCCCACATGCTTCACCGTCGTCAATTTCCTCAGTCCGACAGTGCTGTCCTCCTGCCAGCCTCCCTTGTTTTAGTTTGTGAAATCCAGGATGAAGGTTGGATTAGCACTCTACTGCCATCCAGGAATTGAAAAGCCTGAGCTGATGTAATCTGTTATGTTTAGTTGGTTGTTTTGCATGAGGACTAAAAACGCTCTCACATCCGTCTCAAATGCTCAAGGACGTCTGCCAAAAACAAAAAACAAAAAAATTCAGTAGGTTACATACCTTCTTTCAGGACAGGAATTGTTCTGACACTGAACATATCACTTACAGAACCGCTTTGTCCTACAAATAGTGTTCATGAGGCCAGGTGAAAAATCATGTCCAACTGTATCAGTGCTGAAGGAAGCTCATTTTAAAAAATAAGTCCTTGCTTTCTCCTCAATAAGTAAATGAATGGCTACTTTAAAGAAGAAAATGTGATTATGCCATTTAGCTAACATAAGAGCAAAAAAATGCGACTGATACTTTTGTTGCTTTGCACTGAACAGGATACTCATAAAAACAAAAGATCAGTTTCATCAGCATTTAGTTAGATATATTTTTCATTCAAAGAGATCAATGCTAAACCTACTAAATGAGTCAGACAGAAGTCAGGACATTATAGGTCCCACTCCAGAAACTTCAGAAAATGATCAATTTCCTAAAATTACCTAAAGATCACAGGGAAAAGCTCAGCCTCTCAACATCACTGTCTACACAGGCCCAAAGTGATTCTCCTCCCACCTACTCCAGTTTCACACTGATCTCACTTCAACAACTTAGGCAGTGTTACTCCTGAGTCCCACCAGGGTAGCTGATAGGAGAATTAGGCCCAAAGTCCTTATTCCTCCCCAGTTTGAGGTTTATTCCAACTGTCAGAGCCATGACAAGAAATGGCAAACAGGCCAGCAACTCAGTAAAACAGATGAGTCAACAGAGAGATAGAAACGTTTTGATGCAAAGGAAAAATCTCCAGAAGAGTTAAAAATCAATATAATCACTAAACAAATCTCTAAGGCCCAAATCCTGCTGCCATCAAAGTTAATAGGAACAGGATCAAGCCCTAAATCTGTATGTGGCTACCTATCCTTCTATGTTGTTAACCTTGCCTTCTCTAACATAAACATATAGCAACATGTGGGTGTGGGTATAAATATAACAAAAATTCCAAACCAAAACACTCCAGTACACATACTTCTCCCCCCTGGAGAGATGGTGAGAGAACAAACACACGACAGCTGCTAGTCACATTGCTTAAGCCCAGGACTGGCCTTACCATGAGGCGAACTGAGGGGGCCACCTCAGGTGCCAGACTGTGGAGGGGCGCTACTGGGACCCAGAGTGTAGTGTCTGCTGCTGGTGTATATGTATTCTCTCTGCTCTAGATGCACAAAGATGGTGGAGTGCTGTGCTGGAGGAAGGAGGGCACAAGAGACATAACAGGCAGGCAGGAGAAAAGGTGAGAGGGAATAACAGAAAGCAGCAGAAGCTGTAGGGAGAGAGAGGAGGAGGAGCCTCTTATGTAGCACCCTCAGGAGCCTGGACTGATTAACACCAGCTTCTCAGGGAGCTTCCTGTTTCCTCCCGCTTCCCTGAACCCACTTGAGGAAAATAGGCGATCAATTGAAGTAGTAGGAGCCAGTTAGGCCCTTAAGTAGGGTTACCATACGTCCGGATTTTCCCGGACATGTCTGACTTTTTGGGACTCAAATCCCCGTCCAGGGGGAAATCCCAAAAAGCCGAACATGTCCGGGAAAATCCGGCGCCGCTGAGCCGGGGGCTGGCCTGGGGCCGGCGGTGCCGGGCGGCCGGGCGGTGCGCCGGGCCGCCGGGGGCCGGTGGTGCTGGGCCACCGGGTGGGTGCGCCGGGCCGCCGGGGGCCGGCGGTGCTGGGCGGGCCGGGGGTGCTCAGCCGGGGGCCGGCACCCCAGGGCCCGAGCTGACCCAGGCTGGAGCCGCCGGGGGGCCAGCCTGGACCGCGCCTCCTCGCCTCACACCCTCCTTACCTGCTTCAGGCTTCCCGCGAATCAAATGTTCGCGGGAAGCAGGGGAGGGGGCGGAGACTTTGGGGAAGGGGCGGAGTTGGGGCGGGGCTGGAGGCGGGGCTGGGGGTGGGGCCGGGGCCCCGTGGAGTGTCCTCCATTTGGAGGCACAAAATATGGTAACCCTACCTTAAGGCACTGATATCTTCCCTCACTCAGGCCCTGCTACCAGCCTGCTTATTTGTCCCCTTCAATTGAGTGTTGAGAGCCCCTATAGCTGGCACAGAACAGCAGTCATGAGTGAAAGAAAAAAACACCCCTCTGGGGCAGAATTCAGAAAAAAAAGCTAAGCAGGAAGGAGCTCTTCTGAGATACATAGACACAAATGTTCATGGTGAGCCTTCCGGCCCCAGTGAGGATGTGAGTGGTGAGGAGATGCCTGATCTTCCAGTTAGTCAGAGTGCAGGTGACCTGGCAGCTACTGCAGCATCCATATCTCCATCTCAAATGGATGTAACCATGCACATTCCTGAAGAAAAGTGTAGATCAGAGAAGAGTGTGGTGGAGGCACAAGAAACAGCTGCTGCTGAGTTTAGTTCCTTAAATCTAGATGATCCAGGACTGTGGACCCACTTGAGCAGTAGCCTGAGGGACTTCCTTGTCCTGCATGGGCCGCAGAAAGAGAAAAACTTAATGTTTCCCAAAGACAATGAAAATAGAAGTTTCCATCCAACACATTACTGGCATGAAACCCCCAGTGGTGACAAAGTGGAGAGGCCATGGCTTATGTAATCAAAAACCCAGAATGCTGCATACTGTTTTTGTTGCAAACTCTTCCAGTCTAATGTTCCAGCCACATTGGGTTCTACAGGAACAAAGGACTGGAAGAATCTGGCTAGAAATCTGGCATGCCATGAGAAGGCAGCAAATCACCAGAGAGTATTCCATAGGTGGAAGGAGCTTGGGATTAGACTAAGGTTAAAGGCCACCACAGATGATCAGCATCAAGAGAAGATTACATCAGAGTCTCTTTACTGGCAAAATGTTCTGAAAAGGCTCATTGCCATTATGAGAATGCTTGCTACCCAAAACCTAGCACTGCGTGGCACTTCAGATCAGCTGTATGTGCCAAACAATGGAGACTTCCTTAAAATTGTGGAGCTGATGGCTGAGTTTGATGCTGTACTCTAGGAGCATCTAAGAAGAGTCACCACCCAAGAAATGTACACACACCACTACCTTGGAAAAACAATTCAAAATGAGATCATACAGTTACTGGCAACAAAAGTCAAACAGAAGATTGTGGCAGATCTGAAGTCAGCAAGATATTACTCTGTTATTCTGGACTGCACACCTGACATCAGCCATACGGAACAAATGACTTTAATGGTGCATTTTGTAACAACAACAGAAACTAGTGAAAATGTCCCTGCAATGGTGACTGTCAGAGAGCATTTTCTAGAAGTTATTGACATTGATGATACTACAGGAGCTGGTATGACAAATGTGCTTCTTAAAAAGCTGGAAGATACGGGAATTGTGATAGCTGACATGAGAGGTCAGGGCTACGATAATGGTGTCAACGTGAGAGGAAAGAACAGAGGAGTGCAGACATGGATCCAACAGTTAAACCCTCAAGCTTTTTTTGTCCCATGCAGTTCTCATTCATTGAACGTGGTGGTCAGTGATGCAGCATCAGCTTCTAGTGAGGCTGCTGAATTTTTTAATGTAATTCAAAGCATCTATGTATTTTTCTCTGCATCAACTCATCGATGGCAAATTTTGAAGCAACATCTGGGAACATCCTCTCTGACACTGAAACCACTGAGTGCCACACAATGGGAAAGTCGAGTGGAGGCGATAAAGCCTATCAAACACCAAAGTGGGAAGATAGATGATGCCATAGTTGCCATTATGGAGGATAATGCTATGGCAGGAACTGTTCGTGGGAGAACAGTGGCAGTGGGAAATGGAATCAGCAGAAACATACATAACTTCAAATTTCTGTGTGGCTTAGTGTTGTGGCATGACATACTGTTCGAAATAAATGTTGTAAGCAAGAGACTCCAAGGTGTTGACCTTGATATATCTGGAGCAATGGAACAAAGGACAAAGCAAAGTCATACCTACTGTCTTACAGTCAGATGAGGGATTTCAAAACATTCTGAAGAGTGCACAGAAGTTGGCAGAGGAACTGCACACTGAAGCTATTTTCCCACCCATTCAAGAATACAAGAGTTACTGAAGAAGAAGACATTTTGATTGCAAGGCACTGGATAATCCCATAAGAGACCCCAAACAACAATTCAAAGTTGAATTCTTTAACCAGGTGCTAGATTGTGCAGTACAGTCAGTTGAAGAACATTTCATGCAACTCAAGGAACACAGCAGTATATTTGGGATGTTGTATGATATTTTAAAACTCCTCACTATAGCTGAAGAAGACCTACACCAGCAGGGCCATCCTTACCCATACGCAAAGTACACAGCTGCATAAGGCACCAGGAAATTGGGGGCAGCAAATTTCCTGGTGCCCTGTGCAGCTGCGTGCTGCTCCAGCCCCTGCTCCGGCTCTTTCCCAGGTCCCCCGCCCTGCTCTGCCCCCGCCCCACCCCCACCTCTTCCCGTCCCCACCTCGCCCCACCCCCACTTCCCTGAGAACTGCAGCATGGCCGGGCCTGTACTCACCAGGGGCGGAAAGTGCAGACACGGCCCCAGCCATGCTGCCGGTGAGTGCTGGGGGGTGGTTCCCCCCACACTCCCAAGCCAGTCCCACCCCAGCTCCCCCACTCCCCACTGTAGAGGCCTGGGGCCCACACACACACCCCTGCGGGGGGGCGGGGGACTGCGTAGGGCCCCAGAATAGCTAGGGACGGCCCTGCATACCAGCAATGCAGGGCACTAGAGACAGTGTTGACACATGACAACATGCACGATATTGATGCGAGTGATTTAGGTGATGAACTGAAAGCCCTTTCATGATACATTTCAGCAGGATCAACTCCAAAGGCTGTTCTGGAATATATGTGCACAAGTGAGATGATCACCCTCTTTCCAAATGCTTTTTTTGCTCTGCGCATACTTCTAACACTTCCTGTAACAGTTGCCAGTGGAGAATGCAGCTTCTGCAAGCTGAAGTTAATAAAAACACATCAGCCGCTCCACAATGACACAGGAGAGGCTGGTTGGCCTGCAACCATCTCAACAGAGCATGAGCTGGCCCAGACTGTGGACCTTCAGGAAGCAGTTCAAATCTTTGCAACCAAGAAGGCACGGAAAGCACCACTTTGATTATTCAAACAGATAAAAATGCCAGTGTTTACTATGCAGACAAGAAAAGTTACATTTGCTGTTCAAGCATTTGAAAGTTAAGTGTTACTTAACATTTTTGAACAAGGCATTTTAAGTTATTAGTTCTCCTTTATTGGGGTAGGTAGCAGAGCAGTACCATGAGAGGAGTAGAACAGGAAGAAGGCAGAACTAAGACCTTTCAAAGTTTTGGCCAAGCCAGGGGGCATGGGGGTGTCATTTGAGTTCCCCACCTCAGGTGCCAAAATGTTGTGGGCCGGCCCTGCTTAAGGCACTCAGATACTACAGTGATGAGTGCAGTATGGAACAAAATAGCATAGAATAGAATGTTTCAATGCCCAAATTTCTGGATGTTTTGTAACTTTGCAATGTTTAAGAAAAAACTTTAAATGCTGAATGTTGCAGCTTAGTAGGCAGATGAGACTGAGAAACTGAAGAGTAATAGGTCTTGTTACAGTGCAGGACAGCTCTTGGAGTGGATGAATCTCAGTCCTGAGCAGGGATGTGCAAACGGATTCAGATAAAATAAGAACATTCCCCCTCACAGAAATTTTAACCCAAAACTCACCTCACTCTTTTGAGTCTCAGAAAGATTTGGTTAACTTCTCTTTCCATTATTTTTCACTTTTGTGCATCTTTGCTCTTCCAGCTTCCAAACAGGACTACACATGAACATGTCAAGATGGTACAATGTGTGGCTCAACCAGAAGCAGTGAGTACTAGGAATCATTTAGGAAAGCTTGTTCTTGTAAGATTTTCTGTACATTTTTTAAAAAAACCCAAAGGTTAAGCTATGTTAAGAAAATACACCTGGTTTTGAGGTGTGTATCCAAATCTCCATTCAGCCTTTTAAGGAGCAATCTTACATTGGCAAGAACAGGGGACAGAGGACATAATATGTTTTTTCCTATCTCTAATTCTAATGATGCTCTGAGACTTTTAACATTCTGCTCCTGGTCTTTTCATATCTGAATTTTGCTGTTCATTTTTAACACAGTAAGAACTAGACAGACAGCAATACATTTTAATGATATAACGGGAATATATGTATCACATGCCCAAGAAGTGGTTACACTTGCATTGAAGAGTTTCAGACAGCACACATTGTGACTTGTCTGTCTTATAAGTTTCACAATAACACAAAACAGAAGCTCCATTTACAAGTGCCGGTTGATGTTTCTTTAAATGCACTAGCTCAGGTCTATCTCACCAGTAGATTCAGGACTGCAAACATCTAATTTAAGAGCAAATCCATAAGCATCAGGGCCAAAATCTTTGTTAGAGTAAATTGGTGCAGCTACACTGATTGCAATGGAGCTACACCAATTGATAACAGTAGAGAATTTGGCCTTCAGAATCCAACACAACCACCCCAGGAAAGGAAAGGAAGAATTCAATTAGGGAAGTGAGTAGTGAAATTAGCAACCAGAGAGGTGAGGGGGGAAAGTGCAAGATTAGGGTGAACAAACAAACTGGAAATAGGCACACTGTCCCTGATTTGAGAAAAGGAGAGATCATGACATATTGCAAATGCTTGTTTTGCCAAAGGAAAGCAGAAGGATTTCTTGAAGGCTCCCCTGCCTTCTAGGAACTCAGCAAAATTTTCTAGAGAGACCTTAGAGTACTTCCCAAACAAACCTCTCCCCCCATTCCAAATGTGACACCCACAACTCTCCAGTGAACAAGTTATCATTCCAGGAATGAAGAACAAGTTTAACCACACACAGTCATGAGCTCTGTGATTACTTGGAAGAGAATTAATTTTCTGTGTGCCTAATGCTCTCTTTTTAATCTATAAAATCTTGCCACACCAATTAATATAGCACCTTTCATCAGAGTATGTCGCTGTGATTTACAAACACCAATGTATTAAACTACATAATATCCCTCTGAGGTGAATACTGTAGGTATTGCTAGTGCCATTGTACAGATGGGTAATTGAGACACAGAGACATTGTGTAAATAGTCCAAGTCACTGGTAGAGCCAGAACTAGTCCCCCAAAATCCTGAGTATTGTTTCCTAACTCTATCCACAAGGCCACAATATCTTTAAAGATATACATCTCTGGGAGAAAATAATAGTAGAAGAGTGTGCAGAATGGTATAAGTATGTGTGCATGTGCATACGCTGCTACCACTCCTCAATAGCATGCTGTTAAAGTCCTTCTTGTAAGTAGATTTAGGTAGTACTCGTGTTGTGATGTTGCACTCTATATTAATTTATGAAATATGCTGATGGGTGTGAATATAATGTAACTAAAATATGCTTCATGCAAAAGGTCTCTTGTAAGGTATCATTACAAAGCTTATAATCTACTGAGTGTGGTCATCCTATTTGTATAAATGTACCACTCTTGTATCTGAAACTAGAAATATGAAATATAACTCTGAGGGCCTATTGTAATTATACGAAGTGTGGGCCATTAATGGTGGTTTGGAATCTTGATGGCTCCCATCAACCAGGACAATTGACTGTGGATGGCTCTGTTTGCAGGCAGGCCTTCCTGTGAGTCAGGCTGGGAGGAATGAAGGCTTGGGGTCTTACAGTGACATGTGATAATGTCACCTGAACTGGAATCCATCTTTAACCTGGTGCTTTTCCATTGAGAAGGAGGGGTGGGAACCCAGAGGGACAAAGGATTACCACCTTATGCAAAAGATATATAAGTGGGTGGAACAGAACAAAGGGGGCAGCCATCATGAGAAATCCTCAAGCTACCACCTGAGCTGGAACAAGGGCTGTACCAGGGGAAAGGATTGTGCCCAGACTAGGAAGGCATCCAGTCTGTGAAAGAAACTTATTGAAACATCTCTGAGGATGAGATTTTATCCGTATTCAGTTTTCTACTGTATTAGACTCAGACTTGCGTGTTTTATTTTATTTTACTTGGTAATTCACTTTGTTCTGTTTGCTGTTACTTGGAACCACTTAAATCTTACTTTCTGTATTTAATAAAACCATTTTTTACTTATTAATTAACCCAGAGTATGTATTAATACCTGGGGGGGCAAACAGCTATGCATATCTCTCTATAAGTGTTATAGAGGGTGAACATTTTATGAGTTTATGAGTAAAACGGATTTATTTGGGGTTTAGATCCCATTGGGAGTTGGGCATCTGAGTGTTAAAGACAGGAACACTTCTCTCAAGCTGTTTTCATCTAAGTCTGCAACTTTGGGGTACGTGGTTCGGACTCTAGGTCTGTGTTGGAGCAGACTGGCATGTCTGGCTCAACAAGAAAGGGTGCTGGAGTCCCAAGCTGGTAGGGAAAGCAGGGACATAAGTAGTGTTGGTACATCAGTTGGCAGTTCCCAAGGGGGTTTATGTGATCCAACCCGTCACACATGTAAAACACTGAACAGTATCTAAAAGGACGAAAGATTTCTAGCACTTTTGGGCTTCCTCAAGGAAAATGTCTCAGAGAGATGATAAATCAAAAATTACACACAGATGTGGAAGGAAAAAGAAATTGTAAAAGAAAGCCACACACTCTCATAGCAACAAGCCAATATTTTTTGGAATAGAATGGAACCAGTACTCTGTACTTGTAGTCAGGAGCCAAAATAAATTATAACAATGTATCAAGAATTACATATATGGAGGAAAACAATATGAGCAAATACAGAGCTAGTGTGTAAGAAACAATGGAGAAAACAATGAGAAAGACAGGAAAAATACACTGGCTATGAGCTACCAAACTGTCCACTGATTAAGTAGTGAAATAAATGCAGTGATGGTTGCTTCATTGTTTTTATCTGATGAATCCATTAGGTGTTTCATTCCTACTGAGCTGCACCCAGTTGTTAGAGGCTAAATCTTGCAAACCCTGGGCCAAATTCTCTGTTGTAAATTGGCACAATGGAAGTCAAAGAAGTTGCGCCAGTTTACAGCAGCAGAGAATCAAGCCTGACATAAGTGGAAGCACTCATATCATTTAAATGAGGAAGAGTTTTCAAGATCAGACCCCCAATGCATTAAAATAGCCATCATGGTTAGTACTTTACAGTACACGTTGCCATGCATATCACCTTGCAGACATCACAGCAATGCCAACATATACAACTGGTACCCTCTTCTGAAAAAAAGAGGTTATGAGACCTAGCATTCAACCTTCTGTACTGAACAGAGCATCCTGCATTTGTATGTGTGTGTGCACATGCAACTTTAGGACTTGTGCATACAGGTGAATAGATAATACCTTTGCAAATGTCCATTTTCTCAAATAAATGCAGTGTTTTCAGGGGTGGGGCAGGTACCTGGTCATTTTTGTGGGTGCTTCAGTTATACCTACCACTTTGAAAGATTGGTTCCAATTGTTATTGGGCATTGGGAACCAGAGGAAATAGACCCCTCACCATACAAAATAATTTAATCTGTGCATCACAGTACTAGGTATTCATTAGCCCAAAGCTGAAGACCCTTACTCTGCCTTTTATTCTGTCCTTACTTAGGTATTATACTATTATACTATTAACTTCATTAAGGACCAAGTAAAAAGTGAGTCAAAGCCTAAGCATTTTGCCCATTGTGTTTACTCAGTACTTTGGATATGTAACATTTTGTACAAGTATTAAGTATTATCATCAGTTCAGATATATGAAAATCATTATTGTTAATTTCTGATGGGTAGTTCCTAAACTAAACATATTTTTCCGTGCATTCCAGAACTAGCCAATCCTTCCTCGGGCTTCCTTTACAAAAAGCCATAAGCACAATGCTATGAAACAAGCAAGATTCAAAGGGAAGCTACAAAAGGAAGCCAAGCTGCAAAGTCCAAAATAAGAAGTCAGAAATAGGAAGCAAACGATAAGAATCAGGAAAGTGTGATAGTTACAAGGACTCCCTTTTGTATTATTTCTTTTCTTGTATCTTTTCAATGAATTACTCAATGCCCTTTGTTCCATATAGCGCTGTGGCTCAATTTTTATTTGATAAAAATAGATGGTTTTGGATATTTCCTACTCATTGGAAGCAGAGTAAATAATTGCAGATGTATTTACTTCCTCTTTAGGCAGACTAAATAGCTTGATGCTAAGGAAATAGCCCTATAGTTTCTATATAAATCACTGTTGATGATGGTTTATTTGCAATTAGTGACAGGGACTAGCAATTATAGTCATTTTAAGAAATGATAGTGTTCAAAGTCAGAACAATGTTAAAATTATACCTACGCATAATTCTACATAGCTTCATAGATTTGAAGGCACCATTGTGATTATCTAGACTGACCCGTATAATACAGGCCACAGGACTTCCGTGAAGTAATTCCTACTTTAAATCCAATAGCTGTGGTGGAACTAGAACATATATATTAGAAAAACATCTGGTATTGATTTAAAAATCCCCAATGATGGAGAATTCCTTCCCCCCTCCCCCACACACAACACTTTTTAAGTTATTTCAATAGTTAATTACAATTACTATTAAAAATGTGCACCTTATTACTCTCTTGCTGAGGCATTTATGCCACCAGCTGATCAAAGCCAGCTTTACCACACATGATGAACAGGTAGTTGGAAAATATTAGGTAAAACAGGGACCAGATTCTCAGTTATGCTAAGACCTCTTTTCACAACTTTATGTCCATTTATACTGCCAGAACAATGTAATGTAAGGCCTCAGCATAACTGAAAATTAGGTCTAAAATGTTTAGTGACTGAGAGTTGTAAAAGACATATATTTTCCTTTTTGCTTCTAACAGCTGTTTGAAAGCCCCATATCTTTTCTCTCTGCTTCAAGGGTATTTATTATTCTAGATACAACACTTACCTTGATAGATAGGTCACAGTCCAAATTAGCGCTATGCCTCCACTCTACACTCCCTTTTCAACAGCTCTTTTGGTATTCGGTCCTCTCACGTGACTTTTCACTCTTGGTAATCCATCACTCCCTAATCAAGCCTGCACTTCTTGTCCACCAAAGTCTTTCACCAAGAAAAAACTCTTTGCTTTCAGAGTCACAGCTGCCCAGGCACCAAACAAAGTGGAATCTTTAAAAATCCAACCCCAAACTTTTAGCCTCCTAATCAATAGAAGATAAAGAAAACATATTTTAGCCTAGAGGCATAATGAAGATTTGCATATCCTTTTTAGGTGCTCAGATATGAATGTTCAACCTACTCAATATCTAGTTCTAATGGCTGTTGTAATCTGAATAGAATTTTACATCTCTCTCTCTCTCTCTCTCTCTCAGTTTAATACAGTTATTATCTAATGTAGGAAATTAAAATGTAAATGGGCCTGATTTTCTGTTGCCCTGCATCTTGGGTTGTCATTTCCTCCAGAGCAAAGTTGGACTAAAACATACCAAACCAGAACATTAGCATTTTACACTCATTTTGCTTGGTATAAATGACAGCACAACATGTAATGCAAAGGAGAACAAACCCTAATATGTGTAAATTGCACTCTTCTACTGTCCAGCAAAAGCTATGGGACCGTGATCTGAATTCTATTCTCACTCATGTGTCATCAACAGAATTATAAACCAAGTTCTGAATAAATAATCGTTATTGTTGACAATAAGTGAGACACAATTTGATTTTCAGGTTCCTGGTTGATATTTGTTGGGCTGGAAGTTGGAAAAAAACATATTTTGCTGCAAGTCTTTGAGACACAATGAACATGGAAACCAGCAATGCCATTGTTACAGCCACTTCTCAGAATAGAACCATACCTTCAATAGGAAAGTGACTTGTACTCTTCTGCACTAAAGCATTGGTTTGAAAATCCCACTAGAACAAAAGATTGATTAAAATATTACATCATAAGAATATAGCGTTTAGTTCCTTATTTCTAGTTGTGTTTTATACACTTTAGATATGACTGTGTAGTTATTTTCTGTAGTTTATGACAAAGCTGTTAAGAGCTCAGGTCTCGCTTTACTCAATGGAATGCTAACATTAGTATTTGTGGTCATAGGTTTGAAATTTTGCTATTTGTTTGGTTTAGGAATCATTATGATTAAAGTAATTCCAAACATATTTTGAGATACATTGTCAAAATCATAACCCTTGTGGTTAGAGAAAAGAAACAATTTGTCATAACTTATCTACATAAGAAAAATCAGGTTTCCAGCTGTCATTTGCTTTTAAATTGGTGTTTATGCTACATTGGGATGTCAGTATTATCTATGTATCTATCTATCTATCTATCTATGGGTCTTTGTGGCACCCATCACTGTAGTATATAATTGCTTCCCAAGCAATTAGATCAGTATAGTGAAGACATTGCCATAATAATGATACTATGTCTGGCTAAGTGTATGGGTGTGGACATGTTCTGGATGAACTCTTTGGTTGCTATGAAGAACAAGGATTGGATGCTAGTGTATCCTTGACATTGTCTACATGGAAGGTGAAGGACTCTTAAGAACAATGCACTTGAAAGATTCTAATAGCATATTGGACAGCAAGTCTATCAGTTCCTCCAAGGAGTCAGCAAGGTCTCTATCTAGACCCATTCTATGTTCTTTGTCCTCCACCTCACAGATCACATGGACATCCAGATATTTTTGTTTCTGCATATATTATGGGTGAAATCCTGCCCATTGAAGTCAATGGCAGTTTTGCCACTGACTTCAATGGGTCAGAATTTCACCCTATATCTTCAGTATGTTATGATGCACAATATATAAGAGACAATTATCACATGCTATCTATCCTTGAAAGTTTTTCTGCTGAAATTATCAGAGGTAAAAAAATCAAAGCAAATTAAAATCCTTTTATGGTTCCCATTCAAAGTAATGAAAAGCATGTATGTGAAGGAGTTCTGATTAAAAATCAGTGGGTGCTAATGATGCTCATTGCTTCTCGTAAGTTCTGTGTTTAATAAAACACCCAAAACACCTGAAAACATGAGTTTATAAATAATCTAAAAAGTTTGTCTTAATCACTTCTAAATCAATTTCTAGTTCAAATTTCAATATCTTTTATATCGTTAATATATTCTGGGGGAAATTACAAGGATATTATTTTACCAGATATAAGATAAAGGAATGTTATTAACCTTGAGCATCATCTTGCAATCTGTATTCAAGCAAAATTCTCATTGGTTTTAATGGGAGTTTTCTCTCAGTAAGGCTTTTAGGATTGGGTTTAAGGCTAAAAAAGAACTTTGGTAATTCTTGGATTTACTATGCATAATGTTTGTATAATCATTTTTTACCTAATGGGTACGTGAATTTTTTACACAGTTAATTAAATGTGGCCAAATCCTGAGTCCTTACTTAGCCAAAACTCTTATTGAATTCATAGAAGTTTTGACTAGAAAGTAAGAAAAAACAGTAAAGACTTCAGGATTTGGTCCATAATAATTAACATAGTACCAGGATAATTACACAGAAAGATGCAGAGCAAGTACAGTGAAACATACTTATGAACTTTGATAAAATTCCATTTATACTATTTCTACTGTCTTTGAGAGTATGTAATAAAATGTGAGGTATTTATTCTTTTGCCTATTTAATTCATTGATCAAATGCCTGGTGCTAATTTTCAATCATTCTACCAAATGCCGGGAAGCTTCTGACAGTTAAGTCAAAATGCCTGAGCAAAATATGCATTTGACCAAATGACTAAAAGTTGCCGTCATTTGCTCAGGTAGCTAGTTTGACAGAGTGACTGTGACATACCATACATATCAACATCCACTGATTTGTTTTTTTTCTTTCTTTGTGCAGGTCAAACAAAGGCAGACCTAGGCACTCACTCTCTCTCCAAGAATGAAAGCTTTAGACAAGTATTTAAGATCAAACAGTTTATACAATGCCCAGATTTTATGAAGAACTTTGATTTGAATTATAACATGCTAGTAAAAGTACTGCACATACACTCTCAGATTATTTAAATAAATAATGTGTAGTTACTATTTTGAATACTATCCATTTGAATGACATACATAATGACCACTGTGGCTCCATTTTAAACAGTACTATGCTTTGAAACTTGTCAGCCTAGAACTTCACACTACTAAGCCCCTGAAGGCTATGGATGTTGGCTCTATATCAGATTTATGAATAACCTCAACCTGCCACAGCAAAACACACCCCAGCTCTCAGCTTTGTCCTCAGGGAGCTGAAAGGGGGAAGAAAGCTCACACAGCAATGGAAAACCTTTGATCCTGCCATTAGCGAGGTAGTTGTTTGTAGTAGGAAGCAGTGTTCAAAGCTGCAGCACTTGGTATACTCGGTGAGCTAGATCCACAGAGGACAATTTGGGCTGGATAGGGGCTTAGTATCTTTAATAATGTTATTATATGGGGTTGTTAAATGGCTTGTTCTGTTTTTAAATGTTCAGCTTCATAGAGCATTAAACAAATATCTGCATTTGCTACAACCAAACTCTACAGCAGATGTTGGAGCTGCAACCAAGTGCCATGGTACAGGATGGGGAGCAACTAACCCAAAACATTTAGTAGCACCAGATACCGTTCATAAAGTCAAAGCCACTGTCATAGATCATCATGTCTGCAGTAGGAAACATTATTATAACCTTGATCCTCCAGTAACAAAGACTATGCTGTGTGCAGGAGATGCAAGAGGGTGAAAAGATGCATATCAGGTAAATAATTTAAATATCATGTATAAATTGGACAGATTTTTCAGAGAAAATACTATATTCAGAGAAAAACCATATTCTTTTGCCTAATACAATTGTTGTTTATTTGCATTGTGGTACAGATCAGCTGCCAGAACCAGCATTAGAGCTCCATTGTTCTAAAAGCTGGATAAGCACAGTCAAATTTATTTAACAAGGCAAATACTACACTTGGCATTCAGGTACCGAGTGGATACATACCCTAGAAATAGCTACAATAGAAAATGAACCATACAACAGTACCATCTATGGCATCATAAATTCACTCCATCTTCATGACTGCTGAAGGCATAGAATCATTACCACTATAAATATAATTCCTGCCTTGAAATTATTCTTTTTTTTTTTTTTTTTGTAATGCATTTGTACGTAGCAGAACATCAGTGAAAGGTTTGGGATTGTCAGCACCAGAGGCTGATGCCTTTTATTATCTACAGAACAGGTGGACTGTGGTAGTACAGGCTCCCCCACATTGATCCATCAATACGTCTTAACCCTCAGCTAGCCGTGACAGGATAATTGTTCAGTCCCCAGGGCCATCACTTTTTGGTCTCTGATAAGACCACTGTGACAGTGTACCCCATAAGGCTTTATGGGGGGGCGTTTATAAATGTATGTATGATATAACTGAAATATGTTTTGTGCCGCCTGTGCCACGTAACATATCTCCGTAAAGATTATGGTCTACTATATCTATTCATCCTATTTGTATATATATATATCATTTTCCACTTGAGGTTAAGAATTTGGGCTGTATGCTTGCTTGATTTCTAAGTAAGCTCTGTGAGGCATTTGGTCAGCTTCTTTAGGAAGGAATTCACCAGGTTAAGTACCTGATCAGGAAACACTTGGGGAACAATGCATCTTGGAATGCTCCAATCCACATGAGAAGTCTTCCTGGAGACATGCAAGATACCATGTGGACAATGGCTTCAGCCTGTAAAGACTGAGTCATGCAGGGACATGTGACTTGCCCAGGTGACCCCAGAACTCCATCTTGGAGTTAGACTTTGCATAGGAGGGAGGGGGGGGGTCTCCACCCACAAGAGAGAGTCTATTTAAATCCCTGGGAGACCCCTCCATTTGGTCTTCAGCTGGCTAAAGAAGGAGCCTCTCCACCCACCCCCCCCCCAGGATACTTGAAGGAGTCTGAAACAAAGGACAGTAACTACAGGGGGTGTGAGTGATTGCTGGACCCAGGCTAAAAGGAGCTTAGCCTGTAAAAGGGAGCACTCTGGAACTGGTGAGGAAATTATCTGTATTCAGTTTGATTAGGCATAGGTTTGCGCATTTTATTTTATTTTGCTTGGTGACTTACTTTGTTCTGTCTGTTAATGCTTTGAACCACTTAAATCCTACTGTCTGTATTTAATAAAATCACTTTCTATTTAGTAATTCACTCAGAGTATGTATTAATACCTGGGGGAGCAAACAACTGTGCATATCTCTCTATCAGTGTTATAGAGGGCGAACAATTTATGAGTTTGCCCTGCATAAGCTTTATGCAGGGTAAAACGGATTTATCTGGGTTTAGACCCCATTGGGAGTTGGGCATCTGAGTGCTAAAGACAAGCACACTACTGTGAGCTGTCTTCCGGTAAACCTGCAGCTTTGGGACAAGTGATTCAGAGCCTGGATCTGTGTTAGAGCCAGACAGGAGTGGCTGGCTCAGCAAGACAGGGTGCTGGAGTCCTGAGCTGGCAGGGAAAACAGAAGCAGGGGTAGTCTTTGCACATCGGGTGGCAGCTCCCAATGGGGTTTCTGTGATCTAACCCGTCACAACCACCACTGTGAATTGAATTGAGAGCATCAAACTCATTTCACATTGGTCACTCGCAGCAGTTACATGGTAACAACTTTTAGGCACTACAAACATTGGCTGGATTCCTAGTAACCATGTAGGGGTGAAAGGCTCAGTCTCCCAAGCCAATCCCCTAAACCATCTAGTTCACCACTCTTTAGTTTCCATTCTTACCAAAAATCTGCTTTTGTTCTTTTCCCAGGGACACTCCGGTGGTCCTTTTATTTGTAATGGTGTCCTGTGGTATTGTTTGTATGGCTATGGATGCAGAGATCCCCAGAAACCTGAAATCTACACACTGCTAAATGTAGGGTGACCATATTTCCCAAAGAGAAAATGGGACATCACACGGGGCTAACCCGAGCCCCGCCCCCTCCCAGTGCAGGCTTGGCCTGAGACGTTCGCCCCTCCCCTCACATGTTCATCCGCACCCCGCTTTTTTAACAAAAGTTGGCTTCTGTCCTGTTTGCTCTTGCTAATGCATCAAGTTGGCAAGAAGAAATGCGATAAATGCCCACTATTGCCAAAAAAGTCAGGACGGACGGGAGAGGATTTAACAAAGGGACTATCCCAGCCAAAACAGGACGTCTGATCACCCTAGCTATATGAGAAGTGCCTGGCATGGAATAAAAATACCATTCACCTTTATACCTTTACATTTCATGTAATTTACTCATTCAAATAGAATTGACCAGTTATTCGGTCATTATTAGAATTCACGGAAGACAGTAACTCTCAAGCCTTGTCAAAGATACTCTTAACTTATTTTCTCTGTTTTTTAAAATTATCATTCCTAACTCTTTAAGTGTTTGTGATGCCATATTTTAGACACTTTTTCTACATCACAAGTTCCAGCAAGGCTTGAAGTTAGCACGTGATTGAGGCAAATAGGATGCTGACTGGTAGAACTGATACCTAGTTGAAGTGAACAGAATGAGAAGGAAAGAATTTGAACTTTTTCTGCTTTGACTGTTTTTAGCTGTTTACCTGTCTTATGTATGTACAGGGTGAACATCACCTGGCTACCAAAGCACCTTGGTATTATTGAAATGAGAGGCCAACTCTGTCCACATATCTATTCAGGGGACACCATCAGAGGACCTAATCACATCAGCCACACTATCAGAGGCTCATTCACCTGCACATCTACCAATGTGATATATGCCATCATGTGTCAGCAATGCCCCTCTGCCATGTACACTGGCCAAACCGGACAGTCTCTACACAAAAGAATAAATGGACACAAATCAGACATCAAGAATTATAACATTCAAAAACCAGTCAGAGAACATTTCAACCTCCCTGGTCACTCAATTACAGACCTAAAAGTCGCAATTATTCATCAACAAAAAAATTCAGAAACAGACTCCAATGAGAAACTGCAGAACTGAAATTAATTTGCAAAATGGACACCATTAAATTAGGCTTGAATAAAGACTGGGAGTGGATGAGTCATTACACAAACTAAAAACTATTTCCCCATGCTAATTTCCCCCCTACTGTTACTCACACCTTCTTGTCAACTGTTTGAAATGGGCCATCCTGATTATCACTACAAAAGTTTTTTTCTCCTGCTGATAATAGCCCATCTTCATCAATTAGTCTCATTAGAGTTGGTATGACAACACCCATTTTTTCATGTTCTCTGTATATATATATCTCTTCCTACTGTATTTTCCACTGCATGCATCCGATGAAATGGGCTTTAGCCCACGAAAGCTTATGCTCAAATAAATTTGTTAGTCTCTAAGGTGCCACAAGTACTCCTCGTTCTTTTTGCTGATACAAACTAACTCGGCTAACACTCTGGAGTTTTGAGATTGTCACTTGGTGCATCATGTCCTGTAAAATTGATGACTGCACTTTAATGCACAGAAGCTGATTTAAAAGCTCTGTAACTATGTATACAAAAATATCTTGGATCATGAAGGAGCTATTGGTAACCAATTACAATTTATTACAGAAAGAAAAAGAGGTTGCTAGCAAATATTACTGAGTCCAAGGTCATCTGCAACATACGGTAGTGGTGTGTTGTAAACATACTGAAATGGAGGCATCTGAATTGCGTGCTAAATCTATATAAGATGGAGATAAATTATAGAAACTGGTAAACCATGAGTAAAAGATATAATGGCCATAATAAAATTACTTGATTTAATTTGTCTGTGTATGGTATGTTGTTTTGTAATCAATTCAAAAATCGAAAGAGCCCTTTGAGTTTCTTTAATTCCTCTGTTAGGTATCAAGGAAAATTATCTTGTGTTTGCATTTTAAACTCTGTTCTGAAAACACTTCTTACTAATGTCAGATCAAGTTACCAAAAAGGAAGATCCCTTTGAGAGCTCTTTTACACAGCCTGGTGGCTCTGTAGTTGAAAGATTAAACAAAGAATTTGACTAAAAGTTGCAGATGGGATCCATAATCAAAACATACCATTACACTTTCTGGAGACAGTGGAATGTGGAAACTTGTATTGCAATACACACAAAAGTGAACTAGCGTAATAAGTTTAAGGAAACTGAGTAGCTGACTAGTGTCTGTATCCTTTCACAATGTATGAGTTACCCATGCCCTCTACTGGATGGAATGTCAGAGTGGCCCACAGATATATAATATCAGTCTACTCCACAAATGGGAATGTATGGCAAGTTACCACTGATTAGACAATCTTCTTGGCATGTATTTCCTAAGCACCTATCACTTTAACTGAAGACCATGTTAGAGCCTGAAATAGTTATGGTGATTGACAAAGGAGTAAACCAACCAGAGGCTATCCCCAGCTGTAAAGTCTGGATCAGACCTTCGTGAAGTTCAGCGGTGTTTTAGTGTGGGGCTCACCATAGGCACCAACTCTGTGGGTGCGCCAGGGCTGGAGCACCCATAGGAAAAAAATAGTGGGTACTCCACACTTACCAGCAGCCCCCCCCAATCAGCTCCCCCAGCCAGTGCCTCCCGCCCACTGCGATCAACTGTTCAGCGGTGTGCAGGAGGCACGGGGGGGGGGGAGGGAGAGGAGCGGGGGCAGAAAGAGGTGGGAGAAGGCAGGAAGCGCTCGGGGGGAAGGGGTGGAGTGGCGACGGAGCCTGGAGTGGAGCAGTAGTCGAACACACACACCCCGGCAACTCAAAAAAATAGCGCCTCTCGGGCTCACCTCTATAACCAGCACAGAAATTTCAGAATTTCAGACATAGATGCAAAGAGTGTGTGAGAGACACAAGTCTATTACAAAAGCTGTGACGTTTGGAAATTGAGGGGAGAGGCCAGTGTTTATTTGTAATGAAAGAGATGCCGGAGCTCAAGCAATTTTTTTACATTCATAACTGATGTGGCAAGCCCAGAGGTGCCAGGGCTATGAACTGCCAAGCCTAGAGGTGCTGGAGCTCAGCCCTGGCAAGCCCTGGCACAAATTAAGCGCTGAGAGAGGATAATGCTGAACAGAAACCTGAGAAGCAGCTGGAGTTTATCACTGAAATGTGGCAGATTAAAGGAAACAGAACTAGATTTCTCATTTTGAAGGAGACCAGAGCTGCAACAGTCTAAACAACTGTTTATCTGCTGTTAGAAACTGAAGCCTTGAGTGGACTTAACTATATGGACTTGATATTAGCTCCTCTCAGTTTTACAAGGAGGATGTTCTTCTACCTGTATTTTATCTGACTTTGCAAGGGACAGGGTGTTATTTTAAATATGTTTAATACCAAGACTGACTTTATGTGGCTTTCCTGTTAGTGACACTTTTAGCTCTGCTCTAATGTGGTCTGGATAGTCACGAACATGGCAATATATTTTGTTTACTGTTAGATCACATATTGTGGCCAGCACTCCTCACTGACTAGTGCTGTGAATTAGTCTCTATTGCATATTTGGTTGCCCTTCCACATGAATTTCCATGGACGACCATGGTTAGATTTATACTCTATTGTGTCTTCGTTTTACTGCAGATTTAACTTTTATAAAATTATATACAGGGTCTGATTTTCAGGAAGTAGATTGGTACAATTTGTCCATGCACAAATAGTTGATGTAAGTACTACTGAATTCACACATGCAATTCACAGAAGCACATAGGTACCTATCTAGCTCATGCAGGGGCAGATTAGGGTTTTGCGGGGCCCCTGGGCCAGAGCAAGTGCCCCCCCGACCCGAGGTGCTCCTGCTGCGGAAATGGGATCAGAGCCCGGGGGCTTCCCCTTCTCCCCAGCTGGAGCGCTAGGCGGGCAGAGCAGGGCAAGCCCCCGCACCCCAACCCTGCTCCCCAACCAGAGCATCGGGCAGGCAGACAGAGTGGGATAAGCCCCCGCGCCCCAACCCCACTCCCTGACTGGAGCACCAGGCGGGCAGAGCAGGTCAGGGTGCAGGGTCACCCATTTTTCCAGGAACCCCCAATTGTGTGGGACCCCTGGGCTAATCCACCACTGAGATGTAATGTACATACATTAGTCATGTTTAAACAAAGGGTACGGCTACACTGCACACTTCTCTCAGTGACATGTAGTGTACATATTTGTGTAGCCTCCTGTAACGATGCAGTTCTGGCAGGACCCAACTGAGAGTGCCAATCAGGACAAATTGCTTAAAACAGGGCAGTTACAGCCCTAGGCTGGGGTTTTTCCACCTCTAAGGCAAACCCAACCAGCCAAACTAAGAGGACTTTGGTCTCACCCCACTGGCTAACCACAAGTCACACAAGCAATTCCCTTAGACACTCCAGTTTCCCAGTATCACCACCAGTGCCACTCGTTATGGGGACAAATGGTTATGAAAACCAATACCCCAATAAAAGAAAAAAGATTCTCTTGATCCCAAAGGACCAAGCCCCAGATCCAGGTCAATATACAAATCAGATCTCACCCACAAATCACGCTGTTGCCATCCTTTAGAATCTAAAATCTAAAGGTTTATTCATAAAAGGAAAAAGATATAGATGAGAGCTAGAATTGGTTAAATGGAATCAATTACATACAGTAATGGCAAAGTTCTTGGTTCAGGCTTGTAGCAGTGATAGAAACTGCAGGTTCAAATCAAGTCTCTGGAATACATCCCCCGCTGGGATGGGTCCTCAGTCCTTTGTTCAGAGCTTCAGTTTGTAGCAAAGTTCCTCCAGAGGTATGAAGCAGGATTGAAGACAAGATGGAGGAGCTGCAGCTAGGGCCGGCTCCAGGTACCAGCCTGGTAAGCAGGTGCTTGGGGCGGCTGCTCTGGAGAGGGGCAGCAGGTCCAGCCATTCGGCGGCAATTCGGCGAACGGTCCCTCACTCCCGCTCGGAGCGAAGGACCTCCCGCCGAATTGCCGCCGCAGATCACGGCTTTTTTTTTTTTTTTTTTTTGGCTGCTTGGGGCCGGCCCTGGCTGCAGCAGCCTTTTATAGTCTTTTTCCAGGTGTAAGAACATCTCTTTGTCCTTACTGTGGAAAATTACAGCAAAATGGAGTCTGGAGTCACATGGGCCAGTCCCTGCATACTTTGCTGAGTTGCAAGGCGTATCTGCCTTCTCTCAATGGCTCAATTTTATAGCTGATGGTCCTTAATGGGACATCAAGCAGGCTAGGCAGAGCTAACACCAACTTGTCTGGGATGTCACCCAGAAGCATAGCATAAGTTTGAAATACAGACAGTATCGAGCCAATATTCATAACTTCAACTACAAAATTGTTACACACATATAGACAGCATAATCATAACCAGCAAACCATAACCTTGTCTTAGACACCTCATTTGACCCCCTTTATATAAGATTTGGTGCCACTACAGGACCTTGGTTGCAACCATGTTCTATATGGTCCCAGATTATATCAATAACGTCACACCTCCCTAGCATGGGTATAAACAGTGGGTATACCATGAAGTACACCTTAGGCAAATAAAAACATGAATGAAGGGTACAAGCAGGTGCTTGCATACATATCCTATATGGCTCTCTACTCGCCCATGCCATACCTCCCCATCTACACTGCTATTTTTAGCAGTGTAGTGTCCAACTGCCTCCTTGCTGCTGGAGTCTTTTCCCACTGCAGGAAAAGACTCCAGAAGCAGAAAAAGGTGCTTGCAGTAAGGAAAGGCTCTGCCAGTTCTCTGGTGCTAGAGCCCTTTCCCATTGCAAGGAAAGATGCCACACCTCCGTGAAATGCTCCAGCAGTGGGGAGCTGCTGACCCTTTCCCCACTGCTGCCCCTCTGCCAGACCCTTTCACTGACTCATGTAGCTACCCAGCGCAGTGTGGATGCAGCCTTGCAGCATGCTGCTACACACTGCCACCAGTGGTGTGTAGTGAAGGGTGTGCATTTACTTACTGCAAATCAAATCCCTGTCTGTGTGGGTACAGTCCTTAGAATATAAATAGTCATATATACACACATTATATAGGTATATTTTATTTATCTATACAATGGTCACTTAAAAAGTTTCTTCTGTTTTGAAAGATTCTACTAGTTTCAGAGAGATCCCCCAATGTTAAAATGGGGAATAGCAGTAGAACCAGTAGTACTGCTCAAACCAATAGGATCTCTTTAAGTGCACCCACTCTACAAAGGCAGAGAGAAAGGATATTTTATGCTACATTTGTGGAGGCTGCATTTTATACATTGCTTTCTCGTGGGTTTCCAGTTACCTTTTCCTATTTCTTTTTAACCCTCCTAGTTATTATTCTTATTTGGTTCCCACTGTGGGTAAGGGGGTTACAGTTTATATTACAAGCCTGGGTGCTCAATTAGTATAGTGATTGCAGGGTGACCAAAATCCTAAGAAATAACTGAAATTTCTGGAATCATTGCCTGTGCTCAGAAGAGACGGCTTTATTGTTTGCAAAATAACTGATTTAAAGGCCTTGCCAGTTATGGATTAAGGTCAGGTCCCTGGTGCACTAAAATCAACACTGCAGGGGGCCTTCTGACTGTCCTTAGAGCACTAATCTGTGTCACTGGCTACTCCCACAGGTGAGGTGCTCAATTTCCCCTTCAGCTACAGGGGGGAGCAAATAAACACCCTCTATGCATTTCTTCATTGGGATCCACTCATTAAAGATAATGGAAAGACTCCCATTAACTCTGATGTATGTTCGATTATCCCTGTATTAGACAAGTACAGTGAGGGTCCTTTCCTTCTTCAACATTTAGTGCAGAATATAGCTGTCCATTTCCACATATATCATTATATAACTTTAATAGCATCTTTAGATTTCATTACACACACACACGCTCACACCCATACCATTACCTGGAGCTGTATTTTTCCTTTTTCTAATGGCTGCAATAAACTCCTACATACTGTACTAACATTTTTCTTTAACATAATGGTATATTCCATCCAGCCATTTTATAGTTCAGTTATCCTCAGTAAACTTCCTTTTTTCCCACAAAACTCATTGATTTATCACTACTGATCTGTTGGAATTCTTTTGCTAAAACATCCGCTTTTCCTAATTTGGAGACCTGAATTTCATTGGTTACAATAAGACGAGGTATACATTTACTTTTATTTCAAATTCCAGTCATTCTTTGAATTTACTTATATATGTTTCTGAAAGCTTTGAATCTTTGTTCCATTTCCCACAGAAATTTCTCCAACTTTCTTTGTCTTTTTAATAATCTTTGTGCCACTGTCTTGCATCTTTTATAATTCATTTAGTCTTTACTATTCACTGTGTGTTTTGCTTGCTTGCATGTATGCCTTATTTCTTTTCTTGATTGCTAATTTGCAAGCCTCAATCCACCAAGGAAATGGATTTCTAAGAAGGCTTTGTCTACACTGGCTAAAAACATCCACTGAATGACAAAAGTTTTAGAGGCAAAAAGCTCCAGTGTGGACAGCGCTTTGTCGGCGGGAACCACGCTTCTAGTAATGAAGGTACTGCCCCTCATTGGAGGTGGTTTTATTTTGTCACCAGAAGAGCTCTCTCCCGGCAATAAAGAGTGGCCACATAGAGCACCTTAAACAGTGCGGCTGCAGCTGCACCCCTGCGCCATTGTAAGGTTACGCAGTATAGACATAGCCTTAGTCGGGGCAATTTGATGTTTTATAGATGGCCAGGTCAGTTACTGCTGTAATTCATTTGATGTTGTTGTGGCACTCTGTACCTCAAAGTAGCACCCTGGAACCCCCATATTCACCACTGTCATATAATTCAGATATATTTTGTATAAAGTATGCCATGTGAGGTATCATTTTGAAAGTCTTGATCTCTTGAACATTAATATCCTGGTGGATTGTATATGCTATTATTATACGTGAAGTTATGAAGCATGGGTATACGTGTCACTGAAATATGTTGTGAGGCTGAGAGATGCCCACAACCAACCTTTCAATTGCAACAAAGGACCAGGCAGATGTGCTGATGGCCCCCTGGGCGGCAGGTATAATAGGCAGGGAAGGCAAAGCCCTCCCTGGCACAGTCCCGCCTGCAAGGGACACCTGGGCTATGGTGGCCCCACCCCTTCCCTGAGGTCCCCCCACGTACCGCCTGCTGCTGCTGCCGCCGCCTGCCTACCTGCACTCCACCTCCCCATCCCCAGGTCCCCACTGCTCACTGTGTTGCTTCTCCTCGGGGGCGGACCATGGGGAAATGAGGAAGGATGCTGCGAGCAAGCAGCGGGTGCGGGGATCTGGTGGGGAAGTGAGGCAGCTCAGATTGGGGGGGGGGGCACTGGCTCGGACAGGGAGGGCACCGACTCTGCCCGGCACTCAGGTGGAGGGCAAGGGGGGAGCAGCTTGGCCTAGCACTGGGGCAGGAGCGGCCAGGCCCAGTGCTGGGAGCAGCCTGGCGCGGTGCTCAGCCTGCCACTGGGGTTGGGGAGGCTGGCCCAAGGTGGCTGGGGTGGGCGAGCTGGGACTCCTCTGGTTGTGGGGAATGGGGGGGCTCAGGGCTTCTCCTGTTATGGGGGGGTGGGTTTCGGGGCTCTGGCATGAGGGGGCGGGGCCTCAGTCGGAAGGGGTCGGGCCAGCAGCCTAGCCTCCCTAAAGTGGGGGTTCACCCACTGTCCATGGATGGCCCATTAAAGGGAATCCACTTTCTGAGAAGTCTCTGAGATGGCCGTTCAGAAAGAGCATGCATGCAATGGAGACTGCTTGACCAATGGACACTGCCTGATCCCCTGATCACAGCAAAGATCTTTCCAGGAAGCTGGAAGAAAATATAAAAGATGAGAAGTGACATCATCATTTGGCCTTTCTTCCCCCCCCCCCGCCCCCCCCACCCCACACTCAACGCCTGGAGAACAAAGATTTTGAATTGGGGAAGGGTGGTCCCAGGCTGGTGGGTTCTGTAGCATGCTCCAGACCTCATCCCTCTCAGGAAGGCACTTCAGATTCTTAAATCTTGGGTTGAGTGCTGTAGCTATCTTTAGAATCATGTTGGTATCTTCTTTGCATTTTGTTAAATTTGCAGTGAAAGTGTTCTTAAAACAAACAACATGTGCTGGGTCATCATCCGAGACTGCTATAACATGAAATATATGGCAGAATGCGGGTAAAATAGAGCAGGAGACATACAATTCTCCCCCAAGGAGTTCAGTTACAAATTTAATTAACGCTTTTTTTTTTTAAATTAGTGTCATCAGCATGGAAGCATGTCCTCTGGAATGTTGGCCGAAGCATGAAAAGGTATATGAATCTTTAGCGCATCTGGCACATAAATATCTTGCGACGCCAGCTATAACAGTGCCATGTGAACGCCTCTTCTCACTTTCAGGTGCAGGGCCAGCTCCAGGCACCAGGCAACCAAGCACGTGCTTGGGGCGGCTACTGGTAAGGGGCGGCCAATCTTGGGGTGGCAGGGGCGGGTTCCGGCAGCGCGGCACTCGGCGGGGGGCAGAGGTGTTCGGCGGCGCTTGGAGGGGGTTTTGGCGGCACGGCGCTCCAAGGGGGCTGGGATGTTCGGCAGCGGGGCAGGGGGTGTTCGGCAGTGTGGCGGCGTGGCGCTCAGCGGGGGGCGGGGGTTTGGGCGGCATGGCGCTCGGCGGGGGGCGGGGATTTTGGCGGCGCGGCGGGGGGCAAGGGCTGTTCAGCGTCATGCTGTGCGGGGGCGGGGGCTGTTCAGCGGCGCGCTGTGTGGGGGGGGTGTTCAGCGGCGCTCTGTGCGGGGGGGGTTCAGTGTCGCTCTGTGCAGGGGGGGTTCAGCAGTGCGGCAGGGGTGGGGGGGTTCAACAGCGCGGCAGGGGGCGGCGGTTGTTCGGTGGCGCTCGGCGGGGGGTGGGTTTCGGCGGCGCAGCACTCAGTGGGGGGGGTGGGGGGGGCATTACGGCGGGGTAGCGCTTTTTTTTTGCTGCTTGGGGCGGTAAAAAAGTTAGAGCCGGCCCTGTTCAGGTGTCATTGTAATTAAGAAGTGGGCAAGATTATCTCCCGTAAATGTAAACAAACTTGTTTCCCTTAGCGATTTGCTGAACAAGAAGTAAGACAGAGTGGACTTGTAGGCTCTAAAGCTTTACATTGTTTTGTTTTAGAGTACAGTTATGTAACAAAAAAAACCTACATTTGTAAATTGCACTTTCATGATAAAGAGATTGTACTGCAGTACTTGTATGAGGTGAATTGAAAAATACTATTTCTTTTGTATAGGAGCATGAGCTTTCGTGGGTGAATACCCACTTCTTCGGATGCATGACATGCATCCGAAGAAGTGGGTATCCACCCATGGGTATTCACCCATGAAAGCTCATGCTCCTATACCTCTGTTAGTCTGTAAGGTGCCACAGGACTCTTTACTGCTTTTACAGATCCAGACTAACACGGCTACCCCTTTGATACTATTTCTTTTATCATTTTTACAGTGAAAAGATTTGTAATAAAAAATAATATAAAGTGAATACTGTACACTTTGTATTCTGTTGTAACTGAAATCGATATATTTGAAAATGTAGAAAAGCATCCAAAGTATTTAATAAATTTCAATTAGTATTCTATTATTTAACAGTGTGATTAATCATAATTAATTTTTTAAATCACAATTAATTTTTTTGAGTTAATTGCGTGAGTTAACTGCGATTAATCAACAGCCCTATTACATACATTTTACATCAGGTTTTTTTCCCATTTCAAAAATGGCTTTTTAAAATTCCTGTCCTTATTAATTTCTTTATTAAACTATAAAAAGAACAGGAGTACTTGTGGCACCTTAGAGACTAACAAATTTATTAGAGCATAAGCTTTCGTGGACTACAGCCCACTTCTTCGGATGCATATAGAGTGGAATAAATATTGAGGAGATATATATATACACACATACATAGAGCATAAACAGGTGGGAGTTGTCTTACCAACTCTGAGAGGCCAATTAAGTAAGAGAAAAAAAACTTTTGAAGTGATAATCAAGATAGCTCAGTACAGACAGTTTGATAAGAAGTGTGAGAATACTTACAAGGGGAGATAGATTCAATGTTTGTAATGGCTCAGCCATTCCCAGTCCTTATTCAATCCTGAGTTGATTGTGTCTAGTTTGCATATCAATTCCAGCTCAGCAGTCTCTCGTTGGAGTCTGTTTTTTAAGTTTTTCTGTTGTAATATAGCCACCCGCAGGTCTGTCATTGAATGACCAGACAGGTTAAAGTGTTCTCCCACTGGTTTTTGAGTATTATGATTCCTGATGTCAGATTTGTGTCCATTAATTCTTTTGCGGAGAGACTGTCCGGTTTGGCCAATGTACATGGCAGAGGGGCATTGCTGGCACATGATAGCATATTTGGTAGATGTGCAGGTGAACGCGCACCTGATGGTATGGCTGATGTGATTAGGTCCTATGATGATGTCACTTGAATAGATATGTGGACAGAGTTGGCATCGGGCTTTGTTACAAGGATAGGTTCCTGGGTCAGTGGTTTTGTTCAGTGATGTGTGGTTGCTGGTGAGTATTTTCAGGGGGTAAATGTCTCCTTTTTTCACATCTTCTGTCACTGATCTGACAATTATAAAATGTTGACTTTTATACTGTTCCTGTTTTTCATTTCTGTGCATTCCTTCCGATAAATCGAATCTTTTTCTTTTCCCTGATCCGAGGCCATTTCTCATCCCCAGCTTCTTCTCCTTCATAGTCCAAGGCAACATTCTCTCCACCTCCTCTACCTCCATTGTCAGTATCCATGTTCAGCCTCTTTTCAGATGAAGCTAGCCACAGCCCTTCATCCAGCCTGCTCCTACAGCCCCACCTCACTGTCTTCAGCCGGACCCCAGCACCCAAACTCAGCTCCCTTCTGCTTTCAGCCTGCTGGCTTTATAGTGCTGTCCCAGCCCTTCTCCAGCTGGGCTTCACTCTCCCTCTCGCAAGTGACACCAGGTAGCTTAATTGGCCTCTCAGGCCCTCATTAACACTATCAGTAGGGCCCTACCTAATTCACGATCCATTCTGGTCAATTTCACAGTCATAGGATTTAAAAATCACAAATTTCATGATTTCCACTATTTAAATCTGAAATTTCATGGTACTATAATTGTAGGGATCCTGATAAAAAAAGGACTTGTGGGGGTGGGGTGCGGGGTTTGCAAGGTTATGGGGGGGGGGGTTTGAGGTACTGCTACCCTTACTTCTGTGCTTCTGCAGACGGCGGTGCTGCCGGGAGCCTAGCTCTGAAGGCACAGCCGCCGCCAGCAGTAGTAAGGATGGCGTGGTAAAGCATTGCCACCCTTACTTCCGCATTCAGTCAGCAGCTGCCACTCTCCAGTCACCCAGCTTTGAAGGCAGCACAGAAGTAAGGGTGGCAATACCGTGACCCCCCCTAAAATAATCTTGTGACCTCCCCTGCAACTCCCTTTTGGGCCAGCCTGGGACGGGAGGCGGGGGGGAGAGACGGTCAGGGCTTCCGCCAACCCAGGGCTCCTGCGGACGGCGGGGGGGAGGGGCACGCTCCAGGCAGGGGGGGCTTGTGGCTCTGGCTATGAGGGAAAGAAGGAGGTCTTGGGGCTCCAGCCACAGGGAGGTTGCGGGCGGAGCTGGGGGCTAGCCTCCCCAAAAGGAGGCTCCACCCACCACCCATGCCCTGCATACCTTGCCAGCATTCTCAGAACACTCCTACAGTCTCAGGTGCCCATGAAAGACAGCTGGCAACCCCCACTAGCCTGGCAGCTAGGGCATTCATCTTTGATGTGAGATTCTCAGGTCTGAACCCCAAATCTGTCTGATTTGGACCAGGGACATGAAGTCAGATCTCCCCATCCAGGTAAGTGCTCTAACTACTGAACTATTGGCTAGAATGGGGCAAGAAAGGGGTGACCTGGCTTTGGCAACTAACTCCAGGAGAGAGTCTCTGAATGAGAATCTTGACCACAGGAAAGCACCTCCCTCCAGCCTCGTAGTCAAGCACCTACAGCCCTGATCAATGGGAGTTAGGCACCTAAGTACCTTTGGGGATCTGGGCCTAAGCCCTGTCCCTTTCCTCTGCATTTCGCCCCTGGCTAGCTTAAGTGGCCCCTTGCTCAGCTTGCTGACTTCTAAGAATTCCTTCCTGAGGGTATGTCTATACTACCTGCTGGATCGGCGGGCAGCAATCGATCCAGCGGGGGTCGATTTATCACGTCTACTCTAGACGCGATAAATCAACCTCCAAGCACTCTGCCATCGACTCCAGTACTCCACCGGAGCGAGAGACGCAGGCGGAGTTGATGGGGGAGCGTCAGCAGTCGACTCACCACAGTGAAGACACCGCGATGAGTAGATCTAAGTACAACAACTTCAGCTACGTTATTCACGTAGCTGAAGTTGTGTAACTTAAATCGATCCCCCCCTCCCAGTGTAGTCCAGGCCTAAGACACCTAATTCTCCCCATGCTTGAGCTCCTAACTCAGGGCTGAGAATTCCACTAGGCAACCTAGGGGTTAGCTCTAAACATGTATATCATTTTAACTGTGGTTGTAATACCATAACACGCAATTATAAAGCTGATTTAAATGTGGTTAAAAGCACAAACTCTCTCAGTGAAGTCAGTTTCAGTATGCTTTCATGAGTCAAAGAAATCAACCGTTAAAAATATATCTACTCTGCCTTGTAAATTTACTTCTCACCTGACAAGCATCTCTCTTTGAAAATCAGTTTTTCCCTCCATCACACTACATGCTGTTAGGGTTTTTTTCCTGTTTTTTATAGTTTCTGTTGCAGGTTTTCCTGTTAACGATCATAACATTTGCTTCCTAACGACCCCGTGATGGCTTCCTGAAGAAGTGATTTCCCATCCTGTCACCTGGCACTTTCTACAGCTTTGATATCTTCTTTGGACTTGGGTACTGGCAGAAGTGCAATATACAGGTTTCAGTTTGCGCTACCATTCAAATGGAAAAAAAGAGAAGAAATGCACAGAGAGGAAGGAAAACATAGTCACTCATTTTTAACTGCCATTTAGACTTTTTAAAAATGTTTTCCCTTCCCATAATTAATACTTTTCAAATTTCTTAAGGACAGATTCTGACCTTAATTTCACCAGCAAAAATCCAGAAGAATTCCACTGCAGTCAACATAGTTACTCCAGATCTACAGCAGTATAAATGAGTTATAAATGAGTTTATAATCTTTGGTCTAGAAATAGATACATTTAGAAACCCGTAATGACAATGCAATGTGCCTAGTAAACACTTGTGAAAAGAAAGAGCCCAGAATGATCAGATGCTACAAAATAGATTGTGACAGACCCAGACCAGTGGGGTACAGGAGTCTGGTAGAGGCAAATATATTGGTCACTGGATGAGTAGTTTTCTGTTCCCTGAGTGACCAGAGCAGGGGCTGCACTAGAGTAATCAGAAACCTGCTAGAACCAGTTAAGGCAGGCAGGCTAATTAGGACACCTGGAGCCAATTAAGAAGAAGCTTCAAGAATCAATTAAGGCAGGCTAATCAGGGCACCTGGGTTTTAAAAGGAGCTCACTTCAGTTTGTGGTGGGAGTGTGGGGAGCTGGGAGCAAGAGGTGCAAGGAGCTGAGAGTGAGAGGATGTGCTGCTGGAGGACTGAGGAGCACAAGTGTTATCAGACACCAGGAGGAAGGTCCTGTGGTGAGAATAAGGAAGGTGTTTGGAGGAGGCCATGGAGAAGTAGCCCAGGGAGTTGTAGCTGTTATAGGAAGCACTATAGACAGCTGCAGTCCACAGGGCCCTGGGCTGGAACCTGTAGTAGAGGGTGGGCCTGGGTTCTTCCCAATTGACCTGGACTGTGGGTTCTTCCAGAGGGGAAGGTCTCTGGGCTGTTCCCCAACCCACATGGTGAATCTCTGAGGCAAGAAAATCTGCCGATAAGCGCAGGACCCACCAAGATAGAGGAGGAACTTCGTCACAAGATATATACCGGTAGGGAAAAATCAGTTCCTAGACCTTCCATAATGACAAAATATTTCCTAGGGCAGTAGTGGACTGCTGATCAGGATTCTGAAATTGGGAAAGTTCAAAAGGATTTGAATATTCAAATTTCACAAGTTTTCTGTTATCTGACAGTCTCACTCTTCATCACAGGCTTACATGACCCTATCAGACTTTCAAATGGAAAAGTAATGAAAACACTGACATAACCCCACTAAGACTGTTAGTAGTGAAAACTGGAGGATTTGATGCTGCTGCCAAAAGGAAATTCAGTGTTCCAAACACAATTACCATCCCATGATCTCATCTGAACAGGGATTTGTGTATTTTGTGATGGGTTGAAGGAATGAACTGTCAGTTAAACTGCTCTGGCCAGGTTGGTAGCTTCAAATGGATGGTGCAATAAACCAAATGTATGTGCCATAAAGTGTGGCTGCTTCATGTGGAAATTTCCAACCCCACAATATTTGTATGTTGGAAATACCCCAATTTAATCATAATATGTCACTACAGTGAAAACAATAGATGTGACCATTTTAGGGAGGCTTCAGTTATAGTGGTATCCTTACTTCTATACAAAATAAAGAGGCAGGATGCTAATTGTGTCCCAGTAACTGCAGAACACAGAGTTTTGTCAATAACATCCCACCCAAGAATTCTTTTCTTTTGATCCATTTTGTAATACTACTCCAGCTGTACAAATAACTTTAGTTCATTCCTCCTCAAGCTGATGATGGTCACTCTCAAAGACAGTTAAAATGCCTCCCTTCAAAAAAAAAAAAAAAAAAAAAAAAAACACCTCAGGCTTGTTTAGAGTGTAGTCTATCACCAGTTGAGTTTGGCAGCTGACAGCTCCAGGTCACAAGCTGGGAACAGTACTTTTCCAGCAGCAAGCACCTGGTCTGTGGCTTTCTTTTCATGGTTTCTAACTTGCATGTGTTGCCATCAATCAACCAGTCTCTGAAATCATTGCACAATTGTTTTCCTTTTGAGTTGATGACCGGTTCTGGTCACTAATTTACTTTGAGTCTCCTCAGAGTGTCACTGCCATATTACTTTGTTAATAACATTTGAGGGTTAAATAGTCTCAAATGCTATCCAGCTATTTTTTTCCTATAACACTACACAATTATTTCAGAGTCCTAGAATTCCCTTCATGTGTTCTCATTTTTAACATGCTTTTTAGTCATTTACAAAAACCACTTCCTGGTGAACACAAGGGAGATATTAGGCTTAGTCTAATTAGTAGGCCATCTTTCCCAGGGACACTGGCTTAGCCCTAGAACCACCAGTCCAGCTCTGAACAACTTTGCCATCTATAGAGTTCCTGCCTACAGATTCTTCTCTCATCCAAAAAAAGGATCCTTATTTTTGCTCAGTCCTCTGTGATGGATGTCTCAAATACAGCCCAGATTCATCTGCACACAATGCCTCAGCATTTCCTTTCAGGCATACTATAAAATGACTAAGCAATAGCAGGGGTTTTGAAAGGTTGCTGAGCTGAGTAAACTAAAGGGAGCTATAGAGCAGAGAACGGGCATCAAATCCCATCACTGTTGATGGTGCCGTGTTCCTGTCATCCACTCTGGATGAATAGAACCAGAAATGGAATGTTCTGTGACATTGCTAAGCTTTCAGAATATTGTTTTCTTTCATTCAGATGGATCGCCAAAATGATCATCTGCAAAATTCTCATTGTAATAGTATACCAGTAATTAGCAGAATACCTTGAGGAGCATTATGTCATTTTCCTTGGAAGAACACTTAAATTGGGGATTGGAAAAGTAGCACATTACCTTAAATAGCTGCTGTTCTTTTTCAGCTGTGGATGTCTAATGGGCTCCAAGAACAATTTTAATTTACAGTTGTTATGGCTACTCCCATCTTTTCATGTTCTCTGTATGTATAAATATCCTCTGTGTGTTCCATTCTATGCATCCGATGAACTGGGCTGTAGCCCATGAAAGCTTATGCTCAAATAAATTTGTTAGTCTCTAAGGTGGCACAAGTACTCCTGTTCTTTTTGCAGATACAGACTAACACGGCTGCTACTCTGAAACCTGTCAGTTTTAACTTCTGACTTTCTCAATCTGTATCTCAAACAAAATCCAGTAAGAGAAAGTCACTACTAGAACTGAGTAACAACCCTCAGGAAACGGAGAGCCGTGTCACATTTTCATCATAATCTCCTTTTTAGAAGGCAGGATTTGAAAAGTTAATGTACCTTTAAATGTATCCCTCGCATAACAAAGAAATACATCTATTTTATGCAAAATGATTGATACTTAGATATACTTGAAGTTTGAGTAGATTCTTATCTGCTTTTCCATGTGAAACAGACATATATAAATAGTCCTTCATATGAAAATGACATACTTGAATATTATGTCATTTTTATATATATTAGGTGTGTGTGTTGGACAGCAACATGAGAAAGGGGCTATTTCCATATTCATTCATATATTAGTAAATATATAGGAACATAGGAATTGCCATACTGGATCAGACTAGTAGTCCATTTAATCCAGTATCCTGTCTCCAACAGTGGCTAGCATCAAATGCTGCAGAAGAAGCAGCAGTAAAAAAAATATTCAGTAGACAGTAATGGAATAAGCTTCCCATAGGGAAAGTTTCTTATTAGACCCCATTAGTAACAGTTTTAATTGCACCCTCAAGCATAGGAGCTTATATTCCTTCCAGTACTCACTCACTCTATATACATATACTGTAGTGGAAATTTTATATATTAAGGACAGGGTTACAAATTGCACATATTTTTGTTTCAAGTAGTGGGTTAGATTGTTAGGTCTATGCTATCTGAGGCTCACCCTGTTTGCATGGACTACTTTGCCCCTTGGAGTAAGATCCTTAATAAGCATAATGGTATTATTAAATTTTACATGAAAACTTATTTTCCTATTTTGGGTCACCCACATTTTTCACTACTGTGATCCAACTCTGTGAAATTAAACTTTGAGAGCTGACATTCAGGTAACTATACATTTAGAGTCTGGTCCTTACTCAGGCAAAATTTCCACTGACTTTCACTGGAAGGATTACCTGTGTAAGGACTGCTGGATCTGTCTTTCAGGAATTGATATAAGGCCCACTGAAGTCAATGTTATCTTCACTTTGGATCAGACCTGAGTCCCCAGTTCAGCAAGGTTCTTAAATGTGCCTAATTTTAAGCACCTGAGTAGCCTCATTGAAATCATTAGGACCACACCCATGTTTAAAGTTAGGCAGATGCTTAAGTACCTTGCCAAACCGGGGCCTGGGAACTGGATCTTGCATTATTGAAGTCAATAGGTCTTTGCCATTAGTTTCAATGTGTTCAGGATCAGGCTCTTAATGAGGGGAATGAAGAAAGACAGGAGCTCTCCAGCTTCAATGTACAGCTATTGTAGAGGGAGTGATTTGCAAAAAGCACAAAGGGGAATTATGTGCCTAATTCCCATTGACAACCAGTGGAACCTGGGCACCTAGATGAGCTTTGCCTTTAAAAATCTCCCCGCGAGTTCTGAGCAAGTAATTCATAGCCAGAAACATATTCATTCTTCTTTTTTTGTGTTGTCCCCTCTACACTTAATTCAACCTTATAAAAACAAGTTGCCAATAAATATTCTTTTGGGTTCTGGTGCTTCACCTCCAGACCCCCAACCTCACTACATACAGGATATTTTATTTATGGCAAAGTGAAGACTGTGTAGAGCCAAAAAAGAGAGGCACTCTTTGTTCCAGCAGCAACTCTTCACTAAGGAACAATTATTTTATTTTCATTAACACTTGTGGAAGTTGCCAGCTAGACAGCATTAGAACCTGAAATCCTCTATTGATCTATCAAACAGACACAGCTCAAGTGGTAGTGATGCAAGTTTCATCACACAATTCCATACAGTTCTTGCTGCTACCCTATCCCTGTGCTGTCTTATTTTCTTCTTTGTTCTTCTCTTACCAAAAATAATAAATACCTGAACTTTGATCTGGAAGTACTACCTCTGGGGTTGCAGAATTGTTATATGTCCATTCAGTCCTAAGTCTATCTGCTACAAGATATCTATTAGTGCTAATTGTGCTGGTGGTTTTTGTGACATGAAGCCCTCCCTTTTCTATAAAAATTAGACTGACTCCATCACAGGGTTCTCTACTCAACCCTAGCGCCCTTCCTTGTGGCTCATCTAACGATAAGCTCGCCACTGATCCGCTGACCCCTCCTTCAGTCACTCGCCCTGTTGTTTCTCTCTGGAGTCAGGTTACTCCCTCTTCATCACTCAGGGTGCTTCTTTGTCATGACTTGGCTCTCTGGCCAGGTCACTATAGTTCTCCCCTTTCGGGGTATCAAAGTCCTACTGGGTGATCTGTCTCAGGCAATCTTCCATTCCATTGCCTAGACTGTGCCACTTTCCCAGTGGCTGATGGGTCGATCTGGGTTCCCCTATTACTGTAGTTCCTCCAGCCCAGGGACCCTACAACCAGAGGCCAAGGTTTGCACTGTCCCAGACCTTGTTGCAGTTTCCCTGAACTGCTTCCTGCTTTGCATCTATCAGGCTCCATCTACATCTTCCTCTGGATACCCCATTCCCTCAGAGCCAAGATCCCATAACCTCTATGCTTCCCCTGACTTCCTTCTTTCCCCCGCACTAAGCCCAGAAAAATGACTGCAGGCCTTCTCTGCTAGTTTCTGGTTTTATAGCAGCTTAGCCTGCCTCTTGCCCAGCTGTGCTTCATCATTCACTAGAAACTTATCAGCCCTGACTTTCCCTCAGTTGCAGCTTGTCACAGTGTTAATTGGTCCTTTCTCTCTACTCAGGCTCTGGGGTTAAGCACACCATCCCCCCACCACCCATCTTTTCATATAGGTCATTGGACAGCTGTCAAATCTGAACTGCTTTCAATGACTACTGACTGAGGACAGCTCTGATGCGGTAATCTAGAGGTGAAAGGCTCCAGATCCTTTAGCAAATCCCTAAACCATCTAATCCCCATCACAGCATGTTTTTTTAAACTGTCTGAAAATAAACATGCTGTATGTGACTATTCCATACAGTAGTTACAAAACTCCAATCCAGATGCATTCAGCAAGAGAAATGGAGAGGTCTTCTTCTGCTTTAGAGGAGTGAAGGAGCTGTGTTCCCCTTCACTTTATTCCTTAAGTGAGAAGGGAAGGCACAGCATGTGGAAGCTTTCATAGCAGCTGCTCACGCTTTATCTGAGGAGGACTCCAGCCTACAGGGTAGTCAGGATCAACACTAAAATTACTTACAATTATTTTTATTATTAAATTTACTATACAAGTAGAAAAATTAATAAAGGCGCTTCCTCCCCACCCCAAAAGAGTAACCGAACCAAGAGTAAAAGGTGGAAATTTCAATCCCTGCCACAGACAATAGATGCCTCTACTACTTTGAGTGAGTTGTTCTAACTAATTAGGCACTTATTCTATTCTGTGTCTTAGTCCCAGCTCTGCTATTCATTCTTTAACTTCCATGTCACCTCAGTTTCCTTGTCTGTAAAATGGGGATAATAAACTCCCCTATCTCACCAGGGTGTTTTGAGGATTAATTCATTGGCATTTACAAAGCATTTTCAGACCTTCAGATGTGGGGGACCTGCAGATGGAAGGTGCAATAACAGCAAAGTATAATCAGTACGCCAGATCGTGACATCAATATTCTTTACTGAGATAAAACTCCAGTTGACTCCAGTGGGGGTATTGGCAGAGGAGCAAGTGAGGATATCAGGATTGGGCCATTCTTATTCTGAAATGTGGACAAAGTTGCCTGGAGGCGATGCTATGGCTACTACAAATGTTTTCCCTTCAGACCTAAACTAGGCTTCCAGAGGTGAAAGACTTGTATGGTAGCCATCAACCCATTGCACTACCTAGGGAATTTAATTTTGCATTGGGGTAGATTCTGCCATTCTTATTCACACTAAGGAGTGCCTTACTCCTCAGAGACTCTTGTCGATTTCGGAGAATCTACTTGTGGCAAAGGATACTCCTCAACATGAACAGGAGTACTTGTGGCACCTTAGAGACTAACAAATTTATTAGAGCATAAGCTTTCGTGGACTACAGCCCACTTCTTCGGTATGCATCCGAAGAAGTGGGCTGTAGTCCACGAAAGCTTATGCTCTAATAAATTTGTTAGTCTCTAAGGTGCCACAAGTACTCCTGTTCTTTTTGCGGATACAGACTAACATGGCTGCTACTCTGAAACTCCTCAACATGAGTAAGTGTGGCAGAATCTGACCCATAGTGACTATTGTATGTAATGAAATCTTGGAATTAAAAAAAATACCTTAAAGCAGAATTTAAATGTCCTAAATCAGCTGCTTATTGACAAAAATACTGTTTTTTTATTACTAAAAAAAATGCTGTACTCAAGCCTTCTTTATTAGCATGATGGTATATCATGTATTATTAATTCTTAACTGCTACAGTGTAAAAGGCATCTCAAATTATACTTTCTGCAGTATACTACTGTCAAAACCCAAGGTTTTTTAAACCTTGTGTATATATATCTCCTCAACATATGTTCCATTCTATATGCATCCGAAGAAGTGGGCTGTAGTCCACGAAAGCTTATGCTCTAATAAATTTGTTAGTCTCTAAGGTGCCACAAGTACTCCTGTTCTTCTTTTTGTGGATACAGACTAACGCGGCTGCTACTCTGAAACCTGTCAAGGTTTTTTAATTAGAGCTCCTCTGCACATAGTTAAGTTGCCTTTCTGTATAGCAGCCATGAACGGCCAAGAATGTAGAAATACTGTGTGTCTCCAATGATCTCAGTGCAGCCCTCTGAAATAAAAGAGAAAAAGCACAACCATGTCATATATACATAATCCATGTTAAGAAGGAAGGTATGTGTTTATCCTGGGAAGGCTGCTCACACCTCAGAGGAAATTAGCAACTGTTTCAGAGAACAGTAAAACTGACAGCTATCTCCCCATGATTGGCACCATCTCCACATGAGAACAGTGGCTGTAAGTTGTGATATAGCACCTTTGATATTTAAATACCTATGGCAGGAAGATGTGGTTTGGCTGCATGACTTTAAGACGCTGAGTGTTTCCGAGCACCAGCCACCCTTGTAGTTTCTCATTTAGAGGGGTCAGTGACTCTGCATTACTCTTACAGCGGTTCTATTCTATTATTTAAAATCAGCCCAGTTCATGAATCCCCCTGCATCTTTTAAGGAATTGAGTAGTTTAATCTAATGCAATGGTTTTCAACCTTTTTTCATTTGCGGACCCCTTTGGAAATCTTAGACATAGTCGGCAGACCCCCCAAGGCTCTGCAGACCACAGGTTGATGTTCTATGGTAACGACAACCTTTTGCAGACCATTTAAGACATAGTCTGAAGTTCCCAGGGGTCCACAGACCACAGGTTGAAAACCACTGATCTAATGAAACCCCTGCAACTCCCAATTCAAGCATTGCTTTAGAAGGCAAAAGAATACAAGAGGTGAGTCAATTCCCAGACCTTGGCACTAAGATGCAAGTAAATGGGGAAGTCCAGAAGGAAGTAGTGTCACCAAATGGCAAGGTGATGGCAGGGGCATTCACCAGCTTAAACAAGATTAGGTTATCATAAATCTACAATTTAAAGAACAGACTATGAATCTTCAACTCAAAGGTTTTCCCCAGCTTAACACTTGGATGTGAAACCTGAAAATGCAAAGGTACTAGCACAGACATATAACTACCTCCAATAGCAAATGTGTCAGAAAAACACTAGGTAATCAATGGAATGAATTTATAACAAATGCTAGAGGTCAATAACACCTTGTCTCCAGAGTTATCCAGAAAAGAAGATGAAAATATTTGGCACTGTGACAGATATTGCAGTATCTTTGGGAGCCATTGAATTACATTTATGGATAGTTTCTGTATGATTATGTTACTGCAGCTCCTCCAGGAACTAAAAACACTCGGGGCAGGATACAGGTGAAGTTACCCTGAAACTGTTACAATATGGTGTCAGTGCTGGAATCTGTGACAATGTGATTTGCTGCAAGTGCCAACAGCAGTGAAAGAAACACTACAGAAGGAAAAAGCACAGAGAAAAGGGGTTCTCAGTCTTTTTGGGAAAAGAATAGCAAAAAGAGAGAAAGGAGCAGGAATTAGAAACCACTGTAGAAACAGCTGACCTTGTATGAGCTGGAAGATTTGTCTGTTGCTGATCTGAAGAGATTGGAGGTAAACCATGCTGCTCTCAGCTGATCTGAGGCAAGATGGTGTACCTCCTTGACCTGCTGTGCCTCGGGCAGCCCTCACTGAAAATGCCAAGATCAGGGCAGTCTTCAAAAGAGAGAGCAGATTCTCCCAAAGACTGGTGGTTAACACTGAAGTAACTCACCAACCAGTCACAAACTGTGCTTCTGATTCCCCACGCTGGTTATCAAGAAGTTAAATAAAGAAATCATATATCCCCCTTTATTGCATTCCAGCTCTCCAGCTCCTAATCAGCACATAGGTCTTGTATCGTGAGGAGTTATTTAAAAAATCTCTGCTCACTATACAAAATGTCCTTCTGACCCCAAAGGGTCAGCCATGTTACCAGGTCAATATTAGTTTGGATCTTACCCAAAATACCACACTGCCAGCCAATCCTTTTATAATAAACCTTTAGTTTAGATGCTAAAGAAAGAAAGAATAAGACGAGAGTTGTTAAATGGTAAAGCAATCACATACATACAAAGACTTCAAAGTCCATATATCAGCAGTATTGGTGAGTTTGCTGGCTTAAAAGTTCCTCTGGAACACATCCACAACTTGGATGGGTCATTCAGTCCTTTGTTCAGAGCTTCAGTTTGTAGAACAGGTATTGCAGAGGTAAGAAGCAGGACTGAAGACAAACTGGAGAAGATGCCGCTGCCCCTTGTATTCCTTTTGCCATGTGGCTTGTACTTCCTGTGTTCTAAACACAAGCTTCACAGCACATGGCATGGAAAAGCCTTAGAGTTCTCTGTCCACGGACCTACCCTTACATGCCTGGCTGACTCATAAGGTGTAGTCCCTAGCCTTTCAATGGGTTCATTGTACAGTTGATGACCCCTGATGAGCCATCGAACAGGCTAGGCAGTGCTGATGCCAATCTGTCTGGGGGTGTCACCCGGAAACACAGCACAAGTTTGGAAATACAGATATACCATACATATCAATAACCCACAATACAAAGGTGATACAAACATATAAACAAGATTATCATACTTGGCAATTTATAACATTTTCGCAGATACCTCATATGGCATATCTGGTAAGATTCCTTGCAATTTATCATAAAGTGTCCCACATATTCCATACAGCATCACACCTCCTTCATACAGGGGTCAGGAGAGCTCCCTTCTCCTCCTGAGGAGATTGAGGAGATGATACCAGAGCGTCCAGCAGAAGTAGCAGTGATGGCTAGCAATCCAGAGATATGGCGACTGGAGTGAAAAAGGCTGCTCATGCAGGAAGGATGGGAGGAGCTGGAGGCAGAGTTGGAGCAACAGAAGCTTGCTGACCAGGACAAACACCATTGGCTCGAACAGAAGAAGAGGGTCAAGTCATATTCATGGGACCCGGGGGAAGGGCCTAGGGCACCAGGATTTGGGGGGGCGGCATTTGCCGCCCTTGGCGGCAATTTGGCGGTGGGGGGTCCTTCCGCGTTCCGGGTCTTCAGCGGCAATTCTGTGGCTGCTCCTTCACTCACTCCAGGACCCACCGCCAAAGTGCCCCTAAGACCGGGAGCGTGGAAGGACCCCCGCCTAGGGCACCAAAAACCCTGACGCCGCTCCTGCCTGAGGGTATACCTATTCAGGGGCTGACAGGCAAACAGATATGGGTGTGCTGAACCCCAGTGCTTTGCTTGTGGCCTGAGTCACTGTTGACACCAAAGCAGGTTCTTGGACTCTGATTGTGGGAATACAGGAGGCTGTGTTGTGTGATGTGTTACTTTGTGAATGAAACTGGGGCTTTCAAAACAAACCCAGCTTTTCCTCTAGGAAAGGCAGAAAAGGTGAGTCAAACTCCCTCAATGGACTCCAGAGAAGCAGAGGGAGGTGTCAGCCAGAATGCAAATGGAGTATCTGACAGTGAGAAGTGGGGTTGGATCCCCCTGCAGGTCACAAAGAAACTGATACCTTAGACAGCAAGGAAGACAGGGAAACGTCTCCCTCCAATCTGATGGTGCAATGGTCTGTGAAAATGTAAAGGACAATGAACTGGGTGGGAGGGGAAATGTTGCTCACCTTGATTCAGTGTGAACAAAAGGCTAAGCCAGTGTGTTTGTGTATGTGTTAGGAGGGTTCAATAACTCCCCCCTTCCCCCTGAGAAGCTGAGGTTATGCCACAGGGAACCCATGGCCCTGACCTCCAAGGAGGTGGGATAGAGAAAGGAATTGGGCGATGGGGAAGAATGTTTATTATGTGAACTTTTATAATTTCAAATTATAAAAGGTTTTGGCTGTGACACCAACTGGGAATAAAACTGTGGATTCCCCTAGGCTGCCAGTCAAGCTCTCTAGCTACACCCACTTCTTTATGGGTGATGTGACAGATATTGCCACCATATGCGGTATCTGGGATATCCATCATTGGAGATTTTTAAGAGCAGGTTAGGCAAACACTTGTCAGGGATGGTCTAGATAATACTTAGTCCTGCCATGAGAGCAGGGGACTGGACTAGATGATCTCTCAAGGTCCCTTCCGATCCCACAATTCTATGATTCTATGGCAGGTGTGGCATTGGGCAGCTGGAGAACACACAAAAGTGACTAAAGAATCCCTAAGGCAAACACTAGTCAGAGAGGGGAAACTTATGGGACTTAACAACACAGAAGCCATGCAAAGAGCAGCCCAGGATAGACAGGGATGGCAGAGCCTTATTCACGACCTAAGTATCTGATAGTGTAGGAAAGATCCAGATTCAGGATTCCTACAATATAAAAGCATCATATGAGAACAAAATAGCTAATAAAGGTCAGTGGCAGTAACCATTAAAACCACTGCACCGTTAAAGCAAGCCCAGCAGTTAGAGGTATGAATCTGTATTTCAGACCACCTGTGTTTCCACTGATCTTGGGCACGTCATCTCTTAAACCACTGCAAACAAACGGTCTGACCCTAGTGCGAAGCATGTAGAAAACCTACAGTGATCTTAAAATACCAGTGTAGGGAAACTGAAATATAACTGCTCTAACACCATGTAGCTCTTATTTTTAATAATGGCTTAGAGAACCACAACTCCGCTGAATGAGGTTTCAGTACTGAAATGTTTTTCTATGACAGCAAGAATATAGACTTATTACTAGCTATGGTCCAGTTTGAAAATATACACATCTGTATATTCAATATCAGCAAATCTTTGACACTATAGCCTATCTTTAGGTGGAACTTCAAATTGTATGGGTAGCTTTACTTTCAGAGCAAATACGTAAAGCACTCTTTAAACGAAAGCACACTTCTGTTACATCCGATCAGCAGCTATGCAAGGGCAGACACCACATCAAACTATTTCCCGCGAAATATCTTTCCCTCATCAAAACTATCTTCTTCAATGGGATTATTCACCTGCTTAAAATTACATAGGTGCATAAGTGCTTTGCCAAATAGGACTCTAAAGACACAACTATTGTTCATGTGTTCCATGGCTTCTGATCTGATGGATCTAGTCAAGTGGCTGGCCTGCAAAGAGTATATGTCTTAATGCTGATGAAAAAAACTAATGGCAAATTCACTTTCTGCACAAGTAGAAGGGGCCTACGTTTCTAGAACACAGTGTCTACCATTTTATTCTCTATGTCAGATGTATGTGGCTTTGGCAAAGGTGGTCTCTGAATGCAGGTGACCACAGATTCATTACAATGTCTTTGGGTTTTTTAATTGTATTAGATATATCATATTTGTACATGAATCAATTCCCGTAACCACACCAAATTTAACAAATCACACAGGAAACAGCTTAAAAAATTAAGAGACATCAAAAATAAGGAATAGGGGAGCAAATAGAGAACTTGGGCAGAAAGGATAAGCAACATATGGAATAAGATACTGGTATCAGAAAAATTAAGTGAAACAAAGAGGGTTCAAAAGACATCTCAATTTCTTTTGGTAAAGGGGCAGGGCCAGCGTGTGAAGAAGACCAAATGTAGGATTAAGATCAACCAAAAAATGCCGTATACTGAAAGCTGGATGGTCTTTTCTTGTTCCTACCACCCAAAATCTTAGGCACAATGTACATTCAGAACAGTTCAGAAAAATGAGTATAAGAAAATCTTGCTCACTCATTCTAGTTAGTATGAAGATGCAGCACATGAATAATGGTCACTTCCCTACTCAGTAGTTTTTTAAACATCCTCTGTTCTCAGTTAAGCACATTCCTCTTTAAATAAGGTGCAGATGAAATAAAATACTTTTTTAGCAGTTTCCTTGGATATTTAATCTTTGTATCTTCTCACTTTCCTAACACATTTTAGTCTCTTTTTCTGTCTTCATGTCCACACTGATTCAAGACCAGCAGTACTGTGCCTCAGCAGGAGTGATCATACTGCACGAGATCTGACACTTGTCTCAGAATAATAGTAGTTAGCACGTTACATTTTCAAGAAATGAGCAAGTCTAAGCTCACTAGCATACTGCACTTTAGTGAGGTATTTTAAACATGAGGAAACTGATATTCAGTGGTTTGCAAGGTTAAGTGACTCGCCCAAGGACACACAGTGAGCTAATTTTAGGCCTGGAATTTGACCTCAGAGGTAGAGGTGGTCAGAAATTTTTTAACCAAACATTTTTTGTCAGCAAATGCCAATTTGTTGAATTCTACATTTTTTTTTCTGGCCAGCCCTATTCAGGGGCTCCTAGCTTCAGACCTCATCAATTACATGATGCAGGTGCTATGCCTAGAAATTACACCTTCCTCAAGACATCATAGAAGTTATATTGTGGTTTTTATCTTGTTTCACAATTACAGAATGTCAGATGTCCTTCAGAGGAAAAAAAACCCACATCCTTTTCATTTTCAATATATATTAGGCATTTATTATGCAAGAACACACTGCAGCAATAATGGGGCTTCTCTTCACTTTGTCTGCTTCTGCTACCATTATTCTCCTGGTAATTCCCGGAGGTAAGTGCTGCTTTTATCCATTGTAATTCATGATGTGTGTAGAGCAAGATGTAGCTAGATATATTAAAATAATGAAGTTATCAGTAAATAAGAGAGAGAAAACATTTTTATTTATTTTCCATAGATTGTAAAAGTTAGGTCTTATGACAAATCTAAAAATAATATATGAAGGGAAAATCTTAACTCAACCTGCAGAGAGGGGAGACAACTGGAGTCTAGAAGAGTTATATTAACCTTGGCCTGGTTCCCCTTCTCAAAAGATGTATATCTATCCAGGAGTCAGAAAATTCCATCAGAAATGATGCTGTAATTGGCATAAATCACGTCATTTCCAACCTTTTTTGAAAAAATATTGTTCATTTAACGCTTTATCTGATTATGTAGTGAATTGTGTACCCACTTTTTCAGAGTATACTTATAAATATACTGCATAATGTTTAGACAGTGTCAGATCCAGGGTTCTTTGGCATAATGAAAGCTGATGAACCTAGCAATGGAAACAATTGCAGGTCAAGCAAGTAACGCTCCACAAGACCATTAGTATTTTAGGGTGGGATTTTCAAAATCAGGGTTGGCCTAACGCTCTTCCCATTGAACTCAATGGAAGCAGATTTAGACCAACACAGACCCATTTTAAAAATCCCACCCCTAATACAGCTACATCCAGCACTGTAAGTCTGTGTGTATATTTATATGCATTATATTGTATAATTACTCTAACCCTTTCTCTATGAATGGAATTATTTTACATTATATACTATCCCAACTGTGTGCAGCCTGGTTTATTTTTATTTTTAGATTCATGTGTGGATATCATTGGAGGGTATGCAGTGACTCCACATTCAAGACCATATATGGCTCTAATCAAAGGGAAAGAGTATTGTGGAGGAGCTTTGATCAAAGAGAATTGGGTGTTAACAGCAGCCCATTGTAGAATGTAAGTTCTTCTAAAGATTTCTATCTCATAGAATGTTCTTACTAGTTTAACAGCAAAGTAAATAACACACAATATGAACCAAAGCTAATGCTTGATTCTGTAGATCTAACATGCTTTAGAAATTGCCATAACAAATAAAGCTAATGTTCCATTTAGTCTGGTATTCTGTCCTAATAAATAATTATGCAATAATATGTCTGTGAGGGTTTCTTCCAACTCCAGGCAATTAGTAGTGTATCTCCTGAAGCGTGAAAATTTCTCTCTCTTATATTTTGTATAGCTAGTGTAATTGGGATTATAATCTTATTACATTTTAACATTGGCAACCAAGCAATTGTGGTCTCCATTTCAACACTTTCGTGAATAACAAAGGCCATAATAAAGTGTGCTAACCTTCAATCTACACACAGAGATATTTTGTTAACTACTATTTGGACGCAGGCATAGAATAGCAGCAGTCAAGGAAAGACTTATTGACTCTTTTCTTAGTCAATCACAATTTTGCTGAACAAAGTTCAAAACAATCCAAAATAGCTGCCCACAAAAGTGGAATGAAATTTGTGTCATTTCATTGTATAAGATGAATGCAGCTCACTACCTGAGGATATGCTAAAATAGCTCTTTAATTTATGTATTAATTTATATATTTATTAATTAAATTATTTTCTTTATGAATTAACTTGTGAAATAGCAACAACATAAACAAATGAAGGTGAGGATGAACAAACTCTTTGCAGCTAGGGTTGGGGTGGTGAATTGTATGGGCCCATGGTGCCCATGCTCCAGAATTATTCAGGGCCTGGAGGCCCAGCTTCACCAATGTTCGGGGCCAGGTCTCTCCCCCGGCTCCACCTGCCACCCCCACGTGCCTCCCCCAGAGCATCTCTCGGCCCCGCCTGCCACCTCTGGGGTGTTTAAAAGGGTCTGGGGGCCTCCAGCCACTGCCGCCACCACCAGCAGCACAGCAGGACTAAAGCAGCTTTTTGCCTGGCCTCACTCTGCGCCACTCCCGGAAGTGGCCAGAATGGTCCTACGGCCTCGGGGGGGGGGGGGGGGGGTTTCCGTGCACTGCCCCCACCCCAAGCGCTGACTCCGCAGTTCCCATTGGAACTGTGGCCAATGGGAGCTATGGGGACAGTGCCTGAGGGCAGCGCTGTGTGGAGACCCCCCCGGCCCCAGTCTAGGAGCCGCTGCCAGAGGGGTGTGCGGGTCGCTTTTGGGAGCTGACCGATGTAAGTGTCACACCCTTCACCTTCTCCCACACTCCAACCCCCTGGCCCAGTCCACAGCCCGCACCCAAACTCCCTCCCAGAGCCTACACCCCTCCCGCACCCAAACTCCCTCCCAGAACTTTAGGCAGGTGTCGGGGCAGGTGGGACTTGGACCCATGCTGGGCACCACCAAAAATTATACAAACCTGCCGCCTCTGGCTCGGGTGGCCTTAATAATTTAGCTTGTGAGCCAACCTTTCTTCTGACTGACAGGCTACCTATCCAAATAGTCTATCTGGCCAACCCAGGCATGGATATGAAATTTAAAACACAAGTCCCACCTTTTACCCCCATCAAGAGGGTCAGAGCTCTCACTGAACCAGACCCCACATAGTCTCTCCTGGCAAGTCTTTCAATCCCAATGAAGTTTGGATCCCACAATTCAGAGAGAGAGAGAGAGAGAGAGAGAGAGATTAATTCCTACTGTCACAGCCCAAACAGGTGAATATATTTAGCTCCTTATAAAGACTACATCGGGTCCTGCAGTTACAATATTAGTATACAAGAACATATAGAAAACAGAAAGCAATTCTGGCTTGACCTGAACAAAGAGAAAATGCAATAGCTAGCCAGCATAAAGTTCAGTCAGCAATTAAACACCAATATAATGTCCTAAGAAACATTTCCCCATAACCTTGCCCCCAGTGCATGAATGGGTGGAAGGGCAAATCTTGCTGAGACTGGAAGAGAGGTTGAATGTCCTCCAATCCTATAGCCCTGCTAAACTTAAATGCATGTGCAACTTCCTCCCATGCAATCACAGTGTACCTTAGAGTCACTGGAGCAATTAGTGGCATGGTCTGATATAAAACTGGTCCTTGATTGGCCAAGAAGAGAATAGAATCCTAGGCATCCATTCAAGGAACCCCTAGCAAGCACAGATCAGTAAGCAACACTTCCATTGTCTGGTGAGTCTGTGAGGAGGCAGGACACTTAAGGGGAGGCAATTCAGCTGAATTAGAAGTGGGATGAGGAGATAGTGTTGAGATCCTGATCGGAAATATTTCAAAGGTTTGGGATTCAGGTTCAAGGTCAAAGCAATGATACTGTTCAGATTTGATTTCAGCTCAAACAGCATCCAGATTTCATCACATGCATCTGACGAAGTGGGTATTCACCCACGAAAGCTTATGCTCCAATACATCTGTTAGTCTATAAGGTGCCACAGGACTCTTTGTCGCTTTTTACAGATTTCATTAGTTGTTCTCATGAAATTTCAGCCCAAAATGGCAGAAATCACATAAAGGTCAGTTTTTATAAGATTTCTGTTCCCAGAATAGCTGTCCTCATCAAATTTCTGATGCATCCAAACTGAACCTAGAAAATAGATCTCTTCCACTTTTGTATCAATCCCAGAACCAAAACTGTAGGGGCAGGTTTGCATCCCGAGATCTGAAACCTCTCCAAGAGCCTGTGAAATTCGTATAAGTACAGATATGGCTGTATGATTTTAGCTCATTTAATTATTTATAATTATGAATTATTAATAACAATGTGCTGTTTCTTATTATTTAACTTACAGCAGTGTATTTATCAGCAAGAGAGTATAGTACCTACTGAAAATGAACACTACTGAACACATGTATAGTTTTTTATGATTAATATAGTTAACTATGTTGTTCTTTTCAGTGATAGAAGAAGCACAGTTGTTCTTGGAGCTCATTCACTTTCAAAGAAAGAGAAAGAAAAACAGATTTTTAAGATTGCAAGACCAATTAGCTTCCCATGCTTTAATAATCAGACAAAAGAAAATGACATTATGCTTCTGCAGGTATGTAATTTTTATTAAACATAATTTTAAGAATATGCAACTTTCTTTCCTGTATGGATATTTGATGCCATGCCCCCTGCCTTAGAAAGACTCCAGACAAAAATCTTTAGTTATATAATATTTCTGACTTTGTTATTCATACACTCATTTGTCATTTTATACTTTCCCAAACTTCCTGTACAGACTTCTGACTTCTTATAAGGAGCACTGCCGGTAGAAAATATTTTTGTGCACATAATATCCTATACATGACATCTGAATATGTTAAATAGATATTGTGCAAAGTATTGCATAATCTAACGTTACAGGGAGTGTTGTTAGCCAAATATCTGACTCCATTTAATATTTTTACTTCTCTCAATCTATACATTAGATTTTTTTTTAAATCCATTAAAAGAATGTTATTTAGGAAATTAGGAAAAGCTCAACTTACAGCTGCCCGACAGTGCACCCTTCCCTTGAATGAGGCAGGGGTCCAGTGGAAAAAAAATAATATATCACCATATAATTAAAGACAATCTGATAATGAAATTCAGGAGCAACTGTAAATCTGCCATTTCCTAAATTTCAAGCACTTGACTTTGCAATCTAAATAACATTATTTTAATGTAGGTTTTTTTGGGGGGTGGGGTGGTGGGGAGGGGGTATCTATAGTTTCCTAGGTTTTTTAAAAGGAAAAAAACAAAAGTATGTTGTGTTCTATTCAGCTACAAAAGACCCTCTATCATGCAACAGTAGGGTTAAACCCCTGAATCTTGAGCTCTGTAGTATAGATTGCTACCACATGAGCTACAGGACTAACAACCTCAGCTGGCTAAAGGAAAGGCTACTATTCCAGAGGGGGGCAGTGAGCAACTGAGGACATGTGCTGAGTCTATGGAGCCATCACCAGGACTGGCCTAATTCTCTCTCTTCTGTCCCACTCTTGGGAGATAGGGGAGCCCCAGCTCCATGTACCCCTCTGGGTGGGGGAATGAGTCACTGGGGCCATGTGCTAGGGCCAGGGCCATGGAATGGGAACTGAGCCCAGCCCAGGGTTTTTTTCCCCCTCCCCCTGTCAGCTGCTCTGACATCACCTAGGTAGAGCTGGTTGGAAAATAGAGTGGGCGGGTGGTTCCATGGAAAATTTCAACAAAAACTTTTTTCGTCTGCTTGTTTTACTCTGCATTTGCTATGAAAATTTTCAATTTTTTGGCAAAATTTTCAGCCAAAAAAACAAAATATTGCTATTCAGAATAGCATTGTGGTCCCTCATGGGAGTTTCAGTTCAGGGGCTTTATGCTCCCATTCTCCTCTATGGGACTAGGTCTCCGATAGCTCTCTGATATACTCATAGACTTTAAGACCAGAAGGAACCATCATGATCATCTAGTCTTGCCTCCCGCACATTGCAGGCCACAGAACCTTGTCCACCCACTCCAGTAATAGACCCCTAATCTCTGGCTGAGTTACTGAAGTCTCAGGTCATGATTTAAAGACTTCAGAGAATCCACCATTTACACCAGTTTAAACCCACAAGTGATCCATGTCCTATGCTGCAGAGGAAGGTAAAAAAAAACCCCACGGTCTCTGTCAATCTGACCCGGGGAAAATTCCTTCCCCACTCCAAATATGGTGATCAATTAGCCCCTGAGTATGTGGGCAAGACCTACCAGCCAGATACCTGAAGGAAAAAAAAATTCTCTGTAGTAACTCAGCTCCCTCCCCATCTAGTGTCCAGACAGTGGAGATATTGGCTACATGCCATTGCAGGCAGTCTCATTATACCATCTCCTCCAAAAGCTTATCAAGATAACTGGTAGCTTGTTAGCTTTTTTGCCTCCAGTACTACCCTTGGAAGGTTGTTCCAGAATTTCATTCCTCTAATGGTTAGAAACCTTCATCTAACTTCAAGTCCAAACTTGTCGATGGCCAGTTTATATCCATTTGTTCTTGTGTCAACATTAGCGTGTCACTTACATAACTCCTCCCCCCGCCCCGGTATTTATCTCTCTGATGTATTTATAGAGAGCAATCATATCTCCCCTCAGCGTTCTTTTGGTTAGGCTAAACAAGCCAAGCTCTTTGAGTCTCCTCTCATAAGATAGGTTTTCCATTCCTCAGATCATCCGTAGTAGCCCTTCTCTGTGCCTGTTCCAGTATGAATTAATCTTTCTTAAACCACAATTGCACACAGTATTCCAGATGAGATCTCACCAGTGCCTTTTATAATGGTACTAACACTCCCTGTCTCTACTGGAAATACCTTGCCTGATGCATCCTAAGACTGAATTAGCCTTTTTCATAGCAAAAATTCTTGTTGTTAGTCCCTAAGCGCATGGCCTTGCACTTTGCATTATTGAAATTTCATCCCATTTCTATTACTCCAGTTTTCCAGGTCATCCAGATCTTCTTGTATGATATTCTGGTACTCCTCCATATTGGCAATACTTTCCAACTTTCTGTCATCTGTAAATTTTATTAACGCACTCCCACTTTTTGTGCCAAGGTCATTAATAAAAATATAAAATAAGATTGGTTACAAGACCAATACCAGAGGAACTCCACTAGTAACCTCCCTCCAGCCTGACAGTTCACCTTTCAGTATGACCCATTGTTGTCTCCCCTTTAACCAGTTCCTTATGCACCTTTCAATTTCCATATTAAGCCCCATAGTCTCCAATTTAACTAATAATTTCCCATGTAGAACTGTATCAAATGTCTTACTGAAATTCAGGTAGATTAGATCTACTGCATTTCCTTTGTCTAAAAAATCAGTTATCTTCTCAAAGATGGAGATCAGGTTGGTCTGCCAAGATCTACCTTTTGTAAAACCATGTTGTAATTTATCCCAATTACCATTTACTTCTATGTCCTTAATGACTTTCTCTTTCTAAATTTGTTCCAAGACCTTGCATATAGTTGAGGTCAAACTAACAGGCCTGTAGTTTCCCAGATCACTTTTTTTCTCTTTCTTAAAAATAGGGACTATAGTAGTAATTCTCCAGTCATAGGGTACAACCCCCAAGTTTACAAATTCATTAAAAATCCTTGCTGTTAGGCTTGCAATTCCATGTGCCAGTTCCTTTAATATTCTTGGATGGAGATGATCCAGGACCCCCAGTTTAATCCAATTAAGCTGTTTGAGTTTGACTTCCACATCGGATGTGGTAATTTCTACTTCCATCTCCCATAATGTATCACTTTCTCCCATTTTGGTATCAGAAGAAGGTGCATCATGGGAGTCCTTGGCCATGATGCATCATGGGAAATTTAGGCCAGCCAGAGAGGCATAAGCCCAGCACTTTGGAATGTTCCTGTGTTCAGTTATTTTGGCAAGTTGCCAAAAACATTTCTGAAGACCATAAGCCAGAGAAGAAAAATTATGATTTTCCATAGTATCTTATGGAAAGCTGAATGAAGTTTCATGGGGCAAATGAAAGGCATTTCCCTAGCTCAAGAGTATTCTTCTGCTGAATACCAAAGGTATGAGAGCTTCTTGAAGAAAAGGTCACAAAAATACTTCATAATCATAATGGAGAGTATTGAGGAACTTAAAGATACGGGTTACTACCAGCTCCCCCTGCAATAACCATGTCTTCTTCTTATCCAATAGCTTCAACAGAGAGCAAAAATTAATAAAGCTGTGAAAACCATTAAGCTACCTAACACAGACACTGATCCCAAACCAGGAACAAAGTGCCAAGTAGCAGGATGGGGAATAATTAAGAATGGAGACCGTAAACCTTCTGATATCCTGAGGGAAGTCAATATCACCATCATCGACAGAAAAACCTGCAATGATCAGAATCACTATAATTATCAACCCATGATAACAATGAACATGGTGTGTGCTGGCGATAAGAAAGGAGGAAAAGACTCATGTTTTGTAAGTAGATATGCTGGTTGTATCCATTTAAAGGCTCTTAAAAATAAAATGTAGAACAATGGGTATGATGACCCATCAGAGTGCTCAGGTCTTTAGTTCAGCTGCAAAACAAGTGTCTACAGTAGGGGGGATCAATCTAAGTTACGCAACTTCAGCTACGTGAATAACGTAGCTGAAGTCGACATACTTAGATCTACTTACTGCTGTCTCTTCACTGCAGTAAATCGATGGCTGATGCTCTCCCGTCGACTCCGCCTGTGCCTCTCGCCCTGGTGGAGTACTGGAGTCGATGGGAGAACGCTCAATGGTTGATTTATCGCATCTAGACTAGACGCGACCCCCGCTGGATCAATCGCTGCCCGTCGATCCAGCGGGTAATGTAGACAAGCCCTTTGTATGTCTGAGATTTATAAAGGATTGTGTTGATCTGATTTCCTAAGACTTAAAATCAAAGCTTATGATTTGTAAACTATCTTGAGGGCCACTGGACTTTTATGCTTTTCTGAGCAGGGAAAATATTTTTCCTTTTCTGCAGTTAAATGGTCTTTAGTGGAAAAAGAGCAGTGGAAATGTCCAGTCTTTACAATGGTAATTCAGATTAAGCTACATGGGCCTATTCTAAAAGCCACTGAAATCAATGGAAAGACTCCCATTGACTCCATTGAGCTTTGGAACAGGCTTTACATGATCTAATGCATTTCATATGTATATAAGTCAAGTGATAAAACTAATTTCAGCCATATCAAGTGGTGATAGCTATACATAAACAGCCATATTTTTAAAATGTTTAAATATTTAATTGGTCAGGTTAAATATTATATCATGTTTTTTGCTATAAGTGGAATCATCCATCAAGGAGTGGACTTTTACAAAAACATTAGTACTCACATTCTCTGGCAGGTAATAAATAAGTACCCACTGCAGACCCTACCCCAGTAGCTCACGACTAGCCTTACAGCTTATAGTAGTAAAAGCAATGGGGTACCATAAAATTTAATGCAGAGACACTCATTTAATAATTAAGAACTTAATATACTTGCACTCCAAGAGAAAATAAGTACAAGTTTACATTGAAGTTCCTAGGCCAGTCCTGTGGAGCAGTGAGTACCCTCCTCTGAAGAGTTGAGGGCACTCAAAAAACACTCTACAAAAGTTGCTCAAGACCTTACAAGATGAGGCCACAATCGTCTGATTCTGCTGTTATTAAAGTCATTTGTGTAACTCCCATTGACTTCAATGGAAGCAGAGTCAAGACCCAAGTCCTGTTTATATTTCTCATGAGTCATTTCATGGCCTTGTATTATTTCATTTCTGATACAGTAAAGGAACACTGAAGTGCATTTGGTGGATTCAAAAAGGAGGTTGCCCAGCCTATCCAGAAATAATGGCTTATACTTACAATGCACTAACAAGTCACACCCATTCCTTCATTTCATGTCCTGCATCTTTCTCTCATACAGTCTGCCATCAGGAATGATCCAAGGCTGCTGTTCTAAAAATATCTGAGACAGTCTAAAAAATGTATATCATATTTATACACTAAATTGATCTTAGTTTATGTAATGCATTTTCAGGATTTAACAAAGTCTGATTTAGTTTATGACCACTTAGTCTCTGATCCTGAATATACTTTAGAAATGTATAACTTTAACCACATGAGTAGTGCCAATGAGGGCTTGAAGGGTCAGGAGAGGAGATACTACTTTGATGGGCATTATCAAAATTCCTAACATAGATGTTCAAATCCACTTTACTTATAATCTAAATGAGGAGAAAGAGGAGAAAAAGACAAAGGGTTAACTCTTGTCTGTTGCAGAATATTCCATCCACTGGGGGCATGGGGGGAAATCACACCTCTTGGCAAATTTGTCTAATATATTATGGCTTGACTTATTGATGATTTCAAATGTTTTTGTCCAATTCTCCAGTGTCATAGAAGCCTCTCTGTCCAGCAATAAAAGGGTTAACACACTGTACTACCTGTTTTATACACATCCCAATGAGTACATTACTAAATGATTAATTTTCCAACCAACATAGAAGTTTTACTTTTCGATTAGATTTACTAATTATTTCCAGAAACTTTCTGCATTCAAGGACAAAGTTTCCAGTTTATTTCAGATTATTAAAAAAGGACATGTTCATTACTACTAAATTAGATTTATTCTCTATTTAATTCACAACTGAATGGATCAGATTCAAACCTTTTCTTTTTTAAAAAACAGAACACATATTCTTAGGAAGGATCAATAGAAGTAAGAATTCATTTCTGAAAACTTTCCTCAGACCTTGTCTACACGCACGCACGCACCAGTTTAATTAGCAGTGTGTTTTCAAACCTTTGTAAATTCTGATGTCAAGTTTGTCTTCCTCTTCTTTAGGGGGATTCTGGTGGTCCTTTGATATGTAATGGTGAATTGAAAGGCATCACCTCCTTTGGCATGCCAAACAAGTGCGGTGTTGTTCAAGGCCCTGGTGTCTACGCACGTCTTACAAAGATACATCTTCTCTGGATAAAGAAAACCATAGGGGGTGACTTATAGAGTGAGTCAGTCACTGACAGATTTTCTGTTGCTTTGATATACATTTATTTGTAACAAAATTTATTTTTGAATGATGCAGTCAGTATGATCAGAGTATTATGCAGTAGCGTCATGTACATACTATGGTTGAAGTAGTAATTTCACTATAAACCCCTTCAATGGCTTGTAACTTTCCCATTAGAATTCACTTTGGGGCACATATTTTATATATGTGATTTCAGCACAGAAATTACCTTAACCCCAGCACAATGTGAGCATAGCATTCTCCTATAACAGTATATGCCCTGTAGTCTCAGCCACAGAGGGGCTACACAGGTGCTTAATGGCTAAGGAGAGGAGTATTACTTCACCCTTACAAAGCACATTTACTAGATCTCTGCATAGATAATGAGCATTTCAGCTCAAGGGCCAATCCGACTCTCACTGAACTTAATAGAATTTGGTCCTAATTGCATATTGAGAATAACTACACATATCTATATCTGGATTTCCGTGAAAATTCTAGAGAGTCACTGAGATGCTAGGAATAATCCCAGAATCCTGGAAATACTGTTGATGCCTCTCCTGCCTCTGAAAATCACATGATTTATTTTTGCCCCCCACCTTCTGAAGGCCCTCTGTCAGCCTGAGGACATGGAGTTTCAAAGACGGCATACTTTGTAGGGAAGTTTATTTGACTGTGAAATCTAATGATTTTGAATTTCCTAACTTCTATGTATTTCAAAACTTCAACCATTTCATTACATTATAATATTTTGCATTTAATAAAGAAAAGGCAATAAAGTTTGTGGCTTGAAATATGCAATTTATCTGGAATACCCTGTCTCTTGCAGTAAAAATACTATGTGCAGTTTTGAACATGTAAACTATTTGCAAACCCAATCAGGGTATATACTTGTTTATAACATACATTATGTTAAACATTTAGCTGAAAACTCTATTGTGATGGAGTTTGCAGGGTGCAACCTAGACTGTGGGAGTGCTGAGCCCTCCAAACACACCAACCTGGGCTGCCTCTCACATGTGATGCTGATGTCAAGTTACAAGCCTCTGCACTTACACAGACATCCAGAGGCAGGGACACACCCAACTGAGTTACATTAATGGTCTCCCAGCCACTCATGAACCATCAATAGGGAGGCTTCAACCAATGCCCCCCAGCTCCCCAGTCTTGCACCCCTGAACTGTACCATCTTGCACTGTTCAGAAGCCTGCCCGGTGTAAGTTCATTACTTAGTTCACCATTTCTTCATAGGAAAGTGGACATGCATCACCTTTGTGAAGCTGAGTTTAGATTCCCCCAAGCACTTCAACCAAAACACACTGTTTTAGATAAAATATAAACAGATTTATTAGCTATAGAACAATAGAATTTAAATGATTATAAGTAGCAGGCAAAGAGATCAAAGCTGCTTACCTAAAAAATAAAATAGAAATTCAGTCTAAATTCTAACTTTAACAGACTAAGCAAGATTTGAATTAAACAATGTCAGATGGTACAAGCAGCTTACAGTTCCAGCTGGAACCACTCTTCCCCAGTTCAAAGTCTTTTTCTTCCAGCTGTTCTTCCTGCTGTTGAGATGGTGGGGGAGAGAGGCCAATTGATGATGTCACTGTCTCTCTTTTCATACCTTCTTCCAGCTCCTAGAAAGATCCTTGCTGTGACATGGGGGTCAGTCAGTCCCCATTGTCAAGCAGTCTCCATTGCATACATGCCTTCTCTAAGGAGCCTCAGGGATAGTGGATTGTTTTCTTGATGGGCCATTAATACTGTCTGGGCCCGCCTTTGTTGCAACTGAAAGGTTGGTTGTGGGTATACCGAACCTCACAACATATTTCAGTAACATATATAGCAATACCTCATAACTTCACATACAATAACAGTACATATGATCCAATAGAATATTAATGTTCAACCGATTATGACTTTTAACATGATACCTCACAAGGCATACTTTGTACAAAACATATCATAATTATATGACAGTGGTAATATGGAGGTTCCAGGATGCTACTTGGAGGTACAGAATGTCACACCTACATAAAACCCTCAAATGAAATGATAGACTATTTCTCTGGCTAGATAAAATATTAGTATAATAAATAGTAGCTGGTAAAATATAGAAGTCCTATTTCATAACTACAGTGTCAGTAGTTGGCTAGATTTCAGTGATATCTTAGCCATGAAATGATCAGACCACTTTTCCAACATTTCCAGCAACAGGATTGTGATCCAAAATGAGGTTTTGCCATGTGCATACTGATAAATTCAGCCACTTCCAGTTCTATAAATATCTTCAGAGTTTTTTCTCCAGCAGTAGGAAATAGCTAACAGATTTATGAGAGGAAAAAGAATATTTAATGGGTGGAGACATATTGCATATGATTTTAATTAAAAAGTAATTTTGTTGCATTCTTTGTGAGCTATTATACATTGCAGATGATAAAAAAAAATAGCAAAACAGACTATGCATATAGCATCACCTGACATATTGCTGGAGTTTAAAAAAAAAAAAAAAAAGCATTGTCATACCAATAACATCTGATGTGGGTGGGGAAAACAGAGAACTTTAAATTCCTGGGGCCCAAACTACATGTTTCTTACTAAAAGTTCCAAAGAAAAAAATATCTGTTCAATGTTTCATGAGTGTTTCTATTGCACCAGGTCAGTATTTCAGTATTCAGTATTTTTCCACCTAAAAATAGTTTTGCATAGAATCATAGAACTGGAAGGGACCTCGAGAGGTCATCTAGTCCAGTCCCCTGCACTCAAGGCAGGACTAAGTATTATCTAGACCATCCCTGATAGGTGTTTGTCCAACCTGCTCTTAAAAATCCCCAATGATGGAGATTCCACAACCCCCTAGGCAATTTATTCTAGTGCTTAACCACTGCTTTCAGTTAGGAAGCATATTTCCTGCTATTACTTATTTAACTTTTTTTCCTGTAAAAAGAACCACACACACACATAGTGGGTAAATAAGAGAATAGAAGGATACCAGGCCAAATGGGATTACACCAGGGTATCTAAGAGCTGAATTTGGCCCAGTGACTGGAATTTACACCCAAAATATTCTGCCTAAGCAGAGGGAATAAAATTAATTGTACTCTATTAAATAAAAGTCTGAACAATTTCTTTTTCTCTTACCAGCACAAAGCCGGTGGTTAGTGGGGAAGTGATTCTAAAAATCCAAGTAGACAGAAAAAGATATAAAGATATTTAAAGTAAAATGTAATGGAAAATATGTAGTTGATATTCAAGGACACTTGCCATTTGGGACTGTTTCTATCTTGTGTTGCTCTCTTCCCACAAACTCCCCTTAATTCCTTCTCTGTTCTTTCTGTTCACTCTTTGTTTTGTTGTCATTGTCTTATTTTCATCTTATTGTAGCATTTTCTCCATCTTCTTTTCTTCTAATCTGCTCCTTCTCTTTACCTTCATTTTGGATATTAGAGACACCAAACTTATCAGTTAAAAACAACAATTGGCTCAGAACCAAAGATTCATCCTTTCTCCATTTCAAGGTCAGAAAATGTTCATGGTCCTCCCAGCACAGGGGTTCTCAAACTGGGGTTCAGGACCCCTCAGAGGGTCGTGAGGTCATTACCTGGGGGGTCGTGAGCTGTCACCCCAAACCCTGTTTGCCTCCAGCATTTATAATGGTGTTAAATATATTAAACAGTGTTTTTAATTTATTAGGGGGGTCACACTCAGAGGCTTGCAACGTGAAAGGGGTCGCCAGTATAAAAATTTGAGACCACTGTCCTAGCATAACAGAACCCAAAAGACTAGGAAAGAGTGGGTCTGGCAAAGTAAAGTTCTAAGAGAGATGCTGGGCTAGAAGAGAGGTGATAAGCATGCACAAAATATGAAGCCTTCCTTCCCTAGGGCAATTTCTTGAATCTTGGCCAGTTTGATTCTGGTGGATAGCAATTATTTTACCTGAATGTTGTTTGACGGCTTCGGTAAGATCAGTTGGACTCAGCATCATTCCTAGTGGCTCAGGACTCACATAGTAAAAATAACCTAAATACCTCTGTCGCTGTTTAAACTTGTTGGCATTTACAGCAAAGACACTAGCGAGCCTGGATACTTAAATGCCCTCTCACCTAAACTGGAAATATCTTCAGATCAAGAAAACAGCACCCATTCCCATCAGATCTCCCTCTAGGGAATGGCCAATAAAAGTTTATTGGATAGGTAGGGAAGAGTGACCATGATTATCTAATGACATGTTGCCATCTAGAATGCAATGATTTCCACTTACTATAGCCTAATGAGGTAGCCAGTGAGAAATGAACAGGCATAATTATTTAATCATTGAATCATCACAGCAGACCATCCGTAGCAGTGAAGGCCTGATGCATGTAAGATAAGGTGATGAAGTCAAGCAAGCAAGTTACTGGTCTGTTCTTTAGTGGACATTTCAGTAGGTCATACTGTAAGCTAACAGAAGAGCTCCATGGATCTACATTTTTTAATCTCTTCAGTCATGCAGCACTCTGAGAACAACCTTGTTATATTCTAGAGAAACCAGGACGATGCAATCCTTGAACTGATTATTCAAAAATTCAAGAGACTGCTATTTGTAGACATAATTTTTGTGCAGTTCTTTATTCTGATACTCATTCTACAGTGTTCCATCTATGGCAGACGTGCTAAATTACATCATGTCCATGTCACAAAAGGCAGTAAAAAAAAAACAAAATTCCACAGTCTTTTTTATTGTGTTTTTAATACATGAATACTTAAAATGGATGCATTCATTAGTGCATTAATTTAATTTAATCTAATTCTTTATTTAAATAAATCTCTAGGTACCCATCCAGTGTTCTGGGCACCGATCCTAGAAATGAAAAATACAACATACAGATAGAAAAATGACTGCCCATAAATATATCCATCTCAATCTACTTCATCCTCAAAAGCCTTAGCAAAGAGGGGGAAAAGATGGACTTTGCTGTGTGCTCAGAAGCTTAACAAATATTAACTCTGACAGCCCAAGGAAAGGAGCAAGTTCCCACATCACCATTAAATGTAATGCCAATGGAAAAATTAGAATGAATCAAGATTCCACATTTTAAGGACCTCTGCAATGTAAGAAGGAGAAAGGATTAGCCTCACAGTACTGTATTTTCTGAGAACTCCCTTCCAATTTATCAAGCAAAGTATGATCAGATTCAAAACAAATATCTCCCCTAATCTAGTTGGTGAGGTTATGATGTTCAAATTTCCCCAACAGCAAAAGGGGGGGAAATCCCAGAAATAAGGAGAAAATAAACAAATTCACAATTTACTGTTCCTTCTGCTTTCCCTGCAACTGAGAGGAAAAAAAATCACTATTCTGGTCACAGATTTTAAATGCTTGTTAAATTCAGCTGCAATAGCCATGTTCATACTGGAAGACAAACTCTGAATTAATAATTTCCTGTTCTTAGACCTCAGCTTTTTTTGTAGTTATTTCTATGTGCACCACCAAAGAGTTCTTATTTTCCAACCTGCTTTGAAGTAAGACCACAATAGGTGGCCACTAAACCAGAGGCTTTGGGCTGAATCACACTTATTGTAAATGAGCAACTTTTGATGTGCTTGTGATATTTGAGAAAATGCAACTAGTGGTGTCTGCTCTCTGGCCCTAAAGTCAGTTCTTACGTGATTTATAAATGTGGTTTTAAATAATGGATGAGAACAAAAGATGTGACCATCGTAGATTCATTTCCAGATGCCTCTGCAGCCCCCTTAACGTTGTCTGCCCTTCGTCACCCATTCAGCTGCAGCTGAATTTTCCTTTCTGAAAACCATGGGCTGACTTTATATCACTCATCGCAACTCCCACCTCCCCAGCTGAGTTACAGGAACCATTCTAATATTTTTCAGATAGAAAGGGCCATGAGTTTCTACTCCTATGGGGCTCTTTTTACACAAAAAGTGTTTCAAGGGTCTTTTTGGGAACAGAGGCAAGCCTTTCCTTCTCTCTTGTCTCTCGTTAGCCCACTCCAAGTCCATTGCTTCTCCTGCTTTCAGATGATGGAAGGAGAATGCCAGAGACATTCGTGGAGTTGCAAAGGCTTTAAAACGCTTTGAATGAGAGCTTGCTGATCACTGGGCCAAATCGTGCAGTCCTTATTTAGCTTATGTCAGTATTCAGTCCTTATTCAGGCAAAGTCTTACTAAAAATCAAAGAGAATTTGCCCCAGCAAGTATGAAATAAAGCCCATGCAACTATGACAGCTATAATCTTTGCTAATGCAGGGGATCAAACTGGTGGCCTCTAAAACGAAAGACATAAGTCACCACAGCTTAAGCCAAAAGCCACACATCCTGGCTGCAACAGACTCATAGCCTCTGTTTCCTGGACATAGACAAGTAACTGACTAGCAAGTTACAAAAAGACTATATAATTATGATTAGTATGCATTTATTATTTTAGATGTTAAAAACTTTTTGAAATACAGAGGGGTGGGGTTTAATAAAAGCCTCCCTAGGTTTCAGAATCTGAGCTCCAACTTCGAAGTACTGTTTACACAACTATTTTTATTGTGCTAGCACAAACCCTGCTAACCCAAATCTGTCAACCCAGGCTGGGAGGCTTGCTTCTGTAGGCTGTGTATACATGCCCTAAGGGACTGTACTCCTGAGAATCGGACAATGTTGAACTTTTCATTAGGCCTATGGCTCAAAACAGGCATTAAGTGAGACTTAATTGGTGCATAATCCTCGTGCTCGGTGCATGTGTGAATGCCACCCATGGTTATTGGTTTAAGGAAAACAAATGTGATATTATTAATCAGAGTTAGAATGTTTTTCATCTAAAGCACAGACAGTGCAGGCTCAAGCGCATTCCATGTGATAATGAACTAAGGTGTTATCTTTATTCCATGTTTCATTTGGAAAGAATTTAATATTTGGAAAGATTTGTTGGATTACTGTCATTACTGTCATTGTATTACTGTCATTGCCAAAAACCTTTAACGGCTCACTTTCAAAAGTCAATGGAAAAAAGTTGCCACAACTAACTAGAATAATCCTTCTGAAAGTCCTTGCTTCTGTGCTTGCTTTCACCAGATTAGCAGTATTTCCACACACAAGCCATTCCATCAGCTGCAAGAGAAAAGATCCTGCTATGATCTGGGCTCAGTGCTATGTGCAAGACTCTTCCTTTATGACCTACAAAGCAAAACCACAATATTTATAACAGAGATCAGGGAGATGTCAGGATTTTAAAATGAGAAATCTTTGCCATTTTGAAAATTGCCCACCCATGGTAAGGCCTGGTTTACTATAACTACAGCTGCACAACATGTTGCATAGGATGTACTGTTTGGTTTGGGCAAGCCTAAGATTTACAGCAGTTTTACATTAAGAAAAAGCTGAAAGCAAAATATTCCTCTTATTAGGGGCCACATTTGAACTATCGGGACTTTACAAAAGCTCCGCAAGGCTTTTCTCTCAAAGGAGAATATTATGCCACTTTGTCTTAAACCTGAACTCTTGAGTCTCCACTGCAGTCAAAATATGTGTCTAATCTATGACTGGTAATGTGTCTCACTACTGATCTTTCTCCTGTGGCTGCACATGCTTCTCAGACACTTTGCCACGGATCCAGCAGTTATGAGATAGTGTCTCCAACTTCTGAGTTATTTGCACTATAAAGCCCTCTTGAAAAAGCTCCTACACAATGACTTATTGGAGTTGTATGTTGAGTGCACCCATAGTTATAGAGAAAATTAGGGGCAAGATTCTGGCTGCCTGCTGTGGCCACTTTGCACTAGTCCACCAGCACAAAGCTGCAAAACTAGCTCCCTGGTTATGGAAGGATTCTCCCAGCATGCAGGCCTTGCTGAGAAAATTCAGACAGAGCCCTAGAAGAAAGATGGACAAGTATTATACTGGGATTCAGGCGCGCTGGTTCAGTTCCCTGATCTGCCATAGACTTCCTGTGTGACATTCTCTCTGTGCCTCAGTCTCCATCTGTAATATGGGAATAATAGCACTTCTCTACCTCGCAGGGATGTTGAACAGATAAATACATTAAAAAGGTGAGATGCTCAGATGGCAATGAGGGCCATATGAGTCTCTTAGAGTCAGGGCCGGCTCCAGCATTTCTGCCGCCCCAAACAACAACAACAAAAACCGCGATCGCAATTGCGATCGGCGGCAGCAATTAGAAAAAAAAAGCCACGATCGGCGGTCGCAGTTCAGTGGCAGGTCCTTCGCTCCTAGAGGGAGTGAGGGACCTGCCGCCCCCAAATTGTCACAGGTGCCGCCCCTCTCCCTTGGCCGCCCCAAGCACCTGCTTGTTAAGCTGGTGCCTGGAGCGGGCCCTGCTTAGAGTGGCCTAGTACTGCCAGGCTGCTAGAATGGCCCCTTGCGGCCATTGTGATTTAGAGCAAATTAGAGCAGTCCTGATGCTGATTAATGTGTCACTTGGCAGAGGCTCTAAGGGTATGTCTACACTGCAGCTGAAAACCCATGGCTGGCCCGTGTCAGCTGACTCAGGCTCATGGGGCTCGGGCTAAGGGGCTGTTTAATTACTCAGGCTGGAGCCCAGGTTCTGGGACCCCACAAGAGGGGAGGGTCCCAGAGCTCAGTCCTCCAACCCAAGCCCCAGCGTCCACACTACAATCAAACAACCCCTTAGCTGGGGCTCATGAGACCCAATCAGCTGACACAGGCTAGCCGCAGGTGCTTAATTGCAGTATAGACCAAGTTGCTGGCACACAAGAGAAGCATAGGAATATATTTGTGCAGCCACTTGGTTGGCTGGACCCTCCCCAGAGACTCTGTGGAATATACACCATAAGAGTTTCTCTTAACCCCTCAAAATAGGTATAAAGAGGGATCAACGTGTTCCACAGGCTTTATGCAGATGCTTTCACCTCAGGATTGAATTTCACCCAATGCAACCCTAATGGATGAAAATGAATTAAGATTTACTATCAGTACCATGGTAGAAAGACATAGAGTGGTATGAAAGCCAGCCAGTGTGTATCAGTGATTAAACACTGCACAAAAATGCACCAAAAAGGTGCCAGAAAAAGTATTTTTAAATGAACAGACACTCTTATGATACAAAAAGTAGAAAGCCATGTTAGTGATAACTTGCCATTGAGCAGGCAAATACATGACACACAAATGGAACTGCAGTAAATACTTACACAATTTAGGTATACAAATGTGTGCATTTTTGTACATAAACTGGACATGTGTTTTAATTTAATTTTGGATGCCTGTGCTGAATTGTTTCAGCTTATGCTGAAACAAGTGATGGTCTGTAATTTAACATATGGGAGTGACAGCTAAAGCAAGCACAAATTGCAAGAAAAGACTCTAATATGACGTATTCCTGCACCACAGCCCCATGAAACACCATGCGCATAGCAGAAAGGAAAACACACTCATTCTAGCTGTCACTATGGTACATGACACACATTCCTTTGCACTATGAGGTCAAAGTCATTCATTTAAACAAAGAAAAAGCTAATTAGCAAATGGACATCTGGAAAGAATTATTTCAAAAAGTTATTTTGGAAGCAGCTGCCGGCCCAGTGTTCTACAGGTAGCACTCTGAGCTGCTAGATTCAATATCCACATTCAGCTTGTGGACTATATCTTCCAGGCCAGAACAGGATGGGAGCAGTCTTGCATTAGTACACTCAACCCCACGGAAGGAAGAAGGGATAAGTCTGGGAAAGCTTTGTATTGTCCATATCAGCTAATTTTTGAGAGACAATGTTGAAACAAGAATTCTATCCAGTCCTCCATGCTCAGTGAAATTGTACTGTGGGACCTACAGAAGAGGAAGAAATGGTGGGCACCCTCAGACTGGGTCTTAGATGGCCTCCAGCATAATATATGCTGATGTAAAGGGATTCCCATTACCAAAAAAGTATTTTTATAGAGGTAGTTTGTTGTTAAGTTAAATAAGCTAAAAAACAGCCTTTCCAATCACATACATAGACATCCATTGTGTGTGCATGCGTGCACATGAATAGATAATTAGATGCACAGATATAGTATGTATATATATATACTGTATATAGATATTAATTCATGAGTACACAGAGTATATGTATCAGAGGGGTAGCCGTGTCCGTCTGAATCTGTAAAAAGCAACAGAGGGTCCTGTGGCACCTTTGAGACTAACAGAAGTACTGGGAGCATAAGCTCCATACATATACTCCCAGAGTATATGTATATTCAATATAAAATATTCAAAATATATTCAACCACACCAGTATGTGTGTGCAACTGAAAAGGCTGCTTTTTTAGCTTGTTTTATGTGTGTGTGTGTGTGTGTGTGTGTGTGTGTGTGTGTGTGTGTGTGTGTGTAAATACAGAGATTACATATATAGAGCGAGAGAAAGTGCAACTAGGGAGATAAAAACTGGTTTACTGAAATACTTACCATAGAGATCAGTTGAATTTGTAAGTGTGGGATATTTCCATATTTTCATCTGATTTTTAGGGAGACCTTGTCCAGTCATTAATTCATTGGTTTTGGGTAACCAGAATAGGGAGCAAATCTAGTGTAATTTAAAAAATCATTTTAATCTTTTTAAAGGATCTACATGTACCATTCAAATGTTTTAGACTGACAATGTTCTTAGTAAATGCTCAAAGTGTACAAGTTCCTGAGCAACAACAGAAAAATAGTTCCATATTGATGTAGGAAGGATTATTTCATTTCCCCCTATTGCGACTGTTGCTGAGTGCAGCTGCATTATCAGCCTTTCTAAAAAGGATGGCATCCTGCCAGATCTAAAAACAAAATCCTCAGCCACAGACTCAGCTCATGGAAATCGGTATAGCTCCAGAGAAATCAATGGGGTCATGACAGTTTACACCACTTGAGAATCTGTCCCACTATCTTCTCATATTCAACCTACAGAGACTGATTGTTGTTCTCTGACTCCTCATGCCTCTCCCCACTCTAGTGCTCTCATGGTTCCTGGGAAACCTGCTTCTCTCGCATCTTCCTCTCCTCATTAGGCATTTGGTCAATACCAGGGTTGATGGATAGCACATGGCCTTGCTATGAGACCACTTTCCTGTTATCTCCTCTCTGACCAGATTAAAAGTTGTGAGGAAACAGGGGTGGTGATGACTGGCACATGAATGATTGATCCTGAGCCCAACGAGATAGCACTAAGTGTAGTCAAAATATATATACAGACAGACAGAACCCTGCAGCCACTCTGTACACAGAACTCCCATTGAAGTCAATGGGAGTTTTGCCAGACGAATATAGCTGTACTCGAGGTGAGTGCAGCTCCCAGAGCTTAAGTGTGAAGATATTTTATGAGTTCACCTGAGATTTTGTGTCTGTGGTTTCGATGATTTTCCCAGTGCTTACGTCCCAGATACGTAAAAATCCATCCTTCATTCCACCTCCTGTCGCAAGGATTTCTGACTGCCATGGACACCAGTTCATAGCCTAAAGGAAAATAAATAGATAAGATGCTGGATTAGAAGGTGGTTACTTGGAAGAGGGGAAATGGGGAATGTAATGGATTTTGCCTATAAAATGGATTGGAGAAATGAAGCACAGTCACTCAGAACACACCTGGGTCAGAACTCGAGGTGCATCCCAATGCACACATACCTAACTCAGCCCAGACTGCTTCCAGGGAAACCACAAATGTAGCCTCCCTCCGCTCCAACCACTGCTTCAGGCCCCCATTGACAATGCTTCAATGTGGCCTCACTGCTTCCATGTAAGCCCATAAAATTCAGGTTCTCTTGGCTCCAGCTGTTGCTTATACCTCATGTTTCATAGATCCATACATTTTAAGGCCAGACAGGACTGCAGCTCCTCACTCTATATGACCTATATGCATCCAGGCTTCTAGGACTTCTTCAGACTGCTTCTGGGCTACTCCTGAGTTGTAGACTATACTTGGTGGAGCGCCAATAAAACCCAGGATTCCACCAATTTCAGCTGCTTGCCAGAACCTTTTACTGCTGCTGTTCCATTGCAGTTTCAGACTATTTTCAGGGATACACAGCCCATAAAACCTGGGTTCCCTCAACTCCCGTTGCTGCTTTCTGCCATCTTTCCTCTTCCACAGATTCAGGTATTTTAAAGATGAAGGAGCCCATAAAATCTGGGTCCCCCACATTCAATCATCTGGTGCTTCCCCTCATTACTCATCCCATCATAAGCATTGTCACCAGATGTCACACCCATGAAGGAAAGCAAGGTTATGAGGGGGAGGAAAACACCTTGTTTTTTAAAAATTCCAGGAGAAATAACTACAGTTTTATTGTAATGCTTCTCTTCTAGAAGTGGCAGAAAGTTTTTGTATTAATCCTCTGATGCGGAGCTATTGATTTTGTTGCTGTACATTTTATTTTTATTTGGTATCATAGTTAAAATAGCTCCTAAATGGAAGAAAAAAAAAACACCGAGAAACCAAAGCACCAGCAAAAACAGCTAATAACTTACTTGTGGTCTAGAATGATTCATTAGGGGAACTGGTGTCTGAAATTAACGTTAGTGCATTCTGGGTAGCAGAAGTTAAGCAGGACCATTCAGACAACCCTAAAAGTTTAAAAGACTATGTACAGCAATGGAAGAAATACTATTGTAGCCAATGATTTTAGTTTATTGTTCATTTATTGTGTTGCTATGATTAACTAACATGTTATGTCATATATAATCATTGTTAGTTAAATAGAGTAAATTGTAGGATTATAGAAGTATAAAATTGATCAGTAGTTAGAAGGAACAATCATGCATTAGGTATCTAAGTAATTAGGGCTGAAGCACAAGGCCTACAGGCTGAGGCCTGTACAATTTTGGCTTAGCCATACTATGCCATAGAGATAAGAAATGTTAACCCTATGCCCTAAGATTACAGGAAAAGATGTACCAATGGGTGAAATTAACAGTAAGAGTAATTTTTGCTTACAAGATACCCAGTAATCACATTTTTCTAGCACATGCCCTAACCGCAGAGTGTACTACGTCCATAAATGCTAATGAGGTATAGTCAGAATTACATTATAAAGAGGGTGCCCAGAGCGGGAAAATTGAGCTCCCTATAGGAAACTCCAGCAGGAACCATCCCTCTACTGATGAGCAATTCATGAGAAACCCCTGGACACTAATACTATTGTTAAGGATGCGAGAATAACTATATTTGTGACTTGTGCATAGGTCTGTATAAAATTTCTATATGCTTGGGCAATCATAACTTTAATTGTAATTTTAATAAAACTTGTACAACGGCTAGTCTATTTTACTTGTGAATGTCTATGTGGTCACTACCTTTGGTCTTTGTATGTTCCTAGACACTCTAAATCAGTGGTTCCCAAACTTGTTCCGCCGCTTGTGCAGGGAAAGCCCCTGGCGGGCTGGGCCAGTTTGTGTACCTGCTGCATCCGCAGGTTCGGCCGATCGCAGCTCCCAGTGGATCGCGGGCCATTGGCCTGGAGCAGCAAACTGCTGCCACTGGGAGCCACGATCGGCTGAACCTGCGGATGCGGCAGGTACACAAACCGGCCCAGCCCACCAGGGGCTTTCCCTGCACAAGCAGCGGAACACGTTTGGGAACCACGGCTCTAAATCTAAAGCAAGTAGCAGAAGTGACTTTCATTCGGTTAAGCTGTAGCCACTGTATAATATCCAGAGCCATCCGGGGGGAGGGAGGAGGACATGTAGGGCAATTTGGGGCCCCCACGAGAATATAGTATTCTATAGTATTGCACTTTTTTTTTTAATGGAAGGGGCCCCCGAAATTGCTTTGCCCCAGGCCCCCTGAATCCTCTGGGCGGCCCTAATAATACCACATTACAAAATTCACTTTAAGTAAAATAAAAGGCTACATTATTTTATCTTGACAGCCTTTTATTCAGGTCATAGTTCTACTGCATCAGCAATAATACTGCATGCAAATATGTTTAGAAAAATATCTATTCTCTCTGTTAAATGTGCTATATATGAAATAAAATAATAGAGCATTTTTCCTTTGTACCTTTACTGCTGAGGCATGGGGTATGGCTTTCAATGGCTTGCAATGCACTGTCGCACCGGGGTCATTAGGCCAGATATTCAATAGACCATCACTGGACCCACTTGCCAGCAGCTTGTTGTTTGTGGACCATTTCAGGCTGCAAATGCTCTGCTTGTTATGGCAAAGGGTCCCTACATGGTGCTGAGAAATCCGAACATCATGATGATGAATTAATCCGAGTCTTGAACCACTGTAGATGGGAGGAGACAGCATCATTTAGCACACTAGAGCTCAGATATCTTTGCAAAGTCACAAGTCTTCTGTGGTTTCAGAAGAAAAACACAACAATGGGGGAGGGGGATCATGTATGTCAAATAACAAGATGACAAACCAAAGGCAATACAAGCCAGTGTCAAAAGCGTACTCAAGTTTTAGTGCTGCCATACAATGGATCAGGGATAAGTGGATGCCCAGCCCAGGTCAGGGAGATTAAATGTTCTCCATTACACATTGCACTTACCTGAAGAGATAGTCTAGTGTACGTTACCAATTTCCCCCTATAAACAATTAAATTCAATCACTTCCATTATCCTTAAGAAAAGCACTCAGCCATTTTTTCTGCATTGTGAAATGTTGCAAGGTCAATTGTGGCTTTGCCACGACTCCCAGCTAAGGGGCAGTACATAGTTGCATAGCCCCAGGAACAGATCAGGAACCAGACGTTGACTCACAGTGTCACCATCAGATTGCTGGTTCCCCAGCTCCTGCAGGGTGAGAGGTAATCGGTACCAAGCCCAAACCTGGCTCCATTTACTTTCCCTGCCATGCTGGCTCAGCTGTGCTGACTGGCATTTTAGGGAATGGATCCAAGGCTGTACTCTCTCCTGAACCCTCCTATAGGAAGGCAAGTAATGGCCCCCAGGGAATTAAGGGGGCTCCCTTACTACCCTGGGATCATAGCCAGGGTCACAGTCTGGTTCTTGGTGGCGTGGTTATTATACAGTACAAAAATACCAGGCAAATTAATAATATTTAAAAATACCTTGCTGCAGATATACCGTTCTCTACCCAGCAAAGGATTCCATCTACAGCAAATCAGGGGCAAAATGAGAGATCCTTCCATGGGAAATTCATAAATTCATTCTGACCAAACTGGGAAAACTACTATCTAGATTAATAACTTTCCTTACTTGGTAAACCCAGGCACCTGGCATTACTACAAGAAGATCTGGTTAATATAATAATTACAGCAAACTATCCCATAAAGTATATTGTCAAAGCCACTTTGCGTTGAGCTCTTCTTTCAAGACAGGCTTTTATTCTTAGGTTTTTCATATGCAAGTCAAGTATCACTTTGACTTGTAGCCTCTTGTTAACATAAATGCAAAAAGAAATGACTGATTTGTAAGATAGAGAGTGTTTCATTAGCCTGTGTTATATTGACATGCTAAATTACTGAAATTAATGAAGCCCCTAAATGCCTGAATAGATTCCAACAAGATAGACCACCACTTTAGCATAAGTACATGGTTACAAAATGGCAGATTTCTGTGTTTTGTGAGTTTGGGGTGATACCTTCTTCTGGGTACTTTAAGGGGAATTAGGAGACCTCCTAATTCATTAATATTCTATGGAATGATACTGGATCCACAGGGCAAATTTGGGTAGCATATGTCAAACCGCATCACACGGTATGCAGGGTGTATGTCATCATGCACAAAGATCTCCTTATATGTGAGGAACTGCAGTGGCATGGAGAATTTCCTAAGAAATGATAAGCGGAGCACCACTAGATGAATTTTAACCCACAGAAACTGATCAAATTATTAGGGTTTGTTCATATGCGCATTGTTGAATCTTACTGTCATTTTCTGTTCAGACAGATTTGTAACCTATAGGTTTCTGTTTCATCTGTCTCATATGGCAAAGTTCAAATGCAAACTGAAACTAGTGAATATTGTGTAGGTAGGCTATCCAGCAGATGTACTACAATCAACTGTCACAAAGTTTTGTTGTGAAATCAAAATGAAACCACAAAATTCTCCAGAAATGTGTCCCTGTCCAGAGATAGTAAAAAGTTTCATTTTGAGTTTTATTGTAAAGTTCAAGGCTGTAAACCAAGTATGAATGAAACACAGCTTTTATTTCTGTTTTTAACCCAAATTAACAGAATTTCACATGGCTTTGAAATGGAAGATTTACATAACACAGAATATAACACCAAATATAATTACAATTTTTGGCAGGTCTCTCCTCAGCCCTACAAGACTTTGAGAAAATGAATTGGGAAAATAAGGTCAAGCAGATTGTAAATCCAAAATGGCTGAGGAGAATATGTTTGACTTACCTCAACCCCAGTACTGAAAGAGTGCTTAGATACAAAGTGTTAGGCAATTGGGATGAAATTTACCCCCGTGCGGAGGGCCAGCAAATAGCCTAACAATCATTTATGTGTCACTTGAGTCCTCAAAATGGGACCTAGATGGTGGATAGGCATTGTGCTGGCCTTCTGCATAAAGGTGAATTTCACCTCATGAGACCATAGACAGGTAGATATCCAGGGTGTTATAATAGCACCTCCCACCCTGGTATCTGACATGATAGGTAGGCAGTTAGGTAGACAGCATAGGTAAAAGCTGTGGGACAAAGCATCCTACGAATATATTGAACTGCTCACCTGCTAAGTATACAATGATTCCAGCTCATGGCTCCCACCACAGACAGGTGACCAAACATGTTTCTCAACCTCTTTTTGGTTTCAATGTCCCATAACTGACAAAAGAAAACACAAAATACAATTCTAAAATCAAGTAAAAAAAGATTTTTTTTTTTTTTTTTTTTACTGCCACACCTCTTCCACCATTCAGTTTTAATTTGACATGATGCTGATGGTCAAGAGCTCAATCCTGAAAACCATTATTCACGCACAGACTTCAGTTTTGGGCTTTCTGGCCAACACTTCCACACTTGAGTTCCTAAATCAATACACCCAAAGTAGTGCAGCTACTCACCACCTCTGAAAATACAGCCATTAATTTAGGTGCCTCTATCTAGAAATCCACATTTGAAAATGTTGTCTTAGGTGCTCTTTCGATTACTGATTTCCATGCCCGGAGGGCTGACTCCCCTGGTTTATCCCCTTTATCTGACAGTCTCAGCCAGGTGTCCCCCAAGATCTCTGGATAATTGGAGTGTACTGTACTAAGAGTTCTATACATATAGGGACAGCAGAATACTGAGGGCAAGATCTGCTCGGTGAACCCGATAGGAGAATTTTGCCCTGGATTCTAATCGCAAAAGTGATCGCAGCAGACATCATGTGGCAATCTATTAGAAAGTCATGGTAAAAAAATTATGCCTCCTGGAGAAAATAATTGTGTGCAGATGTTCCAACTCATGCTTGCAAAATCTCATGAGGCCCCTGGGTGACTAAATCATTTACCCAGCTACTAGTTCTTACGTGGCTCTCGGAGCTCCATTACCTTTAGATAATGGTGGGTAATACCAAGGCATTTAGTGAGGTGCAGCACTGCTTAAGGAGATGCTATAAATCTCTCTCCAACAGAGATTTTCTGAATTTTATATAGTTTACCACTCATAACTGTTTTTATTAATAAAAAGAATCTATGTGATGTGAATTGTCTTGTGGCCACTTTATCTAAAAAGAAAAAAGGATCTGAAAATAAAGTATCCAGTACTTGCACTTCTCCATCACTGGTGCCAACTGCAAGGTAAGTTCCCTCTTTTATCCAGGCTACAGAAGAAATATATTTTAAATTGGAATTTAAATTAATTCTTTCGGTGCTTCGGTGGGTTTCCCCATTCCAAATGTGTGCAGCAGATCCTAGAGCAACGGCAATGAGATTTTCCTGGTTCCAGTCCAGTATGTTTAGATCTAGAAGAAAATTAGTTAAAATTACTAATAAGCATGTAAGGGGATAGTTTTTAATTATGCAGCTTTGTCAGATTATTAGTCAATTGGGACACTAAAGAGAAAGAACCAAATGAATCAAGTTACTCTAATAGTGCCAGGATCCTTCTCATGTCCACCTTTGTGAATGAGTATAAGATGTTATTTTCCCATATTCATAGTTAGTACACCAAACATGATTCCACTTAAGCCTTTGTTTGCAGGCTATTATTAAATATATATATATATATTACAGTAGTATCCAAAGGCCCCAATGTGCTGGGCACTGTACAATCACAGAAAGAAAAAATCCCTACCTGCAAGGATTATAATCCTTCCCCTATTTTATAGGCATCAGGGCTAATCCTGAAGTTTACCCTGTACTATAAAAACAAGCAAAAAAGAATCAGACAAAGAGCTGCATCCTCGGCTGCAGAGCTCGGGTCAGGAGTGGGCAGGCAAAGATGGCTCCAGGCAATATTTCCACGTCCTCTGATGCTGTGATGGTCAGGAGCTGCTCTAATTTGCGCTGACTTGTACACTGGCAAGTCAGATCACTACATACCTTGGCCAGACCTCCAAAACATTACCTATACCAGGAAGGGATAATGTAGCATTGGCTACACTCTAGGTCTGATGTTATACTTTATAGCTGGCTACACCAGCCAAGGATTCCCTCCACTTACTGGGGAATTCTCAGCTGCCTGTTTAGCACAACTCTAAGGTCATTTTGCATCGCTCCAGCAGCATGGAGTGACCATACTGTAGGGCAGGATCTTGCTTAATATTTACATAACAAAGCTGTTACCCTTTAGAATTATTAAATCTGTCATTCCTTTACTTTGCCTATAAACCAAATTGCTGCCGACGAAAATAAATATAAACCAACACTAATAAGGAATCATGTGCAGGAACAGAGCTGTGCTTATGCTGTCACCCTCAGAGAGCATGCAGCTTGAGTGAAATAGGTGTAAATTAGGGTTACCATACGTCCGGTTTTTCCCGGACCTGTCCGGCTTTTTGGTAATCAAACCCCCATCCGGGGGGAATTGCCAAAAAGCCGAACATGTCCGGGAAAATACCGGCCGGGCACTTCCCCTCCCGCGGGTGCTCTGCTCCTCCCCTGACTCTTCGGCTCTGTTTAAGAGCCGAGCTGCCCGAGCGCTCCTGCTTCGGGCAGCCCCCTTGCCTCCGGACCCTGTGCCGCCGGAGCAGAGCAGCTGGAGCCCGGGAGGGGAAGTGCTGGTGGCTGGGGTCCGAAGCCGGTAGCGCTCGGGCAGCTCGGCTCTTAAAGAGAGCCGAAGAGTCAAGGGAGGAGCACAGCAGCCGGAGCCCGGGAGGGGAAGTGCCCGGCCGGGGGCGCAGGGTCCAGAGGCATGGGGGCTGCCCGAAGCCAGAGCACTACCAGCTTCACGGTTTGCAGGGCAGCCTCCAGACCCTGCACCCCCGGCTGGGTGCTTCCCCTCCTGGGCTCCAGCTGCACTGAGGAAGCGACGGCCAGGGGTGCAGGGTCTGGGGGCTGCCCAGCAAACCGTGAAGCCGGTAGCGCTTGGGCAGCCCTTTTCGCGTGGCTGGGAGGGAGCAGGGGGAGTTAGGACGGGGACTTTGGGGAAGGGGCGGGGAATGGGCGGAATTGGGGCGGGGAACGGCGTGGGAAAGGGGCGGGACCAGGGCCCCGTGAAGTGTCCTCTTTTTTTATTTTTTAAATATGGTAACCCTATATAAATAACCAGGGTAGAATCCCAAACTCAACTTATGCATCAGCAAAATTGTGCACATTCACAGGTATAAGTGAACTAGTCTAATACACACATGCAAATGTTTTCATGTTCATCCACAAAAAAACACAGTGACAAGATAGTTTTGCAAGTGCAAGTTCTAACACTTGCATGTTCATGATTGCTAGAATTTTTAAAGTGATTGCCCAGGTATTTGCAGTTGCAGAGTGCAAGCATATGTACATTCCTGTGTAATTTTGCATGTGCACTACTGAAGATCAGCTAAAGGCCTGGGAGAAATTTTGCCCCAAAATGTATATATCATATGAACAACAAAGTACCTCTGTTAAATCTCAGAATAGAACCAGATTTCAAGTTTTGCCCAATAGAAGGATTGGCCCATAGGTAAATTGCTATGAGCCCAGGAATAACACCTTTTCTGCACTTGACTTTATTAAGTGGGGATATTGATACTTATCCCCTTTGTAAATGCTTTGAGATTTACAGATGAAAAGCAGTATATAAGAACTAGGTATTATTATAATTACTACGACTACAGAGGCATTACCCACGGAGACTATAATTCCCATCATGCAGTCTGCTCCATTTTCATCCAAGCAGCCTGGAATTACATATTAGGACCTATAGTTTTCACAGGCTGCACTCCTGTAAGAAAAATGAGATTAGCCATAGGCCTCATTGTAGAACTCCATGGGCCACATTTGGTGTAAGGGCCACACTTCAGCTACCCATCTTAAGACATAAGATACAAAAGTTCCCACTCTCTGCTACAAATTCAAGCTCCCAAATAATGAAAGAGAATAAAAACTTACAGTAATCATTGCGGAAGCCACTAATATGAAGCCTGACCTCTGGCTCCAATGGTATGAAAGATTCGGTATTAGTGGAAACTCTGTGAGCAGTAAATTCATTATGCATTCCATTCTGGCAGCCTGCGTGTAAAGATTCAAAGTATGTGATTCACTCATAAAAAATGCCACTAGTTTTCCTCAGACAATAACTGTTTTATTCGTGGTTCCTATGAGGCCAGAGGCAACCCAGGCATAAATTACAGCACCCTGAAGGTGCTCTAATTTACAGTGGGGGCTGGCCACACACCCAGCCAGACCCAAAATATTAGATATAAATATGAAGTGTAGATTAAAGCCTCTACCCTGTTCATCCCCTCAAGAAATGTACCTGAGCCAGAATAAAGCATCAGTCCCATTATATTCCATTTCAATTATATCAAAGGTCAGTGTGGAACAAATTTAGTAGGGCTGTCAAGCGATTAAAAAAATTAATCTTGATTAATCGCACTGTTAAACAATAATAGAATACCATTTATTTAAATATTTTTGGATGTTTTCTACATTTTCAAATATATTGATTTCAATTACAAAACAAATGTAATTTGTTTTGCATCTGAAGAAGTGAGGTTCTTACCCACGAAAGCTTATGCTCCCAATACTTCTGTTAGTCTTAAAGGTGCCACAGGACCCTCTGTTGCTAATTACAAAACAGAATACAAAGTGTACAGTGCTCATTTTATATTCATTTTTGATTACAAGTATTTGCACTGTAAAAAAAAAAGAAATAATGTTTTTCAATTCACCTCATACAAGTACTGTAGTGCAATCTCTTTATCATGAAAGTTGAACTTACAAATGTAGAATTGGGAACAAAAAAACAATTGCATTCAAAAATAAAACAATGTAAAACTTTAGAGCCTACAAGTCCGCTCAGTCCTGCTTCTTGTTCAGCCAATCACTCAGACAAACAAGTTTGTTTACATTTGCAGGAGATAATGCTGCCCGCTTCTTGTTTACAATGTCACCTGAAAGTGAGAACAGGTGTTCACATGGCACTGTTTTAGCAAGCATCGCAAGATATTTATGTGCCAGATGCGCTAAAGATTCATATGTCCCTTCATGCTTCAACCACCATTCCAGTGGACATGCGTCCATGCTGATGACGGGTTCTGCTCGATAACAATCCAAAGCAGTGTGGACCAACACATGTTCATTTTCATCCTCTGATTCAGATGCCACCAGCAGAAGGTTGATTTTCTTTCTTGGTGGTTCGGGTTCTGTAGTTTCCACATCTGATTGTTGCTCTTTTAAGACTTCTGAAAGCATGTTCCACACCCCGTCCCACTCAGATTTTGGAAGGCACTTCAGATTCTTAAACCTTGAATCAATTGCCTTAGCTATCTTTAGAAATCTCACTTTCTTTGCGTTTTGTCAAATCTGCAGTGAAAGTGTTCTTAAAATGAACAACATGTGTTGGGTCATCATCCGAGACTGCTATAACATGAAATATATGGCAGAATGTGGGTAAAACAGAGCAGGGGACATACAATTCTTCCCCAAGGAGTTCAGTCACAAAGTTAATTAACGTATTATTTTTTTAACAAGTGTCATCAGCATGGAAGCATATCCTCTGGAATGGTGGCTGAAGCATGAAGAGGCATACAAATGTTTACCATATCTGGCACATAAATACATTGCACTGCCAGCTACAAAAGTGCCATTCAAATGCCTGTTCTCACTTTCTGGTGACATTGTTACTAAGAAGAGGGCAGCATTATCTCCTGTAAATGTAAACAAACTTGTTTGTCTTAGCAATTGGCTGAATGAGAAGTAGGACTGAGTGGACTTGTAGGCTCTGAAGTTTTACATTGTTTTGTTTGTGAATGCAGATATGTAACAAAAAAAATCTACATTTGTAAATTGCACTTTCATGACAAAGAGATTGCACTCCAGTACTAGTATGAGGTGAATTGAAAACTGCTATTTCTTTTGTTTATCATTTTTACAGTGCAAATATTTATACTTTATACAATATATACTTTGATTTAAGTTACAACACAGAATACAATATATATGAAAATGTAGAAAAATATTAAATAAATTTCAATTGTTTAACAGTGCAATTAAAATTGCGATTAATTTTTTTAATCATGAATCATTTTTAGTTAATCGCATGAGTTAACTGTGATTAATCAACAACCCTAAAATTTAGCTTTGCCTTTTTCTCCTGCTTTCATTCTCTGTTAAAAGGCCTTTAACTTTTGAAGACTTCTTAGATGCTCGGTCACCACAAAATCCCCAAATGAAGCAGTTAAATCATTTTCTAAATAAATGCTGCTATTTGGTTTTAAGTTCCCATCAAAAGAGTCCCCCCGAATGCAAAACCACAGAAAAAGACTTTTCACATCAGGCCCGCCTTTGATGTCTTTGATCACTCCATTTTAGGTATGTGATGAGGAAGAAGTGAGAAACAGAAAAAAAAAGCAGTAAAACACAAGTATGAGCAAGCAGAACAGTCAGCCTTGTGGTCACTGTCTGCTTTCTGATGCAAAGACCCCACGCCCTGCAGAAAAGAGCTAGGTAATTAGCAACAAGATTTTATTTCCTTGTTACGCTTCAGAAATTGTCTTGCAGCAGCATGACGGGCATCCGCATCTGTGCACCTTCCTTGTGTCATTTTGAAACCCTCCTTTACAAGCAATATTTTTGTCAAATTCTTTAGATAAAGATATTCAGAATGAATAAGGAATGCGCCAGGCATTCTGAGGAAACTGATTTACAAGGATAATTAAATTTTCAGCTTTCAAATCGGTAAATGTTGACTTCATCAAGAACAAATCTATATTAGCACATGGCTCTGCAATCTATCACAAAGCTATAACCTCAGTGCATATACACATACACACACACACACACATCACCTGTGAAAGTCATATCTGTCATAAGTTGCAGAGACATATGATAAATGAATTTAACACTCACCTTGGATTACCTAGATTCATAGATGTGAAGGTCAAAGCGGGCCATGAGGATAATCTCATCTGACCTCCTGCATAGTGCAGGCCACAGAATTCACCCAGTGATTGCTGCATCACGCCCATAACTTTTGGCTGAGCTAGAGCAGATTTTCTAGAAAGTCATCCAGCCTTGTTTTAAAGTAATGGAGAATCCACCACATCCCTAGGTAAATTGTTCCAATGGCTAAATACCTTCACTGCCAAAATTCTTTTCACCCTTTACCTTTTTGTACTTCTCTCAACTTGGACATGGAAAACAGGGGAAATGGTTCATTTTTTCTTTCTAGCTGGTTTCACTTTCTAGCTCTCATGCATTAATTCGGTGTTTTGTGTAAATTCTTCAGAGCAGGGGCCATGTCTCTACTTGTTCTGTGCAGAATTTAGCATATTTTTGTGGTTTTGCAACCCAAACATTTCCTTGTTTTTTCAGTCATTTCAGGGCAAGATTTAAATCCAAACTGCCAGTTTTCCTTCCACGTTTATAGAGAGATTTCATGAAAACTTTTAATATATAACCCCTTTGGGGTTTAGAGAGCATGGCCCTTTAAATCTTTTTCCTAAGGGGGAGGGGGAGAGTAAGAAAAAAGGAGGGAAACTCCAGGGTGCAGTGCTGGAGCTCCAGGGAGAGGGAGAGCAGCCCGCAGGCCCTGGAAAAGTGAAGCAGCAGAGAACCTGCCTGAGGCCTGAGATGGACAGGGCCGATCGGGGACACCCCAGGACAGGAGCCAGGAGGAGCACTGTGCCAGGGAGGAATTGCCCGAGAAGGACAGGCCAGAGCTGGACCCAGTATCACGGCTGCCCAGAGCTGCATGGGGCTGTGAGTACTGGGACTTCTGACTCTGCATTGGGAACAAGGAGGGAGGTTGCTAGATAGTTAAGTGGGGAGGTGGTTGCTCTGTGTGGCTTTGCAGAGAGCGGCAGAAGAGGGCACCAGAGGGGTTTGTTGGGGGAATGTTCACTGGCGCCGAAGACGACCAGGAGCACCCAAGACTCACCACTGGACTGGAACTTTGCTCAGGACTCCTGAACTCTGTGTGCAGACACATTGCTCAATGTCTGCCCTTCCAGACTGTGCTACCACTGGGCCTGTGGGGCCTTGGCTTGGATGCAGCCCTGTCTTACTGCTCCCCCTATATTTCCCCTTGTTTTTCTCCTCTCATCCCTCTGTAAATAAATATTTCCCTTGTTATATCCACTGTACTTTTCCTGTGGGGGTGTGTGTTCACTCGGGGGGGGGGGGTTGGAACAGGTGCCCCTGGGGTGGAAGGGATTTCTCCTGCTGCATTCCTGCGCGCACCATCTCTTGGCCAGAACTGCCTGCAGAGCAGACTCCATCTTGGCCACGAAGGCGCTAAAGTTACACTTGGTGGCCCGTACGGGGCCTTTGCAGTACACACACCCCTACATTGTGCACCCTGGGCTCTTCTTCACAGAGCAAAGTAACTCCTGATTGACTTTCATCTCAGTTAAAAAAAAATGGAGAGAGGATTATTAGAAGACCTGTGCCGAGGAGCACGAATCCCAGTAACCAAAGCTGTGCTGGTGGCGGGGTTCCCAGAAGAGAACCAAATGAAATTGAAGAGAGCTTAGATGCAGCTGAAATACTGGGGAGAGCAAAGGTCCACACCCGTATTTACAACCGCAAAGTGAAGGGCATGGTAGCACTATGTACTCACTCCAAGGAAACAGATCTTGATAAAACCAAAGAGGTGCAAGTAGAAGGTATTCCCTGGACAATTCTGGGGGCAGAGCAGTCCCCTCCTAGTGTGCCTGTGTCACTTGAGGTGGATTCTTTAGCACAGAAATTGCAAGCTCTGATGGTGGATGAGAAGCGGACAAGAGAAGAATTAATTTTGGCATTAGGAGGTGCTCCAACACCTGCAGCACCCAGCCTGGTGGGATTGGCCAAAGAGCTGGGAAACGCTCTCAAAGATGCATTGAGGCCGGTATATGAAAATGCTCCATACAAACGGTTACATTCATTCTTGGGGGTGTCACCTGTACCACCAGGGGAGGAGGATTACGAGACCTGGAGGGATTTTACGGTGCCACTTGTCCAAGAGTGGGAATGCTCTGATGCTGAGAAGCAGAAACGTGTGCTTGAGAGTCTGAGGGGACCTGCCATGCGAATTATCTGAGCCCTGAAAGACTCACAACCAGCTGCCACAGTGCAAGACTGTTTAACCGCTCTTGAGAGTGTCTATGGTACTACTGATAGCAGTGAAGACCTGTATTATCGTTTCCGCCATACCTATCAGGAGCCCCACGAACGACTGTCAGATTTCATCAGGAGACTAGAGGATTTTCTACAGCAGGTAGTGCGGAAGGAGGGCATCCAATTTCTCTGTTATTGGGGCAGGAGGAATAAAGTGTTGTTACCCTGATTATGTGAATCAAGGACAATGAAACTGTTTTATGACAGAGGGTCTCACCATCACCTAAGTAGCACTTGCTAGACAAGGGACATGGGTTCCAAAACCCAGTGAATTGAAAGAGAGAATGGGGACAGGTATTTGTACTTGATGGTATAGGCCCCTTTTGAGGGAACTGAAACACCAATTGCACCATCTTCTCTCTCCACTGTTGAATAGCAGAGCTAATTTTGATTCTATTGAGAGTCTATTTACGGGCTGCTATGCGGAATTCGCTTTGGGCCAATGGTGCACCAGCTGGGACTCCCTCCAAGCTGAAATCACTAAAGAGCTAAAGTTACTAAGAGCTGAGATCACTGAGTGCTGTGTTAACCAGTGGGGGAGCCTGAAGCTATATTGCTAAGCGGCTGGCGGAGCAGTTTGCGGCCCACGGAACAGCGAGTAAAGCAGTTTGTGGGATGGATGGTGGAGCGGCCCACGGAACGGCAAGCTGAGCGGAGCTGAGCAGTTTGCAGGTCGGCTGGAGGAGTGGAGTGGAGCGGAGTAGCTGGTAGAGCGGAGCAGTTCGTGGGGCGGCAGGAGCGGCTCACGAGACAGCTGGTGGAGTGGAGCGGCTCGTGGTAAAGGCCGCAGCGGAACCCCACGGAGAGGCGGGCAGTCGGCCTCGGACCACATAAGGTGCCCCTTAACACCCTGCGTGTCCCCTTTTCTCCCCCCCTCCCTTTTCCACCCAGGCTGGGGGGATAAAACCCTGCAGATAAACTTTTGAACTCTGGGGCTGCACTGACCAGGGGCAGAGACTTTTGGGTTGTTGGACTTTTGGGACTTTGGGTTGCTGGACTTTTGGGATTCTTGGGTTGCTGGACTCAAGAAACTTTTGGGGTGTTGGACTTTGGGGACTCTGGGTGATCTTTGGGTTGCTGGATTCAAGAACCAAAGGGAAAGGACACAGCCCAATTTGCTGGGGTGGGTCTTTTGCTCATGGTTTGTGTTATGAATCCTGTTTGTGGTGTTTTTCCAATTTAATGCTGATGTCGTTTACCTCATGTTATTAAACATTTTCTGCTACACTCAGACTCCGTGCTTGCGAGAGGGGAAGTATTGCCTCTTAGAGGCGCCCAGGGGGTGGTATGTAATTGTCCCAGGTCACTGGGTGGGGCTCAAGCCGGTTTTGCATTGCGTTATTGAAACGGAACCCCCTAGATACAGAACCTGGCCCTTGTTGCTGCCAACTCAGATGGGCAGAAGGGTTACACTAGCATTCCAACATCACTGAGCAGGTTCAAACAGATGCCATTAAAATAAAAAAATCAAACTGCCAGACAAACATTTTCTCCTCTCTCAAATATGGAATTTGCTCCCAGAAGGTGACATTTGTCTTAGACTGAAGATGAGCAAAAGTCAGCCCTGGGTCAGTGACAACTTGTTCAATGCATAAACTTGTTGGGACTTTGAAGTCTGATATCCTGCAGTCCTGCAAAAATCACTGAATAAGGGAAATTCCCTCGTGCCTGGGGGTGGTGCGGACAGCACTCACTTCTAACCCTGGTCAGGCCCAAAATAACTGACTATAAAGGTGTGACATATATGGGTACAGAAAAGTTATTTTAGGTTATTTTTAGGGACCTTTATGACTCTCTCTCAGTCCTGTACAGTTGAACTAGTAACAATTAAGACAATATAATAAAATAGTCACAATAAAAATTGAAAAGCTCTTTAAAGCATTCCTAAACTAGTTATTTTGTAGCATATAAAGAGTATGATATGGCACAGTCTATTATAAAGGCTGGGATGATCAGCATAATGCACTTGTGGTTTCTCCTCTCATGATTAATGTACCCACCCAAAGTGCATGCTGATAAAACCACAGCATTCTAATATATTCCATGTGTGAGTTTTTTACATCATGGAGCTGCCTGAAGCCTCATTGCACCCCTTTGTGTTATTTTACAGATGAATTAACAGACTAACATTGACTTGCAGTGAGACTTAGGCTTCTAAATCATTTTAAAATGGGATTTAAGCCATCTCAATCACTTTGGCCCAGTAGGAGTTAGGTGCTAATCTAGGGGGATTAGCATCTGTGTTTTAGGCTTTGCAAAGATGAGCGGAGCAACTCCTAAATACCTTTAAAAACTGGGCCCAAGTGCCTATGACACTGCTGGGAATGGGATGTAGACACCTTTGAAAATTTTACCCTAAGTGACTTGCTATGTCATCCTGAGTAAGCGTGTGACAGGAATAAAACCTGGTATTCCTGACACTTAGTCCCCTGTTCCACCACTAGATAACACCATTATTAACCACCCAGGGCCTGAATTGTTCTCATATCATTGACTTCCTTGGAGTTACTCCTTATTTACACCAGAGTAACTGAGACCAGAATCAGGTTCTCAGGGGCAGATTCTCAGAGACACACATGGCTGCTAGGCACCTACCTCACATTGACTTTCCATGGGAACTGGGCACTTAGCTGCCATTTATGCCTTTAAAAATCTCTCCCAGTCACCATTGGGCCTAATGCCTAAAGATTTTGGCTATAGACACACAACAAAAGAAAGCTCAGGGTAGCACCCTGAGAAGAATGAGCCTCTGACTCTCCTACCTCCCTCTACAATTTGACCCAGCAAGCTAAGTATTCACATGCGGCTGCCTAAATTGTGGATTCAAAACTATACATACGTATGTTGGGAGCTCACACACCTATATTTTTGCAGGCACATGAAGTTATTGCAGACATAAGTAGTCATTTATGTGGGCAACTACCAAAGTTCCGTAATGACGTAAAACTCTAGTGGGGCAGGGTTTCTTGTTCTTTTCCTTCAGTCACAACATATGTGATCAGTTTTAAAAATTTCTCTCAGACAATCAGAATAACAAGGAGGATTACCAAAATCTGGGGGCAAGCAATTGCCCACTGCTGTCTACCTAAATGGTACCCTCCTCCATCCCATATATTCCAGCTTCCATATTGAGGGCCCCTGAAACAAAAATCAGATATTTGAGACTTTCGCTAGTTAAAATTAGTGAAGCAGAAACCACAGAGGAAGAAATCTTTCTATCCAGCTAGTCTAAAAGAACTCTTGAGAGATATTTTTGTTGCTTTGACTCATAATTAAAGTCAGTAGCAATGGAGCATTCAGCTATCGGAAAAAATTCTCCAAATTATATCTGTGTAGTTCGGTACTAAGGGCCGGATCTAAAGCCCATTGAAGTCAATGGAAAGACTCCCGTTGATTACAAGGGTTTGGATCAGGACCTAACTGCTGAGAATTTGAGGTGCATAGAAATAACTAGACCATCAAAACAAATTAACATATTTCATAAACAGTAGATAAAACAAGACTCATATGATAATCAAAGAATCCTCTTGGTGCCCAAGTAACATCCTATATTGTCCTTATTGCCAAGATATATTACTAGCATTCACTGTCCCAGTATCATACCTTTCCAAATACACTCAGTGTTTCCACAGATCTTTATACTGTCATTTTCTGGGATGTCGAATCCACCCTCTTGGAATATTAACTGCTGGGTAAGACATTTCTACAAATATATTCAAATGAAAACATTATTGAGGAGGAATTTAGAAGTATTATGCATGACATCATTATGTGCATTTCCATTGCCCCTTCCATCTAAGGCAGAGGTTCTCAACCTTTTTCTTTCTGAGGCCCCCCAACATGCTATAAAAACTCCACAGTCCACCTGTGCCATAGTAACTGATTTTCTGCATATAAAAGCCAGGGCCGGCATTAGGGGGTAGCAAGCAGGGCAATTGCCAGGGGGCCAATGCCACAGGGGTCCCCACAAAGCTACATTGTTCAGACTTCAGCTTCAGCCCCAGGTGGCAGGGCTCAGGAACTTGGGCTTCAGCCCCATGTCGTGGGGCTTTGGCTTTCTGCCCTGGGCCCCAGCAAGTCTAATGCTGGCCCTGCTTGGAGGCCCCCTTGAAACCTGCCTGAGGCCCCCTAGGGGGCCCCGGACCCGTGGTTGAGAACCACTGATCTAAGGGACTCAACATACTTTACAAACACTCAAGAATTAACCTTTACATTATCCCTGTATTATCATCCCCATTTTACAGATGAGGGAACTGAGGTTCAAAGAGGTTGAGTTACTTGGCTACTGTCACTCAGTGGGTCTATACCAAAGCGATGCGTAGAATATCAATCTCTAATCTCCAAACCATGTGCGTTAATCTCAACACCATCCTCCCTCCATAGAACATTTACTTACCACCCAAAAGTTCAGATGCTTATCCAAACCTTGTCAAAACTATCTGAATCTCCTGGTGCTGAAAATCAGGGCTGCTAATCTTATGGAAATAGGGTCTTTAATGAGAGTTCTGATACGCCCTGTGTTGGGTCTTCAGATATAACCAGAAAATGCTAAACATATGATAATGGAAAGTAAGGGGGGGAAGCGAACTGTTATTGGAACTTTTTAAGTCTTCAGAAAAGACCTTTTTAGGATTATGGTCAAGATTTGGTCAAAGGCTCGAGTCAGTTTTTATTTGATCCTAACCTCTTCACCTATCCCTAACAACACCACATTTCTTCTTAATATGTGATGGTAACGAGGCCAAAACGTTTATTCATATTGCGTTGAATAGTATTATGACAGCTTCTCTGTGGGCTTTTTATGAGGTCAAAGAAATGTCAGTTTGGTCTGTAATATTTTTTTTTCAGACAGGTGGAAATATAGTTGATGCTTTCACCAACCACTCTTGATTAATAGCATGTTAGTTAAACAATGTTTATGAAATCCAATCTCTCCAAATGGACCAAATGTTACTCTTCTTCTAAATCCTATTTTAATAATTACAAGAAATGTCTCACAAACACATCACTGGGAAAATAATATTTCTTCTTTGCATGTCCCAGAGGCTGTTCTAAACCATGCCCTCTTTCAGAGGCATTTTATTAATGATTTATACAGACAACTTGGCAAAAGCTAATCAGATTACTTGGATTTGAATGTCTCTGAAACTGGTGCAGACATTTATATGGAAAACATACTATATACATGGGGAAATAGTCTTTTGGACCATAAAAGGACCACACATTCACTGGAATGTCTAGGAGACTTTCATTCTTGATCTGCACCACCCCCTTATGCTACCAGGCAGAATGAGCACTACCACATTAAATGGTCATTCATTACTAGGGCTCTGTTTCTGTCACGGAGGTTGCAGAAGTCACAGATTCCGTGACTTTCTGCAACCTCCGGGACTTCTGCAGCAGTCCCTGGCTGGCCGGAGCAGTCCACTGGCATGGGCAGCTGGTACCGCTGGCCCTGAGTGCCTCCCCGCAGTAGCACCCTCCCAGCTATCCCTCAAGCAGCAGCCCCAGTGCCCCCCCCCAAGATTTAATCACAGGTATTTTTAATATATGTCATGGACAGGTCATAGGCAGTGATTTTTTGTTTATTGCTCGTGACCTGTCCATGACTTTTACTAAAAATACCTGTGACTTAATCATAGCTTTATTCATTACTATACCTGTAGACAATTATTAGAGCATCTTCCCATACATTTCTAGTCAGCGCTGACCACTGTTTTCTGTTCTTCTTTCAGTATAATATAAAAGACACCCACACTAACTCTCCTTTGCCATGACACCTACTAAAAACTTGACAACAGTTTAGCTGCTCGTGTGCTGAGACCAGAGCCGATCATGCTGACCAATATTGTCTCATTTTCTTGTGCTCTCCCATCAGCCTGTCTGTCTCCATCTGTTTTCTCTTGCCTGAGCTTAGAGTGTAAGCTCTCTGAGGCAAGAGCTATCTTTGTGTTCTGTGTTTGTACAGCCCCTGCGCTCCTTGTCCATGACTGGAGCCTGTAGGCACTGCGGTAATACAAAAAATAATAAATAACTTCTAGGCATCATCTCTGAAGGAGGCTGTGTGGTCCAGAGGATGGGCTACTGGACTAGAAGTCTAGCACCCTGGGTTCTAGTTTAAATTCTGATACTGACTTGCAGTGTGATCCTAAGCAAGTAACTTCGCCTTTCTGTGCATTAGAGCTCCATTTGTAAAATGAAGAGCAGAGGCGGTTCTATGTATTTTGCCACCCCAAGCACGGCAGTGTGGCAGCTTTTGGTGGCACACCTGCGGGAGGTTCGCTGGTAACGCGGATTCGGCGGCACGCCTGTGGGAGGTCCGCTGGTAACGCGGATTCGGCATACCTGCCGCCAAATTGCCGCTGAAACCGCGGGACCGGCGGACCTCCCACAGGCACACCGCCGAAAGTAGCCTGACTGCTGCCCTCACGGCGACCAGCAGGTGCCTGGAGCTGCCCCTGATGAAGAGCATGATGCTTACCCACCTTTGTAAAGTGTTTTGAGATCTAAGGATGAAAAGTGCTATACAAGTAGTAGTATTATATCATAAAAAGGTACCTACAACAGTTGAGGATACCAATCAGCAGCTTGTCAGGTCAGTTATCCATTACCCACCCAGTCACTTATATGGTAAGACTGACACACTATACACGTTATAATTAAACATTTATGTTTAAATAATATTAATGATGTGACACAAACCAATAGAAGCAAAGACATTCAGAGTTAACAACTGTGCTGTGTCCTTAAAGTGTGATTATGGTCACAAGAAAGACTGCGAAAATGGCACATCATTATTCTTTATATGTATTATTTATTAAGGTGGACACAACCCTGGAGCACTTTCTGGTAGCCCAGTGCCAAACCGTGGGTACGTACCTGCGTCAGTTTCCCTTAATGGACTTTAGTGAGTTCAACAAAGCTTTTATGTAGTGAACAGTGCCCCTCCAGATGTCTAATTTATTTAACCAAAGGTCAAGCAGACACACAAGCAAGTCTTTGCCCCAAACTTTCTAGCCAGTGGGCTAAGTTAGTCTTAATCTACCTGTGCCCACCTGTGTCCATCAATCTCCTCCAGCAAGTCTCCATACCAGTTTGGTCCTCTTGACCCAGGACCCACTCTGGAGTCAGGCCTCTTGCCATGACCTGGGAGAAGGGTTCCTTTTCTGGGCTCAGGGTCACCCCAGCGATCAAGCTACTGCAACTCTTTTCCAGAGCAGAGTATAGTTCCTCTACACTCTGGACCTCCTGCTGCTGTCCTTGCTCCAGGACAAGATCTTCCTAGGGCTTGATGCTTGTAGTGCTTCCCTTTTTGAATGTCTTCCTCCTAGGAGCACCTTCCCTAGGTCTCAGGTTACCACCCCTCCAGGTTTCCCCAGGATTGTTCCTTTTTTTTGAGGTAGATGTCCTGGGAAATCTGTAAGGGTGCTCAGTATACGCTGTGAGCTGTCCAGTTTTATAGTCTCAGTTTTTTGTTCCTCAGAGGCGGCAACCCTAATTAGGTCTCCTTTCCTGGTGAACTCTCTAACCAGCTCCCCTGAGAAGTCCCTTTCCTCAGGAGCTTCTTGTATTCCAGGACCTCCTGACTGAGCCCTGATGACCCTAATTAGACCCAGGTGTTCCTTAACTAATTACCTGCCACCCTAGGCAATGGTGGATCTGCATTGGCTCATTCTCCTTAGCAGAGCCTGTCACAGGTAGGCTGGGTTCCTGACCTCTTCAGGGCCAGTTACCCTGTGACAATATTGACCATGTGAATGGTGCTGTACAAGCCAAAGGGAGAAGCAGTTGTTTCAGCCCCTAGCTATACACCCTTGACTCTTTAGCTCATGCTTTTAGCTCTGGAGATCCCCGGTTCAAACCCCGGTGTATCAGCAAAGATGGCAGCCATCACACCGTCACTGACTCAAACAGCTTACAGACTGAGTAAATGAACAACCTAAGATTGTACTGAGAGTCCAAGCAGATAGCACTAAGATAGAAGAGAGGAAGAAAGTGTAGTTTGTGTTTAATGATGTGATAATTTTTACTGACATGGATCAGCACTATGTTCTTCATGGGAGAAGTGAGTTTTCAATAAAATTTTGAATGAAGATATTACCTCACCATCCTTGTCTCTCTACGGTCTGGAGAAGCAGAGACACATGAATGTAAGTTAACCACAAGTGACAGAGGAATTTTTAATTACACTTATCTAGAAGGCTGCTCTGGAGCCCGCTGTTCTTGTCACTAGTTTACATGTTAGAAAGGTAGAAAATAAGCAGGAGATTCTGGGAAGAGGACAAGGTAACAAAATATAATAACAATGCAAATATCAGAAAAGGGTTCAATATAAATCCTGTCAGCACATATGCAGTGTTACATTACTCACCCTCTTCTTTGCAATTTCAGCTCTCCTTTTATTTCTTCCTTGTAAGTAAGTTGTCTCATGACACCTCGCTGTGGCATTAGTAATGATATAAGGTTCGTTGGTAGAATTTTTGATAGGCACCTGAAAGGATACTGCAAAAAAGGTTTTAATTGATACATTTCCTTTAAAAAATACTAGTATGTTTGCCCAATGCTTGTATTGTTCCTTTCCATTATAGAGCAGATTCTTTGGTAACACTAATCCTGAGGGTTGGCCTGATGCTTTGTCAGTAGAACAATGCACTATCACACAGAGAATCCAAATGTTATGCTGATAGCTTGATCCCAAGCTTCATGGCTGATAGGAGCCTGGCACTGCACTCAGCCCCAGAGGAAATATCTCCTAGGAATGTTGGCAAGGATTCCATGGCTACACACGACTTCACCACTACTATCAGAAATGGAATGCAGGGATTTCTGCATCATAAAGACAAGTTCCTACCATTAAAGTTAAAGGAGGGAGAACTCCTTTTGTTTAAGGGCTTATACTTTCTTTGTGAGCCAGAGACTACAGAGTTAGGATCACACTCTTGAGCAACTGTGACATTCCATTCAATAGAGGAAAGTGGCACACATTGCAAGTGTCCCTAGCAGTCTTTGGCTGGTAGGAACAGGGTGACAACCCACTCTCTATTTTTAGGAGCAACCTTTATTAGGTGTCTAATGATTTGCATCCTGAATCAGGTAAATATGGATCTCACTTTGTCCTATAACTCAGCCAACTGTGTGCATGCAATGAGTGAACGACTTCCCCATCTGTCCTCGATATTGTTGCATATGGGAACCAAATCTCAGGCACCCCAGAAGAGGCAAGGAAACTCTGCCCCCTTTTCATAGTTGTTATTTCAGTGAGCCAGCACTGAGCTCATCTGACCCACACAGCCTCAGGTTCTCAGTTAAAGCTACCATAGGTCCAGCCAGTTCACTGCCTGCTCTCTCATAACTCCTCTCTGCCAACACACACAAGGACAGACACAAGCCTGGGTCTCCTCCCAAGTCCCTCTACACACCACACAACCTCGGGCTGCCAGAGTTGGGCCAAGTCAGGCCAGGAAATGATCTGACAGATGTCTGAACCTGCAACTTGTAGTGCGGGAGTATCATCTCCTCCACCAAGAAACCAAGAGCATCCCAGGCAATCTCAGCTGGTGTGAAACTACCCAAGGTACGGTTACAAACCAGTGCGTCTTAGAGCACTCAGCCCCCATCTCCCCCCAGGACCAGGGGCCCAAAGTGGTCCTACACTGAAAACAGCTTATCTGGACACAAGGATCTGGCTCTTTTTTTCCCTTTGCCTTCCCTGATGTCACCTCTTCCTGCATTACCAGCATGACATGCCTTATCTATGCTAGGTTGTACATTCCACAGGATGGGGTCATGGGCCCGATTCTCCTTTTACACCAGTTTAAGAGTAGTGTAATTCCACTGTGCTTTTATTCTCCCTCTAAAGCTCCTGCACACCTATGCTGCTATATACAAATGATAATACTTTGCATTTTGCGGTGATGCTGGGAGTACCTTTCCCAGACCTGAAAAAGCTTTGTGTGGCTCGAAAGCTTGTCTCTCTCACAACACAAGTTGGTCCAATAGAAGATATTACCTTGCTCACCGTGTCTTACTTATCCACTAGGAACTGGACTGACATCAACGCACACATCTCAGGTGGGACACTGAACCTTCCACTTTTGATCACTACCAGCTTTGGCTGGATGCAGATTAACAGGGGGCTTTAGAGGCCCTTGTGAATCTCCAGAGTGATCCAGTTTCCATGCTGTTCTTCTACCTGCAGACTGACCTGGGATTGTTGAGATCTTCTCAGGAGTCCTTACTAGCTCAGATCCATCAGCTGGAAAGAGATTAATAGGCTGACACTCTGTGAAAGTTTGCTCGGCATGATTTCTTGCGTGTGTCTGCTGCCATCTTGTGACGATAGGGCTACTAGCAATAGGGACACTGCACGTCAGTTTCTTCACAATGCAACTTTTAAATCTTGAATAGGTGGGCTTTCCTGAATCGGGCATCTATTTAAAAGAGTAGAGAATTTAGCTGTAATAATTATACGATAGGAAGGTTAAATGGTTATTAAACCCATGGATTGTCAAACAATCCAAATGACTGACACAAGATCTTGTAACTTAATATAGTGTTGGCACTTATATCACTTTATATCTTAGAAAAGGCTTTTCACTGTTAATGCATATGGGCAATCCTGCCTCCCAGCATGTAGCCCATGTAACTGCAGGTTGTGCAGGGGATATCTCTGGGAGCTGCCTGGAAGGAAGTTTTCTCCCCAAGACCTGCAAATCTGCAGAGTAGCAGCACAGCTGTTCTGTGAACACAACTGCAGCCTCTGCAGTGCCTGTGCCTCTTCTCTATGAAGAGAAATTTCTAGTGGATCCAGGTGGTCACAAATCCATTTGGGGAAGCTTAGCCTCTCCAAGCTCTTATACCCGCCACCCATGCTTATAACATCTGTATCCCATATTGTAAGGTAATATTTGAGCATTTGCATTGTAAGCCTCTGACTGTGACTCTAAATCTCCAGACCAGAGTGAGATGCTAATTAGTGGGAAATGCTGACCTACAACGAAAGGTGTGATGTCCTGTTCAACAGAGAAAGCCCAACAACATCAGACAAATTATTATGGAACATCAGAGGACAAAAGACTTTGTTGGTTGCTCTCCCCGCTCATGAAGAGGATAAATTCAAATGAATTCCTCCCATCAGCTGAAGAGAGCAGCTCAGAGAAGAGGGAAAAGAAATAAAAATCCCTGGCTAGAAGAAACTGTATGTCTATGTTGCTTGGACTCTCGAGGGCAAGGTTTTCTAGGAATAAGCAAGAGATCCCCAGTGTTAAGCTGGGTTAGCCCTAAGAGACATATAAAGCTTGCTTACTATAGAAGCTACTATCTTTTGAAACTTATGACTGTAACTCATTTGCGTGTGTGTATGTTTATCTGCTTTAATCTTGTGAATAACTCTCTTATTTTGTTTCCCTAGTTAATAAACCTTTAGGTAGATTATTATAGGATTGGCTACAAGTATTGTCTTTGGTGTGAGATCTGAAATGCTACTGACCTGGGATAAATGACTGGTCCTTTGGGACTGGGAGCAATTTGAATATTGTTGTGATTTTTGATGGAAGGGACCATCTACCACAAAGCCGAGCTTACCTGGGTGCAAACTAAAGAGTACCCAAGGAGATTGTCTGTGACATGTTAAGGCTCTTATAGTGCTAAAGGAGTTTTCACTTGAAAATTGGCCTGTGAAATTAAAGTATGGAACTCACAACTAATTTGGGGTTTGTGCCCTGCTTCTTAACAGGTTGCTCTGAAGTCACTATTCATTTCATTGCAGGACAATTTGACAGGATCAACTAGTTCTGGAGCACAGAAGAGAAGCAGCTACTCTCATCATAGTACTAAGTAGCACGCAGGTGTTGGTTCAAGGTATAACTATCATTGACCAACTAAGTAATAGCAACCACATTATAATTAAGTTTAACACCCTTGTGGGGAGGGATAGTACCAAAATCTAGCACTCAGAAATTTAACTTTCAGCAGGGAGATTTTTTTTAAGTGATTATGCTAGTTGCAAAGTACCTGAAATAAGGAAATTAAAATCCTTAAACTCTGCATGGAAACTACAGAGTCAGAGAAGACATGTATCGCACTAAAAACAAAAGGAAACAGTAAGCCAAAAGAAAAAAAGCATGGTGAAATGGCAAGGCACGGAGGTTTTCCAAGTCAAACAAGCACCCTTCAAAAAATGGAAATGTAGCCCAAATAAAATCAATAGATAGGATATGCGCTGTATGTGTACACATACCCTTAGATTCTTATATAGTAGCTGAGCATCTCGCAATCACTAACATATTTAGCGTCACAACATCCTTCCAAGGTAGGCCAAAACTATTACCCCCATTTCACAGATGGGGAACTGAAGCTAAGTGACTTGCCCAGATAAACTAAGTGACTTGCCCAAGTTAACACAGGTGGTCTATGATAGGTCAGGGAATTAAACCTGAGTCACCCAAGTTCTGGACTAGCACCCGTAACCCCTAAATCATCTTTCCTCCAGAAAGTCTCTCACTATATTAGAAGCAGAAAACTTTGAGAGACTCAGTGGCTACACTCAGGTGTGCCATTCTATGCAAACAAGAATGGGGAAGCTGTGGAGAGGCAATAGGGAAGCAACAATATTTAAATGAGAGAATCTAGAGCTCCTCCCCCAGAAATTTTGTGAAATTTCAGATGCGATTTTCTGCATTTTAGAGAGCTTTAGAACAAGATTTTAGCAATAATAGTAATAACAGTAATCAATGCAAGCCAAACCCCAGGAAGGCTAAACTCTTGCATGGATTTCCCAGACTCTAAAGACAAATTCAAACTTTTCTTAAGTCAATATTGGTTTTATATGTTTCCTTTTGATTGTATTTTTGTTTGTTTTCAATGATACATATGACCCCTTCTCCACACATGCTGCTGGAACACCTGATCCCAGCCAACACTCCAAAGCTCCACTTACCACACACTAAGAGGAGCCACACACACAAATATCTGATTTTACTTAATGTTTGCTCTCAATCTTTCTGTTAAACTAATAAAGCTAAGTGAATGAGCAGCACAATGGCAGAAAATCAGTGCTGACAAATGCAAAGGAGATCGTAATGTTTCGTGAAAAGACCTCAGGTCATCTCGACAGCTTGATGTAAACATGTTCATTGTGTAGTGGCGGTCAAAAACAGCCAACAAAATGTGTAGCTGTATAAAGAATATGATAGAAAATACTGGAAACAGTATTATGCTATTATCTAAATCCAAGGTATGCCCTCATTTGGGATGAAATCCTTATATAACTCCTATTAAAAAAAAAAATAAAAAAAAAATAGAAAGGAGCCGCGCCGCTGCAGCACTGTATGTGTACACATACCCTTAGATTCTTATATAGTAGCTGAGCATTGCCTTCAATGGGGCCAGGATTTCATTCTTGAAACACTGCACTCCATTCTGATCACCCCTTCACAATACAGATGTAGCGTACTGAGCAGGTGATGTAGCAAGTTTTTTGTGTGAGTCAGAGAGATAGACTGATGGAGAGGCAAGAAATTACCAAGAAAGAAATAATTCTTGAATGGAATTTAAGGACTGGGAGGGGAGGGGAATAAGGGAAAATTGGAAGCTGGAATGAAGTGAAAGACAAATGATAGTTTAGAGAAGGTTGGAAAAAAGAAAGAAAATCAGGAGATGAAAGAACAGAGAGAAAGAAGAAGAGGCAATGTCAGGGGACATGAGGTCAGAAGTTATGAAGGAGGATAAAAAACCAAAGAAGAGGAAAACCAACAAAATAAGGGAAAAGAAGAGAGAAAAAATCCAGTAAGTGGAACTTTTGCCACAGGTACATAGTGATGCCTTCAAAAATGTCAATTCAGGTATTGGGAATTGACAGGTGTGATCCAGAATGATACAGAGGAAGACTTAGTTAAAAAAAAATACAATAAAGGCAGAGTGGGAGGGTTTCAGAATTGTGTCATTAAAATACTTGTAGAGCATCTTCACATTTTTCTTGAGAAGCTGCTCTGGAATTAACCTGCCTATATCTGGGATTCCAACCCTCCAGCAACTTCACTTCTTTCTGATGCATTCCCTTCTTCCTCTCCAGTCCTCAGTCAGAATTAGAAGCCAGATACACAGCAGCAAAACTATGCCCATCTTCTGTGCTAGCTTTCCACACACCATGCCCACCCCAAAAAAATGGTTTGAGCTTGACTTTCTCTGAAAGGTAAATCCAGATTAATGTCTTAACCCAAAGCTCATTGAAGTCAATGGGACCCAAAGCTCATTGGGACCTATTGTGTCAAATTCAATGGAATAAATGGGCTCAGAGAGTAAAAGGTGTTACTCTGACCCTGTCACTGTACAACACTAAACAGTTGAACATGGTTCAGGGGCTTGGGTACAGACACTGCTTAGTTCCATGACAAACACATCATTCAAAATCTTTTTAACTTTTCACAAAACATACAGAAAAGAAAAAAACAGTTAAAGCATTTGAAATGTAAAATATTAATTAAGGATTTTAACTATATCCCTCATTCCATTTCCCTTTAGAGTTTTATCTGGAAATCCTTCAGTTTGACAGTTTTTTAGATGGTATTAATGATGGTAATAACTAGCCTTTTCTGGTGAAATGAAAAGAAGTTGAGATGACTGGACCTGTTGTTAAAAGTACAGTCTCATTTCCTTGAAGACAAAATAAGTCAAACACGTACCAAAGGGAAGAGAAGAGAACAGCTAAGATAGAAAATTCAGCTTCTGTCTCTGGTGCTGACTTTCACCTGCAACCTCATTGCTAAAGAAACATGGGTTCAGCACACGGTCTTATCAGCCACTCCAAAACCTGGCAAACTTGTACCAGCATCCAGCTGTTTAATACATTGCTTTTAGCTGCTTAGCTGGTCATGGTCTCACAGCAGTGTTGCAAAAGATGCAGTCTTGGCTGGTGAAAACAGATTCTTATAAAACAGAAGGAAAGGAAGAGAGATAGGAAAGAGAATAAATAAGGTAAGAGAGCAGGAAACCAAGTCTCACATTCTAGGTGTCATCTGGAATTTAGCCAGAGCTAGTGATGTCATCTGGGTCACTCTTTCTCGCCCAGTCTGGCCAGGACATTTCTCAGGATCAGGACAGTGAAGGTCCAACAGTGTTGTGGTAGATTCTGGGGTCCCAGAAGATGAAAGTGGAAGCCATGATGGTAAATCTCACTTCTTCTAGTTCACCTCTTTCTACCATTTTGATCCTCCCCACCCTCCCCCCAAAGTCTCTTTTTAAGTTCCCCAAAAGGAAGTGGTGGGCAGAACAGCCAATCCCCTTATTATTTTGTTTGCCAATTAGGCCTAATTTTCAACACACCAATTTGGGTCTATTAATCTCCAGTTCTATTCTCCATTTTTTTCCAGTCACAGTCTTAATGCTAGGGTTACCGTATTTCCACAAGCAAAAAAGAGGACACGGGGGGGGGGGGAGGAGCCCCGCTCTAGCCCCGCCCCTGCCCCACACCCATCCACTCCCTCCCACTTCCCATCCCCTGATTGCCCCCCCAGAACCTCCAACCCCGCCCCGCTCCTTGTCCCCTGACTGCCCCCTCCTGGGACCCCTGCCACTAACTGCCCCCTAGGACCCCACCGCTTATCTAAGCCGCCCTGCTTCTTGTCCCCTGACTGCCCCCTCCTGAGAACGCCTTACGACCCTACCTGTCCCCTGACTGCCCCGACCCTTATCCACACCCCCACCCCATATTCACACCCCCACCCCCAGACAGACCCCCGGGGACTCCCATGCCCTATCCAACTGCTCCCCGCCCCCAACAGGACCCCCAGAACTCCTAACCCATCCAACCCCCTCTGCTACCTGCCTGCCTCGACCCCTCTCCACACCCCTGCCCCCTGACAGCCCCCCCAGAACCCCAGACCCATCTAACCCCCCCCGCTCCCTGTCCCTGACTGTCCCAACCCCTCTCCACACCCTTGCCCCCTGACAGCCCCCCCCCAAACTCCCGACCCATCCAACCCCTCCTCCCTGTCCCCTGACCAGGGCCGGCTTTAAAGAGCCCAGGAATCGGGCTGCGCTCCGGCCGGGGTTGTGGGCCTTGGGGCCGGACCAGAGGTGCTCGGCCGGCGCTGTTGGGGCCTGAGCCGGGCCGGAGGTGCTGGGGCCCGAGCAGGGCTGGGTCCGGGCTGGGGCCCGAACCAGGCCGGTGCTGCTGGGGCCCGAGCCGGGTCCGGGCCGGGGGTGCTGGGGCCCGAGCTGGGCCGGAGCCGCTGGGGCAGCCGGGCGCCGCTCGGCCAAAGCCGCGCCTCCCCGGAGTTCTCCTCCTCGCGCCCCGCTCCCCAGTTTACCTGCTGCTGCATCCACCTGCCCCTGCTTCTTTTCAGACTTCCCGCGAAGATCTGATTCGCGGGAAGCAGGGGAGGGGGAGGAGCAGGGGGCGGAGCGTTCAGGGGAGGGGAGGTGGGGGAAGACAGCTGCGGGCCGGACAGCATGGTAAGTCTGCAGGGGATGGGGGGAGCCGGGAAGGGGTTTTGGGTGCCCAGCGGCGCTTGGCCGCCGCTTTTCTATCTATAAATAGCCGACTGGGGGGAAATCCCGGACATTTTTAGATTTTTAAAAATCCCCCCCGGACGGCTATTTATAGACCGAAAAGCCGGACATGTCCGGGGAAATCCGGACATATGGTAACCCTATTAACTTAACGCAGTCCTGGGGTGGAGTAAATAGACCATTTTTATCTGGACTAATTTGGTCTTTCACTTTTGATGAATTTTATTAACAATTTTATGTAACAAACTGAGTTAAACTTTTGTTACCTTGGACAACTTAGAGCACAGGCATTTGCACAACAGACCCAAAGTGTTTCCATTGATTTCAATGTGCTTTGGATCAGGCCCTACCTCCCTTGAAGTCAGTGGTGTTATATGGGTGTAACATTAATGTCAATTACAAGAGAACACGCTCTCTGAGTCTATTTGTGTGGGTCAGTTAAGTGGAACTATTTTTTTAATGTAATTGGCACTGAGTTTTAATTTATCTCTATCTCACTGAGAGACATTTATGCATATTATCAAACTAGTGTTTCATACTGGCTTATGTATGGGGGAATCAGTAGCAGCTTTCAAACCTGAAACATTTCTCCTAAGTTTGGGACAAAATGATCAGCTACAATGGTCTGTCTAGAGCAGATGCAGGTTTCATGTTTCAGCTCCTCCTCACATTCCAGGCCTGCTGAGGCGTCCCTCAAAATTCTCCAAAATGGAGCCTCTCACAACTTATCCTTTAAAATGTTCAGTGCCCAAAGCAAGGGTATTTGTTGTTTTCCTGTCGATGGTTTTGTGTACAGTAATGCTCTGTCTGTTGCAGCTCAAATTCTTAAAACCTAAAATCAAAGATTTTTATTCTTTTGAAGTGAAGGATTCCAGAGGGAGGACCGTTTCTCTGGAGAAGTACAGAGGCAAAGTAAGTTGCATATTCAAAGCACTATTTCTTTGTTACTAAATCTTTAGAGGGCAACAGATATACTCAATTTATATATGGTAAAAACACTGTAGCATTATGGGGAGATAGAGATATTTTCTAAAATTCCATGTTCCTTCAGTATTTAGTGCTAAGCTAGCAGTACAGATTAATTTTAACTGGCTATATTAAATGTAGTGATACTAAATAATGCAACATGGTCATTTAATATGATTTGTTATAACTGAAATGCTCTAACAATGCAACAAATATATTTTAATCACAGTAGCTAAGAATGTCAGCATATTGCAATTATATTTTAGAGGTTGATCTAAAATATATAATGTGAGACTATTTATTATGCACAAACCTTAAATGTCTGACTTTGCATGTGTGCTTTTAAAACAAAACTGTAATTAAAAAACATTTTATCCTTTTCAAGGGTCTAATGATTTTTATTAAAAGAATGTCTCTTAAAGAATACCTGATTTCAGCTTCTGATATTCTTACTATATCTAATGAGATTATTCTCCGATGGTCACAGATAGTATTCAAACAGGAGAGATTATGCTATTGGAAGTTATATCTTTAAGACTTGAAGTAATTTAGGAACTTGCAGTTTCTTTCTAAATGTTCCACCTTCTATTTCTCTGAAGGCGTCTTTGGTTGTAAACGTGGCCAGTTACTGCCAGCACACAGACAAAAATTACATCGCGCTGCAGGAATTACACAGAGAGTTTGGTCCATCCCACTTCACTGTGCTGGCCTTTCCGTGCAATCAGTTTGGAGAATTGGAGCCTAGCTCAAGCCAGGAAATAGAATCTTTTGCCAAGGGAAACTATGGAGCAACTTTCCCTATTTTCCACAAAATTAAGATTCTGGGATCTGAAACAGAACCTGCATTCAAATTTCTGATAGGTAAATATTTGCCTATTATATTTTATGCTGCATATAATTGCAATATTTTTTCATTTATATTGTATTGATTTTTTCCCCAAAACATAAGGGGAGAACAGAAAAAATGGCAGGAGAACAGAAAGGTAAAGGAATGGGAGGGGAGGGAGGAGAAGGAACAGGGACAGAGACATCTCAGTTTCCATCTGCTAGGAATTAATCAAAGGTTTCTAAAACATTAAACCAAATCTTTTCAAATTTAGATGAGGTTCCTCTTCTCCAAAATGTTACCTGCTCTTTACAATATTATTTTTAGAGCAAACATGTAATGGCCTGATTTACCTGTTGTTGTCTATTTTTTATTATCATTACAAAAATATTTTATTTGAAAAGCTGTTCAAATAACTATATTAACCATTCTGAGAGAATTTAGTACAAAAGTATCACCATTATTGTCTTATATTCTTAATATTTCAACAGTTAATACAAACGTGTAGATCAGCAAATTCCCCTCTTACCAGACATGTATATCTTATTGACTTAGATGCAAGTTATTCATGAACCGTGGGAAATAATCACTGGTTTACATTAACTCATTTTGTAAATTTTGGGATCCAATCTGCAAAACCTACTCACACAACTATGCCTCATTCACATGAGAAGCCCCTTGAACTTACTCACATGAGTAGGGGTTTGTAGGGATGGGCCCTGTAGTCTCACAAATAGAATGAGGCTGTATTTACTTAGGGCTTAAATCAAAGCTCAATGAAGCCAATTGAAAGACTCCCACTGACTTCAATGTGCTTTTGATCAGGTCTTTGGTTCCCATTGAATTTCTGTATAATAGAGGAACGATGGGCCAGTTTTTAGGGAACTAGCCCGTAACTTGGGAGAGATAACCTTCAGTTCTATGCTCTGCCACAGCTTTCCTCTGTGATTTTGAGTAAGTCACTTACCCTCAGTTCCACATCTGGGAAACAGAGATAGTGATGCTTCCCAGCCTCACAGGGTGCCATGAGCATGCAGTGCTCAGCTGCTTTGGTGATGGGGGCCAGCTATGTACTTTTAAAGAAGATAAGGGTAAAAAATCACTTGCCATATCACTAGCAAAACAACAAGATACTGCAGATTTTGTAAATCTTTTCACCAGTCTGAATTTCAAACATGTTTTCTTTTCACCTAACTAAAAACAATGGATCAAATTCTGCACTAATTTATACTCCCTTCAATCCTAATATCCCCTCAGATATGCTCGTGCATTATGATCATGAAGACAAGGGGAGCATTTGACTTCAGTTACATTACAGACGGTGTAATTAGTGCGGACTATGCCCCATTAGCTATATTAAATAAATACATATCCATACACATGGATGGAGAGAGATACCACATTCACTCTTTTGGTTCTAAAATGCATGATACACCTCTACCCCGATATAACGCTGTCCTTGGGAGCCAAAGAATCTTACCACGTTATAGGTGAAACCACGTTATATCGAACTTGCTTTAATCCACTGGAATGCGCAGCCCCTCCCCCCCCCCCGGAGCGCCGCTTTACCGTGTTATATCCGAATTCGTGTTATATCGGGTCACATTATATCGGGGTACAGGTGTACCTTGTTTGACATAGACAAAAAATCACTTTATTTGCTATTCGTATATTTTGAAAGTATTTTATGAAAGTCATCCTTTCCCTTCCTGCAGCCCCCTGCCTCCAAGGAATTTACTGCGCAGCTTCTGCCCAAAGCGGATGATATTTTCACTCTCTTATACATTTAATACTTTCTAGGTCAAATTCTCAGCCACATTGGGACAGTTTTGCACTACACCACCAGCTGATTCTGACCATACAACTAGTATATCCAGCCCCAGAGCAATCGTCCTGGTTCAAGGAGGATCCTCCAGCGGCATAGAGATGGTGCAGACATAGGCGCTGACTCCGTGGGTGCTCCGGGGCTGGAGCACCCACGGGGAAAAATTGGTGGGTGCTCTGCACCCACCGGCAGCTCCCCACCTCAGCTCACCTCCACCTCCTCCCGCCACTTTTTCCCCCTGGTTCTCAGCGCTTCCTGCTGTGAAACAGCTGTTTCACGGCGGGAAGCGCTAGGAGGGAGGGGGGAAGAGGGGGAACGCGCCGTGCTCGGGGAAGAGGCGGGGCCTGGGTGGGATTTAGGGAAGGCCTCCAATAGGGGCAGGGAGGAGGTGGAGTTGGGGCGGGGACTTTGGGGAAGGGATTAGAAGGACGGGGCAGGGGCGGGGCAGGGCTGGGGTCAGGGGGTACGAGCACCCACCGGCGCCGGGAAAAGTTGGTGCCTATGGGTGCAGAGACTCTTATGAAGTGCTTAATTTGTAATAAAACAGGAGCTGGGGCTCAAGCAATTAGGTGCCAGGGCTGAAGCAATTTTTGTACTTTCATAACTGATTCAGCAAGCCCAGAGGTATCAGGGCTATGAACTGCCAAGCCTAAAGGTGCTGGGGCTCTACCCTGACAAGCCCTGGTACAAATTGAGCACTGCCATTTCACTCCTTCATCCCAATATAACAGCAAAAGGGGGGCTTGGCCAGTGCTCAGGACACTGCTCAATCTCATTGATCCAGGGTCACCCAGAGGGGGGGCAAATGGGGCAATTTGCCCCAGGCCCCAGGCCCTGCAGGGGCCCCCACGAGAATATAGTATTCTATAGTATTGCAACTTTTTTTTATGGAAGAGGCCCCTGAAATTGATTTGCCCCAGGCCCCCGAATCCTCTGGGCAGCCCTGCATTGATCCCCAGCAGTAGTTTTGGACCATGGGAGCTATTGCAGCTGCTATAAATTAGAGCAGTCATCAAGGTGCTCTAACTTACACTGGGAGTCTGGCTCTGCATTCTAACCCAGAATCAAGGGGAGAGCAACGGTGAGTTTATACACCCCAAGACTTCCTCTTCTGACTTGCACTGTGTGCAATTCAGCTTGATCCTAGATATAGCAATTAAATCAAGATACAATTATTAAACAGAAAAGGGTCAACATGACATGGAACATATCCCACCATCCCTTGGCATGGAAAATTCCTACTGAGGCTGTGGAAGTTATGAATATGGTTCAGTGGCTGGCTTGGGCCAATGGCTTTTAATTAGGTTTGAAAGGATTAGATTTGTATCTGTAAATGTCAGTAAACATCGACTTCACAGTATACACACAAATGACAAAAAATATTTCAATTGATGATCATTGAAATTTACAGATAAGTAAAGTAAGAAAAGTGCAGCTTAAGGACTTATTAGAGTTAACTTAAGGATATTTACTTTGTATATCTGTATATTTTGATATGCGATGTGGCAGTTTGTGTTTTAACGGTTATAAAGCTTTAACTTTTTTATCTAACCATCTGCTGTCATTAAATAACTATTGTCTGACACCCCCATTGTCTCATACATCCCTAATTTCCCGCAACTGTGAAAATGTAAATTGCTAAAAATCAGAAAAAATACCTAAAACCCATAGTTTTGTGCAACTGTGAAAATTTAAATTGAAAAAAAAATTAAAATTACTTAAAAATAAACATTGATATTATCCATCAAAATGATAAAAAAATACCATCAAATTCTGCCAAGCTACTTTTAATGCATTAATGTAGGACCCTATTCTCCACTACATGGCTTATTCCCCTATAGAAGTGACAATTCTGAACTCACAATTTTCTTTAAATTCTCCCATAAGACTATGAGTTCCCCCAAGAACGGGCCAGGGGCTCCACCAACTAAACCTGCAGGATCTGTGAGGGTCTCCAGGGACATGGCAAAGGCAAGGGACTCTACTGCTGCTGCCTTTGGGAGCCATGCTGCCAGGTGTTTCTTAGCAGCCTGTCATCCCCAGAAACCCCCACTCCCAGAAATTCCATAGGACAGAATACCATCTGAGGCTTTGCCCCATGAAACTGAGGGGTAGAATCAAGCAGAAATTGACCCAGCCATCACCCCCAACATCCCCATCTCCTGTATCCACCTGCCCCCTGCCAGCCCATAGAGCTAGAAATACTATGGAGCCCTTACTGAGGGACATCTGTAGGGCAGGGAGAAGAGGTTTAACCACAGAGGTGGCAGCATTCTCCCATGTCAGTATTTGGCTCTTACACTGCTTCAAAGAGAAGGGGAAAATTCTTTCATTTCACCCTCCTAGATCAATAGAACCATCCAAACGTCCAGATCAAGAGACTTAACACAGAATGGGGTCAAGTATCAGAGGGGTAGCCGTGTTAGTCTGAATCTGTAAAAAGCAACAGAGGGTCCTGTGGCACCTTTGAGACTAACAGAAGTACTGGAAGCATAAGCTTTCGTGGGTAAGAACCTCACTTCTCAGAAGTAAGTAAGGTTCTTACCCACGAAAGCTTATGCTCCCAGTACTTCTGTTAGTCTCAAAGGTGCCACAGGACCCTCTGTTGCTTTTTACAGAATGGGGGTTTCCTTTTTTCAAAAGACTGTTAAAGAATAACTGTTCTGTGGCTAAGCAATTGCAAGGATAGCAGTATTTGAGGCCGTTAAAAGTATCTGATGCCTTTTCTGCAGATTCTTCAAAGAAAGAGCCTAGGTGGAATTTCTGGAAGTATCTTGTCAACCCAGAAGGTAAAGTTGTGAAATTTTGGAGACCTGAAGAGCCCATAGAAAACATCAGGGCAGAAATAGCATCTCTGATCAGGCAGATCATCATGAAAAAGAAAGAAGATCTCTGAAAAGGCCATTCAGTCTGCGAATCCATTTTACCGCATGTATAGACAATCTTAATACATTCCTGTTAAATGATGCTAGAAGCTAGACCATCAAGTGTTTTAATTTCTCTTTGGTTTTAATGGCAGTACTGAGAATAATTACAAATGATTTAAGCGCTAATATAGGGCCCAATCCTGCGACATGCTGAGCACCAATAAAGTCAATGAGAGTTGCAAGGCACTCAGCACTTTGCAGGATCAGACCCTTAGTTTGGCATAAAGTTGCTAATGTTCCCTGTAAATTCACACTGCTGCCAATGGTTAATAATGTCACCAACATGAAAATGCTTAAAAAAGAAGACAGAGGATTTGTATGAATATGAAGTTGACTAATTTATCAAGCCAAGAGCTTTGTTTCCCAGCTACTTGTAACAAGTGTTAGGGGTTTTTTTATATTTGATTGCCAAACATGAAACTCCTGTGACTGAATTACTTTAGGGCCATTGTATCAATCCAGAAGCATCACACCAGAGTAGTTAAAACTGAATGCCACTGAAAAATACCAGCTTTGCTACATTAACAGAGGAAGGTTGATGAATTGTGAAAATTACAAACTAAGTTTAAAAAAAATTGTAAATAGATAGTTCTATGAAGATTGTTTATTAAAAAAGAGGAAGAATCACAAAATGGTTCCTAGCCTACATTGTGTGTATTTTGATATATTTCACAAAATGTTCTGTGACACTGTGCAGTCATACACACTGAGAGCATTCTGGAGAATCTAACACTAAGCAATTATAAGATCAGTCCCTATTTTATTTGGAGCTAGGCAAACTTAGATTGCTAAACTTTGTGAATCAAGCAGCAGACAAGTTGGGATTCATCAGGCATTGTGGCTGTATTTTACAGTCTGAGACAAAGGATAAATTACTAGAATAATTCTAAGAGCAGATACGCTATAGTAAATATCACGTCTGGAAGAGCTAAAGTGTAACGATGAATAAAGATGGCTGGTTATGTGTGGCATTCTCAAACCAAAGTTAGTAAAGTATTCATACTTTCTCACCATTTGCGATGGGGAAGGGGAGATACTGTGAGGATCTTGAAGCTGAATCTGGTTGGAGGCTGTGGCTTCATTGGGGAGCCCCCAGGCCAAAGGAAGGCATTGCTAGGGGAGGGAAGGGGCATAGCCAAAACTGCCAAAGTGGAAGGTGAAGCTGTTCTCGATGCCAGAAACGTGGAGGGAGAGCAGCACTGGAAACACTAGGAATGAATCCCCCGATGCCCCTGGGGCCAGGCTGGTCCAAGAGGGAGGAATTTGGCCCTTGTACTGTTAGTACAAATAATGTAATGTAGGTACAAATAAACAGCAGTCATTAATGTGCAGCTACACACAGCTTCAGATATTAAAACCATTTTGTTTCATTGAGAAGAAGGATGTTGTCCACGGTACTGGATTATCCAAAAGCCTTTCAAAAATACTTCGGAGTCTACATCATCCACTAGAGACGAGTAGTAAAGATGTCTGCCTAAGGTACTCCAGCAGCTGCAGGAGTACAAGACACCCCTATACTAGTGTCTGCCTGGGGCGTGAGCTCAATTTCTGCTGTAAGGTTGGAACTCACAATCTTCTCACCTGGGAAAATAATACAGCGGGCATAGATTATCCAACAAGTTCTTAGAATATACTGGAGACAATTTTTTTATTTCAGAAGATGAAGAAAGCTACTGGGGAAGAGGCTATTCTAGATTTGATTTGGACAAATAGGGAAGAACTGATTGAGAATTTGGAAGGCAGCTTAGGTGAAAGTCAGCATGGATTTGTCAAGAACAAATCATGTCAAACCAACCTAATAGGGCTGACAAGGTAACAGCCTTGTGGATGGGGAGAAGCGGTAGATGTGGTATATCTTGACTTTAGTAAGGCTTTTGATACTGTCTCGCATGACTGTCTCATAAACAAACTAGGGAAATACAACCTAGATGGAGCTACTGTAAGGTGGGTGCATAACTGGTTGGAAAACCATTCCCAGAAAGTAGTTATCAGTGGTTCACAGTCAAGCTGGAAAAGCATATTGAGTGGGGTCTCACAGGTTTCAGTTCTGGGTCCAATTCTGTTCAATATCTTCATCAATGATTTAGATAATGGCACAGAGAGTACACTTATAAAGTTTTCAGGGGTTGCCAAGTGCTTTGGAGGGTAGGATTAAACTTCAAAATGATATGGACAAACTGGAGAAATGGTCTGCAGTAAATAGGATGAAATTCAATAAGGACAAATACGAAGTACTCCACCTAGGAAGGAACAATCAGTTGCACACACACAAAATGTGAAATAACTGCCTCGGAAGGAGTACTGAGGAAAGGGATTTGGGGGGCATAGTGGATCACAAACTAAATATGAGTGACCAGTGTAACACTATTGCAAAAAAAGCAAACATCATTGTGGGATGTATTAGCAGGGGGTGTTGTAAACAAGACAAGAGAAGTAATTCTTCCGTTCTACTCTATGCTGATTAGGCCTCAACTGGAGTATTGTATCCAGTTCTGGGTGCTACATTTCAGGAAAGATGTGGACAAATTGGAGAAAGTCCAGAGAAGAGCAACAAAAATGATTAAAGGTCTAGAAAACATGACCTCTGACTGAGGGAAGATTAAAAAAATTGGGTTTGTTTAGTCTGGAGAAGAGAAGACTGAGAGGGGACACAATAACAGTTTTCAAGTACATAAAAGGTTGTTACAAGGAGGAGGGAGAAAAATTGTTCATCTTAACCTCTGAGGATAGGACATGAAGCAGTGGGCTTAAATTGCAGCAAGTGCAGTTTAGGTTGGACAACAGGAAAAACTTCCTAAATGTCAGAGTGGTTAAGCACTGGAATAAATTGCCTAGGGAGGTTGTGGAATTTCCATCATTTGAGATTTTAAGAGCAGGCTAGACAAACAGCCATCAGGAATGGTCTAGATAATACTTAGTCCTGTCATGAGTGCAGGGGACTAGAGTAGATGATCTCTCGAGATCTCTTCCAGTCCTACAATTCTATGAATGTAGGCATCAGAGTGCAGTCCAACTGGGTGCAGTTGAGATTGGAAAAGAAGGTGTGATTCTGTTCCCACTGAAGTCAATGGGAGTTATATTATTGACTTCAGTGGAATCAGGATTGGGACTTTAACCCTTAACTGTGAATTTCCATAATTTTCCTGGGTCTAAGTGAAAGCCGTAAGATTATTTTAATATAATTTTGTAGTTGAATCAAACTGTTTTTTTAATCTCATTGCCATTCTCAGGGAACTATCAAAAATATATTATATTGTAGAACCATTATATTTTTGTGTCTGTTTATTTCATGCAAACAAAGTAGGCCACATAGTCACACAATTAGTGTCAGTCAGCAGATTCTCTCTGTTAGGGAGGGGAGCAGACAGAAATGCCTGCAGCATGACCTGACAATATGTGGATGAGCAGGGAAGGGAAGGAGACATTAATTATGCTTTTCCAAACCTTCACATGTTTCGGAGTATTTCTTAAATGGAACCTTAGCTCTAAATGTCCAGTCTAGTAACAGGGGGATGCAGAGAAGAGTGACAAGAATGAGCAAGTGCCTGGAAGAGCTCTCATATGAAGAAAGATTGAAAAATTGAAATTGCTTCTCATAGAAATGATAAGATGGAACATAATAAAATTATATAAAATAATGAATAATACAGAGAAGGTAGATCGGGAATTCTGTCTCTCTTCTCATAACACAAGAACAAAGGGATGTTCATTTAAAATAAAAGGCCAGAAATTCAAAATGAATAAAAGGAAATACTTTTTCACATAACGTATGATTAAACTGTGCGGCTTCTTACCATAGGAAGACACCGAGGCCAAGAATTTAAGATTTTAAAAGGTATAGGATAGTTTTATGGATATCAAGAATATCCAGAGTTGTCATAATCTATGACAACAATAATTTTGGAAAGAATATTAAACCTCATGCTTTAGAGTATAAACCAACCTCTAACACTTAGACATAAGGAGGGAGACCTCTGTGGGGGTCATACCTGTCTACTGTGGAGTTCTTGTACCTTCCTCTAATGTATCAGAGACAGGAGACTAAACTAGATGGACCTCATGTCTGATTCAATATGACAGTTTCTACGTTCCTATGTTGTAGGACTGATTTTCACTTCCCAGTCTCCATCTATGTATGGCATTCTGGATTTGTGTACACTTTGATGTAGGTTTACAAATGTCCAAGTGTGCACTACATGTACTGATGGATAGAGCTGGGTGAAATTTTCCAGGCAAAACTGTTTTTCACCAGAAAATTCATAATCGGGTTGACCAAAATATTTGTGTCAAATTGTTTCAGTCAAGAACTCCCCCCACAAAAAAAAATGAAAAAAATCAAAGCGTTTCAATTCTTTTATTTGAAATGACTTTTTGTTTCAAATTTTACTTCAAATTAATTTTTTTAAAGGTTAAAAACCCAAAAATGAAATAAAGTAAAAAAAAATTGGGGTGGGGGGTCAACCCAGAATTTTAAAAAATCTGATTTTTTGGGTTAGTCACCAAAATGAAAAATCACTTATTCACACAGCTATGTGGATGGATACTAATCTCACAGAGATTATGTAAGAGGCAAACTGTGCCGCATATCCTTTGTAATCTACACAAAGGTGCTGGGAGTTGGGAAGGATAGGCATATGGGGCACTCACCTCAGAGTCATTAGTCTGACTAGTCGTTCCATCCAGGCTAGTAGTGACAGTAAGGGACATTGTGACAGGGCAGCCTGCTCCTTTCTGGCTCAGGAGGCATGGGGCCCGGCAGCCCTATTCAATTAGTACCACCCTACCACATCTGGGCAGGCTGTGGGACTTAAAAGGGAGAAAACTCAGCAGTGTCTGAGGGTGACTGGGGAGGAGTGTGGACTGATGGTTTCTTCCTAAGGGCCAGAGGTCTTTTTGCTGAGTTGGTTGAGGAAGAGACCCAGGGGAGAGCAAGGAGCTCTCCAATAGGAAACCTGAAGGAAAACTTGTGTCTTGAGTCCTTTAAGTGTTTTTGGTAATGAAAGAGGTGCCGAGGCTCAAGCAATTAGGTGTCGGGGCTCAAGCAATTTTTTTATTTTCATAACTGATGCAGCAAGCCCAGAGGTACCAGGGCTATGAACTGCCAAGCCTAGAGGTGCCGGGGCTCAGCCCTGGCAAGCCCTGGCAGAAATTAAGCGCTGATGTCTGGGTATATCTTGGAAATCAAATGATTACCCATTTCCACAGATCTTCACTTCTTCCCCATAATCTACAGCGGGAATGATTTAACCTGGGACTCCTTTCCTTCGTAAAGAGCTACCAGGAATACAAATTTTCCAAACACATTTCAACCAACCTGACTTGAGCTGGAGTATCTCACCTCCTCTCTGTTGGATGTTCTGACCCCAAAAGGACCAACAGAAGTAGTGTCAAGCAAAACCAAACAATTCCAGAACTGTGTCTCTGGTTCCCTTAGGAATCTTTTGATATCCTCTCTGAATGTTTCAAGCTTATAAAGTTACATTACGTAATATTGTAAGAAATGCACATTTTCATATGGGACCCAAACCTAAAAGCAATACTCACATGTGCAAGTAGTCCCTTTGAAGTCAAAGGGATTGTGATTGTTCATATAAGTAAAATTTTGTAGGATCAGACCCAAACATATTAACTCCTAATGTCAAACAAACCACAATATCTACAGGCCAGATACTCTGCTGGTATAATTTGGCTTAGCTGCCACTGAAGTCAATGGAGCTATGCCAAACACATTTACATCTGCTGAAGATCTGGCCCATTATCTTTACAGAGAGAGGCTTATAATAACCAGTTGTAATCCGCTTGTCTAAACATTGATGCAAGGTCGTGTGCTAATGTGGAAGCGTATTTAGTTGCTGGTATGTGAACAACAGCTAACTAACAATACACTGCCTAATCAGCACATACACAAAACTAGTTCTATTATGGGCCTTAATGCTGCAAGCTCTCCACATATACACACATGCTGTTTCACTGGGAGGTCTTCACTTGGAGAGTCTGCAAGAAAGTTGGGCTATATGTGTTACTTGACTTATCTGGGAGTTCATATAATGAGAGTCTGTTTTTTGCAAATAAGAACTGCTTAGATACAAATACAAGGCATGGATTTCATCAAATGAATACCAGCACTTGGACACCAGGGTGCCTTAAGCTAATATTGAAATACTCCTATCAAGAAACAAACTTTATTTCTTTTAAAATTAATTTAAATTAGCTGGCTATGAACCATTTCCCTTGAACTGAAAACTGACAGCTTGCCTAGCAATGTGAATGATAAATGACAGTGCATTGATCTGAGGGAGCATCCAATAAGTGTGCTGCAGAAGACAATAACCCCAGTTTTCCTGAATGTCTGAATTAATGATCCTGAAGAGGAGTTAACAGCACATTAATAATATTGATAAGTAATGCTATATTAGGAGATGTTGCAAAAATCACTGAGAACAGAGAAATGATACACAAGGATAAAGGGACCAGTCCCACAAAGTTCTAAGCACCTTCTACCATTATAGTCAGTGGGAATTGAGTGGTTTTCAGAACCTAATGGACTTGTACCCATCAAGGGTGTTAACATATGGATAGGGAAAACAATTAAACAATATTCAGTATGAGGCTGATACTTCTTGCAAAGCACTAATGCGGTGATTGTAGCCAACATGTTATATATATTTGTTAACAACATGAAAAAAATCAATCTCTTTGGTCTTCATTATGCAGGATCATAACATTCAGATTAGAGTTCTTCTCTCTGTGGAACTGGTGAGAACACCTAGAAACACTACATACATTTTTAGTACTTCAGAACCACAAAGATGTTGACAAATCTGAAGGCACTTGGAGAAGACGGGAATCATTTTCAAGACACTGTCATCGTCCCCCGCCTGTCCCCCTTCCCCCCACCAGTACAATAGTGGAAACGTCATGATGACACTAAAATATAATTTTGGGGTATTTGGTAGGACATTTGATTGAACACCTTTGGGGTTGTCAGTTTTTAAACTCAATCAGCTTTTAATTGATCATTGAAAAAAATGTAAATTTTGCCTAATGTTGTATTATTAATGGATTGACACATTCTATATAAAACAGCAAGAAAATTTCAAAGAAAAGAATTTAGGAAAGTCATTGCTTGTCCTGCTAAAAAAAAAGTTGTCAGTTAATTTGTGATTGTTTGATATGGTTTGAATTCTATTATCTGTCTATCTGACTTAAGTATTTATAAGGCCTCCTATCATATTGGTCTCTAAGTGCTGATCAAAATTAAAAAACATTATAAGAGCTAAACAAAAGTTTTCTCTCTGTACTTTGGATAACAGGAGTGTGTGAAACAGCGATAAAGGTAAATATTAGGTTTCACTATTGTTTGATGATACCCTTTACAGCAGAAAATAAAAAGGGCCTACAAGATGCACCATGTAAAATAAGTTTTGCTGCAGTTGGATGATCATAGTATGTGCAATAAGATAGCAGATGTAGGTTAGCTGCTGTCAGATTTTCAACCAGCTAACAATACACTGCCTTCCTAGCACACACATACAGTTACCACCAATGTTCTCACAAGTTGGTGTCCTGATGTCTTCCTAGTTCATCTCATTAAAATAACAGGGAGCTGGCCCTGCAGCAAGTGACAGTGTAGTAGAGACTGCTAGATTCACACAAAGCAGCCAGCTAACAGTACACTGCCTACCAGACACAAGGAGCCTAAGCAAGGCAACATATTTCCTTTCTAAAGACGGTGTGACTGAATTTTATTCGTAACAGGAACTTTGCAAAGTGGAGTGATGGAAAAGATAAAGATCCATTTGAGCAATCATTCCATTTTCCATCTAATTTCAATGTTGCTAACCTCTTTCAAAATTAACTCAATATGTACTTCAACACAAAATGTAAATACGTAGATGCAATAAATATCAAGGGCATGATTCTGATCTTAGTTACACTACTGGAAATACAGACTAATTCCAAGGAAGTCAGTGGAGTTACAATAGGGTAAAGCAGTGTAAAGTGAGATCTGAATCAGGCCCTAAATTGTCAACCAAAACTTCAGAAAGTGTTAGACTAGATTCGCTTTTCATTCACACCAGTTTTACTGGATTTAACTGGAAAGCTCATGCCCTGATTCAGCAAGGCAGCTAAGCATGTAGATAACTTAAAGCATGTGAGTAGTCCCATTGACTTCAATGGGCATTTGTATCAGGCCCATAATGAGCAAAAATGATGTTGCTGGTAAAAAAATCACCTTCACAGTGTTTAATAATTATAAGTTTGGATCTTAGGACTCGTATGGGTAGTGAGCTGTATGGATGTCACTGAAGGCAGAACCAAAGAGGTTGCATGGATATAAATAAGGACAGATTGTGGTCCTCTCTCTTTGCTTTTCAAAACTGGGCTCTTATACCACTCAGAAGGAATTCTATCTTGCAATACTCCTGAATTATCAAAAAAAAAACCACGTATATAAACAATTACTTGTCCAGTTGCCACGGCTAGGCAGCAGCCAAATGAATGAGTTGGTTAATATGGATCTGATTCCCATCACAGTCCACAAGAGGTTGCCATTTCCATGACTTCTAGGATGCTTTTGAATGCAACAATGTGGAGTGCAGCTAGCAACTGTTCATATATCAAGTTCTCAACAGCCAGCTAGCAAGGCACTGCCAAACTGTCACATCCTTGTGCTCCATCAGTACTTCTTGGCCATTTGCTGTGTCCCAAAGACAGCTTTCTATAGCTTAGCTGTTGTTCAACATGTTTAGTCTAGCATTGTGCCTTCCCAATAATATTGCTTGTATGAATGTTAACAGTAAAGTAATATACTTGCATGTCAGTGACTACACTTCTGTACTATATTCTGTCTTTAATGCACCCTGCTTATCTTCTGCTCTAAAATTTCCAGTCTAGTAGGAGTCTCCCTTTACATTACCTCCATCCCTAACTGAATCTCACTTAGGATTCTACTAAAGTGACTCACCAGATTTACATTGTAAGCTTTGGAGGTAAGGGCTGTCTGTATTTTGCATCCTGTACATTGCCAAGTACACTGTTGGTGATTAACACATAAAGAAAACTATAAGTTTACATCTATCCACTATTTTCACTCTTCATTGTTTCTTCTATTCCTTACCATGCAACCACACAGGTATGTGCCAGCTGGCTTGTGATGCTGCATGGACAGGCATCTCCCCACATGCCTGCACCCACTTCAAACAGATCTAGTAGCTTGTATTCAGTAATCAGTCCCCATAACCCTATGAAGAAAGAATCCCAGTATCTACTTCTGAAGTTTTCATTATATCACTGCCACTTTGCCACTAGCGTAGTTTATGTACATTTTTCTATGGTTTCCCATTATGCATTTAAATGAATTTCATTTGTAGTGACTCTAATAACAGAGGGGAAAAAATCTCTTAAAACTTTATTTTTGTGTTCAAAATTATATAGATTTTCTACTTTTTCTGTCCCTTCCTCCCTGCCCCTAAAAAATATACAAAGCAGATTTTTGTATATGTTCTTACCTTAGTGAACTTCTGTAAACTTTGTTTTCTCATCTGCTTAAGGTCTTTCCCAAGTGTTTTCATTACTTTCTCCTTAAAAAAATACAGAAGTACAAACAATGCAATTAAATGTTCAGGTATCATCTGAGCAACAACAACTTTTATCCCCAGTCTAAAACACTAGTCACATGAAACCAGATGTTTGTGGAAAATCAAATCCTGCAGTCCTTCCCCACCTTGTAGCAAAATTATTGAAGTCTGAGGGCCCTTTTCCACACTCTTGCTAAGCTAAAACTCTCAGCTGACTTCATGAGTTCTGCCTGAGTTAGGAAAAAGTATGATCTTTATGACTTGTTCCACTATTATTGTACTGTGCAACTGTGAGAAGATAAATCACTTTACTCCAGCAAAGCACTGGTGAGTTAGAATAAAAAGAAAAAAGAATGACATTTACCCACAACATGTCTTCATCTGTCTTGACCTTCCTAGAAGCAGATCTTTCTAATTTCCACTCCATCTCTGAAGATAAACTCCTGCTGCGATTATCTACCTTAAAAAGTACTTATTTATAATGTAGCTATATTAACTTATGTGCACCCAGGCAAATGAACACCACTCACTTTTGAGACAGCAGTGTCCTGAGCCAATCTGTCTTGTTGCCTCTCTTCAAGGAGACAGTGATGGGCTAGATGCCCCTAACAGCCACCCTTCTTATTTATATTCCCTATGAGCCTCTTAGCTCTCCTGCGCCTTCTGCCTGCCCTACGCTCTGCCCTCTAGGAGCCCCCTTATCCCTTGTCCACCCCTTGTCTCCCCAGCTCCTCCCCGCTACGCGCCCCACCTCCCCACTCTCACCCTGTCTGTCCCTGATGAGATCTCCCAGAGGGACCGGCGGGCCATTTAAACAGACCGCACGCGCGGCAGGCAAAGCGGGAATCCCCTGCTCTGGCAGCTGATTGGCCGCCCGGCTCTGTGACTGGAGGGGATTCCCTTCTTTGGAACGCTGGGGCGCGGAACGCGGGCAAGCGGCGGGGCCTGCCCGCTCCCTCCCTGGAGGCTCCTGCTCCCGGGCCCGCGGTGGCTGGGCGGCTCGAGTCTCCGCATTGTCTGCAGCGGGGCGGAGCTGCTGGCAGCAGCGCCAAGGCTCGCGGGGGTCCCTCTGCTGCCACTGATGGCGGGCAAAGAAGCGGGGCTTGGCTCGTCAGGCCCTCCAACGGGCTTGGCGGAGCTGCCCTGCCCCCATCCCAGCCTGCTTGCCGCCCCACCATAGCCGGGGGCGCGTTGGCTGGAGCTGAATCGCAGAGTTGCGGGATGAGGATCGCTCGGCAGCAGCAGCGATCCCGGCTGCAGGCGCTAGGAAGCTGAAACTCCCGAGCCTGCAGCTACAGAGCTGAGGAGCTGAAATCCACGCGCTGTCTTTAATCAAATGTTACGTTTGGGCTCTTTCTTCCTCCCTTTCCTCCTCCCCACATTTCACTTTATGCCAAACGTCTGGGGGGTGCGGGACAGAGAGGGAGAGACCGAGGAAAAGTGCATGAAATGAAATGACAAACCAGCGAAATATTTATGCCACCCTTTAGCAAACGTCTGTTTCCCTTTGGAAGTGTGAATCTTGGCCCGGTTTGGATGCAAAACCGTCATCACAGGCCTGTTTAGTCTCTAAAATGGATGCGGTGGGGCGGGGGCAGGGGATGTGTCTGCTTTACTCCAGAAATAATGGGCATCGACAAGTCCTCCCCTCTCTTCCTAAGAAATGGGCCTATTCATCCAATTAATCCTTGATATATTGATTTATTTGGAAATCTGTGTGCTGTCATGAGCATAATCTGTGTTGTCGTTAGTGTGATGTGATTTTGCAAGTACTACACTATGTGTGATATCTCTAATGCTGTAACAAAAAAACTCCTTGTTTTTTTTTGTTTTTTGTTTTTTTTTAAAGGATATGTCATTTTTGTTTTGTGTACGGTATGTGGAGAGCCGTGTTAGAAACACTGCTGGCCAACAGCATTAAACACATCACATAAAAATATCTCGCAGATTTGATTTGAACTTCTGGGAATATTCACATGTGAAGCTACGCACCTATGTGACCAGTTTCAAGGACAAGACCAAAGTATGCCTTGAAGAAGGCAGATGAGCCACTACCACCTTCCTCTAGGGTGGTAAAGTGGGTAAAAACACTTTCCCACGTTTTCTAAACTTCCTGTGGAAAGATTGGACTATTCTGATGAGAAATTTTTAAAAGGATATTTTTCCTTTAAATTATTTTGCAGGAAAAAAATCCCAGTTTCACAATCAGTTTTATAGTTGCGTGGCTGTACACACAACTCCTAGAGTGAGGAGGAACTGGGGAAGCAAGGTCATAAAGGAGAATGTTTGCTAGCACTTTAGCTTTGAATACTTAAATGAATACCACACAATACAAATACAATATACTTTCTGCTTAATTTATTTCAAGTGTGTCATTTCATAATCCCACAATTTATTTGTGAAATAGAAAGTGTCTGAGTCACTTAACCTTGTTTTAAATGATTTCTTTAAAAACAAATAATACACTAGGTTTTGTAAAAACAACAAGGAGTTTGGTGGCACCTTAAAGACTAACAGATTTATTTGGGCATAAGCTTTCGTGAGTAAAAACCTCACTTCTTCGGATGCAAGTTTTTGTAAGCATTTCACCCACACACGGTTGTATTTGCAACACTTCAGATGGTCGTTTAACTGAATATTAATTCCTTTTACAATAATGCTCTTCAGTAAACATTGTCATATAATGTTACAGTGCATAATAATTGGACAGTAGTAAATGCTGGCATGCATTACCGCATGTGCAACCAACAACATGGTGGATAAATAATAATTAATAATTCTTGCTTCGTTATTGCTTATGTATAGGGAATTGTAATTGTCATTTTGAACTAGATTGTGAACCTCTTGTTCACACTGGTGAGCAATTCTTTACCTGAGTAGCCTCATTGAAATAATGGAATGGGACTATTCATGTTTAAGTGTTCAACAATGTGAGCAAAGGGTTCACAGTCTGGTGTTTTGTGAGCTCTTCAGTGAATTTGAAATGGAGTAAAATCCTAAAATAACATTATTGGCCTTTGTTTGTCAATTTGAATTATGATCTATAAAAATGTAATGTGTGGGGTTTTCATAAGTGTTCAGCTTTGGCCTAACTTTGCTTCTCTTGATCCCAATTTTCTTTGCTTTCTGAAGATTTTAAAAATGTATATTTCATCACAACACAGCCACCTTAAGACCAATCCAAAATAAATAATATTCATTCAACAGTCATGTCAAAATATAAATGCAATAAAAACCCTTTAGAAGAAGAAACAAAAACCATACAGATGCACATTAATGATATATATTCATCTGCCTCAAATGCAAGTCAACAGTCGTAGCAAAATTTCTCAAGGATATATAGTTCTGCACCTTCCTATTAAACTACATATAAGACTTCATTCTCAAGAACCCTGTTATAAATACATTGCCAAAAATCCATTGTCGGTTGATAAATTTAACTTATTAATTTGTATTATACTAGTGGCTATAGGCTCCAATCAAGGGCCCGTAATGCTAGTCGGTATACACCCATATAATGAAAATATGCCCCAAGGAGCTTTCAGTTAAATATATGACGAGAAAAGAGGTGGATACAAAAAGCAGAGGGGGGAAGCACAGTGTATCTGTGAAACTATTATGATTTGAATACTAAGCAGTGATCAGAGCACACCAGTTTTCTAGTCATTGTTAGGTGTAGACATCAGGAGTGATTTTTAAGGAGAAATTTGAAGGAAAATAATGTGGATTTGGGTGGAACTTTTTGTAAATCTATGCATGTTGGGTAGCAAAGGAGAAAGCATGATATACTGGTAAATTAGAGTTAGGGTTGTTGTGAAATATGAATTTAGTTGTACTTGGTCAGAAAAAAAGTGTTTACTGATGAATACAGTAAGACTTAGGTTCCTTAATACTCATTTCCTTGTTTTAAGTGTGTGGGGGTTTGTAAACAATGTGATAGGTAAGTACAATGTTGTTGCTTAGGAACCTTAACTGAATTTTGAAACAAAAAGTGTTTTGTTTTTAGAATAGCAGTTAAGGGCTGAGTACCTGCTGACATAGGGCATAAAACCACTAAGCTGCCTTTCTTTGCATTATTCAACATATTTTCCATTGGGCATTTCTTTTTGCCTTAGGATTTGAGAGAAGCTCGCCCCACATACACACCCTCCCTACAATTACAGGTGGGTCAGGTGAGCTCTTCCAGGCCTCTTCCGATTGCCCAAGAGATAGAGAGAAAGTTCTGATAGACTGACAGCCATCACCAGCATTACCACACTTAAACAGTCAGGCCTCTTTACCAAGAAAAAAAAGATACCTTTCTCATTCACATTGCTCCTTCCTCCCCGCTCCTTCCCATCCCTTCTCTTTGGAAGTCAATGAAAGCTTGAGTGCTCAGTACCTCTGAAAAGCAGGCAATTTATTTAGGTGCATAAATCTGGATTTAACTTCCTAACTTTAGGCACCTACATTTAAGAATTTGACCTTAAATTCTCTGCCCCATGTTCCCTATCTATAAAATAGGGATGTGGCTGCTCATGCACCTTTGTAAAGTGGTTTGAAACCTTCAGATAGAAAGTGTTAGAAAATTGCTGCATATTATTCTGTAAAGTACTTGTGAGCGTAGGAGAAGAATCCCAGAAAGAGCATTAGGAGTGAATGGGAACCACCATCCAGGCAGAACAGCATACACAGAGGATTCTTGTCTCTCTGTCCCATCCAGCTGCTCACTGCTTTGTGTGGGTCAGTAGGAGCTGTGACGTTGCAAAGGGGAATGAAACAGTAAGAAAGGAGTGGAGAGGACCCTAAATTTGCAGAGAGGAGGGTAGCAGAGACATTCCCCAGAGCCTGTAGCAGCTTCTCTGGACAACTCTGTGCAGTTGGGGTTTTGCATGTATTTATGGGAGCCATATCAGAGTGACAGATGGAGCCAAGGAGTAAACAGTCTCAGTGACAAGTCCCCCTTTAATTCATTCCCTGGTTCCATGCCCCCGTAGGTATTAATCCTATTAAATCAATAGGCAGGTGGGAGATTTTCCTTTGTGCCATACATTACACACATTTTGTTTTGGGTCTCACTAAAGCAGATTTATTAAAATTAAAGAAAAGAACAACTCTTATAACAACCGTATAAAGCAGTTTAGAATCAATTGGATTGTGGGCTTCACTTTGCACAGATAGAATCAAATCTTTGATCCCATGTTGGTCTCTTTGCATCACTCTAGGTTCATGTTGTGAGCTAGTGATCAGCCCTTGCTGTAAGCTGGTGTAGTTTTAAGCAGCCCTGAGGCTGCTTTAAATTTCTCTGGGGATCGGACTAGCAGAAAACTGGCCTAAAGATCAGGGAGAAGCCAACAGCTTCTGTTGTTCTCAGTGCTTATTTGGAGCCTCTAAGGAATCAATCCATGGTATTTTTAAACTGAAGTTTCTTCGGAGTTAAACAGAAAAGCCAAAAGCCATTTTAATTAGGAGGCCTCTTAAATATCACATAGACTCTATTTAACAACAAAAAAATAGTGATTTGAAAAATAAAAATTATTTTACTTACATGCTAAAAACATGGTCTTCCAATTTTCAGTCTGCTGTAAGTTTCCGCAGCACAGACTAAACCCCTAAAATACAGGGCTTATAAATGAAAACAGTGCAATTTGCCTCTACTAGCTCTAGGTGGTGCCGGTATATTATCTCACCCATCTTGTCTCTCTAATACGGGGATGTCAAATTATCCTAGAGAAGAAAGATCTATCCATTCAGGATGCAGGTGCCATAAATGCTGAGAAAAATCAACTTTAACCCATTATCTTAAGACTTTTTTATTCAAGATAGGCATAAATCCTTATCTTTTCTGCAAAATTAATTTCTGTATTTAACAGAAATAATTAAGATACAATAGCATGAAAACATCAGAGTTTGTCATGTAACCAAATACAATTATTTACCATCTCAATTAGTTTTATAGTCATAGGACCCAATCCTGCAGGCCTCACTCAGGCAAAAATCCCATTGGGTCTGATTTCTATTTACACAAAGGCCAGATTACATTGCTTTGGCAATAGTGACCTGAGCCTAAATGAGGATCAGACCTATTGAATTTAACTGGAGTTTCACATGAATTGTGCGTGGAATAGAAAATTTGTTATCCAATTACAGAGACATTGAAAGTTTTCTCTTAATAACATTACTGCTAGTCCTGACTTCTAGGTTGTATCCCCTCTGCAGAACTAGAGGTAGCTGAAGACTTATTACCCAGTAAGAATGTTCACGTAACCCTAGCCCATCCACTTGCTGCCCAAACTAGTGCTTCCAAAATGTAATAACTTTTAAAACTTCATAAATAACCAGGAAAATTTTAACTATAACTGAAGACAGTGGGCATTTTTTAAAGTTTAGTGAAATTTTCACTCAGATTCTGAATTGCTACAAAAAATTGAAAGAAAATATGTTGACTATATTTTTCCACAATTCCTGTTTTTCAGCAATTAAGTTTTGCTGGAATGTCTGAGTTTTAGGAGTTCAAGTGTCTATCCTTGCACCAAAAAGAAAATACAGTCCAGGCATTAGGATAAGTTGCTGAGTAGATGTCCTGAAGAAAATGAGGTCTAAGTAACTAAAAAAAACACAACACAGGAGTTTTCATCCATTTATTCATTTTTAGTGTCCAGGCTATAAACTGTAGAGGTTTGGAGTCTAGATGAAGGACTGGTCCTTGTTCTTGTCACTGAAAGTCGTATTCACATTTCTTGGCCATCTTGGGGTAACCAGGATTACTTCACTTTGTTCTTTCTTTACCTTCTGAATCATTTTTCTATCAATCATAGGGGAGGTAATATGTACAACAGAGTCTTGGATCACTTGTGTGACAGGGTATCTGTCAACATAACTACTAGATCTCTTTCACTTTTCTTAGCTGGAGGCTTTTTCTTGTGACAAACAGATCCATCTGAAGGGCTCCCAGCTGCATGGTTACTTGGAGGAGGACTTCTGTAGTGCCCACTCTGACCTACCTTTTCTTGTGGACTCATACACTTAAGGATGCTAATTTTACATCCACTATTGTCTCTATTATTTCTTAGTTCAGTGAAGAACTCATTTCTTCCCCCCTCCCTTGTCTGTTCAGATATGTCTGAGTAGATTAGAGGTGGGTGAGGTAATATATTTTATTGGACCAAGTTCTGTTGGTGAGAAAGACAAGCGTTCAAGCTTACACAGAGCTCTTCTTCCCAGACCTGAAGAAGAGCTCTGAGTAAGCTCTAGGTAAGTTTGTTTCTCTCACTAACAGAAGTTGGCCCAATAAAAGATATTACTTCACCCACCTTGTCTATTTAATATCCTGGGATCAACCCCGCATACAATGAATGAATTAGCGCATTCTCCATTCTATGCTTTCTTGAATGCTTTTAAAGCAGTTGTGTGAAATTCTTCACAGAGAATAAAAACAACAGAAGAACATTCATGGTTCAAAGAACTGTATTGTAATGGTTTCAGATGAATTGCATAGGCATACCAGAATCCTCTTCCACAGAAATGTATATGCTAAATTTAAGGAGTTCATATGACACCACTTCCCAAACACTTGGGCTTTGGAAAATATGACAGGTATCTGTATATCCTATATCTATTCAAGAGAGTAGAAAGTGTGGCAGGGTTTCAAGGAATCTTGTTTGATTAGCTGATGACAGTCAGGTTGACAATAAATTCAGTCAAGTTGCTAAATTCCATACAAATAAAAATATTGGATAGGGACTCTCCCTCCACACCCTATTGTGACCTTGCAAATAATGCATGTAACTACTCTACATAACCATACTTTACTACTACCGTTTTGGTCCTCCACTTACTACAACACCCTTTGTTGTGTATTACACCTACTGCTAACATTCTGTCTCTAAAATGTGGGTTCTTTGGGACAGATACTGTTTCTTACTGTGCTTCTACACTGCCGAGAATAAAGTAGTTCTGATCATGACTGGAGTCTCTGGGGATTCCTGTAATATAAATAAATACAAAGGGCACAAATACAATACACAGAGCTCTGTTTTCCGAGTGAGTGGAATGTAATGCAAACTGATGTATCTGGTTTAGGACCATGGAAGAAGAGGATACCCTCCCTTTATTTCTACCATTTCTCCCTGGCAACTAACCTAGAAGCCCCAACCATTATCCCAGCCCCATAGTGATAGGCACCGTACAAACACATTGTAAAAGACCATCCCTACCCCAAAGAGTAGTCTAAATGGGCAAGACAGAAAAGGTATCAGAAGGGACACAGGAAACAGAGTCCACGGAGGTAAAATGACTTGCCCAACGTCATACAGCAGATTACTGGTAAAGCTACAAAACCCAGGTCTTTCAATTGTCAGTCCAGTGGTCTATCCACTGGACAACCTTTCATTCCAGGCATCCATCTTGTAGCAACAAAAACTGAAGGTGACTGTCCGTTATGTCCATGCAGCAGTTGAGAGGTTAAACAACATTACGTTCGTTACACAAATGGATACAACCAGGAAATACAAAGCTGAAGCAGGAGCTCTGTTCTGCATGTGCTCCATTGTGCAGAGGTATTACAGACATTGCAGGAAATAGCTAACCTCAAGTATATGTGCTGCATTATGTAGGCACAAACTGGCACATGAAAGATGGAGTTTCGTCCTCAACTGTTTCAGGCTTTTGTCAATTTGTACCACACCTTAACATTGCTTAATCTCCTTTTATTTTCCATGTTAAATTTAGCAATAATGACTAATATAGTTGGCAGGTGTGTGTGTGTAAGTAGACTAAGAAATACTTTGGCATGGGACAGGATTTGCGTCAGTTGTCAGTCTGTAGCTCATAAATAGTGTCTTATTTGTTTAAAACAACAGTAAAAAAGTAAAACAATGGAAAAAAAACAAATTCGTACTCTATTTAAAACCCTTACCCCAGAGAATTATAATTTAGTATGTAAACAAACAGCCTGAGGATTTCAGGGTTACATATACTGCACTGCTAGCTCACAATTGTAGTGGGTTTTTAACTTACCACTTTATTGAAAGGTAAAAGTTGCAGTTGTTTACACGGCAAATTACAATGAAAGCAATGAATTAGAAACTCTTCTAGAAGAGAAAGATCTGTTTCCTGATCCAATGCCTGATTTCCCTCTGTTTGGGGGCGAGGGGGGGGGGAATCCCTATAGATCTTTCAGTCTGTATGACAAAAATTCTAATAGTGGGTGATCCTTCCCTACGTTTTCCAATTAATCCCATTGTTCATCGTCTGCTCTTTTTTTTCCCCTGTGCATATTGATAGTCAGCTATTCCAAACCAGTAGCGTTTGTTGTTTTATCAAAAAATCCTTCTTAATCTTGCCTTGTTTCAAAATCAAAACAATCATTTGTCAATTTTGTGGACTATATACAATGTAAGACCTCCACTCTGTTTAAAGGACTTAACGTCGTGACTCCACCACAACAACAAAACCTTTGGGTTCGTGGCTAGAGATATCCCAGTTACCTTGTCCAATAATATTTCATACTGAAATCCAGACCACCTGAATTATTGAATAGCCACCACTACACATGAAAGTATGACACTGTCTCTCCATTGCCTCTTCAGCAATAGGCAGGATATGTGTTAATTAATATTAATAATTTAGATTTATACAAAGATTAAGAATGGGCATCTAGGGCTCCAGGTATCCCTGCCATTAATTACTAAAACAAATAAAATTAAATAGCCCATGCCACACAAAATCAGGGTACTCGGGAGTAACCCTCCCATAAAGCCAGAAACAATTAAAATCTGCAAATTTGATGGATTTAGGTCCCTGTTGCTAGTTTTGCTGTGCTCAGCATGTCGAATCTGAGCTATGGTATTCTGCTCTTTTTACACACATCAAGCAGAAAATCAAATTTGAGATCTACCATATGACTCTGAAAGGAGAACTGTGGCCAGCGTTTGGATAATAAACCCTATTAAACCCTTCCCAATTCCAGTTTTTAATACAATACCAAATAAAACAGATAGATGAGCCATTCAAGCTCAAGCTTTACCACTAAGTAAAGTTATGGTCAACAACAACAAAAGTTGTTTAAATGTGAATGTGTTCACTGCAGTGTTGTAGCCATAGAATCATAGAATATTAGGGTTGGAAGAGACCTCACGAGGTCATCTAGTCCAACCCCCTGCTCAAAGCAGGACCAACCCCAACTAAATTCATCCATGTAGTCATGTTGGTCCCAGAATATTAGAGACAAGGTGAATGAGGTAATATCTTTTATTGGATCAACTTCTGTAGCTGAAAGAGATAAGCTTTTGAGTTTACACAAAGCTCTTCAGGTCTGGGAAGTTTCAGAGTAGCAGCCGTGTTAGTCTGTTAGGTCTGGGAAAGGTATTTAGAGGGTCACAACTAAATACAAGGTGGAATAGATTGTTTAGCAAAAGTAGTTAACAGATATTCCAAGAGACCATTCAAGATGAAGTAGCCAGTTAACACCTCTGCAGTCACAGGAAGAAAAAGTGGGGTTAGTGGGTTACAGATTGTTGCAATAAGCTACAAATCCAGTGTCTTTATTAGGGTGACCAGGTGTCCCGATTTTATAGGGACAGTCCTGATTTTTAGGTCTTTTTCTTATGTAGGCTCCTATTACCCCCCACCCCACCGTCCCTATTTTTCACATTTACTGTCTGGTCACCCAAGTCTTTATTAAGTCCATGATTTTCAGGGTGTGTCTTCACTGCGAAGTTGTCGACAAAACTTTTGTCTTTCACAGGTACTTAACCCCTTCCTCGCCCCTGAAAGACAAAAGTTTTACCTACGCAAGTGGCAGTGTGAACGCGGCTCTGTCGGCAGGAGCACTCTCCTGCCAACAAAGCTAATGCCGCTCGTGAAGCTAGAAGTTTTATTGGCAAAAGTGCCGACAAAGTACCGACAAAGAGCGATTACACACGTTGACTTTCAGTGACAAGGCTGTGTTGACACAACCTTGTCACTAAAAGCTGTGTGGTGTAGACAAGCCCTTAGTGTCCAGCAAAGTTATGAATTTAAGTTCTCAGGCTCATCTTTTTGAAGGTATTTTGCAGGTTTCATTTGAGGATGAGGAGTAAGAAGTCAGATATGGAGTGACCACTTTGTGAAATATGTTCATCCACAGGTGATATGGTGCAAGTTCATTCAGAAGTGTAGCGATGGTCTGGTTTCACCAACATAGTTGTTATTGGGGCATATAGTGCACTGGATTAGGCACACCACATGATGTGATAGGCACGTCTGGGACCCCTGGATCTTGAAAGGTGTGTTGGGTGGGGGGATATATAGATATTGATGAAGACTGAAAATATTCCTTTCACTCATATCAGTGTATAAACAATAAACAAACAATCTAGAGCCAAAACTGATTCACGGAAGCTAGTATTTGAGGCTGCATCCCTTTTAATCACTTTTCTTAAAAAGCCTTGCCTATGAAAAAACTAAATTAGTCACTTTTTTAAACGTGGTCTGGCATTTCAGATCGAGTGTGCTGTTGTAACATACAGAAAGGTTGGTATGACAGCTGTCACACTGAGAACTACACAGAAACAAGATGTTCATCAGGCTACACAAATAACAAAATGAATAAACTCTAAGGCCTTGTCTATACTACCACTTTACAGAGCTGAAACTTTCTCACTCAGGCAGGGCTGGCTCTAGGTTTTTTGCCGCCCTAAGCAAAATAATTTTTGCCTCCCCCCCAGCCCCACCCGCCCCCCCTGCCGCCCCAACCCTGGGCTCTCCCCCCCACCCCACCCGCACTCCCTGCTGCCCCAGCCCTGGGCTTCCCCCACCAGTGCTGACTCTGCCCGCTCCCCCCTCACCTCCAGACAGTCCGGCGCTGGCAGGGTCAGGATAAGCAGTGGGACTCCTGGGCCACGCCTCAGCTCAGGGTCCCTCCAGCCAGGCCTCCCACCTCCAGGACCAGCGGGACCCGGGAGGGCAGAGCCGGGGGACCACCTGGCAGAGGGCTGAGGAGCCAGGGCAGCCCCAGAGTGAGCGGAGCCCCGGAGAATGGAACACGGGTCCCGCACGGCAGCGCCCCAGGCACCAGTCCCCACTATGGCCCCGCTGCTGCTGCTGCTCCTGGCAGCCCTGCTGCAGTTCCTGGGCGGCTCGGGCCGCTTCGCCCAGCCCCGGCTGCAGCGCTGGGGGGCGGCCACCCTGCGGCACCTGCAGGTGGCTCCGTGCACCCCGCAGGGCAACCCCCAGCCCGAGTGTCCCGCGCTCGGAGCCCGCCCAGCCATAAGGTGCGGGCGCTGCTCCCCAACGCGAACCACAGCGGCCCCAGGGCGCCCCCCACTCAGGACGCGCTGCTGCTGCCAGGGCCGGCTCTAGGATTTTGCCGCCCCAAGCGCGCACACACACACACACACACAAAAAAGGCTGTCTGGAATGCCGCCCCTTAAAATGTGCTGCCCCAAGCACGTGCTTGGTTTGCTGGTGCCTGGAGCCAGCTCTGTACTCAAGGGTGTGAAAAAACACACCCCTGAACAGGGCCACCCAGAGGGGGGGCAATTGGGGCAATTTGCCCCAGGGGCCCCCACGAGACTATACTATTCTATAGTATTGCAACTTTTTTTTATGGAAGGGGCCCCCGAAATTGCTTTGCCCCAGGCCCCTTGAATCCTCTGGGTGGCCCTGCCCCTGAACGATGCAAACTGAGCAATGCAAGTTTCAGCGCTGTAAAGTGGCAGTGTACACAGTGCACCAGGACTCAGGGTCCCCTTGTGGTAGCTACTCCGCTCTCTCCCAGTGCTGGTGCCGCCACTACATAGCCACGTTAAAGTGCTGTCGCGGCAGCACTTGAACATTGGTAGTGAAGACATACCCTAACATGGGAAGTCTCTTGAGGATCAGATTGCTCCCTGCACTTTGTGAGTGGAGGGGGGCCCAGATCTAGTGAATATGGCAGAAAGATCAAAGAGTTGCAAGGAGGAACTTTCTCAACTAAATCATTTCCTGCCTCCAGATCCCCACAAAAGCCCCACCCTTGCTCTGAAGGATTGGAGCTGTATGATATTTTGAGGGAGGAGCAAAGAATTAGCTACTCTACAGAGCATTGTTCTTGCTGAGGGTTTGGATTTCCAGTCACAACAACTTGTTTAAAAGTCCATAGGCCTTGTCCTTCCCCCAAAAACTCCTAATTGGCAGTACATGAGAAGTCCTCAGTGAAAATGCTGGATTAAGGCAATCTGGGCCTCTAGGCACATGAGCAATTTATGCCCAAGAAAGACTCAGTCCCTGGGGCTTTACCCCCTTCAGCCCACAGCTCAAGATACCTGACCAATGCCCCACTCATTTATTGCCCATAGTGCTGGAGATCACATGGCCCTTTGTTGAGGGTGCTGTCCACTCTGTTCAACCCAATAGAATATAGCCCATTGGCTCATTCAACATGGCACATGGCCACCCCATCTCCCATGAGCTTCAGTTCAGGGGGACCTGGCACACCAGACTCCAGGGTTCAGGAGGTCTCCCAATGGCATACACTCAGAGGACCACCACATCCTACTGTCTCAAGGCATGCTTTCATATCCTACCAGTTCAGGAAGCCATGACTCAGGGTCCCACCAAAAAGGACTCCCCTTGACTCAGGACACACACAACCCATTTACGGTCTGCATCTCAGGAGGTCACAGCCCAAATGCTTCCACAGAAAGACCCTATGGACCTTCCACAGTTTAATTCCCTCCCCTCCACATCCCGTAACTCAGGGAGGCCAGCCCATGGTGCCTCACATAAACAGGGGACTCCCCACAGCCCACGCATCACATTCCTCCCAGCCCATGGCCTCAAGCCCACTGTGACGGGGCAGAGCGGCCCCGCACTGACACAGCAGGGGTTAATCCTTCCTTCCTGGCAGAGGAAGCCCCGCCCCGGAAGCCCTGCAGGGCATGCGCCAACTGGAGGCTAGGTATAAAAGCCTGCAAAGCTGCTCAGTTGGGGCTGATCACTGGAGGAGAAGGATGCACACAGCCAGCTCCCGAGGCGGAACAGTCCAGGCTCCAGCCCGAACCCTGCATCTCAGACAGAGGACCCGCCAGAGGGGAACGGACTGGAACCCACATCTCCGGAGGAGACTGTGACATTGAGGGTAGGAAGTGACCCAGGGGAACTTTAGGGATGAGCTGCATTAGAGCAACACTGACACTCAGCGTGCTGTGGCCGGATCCCTGCTGAGCCAACGGCAAGGGGAATCCTGCTATTAGGAGAGCCCTGTGGAGAAGGAGGCCCTGGGTCCCCCTATGCCTCTGGCTGTTGGGCCATACTACCTTGCTACTGAGGGAGAGATGATGGATGGGACACCACCAGGAGGGGACGCTCCACTGGACAGAGCAATTCCCAGAGACCTCCAGTAGGAGGTGCCAGGTGGTGAGTCCCAACCAGGGCCAGCTCCAGGCACCAGCTTGGCAAGCAGGTGCTTGGGGCGGCCACTCCAGAGAGGGGCGGCAGGTCCCGCTATTCGGCGGACAGTCCGTCACTCCCGCTCCGAGCGAAGGACCTTCCGCCGAATTGCTGCCGCAGATCTCGATCGCGGCTTTTTTTTGGCTGCTTGGGGCAGCCAAAACCCTGGAGCCGGCCCTGGTCCCAACCCCGTTACACTCACCAAGGTTTGACCCCAGTCCACCACTTTGATCAGTATCCACTGATTCCAATGGCTTCTGTTATAGCATATTTGCAGACACAGCAGACACCAATTTTTGAAAACTTAGCCATTAATGACTGATATTTCACACATTCTAGTACTACTCTCTTATGGCATTTGTTCCTGAGCATCAAATTGTACATTAGGAAAGCACTGCCTGCATGTACTCCATGTGCAGGAATCCATAGAGCATCTCTAATCTCTCTTTAAACAAATAAAGATTATTGATAGTACACACTACTTTTGATGGTACATAATTGGCATCAGAGGGTGGGCATACATAGCCATTATAGAATGTGAGTTACAGTAAACAAATTATGCTGAGCTCCTGCCAAACATGCTGGGGTTGATTGGGAGAGAGAGGTGAGTGGGTAAACTTTGGCTGACTAAAATCATCAATTTGTGAATCAGATTTCTTCTACCAGACTGCTTTTGTCAGTGGAAGGGAATTGTACAAGGGATTTTCCCTCTGTAGTCTGTATTACAAGTAACTATTATTATTTGGATTATAGTAGCATCCAGGGCCCCTAATTGAGTTCAGAGCTCTCATTGTATTGCGCCCTGTACAAATTTAAAAAGCAAGGTAATCTAAAAAAAAGTATCCAATTTATAGTTAAGTCAGCTCTCATATCATATAGGATTAAATCACTTAATCACTACCAAAATCAACTCCAAGTAAGCATCTGTATATCTGCAGTGGGTGCTTAATGGCCACTTTTGCACTCATGACTGAGCCTAGAAGGTCAAGTTGGAGTGTGGAAAGTCAGAGGTCAAAATGGCTTATTACAGATTAACAACATTAACGTTTATCCTTCACTTTTGAAGGGGAGTATTTTTTTTCTGCGTGTACTTGTTATCACTAAATTGTTCATGTGCACTCATGTGATTTCAAATAAGGTATGACTCATTGGTATTTTATGACAGTTAAAAATGATCACCACTGAAAAGGTGCAACAAGGAAATGCAGCTTCAATCGTTCACTGGACGTGTTTTCTAATGTGGGGAGCACACGGGGACAGAACATTATTATCATTGTCACACATCATAAAATAAATTGTCCAGAACATTTAATTCAGCCGTTATTATTCCTCAGAACATACATTTACACACCCCTGAAGGGAGTGAGCTTCATTTTTGGGGGGCTTTCAGAGGAGAGACTCCAGCACACCAGCTCTAGCAAATAGGGAAAGAGGACTGCGAGAGAGAGAGATAAGAGAAGGCTTATCTTTACAATGGAATTATTTTTACCAAGTGCTAAGCAAGTAGCAAATTTTTGGCTGAAGATTATTTTAATAAAGATACCCAGCAAAGTAAGAAAAGCAGACAATATGATGATAGTTACATTAGGTTTGGATTTGTGTATATCCATATCACTGGAGAAAATCCACAGCCACAATTTGTTTTCAAGTGCTAGTAAATGAAAGTATGAGGCCAGGGAAGCATTTAGAAACGAAACACTCACAATTTGTAAACAAGAGCTGTGTTTTTTTCCTTTAGAAAGAAGCAAAAGCAAAAACAGTCATGTCTAAAGAAGCAACTGTTCCTCAAAAAGCCTCAGAATCATCTTGTGTTTCAGCCATGTGAATTGCAAACAGTCATATGCTGGTGGTGAAACCCTTCTACTTCCAGTAGCAATAGACGTGTAGAATTATGACTGGTGATCTTACAGAAAACATCCAGGATCAGCTGATAGAACAAGATAAGATTCAATATTCTTCACCGCAGCTTGATTAATCCACAGATGTAGAAAACATGGCTCAGCTTCTGTGTTATGTGAGATTTATCGAATCAGGTACAATAGTTGAAGACCTTTTATTTTGCAAAGAAATTCCAATCTGAACAAGTGGTAGGAAATATTCAAGATCCTCAAACTCATAGGGGACAATGGTCTGAACTGGGCTATGTGCATGAGGCAGTATACTGATGGGGCTGTAGCCATGACTGGAAAGAACAATGGGGTTGCAGCACAAGTAATGATGCAAAACCATCTGAACTCTAGTGTCTCTCTTGACTCTAGTGTCTTGAGTCAGTAAAAACAAAACAAAAAAACACATCCACTACAGTATGACTGTGGGGAGCCAGTAAGTTTAAAAATATAGGTAAGGGAGCTGCACTACTAAAAAGTTTGGGAACTACAGCTACAGAAGAAGTGAGCTATAGAGGTAGCATGCTGAAGCCAGCTGCCCTCACTCTGCCCTCCTCCCCCACTATCAGCAGGCACAGGTTGTCTCTGCTCAAAATCCAAGTGACATTTTGGATTCTCACCAGAACTATGCAAAACAAAAAACCCTTTGAATTGGTGGGGTAGGGGGACTGAACTGAGAAGAAAGAAAGGAGCTCCTACCTTTGTGGCAAGGACACTGCTTAAGGGTCCTTAATGCCATTGATTCCTCTTTAGTGAAGACTTTGTGAAGAGACAGCTCTTTGCTTAAGCTGCAGAGGGCAGCAATAGAGCTGAGTGAATTCTGGTGAGGGTCCTGCTATAGAGGCACCAATAAAGCTGGAATCACTATAGCCAGGTTAGATGGTGGACTCTGAGGACCACAGCAGGCAGCACTTCCCCAAGAGGCTGGAGACAGGCTGTCATGGGGTGCATTCACCGCTAGGGTAACCTCCTCCTGGCCGCTCTGGGGATTAACTCTTTCCAGGTGCTGCGCACTCCTCTGGCGGTCTCTCCATCCATCATCCGCTCTCACCCAGTGGCTCCTGTTGCTTCAGGAGCAGCATGATTCCTCTTCATGACTTGGTCCTCCAGTCAGTTCACTATGGTCCTCTCCTTCCAGGGTATCAAAGTCTTTCAGGGCAAATGGTCCAGGCAGTCTACTCTCCACTGCCTGTTCTGTGCCACTTCCCCAGTGGCTGGTAGGGGAACCCAGACCCACCCTCTGTTCCAGGTTCCAGCTCAGGGGTCCTCTCTTCAGCAGCCAAGGTCTGCACTATCCTGTTTTTTCCCTGAGCCTTTCCTGACTCTTCCTGCCCCCTAGGTTTGCCAGCCCACCACAACTCCCTCCTCCCAGGGAGTAACTGTAAGCTACTTTTCTCTAAAGCCCCAAACACACTTCCCTTCTCCCCACCCTCTGTTCCAGGTTCCAGCTCAGGGGTCCTCTCTTCAGCAGCCAAGGTCTGCACTATCCTATCCTGTTTTTTCCCTGAGCCTTTCCTGACTCTCCCTGCCCCCTAGGTTTGCCAGCCCACCACAACTCCCTCCTCCCAGGGAGTAACTGTAAGCTACTTTTCTCTAAAGCCCCAAACACACTTCCCTTCTCCCAGGGAGTGACTGCAAACTACTTCCCTACAGCCTGTTTCTGTTCTCATCTCCTGGGCTTTATACAGGCCCCACCTGTCCCTGTCCAGTTAAGCCTCATCTAATTAATCCCTGCTTCCTGGCTCCTCCTCCAGGTGCAGCCTGGGCAGTTAATTGTCCCACCTAGCCACCTTAATCCCTTCAGGCCTTGTGTGGAGTGGACACACCATCACACAGGCCTTCAAAAGTGCACTCCTGGACTCTACCCACTGTCATCAAACCATGAGTGGGGTGTAACAGAGGGTGAAGAGGGATGTGTTAGAGACATTTGTTTATCACATATTCTCACCCATCTTTCCTTGTTTTAATAATCAATGCTTGTGAGCTAGAAGGAATTGCCTGCTAACAGTACTGCCAACCTCAAGACATCAAAAATCAGGAGACTTTTTAAAAGGATTATACTGGGGTGGGAGGTTGTTTGATTTTTGAGCTCTCCCTGTCCATCCCCAGTGTGTATATTACAGTTAGCATTGCCCACTGTCCCAAATTTATAAAGTAAGGTGATTTTGGCCTCTGCCACTGGAGCTCTCATCCCACCTCCCCACATCTGCCCATCCCCTGCCCAGCAATTAATTCTGCCCCAACCTCCAAATCAATCTTGTCTCTCAGTCCCACTCATTGCCACTCCCAGCCCCCCATCAGTTCAGCCCATCAGTCTCACCTCTGCTCTTCCAGGAGTTCTTCAGCCCTCTTTCCAGGCTGGAGAGGGTGCAACAGTGTTGCCTCATAGAATCATAGAATATCAGGGTTGGAAGGGACCTCAGGAGGTCATCTAGTCCAACCCCCTGCTCAAAGCAGGACCAATTCCCAACTAAATCATCCCAGCCAGGGCTTCCTCAAGCCTGACCCTTAAAAACCTCTAAGGAAGGAGATTCTGCCACCTCCCTAGGTAATCCATTCCAGTGCTTCACAACCCTCCTAATATCCAAGTTTTTCCTAATATCTAAACCTCCCCCACTGCAACTTGACACCATTACTGTTTGTTCTGTCATCTGGTACCACTGAGAACAGTCTAGATCCATCCTCTTGGGAACCCCCTTTCAGGTAGTTGAAAGCAGCTATCAAATCCCCCCTCATTCTTCTCTTCTGCAGACTAAACAATCCCAGTTCCCTCAGTCTCTCCTCATAAGTCATGTGCTCCAGCCCCCTAATCATTTTTGTTGCCCTCTGCTGGACTCTTTCCAATTTTTCCACATCCTTCTTGTAGTGTGGGGCCCAAAACTGGACATAGTACTCCAGATGAGGCCTCACCAATGTCAAATAGAGGGGAATGATCACGTCCCTCAATCTGCGGGCAATGCCCCTACTTATACAACCCAAAATGCCGTTAGCCTTCTTGGCAACAAGGGCACACTGTCGACTCATATCCAGCTTCTTGTCCACTGTAACCCCTAGGTCCTTTTCTGCAGAACTGCTGCCTAGCCATTCGGTCCCTAGTCTGTAGCAGTGCATGGGATTCCATCCTAAGTGCAGGACTCTGCACTTGTCCTTGTTGAACCTCATCAGGTTTCTTTTGGCCCAATCCTCAAATTTGTCTAGGTCCCTCTGTATCCTATCCCTACCCTCCAGCATATCTACCACTCCTCCCAGTTTAGTGTCCTCTGCAAACTTGCTGAGAGTGCAGTCCACACCATCCTCCAGATCATTAATGAAGATATTGAACAGGCTGGGGGGGCAGTTCTAGGGGTTCTTCACCCTTCTCTGTCCCTTCATATGCCAGATGCTGCAGGGAGGGAAAGAAGGGGAAGGCGAGGAGGAACCAACCCTATTGCTTATAGAAGGGCAGGAGAGGGGAGAGGAGGAGAGACGGAGCTGTTCTGAGATACTGGGCTCTTCCTGCTCCTTGCCCTTCTCTCCTTCCCATCCTGTGAGAATGGCTGAGGGGAAGGGGATGAAGAGAGAGCTCTTCCTGTAGCAGCTCTCACTGGTTTCTCTTCCCCAGCAGGCAGGCAAATGAGGCAGGCAGCCAATCAGAGGGATCTTCCACCAGGCACGGCTCAAATTCCCTAGAGGGCTGGAGCTTGGCATGCCATCCAAGGCTGGCTCCAGGCCCAGTTAAAATCATGAGTGGGCAATGTGACGTTGTGCAGTCTATATGGTTTTATAAAAACTTGATAATAAGTCAATATAATGTAACTGAGCTGGTTTTAGAGAAAATACGGTAATAAGTGAATGTAACGTAACTGGGATATGCTTCATGCAAAAGGTCTCTTGTAAGGTATCATTACAAAGCTTATAATCTACTGAGTATGATCATCTGATTTGTATAAATGTACCACTCTTGTATCTAAAACTAGAAATATAAAATGTAACTCTGAGGGCCTATTGTAATTGTGTAAAGTGTGGACCATTAATGATGGTTTGGAATCTTGATGACTCCCATCGTCTGCAGATGGCTGTATTTACCTGTGAGTCTTCCTGTATATGTGTGTGCTGGCAAGTGAGTAATGAAGTCTTGCAGTGACATGTGATCATGTCACCTGAACTGGAATCCATCTTTAACCTGGTGCTTTTCCAGTGAGGGGGGGTGGAAACCCAGAGAGACAAAGAGTTCCCGCCTTATGCAAAAGATATATAAAGGGGGGAAGAGAAGAGAGAGGGAGAGAAGCCATCATGAAGAATCCCCTAGCTATCACCTGAGCTGCAACAAGAGCTGCACCAGGGGAAAGAATTGTGCCCAGGCCTGGAAGATGTCCAGTCTGAGAAAAACTTACTGAAGCATCTCTGAGGGTGAGATTATCTGTATTCAGTTTGATTAGGCATAGATTTGCGCATTTTATTTTATTTTGCTTGTGACTTACTTTGTTCTGTCTGTTACTACTTTGAACCACTTAAATCCCACTGTCTGTATTTAATAAAATCACTTTCTATTTACTAATTAACTCAGAGTATGTATTAATACCTGGGGGAGCAAACAACTGTGCATATCTCTCTATCAGTGTTATAGAGGGCGAACAATTTATGAGTTTGCCCTGCATAAACTTTATGCAGGGTAAAACGGATTTATCTGGGTTTAGACCCCATTGGGAGTTGGGCATCTGAGTGCTAAAGACAAGCACACTACTGCGAGCTGTTTTCAGGTAAACTTGCAGCTTTGGGACAGGTGATTCAGACCCTGGGTCTGTGTCTGGAGCCAGACGGGAGTGTCTGCCTCAGCAAGACAGGGTGCTGGAGTCCTGAGCTGGCAGGGAAAACAGAAGCAGGGGTAGTCTTGGCACATTGGGTGGCAGCTCCCAAGGGGGTTTCTGTGATCTAACCCGTCACAGGCAATACTGTGTTAAGAACACCGAGGGAAGGCATTTAGTTTTTCCTAGGTTTCTAGGTGAGGGTTCAAGCCAGTGGTGATTGTTAATTTTCAGAGCAAACCCTTAAACATTTGAACCCAGGCCTTATTGCTGCTGACAATGTCTGGCAGAAGAGTTACATGCAAAATCTGCACCAGAGGGAATTCTCCCCTGGCCAATTCAGGGGTCTAACTGCCACAGCAATGTAATAAAATATTGCATGGTAGGGTTTACTGTTTCAGGGACTCTATAGCCGATTTGCTCTGTTTACAGGTAAAATTTTTCTAACCAGGCCTGCACACTCAAGCTGAAATCTCAGGACTAGATTTTAGTGAATCTGGGTTTTAGTTTAAGAACTTTCATTAACTTACACATTGTCATGCAAACAGGAGGCTTACAAGATCAGGCCCAAAACTATGGTTTAATTATGAAAGTTTTGGACAAATTTAAAAACAGTACCTGTAAAATAGCTAGACTGAAGTTAAACAACTGCACAATGCTTTCATCTCAAATGCATCATTCTTCAACCTTGTCTGAGAACTTCAATAATCAAATGGTACTTATTTAATTTTCCATAAATCTTATATTCCTGGCATTCAGCTGGCCACAGTTCCAACAAATCTGAAGTTTATTGACTTTCAGAACTGCAAGGCCTGTCTAACAACCCAAGATTTTTCTCGTGGGGGAGCATGGCTTGAGTGGGGATTTTTTATTTGTTTTGGTAAAGGAGTTATGTGGTTAGTATTAGGTGACATTAAGTAACATTAGTTACGTGGTGGTGTTTTATTGTAAATACACTTAGAAGTCAATGACAGGCGAATCTTATAAATGGAAACAATACATCAGATTAGCATTTAAGTATCAGGTGTCACATTTAGTTAGTAGCATAGTTATAGCATCTAACTCAAATTTAACTATGGAATAGATATACTTCTATTTTACAGTTTTTAGTGCTTCTAATAATCCTTCCATAAATAATAATAATATTCCATACACAGCACTATATTAACTTCTGTGTATCCACCCCCAATGTGCTAAGTACACTCTCTCTCTCTCTCTCTCTCTCTCTCTTATATATATATATATATATATATATATATATACACACACACGAAAATATAAGTGCTTTTGGTCCCTGCCAGGGTGAAAGTGGGCCAGTATGGGCTGGTACAGTGTACCGGTAAGAAGTGGCCGCTGGTACCGGCCCATACGCAGCTGACGTTAAAGCACTACTGTGGCAGTGCTTTAAGGACCCTCCTTAAAGCACTGCCGTGGCAACGCATTAACGTCGCTGCCCCTTTTACCCCTGCTCTCCGTCGGCAGCCCTGCCGGGAGGGCCACTGACAGGGAAAGGGGGGCAAAAGGGGCAGCGACATTAAAGCGCTACCGCAGCAAGGGACCCTCCTTAAAGCACTGCCGCGGGCCACTAACGGGGGAAGGCAAAAGGGGCAGCTGCCCAGGGGTGGGCAATTTGAAAGGATCTGGGACGCCCGGCCACCGCCACTGCTACCATGGCAGCAGCCGGAGCCTCAGGCCCTTTAAATTGCCGCCGGAGCCCTGGGCGCCCCGGGCTGACCCTCAGCCCCACCCCTTCTGCCCAAAACCCCACCCCTTCTGGGGGCCTGGAGCCAGGCCGCCATACTGGTAAGTGCTTAAGGTTATTTTCACCCCTGGTCCCTGCCCTGAAGAGTTTACAGTCTGAGACCCCAAACCAGCAAAGACCTCTGCATGAGTGAATCTCTGCACAAACAGAGGCATACTGAAGTAAATGGGGCTCTACATGAAGCTGATTGTGGGGTGGGGACCTAAGAAGACAAGCAACAAAGGGCCAGAGAGATTAATACAATTAAAACATATGTAAAATAGTTATATTTTTGATTGTCTCCCTCCCCCTTCACATTTTGCTTGAGTCCTTAGGTTGTAAACGCTTTGTAGCAGGGACTTGCTGTGTGTGTTTGTACAGTGCATTGTGAGCATTACTTGAGTACACATAACTCATGACCATAATAATCTAAACTGAGTGCATATTTGAACATTTTACTTAAAATGTTCTAGAAGAATCTATTGCACATATACCAAGTATAATTCTCCCTTAGATATGCAGTCATGCCTGGAAAGCCAACTAATTGCAATCTGAATGATAGGAAGGAGTATCCCAAAGTAGAAAGAACTGCATCAGGGTATTTAAAAGCACAAGCTCTGATGCGTCACGGTTTAGAGATTTTCATCATAGCTCTGTGTTAACCTCCCACCATTCAAAATGATATCAAATGCCCTAAGGGTACAAAGAGCTGTGGGAAGGCAGGTTGAAATTTGTATAAGGAAACCTCTTATCTCCAATTTCTATTTGTATTTGTAACTATTTGCCATTAATTCACAAACTTTAGTATAGTACACAATCAGAAAAGAAATCTGAGTATGCAATTGTTTCCAAAAAAGGCAGTTCTGTTGGTAGTTATGTTCTCTCTGTAAAATAATATGTAACTGATCCAGAAACCCTCATTTGGAATGTGCAACATTCTATGTTCTTCTCTCCCTCCTCGTTGGGCTCCGGAGTTGAGCTCGAATGTCTGCGCTGCAGCCTGAGCCCTGCTAGTCCAAGTCAGCTGACATGGGCCAGCCACAGGTATTTCATTGCGGTGTAGACATACTCTAAGAAACTGGCAAGGAGATAAAGAATGACTGTAAGTCTTGGAGTTTAAGGGCTGATTGATTCGTTTTAGATCAAGTTGATGGACCGGACTAATTGGAGGGGAATAGAAGGCCAGTTAGGGAAAAAATCTGAGACCTCAGGGAGACTGCCCCAAGAGCAGTTCACAGACCCATATAGTTCTTTGCATATTCAAAGCACCATATTCAGCAGTGAAAACGAAATCCATCTAACAAAGAAAAATATATTTCAAATAACCAAAGGTTATTACTTCTAAGGCCCTCCTCCTGCAACTGCATGTTTCCCACTCATTAATTAACCAAGGATTCTTCCATATAGACACTGCATCTATGCAAGCAAAACTCCCACTGACTTCGAATGGAGTCCACTCACACATATGCAGTTGCAGGATCAGGGCCTTTACAGCAATAAGTGCCCCCCCCCCCCAAAAAAAACCCTTCCATTGATAGAAACAGTTCATTTATATCTACCAATATTTGAAAGATATAAATAGATAGGAAAAAGAAGAACATTATGGTCTTTTTCCGGATACAGACTAACACGGCTGCTACTCTGAAACCTGTCATAAATAGATAGGAAAATTAGTGGGGGGGAAACTTTCACTGAAATCCCTTGAACTAGGAGAAGTATTAGGATGGGCAGAGAAAATGTTTTCTATATTTTACTGAAAAATAGGAATTCCCCTAACTAGAAATCCCTTTCGTGCATCATGAGGGAATTATGGTAGTGTCTGGTTTACTGCAGTTCAGTCCCATCCATCACATGAGCAGCTGGTGAGAAAGGCCACTAATGGCTCCTCACTTCATTTCACATCACTTTCAATTTGTTTCCTTGTAATTTGATCCTGACTTCATGAAAAGACCTAATGCTGAGGTTTGTGAGGTCACAATTGCCAGAGGGGATACAAAGTCTTGAAGTCTTTAAATCAGGGCTGGATGTCTTTCTAGAAGCTATACTGTGGCTCAACAAGAAGTTATGACTTGTTGCAAAAATTATTGGATTAAGTTTCTATGGCCTGTTTTATGCAGTTGATCAGACTAGGTTATCATAATGGTCCCTTCTGGCCATAAAATCTAGAATCTGTTTAAAAAGATTTGTGCTTTGACATACAGAACTAACTCTCATTAGTTAACTAAGAGATCATCCCGTGTAAGCACTGCACCTATGCAAGCAAAACTCCCATTGATTTCTATTTTAAAGATTCAAAGGTTCTAGCTGTTTCAAGAAACCTTGAGCTTTCTCTTGAAGGTCGCAATTAATTCAGACTAACATGGCTACCACTCTGAAACCTGTCATCATGCAATTAATTCAGTACCTTAAGAACCTTTATAGACACATTCCATCACAAATAAATATCTTCCTTCTTTCACTGTACCGTAAAAGAAAAGACTTGGAGTGGTCAGGTCTATGGATTGTGCCGAACAGATACAGTAATCTGGTTATCGTATTTCTATCTATAAATAAAATGTGTTCAGTTTGTTAACAGCACTTCGTGCCCAATTGATAGGGTACTTATCACTTTAAAGAGAGACACAGAGAGAGAGTGCAGCAATAGCATGTGTGCTTTAAACCTTCCACTGTTTGCACACCATCAGTGTAAGCAACTATTTCACAGGAACACGCCACACAATTAGCAGCTCTTTGTGTGACAGGTCATTTTGTCATATAATTGATCCCAAGTTAAATTTCATTTATACACATTATCTTATATTAAAGCTCCTAGGGGAAATTGCATTCTCTGCTATGCCAGTGCCATCAATGAGTATTTTGCCTGAGTAAGGAGTTAGGCTAGCAGGGTATGGCCCAGAGTAAATGCATTTCTGGAGAGGTTGGGAGAGGGTGAATTGCCCTGTGTCACTATTGGTCCCCAGACAGGTCCCCAGCATGATATACAGCAGCCCCACAGCTGCTCTATATCACATATGGCTGACTCTGGCTTCTCGGTTCATTCCAGCATCTGGAGATCCATGCTCACTGCCCTTTTCACATCCACCCCCAATACAGCCCTCTGCCAGAAGAGCACCACTGTAGCAATTGTAATAGGGCCCGGAATCTGGCCTTTAGAGTCTGATCCGGCACAGTACTAAGCACACTCAAATTCCAGTGGGATGAGGGTGCTCAGGCTTTTGCAGGAGCAACTCCTGGGCAAAAAAATTTGGACAAATAGTTTATTTGCTGAAAAATGCCATTTCAGGTTGATTGAAACTATTTGAGAATTCACCCAGTAGTTCCAGCCAAAACATTTTTCAGGCTCAAGTCACAAAGGGACTTAGGAACCATTCACAAAACCACTGGAGGAGGAAGTGCCTTCACTATCCTCTCCCTCTCTCCCGCCTCCATTACACCCTGTGGTCAGAGCACTCACCTGGGATGTGGGAGATCTCGTTCAAGTTCCCACTCTGATTTTGAGCATGGATTTGACCTTGGGGACTGGTGTCAATGGTGACTTAATATCCAGCAAGACAGGATGTGAATGGACAGTGCACTAGCCTGCCGCACACTGTGTGGACCCTGCTACGCTACTGCATGCTAAAAGTTTCATAGTGCACTTTGACGTACTGCTATTTGAAATGCCAGTTCATCAAAACTCACTATGGACTTTTTAGTATGCTGTAGAGGGTCCACAGAGCAATCTACTGCACAGCAGGCTAGTGCACTGTCCTTTCACACCCTGGCTTGCTGCCCACTATGGGCATGTCTACACTACAATTAAAAACCCACAGCTGGCCCATGACAGCTGACTCAAGCTCACAGATCTTGGGCTAAGGGGCTGTTTAACTGCAGTGTAGATGTCCGAGTTCTGGCTGGAGCCTGGGCTCTAGGATCCTGCAAGGTGGGAGGGTCCCAGAACTTGGGCTGCAGTCCAAGCCAAAACATCTGCACCACAATTAAACAGCCTGGGGCCTGACCCCCACGAGCCCAAATCAAATCCGCCAGCCACGAGTGTCTAATTGCAGTGTAGACATACCTGAAGTCACCATGTAGACAAGTCCTGGGTCTCCCATATTGCAGGCAGGGCCAATGAGAGGAGTGGGGAAGCTGGTACAAATTACCAGGGCCCGGCAGTCCAGAAGGGGGCCCGGGGCCTGGCTTCCCCGCCTCTCGTCAGCCCTGTTTAGCTGGTCCGCCCTTGCTGGGGGGGCCCAAAAAAATTTTTCACCAGGGCCCGAACCCACTCTCAGTAGCCCTGATTGCAGGGAAGTGCCCTAATGGCTTATTGGGTTGTCAGGGGTGTGTATATCTCTATCTTTCCTGTTGAAGCTATTCCACTTTGGATAAATAATTAGCTAATCCATTGGAGCAGACATTAGAATGTGAGTATCTAGGTGAGTCCCCAAACCACCAGGCTACAGAGTCATTCTTGCTTTGTTTCTCAGGCTCAATAAACCACCACCTCTTTCTCAGGCCATTTTGTAAATGGCTTTTCCAAATTTCTTTTGCTTTTAGTAAAAATAAAAGGTTAAAAATGCCTGAAATCTAAAGGAAACATTTTGTCCAACCTATTTTTCTCCCCTTTCTTCACTGAGGAAACCAAAACATGTTTGCTTCAGGTTAATTGAATTTTTTTCTCCAGTTTGGCCAGGAAGCCAAAAAATTATTTGCACAGCTCTACTGATGGTGCAATTGTATAGTATGATGATATGTATTGTACATGATTGTTCTCTCCATTACATTTTATTCCTGAATTAAAAGTTCAACAACAACAACCAAGAGGAAATGGGGGCAGACTTTGGCCCAGGAATATATAATATAAAGGCTAGATTCTGACGTGGTGTAATTAGTGGAGCTTCAACACTAGGGGAGAACTTGGTCAATTGTGTTGCTACTAAGAGCCTGTTCTCCAGCAACATTGCTGATGTTCTTCCAACGCCAGAATCTATTGGTGGGCTGGTTTTAGAGTAACAGCACACAGGACTGCAATTTTTGAATTGCAGTCAGAGTTTTCTATTCTGTTTTGTGCACACCCACCCTTGTCCTACAGATTGCCTACCTGTGGAATGTGTGCTGTACTTTATTCTGCTACATGTGACAGAATATATGATGAGAAAGGAATGCCTTTCCACTTCAGTTTTATGGATATTTGCCTTCACTGATTGCTTAAATGGAGCACTGAGGACTATGGAACATTGATTTCAAAGGAACTGGTCCCACTTATGCCACGTCTGTTTCTTACAATAGCTGTGTTAATTTCATGAAAATATTTTATGATCACAGCAGCTATCACCTTCTTTAATCCTGGTGAGAGAAAGACAAATGATCCTACAATCAAGGTCCCCTCCTCCTCTTCTTCCTCCTCTTGATGGAGGGGTGAATTTGGGAAAGTCATGTCCTCCCAATTTATAGATCAGGATTTCTCAGACTTTTATTTGCTGGGACCCCCTTTGAAAATATTTCAGGCTATGATGACCCCCCTCCATACCATGCCACCTTTACTTCTGCATTGCTGCTGGTGGCAGCACTGCTTTCAGCCAGCAGCCACCATTCTTGTGACCCCCGCCCCCACAGTAATCTTGTGACCCCCCTTTTGGGTCGATACCTCCAGTTTGAGAACCACTGTTATAGATCATAACAGGAAGAACAGGCACCATGGCGAAATAAGTGGCATTTTTCATGCTGGATTTAGTTTTAGATATTAATTAATAGCATTCATTTGCTGTGTTAATTACTTTTATGAACAGATTTTTTTAGGAACCAGAAACAGAGGAAGGACAGAATGAGGAGGACAGGAATGAGAAACAGAAAGAAACTTAGATCCATATCATATATTTCAAAAATAACAGGCCAATTTATCTAAAGTTGAGCACCTTTCAATCAGATGGAAAGTTACAAGTTAGAACATTCTGGTCATGAAAAACTGGCAAGCTTCAAAAAAGCCATCTACGTGAGTTAGTGAATTCTGAATTTTCTTCCCTGTTGTCACATACTATACCGGTAGTCAGTTTGCCCCAGGAATGTGTAACAATATGGACTGGCTTTAAGAGAGATGTTTGCAGACAAACTCTCTCTAATCCAATCAATGTGTTGCTTTGATGTTAGAAATCCCTTCCAAAACCAGTCTGAATTGAACAGCAATAGGGCCACACTAATCCCAGATATAATGCCATTGACATCCACACATTTTTGCAGATCAAGACCATAGTAGATATTTTCTTGCAGTATGTTATCTAAAAGCAAACCAAGCCTCCCATGTATGTATACATTCTAGGATTCATTTAAAGTTAGCAATCCCAGACAGTAATTCAAATACCTTTAAGCAACGGAGTTACCTGTTGACCTTCAGCAAGGGTGGATGTTGTGGTATGTTTCCTTTTATCATACCTTTTGCAATTAGAATTTCATACAATAATGGACTACAGAAATGCAAAACAAAATCAAACCCTTCCAACCCTTGACTCTTGCCAACAGTTCCATGGAATCTGTTCCCAGCACAAGTGGTCAGGGGATTTACGCTTCTAACCACAGTTTCCTTGCAACATGGCATGCCCCTTTAATGGCATGTGGTGCACCATAATTCTTCTAAACCAGTCTATAGCCTGGGTAAAGATTATTGCTTGCTTTCTCTTTCTTATACTACATACAAGTGCATTCTTCTCCTGACATATTGGTGGACCTCCCATTTGTCTCTAACTTTTTCTGCTTTCATTCAGTTTGCCATGATGACAAGTAACCCTGCTATACTTCTGTGGTTACTGGGTATTGTCTCCCTGCGCTGTTTCTTCTTTGTCTTTTTATTTTACTATTGTATCTTTGAAGAGAATTGAATACATTTTTTAAAAAATTAGTGGTGATGCTTCTATTTTTCTTTGCATGCTGCTTTGTCTCCCGTCCTTGGGTTTTACTTAAGAGCTTTCACTTGCTGTTGTATTCACTCCTAATTCTAGCCCTTGTGTATTACTGTAATGCAAACATAATTGACAAATATCCATTATGAAATTATGACCCACTTGCTAATTTGTACTATACTGAATGTTAGCAAAATACCCCTTATTTACACAGGTATGTTTGCTTTTAGATAAAGCAGACTTGGACGTGTTTCATTTAAACATGGTGATTTGATTAGATTATGAACTAGTTTAGAAAAGCATTTGCTATTGTAAGACTGTCAGTTCACTCACTCCTGCCACACCATACTGAAAGGCTGGGAGAAGCAGCACATTGTGAGATGTAGGGCCTGCTTCTTCTCTTACTGACATTGGCATAGAAAATGAGTGTCTGTCCAGGCCCACCAATGGGGGTGGGGGAAGAGAGGGAGGGAAAGGGAGAAATTCCTTGGGGGCCTGGGTGATTTAAAAGTGCACAGGGACCCCCATCGGCTGCTGCTGCTGGGAACCCCGGGCCCTTTTAAATCACCCCGGCAGGCCACAGGGCTCCTAGGTGAGCGTGGGGTGGTACCAGCTGCGGTGAAGGCAGCTGGGTGGGCATGTGGAAGCCCTGGCTGTGCCGGAAGAGCGCGCCCAGCAGTGCAGCTGGCAGCTCACCGGGCCCATTGACTGTTCTGCCCTAGGGCTCAGAATTGCTGTCAGCGGGCCTGAGTCCGTCAAAGTCAATGGAGTTTCAGACTTGTAAAATCGATGCAAGCAAGAGGACAATTAGACTCCTAATGTGGTAGCAAATGGGAGGGGAGACTCACTCTCCAAAACAGTAGAGACTTGGGCTGATGATCAGAGAGTATAAAGAGTCTACAAGACTTAATAACAGTTCTAAGCATCTCTTTAGCTAATCCTTCTGGTTGGCAACAACAGCTCAGATCTAATATACATATTTTTGCTTTTGCTTGTGTTATTAAAGTAATCCTGAAGAGCTAGAGAGTTTGTGTGTGTGTGTGTGTGTGTGCGCGTGCATGCACATGCACTTGTACAGAATGGAGGAGAAAGGGGGGTGTAGTGAGTCGGTGTGGCTCCCCTCCTGCCCGGAAGAGGGAGCCCACGTGCAGGCACCAGAGTGGGTGGGACCACCACCGCCTGTCCCCGCCCCCCGGAAGTCAAGGGGCGGGACAGGAAGTATAAAGGCCGGCCGCCAGAGCTCAGTCGGCGGCCAGCCACCGGAGGGAGCAGATGTGCGGCTGGGAGCTCCCGGCCAGGAGACCGTCGAAGACCGAGGCCTGGACCCTAGCTGGCCTGAGCTACCCCGGGCCCGCTACGAGGAGGAGCCGCCGGAGCCCGTTCACGCCCGCTACTGGGAGAATCCCTGGGAACCGCACCCCACTAACCCTGAGGGTGAGACTGGACCCGAACCCCTTCGCCCCTGCTGCTATCCAGAGGAGCCGCCTGAGGACCATTGGCCGGACTTCCCGGCAGAGCTACCAGACTTGCCGCCGAGCCCGGGCAGAGAGGAGCCCATGCAGGTGGACTGGCCCGATCCCGGCGCAACGAACGAGGTAGGCTTTGAGGGGGATCACGGAAGTAGCCCGGGGGTAGCCGACCCCGGTCCGGCTGTAACTGAGTGTGAGCCTATGTCGGTGTGTTGCGGTCTGGATACCCCACTGACCAGCAGCGGCAGCAACCGCTGTTAGGGCCCCGGGCTGGAACGCAGTGGAGTGGGTGGGCCTGCGTTCCCCCCTGCCACCCTCCGCACGGGTGGCAGGCTTCCCCCTCACCCAACGCTCGGCTACAGAAGCCTAGGCGTACCTTATTTGAACTATTTGCTCGCTCAGCCCCTGCAACAAGGGCCTGAGCCTAACTGTGTTTGCCCCGCCCTGATCCAGGGCCTGGGCTTTGAACTATTCACTCGCTCAGCTCCCTGCAAACAAGGGCCTGAGCTAACTGTGTTTGCCCCGCCCTGATCCAGGGCCTGGGCTCTGAACTGTCTGCTCGCTCAGCCCCTGCAACCAAGGGCCTGAGCTAACTGTGTTTGCCCCGCTCTGATCCAGGGCCTGGGCTCTGAACTGTCTGTTCGCTCAGCCCCTGCAACCAAGGGCCTGAGCTAACTGTGTTTGCCCCGCCCTGATCCAGGGCCTGGGCTTTGAACTATTCACTCGCTCAGCTCCCTGCAAACAAGGGCCTGAGCTAACTGTGTTTGCCCCGCCCTGATCCAGGGCCTGGGCTCTGAACTGTCTGCTCGCTCAGCCCCTGCAACCAAGGGCCTGAGCTAACTGTGTTTGCCCCGCCCTGATCCAGGGCCTGGGCTTTGAACTATTCACTCGCTCAGCTCCCTGCAAACAAGGGCCTGAGCTTTAACTGTGGTTGCTCCGACTCTGCACTAAAGAGCCGGAGTTTCGGGACTAACTGACTGCTTGTTCCCACAGTAGTGAGTCGGTGTGGCTCCCCTCCTGTCCGGAAGGGTCGAGCCCCGGCTAGGACCTACTACAGGGGGCTAATGACATTAAACAAGAGTAGAGTTTTGCTGAATCAGATCCAAATTTCCCAACATTCAGGTGGTTCAGAGTCGCTGTCCTTTAACAGGTGCATCTATAAGTGCAATAGTATTGAAATGACGCATTTGTATTATTTTTAGGCTGGCTCTCATGGCACTGAAGGTAACTGTCAGTCATCCTGCGTGTTTGCATCTCTCTGCTGAAAACATTCACTGGATACTTAGGTACTTTTCTTTTCTTATCACAGCCCCCGTCCTGGTGTTTAGCTCACTCATACAACAATCATTTTCTGGCAATGCCTTATGATTGCACTAACGTGGCCAGTAGGCAATGTCACTATAAATTAAACACACTGGGCCAGATTCTCCAGTTCACTAAGGCCCCTTTGCTCCATGTAAGTGGCATAAAGTGGCTTTAAAGCAACCAGACATGGCCAGTGGAGAATTCTCTGCTGGAGGTGGCTCTGCTTTTTCCTGTAGAGCTATTCCCCCTCGCATGGTGCATTGTATGGGAATGGGGTGGGTGGAATAGGGAGCAGAGGAGGCATGGAAGAGCTTAGCTCTGTTACACCCAATTTTCCACTATAAATCAGAACTGCTCCTGTGCAGCTGTAGCTTGTGCTAAGGCTAGGTGGCTGAGGCTCAGAGAGCCGCACTAACTGCCCAAAACCCCCTTTCTACACTTCATACAAGTGGAGCTCAGGAAGAGTGGAGAATCTGCCTCAATGGGCCTAACTCTGATCTCATTAATATCAGTGTAACTCAATGGACTTAGGTGGAGTTATTCCTGATATCAGTGACAGTGAGATTAGAATTAAATATAGCTATCTCCAGCAACATAAGGAACTTGTTTTATCAATATAGCCACAAAAACCTGTTAGAGTACCAGAAGCCCAGGCCCCCAATTAGGGTGTTCTGCCACCAGCCATTGAGAGTTTAACCCAGCAGCTGGCAGTAGACCTATGTGAAGGGACAGGCCCTCACCCTGGTATAGAGGAGGCTAACTAGCTCCTCTGGGCCTGTTCCATGCTAAGGAGATGCACCTGCAAAGCTTCTTCAGGTAAGAAGGGGAGGAGTTTAAAAGGGATGAACAGGAAGAAGGCCACTCCACCCAGAGATGGCTGGTAACAGAGGTCTTCCATCTCAAAAGACCGCTCTGAGACACACTGCTCCCAAGGCCATCTTGACTGACAGTAAAGCAATGCACCATGGGAAGTGAGGTAGAAAGTAAACCCCATGAAGGGGCAATAAACTCTGAGCGACTGAGCCCTTAGAGTTGACTCACTAGGGGCTGCCTGAGAGGCTGGTCCTTCTTCCAGCCAGATCCTTCTCTCTTGCAAGGGGAAAGGAAGAAAAGGAGTCTGCCCTCTGCTTGTGGTTGCCAACTGGGGGAGAAGAGAGTATAGTGATGGTCAGTGGGACCTGGGGAGTTCAGGGAGCCTTTTCCCCCCCACAACCTGATCCAAAGCTCACTATAGTCAATGAGAGTCTTTCTATTGAGTTAAATGGGCATTAGACTGAGCCCAATATGAGTAAAGTAAGAGGAATATTATAGAACTTAGACCGGGACCCATCACCAGAGGATTGCCAAGTTATTAATGTTCTAATTGCTTGTTTGATTTCCTCAGTAGTCACTGTTGTATTAAATAGTTCATAATTCTCATGCTTGACCTTGAATAGCAGGAGTTTGTTAAAGAATTTGTGCACTAGAGTAGAACTTGCTAACTTGCACAAATAATTGGGAGAACCATTGAAAAGTGTTAAGCTCTCCAAATTTCCTCACTGGCCATTTGATTGTTACATCCATATGTTGCACACTGGCTTAAATTAGATTGTAAACTCTTCAGGGCAAAGACTTAAACTATGTATAGCACTGAGTACAATGGGACTCAGATTTGACTAGTGTCTCTGGGCACTTTTGACATATAACCAACATAATAATTGGCTGGGAAGCAAGCAGACTTTTTTTAAAAGTAAAGATAATACATTGTGAAATGTACTTTATTTGGAAAGCATTATTTAGTCTGAATTATAGATGTTTCACAGTAGGCCAGTAAAAGGTCATTAGTATATTTTCCAGGGATGAGTTGGAGACGACTTAGGAGCTCTCTGTTAAAATTCAGTCACTATACTGAATGGGAGTGGGGTGTGGAGTGATTTCCACGACAATCACCTCCACTCTCCTACTTTCAGATGTCATTGCATATTATTTCTTATAGAAGAGAGAGACTAATAATTACTTTGACCTTTGCATTGGATAGTGAGATATAGCCACGTTGGGTATCATGACAGTCATAACTGCCTGTTTTATACCCAGGGCATGGCTGTCAAGAAAAAGTACTAAAACTAAAAAGTCTCACTCTTCAGCATGAAAATGAGTCAATTTATTATATTCTGTTATGCTCTTAGATCCTGTTACTGTGATTACTTGCACAAATTGAATCAGGTAAAGATCTATCACTCAGTTATTTTATTGGAACATCTCACCACGGTAATTGAATTCTGCCTAAGAGTAAGAATGGCAATAATTATATCCCTTCCTTCCGTGATGGAAAAGGTGAGTGTAGGGTTTTTGTTGGTTTTTAACTCTTCTGAGGGTATTGTTGCAGGGAAGCTTGGGCGAGGAGGTGGGTTTTGCATTTTATTCTGAATGCTATGAGGGAAGTGATCATTCTCATTTGCCTACTGATTCCACAGTCTGGGTTTGCCTCATATGAAGGTTCTGTTGCTAAAGGTCATAAGCCTCCTTTATTGTGGACAGCTCTTTGCTCTAGTGGAATGAAGCTAGTCATGAGAGGTCATAGTCCTGGAGAGAGAGAGGAACAGTCTCTCAGATAGGGAAAACCAGTTCAATGCAGGGCTTTGAAAATCAAGACACAGACCTTGCAATGGACTTTGCATTCAATGGGAAGCCTGTGCAGAGAGAAATTCCCCTGTTCTGTTCATTCCCTCTGAAGCTTCTGGCACTGACCACTGTCAGAAGACAAGGTACTGGGCAAGATGAACCACTCATGGCCACTTGTGTTTTTTATGTTCTTACATGAATAAGATTTGTTCCTGGAGCCCCGTGCCACTGACCGGGTGAACCGCTGTGTTCTGCACAAGCTGGCACTTTCAGGGAACTGCAGTAGTTGAGCCTAGATGTTAAAAAGACTTGGCCAGATCTGAGTTTGATGGGACTGGGCACAACCTCCTAACTAGCTGCAGATTCAAGTGGATTTTTTTGCCGCCATGCCTATTGGGTTTTCAAGGGCAGTATAGAGTCTAGGAGGACCACGAAGCTGCAGGCCACTTTAACAATCTTCTGGCAGATGTTGACAATGGATGAAGCTGGTTATGGAGGATGAGAGTTCTTCTCTCTTCCCACTAGCACCATGTCAGTGATGAAGCTGATCCTTTTAAGATCTCCTTGTTTTAAATTTGGCTAGCTATTTGATTATTGTGACAGATATGGCAATTTCTTGCAATATCCTCATAAAACCTTATTGAATTAATTTTAAATAGCATTGGAGTCAATTGTATTAAAAATGCAAAGTTTATGGTAATACTGTGGAATTGTATGGAATTTCCATAGGGGGAGACATGACCAATATAAACAGAAGTGTTCTGAGCTTCAAAGGACTATCTGAAAAAATGTTCCAGACAAGAATGAATTTATGGGACAAACAATGTTAGGTGGGTTTCTCAGGAAATCTGTAGGGGGAGGTGTAGGCAAAAGTGCCCCCTCCAATTATGCAAGAATTCAGCCTTTTGACATTTCACCCCGAGGAGTGAACCTTTGTCTGCTGTTTACCTGGTCCTAAGATCAAAGTCACAAATTGTATAAAGGAGTGACTCGTAGAGTCACAAGGCTTCTTGTTCTGAACAAAAGTGATTATGAACTTGTACCCACAGAAAACCCCTTGGTGAGGTTTGAAGGACTGACTCCTACCAGAGCCCTTGTTGGAGTTGTGGGTGATCTCTGGTAAGCTTATTATAATTTCACCTTAAAAATAAATCTGCTTGCTTAGGAAGGGCTGTGTGGTAACTTAACTGTGAGCAATTACACTGTTTATAGCCTCTGAGGAGAAAGCAAAACAGGCTTGCTTAGGAAGACTGACTTGCTTGGGAATTTACAGAGTAGACAGGGAACTGTGCAGCCTGGAAAAATCCCAGTCAGAAGGAGAGAGAGATAGGTCTCGACATAAAAAAAGTGAAGGTTGAAGAGCCCCGAGCCTAGGGAACCTTTGCTGGACTGCAGACAGGGAATACAGGGGAAGTTGCCCTGAACTGTGACAATGGTATCAAACAAAAATATAGAGCAATTCTGCTATTTGAATTTAGTCTTCCTTTGAACTTTTATAGGTGTTTATATTACATCCAGGAAGAAAAGTAAATACAAAAGACATGAACTTTATTTAATAACTTCATGCATTCCAGAACCTGCAATTTAAACTTCAGCACTTTGATTAAGCATACATCTATTGTTGAAACATCATTCAAATGCATTCATAAGCTTTCAGGACTTATGTTGTAATTGTTGACTGAAAACAGTGTAACAATCTACTCTAGGTGGTTCTCTGGTACAGTAAACAGGTTAATCTTGTCTGAATTTCTCTTTTATATAGAAAGAGTTTAAGGCTCTACCCTGATTTTTTTATTGCTTTAAATAAACAGCTATAAAATGTTCAATAAATTGTAAGGAATATTTTTGATTAAGCGTAATTTAAACATGCCTAACCTATCATTTTAATCAAGGTTTATGATTTATGTAACCTTAAAGTGATCATGAATAGAATATCTTAGCAAATCCATGACTGCCTAGGACTTTACAATTATCACTCTTCTGCACACTATGACCATTCAGAATGACATGATGGTAGTGGGGATTGAAGACAGAGCCTCCTGCATCCCTCCCACCTGTGCTAGAGGAAATGACACTACACTTGCATGGCTACACTTGCAGATGTAGAGCGCTGTGAGTTAAACCAGCCTTCGTAGAGTGCAGTAGGGAAAGCGCTGCAGTCTGTCCACACTGATAGCTTCAAGCGCACTGGTGTGGCCACATTTGCGGCACTTGCAGCGGTATTGGGAGCGGTGCATTATGGGCAGCTATCCAAGGTCTGTTTTCCTCCCCAGCTTTCTTCCTTCTGAGCTGGATTGCTCCCTTTACAACCCTGTCTCCAGTTGGAGCATGCTCTGCAGGGCTGGAGGTGTGAGGCTATCAGGGCCTAGTACAGGCCTTTAACCCCTTCCAGCCCAGTGTAGGGTTTGTATACCCCATCACAGTCCACATCTTAAAGTGTGATGCCCTAAGTTGGACACAGTACTCCAGCTGAGCCTTCCCCAGTGCCAAGTAGGGGGAGCAAGTACCTGTCACATCTTACATACAACACTACCGTTAATTCATCCCAGAATTACATTTGGGTTTTTTAACAGGACCAGTGATAGCTCCTATTCAATTTATGATCCATTATAACCCCCAGATCTTTCTCTGCAGTACTGCTTCACTCTCCATGTTTCATTAGTGTTATCCCTCTAGTTCAAGTGGGAGGGATCCAGGAGGTTCTATCTTCAATCCCCACTACAATCATTCTGAGTGGTCATAGTTATTCCCCATTTTGTATTTGTGCCATTGATTTTTTTTTTTTCCTTCCTAAGTGCAGTACTTTGCATTTGTCTTTATTGAATTTCATCTTGCTGATATCAGACCAATTCTCCAATTTATCAAGATCATTCTGAATTCTAATCCTGTCCTCCAAAGTGCTAGCAACACTTCCCAGCTTGGGGTCATCAGCAATTTACATAGGGTCATGGTGGGTTCTCCATCACTGACAATTTTTAAATCAAGATTGGAGGTCAGACTAGATGATCATAATGGTCCCATCTGACCTTAAAGTCTGAGTCTGAGTTTTTTTCTAAAAGGAATGCTCTCAGTCATTTTGGGGAAGTTCTATGGCTTGTGGTCCCTTCTGGCATTGGAATCTATGAATTTTCCCCTTTTTGAAGAGAGGTGCAATGTTTGCCCTTCTCCAGTCCTCTGGGACCTCACCCATCCTCCATGAGTTCTCAAAAATAAGAGCTAATGGTTTAGAGATTACTTTGGCTAGTTCCTTTAGTACTCTGGGGTGAATTTCATCAGGTTCTGCCAACTTGAATATATCTATCTTATCTAAATATTTTTTAACTTGTTCATTTCCCATTCTGGTCCAAGATCCTCCTTCTCCCTAATTGTTAATATTAACTGTGTTAAGCATCTGGTCACAATTAATCTTTTTAGTGAAGACTGAATTGAAAAAGGTATTAAGTGCTTCTGTCATTTGCTCTCCTTCCCCATTAAGTAATGGACCTATATTTTCTTTTGACTTTCTCTTACTTCTAATGTATTTGGAGAACCTCTTCTAATTGCCTTTTATGACCCTTGCTAAGTATAGCTCATTTTATGCCTTACCCCTTCTGATTTTGTCCCTACATGCTTGTGCTATTGTTTTATATGCATCCTTAGCCATTTGTCCTTATTTCCATTTTTTGTATAATTCCTTTTTGATTTTCAAGTCCTAAAAGAGCTTTTGATGCCACCACATTGATCTCTTACTATTCCTCCTGTCTTTCCTCTGCATCTGGATAATTTGCTGTTGTGCCTTTCATATTGTCACTTTTAGAAACTGCCAGCTCTTCTTTTTCACTTAGATAACCTTCATTTCTGCATCCTTTATTTCTGATGTACTGCTACGCTCAACAATTTTTCTAAGTCTGTATTGTGTAAGAGTTAAACAGTTCACGTAAAAATAACAGCACAGTACTTATAAATACACACTGTACTTCCACTGTTCTTGATACCAGGATTTACTTTGGCCTGGGCCCAAAACCCCAAAATTAGGTGTAAAAAACGTAGAATTTTTGAAGTAGTTGTGTCCATTGTTGGGCATGAATTCTACTTACAGCAAATATTTAATGTAAAACAAATACTTAGTTGCTGGCCCTGAATTTGAGATTCCACCTGCTCTGGGATATATTCATAATTTAAAAGGGAATTTTTATTATATGAAGAACTTGAAATATTGTTCTATTTAATCATTTCAGAAGGCAGTAGAGTACTTCAAGAATTAAAACTAACATTAAAATTATACTCTCCTCCAATTTCAGTGCATCGCAATCCACAATGAAAGTACTGATTATTTCTGTCATGTGTTAGAAAGCCAGTATGGTTCAAAATTGTTTCACTTGTTTCTTCTCATCCTCATTTGTTTTATCACCTCTTGTGTCTCGTTCCACACTAAGATTGTAAGATCTTTGTGGCAAGGACTGTCTTTCTTTTTTTTTTTTTTTTTTATTGTGTACAGCGCCTAGGCCATAGGGGCTCCAATTCCTGATTGGGGCCTCTAAGTGTTACCACCATACAAATAATAAGAGGAACATAAGGATGGCCATAGTGGGTGTAACTGTGCCTCAGTGGGTCACAAATGAGGATGCCAAATTCAGAACAAACTGCTGAGAAATAGGGTAGATACACCCCAAGACTCGTGTCTAATCCCCCATAGGATATACCAAACCAGCAACAAAATATACTTCTGTTTCAGCACACTGGCTAACAAGAAGTCATAAAAGCAGTTTCCTGAGGCATTCCAGTCTTTGTATCACCATCAAAAACACTAGATTTAAAGGTGAGTGTTTCATTACAACCAGTCTCATCAAATAAAAGGGCCTTCTGATCCCAGAGGACCAGCCACACACCCAGGTCAATATGTAACTTAGGCTGGGTCTACACTACCCGCCTGAATCGGCGGGTAAAAATCGACCTCTCGGGGATCGATTTATCGCGTCCCGTTGGGACGCGACAATCGATCCCCGAATCGACGCTCTTACTCCACCAGCGGAGGTGGGAGTAAGCGCCGTCGATGGGAAGCCGCGGAGGTCGATTTTGCCGCCGTCCTCACAGCGGGGTAAGTCGGCTGCGATACGTCGAATTCAGCTACGCTATTCACATAGCTGAATTTGCGTATCTTAAATCGACTCCCCCCTGTAGTGTAGATGTAGCCTTAGATCTTACCCAAAAATTAAGCTGATGTCAATCCTTTAGTACCTAAAATCTAAAGGTTTATTCATAAAAAGAAAGGTGAGAGTTAAAATTGGTTAAAGGAATCAAATACATACAGTAATTGCAAAGTTCTTGGTTTAGGCTTGTAGCAGTGATGGAATAAACTGCTGGCTTAAGTCTCTGGTTGCTTCCAAATCACTGGAAGGACCTCAGTCCCTTGGTTAAAATGCACCCATTAGTATAAGTCCGTAGTCCAGAGGATGGAGCAGGATAGAGGCAAAATGGAGGGGTTTCCAGGGCCATTTATAGCCTCTGCCATGTGGCGGGAAACTCATTGTTTCAAACAAAAAGCTCAGCACAGCTAGTGGAGAATCACAGGTGACCGGATAGTGTTTGGAGTCATGTGGGCAAGTCACATGTTCTTGCCCAATCTCACTCAGTCATCGCAGGAAGCCATTATCTATATTCCAGACAGCATGTTTACATGACAGTCCACTCAGTGTAGATGGGTGTCTCCCATGGTCCATTGTGAGTTAAATGTCCTTTTGATGGGCCACTCAATTTGAATAGCCCCTCCAAGATGTTCTGGCTAACTACTTCATAGGTGTTACCCCAAGAGCAAACATTTGAAATCCAGGTATAGAGCCAATATTCGTAACTTCAAATACAAAAATGATCCATGCATACAGATCGCATAATCAGCAAATCATAACCTTTTCATAGACACCTCACTTGACAACCTTTGTACAAGGTTTGCTGCAAATATATAACAGTGATTGCAACAATGCTCTATATGGTCATATTTTAATCAGATAATGTCACAGTGGGTCAGATCAATGGTCCATCTAGCCTAGTATCCTGTCTTCTAACAGAGGCCAATGCCAGGAGCTTCAGAGGGAATGAACTGAAAGGCAATCATTGAATGATCCATCCCCTGTCATCCAATCAGAAACTAAGGATGCCCAGAGCATGGAGGTGCATCCCTTACCATCTTAGATAATAGCTATTGATAAGTTCATGGAGGATAGATCTAATTATTTTATGACCCCCATTATAGTTTTGGCCTTCACAACATCCCCTGGCAACAAGTTCCACAGATTGACTGTTGTAGTGAGGTGGATTGGCCGTCCACGGACCCAGAGTGGGAGGAGTCCCTCACTGAGCCCTGATGGGCGGAACCACTCCACGCTCAACTCTCCCTGCAGAAATCAGTGGGTGGGACAGGAAGTACAAAAGGTGGGCCAGTGAACTCAGTTGGGGCCCAGCGACCAGAGGAGCCAGATGCCTCCTATGAGCTCCCAAGTTGGGAGGCTGCTGCAGACCCTGAGGAAGCTAAGGACTGGCCAGGACCACCAGGGCCATTTACAGACCCAAACACAGAGGAGCTGTAAGCCCTGACAGAGGCCCTCTTCCCCGACGACCAGGACGACCATCTATAGAGCCAGGTACACCCTGAGCGGGAGTTAGGAAGTGGCCCAGGTGTAGCCGACCCCTGTCTGGCTACAACGCAGCCAGTGAGTGAGTCACCATGTTGCGGCCAGGATCTCCGCTGACCAAGTGGCAGACCGCTCTGCCACTGCTAGGGCCCTGGGCCGGGATGCAGTGGAGTGGGTGGGCCTGCGTCCCCCCTGCCACCCTAATCCGTGGGTCGCAGTCTCCCCTTCTCTTAGGCAAAAAGTCTGTGCTTGTCAGCCCTCTGCTAGAGCTAGGAGGCCCAGCTGTTTTGCTGCTCAGCCTGAGTGCAGGCCTGAGCCCAAGACTCTTTGCTTCTCCACCCTAACCAGGGGCTGGGCTCGGCTCTGTAACTGTTTGTTGTTCAGCCCTGATCACAAACCTGCACTCATGTCTCCCATCGCCCCACTGATTCTCCATGCCAGGAGACCACCCAGAGACGTAGTGAGGCAGATTGGCCGTCCACAGACTCAAAGAGAGAGGGGCCACTCCCCAAACGGACTACAACAGTGCATTGTGTGAAGTACTTCCTTTTGTTTGCTTTAAACATGCTGCCTATTAATTTCATTGGGTGACCCCTGTTTCTTATGTGAAGGCGTGAATACCACTTCCTTATTCACTTTCTCCACACCAGTCACGATTGTATAGACTTCTATCACATCCCCTCTTGGTTATCTCTTTTCCAAGATGAAAAGTCCAGTCTTTTTAACCTCATATGGAAGCTGTTCCATACCATTAATCATTTTTGTTGCCTTTCTTTGTACCTTTTCCAGTTCTAACATACACCTTTTGTGAGATGAGGTGACCAGAACTACATGCAGTATTCAAGGTGTGGGTATATAATGGATTTATATAAAGGCATTAGGATATTTTCTGTCTTATTATCTATCCCTTTCCTAATGATTCGTAATATTCTGTTAGCTGTTTATACTGCTGCTCCACACTGAGTGGATGCTTTGTTTCCTGTCTTTTAACCAGTTACTGATCTAAGAGAGGACCTTCTCTCTTATCCATGACTACTTGTTTTGCTTAAGAGCCTTTGGTGAGGGACTTTGTCAAAGGCTTTCTGAAAGTCCAAGTATATAGTATGCACTGAATCATATTTGACCCCCTCAAAGAATTCTAATAGATTGGTGAATCATGATTTCCCTTTACAAAAGCCTTGTTGACTCTTGCCCAACAAATTGCATTGTACACAGTACAAGATGAGACCTTAGCAAACTCTGCTGGTTCTTTACTATTCTAGACAGAGATCATTAAAGAAAAAGGACCCAAAGTCCTAGGAATAAATGTAAATGATTTCTTACAAAATTATGGCAAACAGCAAATAGCATTTACTATGAATTGTTAGCAATGCTGTAAAGTCACTTATGCTATATCCTTTACTCTGAAAATGTTGCTGTTTTTTTTTCACAAGTAGCCTCTAGTTTTGATATTAAAGATGACACCATGCAGCTGCCTAATCCTCCTAGAAGTTTCAGGAGACAACAGAGCCCTAGACCAGGGGTAGGCAACCTATGGCACGTGTGCCGAAGGCAGCACGCGAGCTGATTTTCAGTGGCACTCACACTGCCTGGGTCCTGGCTACCAGTCCGGGGGGCTCTGCATTATAATTTAATTTTGAATGAAATTTATTAAACATTTTAAAAACCTTATTTACTTTACATACAACAATAGTTTAGTTATATATTTTAGACTTATAGAAAGAGACCTTATAAAAACATTAAAATGTGTTACTGGCACGTGAAGCCTTAAATTAGAGTGAATAAATGAAGACGCAGCATACCACTTCTGAAAGGTTGCCAACCCCTGCCTTAGACTCTGGCTGAATGCAGTATTTATGTATGTTATTCAGCTTTCATAGGGCTAACTTCCATTCTGTTCTTTCTATATACTCTTCTCAGGCTGTAATTAATTTATTCTCTTTAACCCTACACTTCCTTCACTGAATCACATTCCCATACTTACTAATCCTGGATGCATGGAAGGCAGTTGGGAATCAATCATACACTTATATAATGACCATCATCTTGGTCATCCCCAACAATTAAACCCCAGCCAAAAGTACGAGCTCAGGGACTAAGACCCAGGTATTAAAGCCTATTGAAGTCATTGGGGCAACTCCTGTGCTTAAAGTTAGGTACATATTAAAATACCTTGCTGAAGTAGGGCCTAAGTCCCTTCACTGGCAGCTTTAGCAAATTAATCCGCTTTGGATCAGGCACAGAAGGAGACACAGAACACACAATGACCAGTGGGATGCCCTTAATAATTCAACATATTGCATCCCTTTCACTGCTGGTGTTTCTTTGTCTTTTAGACCTCTATCACATCCCCTCTTAGACAGGGAAGTAACTGCATCTCCCTCTGGGTCTGTATAACTCCTAGATGTGGAATCTACCACAATATAAGAAAATAATAGTGCTTCTTGGATATCCAATGGGGTCTGGGACCTTTTACTGCTTGTTATAGGCCATGAATCCAATGCTTTGGTTTTGGCCTTGCAAAACCAAAGCTATATGATTAAGACCATGTCTACACTACCACTTACGTCGACAAAACATATGTCACGCAAGGGTGTGGAAAAAAAACACACGCATGAGCAACGTAAGACTTGCCGGCATAAATGGTCATGTACACAGCACTATGTTAGCGCAAGAGCTTCTCTTGCCTATAGAGCTACCACCACTTGTGGAGGTGATTTTATTATTTTGACAGGGGAGCTCTCTCCCATTGCATAGAGCGGCTACACGAGCAATCTTACAGTGGTATAGCTTCATCGGTACAGTAATGCCGCTGTAAGCTCACTAATGTAGACATGGCCTAAATTTTTAGTAAACCGTAAACCAACTTAACCTACTTAGTATTTACATTTTTGACCATGTAGTTGAGGAAGGTCATCTTTGAATACTATATAGATAATATAATCTTGTACATGTAATGGGCACAATTCTGAAGTCTGTACTCTGGTAAAATTCCTCCTGGGGTCAATGGGAGTTTTACCTGTGTAAGGCCTACAGAAGTGGGCCTATACAGTATAAGAGAATGGAGATAGAAATTTCTAGCTAATGCACCCATCACCATAATGCCGGGGTCTCAAACACGCAGCCCGCAGGGTTATTTTCTGCAGCCCGCAAGCTCTTCACTGCCCCCCCTGCCCTCCTCCAGCATTTACCTAGAGCGGCTTCAGCCCGACACACACCGGGGGCAGGGCAGGCTCCCTGCCTGCCTGCCCTGCCCCAGCGCCACTCCGGGAAGCCTCTGGAACCTGGGGAAGGTGGGGCACAGGGGTGTGTGAGGCTGTTGCTTCAGGCACCGCCCCCAGCAGTTCCCATTGGCCGCGGTTCCCCATTCCCCTCATGATGCAGCATGAAAAGCAATGACATTTTTAGTGTCAAATTTACAGTTCATTAATGTTTTTACCATATAGTGTTCTGCAGCTTTTAAAAATGTATACTAAAATCTTGATGCAACAGAATCCAGTCTAGACTGTAAAAGCAAGCAACCTATTGACTTGTTTTAACTCATTTATTCATGGTTGTTCCCCCTCCCCACTTTTTGGGGGGGAAAGTTCCTTTGATATAGCTGGTTTATAAGAAGACTTCTCCTCCCACTCACTTCTATTTTCTGCTCTACATATTCACTTTAATCTCCGGTGAAGCTAAACTGAAATGCCAGTGAAGTTCAAGAGGAGGATACTGTCTGCATTGCCCTTGTGACCTCCCATATAATCTCTTTTTCCTGAAAGTGTGACAGACAGGGGTACACTGTTCACAAACAAAGCTATTTCATATATTTTTCCCCAGCAGTTGCATGTTCTGTAATGCTGCACAAAAGCAACTGCAGCCATTATCAATTCCTCTGCTTAGTCATTTTAATAATGCTGTTAAAGAACAAAATTAAAGTGTCCTAGGAAATGTTTCCCAGTAGTAGATAGGTTACATCAGACAAACAAATATACTGCATAGAGTAAAGAAAAAAAATACCCCTTTTCAAAAATATTGTCAATTTAAAAGAAAGGTAATATGTTCTGTTTTTCTAAATGCTGTTTTAATTATTATTAGTATCTTTATGAACATGAACTAACAAGTAGAACCAGTTTGGAATATAATACCACAGGAATTTGAAAAAAAAATCAGGGAATCTAGGCAAATAAGATTTGTGAATAGAAGGGTAAATATGAATAAAATTTGCAGAAATAATTTTTGAATTGATTTTAGACTAGGTATCTCAAATGCAGATCCAGTTGAAACATGTCTAGAATTCTCCAAAGCGATTTGTTTGGCCACCCACTACAAAGTATACAATTTTATGTACAATCTGATTCCCTCCCTGCCCGCTCTCATTCTCTCTTTCTCACACACACGCACACATGCACGCGCACACACACACGCACACATGCCCCAAACTCTTACACCAGCTAAATGAAGGGGAGTTAAAGCCCAGGGGGCAACAGGGAATATGTCCAGAACTGCTCTGTATTGATGGAGGGGTTGAGAGGAAGTCTGATCTTGTGGTTAAGGGATTGGATGGGACTTAGGGCATGTCTATATTATGCGCTGGATCGACGGACAGCAATCGATCCAGCAGGGATCAATTTATAAATTAACCACTGAGCACTCTCCCGTTGACTCCGGTACTCCACCAGAGCGAGAAGTGTAGGTGGAGATGAGGGGGAGCATCAGCTGTCAACTTACCACAGTGAAGACACCGTGGTAAGTAGATCTAAGTACGTTGACTTCAGCTACATTATTCACATAGCTGAAGTTACGTAACTTAGATTGATTTCCCCTCCCTCCCCCCAGTGTAGACCAGGCCTTAGAAGATCTGGGTTCTGTTCCTAGTTTTGTCACAGACCCCTTGGGCGAGTCACTTCACCCCTCTGTGCCTCTGTTTCACATCTGTATAAGGGGTATAGTAGTGCTCCCTTGCTAGTCATGTCTAGTTACAGTCAAACAGCTGCAGGATTGTCCTCTACAATGTGCATGCACAGTGCCTAGCACAACAGTCCATAATTGTGGCTTATTGAGTTAAGGTGCCCTGTGGTGCCTCATGCCCTTCCAGAATGTGGAGAGTGGCTAAAGTTAAACCACTGAAATCCAGGAAATACTAAGTTAAGGTACACACCACCCCCACAATACAGCCTTAATTCTGCACCCCTGGCAATGGTTACTTAAGGGTGGTGCAAAGGTAAACAAACTGCAAAGGGAAGTGATGGATTCTATATCTCTTGATGGCTTCAGATTAAGACTGGATGCCTTTCTGGAAGGTATTCTTTAGCCAAACACAAATTATGAGGCTCAAACCAGGAGTTAATGGATGAAATGCTATGGCTTGTGTGATATAGGAAGTCAGTCAGACTAGATTTAATTCTCCCTTCTGGCCTTAAAATCTATGTATCTATAGTAAGTAGACATGAGGATGTATTAAAAGAACATGCTGTTGTTTGTGTTATGTTCCACAGATTGGAATTTCAGCATTTATCTGCATTCACTACATCTACATTGACTGCTAGGTGTAACTATAACTAAAGGGTAGATGGATTGTGATCTGTCATGTGGCCATGATATGAAGAGAGGTGCATGTGTACCTTAAGAGTTAAAGCATGCCTCATTTCAGTGCTGAATGTTGTACGTTGTATTAGTAGAGGTGCACAAAGGATTGTCAGCAGTCTGGTGGCATATAGGACATTGGCCTCCAGGCCTTAGTAAGAGGTAAGTAAAGGCAGTATCTTAAAAAGAATCCTCTGGACAAGGGTGAAAGGGTTGTAACAGTTAGCAAGTCTGGGATGGTTTGTGTGGAGTAGGCTCAGTATTTGAGTGTAGGCCAGGTGTAGGTAGCTCCTGTTTGCTACACCTGACTTAATCCCAAGCTCTGCCTTAGCAAAGAGAAGGTGTTAGATTTTGTCCTACAGTGTTCGTGTGCTCTGTTGCCAGAGTGTAGCATCTTTGCTGGAGGAGTGCTAATCTGTGTGTTGTTGGTATGCTGAGGCATCGCTCAAAGAGAGCAGAGTTACCATTGGGTCGTGGGAATACCACATACCTTAACTTTATATTTCCTGGATCCCAGAGGTTTAAGTTCAGCCACTCTTCACATTTTGGAAGGGCATGAGGCAATCTTAACTCTGCATTAACAAAGTTTTAGGGCATTTAATTTCCTTGTTTTAAAAAAATATATATTCTAAATGGTTGAAACTATAGTAAATAACAGAATTATCAGACACATAGATGAACATGATTTGTTGGGGAAGAGTCAACATGGCTTTTGTAAGGAAACTCATATATCACAATCTATTAGAATTCTTTGAGGGGGTCAACAAACATTTGGACAAGGGTGATGAAATGTATATAGTGTACTTGGACTTTCACAAAGCTTTTGACAAGGTACCTCACCAAAGGCTCTTGTGCAAAGTAAGCTGTCATGGGATAAGAGGGAAGGTTCTCTCATGGATCAGTAACTGGCTAAAAGACAGAAAACAAAGAGTAGGAATAAGTGGTCAGTTTTCAGAATGGAGAGAAGTAAACAGTGAGATTCCCCAGAAATCTTTACTGAAACCAGTGCTGTTCAACATATTCATAAATCCTCTGGAAAGAGGGGTAAACAGTGAGATGGCAAAATTCAGAGATGATACAAAATTACTCAAAATAGTTAAGTCCAAAGCAGACTGTGAAGAGTTAGAGGGATCTCACAAAACTGGATGTTTGGGCAACAACTAGCAGATGAAATATAGTGTTGATGAGTGCAAAGTAATGCACATTGGAAAACATAATCCCAACTATACATATAAAATGATGGGGTCCAAATTAGCTGTTACCACTCAAGAAAGAGATCTTGGAGTCATTGTGGATAGCTCTCTGAAAACGTCTTCTCAATGTGCAGCAGTAGTCAAAAAAGCTAACAATGTTAGGAACCATTAGGAAAGTGATAGATATTAAGACAGAAAATATCATACTGCCACTATGTAAATCCATGGTACACCCATATCTTGAATACTGCATGCAATTCTGGTCACCCATCTCAAAAATATATATATTAGAATTGGAAAATGTAGAAAGAAGGGTAACAAAAATGAGTAAGGGCATGAAACAGTTTCCATATGAGGAGAGGTTAAAAAGACTGGACTTTTCATCTTGGAAAAGAGATGACTAAGAGGAGATGTGATAGAGGTCTATAAAATTGAGACTGGTGTGGAGAAAGTGAATAAGGAAGTGGTATTTACTCTTTCCCATAAGAAATAGGGGTCACCTAATGAAATTAATAGACAGCATGTTTAAAGCAAACAAAAGAAAGTACTTCACACAGTGCCCAGTCAACCTGTGGAACTTATTGCCAAGGGATGTTGTGAAGGTCAAAACTATAATGGGGTTCATAAAAGAATTAGATAAGTTGATGGAGGATAGATCCATCAATGGCTATTATCCAAGATGGTAATGGATGCACTCCCATGCTCGGGGTGTCCTTAGCCTCCAATTGCCAGAAGCTGGGAGTAGACGACTGGGGCTGGATCACTCCATGATTGTTGGTTTTGTTCATTCCCTCTGAAGCATCTGGCATTGGCCACTGTCGGAAGACTAGATACTGGGTTAGATGGACCATTGGTCTGACCAAGTATGGCTGTTCTGATGTTCTTATATTCTGCACCTTTATGTATCACAGTCCAGCCCTTCCATTGCATCACTGATAATGATTAGCCTGGACACAGAATGAACTGGGTGTATGTGAGGCCCTTCACTGCCACAGCATCATCTCCTCAATGCACATTTCTCCACCTGCCTCCATGCCTGCTTTCCACCCCATTCTTCCCTGCATTGTTCCAACACTCCCTCATATTGTCCTTCACTGCTCCAACCCCACCATTTCCCCTCCAACTGTCCAGATTTTCCCCCCTCCCGAGCCCTGGCACTGCTCCAACTCATCCAATATTCCCTCCATCTTGGCCCTTGCTCTGACCACCCCAACATCCCCATTTCTTCAAGTCCCCCCCATCACCACATGCCCACAGCTCCACCCTCTTTCTTGACACTCTATGCCTCTGCTAAGCCTGGACCAGCTGTGGAAAGGTGGCAGGGCTTTGAGGAGTGCATGTGGAAACTGGAGGTAGAAAGGGACAGGAGAGTGAAGATGCAGAGTCCCTGCCCATAATCTGGACCTGAAATATGGGAAGGGGCTCTATACATCCATAGCTGCATAGGAGGCTCAGAGAGGTGTAAAGTGGCCCCTGTATCTCAATGTGATGTTCTCAATTGAATGAAGCAACAGAGGGTCCTGTGGCACCTTTGAGACTAACAGAAGTACTGGGAGCATAAGCTTTCGTGGGTCAGAACCTCACTTCTTCAGATGCAAGAAGTGAGGTTCTGATCCACGAAAGCTTATGCTCCCAGTACTTCTGTTAGTCTCAAAGGTGCCACAGGACCCTCTGTTGCTTTTTACAGATTCAGACTAACACGGCTACCCCTCTGATCAATTGAATGAGACCACCTGGTTTTAGATGAGTATAGGCTGAAACAACAGCTCTAAGAGGTGTGAACTGCTCCATTCATCTCAGTGGGTTTTTTCCTACCTCCTCACGCAAGCAGGGACCACCAGATCCTCTCTCACACTTGAGGGAGGTCTCTGCCATCCCTAAGGGTAGGGGTTGCGGCTGCTCCATTCCTCCCCTTCCCTCTTCGTGTGAGGCTTGAGCCCCTCCTGCCTTTCCCTGGAGAGATAGGACTTTGAATAGGAGGCATCTCCCACCACTAGCTGGCCAGGACAACAGGAACGGGGGTGGGGAAGGGTCAGCAGCTTCAAACAGGAAGAAAGATTGCGGGGCTGACAGGCCCCTCTCCCCTAAGCCTCCGAACTTCCCCTGCCACCCTCCTCCATGTTCCCCCTTCCCAGACCCCCATTCCTCCCACACTTCCTAATCCCCTTCCCTGCCTGCTGTCCTAAACACCCCACAATCCCCCTCCCCTTAATCTCCTCCCCATCCCCATTTATCCCCCTCTGCTTAATCCCATTCCTCCAGCTCCTAATCCCCCTCTCCTCCCTGCCCCAACCCTCAGACTCCTTGCATGACTCCAACACCCTCCTCACAATCTCTACTACTCTAACCCCCCACATCCCTTAGCTCTGCCCCAAAAAAGTTGTAAGAATCTGAAAATGTTCTATGACCTCCTGATGGGGGTCTGTGTATCAGGAACCCTTGATCAAATGACCCAGACTTGCTTCCCTTTGATCACATTCAGTTCCATTGCTCAGGAAACATGATTATATTATCCTAACTACTTATTAGTCTTTCATCTTCCCTCTGGTTAATCAATGCTCATTTCCTTGACAATACTTCTCAAATAAAATAAGAGTCTGCCTGTGGGTTTTAGAGCACTTTAAGCCTTGGCTACACTCGTGGATTTACAGCGCTGCTGCGGCAGCGCTGTGAAGCACGAGTGTAGTCGCGCTGCCAGCGCTGCGAGAGCTCTCTCGCAGCACTGCAAATACTCCACCTCTCCGAGGGGAATAGCTTGCAGCACTGCAAGCGAGCGTGCAGCGCTGCAGGTGCTGTTACACTGGCGCTTTACAGCGCTGCGCTCGGGGGGGTTGTTCACATCCCTGAGCGCAGCAAGTGCAGTGCTGTGAATTGCCAGTGTAGCCAAGGCCTTAAATATCATTCTTAAACAAGAAATGTGGGTCTCAGGGCAAAGCTTCCACAAGGAGCCCCTATAAAATGCCAGGAATGTGCACAACACACATTTTCTGAAAACTGCTACTGAGCTCAACCTCACAGTGCCTGGGTGTAGTGCACGTTTACTGACCACAGCCTGTCACCTTGAGCCACCCCGTTGTTATGACAGACTGCCAGGAAACCCTCTTGCTTCAACAGAGCCCTAGTCTTGGATATAAATATGCATTTCACTATTTTAGGCATGTCTGTTTAGCACATGCTGACCTGGAGTTCTAAACTTTATCTGATCTTTTTCAATATTGCTTCTCCAAAGGGACAAGGGTGCTAGACACTAGCTGAGATAAATCCTGAGAAACTGAAGTCTGTTTGGGGAGGATCAGGCCATAGTTCGATCCTCAGGTTTGTGCAAAGGTTCAAAGAACAAATTATTTTTAAAATTCTGTTTAGGGAGCTGTATCTCAGGACCCTATTATTCCATGATGCCAAATCTGGTTCACTAGCACTACCCAGCATCCCCAGGAGGCACAGCAGATTCAAGACAATCTGAGAGAGCATATGGTTTTTAGATTAGTCCACCTCTACAAAAGAAGCAATGCTCAGCCTTAAGTGTAGCAGAGCTGGTGCTCCTTTATAATCCCTCAAGGAATCTATATCCATGGCAAACATACAAATGTACAATTTTCCCTCCGCTTTAATCCCTCCACATGCCAGGATTCTTATTACTAGAAATAAATTATTTAAAGTAAAATGTTCTAGACAATTACCTTTATATAATCATTCCATAGTCTAATAAACTCAAGTACATGTGATATCCTGTATGCTGTGTACAATTTCCCAGGAAACCTGCATATTACATGCATGTTGTGTCCTTCAGTTCCTGCAAGAGTAGGAAGACTTCATTCTCATGTGAATGTAGATAATAGATGTTTAAAAGTTACTGAAAAGTAACTTTCTAAATTATAGCTAGCTAGCTAGGGGTGTGTGTGTGTGTGTGTGTGTGTGTATTAATTGCTAGCCCTGCAAATTCTGTCTGTGATTGGAAAGTCAAACTACGTTTTTCTGGCTTGTGTCTCAACACCAGTAATAAAGTTTCTGCAGGTCAAACTCTGTTTTCAGTTACTTCTGTGCAGTCCCATTGCCTTCAGATCCTGCCTCTATTTCCATTTGGCTACTCCACTGCCTTTAGATTGTGCCTTCAGTCACCAGGAAAAAAGGAAAGATCATCTCTGGCAAAATGCATCTGTTCTTGCTTTAAAGAGATTTACACAGCAGAAGGTCTCCTATACACTCCAGGGAGTAAAGGCTCACACCATTGCAGTGACAGCTTCCTAGACTGAGAGAGAGAGTTAGCTTTGAAACTTCCAAACGCTGTTATTTAAAACAAGTGATTTCTAATTATAACTGCATTGCCTATGCCAATCCCTACTAAACAATCCTGATTCTTTAATAAAATAGTTCAAGCCATGTGAATAAACTTGAGGACATTTACTAATTCTGATTTCCCTACTGTTTTGTTGCAAAGTATAAAGTAAATATTGAAAATAAATAGTCATTAGCTATAAGAGTTTGAACAGGTGTTAGCCTTAAAGTCTCCCTTGCACCTATTTCTAGTACACCCATGAAACACTTCTGCCAAAGCAAACTATTACCTCTTTTGACCTCACTAGCTTTAGCTTTTTGTCAAGAATGTACAATGCAAAATGTAAATAACGGCCACTGACCAGGAGTAAGTCAACGTTTAGAAAAGATGAAGAGGGCTGCTGCTGTCATATTAATCTGTCTGTAAAATGTTTGTTTTATTCCACTGTTAGAGCTATGTGTGATTTTACTTCATAAAAATGTTCAGGAAAACAAGGGGAGGGGGGGAACTCAGTAAAATTCCATTTATCTGCAGTCACGTTAAAGAGAAGAGCCAAAACCAACAATGGCTGTTTTAAACAGAACAACTCACTGGGCTGTATACTGGCCTTCATATGCATGCATCAAGGCCACCGTAGGGCCTAATTGTCACAATGTAGGGCCTTACAGCAATCCAGTTAATTTGAGGATGGAGGGAGAATACTTAATAGAAAGAAACCTCATACTATTACAAAAGATAGTTACAGTAGAACCTCAGTTACAAACAATAGTTACAAACTGACTGGCCAACCACACACCTCATTTAGAAGCAGAAGTACACAATCAGGCAGCAAAGATAAAAAAAAAAGCAAATACTGTACACTATCATGTTAAACATAAACTAGTAAGAAAAAAAAAAGGAAAGCTTAAAAAAAAAGATTTGACAAGGTAAGGAAACTGTTTCTGTGCTTGTTTCATTTAAATTAAGATGGTTAAAACAAACATTTTTCTTCTGCATAGTCAATTTTCAAAGCCATATTAAGTCAATGTTCAGTTGTAAACTTTTGAAAGAACAATCATAACATTTTGTCCAGCGTTACAAACATTTCAGAGTTACGAACAACCTCCATTCCCACGGTGTTTGTAACTCTGAGTTTCTATGGTATATGAGTTGGTAAATGGAAAATGGATAATAATGGTAAAGCTAAATACTGCCATACAGCTGAATGGAATAAAAAAACCCACCTTGTTTTTCTATTTGAGACAAAGACTCATATGTAACAACTAATTACGTTACTTAAATTGCAGATGTTTTCTCTTTGTGAGGCTATAAATGTATCCTGGGTGAGAAAACTACAACCCCAAAGGCCGATATGTCACTAGTTCAAGATGGAGTTACTACTGCATATAAAGGAAGCATCCACAAGTTGTTGTTATGCCATAATGTTGTACCCCTCACCTAACCACATCCTCTCAATTCCCCTGTGTGTCCTGGCACCTTGCGGGAGACTTAGGCCCCTGACCCAACACACACACACACACACACACCTACTAAGAGTAAGTCCTTTTTGGCCAAATCCTGAGATCCAGTCTCAGTTTTCACTTAGGCTCATAAGAACAGTCATACTGGGTCAGACCAAAGGTCCATCATGCCCAGTATCCTGTTCTCTGACAATGCCAGGTGCCCCAAAGGGAATGAACAGACAGGCTATCATCAAGTGATCCATGCCCTGTCACCCAATCCCAGCTTCTGGCAAACAGAAGCTAGGGATACCATTCCTGCCCATCCTGACTAATAGCCATTGATGGACCTATCTTCCATGAATCTATCTAGCTCCCTTTTGAACCCTGTTATAGTATTGGCCTTCACAACACCCTGTGGCAAGGAGTTCCAGAGGTTGACAGTGTGTTGCATGAAAAAATACTTTCTTGTGTTTGTTTTAAACCTGGTACCTATTAATTTCATTTGGTGGCCCCTTGTTCTTATATTATGAGAAGGAGTAAATAACACTTCCCTATTTACTTTCTGTATACTACTCATGATTTTATAGACCTCTATCATATCCCCCCTTAGTCACCTCTTTTCCAAGCTGAAAAGTCCAGTCTTATTAATCTCTCCTCATATGGAAGCTGTTCTATACCCCTAATCATTGTTGTTGCCCTTTTCTGAATCTTTTCCAATTCCAATATATCTTTTTTGAGATGGGGTGACCACATCTGCACACAGTATTCAAAGTACCATGGATTTATATAGAGGGAATATTATATTTTCTGTCTTATTATCTATCCCTTTCTTGATGATTCCCAACATTCTGTTTGCTTTTTTGACTTCCACTGCACATTGAGTGGATGATTTCAGAGAACTATCCACAATGACTCCAAGATCTCTTTCTTGAGTGATGACAGCTAATTTAGACCCCATCATTGTATATGTATAGTTAGGATTATGTTTTCCAATGTTCATTACTTTGCCTTTATCAACGTTACATTTCATCTGCCATTTTGTTGCCCAGTCACCCAGTTTTGTGAGATCCTTTTGTAGCTCTTCACAGTCTGCCTGGGACTTAACTATCTTGAGTAGTTTTGTATCATCTGCAAATTTTGCCACCTCATTATTTATCCCTTTTCCCAGATTGTTTATGAATATGTTAAATAGGACTGGGCCCAGTACAGATCCCTGGTGGACACCACTATTTACCTCTCTCCATTCTGAAAACTGACCATTTATTCCTACCCTTTGTTTCCTATCTTTTAACCAGTTACCAATCCATGAGAGAACCTTCCCTCTTATCCCATGACTGTTTATTTTGCTTCAGAGCCTTTGGTGAGGGACCTTATCAAAGGCTTTCTGAAAATCTAAATACACTATATCCACTGGATCTCCTTTGTCTGCATGCTTGTTGACCCCCTCAAAGAATTCTAGTAGATTGGTGAGGCATGATTTCCCTTTACAAAAACCATGTTGACTATTTCCCAACAAATTATGTTCATCTATGTGTCTGACAATTTTGTTCTTTAATTTCAACCAATAGTTTCATAGTTTCAACCAATTTGCCCAGTACTGAAGTGAGGCTTACTGGCCTGTAGTTGCCAGGGTCACCTCTGGAGCCCTTTTTAAAAATTGGCGTCACACTAGCTATCCTCCAGTCATTTGGTACAGAAGCTGATTTAAATGATAGGTTACAGATGACAATAAGTAGTCCTGCAATTTCACATTTGAGTTCCTTCAGAACTCTTAGGTGAATACCATAAGGTCCTGGATACTTATTACTGTTTAGTTTATCAGTTTGTTCCCAAACCTCCTCTCATTACACCTCAATTTGGGACAGTTCCTCAGATCTGTCACCCAAAAAGAATGGCTCAGGTTTGGGAATCTCCCTCACATCCTCAACAGTGAAGACCGATGCAAAGAATTCATTTAGTTTCTCCGCAATGGCCTTATCGTCTTTGAGTACTCCTTTAGCATCTCAATCGTCCAGTGGCCCCCCCTGGTTGTTTAACAGCTTTCTGCTTCGGATGTATTTTAAAAAAATGTTGCTATTACTTTTGGAGTCTTTGGCTAGCTGTTCTTCAAATTCTTTTTTGGTCTTTCTAATTATATTTTTACACTTCATTTGCCAGAGTTTATGCTTTTTTCTATTTTCCTCATTAGGATTTATCTTCCACTTTTTAAAGGATGCCTTTTTGCCTTTCAGTGCTTCTTTTACTTTGTTGTTTAACCACAGTGGCTCTTTTTTGATTCTCTTGCTATGTTTTTTTAAATTGGGGTACACATTTAAGTTGAGCTTCTATTATGGTGTCTTTAAAAAGTTTCCATGCAGCTTTTGGTACTGTATCTTTTAATTTCTGTTTCACTAACCTCATTTTTGTGTAGCTCCCCTTTCTGAAACTAAATGCTACAGTGTTGGGCCACTGTGGAGTTTTCCCCACCACAGGGATGTTAAATTTAATTATATTATGGTCACTATTACCAAGCAGTCCAGCTATATTCACCTCTTGGACCTGATCCTGTGCTCCACTTAGGACTAAATCAAGAATTGCCTCTCCTCTTGTGGGTTCCAGGTCTAGCTGCTCCAAGAAGCAGTCATTTAAGGTGTCAAGAAACTTTATCTCAGCATCCCTTCCTGAGGTGATATGTACCCAATCAATATGGGGATAGTTGAAATCCCCCATTATTATTACTGAGTTTTTTATTTGAATAGCCTCTCTAATCTCCCTGAGCATTTCAGAGTCACTAACACCATCCTGGTCAGGTGGTCTATAATATAGCCCTATTGCTATATTCTTATTTTTCAAGCATGGAATTACTATCTATAGATATTCTATAGTACAATTTAGTTCATTTAAGATTTTTACTTCATTTGATTCTTCGCTTTCTTTCACATATAGTGCCACTCAGATCCTCAAAGGTATTTAGATATTTCAATGAAAATTAGGAGCCTAAATACTTTCAAGGATTTGGGCTTTAGGCCTGGTCTACACTACAAAGTTAGGTCGACATAAGCTGCTTTGTGTCGACTTAGTTGTGCATGTGTCTACACTTAAATTTATCTACCATTCATGTAAGTGCTTCTACAGCGACACATTAACGCAACCTTGCAGCATTGAGCTATAGTTGATGTACTGAGGTTAACACAGCGTGAGTGTAGACACTATGCTACTTGTCTCAATCCTCACAGTCCTCCAGCAGCTGTCTCACAATGCCCAACACTGACTGCTCTGGTCACAGTTGTGAACTCTACTGCCCAGGGGTCGTGGAGACCAGATGGTTCCCCTCTCCTTTAATACCCTGCTGGTTTTTTAAATTCCTTTTCCTGATTGTCCAGCAGGGCGAGCACACCTATCAGCTCTCCATTGTTGTGTGCAACTGTCAGCTGACCGCCCCAGCTACATGCTCCAGACATGTTGCACCAGATCTTAGATCTCCTGGGCCAGTGTGGAGAAGGGACTGTGCAAGCACAGCTATGGAGCAGCCATAGAAACATCGATGTCTATAAGCACATTGCACGGGCGATGCAGGAGAAGGGATACAACCAGGACCAGCAGAATTGGCGCATGAAAGCATATTGTAGGCCAGGTAGCCCAACAGTTGATCTGGTGCCAAGCTGCAGACATGCTCTTTCTACAAAGATCTGCCTGGCATACTTGGTTGAGACCCCACCACCACTCTGCACACCACCATGGATACCTCCAAAGCAGGGCTGGCTCCAGCGTTTTTGCCGCCCCAAGCACCAAAAAAAAAAAAAAAGGAAAACGAAAAAAAAACATTATCAGTGGCACTCCAGTGACTGCTCTACCGCCGCCGCTTTACTCTTCAGCAGCAATTCAGCGGCAGGTCCTTCCCTTCGAGAGGGACTGAGGGCCCCGCTGCCAAATTGCCACCGAAGACCCGGACGTGCCACCCGTCTCCGTTGGCTGCCCCAAGGACCTGCTTGCTGCACTGGTGCCTGGAGCCGGCCCTGCTCCAAACAGCCCAAGCCACAGGCCCCTGGCATGAACAGTGAGACCCAGGAGATGGAGGAAGAGAATGGAGGACATGTGACTGGAGGGGGATTCATATATGCTACGAGCCAGGACCTCTTTGAGATTCCACCGCAGTCCACTCAGTCCCAATAGGCGAGGCTGATGCAGGGGAAGGAACCTTGGGTAAGTGTGTAATTTGTATTTCCCATAACTCTCCCTTGCCAATGGAGCCCCTGCCCATCTGCAAATCTTAAGTAGCTCTGAGCTGCTCTTTCTTCTCCCATTTCATCAATGGGTGACAATAGTGAGCTCCCAATTCTGTGGGCCTTCAGGCCACTGGGCTTATGCTATCATTTTCAGTGTAGCACAAAATGAAGAATCCAAACAAAGGAGTGGAGCATTTCACCCTGGGTTTACTCCTCCAGGTTGATGTAAATTCATTTGATATTTCAGGTGAATAAACAGGGCAATTTTAAAGGAAAAAACTGAAAAATCCACACTGACATGCAAAATAAAATTGACATCCACATGCAAAGTGCATTGAAATCCACATGCAAAAGTAGGACAAGATACTCTTTTGCTCAAACAACAAAAATAAAATGAAAAAGATGAAGCTACTTCCCGATACATTCATAATAAACTTCTGACAGAGGGGCACACTGAGAAAGATATAATACCTAACACACATTACAGAAGTTCAAAAATTCCTCTGCAGTCACCGTCAGCCTGATGGTTGGTTAATGTAAAAAGGAAAGTAGACACATCTACTTCTCAGTGACTCTGGATGCAACTCTCAGGGGCATTATGGACTAGATCCTGCCCTGTGCACCAGCACAGCCCAAAGGCCAATCTGCTTAGACGCAGGAGAATTCCCAACATATATAGGTATCCTTTATGATGTAGGCCCAATGTAGTGACTTCTCAAGCACCCCCACCCCACATCCAGGTGCTGGTGGGTTGGTTCCCTGATGCCTCAACAGTCATGGGCTGCCAGAATAGGCATGGAGGGCTGCTGGCAGCTGGTATAGGTGAGAATTGCTCTCAAGCAGTTCTCATTTGTGCTAGGGACTGGCCCAGTTCCTGGATAATCCTTGTATGGGAGCAGAAGGCAGAAAGGTGGCTTTCAGGTTCCTTTGCAAACACATACCCCTGTAAATTTGTATCAAGTGCCCCTCAGCCACACCAGAAAATCAGAGCCTGATGATACTACTGTCATAATCTTAGTGGGAATCTGGCTTGATCTAATTAATCGCAAAGACCTGGAGCCACCAGAAGGACAAAATGGAAAAATGATTCAGAGAGCTGGGGAACTTTTCCATTAGACAGACAGCATGGCTGATCCCAAATAGAAAATTACTAGATTGAGCCCAAAACAGAGGAGCTGACGAAAAGGAGTTGAGTCCCTGCCTTCTCTTCTAGTATTTCCAGTTGAACACCTACACTTCTAGTTTTAAACCTGTATGAGAAGACGGTGTCCCAGTGCACTGTATCAGAATGGTAGGAGCAGGTGGAAATAAAGTCATGGAAGACAAGACCGTTGAATTCAATATATTGACAATGCTTAAAAGACCTGCACATCTGCCCAGCCACCTCATCACATTTGGACTGTTTTGATGGAAACTCTGTAACAAGTATTAAAAAAAACAAAATAAGTGAGTAAAAGAATATTGGTATTTCTGGGCCAATTCAAAAGAGCAGTAAACATCACTAGCTTGTAGTCTGGGGAGTGGATTATTATATTGTTGTGTCTTATTTATAGAACTAAAAGCTTTTCATTTGGACCTTCTTATATTTTAGGAATAAATATTGAGTATGAAATTATGTATTTACCTGGTAAGCTTTGTGTTTATTTTAATAAAAACTTGGAGGGGGGAGGCTGGAGGTTTTGATGCAATTTGGTGTGTTTTATCAATGTATTCTCTACTGAATTATGGTAACAGTGATGTCTAAACACACTGAAAACAGATGCAGCAGATTCTGCCTCTGCTGCCCAAAGCAGAGCCATCACTGTTCCCAGGCATTTCAATTCAGATGGCAAAGTGCTTCCGTTGAGGAGGGAACCAGATTGGAATTGTGCCAGCACTGAGCCCTCATAGTTCTAGAGGTGCCTGAAAAAAATCACAGTGCCCAAAATGTGATTAACCATCCTAGGGTCACATTTGTGATTCATTTGCATTAAATGCAGGAGACCATATCTACTCTAATTTTTAGGATAACGGTGTGGTTTGCAAAGACCACCAGTCTCTGGTGGATGCAAGATAGCACCTTTACCAAGCAGCCTGCCACTCAGATCAGATGAAGCATTGCTCACAGGAAACTGTACTGTCTGCAAGTCACACCTTCATCATCATGCTATGTATTTATAAAGTTCTGTTGGTGTGCATGACCCTGTGCAACAGGCAGATACTGTAACCTTAACTGAGAAGTCCTTGACTTTGAGCCTTTAAAATCTCAGCTAAGCCATGCTGGGCAGGGACCAGTGGATGTGCAAAGGAGTCCCTGATTGTGATCTTCATTCTCTTATGTACCATAGAAATGGAAACTTCTTATATGACATATTAATTGGAATGTTATTTGGTTCACAAGCTAACCACACAACTTTGAACTGGTAGCTACAATTTAAATGTATCAGTTCAAACCTTTGAAATTGCTATTTGCACTTCTCTTTAGAAGAACCAGATAGAATTCTATTGCATGTTAACAGGCAGCGTCTCTTTTTCCTAAGGCTGTCTGCTTTATCAGAACAAGTTCCAGTAAGAAAGATATTCTTCTTCTACTGTTATTGAACACACTGTTATTTTTGCACAAACCCAAGTAAATGAATATGCCTGATGCAAAACAATGTTTACTTGCAATTATTTTTAAAAATCCATTGTAATTTAATGTACAAAACCATTTAGTGCTCACAGTAGCTGTAAAATATATGTACAGTTGTATACAAGTCAGTGTCTATATGTGATCTTGTAAACTTCCCGGATTTAAAATGCCAGTAATAATAAAGTGTAGTATGCTTAATATACTTCAGATAGCATCTTTGGAAATGCACACACTATCTAAAATCACTATTTTATAACCTCACATTCGTTCTAACAAAATTGCTGTGAAAGAAACCAGGCAACATATTTCTTTCAAAGATATCTCAACAACAGTAATATTACCGATAATAAATAATTGTCTGTGAAGGGACACTAACAACTTGCAAGTCACATTTCTGTCTGAAAATGTTCGACCTGCTCTAGTTACAATACCCACGATCACTATAACTGAAGGAAGTTGCTGAGGCAATTTTTTTCCAGTTCGTTTGGGGTGTGTATTTGACTAGTGTGTACAGTCAGTTTTGCTGTTTCCCCTGTGTAGTTAGTTAGTTGCTGAAAGGACCCTCGTAAACACCAACAGGGGAGCAGAGAACCCCTTATTCACATTTCAATTAATTTTTTAAAAGTTTCAAGGCACACACACTATTTACGGAGTTTTTAAAAAAATCCAAATGGGCAGTGTCCCTTTAAGAATCTCTCTAAACCTGCTCAAAAGTTGGAAGGGTCACAACAATGGCTTCAAAGGAAAAAACACACCACAGCTCTATTGTGGTAAATGCATCTTTTCCTTTAAAAAAATTTGCTTCCAGTTTCTTCTACAGACAAAGTGGAAGTCACCTCGGGGGACTAGGGTAGGCGGAACAGTGCTAAGTTCCAATGCAGGCAGTGCGAAGTTTTCATTGGAGACCTTGGCCAGTGTAGTTAGCTGATCGTTTCCTGGCTCAGCTGGGAACCCATCTAAACTTGTAGCCCCCGGTGGCTGTCCTGATAGTGAAAGCATTTCCTTGGGGGAAAGCTAGTGTCCGGATCGTGCAGTGATCTGTGATGGAGGTCCTGAAAGACACGCCTTCCTCCAGCTCGCTGTTACTCAGATCCACCGAGCTGCGACTGCTGCAAGTCTGCAGTCCGCTGAACGCCCCGTACATGTTAATAGCCTGGCTCTGGCTGTCCGGAGCTCGTGTTGCCTCCGCCTGCAGCCGAGGGCGCTTCGCCTCTCGGTTCTCATCAATAGTCTGCAGCGCCGCGTTACAGGTGTCTGATATTTCCCTCAGGATTTCATCCACTTCTGCGCAGTCCTCCTGCCTGGCCGCGTACAGCTGCTCCAGGCTTCTCTTAGCTGAGCTCCTGGGAAGGAAAGCGTCGCCCCCCTCCTTGGGCTGGTGGATCATCAGTTTCTGTGGGTAAAACAAAATGCAACAGGTTGCTTTAAACCGATCGCCGTGGCTCCCACTGGGCGCATCGCGTGGGCCGGGGAGTTGTAATATACCCGCGTGGGAGCTTAGCTTTGGCTCTGGCTCCGCGTTTCTGGCCTAAGGGCGCCCCCTGGGGGTCTCCGGGCTGCAAGCCTCGTGCATTGAAAGGAATCGCTGCCATTATCGCTCACTTTTATACCCTGAGGATAGTGAGTAATGCTTTAGAAAAGAAACCAGGAGGAAACCGGAGCACTTACATCGAGCACACAGGCCAGCTGCTTCGCCTGGCTGGCTAGCTCCTTCAGCTGCACGTTTCTTTCCTTCAGGGAAGTGATCTCTTCCTGCTTTTGGGTTAATGTCACGTGCAGCTGTTGAACGACAAGGTGTCAGTTTGAAATCAAACATTTCCCCTACCGTAGAAAGTCAGGTTACAGCTCACACGCGTGCACGGGCGCTGTAGTGTGCACACACCGTACGCAAACCGATTTAGCCTCTTTACCTTTGCAAATAGTATTGATTAGTAACCAGGGACCGTTCAGAAGACGACTTTGCCCAACAAAGCTAGCAAGTGGGGCGCAATATGTGACACTTGCAATCACTCAGCTATCAAGCCAGGACCAGGTAATTTGGAAGGAATATAAAACGTAGACAACTCCGTCTGAGTAATCTCTGCAATACCTGATCAGGATGATTTTAGGAGCATTCGTTCTACCTTCATACCTGATTGTTTTCCACCAGTGCATCCCCTAACGCTTTCTGGTTTTGGTCTGCCACATCTTTCCAGTACTGTTCCGCGGAGTTTTGCAAGTTCATGTGCGGAAGAGGATTGTTTTGTGACGGTTGAATACAAGGGCTAAAGGCTGATCCGTCGCCGAGAGGGAAAGTGAAATCCTCAGTGTCCAGTGGAGGGGGCATTAAGGAGGATGGGTCTATGGAGGAAATCACAAGAGTGAGATCATATCTCTTTACGCGGAAAAATCGTAAATATCTGAACTGGTGTTTAATTCAGTCGTGTAAGTCTGGACACCCTACTAACGTATCACAGCATTGGTATGTACCAAACACACACATTTCGTTTGCATTTCCTTGGGGTTGGACAATATTTAAAAAAAAAAAAAAATCAATATGTCAGTGCAAACTTTTCTTAACGAATGCTACATTGGTGCATTCGGTTATGTAATGTCCAATGACTAAACTGATAGCAAATTAAACTGGTACCCAAAAAGACAAAAGCACGTGAGGGGACCAAAATGCAATGTATGAAGCTAGGGGACCAAAGGCAGCCGGTGCTCTGTATGAATAATGGTGTTAACATTCAATAAGAAAAGTACTTGCCACATATAAAACTATCGACAGCATCTCTGAACTCCTGGAAGTCGAACTCGGGTTCAGGTTGCAAGCAGTGGCTCTGAAACATGTAAAGGAAACATACAAGTTAATCAGTGCATTCAGATTCGTCAATCAAATCTGCCCACACACTAAGGACGGGTCTCCAGCGCTGCTTCGATTTGCTTGTCGGTGTTCACACACTCTGTTGTGTTCACACTCACATACCTGGAACTCTAGTCCCCAAGCTGGACACTGGAAAGGGCAAGCTTGTACTGCCATGGTCAGTGTAATAGCTGATGCGCAGCACTTTGTGCCTCTACCAGTATAAAGGTAAATGTGGCAGGTGACTAGTAATTGAAGAAAAGAGCAATCTCTGATCCGTTAACCATGATGGCACGCGTTGGGCTGCAGCCTGCCTGCCCTGGGGCCCCCATATAGGCTGCTTATTCTATTCTCATTGGTTAGCAACACGAGCCAACCATATTCGTCCAGCCTGCCCATTCCTCCAGAGTCGGTGAACGATTAACCTGAGCACTTGTGCTACAACAGCATTTCTCCCACACCTCGCTCTCAGATACTGTGCGCCTAGGCAGGTGTCTGTTCACAGAGAACCTCTTGCCTTCCTGCGGATCGCTTTATTCCTGCACAGTTCCTCTCCTCTCTTCCAATCTCTCTCTCTCTCTCTCTCTCTCGATTTTGGCTGGATGGAAGAAAACACACTTTTCTTGTGCACCCATATAGCATTCTGTATGAACAGTACATCTGTGATCGTGGCCAGAAGCACGGTGTGGACAAAGAGCATCCTGTCAAATAACAGTCCTTTAAAATATGAACTTAGCTCGTGTGCAGTTTCACGCAGGTATTGACTACACCAAGGGGAAAGAAAATTGTGCAAAAAAAATGTGCACGGTTACCTTTTTAAAATGTCTTCTTGCTACATTCTGTCATCTATTTGTCTGCTCCACTACACAACATAAGGTTCCAGACACAACAAAAGCTCCACCTGTGTTCTCTGGCATCCTCCCGCGCAGATTCAGCTGGTATTGCAGAGGACACAGCTAGCTGTATATGTGTCATTCATATATATATTTCCCCTTTCTATTTCAGATCTTATGTTTTCATCTTTTAAACATGCAGCAGCCAGATTCCTAGCTAAGACAGAGCAACCAGGAGATACCACTCTGCTCTCATTCTCAGATTCTGGATCCAGGTAAAGGTCCTTATCCTAATCTTTCAAGGCCTGAATGGGGTTGGGTCTAGCTATCTTAGAAACCATCTCCCTTTCCATCACCCATCAACTGTGATCAACAGGGATGCTGCTATTAATGAAGCTCTGCGCCTAGCTTTATTGGTCTGGATACCAAAGTCATTGGGTGTATCATAAATACATAGCAAGACATGACCTAGGGACAAGACTCTTGTCGCAGGAGACCCTCCTTAAGAATGGAGATCAGGATGAAAGCAATATATGTCACTTTTAAGGTGCAGTGCAAAAGTGTCTCTCTTTCAGCAAGCCTTGCCCCAACAATGACGGCTGCAGAATAGCCCCGTTCACGCAAGAGACACAATAAAGAATAACCTCACTCAAGAGAGCAACATAAGGAGGGAGAGATGGAGAGACCTTGGACAGAAATTGTGCCCATTTTACAGATGGGGGAATTGAAGCTCAGTGAGGGTAAGTGACCTGCAAAGAGATGTCTGTCACAGTTGGGAATGACAGACTAGAACTCAGATCGCCTGACTCCTAGTGGTCCTGAACTATAACTACAGCACCACTCACTCTCTGAGTGAGCAAGCACTTCTATCAATAACCCCCTTTCCTACATTTGTACCAGAGTTATCTTTTTCTGATCTCCCACACTTTTGGAGTGAACCCCAGTAATTTTATCTTCATTTCAATCCCCCCAAATGGAGTGTTTTGACAAGTAAAGGGGCAAAGCACTATTCAGCTAAATGCCTATTCACACAGCCTCTGTAATTCAGCACAGTTTGAAAAAAGAGAGTGCTGCAAAACTTTTCAAATGGTGTATCTAATGCAGGGAGCTTTGAAACAGTATTGTAGGATTTTTCATTCATTTTATTAGTGGCTAGTAGATAGAGCACTGGACTGGGACTCAGGAGACCTAGGTTCTATTCCTTGCTTTGCTATTGGCCTGCTGGGTGACCTTGGGCAAGTCATTTCCCTGCACTGTGCCTCAGTTTCCCCATCTGTACAATGGGGGTAATGATACTGACATCCTTTGTAACACACTTTGAGCTCTACTGATGAAAAGTCCCCTAGAAGAGCTAGCTATGAATATATTATTACAATAGCATCCAGAGACCCCAATCACAATCAAATCCCCATTGTGCTAGGAGTGGTACAAACATTGCAAGAGACAGGTCCTCCCCGCCCTCCCTGCAGGACAATCATGTGAGGAAAGAGATGGTGGCATAAACTAGCAGGGCTAAATGGCTTGGAATAAACAATGGAGAGCAGAGGTCCCTACTAGCCCTCCACCTACCCAGTCTGTGGATTGCTTCCAAAATGCTAGGCGGTATTTATTCTGATTTACACATTTCTTATCCCATTTCAGGAAGAGTCTCAGCCTCAGCCTCAGGAGTGGCTGATTTCTGACCCCTTTGAAACCAAGGCGGTTCATTTCTGTTAGAGCAGCGGTTCTCAACCTGTGGGTCGTGACCCCATTTTAATAGGGTTGCCAAGGTTGGTGTTGGCCCTGGGCCCCAGCAAGTCTGAAGCCCAAGCCCAAGCTCCACCCCCCAGGGCTAAGGTCACATGCCCCCCACCCAGGGCAGGAGCCCTTGGGCTTCAGCTTTGCACACACCCCCAGGGCAGCGGGGCTCAGGGGGGCTCCGTCTTCAGGCCCCCCTCCTGGGTTGTAGTAAATTTTTGTTGTCAGAAGGGGATCACCATGCAATGAAGTTTGAGAACCTCTGTGTTAGAGGTTTCTGCTTTACTCGCTGGAGGGTCTGTATGGGCCAGATCCAAAGCTCACTGATGTCATTGGGAATATTTCCACTGATTGCAACAGGCTTTGGAGTATGCTCCATGTTAGCACCAGGATGAGTAAGAAAGAGACCGATGTCTGTTTTTAGTACCTAGGTGTTTCCAGAACACAGGCACTGAGTGTCCCCTTCTCCAATTCCCGCACTGGGTCCTCCGTCTTCGCCATACAGACTAGAGCTGCTCGTCGTCCCTAAATCAACCCATCTGCGACAACGAGAGAGGGTGGGACAGATGGGAGAGCAGGGGGATGAAGCTGAGCCAACACTCAGCTTGAAGCCGGCGGCATTCAATGAAGGGGTGGAACCATCAACACCTGTTCCGAGCTGGAACCAGGGGGAAGATGGTCCTGTCTGACTCCGGATTTGCAAAGCGAAGGTCGCTTGGTCCCTGTTTGCTTGTCCATTGGCTCGCCTTGTTTTACGTGCAGAGCCTGCTGTTCGGGGCATGACTGACCTGTAGGTGATACTTCCAAACGAAATACACAGCGAGCTCATTAAACAGCTCCCCTCCCTTTGCAGCAGCCAGGGAATCAAGGACTCCTTGGGGTGCTTTGGGAAGATGGCTACGTCTTAACCCTTATGAACTGCCCCAGAAGTCAGCAGGAGAATTGCCTAAGGGAGCTCTATTAAAGGGTAAGCACTTCAATATATTCAGAGACTCGTCCACCGCTTGCACTGATAGCTACCAGAATGCCTTGATCTTTTCTAAAGAAGCTGAAGTTTACAAACCCCACCCATCACTATTTCTGAGCGGATTGGATATAGCAAGTAGCCATCCTAGCTACCTGCCCGTTCATTTAAAGGCTGCTTAACCGCAGCTTGCCTTAGAGGGAGGAGGTAAGAGAAGTGGCTCAAACGTGCGTGGAAATGCCTCCTCTTCCTTTGCGAACGCCCGTGCGCCAGATTAAGTTGAGGAACAAGTTCATCTGAATTAAACTGGGGGATATTCAGAGGCTGCCTAGTGGGGGGGGGGGTGTCCGGGGAGGTGAGGGGGTGTCAATTCGGCCTCAGTTACCTGCGGGGCAGCTGCAACACTAGAAGTCTCCTGCTGAAAGACCGAGGTGCAGTCTGCTAAATCTTGCCAGTCGATAGTGGCAAGTGCTGGGGGGAAGAGAAACAGACATTTACAACAATGTTCATTGTAGGTGGCAAGTGCTGGGGGGCAGAGAAACAGACATTTACAACAAATGTTCGTTGGAGGCGACAGGTGCAGGACAGCGCAGCAGCCCCTTTGACACCCACTTTCCGCTCTTGCCCTGGTCCTTGCCCAGACGGGTGGCCAGAAGAGGCTAGGAACAAGCCCGGGGACTCCTGCTTTCACACAAAGCGGGGAAGGGGTTTCGCATTCACCACAACTCACCTAGCTCTACCGTGTCGGGAGGCTGGTCTCTGTAAACTGCCACTGGAGTGGTGCTGGCAAAGCTCTTCCGCGGCGCGGGACTGTCTCCCAAACGCACCTTCCTCTCGAGCTTGGCTGGCTTCTTGCCTAGCCGGCTGCACAGATCTCGCACCCTGTTGGGACAGATGCTGTCAAAGGCTTTCCTGCCGCTGCAGTTCTGCATGGCGCAGGCTGGACCCGGGGCCTTAGCTTAGCTCTGGCTTTTGGGACCCCGTGGCTCTCCCCGCGCGCGGCTCTCTCCGACCCGCTCTTTGCAGGCAAACCCGTCCAGCGCCCGGCCCAGAGGCTGCACATGGCCGTTACGGGGCTGGTTTTGACACCGTTGGAGGGGCCCCGACCGGTCTCCAGGGCAGCGGGTCCAGGGGGAGCGGAGAGGGGGGTGAATGGAGAACGGGGGCGGGGCTGGCTGCGGAGTGAGCGCCAGAGGTGGCGCCTTCGCCTTGGCACAATCTGCGCCCTGCAGAGGCGCTAACAGGCAACCTGGCAACAGGGCATCGCCTGGGTCCTGCAGCAGCGGCAGCATTGCGCCCTTGCAGCACACATTGGCGCCGGCACAGGGCCGTATCCAGCGGGCTTACGCCCAGCCCCGAACCAGAATCTGCTCGGCTGGACTCTCTGGCTCCAGCGTGCCAGGGATCTGACGGGGCGCACAGCAAAGAGCTGGGGAGTCACAGGCTAGGGGCTCACACAGCACGGTGATGGGCGAGAGAACTCACCTGGGCCATAGCTAAAGACCTTCCCGTGCAGGACACCATCATTCAATAAGTGCAGGTATTAAAAACATGACTCTGACAAAAAGGGGGGGAAATATGTAACTCCCCCAGAATCATGGACATCAGAGGTGAAACCGCGTTAGATCCTCCAAACTATCCCTCTACCAAAGCAAGATACCTCCCTATATTACATTGTCTAGTGCGTGGTCCAGAGGAATTTTAAATCCAAGGCCCCTTGTCTTTTATTCTTTGCAATATCCCCCTCATCTAGATTGTATCCACCTGTCTGTTTTTTCCGGTCTGCAGAGTGCTGTGCTACACATAATCACCAGTATCTGAAAAAGACGGTGTTTTCTGAAGCACAAACTTCAGTAATACCCCTGTGTACAAAGAGATCAACACAACTAACTGTAATGATGGCTAGGATATGATGTCTTTTAAAATGCACAACCTGGACCTGCTAGCGGGTGGCTCATACTTTAAAGAGAAGACGGGTAGCAACTGTGTTTGTACAGGGCCTAGCACAATGGGGTTCTGGTCCATTACAGAGATTCTTAGACCATATGGTAATATAAATAAATAATAATAATAATGAATAATTAGTACCCTCCACAATGACCTACAAAATAGGAGAGGACCCTAGCAAAAAGCAGGCAGTGAGTTTTTTCAAACCATCTGTTACTTGCGGTTTACTATACATTACAGTGAGAAATAAATGTAAACAGGCCTGTTTGGGTGTGTCAATATAAATTTTTAAATGACTGTGACACATTTAAATGCATTGCACTCTCTACACAGGTAGTCTTTCTAGTCTCCTAACATTACAAGTGACTCAGGTAAGGGTGCCTTAAGAGACTGAAACATTTGGATCCCTCCTGGAAGCATTTTGGTCCTTATCTAAAACTGTATCTGCAGGACTACATTTCCAAATCAAGCTATAGGGTTGACTTTACTTGGCCCTGTTTTTGTCCATTTATACCTTAGTACATTAATTACCTTTTAGGATCAGGACCGATCTAAAACTTTGTTAAAACTAGGTTGATAACAGAATAAAGAAGGAGAAACAATGATGTCTACACTGCAATGTAAGCCCAGGTTTAGTGGGACATGAGTCAGCTGACCATGGGTTACAGAACACAGAGCTTGAGCATCCATACTGATTGTTAACTCTAAATTAAGATTTTCCTAACCCCGGGGTTTGAACCTGGGGCTCTATTATGCACTCTGTAGCACAAAGACTTGAGTCAAACCAGCCATAGCACAGACTCCTTTGTGCAATGTGGCCACTCTAGCGCTTTGACTGTGGTGCACTGTGGGAAAACTTGACTGTCCACGCTGCAGGTTTCCAGAAGTTTGAACACTCACCAACACAGCCTGCCAAGGCGTCATTTTGGTCTGCGTACTCCCAGCGACCGGAGCCAGTGACACTGAGGAGGCGCCTTTTCAAGAACTTCTTTTGCTTGCGCAGCGCTTTCCCTCCTGTGTCAGGAAATGGGCAGAGCTTCCATGAGTGCTGGCGGACATTTCGGCGGTGTTTTCTGACCCACCTAAGGCACCTGACAGAGCTTATAATGGAGCTGGAGGAGGAGAATACAGGCATGACAGACTTGAACTGGCTGATGCTGCTTATGACACTCAGTAGAGCTGCTGATGCCCCTACCCCACCCCACACAGACTGGTGCTTCTGATGCACAGATTGGTGGGATCACATATTCATGCAGACCTGGGATGACCAACAGTGGATCTAGAACTTTTTCATGAAGAAAGCTACATTTCTGGAGCTTTGTGATCAGCATGTCCCAACCCCCCAGTGTAAGATACACGTGCCTTGCCTGTCCTGAAGCAGGTTGCTGTTGCTGCCCCAGACTGCTACAGGTCCACTGCCAACCAGTTTTGTGTGGGGAAGTCGCCGATGGGTAAAATGGTGGCAGATGTTTCTGAGGCAATCAGACCAGAGGTTTACCCCAAGGTGGTGGGCATAAAAGATATTCCTAAAGTAACTGCTGGCTGTCAAAGAATGTGGTTTCCAAACTGCACCAGGGCCCTTGATGGGACTCAGGTGCCCATAGTTTGCCCTCCTCAAGGAACACATAAGTACCTAAAGCACAAAGGGTAATAATTGTTATACAAGCCCTTGTGGACCACAGAGGTCAATTTATGACTGTCAGTGTGAGATGCACTGAAAAAATTCACAATGCAATTATTTTTTGCTGATCGGGCGTCTACATCCATGGACAGGCTGGGACACTAGTCCCACCAAATGACATTGTCATAAACGGAGTTTCTATCCCCACCATTATTCTTGGGAACCCTGCATTTCTCCCTTTGTCTTAGCTTATCAAACAGTACCATGATTTCAGAGGCCCTGACAAAAGACTGTTTAATTACATTCCCAGTGTAGAATGATTGTTGAATGTGCTTTTGGCAGATTGAAAACCCATTGGAGATGTCTACAAACCCGTTTAGATGGCAGTGTCATTAATACTGTCCACATCGTGCTATTCTCTTCACAATATTTGTGAAGCCAGAAGTGAGCCATTTTCCCCCAATGGACCTATGGCAGTGAGAGGCTGCTGAATCGGTACCCTCAGCCAGAAAGTGCCCCTAGCACACCTGGAACTGGATGCACCCAGGCAATAAGAGTCAGGGATACTTTGTGCTCCCATATTATGGACTTGCACTGCCCAGGGAAAAAGGGGGAATAGTACCCCTGTGAAGGTACTTGTGGTGGGTGAGAATGGGGCTCATTCATTGTGCTACGTCATCTATTTTTTCAGATGCAGAATACAAGCAAGATGATGCAAATGTATTTTAATGGAAAATAATACAATAATGCACGATTATTTTCTACTGGTTGGTATTTTTTAAGACCTGTCATAGTTGTTAATTCTTTAGCAATGAATTTCCTCTGTGGAATATGTACAAAATTGCAAGGAAACAGACCATCATTGATCAGTGACAAAAAGTTTATTAAGAAATGCTTATACCGTTCTTTTATTCTTCCTGTGGCTTCTGTTAGTGAACTTAGTGTGCTTAGTGAACCATTTTCTAAATAAATAAACTGTACAGTACTTGGATTATATACACTATTTACACATGGAATGTAGATATATAAAATCTGTCAGTGCAATTAACATACAGTAATTAAATGTGCAAAATGTGATTTAATTTTTGTCATCAAAACTCTAAACCAACACTGTAGAGTTCAAATAAATACAAATATAATACATTGATTAGTCAATTAAGTAAGAGAATAAGGCCAATACTGTTATCTTTAGAGGTATAGCAATTATTAGTTTTAAAAATACAATGCATTGATGAAAAGGAACCAAATTGCTCTTAAAATTCACAGATGCTTTGGATGCCATAAGAGGGTTTCAAGTGTATTGGTCCAGTTAGCTTAACTTCCCAGCTGCAAGCACTTTTCAAAAATATCCAGGGGGTAGTACATGCGGTAAAGAATCTCCGTTTAAAGACACCAGTAAATGCAGTTTATCCGTGCAGTCCTGTAAAACCTCCTCCGGGTAGCCACTTATATGCAAGTCCAGTGGATTTTGGTGGTGCAACATCTGGTCTGCCAGTCCCAGGGAGCAAATGGCCAGAAGGGAGGGGGGATATTTGTTAAAAGCATAGTCGGCCATGCTAAGTTCGGCCATCCCTTTGGCCAGAGCTTTGGCATTGTTTGCCTCCTTGGTATCCGCCTGGCAGGACTCCACACGCAGGTGGGTGAAGTGCTCCAAGAAGAAGTTGATGGTCGGTGCCCCCAGGTTGAAGTGTAGTTTGTTTAGGATGATGCATTCCAGATTGCAGAGCTGCTGACGGGAGAAGACGTCGCAGCAAAGGGCTAGGAGCTGCTTCACTCTGGGCGGATGCACTTCCACCTGCAAGACACGCCAGCAGAAACATCACTGCAGTGCAAGCAGAGCCCAAGAAACAAATACAGCATTGCTACACAGGCAGAGAGCAACCCGCTCGCCCGCGCTCCAAACAGGGCAGAAGGCAGCTCGGAGCACGAGGCCGGCCCTGCATTCGCATGCCCTAGAGTGCATCAGCTGCAGGCAGGCCACAGCATCAGAGAGCTAAACTGCCACTGCCTAAGCGCCGTGCAGAGCGTAGTGAAATGATACAAACCCAGCGCGGTGGGCATGAAACCTTCTTTAAAAAGCAGAGGAACTTGCGCGACTCGAGCAGGGTTACGTGCCTGAGCGGTTTCCCCAGAGATCTCGTGTGGCATCAGCCTTGTTGTTCACAGAGCTCAGTTCACCTCTAGAGTTAGGACGAGAGAAGCGTTTGTCCTCCGCTCATTCTCTCTTCCCCGACGGTGCCTGACGTTCCCGTCATGTGCACCCAAAGGGGCCCCCGCCGCCCGCGTCTCAGGCCTAGTACCTGTTTGCACGCGATGAAGAGGGAAGTGACTCCCAGCAGCTGGAAGCAGTCGGCAGCCACTGGGGTGGTGGTGAGGAATCGGTCCAGGGTATTCACTGCCAGGCACAGGGACTCGAAGGAGAAGCCGAAGTGCCGGTGCACAGGGATCAGCCAGCTGATCAACTTACACCGGGCCTCCGCCGTCACCTGCAAGAGAGAGAAGAGCTCAGTAAGCCACATGACACGTCTGCAAGCTGGGAATTGCCACAGACTAGGCTAAAATTTCCCTAGATACTGTCCGGACAGCTACGCCGTAACGCTGAACGATTTCAAGTAGCCAGACAGTGATGTAAGGCGTTACATACTCCCAGTGGCCACAATCAGGGCACTTCATTGTACTGCCATAGCCCGAATGTTTAGTCAGGATAAGGATCTGGGCACATGCAGAAGAGCACGAGGCAATACACAATGTGTAGACTGAAGAGAGCCGGGGAGAGGGACGTATGCAAAACCCAGCGTAGCCTGGACGTGTCTATATTGTACAGGCTAAACAGTGATGCGTGTGCAGAGTTCGGCGAGAGCGCGTGCGAGTAATGGGCACAGGCTCCCGGGAACACTAACAGGAATGTGCCCGCACTGTGGTGAGATGAAGGCGGGAGACTGGAAAGAGCAGGCACACGGGACGGAGCAGCGCCACAGGAGCGTGTCCAGGGTGCTGCAGGACTCGATGCTGCGTCCAGAGCGAGAGGCGGGGACATGCATATGGTACAGAAAGGGATTCCCGTGCACATAATATACAGCCTGAGGGTGCGGACAGTGCATGGAGAGAGAGGCGATGCCTGGGTGTCAGTGAGAGTGTCCATGTGTGCAGCGGAGACAGAGTGACGGCGAGGGGATTGTGTGTGCCGTGATATGGCCTGGACGTGTCTATGGAGAGTCAGCACACAGCATGAATGCACAAGACCGGCGTGCTTCAGACAGTGCTCTATGGAGAGGAGAGCACAGTCCGTGGGGTATCCGGGCCGGGCTGTGCGGGGCGCCGGGGCCCGTGGGGTGTGCGGGCCGGGCTGTGCGGAGCGCGGGGGCCGTGGGGTGTGCGGGGCGCGGGGGCCCGTGGGGTGTGCGGGCGGGGCTGTGAGGGCGCGGGGGCCGTGGGGTGTGCGGTCAGGGCTGTGCGGGGCAAGGGGACCCGTGGGGTGTGCGGTCAGGGCTGTGCGGGGCAAGGGGACCCGTGGGGTGTGCGGTCAGGGCTGTGCGGGGCGCGGGGGCCCGTGGGGTGTGCGGTCAGGGCTGTGCGGGGCGCGGGGGCCGTGGGGTGTGCGGTCAGGGCTGTGCGGGGCAAGGGGACCCGTGGGGTGTGCGGTCAGGGCTGTGCGGGGCAAGGGGACCCGTGGGGTGTGCGGTCAGGGCTGTGCGGGGCAAGGGGACCCGTGGGGTGTGCGGTCAGGGCTGTGCGGGGCGCGGGGGCCCGTGGGGTGTGCGGTCAGGGCTGTGCGGGGCGCGGGGGCCGTGGGGTGTGCGGTCAGGGCTGTGCGGGGCGCGGGGGCCGTGGGGTGTGCGGTCAGGGCTGTGCGGGGCGCGGGGGCCGTGGGGTGTGCGGTCAGGGCTGTGCGGGGCGCGGGGGCCGTGGGGTGTGCGGTCAGGGCTGTGCGGGGCGCGGGGGCCGTGGGGTGTGCGGTCAGGGCTGTGCGGGGCGCGGGGGCCGTGGGGTGTGCGGTCAGGGCTGTGCGGGGCAAGGGGACCCGTGGGGTGTGCGGTCAGGGCTGTGCGGGGCGCGGGGGCCGTGGGGTGTGCGGTCAGGGCTGTGCGGGGCGCGGGGGCCGTGGGGTGTGCGGTCAGGGCTGTGCGGGGCGCGGGGGCCCGTGGGGTGTGCGGTCAGGGCTGTGCGGGGCGCGGGGGCCCGTGGGGTGTGCGGTCAGGGCTGTGCGGGGCGCGGGGGCCCGTGGGGTGTGCGGTCAGGGCTGTGCGGGGCGCGGGGGCCCGTGGGGTGTGCGGTCAGGGCTGTGCGGGGCAAGGGGACCCGTGGGGTGTGCGGGCCGGGCTGTGCGGGGCGCGGGGGCCCGTGGGGTGTGCGGGCCGGGCTGTGCGGGGCGCGGGGGCCCGTGGGATGTCGGGGCCGGGCTGTGCGGAGCGCGGTGGCCCGTGGGGTGTCCGGGCCGGTGGGGGCCCTTTGGGTGTCCGGGCCGGGCTGTGCGGGGCGCCGGGTAGTGTCCGGGCCGGGCTGGGCGGGTAGCGGGGGCCCGTGCGGTGTCCGGGCCGGGCTGTGCCGACCCCCGCCCGCGCTGTCCTACCTGCGGCTGCTGGGCCAGAGGCTCGCGCGGGTGGAACTTGCTCTCCAGCCCCTTTCGGAAGCGGTACCAGCTGGCCCCGTAGTCGCGGAAGGCCTGCAGCTCTAGCCGGTCGGCGGGCTCGGGGCTGCCGGGGTGGCAGAGCCCCGCGGCGTCGCCCTGCAGCGGCCGCTCCCCGGGGCAGCTCGGGCACTTGCTCTTCTTCACCGGCGTCCGGAGGCCGAGGCCGCGGCAGAGGGGCTGAGCCCGCTCCTCGGGGGTCGCGCCCGCCGCCCGCCGCCGTTTGCTGGGGGGGCTGCGCGGCCGGCCGGGGCGCTCGTGGCTCAGCGGGTGCGTGACCATGGCGGTGCCCGGCCCGTGTGAGGCGGCTGCCGCGGCGCCCGCCTATTTAGCAGCCGCCCAGCCCCTGCTGCTGACATCACCCGCGGAGCTTTCCCGGCTAAAGACCCGCTCGGCCGCCAGCGCCACTCGCCGCCCCGGCCCATCGCTCCGCAAGCCGAGGCGGGGCCAGGCGCCGGGGCAACGGCAGCGCTGCCACCCCGCCAGCACTACAGCTTCGGCACCAGGCTGAGCAGCAGCAGCGCCGAGCCCCAAGCAGCGCCGCTGGGTGCTAGTATTGAGCCAGCCTCTGTCAGCGCGCAGCCTTGTCGGGGAAAGCCCCTGCGAGGGCACTTCTCACCCGCCGTCATCGAGGCACCTAAATCCCCTGGGCAAGGAGTTGGTCACGCTGTGGCACTGACGATGGGGCCAGGATGGGCGGGACCGTTCTGGGTAATGAACACGGTACAGCCGGCTGGACACAGGGATACAGCTGCCGGGGCTGGTTTTACCACAGAGGGCCTGCGCCCACTGAAGTCAGTGAGTTTTGCCCGTGGGTCTGGTAGGATCGGGCCTCTCCAGACACGCCTGGAGAATACGTCGTCAAGGTCAGCGCTAAATATCGGATGAGTTAGATGAGATTGAGGATTTTTTTTCCTGTCCCGGGCTGAAGTAACACCCGTTCCTACTAGTAATTAAATCCCCGCCCCAGCAGTAACACGTGCGCAGGCAGCTACGGAAGGGATGAATTTGTGACAAGAACTGGGGTTTGTTTCGCTTTAGGAATCTAAAGTATCATCGGTAACTCTCCGCAAAACCTCAGCGCCTTGCTGTGCCGAGCCCAGGCAGGGAAATAGACACAGCGGCTGAAGTTGTTGGACTTTTCCTGCTGTGTTGTTTCGGAAGGGAATGATTGATGCCAACAAACAAACAAAGACTCCTGCGAGTTTAACAGCTGGGAATCCAACCAGTCTTGCTCTGTATGAATTAGCATCTTTATTCCAGATTTCCAGTAGATCGTATTTGTATACATATAAAAGAGATCAACTATCAGTTAGAATTATAATAATTGAAATAACCAGAAATAACATTTCTTCACATTTTCTCCATTTTTGATGAAAACCCATTGGCTATTTCATTCAATATTTTATTGACCAGAGAACCATTTAAATGCTGTAACACTGGGGAATGGAAGTGGTGGAATTACGCGAGAACGTTACTTTATATAGGGATTTAAGGCAAATGTCTTCTGCCTACCACCTTTCTGTCAGGCCGTTTTTCAGGTTCGCCTGTTGCCAATTTGCACGAGGGGATCTCATATATTTCAGTTACTTCCTATTGCAGACGATACAGAAGCAATATCCAGGACACACGAATCTCCGGAAAAAAAAAATCGTATCACCAGCGGTACTTTCTACTGACACCGGCTGGATCGCGTTATTCCCCAAGTAGAGTCATGGGCCAGAGCAGGGAAACGGCAGCGTCTTCCTTTAGAGAGCCACGACTAAGGCTTGCGTGCCAAGCAGCTGCTCTATCAGCGGTCCCCGGATTATGGGATTTGATTTGACCACGCCTGCCGTGGGCCGGGCAAGGCGCGCAGAAGGAGGGCTCCCCGGGGAGTGAATTAATAACTTCAACAAATGAGCGCAGAAGCAGCGAGGAGAGGGGGAGGAGGAGGTAGGCCCCCCCCCCTCAAGCCACGAGGCCAGCGATTCTCCTGGAGAACAAAGCACAGCACTACCTTTACAATAAAATACATTCTCCAAAGAGCCACACAGTGACTTCTGTTTGAAATTACCACCTTTGTTATACTTAGTTTATGTCTGCTAAATGCCTTAAGTAGATCAAAGTTACTGCGAAGGGCTGAAATAGAAGGTTTATCAAAAGATCACCCAAAGGCTGTCTCTCTACCCAGGGAGGAAGGATCAGAACTGAGCTACACTGCATTATAGGAGCTGAAGGTCACTGTAATCAGTTGTAGTTTCTGTACCTCTGCTCTTCCGTATAGCAGGTTGACCTCTTTTTTAGTAGATAGTTTCCAATAGCTTTCATGGATAAGATTCCTTATTAGGAATTTCACTAGCCCCATTGAAAAAAAATACAAAGACTGCACCCTTGGTTAAATGTGACGACAGATGTTTTATCTATAATGTTGGTGCAGTATTCCTCCCAGGATGTCAGAGAAATAAAGTGGGTGAGGTAATGTATTTTATTAACCCAAAGTCTGTTGAGAAACACAAACTTTAAAGCAGATGCAGGTGGAGAAAATCTCTAATCTCTCAAGCTTGTCTCTCATCAACATAAGTTGGTCCAATGAAAGATATTACCTCATCCACCTTCTCTCTCAAAACATACTACAGCAAACAAACCAATGGATGAGGACCTTCTCCACTCACTGCTGTGGAATTTTTAATCCCACCAACATTTACAGACATAAATGGCAAACTTTTATTCTTCAGAAATCATTCTTATTTTTATGTTTTTTGTTTAGCCAAGACATTCACTAGAGTTTAGTCATTTAAAAATAAGACTGATTTACATTTAACATGCCACATTATAAACAGGTGTAGGAGAAGACACGTTTTCTGTAATCGGACTACTTAAATCAATTTCTTATTAGCATTTCAAAAGGAAAAACAAGATGTAAAGGTAAGACACACCAAAGCAACCAATAGGAACTATTAAGCTGAATGGTTTATGGTTACTTTTATCAGTGGGGTTGCACATTTAATTTTTTTGTGCATTACATCACCTTTAAATAAAAAGTGATCTACATATAGGTTTGAAAAACCTCTGATAGTAAAAGTATGAATACACCTAGAAAACAAAAAAATGATTCTGGCTCCAACTTAAAGGGTTAGAAGTGATATTTTCATTGTGGGACATTGAATAAGCCATTGATTTTTACAAAAGGCAACTTAGTACACTTTACAGTGGTGAAAGGGAAAAAAACAACAAACAAAACAAAACAAAAAACCAGCACTAGCCAGCTTCCCTAGGAGCTCAGAACACGAATAACCTTTCCACAACCTAGGGAAGCATAGCTGGGAGGAGAATTTGGCTACTTTTAATAGAATTTTTACTAAATCACACTTGGCTGATCATTTTGCCTTTTTTAGTGGTCTTTAATAGAAAAAAATGCAGCTTCTTCTAGCGTGGCTTTGTAAATTTGTACTGTTACTACACCTCTACCTGCTATAACACGGCCCGATATAACATGAACGCAGTAAAGCAGTGCTTCAGGGGGGTGGGGCTGCGCACTCCAGCGGATCAAAGCAAGTTTGATAGAACGAGGTGTCACCTATAACGCGGTAAGGACAACATTGTATCGGGGTACAGGTGTACCAAAGAATGTCTGTTAGATGGCTCAACATATTCTGTTCTGTTTTGTATACTGTGATCTTTCAAGAGCACGGTGGGTTTTCCTCCTTGCCCTGTCTTTCTCAGGTGGAAAGAAATACTATTAACCCCCTGGAAATAGGAATCAATATTTATTAAATGAAGAAAACTTCAGCATTAGTCCTCTGTCGGTAAATATTGTGTTCAGACCCAACAATGTTAGGATTTCAAATTCCTAATGAAATCCCCAAGCTAAAGACTACTGATCTACAGTTTGTGTTCCCATCTCACCATAGTGAGCCATATAGAAAAATGACAATATTCTTAAAATGTAATGCTTAAATCTGCTATGGAATAAAATCTACAGCTTAAGGTACAAAACAGTGAAGTAATGTTTTGGCAAATGCACAAAAATCTGTTTTGTTTTCAGTTTTTACATATCTAAACAGGACAAGCTATTTTGTATAGCAGTTAAAAGCTATTCCATACAGATTCAGAACCTGATCTTGAATTTCTAGTACACTACTAATAAATACCTTAAACTGAAACAAAGCAAATATGAATTGGTCATGTTCATTTTTATGTTGAAAAGATCTGAATTACTACCATCATTTATACATTCAAACAAATGGCACCAAAATTTATTGTAAACATAATACATTTATGCTCATAATTAAAATGACCTACAAAATTACTTCTATGTCAAGTTCATGCAGTATTTCCAAGTTATGGCTGGTATCAACCACATTTTAAATGTTGAAATATGTTAGCTGAAGTCTTTAAGCATAATTGTTTTCCTGCCACTACTGAAGCTTTAAGCTTTGTAGTTCGTTACTGAACTCCAGTTTCAGCTGGCATTCTCTGTTTTTATCAGTTCTTTGATGATGTGTAAAATCTTGTCATCTAGGGAGGAAAAAACAGAAGTTAGTGGAAAAAAACCTAAATTTAACAAAATGGGAGAGATGGGCAATTTAACAAGGAAAGCTAGGCTGTGTCTAACTCAATAGTGAGGCAGAGTGCATTCCCCCCACCCCCAAATATGCAGATAAGAAATTATCCTTATACACACTAAGTACTGTTATACTGCATATTGTTTACTAATAAATTGCCTGCAGCCATTTCAGTAGTGTTTCCTAAGGGAACTGGAGAAAAAGAGAAGAGAAGAGGACTTTCACAGATACATTTTAACATGTTTCACTCCAGTTAGGATTTTATTTCTTGACATTTCTCTCAAGTTTTAGAAGCATGGAGTATGCCCATTTATCCCTTATTTTTGGGGCTGTCATGTAATCCCTCCCACACTATTTACCTATAAGTATCAGTACATTGCACATTGTCTTACAGCTGTGGCAAGCTATGGGGGTAGATGAGAACACCCTGACAAATGGAAACTAACCACTATTACTGCTACCATTAACGTTATGATTGTAGAGAAGTCAGTCTATGTCAGACACATTTTTAAAGAAAATCACATATAGCCCCAGATTTTTGGGGTGAAGCCATGAAGGAATGACCTTTTGGGTTTCTGTTTCTCATGAGAGTTGAATTAGGCACACCATGGCTACAATGTGGTCTCTTGAGCAACGATGAAGTGTATTAGTATATTTGTTTAAAGAACTATACACACACACTGTACATATACAATGTATATTTATCACACTTTTTTATGTTGATAGTACAGCAATACAATTACCTTCAAGTGACATTTTAGGATTTTCAAGTTTTTTCTTTAAAACAGACTCAATGAGAACCCTCAGTTGTTTGAAAATTACTGCAATCTTTACAGGAGCCTGTAGAAAGAAGATAAGAGAAGATTAATATATTTGCATGTTTCTCAAAGCAGTTTCCTGTTGAGGAAACCCAAGATTAAAGCTTACCCATCATACAAGAGGCCAAGGACCCAATCCTGCAAATAGTTATGCACGTGCTTAACTTTTGTGTATTCCTAATAAGGTCAGTAGGACTAAGCATGTATTTAAGTTAAGCACGTGAGCAGTACCACTGACTTCATTAGGAGCAAGGCCTAAAGTAACTCAAAGTGCTGACCAGGGATTTAATATCACTGCCTGTAGATTATAGACCAACAGTATAAATATACAGAGTGGGCAGGGGGAGTGAGAAAAAAAAATTACAGACATAATAGACACGGTAGATATTTGATACCCCCTGTACTCAAACTATCGCCTGCAGGCTTTAAAAAACTTATGTTGATTTGCCCAGGAAAAATGTGGATCTCAAACTGAATTGGCTAATAAGAACATATGGTTGTCTCTCATTTCAGTCACACAGCCAGAAAGCTGTGTTACCTGTCCCTCCCCCAAAGAAAGGCTGATCTTAAAAATTCTGTGTGTGTTGAGTAACAAGTGCATTCAGTCATTAACTGGTGTTTCCTTGTAACAATATTTGTATCTCATTCTGAGTTTCAGGGAATGCTTACATAAAATTAGCAACATGCACTCTTCCTAGGGGGTAGCATGAGGTATAAAATGAACAGAGCTAGAAGAAAAAATGTAAGCAATTTGACAGCAGGTGGGCAACTCCCATATTTCTTCTGTTATTTGGTAGCATTTACCAAAAAAAAAAAAAAAAAAAAAAAAAAAAAAAGCAGGTGGCCAGTTTTCATTTTCAGCCTCAGATTAAATGCATTCAGAAAATGCGTTTAGAATTTCTTCTGTTTAGAAAGAGAGAGCGCAAGAGTGTTTGCTTTAAGTCTTAGATGTTTCTCACAGCTTTCACTCCCAAGACGAAACTCATCTGAGATGTAAATGAATTGGATAACTCGAGGGTTTAAAGTTAAGCAGGTGACTACATCTTTACAGGATTGGGACCTATGAATTCAAAACGTTCCAATTAAATACATTTTCAGTTATGACACTTACTTAAAGCAAATATTTCCTCTTCCTCCAAATCGGGTAAATGTGTTTTTCCAATAGTATCTATTCTTATAATACCTCAATCTTTCTTTATGAACAAGGGCAAACATTCTTTTTTAAAAATAGCATACTATTAAATTACTCTTGCTATCTCTTGGAAGCACATGACCTTATTACACATTTAACAAAATTCCCATTATTTCGCTTAACTATCTTAAACTCACACTTCAATGTGTTTCAGATACAAAATGCACAGCCATTTAACGGCACAAGAAATAACCAGAACATATGTGAACCTGAAAATGGATCCAGCCATCAACAGACAGGAGGCGTTCACGATGCTGAACTTCTATGTCTCCACCAAAAAGTAAAACTGGAAAGGGGGAAATTAAAGTAGTCTCTCTCAAGTACACCTTGGCATATCTTATCTGCATATAAAAACACACACAAACAAAAGCATTAAAAAACTACAACACTGAACTGGAATGCTACTTTCATGAAGCAAGTCGTCAATTTTTCCCCTCTGAGACATCATTACATATGCTACTCATGTTAGTAAACAGTGAAAGAATGTAGGCTATGCCCAATTATCTGCCCTATACTTTGTGTGATATGTAAAAATCTTAGTCTTTAAGAAAGAGAAAAAGGCTTATGCCACTGGGAGAAATTTTCCTTTCGTGATCCTTTAGAGGTGAATTTTAAAGAGCACTGGATGAATAGGAAGACCACAATTATGTGATTAAGATTATAAACAAAAGATAATGGTAGCCTACAGCAGATTGTACAAAGGCTATGAATATACAGCTGAATGTGCAGTGTTTGAAAGGGAAATAACATTTATTGCAATGTGAAAATTTAAGCAGGTACAGTCAGAAAATTAGTTTAATGCATATATACTTAGAGATGCATGCAGTCTATATGCACTGCACTACTGTTTTTTTCAGTCAAGCAAGGATCAATATTGCTTGCCAGAAATTGTTTCCTGATACAGTGAACATTTTCAATGCAAAAAACCCCTATTAGAATTAATGCAACGAGGGTTTTTAATACTGAAATTCTCATAATATACATCAAAAATAAAGTTTCTTTTAGAATGCTTTTATAAAAGTAGTCATAATGTAGATTGTTTTAATCTCTGAGCAACTGAGGGGACTATACATACATTAATAGGTCTGAAATGTATTAACACTGATTAATAAATTTTATGCAAACAAAATACTGTTTAACAACATTTACTGAACAAGGTTTCTTCCCTTGACAATCCCACTCCCACTGACATGCCTGCCCCCCCCCCGAGATTTGCTCCTTTTGTCTCTTCTCTTCATCAGTGATTTTAGGCTTGGCAAATCTTACATTTCTTATTAACAAAGTATTTTTCCCACTTTTCTTGAAATCTATTACTTTCAGTGACTATTCCTAACTTGTTCTCAGCAGTGTGTCAATTCCCTTTCTAACTTTAGCTGTTGTCCTACATCTTGCTTTATACTGCAAGCTCCTTGCGCAGGGAATGTTGTCTGCTCTGTTTGGAAAGAGCCCTGTAGATGTACAGCATTAAATATCAATAGGTAGCTTAGTACTCCCTTACAATAAAATGTCCACTGGTACGACAACAAACACTTGAAAAGAATTGCTGTATAATTTTTTACACCGAAATAAAACATACATCTTCACCAAAGAGTTGACAGTCTAAAGAGACAACACACAGATAAGGATGTGGAAGTAGGTGGGAAAAGGTGAGCGACAAAATGCAGTTCAGTTTTGAAGTTCAGCGTGTCTTGGATTTCACAATTTTTGTGAATATGTTTTAAGTTAAGCTAGTCAGTATCTCTTCAGGCCTGAGAGAGGGCATGCAGCATGTTTTAAGGACGTAGAGGTGAGTAGGGACAGATAGCATAGTACAGGTCAAAGTACGACTGTTACTTGGACTACATATTTTTGACACTTCTTTCTAACTAAGTCACCAAACAGAAAAGTGATCAACTTTTTTTTTTTTTTTTTTTAAATAAACAGTACTATACACAATACATTAACCCTTTGTGAAAAGTTGACTGATAAAGAGTAGGGTACTTTCATTTGTAAGCTTGTCAGTTTAGTCAATATTAGATTTATTGGCCTTCATTTCTAGTCACATTTATGTGTGCCTTATTTAGGACCTGGTGCATTTTTTTTTTTTTAAACCACACTGATTTCAGGGACAAGGCATTGATGGTTCTGAAGATGAACTGCACATCCAAGTATATTTCACATTATGTTCCATTTATATAGCACCACAGGCATGTCAGGTGTTTGTAAATTGATAAGTCCTGGTCTAATGGGGTTTACGCCAATGTGCAACTGCTTTCAAGATTGTCACATAATTGCCTCTAATTAATCAGATAGTGATATAAATACAAGATCCTTACCTTCTCTTGATAGAGCAACCATCCATATATCTGCAAATCTCTGTTTACTGAGGAGGGATGCACTTGTGCTTTACCTTGAGCAGTTTCCACCATGCATGCCAATTTCTCTGTGATATCTACAGACTTCGTATACATTATCTTCCCCAAGTTGTCATACAGCCCGGCAGTCAGCACAGCTTTAAGAAGGGCTATTTCCTGAAGAGAAAGGGATTGTGTGGTTCCATTTCCTTCCCACCTATGATGAGTTGTAGGTGCTGCAAATCCTGCTGCCCTGACCACCTTTATTAGTTCTTGTTTCACATCCTGAAATTAGTTTTGATCAAAACAGGTACATTAATAACTTAATAGTAAAATACTGATTATTAAAAGGGACACTATCAAGCCACCAGCACAGTCAGACTTCACCCCAATATCCCCAACTAACAGACTCAGAGACTTATCTAGAAAAAAAAAATCAGTCATACCTGCAGAGGCCTTGGAATCTTGGCTGTTTGGATGAGTAACCAAAACAAAAATCAGGCTTCTAGGATTCAGACACTGAGAATGTGGGCCTGAAAGTGATGCAAGTATGTCTCTGTCTCCCAGCTATTTAGAAGACAAATTGACAGCAAAAAATGCACACATTTATGTTAAGCACCCTTCTCCTATTTCCTGGGGATTAGTCCTGGAAAGGACTATTGGAGCCTTCATTTTGGAGGCAAAAATGCATTTAGAAAAGTCAGGATTTGGCATCACAGAATCATAGAAATTCAGCCTGGAAGGGACCTTGAGAAGTTATCTAGTCCAGCCCCGCATGCTGAAGCAGGACCACGTATACCTAGACTACCCCAGACAGGTGTTGGTCTAACCTGTTTTTAAAAGCCACCAATGATGGAGATTCTACAACCCCTCTTAAGTAATCTATTCTAATACCTATCATCTTCCAAGCTTGACAGTGAAATACAAGTACTTAGTAAGTAGAAGGAATGATATAGGCTAACCATGTGTTATTTTATTTACCCTTGTTAAGTAATATTTTACCTTACAAAGTTTTATTTTGTATAAAGTGCTGTAGTATGAACTTCATCAGAGCAACTCTATGCAAACATGTATATCAATGGGGCTTGCACCTCAAAACATGTAAAGGATAGATTTAGCCAGTCTGAATAAGAATCTAAGCTATTCTCAACATTCTATTTGCCCATATTTGTTATCTTGTCTGTATACTAACATGAGTACTGTATATCACTGCTTTAAAGTTATATGCTGAATTTTCTGAAGGGAAATTAACAGTCATCCTTCCTGGGCAGAATCACATGGCTTGTATCTTGATATACCTCCAGAGTTAACAGTGAGGTTCTGTTAAGAAAATTCCTTCTGCAGTAAGCCATTTCAGTGCGATACCCTCCTTCTTGACGAGCCTTTTTCCACCTAGACAAAAAGTCTTGGGTTATTACAATTCCAAAAGTAACACTGATGGCTATCTACAAAGAGATGAGGAATCCAAGTTCAAATACATTAAAAAAAAGTGATAATGGACTCTTACAAAGGATCCTCCACTGACTTAATGATAAAACACTAACTGGTATCATCTGGATCAATAATGTATGTCTCCCAGAGATCAGGAGAGGACAAGCATTTCACAGCATGTAAAATTACATGCCCATGAATAAATAAAGGTGTTTCTTCTATAAATTGACAGATGATTGTATGTTCTGACAGTTGGAGATAGAATAGCAATGTTCCTGGTTGACAGTCATGAAGACTATAACCTTAATTGGTAGTTGCGGTTTTTGTGTGTTTGTTTTAAATTGTAGCTCACTACAAAACAGCTACAGAAATACCTGAAGCATTAGGGCACCACAAGCAGTATGCTTCTGCATTGCTTGCCATAAGTGGTGTTAGAAGGCCAAGTGACTGACTAATTGGGCCATTTATTAATCCTCAAGTAGCATAGTACTTATCACATATTTCTGCTATTCTAAAAGGAAATTTACAAAACCATTTAGGATCATGTATTTAATAGCAATATTTAAAGGATACACCATTACTGACAGTCAATCAAAAGGTTCTATTTGCTTTAAGTTTTAATATTTTAGAAAAGATTATTTACCCTAGATATGCACTGTAAATTGTCAGATGATCTGAGTTTGCCAATGCCAGGGAAGATTTTGCAAGATCTGCTTCATCTTTTCTACCAATTGGTGTAGTAAAAGGGGATTTTTCTGTCATTACAGCAGCTAAAGTTGCCTGTAATCAATAGCAAGATATTAAGAAGTATAAACAACATAATAAAAATAAAATTTAAAATAGTAGGCTTCAGGCTTTTATCACACTTAAATAAATAAAATAAAAATAAATCTAGATTTCCTGTTTCAACAAGACTTACCATATTCCTTGTCTTGCTTCATATTAAGTCACAATGACAGAGTGATTGCATTTTATATAGTTTATTGCAGTGTATGATTCACTGAAGATATTGTACTTACATAGCACCTTGAAATATTTTAAAAAGTACTTTCCCACCATTAGTTTATTAAATCTCAACACTTGTGTGAAGCAGGTAAGTATTTTTATACCTTTTCACAGGTAGGTAAAATGAAGTACACAGAGAATAAGTGACCTGCCCCAAATCAAACCAACCCAGTGGTACAAATGGGACTAGAACCATAGAATCTGACCTCCTAGTTCCTTTTCTCAATCGAGGGCTCACACTTCCTCTTACTATGTACAGTCAACTAGGATTACGTGAAAAGTGTAAAGAGAGTCTATTGTATAATGATAATTTTAAGGTTGGAATGAGTCATAACAAGACCTGATCAGGTGTAGTAGTAGAATAAAGTGCAAATCTTGGTCTCAGATCTGCACTTCACGGTAGTTCCTTGATTTAGTAGAATTTTGTAATAATGATGTTCCTCTCGCACTGCTTCTATATCAAGTACAGTGATATCTGAGTGATGGTACTTGAAAATTATTGAAGTAATATTTCAGTAGTGAAGAGAGGCATTTTGATAAACGGATTGCAAAGTTAGCTAGATTCACTCTTGGGTCTTTAAGATGGGAACTACAGGCTTTTATAGTGCAACAAGTATTGAATATTTGTTTGCACCCTGAGTATTTTATTATATAAAACTTTCCCTAAACACAAAACCTATACACAACCCATTTGTTGGCTTTTGCTCACTATTTTTTGGCAACTAGTGGGATTCCGTTTTACACAGGGGAATCAGATTAAGTTGTATATGGTGCAAAGGATCTAAATTGCATTTGAGCTATTGCTATATTTGCTGGGGAAGAAGGGACAGTTTCCAGCACTGAGTAGTTGGATATGGTGAAAATGGGTGAAATGGATTTGCTTTTGAAGGGAAGAATGTGTGCTGCATATTGACACTACCATGAACTGTTTGTTTTTAAATAATTTAAAAAGGACACTAATCTGAAGTCTGTCAACTTAAAAAGCAGTTTCAGGTCCCACATCAGCACCTGAGTGCAACAAAAATCATAAGGTGTTTCAGATTTTGGAAGTACTGTATTTTCTCGCCCCTATTGTTCTGTGAAACAAGAACAAAAACAGGAGAGACTGAAAATGAGTACACACAAGTTCTGCCAAATGTTCAAAGTAAAACAAACTGAAAAATAACCATCATAAGTACTGCTTGTAACAACAGTCGGTCAAAGTTTCAGACAGATGTGACTTCAATTGTCATTGTCCCTTTAAAACTGTGAAGAAGATAGTTTATGTTAAAACTGCACTTCATAGGCTCACTAGTAGACAGAACTGGAAGAGTGACTAGAGCACCGAGTCTGGCCACTTTCTTTTGTGTGCGCGGGGACAAAGGATGAGGGAGAGTATCGATAAATAAAAATACCAGTCCACTTTCTTAAAAATAAGCATAGAAACAAGAGCACTATCCAAAAATTGCATTTAAGTGTTTTTTTTTTAAACAATGTGTTGTGTCCTCATTTCCTATATTTTATTCCAAGAGTTTTTGTAAGAAAGCAAATTTCATAGAAATTCACCCCTAAAAATTCACTGTCTCAAGGTTTTTATCATTGTTTTTATCATAACCATCTAGATGAAAACTGCAATACCTGTCAACTTACCACAGGATCCAAGCAACCAAATATGGCACCAAATATAAGCATTTTGCCAATCTTTACATTGACAGGTAGTGCTGCAAGGTGCTGGCCCAATGGAGTCAGTTTGGGCTCACTTAATTCACAAGCCCCAATTTTCCGTAGCAGGTTCATTGCATTGCTGATTACTTGAGGCTGTGGAGGGTCTAATGCTCTGGAGAGGAAATCCTCAGGAGAACCAAGATTGCATTTCTGTGGATTAAATGGATAGACAATTCAATCTAAACCTATCTGGCAAATGTTAACCAAAAGAGAACAACAAAAACAGATATTTTTAAAACAATGGGCTGCAAAGACATCTAGAAGGCATGTTGCCTATTCAGTCATTCTGAGGCCAACCATCCTCCTCTTTCCACACCCCACTCATTCACATTCCTCATATGTGCCAAGTCTTCCCTGATGCAGGACTGCAGCAGGCCCACACAGTGACATTAGGATGGCTCCACTGTAGAGGGAGGGCCAGAGTGTAGAGAAAGTGAACAAGGGATTCTGCACCTATCACACATGGCTTCAATCTGGTCTTTATGGCAGAGCTACAGAGGTGGCGATGCATTGGCATGGTCGGTAGTCTGGAACTCCATGAATCTATTAGCCCAAATTTATATGCAGAAGATATGCACATGCCTTACACCCCACATTCTTGGGTTGGGAAAGAAGGATTCCATCCCTCTGCTTAGGTCCCTCATGCACATTCCATATATTTGTAATATGGACAGGGACTGGGATTTGGTTCTTTAACAGGGACCTTTCTTCATAAAAGATTTCCTTCAGATTGATGTTGGGAAGAAATGCAAATGATTCCATTCTGAAGATTAGATAGTATTATATTCTAATAGATGAGTAACACTCCTCCCCCCCAGCAACATGCTCTGGATTTTTTAAAGTGAATACATATAGTGGATTTTCCACTAAGAGAGGAGACAGACATCTCCACAGACCCACACAACCCAAATAGTAGTACTAGAGCAGGACACACACCTTTCTGGCTGATTCTAAAGGAACAAAGGTAAGAGAAATTCAAGAAACAAGACTGTACCATAATATGAAGGCATAACTCTTCTAAAGGCACACGCAGTATTTCTGGAACGGAATATTCCATGAAACTTTCAAACCTGCAATACCACAATAATAAAGACACGCAGTATTACAAATTTCATTGTAACAAGACTTGACTTAAGGTTACAACTCATCTTAAATTACAGTCCTCCGTTTTCAGATGGACATTCTTTTTGGGGGTACATGCATGGGTTTTAAAGTAAAGAGTGAGTAGAATATATTTCCCATTTGTGAGCTAAGCATGTGCATACATCACGGTGTGGGTGGGTGTGTGTGAGAGAGAGAGAAGGATAGTGATGGACAATGGAACACTATTTTGAAATAATTTCTAATATGTTTTTGCTCATGCTTAACTCAAATAAGTGGAACTTCAAACTTTACCATGTGGCTAAGCCCTCAAAGTAAAGGTTTTTATGTATACATAAAAACCTTTATTTTGAGGGCTTAGCCACATGGATATATATAGATAGATATATATATAAATAAAATAAAGAAATAAAAAGGGAATTGTAGGTTTTTAGTTATGTTGTTGCTCTCCGTACTATGGAGCAGTATAACATCATAGTTAGTTCCCCTGCCCCGCATCCATAGACAGCCCACTTTAAATCTATGGATTTGGAAGGTAAGGAGCTAAACTTCAAGATTCCAGAGCTAGGGTTTGTTTATATCGGACACTGGGGCAAATTTATGGTGATGTTTAAAGCAGAATTCTACAGTTTTAAAAAAAATTCTGGGGAAAAGAATCATAACTGAAGCATTATTAAACAGGAAATTAAAAATCTGAGTCACCTCTGTTAAAGAAACATTAAGGCTATAAATTCAATTTGAAAAAAAAGCCAGGAACTGCAAAAGTTAAGGATTACACAGCACAAAGTCATCCATATTACACACATCATGTAAGTACTTTTATGAGATCCCGAACTTTTGTATTTCCTCACTTCAGTTTAATTTGCAACCACTACACTGCATTTTAACACAGGCTTTTGCAATGAATACTGTAACAGTTGCCTGACTTAAAAAATCTTGCTCATTAAAGCTACTGTACCTGTCTCTTGTGTACATTCGGAAGCAGAATCCATCCCTGACACGTCCAGCTCTCCCTTGACGCTGCAAAGCACTTGCTTTACTGACAAAGGTCTCTTCCAAAGAACTCATTTGGCTGCTTTCATGGTACCTGAAAAAGCATTTGCACAGAATGTGTAGATAAGGACTACTGTCAGATTCAAATTTTCATTTAATTTAAAGTTGATTTTTAAAAATAAAATCACTCATCATAAAAAGTTATAAAACTTAGTTTTGAAAGCCCTATTTTGTAAGCCTTACACGATTGATTACTTCATTAATCAAATGTAGACGATAGAGGTGAAAGAGACCTATTGTATTAGTTCATCAAGTCCATCTTCCTGCCAATGCTGAATTGTTTACCATACATTTTCTAGTACTTTGTACATTTGAAGTAGACCAAAGCCAGCATCTCAGTGTCAGGAAGTTACGGAAAAGGTAATCTACCTAAAATTTTATCCCATTACTTCTAGTTGTGCATTCCAACACTTCTAAATAATTCCCCTCCTTGGGACAAAGTGGGAATTTTTGTAATATTTTTATGAATTCTGTGTGCGCGCCTCAGTTTCCCCTATTTGATGCATTGTTACCAAGTGGAGATGAAAAAGGGACTAAATTTGCTCTCAGGACAGACTAAGATACATAGGTGGGTGCTATAGAGAACTTGGGAGCTCTCTCCCCTAGAAACCAATTAAGGAGGTCAGACAGAGAGAGAGCCTGAAAATGGAGTTTCACTACATCTTGACTGGGGCTCTGGGCTGATCAGAACAGACTATGCTTTAACCTTCGTTTCTCGATGTGCTACCCTAAGGACATCCTTATGCTGTGTTCCAGTTGACTAATAAACTCTAGCATTTTGAAAAGCTGTTTGAGTGTTACTGTAATATTTGGAGAGGTGCATTAATCCCTGAAGAGTGTACAAGTCTCTATCAGGAGTCTGGCTCAGTTGGACTCACTGAACCAAACTCACGGTGAGAAGCGGGAGGGCTAAAGCCCAAAGGTTCAGTTTCAGGAGGCAACAGTGTTGCATGGCCTGCTATGAAGGAAGAGTGTGACCCCTTGGGGAGGTCTGGCACAGCAAAGGGATCCCCTCCAAGCGACAGTTCCAAAGCTAGGAGCACAGCACTGATCCTGTGCATCTGTGACAACACCACCATTTGAAAATCAGCAGACTTGTACCAAGCTGTAGCATGGTTTTGTGATTTGGACATATCGCCATTATCATCAGACCAATCAACTTACTTTTTTGACCAAAGCCTGAATTTAAACCTAGATCTGAAGAGGTACAAACCTAGTGGAAAGCCCCTATGGAATCTATTTCCAAAACTGTACACAACACAAAGACTTAAGAAGATCAACCCTTACCTGTTTTCTTTTGTTCTCCCAGTGTCAATTACAAAGACAACATCTGGTATCGTAATACCTGTCTCAGCAATATTGGTTGCCAAAACAATCTGCAAATGAAATAGCCATATCTTCAGATAAATTAATTACAGAAATAGTTCTTCTATAAATTTCATTCCTTTAAACTCAGATTTGGAGAGAACTTGATAAAAAGTGATCCCTACAGAAATGTCTGGGAGGACTAAAGAGTTAAAGGGGGATCTTTACATGCTTTTGTACTAGTTTTTTTATCATATAATTGGTTTAAACTTCTGCTTGCACTTGCAAAGGTTGCTTGACCTTCCACTGAACAATTTGTCATTAAGTAAAATGGTATTTCACAAGCTTGTGTGTATAAAGGTGTACAAAATACTGCAAGGGAAAAGATTCCTAAAAAGTTTTTTTTTAAGAAAGTGACAGGGATCCATTTTCTTATACAACAAAAAGCTACAGTAAAACAAAAATGACTAAAAACTAAATGTTTTTATTCTATATAAAAGATTTAGTATGATGAGTTGACAATCCTTTGAAGTTAACTCTTATCTGGCCCTGAACACCTTGTTAATAGAGTACAATGCTCTGCTTTCAGCAAGAGAATTTCGAAGACAACTCACGGTTGTATAACTTCATAAGTTTTTTATTAAGATAATTCATATACACAAAAAGTATATAAAGTAGAGGGAGCAAGATGATGATTTATATTACAATAGTGAATTTTACATTTTTAAACATCCCATACCTTCCTAACTCCAGAAGGGGGCAATGTAAATGCAGCTGCTTGATCTTGAGTTGAAAGAATAGAATGCAGAGCTATTAACCTATACCTGAAAGAAGGAGACATTATTCAACAATTAAGTTACACTATTCAACAAATGTTTAAATAAGCCTGAGGTAATGTTGGTGGGTTGGAGGAAGGAAAGAGAATATACATAAATAATAGTAAGACTTTGTATTACTAATTTATGATTACACAATACTAAAAATAAATGATAGTAAAATATGAAAGGAAAAATGTGTGAAATGATAATACTTGATATGGTCATTCTCCAGTTTGGTGGAGATAATAGTAGAAACTCTTTTTTTAACCTGTTATGCAATTGTATATTGACTCTAAACTACAGTGACAGTATTTGGCAGGTGCAGCAAAAAGGAAGAAAGTGTCAGTTTTTATTTCAGAATTAAAATATCCAGAAGCTCTTCACTGTTAAAGCAAATAAGTTCATTTGGAGGAAAAATAAGGCAATTTTGATTGCAGAAGGATCTAAATATTTATCACTTATGCTCAGAGTTGAAAGAGAAAATAGAAAAACAAAAATGATGGATTGAGAAAACATATTCTGAGGAAAAAAAAGTAAGTTATATGCTAAATACAATTCTCTTTTCCTATAACAGAAACAGCCAGTCTTAAAAACTAAGACAAGAACACTACACATTTCTCAAATGAGAATGCTTTCATTACCTGTCCCTTGTAAACCTTCGGTCAGCTGAAATGAGATCATATAACTGCTGGATATGAGCAAGCCCTGGTAAAAAGATCAATACAGCACCATCTATGTTTCTGAACTGGGGACTTTTATCTGTAGGGATATAATATAGAAACCTGGTTAAAAAGCTAGAAAAAAATCCTATTTGACATTTCCCTGTTTGAAATAGGAAATACTACTCTATGATTCCTGAGCTGGGCCTTTTCTGGGAGGCATCATTAATAGGAATGAAATCAAACATCCTTACTAGTACCAAGCATCATTAGTAAACAATAAGAAATCCATGAAAATGGAGTCTCAAAGTATGTGGAAAGTGAGCATTGAAAGAATTTTTAAAAATCCACAAATGTTTTAGGAAGTGACAAAGTACCTAAGAAGGCAAGCAATTCCAAGATAAGGTCAAGGTTGATCTTGTAGGGATTCATGTAGAAGATTGCTTGCTGTGTACGATTGCTATACTTCTGATAGTAAGGATCCAAATCAACACCTGATCCAGACTGGAGTGGGACATATTCCTAAAAGGGAAAGAAATTGGTAACATTAACTTTATGTAAGAGGAAGACAAGAGAGGAGAACGTAGACATTTATGCCCTTTAAGTGTTTTAGCTTCATTGTCTTGTAAGGCAAAATATGTACAAAATGGACATCATATAGTCCATTTTATAATAATAAAGTTCCATTAGGTCCATCTTGTCCATCCCTAGTGCTCACACTGGACCATCTCACAAAGGCCTGGCAAGCTGGTACTTTTTGTTTTTGAGGCTGCTATCCTGTGCTCCAGAACCTGTGCTTTAATTTAAAAAGTAACAAGCAAGTCTCTTCTAGCTCTTATTGCTGCAAAAGAAACCATGAAAATGTGAACTAAAATGTAAACTGAGGCAGTCATGTTTGTCTGAGCTCTGATCTACACTAGAAAATTTGGTGGTTTAACTACATCGGTCAGGGTGTGCAAAAGCCACACTCTGACTGACATTGTTAAGCCAACCTAAGTCCCAGTGTAGACAATGCTAGGTTGACAGAATTCTTCCATCAACCTAACCACCTCTCGGGGAGATGGATTATCTACATCAGAGAACCCCCTCATCAGTGTAGGTAGTAGCACTATAGCAGCACAGCCTCTGTAGCATTTTAAGTGTAGACAAGCCCTGAGTTAGGGCTCAGAGATGTGAGCTGCCCCTATCTATCTCAATAATGTGAGAATTCTTAAGTCTAATGATAATTTAAATGCCACTAATATCAACTATTTCACTGCTAATCAAAGCATTCAGAAAGGAGAGGGACAATCATAATACATGAAGATCTGCCCTAACTAGTGCCCTACCTACTATCATTTTGGGCAGTGACTGGGTGGTGCTCAGGAGAGTGCTACCACTTAGTCTCCTCCCTTTCTCATACAACATACAGCCAACTAGCCAGTGGGGGGGAGTGAAACCCCGAAGGGCATTTAAGCCCCACCAAGGGGAACTAGTTCCACAGAGCCCTGCAAGACATATGAACCACACTTAGGGGGAGCTCACCTTGAAGTGGGGAGCAGAACATGTGATATAATATTTTTTACATCTAGATAATCCACTGTAAGTAGTGTCTCATTTTGGCAGCCCAAGTGGCAGGAAGCAGCTTGGAAGAGGGACATCACTTTTCCTCTGTCCGCTCTCCTTAGTTCATCTTCATAACTAAGCAGAATTGTTCCTGAGTATATTCAAGAGCTTTGCCCAGTATTTGCTTAAATGTATCAAGAGTTGGGAGTGTGCACAAGATGTTGAAGGTACAATTTAACTGGGAATCAACATTAAAAAAATGTAGTGACAGCAGGGCAGCCGCAAATAATTGTTGATGAAGCCACCAGAAAACACGCAGTTGATGACTCAGTAAGTTGCTGAATATATGGTTTCATAACCATTGGAAATATCATAATTGTATATAGCTAAATTAGTATTGTATTAATTGTGATGATTTGATACCATTGTGCAAATGGATCAGCTGTCAAAAAGAAAAAAGAGAAAGAACAGAAAATACACTATTACTACACAAATTCATGGTATGCCCAAACTTTGAATACTGTGCACAGTTCTGGACAACTCTTCTCATAAAAAGATACATTAGAATAGGAAAAGGTGCAGAGAAGGGTAACCAAAATCATCAGGGGTATGGAATAGCTTCTAAACAAGGAGAGATTAAAATGCCTGGGACTATGCATTTTAGAAAAGAGTTGACTAAGGGAGGATATGACAGAGGTCTATAAAATCATGAATGGTGTGGAGAAAGGTGACTAGGCAAGGGTTATTTACCCAGTCACATAATACAAGAACTGGGGATCATCCAAAGAAATTAATAGACAGCAGGTTTAAAAGAAAGTACTTCTTCACCCAATGCAGTCAACCTGTGGAATTCATTGCCATGGGACGTCGTGAAGGCCAAAAACATAACTGGGTTCAACAAAAAATTAGATTAGGTTCATGGAGGATAGGTCCATCAATGGCTATTAGCCAAGATTGGCAGGGACACAACCCCATGCTCTGGATGTCCCTAAACTTCCAACTGCCAGAAGCTAGGTCTGGACCACAGGGAATGGATCACTTGATAAGTTGCTCTGTTCCGTTCATGCCCCGTTAAGCATCTGGCACTGGCCGCTGTTGGAAGATAGAATCCTGGGCTTGATGGACCATTGGTCTGACTCAGCATGGCCATTCTTATGTTCTTAAACAAGATTGTCCGAAGAGAAAATATGTGTTTTACCTGATGCTTTGTGATTCCTCCGCCTTTGCTAGTAACATTTATTGTTATTTCTTCCTCCTCCTCCATGAACTTCTGACAATATTCAGAGTCCTTCTCCAGAACATAACCAATTTCCTCAATAACATTTTCCACGTGGAAAACCTACAGAATTAGTTTGAGAGGAGTAAATACAAAAAATAAACTTACATCCTTTTTGTCTTTCTAAAGCACACACTCTTAGGATTGAAAAGGAAATTTCCTACAACATTAGCTAAGAAAGAAGATCCTACCGTCTACAGTAAACTATATGCTGCTCCTTAACAGCAGAAAAATGGAGTTGCGCTATATGTTGCTCCTCAACATATAGTGCCACTCCCTTTTTCTGCTCCTTCCTCTAAAAGGGCAAAGCAATATACAGCTATTAAGTACCTATAACAATGTTAAGGATCCCCCTTCTGCACCCACCCCCATACCCAAACAGCAGCCCAGAGGTCTGTGAGGTGGGGTGGGGTGGGGAATAAATAAATATCACAAGGAGATCTTTCCCTTTTCACTTATTATTTATATGGAAACAAAGTGAATCACTCTATTACTTTAGGAGCATATTAAAAAACTGAGCAAGTCAGTAAACCAATTTAAAGCAGCAAGAAGGATGTGTTAGAGGCTTTGTCCTTGTGTATCACAGCTTTAACAATGCTGGATCACAAAAATAAATTGTGATGGATTGTGTATTTAGTGCACTGTATGTGGTATATTAGAAACCCTGTAAGCAGCATTTTAGTTATTTTACCTCCCCCACCCCCCCAAATAAAAATGAAGACAATAACAAGCAACCAATCAATGTACTTGGTCATTTAATACTAGATGACTAGTGCATCTAGTATTCAGCAACAGAGATATATCAGTCAGTATTGATGTGCAGCAATTCGCATAGAATACTCCATATATATTGCTTTAACATTACTTGGCATCTCAAAGTTACTAAGTATTTGATAAAAAAATTATAAGGTGAAAGATAAACAGTAAGAGGAGAGACATTTTGAAATGCGAGCCTAACACAACAGAACACATCAAAGGAAAATTGCAAGCATCAGGGCCACAGAAACAGAAGGAACTTAAAATTTGATTTTCATTTATACTGCACATCTAAAAAAAATATTATTATATATATATATATATATATATACACACACACACACACACACACACACACACACACACATACATACACACACACACACACACACAATTAAAAATGATGTTTAAGAATTTCTGTGGATGGTCTCAATTATTCTGTGGATGGTCTGAATTGGCAGAGGCAAAATATGATGTAAATCCAAGTACAGAGTTCTGTTCTTAGAACCACTGAAGCCATTTTAGGATTTTTAAAGATAAAAAGAACTAAAATGGTTTTAAATTCAGATGAAAAACTACCTTCTCTTGCTGCTGTAACAGATACAACTGGATGACATATTACTGGAACTTATTTGTGTGGGTAGATATAAAGAAACATTTACCTACCTCAACAGGGTAACTCCTTCCTGAAATCCTTAGAATGGGACAGTGGGTGAAATAGCTGGAAAACTTTTCACTGTCTACAGTAGCACTCATTAAAATCAAATGCAGGTCTGAACGTTTATGTAAGATCTCCTTCAGAATGATTAGCAAGAAATCAGACTGGACACTTCTTTCATGAACCTTGAATTAAAAGGATGTAAAGAGTGAATTAGTCTGAGGCATAAATACAAATAATTCCCATGAAAGATACAATTGTGCAAAAGCAAAGTAGAAGTAAGAGAATTGCTAACCTCGTCTACAATAACATGAGATATATTTGAAAGAAGACTGTCGTCCTGCAATTTCCGAAGCAGAACTCCTGTTGTACAGTATAATAATCTAGTAGCTTCTCCCGTTCGGGATTCCATACGGATTTGATATCCACACAAGGAATTCTACAAAACAATTTATAGGATAGTATTTAAAATGTATAGCAGTGGTTTAAAATACTAGATATATCACAGATACACAAAGATTAAAATTAAGATTAAACACTGAATTCAGGCACTGCATAAACTACTAGTAAAATAGCATGGTGAATTATTTTCAAATCCAAAACAAAATTTGACACAATTATTAGTTTCTACTTGATATCAATTAAGGGAGGTCTTGGACTAGAAAGTTAAGTACACCTCTACCCAGATATAATGCGATCCGATATAACACGAATTCAGATATAATGCAGTAAAGCAGTGCTCCCGGGGAGCAGGGCTGCACACTCTGGTGGATCAAAGCAAGTTCGATAGAACGCGGTTTCACCTATAACACAGTAAGATTTTTTGGCTCCCGAGGACAGCGTTATATCGAGGTAGAGGTGTATATTGACAGTTGCCAATGAGATAGTTAGAATAGCACTTGTACAGCTCATATTTAAAGTTCACTAGGGATAAATCCTCACAAAGCCCACATATTGGGAAATTAAGGCAATGATTTTTTCAATGCAACTGTATCAGTGTCACACACACACACACACACAGACACACACCCCCACCCGCCCCCCCCAGCAGGGCTGGATTAACTCTCCTGTGGTCTCAGGGCTATTAGATTTTGTGGGGCCCCTGTATACAAGTCTTTTTCCTAATTTAAAACAAAATGATCACAATTATGGCATCGAGGCTATTGACGCTATACTAAACTTGCCTTTTAATTAACAAAGCTGTTCTGTGGTTACATTTCAGTCTTAAAACATGTAGAATATAATTAATTCAAAATAGCCTACTTCTTACCTTAGAACAGCTGTTATATTAGTTTCTTTCTGGGAGGGAGTTTGGGTGCAGAAGGGGGCTCCAGGCTGGGGCAGAGTGTTGGGGTGCAGGAGAGGGTGAGGGTTCTGGGAGGGAGTTTGGTGCAGGAGGGGGGATTCTGATCTGGGGCAGGGGGTTGGGGTGCAGGACCGGGTGTGAGGTGCAAGCTCTGGCCAGGAGGCACTTACCACAGGTGGCTCCCGGCCAGCGGTGCAGCAGAGCTCAGACAGGCTGCCTGCCATAGCCCCATGCCGCTCCCAGAAGCAGCCGGCTGCTGGCATGTCTCTGCAAGCTTCTCAGGGGAGGAGGACAGCGTGTCTCCATGTGCTGCCTGTGCCCACAAGTGCTGCCCCCACAGCTCCCATTGGCCGAGCTGCGGGGGATGGTGCTGGGGGCGGGGATGGCGTGCGGAGAGGAGTGGCATTAGGCCACGGCACATAGGCAGCCTGCCTGAGCCCTGCTGCGCCACTGGAGTTTTAGTGGCTTGGAGATCGCGATCAACTGGCAGAGGAGCCAGGATCAACCAGTCGATCGTGATCCACGGGTTGGTGACCACTGAATCATATATAATTATGGATTTATTTTTGCGGGGCCCTCCTTAGCCCAAGGCCCTGGGCTGCAGCCCTTAAAGCCCCTGCATTAATCTGGCCCTGCCCCTCAGTATTACACATGATTTGAGCCAAACTGAAAATGTGGAAGTTAACTTACGCAATTAAGTAAAAAAAAATTAATCGTGATTAATTGCAGTTTTAAAAATCGCATTCTTAAATACAATACAATTTAAATTTATTAAATATTTTGGGATTTTTTCTACATTTTTAAATATATTGATTTCAATTACAACACAGACTACAAAGTGTACACTGCTCACTTTATATTATTTTTAACAAATATTTGCGCTGTAAAAAACAAACAAAAAGAAACAGTATTTTTCAATTCACCTCATACAAGTACTGTAGTGCAGTCGCTTTATTGTGAAAGTGCAACTTACAAATGTAGATTTTTTTTGTTACATAACTGCACTCAAAAACAAAACAAAGCAAAGCTTTAGAGCCTACAAGTCCACTCAGTCCTACTTCTCGTTCAGCCAATCGCTAAGACCAACAAGTTTGTTTACATTTACAGGAGATAATGCTGTCCACTTCTTATTTAAAAAATAATGTATTAAATTTGTGACAACTCCTTGGGGGAGAATTGTACATCTCCAGCTCTATTTTACCTGCATTCTGCCATATCTTTCATGTTTTAGTAGTCTCGGATGAGGACTATCATCATTTTAAGAACACTTTCACTGCAGATTTGACAAAATGCAAAGAAGGTTACCAATGTGAGATTTCTAAAGATAGCTACAGCACACGAGCCAAGGTTTAAGAATCTGAAGTGCCTTCCAAAATCTGAGAGGGAAGAGGTGTGGAGCATGCTTTCAGAAGTCTTAAAAGAGCAACATTCCAATGAGGAAAATATAGAACCCGAACCACCAAAAAAGAAAATCAACCTTCTTCTGGTGACATCTGACTCGGATGATGAAAATGAACATGCGTCGGTCTGCACTGCTTTACACTATTATCAAGGAGAACCTGTCATCAGCACAAACGCATGTCCTCTGGAATGGTGGTTGAAGCATGAAGGGACATATGAATCTTTAGCGCATCTGGCATGTAAATATCTTGTGATGCTGGCTACAATAGTGCCATGGGAACACCTGTTCTCACTTTCATGTGACATTGTGAACAAGAAGCGGGCAACATTATCTCCTGCAAATGTAAACAAACTTGTTTGTCTGAGCAATTGGCTGAACAAGATATGGACTGATTGGATTTGTAGGCTCTAAAGTTTTACATTGTTTTATTTTTGAATGCCGGGTTTTTTTGTACATAATTCTACATTTGTAAGTTCCACTTTCATGACAAAGATTGCACTACAGTACTTGTATTAGGTGAATTGAAAAATACTATTTCTTTTGTTTTTTACAGTGCAAATATTTGTAATAAAATATTAATATAAAATGAGCAATGTACACTTTGTATTGTTATAATTGAAATATATTAAAAAAAGTAGAAAACATCCAAAAATATTTAAATAAATGGTCTTCTATTATTAACAATGCGATTAATTTTTTCTTCATCGCTCGACAGCCCTATTAGTTAGTAATCCAGTGTAACAAAAAGCATAGGAAAATGCGTTTTAAGGCAAAGGAAAGAGGTCTTTAAGTAAAATCATGCTAAACATTATGAGGCTTCCAGTATGTACAGAAAAATAAATTTCCTATAAAACCAGTTGCCCAAGCAATTAGCCATGAATCAAGTAGTAGCTTACTCTTCCTCCAGGTCCAGTTTCACAGCCCATTTCTTCACAAACTCTGGTAGCCAGACTCACTGCTGAGATCCTTCGGGGTTGTGTGCAGACAATATTACATTTACTTGATGCCCCCAGATTTAACAGCAAATCCTCCAACAAGAAATGGGGCACTTGGGTACTTTTGCCACTGCCTGTTTCTCCAGCCACAACAACTACTCTATGCTTTTTAAGAGTTTCTATGATTGAATGTCTGTGTTTAAACACAGGTAACTGTTGTCGCTCCTTTAAAAGTCTCTGGTATCTGGAGGAACTTTGAAGTTTTTTAAACAGGATCCTCACAGGTTCCAAATCATCTGTGCTTGTGGTCTCAAGAGACAGTCTGTTGAAGTCCTCTTCGGAAACTAAGTTTTCCCAGGAGTCCTCTGGATCTTCTGAGACTTTGGGTTGGTTTTCAGATTGCTGCTGTTGCTGCTGCTGTTTGAGTTTGTTTAATAACTTAGCAATAAAGTTATCACGAGGTTTGTTAGTTTCTAACTTGCTTTCTTCTTCCTTTTTCTTTTCAGTTTCACTCCATTCTAACCAAACATCTCGATATGGGGGAGGCAGCAACTGATGAACCGACTTTAGAGAAAACATAGAAAAAGTGACAATATGTATTATTCTGTAGTTTCACTGACATTTCACCTACAAATCAATTTAAAAATTCTAGAAGTTACCTTAAAAAAAATCTTTAATGAAAGACTATACCACTGATCCAAATACTTAAAAACTTCCTCTCTATAGATGCAGATTTTAATCACTTGTCTTCAGAGTCTGTGTGGGTACTTTCTATGACAACATTTTTATTTGAGACCTCAAATCTTCCCTTAAATATGTTGCTAGTATTTGATTGCAGCTAAGGAATGATTAGTTTTCCCAAATCTTACATTTAGAATAAAGATATATAAAAAAATAAAAACAAGGAAAAAAGTATATATGAAACTTAAGGAGTATCAGTTATTTCAACAGACCATATTAAAAAAAAAAAATGTACAATAGGGATGTTTAAAGACCTTTTGCTCTTACACTGTCACAAGGATTGTACGTGAATTCAGTGACTGATTGATTAAATTAAAATATTAAGTCTTCTATACTCTGATGCAGAAGTATTGCTGTTTTATTTATTTGACAACTATACTGCTAAACAGTAGACAGAAGATAATTTCTCACATTAATCAAAAACTACTCCAAACAACAACTTAAATACCAGAGCTCACTAATTCTCTCTAAATGAGCAAGTCCAACAAGTAAAAAGGGGAAGAAAGCAAGTTGAAAGTTCACATATTTGTAACCATGTTGAGCATCTGTTTCTACCTATGGGTACTGCAACTGGTAGAAAACGTTTTTAACTTTTTTACAATATTTAAACTATTCCACACTATGAAGTCTTGCTACACGTTGCGGCCTCACATGATTATGTTTGGCACTTTCAATTAGGACAAGTGAATGTTTAATTTACGGGGAGAATTCCAGCTTGGAAAATCTTTACTGATTCAGATTATTAAAAGATGAATATGGATATTATGTCAGCAAATAAAATCTTAATGTGACAATACATTCCATCTTAAGAATCCAGTGTAGTGAAAATCTTACCTGTCCTTTGACTAAGTGATAGAGAGCCAATGTAGCAGCCAGATGCTGAGCTTGCATACTATCCTCTGTCACAATTGTAGGACACACTGCCATTACATCAACTGATTTGGTAACCTTAACCCTTCAAAGATAGAAAAACCAGTTCTATAAAATCATATTTCAGAGACATTTCTATTTAGTAGTAGGTGTAGCACTAAACCTACTATTTTTGCTTAATATGTAACATTCAAATAAGTGGAAACTGAAGGTTATCAGACAAAGAACACAACACAAATAAAATCATTAACTGTTAAGGGTTCAACATAAAACAAATAAAGAAGTGTAGTAACAGGTTTATGGAACTGATCTCTAGGGGAGATTGCAATAACCTGTAGGGCTGTTTGTTTTATGAAAAAGCAAAACCAAGTAGACCCAAAGCACCTTTGATTAAAACTTAAAGTGACCTACTTGTGGAAACAAACATTTACAGTAACCCCTTGCTTAATGTTGTAGTTAGGTTCCTGAAAAATGCTACTTTAAGCGAAATGATGTTAAGCAAATCCAATTTCCCCATAAGAATTAATGTATGGGGGGGCGGAGGGGTTTAGGTTCCAGGGAAATTTTTTTCGCCAGACAAAAAGACTATATTTCACACACATATACACAGTATAAGTTTTAAACAATTTAATACTGTACACAGCAATGATGATTGTGAAGCGTGGTTGAGGTGGTGAAGTCAGAGGGTGGAAGAGAATGAGATATTTCACATGGAATGCCTTACTGCTAGATGATGAACTAGCACTTGACTGAGCCCTGAAGGGTTAACATATTGTTGTTAATGTAGCGTCACACTCTACAAGGCAGCACGAATGGAGGGAGGGGAGACAGCATGGGAGGGAGGGGAGACACAGACAGACAGACACACATACAAGCATTGCCCCTTTAAATATGCTGACCCCACTCTACGCTGCCTTTTTAAGTAGATCAGCAAGTTGAGACGGCACCTGCTGCCAGCAAGCTCCCTCCATCCTGAGCCCTGTCGTGTGTCGTCCCCCACGGTGGAGATGGCCCGATGGGGTAAAGTTGCAGGGGGAGTGGGACACCCTGACATTAGCACCCCCCTTGCACACCAAGCACGAGGCTCCCAGGAGCAGCTCCAAGGCAGAGGGCAGGAGCAGCACACAGCAGTGGTGGGATGGACAGCTGAACTGACCAGCAATTGCTAGCCTGCTGGGCAGCTGCCACACAGGGAACTTAAGGGAGAGGGGAGCGGATAGGGGGGGTGTCGGTGCACCCTGGTTCTAAGCCCCCACCAGCTAGCTCCAACAGGCTGCTCTTTCTGCAAGCAGTGGACAAAGCAGGAGGCTGCCGAACGTTATAAGGGAGCATTGCGTAACTTTAAATGAGCATGTTCCCTAATTGATCAGCAACAAAACAACGTTAACCGGGACGACTGAGGAGTTACTGTACTTAGATGATGTGGGCATTATTGCAAAATATTGTATGAAAGCTTACCATATGTAGAGCTGGATAAAATTTTTCAACCAACACTTTTTTCAGTGAAAAATGCATATTCAGTGACACTGATTTTACAAATTTGTGTAAAATTTGTCAAATTGCGTCAATACCCCCAAAAAAGTAACAAGTATGTATGTTTAGAGTCATTCAATTAAATGGAAGCAGCTAGAGTTTAGATAGTTAAATGAATCAGTAGAAAATTCAGCTTTACTAGAAGTACATACCTACATTTCCAATATCTACCCACCGGAACTTTTTCAAAAGAAGGATTTGGACTCTTGGGGAAATTTTTCCTGCACCAATCGATCAAAAACTGTTTAGGAGATTTACCAGTCCAACTTCGAGCAGTGTAGTCAAAATTCCTTACATCTCGAGGCTCCCTTTTTTTCACTGAAATGGTAGAACAAAATTTACATTATTTTAGATGTTCACATGGAGGCTCCAAACTTTCTTAATTCTTGAATGAACCCAAAGTAATTTTCTCTTGACCTAGGCATTTTTAGAAGAAAGTAAAATTTTTTAGAAAGACTCTGCATTTATATTTAGTAAATACAGATACTAGTCACTGTCAGACACAGAACACTAGCCTGATTCAGTATGGCGACATCTATACTTAATCTTAATTATAGCAAATCTGGCATACAGCTATAATTCTTTAAAAGAATACTAGATTTGATCTTGGTGGTTCAGGACCAATATAGGATATCACTCATCCCGAATAATAGTCAAAGGTTTCAATTAAAGAACTTTGTTGAAGGAAATTAACGTCTGACTGGAGACGCAGTGAATCAGCACATTAGCTTTCCATCTACAGAAAGATGTATTCAAATCATGATCTGACTCATAAGTGACAACTGGGGGGAGGGAAGAGGGGGAAGAAACTTTAAAGCTGCTGTGTTACAATTAATATATTGCTTTTAAAGCCAGCTGGGAAGTTAAGTTGGCTCATCCTATCTTCATTGTAATCCAGGGTTTTGGGGTCCCATACCATACAGAAGAATGCACAATCCAGGGGCCTTTACAAATCTTTAGTTAACTGGAGTACAGTAAATGAAGTTTGTATTGTTCTTAATTTCAATCATACCCTTCTCTTCCTCTGCAGCAGCTCCAGATTTTTCAAGCAAGTTCAGGTTCAAATGAGCTTCAGGAGGCAAGGGCGATTTTTTCTTTTCATTTTGTTGTTGGTTTGAAATTTTTATAGCTGGATTAAACACAGGATGTTCTTCTAGTGCTGCCATTTCTGCAAAAGGAAACAGGTGCTGTTTTTTCTTATGTGCTTACCACTCATCCTTTGAAAATGTGACAGTTGGACAGCCAGAAATGCACCCAGTAAAATCAGTTATTTTTCAATATCTTGGGTCACACCAAAAATAAATTCATGCAGGTCTGCAATTCATGCAATGATATGAAACCAGTTAAAAGGTACTTAAGTATCATCTTAAGGAGATTTTTCCTAATAGTTGATAGATTTACCAGCAAAAGTATGACTGTACAATTAAAAATGTAAGTTTATTAAAAGATACAGATAATTTGAATGTCCATACCATTCTGAATTCTTCTTATTTTTTCTTGTGCTACCTTCTGGCTTTGCTTGTCTTTATCTTGCTTGGAGGAACTTGCCTGTTCCTTTGCTTCCAAAAGCTTTGTAGCCAAATGCACATATCTTTCATTCTATTCCAAACAAGATCATTAGTTACATCCTGGATATTTTGCAGGTGAAATTAATTACAAACTACATAATAAAGCATAATCCCTCCCAAACCCCTGTCCACACCAACACAATATTTAGATGAAAGAAATCCTTTTGCAGGAGAATGAACAATTCTAATTTCACAAATAAAAATAAAAGGCTAAAAATTACTTTTCACAAGGGTGGGAATGGAAAACAACAATTATCCCACTTGTTTAAGTCTTCAAGGGACTGCATTTTCCTTTCTAGCACTATGCAGCAAAAGTTTTGCATTCAACACAAAAACAAAAGGGAGAATGACTTAGGAAGCATTACTTCTAGAAGGTTTTTTTTTTTTTTTTTTTTTTTAAAACCCTCCTTCTGCCTGCAAATCTGTCAAATCTACAAAAACTAAGACAATGATTAAATCAGTTATTCAGCCCTTGATTTTCAACAAATACACACATATGGTAGAGCCAGAGTTTACATAAATACTACATGAAAACTGCCATTTGAAAGAAAGACTCCCTATACAAATCGCTCTCCGGCTTACAGGGTCAAACTTTTCCTCATCTTCTGCGTTTTTCACAGACTCGCTTTTCTCATCATCACTCTGTTGCTCAGCATACTGCAGAATCCATTCCTTCATACTCATCTCTTTGTCTTTCATGGTCTCTCTCTATTAGAGAAGAACAGCCAGGATTAAAAAGATAATTGTAAAGGAAGCTGAAAAGGTTTAATCGCTGTTTTGGTCAATATTTGAGAAATGTTGCTTGAAATTCAAAACAATTAAAAAAACATCACACAATTTATATACATGCCTTTTTGATGGCGAGATAAATGTTTTACAACCACTATGGGGGAAACAGGGAAGGGAGGGAGAGAGGGTTATGTGGAATCTTGATTAAGATTTGATAGCTTGTGGTACTGGACTCCTAAACCACAGAGGCAAACTTATATAGGCACAAATCAATAAAAATTACATCCAGGGGTATGTGTTGTTCTACAGAATACAGCAGTGGTAAATGGAATTAATGAGTTGTGGGGGCTGGAGAGTAGGAGATTTAACCGTACTGGGACTTGGTATTTTTTTCCAGCAAGTCAAATGTTACCATCAAAACTTCATAAAGCTTTCATTTTTTGAGCTTCAAGTGAAAAAAGTTACATCTTTACAACCATTACACTCTAGAGAATAGAAATCCTTCTATGTACTTTAAATTACTGAACACACAGGATGGGATTTTCAATAATGTTCTACATTGACATAACTCTGCTCCTACTAAAGTCAGTGGGAGTTTAACCATTGAAAACTCCTTCCCATAATTCCTCAAAATTACCTTTATTTCAGGTCCATCTTCCTTCTTTTTATTGTTTGGTATCTGAGGAGTTTCACTCCGTGGCACAGGAGAACGAAATTTTGCTCTAGGTTTGTGTTGCTCTTCTTCAAACTGCTGACTGAATCCTTCAGGTAATGCATCTTTAACATAAAAAGTAATTCCAAGTAACAGGAAAAAAAAAAAAAAAAAAAAAAAAACTTTCAATGGCACTGGGTGCAAACTAAAAATAAGAAACAAACACCATGTAGGACTGAATCAAACCCAGGTCTTGATATTCACCTGAGCAGATACTGATTTCTGCTTGTTCTATCGATTCTGTAGATGCATAAATGGAGGTAGAGAGATTAAATGACTTGCCCAAAGTTAGGCAGGAAGTCCGAAACACAGCTAGAAAAAGTAGCAACTCTGCGCCTGGTTCTAATTGCTACTAATCCTATTGAAATAAACTGTTACTACTATGTAGCATTTCCATACCACAGTGATTGCTATTGCTCTTGTACAACAGGGTCAAATTAACACAAACCACCTGTAATTCACATCTTTAAAAAGGCAACTGTAGAATACAAGGCCCACTTGGGGATTTTCTCTCTTTATGTATGATTTAATGAATTTCCTTTGAGCCTTCTGAGGGACACTGTGGTGCCAAGGTTTCTCTGCTGCAGAGTGCTCCTTCAGTCTACAATAGGAACATATTTCCACGCCATCTGCAGTGTTGTCGAAGCCTTGTTGGTTCTAGGATCTGAGACACATGAGGTAATAATCTTTCACTGCACCAAATTCTCTTTCACCAGCAGATGTTGGTCCAATAAAAAAAAAAATCTCACCCATCTTGTTTTTTCTATACCATATTTTTATGGAAACAGTTTTTTCTATAGACTACCTAATGGCACTGCTAATGAAAGAAAATGGAAAAAGCAAAATTCCTGCTCTTAAGAATAAGTGGTACCATACACTGTCATAGTCACTAAAAGCAAGACAAAAACTTGCTTAATAGAAATCAATTACAAAAGATTAAAAAAAACTTTGGTACCTAAAAGTCACTTCTCAGGTATGATGCTTACCATCAGAAAGATTTAAACAAAGCCAGTCAAGTGCAGAGTGAAGATCACCACCATACAAAATTGTATTTTTCATAGCTTCCTCAATGTCCTCAGTCTTAAAAGAAAATCCTTGCAAAGCCATATATACATCCTACAAATAAAGATAATTAGTACATTTTAAGAAGGAAATTGATTTAAGTTGTAGAAATAATGCCAATTTAGAAAAAAGGTTTGTAAAATTCTGAAAAGGATAAGAAATTTGATATTAAAAAGATGCAAACTGCAAAGGTACAGGCATCAGAAAGCATACTAAAGAATAAACAAAATTCACTATTTAAGATTATTGTTAAACCCCATTTAAAATAAAAAAATAATTTCACACGCCTAACCAACCAGAAAGACAAGGGTGGAAATCTTCATCAATGATCCAAAGACTGCACTGTGATAAGCATAATTCCAGGCCACCTCCAGCTTTTGGAAAGTAGAGAGTTCTGTCCCTAGATCCTGCATGGGACTCCAGCTTTGTGTTATTAGGTTAGCATGAGGGGTAGGAAACAACTATTCTATTCTTCATAGCAGATAGGAGGCTCGAGAGAGGAAGAGTCTGGGGTAATCTGCCCCTCCCCTCAGCCTCAATTTCAGTCCTCTGCTCCAGAGTAAGCTTAATGTGCTAATTGCATTCCCAAGCATGAAACTGACATTACTTGACAGTTTTACGGCTCCCATAGGGATTTGAACTGCAGCAACAAAGGCACTAGAGCCATATGAATGCTCAGGAAAACACTGCAGCTATTTAAGTTTGGAAGGTTCTTTGTCACCATAAGAACTAGAACTTCTTAAAATGAAATCTTAAATTCTGAAAAAATAAGTGGTTTACAGTCATGCTTGCCAAGAAGATCTTCCCACTCACCACTGGAGTTTTCAAGCCCTCTCATGTTCCACTCAAATGATTACTTATTTCACCTCACACCCAAGGATCTTCAACTATTGACTTACATTGGTGAGGACATTCAACTGGCCAATTACATTTGATATCTGAGATTTTGAAGAGTTTTTAACAAAATTATGTTATATTGTAAAATCAGAAAACTTGGCTTACACCAAATACTAAAGTAAAAGTGACAGAAAAGTAACCTATTTACTATCACTGAATAAATGTTGATCTAGAGAGAAAAAAAAAGAAAAAGAAAAAAGATTTATACTCCACCTGTAATTTTTTGGCAGTAAGTCTTCTAGAAATCATTCCCTTGTCATCACTTTGCTTTTTGTGCTCATTGATTACTCCAATAATCCTTTTTTCCAAGTTACTGTTAATCACTACCTGTGGAGACAGATACTAGTCATTATAAACTAAATAAAATCTTACAAAATATAAACTAAGATACACTACAACATCAGAAACAGACAAGAAAAAAAGAGATAGGAAGGCAAGAGACTCCTTACCCACAAAACCCTTTATTTTTCCAATTCTCGCCTACTTTAGGAAACCTCTTATGTGTATTGTTGGGCAAGATACTAGCAGAAGATTGAATATTCTCTCTCTCTCTTTTTTTTTTTTTTTTAAGTTATGATGCTCTCTTGCCTAAATTGTGGAGAAAGCTTTCTCTGTTAAAGAGGGGGCCTATTTTGCTTTTAGGGAAATGCAACACAAAGACAAAGAACTAGGACTTAAAAAAACAACAACAAAAACTGTCAGCTATCTGAGCATATAGTAGCTCTTAGAGAGGTTTAAGCAAGAGAAAGATACAGATCTGCTTGAGCACCACTGAAACCTTTAAGTAAGACCTGGGCCTCCATCTTAAATTTAAAGTTTTGGTTTTAGTTTAAACCAAAAAACACACATTCAGCTCCAAAACAGCGGGCAGTCAGCAACTGAATATTGCAGATAACTACTTTGTGACTACTGAGCATTGGCCTGCTAAACCCAGGGTTGTGAGTTCAATCCTTGAGGGGGCCACTTGGGGATCTGAGGCAAAATCAGTACTTGGTCCTGCTAGTGAAGGCAGGGGGCTGGACTCGATGACCTTTCAAGGTCCCTTCCAGTTCTAGGAGATAGGATATCTCCATTACTTTGTGACTGGCTCTGTGAAATAAGCAAATGGACTTGGTTCAGTTCCTGCTTTGCACCCTTGCTATCAGTCGCTGCAGACTCAAAGAATTGAAAGGATGTAGAAAAAAACCTATACTCTCACTCCACAAAAATAGCAGAGGCAGTTTCAGCTAACAAGAACATGGCTTTTGTAAAGGAATAATGCCCTGTACCAACCAGATTGCTCAAGTCATATTATATTAATTTTGTATTGAGACAAGTTGTAACATGATCTTTGACATATGACAATACTAATTTGAAAAAAAACCCAGTCAAAACAAGTGATTTGATCAGGCCACAATATTTGGATATTTTCAACATCCTTTGTCGTTTATAGACTATCGACCAAATCCTGCTTGCCCTTAATCCCCATGTCAATCTTATTGAAGCTGCTTATGTAAAAGGATTAGATCTTGCATAGGTAACAAAATCCTGTCACGGACACAAAGTTTATATCAATAAGAGACTAAAATCCTATAAAAAACCCACCACCAAAAGAAACTGGTTTTGCACAGCTCTTTGGCATGCAATATATTTTTACAATACACCAAAGTTAATTTCAGAGATCAAATATTTTAAAGTTCACAGAATTATATTTCAAATCAGATAAAGTTTCCTCATGATGAAAATACTAATATGTCTTGACTGTTTTCTTGAAGCTGCTCCACCTGTCACATAAAACTCAACAGAAAGGATGTCTGCATATTTCTAGAGTCCAGTATGCTTTCATGTGCTACAGACTAAATAACAAGGTATGAGGAAGAATGGGGGAGGGATAGCTCAGTGGTTTGAGCATTGGCCTGCTAAACCCAGGGTTCAGAGCTCAATTCTTGAAGGGGCCATTTAGGGATCTGGGGCAAAAAAATCTGTCTGGGGATTGGTCCTGCTTTGAGCAGGGGGTTAGACTAGATGACCTCCTGAGGTCCCTTCCAACCGTGGTATAAAAAAAAAAAGACGCTGTTTTTTCTTGAAAGACATACTCACTTTAAGGATAGATTTATCCAGATTTGCAGCAGCACTAGAATCAGGTGTGGAACCAAAACTGTAGGTTTTTGGACCTGCAAATTCCAAAGAAATATTACTTAAATGAGCAAAGCAGATAGGCATATAATTTAAATGATCTAAAGCAGAACACGTGGCCTACCTATATTGTAAGAGAAGGTATATAACATTTTTCGATAAATAGATGGACATATCCAACCTTAAGTAACTACTTTATTTCAGTAGTTGCGTGCGAATTAATACATTTTTCAGGTAGAGGATTTACTGCAACTGAAATTTTTAAGCATCTTGTGGCATATGGTTTGATTGGGATTCCATAGTGTTTGGTAGATACATATTAACTCTGGCAAAATTTTCTGTATTATAATCTTCTAGATTATACTTTCTGTACGCCTCCCTATTCCAGAGTTGACTTTACATATAGACAGGGCCCTACCAAATTCATGGCTATGAAAAACTCATCACGGACTGTGAAATCTCTTCTCCCCCCGTGAATCCGGTCTTGTGTGTGTTTTACCCTATACTATACAGATTTCAGAGGGGAGACCAGCGTTTCTCAAATTGGGGGTCCTGACCCAAAAGGGAATTGCAGGGGAGTTCACAAGGTTATTTTAGGGGGGTTGCAGTACTGCCACCCTTACTTCTGCATTGCCTTCAGAGCTGGGTGGCTAGAGAGCGGTAGCTGTTGGCCAAGCGCCCAGCTGTGAAGGCAGCCCCTTGCCAGCAGCAGCACAGGAGTGGCAATACCATACCAAGCCACCCCTACTTATGAGTTGCTGCCTTCAGACCTGGGCAGCCGGACAGTGGCAAGCAGCAGTGCAGAAGTAAGGGTCGCAATACCATGCCATCCATACTTCTGCAGTGCTGCTGGTGGCAGCTCTACCTTCAGAGCTGGGCTCCTGGCCAGCAGTTGCTGCTCTCCAGCTGCCCAGCTCTGAAGGCAATGCTGCCGCCAGCAGCAGAACAGAAGTAAGGGTAGCAATACCGCAACCCAGACCCCCTCCCCCCCCAACTCCTTTTTGGGTCAGGACCTCTACAATTACAACACAGTAAAATTTTAGATTTAAATAGCTGAAATCATAAAATTTATGATTTTTAAAATCCTATGACCGTGAAATTGACCAAAACGGACCGTGAATTTGGTAGGGCCCTACATATAGACTACGCAAACTGAGACATCTTACTCAGATCTGTTCCTATTCCATTACAAATGCAAAAACCAGCAGTCTACCAAACTATCAGGATCATCATTCCAATGCTCTTTCTAAACCTATTGAGCAGAGAGTCCATGTTTAAGATATACATGCTTGTTAACCACAGCCATCTATGGAATTAGCCCTAGTTCCATTGGAGTCGGCTTCTGTAACATTCCACGTTGAACAATAAAGGGAGGCTCCTGTGTGTAGGTTACAAAACTTTCACAAGTAGTGGAACTTGACTGGAACTCACTTCCTGAAGAGCTAAGAACAACCTCAGAGCTAACCATATACAGAACTAAATGTCCAATTGGTCCGTTTAGTGTTAAATCATATTCTTCATATGTATAAAGACATACAATACTCCTATTCACAGAAAGCTCTTAAAAAAATTAACCTCCCAGTGGTTAGGAAAAACACAAGATATTGTTTATATTTTAACTGGAAGGTGCTCAGATATTACAGCAATAGAAGCCCTATAACTATCCAGCTCGTTAGATCTGCAGATTTTACTGAATAAAAGTAAGTTTTTACTGCTTTTTATTCCTATGAGCCCTGGAAAGCCAGCACAGTTGGTGGTAAGTGAGCTGGATACTATTCCTTCTTATGTGTTATCAGAAATGTTTACTTCAGTACCAAATTCTGCCCACAGAGACACTTGTGTAATGCTGCAGAAGACAAAGGGGCGGCAGAGGTATCACTGAGGGTGATGCTGACTGCAGAACGCCCATTACTAGTAATCACAGTGTTGGCAATTCATATGGTTATGGGAGGCTCTTGCCCTTCCTAAAGCTCCAACTCCTTTGATTAAAACTCAATCTCAACTTTCATTTTAACAACAGCGTTGAGCCCTCATGGTTGTGGGTGGAAATCTAAACCGTAAAGGCAACCCCCATCTTCAAAGTTTATTATTTATTTAAAGCATCCTGATTTTTCAGTCAATCACCTGCTCCGTGTGGGTCCAGCTCATGATTCTGGAACCCTTAAGTTGGGGCTGCCAGTGCTGCAACGAGGCATACAAAAAGCGGGCTCCAAGGCCAGCTCTAAGTGCCCAGGGAGGTCCCAGCAGCAGCCCTGACTAAACCCGTCCTACCGCGTGTCCCGACTGCACCTCTGTGCCCTTGGCCGGAGGGTGACCGCGCCCGGCTCCGTGGCTGAAGGGAGGTTTAGCGCTGGGGAAAGTGCGGGGCGGGCAGCGCCCGAAGGGTCAGACCAGTCCCCGGTGCTGCAGCTGGGGACCCGCGCCAGAGCCTGCCCCTAAGCGCAGCGGCCTGTGGGGCAGGGAACGGCGCGCCGAGGGAGCAGGCGAGCGGCGCCGGCCGCGTGTGTCAGGGAGATAGATGGGCAAAGAGGGACCCCCGCCGGCGCTACCTTGCTTGACGCGGGGCTCCTTGGATACCAGGGCCGGCCTCACGGCGGGTCTCTTGCCCGCAGCCTCTCCGGCGGCTCCGGACTCGGCAGCCGCTTTAGCCCTGGCAACAGCCGTGGCCGCGGACACAGCGGCGTGAACGGCCCCGGCCCCCGCGCCGCCCCCCTTGTGCTTCTTGTTCTTGCCGCCCATAGCGCCCGCAGCAGGGGCGCCGCCTCCGAGTCCGCACGGCAACGCAGCCGGCCGGCCCCGCAGTCACAGCGCCGGACTTTTTACATCCGGGTACCACAGAGCCTCACACAGCGCGGGGAGCAATGTTCTGATTGGCCAGCGCCGCGCGCTTGCTGAAACTCTAGGGTCCTTGCAGCCACTTCCGGCCAAAGGTCACGTTAGGATGCTGATGGCGCCGCGCTGTATTGTGGGAATGCTTGCGCCTGGGAGCGCGCTGTATTGTGGGAGAACATCTCTTCTATCTCCACCCGTGGGCTGGGCGCCTACGGGATTTCCTGCCCGGTGCAGCCCGGCTCGTGCCGCGTGCCTTCCCCTTCCGGCGCAGTGCAGGGTCGGCGGAGGAGCAGGTCCGTGGTGCGCGCGGGGCGCTGTGGGACAGGCTGCAGCGATGGCGGACGCCTTTGGAGACGATCTGTTCAGCGTGTTCGAGGACGATTCCGCCGCCTCTGGGGCCAAGAAGGGCAAAGCGGCCGCGGCCGAGGCTGCCAGCAAGGCCGGGTGAGAGGCTAGTCGGCGCTGCCGAGGCTCTGCCCTCGGTATAAGCCTCCTCCTCTCCCCGTCCAACGCCGGCTCGCACGCGTGGGGACCGGGGTTGCGCTCGTCACCACGGCGGGGCCCGAAGAGAGAGTCCGGCTCCCGGGACGCAGCGCTGCTTTCCCCACAGCGGGGGGGCTGCCCCCTTCCCCCAGGCGGTACTGGGAGTGTTGGCCACAGGCAGAGGCGGCCCCTTGCCGCTGTGGGGTTAGTGGGGATTTACATCTGTGTTGGATTTTGGCCCCAGTACGCTTAGTGCGGTACATACACACGGTCTCTCCCCCAGACAGCTTGTGATCTCCGCCTGGAGCGTGAGGCTGAGGTGGGTTTGGCATTTTCCAGAATCCATTGGGGAGATTTTTTATGCTTTGTAAACAGCATTTTCTACAAACACGGGTTCCCAAGCTCTACTCCACCGTAGATAGCAGAGCCATTTCCCCCCTTTAGAGGTATTTTAAAGGCAAATCTGAAATCTGTTTGTTTGCATTACAGGAAACGCTCAGATGGCAAATCTCCGGCTGGCTCTACGAACATCTCAGGGAAAACCAAAAGAGAGGCAGAGGTTGATAGCACAGATTATGCTATTTTTGGAAAGAAATCCAAGATAGAGGATGTTTCAGAAGATATTAAGTAAGACTTAGTTTGTTATCTGGTATAGGCAGAGTGTTTGCTGTTATGGTTGTCTGAATTATATCACAAGTTGAGGCTCTAGAGTCAGGATTATTTAAATGAATGAGAAAGCTTGGGGAAGTTATTAAAGAGATATGTATGACTACTAGTCAAACTTCTCTCAGGGAAGAGTAGTTACAACATTGGTGATCTTAAAGTAAAGTTAAAATAAAATAAAGAGATGTAAAGGTGGTGACTACAACAAACAAAAATGGCTGGTGAGGTTTGAATGGCTACTAATAAGTGTTGCCATTGGAATTTGGGCAATGGGTTATTGGTTGAAGCTGCCTTAAAAGTGATGAATGTATGGCTTGTGTTTTATAGAAAGGGATGGGGAAATGAGAGATGCACAAGGAGGCAGCTGCTGGTCAGCTTACTGAAACAAACCATTGTTTTTGAATGATGGACAGTGGAAAATGGCGTACAGAGAAAAGAGCTGTGGGAGTATATAGAGACAAGATAATGGATGGGGGTATGGTCATGAAGAGTGCTGAAGATCTGTGATCTTGTTGTGGCTCTAGAAGTGGATAGAGGTCTTTTAAGACCGAATTTTCTTTGTGTTTGCTAGGGGTAAAATTAGTCAAAGCATTCTGAAAAGATTAGGATTTCTAAGTGTGATGGATTCTCGCCCACAGTGATCAAACCACTATGCATAGTGCTGGCCTCAGAAACTTAGAGAAGGGTTTTGTTTTGTGGGGATGCATACTAATTTTACTAATGCATTTTATATATAATAACATGAGGGGTGATTCCTGCAGCCTGTTGCTTCAGTGGAAGAACCACCTAGCCACTTGTGCTATGGTCTATATACATTTTAATTTTTTTCCAGTGGACTAAGTCAATGGAGGGTTTTGCATGCATTTTGGGGAATTTTTTAACTTTTATTCTTTGCAAAAATTAATTAAATGCTGCAGTATCACAGGGAGATAAGAAGTCCTGCATTTTATAGATGGGAAACTAAGGCAGAAAGCCTGTGATTTGACTAAGGGCAAAAAGTCCATGTTGGAGCTGGGAGAATATAGGAGTTCTCTGTTCTTAGTCTTGTGCCTTTTCTGTTAGGCTACATCACCTGTCACATTGTTGAGGTGTCCCCTCTTTGTTGTCATAAGTGGGACTGGTTCCGTAGCAAAGGAGCTTGCCAGCTTCAGTTCAGGCTGCTGCATGAGAGGCAGTTTAATTTCTGAGGTACAGGCACTTTCAGAAATCAAGAGGGGAGTCTTGTGAAGGGGGATCTGAAAACAATAGTATACACACCATACCTATACTTTACTTTGATCAGTTTTGAAGACAGTTTGAATAAAGAGGCTTTCAGCATATGCTGACTGCTGTGAAGGTGGTGTTGATAGAATAAGGCAATTTTTATGATTTATATAATTCATTTTAAAAATTGTGTTGCAAATCCAAAAAGGGTGGTTAAAGTATATTTGTTAGCAATTTTGATACCCCGTAATAGTTTTGGTATTAGTTCCCTCTGTCGTAATGTCATCTTTTTAAATGTTTAATTTATTGATGTAGGAATGAGATGTAGAAATATGACCTCAGTATAGTTTGATAGTACTAGTTAACGTTTCTTTATTTAGTCTGGCAGACCTGATGCCGAAAGTAAAGGTGCAAGCTGTTGAGACTGTTGAAGGTTGTACACATGAGGTGAGCACCGTAAGAGCATTTATTTTATGGTGTGTAGAATTTTGTTTTATATGAATGTCTTGTCTTTCACCTTTTTGAGTTACAACTTTCCAGTGAAGCTCTTTAATCTTTTTGCTATAATCATTACTATCTTAATATTCTGTTTGGTGTTTTTGTACTCTCTACATTTCTACACTGCCTTTCATCTTTGAATCTCAAAGCATTTTATGTTAACGCTTACTGAATACTCATAATGTTTTTGGTTCTCTGTAAAAGATAGAAAAAATGTCCTTGTAAAGGGCTTAAATTCTAAATTAGGCTGTATATGATATCTGATATCACCAATTAAGCTTCTCAACATCCATTTCAGTGATATAGAGCTTACTCAACCCACTTCTGCTGTTAAACTTGTAAGAAAGCAGCTGACCATAGAAACTCTTAAGTCTCTACAGCCCATTATATATATGGTAGGCTACCATTCGTTTCCTGTGTCTGGAAAGTGCCTATCGGATTATAGTAGCTGTAATGATAACTGAACCTATCAATGAAATGCAGCCACATTTGTGGTGTAGTGCAGCTCTTCAACAGTGCATGATAATACTACAGAATAGTACAGGAAATGAAAAGAACTCGTCAAATCATTGTAGACCTAAATAAGGCTTTTATAGAAAACAGTGTTGTGCTAGTGCATGATAGGCAGAAAGTGGAAAAAACTAGTCTGTTTTCCCTGTTTGTTTAGCTTGAGTGTCATTAACACTGAACAAAGTTAATTAGATTTATGAAAAATCTTTATTAATAAAGATTATTCGTATTGCTGGTGACTTTTAAAAAATGTATAATTGTTCTTTACATTAATGTCCCTTTAATAATCTAGTTCTAATTAAAATGGGTGTAAAATGGATGGAATAGATTTACCTGATCTGGTATTTAGCCAAGACATCATGTTTAAAACCCTCTCTGGAGTTATGAAAATAGTTGTGTGTTTGTAAATATGACTACTGTGTAGTGTTGCGAATGTAAACTACTACCAGAATTCTGCACCACTACACAATGCAGAATTTGCACAGAATTAATGTTCCCCTCAGAATTTTATTTTTTCACACACAATTTGTGATTTACACTAAAATGCTTCCTTTTTCCAGTTTGCATGTTTCAAATGCAAAATATTAGTTATGTATACACCCCTAATGTCATTGCATGCACATCAGCACGCCTGCTGTGTGAGTAGCGAGGCTTGATGTATAAACCTTATAGTGTACTATTAAGTTAAGTTGGTCATCACATGTTTATGAAGCAGTCGATAAAATGTCAGGACAGTCTGGACAAAGTACTTCCCAAAGTAGCCAGCTGGGTCCCGATGAAGTTACCAAAGGGTGAAGGGATATTTGTTTTTTTGCACAACGTGAACAGCCTTCATACCATGCATCAAAAACAGCTACACCATCTTCTTGTGCTCAAGAATTCTCTGCAAGTGGAATGTGGTTGGGGACAAATTATTTTGCACATCCTGCAAATGTTCTCAGTCATGACCAATGGTCTGTGATTGTGAATCATTTTGCATAAAACCCCCGCAAACCGAAGGAAGATGCAGCTCAAGAGGACGGCGAAAACAAAGGTCAGAACACCATTACAACACACTGAAAAATGAAACAAAGGTGGAGAAAGAACGTGTAGGTGAGTGAAAATGTTAAATACAGAAATATCAGTAGCTTAAAAGAACTATAACATTGGGGTCTCTTCACTTGCTTTGAGGTCTTGAATAGACAGCTCTGTTTTTAAGCTTTTTTTTTTAAGTGATGACTATGGTCAATTTTCTGTTAATAATAATAATACACTCTATTATAACTTTTGCACTTTAACATGGTTTACCGTTGATTGTAATTTAATAATGCATTTTTGTTATTGAGTGAGAGTCTCCTTGGATAGAGGCATAAGCCAAATTACTAAATGTATTTATTTTATTTATTTATTTATTTATTTAGAGAGCCCTCTATTTAGATATCAGAGAAGTGGCTCCATGCATCTGGAGAAGTGGGGTTTTTTACCCACGAAAGCTTATGCCCAAATAAATCTGTTAGTCTTTAAGGTGCCACCGGACTCCTCGTTGTTTCTAGCTAGATAGATCACCTGATCTTTTACTATACTATAAATCTTAATTAAAATCTAAAAATTCAGAACTAAAAATAATATAAATGTATTAATCTAATATTAAAGATGTTACATGGATAGTAAACATTTGTGCTCACTCAAGACTTATCTAACTTCTACTTTCAGATTTGTAAAGCATGGGTGAAGACACTAGCAGGTGCCAACATCGCCTTGTCAAAGAATGAATACCACTTGTGAGAGAATTTCTTGACAACTGGGTCTGGAATGATGGTGTGAATCCTGATAGGACACAACTGATGAGACATATTTACCTGACGTGTACCTCGAAGAGATGCAGAGGTCTGCGCATGAAATCTTTTAACGTGGGGAAACTGGTGCGCAGGCAGTGACCGCATGAGACTTGACAGGAGGAAAACCGTGACCCAGGGGCAATGAGATCCACGACAACCAAGGGCCTCCCTCCTGCTGCCACCTTCACAACCGCAGAATACTAAAAGGTCCTCTATAAATGCCTGATCCACTGTTGAGGTCTTGTGAAGTTTGGACCACGGTTAGTCAGGAGCCTCGTCTCAGACCTGCTCGCCAAGGGGGACCCTACCAGGAGTATGAAAGCGCCGGACAATGTAGCTTTGAGGGTCTTTAGCCCATGCAAGCCTCTCCACCACGACAAGGTTGCGGTCCATCCCACCAATGAACCCCCTTGGCAGACATCATGCTCGCATCGAGGGATAGCTGAAGAAGACCTCGAAGAAAAGTAAAACTTAAAACTGAAGCTTAAAGACAAGAAAATCGCTCTTACCTTTGAATTTTGTGATGATGAGGCGAGATCACTTCTGAACTTACTGTTTGCACCATTAAAACCTGATTGCAGTGGGCATCTTAACTCCTTTTTTGTGGATACAGTGTTTTGAGATGCTGTTAATCACTCAACTGTTTCACAGGCTGAGGTCAAAGCAGTAAATGAGTACCATATTGATTATGAAAACATTCTAGTAATTGATACTGACAACACTAGTTACATGAAAAAGGCATTTTATTCTGTTTACGTTGTTTCCAAATTCTGTGCATATCACCTGTTTGGCACACATTATTAACTTAATTGGTGAATCATTTAGAAAGCCTTTTAGCTGTTTGATACATTTGTAAGGTGCTTCAGAAACACATTCTGTAATTCTGGTAGTAGGAAAGAGAAGTAGTATCGTTTCATGATCCAGAAACTACAGGAGGAGTCTCCAGATGCCACAGCATACATGCCTCCTAGACCAGGTGGAACACGCTGGAACAGCTGGTTCCATGTTGTTCAGTTTCACTCTAAGAGCTGTCAGTTCTACAAAGAGTTCTTTAATGAAGAGAGCAACAACAGCTCCCCAGTTTTGGTGCAAACTATTCAGAAAATGTTGAACGATCCAACTAAGTATCATTGTTGAAAGTACAGATCTCTTTATTAGCAAAGAAATGTGAACAAATTCTCCGTTTACGTCTGGCATTTGAGAGCAGGAAGCCTTGCACCGTTAAAGCATTTGATCTTCTGGAAGAACTACAGATATATTTCATTACACACACACACCTCCCTTCAGAAGGCACCTCAGAGTTCTTCAGATATTTAGGGAGGCAGAAAACTTATCTCCTGTTGAAAGACTTGCCTGTCTAGCAAAAAGAACAAGGAGTACTTGTGGCACCTTCTAACATGTATTTGAGCATAAGTTTCATGGGCTAAAACCCACTTCATCGGATGCATGCAGGGGAAAATACAGTAGGAAGATATAGATATATATATACACACACATACATATGAGGACATGAAAAAATTGGTGTTGCCATACTAACTATAAAGAGAGTAATCAGTTAAGGTGGGCTATTATCAGCAGGAGGAAAAAAACTTTTGTAGTGATAATCAGGATGGCCCATTTCAAACAGTTGACAAGAAGGTGTGAGTAACAGTAGGGGGAAAAAAATTAGCATGGGGAAATAGGTTTTACTTTGTGTAATGACCCATCCACTCCCAGTCTTTATTCAAGCCTAATTTAATGGTGTCCAGTTTGCAAATTTAATTCCAATTCTGCAGTTTCTCATTTGAGTCTCTTTTTGAAGTTTTTTTGTTGGAGTATTGCTACTTTTAGGTCTGTAATTGAGTAACCGGAGAGGTTGACGTGTTCTCCGACTGTTTTTTGAACGTTATAATTCTTGACATCTGATTTGTGTCCATTTATTCTTTTGCGTGGAGACTGTCCGGTTTGGCCAATGTACATGGCAGAGGGGCATTGCTGGCACATGATGGCATATATCACATTGGTAGATGTGCAGGTGAACGAGCCCCTGATGGTGTGGCTGATGTGATTAGGTCCTACGATGGTGTCCCTTGAATAGATATGTGGACAGAGTTGGCAACTGGCTTTGTTGCAAGGATAGGTTTCTGGGTTAGTGTTGTGTGGTGTATGGTTGCTGGTGAGTATTTGCTTCAGGTTGTGGAGCTGTCTGTAAGCGAGGACTGGCCTGTCTCCCAAGATCTCTGAGAGTGACAGATCGTCCTTTGAAGTGGGTTTTAGCCCACGAAAGCTTATGCTCAAATAAATTTGTTAGTCTCTAAGGTGCCACAATACTTCTCATTCTTTTTGCTGATACAAACTACTCCGGCTACCACTCTGAAACTTGCCTGTCTAGATCTCTTTAAAGAGGCATTCTGTGAAGCTTCTGAAAAGTTTGATAAATATTTGTCATTTGGACAATCAGGTCTGAATTTCTGAAGGCTTGTAAGTTATTTGATCCTCATTCTGTTTATATTGTGCAAGAACACTGTGAGTATTTTCAAGCAATACCTGGTTTTTCTGAGGTAACTGAACATGAGCTAAAATTGTACAGTGAAAAAATTGTGCCTGAAGCTATTAGAAGTCAAGCGTTTTTTGTAGACCTCCAGGTGTTTTGGCTTTTAGTGAAAGAAAATTCCAAATATCACCAATCTGGCCTTGAATTGTGTAAATGCTGTCTCAAACTCTGCAGATGCAGAGATAATTTTTTCACTGTACAATTTGATCCTTTCTACCAGAAGGAAATCACTAAGTGAGAAAAATTTAAAGGCTTTGTTTTCTGTACTATAATTTAAATGAAAATACTGGATTGTACTGAAACGCTTGACAATGATTAGCAAAAATGTATGACTTACATGTGTGAAAATGCTGAGCAATTTAAAATGACATTCTACTTTATTTTGCTGTTTGGTCTTCTGTAATGTATTTTAAATGAAAATCCAGGATTATAACTGAAATTCAGGGTATTGGTTACCAAGTACTTGTAACGTAACTTTCATGTGTTTAGGAAATACTGAATAGTTATTGGGGCTTTTTTCTGTATTGTAGTTTAAATGAGCTATTACTCAAAGACAGGACATTTGTTAACTTTGGAGAGTGTAAAAGGATCTGAGCAGTAAATAGGCTGTTTAGTATATACTGTGACGTTGAAGGGTTTCTCTAATTTTTTGTTTCAATAATGGACAGATGTAGAATTTCAATGCATGGCTCATGGAGCTTTTTATTTCCCTCTTACGGCACTCTAAGCCTCTGTTGACCTGTGCCATGCCAAAACAATAAACCCTTGCTACCTGAGCTAACAGTGCCCCCACACTCCGATCCCCTAGTGTAACCACTACTCACAGCTGTCTCTCTAGGCCAGGGGTTGGCAACCTGCGGCACGCGTGCCAAAGGCAGCACGCAAGCTGATTTTTAGTGGCACACTGCACCAACCGGGGTCCTGGCCGCCAGCCCCGCTCAGCCTGCTGCCTGCCAGGATGGACGGAACCCCAGGCTGGCAGCGGGCTGAGCAAGGCTGGCAGCTGGGACTCCGGCTGGCAGGAGCCGGCAGACGGAACCCCAGACAGGCAGCAGGCTGAGGGGCTCAGCCTACCGCCAGTTTGGGGTTCCGTCTGCTGCCCCCACTGCTGGTCTGGGGTTCCGTCCGCCAGCACCTGTAAATGTAAAATGTATTACTGGCATGCAAAACCTTAAATTACAGTAAATAAATGAAGACTTGGCACACCACTTGTCAAAGGTTGCTGACCCCTGCTCTAGCCCAATAACTCAGCTTACACACAGGCTGGAACCGTAGGCCTCTCGATGGGTGCAGCAGGCTCACTCACACTGTACAGTAGCACTTCATCCTGAGCACCACTCTGTGCGCGTCTGATTCTAGTGGCGCCACCCTTCCTCTTTTAGTCCCTGTCAGCCTGAACCCTCCCAGCTATCGCTGCCCCCTGCCTCCCCAACACTCCTGCCTGCACCTGGCACAGGGGCACACCTACTACTTCTGGAGACAAAAGGGTGTTGGTTGGTGAACCATGCACACAACCTAACCCACACAAAAAAATGTGCATGTACGCACTTTCCCTGACATACACATGCTACCTGGGGTCTCCCTTCCCCATGCTAACTACCTCCAATCCTACAATTAAACTACCGCTAACTCACCAATCCCCTCCCGCTACAGTGGTGTGACCCAAAAACTTTACAATACACATAGAAGCTTGAACTTGGACAAGACATGACAGACGCTAGCACCCTCTTAGGTCAGGTCGTTACAATACTTTTGTATAATGACTTTGTTTAAATGAAATATTTAATTTCATTGGAAAAGAAGATAACTGTCAACAAAGATACATCAAGTTCTGTATTAATATGCCTAGTAAGGAATCTATTTATCAAAAAATGTTTCCTGAATCTTTTTTTATTTTGTCTGTATTGTTACCGACATACTTGCTGACAGGTATTTTGAAATACATTGCCAAAATAATTGAAATGTTGTGATTATATTGTGTTATTTTGACTGATAATATGCATAATTTTGAAGAATTTTAAAATGTGTGCAGAATTTTTAATTTTTTGATGCAGAATTTCCCTAGGAGTAGTAAAACAGTAGCTTACAGTCATATATTGCAATGTTCCTTATCTTGAATTGCTAACAATCTAAGACAAGACAAAACAGTAGATGGTACACCAGGAAAAGGAGGGAATGGAACGTATTAGTGATAGCTTGAAAAAATGGGTTTGAAGAAAAAAAGGGAACATTTGACAAAACATAAGAAGCAGTGTTATAAAAGTTGAAAAGTCAAAAGTAAATTCCTGTGTTTTGTTTGTCTCCTGAGTCCTGACCCACTTTGTTTAGCTTGATAATACTGATTGAATAGTAGTTTGAGCCAGAGTGGCTGCATTGTAATTAAGAATCACCTTGAACACAAAGCATTCTAAAACTTGGTGTTTTTTTTCTGTTTTTGTTTGTATTGTCAGGTTGCACTTCCTGCAAATGAAGACTTCATAGCCCTCAAGCCAAGAACTGGAAAAGCTGCAAAGGTGTGTTCTAGATTTAAAAGAAAAAACAAAATACAGATGTATAGCCTGTAGGCTATAAATAGATAGATGGGGATAAATGGGCCCTATCAGCAGCAGTGACGTAAAAGGAAACCTTTAAAAACTGGTCTCTGCACTGAATGAGTAGATGAATGTTTGTCTTTAGTGTAATTTTTTGTTAGAGCTAGATGGAGAGATTGTTCTGGTTTGGTTTCCACCACCCATTTGACAGCATCATTCAGTGGCTCCAGTGGTATAAACTGTGGGTTTGTTCTTCTTTTATTTTGGTAATAAACTCCATACAAAATCTAAACATATAAAGGCCTAGATCTGCCATTTTACATCAGTTACGGATTAGGCTGAGACTCTCAAACTTAACTCTCAAAGTAAGTTAATTCAAAATCTAAATAAAAACCTATTATAAAATACTATTTTCAAGTGGAATGAGATGGTAACTAGTCACAAAATTTCACTCGAGGCTGGAAATTTAAGCTATAAAGTGTGTTTCTTTTAAATGCATTTTTTTTTCTTTTTAGGAATATCCATTCATTCTTGATGCTTTTCAAAGAGAAGCCATTCTTTGTGTGGATAACAATCAGTCTGTTTTAGTGTCAGCTCATACGTCAGCTGGCAAAACTGTCTGTGCAGAGTAAGTAATTTTGTGATAGATTTTTGTAAGAGTGAATAGTGTGGTGTTTCTCCTGATCATTCTGCTGAACTATATGTCAGACTCAAGAGGAAAACATTTAAAGGTTCTGTAAAATCAGTCACACTTTCTAAAGTAGTCTGTTGCCAGTAGTACAGTGTGACTTAATGACTTACAAATATTTTGACCGCTTCAGGTGTGTTAAAATTTAAAACAAAAGTTATTTTCTTCATTGTGCTTAGCAAGTGAGAGTGGTGGAAGATTTCTCCACTTTTAGACTGTTTTGTTTTTGTTTTTTTGGAAACAGTCTGCTTCTGTTGATGTTTTTTTATGTAGGATGAAAGGAAAACACTTGTTGCAACACAGATATTTAGATAAGAACATAAGAACAGCCATACTGGGTCAGACCAATGGTCCATCTAGCCCAATATCCTATCCTGTCTTCCCACAGTGGTCAATGCAGGTGCTTCAGAGGGAACAGAACTGGCAATCATTGAGTGATCCATCCCATGTTGCCCACTCCCAGCTTCTGGCAGTCAGAGGCTAAGGACAACTGGACCATGGAGTTGCATACCTGACCATCTTGGCTAATAGCCATAGATGAACCTATCCTCCATGAATTTATCTAATTCTTTTTTGACCCCTGTTAAAGTTTTGGCCTACATAACATTCCCTGGCAACAAGTCCCACAGGTTGACTGATTTTAGAAAATCACCATGCTATGTTTTCTGTCTCTAGGCTGTAATTCGTAGTCAAATCATTGATTTTTGTTTTTTTGTTGAGAGGTAATGGTTTGACTTCATTGTAGGCTGATGTCTATTATTTAACCATAGAATGTGGATATTGGCATGGGAAGCAGTTTTATACATTTTCCCCTATGCTTTCGTTTGGCAATAAGAGGCCTCTACCCCAGTGTTTCTCAAACTTTTGTACTGGTGACCCCTTTCACATAGCAAGTCTTTGAGTGCGACCCCCACTTATGAATTTAAAACACTTTTTTATATATTTAGCACCATTATAAATGTTGGAGGCAAAGTGGGGTTTGGCAAAGTGGAGGTTGACAGCTCGCGACCCCCCATGTAATAAACTCGCGTTGAGGGGTCCCAACCCTCAGTTTGAGAACCCCTGCTCTACCCTTAACTGGAGAGAGCACCTCTTGAGATAAAACGGTAGCTCAGTCTTTGTTCGCATTTAACGCTTTCTCTCAAATTTTTTTCTATAATTATCTTCTGTAAGGATTTCAGGTCACTGTGACACTATGCCCCATATTCTTCATAGAAATATTGTTATGATATGAATATGGCATAACTAATGTGTTTTGTGCAAGATAAGTCATGTGAGAGATCATTGGAAAGGTTATGATTTGCTGAATGTGATTGTCCTATTTGTATGCATGTATCATTTTTGTACCTACAGTTAGGAATATTGATTATGTATCAATTACAAAAATGTTTGCACGTGGGGAACACTCATCAGACAAAATGCAATCAGTCTGGCTGGTTAGCTGGGGACAAGTCAGTGAACCATTAGGGAGGACAATAGGTCTTTGAAGGTGCTAATCTCCCATCTTCCTGGGATGCTTCAAATGGCCTTTGACTCATGGCTGCTTTGACACTGTGATCATGTCACCTGGTACTGAACTTCATCTTGGGCTACTAGTATTTTTCCACTAATAGGGGGTGGGGTTCAAACTGCGAAACCAAGGAATCCTGCCATATTTAAATCCTATTTAAGGCAGGGAAATAAGTTAATCAGGGATCCTTCTTCACTAAATCTCTGCCCGGGATGACTGCTGAAAACATCTACTGGCTGACCCCAGGCAAGTACACATGAGCCACAAGACCCCCAAAATGGTGAGTAGCCACAGGAGCAGGATAAATCAGTGTTCCCAGACCCTACTGTACACTAGGCACATGGCTCTTGGGGAGAGCCAGCACTGTGGGGGGGGGCCTGATAATCATTCCTGTCCCCACATTTTCCACAGGCTGTGTTCATTATGGAAGATATCTTGCTGCCGAGGGTGAGCAGGGAATCAAGGGAGGGTCTTCTCCAAGATTGCGGCTTCTGCCCTGGCCCTTATGCGGCTTGCCTCTGTGCAGCAATAGTCTGTTCCCCGCCACCCCCAGTGATGGCAGAGTGGTACGTGAAAGTTACCGTTAATGGGCAAGAAACAAAGCAGCTCTGCCAAAGAACCTGCGGCAGCGGATTGCCCAGTATCTCCACGAGAGTTTCCTGGGTGAGGCAGATTCCCGTGAAGTGAGGGAGTCAATCAACAGCCTGTTCCGCCGCTCAGACGAGGCATGTGGTGGTACGCGCATCATACAGGCACAATCCTGTTTTCTGCAACCCTCCTGCCCCCAACATCTCGCTTCAGCAATTCCCAAAATCAGATCCACTTACCAGGGGTCTCCTCTCCTGTTTGTGCTTCGCTATGATCCGACAGCTGTGATTGGCTAGTCTCCTCCGGGGTAGAAAAGGGCTCCAGGCTGCATGCGTCTCTGACCTCCAAGTCATCCTCTGCCCCTGGGTCTCCCTCCACGTCCTTGTCCAAGATTTCCTCCTCCTGGCTTGGTCCACTCTCGACTGGCAGGCGAACCACTGAAGTATCCACAGTGGCCTTCACAGTGGAGGTGGGGTCACCACCGAGTATCATGTCCAGCTCTTTCTAGAACCGGAAGCTCGTGGGTGCAGCACCAGAGCGGTGGTTTGCCTCCCGCCTGCCTTGCGGTAGGCGTTCCATAGCTTCTTCACTTTGACCCTGCACTGCAATGTGTCCAGGTCATGGCCCCTTTCTGTCATGCATCATGAAATCTGTCCGTAGGTATCATAATTCCTAAGGCTGGAGCGCAGCTAGGCCTGGACAGCCTCCTCTCCCCAAATGCTGATGTGGTCCAGCAGCTCGGCATTGCTCCAAGCGGGGGATTGCCTGGTACATGGAGCAGGCATGGCCACCTGGAAAGATGCGCTGAGACCACTGCACGCATCAGCGAGCAAACAGGAAGGGGACTTTCAAAATTCCAAAGGAATTTACGTGGTGGGGATGACTGTTGGTCACATGAGGGCAGGGCAATAGAGTTGAAACCGATGACCAGAGAGGCAAGAACAGGAATTGTGGGACACCTCCCAGAGGCCAATTGCAGTGCTGTAATCGACCAGGGTGTCTATACTGGCACCGCAGTGCTGTAGCCCCGGCACAGAAAGTTGTGTGTCTCTTGGGGTGGTGTTTTTTTAAACAACGTTGCAACTGTGCAGTTTCAGCACACTAAGTGGCTTGACAATGTGTACACCTCGGGCGTTACAACACAGAACTCTGCTTTACTGCACAGAAACTTGCCAGTGTAAACAAGGCCTAAGAAACAAAGACAAAAGGGGTGGAGAAGAGCTGAGGCCAGGCTGGAAAAGGTGTCTGGCCTGTGAAAGAAGTGCCTAAAACAACATTTAGGGTGAATTACTACTTGTAACCAATGTTCCCTCTAATTTTTTCCAGACATGTGTGGAATAAATTTTATGTGCACCAAGGAATGTGCGCCACACCAGTAGAAACATAAAACCTAGATATAATATATATATTTTTAAAAAGTTACCATAGGGATAATTACTTCAGCCAGGACAGGTTAGGCATTTTAGAACTCCCTACTCAGAGAATTAAATTTAAGTGTAAGAGAAATAAAAATTACGAAATGCATAGACCAGTCAAAACACTAAAGTAACAAAGTTTGAAAGAATAAAATTACAGACAATATATGTGCATTGCAGGAAGTACCAAGAAGTAACAACAACAATAATAATACAAGTATGTGTTGGGAGGTGAGTGCGAAAGAGACAGCATGTGCGTGTGTGTGTGTGTGTGTGTAAGACAGAGAGCATGTGTGAGAGAGAGACAGAAACTGTGTGAACTGACTGCTGGGGAAATCTCAGAAACTGTCTGTCTCTTTAAGAAAGGCATTCAGTCACTCACAATTCACCGCAGCAGCTCCGAGTCCTGACTCAGTCCTGAGCCAGCTGTGTCCCCTCTCCCCTGCTCTGCGGAGATGGGGTACGGGGTGGAGGGAGGGGGACACCCTGAGAGCTGCACCCTCCTCCCCTTCCCTCTTCCTCCGCCCTCCCGCTCTGCACAGCCAGCAGGAGGGTCCTGGGAGCAGCTGTAGGACGGAGCACATGCTGCCGGCTGTGTGCGCCCTGCTAATCAGCTCGGTGGCATTTGAATCTCTCCTGGGCAGCTGCCCAAGCGTGCAGCTTGTAACCAGTTTCTTTAGTGTATTAAGCTTAGTTCGGTGTTTGTTTTATTTGTTCAGTAATCTGCTTTGATCTATTTGCTATCCCTTATAATCACTTAAAATCTACCTTTTGTAGTTAATAAACTTGGCTTTGTTTTCTCTAAAACCAGTTTGTGAAATTCATAACTGGTGGGGGCAAAAAGTTGTGCATATCTTCCTCCACATTGAGGAAGGAGGCGAATTTCAGTTAGCTTGCGCTGTACAGTTCCCTGTGCAGCGCAAGACAATAGAATTTAGGGTTTACATTCCAGAGCAGGTGTACACTTGTGTGCTAGGCAATTCCCTACCTGAGTCTTTCCATGCAGAGCTGATCTCAGTGTCTGTGTCTTTCTGCAGCTGGGTGTCCCCCTACCTTGTGTGCTGGAGGACGCTTGAGGGCCTGGCTCCGCCGGTCAGTGTAAGGGAGCCCAGACTGGTGGAACAGGCGGGCTCAGTGGTACCCCTGTACATCAGGTGGCACCCCGGAGTGGGGGATAACCCGTCACAGTCACTACTTAACTTATATAACAAATCTAATTTGCCAAGTGTAACTTACAGAGTCTCTGTGCAATGATATATAAATTCTACCAGCTTGGATTAAATTGAAACTGGTAACCAACAGGTGAAAGGATTCCTATTTTGTTACCAGTTTTCTGTGATAGATTTTTACTTTTCATGGAACGGTAGAAAGGTGTAAATGTTTCACATGTATTTAATATTAATTTGTAGGTATGCGATTGCCTTGGCTTTGAGGGAGAAACAGCGTGTGATATTTACCAGTCCCATTAAAGCTCTGAGTAACCAGAAGTATCGTGAGATGTATGAAGAATTTCAGGATGTTGGTTTGATGACTGGGGATGTCACCATTAATCCTACAGCTTCTTGTCTTGTAATGACAACAGAGGTATGTTTAAGTAGGTAGTACTTAGTCCTTTTGTTTTTCCTTTTTGTCTCTGTTGGAGTATTTTTGGCCCATGCTGTTGAGAATGGCTGAAACAGAAAGATTTCCAACAAAGATTATACTGGGTGAATTACGTTTAAAAATAACACAACATTTTAAGTTTCCTCTGCCCTCACAACTTCCCCTGCCTTCAATTTAGTCTCTGACGGGGTGGGTGGGAATTAACTACTTTGAAATGACTTCTGTATGTTCACATTTTTGAGATGTGTCCCAGGCACTGTGGTGCCTCAGGAACCTTCTGGAAAGCAGTGCCTGTTAGGGCTGCATGTTTTCCCTTTCTAAGTACTGAATTTTCGGAACCAGATTGTAAAAGGGTGACATGGCCTCAAACATTGCAGTTTCTTCCTTTTCCTCAGCTAGCTGCAGGTGAATGGTAATGCTTCCATATTTACTGTTCTATTGTAGTTTAGCTAGTTAGTAAATATTAGGTAGTGTGCCCCATTGCACATTACGGTTTTATTCTAAATGTATAATCCTTCGACCTTTTTCTCATGGCCAATCAAGTCACTAAGGATTTACTGCAGTAATATGCCTCATGCTTCCCTGTAGTTCCAGAGGTGGATTCATGTACCTGTTGTTTCCTCTGCCTGGGGAAGTCTAGATTGCTGCTCATTGTGTAAGTGCTTCACATCTCAAGCTTGCACCAGTAGGCAGCAGAGCTTCCATGTCTTCCTTGGCAATTAAGGTGTTGCTCATTTCTCAACAACTCTATCAGGAGGCAATGGCTTTGTGGGGCTGGTGCCTGACTTACTCGGGTTTGAGATGATGTGCATGGTCCTTGACTTAAACAATGGCAGATCTGACTCAAGAAATGGAGCTGTCTGTCTTCAAATTTCATTGGGTAACAGACAGCGATGTGAAATGCTTCAGCTCTGGGTAAGGGGTTGCAATTTTTTTTCAAGTGTGGGGGGGGGGTCGGGTCACACTTTTTTTTTAAGTTCAGAGAGGGTCACCCACACAAAAAGGTTGAGAAACACTGGTCTAGACTGTGTTGATGAATGGATCTTTCAGGGAAGCTTCTGTTTCTCTTAGTGGTGTCATCAGACCAGCTCTTTCAGGAATATCTGAACATCTCAGTTGACCTTGCTGTTTGTTCACGGGAGGCTGACTAATTTTATTGTAATCCAAAAAGCCCTCTGCTCTGAAATGGCTTTCTCTGTGAGCAGCCAATCTGTATCCATATGCTACATCCATATAATCTCTTTTAGGTTATTTATTATTTGTGGCCTCTCATCCTCTCTTGTTTTTCTATGAAGGCGCAATTGCGTACACTCTCACCATATCTGTCAGTAAACAGTTCTATTGTTTTCAGTCAAGTCACAAGACTCCTGAAATGTCAATCTTCCCATTAGTCAGAAAAGCCATTGCAAAATGGTACTTCAACCTGGTGCTGACAGGGTTGATGGACTATCTTTTTGAGACCTTTGGAGATTCCACCTGTTATTAAAGACAGTATTTTTAATCAGTTACATCTGCAAGCAGAGTGAGTGTTGCATACTCAACTGATTTCTTGTCACCATATTTCACAGGGATAAAGTGGTCCAAGCTTGTATAAAAAATGGTGTCTTGAATTCCACCTGACTCAGATTATTGCTCTCCTGATGGTCTTTCCAAAATTTCATTATTACCTGGGGAAAATTATCCTATATGTTGAGGACTTTAAGTTTTTATTTGGGTAGGACTAAGGCACTTAAAGTTAGCAAGATTTTTTTATAGCTTTTGGGAATCAGTTTTTAAAAGGAATACTACTTCCATTCATCCCCTGCATCAGTAGATTAGATTGAGTACTTTGACATATTACGTTAGCTTGGGTGTCAGTTCCCCAGGATCTTATGACTCACCCCACTGTGGCTAAGGCAGCATTGATAGCAAGTCTTTGTCATGTTTCTATCTTAGAAGTTGGTGGAAAACAGACCTGCAGTTCGCTGTACACATTTACTCACCACTGCTCTCTCAGCTTGGCATCTAGGTCAGATTATTCTGGAACCAATTCTGCAATCTTTGTTTAGTTAGAACTTCTCAGCCTACCTTTCTGGAGGGGGGCGGTACTGCTCAATAGATTCACACAAGTGGGAATAAGCAGAAGTCACTTTAAAGAAGTAAATAGTTTTTAGGAGAAAAACTTGAGTGGGAAGAACTCTTAGGCTTTAAAGGATTTCCCCTTAACATAATAATTACCTGTGTGGCATCTTTTGGGTGAATGAAGGTTTAAAAGAACATTAAGCTGAACTGGTCCTGAAATTTAGTGGTAACATGCTATCAAATGAAGAATCAGAGTAATGGCAATAAATTCAGCCCCTTATTCCTTCACTATGTCTCGGGGGGGGGGAGGGGGGGAGGAACAGGTTCAAATCATGTTGTTGAGTTTGATGATTAGAGTTTATTGTGAGGAGTATCTTATAATTATTTCTAGGAGAAGCTTGCTACAGATTTGATATTCTTCTTAATAGTCTAACTCTAAATGTGTAGTTTTTTAAATTACAAATTAAGGTTTCATATTGCCATATGAACATGACCCAAACATCTCTGTGAAACTTTCTTAAGGAGATCCTTGAAAACAGAGTACATTCAGTAGTAATAATTGTTACTTAAGTGCTAGGTTCATCATTTGCACCCTTTTATTTTCTTCAGATTTTGAGAAGTATGCTCTACAGAGGTTCTGAAGTTATGCGAGAAGTTGCCTGGGTTATATTTGATGAAATCCATTATATGAGAGACTCAGGTATGGTGTATTTACAATTTTGCTATGAAGTAAATAGTATATTCTTTTTACCATCTGTGGCATGGCCTGCTCGCTCCTGCCTCTGCTCAAGTCCACAAACAGCTCAGAGACCTTTCTGTTGGTAAAACACCCTATATGGTTTATTTACAATGTTGGTTCCCACCATCTTGTATGCTGGACAGCCTTACACCTTCAATCCTGGGGAGTCATCAGTGAAGAGCAGAGTGAGGGAAGGTCTACACTCCAGCCAGGATCAAGGCTCTAAGATCGATCCACCAACGGTCTGTTTAGCGGGTCTAGTAAAGACCCGCCAAATCGACTGCAGATCGCTCTCCAGCTGACCCCTGTACTCTGCGCCCAATGAGAAGAGTAAGGTAAGTCGACAGGAGATTTTCTCCTGTCGACCCCCTGCGGTGTAGACTCTGCAGTAACTCGGCCATCTCTGGAGATATTTAAGAGTAGGTTAGATAAATGTCTATCAGGGATGGTCTAGACAGTATTTGGTCCTGCCATGTGGGCAAGGGACTGGACTCGATGACCTCTCGAGGTCCCTTCCAGTCCTAGAATCTATGAATCTAAGGTACGTCGACTCCTGCTACGTTATTCACGTATCTGTAGTTGCATAGTGTAGGTCGATTTACCGCGGTAGTGTAGACATAGCCTCAGTATGTGTCTGTCTGTCCGCTTCCCCTCAGCCTACTTCTTTGCTGTGCCTTTTGTATCATCTGCCTAATGGCCTAATTAGCCTATTAGTGCTCCTCAGCCCATCAATTAGGCACAGCTTTTCTTAGTGAGGTCTGCTCTGGAATAATTAATTAGAGCTGCAGTGCCCAGAGTGCTTGTGCCTGGAACTCAATAGGTGGGGAGAGGTGGTTGTGCAGCCTTCATATAATTTGTCATGTGCATCTTCTGTTTTCAGAACGTGGTGTGGTTTGGGAGGAGACCATTATTTTGCTACCTGACAATGTTCACTACGTGTTTCTTTCTGCCACTATTCCGAATGCCCGCCAGTTTGCTGAATGGATTTGCCATCTTCATAAACAGGTCTGGAGTCATTGTTGGGTGGGGTCTGATCCACGAGATCTCCATCTTAAAAAGTGGACGATCTGATAAGTGTATGGGAACTCTATTCTTAGATAGGTTGTGGTGCTTTTACAGTTTAAATTAAAAAGATGTTGTCAACTCAAAATTGGCACAAAATTTTGACTATGTAAAAACAAATCTACAGTTTTGTAAAACAATATAAATGTTTATATATTTAAAATACTAATACAGGAGTTGTTTTAAACAAGTAAACATTCCCCTGAAGTGTTTGCATCCCAAACAATGCAGCACAGAGAACATGAACAAAAAGATTGTGTGTGGGGGTGTGTGTGAGAGAAAATAGATTTTTTTTTAATCATTTGTCTAATGTAAAAAGCATAAATCGTGAAACATGAGTTGGATTTAAAAACGCTGAGTTTCAATAATCCAATTATAGTAACCTAGGAAAGGAAATTGGTGTAAAATACAATTTTTAAGTTCACAGTGACTTTTTAATCTTTTATAAAAGGAACACTTTGTGTGCTTTTTGGGGAGAGGGGTACAATGCAAATTTCTTCGCAATGTGTGACAGTAAGTGGAAATGAAATTAGGAGTTTTTAATCTTTGTTTCGTTGTTTTGATTTTTATATTCTGGTAGGTCTCAGCATTTGTTAAGTCATAAGGTTTCTTTGTAACTGTTAAATTGGAGCGAGACTTATTTACTGCTGTATCCCTCCAATAATTGACGCTTTTACATTGAGCTTGTAATTGTGTGTTCCTGAAAAGTATTTGTCTTTTTTTTTCCTTCCCCAAGAGACACTGTTAGTACTATATAAATATTTTGGATAATATGTTTTAGGCCTAACTTTCCATCAGGGCTTGTCTACATGGCAAGTTACTATATGGCGAGCCAGGGTTTGAATCTTAATCCTGGGGGAATTCTTCACCCTGCAGAAAAATGGGGGAGCAAAGAAATCTCTGGGGAACACTCGCCCCTTCCATAGCAGCCCGGGCATGTCTGCTTGAAGCAGCCAGCAACCAAGAGCAGATCACTGCGGGGGGGGGGGAGGCTAGGTGTGCATGTGTCCATGGAGAGAGATTAAGAGGATGGGCGCGTGCCTGCATGCGAATGAGTGAGACAAACTCACTCTGGGCTTGTCTACACTGACAATTTATAGCGCTGCAACTTTCTCGCTTGGGGGGTGGGGGGGTGAAAAAACAATCCCCTGAGTGCAGCAAGTTTCAGAGCTATAAAGCGCCAGTGTAGACAGTGCACCAGTGCTGGGAGCTACACCCCTCGTGGAGGTGTTTTTTTTGTTTTGTTTTTGTTTTGTTTAAGACCACACAAGCCACGTTAGAGCGCTGCCACTGTAGACTAGCCCTTAGAATAATGTTGCTTGAAAGCATAGTTTACTATGTTTACTAAATTTACTCTGGGACTTTGACTGCACTGTAGCAGTGTCCGCATACAAGCTGGTGCACTGTACAGTCACACCCTAGCTTCCCCCACAACTCTCAGTGCAGACAGTAATGTATGAGCGTCTAAAGCAAACATGGTTTTGCATTCCTGATTGTGCTCTAATAAGAGAAGTGTGACTGATCACAATCTTTTATTGTTTTGGGATTTAAAATATTTTTGATTTTTCTCTGGAAAGTGCTGTCTCCAGACTGTGGTCAAGGGGGTATATTTATTGTTTGAATAAATACCATATTTATAGTAGCAAAGAAGTAAATTGTTTTGCTTCTCCCCTCTTAGCCTTGCCACGTGATTTACACAGATTATCGACCTACTCCTCTGCAACATTATATCTTCCCAGCAGGGGGAGATGGACTCCACCTTGTGGTTGATGAAAATGTAAGACATATTTAGATGGTTTGAAAGATTATTGTCTGTGCTTTCAATAATTATGAGACTGTCCTTCTCAAAATTTGGCTTTGAATTTCCTCCCACCCATTAACTTGTGGCAAAAATTTTGACCACTGATTCAACCTATCCCTACCTGATTGACAGACAAAATAGGTCTATGTGGGATAGCCCCCCTCCCTTCATTTAAAAAAAAAAGAAAAGAAAAACAAACTTCTGACCATGGTGCTCTGATTGCTGTTAAACATTACAGTGGTATAGAACACAGCAATTATTTTATTTAATGTCCCAGAATTCAGGTGGGTATGATGTGCCACATTGAGGTGCTCAAGAGTTTGAGTAGGAACTTTCCCCCTCATGAGGTGCTAACTTGATTATCTCTGCAGTGTTCCCTTATTTTGTCAACACTGTTTCTCCCCTGCATGTAAAAAACAAAAACAAAAAAAACCTTGTGATCCAGAAATACAAAATCTTAAAATACACATCTCATGACTAGGACCCTACCAAATTAATGATCCATTTTGGTCAATTTCATGATCATAGGATTTTAAAAACTGTAAATTTCACAGTTTCAGATATTTAAATTGTAAACTTCACAGTGTTGTAATTGTGGGGGTACCGAACCAAAGTGGACTATGGGGGGGTGTCCCAAGTCTATTGCAGGGGGGGTCGCGGTATTGCCACCCGTACTTCTGCATTGCTGCCTTCAGAGCTGTGTGGCCGGAGGACAGCTGCTGGCTGGGCACCCAGTTCTGAAGGTAGTGCTAGCTCCAGCAGCAGCGCAGAAGTAAGGGTGTAGCAATACCATACCATGCCCTCGCTTCTGTGCTGATGCTGTCAGCGGTGCTGCCTTCAGAGCTGGGCTCCCAGCCAGCAGCCGCCGTTCTCTGGCCACTCAGCTCCGTGAAATCTGGTCTTCTCTACAACAGCCAGATTTCAATGGGGGAGATGAGATTTCATGGCCGTGAATTCGGTAGGACCCTTCTCATAACAACTGTTGTCACTGGGAGCAGTACTAGACTCAAATCAGGCTATTCATAATTCCAGGTCCAGCAGTTATGTCAGTATCATAATACAGAGCCAAATAAAGGCAGCATAGTATGCTGCTTCTTTGTTAATTTCTCTGTAAGTTCATATTCTTGCATGCAAACGTGCTTCTACATTCCCCCAATAAAAGGGGTCGCAGGCTAATTTATGGTAGTACTTTATTTTTTTTATAAATAATTTAAATTTTTTTTGCTTTGTATTCTGACTTAAAATGTCTTATTTCTGACCCATTATAAAGTTTTAATTGGGGAAGTGAAATTGCTTACAAAAGTCACATTAATTTCTAGGGTGATTTCAGAGAAGACAACTTTAACACAGCGATGCAAGTACTTAGAGATGCAGGTGACTTAGCAAAAGGAGACCAGAAGGGCAGGAAAGGAGGAACAAAAGGTGAGTTTGAAACCTTGTATTTTAAAATGGTTCTTATATAATACAAAGATGAATTAAGTTATTTTAAAACTGAAAACAAGAATGCTGTTAGTGCATGTGTCTAGATTAAGAGACTTTTCTATTAATGTAACTTCCAAATTCATGTTTTGTCTTTGCAGGACCATCAAATGTATTTAAGATAGTGAAGATGATCATGGAAAGGAATTTCCAGCCTGTAATTATATTCAGTTTCAGTAAAAAAGATTGTGAAGCCTACGCACTTCAGATGACAAAATTAGACTTCAACACAGGTACAGATAAATAAGTTGTAGTGTGGTTTTATTTCTAAATGCAGGTTTGCATAAGTTATGTGAGAGGCCTTTCTAGTCAGATCTCTATTTTATTTCAGACTTTTGTATCTAATGTGAAAAAAGTAGACCTACAATACATAGATATGGAAATGCAGAACTTTTCAGTTATATATAGTCTTAATAAATTAAGCTAATTGTAGTTGAAATTGCTGGCGCCACTAGAGGATCTAATGAGCGTACAATGTTGAGATGGCTTTTCATTCTGAACCTTAGATAGGTCATGGGTACCTAAACACATGCTTGCCACACAGTAATTCTATAGTGCACTAACTGTCTGTGTAGACTCTGCTACTGTGTTCTATGTTTCCTAGTGCACACTGATGTTCTATGGTTTGAATGAGCAGTACGTCAATGTGACCTAGGGAATTTTTAGTGCCCATTAGAGCAAGGACTACCCAGACAGTTAGTACATGGCACACTGGAGCGCTGAAGATTTACATCCCAGTTTGCCATGAAGTAAGTGTTTGTGTAGACATGCCCTTAGTTTTACCTGCAGTGCATCTTGGAACAGCAGTAATAGTACAGCTACTTTCAGGAAAGGTTGCACAAGTTGAGAAATGATTGGCCACATGCCAAGTTGTTCCCCCACCTCCCTTCCCTGTCTTTTGAGTTATGAGTTTGGCATCTGAGTAATTTCTCAGAAGCAGAAAAATGTTTTTCTTGCTCACGTAACATAACTAAACTGATCTTCCTCAGCTGCTCAGTTTCCCTCCCAAAAAAGCCCTCCAACATTTCATCTTAACTTGGGAAAAGAATAAGATTAATTTAAGACTTTTTGAGAATTTTAGGAGTAACTGTATAGCGGGAGCTGTAATAGAAGTCGTCGTAGATTGTGAACTCTTCAGGGCAGGGACCTTGTCTACTCATCAACAGAATGTCTTTACACAATGCTGGCACAGTGTAATTAATTGTAGCATTCACTGTCATATGCAGCGGGATATTTGTTCTCATAATCCACACATACAACCATCAGACTGTAATCATTGCAATTAAAAATTCTCCCCTCTACTTGTTTGTAAATAAAGCAAATGATTTTTTTTAATTAGCTTAAGTGTACAGCTGCATAATTATACCCTTTATTTTGGTACCTCATACGTGTGTTTCAATTGTACAAGGCAGGTAACTTTAGGAGGTCACTTTCTTTAACTAGTTGAGTATGTATGCTGACTTCCTAACTTACATTATAAAAAGTAATGCTGAAACCTTTAGAATAGTTAGCAGTTATATTTGACATGGTTTTACAACACCACCATGTTGGTATTTGCAGGAAAAAATTTGCTTATGTGTAGATGTTTCCTTTTTTTAGATGAAGAAAAAAAGATGGTTGAAGAAGTATTTAATAATGCAATTGACTGTCTTTCTGATGAAGACAAGAAACTTCCTCAGGTGAGTGTGGAGGTTGCTTAAGAATAATTTCAGTTAACATATACTAAAATTCATACCTGGTGTGATACAGTGTATTTTAGGTAAATATATGATGGATTGTTTATGAAAAGTGTTGTGAATAATGTCAGTAGCTTGTTTTGATTGAAAGTGAGGGCTAATTTAAAACTTAAAGGGGATAGATACTTTACCACTGTTTTGAACCATAGCTCTACTCAATTTTCTGGGTAACTTCGAATGACTTATTTTTTAATAAAGTGTACATCTCCAAATAGGTGTAAAACTTTTTTTAATTGAAAGTTGCTTGATGTACTTGATATTGATTCTCTATTCTTTATCAAATTTTGCCTTGTCATTTTTTTGTGAAGTCGAGTTAACAGAGCAGCTGCGTACCAATTTATAGGAGAATGGTTGCACCTTTACAATGGAAAAAAATATAAATATATAAAAAATTAGAGTTGCAGAATACTGAAAATGCAACAAATTTGTAACAGTTGCTAAAATTATGGTTAATATTTTTTATTTTGTTTTTGCTCTATATGCACAACTTTTTCTCGTCCTGGTATTTGATTAGCCTTTTGGAGAGTTTCGTTGTGATTCAATGTAGAAATTGCCACGGGCGTAGCAGCCCCTGTGCTTTTGGCCATACCTGTGTTACGGAAAACATCTCAGCAGTGCTACCGCCGGTTCAGCTTCATTGATGGCAGAAATCTCTCCTAAAAGTCCCTAGCATAGATGAGGCCATTGAGGCAGAACAGGGAGCTTTTAAGTTCTGCCAGCATCACTTTATGGTGTCACTTCATGAAGCTCTGTTAAAAAATCTTGGTAGATAACCAGTAAGCATGCTCAGAAATTATTTTTCAATCACTTATACTTCTCTTCCTCAAAACCTAACCAAGATGCTACTCTCCATTAAGGACTACTAGTATGCAAAGTTACAGCTTTCAGAGTGGAGCCATTTTGGAGTTAACTGCATGAGAACAGCTGACAGAAGAACGGGAAGATTGATTTTTTTTTTTTCATTCCCTTTAACTTATATAATGACTTCATGCAGTTTACCCAGGTCTTAAAAAAGTACTTGTTCTCAGACAAGCCATGGAAAGTTCAGCCTTTGAGTTTTTGTAAATGTTCAGAGCAATTGAAAATCAGGATTCAGAATGAAAAAAATTGAAACTATTTTGAAGCCTGGTGTGTTATATATAGTATAGATATATACACACACAGATATAGATGTATAAGCTTGTAACAATGGAATCCTATTCATAGTATATGGAATAGGTTGATATTTTGCCTGTTGTGGATAATTAAATCTAATCCTGAAAGAATACTTGGATCAGTTTTGACACTGAAACTGAACAAAAGAAGTTCTAATTAACAAAGCTAACCAAGTGAGTATATGTTTATTTAAAATAATTTTGGATTTTTAGATTTGATTAGAAGAATTTAAAGTGTTCAGAATTTGAACTATGTAGTGTTTGCAACCAGAACATTCTGCTTTCATAGAACAAGATAATTCAAGACTATAAATTTATGATCAAATTGCAGCCAAACAAAGCCATTTTTTATGTGTATGAAGATATTGGTTTACCAAAAATGCCCTATGTGGGTAAGAAAAACTCTTAAGTAAACTTACAAATTTAAATATTCTCATTTTTAAAATTACTCAGAACATGCTTAGCAGTAAGGAAATGCTGAGTTATGAATATTGAACAAAGCCATGAGAGTTTGGAATGTTGACAAACTGAGGGATATGATTGGCTGAAATTGACGCAATTATTTTGTCTTCAAATTTGTTTTATTTGCAAGTCTGGATATATATGTTCATCAAGTCAGCAGTTCTATTTACCTTCTCCTTTGGAAGCAATAGGTAGAGCGCTGCTTGGGCATAATAGCAAGGTCAAGCTTGCTTCACTGGGTACTATTCATGGCTTTGGGAATATCTGTTTCCATTGACAGGGAGAGGAAATAATCAAAATATCCCGTATGTTCTCATTCTACTTTCATAGATAAATGCTTCACTTTCCAGGGAGTGCTCAAGGGTCACAAGAAAGTAGAGCCTTCTGTTTCTTTCCAGTGTCACTTCTTATATGGTCTTTCACAGTGCATTTAGAGAATTTTCCTATTTAACTTTGAATGCTTGAATAGAACTCTAGACGCTACTACAGCTTGTGGATCGGAGATTCCTCTTATATGTGATCTGAGGTGCTAGCCCAAGTAGCCAGAACAGACCTCTGTCTTTGATCACTTTTTATTGGGGGTGAATCTTTAATAAGTCAAAGGTCTGTTTATCTGTTTGCGCTTATATTGTTGGATAACATGAAAACTATAAGAGCAAGCTGTTAAGTGTTTTACACGTAATTGTTATCTTTTTGTTTAAAAGTATATCTAAATAGACTTATTCACTTACCCTCTGTATTCACAGGTTGAGCATGTGCTTCCTCTTTTGAAGCGAGGAATTGGCATTCATCATGGTGGTTTGCTTCCTATTTTAAAGGAAACAATTGAAATTCTTTTTTCTGAAGGATTGATAAAGGTATATAGTTCATACCTCTGTATTTAGGTGCAAGTCTGTGTATTTTTCATAATTATTTTAGTTTGACTCTCTTGAAAATGTACAGTAGTGCATTGTGAGGCAGTAGAACCTCAAAAATATGAACACCAGAGTTATGGACTTATCAGTCTAACCAACACCCTGTGAAACCTGAAGTCCAATCAGACAGCAGCGCAAACCAAAAAAAAAAAAAAAAGCAAATACTATACTGCGTCGGAGCTTCAGTGACTGGGGAATTGGAGCTGCCACCACTGGGGCTCAGGGCTTCAGCCCCACGGCTCAGTTTCCAGCTTCAGTGGGGTGAGAGAGAGGTGTGCTGGGGATTGGGGCTTCAGCTCTGCTCCTGGTTTCAGCCAGGGGCAGGGATCGGGGCTTCAGCCCCGCAGCTCCATTCCCATCTTCAGCTGGGGGAAGAGGGGATGGGTTGGGAATCTGAGCTTTCTTATCCCAGTTTCAGCCGGGGGGGAGGAACAACTGGGGATTGGGGCTTTAGTTACAAGGGGCACGCTGGTTTCAGCCCCAGAGAAGAGGAGGGCTTGTGAAGCTTACTATCTAGAGGCCTGTGTCTTCGACCACCCATACAACAGTTCTGGAAAGCTTGAGTTTTTCTACTAATTTGGATTAACTAACACAATTGGCATTTAGTTTCTTCCTCTGAGGCACCACTTTATTTTTAATTATTCATGACTAGAGACTCATTTTTCAGAGAGAAAAAACATATCAGGCTTCAAACTCTGTGCCTTTTTTCCTCTTTAGAAACACTTTTTCCAAGCACCAGCTATTCCTTAAGGGAACTGGGCATGGCGATGGAGGAGGGAGGTCTTTTTAATGAAAAGTCAATGTATTTACCAGTCTTTTGTTGCTTTAGGTATCTTTTTGTATGTGTGCTTTATAGCCCCAATTGTAACAGTTCAATATCTTTTTTAAAAAAATGTAAAAAATAAATTACATGTTAAATATTAGAATTGCAGTAAATTATAGAATTTCATCTATATAAATTTTTCCCATTTCCTATCCTTTTCGTCTGCAACCTGAAGTGATAGCAATTCAGGGAATCTAGCTTCAGAAGAAGAACTTTCTAAATTCTCTATTGTGAGAATCATCTGTTATACTTTCACAAACTCCAATCACAGAAAATTGCTGTGTAGACAAAACCCCAGACTGAATGCAGCCAGTTGCCAAACCCTCCATTCTGTTATAAACTGAATAATGGTATGTCTAGACTAGAGTTCTTGCTTCTCTTATAATTTGAATTGATTGATTGCCATTTAACTCAAATTACCTAAAGGAGAGAAGGTGGGTGAAGAAATATCTTTTATTGGACCAACCTCTGTTGGTGGAAGGAACAAGCTTTCAAGCTTCACAGAGCTCTTTCAGTTCTAGAGAAGGAAACTAGAGTGTCGAAGCTAAATATAAGATGGGATAGATTGTTCTTAAAGGAAAACTGCATAACATCTTCAAAAGACAAGATGAGAACTTAAATTCATAACTCTGCTGGACATTAAAAAGCATGGACTTAACAGAGACACTGGTTTTACGGCCTGTTACAACAACTTGTAACACACCTTTCTTCCTACTAACTCTCCATTGTCCTACAACTCCAGAAGTATTAATTGCCCACTTCATTTTAAGTGGTCTCCTACAACATGTTTGAATATCTTATGCTTAACAATCTGTCCCACCTTGTATTTAGCTTACACACTCTAATTTCCTTCTCCAGACTTGAAAAAGAGCTCTGTGAAGCTTGAAAGCTTGACCCTTCCACCAACAGAAGTTGGTCCAATAAAAGAAATTTCTTCACCCACCTTATTTCTCTCATAAACTGGGACCAACACATCTACAACAACATTGCAAGCAAATTATTTAACACCTTTGTAGATGCTAATCTATATACTCCACATACATCCTAGGTTTATCCTAGGCAGAGTTCAACTCTCAGTATTGAGATTTAGTTTAAATAAAAGCCTTAAAAATTAACAGTAAGTGCTTTCAAGAAATGAAATTAGTTGCTGTTACTGTGGGGTGGGGAGTTGAAAGATTCCCAGCAGGACACACAACTGTATACCCACGTATTGTAATTTGTTGTTTTTATGAGAACAGTATCTTGAGAGCTGGTACGAGATAATCCTTGTAATTCACCAACACTCTTTATTTTTCATTACTAAAATACCATTGCTGACGTTGTAGGAGGGGGCAAATAGTGTTTTAAAACGTAAATAATTTTTTCATATAATTTTCTTGATCTGCAATAATTTTGGCTAACTGTCTTTGATGTGATAAAGTTCTAAAGATAACAAAAAGTATATTTTTATGAGAAAGATGGAAACAATAATTGTCAGTGCTCTATTCTTTATAGTCTAATGTTTTTCCCTTTTCCCCCCACAATCTCTCTTATGAGCTCCTTCCCTATATATTTAAATTCTCAGCTTGATTAGGAGATGAAATATAAAGAGACCTTTCTGATGCATTAATCTAAACAAAAAACCATGTCGTGTGAGCAAAATGATCCCAGAATCTGGGCCAAAACTATAAGGCTCACTATCAAAATAGTTTAGAATGACCACTAACTTCACTGTATTCAGTATTTAATACAAAACTCACCACTTAGACTTTTACTTTCTGTCCATTTTTCACATGCCCACATGAACATATAACTATAAACTAGCTAATATGTTTCTTCTGTTGGGGGAAATGGTGGGGAGAGATTGTTTTTGTTCCAGTTTTTAGTATTTGGGATCTACCCATGTTGGCGGGGAGGAGGGGGAAGTATTATAAGTACCTAGATATTGCCAACATTTTATCTACTATAATGCACAGTTCAGGTAAATAAGTGTTTGCAGTTTCAGGCATGTATTGTACATTTTAAATCTGATTAAAATGTGGAAGTCTTAGGTAGCTGCTTCTAATCATTTAAATGTTATAAAGTTATAAATTCTTATTTTGTTGTCTAATGTTGTTGTCTGTTTATTTAGGCCTTATTTGCAACTGAGACCTTTGCTATGGGAATTAATATGCCAGCCAGGACAGTGCTGTTCACAAGTGCCCGCAAATTTGATGGGAAAGATTTCAGATGGGTAAGTGCAATTCAATATGCAGGGATGAATAATTGTGAGTTTAGTTGTTTAAATTCATATAGAAGATAGTTCTGAGGAATGAATTTATTTTAGAGACACTTTATCCACTGCAGTAAAAATATTTACTTCAAAGCTCTTACTTTGTTCATAATCATTGTAATTTTTAAATCTGCAATTCATATTAAAATGTTCAAATCTATAACTGCCCTCTTTAAAATTCTAGGTTCATTATAGAGTATTCATAAAGACACATTTTATTTTAATAAAAATAGTAAAAGGGCACCCAAACATAGGCAAGATCTGTATGTCTAAAAAATTTGAAAGATTCTACACAACCTCTTCGCAATTCTGAAACCATGTTTCCTGTCAGAATCTTTCCCAACTAACCATTGATTGTTCCCCATTCATATAAAAAACCTGGGTAAGTAGTTTTCTAGTGCCTAGTGCAAAACCAAATACTCACTAGGCACTAGGTGACACTCTCCACTACAATTTCTGAGTTGATTGAGATGGAAATACAGCACTTGCTGTTATCAGTAGACCGAGGACACTGGAATTGGTACTTTTTCACTAACCTCTTCCTCCCCCAGCAGTCTCATGATACATTAGCTGCAGCCCCCCCAAACAAACAAACAAACAAAAAAACCCAGTGATGTCTAAGGACTTGCCTATGTGAGGACACTCTTGAGGGTTTTCCAAATTAACTAAAGGTGTTAATTAAAAGTTGATTAGATAAACTGTATTAAACCAAATTAAGGCCACTTTAATTCTGAATGAGAGCATCCACACAAGAGGTTTAATACAGTTTATCTAATCCACTTTTAGTTCACACCTTTACTTAATTTGGAAAATTTACCTGAATTTCTCAGTATAGACGAGCCCTTAGTGCTTCAGGGCTTGTCTACATGGCCCCACAGTGTGGACTGCAGGAAGGGTCAATTGCAGTGTGCACTAAAATGTTGAGTGCATTTATAGCGCGCCACTTTACTGCACGCTGCAGCTCACATCCTCTTACCTTCTCCACTGGGAGTCCGCACTGCTGGGCTGTGTAGACAAACTCATGGACTTGTGGCTTTGTGAATAGTATGTTTACTTTATTTCCATGAAAAGATCACATCTGTTATACCAGCCTTTGGTGGGGTTTTTTTGCAGTTCTCAGTCACTGTAACATGCAACTGGATCAATGTGCTGCTGTTGCTTAAGTTACAGCAAAAGTTAGAGGGTTTTTTTTGTTATAATTCTAGATCTCCTCAGGTGAATATATTCAGATGTCTGGTCGTGCAGGACGTCGAGGTATGGATGACAGAGGAATAGTAATTCTTATGGTAGATGAGAAGATGAGCCCAACAATTGGCAAACAGCTTCTTAAGGTATGCTGAGACTATGATTATTTAAATACAAGGAATGTGAAAGGTGAATGGAATTAAATCTGATGCATTTGAAAAGTTTCCTTGCATGAAATTCTCACTTTAAACTCTTCAGATGCACTGGTGGCACAAAGGAACGCTGGAGCACCTAATCCCAGATAGCTAATACAAGTCGTGATTGGCTTATGAAGGAAGCATTTTGTGAGACTGCACTTGGGAGTATGACAGGAATAAGTTCAATATTGCAGAAGTCACATTTGACTGAAACATGATTCATTTTAATATTTGCTTCCCGGGGGGATTCTGCGCTAAAAAATAAAAAATTCTGCAAATTTTATTTGTCAAAATAATGCAGTATACTCACACCAGTTTCAGTTGTTTGTTAAGTTATTTAAACTACAATACAGAAAAAAGTCACAACTATTCAGCATTTCCTAAACACATGAAAGTTAAGTTACAAATACTTGGTAACTAATACCCTGCATTCCGGTTATAATCCTGGATTTTCATTTAAATTACATTACAGAACACCAAACGGGGCGGGGGGGAGGGTAGAATGTCATTTTAAATTGCTCAGACTTTCACACATGAAACTCATACAGTTTTGCTAATCATTGTCCTGGACTTAGCTGGTACTTTGGGAAGTGCTTGGTTCTGATTGTCCTGACACTTTATTGACTGCTTGGTAAATGTTTTATTTGCCCTCAAAAGTCGTCATTTTTTTTAAATGGGTAAATAAAAATCTAATCCCATTGTGCCACTTTGGCACAAGAAAAACATGAGCGCATATACTCCTGTGGGAATTGACTGAGAATGGGAACAGTTAACTAACTATATAATAATTAACAATATTACTATGCAGACAGGTTGCTACATTTTTGCCTCAGCGAGTGAGATCAATTAACCATCAACAGCAACACAAAATGTTAATTTTTTTTTTTACAAAAGCTATTTTCTTTAACTTAAAAACAAACAATTTTCAGTAACGTGATACTCATATTTAATTGTGTTTTTTTTTTTTTTTTTTTTTTTTTTTTTTTAATTCTCAAGAAGTTACATTTTTACTAGGCAGGCAGGCTGCTACACTTGGGGACAGAGCCTTCCTCCCGCATAACAAAAAGGCTTACCCTCTTCCATGCCTCTCCAGCCGCAGTATCAAGAGAGAGGGACTGAGGGCTTGTCTACACTGGAAATTTAGAGCTCTGCAACTTTCTCACTCAGGGGTGTGAAAAAACACCCCCCTGAGCATAGCAAGTTTCAGCACTGTAAAGCGCCAGTGTAGACAGTGCCTCAGTGCTGGGAGCTATGCTCCTCATGGAGGTGTGTGGTGGTTTTTTGTTTTTTTTTTTAAGTGTGCTGGGAGAGCTCTCTCCCAGCGTTGTGCCGCAAGCACACAAGCCATGTTGAAGTGCTGCCGCAGCAGTGCTTTAGTGTTGCCAGTGTAGACTAGCTCAGGGTCTCTCACTTGTTGGTCAGCCCCACGCCCCGATGGCGATCAATATCTCCCCTGCAGGCATGCACACAAGCCCCCTTTCCCCCACAGTGATTTGCATCTCTGAAGCTGCTCCAGGCACGCTGGAACAGATATGCTGCCAGGGAAGAGATGCGTGTCCCCCCCGCAGATTTCTTTTGTGTTTTTCTGCACAGAGGGCACAGAAATATGTGGGCCACATGAATTCTGCACCCGTGCATGGGTGCAGAATTCTGTCAGGAGTAAATATTGTGTAAAATATTTTCCTTGCTGTTTTTAAAAAACAAGCCATAAACTTTGAATGACTTTTTTTCAAAAACAGTTCAAATCTTTGAGCATGTTCTGATGATAAACATTTGTGAGGTTTATTTCTTAAACTCAGTAGCAGGAGAATGAGTCAGTTGTAATATAGTTAATGTTGTTTATCCAGAGCATGTTTGACCAGTGGATAGTTGATCAATTTGACAACAAACACGTATTAATAAAACTAAACGTGTACAGTGCAGTTGGAGAACTTCTACTATACTAAGTAGTATAAATTAAATAATCATGTATTTATATATTGCGTCTCATCCCAAAAAATTCCAGAATGTTTTATAAACTCAAACTGTTACACCAGCTGCATAGAAATTGCTTCATCCACCATAGAAATACAGCCATTACTGGGGTGAACTACAGCAATTATTTAATAGAGAACTGCATCATTAAGTAGGAACTGAAGAATGTTTCTTCTAGATTAAATGGCAGTTGAAGGCAGGATGGAATTACAGTAGCTGGAATTTAGCTAAGGCACCGGTATTACCAAGTATTCTCACAAAGAGCATTGTGGTATTTAATGAACTGTTTTTTGTCTCATGAAAGTTGAAAATCCTAGCATGATTGTAGGAAGAAAATGACTAATTTTATAATAAAAAGAATGTGTTTACGTAAGTATACTACAAAGACTCAACCTTGAGTGGATCAGTGTTTAGCATCTACTTACTTATTCGTGGGAAAAATTACATGGATTGAAAAATTGAAAGAAAACATTCTTATTTATTTTAAAATCTAGCCAGATAAAATATCCAGTATTTTGCTTTCTTTGTTGTTTGTGTATGGAATGTTCAGAGCTGTAATGCCAAGCTGTAGGCGGTATACCATTGGCTGCATCTGGCTCCTTGGCAGACTCTTCAGTTATTCAGTTGGCAGCTCAGGGCTTGTTCATCCTGCAGGCAGCCGAGAAATCTGTCTAGTCTTCTTTTGTTTAATTTAATTTTAATTCACATATTATTATTCTAGCAAAATGCCCAGGACAGAAGCCTTGCACAATCACACATTTTTCTCTATCCCTCTACTCACCACACACATACAGTTCTCTTATGGTATCTCTGTGCACTTAATTAAAGGGGCCCAATTCATTCTTCCTGCATAACCTGAGGCAATGTTTACAAACCACTTTATGGATCACTACAAATGATATAGATCAGCGATTTGAGAAGAAACAGTTATAAAAGAAAAAAGTTTTAAGTCTCTATATAGAGAAGCATGAGAACATAAGCACTTTATTTTCTGAGTTGATCATTGGCTTTAAATTAAAAAATTGGCAGTGATTAGTTTAGACGGGAGTTGATGGGGGTATATGAAATGAGCGGTACAGAAAAGGTAATTGAGATACTCCTATTTATTCTTTTCAGTAATGGAAGGAACAAACAGACGTTCAATTGAATTGAATGGCAGCACATTTAAAACTGATAAAAGGAAATACTTTTTCTTTACATAAAGCATATCTGCAGAACAGATTGATACAAAATGTCATTGGGGCCAAGAGGTTACTAAGGGAGGAAGTGTTATTTTTAATAAAATGGTGTGGATACTGAGATTATCTGTAGTTATATTAGCTAAGAAAAAATATGCCCCTGAACCATGAAGGTTCAAACAAACTAGGGTTAGGAAAAATTCTTCCCTTATGGCCAGGTTATTCCTTAATTTCTCCCTATGGGTTTTCTTGTTCCTTCCTCTGAAGAATCTGGTATGAGTCATATCAGAGACACAAAACTGACTAGCTGGACCACTGGTCTGATCCCATATGGCACTTCTTATGTTCATAAACCCATTTCCTCACATATATGATTTTAAATTGGTCTAAATCATAAACAACAAAACTTGTAAATGTGCTCTCATGAATTAGAGCAGGATATGGATTCTGGTTTTTAATTTGATAACCCTACTGGGCAAATATGATTAACTATCCAGGGTACTAAGTAAATCCGGGAGACTCCTAAGTGATGATTGGTTATCTTGGTTACTTCCTTCTTAAAATATCTCGTCTGGGTATTAAAATAATTTGGTTTTATTGTGACATCTCTACAGTAATTGTAGCAACATAAAGGGAAAACTCCAAAAACAAATGGGTTTCCCAATTTTGGGGCTTGGGGGTTCATGTAATTATACTGGAGTTTCTCCTGTTCTTTGCTTCCAGTATAGTATTTCCTAATATCTGTTCTATCTAACGGCTCAGGAATTTATACTGCAGTCTTTGCTATCTGGTAAGGATTAAAACCTGGGATTATAGCTCCAGTACAAATTCTTTTGAAAACACAAAACAGATGGTTTAGTCTGAAGTGGGGAGTTAGTGCGCCTCCTTACTGTACACGGCTGCTACTGAAGATGAGGATAATGTTGTTCTCCTTTCCATTCCCTTAATCAGTGATAGTGGGGTATAGCCAATTCTCGGATGGTGTGTGGTAATTGTTTAACAGCATACAGCAATACTATGTGGCACTGTAGTCCAGGAAGGGAAAGATGTTATTTGTTTGGAATGTGTTGTGAATCTTCTGAGGCAAAATGTAATTACCTGAATTGGACTTTGGATAGAACATTATGGCTGACATCTTTACTCCTATGAAAATGTTGTGGAGTCTTCAATGTCCTTGGTTTTCCATCCCATCTAAAACAGTACACTTCTATTTTTTTAATTTTTTTCTACTATTTGAAGGGTGTTTACAAATGCTATTCCTCTGTACTTCATTTCTCCTTACTCCTGATTTTGAGTGATAAATATGAATTTTCTGTGTTTGATCTCACTGCTTGTGATACAACCATATGCGAAACCAAGAGACTTCAAGTGAGGCATAAGCTGCCAGAGCAGAACCATTCCAGCGGCACACTGTCCATTTATAAACATCTGCTGAGCACACCAACTTAATTGCAGCCTTGAAGTCTGGTTTGACATGAAGCTCATTCAGCTATAAACCACTTTTGATGGCACGATTTGTAAAATGTACCATACCCTAATTTGCTAGAAGACTTGACCTGCCAGCCAGAGGCTGACATGAATTACATGGTGGCAGGGCCACTGGGGTAGTTAAGGGGTAACCTCTCCACTGCTTTGGGTGTTGCTCAAAGATTTGCCGAAGCCGGAGTGACAAGGACACAATTCTTGGTAAAATAACAAATGTTTACTTACTCGTCAAAAATTTTAATTTATAATTTTTCTTGTATTTTTAGTGTGATGAAATACTACTGAGCTAATTTGCAGTACTGTTTTGAACTTATGTCCATTATACTCATTAGATGGGGGGGATGTTATAGGCCCCAATTCAGGAAGCTGCATAAGCACATTTAAGTATCTGAGTAGTCCCACTAATTTAAGTGGCACTGCTCAGTTGCCTAAAGTAGTTAGGCACATGTTTAAGTACCTTTCTAAATCAAGGCCTTAATTTTAAAGTTACCATATTTACTTGTTTTTACTCCCAAAGCTACAACAAATTTGAGTTTGAAATTCTGTTGCTAGGGCCTTTTGTTTTGCTCGTTGTTTGTCACAAAACAAGCTTTTTTTTTTTTTTTTTTTAAACAATTTTTAAACACAATAAATAAGAGGGGAATTATTGCCTCATAGTTTTTTGTTAAATGCCGTTCTTGTCTGTGAAGAAAGTCAGTTAAATGATAGATTTTAGTTCTCAGGGTTATCTTTAATTGAAGTTCAATGTTTTTTTTAAAGACAAAGCAAGCCAAATATGCAGTGGGGAATAGGAAGACAACCAAAAGCTAGCGATGCAGCTCCTGTGTCTCGTGCTTGCACTCAAGTTGCTAGAAGACAGCAGATAGCACATTAGGTGGAATTTGGATGGTTAACTGTTATGTTGCTGCTCTAAAAGCAGCATAACAGTTAAATTAAAACTGTTATTCTGAGCTATGTGCCTCAGAAGAACTAAATGGCCAAAATGTTGGCAAACCTGTCCAATCATAATTTTCTAATCAAAATTAGTTTCTGATGGGGAGTGTGTGTGTGTGTGTGTGTGTGTGTATATATATATATAAAAAAGAGAGAGAGAGACTTCTATTCTTTTTAAGAAGGTTCTAGTCTGTTGATCATAACTTAACCTCAATCACTGGGGTTTTGTTTTATTCTAATGAACTCAGTTTTCACATTTTTTTTTAACTCCTGTTTTGTGGATTTTGATGTGTTTGTACGTTAAACTGACTTTTTTGCTATGTTTTACTCACAGGGGACAATTTAAAGGTTAAATATAGAGGTTTAACATCTTCCATAGGGACGTACAAATTGATTTACCAGACTGGACCAATTGTCCTTCTAGTCTAGTATCCTGACTGTGGCTGCTACTGGGATGCTTCAGTAGAAGGAGTAAGAAACCTTGAACTTGCCCATATGGAAACTCTTTTATTACTCTCACCCCCCCCCCCCTTAGAGGTTTGCTTTAGGGTTTTTGTTTTTAGTGATCCTGGAGGGTTTTTTGTTGTGTTCTTTGGGGACGGGGGTGGGAGGGAAGGGATTGTAATCCTTGCTAATGTTATTCAGGGTGTCCCTGTTATCTGTATAAATGAACAATTCTTTTTGAATTCTTCTAAGATCTTGTTCTTAGTGTCATGACAGAATATAACTGATGTGTAGGAAAAATGCCTGCTGGATTTCATGACTCACTTTATTTTGGGGATTTCTATCTTTTTGTGAATTCATTATGGTTAGTGGTTTTAGTTCATGGTTTTTATAGGGGTCATTCACCATTTTTCATAAGATGAAAGTATTTTTCTCCTCCATTGTGTACAAATTAGTAACCTAGAATGATGACTTTGCACACTATGAACCATACATCACACTTAGAACATAGGAATGACCACACTAGATCAAACTAATGGTCCATCTAGTCCAGTATCCTGTCTTCTGACAGTGGCCAGTGCCAGATGCTTCAAAGGGAATGAACAGAACAGGGCAATCATCAAGCGATCCATCTCCTGTCATCCTGTCCCAGCCTCTGGCAGTCAGAGTCTTAGGGACACCCAGAACATGGGGTTACATACTTGTGTCCCCTCGTGATGAAAATGACGAATAGTCTTAAACTTCCTGAAAGCGTTCTGTCTTATAGTGGTGTTGCTCACTTTACTTTTGGAAGCTCACTTATCTAGCTTATGTCTAGAAACTGGGAAGTCAAACAAAACCAACAGTGTGAAGTAGTGGCAGCCTAACATGTTAATTAAGGACTAAAACACATTCTGTTAAGTATTTGGCACATCTTTGTTCATGTAAATGTGTTTATCTGGGCTTGTCTACACCGGCACTTCACAGCACTGCAACTTTCTCGCTCAGAGGTGTGGAAAAAACACCCCCCCCCGAGCGCTGCAAGTTTCAGCCCTGTAAAGCCGCGCTCCCAGTGCTGGTAGCACTTTAACATGACTAGTGAAGACATGCCCTTAGTCAAAAAATCAGACCCACTTCATTTTGTGTTTTTTGAATAGCTCTTAATATGCATGTAAGCTGGTTCCAGATAATGTCTTACGTTCCCCATGAAAGCATTGTAAAAGATTGATGCTAGGGATAATTTGCAGGGAAGCTGCCTGCTGAGTTCTTACTCTTCTGTCACATGGTCAAAGGGGGGAATTTTGGTGACTTGCTTCTGTTTTGCCCTTTTCCTCACTTTCAGATATATATGAGAGAGAAAATTAGTCCAGTAACTATGAGCCTTGGAGATCTGGCAGAGCTGCAAATGTAGGCTTGATCAATATTTAGTACTGTAATGCAAGAACAACAGTTCTCACGTTGTGGGTCAGGCAAGGCTCCAGTTTTTAAAACAAACAAAAGCTCTAGCACTGAAAATAAGGGATCACCCCCAGAGATGAGAAACTGGGAGTCCTCTCCCATTTCAATCTAGATGGTGAGAACTCCCTAGCCCTGAAAGGTTGTAGTTTTATTTAACTTGGCTTTCGGTTTACATCTGTTTGCCAGTAAAAACACAACCCAGTTAATTATATTTTATTAACAATAAATGCTTAACATCCTATTTAGTTCTCAGATCAGGGGTGGCCAACCTGAGCCTGAGAAGGAGCTAAAATTTACCAATGTACATTGCCAAAGAGCCACAATAATATGTCAAAAGAACAGGAGTACTTGTGGCACCTTAGAGACTAACAAATTTATTAGAGCATAAGCTTTCATGGACTACAGCCCACTTCTTCGTAGTCCACGAAAGCTTATGCTCTAATAAATTTGTTAGTCTCTAAGGTGCCACAAGTACTCCTGTTCTTTTTGCGGATACAGACTAACACGGCTGCTACTCTGAAACCTGAAATAATATGTCAGCAGCCCACCCCCTCAGCTCCCCCCACCCGCTCCCAGCGCCTCCTACCCACTAGCAGCCCCGCCGATCAGTGCCTCCCCTTCCTTCCCCTTACCTCCTGATCAGCTGTTTTGTGGTGTGCAGGAGGCTCTGGGGCGGAGGAGCGAGGGCACGGCAGGCTCAAGGGAGGGGACGGGAAGGGGTGGAGTGGGGGCAGGGCCTGTGGCAGAGCCAGGGGTTGAGCAGTGAGTACTCCCCGGCACATTGGAAAGTTGGCGCCTGTAGCTCCAGCCCCAGAGTCGGTGCCTATACAAGGAGACGCATATTAATTTCTGAAGAGCCGCATGTGGCTCTGGAGCCACAGGTTGGCCACCCCGGCTCAGATGGACACAAGTTCAAAACCCTAAGATGCATAGTAGCAGTACAACCGATAATTTTTGACTGCATTGTTCCTGTAGAAAATCTTGTATGCTGCTATGTTCTGGGCTTTTAGCATTCTTTATCAGGAAAATATGAACATAATGACTTTAACTGATATTAGGTGTTACTGACGTTGGTAACTACTTTTGTCTTAAGAATTTTTAAGTCAGTTCAAGTAGGTCGTTAATTTCTGAGAAGCTATTTTCAGACTTGCAAGTGTGTTTTTGGAAGACTATATTTTCCTAAAGGTGTTCAGTGTCCAGTGTTAGTTGGCTCTTAGGCTGATTGCATCTGTTTGTGCTTGGCTGCTGCAGATGTTGGGCGATCAGTCTTTTAGCAAGGATGCAGCTGAGCTAGCATTTTAACAGGTGATGCCCACCAGTTGTAGGTGAGTTGATGCCCTGTGGTGACCTTTAACACTGGTAAATCAAGAACAAGTGATGTACACTGTAGTATGTTAACTTTTTATCGTAACTTTGCCTTCATAGAACGGTAAGGAAAAAAGACAAAACCTAAAAAAGTTAAAATCAAGATTACCAGTCTGCTTCAATTTGCTGGCCATGTGGTTCAAAATTTGGCGCTCTGTTCTGGAAATACTGTTTTTTCTCAGAATTGCTATATTGTTTGTTGATCTTACTATTCTGTCTTTGTGGTTACTTTACATGTTTTTGTATCTATCATTTATAAATATTGAGTAATATATTTAATTTTTTTAAGCTGCATGGAAAATAATTTGGCATTGGACAAACTTTCATATTTGCTCATTCTCAAGTGTGTGTTTGTGTGTTTGAAAATGGGCAGCAAAGCTGTGTTAGCAAGATTAGGTAGGCCTGAAATTTAATCCACATGTTTGGGTGCAAAAAACTATTCTAAATAAATTTAAAAGTTCCACAAAACAAATTTGTGCCCCAGCCAATCGCTCATGAGATGTCTACAACTATAAACTAGGGTAAAACTAATTAATTCAGTTTTCCAAGAAATTATTATAAATGGTACTGTAAAATGTATTTTTAAAAAAATTAAGAAATACTTTGTGCTCTTTTAAAACTATTTTTATTAAAATTTCAGAATGAAAAATATTAAATTTGCTACAGTTACATGTTCAGGTTTAAGAAGTGGCAGCTTTAGTTAGAAACTTAAAGCTCTATCATCACTTAGTACAAGGCTAAATCTTACCATATAGAGAAACCAAAGATTTTTAAAATTTGGAGATGGATACATTTGTCAGAGAGGAGAAAAGAAATTGCTTACCCCAGAATATATACATTTGTGAGAGAGAAGAAAAGAAATTTCTTAACCCAGAATATGATTCATTCTTTCTGTTCATTCATAAAGAATGTATGAGTTAAATGGCATGGCCTTATTTAAAGATCTTAACACTAGTCATTAATCATAAAGATCAAAATATTGCCATTTCAGATTTTAGTTGAAAAGGTGTAGATCAAATTCCACTCTGCTTTATATTTCTGTACAAAGATCTTTAAAAAAGACTTTCAAGTAAATATGCAGATGTGCTAGGTATTGGTATGTTCTAACCCTTATACTAATACTGTATTGTGATAGCAAACAATGTTGGTTTGTTTTCCTGCCTTTTTTTTAAGGAAGAGTTTATTTGATAATGCTGAGGTTATTCCTTTTAGATGGCGCGCATTCACCAAGTTAGGACAAGTTACATTTTACACAGTGTAAGACAAAGGCTGTACTCTATATTAAGGGAAGTTTTCTTTGAGCAGGGCAGTAAATCCGGCAGTGCTGTTGGTTGACTTGTGTCTTGTAATCTGTAGATTTATTCTGGCTATAGTTGCCCATCTGATAATTCCCCTAAGGTGGGTGAGCAACAAGCTTAGATAATAGCAGAGCCAGCCTCTACCCAAGGGGTCGGCAACCTTTCAGAAGTGGTGTGCCGAGTCTTCATTTATTCATTCTAATTAAAGGTTTCGTGTGCCGGTAATACATTTTAACGTTTTTAGAAGGTCTTTTTCTGTAAGTCTATAACATATAACTAAATTATTGTTGTATGTAAAGTAAATAAAGGTTTTTTAAATATTTAAGAAGCTTCATTTAAAATTAAATTAAAATGCAGAATTCCCCGGACCGGTGGCCAGGACCCGGGCAGTGTGAGTGCCACTGAAAATCAGCTCACTTGCCGCCTTTGGCACACGTGCCATAGGTTGCCTACCCCTGGTATAAAGGCAAATGTAGTGGTCTACTAGTTTTTGTCTTCATTTCATTTTCCTTTCATAAATAAATTCATTTAAAAGCACTGCTTTTTGTCATTGCCAGTCTGTTTTTAGCCATTGACTATTTTTCATCAAATCAGATGACCTCATATTTCACTTTCACAAAGTGTGTGTGTGTGTGTGTGTGTGTGTGTGTGTAGATGAATATGTAATTTCTGTTTATTCTCTTACAAATTGAGAGACACCTGTCAAGTGCTGCAGAGCCATCAGTTGTGTGGTCCTGCTTAGGAGATTAAAATGGAAATGTCTTAAAAGTATTACGTTATTTTAATGGCAGATAGGCTGCATATCAATTTCAGTGGGAAATGGGGTATTCCTAAGAGGGAAGCTACCAAGTTGGCTTTCTGTGAATTTCAGCCTTTGGGTCAAACACTCCTCACTGGACCTGCCTGACAAGTAAATTACTGATATAACCCACCTGTACTTCACTGGCCTAGTAAAACGAGCTGTGAAGACCTTCAAAAACATAGGCATTGCATGTGGCACAAAAGTGCCTTCCATCTAAAAGGGTCCTATCCTTTATTATAGAAGTAATCCCTAGCAGCATAACAGAGCAAACAATATCATAGCTGCGTGTGTTTTAATGTGGGGACCAATCCTGCAAGCTTTATCTTGTTAGATTTTTTGGTAAGTGAAGAGGAAATATTCTTTCTCAGGTGATATGTTGTGATAAAGTTTTGTTTGTATCTAAATACTTACAAAGATATGGTAGGGAGGGAAAAAACTGTGTATGTATATAATTTTTTTAAAGAAGTTAAGAGACACTAGATTATATTTTATAAAAATAAATCATTCTCCTGGGTTTATTAGGATCAATTTATATAAAAGGTTCTAATTGCCCCTGACTTGGCAAACTTACTTTCCTCACAATGGTATGTAAAGCACTGTTACGTTTCTTGGATGTTCATCATACAGCTAGTTAAGATCTGATGTGAGATCTAGAAAAATATTATGGAGTTTATAAAACCTTTATCCAAAGATATACAAAGCACCAGTTTAATAATTTTTCATATAAGACACTATATCAAATATATTGTGATTGCTTTGCTTGTGCTGTAACTAATATTTTGTGTGGGGGCGTCTTTTTTTTTTAGGGCTCAGCTGATCCTCTAAACAGTGCTTTTCACTTGACGTACAACATGGTGTTGAACTTACTCCGAGTAGAGGAAATTAACCCTGAATACATGTTAGAAAAATCCTTCTACCAGTTTCAACACTACAGAGCTATTCCAGGAGTAGTAGAAAGTAAGTATTATGTGTATCACATACTTACCCATGTGAGAGACCGTGTCAAGGATACTTTAACTGTGGGGTTGGATAGCTAAGATAGGGTTTTATGTTTAGAATGAGAATCCACCAAGAGATTCTAGTACTGAACAGCCTCACCTTCCCTGGCAGCAGAATGCTTAGTGCACTTGCTGTTATGGTTGTGGACGGGAGAGGGTTTTTAGGGAGGGAAGCCATCTTCTGTTGTTCTGTAATAGCACCTGGACCTTTTTTGGGAACAGAATTTACTGATTTTGGAGATATCCAGTGAACAGGTTATACAAGGATGGTCACCACATTACAAATGTGTAGGAGAGGAAGAGGAGCCAAAAAAAAAAAAAAAAGTGTATTTGGGCTCATGGGAGATGGAGACAAGGTTTCTGTTCATGTTCAAAATATAGATAAGTCAAACTGAATTAATCCTAATAGCATATTTCAGTATCTAAAAAAGAATTAGGGCCTATGGTGTCTAAACCACCAGAAAAAAAGATACTCTAGTAAGGCTTTTTAAATAGTCTGGAAAGTTGGTCAACTGTGAAGCAAAATCCTGATGGAAACAAGGCTTTTGTTTTCTACTCCCTTGAGTGGCTAGCCTTGTGAGCCATGCTCTGCCTGCTTTAAACTATATTTCCATGAGCCAAGATTAATTTCCAGAGTGCTTCTTGTCAATCAGTTTTTGACAGTTCAAACTCCTCCAGGAGCTTTACCCAGTGGAATCCCAAAACCACAGCAGATGTATCTACTTCATCTGCCAGTGAAGAATGAGCAATTCACCTCTTCAGTGGCATTAAGTGGGGAAAATAATAGATCCACACCAGGGTTGGAATTTGGTTTTTGGCACCCCATTGCACTGTGTATGTGTTGGATTGCAGGGGTGGCATTTAAGACAGTATTTGCATATGATGTGCATTTCTCAGAGAACATTTCTCATACCCATAGACATGCACAAATCTTTGTTCCCATAGTTTAGAGTCCAGGATTGCTTCAGAAAACTATGCTGGAGAGCAATCTGGATATTTCCTGGAAATTATTATACCAAAAACCATACTGTGCTTTAGAATTTTGTAGGCACCTCAACTTCAATTCACTTTATGAAATTGAGTAGGGTTTACTAAGGCTGGAGATGCAGTCCATTCTATGGATGTATATTACAGGCCATACTCTCACTGAGCTTTGGCTTCTTCACGTCAGGACTCTTTATCCCTTGGCTGGGAGAGGAAGCAGAAGAGGCACAGCACCAGCAGTTTTCCTTGCTCCCAATCTGTCAGCATTGGCTTCTTTGACATCAACTTCTGCTGATGCTCCCTCTGACCCCGGGAAGAGTGGGGAATCTTTGCTGGTTGTGTCTCCGTTGATATCGTGTCACCCTCTCTGTGTTACTTTACTATAGGATTCAATGACAGAGTAAATGTTCCCTAGAAGTGGTTGTACCTTGGTTCCCTGGGGCCCTGGTCACTGTCCCAGTGCCATCAAGAATGGAGCTTAAGGCTCATGCCGGGTTTTGTCTGTGAGCACCTCACCAGCTGCTTCCCCTCTGGTGGCATGTAGGCCTTCCAGGAACCTGTTGGCATGACTAACTTAGGGCTTAGACCCAGAACTCACTATAGTCCCACAACCTCTTCAATATTCAGCAGCCCAGTCAGCTGAGGCTTGTAAATCTCAAAGTACTTTACAAAGACAGGAGAGTATTCCTCTCCCCTCCCCCCCCCAATTTTACAGACTGAGAGGGGAGGGGAGTGAGGCACAGAGAGAGGGTATTACTAGGTCACAACAGGGCTAGTAGAAATGGGAAGCAAACTCAGGCTTTTTATCCTGGTCCTGTTTTGTTCTCAGCACTATGCAGCCAACCTTGCAGCTGCCTCCCATGTATAGGTGAGAAGTAGAAGGGAGGGAGTGTTTTGTGTTGCTGAACAGTGATCCCTCTTGCAAATGAATTTGGCGATCTTGGGTCCTAATGGGACTGTTGTACAGCCATTAGCCAGGGATTTCAGGGAAAATAATATCCAAAATCCCCTCATTTCTACAAAGCTAGTTCATAATGATGAATGTGTTTTAAATATGACTTCTTGGTCTATAACTTTCATTGTATTTGCAGCTAAATATTAAAGGACAAACTTGCAGATATCAAGCTTTCTGGAAAGGGGCTATATTTTAGTTTGGTTTGTTTTAAATAGAAAACATGTATTGAAAGTGATAATCAAATAATATTTAACTACATATTTTTGTGAATGAGTCTTTGCTATAATATTGTTTAAGATAATGTCGGAATCTGTACATTTACACAAGATTGCGTTATTTGCAGAGGTAAATAAATTGGAAGAACAGTACAACAAAATAGAAATTCCAAATGAGGAAAGCGTGGTCATCTACTATAAAATCCGACAGCAGCTTGCTAAACTGGGTAAAGAAATTGAAGAATACGTTCACAAGCCAAAATACTGCTTGCCGTTTTTACAGCCAGGCAGGCTGGTAAAGGTAAATTGCTTCTCTTCTATCATCTCCTCCTACCCATCAAACTTTCAAGGCTTGTGTCTACTTGATTCTCTGCCTAATTTTATTTATCCCATTTATCCACTCAGGAATTATAGTAAATTTGACTTTAATTGTAGTTCTTTAACCTTCCTTTAGAGTTGAGTGTTTAATAAGGTTTGCTTCAAAGTCAGCTTTGTTATAAATCACAGCAATCCATAAACAGACTGAAGAAGAGATCTGTGTAGCTCAAAAGTTTGTGTCGCTCACCAATAGAAGTTGGTTCAATAAAAGATATTACCTCACCCATCTTGTCTCTCTAATAGCCTGGTACCAACATGACTACAACACTGCAAACAGCAAGGCATAAAGTATACATGTTGTGCTTTTTTTCTAGAGGTTATTTTTATAACATGCTTTCATCTTTTCAGGTAAAAAATGAAGATGACGATTTTGGTTGGGGAGTGGTTGTTAACTTCTCCAAGAAATCAAATGTTAAGGTAAAATAATACACTTTTTCCTTCACTGGCAAAAGATGCATATTTTCACTAAATGTGTAGAAAGATGAAATGGAGGTATAAAACCCTGTATTTTTAGTTGCTTTTCACAGGCCAAAAAAAAAAAAAAGTCTGTCCCCTTGCTAGAAAAGCTGCAAAAGGCCCAGGCCTTTGTAGACTCTTCACATTGAAAGAGGAAAGAAAAAGGTTCTTGGAAGTTGGGGGAGAGATCTTCACCTGGAGTCCTATCTTTTTATTTTAGATGGTCCCCTGTTAACTGATGGAGTTATCTGTGGTGTCCTGTTTACGAGTCTATCCAGGACATTGTGACAGTGTATTGAATAACACCAGACCTTTCAGGCTACTCTAATTGGCTGCTGAGAGCCATGGTGCACTATAGCTCCATCCTAAACAATCCACGGTCAGGAAGGATACTTTGAGATACATTAAAGATACAGCTACTGTATTATTTATCCTCTCAACTGCCCTCTGAAGATAAATATCACCATTGTACAGATTCAGACTAACACGGCTACCCCTCTGATATTGTACAGATGGGTTATTGAAGCACAGAGAGGCTAAGTGACTTGCCTAAGGTCACACAGGAGGTCTGGTGGAGCAGGGAATTGAATCTGGGTCTCCGAAGTGCTAGGCTAGTGCCCTAACCACAGGAACATCCTTCTTTAATAGCTCACCGTAGAATTTGATGGGGGAGGAGGAGGCAAGGAAAGAGAAGACATACCAAAAGGGCCAGATAGGCCTTGGAAAATGTGGAGGGAAACACTGCCACAAGCTGCATGACCTCCCTAGAGAAGATTCTTGCAAACACTTTTCCACCATGTTGGGTGCAAATTTTCACCATTTCTGCAACTCCTAAATTACCGTGAAGCAGTAAATGTTAGTTCCTCTTTGCATAGTGTTTCTGTGGATGCTCCACTTGAGGTCTGTATGAACATTCAATTGGAGGTTTTTCACAGCAGTGTGCATTCAGTCTCCACAAATGTAGCTATTCTTATGCTCTGTGCAGAGGCTACATAGGGTTGTAGCAGACCGACCACCCTCACCCTCAGCCTGAGACGGAGCAGTTGTTAGTGCTTGCCTGTGCAGCGTCTCACCTTGTCAAGTTTTAGTTCTTTATATTAAATTTCTTTTATTCCAGTTTTATTCTTTGTAGCTCTTGTAGTTAGTGTTTACTTTGTTAGCTTTGAGAGTTCTTTTCTCTAATTGGATCGAGGCTTTGCCTTCCTTCCCCACCCCCCCTTCTCCCATTGTAGGGGCGGGGTCCTCTCAAAGCTTGGTTTTGTTTGTTTTGTTTGTTTGTTCTTTTTTCCCTGTGGGTTGTGTCTAAGTCCCCAGGCTTCAAACATTGCCTCACTTGCTGGGAATCCTTCCCAGTTAGTAATGGCCAGTTGCACTGTATTCACTGCCTTGGGGACATGCACATGCCTTCAAAGTGCAAGATCTGCATGAACTTCAAGAGTCACTCCAAGAGGGACAAAAACAAAACTTCAGCTCCTCAGAATGCAGCGTTCACTTCGTCTGACTTCAGATCAAGGACCCACAGACTCTCCTCCCCACTCCAAACACCATCCTTCAAGCTCCCACAGTGCCCCATCAGTCTCAACAGTTCAGTCGCTTTCTAGGTCTTTGAAAGACAGACCTTTGGGTTAAATGGAGAAAGCCTCATCCAAGACGAGTGCTAGATCTCCTCAGAGAGACTGTATTCCTACAAGGCCTTCTGTTCTGGAGACATTGTACCCCTTAAAGCCTTCTGAGAAGGCTTCAAATGACCTCAGTACCAAGGTTCCCTTCATGTTAAAGAGACACAATACCCATCATTGGGTACACAAGTCCTTGGTACTGTCAGAGCCTGAATGAGGTGCTTCTGGGTCCCTGCAGTTGGCTCCAAAGAATTCGGTACCATCTGCCGCTGTTTCATTGGTACCAAGAGTGCCAGTACAGCTAGAGTTCGAGTGTCCTATACACATCTTGGTACTGCAAGTTTCAACGTCCAGGACTCATCAAGAGTCTGCACAGATGCCTCCTCATCAGTTACTGGGTGAAACTCCACAGACTAATATATCCTCATCCTCCCCAGATGAGGCTGTGATACCTTCACCAAGGTAGGTGAATGACATCAAGCAATTCCAGGATTTGATGAAGAGAGTAGTAGACACTCTCCAGATTCCATTAGAAGTAGTTCAAGAGACTCAGTGTAAATTGATTGATACTTTACCATCATCAGCACAGGTAGCTTTGCCTATAAATAAGGAACTATTAGAACTTGTCAAATGATCTGACAGACTCCTTCTACTGCCCTGGCACACTCCTTGCCCCCACTCTCCCTATCCTCAACAGCTAAGAGGGCAGGTAAAGACTATTATGTCCCAGCTAGGAGTTCAGAATTCTTACATTCTCATCCTGCCTCTAGTTCACTGGTCATGGATGCAGTGAGTGAATGTAATGGGCAACACCATTCAAAGGTGACTCTACATTATAAAGACCACAAGTGCTTAGACCTTTTTGGTTACAAAAGTTTTGTCTTCAGCCCTGCAATTCTGGATTGCTAATTATCAGGTGACTCTGGCAAAATATACTCCTGGGGGAATTCTGTGGCAAAAAAATTAATTCTGTGCACAATATTTTAAAATTCTGCAAATTTTATTTGTCAAAATAACACTGTATCAGTTTCAATTATTTTGGTAATTTATTTCAAAATACCTGTCAGCAGCAATGCAGAGAGAGAGAGAGAGACTCTCTCTCTCTCTCTCTCCCCCCCCCCCCGCCCCCCAGGAGTACAGAATTAAAGAAACCCCTATGAGAACCCAGTTTCTGTTTCTCTGTCCCTCTTTCTGCCCCAGGGCCTAGCTGGGGGACCAGAAACCCACACTCCTTACCTCCCAGAGCCCAGCTGCGGGGAGTCTTCTCCGCCAGCCCAGATGCTCACATGCACACCCCCTGCCCTCCTAGAGCCCAGGGATCCAGAGGGAGTAACAGCCTGATGCTGGGTCCCGGGCTTGTGTGGAGTTTCCTGCACGCTGCCTTCTTCCTTCAGGACATGCCGGGAACTGCAGCAGCAGGGAACCCCCTAGCTCCCTCCCCCTCCCCTCAGCTCAGCAGTGTCTTCTACGTGCAAGCTGGGCGTTGCTGGGTCCAGCAGACCCTAGTGGCGGCCAGCAACTCTGCAGCCCATTTCTGTGGGAGGGGCGGGGGGGGGGAATTCTGGGCAGGAAATTCTGGGCAGAACATTAATGTCTATGTAAATTCTCCACTGTGCAGTGACGCAGAATTCCCCCAGGCGTAAAAATATAATCACATCAGTTACACAGTGTTTAGTTCTTTGATTGTGAATACTTATCACAAGAGCATAGAGAGCAATTTCAAGCAGTTATTGCTAAGGGGCAACTTTTGGTGAGAACAACCCTGCAAGCTTCTCACGACACATCTGATACGGAAGCTTGTGCTATCTCAACAGTTGTATTTATGTGTAGAGCTTCATCGCTTCAGAGAAGTCCACAGCACAGTAGAGGAACTTCCCTTTGATGGTTTGAAATTGTTTAGTGACTCCAGAGATGATGCGCTACAGAACACAGATGTGTTCTCTGAGAGACTCTGGTGCGGGTCTTTATTCTTTGGGCATATATAAGCCTGTGAATAAGAAGAAATTTAGTTGGTCTCCGACAGCACAGAGATCACATACATCCCATTGGTCGTTGGAGCCACCTAAGAAAAAACCCAGGATGCAGGAGGGAAAGTTCTCAACTGTTACTGCTACCCTGACACAGCAGTCATTGTCTACAAAATGTTTTTGATGCAGTCGTTGAGGTGCATGAATACTCCTTTGATCCAGATCTGATGCTGCACCATCCTGTCTCCCACGTTTTTGGAATTGTCTCTCACTTTGCCCCCATGAGGTGTGAAATTACCTCCAACAGGTTTTGGTGGGTATAATGTTGGGTACTCCATCCACTTCCACTGCGCTTTCCCCTCCCTTTTCAGGGACTCTTCTCACAAACCTCTTGTAAAACAAGATGTTCTATCCCTTATTTGCATAGGAGCCATTGAACCAGTTCCCACTGAGTATAGGGGAAGAGGATTTAATTCAAATACTTCTTGGTTCCTAAAAGGAAGGGAGGGTGGAGACTGATTCTAGATCTAAGGATGCTGAATAATACCTTTGTCAAGATACAGAAATTCCAAGATAGTGACACTTGCAGCTATCATTTGATCTCTTCAGGATGTGTCCTTTCATATCAGGATACACCCTTTTCCGGGAGGTTCCTAAACGCCATGATAGATCAGGAATGTTACTAAGATCGAGTCCTTCCCTTTAGACTGTCTACTGCCCCTAAGGGTGTTCACAAAAGTTCTGGTGGTATTCGCTGCACAGCAACTGGAAGTGTGCCAAGTTCTGTTCAAGAGGAGGTCTGGGTCATCCTTCTGTAGGAGACATCTTTCTCTTCTCATAGTCAGGGGTCTACTTTACACCTTTCCCCCGAAGCCGCTCATCCAGAGGGCCTCAAACAAAATCCGATGAAACAAAGCCAGTCATCGTGATTGCACCAACCTGGCCAAGACAAGTGTGATTCCTTTGCCTCTCCTCCCATCCAGCTGTCAATGTTCAGTGAATGCCCAGTTTTCTCAGTCAAGACTTGGGGACCATTCTTCATTCCATCCTGAAGTCTCTATAGCTCAAGGCTTGATACTTAAATAGCTCTTAGGGTTAGAACTCTCCTGTTCAGGAGAGGTTCAAGAAATCCTGCCTATTAGCAAAAATTCCACCAGAAGGACCTACTTTCAGACATGGAAAAGCTTTTATCACTGGTGTACCTACTGTCACCTAACTCCTGCTGATTCCTCCATCTTGGAGGTTCTGGAATATCTTCTTCCTCTGAAGAAAGGAAATTTTTCTTATTAATTCCATTACATTTAATCTAGCAGCCATAAGTGTTTCATTCTCTGGTGGAGGGTTTCTCTGAATATGCTTATCCTGTAACTTCCAGATTCATCAAAGGGTTAGCAAATCACTTCCCGAGTGTTAGATACCCCTCACCTACCTGTGGCTTAAACTTAGTTCTCAATATTCAGCTGAAGCTTCCATTTCAATCACTAGCTAGCTGCTTGCTTCTGAACTCTCCTACTTTAGTGGCTATTACCTCTGCCTGAAGAGTTGGTGATCTAGCAGCTTTCATGGCTGGCTCTCCCTCCCTACACTGTTTTTCAGAGAAAAGAAATCTCCTTGAACACATCTGTCTTTCTTTCACAAAGTTAGATCAGATTTTGACATAAACCAGTCAATTCATCTTCAGTTTTCTATCCTGCACCCAATCTGCCTAGGAAGAAAGCTCCCCTTCACACTTTGGATGTTAGGAGAGGGCTGACCTCTTATTTGGACAGGACTAGACCTTTTTGAGCCTCCAAGACACTTTTTGTTTCTATTGTGGATGGAGCTAGAGGAGTTTCCAGTGTTTGCGCAGAGACTTTTTACGTGGGTTTCTGGATGTATCCTCTCTTGGTATACAGCTGCTAATATACAACGACTAGCGTTATAGCCCACTCTGCCAAATCTAAGTCTGTTGTTGCCTTGCTGAGGGATGTTCCTGTTGTAGAGATTTGCAAGGCTGCTACATGGGCTTCGGTCCACACCTTCTTGAGACACTATGCCATAGCTGATGATTCTCGGGCAGATGCTGCCTTTGGTTCTGCAGTTTAGAGTCAGTCCTACATCAAGCTCTGACACTCCCACTGCCTTCAGACAATACTGCTTGGCAGTCACCTCTAGAGGAGCACCCACAGGGACACTACTCAAAAGAGAGGTTACTTAGCTTGTACAGTAACTGGAGTTTTTTGAGATGTCCCTATCGGTTTCCACTACTTACCCTCCTTTCCCTCTGCTTTGGAGCCTCATTTTCTTAGGGCTTTGTAGTAGAGAAGAATCCAAGGGCAGTGCATCTATCTCCATGCCATATATCCATAGTACAGGGCACAGGATAGCTAGGCGTGTGCACAGAATGAGCACTGCTATTGAAAATATCCAATTGAAGGCACATAGAGCACATGCTCATCTCAAGTGAAGCCCCCTTAGGGACATGCATCTCGAAGAACTCCAAGTACTGTACAGGGTAAGTAACCTCTTTGGAAATCTGTTTTTGCAGCTGGTGTTTGCACAGCTCAGCCTTACATTTTGACCTTCATTTCAGAAACTTTTGACACTGAGATATTTCTAATCTTTGCATTCAAAATAGGTTTAAACATATTTTTTCTGTAGCTGAGTATGGGAATGGCCATATAATATAGAGATGCTGTAATTATGGTCGATGAGTACAAGGGTCCAACTACTGTACTTATATGGAAGATTCTCACTTTGCACAGCACAACGTGGTCTCGGTTGTGACTGAGGCCTTTTGGTGCTACTAAATATAAATATTTAATAATAATAATAGAGAAAAGACAGCAGATGTAGATGCAGAAACAAAACTTTTTGCAGAGCTTTTATTTTGTCTTTTTGAATGTTGCTTTTTCTATTTTGCCTTTTTATTCCATTCTCACTCAAGTTAAGAAAGTGGACTGGAAAATAGCCTTTTTACACTGAAGTGCTATTTCTTAAACTGCTTTCTTATGAACCATTTGACGAGCAGTAAAACAGATTTCCCCCCCCCCATTCTTTGTAACATTTCCAACTTCTGTGTCTCTCTGAGGTGTTTCTTTCCACCTCTGTTGTGTGTGTTATATATAATATTTAAAAGCCTCCTATTTTGCCCATCTCAATCTTTTACAAGCCTTTTAGGTTTTAATATTACTATTGAAATAATGATCTGTGCTGGAGAGGTTAATTCCACTTGGAACAGCAACTTTTAGTTGAGCCATTGTGACAGTTGCTAAATTTTTCCTTCAGAGTGTAGCGGAAAGTATAACAGATACTGAAAATTATGGAATAGACTCAGAACTATGCCACTCCTAGCATTCGTATGGAAAAGCTAGTTTCTTTGAGGATTTTTTTAAATCTTGGGCCAATGCAAGACAAATGATCTTTTAAAAATAGATAATTAACAGCTGCTTTAATACATATAGTAGTGAAAACCACTGTGCCTCTTATGAGTTTGTCCTGGGATATAGATGTTGATCATATAATGGTTTTCACAGATTTGTCATTTTAATATATACTCAGTTTCTTCAACAATATTTTCTTTAACTTTTGTTCTAACTCCTTCCTCCACTTGTGTCATAAGAATGCAGCTGGAACAGTTCTTTCTGTTTGTTTCCACAATAATATCCTTGGTAAATACCATTAATACTACTAGTTTCTTCAGTAGTCAGCTTTCTCCCTGTATGAAAGTTGACTAATATTATTTTTCTAGTGAAGTATTATGTTAGACTTAATGTACCTCATTAGTGAATATAGAAACTGTACTCTAAATCCTAAAACAAAGATTTGGGGATGGGTTGAATTGAGAAGCTTATTTGATCTTTATTACCCCCTTATGATTTTGGTTTCTGTGTGATTTCCTGGGGAGGAGGAGAATCTTAGGGGTCTAACATAAAGCTTAAAGATTCCAGCATACAGACACAAATCTCTGACATGTCTTTTTCTTTGACCTGAAAAGCTGAAACTTTCCTTCCAAACTGAACTTTGTTCTTGACTGTCTCCGTTACAGAAACATTTTATTTCTATTACACTTTCCTTCCTGTATCTAACTCATGGAATCACTTCCATGGCACTTCATAGATGTTCCAAGTAGCACATTGTTATACTCAGCCACTGAGAACTGTTGGGAATTTAGTTGTCCATTTTTACTGAACAATAAAATGTCATGCCGAGGAAATATGAATTTTATAATAGGAATATAGCAAAATAGCTATAAAGAGTATAATATTATTAATTTATCAAATTGATGTGAAAATTAAGCATCTGACTTATTTAATTATACTAGACACCTTCTAGTATAATTAGTCAGGTGCTTAATTAGTTGTCATCAGTTTTCTGAATTCATATTCACTTCGCAATCATATCAGTATAATTTCAGATGAAAGTATTTCCATTAAAAATCAAAGTTCAAATTATTCTTGCTCAAATAATCTTTTTGCTGAATTACTATATCAAGAAGAATTTGTCTCAAATTATGCATGCTATGTGTTGTATTGTATAAATATATAGCAAACTGTAAAAATTTGCTTTGGAGCTAATAAAATCAAAGTGTAGTTATTTTTGGTTCAGAAGCTTTATTTCCAATACACTGTGCAATGCCTACATATTGCCGTATGTCAATGGTTCTCAAACTTTTGTACTGGTGACCCCTTTCACACAGCAAGCCTCTGAATTAGACCCCTTTCCCCCCCCCCCCCAAATTAAAAACACTTTAAAATATATTTAACACCATTATAAATGCAGGAGGCAAAGCAGGGTTTGGGATGGAGGCTGACAGCTCGCAACCCCCCATATAATAACCTTGCAACCCCCTGAGGGGTCCCGACCCCCAGTTTGAGAACCCCTGCCATATGTGAAGGGGATCGCTCACTTCATATATGGCAGGGCATAGCAGGCCCTCATTCTTTTTTTGGCATCCCTGTTGACAGCCACTCTGGTCTGATGGTGATCTGTCTGTTCTGTGACTCAGCCCTCTGGCCTGGTCACGTATTTTATTTCCTCCTCTTTCGGAATATATAAAGAGTCCAGCAACAGGGTAGCCCACTGGGTTAAGCAGGGATCTCTGAGTCTCCCCTTGGGTTGAGGTCTTGACTCTTCAGTCCCCAGGGCCTTCTCTCCCGTAGACTCCCCATATCAGGGGTCAGCTTTGGCCTTTGGCACCCCTAGGAGTTGGTAGGGGAACCCAAGCCCACCCTTTCCACTGGGTTCTGAGCCAGGACCCAGTGTAAGCAACTGAGTCCTGCACCACCGAAGTGCTATACTGCTGCCTCCCTGAATCACTTCCTATCCATCCCCTCTTTCCCAACAAATAAAGACAAGACATTAAATAACTGGAAATCAAAGATAGTCTCAGACCTTCTGAGAATCCCAAATTTCTTCCCTTTGGGTTTGGCCACATCACTGTAGTGAGCTCTTGGGCAGCAAGAACTCAGAGTTTAGGTCAGTTCACCTCCACTGTCTGCTGCGTATTGATCTGTCCTGCCTTTTGAACTCCTGCTCTAAGCTATGCATGCTTTGTAGGTGTGGTGTGATGGGGCTGCCTGTATCCAGAGCAGCTGCTTAACCCCTTTTTTACTGATGTGGGGTTTGTTTACCTGTCACAGTGTTGTTATAGTCCACACTATCCTTTGATATTTGGAGACTCCTGATAGCACGCAGAGCAGGGTGGGTTCCAAACTTTTGTCTTGATAACATTGTCAGTGCTGTCAACTAAAAATGTGATCTCTCCCTTACGCCTTCTCAGTTCTCCCTATCTCAAAAGGCTACATTTAGAATACACTTTTATAGTATATAAAGATTGATAGAACAAATCCTGCAACTTGACAGGGAGTTAGAGTTTATGACCCTTGCGGTCCCTTCTAGCCCGATAATTAAGCCCTTTTCAACAAGATATGCCACGATGTGAGGAGTTTAAAAAAAAAAAACCTGAATATCATCCATCCAGGAATCTGAATTTCATATCCTTGCAACTCTCCTTTATTGGAAATATAGTGGTCCATCTGTTCTTGTTTCCAGCAACATCAAATATGAGATGCTTCGAGCAAGGGGTAAAAGCCTCAAAATGCAGCTAACTAATGCAATACTATGATATCTCCAGTTTTAATCTTTTTCAAAACACAGCTGATAGGTGATTTAATCATATGTTTGCTGCTACATGGGTTTCTAGTGCTTGAACTGTATTCAGTTTATTTTAATGTATGTTCGTGTGTTCTAGGCTCAAATAAGCACCTTACTTTAAGAGTTTTGGCTAGACTCTGCTTTACCACACATGGATTTCATTTTCAAATATAGTTCAGATGATGGCAATGGTCACGGGGGGGTGGGGGGGTTATAAATCTAAATTAAAACAGCTGCCAAGTACCTTTTTCACAAAATAGGACAGAATTAAGAGAAACAATCTTTTCATAAATGAAGACTTAAATTATTGGAAAACGACTTAGTTGTGGGACAGGACAACCTGATATTTGATGTTTACCAATGGGAAAATTAAGTTGTGTACAAAGCACTGAGAATCTCTTATAGAATGTTATTTGCCTACATTCTGCTTCAGGTACCTATAAAATGAAATCCCTTGATGTTTTTCTTTTCATCACAGCAATACAAAACACTTTTAAGGCTGATCTTGATTACATTGTTTTTTGTAAAATCTTATGTTAATCTGTGATTAGTACTTTAAAAAGCTTGTACATGATAGTTTAAAATGGAGCTTCTGTTGTGATTCTATACTTTGGTTCTACTGCCAAATAAAAGGAAACGTTTCAGTGCAGCGCTACTACAAGGAAACAACACTGCTGTAGATTGTTCCATACAAGTTGTAATTTATTTTGAAGAAAACTAGAGCATTAAGATTATCACTGTTTAAAGAATTCTACTTTGTTGGAGCACCAGACTTGTGTCCTGTGCAAATATAAGCCAGATATTTGTGCCCCTTATACAATCATATGAAATCTTGGCCCACAAGATGTTGTTTCCCTCCATTGTCCCCTCTCTCCCAAAATAAATGCTATTATGCTGCAAAGATTTGTTGATGAATGACCTCTGTTGTGAGGGGAAATACTGACTTGCAAACCTGTAGACTAACTTTCTTGTTAAAACCCTTGGCAATATTAAATATAAATGCTGCTTGGTAGTATCATGCAAGTGTTCTGTGCTGTAAGCTGGTTTGTTGACTAAGTCTGGTCTCTCGGGCTTGTCTACATTACCTGCAGGATCGACGGGCAGCGATTGATCCAGCGGGGGTTGATTTATCGCGTCTAGTCTACACATGATTGACCACCGAGCGCTCTCCCATCAACTCCAGTACTCCGCCGGAGCGAGAGGTGCAGGCGGAGTTGACGGGAGAACGTCAGCTGTCCACTCAACGCAGTGAAGACATTGCGGTGAATAGATCTAAGTACGTTTACTTCAGCTACGTTATTCACGTAGCTGAAGTTGCGTAACTTAGTTCGATTTCCCACCCCCCTCAGTGTAGACCAGACCTCAGTGCCCAGACTAACAAGAGTTAGGAGTTCTCAGGTAGTAGTGTTCTCACCCAGTGGTGAGTGTGTGCATCACATGTGGAACAACAGAGACTGCCTGACCAACTGAGTGCCATTATTGATTGGATCAAATGGAGTTCAGTTCTCTACCAGAAGAAGAGATGCAGCAGCTTGGGAAAGTAAAGAATTTGGGAGATCGGAATTCCAGAATGGATGTCAAGAGCCCCTTCCCACTCTCAGCCGCTTCTCTTGGGAAGTATAGAAGGCTATATAGATTTGGAACAGCTAGTAGTTCTTGCATTGCAGGGAAATGTTGACATTGTTAAAACATTCCTTTGAAAGTGATTCTATCTAGGGCAGGTTTTGGTGAATGTAATTAAATGGCAAAACCTTTAGAGAGAGAGAGAGAGAGAGAGTGTGTGTGCGTGCGTGCGCGAGAGAGACATATGTATATTAAAATGTACTTAATTGTAGTATTGGTTTTCAGGACCGAAGTACTGAACTGTTAAAGTTTAGGGGCAGTATCTCTCAAAATTTTTGAATGTCAATTGAAGTCACATTTTCCTTTCTGTTGTTACCAGTATTTGAACAATTGATATTTACTATTGCTGACTTTTTCTCTCTCTATTCCCAATAGCCTAACTCTGGTGAGCTGGACCCATTATATGTGGTTGAAGTCCTATTACACTGCAGCAAAGAGAGTTTGAAGAATTCTGCTACTGAGGCTGCAAAGCCAGCAAAGCCTGATGAGAAAGGAGAGATGCAGGTTTGTAGTTCAGTTTCATTGTCAAATATCAATAGCGTTAAAATATATTCTATATAGGAGGGGTAGTCAATTGGCGGTCCGGGTTTGGTCCACAGTTCACCTGACGCTTTTGAATGGACCCAGAAATCTTTATATTTAATTATTATTTATTTTTGTGTTTTATTATTATTTAATATTATTTTTTCTCTGGAGTCTGGACCTTGACCATACCTTGACCAAGAAATTTGGACCTTGACAAAAAATAATTGATTACCCGCTATATAGCATCTTTCAGAGTTTATCATAAAAGCCTTTGCAAACGTTAAGAAAAGAGGGGAATTTTATTCTCTAAGAAAGTGAAGGGAAATACGTTGATTGATGTAGCTTTGCATTCTTAAACAGCTGCTAGGTTTCACCTCAGAGGAAGCTGCTTTTCAGTGGTGAACGAAGTGGTTCCTCTGTATCTGTTACTTAACTCAAAGGAATGTTGTGTGATGTAGCTAATGTTTTATAAGTGCTTTGAAATCGCTGGATGAAAGACTCTTAAATCTTCAAAGTACTTTATAAATTTTAGAAGTGTGCTAAAATTTCTATGGCCTCCGGGTGCACAAGTATCATTGGTTTCTCTAGGATATCTAGTTGAAATTTTAAATTTTCAAGGGCAGCTACACATCTTCCTTTAAATGTAACGAAAAATGTGTGACTGAACTACCTACCCCGCTTTGAAAATCACAAACACTGTAGTTGACTTGATCATACAATTCTACACATACTGATTTCAACTTGTGGGTCTTGTTCATCTTTGAATATCATGATCTTCTCATTTTTTTTAATTTAAATACGATTTTTCTTCTTCTTTCTATGAGCCTCTAAGCCTTGCCAGTTCACTTTAACCTAGGGTGGGTGTTCACCCTGCTGCATGTTTTATGTCTTTGCCCCTTTATTCTACAAATTCTGATTAAGCTGAAGATTTAACTCTGGTTCCTCCGTGTTTGTCTTGTTAGTACTCAGGAATGCTCATGTGCTTATTTGGTTGCCAGATAGGATCTTTTACATTAACAGCTATTCTTACTACTGCATCTTTAACAGTTAGATCTCTGTTAGCTCTTGGGAAGAGGTGGTTAAGCAAGAAACTTCAAAAAGTGATAGAAATCCTGTTTTAAAGGCCAGAATAGTTACTGCATCACAAGTCTCCTTCCATAGGTGTTTGAACAGTTGTGTTGGTGTCAAAGACTTTTTGATCAGATTTTTTTAAATGTATTCAGTATATTCTAATAGATTAGAATATTAATATTAGTCTGATATGTTACAACTCCTCCGTTGGGATATCTATGTGTGTCTATAAAGACAGCATTTTTTGGGTATGTCTACACTGCAATTAAAAACCCATGGCTGGTCCGTGCCAACTGACTTGGGCTCGTGAGGCTTGGATTGCAGGACTCTTTAATTGCAATATAGATGTCTGAGCTTGGGCTGGAGCCTGGGGCTCTAGGATCCTGCAAGGTGGTTGTCTTCTGTTCCTTGTATGCTCTCTGCTTTCTCTTAATACCCTGTTTGAGATGCTTGAGATCCAGTTTGGTCTGCAATCCTTCCCTGCAATTTTTTTCCTGTTGCCTGGAATGCAGGCTCCAGATAGTTTCTGCAACTTTGACTTAAAGTAATTCCAAGCCTCCTCCATGTTCAGATCCTTGAGTTCCTCAGTCCAATCCACTTCTCTAAATAATTCCCTTAACTTTTTCAAGTTTGCCCTTTTGAAATCAAGGACTCTAGTTGCACACCTATGTTTGCTTATCCTTCCATTTAGTTTAAACTAAATTTACTCATGATCACTCACACCAAAGTTGTCCTCTACAGCCAGTTTCTGTGATTTTAGACTTCTGCACATACATCTAAATAGATGACTCGAGTGGTTCACAATCTTCACACACAGCAGACAACTCACTTTGTGGTTCTTCCTGTCATCATGAACCCAACTATCTATATTTCTAATAATCAAATCTCCCATTATTATAACCTCTCTCTTAAATAACTGAGGTTCCCTCCACTGGAGGGGTATCCTCAGTATGAGAGGATACCAGGCTATCTGGAAGGGATAATAGGATTGTTTCCTTTCGCTCCAGTATGCTGTTCTCTTTCTCCAAGACTTTTGTCATCCTCAGCAGCACCAGGGCTGTCAGCCTGGGAGAGGGACTGCTCTGTGTCCCTGAAAATCTCGTCTGTTTACCTCTCTGTCTCCCTTAGCTCCTCCAGTTCAGCCACTCTGGCTCAAAAGCCTATACCTGGTCTTTGAGGGCTATGAGTGGCTTGTACTGAATGCATGCATATGCCACCCGCCCACAAGGCAGGTAATCATACGTGCTGCATTCAGTGAAATAAACTTGATAGCCTCCATTCTGCTGATGGACTTCTGCCTGCATTATTTTACTCTTGCAGGGGTTTGTTTTGTTTTGTTTTTGCTCTTTGTTTTTTGGGGTTCAGTGGAGTTATAGTTCAAGATTGAGGTGCATTGGCAGATAGAAAACATGGGGGAAAACTATGGGAAAATTTGGACTGCATCTGCCCACAAACTGTGTGGCTGAAGCCAGCACTATTAGTTCGTCACGTTAATGAAATTAAGTCTGAAATTTGAAAGATATATATTTTAAAAGACTGCAGTATCGTAGTTCTTTGTATATTGAAAACTATCTGAAAACCTGCAAAATCTGTTTTGTGGTGTTTGTTCTGACAGAACCCTATTTTGAAGTGCAAGAATTTCAGTCCTCTTCCAATTAAGCTTGCATTGCAAGCTGTATCTTTGATGTACTTTAAAGAAGTGCTTTTTAACTTTAACTTTTGCCCTTTATTTAAAAAAACCTACTATGTACTGTGGAAAATAATCCAATTGTTGCAGAGATGTTTATTAAATTATGAGTAAATGAGTTTTGTAGAATGCTAGGTTTAACTATCTAGCTGCACACAGAAAACATTTTTTCTTGTATGTGGTAAAACATAGAACTCACCTTATCAGCCCATAAAGCTATTGTAATGGACATTATAGAAGTTGCTGTGGTAAACTAATTTCTTCAAAATCCCTAAAGCCAAATTCTAATGATATTTCTACAAAGTACAATTTAATGCTGCTACTTTGCTCCAACAGACTCTTCCCTGAAATACAAATGCATGTCACAATTTGCTAAATAGAATTGGGACATGCAGAAGTACGATAGTCAGAGTTAGCTTATTAACAACATTTTCACACTTACAGATTGGGAATTATTGGTGCTTAAATGCTTGCTGATGAGAATAGTGCAAATATAGGCCCCAACTCAGCAAAGCATGTGTTCAAGTGGTTTTAGGTATTAAAGTTACTTTTCTAAAGTTTGTGTACAGTACGTCTCACTCTGATATTCTTGCATTCAGATTTCAGAAACAGAAAGCCTTACAAAACTCGCTAAAGATTTGGTTACTTAATATCTAGTAACTTTTGAATAGTAGGCATAATGTCCATTACATGTATGGGGGACACTTCATAATAACTTCTTAATGATATTTCATGCTTCTGTCATACCCATTGAACTTTGTCACTTGCATAATGGTAAGATTATTTCTAACTGCTTAATAAACATGCCTTCAAAGTTCTCTGATCAGTGAATTACTAAAAAAGTTGCAGTGGAGATTGCAACAGAGTATAAACAAGTAATGAAAGAAGTTGAGAATATACACGCTAAAATATGGATGCCCTTTTCTCAGGTATTGCATTGAAAACAGTCACATAAGTGTTTACAGTAATGTGAAAGATGGAAGTTTGTCAACACATGCAGCACAAGCTCATAGACTCATAGACTTTAAGGTCAGAAGGGACCATTATGATCATCTGGTCTGACCCCCTGCATGATGCAGGCTGCAAGACCCTTCCCTGGACTCTGCCGTTGAAGTCCCCAATCCTGTGTTTTAGTGACTTCAATCGGCTGAGACCCTCCTGCTAGTGATCCCTGCCCCATGCTGCGGAGGAAGGCGAAAAACCTCCAGAGGCTCAGCCAATCTACCCTGGAGGAAAATTCCTTCCCGACCCCAAATATGGCGATCAGTAATACCCCGAGCATATAGGCAAGAGTCTCTAGCCTGACCCTTGTTGGCCATTATGCTATTCATGTACCATTGCTTGGTCTTCCTTGGCTACTATGTTTTACCATTAAACCATTCCCTCCATAAACTTATCCAACTTAATCTTAAAACCAGACAGGTCCGTCGCCCCCACCGTTTCCCTCGGAAGGCCGTTCCAATATTTCACCCCTCTGACGGTCAGAAACCTTCGTCTAATTTCAAGCCTGAACTTCCCCACGGCCAGTTTATATCCATTCGTTCTCGTGTCCACATTAGTACTAAGCTGGAATAATTCCTCTCCCTCCCTTGTATTAACCCCTCTGATATATTTGAAGATAGCAATCATATCCCCCCTCAGCCTTCGCTTTGTCAGACTAAACAACCCGAGCTCCTCTAGTCTCTTTTCATACGACAAGCTCTTAAACCATGTTATACAGAAGACCTTTTGATAGCTATTAGCAGGATTGACTTAGCGAGGCATGTTGGTAGTCATACTTGTACATCATATCTGAAGAATTTGAAAGAAGTTTTGCAAATGCATGAGACTACTGACTAACTGGACTTAGTTACAGCTCAGAAGATTGTGCTGTTTATTTTTTTGTAGACTTTCAAGGACATATTAACCTCTGTTTTTTAAAGCACTATTTAATTAAGCTTGGCAGAATTTGATTTTTATTTTATAATTTCAGTATATAATATCTGTTTATTTTTAAGCTTTTTTCCAAATTTTATTGATATTTAAATTTTCATAGTTGCGGGAAATTATGGAGGGAATCAGATAATAGGGGAGGGATCAGGCAATTGTTGAATGATGCTAGATGTTGAGATTTAAAAATGTAAAGCTTTTTATAACCATAAAAACACAAATTGTCAATGTCACATGTCAAAATATAGAGTATATATCTTTAAATCAAATTCTAATACATTCTCAAGCAGCATTTTTTCTTTCTTCACCTATTTGTAAATTTAAATTACTGTTATTATTTATTATTGTTGTTTGTTTTTCATCCCTGTGTGGTGAAATTGGCATTTACTGACATTTACCGATAAAAAGCCAATCCTTTCAAGCCTAGTAACGATCCAGAAGAAAGTTATTTATAAAGACGTTGGTTGAACTATTTAAAATAGAATGAAACAAGGTGTGCTAAACAGAGAAGACTAAAAACATTCAGTGACTAATACTTTAACGTTTGTACTGAACCTTGGAAAAAGGGCCTCGGTCTTTTCAGTTATTATGTAAGCAAGACATTTCTCATCTTACTTGCATATTTAGAACATTCTTTTAAAAAATGTAAAACAGCACATATTCATATTTGTATGATAGTGTGTTTTGCAAGTTTAAAAGTGAAGACTCCAAAATAGGAACAGAATGAATTTTAAGTAGGCTTTATTTTATGTACAGTTTTTCGTAAGGGACTTTGGTTCAGATTTTTAAAGGTGTACAGGCTTTGCTGTGCTCAGCATTGCAATGTCTAACGGATTTAGGAGCATAAATCTTTTTTTTAAAAAGGGATTTTAAGCATTTAGCCTAAATCCCAAGTGCCTAAAACCCTTTTGAAAATCAGATTCCTAAATCACTTAGGCCTTGCAACGCTGACCAAAGCCAAGCCTAAATATCTTTTCAAATCTGGGCCTTTTTCTACTATTGCTAAAGTAATAACTAACATAACACTGACGGATCATGCAGTTAATTATAATTTGAGCATGACACCACTGTTCAGTTAGTTTCATGTGGTCAGAAAATCTGTTACAAAATCGGGTAGGAAGAATTCTTTAGCCAACATTTCAACATGGGTTATTAATTCTGTTCGGGATACAGTGTTCAGTTGTTACAACTCTGGAATAATCTGCAAAAGAAATCACAATTTGCTTTCTGCTAAGAAGTTAGAAATTAATTAAAAATAAATTTTACAATGATTGAAAGGCATCAATAAAAATCTCCTGTATTGTTACTTTATCATTTACCGCACTCTTTTGTACAGGTTGTTCCCGTTTTGGTGCATCTTCTCTCAGCTATCAGCAGTGTCCGACTTTACATACCCAAAGACCTGAGGCCCATCGACAATAGGCAAAGTGTGTTAAAATCTATACAGGTATGTAACTTCCACAAGAATTTTAAAAAACAAAACAAGCAGTATACTCTAAACAGCCAGACACAATAGGGCATGAGAACACTGTTTCTTACATTCACATTGAGGTTTGCTTCATGTCTTCAGTCATCTGAGATTTAGTGTTTTAGAAACAGAGTACATGTAAAACATTGGTTGCCTTCAAACAAAATGACTTACCTGATTATTTTAAAAACTGAAATCTAATGTGCCTAGTTTCAGCATATATGAAACTTCAATAAAAGTTTCTTCTATACCTTAAATAGTCTAATTATGCCGTTTGTTTTGTTTTTCAGTCTGTCCTTTAAATGTACATTTTAATCTATAAAATCTTGTGTTGCTACTAATGTCTGCATTCCAAAAAGTGCATTTTTAAATCTTTTTGTTGCAGGAAGTACAGAAGCGGTTCCCTGATGGAGTACCATTATTGGACCCCATTGATGACATGGGCATCAAAGACCAAGGACTGAAAAAAGTCATCCAAAAAATAGAGGCTTTTGAACATAGGATGTATTCACATCCACTTCACAATGATTCCAGTTTGGAGACTGTATATAAGCTTTGTGAAAGAAAAGCACAGGTGAGGGATGGACTATGTCAGCAATTAGCTGAAGGCACAGCCAATAAGTGTGCCCCTCTCATTGATTACATTTTATCTGGAAAGTGAAATGTTAGTCACCTTCTCTCCTCCTCCCCCCCCCCCCCCAAGCAATATTGCAGAATCTCAGTAGGTCTGGCTGAGTTTTCATGGAGTACGCTTTACTCTTCGAGGTAGTTGATAGAAAGTGTGCAAATCTGATCTGAAAAAGATTTATCTGGAAAAATTGACATGAACCAGAATGCTGCTCAGTTGTCACTAATCCTAATCATTAAGAAAAATTAAGTAGCAATGTGCATAATACAAATAATGTGCATTTTCACATATGCCAGATATACTTTAAAGTGACCAGTTTTTCTACACTTTCAGACTATTCCCAAAATAATTCCAAAAAGATTGATAGGCACAGTGTAAAAGACTGTTTAAAAACTGATCCATATAAAGTATTTGATAATCAAAATAAGTGAAATCACACACTGGGACAAGTTTCAGAGTAGCAGCCGTGTTAGTCTGTATCCACAAAAAGAACAGGAGTACTTGTGGCACCTTAGAGACTAACAAATTTATTAGAGCATAAGCTTTCATGGGCTACTGCCCACTTCTTCGGATGCACTGGGACAAATTCTCTGCTGCCTTACATTCATTGTAGTCCCACAGAAGTCACTCAGTGCCCAATTCTTCCATTCTTATTCATGCTGAAATAGCACCCTTTTTCGGTGAGTATACTCATTAAAATGAATAGGACTGTTGGACTAAAGTGCTAGTTGGCTCCAGTTAGGCCTGGTATCGGAGCCTGGCTCTGATTGTAAATTAGCCTAGAATTAGGCCTCCAGTCTAGTCTTCCTTAACTGTGTGGTGCCAAGAGGGCTGGGGACAGCAGTGTTGGAAAGCTCTTGGAATCAAAGGATTTAAATTTATTCATTTTGAAACTGATTATCCTACCCTACAATTATCATCAAGAAGGCGTCTGTCATCCTATTGGAGCAGTTTATTACAAGTTTTATGGCACAATTTATTTGTATGTGATTATTGTTGAATGGCCTTGTGGTGAAGGCACTAGCCTGGGACTAGAATTCCCAGCTCTTCCACAGACTTCTTGTGTGACTTTCACCAGGTCGTGTGTCCGTGTCCGTCCATCAATTCCCTGTGTGTAAAATGGGGATAATATTTCCCGTCCTCTTATGGGTATAGATATACTATGATGATGGAGGCCATATTGTTAGTACATATCTTTAAAATACAACTACATCTCTACCCCGATATAATGCTGTCTTTGGGAGTCAAAAAATCTTACTGCGTTATAGGTGAAACCGCGTTATATTGAACTTGCTTTGATCCGCCAGAGTGCGCAGCCCCGCCTCCCCAGAGCGCTGTTTTACCGCGTTATATCCGAATTCGTGTTATATCGCGTCGCATTATATCAGGGTAGAGGTGTATCTGTATCTTTGTATTCTGCTGAAGTTGTCTTAAGTGTCTGTGTTAAGAATACAGGGTCTGAAAAATTTTGTACACTTCTGGGGTTCACAGATTGCAGTGGATATTAGAACAGCAAAGCGAGAACTAAAGAAAGCCAGAACTGTCTTACAAATGGATGAGCTCAAGTGCCGCAAACGTGTATTGAGAAGATTGGGTTTTGCCACGTCATCTGATGTCATAGAGATGAAAGGACGAGTTGCTTGTGAAATCAGCAGGTAACTGAAGGTTCCTATGGAAGTGTTATGCATACATATGCCTTGCTGAACCCTGCTGATGCTTAACATATTATATTTCTAATCCTAGTTACAGCATGATAGAGGCCACTTTTAAAAATCTTTAATAGGAATGCACATGTTAAAAATACATTTTCTGTGTATTACAGAGAACAGTGATTTTCTTTAATCCCTTCCAAAGAAAAAGGAATAGACTAGTGAAAGCAATAAGATTCTAATATCCTAAAGATAAAATGTAATGGAAATTTGAACTGATAAGAAAATGATCTGTTAAAAGGCCAGGACAATGGCTTTTCTTTACAAAGCCCGGGCCTCAGTCTCTTGTAATATTTACTGTATCAGATATCATACATTTATGCCATGACAGCTAGGGCCCTCTAAATTTCTATAGCCCAGTTCCTTGTATTCCATTAATCCAGATTGCCCATAAACTCTTAGGTGTAGCAACAGTTATTCTAATGTCAGTTCATTGACACTACTGAAGAGTACAATTTAATTGATGCCAAAGGGCTGCGGAATAGATGAAAAACAATAAATGTGATTGTAAGAAAGTAATGCATTTACTAGGCATGTACCATGTTAGAACAGGTATTTCAAAAAAGATTCGGATGGGAACTGTATCAATTAAATCAAACTTCAATATCTCAGAAAATTTGTCAGATTTATTTTGTACAAGTGGCTATAGCCACTAAAGCTTGTAATTCTTGGTAAGTACAATTCTTTTTTAAAACTTAACACCACAGTAGGTGCTGTTTTTGTGCCTGCTCCATGAAATTGTTGCCCTAATTCTTTCTTGCTATTCTGATGTATCTTATTACATTAAATAACACAGTAGAATTAAGCAGTACATAACAAGAGTTGGTCAGTAGCTTACGAAATTCCATACTTCCATGTAATTTAGGAATTGTTTGCTAATTGTCTATTTTTCTGTATTGAGCTTTTACATTTTTATTTTCATTTGAGTTTTGCCTAGAAAAAGTCTGAAGTAAAAGTGCAACAGTATTTTAGCTGATGCCCAATCAAAGAAAACTCATGATTTGTCTGCAGATCTGTTTTTTATATAGCTCATGACCAGGTTTGCTTTAGATTTTATAAGCACACTGAACTGTTTGCTATATCCTATAATATCATGAAAATGTCAATTGTATCCTGTTAACCATCTCTTCTCCAACAATTGCACTCCCAGTTTCTCAAGGCTTTATCACAAACCAAATGTTCTAACCTTTTTTTTTATTATTATTCTGTTGTCCTTTCTCTGGATCTGTATAATCTCCTTTATGTCCTAACTGTCAAAGTGATAACTAACACTGGGCATAGCTGCTGTAACAGTTCGCTTGTAAACTGGCAAGAGATTCTTTGTGGCCAAGTAAAGCTTTTTTGGTTTAGAAGGACTTGATTTTTTTCAGAAACATCATTTCTCGCTTCTCCTTTCCCTTCCCTGACAAATCAAACTTAATTTTCAGTTTTCCAGTAAACTGTCAAAATAAAAAGCTATTCTCTCTTGTGCACGCAATGTACTTTATAATGCAAAATGTATAGAATTAGAAATACTATTTTAAGAGGTCTGTTACTTAAGCTTCCGTCTCGTTTTCTCCATTATAGTGCTGATGAACTGCTCCTGACAGAAATGATGTTTAATGGGCTCTTCAATGACTTATCTGCAGAACAAGCAACTGCATTACTAAGCTGCTTTGTATTTCAAGAGAATGTGAGTTACTTTTCAGAAATCATAGATTTGTTTGTTTGTATCTATCAAAGCTATAGTAGAACAACCAAATTCATGTTCCAGTAAACACCAGACCCACACTGAAATCAGATTTCCAGGTTTCCACTTTACTGAAGTACAGACCAGTGAGGGTTGCTGACTGGTCCAATGATAGTCAAGCATTGACTATTCTCCTGCCTCTGCTACAGCTGTCACCGTATTCACTAGGAGTAGAGGTGTTCCCTGCATTTCTGATAAAGTCTTTAAGGTACTACAAAGACAATTGTGAATTTTGAAACTATAAGCATCATTATCAACCCAGCAGGATAAATCAAAAGCTGATTGGCATGAAGTTAATAACAGTAAGTCCTGGGGGAGAGGAGTATCAAGTGAATTTTTACTGCCAGAAAATTAGGTAATTATAAACATGGTGAAATACAACTGAAAAAAAATCAATTAAATGTGTTTGAGTTGTGTGATGAACAGTACCCTGATGATTGCAGTACCCAGCTTCACAAACTGAGTCTAGCAGCATATTAGGTTGTATGAAAAGGAAAATAAGTTTAAAAGAAAAGAAATAATGGTATCTCCTATGGAAAGTGTCAGGCTGGAATATTGTGGTCTGTTTTGTTTGCCTAAAGCAGTCTTTAAAAGGATATCCATGAATGAGGGGAAAGTACAGGAAGGTTCTTGGACCTTCCTGTACTTATGGTAGTAATTTTTATATCACTAAAGAAAAAGTAGTAGTATTTGGCAAGTTGTGATAAAATCAAATTTTAGCAATCCCTCTTCTCTCTGACAATAGCACTTCCATCCCTCTCCTGGAGTGGCAGCGTTACTTTAACACACGCACTCACACTCACTCTTTGTGAGCAACAGCTTCAATTCCTTGACATAATCTAACCCGGGTACTTCCAAGTGCCTGTTGTCAGAGGTACCGTATCTAAAAAAAGACATAAGACTCTGAGGTGAAACATACTAGCAGAGTCATTGTACATGGTCATGATTTGAAGCTACAGGACAAGGTTTAAATTATATTTTGGGAATGACTGCTTCTCCCGGAGAGTGGTTGGAAAGTATAACAATCTATTTTGAATTAAATAGGAGCAAGTAGTATAAAGGAAGTGAGTATACCATGTATTTGGAATACAAATTACAATTGGTTATGCCTACATCTAATCTCTGTGAGTATCACTGGGAATACTAAGGGTTCTTACATCTTTGGTGTCAATGGATACAGGGGTGATGGCAATTATCAGCCAATAAGTAGGCTGGATGACATAAACTGAGTTTCTGTGGAAGTGTCTCATTTTGGGGGAGAGTTGGCTTTTTTTTTTTTTTAATGAAGATAATTTCTGGGACAGCATACATGCAAAATTCCTCCTCACTCACTCAGACATGCAGAATGATGACCAGTCACATCCAAGATTTTCCCACTCTCTAGGGCTCCCTCCTTTGCGTGTCTGTTTTAATTTCTGCCTTGCTCAGAGCACCACATAGGAAGGCTAATCTCTGCACTATGTCTAAAAGAAGCCACCCTAAGTGGGACTTCTAAACTTCTTCAGCAGCCCTTGTAGACTCATTGGCAGCCATAGACTTTGCTAGAACTATAATGTTCTGGTGCAGTGACCTAAAAAGCCTTAACTTTTAGAACCATGGTAAATTCAAGTTGATAGTAAAGGAAATATCCACCATCACCACTGAAGCTAAGGATGAATCCATGGACTCCATGAGGCTGGCAGCAAGCTCAGTGGCCAGGCATAAACACCGACATAAACTATAAGGCCAAAGCTGCATACCTCAAAATTGTCAGGTATAAGCCTATTTAGGGAGCTGCCTAATGAGGTCCTAACTAACACTGAGAATCCAAACATTTGATCCCCACTCAAGAAAATTCCAAGTAGGTCTACAGGCCCTCTCATGTGCAAGGGTGGAAGCTTTTTTCATCTCAACCCACAGGAGAGGGACTTTTTTTTTCCAATAAAGTTGTTTAAAAAAAAATTTTTTTTTAATTGAAAATATCTGTTAGCATGTATTACATGAATGATTTTGTTAAAATATTTTCATGAAGATTCAGGACTCTAAACCCCTTGGGGTGACTAATCTGTTGCTGTCTGGTCCCCATGCAGTGGGGCTGTTTAATGAAGAGCCTCAAGCCTGACACATGCGTACGGTCCCCCCTCCCAAGAAGCTAGAGTGAAGATTTCAATGGAGGAGCAGCACATCAGCATGCACTCTCTGTTTTGAGGGAAAATCATACCTACATTGAAAACTTTAACTGTCAAGACACTGCTGTGGTTCCAGTGTAGGTAGCAAATTTGGATTTACAGCAAAACTTGTATTAGGGTTGCCACTACTGAAAACTGCAGGGTATTTCTGACTTTTACAGGTACATCTAGAATCCTGACCTGTGCTCTTGTGGACACAAATAGAGCTGCCGAAAAGCAGAAAACACAGTACAAAGATCAAGTTTTTCAGATAAAATCTAAAAGTCTGAGAGAGGTGTACAGCAATCTGGAGGTCCTAGCCCTTTAAACTTTTTGTATTGGCACATTTGCCATCTTTTAAAATGTGATGCAAATATAAATACACCTCTTATAACAGCTGAGCCATGTCACCTCTTTGAAATACCCAGCCTCTGCCTGCCAAACTTTCTAAATCATACAGCTTGTCCTGGATGCCCCATTATATTAGCTTCTGATTAAATAAATAAAGCTCAATGACATAATCTGCAATGCTCAGTCATCTGTTTCTGTGCTTTCCAACATAAAAGAAAATGTTCTAGTCATGGAAATTTTGATTGATGTGTTTAAGAAGACATCTCTTATGAGAGAGGAGTAAATACAGCTTTTGTCAGAAACAGTATCTCTGTCTCTACTGACTTATAAAATTATACTAATTTCACAAAGACTTCCCCCATTTAGAACTGAAAGAAGTTTTCTAATTTTACTCCAGTATTTTGTGGGAGTGGGGGGTGGAATCCTCACTAGGAGGATTAGAGGCAAGTCATAGTTGGACTTAAGTAAGAGTTACTCTTTCATAAAAGTATCAAGATCACACATCTTATTTTTAATTCACTTCATAGTGCTAATTGTTGGCAAGGACTTATGGCCTTTGAAATTCAAAATAAATATTCATACAGTAGTAAAGCCAGTTCCTGTAAACGTGATGCAGTTTGTTAATGCTGGGCGCTGAATACTTCACTATTTATGCAGCTGATACTTGAAGAAATTCAAAGTATTTTCCTGTAGTGATGCTTAGTATTGTGAACATATTTTAAAAAAAATCATACATGTAAGATATCGCTACAGATGGCTAGCAAAATGTGGCACCTATGTTGACTCTAGAAGTGAAGAGTCGCAGATGCTAATAATTTACTGTAATGGGAGTGATGCCTATGTACACCATTTCTCAGGTGTAATAGAAAGTTAAGTAACAGAACACATAATAACATATTATAGATCGTAAAATCTATTAGTAACAGCAATGAATCCAGGCTCAAACCAGGACACACAAGGCTGTTGCACTTGGTTAGCCTAGAGATTCTTATTCATACCCATTGACACTTTATACATCATTCTTTTAAAAATAAAAATTCCACCTATACATTTTTCTACATTCTTAATTAAAAGTGAAGCTTCAAATTCATAATAAAATGGCTGTTGATTGGTACGTTCTAGAATAATTTATAATATTGAAAATTCAAACTTAAGTTTTAACAGAGGGACTGTCTTGAGTGTATCTAGTACAGAAAAAGGATGCCTTTTAGTCCCATTAGCATGTTTTCTTTATTGAAAGTCTTTCTTTTGTGTTCAGTTAATTTATATTTTAACTTTCATGTTAAGGATACCCGGAGAAACAGACAGATGCTCTATTTTTAAATAAACGTACTTGAAGTAGATTCTAGTATTTGTGATAACCGGTGTGGGAGGGCATTAGAAAGGTTTAATGTGGCACTAACATATCTGGTAATGTTGCAGATTTGATTTTGCATTTAACTTGATTTAAATTGGGAATATGGAGCTCATGAGCTTGTTTAATATTTTCTTTTTCAGTCCAGCGAAATGCCCAAATTGACAGAGCAATTGGCAGGACCGCTTCGCCAAATGCAGGTAAATTTTCCAGTAAAAATCTTTGAATTCAGTGGGACAGCTCACTGGCATAAAGTTAAGCATATGCGTAAGTGCAGGAGTGAGATTGAATTCTGGTAAAATTGGTGAATTCTTTGTCTAATTATACTAGCGCAAGACTTTGCCATCATAATAGTGGATTTTGTTATTCTTGGTTATACAGTCTTTTTTTGAGGCCTGTGCAAATTAGAGGGTCGTAGCTTCTGTAGTTCAAGCTTATTGCACACACCAGGGACTCTGTGAATTCTTCCATTCCCATTCCCACCCCCTCAGGGCTCCATGTGTGCCACCCTCCCATCCCCATCTATTTCTGGGACTCCCTGCAGCTCCCCACAGCCAGGGGTTTGCTGTGAATTCCAATGCCCTCCACTCTCCCTTCCCCCTGGCCAGGGACTCTGTATGCCCCCTTCTCCATACCAGGATCCCACAATCATTAGGGGTTGTGCCCCCCATATTCTCTCCTCCCCTATAACAGGGTCCCCTATTCTTCCCGCATGCCCCCATTTCCTCCACCACCCCATTATTGTTAGTCTGGGATAAAAGTCATTCCAGGGTGTCAACATGTTAAATTCTATTGGGAGGATGAGCAGGGTGGTGGTGTGCAGTAAGGTGTTTATTTGGGTGCCTTCAATGACATGTTTGCTCTATAGACTAGTGGCTCTCAACCTTTCCAGACTACTGTACCCCTTTCAGGAGTTTAGTCTTGTGTATCCCCAAGTTTCGCCTCACTTAAAAACTACTTACAAAAGTTTCACAGCACACTTGCATCTGAAGAAGTGAGGTTCTTACCCACGAAAGCTTATGCTCCCAATACTTCTGTTAGTCTTAAAGGTGCCACAGGACCCTCTGTTGCTTTTTACAGCACACCATTACTGAAAAAATTGCTGACTTTCTCATTTTTACCATATAATTATAAAATAAATCAATTGGAATATAAACATTGTATTTACATTTCAGTGTATAGTATTTAGAGGAGTATAAACAAGTCATTGTCTGTATGAAATTTTAGTTTGCACTAACTTCTCTAGTGCTTTTTATGTAGCCTGTTGTAAAACTAATATCTAGATGAAACCCCTGGAAGACCTCTCCGTACCACCAGGAGTACGCATACCCCTGGTAGAGAGCCACAGCTATAGACAACTGAAGAGATCCTTGAAGCTGTGTCTCTGCTAACCAGATGCATCGGCTTCATGTGCCTCTTGTTTTTCCCTTTTTGGTTTTCCACTTTTCCCCGAAATCAGTAGGGTTCTGGCTGTTGATGGCCTAGAACACATTACCTAACATTTTGAAATTGATCAGATGCAGAGTTCAAAAGTTATCATGTTCTGTTCAGACACACGTAAATAGAGAAATGCCATCAAGTTGCATGTAAGGCCTTCATGAGCTTGGCCAATTAACATGTATCATTCTTAGATTTTAACATACAAGTTAATAACTGCACTGTAAATTGCTTGGTTACATTTATTCTAATGAGATTTCAAATTCTAGTGTAAACAATGTGTTAGTTTCTGATTTTGAAGAATTTGTCACAGTGCAACTTGATTTTAAAACTAAACCTTTTATTGCTAAAGGAATGTGCTAAAAGAATTGCCAAAGTTTCAGCAGAAGCTAAATTGGAAATCGATGAGGAAAATTACCTAAACTCCTTCAGACCCAACCTGATGGATGTAGTATACACATGGGCGAATGGAGCTACTTTTGCTCACATCTGCAAAATGACCGATGTCTTTGAAGGTATATTGTTTTAAAACTTCCATTTTGTGAAATGTCAGTGTGGTACAGTTCACAAATTCTGTGTGATTGACTTCTGTTCCTTGTGATGTAGTTAAAGTTTGCATTCTTCTGTTGGGAGAAAATTAGGAATTTGAAAGGCCCAAAGTTGGTTCTGAATATCCTTCTGAAAGTACTGTAAAGTTACTCAAGCCAGATATTTCAAGTATTTGCTTTCTTTGTAGTAGAAAACCACAAACTTTTTCTAGTTTGTGTAGAAATCATTTTAAGTCTACTTAACTGTTTGGTAATTTGGAAACTAAAAAAAATTTGACTGACTCCTTGATAATAAATAACCAATTTATTTAACCGAAAAGAGTCGCATTTATAAAACACAGAAATCCTAAACATTGCAGTATATTGTGCTTACAAGAAGAATTTTAATGCTCAGTTTTCTTATTCAAAGCAGAAATGTTTGCCTCAACAAATCTATAACTCTTGTTACATCAGTTAATGATGACCAGCAAAATAGTATGCAAGGGAAAGTGGAGATTTTTGCTTCATAATTTTAGTTTTGTAAAAGTTAAGTCCTTAGCACTTAATTACAAAGTCAGAGGAGAAAATATTTTGGAAAGAAGCTAGGAGAGTCTTAAAAATGTACTAGGTAGGGAAGATTCTTTACTTAAGTCAGCTTTAATGAATATACATCCTGATTTAATTTCAGTTGTGATTACAGGAGGTCAGTTCTCCCCCACCCGATTCATTGAGTTGCCGTAGTAAAATCAGTTTTTTGTTTCCATAACAAAGTCAACAAAGATGGTTCATTTTGACATCTAAAAGAAGAAAGTTGTTTTCCTGACAGTTTGATTTTTAAAATATGAGATGCAAAGGGACTTAATTTGTATTCTGATGAGAGAATCCATTAGATTCAGTTCAGTGTCTAATGCACTCAGGAATATTTGCGTATTGCTTACTGACAAGTAAAAATGTGGTGATCTAATTTTCTAGCTCGTCTCTGGTAGATACTTTAGGGACACTGTGCATGCATTTTGATTTAGTGGAGAGCACAGAATGTGAAACTTGTATTTTGTAAAGCCTTGTAGAGAATTCTTTCAAACCTTTTAACTTGATGCCAGAGTCTCAGCTATCAACATTTTAGAAAGCGGATTCCTACTGATATTATTTTGTATTTTATTGTTTTGTTTGTTCTGTTGCCAGCTCAGAAAACTACATGGGTTATCAAAAACTATTTTCCTTTGAAAATGGAACACTAGCAGATTCTTTAGTTTACTTTTTGCTTCCTAAGCTTGGTTTGGTGCTGTACAAAATGTTAACTTTTATAGTGTTACAATTGACTTCTTCCTCAATAACATTGTAAGGTTACTAATATTATTTTATTACTTTTTTGTGATGCACCATGATCCAAGCTTTAATTTATGGGAGGAAAAATGAGTAAAGAACTGAGTGAGAATTAAATATTAATAATACTTTGCAAAGTGCCATACAAATATTAATCCGCAGAAGACCTTCTTAGGCCGTTGGTAGTTTCTTAGGTGCAGCCACTTCAGAGAATTTATTCCTTCCCCAGCTCCCACCTATTTGTTTTCCAAATGATGTCCCTCTTCAAAACAGCTGCATAATTTTGCATTCTTGCTCTTTGGTCTCTCTTTTCTTCTTTGTGCCTTAAAATTCTCAGGTAGAATCTTGTTTGGGGAGAGGCTTGCTAAGAAAGTGGTGATTGACAATAGCCAAAGATTTCACTCCCTACAACAAAACCCAAAAAAGGGCTACAAGCCTTCCTAGTTTTATCCACAGCAAAGGTACCAGAGAAGAGACTCCTGACTCCAGGGGTAAACCTAGGTATGGATCACCAAGGGGAAGCCTGGACCCAGGAATGGGACTAGTCCCTCCTTCCACTCCAAAACATTGGTGTGTCTGCAGTAGGGTTCCTAGAAATAAGGACAGGGTATCACTCTTCACAAGCAGATGGGAGTCAATCCACTTCAGTATAAAGTTCAGCACAAATCTCAAGATGTCAAGAAATGCACAATACTGGCTGCTATATCTCACTTCCTAAAGTTCTGGCAGTAGAACTTGTGTTTCAAGAAAGGTACTCAGTACTCTGTACCCCTGATCTTCATAGTAAGAAGATGGAGAGGAGTTTAGGCCACCTTAAGATCATAAGGAGGCCAGAACAGTGGGATGAAGACACTAGCTTATACTCTTATCAAAATTTCTGCATGAAGCCTAATAACAATGGTGGATCTAGCAGAGATTTAGAAGCTCCTTCCCATTAGCACTGTCATCATCGGTTTGTGGTTTGCCAGCAGAAATAGTCACTAGCAAAAGAAAACATTTCACTTTGGCTGTCCTCTGCCCTATGGTACTCACAAAGGTATTAGCAGTGATAATAGTTGGGCTGAGAAGTCTAAGACTTAAGTTCCGCACATTCTTAAATGACATACTGTTAGACTGTAACTGGTAAGGTGAGAGCAAATATGATTCACATCCTGTGCTGAGTATAAATACTTCACCAGCTTTGTAACCTTGCTTGGTTACCTGTTAGGGCTCTGTTCAATGTAGACAGGCCTGTAGATATTTTTGAACTTTTAGGGCTGTGGAGAACACAAGGAAGGCGATTGCTTGCCCGTACTACCAGTGGGTCATGTCATTTCGTGATATGAAGCACGTATGTCAGTGAAAGGAATCTTCTTGTCTCATGTTCATTCAAGGATTCAGCACAACGGAGGGAAAGTTCACGTACACATTTATAGCCTTTCTGAGCAGTTTAGTGCACTGTGTGCATAAACATCCAACAGGTCTCAGTTGCAGATTCTTTTTATGCTAATTGTATTCAGCACTTTACTAAAATACTCAATACTCTCCAGGCAAGCAGCGTCTCCACTACCACATCTCATCCTTATGAAAACTCTGCTGATTTGTTAGCTCTGGTGGGTTTTGTTCTTTGTTTATCAAGGAGTATGAAGGGCAGCTGGAGTTTAAGGAGTTAGATCATTCCTAATGCTTAATTCCACTGAGGTTGAGGGTTGTGAGCCATTATGTCCTTGATGTGACTTCATGGTTATATAAAGCTTCCAGCATGAACCTTACCTAATTCCTTTGCCTCTTTTCAAATGGTGTAATACACTTTCAGTGAAGACAGCAACCCCCAGGCCTCTGCAAGAAATTGGGCATCAAACCAAAAATTGTCTAACTCCTCCCCTTTTCTTCTTTGAAGAAGGGGAACTTCTACAGTTGCATTATCCTGCCCTAGGATTCCACTCCTACGGCTTATATCACCTACATACGCAGGTAAGAGACAGCAAGTCCCTCCAAAGGAAAAGGACAAAAACAGAATTTCCCCAGCTCTAGGGGCTGGTCTGTATGGCAGAATCTCCCTGTGTTTTGAAGGTGGTTGTGGAGAATCAAGTTAGCCGGCATGACTATGACATCGCAGGCAGCAGTCCAAGCGAAATGGTACTCAGCATCATGTCAGTTTAATTATTATTTCTTCATCGTAAGATCAAAAACGGGGGGAGTTTGAGTTGCCTTTGATCTTAAGAACCAGTGTTTTAATAATGATTAGGTGACGTGCTGAACACGTGTCCTAGCCTGCCCTGCCAGCACTGTGTTGGCTAGCACTTTTCTTCACTACACAATGTTACTGTGTTCGATCAGGTTCGGTAATCGTTGAAATAAGGAAATTGACACATTCTTGCTCATTTACTCTGAATTCCTGGCCATCATTAATTTATGCTGGAAATCTGATGTGTAGTACGGTGCCAAAAACCTACTAAGCTAGGTTTCCTGTGACCAACAGAAAACCTGGCAATCAGTACTTCTGGACTCAGCAGATTCCTCCTATTGAGAGGCTGCCTTTCTGACCACTGAAAGAAATTGTATCCCTTGGAGATACGCTCCAAAGGAATAGGGAAGGAAACAGATGATGGAAATCAAGAGCTACTCCCACCTAGCTGTTCTTCCTGTGTTTCCCAGTTCACTCTTGGCTGAATAGGCCACACACAAATTAAAAATACCATTTTCCCATTTGTTACATACTGCCTATGTTGTGACTAAGAGGACTGCTGGCTGCACATGGGGAACAGAGTCAGAGCCCAGGCTGTTAGCTATTATTCTAGCCTTTTGGTCATTCTTTGCAGTGGTGGAGCCAGCAGACTTTTCCTCTAAACTTACGGGTCTATCTTTCATCTTTTGTGAGGGTGAAGATGCATGATTCTTCCCTTAAGGGGGTTTGTAAAAGGAGACAATTCCTGCAGAATTGTCCAAAAATAAATGCTAACTCTGAGGATTTACCCAGATAGACCATTGTGGACTTTGTACCACACTGCACCTACGTTTTATATCAAAGTACCTGAGTTTCTGCAGCATAGTGGCACTGAATTCTGTGGTACATTGATATAGGGGTTTCAAGTAAATTAAAAAACAAGCTTTTATTGAATTGAATATGAAAATGAATAATAAAATGAGGAACACTGTGGTTATTGTGATATTAAATACAAGTCTCCATTGAGGGGCTTGTCTAGACGTTGGCAGGTCTGTGTATATGAGGGAACTTTTAGTGCATGTTAGCAATGTTCACATAGACAGAGCATGGCCTGCTAGTGAGCTGTAGATTTACGCCCTGGCGTGCCTCGCACTATTTTGTCTGGACAAACCCTAACTCTTTCTAATTTAATACTGTCCCCATACTACACGATTCTCTTCCACACTGAAAGCAACACGTAGTATGGCAGGATAGGATGGGGGTGAGAACTAGAAACTTTGGCATGGTGGTAGGAGGCATTTGGCACCTACGAGAGGGGGTGGAAGCTGAGGCTAGGATTAATACCTTCTGTTCCCCTTTGTATTGTGGGCAGGGGTTGAAGTGAAGATCTGACATTCTGGGGGGAAGGGGAGAGCTTAAACATTTGCATACTTAATTTGTTCCTCATTATTACAAAAACACCAAATTGTATTGAGTTAAAATGCTGCAAAATGATGTTTTGGATACTACCCCCCTGTTTTTTCCCTCCCTTTTTTCTTCACAGCAAGTGGCTAGAGGAAGGGCTTGTTTAGTAGGTATCTTCTTCACTATTACATGGTAGACAACTACATCCTGCTCCAGGTTTTTTGTGCTCTGGACCAGCAGGCACCAGGGCAGGATCTCTGGTAGAAAAATTGAGCTTTGCAACTCCTCAGCTGTATAGCTCCATTGCCAACGGTAGCAATGAGGGAAGCTGTAGGGTCGATAGGGGTTGACATTTTTAACAGTGATGGTGGTAAAAACAGAAAACCAAATTGATCTCCTCCCCACACACCCCTTTTGGAGGTGGTCAAAATTTTTGGATTTTCAGAAGTTGGGTTAATTCCCCATTGGAATAAAACCAAATTTGTGGAAACTTTTCAGAAAGACAAAAATGTCATTTTGGAAATAGTGAAATATGGTGTGTGTGTGTGTGGGGGGGGGGGGATAAATGGAACTGATTGTCAGTTTGAGTGATCTGCTGCCAGGGCTCCCAGGTTCTGTGGCAGCCCTGCCATGCAGACTGTCCTGGGGTTGGGACTCCCCAGGGCTACCAGAGACCTGAGCCACAAGAAATCTAGCTTGTACTACAGGCACAATAGCTAGAGATGCTCAAAATATCACTACCCCCTATTACCATAGCAACCCCCTCAAAAGTAACTTTTCTATGGAAGGGTGATTGTCACGCCTCCAAACAATTTTTACAGCTAGATATGTATAAAATGGAATAAAAGCCATGAACAGCCTTGAAGGAAACAACCACTAGGCATTTTACACACAATTCGCTCTTTTTCCAGAGCTTTTCCTTCACTATAAACTGAATGCCTGACTCCTGCCAGTGCTCCAGTGGCTGGCAGGCTCCCTGCCACGGGTTGCAGATGCTGGAACACTCGCAGGTTTCCAGTGGAAACCTGCCTGGTGTTTGAACAAGTTTTATCAAATCTGAAATAGATTTTGGAAAACACTTCTGAGCAGCTCTGTCCTTCTGCATTACAGCTGCCAACTGCGGCTCCTAATGTTCCTGTTGCAGCCTGAGCCTTTGAGTGCAGGAAGCTGTTTCCAAAATGGGGGGTGGAGTGTTGTGCATCGTTCCCAAAAAAAGGTTTCTTGCTAATAGCAGCAGCATTGATTTGTGAATAGAAATCAACCCAGTGCCTATCAATCAGAAGTAAAGTGGCCATGACAGAGTTTTATACTTACAAGCCGTAGTGGGGTAGGGGTGGAGGGGACAGAAAAGGGACCTAGAGTTTTGAAAAGGAAAACTGCCAAGCAATAATCTGTTTAAACATTTATAGATTGACTTGGGTTTTTTCAAAGGAAGATAATGTAAGTTTAGGAATAACTGGCTGCTGTGTACAACTTTGTTTTGAATGTACAAAAGCCTGTCTGCAACAATCCCAGCTATAATGAAGCCTGTCTGTGTAAGCTGGGGCTTGGTGGAATTATATTCTTGTAAACAGACTGGAGCAGGGACTTCCAGAAAACTGAGTCGATGTTTGCCAAAATGCAGCGTGGCTATGCTCAGGGGAACTGCTGATAGTTCACTTATTTTGGACTTGTGCTTTGTCTCAGTAATTGACTCCATATGGCTTTTAACCTACAATAGCGACAAGCGGTTTTACAGATACTGTCTCCTCATAGGAGTTACTTCTGCTGTAGTAGATATGCATGCCCATGCCTTAATGAAACAAAGGTGTGCAGGCTTTCACTGAATATAGACAATTGTAGAATTAGGGCTTTATTTTCAAAGAGGAGTGAGTGTCTTTAGGCCTGGGTGGCAGAGATGAATTACTCTGAACTGTCACTTCTGCAGTCTTCTTACAGACCAGGTTCTGCTTTATAGTGTCAGTTGTCTGTGGAGTCACAACTCTGCCTGAAAAAATTCATCAAACAGAAGCTCGTCCACAGCAGATAGTGCACTACATGTAGTAAATGCATGATCTGCTGGAAAGTTAGGTGAAAAATTACACTGAAGCTTATTGTTCTCCATATAGCTATCACTTCAGTGCTGTTTACAGTCAAACTATTCAAAGGTGAAATCTATACTGGACAGATATTTCCACACCATAAACTAGCTTTAAATTAGATTGTAACAAAGCAGCAAAAATTGTCTAATAGCACACACTACTTAGTTACCTCCCTTCTATTTTAGGTATCTCAAGTACGGTGCTTACATGTACTTAGTTATGCTACACATCTGTACAGGATGGGGAACATGTCATGCACCAGAATCTAGTGCAGTCTCCACTAGCGCTATTCATTGTCCTATTGCCAGCTCACTTTCTCTGCTACAGTCTTTGCCACCTACATGCAAAGCTCATCTGCTCAATAATCTCCCATTGCTTTTAGAATCAGATTGTCCATTATTCAAATTTTAAGGGGCAATGGAATCCATGTATAAAAAACAAATGCTACTGTCAGTTCAGGTAGTGAAGGAAAGGCTCTGGAAAAAGAGCTAGTTGTGTGTAAAATGCCTATTGGTTGTTCCTTTCAAGGCTATCTGTGTTTCAGCTGTTCATGACTTTTATTCTTCTCTAGCTGCAAAGATTGTCCAGACAATCACCTTTCCATAGAAAAGTTACTTTAGATGGGGTTGGAGTTTTTTGGAATGTGGGGCTAGGGTAGAAAGAGGTATTGATACTTTGAGCATCTCTAGTTTTTGTGCCTGTACTATAGGCTAAATTTCTTGTGCAATATTCAGGATTTCTAAAACTCTTGAGCAACTGAGTGAGATAGGTGGCCATGCACAAGAACTAACTTTACCAATAAACTTCATGCTCCAGCTTTCATTTCTAGAAATTGCCAGTTAGTGGTTTTAAAATGGAATTTGTTACAAATCCAGAGCATTGTACTTAAGGAAGTAGCCCTGAACTTGTACAGTTTAAGGATATCCTTTGTGTAGCAGCTCAAGTTACATCCTGTAATTATATTAATGATATGTCATCTAATGAATTTAGTCAACTTTCTCATTGCTATTATGTGAAGTGACAGCTAAACCAAGGTTTAATTTATCTAGGTAGCATAATTCGTTGTATGAGGCGGCTCGAAGAATTGCTCCGACAGATGTGTCAAGCAGCAAAGGCCATTGGAAACACAGAGCTGGAAAATAAGTTTGCGGAAGGTATGTATTTAGAATATAGTTATAAATAGAAGGGGTGAAAGCATGTGCCTATGAATGAAATCATTTCAGCTTGTAAAGAAAATATTTAAGCCAAGTTCTTCCCTGTTGAATTGTTATTGAAAATGCTACATTATCTGAGATAAAAGCACTCAACACATTATAGAAAGAATCAAGTCGACAGACAGGTAGGGGTGCTGGAAAGTCTGACGTGGCTTTAGAGAGTTTAGTTGCAATAGGAGGAAAAGCTAGCTTTTTTTTCCTATAAATATTTGGTAGATTTATGCCTAAAACTACTTAAAAGCAGAAACTCTACCTTTGGAAGGGTAGATGCATTATCTGTACTTTATCCATGAGTCTGAAGTCATGACTTCAACTGTGCACATAGATTATACAAGTCTTAAAGGTACCATATTGTCTAGTTCAGCTTCTACCTGTATGACAGGCATACTGATCTGTTTTTTTCTTTGATAGGAATTACCAAAATCAAGAGAGATATTGTGTTTGCTGCAAGCCTCTACCTCTAAGAAATCTATTTTCTGGAAGACAATTATGGATTGGGAGCAATCTGAGACTTGCTCACGGAGCAGAATAATTTTAGACTGGTGGCATCAGGCCAGTTTGCCATCTTCACCCCCAAGACAGACATTTAATGGTGTATGCATTTAAAACAGGAAGCATTCTAGCAAAGCATATTACATACACAGTGCTGTTTGTACATAAGTGTTACTATGTTATTTTAATAAAAAATTACATTTGTGTTTTTATAAGCAGTAAGCTTGAACTAATAGAATTAAAGATTTTTAAAGCTATTAGATATACACAATGCTGTTATGTTACTATATACATGTAAAGTGAGCATCCAAGAGAGATAGCAGCAGCAGTCCCTTAAAGGCATTTATTTATTTTACATAGGGAGACTCATTAAAATTTTTCTTTAAGAAAGCAGGAGACTTCACAGGATCATGCTCAGCAATTCTTCATGGTTGGTGATTACTGCCATAGTGATTTCCATTTGTTGGTGTCTCATGGAGAGTTGTATGCGAATCTTCTTCTTTGGGTTTAAACGTACATCCCCTCACTTTGAAAAAATCGGATACGTACACCACCTAAGTGAACAAATTATACACTGTTAGAATCTTGTAAAACCTTATGCCCATTGTCTGTCAACTAAAACTATCCACATTAAGGAGGTAGTCCTACAGTGTAAGTTCTTATGCATTTGGATTGGTCTTGTGTAGTGGTATGTGGCGCTAGGGCACTAAATTAACTGGTTCTGAGAGGAAAAAGTGACTACAAGAGCTCTTTACATTAAAGCTCAGATTTTCTGGTAGTTGATCAGTCTAATATTTCAGGTAACCGCTTGCTCATTCTTTTCCCTTTAGTATTTTGGGATGTAAAAAATAGAAAAAAGGATGTATGTATTTATGGTAAAATTAAGTTTAGCTCAAAGTCTACTTATTAATTGGCTGACCTCAGTTTCATACAATCAAGCAAATCCGGCACACTCTAGTTTCTGGAGAATCACTACAACCTTCCTTATGAGTGGACATTCTAAAGGTATAAGTTGCATGCATCAGTGTGGGTGTTGCTGCTTTCCAAGTTCACAGTTCAAAGCATTCCTATCATTTTATATTTAAATAAGTTGCAAATTATATTATAAAGCAGAATATGTATAACAAACACTTCATTAGGAGTATCTGTGGTTAACTTTATGCCATTTATGTACTGGGCACTCAACCCAAGCAGAACAAAATATTCATAGAAGCCTATCAGCACACTCAAAACGTATTTGAAATTGACAAAGTTTGTTAAAAGTAAGTTTATCTACTGAATTAAAAACTGGCAGCAACTATCTGCTGCTTAATATTTTAACAAACACAACTGCTGGAAAGCACTGGCTAACCCTAACCCTGGAACCAAAGTGCTAAACCTAGTGTTTGACAGAAGTAGCCTCTTCTGCAGGTACAGAGTATTTTCTTCATTTTAGTTCGAAGTTGAGGAACCAGGAAAGAGTGCTGTCCTCTTCCAAGCTATGAATAAAAGCTAGGTGGAAGGATGAAATTTACTAGTTCTAAAGTCTTTGACAACCAGAAATAGTCCAGAGCCTCCTGCTGCCCTATACCAGCCACCTTCCCTCTCTAGCTGTCGAGCAGCAGACCTGGTTCCAGCTTCCCTTCACAGGGTTTTTCAAATTTTATATAATTCTGTCCATCTGCCATTCACTTATAGCTCTTACCACCCCTCTTTCCCCCTGTCTAGCTCCATTATACTGACCCAGGGTGGACTGATTTAAATCAAGTAGGAAATCATGATCTAGATTATCTTGTTTTGTACTTGTACTTTATTTTTCTAAAGAAAGACAACCAGTGAAAGTCATCCTGCCAGGAAAACCAGTTAAGCTAGCACAGTTTAACATGCATTTCAGAGCCTTAATTTTTACACGTTAGAAAATGGCAACTATTTCTTATTTTCTAGAGGAAGATTAACTTTTTACTGATGGCTTGACAAATCATTTAAAAACAATTAAACAACATATTACCCCTAGTAGTGAACTGAACTATGTTTCTGGTCACCAACAAAAAACAATTAAAGGCCTAGAAACAAGGCCTACGAGGGAATATTGAAAAATTGGGTTTGTTTAGTCTGGAGAAGAGAAGACAGGGACACGGAAACAGATTTTAAAGTACATAAAAGGTTGTTACAAGAAGGAGGTAGAAAAATTGTTGATCTTAACCTCTGAGGATAGGACAAGAAGCAATGGACTTAAATTGCAGTAGGGACTGTTTAGGTTGACATTAGGGAAAACTTCCTAACTGTCAGAGTGGTTAAGTACTGGAATAAATTGCCCAGGGAGGTGATGGAATCTCCATCATTGGGGATTTTTAAGAACAGGTTGGACAAACTCCTGCAGGGGACTGGACTAGATGATCTCTCGAGGTCCCTTTCAGTTCTATGATTCTATATCCAAGATTTTAGCACTGGAAGGCCTCATTCTGTTCCTTTATGAATGAAAGTGAAATGTAAAGGGAAAACAAGCAAATCTGACTCCCAGTCAGATTCTCAACTTTGAATAAGCTACAGTAGTTGAATAAACTGAAGAGGAAATATTCTCTGACCATGTAGAAGAGGCTACTGTTATCCAAAAGCTAGTTCAGCACTCCAAACTCTGCTTCCAGGAGCTTAACCAGTGCCTTCCAGCAATTCAGTAGTTGGCCCTTCTTTAAAACGTCACATGTAATGCTTGAATGTTGTCAGTTTAATTTAATGCTAGATTATAGTAAATTTAGGCCTCAACATAAAATTGACATTTAAACAAAATTAAAGTTATCCATTCTGCCCTCTCCCCTCACCAATTCCCACCCAGCACAAATCTCCTTGCCTCTGACATCTGCCCCATCCCCTGACTTCCTCCTCAACAATTTGTTTTCTACTCCTTCACATTGGCCTAGTAACACCTGTACTTCTCCAGCTTAATTGAATCTTATGTCCTCAATTCCAGCCACATTTTCACCACCCTTGACCGACTCAAACCTTCCCCTCTTCTCTCTGCAAAGGGTCTTACAGATTTCTACCAAGAGAAAAATTTTAAAAAGACATGATCTTCCTTCCTGCCTTCTCTTAACCCCACCACTTGTCCCAAATAACCCAATGCCAGCTCTTGCTCTCCTTTCTACCATTCATCCCCTCCCTTACTTATACATCTCCTCTTTTCTGGCTCTTTCCCATCACAATAGAAACCTGCTTTAGTCTCATCTTAAACCCACCCTTGACTTCACTTACCTCTTCAGCTACCGACCCTTCTCCTTCTAATCTCTAAGCTCATTGAGCACACCAGTTAAAAATCACTGTCATTCTCCTCCTCCAATTCAATCTTAGACCCTCTAAAATACAGCTTCTGCCCCTTGCACACGCCCCTGAAACTGCATTAAGTCTTTACTCACCCTTTTCTAGCCATGTCAGTTGCAGCAGCAGTACTCCATCCTCATCCTTGACCTGTCAACCACCTTTCAAACTGACTGTACTCCTCTTGAAATATTGTCCTCTCTTGGCTTCCATGAATGTCCTCCCGCTTCTCCTCTGACCTCTCAAATTGCTCTCATCAGTGTCCTAAGAATGACCCTACTGGGTCAGACCAAAGATCCATCTAGCCCAGTATCCTGTCTTCCAACAGTGGCCAATGCCAGGTGCCCCAGAGAGAATGAACAGAACAGGTAATCAAGTGATCCTTTCCCTGTCACTCATTCCCAGCTTCTGGCAAACAGAGGCTAGGGCCACCATTCCTGCCCATCCTGGCTAATAGCCATTGATGGACCTATCCTCCATGAATTTATCTAGTTCTTTTTTGAACCCTGTTATGGTCTTGGCCTTCACAACATCCTCTGAAAAGGAGTGCCAGAGCTTGACTCTGCATTGTGTGAAGAAACACTTCCTTTAATTTGTTTTAAACCTGCTGCCTATTAATTTCATTTGGTGACCCCTAGCTGTCCCCTATAAATCCTTTGGGGATCCTCCTCCCCCCAGCTTTCCACGGGGCTCTGTCCTTGGTCCCCTTTACACCATATTTCTGGGTAATCTCTCTGCTGACAACTCAGATCTACCCTTTTTTTCCACGCCTGCCTTCCATACTAAAATCTCTACCCGTCTCGCACATCTTGTGGATCAAGCTCAACATGACTAACAGCTCTGAATCTCCTCTCCTGCGCTTCCCTCCTCACCTAAGCACGGGACAACACCACTATCATGTCTGTCACTCAGGCCCACAACCTGGACATCCCCGTCAACTCTGACCTCTCTCTAGGTCCCGATATCCAGGCTATGTTTAAATCTTGCAGATTCTTTCTACAGAACATCTAAGATATGGTCTTTCCTATCTCTCCATACAGCTAAGACTCATCATGTCCATTACAGGAACATCCTTTTTTCTGGTCTTGACAAACACAGCCTTCCTCTACACGCTCAAGTCAGAATGCTCCTGCAAAAATAGTTTTCCTAGCCTGTCACTTTGGCTTTGTCACCCCTATTTGTCCTCATTTTCAAAGCCCTTCACTGCCTATCACCACCCTCCCTGTCATCTCTCATTCATGACTGAGGTGACAACACTTGCCTCTGATCTACCCATGATGCTATCCTCCATTACTCGCTCGTTAAATTTTCAAACAGGCACCTTCATGCTCTCTCCCATGCTGCCCCTTGTACTTGGGAGGAGCTCCCTAATCCTCCTTCAAATTCATCTTTAAACCTCCTTTCCCATTAAGCCTACAAAAAATTTAATAGTTACAGTGCTGGTGTGTTGAGATCACTGCTTATCCGACTGGCCAGTACACTCTCATGGTTTCCTGGTACTCCCCTGTCTGTATTCCATCTGTCTTAAACCAAACAGATTGTTCCTGCCCCAAAGATCTTACACTCTGTACAGAGGCTAGCACAGCTAGGTTCCCAGTCCATTACTGGGGCTTCTACATTCTATGGTGGTAATAATGTGATCTAATTCTGTACACGTTTTCTTCTATTCCCTCCCCCAACCCTGCTACTTTTCACAGCATGTGGAAAGTCTGTACATTTCCCCCTGAACAAAGCCTAGGCTTACCACACTTGGCATGAAACCTACTTTTAAAATAGTTTTGATTCGGGCTTAGTGAACTACTTATGAACTTACGATGAGCACAGCTACCACCGCTCCCTGAAGGAGTCCAGTCAACACATCACTCCAGTGATGTTTGTAATCAGAAACACGGGAGAGACCCACGTAGATAGATGCGGCAATGAGACCAAATTGCACTGTGGGACGTACAAGTCTTGCCCAATCTCCTTTCATTCTGGCCTGAAGATAAAGCTGAAAGACAGGAAAAGTTGTTATGAAGCACCTCCGAAGCAGCTTTCATCTGGAACTGCTTGGCTGATAAGTCATGGGCCCAGGTAACTCAAGTTTAATCAGAAGTTACATGATTCAGTATTCACATTTCAGAAGTATACTATGCTCCATACCCCTGAATATTAAGTTAGTTCGAAACAACATAGTAGTTCCAGGATATCAAATCCAAGTTATGTTACTCTAGTGTAACAGCTCAGTACAACATGAAGACAGAGATTTCAGTGTTAATTCCACTATAGTCTTAATGTTTTGTATAGTTATGCTACTCCCCACCCTTAGTTTGTTATATGTTGTGTAAAGGAATATAGTCCATTAGCACTGATTTGACAAAGGGCTAAATTGTTTCAGAATTATAAGATGCTGGTGCCAGACTAAAGCCATTTAAGGAGTGGAAGAAAGACCTCAGTGAACAGTGGAGATTAGATCAATATCTATTTTTACTGATTAAAGCTAGCCAGCTCTTCCTTCATTGCTAAGCCATCTTCTTAGGCTGTTAAAATGCTGTCAGATATAACTTGCAGGGTTTCAAAAAAACTTTTCATACTCCAAACAGGAAGCAACAAAAGATAACAGTGTGAGTATAGAATACGTAATAGTTATACTCCTATATAAAAGTAGGCGTATACAGGCCTTTAATTGTCTAGACATGATTGCAATAACTAATGGTGCTAAATACAGCCTGCCACTTAGGCTACGTCTACACATACAAGCTTCCAGCAGCACAGTTGTACTGCTGTAAGAGTGCTCATGTAGCTGCGTTATGCCGATGGGAGAGAGCTCTCCCGCAGACATAATAAAACCAGTTCAATGAGCAGCGGTAGCTACGTCCGCAGGAGAGCATCCCCCCCGAGCAACAAATGTTTGGCTGACATAAGTGCTAGTGTAGACGTAAATAAAGCCCATATAATAATTGTGTAAATTCAGCATAAAATTCTGGTTCTAATTGCAAAATAGAAAGCTAATTTAGCTATTACAACGAAGGATACCAACATTCATCAGCTGTCACCACAAAACTACAAATGTGTTCAGGTTGTTTTGACAAAGTTTCAATAATGTGGCCACCTACACGTGTATTTACATCACTGGAGTTAAACTGTTGCTCTACAGCCTGCACCCCAAAAGTCATGGAATATTGGGAAAAGATTCTTAGTGTGGGGGTGGGAGGGACTAAATAAAGTTTGTGGCCATTTTTTCCTTCTCTTCCTCCCCCCCTCCCCCCTTTCCTGCCTCTTGGTGAAGCAGCTACCTTGCTGCGCATTCTGCTGCTTTAAAAAAGTTTTTAAAAAGGCATGAACACAGAGGCCTGACCTGTGATGATAAATAAATGCATCTGATGCAAGCCAAAGCCAAGTCCCAGCAGTAAGATTGAAATGCATTTTAACCTGCCTTGGCTCTAGTTATTGCCTTTGAACAGCTGATGTTTTACTCTACAGAATGTGGAAATCCTCCCCCAAGTGGAAGAGGTTTGCCAGATTCATATTAAAATGATTATACTCAGATACGGCATGAGCTATTTTAAGCATAACCGAACTTTCTAACTTCATATCAGCCTATCCTTCCATCACAGCTTTTGTGCTCCCTCCTACAAACCCCCTTCAGGAGTACAAAACACAGGTTACAAGATCTTATATGTTACCTTCCCCATATAATCCACACAAGACACTGCCTTGGTCTATCACACTCCATTATCTCCAGTACAGAAAGAGGCTAGAGACCCCATGTTCCAGCTGAGGGGAGCTTTTCTTCGGTCCATCCAACATACAACTAAGAATCCCTAGACACGCTTAAGAAATCTTGTACTGGATGTAAGCAAGAAGTTGAACACGTTATAAAGATTAGTAATGAATATACACCACAAAAAGTTTGCAAAGTGGCTTTTTAGTGATGCGGTTTTAAGCAAAACTCCTTGTTATTTCACCCCAACTATTCTGTACTGTGTTTTGTGTCTTCAGTGTTCACAAGATTTTTACAGAGCCTCTTCCAAACACAGGAAATCTAAATGCTTTATAATATATGTAAGGGGACAGTTTTGATTTTGCTTCATGGTACAACTTGAATAGTGACTGCTAGTGAACAGCAGCCATTTGGGAGCTCAGCAATAACTCAGTTTGCAACACTGAAACACATCCATTCTCAGGAAAAAAAGCACACTAGGATTACCCAATCATCTACAAGAGCTTTACAAGAAAGAGCTAATGGAGCTGGGATGTGTGCTCAGTGTCTCAAAACTGCAGCAGCAGCACTGGTCAACTGCTTAAATCTTGGTGTAAAACTTGAATTCATAACCTTGCAGTCCAGAATCTGAAGGGCTATCAACTGAGCCACACAGGATTCATGTGCTACCCTGATACACAAACAACCTATGGTCAATGCTTCCACAGCCAACTTCAAAAACCACGTGCATCTATTATAACCATTAAGTTTGTGTAAATACTTGTACAGTGTGCACACTGTACATTCAAAGGTGCTACTCCAAAGGTAAATATTTGGGGAATGTTCCATTGGTTTTTCAAAGCAACTATTACATCATCATGTTGGTATTTTCAGCCTGCTATAAAAAGCATGTCAAAAGATCAACCCTCTACAGAACCAACTTCTCCCCCCCCTCCCCCCATGGCAGGGTCAGGGTGAAATCAGTCCCAGAAAAAGAAGCATAAGCTAAGATTAATCAGAGTGTAAATACCAGACAGGTCCTCTTAGGACACCGCTTATTCTGCAGATTGGTTTCAAAACATGACTGCATTCCACATTGCCATTATTTTGCTACTGTGTATATTAACTGCCAGACAGTATAGTTTAGAGCAATATAGTATGTGAAGGGTGAAAAGCTGTAGTCTGCATCTTCAATCCAGGACATGTTTTATGTTACCTCAGCTTTCACACTAGGATAGATTCAGTGGTTCTACATGGGCCACCAGTGGTCCATACAGCACATGGCGGCCTAGAGAGTTGGCTGGTCATTCAGTGCTAACTTTCTTTTTTCTCCAGCTGCTGAAGTCCCCTGAAGACAGCTACATGTACTTGAATGCTACTTTCCTATGTAGGTCATTGATGTAGTTGGCAGAAGGATATTCTACAATCATGAATGAGATGGGAGGCGATCTATGGGATTGAGACAGTTTCCTTCAAAAAATGTGGTCTATACTGGAAGAATGTTTTGAGAGACCCTGGTGCAGATTAGCTGGTAAGAGCTTTCATTACCAGCCTACAGAAAGCGGAGCTAATGGTAAAATGCTGTCCTTGAACCTAAAGCAGAATATAGTCCCAAAGCAAAATGCTGGCCCTTTTCTGTGTAACAGACAGCTGGCAAACAGGAAGCCCAGGTTTCATGTTTAAACAGACTTTAATTCCACATTAAGAAAGTAACCACTAGCCATAGTGGTTCGAGATTTGGAAGTATCCTATAACGATGTGTCTGAGGCCGTTAGGTACATATATTTTACCCATCCTAGAGCCTTTCTGAAGGCCTGCACAGTGAAACCTACAGCAAGTTTAAAACCCTTGAGCTCTTTCACACTCCATAGCAAAAGGGGACAGAGTCCCACATTTTTCTAAGAGTAAGTTCACAACCTGGGAAGGAGGGAGAAGTCATCCCACACAGCATTTTCTTTTCAGTCACGTCACTGAAATGACTATCTGCTGCTGTAATTACTTTCAAAGAGTAACAGCTGCTGCTGAGGGTCTTGTGGCACCTTTGAGACTAACAGAAGTATTGGGAGCATAAGCTTTCGTGGGTAAGAACCTCACTTCTTCAGATGCAAGCATCTGAGGTCTTGCATCTGAAGAAGTGAGGTTCCTACCCACAAAAGCTTATGCTCCCAATACTTCTGTTAGTCTCAAAGGTGCCACAGGACCCTCTGTTGCTTTTTACAGATTCAGACGGACACGGCTACCCCTCTGATACTTGACAGCTGCTGCTGTTGATCACAAGTGCATTTTCTGATATTAAGTGTTTGCAATGGTTATTTTTCATAAGCCAGCTGCTGCAGTGGCAAATTCCATGTTATTTTTATCAGGCTGCTTTTAACTGAATTTACACTTAATAGACTTAGCCAGTGGTTTGGGTTTTTTTGCCTTCTAATCAATCACTCTTAAAAACTGAATTGAGCAATAGGAGCAAGACCTGGGTTGACATGAACAGTTTAAAAAAAGATGAACAACATTGCTTAGTGCAATAAAACAATCTTTCTCACAAGACATTAAAGGAATACAACTTCTCCCCTGTAGTCCCATAAATATACAGGTCTATGAAAGTTAAAGCCAGTTCCACATAAAATGTGTAGCCTTGTATGCATGCATAGGTGTGAATTTTATTACATTCATGGTTATAGTAACATACAATACATATATAAAATAAAGGCTTGACACTTGGAGTGTATCTGTACACGCAGACATGTCCCCTTTTGATTTATTTAGGGCCCAATTCTGCTCCTATTTGAAGTCACTGATAAAACTGCCTTCAAATGGGAACAGGATTGAATCCTGCTCCCTTTGCTGTGTTTTCCTTAAAGTGCAGTGAAAAGTTTCCTGCATAATTGGAAGCAGACTGTATTTTAGAGTTAAACATTCTGTCACTGAGCTGTGGAACTTGTCAGTAAATTTCACACAGCATTACTGCAGAAAGTATGTTAAATCACAGGATAAATCCCTGTTGGTCTATTAGGGAGGTGTGACTATATCTGAGAGAGATCCGTGTAAGAGAAAAAATACTAACTAATGCTTAAATACAGAATGCCATTCAAATATCTTAAGTAGTTCCACAAACAGCATGTATAGGTGTTGATTTGTCCATCTTCCCTCTCCTGCTGTCTTCTGTCCCTATGTAAACTGTCATTATTAAGTTACCTTAGAAATGGTAGGTGCCATAAACAGTGGTCAGCTCCCCCACTGTGCTTTTAATTTACTAAGTTCACACACACACACACACACTTTAAAGAATTTTTAGCCATTTTTCACTTAATGCTTACCCTATAATGAAAATACCACACACATGCTGAACAGAAATTTCCTCCCAGCCTATGGTCTAATACTCCATTTCTAAAAATACAACGTAGGAGCTGAAAAACAGCCACTTTGAGGTTTTTGCAAAAAGCCACAGACACAAATGGAAAGGTTTTTGCAACTAGAGAATTATTTGCTGCTGTTAAAAAATTTGTCCCTCCTCCCCTAAAAAAGAGGGGGGGACTTTAAAAATATTAGGTATTTATAAAGTTTATTTTAAGATGTGACTTCTGTTTCCCAGAGAGCAAAAATTGCTGAGATGGAATTCTGTAGCTCTACATAAGAAAATTCAGAAATCCTTTGAGAAAAATACTTTTCAAAAGACTGAAACTTTCTTTTTTCAGGCCACAAGTACAGTTACTTCATACAACCAAAAAAGGAAGAAAAATATTATAAAAACTTGACTTTGCTATACAAATGTTACTTGAAATCATTAACCATGCAATCTCCCCAGCTGCCTTATAACCCTGCCCTTAGGACACACTGTTCTTTCTTGGCCACTAAGGCTAACTCTACTAAATCCAGGTCATGTATTTAAAGCTAGCTTATACTACTTTGTGCTTCTACAGTATTCCTCAAAGCCCTTTGCAAACATTAATTAAAGAGTCTGCAGAACAGAACAGATACTCTGCAACTGAACACTGCTTTGAAACAAAACCTAAGTCAAATCATGCATTTCACCTGGCAGAGTTCAGTTATTTCAGATGTCAGTCTTCAAGAGGTTTACTGTTTCCATACAAATTTACATCAAAAAGGAAATCTCAGAATTGAATCTCTGAATTTTCCCCTACTTCGCACAAACAGCATCAATTAAAAAAAATCATAGAAGTTAGAAATACAGTAACTCCTCGCTTAACGCTGTAATTATGTTCCTGAAAAATGCTACTTTAAGCGAAATGATGTTAAGCAAATCCAATTTCCCTATAAGAATTAATGTAAATAGGGGGGAGGTTAGGTTCCAGGGAAATATTTATATATAAAGTGGTGGAGTCAGAGGGTGGAATATTTCGCAGGGAATGCCTTACTGCTAAATGATGAACTAGCACTCGGCTGAGCCCTCAAGGGTTAACACATTGTTAATGTAGCGTCACACTCTACAAGGCAGCACAAATGGAGGGAGGGGAGACAGCATGGCAGAGAGAGAGAGACACATGCATCTCCCCCTTAAGTACACTGACCCCACTCTAAGTACATTGCCTTTTTAAGTAGATCAGCAATTTTAGACAGCAGCTGCTGCCAGCAAGCTCCCTCCGTCCTGAAACCTGTCGTGTCCCCCTGTGCTCTGTGGAGATGAGGTGCAGCGGCAGGAGCAGGGAGAGGGGGACATGCTAACATTACCACCCCTCTTTGCCCCTCCCCATCCTGACACAGCAACCAGGAGGCTTCTGGGAGCAGCTCCAAGGCAGAGAGCAATAGCAGCACACCGCACTGGGGGGAGGGACAGCTGAATTGCCCGGCAATTGATAGCCTGCTGGGCCGCTGCCACACAGGGAACTTAGGGAGGCTGCCGGTCCACCCTGGTTCCAAGCCCCCACCAGCTAGCTCCAACAGGCTGCTCTTTCTGCAAACAGTGGACAAAGCAGGCAGCTGCCAAACTGTGTTATAAGGGAGCACTGCACAACTTTAAATGTGAGCATGTTCTCTAATTGATCAGCAACCAAACAACATTAACCGGGACAGCTCAGTGAGGAGTTACTGTAGAAACAACCTATTAGCTCATCCAGTCAATGTCCCAGCAAACACAGAATTATTCCCTACTATAGTGTTTCCTCCAGCCCAACTTCAGAAGTCCCAAGCAATAGAGTTTCTACAGATTCCTTGGGAAGGTCATTCCATAGCCATGTATTCTATTACACACACAGCCCTTGTACTTCACTCCTAGATTGCTGCTCTCAATAAGCATCCCACATTTCCCCTTGATTTCAGCCCATTACTCCTAGTTCTAGCCCAGCATTTCTCAAATGTGGCCACCAAGGGCTTTTCTTGTGGCCACAACCTCCTGGGCTGTGATGGGCGGGGGAGTGCAAAGTAGAGCCTCCTCCCCCTCCCTGTTGCTCCTGGATGCACCGGCCTGCTGTTGGTTGCTGGGGCCAGCAGCAGGGGTTGGGCCCTGCCCCACTCTGGAATCACCAACACTGTAGGATCAGGAAGCCAGTGAGTTCCCCACCTTCCCAGGGGTGGTGGGCTCAGGACTGGGGCTTCAGCCCTGAGGTGGTGGGACAGCAAGCTCTGGCCATGGCGCGTTGGGCTCCAGCTGCACAGTGGTAGGCCCCAGGCTCCGGCCACAAGGCTTCAGGCTCCATCCCTGAACCATGTCCTCTGGCTGCAGGGCTTCAGACTCCATCCCCTCACTGCCTCCCACCCCATCTCCCGTGGCCCCCACTGCCTTCTCCAACCCTCCATCCAGGGCTTAATTTGTCCCAAGGGCTTGCCAGGGCTAATTAAATCTGCTGTGAAAAATGATACTTGTATGTTTGTTACTATCACTTTTCACAACAGACTAGCCAGCAATAAATAAATTACAATGATTTGGGCATGTATATGTGCATATTTATTTGATTTTCCTAAAGCTAATTAAGTAGCTTAGGGGGGGAAGTGTGAGAGTGGCCACCAGCAAGAGTTGCTACCAGCAAGAGTTGCTGGCCACATTTTGAGGCAACCAAATTTTTTTTCTTGAGAACCCGTGTCTAGCCATAACTATAGACTTGTGTAGTTTACAGTAACACAGGGACAGACTGCAGGTTTCTTAGACAGGAAGACTCCCCAAGGGCTGGAGGATCTGAAGCAACACATTTGAACGTGCCTCAAACATGGGCTGAAGACAAAAAATATATGATATTTGCTTTTCTCCTCTTTCTTAAAGAATGGAGCACGTTCTTTAGCAGCCATGTCGGTGGCAGGGGTTCCCACAAGTCCCAACTTCTGGTCTTTTATGTCTGTCTTTCTCCCCACTCCAGACGACACTCAATGGGAAGTTCTTCAAGCAAACAAAAAAAAAGTCCTCCCCTCTTTCCTCATCTGAGAGGGGAGTCCATAAGGGGGGGAGGGATAGCTCAGTGGTTTGAGCATTGGCCTGCTAAACCAGGGTTGTGAGTTCAATCCTTGAGGGGGCCACTTGGGGATCTGGGGCAAAATCAGTACTTGGTACTGCTAGTGAAGGCAGGGGGCTGGACTCGCTGACCTTTCAAGGTCCCTTCCAGTTCTAGGAGATGGGATATCTCCATTATTAAAAAAAAAATAAAAAAAAAAAAGCAGAGACCAGGATGACCTGGATATCAGGCCATAAAATGGGGTCCCTCCTCTTGGGACATACTGCTTTAAGAAACTGGGTCACGCAGCTCTGGGAGCAAAGGGGCCTGCCACCGTCTCCCTTTTGACAGGTCTGCCTCTGCTGCCCGAGATGGGGCAGCCCTCTTCTTGTTCACCACCCCCTCCTGTGGCAGATTTTCCCTTTTAAAGCTTCCCCACCCTCCAGGTAGAACAATCCTCGCAGATGTGCCTCATTGGTGTTTAACAGGCCCAGAAGAACTCGTTAGTCTCCTCACTGTCAGTGTGAGGGTGTGTCCCTTCACATGCCCCACCCCTCAAGCTGGAAAGGCTGTTCTAGGGCAGCTTTGGCATGGTCCTTTCCCGCCGGGTGATATACTCTGAAACTAAGATTGTGGTGCAAGGTATAATAGCATTATACATGGGTTTAGGTCTTCCATTGTGTGAATCCAGCATGGGGAGCATAATCTGTTACAAGGGAGAAGGGGCTACCCAACAGGTAATACCCGAGGGAACCCATGGTCCAGTTTATGGGTTACACGAATAATTGAGTGAGCCTCTTCTCTAGGAAAGAGCTTCCTACTCGGGTAGAGAACTGGGTGCCCTTCTCCTCCAAAGCCTTGTGACAGTACAATGCCAAGCCCGACGTCTGAGGCACTGGTGTGCAGTCTAAGCTCCTAGGAAAAATCAGGGCTGAAGAATACAGGCATCTGGCATGGTCATGTTGTCAGTTCACTAAAAGCATCCTCATATTTCTCATCTCACTGGGTCATCTCAGAGTTGTTGCCTTTCATGAAGTCCGTAAGAAGGGCTGTGATCGAGACAAAAACGGGGATAAACCTGGTCGAGAAAATGCCTTACTTGCTTCTTTGTCTGGGGAATGCGACATGCTGTTAGGGCCTATACCTGGTTGACCACTGGTTTCATAAGGCTGCCTCCAACGCAGTATCCAAATAGGTTACTTCATCTATGGCTAACTTATGGCCAACCCTGAAAAGTAAGTCCTGCATCCTGTAGGGCTTTTAATATTGCTTGTAAGTGCTGTAGGTGGTCTTCCCAGATAGGATTATAGATGATGTCGCCTATGTAGGTTGCAGCATATTGATGGTAGGGGCTGAGGATCCTGTTCATAAGCCACTGGAAAGTTGCGGCACCTCCATGGAGGCCAAAAGGCAGTCTTGAACTGGAAGTACCCAAAAGGAGGGAGAAAGGTGTTCTCTTGGGAGTAAGGGGATAAATTCCCTTTTGTTAAGTCGATAGTGCTCAGGTGTTTCACCAGTACCTCTGCTGTATTAACTCATCTACCCTGGCATTGGGTAGGTGTTGAATTTTGAGATTGCATTGACTTTAGAAAGGTTAATTCTAACTCAAACCGAATTGTCTGGTTTGGGACTGAACTGTAGGGCTCCTCCATTCACTTTTGGATTTCATAGTTATCCTCATCTCCAGCATCGCTCGCACTTCCTCTCAGACTGTATCCCACAACCTCTGTGGTAATGGTCTAGAGCTCTCCCTGACAGCTGGCCTGGCATGGTCTATAGATGATGTTGGATGAACTGCATTCTCCTGGGCAGGTGGAAAATACCTTTGTGAAATCCAACAAATTGGAGGAGCAGCTTCCTTTGAGCAGGGGAAAGCCCTTCACCCCCCCAAGAACTGTTGTCGGTTCTTGGCTGCTGGCTACCTGGGACTCTAATTCAGATCCCTTTGGAGAGGGAGTTATCAGCAGGGCCTCCCATGTCTTCCAAAGTTTGAGAAGATTCACTTGATAGATCTTGGTTTCTTTTCTCTTCCCTGGTAGTCTTATCTCATATGACCTGCCTGACCACTTCAAACGGACCCTGCCATTGGGCCATTAGTTTAGATTCTGCTGCAGGAGAACACAGTCACCTGGTTGGAAAGTCTGTAGTCATGCCCCTCTATTGTAATTTCTTTCCTGATGAGTTGGGTCTCTCTCAAATTCTCTCTACCGAAAGCCCCTACGTTTCTGAGTTGTTCCCTTCATTGTAAAGCATATTGGGTCATGTTTAAGGCTCCTATGTCTTGTTCCTCCCAACCTTTTCATAACAAGTCCAAGACTCCTCATGGTACATGACCGCAAAGCAACTCAAACGGGAAAACCCTGTAAACATTTGCAAGACCTCCTTATGGCAAACAGGAGTGATGGGAGTAGCTGGTCCTGCTGCTTGCAGGTGTCAACAAAGCATTTCAATATTCTCTTCAGCATTTCATTAAATTGCTCTACTAGGCAATCAGTCTGTGGGTGGTACACCAAGATTTTTGGGGATGTAACCTTCAGAAGAGAACATAATTCATGCGTCAGCTGGGAGGTGAAGTTCGTCCTTATCTGTTAATATTTTGGGGGGAAATCTCACACGTGAGAAGAGCTTCAAGAGTTCTGGAGCTATCGCTGTGGCTTTCACGAAGTGCAGAAGAACAGCCTCTGGGCACCTGGTTGCATAGCAGATCACTAATATATACTGATGCCCCAAGGCAGTTTTTTCTAGGGGCTTGATCATGTCCACTGATTTCCTAAAAGGGTGACTCGATCAAGGTCAGGGACCTTTGCTGCTGCCTCGCTGACATTCCAGGTAGGAGAAACAGTATTCTCACCTCATGATGCACCCTTAGCCAGTAGAACCAGGCCACTATCCTATACAAATGTCTTCTCTCTCCGCAGGTGTACAGCACATGGGACATCGTGTACAAGCTGCAACACCGCCCAGCGGTACCTGCATGGCACCAGCAGCTGGACCCTCACCAACCCCAGCTTTCTGATGCCTTTCAATTCAACACAAGCACTCCTTCTTGAGCATGAAGAGCAGATACTGCTCACATCACAAAGGCTAAGTTAGGGTGGAGCCTCTGTCCTTGCCCAAAATTCCCACTCTGTAGGAGGGCTTCCAGGTCCCAGCTGCTTATCTCTTCTTCCCCTATGGGTATCAACAACTGTGTTGGTCTGGATGTTCCTTCTTCAGGGTCAGTGACTTCCCCAAGGCTCACCAAGCTCTGGGGAACTGGTTGTACTGATGGCCTGGATTCTCGCTTACTATCAGGCTTGTACATTAATGACTTGCAAGTAGGGTCAGTCCCAGCCTCAGCCTAGGATTATGGGGTAGGCCAATTTTTCAGGTAGGTCTGCTGTTACCACTGCAGTATGGGCTTCCATTGTCAGCTGTAGTCACTGGCTGAGGTATGTTTTGACATCACCATGTATACACTGCAGGCAGATTGTATGGTTAGGTGTGTCATCACCTCCCACCATGGAGGCCAGAACCACTGTCTGGCTGTAACTGGAGTCCAAGAGTTCTTGAACCATCTTCCCTTGGACCATCACCAGTACCATCAATTTAGGAGGAGCCTTTTTCTGTGCCCAGGTTTCTAACATCCAGCCCTGGGCACATTCACATTCTATAAAGAGGGCACTTCCTCTTTATGTGTCGGACCACAAGAATAGCACACGAATGGGCTGGTGACACCAGCATCTTTCCTAGGTGAGTGCGGGCCTGGTCATGGGGTGGCTGCAGATGCACCCTGCTCCCATTATTTGAGGTGCCTAGCCTGGACTACCCATGGTCCAAAGGGTAGTCTGATCATCTGGGAGGATGCCTTCGGGGCTGAGCCCCTCAGAGAGACTGTTGCTAATTCTGGCTCACTGCCCCTTCCCCCAGGTCTCTTGCTGCTCCATCTCCCACCCTGTTGAGTCCTGGGGTAATTCTACCTCTGGTAATCCTTTGGCTTGTTGAAAGTCCTCCATTAGCCTTACCGTTTCTGATAATATCCCCAGGCAGTGCTGTAGTGCCCACTCCTTGCCTGTCACAGGTAAGATCTTTATGAATTGTTCTGGTCTCTGTCACCTGGGCCCCTAATTACTCCTCTGGATGGAGCCACTTCCAACAGTGCTCTCCCAACTGTTTCACTACTATCTCGGGTATGGCCCCCTACGGGTAGCTCACTGCTCTGAACAGCTGATGGTGTGTCTCTCCTCAGAAATATCCAAGTAGTCCAAAGTGGTGGACTTTACTTGTTTGTAGTCTTCTGCCCTCTCCAAATCTAGATTACCAGACTGGACCCATTATGTATGAGGCCAGGATCAAAGCACATTGTTCAGGGGCCACTGGGCTGCTAGTGCCACCCTCTCAAATATAACTAGGAAGGTTTTTGGGTCATCGTCCGGCTCCATCTTAGTTAGCTTTACTGGTACTGTTGGGGGAACCCCCTTGATGGATACATGACCTGCTGGAACTCTCTGGAGGTGTAGAGGTGGCACTATTTGCTGCATCATCTCCTGCTGCTGGGCCATCAGTTCCCTCAACAGTTGTTGTTGTGTGATCTAAACTTGCTGCTAGGTGGTTCACTGCTGCAGCAGTTATTGTTGGAAACGCTATTGCTGAGCAGCTTATGGTTGCTGCGTCTCTGTAAGCACTTATCCCACTGTTTCAGTTTCATCTTGCATGGAGCAGCTGAGTGCTAGCCTCTCTAGCAAATGAAGCGGTCACAGGGGGCTGAACAGCCTGTAAAACTTTCGGAGGTGGGAGAACATAGAGATCTCCTTCCCTAGAACTCCTGCCAGCAGATGCAGAGCAGCAGGAAGCAGCCAAAGGGAGTGCAGAGGTTCTTTCATCTCTATGCACCCCCATCTGAGAACCCTCAAGTCTCTTGTGGCTGCATTCCCCACCAATAGCCATTGGTGCAGACCTCAAGAGGACAGCCCGACTCCTGTGAGCATTAGGAGGGTAACAGGAAAGATCTCCACTCCTAGGCATTTCCTGGGCTCTGCAGGAAGGAAGCTGTAATAGTGAGGGTCCACAAAGGGTTTGCAAAAAAGAGAGACTCCTTCTTGCAGACCTTAAGGTGTCTGTAGCATAGAGACCTCGCCACAGGAGGATGGGTGGGAGTGTATTTAGCCAAAGACCTTGACCTATAGAACAAAGGGGCATTTTCCCTTTTCTTTCCTCCTAAAGTTTGCTGGACTAGGCCTCTTGTGGACCTCCTGTGGCTTACTGCAATAGGGGCTGCTTCTTCTGTGGGCCCTAGAACTGTAAAAATGACGGAGATTCCAAACAAAAGACTTTTTTGTTAAGGCAAAGTTAAGACTGTAGGCACATACCCACATACTGAGGGTATAGTGCCTGGACAAACCTTGGAATTAAAAAATAAATCAAGAAACCCAGCAAATTCAGAAGTAGGGTCGCGCTTCTCAAACAAAGTGTGGACTCTCAAATAGCCATAACTTTCATTCTGCCCCAGTAATAACAAAAAGACAAGCGGCTTCTAAAGTCCATAATCCCCACTTCCCCCCAGAATGACTACAGGTTAATGCAAATGTTCCATACATCATAACTTAGAACAGCACGAACTTTTATGCCACAGTGTTGCATATGTGAATACATACAAGAGCTCTGAGCACATTCACAACAGACCACTTCCATGATACAGCATTAGCAGAGAATGATGTATGCAGTTTACCACCTGGGCACCTCTTTAAGCTCGATCTGAGACGCAACATATTAATATGAAATTTAAAATGATTGTTGCATCATCATCATCTGTCCCCCCTATAATTTCACCAATACACTCATAATCGAAGTACAAACAACAGAGGCACAAGAATTAGTGTTTCATTACACCATGTTGTAAAAACACAAGGCAGAGTTAAGACTGACTGATTTTGAGTGACTCAGTGCCCTATTTGAGAAGTGCAATGTGACAGTTAACTCGATCTCCTGGTTTTCTACCTAAAAAAAACCTTCATTCCTGAAATGCTCCATGCTCACAATACTGTTGGGTGTCTGCAGTGTTAGCTTCATCCTTTTTGTGGGGGATACAACTATGCATTGCAACACTTCAGTATTCGTTTGCCTCAGCTTTTGTCCTTGTCTGTGAAGCAACCGCTAAAAAAAAATAGTAAGTATATCAGCCTATCATATCAGAGCAGTAGTAAGTCATCGTGACCACATAGGCAAGAGCAGACTCCAGATGATAGATTCTGTGTCAACCAAGACATGCTGGAACATATTTCAGTATTTCCCTCATTTTTACAAGGGTGTGAATCATACCACACAAACCACTTATGTTACTAAGCTAGTGACTGGACTCATTCAAAAAAAAGCCCCACCAATAGAAGGTGAAATAGCTTCATGCTGGAAGTCCAACTAAAAATGCTTGAAATTTTTTTTCAGCTGTCTGTGCAAAGCAGAAATTGCTTCTCTAAAACAATGCAATGGACATGAGCTACTTAGTTAATTACAAATGCAATGTTTGGCCATTTTCTAACAGCAGAAAACAAACACCACATTTTCTTTGTGTCTGAAGGAGAGAAACTCTTCTATTGTGTCCATCAGGTCACAGAGCCCTGAAATAAAGGGAGGAGAGCACTGCAGGCATTCCTTTCTTCATAACACCACAGGTCACTTCACAAGATCCCCATCACTGCTGATAACCATAATTCCAGAAGACCTGCAAATAACTTCTATTTTAGTCAAGTCAGGACAGCTACTGAGCAGCGACTGTTTGACTAATCTGGATCAGATGCATGAAGACAGCAGTGGTTTAACCAATATAAGGAATCTAAATGTACCTATATTAATGACTACCATTTGGGGGACAAATGTAAACCTAGCCTCCTGACATAGTTGGTTCCCTCTCCAATGTAAATATTTACATTTTCATCTGTGCTCCAGAACCATACCTTCGCAGTACATGGTGCTGGGAGTCAGCATTGTTTTGTGCTATCTGCACCAAGAAATGTCTTTTTATTTGTCAAGGACAGCTAGGTCCTCAAATACTGTGCAGACATAGGGCCACATTCTGGGGATCATTTCCTTCTCTAGCTAGCAAAATTCAGGGGTGGGGCAGCAGAACCGTAAGCCACTTTGGGCATGTCATCACTAGAGTAAACCATGGCTCTTACTTGGGTGTACCTCTAGTCTCTCTCCTATCCAGACACAAAACCGTCTCACCAATTTTAATGGGGCTTTCAACCAGGGCTAGCTAGCATGGCTGGGGATATGGGTTAGAGCACGGATTCTGCTTTCACTCTGGCTGGAACCCACCCCCTTTGCAGCGAGGACACAGGCTTTAAAAAAAAAACCAAAAAACCCACACTCAAGTGTTGATAGTCATCCAGTATCTTCCCACCATTGCCCCCGTATATCCAAAAGGACAGACATGTCCTCTCGCAAGTCACTGGGAGAAAAATCAGAGCACCTCAGCTTACTGCAGCACAAAGAACCATAGGATATGCCCCAGGAGTCCTAGTGACACACACGGGCAAGTACAGCTCCCATAAGGAGGCAATAACTTGAATATGGCTTTGCAGTGTGCCAGCACATACCTGGGGTAGGATAAGATGGGTGTTGATCATCCAGGGTAACTCTGTAGTGAAGATACACCCTTTTATAGCTCTTTGATCCTCAAACCACAGGCTGGTCCAGAGGATAAAGTTACAACAGATTCAGGCTGCTCTAATTTCTGCCAATTAGAACAGTCCCAAAAGAGTCATTGGGGCAGCTGGAGCACAGCAGAACTCTTACGACACTCCTATGTCAGGTCTGGGGAGAAAGTGAGAGATACCGCCCTACATTGGCTCTACACCACTTCAGGGGTTCCGTCTTCAAGGGGAGCCCCTCACAACTGATTATACTGGATTTTTAGAGCAGGCATATTAGGGACCAGAGGCTAGCCCATAATCTTTAAGAATCTGCATTAATTTTCAGAGCCAATCCTCTTAAAGATAACCAAACCATTATGGTTGAATTTGGAGTTCATAAAAACGAATGGTTCACTGCACCAGGTTTCACACTGGAAAGAGAAAGTGCTGGTTCAGTAGAACAGATATTGGTGGTAGAAAGAAGAGAACTGAGGCTCTCTTTTCCGCCCCTCCTCTCATACAGGAGCAAAGCCAGTTTTGCTGGAGAAGAATGCAGGCCCATCCTCCCTGCTGGCTAGAGAGAAACAGCCTGGGAAAATAGTTATTGTGGTCCTGCTCACATCATCAGATCACATGGTTCACATGGACTCTGCCTCTGCTCCAACTCCCTAAAGAGTCCACATCATGCTCTGCTGCTGGCAAAGAAGTTCCAGTATGAGATAATAGCTCAATTCAAGGACTAGTACCGCTGGCTAGAGCCAAACTTATGCACACAGCTCCACCAATGAAACTCAGGCACCTATTCTGGCACACAACCAATTAAGCAGAGTCAGCAGTAACTGCTTTAGCAATATGGATAAATGTCCACTAAAAAAACAAACAAAAAAAAAAAAAAAAAAAAAAAAAAGAGAGACCAAACTAATCTAACCCTAGAACTAGAATTGATGCCTGGAGTGCAGCGTGTTGTGCCAAGTAGTCTCACTGGCTGACAGATATGTGCAATAGAAACTCCAGTTTTTAACAGCAGTGTTCTCAAGTCTATTCCTTTATGGTTAGGAAATTGTATATTTATCAGATAAGAATATACACTCCAGTGCTGTTTAAATTCTGCCCAGTTTATGTTGGAGGATTATATGAACTATTTTATTGAGGGTTCTTCAAAGTCTTTGTTTCCACCAAGGAAACATTATCAAATAATGCACTTAATCATCCTTAATGCATTAACATTGGATACACGATAGTAAAATTTGTTTAACCAATTTTCTCCTTGATTAGACGTAACTGAAAATGGATTCCCTGAACAAGTAGTGGTCTGGAGCAATCTGCAGTAAAATGCATTCTTCTCATGGGTTTGTTCTCATGTTAGATATATTAGAAGCTATACGAGTTCAAGGAAAGTTTTGCTGTACTTAATGGGTTTTAAAACTCCAGCAATCCTGGACACAAAACTAGTTTAAGTCTGACTTCTACATAGAGTCCTACAAATCTGCGGATATCCGCAGACCATGTTTGCGGATCGAATGCAGATACAAATTTTGTATCCACGCAGGGCTCTACTTGTGTGATCTACTTTATAATAGGAAAGCGTTAGGAATCTATTTTGTTAGTGTATAAACCCCAAAGGGCTTTGGAGCAAGGTGCAGGCAGTCTTTACTCCAAGGAAACAGCAATTTCCGCCTGAGCTATAAAGATATACAAGTTATCATGGTGCTTGAGACACTCTGAAAAAGGTATTCCCTCTGGTATGTGCCTACATTTCAGTGACGTATCAGTTTGTTGCATGCCACGCTTGTGATTAGATGGCTGATGGCAGAGAACTGCTTGTCCATGATACTCAGAGAAGAAATGAGTCATCTGTATAGAACTTGATTTTTTTCTTGTGGAAAAATATTTTCAATAAATACAAATGCTAGAGAGCAAAAGGACAGCTGTGTATTCACAGGCATACAAGTCCAACTCACATGTCAAAGTAAATATTTCTTTTCCTGAGCAAGTAAAACTCAGCACAGCTGCCCAATTCTGTCCTACTAACCACAAGTTAAACTAAGGAAAACGGCCTCAAGCTCCCAAACACATGCTTTCAAACAAACCTATTCATTTTGAGCATGTTAGATGGCTAAGTAATAGCCTCCGGATATTTTTTTAAAGCCCTTCGTAGGCACAAAATTTATATTTTTCAATAAAAACTTTAGATCCCCCAGCTCTTCCCACTCCCCTTTCTGAGCTCATAAAATTCCCTGTTTCTCAGCTCTACATCAATGCCTTTATCTTGCCTGACAACATGAGAGACTGGATTCCTTTTGGGACTCAGTAATACTCTTTAATTGTCCATAGGGAATGCTTATACATTGTTCTCTTACTCCAGTTTCTTGGAAACTCTTGCAATCCCTCTGCAGGCTCCTGCAGTTTGAGGGCAATGTGACAAGCTGTACTATCATTAGGCCCCCCCAATCAAAACATTTTTTTCCTCTATGATCTTCAGGAAGTCAGAGGCTTTCTTACATTAAAGTAATAAGCACCACAATGGGAAAAATAGCAAACTACTTAGCAGATGCAGTTTAGGAAAGTAAACATTCTCTCCCACTGAATATAATACATAAAGCAAACAGAAAAACTGAGTTGCAGCATATATTTCTGTGTACATTGTCCTCACTATACCATATGATAATTCAACATGCAAGTTTAGAACAACAGAATCATAGAAATGTAGGGCTGGAAGGGACCTTGAGAGGATATCAAGTCCAGTCCCCAGTGCTGAGGCAGGACCAAGTAAACCTAGACCATCCCTGATAGAAGTTTATCCAACCTGTTCTTAAAAACCTCCAATGACTGATTCCACAACCTCCCTTGGAGCCTGTTCCAGAGCTTAAACTATTCTTAGTTAGAAAGTTTTTCCTAATATTTAACCTAAATGTCCCTTGCTGCAGATTAAGTCCATTACTTGTTGTTGTTCTCCATGTCCACTGAAGGGTACAATTGATTAACATCCTCTTTATATCAGGTCCCCACCTTCAGTCGTCTTTTCTCAAGACTGAACATGCCCAGTTTTTTTAGCCTTTCCTTCATTGGTCAGGTTTTCTAAACTTATCATTTTTGTGCTCTTCTGGATTCTCTCCAGTTTGTCCACATCTTTCCTAGAGTGTAGCCCTCAGAACTGGACACCATACTCCAGGTAAGGCCTCACAAGTGCCAATTAGAGGGGACAATTACATACAACACCCCTATTAATACATCCCAGAATGGTATTAGCCCTTTTTTGCAATTGCATCACTTTGCTGACTCATTCAATTTCTGATCCACTGTAACTTTAAGATCCTTTTCAGCAGTATTACCACCTCACCAGTGATTCTCTATTTTGTAACCATGGATTTGATTTTTCCTTCTAGGTGTAGTACTTTGCACTTATCTTTACTGAATTTTATCATGCTGATTTCAAAACTATTCTCCAGTTTTTCAGTCATTTTGAATTCTAATGCTGTCCTCCAAAGTGCTTGCAACTCCTCCCCATCTGCAAATTTTATAAGCACACTCTCCACACCATTATCCAAATCATTAAATTAAAATATTGACTAATACAGGACCCAGGATTGACATCTGTGGGCCCCACTTGATATGACCTCACAATTTGACAGCAAACCATTGATGACTACTTTTGGGGTACGGTTTTTAAATCAGTTGTTCTCAGGGCCGGTGCAACCTATTAGGCGACCTAGGCGGTTGCCTAGGGCACTAACATTTGGGGGCGACATTTTCTTCGGTGGCAACCGCGGCGGCCAGATCTTCGGCCGCCCCAGTCGTCGTCGGTATTTAGGCAGAGGGAGCTGGGGCGGGGGGGACGCGGGGAGGACCGCCTGCAGCAAGTAAGGGGGGGGGGGTGGCACGCAGGGGAACTCCCTGCCCCAGCTCACCTCTGCTCCGCCTCCTCCCCTGAGCACGCTGCTCCGCTCGGCTTCTCTCCCTCCCAGGCTTGCGGTGCCAAACAGCTGATTGGTGCCGCAAGCCTGGGAGACAGGAGACGTGGAGCAGCAACGGCGTGCTCGGGGAGGAGGCAGAGCAGAAGTGAGCTAGGGTGGGGAGCTGCTGCACAGCTCCCCGGGCTGGGGGGGGGGGGGGCTCAGGGCGGAGAGGGGGAGGGGAGCTGCCACGGGGGGGGGGGGGGGGCAGAGAGCTGCTGCGGGGCTCGGGGATGGCACAAGGACGCGAAACATCCTTGCACCAGCCCTGGTTGTTCTCCCACGTTATAGTAACTGCATCTAGAGCACATTTCATTGCTTATGAGAATGTCATGTGAACTATGTCAAAAAGCCTTACTAAAAATCAAGATATGTCACGTCTATTGCTTCTCCCCATCCAGTAGGCCAGTAACCTGTGCTACTGGCCAGTAACACTACCATCCGACTGGTTAGTAACCAGAGGTTGGTTACTTGTAACTTGCGGTTCCTTGAGCTGTGTGGTCCCAATCTGTATTCCGCATATGGGCATTTGCATCATGCGCCTGAGTCGGGATTTAAAAATAATAATAAAAAAAAAATCAGTGTCCATTGACCTGCACATGCACCATAGCTCTCCTTATGGTCCGGATCAAGGGCATAAAAGGTGGTGCAGGCAGACATCTCTCCATTTTCACCACAGCCCAAACAATCGCCAGCAGAGAGGACAGAAGATGGATTGTGGAATACAGATAGGGACCTCACACCTTGAAGAGCTTCCAGTTACAGGTAAGTAACTTCCTCCTGCCCCACCCCCCAAGTGATGGTCCCTATGTTTATTTCATATCTGGGAGATTAACAACCAGCATTAATTCAGACACAGGCTGGATGTGAGGATGCAGAAGAAGTGATAGCTGACCAAAGTACTGATGTCCCCAGAGCTGTATCCTCAGTTGATGACCGAGTCACATAGCTATCATGGCTAATCTCTCATACACATTTGTCTGTAGTTAGGCCCCTCTAGTTTTTGGCAAATTGGGTAAGACAGCCTCCCAATATCAGAGGAAGGGAATCAAGAGGCATCAATAAAAGGGACGTGGGTCTCCTGGGGATTATAGTACAATGTGGCGGCGGATGAGGTAGAGGTTAATTTCCTGGGTCTATAACCCTCCATCTCTAGCATGGTGGGTTCTGAGGACATTGACAATAAAAAAAGCTGAGAAGGCAGCCTTGCCGTATATTCCTGTCTATGGTGTTTTCTCTTGGGGGCAGAGGTATAAATGCCAAATGAGCAAAGCGTTGCCCGAGTCTTTGAGAGCCTTAGTCTTCTCAAGTAGGTTGACTGTATTGAAGGGCTGATCTTGGAGGGTACTTTGCACCTCTCTAGGAAAACCTGAGTATTGCAACAAAAGTTTCCATCATAACAATGGTCATAGCTATCCCCCTAGACACAGTGACTACCACATCCTCTACAGTCTGCAGGGAGGTTTTGGCTACCACTTTGCCCTCATCTGCTAAAGCCTGGAAGCAGGCTCTATTCTCAAGGAGCTTGTCCTTAAATTCAATAAACTTCGCATAATTGATAAAATCACATTTGGCCAAGACGACCTGATAGTTCAAGATCTTGAACTGGAGGAAGGTGGAAAGAGAAGACCTCTCTTTTTAGAAAGTCGAGTTGCTTATGTTCCTTATCAGAAGGAGTAGCCTTTGGGTGTTGTCTGGACCATTCTGTAGCTGCCTGCACCAAAGAGTTAGGCAACAAAATCTCTCCCCTCTTAGACAGGGAAAAGTAACCCCTCTCTGTCCTCTTATGGGTGGAAGCCAAGAAGCAGGTGTTCACCAAGCCATGTTTGTGTGGTCTACGATGGCTTTGATGACAGGCAGGGCGACTCAACTGGGAGCAGAAGGTTGAAGAATGTCTAGTAAACTGTGCTGAGGGCTCCTAGACTTGAAGCTAGATCTGTAGCTGTGCTGCCACCCTGTACATGAGCTCCTGATATTCCTTAAAGTCAGCTGGTTGAGAACGAGGAGATGGAGTAACCACCTCGTCTGGTGCGGAACATAATCTTGCTCTTGGATTCATCGGATTGGTTTACCTACCTTCTCTGAATACTCTAGCAGGGTCAGTTGTGGATGGTCAGGTGATAGCAAATGGGACTCTAGACACTCAGGACTGGTTCAGGAGTAGTCCCCAATATTGTCTGTACAATGGATCAACCAACAGAGAAGAACCCCATGGCATAGGGTATCACCTGTCTCTTGGCTAATCGTGGCTAATTGGAGATCAGAACCCTAATCTTCTAGGACTCCTGTCCTGTGCCACCTCCACCTGATGCCACAGAGACTCCTGTCAGAAAGCCAGATCCCATACTTGTGGGGGAACTGACTGTTGTGCCTCAAGGTTGGCACATGGGATAGCTGAACAACTCTGTATCCTCAGGATAGTCTCCTCCTCTAGTGTAACAATGGCCTGGAACAGAGACAATCCTGATAGTGGGGGTGAATGCAGATAGGGAAGAGCAAAGGTGTCCTCCAGGGAGATGTAGATCTCCGAGCCCCCTGGGGTATGAAGGAAATTCCATTAACAGAGCTAGAGCTTCCCTGGTCACTGTGGCGGTCAGCTCCCTCCAGGGCTGTCTCACTACTGGTACCGCATCAGTGCTAGACATGGATGGGAACACCAGGAGCTGTTTATCCTGAGTCTTCACTATTCTGACTGATGTTCGAACAATCAGATCCACACCACTAAGCACCTCTTTCTCCTGAGAAGATTTACTCAGGCCTAAGTCCTTAGTACCCATGTATGCTAGTTCTCCTGACTGACTGGGTCGGATCCTCTCTCTTCCGGACAGGTTTAGACAAAAGATGGATTGTCTTTATGTCTGAGTGTACCCCTTACTCATGTGATGCCTTCTCCTTAGACTTAGGAGCGAGCCTTCATTTCCAAGCTATTGCTCGGAGTGGTGATGCCTGGCTCTGCCTGACCCTCATTGCCTTCTCCATCACATGTTCCCCCTCAGAACTCATGAGGGTTGGGAAGAGACAAGCAGATGATGCTCTTGGCAGAAATGTGAGCCTCACCCAGGCAGTGTTGCTCTTTTTCTGCGAGTGACCAACATCAAGGGCAGAATCAAGTTTTTTTAACCCTGGGAATAAGCCCAGATTTCCTGGGGGTGGGGAAGAGTCCCCATGAGGAAAAGGAAATGGGGAACCACTATACTATGCTAGAGTAGACTATAAAGATTTCTAAAAACTATCTACAATATCTTACAGCAATGATGAGTAAAGGAGGAGCTGAGGACACAAAAGAGTCTGACTCGGACAGACAATGCAACAATAAGAAGGAACTGGAGAGGCGGTGGCCTGCACCACCTTTTTTTGCCCTTTGTTTGGAGCGTGAGGAGTGCTATGGCGCATGTGCGTCCCAAAGGACACGCCTCGTAAGAAGATGCTAGACTCAGGCGCACAGTGCTCATGCATATCCCACGTGTGGAATACACATAGGGACAATTACTCAAAGGACTTTGTTCTGGCCTACTGGACTGTAACCCTTGTTCAGCTGCAAAATTTCTAAGGAGTTCTAAAATTTTCTACTCTGAAATCCTCTTGAGTCTGAAAAGGCTACATAATGCATTAGCCTGGGACTTCAAATATACCATGGTTTCCAGGGAGACTTGTGGCATTTCTAAGGTCTCCAGGAGTCAAAAGGAGTGTTATTCTTTGAAGCACTGTCTACAAAAAGCTACAAAATACTTGCAATGCCAACATGGAGTTACCTCTGTCAGTACATTGAGCAGATATTCAAAACCTGATCAGTCATGCACTCTAGGCTCTGCTGGACTCCTTAGGGTTTGGTTCCCCTCAGTGGGACTTAGACACCCTGTTAGGCTTTTGTGTTTGGCTCCTCCTTGCTGGTGATGGGGGGAGGGAGAAAGTACAGATACTCTCCCAAGCCCAGCCACTTCTTGTACCAAAATGAGCATTTAGAGAAGATCTTAGCTTCATATAACATTGCAGTGTTGCCAACTCTTGCAATGTTATTGTCAGAATTGCCATATTTGGTGTTTAGAGCCCCGACTACTGGAGTCATGTGAATATATGAGAATCTCAGTTTTTGATTTAAAAATAATAGATGTTTCTAGCTCTCATGGTTGTGGGGAAAAAGTTTGAAAATGTCAAGCACACGTGCACTCTAAAGGCTCAGAGTGCAGAAGATTAAAATATTGGTTTAAATTCATGATTTTTAAGCAAATTGATGATTTTGGGGATCTGACATACATTTCTGAGGAGGAGTCTACACAAGAGGGCTATGGCAGCAGAGCCCCCTAGCATAAACAGAGCCTACAGCAACAGAAGAAGATGTGTTTCAGAGTAACAGCCGTGTTAGTCTGTATCCGCAAAAAGAAGAACAGGAGTACTTGTGGCACCTTAGAGACTAACAAATTTATTAGAGCATAAGCTTTCGTGGACTACAGCCCACTTCATCGGATGCATATAGAATGGAACATATATTGAGGAGATATATATACACACATACAGAGAGCATAAACAGGTGGGAGTTGTCTTACCAACTCTGAGAGGCCAATTAATTAAGAGAAAAAAAACTTTTGAAGTGATAATCAAGCTAGCCAAGTACAGACAGTTTGATAAGAAGTGTGAGCATACTTACAAGGGGAGATAGATTCAATGTTTGTAATGGCTCAGCCGGTTTGAATAAGGACTGGGAATGGCTGAGCCATTACAAACATTGAATCTATCTCCCCTTGTAAGTATGCTCACACTTCTTATCAAACTGTCTGTACTTGGCTAGCTTGATTATCACTTCAAAAGTTTTTTTTCTCTTAATTAATTGGCCTCTCAGAGTTGGTAAGACAACTCCCACCTGTTTATGCTCTCTGTATGTGTGTATATATATCTCCTCAATATATGTTCCATTCTATATGCATCCGATGAAGTGGGCTGTAGTCCACGAAAGCTTATGCTCTAATAAATTTGTTAGTCTCTAAGGTGCCAGAAGAAGATGTGCCAGCATAGGAACACCATCTCCCAAACAACATTAGCTACAAATAGACAAAAACCCTCTTCCATTGACATAGGTGCATCTACACTGGGTTTGTGTGTCAGCATAGCTATGTCAGTCAAGAAGTGGTTTTTTCGTACCCCTGACCAACACAGGTATGCTGATACAACACGTGTAAACCAAACCTATATGCTGGGTGTTGATAATACTGCAATTGATACTGCCTCTTCTTTCTTCTATGTTTTGAGAAGTAGAAAAATAAGTATCATTGGCATCTTAATAATTGCCCCACTTAAATAAGTGATGTTTCACATTTCAGAGTTTGTTTCCATACTTTCTGCAAACACCACTGCTTCAGCTACACTCCAGGTTTGTCTACATTGGAAGGCAGTGGGGGTTAATCCACAGCTTTTTACTACACGGTAGCATGCAATAAGCAAGCCGCAGTAAGTGTGCACATGGGATGGTATCCAGTCTGTCAATGCACATCACTGTGTACAGATAGCAGCAGTTTACTGCAAACGGAGGGCATGGTATTCCTGGAGAGTATCCAATACTCCTTTGCTGCTGAGTTGTGGGCATGTTGGGATTTTTCCTCACTGTGAATTGTGGGATGCATAGCAGAAGCCAGTGTTAATTTAAAAAAAATTAAAACATCCCATGATTCATCTGTCTCCATCCCATACTTCCTTTATGGGTGGGCCAGCACCATATTTGAATTGCTATTATACAGCATGGACCAACAATGCTCTACGCCGCTTTTCTGCTAACCTCGAATATGCAGAGGCTTCTTGGGCTGTATATAAGCACTCAAAGCCTAATGAATTAGTCTTGGAACTTCACCTGCTTCACCGTGGAGCAGAGGACATGGCTGGAGCAGCTCCTTCAGCAGCAGGAGGGTATTCGGCCACAGTGGAACTGGGACGCAGATGAGGAAGACACCAAGTAACTGATCAATAATTGCCAGGTGGATGTGGAAGGGTCCAGGATGCTAGGATCTTCCAAAATTCAGCTCTATTTAAATTAATGGAGATAGGGCTGTTTGTCCCTGGGAACACTATGCACATCAACACCATTGACATCCTGGCTTACTTGCTGTTTCTCTGGTTAATGAAGCCATTCACAGGCTGCTTGAATAGAGGGAAGGAAATTTCACTACTGCAGAATGACAGTGGAATGTACATTTGGCCATTTGAGAGGCAGATGGTGCTGTTTGTGGAATAGGCTGAAAGCAGCAGGAAAAAAGACATCCCAAAGAGTATAGCAGCATGATGTATTTGGCACAGTATTTGTTGCAGAAAGCTTAGAGATGGACGGAAGGCTGAAGTGCAGAGACTTTCGCAGTAGTTTGAACAGCCAGCAAGGCGTCCAATATAAAATGCAAAATAGCCAAGGCAATATTGCCAGGGATGCCTAATGCTCTTCTTTTGAGTCTCATTCTGAATTTGTGCAACTGTACATCCAGCTGTTACCAGAGGGAGGAAGGAGCAGTTCAGTGCCATTTGTGGGCAGTGAAAGTGCAACGTTGCAGCAATTCCTATTGTACCTTCTGTGTTGACATGAAGGAGAACAGAAAAAGTTTGTCTACATGTGTTTGTAAGACATTATGAATCATGCAAACTTAATTATTTTCTGCGTAAAGTGAATTGTCAACACCTGATGAATATTTTAAAGATTGTTCAATAATCGATTGTGTAACAAATGAACCTTCAGCTGAACCGAAAATGCAAGTGACTTAATTATGAAATTATAAACGTATTAACTACAAAGAACTCTCATTATACCCACAGTGAAACAAAACAGTAAAGTGCAACAGTTCACGGCACAACTCAAGGAGATGGGGAACTTAAAGTCACAGGCAAGTCTGCATCTGGGCTTTCCCTCTTCTGGTTCATGGAACTTCTGGCGTTAAGTGCTGACTCAGGAGGGTGATAGAGGACTCAAATGAGCTGGGGTCCCAAGTGTCTTTGTACTCAGTGCTCTGATCTGGAGTCTAGGAGAGGAATAGCTTCTGGGAATAGTGCTACATCAGTACAGCAGGGAATTGTTATTGTTCCCAGGAGCCTCTTTTATCCAGAGGCTGTATAACTTAGCTGAGTGCTGGTATGCAGTACTGATGCCTTCATAGTAACACGAGCTGCAACAGGACATTTTTGCTTTGTATTGCCTCCAGGATTTGCCTCTGCATCTCCCCTGTCTTTTTCCATCCTGTCTTTGGCCACGCTGTCATTTACCACTGCAACTATCTTCCTGAAAAGCTTTTTCAGATTCCCGCTCAATCCTCAGATACTGCCGCCACCTTACCACAATTTTGAGGGGTTGTTTTTTTTTTTTTTTTTTTTGGAGGGGGCGGGGGAAGAGGGAGGCGGGGAGAAAAACTAACAAGGTCCATAGAAAACTCATGACAAAAATGTTTGTTTTCTCCCCCTCAGGTATGCCAGCTGTTCTGCCATTGATAAGGGCACCATCTGAGGGTCTGGCCAGTTCCATAGCTATGGGTATATAAAATAAAAACAAAACAAAGTGACAAGCAGTTATAATTGATATTCTAGGGAAGCTGTGATGAGAATGGCCTGACTCAAAAAGGCAAAAGGGGCAGACCAACGAGATACACTGTGAAGTTGATCAAGATGGTCCCTCCCAGAAGCATGTCGGGAGTGTAAGGGAGTTGCTATGCCAGTGGAGAAGGTAATGCAGCTACTCTTCGTAATCTCCGAACAAAAACTGAGCCATTTCTCAACCTTAGATTTTGCTAAGCAATGCTTAGTGCTCCAGTCTGAGTCAGCATCAGCCACGTATGATTTACGAACATCTAGAGCTTCCTACTACAGAACTGGTCACAGACCAAACTGCTTTATATTTTAAGCAATTCATGAACAGAGGCAGAAAAGATTATTTACATTACTTCCCTCAAGCTCATGACAGTTTAAACTGTCAAAATTAAACTTCTCTAACACAGACAATATCAGCTACAAACTTGGTATTGCAAGTCTGCTGTAAGTAACTGACAAATTGTGGCAACTGTCTGTGGGATGGGGCAAACAATGCACCTAGAAAGAAATGTCTCTCTTAAAATGAGGGGAAGGTAAAAGGTTTGGCTTGAAAGATTAAGCTGCTTGGTGAAATAGCAGGGAAGAAGCGAAGTGGTTTTATCACCTTTCCCCACACCTACCAAATGCTTATTTACTTCTGAAACACATATCCTGTCAAGGTAGCAGATATTCAACATTTATTACGTGCTTTGTGCAGTTTGTGCTAGGTTACCTTCCCCAACACAGTAATACACAGCAGATTCCTCTGTTCCTTCAGAGGAGCAGGAGATTTTAAGGGTCTGGTTATGATTAACACTGAGTAATGCCACATGTTAGAGCCTGTGTGCTGCTTGTGACTCAAACTGCATTTGGAATAAGTATGCGCATAGTAAAACAAAGCCAGGTTTGAAAGTTAAACAGGTTAGCACATGAAGGGCGATTGGGTCAGGGCCAGTGGCCTATCGGCTGCACTCTGCATCGCCACATGGGAAAGGTTAGAAAGTTCTTTTGCTTTTACCATTGCCCTGACTATCTACCTGATATGAGTATCTGCTTCTTTTAAAGAAGAAATGCAAGGCAAGATCTGATGCACAGCAAGTACAGACTGCAGTGCTGAATGTCTTTGCTGACTGAGCATTCAGCACAGAGGTTGTAAGTAACCTTTATAAAAATCCCTCTGAAATACTCTCAGAACTTTCTGGACCACTAAACTTATCCCAGAACATAAGAAAGGAAGCAGAGCTTCCTCAAAACCTCCTAAATCTGTACTGGGCCACCATTACAATTGACCACACGTAACAGGAGCAAAGCAGCCAAGTGAAACATGCAGCAGGTACTGGGACAGAAGTGTAGTGGTGCCATTTCCCTACTAATCAGATTCTAGTTAAATAGACAAAAACTGATTTGGCTAACAAAGTTATCAGAATTTTGGCTACATGCCTATTATTTACGAAATTTCACTGAAGGCCTGTCAGCTAGGATAGGAGGAGACCAATAAAAAGTCCATTTCAGTCAGACTCCTCTAGAAGTCATGTTTATGTACCACCACAATGTTCTTCCCTGTGTTGTCTATGCTCCTATAAATACACGCTGGAGGTTAGGAACAAAGATGGAAACCTTAAATGCCTCAGCCACAGTTTGTTAATCTGTGATGCAGGAGCAGTCTGGAACTTCTCTGTTTCTCAGTTGGCATGTATAATTATCCATGGCCATGCTAAGATTTGTAACAGTGCTCCATGACAAGCAGTGTGTCCTCCCTTCGTACTGTAACACAGGTGTTAGAGGGGGCAGAAAGAGAATGGGTTTGCCCAAAGAGTTTCAATCCAGAGCTGTACATTAAGCTATCTTGAAAGTTATAAAGTGACACACACACACACACACACACACACACACACACACCGGGAAGAGCTATGGTTGTGCACTCAACTTAACTCCATCCTCCTGAAAGTGAATTATGAGTTAGTGTTCTCTTTCATGGCCATGTTCTTTCTCAAATTAAATATCATACAGCTTCTACATGAGTTGATGCATATGTACAAGATGTTACAACATGTTTCTTGCCCCTATGCTAGGCTATATGTAAAGAAGAACTACACGGCACCCTTGCTGACTAATGTTTAAATATCCCAACAGGTATTTCTGCAGTAAGTGTTACTGTTAATATAATTATATCAAATCCTAAAACTAAATAGAAAATTTTAAAATCAAACTCTTCCAAAATGTACGCAAGTCAGTAAAACTATATTCTACTATATTGCTAAACTACTAGCAACATCTTGATGTTTATTTAAAACTAGTATAAGATAACTATTAAACTGACTGCTATTACTAAACAATTATATTAAAACTAATTTTAAAGGTTACACGTTAATTCAGATCAATTTTCATATAAAGAAATATAGATGTATACCTTTCCAGCTCTTAATTATTTACAGCTTGCTAATATATTCACACAGGTATTTAATTAGTCACTTTATACTAAAAATGAATGAAACATACCATCCAAGTGTGTCTTAAACGATCCTACAGGTTACGACATACGCTTCCATTTTTAAAACAGTGTAATACTCTATTACAAAATTTCAGTAGTAGTATGAAACAATTTCTCTTATACCCTTTTAATACATGAAGCTACAAATTGGTACACATTTTAGTTATATACTTCTACAAAGAAATTAATCATGCAATAGTCAGCTATTTGACAACTACCATGTCTCCCACAATTAAATGTATAATTTCTTCAAAATGTTAGACATGGTGCATCTAAGAATGTACACTGTTTGTATATTTTATTGTACAGAATGTGGTCATAGTTCTCAAAATATTTCCCATACTATATAAAATATTTTTGTTGTTCCTCATCTGATGCTGTGGGAGCTCGTTTCATAATGTTCATGAATACATCATACAAATAAAGGACTGTTCATCCTACCTGGACAGATGAACAAACCCAAACCCCTTCAACCTCAGCCCACTACCTCACCAAAAGCTGGGAGCAAAGATGGTCTTTCCAGAAGCCCCAGAAGGTCAACAAACCTAGCATCTGATGGACCAAGTTGGGCAGGGTGAGTTCCAAAGCTGACCCAGTGAATTCTGCACTAGCTTCAGTTTCGGACCAGTCTCAAGGTGTGGCTCCAGTGGGGAGCTACATTACAGCAAGCTAATCTCAAAATGACAAAAGGTGTGGTTAACAAAAGCCAGGCTCACATCAAAGAGAAAAAAGGCTGAATTCCTCACCAAGCACAGATTGAGAAAATGCTCCTGGCCAGAGCCACTTTTCAGGCATCCAGCAGCAGCCCAGGATCTACCACCACATCCAACTGTAACTGGTGCGCACAGATATAAATTCCGCCAGTTTTTCCAGCATGAGCAGAATATCTCAGTAACCATCACAGCTGGAGACTTCCATTTTAAAAATAAAAGTCTGCTTACATAGAGAACAAGGCAGCAGCATGGAAGAGGGGCTGGAATGCCTTACTGCAGCATATCACATGAATCCACTTGTAATGTAGTTTTCTATGTAGTTTTGAACAACAAAATAAAAGGCAACATGTTCTTCTGGACCCCCCTACAAATCCCGATAAAGCAGCATGATCTTCTGAAGTACAGTTAAGGTTATTGGATGTGCAGAAAGACATTGGGGGGGTGGGGGGAAGTGTGGTGCTCTTTGGTGGGTCACATCCAAAGCCACAGTGGACCCTAAGTACATAGTCTCATACAGATTTGCAGTAATGCAATTCTTAGGACTCCATCCACTTTAAATGTTAAGTGTGACAGCAATGCATAAGAACAGAAGTTTTATACAGACACCTACGTCCATATCCATGTATACACACACTGTAGGAAACAATCCCACTATTGGCAGGCTGAGGGACCATATCACGTAACAGGCCTTTCCCTTCCCTCTAGTTTATGTGGTTGTACAACTGAGTGAGCATACCATATTAGAACTCAGTTAGGGATATGGTCTTGGTTAGGTCAGGCAATGAGGCACATCTAGCATAGCTTACAGGTAAATAGGCTGGGCATAGACATTTTCTGTTAACTTCTGTTCATAGTACAGAGTAGCTCAAATATTCAGTGAGAAGAAAAATCTACCGGTTCTGTTTCCAGAGTTCAGTAACCAATTACTTCATTCCATTACAGAAATGGTGATTTTGACCCAATGACTCAAAAAAATTCCTAAAGAAGTGATCGTATACTATTGAGACAGACAGACTCAGTCCTGGTGTGGAACAAACAAAATAAGGAACTTAACCTCTGTTGTTGTAAGCTGATATATGGAGGAAGCTGTCATTTTGTTGCTGTCAACTTGAACATTAAAAAAACAAAACAAAAAACACCACACACACCCTTTACCCCACTACTGGATTTACATGATGGTAAAAAGTAGCGTGCACATACAGATAGGTAGGGTACATAGGGGGGGCGGGGGGGAAGAGGCAAAAAATAAAAATGGAAAATAAATCTAAAAAGACAGTCTTCCCCCATAGAGCAATTCTGACCTAGAGGCTGGAACAGTGTCTGTGGAATGGGAGTTTTGGGGGCTTTATTAAACTTTAAAAGTGTCCAGAAAACCATGCTGTAGACACGTTTTTGAAAACTTGCTCTTCATGCCTCATTGAAAAGCGTGCTCACATTTTTTAGTATTTACAAAGATTAAAAAAAAAAAAAATGCATCTCAAGCCTCCATTTTGAATAGACTATCCAACTGCTGCAGAGGTTATTCTGGTGCCAAAAGAAAAGTAACAAGATGAAAATCTTGGGGCATGCAGCCTAAATGGAAAAGTGAATTTCAGAGAGTTGCAAAACTGTAATCCTGAACTTCAAATACTGTGTAGCAAATCAAGATTTTGCAAATGCACCAATTTACACCCAAGATTGAAACCTTCTATTGGGCAGGTAAACAAGACTCTAAAACAAGCTGTTTTAATCCCTTTTGCATTAGTACTTAATGACAAAAAATTAAGACACCTATCACTAAAAAGAGTCAATGCTTTGTAGCAGGGGAAAGGAGAGAAAAGGAAGCCAATCCATAGTAGTATAGATCCAACATTCAGCCATTTGGATTTTAATCAAGGGCTCCTCATTTGGATTAACTCCAAACCAACTGGATTAATTCCAAACTAGACTGGGAAAGGCACTCAGAGTTTTGCTGTAAAGAGCAATCATTCTGTGGTGGGAAGATTATTGGATAACCCTTAAAATTGATTGGATAATCCTTAAACAGTCTCTGTCACAAAGAATATTATAACAAAGATTTCTGGCCCACTCTGGCAACCGTGGTAGGATCTTCCCACCAACCAACATCTTTAAAGATGGCTATAGCTGCCATGGTTCTGGTCCCAGTGTGGAGAGGGCCACAGATGAGGTGTCTAGACACTTCCTAAACCCAAGAAAATCCTATTACATTAACAGTTTAGCAGTTCTGTTGCCATGAGGGTTTGATGCCAATGTATAAGATTACTGCTCTAAATATGCAAGTTGTGTGCCCTCAATTCTTGTGGGAGTGAACTTTGGAGCTCACCTCTCCCCACCATGTCCCATTGCTATAGTTAAAATCAGTACATGTGCTCAAGCTGCAACCCCCTCAGTATAGAAGCGAGGGGACTGCTGGCAGGGCACACAGAGTACGTGAGGGTCTCTCAGCTTTGGAACTCATTCAGAAACAGTCCACATTTCCAGGCCTTCAGGGTCATCTTTTCCTGGAGGCTTTAGGAGAGAAGCACATTGTACATGCAGGGGTAGAGATGGGGGTTCACACTGTAGAGAGGGTGTGGTCATTTCACCCTCTTTCTTCTTTGCTAAAAGGTCTGATTGATTTGGTCTACTGTTGTATATGGTGGAGATTGCTGCTGAGATTGTGTGTTTAGATGTGTTCTTAGGTACTTATCAAAGGAGCCTGGGGCTTGGGCTAGCCACCCTGTCAGTTACAGAATTTGTGACATGGCCTCTTTGGCCCCATATACTGCAAGATATGAAGCAGTTCATTGGGCAGCTTTATTTGTTCACTGGATTGGATAGAAAAAACTACCCTATCCTGCAGAGTTTTTCTACTAAATAATTTTCAAATTTGCTGATGCCTTGTTTGATGGCTCAAGAAATTTATCCACTTACACAGATCATCTGCCTGTAGTGAACAGAAACAAAAGACTTATACTCCATTAAGAGTAACACTACCATAGTTCTAAATCAGCAACTACAAAGATGAAGAGGTTTATCTAACCTAATCTCTTACTTAGAAAGAGAGTTATAAAATTTGACTGTAAGCAAGTAAAAAAAGCATTTAACTCGTTTTCCCCTTTTTTCAGTATAAATCAAGGGTAGGGGGTGCCCAAAATAAAGCTCAAAGAGAATCCATGGCAGCTTGCAACCTTCCTATAACTACAGGGTAAGAGGGCAAAGCTGTCAAACGGCAGGTTTTTATATTGGGGAATTCAAGAGAAAACAATCCTTTATTCCTCTGTGAAGGAAGATGCAAGCTCAAGCCCATTTTCATAAAATTATAGAATATCAGGGTTGGAAGGGACCTCAGGAGGTCATCTAGCCCAACCCCCTGCTCAAAGCAGGTCCAATTCCCAACTAAATCATCCCAGCCAGGGCTTTGTCAAGCCTGACTTGAAAAACCTCTAAAGAAGGAGATTCCACCACCTCCCTAGGTAACCCATTCCAGTGCTTCACCACGCTCCTAGTGAAAAAGTTTTTCTAATATCCAACCTAAACCTCCCCAACTGCAACTTGAGACCATTACTCCTTGTTCTGTCATCAGGTACCACTGAGAACAGTCTAGATCCATCCTCTTTGGAACCCCCTTTCAAGCAGTTGAAAGCAGCTATCAAATCCCCCCTCATTCTTCTCTTCTCTTTTGTGGCTGTGTGCATTCACTTTTTATTTTAAAATATATGAATAAGTGATCTAAGTGCTGCCCTAGTAAGCAGCCAATCAGGCCTGCGATGCCGTGAAGTTGACTAGCATGCAGCCCTACCCTGTGAGTGGAGATACATGGCATTCGCTGAGTCACGGTCTTCAGTCTGATTGGGTTTATTTTACATAGCCAGATTTTAGAATATTTTTGTAAACAATTTGTGTATGCACATAATGCTTTTCTCACCACTGAGCTTTTCTGCAGATGGGTAGTTTTAAGAACAATTTACATTTAGGTGTGTTTCTCTTACACTATATTTACAGACCTGCCAATGCTCAGTTAAGGTTAATTTAGTTTCCTTAAAGGCTTTGCATGCATTATGAAAGCAGACATTTCCTATCCCATATGAGGCATATCCTATGGAAAGAGGTTTTCTGTTTTTAATGCTCTGCAATACTTTAACCACCAACTTAAGTAACTACGTATTTTCCAAACCCACTGTCATCTGGTTCAATAGAGAGAAAGGACATGAAAAGCCAGCTACCTTGTGAAATGCCTTTTATCCCTACTAAAGCTTGAATACCTGCTCTCTATAATATTTTGCTACCTCCCTCCCCGCCCCAAACACATGCTGGCCCTCACCCACCGAGCAAAAATCAATTCAGAGCAACACTACCCCCCCCCCCCCCGAGCATTATGATTTAATGCATCTCTCACATAAGACAGGTCAAAGGAAAATACTGATGCAGCAAGTGTTTCAACTTCATGCTTTGCAACATAAACCAGTTTAGATGAGCAGAATATACTTACTGCTAGGAATAGCATGCAGTACATGGAGAATGAAGAATGCCCAGAGTAAAATGACAGTCTGGAAGAGAAAAAAAAAATAGACATATTAATCACTTTTCACTTACAAAATAACAACGTGTTGCAGGATAATTTACAGTCTCTCTAGAAAGTGAGCAGGTAAAATGCAGATGTCCTCACATTTTTTTTATTCAAAGACACTATCTTTGCAATGAGTTCTACCCCACTCCCAGAAAGGGGTTCTTTCATGCAAATTTCTATATTAGGATTTATAACTATAGAATTGATTTAATTATCTAATAGCTACACTGGATTATCTTTGGTGGATTAGCTCCCAAACCAAGACAACTATTTAGGCAGTAATTACCAGTAACAATTCATTTATTAAAACGTAAGTGGAAAAGGAGTGCCTCCTGAAATGTAAATATTCAGGTGGCTTTTTAAAGCAATACGACAAGATTTGTGTTTTATCTCCCACATTAATATGAAAGAGCCATCATTCTCACTTGCATGTTATTAATAAAAGAAGTTTAAATCTAATCCTGTGAAAGAATGACAGAACCTAAAGAACAAATACAGACGCTCCCCGACTTACGCAAGCGTTCAGTTATGGAATGCCTGGCGTAACTCGAATTTTGCATAAGTCTGAAATGTATACCCGACCATTAACCAAAAAAAAAAAAAAAACCCACCTCCTGTTTCTAGCTTACGGCACTTTTTCTGTAAGTGCGGATTTGCGTAAGTTGGGTTTGTGTAACCTGGGGGGCATCTGTACACAATATAATCTGAAAGAAATAGGAAAAACCTGACTGCAGATATCAGGGGAATCCTGAATCAGTCAGTGTGTATTTAGTATATGTGAACTGTCCTGTAAGGGGTGGGGCTCATTTCTCATTTACTTAGTTTTTAGACTAGAGATGATTCATGGCACTGTCAGTATTTTTCAGTTCTTGGAGGGATATTATTGAAAACAGTATCCTAATAGTAATAGTCGTAATATTGAAAATGGTAGGGAAATGGAGATTTTTTTTTCCTGGGGGAGAGGAGGGAAAATGACATATCATTGATTCTTTTACATTTTCAGATATAGTTACCTCCTTTTTTCTATCTAGAATGTGTTAAATTACCAATTTAGGAGTTTTATCACATCCAATCCATGTATTAGTCAAGGGTTTCAAAACCAATTCCACTCATTACTAACCAGATCATTTTTTCTTCTCAACTATAGAAAGCACTCCTTTTACATTTCTTTGCCTATCACAGCTTATACGTAGGCCCTGTCTATGCTTAAAAATGTAGGCTACGAGCCTCAGGAGAGTGAAAAGTCCACACCCCTGAGTGACAATTATGGTAATCTACCCCAGTGTAGACACAGCTAGGTTGTTGGAAGAATGCTTCTACTATTACTATTGCCTGGGAGATGTTCCTATACTGCTGGAAAAACCCCTTCCATCCGTGAAGGCTGTTTTTACGCAAGTATATCTACAGCACCATAGCTACATCAGTATGGTCCCCATAGTGTAAAATATTTCCAGACATATGTCTGGGGCCAAACCACGCACCAACTTATACCCTGTGTAAGCTCAATGGGCAACATCACTGATGAGTCTAGGTAGAATTGGTCTCTGAACAAAACAGGCACCAACTGAAGGTTTTTCTTCCTTCTACTAAACAAAGCCTTTGCCAGGTTTTAACTGAGACCGTTAAAAGGTCTATTCAACATTCCCCTGCGTACAACCTCTCTCTTCCAAAAGCAGCTATCAGAACATTCCGTCTATCAAGCCAGCCAAGTGGTTGAACATTCCAGGCTTCTTCACGATGCTAGTTATGAGTGCTAGCTCACCACAGACAAGTATTCACACATGCAGCAGCAGCACCCCATATCTGAAATATCAGTCTGTTTTTCTTTTTTAAAAACAGTTTAAACTAAATGTAAGTCACTCCAGTAACAGCTCATGCGTCAGGCATAGTAGCTGCCAGGACATATGTTATTGTTTCATGACAACTGGCTTTATATATTTTTGCTAGAGATGTTTATTTCAATAAATCTGATAATACAAACATGGCATTTCTTATTTTGACACTCTCCACTCTGGCTGCCGAGTGTAATGCTGACATCCTTCTTTTGCAATAAGCTAGTTAGTCCACAGAAGGCCACCTAGTAAATGGATCACTTCCAACAAAACACACACTGCTTCACTTAACCAGGAAAGAACGCAATTCTTTTCAATTGGGCAATGCAGGCTCAATGTCACTTATCCACTTCTACCCATTTGAAAAACCCCTCAAAAAAAGCAAAGTCAATTTTACTCTAATTGCTAATTATATCAGAAGTAAGATTTTAGAACACACCGTGCAAAGTACAGTCAGACAAGGTAGTTTTTAATAAGCGATCCATAACCTTTAATCAACTGCTACAGTGTTTTCATAATGCCATCACAATAACTGTGCCATAAGTCTCACATGGTTTGTGTTAAAAGTCAGAGTAAATTTGACAGCTACATTTTCCAAGTTAGCAGTGCAACCAAGTTACAATAACTACTTCAGCCTGTTAATACAAACTCACATTTCACAGAATTGTATTTGAATTGTTCTTCCAAATATAGGAGACTTTTGTAAGGAGCTATTTTAAATACACCTCTACCCCAATATAACACAAATTCGGATATAACGTGGTAAGCAGTGCTCTGGAGGGGCAGGGCTGTGCACTCCGGCAGATCAAAGCAAGTTTGATATAACGCGGTTTCACCTATAACACAATAAGATTTTATGGCTCCCAAGGACAACGTTATATCGGGGTAGAGGTGTATATTTAACCAGTTTTCCCTTATTCACAATAATCAAATCCCTTCAAAATGCTTAGTTTCTAGCTTGACACATTCATTCTCTGAGAGTCAAAAGACCATTTTTAACCTACAAATAGGCTTATCACACATATTCTAAAGAGTTACTTTTTCCTTTCAACCCTGGACACCAATAACAAGGACTGAAACATTCCACATTGTGCAAAACCTCTTCAACCAGGCTTTGCACAAGGAAGTTTCGCAAGGGCTGGGGGAAAATGTAGCTTCCCATTACAAACCCCTATGCAGATGGTATTACTCTGAGGATCTGCACTGCTTCTCCTCCAGTACAGCCCCCAACTCCTGTACAGCTGCAGAGCGCTCTACCTTGGCAGGAGAAGATTTGGGGGTGCTCAAGCAAAATGAAAACTGTACCTAGCTCTAAGTCATTCACAGTAAAACAGTCAGTAATATTTTTAGGGTCCTTTGGCACCTCTGTAGTCTGTTTAACAGAAAACAAGCCCTGAATCAGAGCCACTCTCGGAGCCATTGCAATGAACTCTACTGAGAGCAAATGATCAAAGTATAATTTATTCTAAAGCCTTTTTAACTTCTGTGATCCTACATAGAGATTTTGGGCTTGGAAGATAAAGCTATGGTGTTATGAAAACATTAGCAAATGTAGCCCCAATTTTCAAAGAAGAAATGAAGAGTGATCCTAGCAATTACAGTCCTGTATGTCTGTTTTGTAGCATTAGTAAGATAATGGAATAAAATGCAGAGGAAAAAACATCAACATTACAGGTCCCTTTGAAAGAAGCAGCATGGTTTAGAGAATAAATCTTGCCAGATAAAAAGTTTTGTTCTTTTATGAGCACTACCAAATTAGTGGATGAAGGAACACTGTATGTGTCACGTATTTGAAGTTCAGTAAAGCATTTGATACTATGTCTCACATTTTCTTGGAAACTAAAATTCAGTTAGAGTGGATAGAAATACTCATGTGGATGGAAGGCTGGTTAGGAATCTGAAAAATAGTCAAAGTGAAGTTCATTCTACACACAAAATTGCTGTTCATTTAACTAAAAAAATTTTTAAATCACCAATTAAACTGGTGCAAAATGCCACTAAAAGACATTAAATTGAATTAAGTTGATTCCTTACCAAATTAAGCTAATCCAATATAAACCTGTTTGATTAAAATAGATTTTAGTTAAACCAGAGCAAGTTGTGTGAAGTTCAGCTAGTAGGGTACTGCCAAGATCAGCAATAGAGCTAGTCTAATTCAAGTGTTTTGCACACAATACCAAAAGGAGGAATTGCTAACCCAAGTGAGGACAGAGAAACCATACAAGTGAACACAGAAAGAGTAAAAAGATATGGGCTGAAAACAGAAGATTCAGCTTGGGTGAAAAAAGGGAGGTTGGGGGAAGGGCGGCAAAATAATAGATTATTTTTCCTAGATCTAGCACACACTAAACAAGATCACAGAATACAAAGAACGGAAATGCTAAGATGAAAGGTAATGGAATGCATGTTAAATTTGAATTTTTCATAATATATTGGCCATAAACAAGACAAAAGCAACTTTGGGTTAAATATGCCAGATTTCACATAGCAGGGAACTCTCTATATGACTGGTACACTTGCACCTGCATTACAACTATATTTCCTGGGATCCCATCACCAGAAATATATTGCATGGCAGGGGAGGAACCAAAGACAACTCTGGGGGGAAAAATATTAAACAGACGACCGAATGAACTCATTTAAGGAAGGAGAGGTTAAAGTGCCAGACCTGTATAAATTGGCTAAACGAGGAGTAGTGGGGAGAAAGAAGTCTAAACATATCGAAAGGGCATAAATAAGGAGGAGAAGAGTTTAGTGTGGCACAAGGAAGTTACAACTAGGAGACATGGGATGAATTGAAGGGAAAATACTAGGGCAACCTTCCTGATCTAGAGGTATATTAGACTGATTTAAGGACAGTGATGGAAGCCCCATCACTTGGGAACATTAAACATAGTCCAGTCTAACACACTAGCAAATCTACAACAGGGAACAACCCCACAATGGTAGGGAAGAGGACCAGATGAGCACAGAATGGAAAAATTTAGACAAGACACAAGCTATGCATTGCAGTTTTAATCAAATATTTAAAAAAGCCAAAGACCCCTTACACTAAGCAGGGAATTATCCCTAACATTTTCAAATGGTCAGGACATGATCTAACAAATTATATACTTTAGTCTACATATGTAGAATATCCCACTTTTTTTTTGAAGCTAGAAAGGAGCAAGCAAACTACCATCCAGCAACAAAAATCTAGCTCTATTTTATAAACTCTATTCTCTACTGATATACCATCTACTTACATATATAAGTTCTAAGAACATAAATGGGAGTTCAAGGCTTGTGCATTTTTATATACACAGAGTAGGAGGGACACACAAGAAACAACCTTTACTCCTCCCCATCTGTAGAAAGATCTTTTTTAAAAGAATTCAAAGACAAATAGGGATAGAAAGTGGTTAAAACCACTGATCTAGACTAGGCCCCCTTTCCTCCCTCCCCCCCCCCGACAGGATATTGAGCAACATTAATATTTCTGATAAGTTTTAAACAACCGTGAACACCAGAAAGGATTTCAGGCTTTAAAAGGAGACACAGTAGTGACAGTTAGACTGGAGCCAATGTGTTCTTTCAATAGGGCTTAGATCAATCTCCTCCAGACAAAGAGTTCAGACATGTTACAAACATTGTTTGAAATGTAACCAAGACATAGATGCTTTCAGTTAAAAATCTAGGCATTAAGCAGCTGATACAAATGCTATTCTAACCAGCACACTGCTGCTGGACAGAGGATTATTATTTCACATAAATTCTCTCAAAGATTTCAAATGACATGTAGAAAATATGATGTTAATATATATATTTATTTTTTGTTATAAGGTGAAGTGTGAAGAGTTTTATAAATCATTCCTAATCACATACAGAAAACAGACCATCTGCTTAGCAGTTATCTGCAACTATTCAAAAAAGCTTGGAAGAGTTCTGAAAAGGCATCAATTTTGAAAAAACAGGAGACCCCAAAAAGAGGCAGCCAAAACCAAAAACTATAAATCAAGTCCAGAGCCATATAAATGAGATGAAAAAGGGTAGACAATGCCAGAAGCGCCTCAACTCAGTAAGCTGTAGTTTTGCAGAGGGTTTTTAGGGTAGGTTTGTCATTAGTAATCTTTTCCCCCCACAAAATATGAAATTGAACATGGCTCTAATTTTAGGAAGCTTGGCAGATAGCAGGGATCTTTTAAAGTGTCAAGGTATCTGATGATACAAATATGATAGCTACATATTTGAAGAGCTATTATAAAATCTCTCCCCCGTCCCCCATATTTTATATATATCAAAATCAATCCATCCATCAGGAAAAGTATCATTTCCTGCTAACTCACTTACAGGGCAGAGGGATAGTACGTTCTAGTGAGTCAGGTAATTATCAAATAGAAAAGATTTTGCATTCTGATTAGCCTTCTCTTCCCCTCAATGTTCCCTGCCAAGCCCAAGCAGCCAGGCTCAGCATGTGGGGAATCAGATGCAACCCTTCCCCAACATCACAGAGTGGACATGAATCTGCTGCTAAGTATCACAATAATGAGTGCTATACGGTTTGTCTTCACTGTAGAAGTAACTCTTACTCACATGTTGCCCCAACACAGCTCCCATCCACACACAAGAGCCTCTGACCTGAGTCTGGTGATGCTTTACATGTGGGCTAGTCAGCCAATCCTGGGGCTAGGATACAGCCAATATGCTGTTTACACTCAGGCTGGTAAACATGCCCACTTTTCAGCAAGGATGCAGGCTACACCACCTGAGTGCTAACAGTCTTCCAAACGTCCCAAGTGCCCAAAAGTTCTCCCACAATTCACTGGCTCAGCTTCCTGCAGCACTAAGGACCATGGAATGTGACCGCAGAAGTCATAACTTCTGACATGAGAGAGTACAGCACAAGTATGGATACAGTTGAGTGGAATCACTCAAGCATGGCTTTGTAGCATGGCTGCCCACACTGGGGTGACCATCACTCAAGTTACCTCTGCATTGAAGACTTATCTTTCGGCTATGTCTATACTGCACACCAGTTGTACCAGCGTACATGTAGCTACATGTCACAGAGAAAAACGGACTGTGTTCACACAGTGGTGTGTAGCTACATGCGTAGTGAAAGGCTATGGCGGGAGGACGCAACAGAGGGAAGAGACTTTGGCAGCACGACAATACGGCTACAAATATCAGTACAGACAGGGAAGGCACTGCTTGGGGGAATAGAGAGTGGTGTACACCCACAGAGTTTAGGTGAGTCTTTCCTCTACTCTCTTCAGCAATGCCTCACCATCTATACGTTGTGCTAGAGGGGCGTGTCGTGCATCTACTCTACATGCCACCAAAAGGCGTGTGTAGTGCAGATGCACCAGTACGAATAGCTAACAGTTGCCCCCATGGTGCAGCAGCTCCCACCTGTCAATTCATGGTACTGCGCTGCAGAAACAGCTTCTGCTGCTCCTGGTTCTCCCACTCTGAGGTGAACGGTTGGTTGGTGGATCTACATGTCAGAAGGCGGTAGTTAAGTGTCAGGATTATGCCAAACAGCTCCAGAAAAAGGATCACCCACCCCTTCAACAATCAAAAACAAAAAAGTCGCCACCACAATATTGTTAAACAAGTACATGGGGGGGGGGGGGGAGAGGAAGTGTCTTGGTTTTTTTTGTTTGTTTTAATGAAAAAATATAAACTAAAGAAACTGCCAGACTGACTCAGACAATCAATCCATCTAGTCTAGTGTTGTCTCATTAATACTGGCCAGTACCAGCTACGTCAGGAAGAATAAATCTTGCAGTTATGGTTAACCTACCCCCAGAAAAAATTTCATCCAAACCACTCCTGCCATAGTTAGAGGTTGGCCCCAAGCTTAAGAGTTTATATCCCTTCAAAACTTCAACTGTGTGTGTTTAATCTTTACTTTCACAACTCTGGATATTCTTGTTATCCACACGTCTAGTACTTTTTGAACTTTGGTATCACTGAGACCAAGAGCTTAATATGTTGCAATGAATTCCTCAGTCTAAATGCAAGCAGTGTGATAATGTAGCAAATTCAAAATTGACAAATGAAAATACATTTCAAATTCATTAAATATCCCCTTGTTCTTGTATTATGAGGGTGAATTAGAAGTTCCAGGTCTACCTTCTCTATGCCACTCGCCCTTTTGTATATTTGATCATGTTCTGTCTTATCCATCTTTTCTCTAGCAATTATGCAGTAAATTTGATAAGCCAAGCATTTAAAAATAATATCAAAAGTCTAGAAGAGACCAAATGCTAAGCCCTTATATGCCTCAGATGAGTTATATTTTTATAGTTAGTCTTCACAACACCCCTATGAGTTAGGCAAGTATTATCCCCATATTACAGATTAGGAAAAGGGGATCAAAAGGTTACATGACTATGGCCGGAGTGTCCATGTTAGAGCAAAGATTAGCACTCAAAAGCTCTCATGTGCCAATCCCATGCTCAGGCAACACTTCCTAGATGTGTGAAACAGCTAGTAACAATGGTAGTAGAAGACAAAATCAAAACATTTTCTTCTGATTCAGCAGTCCAAAGATTGTGTTCCATCAGCATTACATGGAATTTCAGTCGCCAATCAGATTAGTGTGGGGATGGCCATTTTATAGTCAATGTTTTGACACAGCATTTCCAATGTTTCTGTTTGGGGAACATACAATGTGTGCAGATTCCCACATTTTAGCTGCAGAGCATTTCCCCTGCTTCCAGGACAGGAAGTCTGCTAATTAAGAAAATTTCAATAGGAGACATTTTTGCTAAAGACTAACTTGACCAACCGCATCCATAAGTTGTTTCCAAATGGTTTTCAGGGGGCCTCTGAATGCAAGTGGTACTTGTGCCGAATTCTAATGGACTGAGAACATATTAACCTGTTAAACAACCACAGCATAAGCCGGTTTTCACATTTTCCAGTAAGCCTGTCATTTATCTGTATTTATAGAAAGTCAGAAATAGGTTTATGAGAAGATATAGATGCCTTTTAGTTGTACTGCAACTCTTTAATTACACCAGAATAAAAAAAGGCAAGACAAACGAACATAAATGGCATATTGCAGTTAAAAACTATATCATATATTGAAGGTATTATAAAGCTTAACGTATACCTACAGAGTTCCACACTGGAGTCTGGATTACACCAAAGACAGCCCCAAACCAAAGGCCAAATGACTGCAAGCAGCAGCATTCCTTAGGAGGCTGTTCTGAGTCTCTTAACTAAACTGTTCACAAAGTGCTGCTGGACATAATTTTCATGACTAAGGACCAAATAACTAAGTCAATGGAGGCACTTATTCCAGGGATGGGTCTGGCTCCAGATTTCAAAACTGCATCTTGGATTTGTTATAGTTTAAGAGCTCCATGTATTCCCATTTCCATTTGCTGCTAGTGAATCACTGTTTCAGCAGTAAAAATTAACACTGATGGGTTCATATGGCTTGGTGCCATGATCCATTACAACCTAGGTAGGAAAATTTTAATAAGGGGCTGGGTAACTGCTACAAGTCACTTCTTCCTTCCAAACTCACTCCTATCAAACATTACATATGTGTGTCCAAGACTAGCAACATTATCACCCACATAACAGTGACGAACAGGTTAAATCCACAGGAAGAATCCATAGGATTGAGAAGTTCCAAACCAATTAAGTTACACCTTGAATAAGAAAGGAAAGCAGAAGAGTTCTCTCTCTCCTCCCTCCCCTCTATTGTGTGGGGCTAATAAAAAACCTCACTATTTCGTAAAGTAACATTTTATTGCTTTCACAGCCTGTTCCTCAAGTCCTGAAGAGCCTGTGTGTGAGTGCCTTTGCCATACCTAATGGATGAACTAATTAAAAACTAGTTCTAGATTATTGCTTCAGACCCAGTTATCTAAAATCTATGTAAAAAGCTACAGGATTTTAGAGTGCACAGTTTCATCACTGCTCAATTTATCATCTACCCCAGAAAGTTTCACAACCACTCAAGGAAATTTTGCATTAGATTGATAAGTACAGCTATTGTTTGAGACGCTTCCTCAACTTTTTATTGTTAAGGACTGGGTTGTAACTTTGGAGGCCGCATATATTACCAACATGCAAACTGCAGCATGGAGACTCTGCACAATATAAAAAGCATCTGTATCCAGTTATATGAAGGAGGATAAAGAAGACAGCAGAAGAACATGGGTGGAATTAAAAAATTGCCAAGTAATGGACTTCATACAATACCTAAAAATTTCATCAAGTTACCAAGACTGCTCAGACATGCAACATTACATAAAGCTCATTTACAGGATCACAAAGCCTTCTGCTAGCATTAAGAGACAATAGCAGGAAAAGGCTGTTCTGCTCAACATGCCATTTGGATTTGGTTCATCTAATCTCAGCCTTGCTGCTTTTTCATCCATCATGTTTCTTAATCCTTCACTAGAACACAGATGCCACTTAAACAATCACATACCATGTTAGTGACCATTCTTTTGCACATTATTAAAACCAAGTAGCGCTCGGGACCATAATCAAAGTCTTGACTGCAACTTAGCCTTCTCAACTACCAAGGTAGTAGTAACTGACTGCTATTCCACCCCCATATTGATTTCAACATTTGCAAAACTTTATGGTAGTAGAAAGGTTACATGCTTATAAAACTGACAGTGATTGTGAATACATAGTTACTTGATCTGTATTTCGTGATTATGCAGATGGTCTGCTCATCGACACCTAAGCTGCACCCTGCTACTCAGCAGGAGAGGATTTCACATTGATCCCTAAAATCTTCCAAGTTATTATACCAGATCCAGTCAACATAGGTAGTTCATCAATCGTTTTAATTATTGATTTCAGCATCTACCTATAATTGCAGTATGCTAGGTAATTAAACCTCCCACTCAACTACCATTACAACATGTTTCTCATCTTATTGGCAGTCTCAGTGTTTATGCCAAGTGTTGTGCAAGAACTATCATATATGTAGCAGAGCTGATCAAGTGATTTGAGTTATTTTAAGAAGACAGGCTCCAGAGGAGAGAAATAGTGAACACGAAGAAAGGTTGGTTTTTGTTTTTGTGTGTGTGTGTGTGTGGGGGGGGGGGGGTTAAGTTTTCCAAACGTTTCTGCTGATCAGGGAGTTGGCAAAATGTCCATTCTGCAACTCCTAAAATTGGATCCAAAAATCTGATTTTTATGGCAAAATTTGATAATATTTTGGCACCATAAAACAGTGCAATGCTTCCATCAGTAACACAAGTGCCAGCTCTACAGCCTGGTTATTTTTCTCAGTTTAGAGCTATGGGTAAAGCTAAAGCGCTCTAATGCTTTTCAAAAGAGTCCACAGAGCCCTCTGCATGCATGACATTCTCAGCTGAGCAATTACCTGTTATGCTCTGGTTTAAATTGAGACACTGGTCACAATTCTATAGTTAAGTTTATTGAGTTTTTCCACCTAAATCAGTCATTGCTGTGTTTGATTTAGTCATCTCTGTGATCACAAAGATTACAAGACTACCATATTCCTGTGCTGTCTGAAGGCATTGTTCCTACACTGCCCATCTTCTACAGTTATAGGAGAAGCCCTTTAGGAAGCTGAACTGGTCACAAATGCCATAAGTAACACAGCACTTCATCTTCCCAGTCAGATTTGGCACGCCATTTAGTTAAACAATGCTGTAGAAACATCTCTGGAGACATTTTTGATGCATGATGCAGTTAGATGCTGCCAGATTGGATAAGTAAACTATTTTGTTATGCTTGAATGATTAAGTGCAGTATGAACTCTGACAGAATTGCAAAACTAAATTTCAAAAACTAAAGTGTATTGCTACTAAGTTGTTTGTCTTTTGATAAACAATATTCTACCTTTAAATCAGAGACCTATTTTCCACTCACTGACAATTCAGAACGCCAAACTCTGCTCTGTATTAAATGAAATTCTATCCTCTCCTGGCTTCTGCATAAAACAGTTTCCAAAATAGAGAGAGGATACTGCCTCAGTAGCAAAGTGTTGTATAAGATAAGATATTTGAGACAGACCATTAACACTATGCAACAGAAAAGTAATCAGATCCTGTATAACCCATACACATATACATCAGGGCTGAACGTCTGTACCATTAGACACTCAAAATTCCCCCATAAACCATAGTACTACTAAGTACGAGTTAAATACAACTTAAAGCGTTCAAAAGGATTTCCAACTCAAAGGAACCTATGTAGATGGGTTCCCGGATGTTCTTCCAGTCTAATAGACCAAAATTGGCTTTCTGATACACATGCACAGCTCTGATAAACTTTTATGGGTGTTGTGTGTGCACATAACAGTGGGCAAAGTTTGGCCATGTGTTGAAACATCTATAGATATGCCAAAACAACAGGTTCATGACAAAAGTTGAAACATTAAAAACTCCTGGCAAGTGTACAGCAAAGGATAATGCCTCATTTCAAACACACACTATCAAAGTCAGTAATATGTAAAATGCTATTCTCTGTGGACTGCTCTACCATTTTTTTGTAAGTTGAGAATTTTGTTCGTGTTCAGATACAAGTACTTATGAACAAGATTATTAAAGGGGTAAAATGTATTAATACCTGATTTATTTGAACTCTTATTCCATTTCCCCAAATAGCATTTATGAGTTGTGATATTAATCTGTACATTTCTGGCATTAATATAGTGCCTGGAAGCCCATCATGCTAGGACACTGTCCAGAGAACTAAAAGACAGTCCCTGCTTTTAATTTGCACAAATGCTGGATACTAACACTGGAGGGAAGTGGTACACAAGCCTTCACAATTTAGAGATAAGTATGCTCAGATGCATTTATTAATGCACTAGTCTCACACACTTCAGCTCACAAGCCTTAATACCCAGACTGAAGTTGCACAATTCTACTTTGAATTCTAACACAGAATGACCAGCGATGAACACAACCAATTCCTGGCAATCACATGACAGTGAACAAATTCTTAATTGCAACATCACCTTAATGGAGCTATATTAGGGTATGTCTACACTATGGGATTAATCCGAATGTACATAATTTGAATTTTGGAAACAGATTGTATAAAGTCAAATGTATGCGGACACACTAAGTACATTAATTCGGCTGTGTGCGCCCACGTACCAGGGCTAGCGTCGATTTCCGGAGCGTTGCACTGTGGGTAGCTATCCGATAGCTATCCCATAGTTCCCGCAGTCTCCCCCGCCCATTGGAATTCTGGGTTGAGATCCCAGTGCCTGATGGGGCAAAAAACATTGTCGCAGGTGGTTCTGGGTACAGCCTCAACCCTCCCTCCATGAAAGCAATGGCAGACAACCATTTCGTGCCTTTTTTCCTGGGTGAACACTGCAGATTCCATACCATGGCAAGCATGGAGCTCAGTTCAAGACAGCAGTCATGAACATTGTAAACACCTCGCGCGTTCTCGTGCAGTTTATGCTGAGCCAGGACCAGAAAAACGAGGCGAGGAGGCGGCGGCAATGGCAGTGCAGTGACAAGCGTAATGAGGACATGGACATGGACACAGAATTCTCTCAAACTGCGGGCCCCAGTGCTTTGGAGATCATATTGTTAATGGGGCAGGTTCTATCCATGGAATGCCAATTCTGGGCCCGGGAAACAAGCACAGACTGGTGGGACCGCATAGTGTTGCGGGTGTGGGACGATTCCCAGTGGCTGCGAAACTTTTGCATGCGTAAGGGCACTTGCATGGAACTTTGTGACTCGCTGTTCCCTGCCCTGAAATGCCAGAATACCAAGATGAGAGCAGCCCTCACAGTTGAGAAGTGAGTGGCGATAGCCCTGTGGAAGCTTGCAACGCCAGACAGCTACCAGTCAGTCGGGAATCAATTTGGAGTGGGCAAATCTACTGTGGGGGCTGCTGTGATGCAAGTAGCCAAAGCAATCACTGAGGTGCTGCTACAAAAGGTAGTGACTCCGGGAAATGTGCAGGTCATAGTGGATGGCTTTGCTGCAATGGGATTCCCTAACTGTGGTGGGGCGATAGATGGAACCCATATCCCTATCTTGGCACCGGAGCACCAGGGTACCCAGTACATAAACCGCAAGGGGTACTTTTCAATGGTGCTGCAAGCACTGGTGGATCACAAGGGACGTTTCACCAACATCAACGTGGGCTGGCCGGGAAGGGTTCATGATGCTCGCGTCTTCAGGAACACTACTCTGTTTAAACGGCTGCAGCAAGGGACTTACTTCCCGGACCAGAAAATAACCATTGGGGATGTTGAAATGCCAATAGTTATTCTTGGGGACCCAGCCTACCCCTTAATACCATGGCTCACGAAGCCATACACAGGCAGCCTGGACAGGAGTCAGGAGCTGTTCAACTACAGGCTGAGCAAGTGCAGAATGGTGGTAGAATGTGCATTTGGCCATTTAAAAGGTCGCTGGCGATCGTTACTGACTCACTCAGACCTCAGCCAAACCAATATCCCCATTGTTATTTCTGCTTGCTGTGTGCTCCACAATCTCTGTGAAAGTAAGGGGGAGACCTTTATGGCGGGATGGGAGGCTGAGACAAATCGCCTGGCTGCTGATTACGCGTAGCCAGACACCAGGGCGATTAGAAGAGCACATCAGGAAGCTCTGTGCATCAGAGAAGCTTTGAAAACCAGTTTCATGACTGGCCAGGCTACAGTGTGAAATTTGTTTGTTTCTCCTTCATGAAAACCTACCCCCTTTATTGACTCGTTCTCTGTAAGGAACCCACCCTCTCCCTTCCCCCAGCTTGCTTTCAAAGGAAATAAAGTTACTATCGTTTAAAAATCATTTATTCTTTATTAATTGATTATAAAAAAAGAGGGCGAGAACCCGGGTGGGGTTTGGGAGGAGGATCGGCGGGAAGGAAAAAGCCACTAAGTTAAAAAAATGACAGCCTTTTGCTTGGACTGTCCACTGGGGTGGAATGGGAGGGTGTACGGAGCCTCCCCCCGCGTTCTTACAGGTCTGGGTAAGGAGGCTATGGAACATGGTGAGGGGGGAGGGTCGTTATACAGGGGCTGTAGCAGCACTCTGTTATCCTGCTGCCGTTCTTGAAGCTCCACCAGACGCTGGAGCATGTCTGTTTGCTCACGCAGCAGCCCCAGCGTTGCATCCTGCCACCTCTGATCTCGAGCGTCTCTCCTCTCCTCATGTTGGTCCCTCCTGTCCTCACGTTCACTGGCTTCTTTCCTATACTTTGAAACCGTGTCCTTCCACTCATTCAGATGAGCTCTTTCACTGCGGGTGGATTCCATGATTTCTGCGAACATCTCGTCTCGTGTCTTCTTTTTCCGACGCCTTATCTGAGATAGCCTTCAGAACAGAGGAGGGAGGCTTGAAGAATTTGCAGCTGCTGGAGGGAGGGAAAAAAAGGAGAGAATTTTTTAAAAAGATACATTTTGCAGAACAATGCTTATACTCTTTCATGGTGGCCAACACTATTCACATTACATAGCACATGTGATTTCTGTGCAAGGTCACATTTTGCCTCTTAATATTGAGTGCCTGTGGCTTTGCTGCTAGAGATCACAGACGCAGGTCCGGGCAACAGAATTCGGCTTGCATGCAGCCATGGTAAGCCATTGTCTTTCGGCTTCTGCGCCCTCCTTTCCCACATACCAAACAAAACCCGTTGAGTGCTGCGGTTTTCCTGTTAACCTTCAGCAGCAGAAAACAAACCAACCCCCACCATCCAATTCTCTGGATGATCACTTTATCCCTCCCCCCACCACGTGGTTGGTATCAGGGAAGATCCCTGCAGGAACCAAACTAACACCCCCCACCCTGCCATGAATTCTCTGGGATGATCGCTTTACCCCCCTCCCACCACCGCATGGCTGGTATCAGTGAAGATCCCTGCTAGCCAAACTCGAAAAGCTCTGGGCCAATTCTCCGTCCTGTCCCGTTCTCCCCCCCGGCCCCCCGCACACTTGGCTAACTGCAGGGAAGGATTTCTTTTCAGCCACAGGCTAACATCCCAGTAGGAACAGCCACCTTTGCTTGAATGCCAGCAAAACACCGGGACCATATGCTGCCAGGCTTTGTCATGCAATGATACCAGATTACTTGCTGCAAGCATGGCGCGGTCAAGTGTCCTACCGTGGAGGACGGAATAAGACTGCACTGCCCAGAAACCTTGTGGCAAGGCTTTTGGAGTACCTCTAGGAGAGCTTCATGGAGATGTCCCTGGAGGATTTCCGCTCCATCCCAGACACGTTAACAGACTTTTCCAGTAGCTGTACTGGCCGCGAATGCATCCCAAGTCCTCAGGGCAAAGTAATCATTAAAAAACGCTTGCTTTTAAAACAAGTTTCATATTTTAAAAAGGTAAACTCACCTGAGGTCCCTTCCATGGGGTCGTGGTCTTGGATACTGGCTTGGGAGGGTACTCAGTGAGGCGGAGAAAAAGATCCTGGCTATTGGGGGAGAACGGAGTGCTGGGTGCTCTCTGCAAGCTCGTCCTCCTCCTCTTCTTCCCCGTCCGCAGAATCCTCAGGAGTAGCTGATGAGATTATCCCCGCCTCGGAATCCACGGTCAGAGGTGGGGTAGTGGTGGCGGCCCCCCCAGAACTGCATGCAGCTCGGCGTAGAAGCGGCATGTCCGGGGCTCTGACCCAGAGCGACGGTTTCCCTCCTTTGTTTTTTGATAGGTTTGTCTGAGCTCCTTGACTTTCACGCAGCACTGATCTGAGTCCCTATTGTGGCCTCCCTCCATCATGCCCTTGGAGATTTTTTCAAAAGTTTTGGCATTTCATCTTTTTGAACGAAGTTCTGCTAGCACTGAATCCTCTCCCCATATAGCGATCGGATCCAGTACCTCCCATACGGTCCATGCTGGTGCTCTTTTTCGATTATCAGCCTGCATGGTTACCTGTGCTGATGAGCTGAGCTATCTGTGGTCACCTGTGCTCTCCACGGTGGGCAAACAGGAAATAAAATTCAAATGTTCACAGGGTTTTTCCTGTCTATCTGGCCAGTGCATCCGAGTTCAGATTGCTGTCCAGAGCGGTCACAATGGTGCACTGTGTGATAGCTCCCGGAGGCCAATACCATTGAATTGTGGCCACACTAACCCCAATTCGAAATGACAATATCGATTTTGGCGCTACTCCACTCGTCGGGGTGGAGTACAGAAATCGATTTTAAGAGCCCTTTATTTCGAAATAAATGGCTTCGTTGTGTGAACGGGTGCAGAGTTAATTCGATTTAATGCTACTAAATCGAAATTAAAGTTATAGCGTAGACCAGGCCTTAGCTAAACACATAACTGTAGTGGTGAGGTCCACTGTGACCACGGAACAAGGCTCTGCAACAGGACTGGGACAAGTGGGTGCCAGTACCCAGATGTATGCGGTTTCTCAGTCCCCCTTCCAACATCCATGCCCTCCCCATTAAAGGCAGCTGTGTGTAAGCCAGGCAGTGCGAGTCAAGGGCTACAAAGCCAGAGGCAGCATCGGAGAACATAAAACTGCTGCTAAGATCCAGCATTCCAGCTTTATATAGGAGTTGTAATGAAGAAGCAAAACTGTATTTTGAATTTATTTTTTTTTAAATAAAGTTTCTTTATGTTGGAATTTCATGCTATAAAAAAGGCCCATGAGTGTAACCTCTGACTAGTTGTGTATTTAGGGGCTTCAAAAACTTTAGTATCCCTGTGAAAGGGTATAAAATTAGCAATTTAAAAATCTTAAAGACTCTGAAAGGGCAGCCCTAATGAGGAAGAAAGTATTCCAGAAAAACTAAATTGTGCCCTTGAAATAATCCATGTTTGATATGGATTTTTGTGAACTAGGCTTAAATTGGGGTACCTATGCCCCAATTCAAGAGCAAAAGAAAATATGGAACCACAACAGCTTCTCCATAAAGTAGTACATTTTGCACTCCCAGAGCAGACAAAGATAAATCAGCCAGTTCAAGTATTCAGACTTGGTTCATGCGCGTTCAAAGGGTTGAAACAAACATTAGGTACCTTCAAAAACAACGAAGAGTCTGGTGGCACCTTAAAGACTAACAGATTTATTTGGGCATAAGCTTTCGTGAGTAAAAACCTCACTTCTTCGGATGCATAGAGTGAAAGTTACAGATGCAGGCATTATATACTGACACATGGAGAGCAGGGAGTTAGGTACCTTGTGTGTTAACTACTGCACTAATTGGTAGGTCATCTGCATTTCAACTCACAGCCCTTCCCTCCATGATCTGTTTTCAATGTATAATTAACTTAATTTTAGCTATGGCAATGTGTTTCATTTGTTGAAAGGATGGGTCTGTCACAAACCCAGCGCTTCCTTACAAGTGCCACATTTGGAATTTCATGATTACATCCTCCATGGGAACCAAGATGTCTGAGTTCTGCACTCCCAGCTTCGCCACTAACCCAATGTGTTAACAAAAAGGGGTGTGGGAGGAATCCCAGAGGAAGTCTGTGCCTCAAGTTTTCCTCATTTGTACACTGGAAATAACACCTACCTATCCCAAAGGGATAGCAAGAGTTAGTGTTTATAAAGGTCCTGGGATGAATTCAAAAGCACGTCTCCACAAAATGTTTATGTTATAGTCAGAAGCACATATATAAACTATAGCTGCATTTGCTAGTTTAATGTACCGTATCAAATTTTAAATGCAAAACAGCTTTATTGTTATGTGTATGTTTCCTTATATACTAAAATATGAGAAAAATATGCTTTGATTAGTTGAGCTTATTCATAAACTAGGTCTTCATCTTATTTTCTTTTTAAAAGTTACTCTTCCTTCTGCTCCTATTCACCCACACTTTAGTTGTGAAAAGTGGCATGCAGCTAATTCCTCAAGTTAAAAAAAATATTCAGGAGAGTGTGTTCCTGCAGGCACTTCTAATAAAATTTTCCTGAATGCATTTTAATTTTTACAAAAACTGGAACCGGGCTTATATCTTGATGCGAATATCATCCTCTGGATGAGCTAATTTCCATTGCGGTTGGGGGAGGGGGAGAAACATGGCAATTTTGATGTAGCCCTCTACAGATCTCAGGTTGCTCGAATTTGGAGGGGTGAACACAAGCCCTCCAGGAAAAGGCTGGTGGACAAGAGGGGATGAGGAGCAAATGCCACAAACCAACACCTTCTACCCCAGGTCCATTCCCACCCACCTCACTCTGATTCTTCTCTATTCAGGATAGCAGAGGGCACCATTGAGTACCAAGTGTCAATGTGAAAGAAAAATCATCAATGCACAGAAGAATGAAGATTTATGGCTCCTCTAATTACAAGAAGTTGTACAGTTTTAACTGTGCCAGTGTTAAAACAATACAACCTTCTTAGTGTGGGCAAAGTTCTACAGTATAAAGGTGCTTACACCGACAGTTATTCACACACAGGAAGGGGAATAAGTGCCACCTGTATAAAGTACCTTTATATTGATACAGCTGCATCCATACTAGGGGTTGTGCCAGTATAACTAGACTGGTATACACACACACACACACACACACGTTATACTAGTACAAAAATTGGCGTTTAGACCAGGCTTCAGGTTTCCAGCTAAGAAACAACTGAAGAGCTGAGGTCAATGGAAATTACAATCAGGGCAGAAGAAGAAAAAAAAATTGTTTTTTGTATGCTAAAACTTTTTCACAGAACAGAGGAAGTGGACCAAAAGTAATCTATTGTTTTAAAGTATTTAGCATTACTTGTTGCCAGCCTGGTAAAATGTCAGCGGCATCTGACTCTGCTATGGAACAGGTTTTTTTTGTTTGTTTGTTTGTTTTTTTAACAAGGACTTCAGGATTCCTGCTACCGCCAGCGAAAGAGAGAGACATAATGGGATTGACAAGATTGAACACTAGGAGAGGATGTGCTGACCCCAATACTTTCTTGCTCCACTGATTGGCAGATAAAGAGCAAGATTAATGCCAGTGGCACAAAAGACTGTCAGTTTTAGGAAGAAAGGCACTGCAATAGCAGTCAGATGAAACAATAGAAATTAGGGAGGAACAATGAGTTACAGAACAAAGGGCTGGGCATTTACCAGGACTACATACCCTCACAGCAGCATGGTGTAGTGATCCAAGCACATGACTTGAGGCCAGGAGCTCCTGCATTTTGATGCCAACACTGAGAATAGCCACCCATTAAGGCCTTGGACAAGTCATTTATCCTCTCAGCCTTTGTTCCTCCCACATCTCTAAAATGATAGTACTCATCTTGTGGGGATGCAAGGAGATTAACTAATGAGAGCCCAGTGATTAAAAGTGCTAAGTGTTATTAGCCCCACACCTAGCAAAGAGAAAATGTAGAAACTACCTTTGACAGCTTAATGGCAGTTTAACAGAGAGCTCATTTTGCTTGGTCACACTGATTTGCACAGCAAGTATGTCCAGCTATTCTGTCAAAGAGTAAAACCCGCCTTTGCAATACCTCAGTTAAAATAACTAGCCTATTGACTGCTAGTTACCAATGATGATTTTATACCTTCTACCTCAACTATATCTTGAAAATTAAGGCAGAGGCGGACACCAAGATACTGCCCCTCCTTAGTCTACATAGGACAGGTCTTAAAAGTATTATAGGAAATGGGCACGAAGCAGAGTTTCTATTCTTATTGTGGCTAGACAACCATGTTTAACTGTATTCAGACATGTTCTAGCCTCCAGCCAGACCCTGGGATGCAGTGTAGGTGCTTTAGGCACACCACCTACTTATTCTGAATCTGAAGCAAGTTACAAGACAGTTGCACCAGTTTAGCCAAGCCTATGAAGTAGCTTTTACACACACCATCATCCCTCTCTGCTGCCAGGATATGGGCATAGCTAGGGGTAAGAGAATTTTACCAGGACTTCCCCATACCCATATGATACCTTACAGCTGTATAGGATCCTTGGAGCCATTGACAGATAGCTTAAGCTACACTATGCCTACATTGAAATTGCTACAACGGCACAACGTCAGCGCTGAAGCTGAACCGCTGTAGCGCTTCAATGTAGACACTTACTACAGCAACAGGACAGGTTCTCCCATCGCAGTAGTTAATCCCTCTCCCCGAGAGGCGGTAGCTAGGTCAATGGAAGAATTATTCCATGGACTTAAGGCTGTCTACCCCAGGTGTTAGGTTGTCATAACTATGTAACTCAGGGGTATGGATTTTTGCACCCCAAGTGATGCTGCTGGGTCGACTTAACTTTTTAGTGTAGACCTGGCCCGAGAATAGCCTCTGGGATGCGCTAGGTTGCGCCAGGGAACCAACCTGACCTTCACCACCACTCCTGCACTATGCTCTCCACAGCGGAAGATCTTTGGCCCAGGTGCTCAAAAGGTATTTTAAGCAGATAACTCCCATTGAAATCAACGGGACATAGGCACCTAAATGCCTTGGAGGATCAAGGCCCTAGTGTCTACCTAGGCAACAACCTAGAGCATGGATTAGTCTAGTATGGCCTTTCTCCCTCCACACTGCCTAGCTTCATATTAAGACCAGAGCATTTAAACTGTTCTTAAACACATTCATTAGACACTTGACAAGGCCCCATACACACCCTGTTCATGATACATGGCATAAAGAAAGTATCAAATCAATACAGTAGCTAAAAGTCAAAGGAAGGATTCAGTGCAATTTCACCAAAGAGGAAGCAATGTGGGAGTTTGAATACATTTGAGATTTGCCTGCAGCGAATGGCCAGGAAAAATATTGAGGAGATATGTGCTAGTGCCTTTTTACACAGGTCAGATGGTCTAGCTGTTTCCACAGTGCAGATAATAAATGCTAACATTTTCCTTGAAGATTCGGAACAGAAGAGCAGAGTCCACCGTAGTAAAATGAAGTGCGCCAGCATCATCGTTTCTAGGGCTGGGAAAAAGACAGCCAACACCTAGATAATCTGGGGCGGGGGGGTGGAGGAGGGAGAGGGAATCAATTCTTGTACCCAAAACTATTTACGATCATGGGCTGCTTGGCTTGGTAGAGGAAGACTCACTGAGTCCCCAATTTTTGTGGTTTCACAACCACATTTGCCTCCCGCCCCCCCCCCCCTTTTTTTTTAAGCCACACACAAAAAGGTTCACCTCCTCCCCCTCTTTAGTATGGGAAAAGGCCACAAAAACAGAAGAGCAAATTGACTGTGCAGCCATAACAGGCAACAGAGAAATGGATTAAGTGAGAAGTAAAAATTTAAGAATTCCTGTAATTTTTAATTATAGTGTCATAGGAATCACCTGCATTAAGCATTCAGAGAAAAGTCTGATTTAAGTTACTGTTCCTTTAAATTCAAAGTGAGTCTATTCAGGACAGCTCAAGTAACGATACTGCACACTTTTGTAGAATAAACACTTACAATTCTTAGAAATGGTAACAGTACATTTAATAATGGCAATCTCAGTATACCTGACCTTTAAACAAAAAAAAACTTTAATGCAATGTTTGCAATGCCAAGTTTATAATACATAACATAAAATTGGCAGCACAAGTCCTATATTAAATTCTAAAAATATTATAACCTGCATATAGCACATGCTACAGAGTTACAGTGTAGTTTTAACTTCTATTCTAATACTCTTTTCAGATGAAAATAAAACTTTCTCCAACAAACCTAGATGTACTTTAAGCTTCTCTACCTTCTTGAAGAGGGCTTTTTACTTTGTTGTGAAATAAAGAAAAGGATGGTCTAAGCAGTTGGACTTCTTAGCCTGTTCTGAAATGAATCTACAAACTCTGTATTTAATCCAAATTTACCCCCTTCCTGGGGTTTAATTGAGTTACCAGCAACAAAAATACAAAGTATCACTTAACCAGTTCCTGAGGTTCCCTGGGTGAAACCTCTCTGCTGGGTTTAGGGTAACCAGATGTCCTGATTTTTTAGGGACAGTCCTGATTTTGGGGTCTTTTTCTGATATAGGCTACTATTACCCCCACCCCCTGTCCTGATTTTTCACACTTGCTGTTTGGTCACCCTAGCTGGGTTCCAGTTCTCTCTTCCTGGATGGCTATCCCCATCCAGCCTTATGTACAGAAGAAAAGAGCAACACACACTGCTACCAAAGTGAATCAGCAGGAGCCAATTAGCATCTCCTCAGAGGGCACCAACATTTGCTAACAGGGTACCTCAGAGGAACTCTGCTGCCATGTTGTAACCAGGATACACAGCTCAGGCAGTACTCACTCCAGGCAGAAACCTGAAACCTGACTCCAGGAAGAGTTTGTTTTTCCTATAAATGGGCATTATGAAGAGGTGCTTATGCATAGGGGTTTTTTTTGTTCTGTTTGGTTTTGTTTTAAATAAAAAACGGCCTCAAAAATCCAGTCTAGATCAATGAAATATGCACAATGACTTAGATTCAGAGTTAGATTCTGCTCGGTTATATAATCCCTGTTGTGTTTTGAATACAAGCTCAGATTCTGATCTCCGCTATACAATCTCATTATGTATATGAAAAATATAAACTCTTTCCATTGTGTTAATGTTTCATGTTGTTCGTTTATAAATAAAATTATAAATGAACTCTCAAGTTAGTGAAAAGAAAATATATTCAAAGGCACATTTAACCACTTAGTACAGCAGAGTACACACAGATGGGAGGTTTTATAAAGAAATTCTAGCAACTCTCCCTCCACTGCGCACCGGGAAAAGGGGAATAAAGACTCCCTCTCTCATAGCGCCTGCTGGTAAGCCTTGGCCCGCTTAAATTCTTCCTCATATCTGAGGGGGTAAGTAATCAGAACAGTGTGTGGACAACCAGGTGAGGGTCAGGGTGGCAAAAGGTACAATGGACTGGTGGGGGGCAGATAGAGTAGACAGTGAGTGTGTGAAGGGACAGCAAGTGGGTGTTAGGCGTGAGTGGTAAGAAATGGGGAATTATGTGCACTGGGGATGTCACAACCCTCCAGGTAATTCTTACATAGCTTGCAAAAAAGGTATTGAAACAACTCTTAGAAGGGCTAAGTGAAGGCAGGCAGGGCAGAGGACCAAGGGAGAAGGAGACCTCAGACAAAGGAAGGCAGAAGCAAGGGAGACTGAACTTGGAAGTGGACCCCCAGGGAAAAGTGCAGAGAGAGCGCCAAGGAGGCTGAGAGGATCAGGGACTGCCAGTCCCTTTCCACACCCCACTAGTTTGGGCACCATCATAAGAACATAGGAAAGGCCATACTAGCCCAGTATCCGGCCTCTCGACAGCCATCGGATGTTTCTGAGGGAATGAACAGAACATGGCAATTTCAAGTGATTTGTTCCATTATGCAGTCCCAACTTCTGGCAGCTAGAGCTTTAGGGACAACCAGGGCATGGGGTTGCATTCCTGACACATCATGACTAAGCCATTGATATCCTGCATGAACATATCTAATTTCTTTCTGAACCCAGTTATACTTTTGGCCTTCACAACATCCCCTGGCAACAACAAGTTTTACAGGTTGACTGTGTGTTGTGGGAAGAAGAACTTCCTTATGTTTGTTTTAAACATGCTGCTTATTAATTTCATTTGGTGACCCCTGGTTCTCGTGTTATGTGAAGGGCTAAACAACTCTTCCCTATTCACTTTCTCAGCACCATTCATGATTTTATAGACTTCTCAGATACTCCCCCTTAGTAGTCTCTTTTCTAAGCTGACTAGTCCCAGTCTTATTAATCTCTCCTCATATGGAAGCTGTTCCTTACCCCTAATCATTTTTGTTGTCCTTCTCTGTACTTTTTCTGCTTTTTTGAGATGGGGTGACCAGATCTGCACACAATACTCAAGATGTGGGCGTACCATTGATTTCTAAAGAGGCAATGACATTTTTGTCTTATCTATCCCTTTCCTAATGATTCCCAACATGGTTAGCTTTTTTGACTGGTGCTGCACACTGAGTGGATATTTTGAGTCTTCTAGTCCAGTTCGCTGCATTCAAGGGAGGACTAAGTATTATCCAGACCAGTGGTTTTCAAACTTATTTGAGCACCCCCGCCCTTTGTGCATCTGTAGTCATTTATGCCACCACCCAACTCAGAAAGCGGAAGGGAGAGCAGTGGCTGCTGGCTGGGCACCCACCTCTGAAGGCAGTGCAGTGCCTGCAGCAGCACAAAAGTAAGGGTGGCAAAGTGATACTTATCATCACTTTTCACAGCAGAATTAGTGCCCCATTGCCACCATTACTTCTGCAGTGCTGCTGCCACCTGGGCCTGACAGACAGATTCCCACTGCCTCCCAGTGAGGGATTTTTTTTTTTTTTTTTGCTGGGGGAGCCCAAGTGGCAGGGCTTCAACTGTCAGCCCCAGGACAGCGGGGCTCTGGCTATCTCCTTTATCCCAGCCTCCAAGGTGTGCCTGGCCCTTCTGCACGAGCCCCTGGCAGCCAGAGCTCTATAACAAACACACACACACACACACACCCCCGACTTACGCAATCGTTCCATTCTGGAAAGCCTTACACAACTCGAATTTTGCATAAGTCGGAAACGTATACCCAGACATTACGCAAAAATTTCCGCAACTCGAAAATCCTATTTCTGGCTTATGGAACTTTTTCGGTAAGTGCGAATTAGTGTAAATTGCGTCTTGTGTAACCTGGGGAGCGTCTGTAAATAAATACATAAAATAAAAAACACAGGCACAACTCGCACCTGTCTTGACACATTCCTGCACCTCCTCCCATAGTTTGAGAACCACTGATCTAAACCATCCCCAACAGGTGATCGTCAGGGTTGTTAAGCACTGGAATAAACTGCCTAGGGAAATTGTGGAATCTCCATTATTGGAGGTTTTTAAGAGCAGGTTAGACAGTTAGGAAGTTTTTCCTAATGTCCAATCTAAAGCGTCCTCCCCCCAATTTAATCCCATTGCTTCTTGTCCTATCCTCAGAGATTAAGGAGAACAATGTTTCACTCTCCTCCTTGTAACAACCTTTTATGCAATTTAAAACTGTTACGTCTCCCCTCAGACTTCTCTTCTCCAGACTAACAAGCCCAATTTTTTCAAATCTTCCCCCATAGGTCATGTTTTCTAGACCTTTAATAATTTTTGTAGCTGTTCTCTGGACTCTCTCTAATTTGTCCACATCTTTCCTGAAATATGGAGCCCAGAACTGGACACAATATTCAAGTTGATGCCTAATCAGCGCAGACTAGAGCAGAAGAATTACTTGTCGTCTTACTTACAATACTCCTGCTAATACATCCCAGAAGGATGTTAGCTCATTTTGTAACAGTGTTACACTATTGACTCACATTTAGCTTGTGATCCACTATGACCCCCAGATCCCACTGTATGTCTTCCTAGGTAGTCATTTCCCATTTTGTATATGTGCAACTGAATGTTCCTTCTTAAGTGGAGTACTTTGCATTTGTCCTTATTGAATTTCATCTTATTTACTTCAGACAATTTCTCCAGTTTGTCCAGACTACTTTGAATTTTAATTCTATTCTCCAAAGCACTTTCAACTCCTTCCAGCTTGGTATCATCCACAAACTTTATAAATGTACTTTCTATGCCATTATCTAAATCAAAATATCATTATGATATTTTCTTTCCTAATGGTTCCCAACATAGTTTGCTTTCTTGACTGCGGCTGTACATTGAGCCAATGTTTTCAAAGAACTATCCACGATGACGCCAAGATTTCTTTCTTGAGTGATAACAGCTATTTAGACCCCATCATTTTAAGTGTATAGTTAGCATTGTTTTCCCAGCATGTATTACTTTGCACTTAATTGAATTTCGTCTGCCATTTAGTTGTTCCATCACCCAGTTTTGTGAGATCCCTTTGTAACGCTTCATAGTCAGCTTTGGACTTAACTATCTTGAGTTTTATATCATCTGAAAACTTTGCCACTTCACTGATTACCCCCTTTTCCAAATCATTTATGAACAAGCTGAAAAGCACAGGTCCCAGTACAGATCCTTGGGGGACCCCGCTATTTACCTCAGTCCACTCAGAGTGGCCCATTTATTCCTACCCTGTGTTTCCTATCTTTTAATCAGTTACTGATCCAAGAGAAGACCATCCCTCTAATCCCGTGACTGCTTACTCAGTTTAAGAACCTTTGGTAAGAGGCCTTGTCAAAGGTTTTCTGAAAGTCCAAGTATGCTATATCAATTAGATCACCCTTGTCCACATGCCTGCTGACTTCCTCAAAGAATTCTAATAGATTTGTAAAGGGAAATGATGCCTCACCAAAGGGATGTTGACTATTCCCCAATATGTCATGTTCATTTATGTGTTTGACAATTCTATTCTTTACTATAGTTGCAACCAATCTGCCCTGTACTGAAGTTAGGCTCACAAGCTTATAGTTGCCAGGATCACCTCTGGAGACTTTTTTAAAATTGGTGTTATTTTACTAGGGCCCTACCAAATTCACAGTCCAGTCCATTCTGGTCAATTTCACGGTCATAGGCTTTTTAAAATAGTAAATTTCATGATTTCAGCTAATAAAATCTGAAATTTCAGGGTGTTGTAATTGTAGGGGTCCTGACCCAAAAAAGAATGGGGGGGGGAAGGAGTGTTGCAAGATTATTGTAACGGGGTGGAAGGGGGTTTGTGGTAATACTACCCTTACTTCTGCGTTGCTGCAGGCAGCGGCACTGCCTTCAGAGCTGTGCAGTTGCAGAGCAGCGGCTGGACCAGCAGTCCAGCTCTGAAGGCATATGAAATGTGGTATCCTGCAATAGATTCCCCCCAACAGAGATGCAGTCAATTTGCATAACATTGCTTCTTTGCATACTCATCCCATCCCATTGCAAAAAATCTATGATCCATTACCAAGGCTCAATCTGCCTCGATCTGTGCTCATCCATGTAGACACAGTGTTTGTTATGAGCTGGATTCACTCCTTAACTGAACGTTTCTTTTGGTTAATGCTTTATCTTTAACTAGGACAGTCAAAATAAGCAAAACAGCATCTCAAAAACAAACAAACAAACAGTCTCTATATCAAGCAAACTACAATTATAACATTTTTGTATACAGAACAACTACCCAAAAGACAAATTTCCTCGCTCTAGTTTAGTTTACAAAAAGGTGGCTTTTCTATCTTTAGGAAAATGACTGCAGTTTGCTTCCAAGCTTCTCCTTATTTTACTCAGAGGTATGTAGTTTCCTTTCTTTTGCTAAAATGAAGTTGGTTTAAAATTAGTTGCACATTTTTATATATAGTTTTCTAGTAAGTGTTGAGATGAGAAAGTTCAAGTAGCAACAGGGCTTTTCAGAGGATTTCTTTTTAAATTAAAAACGGCTACAAAAAATTATCAAGGTAATTTTGAATTCTAAACTGGAAGATTGGTCTGAAATCAAGACGAAATTCAGTAAAGACAAGTGAAAAGCACTACACTTGGGAAGGAAAAAAAATACACAAACACAAAATGGGGAATAACTGACTAGGCACTTGTATTGCAGAAAAGGATCTGGGTGTTGCAGTAGATCACAAATTGAACATGAGCCAACAATGTGGTACAACTGTGAAAAGGGCTAATATTCTGGGACGTAATAACAGAAGTGTCATATGTAAGACACAGGAGGTAACTGAGCCTCTCTACTCATCACTGGTGAGATCTCAGAGAGTTTTGGGTACCACCCTAAAGAAAGACGTGGACAAGTTGTAGAAAGTCCAGAGGAGCAACAAAAATGATTAGGAGATAGAAAACCTGACCTATGAGGAAAGGTTAAAAAAATTGGCATATTTAGTCTTGAGAAAAGATGACTGAGTTAAGGACTATTATAAAGAGGACAGTGATCATTTGTTCTTCATGTCCACTGAAGGTAGGACAAGATGCAATGGGCTTAATCTTCAGTAAGAGATTTAGGTTAGATATTTGGGGGCTGGGGGAGACACACCTAACTATAATGATAGTTCGCTCTGGAATAAGTTACCAAGTGAGGTTGTGGAACCCCCATCATGAAGAACCCCCATTAAGAACTGGTTAGGCAAAACACCTGTCAGGGATGATTTAGGTATGCCTGGTCCTGCCTCAGTACCAAGGGGTAGAGAGGGGGAAGGGAAGGGAGACTGACTATATGAATTCTCAAGGTTCCTTCCAGTCCTTCATTTCTATGATAATTCAGTTTAAACAAACAAACAAAAAAACCCAAGAACACCCCACCTCTAAACCCCCCAAAAATAAATCAAAGTGACCTAGGGGGAAAAAAGTCCCCGCCGCCATGTAATATTTCAATCTGATTAAGAGTTGGCTTTTAACATCAGGTACACTATAAAGTCACCATTTATTAATAAAAACAAATCAGGACTGGAAGGACCTTGAGAGTCAACTAGTCTGGTCTCCTACAGTCATGGCAGGACTATGATGTACTGTTCCTATACTGCCTTTCATCCTCACACAGCTTTACCAGAGAGATTGATTAACTTTTGCACGTAGCTTTCTGAAATACCAAAAATCTGTCTAAAGAGGGCGGCCCTATAGTAAGTTACTGCAAACAAAGGAATGCAGTGAGTCAAAATGGTAGAAGTCCTATCAAGCGTGCAGGCTGAATATTTTCATAAGCACCTAAGGGAATTAAGAGCACAAGTTCCATTGGGCGGGAGGGGAAGAATAATCAATGGGACTTGTGCTCTTAACGCTTTTAAGCACTTTTGAAAATCCCACCCACTGTTGGTAAACCTATGCAAAGTCCCTCAGCCTCTAGCTTTCCAGTGCCCTATTTGGTGTTAGCACTGACAGCACAAATGCACTGAAGAAGTGGTCAGGAGGAGGCTGGAGATTTTGGCAGCTGGATAGGGGGCAGCTGGATCTCTCAGTAAGCTACTGTGCATCTGAGGCCATTTTGGGGTAAGCACATTTGAGCAGAAATATCTATCTAGTCATTAGGAGTGGAATGGCTGCATGTTGACATTAAGTTGTCATCTTTGGTTTTAGAAGCTAAAAACACTTTACAAAGCTGAATAAACTGGCTCACATCTCCCAGAGCTATCGTTTTAGGTTGGCTGCAGCAGATTCCAGACAACATCGTTGCATGGGTTTATGTTCAGTTTGTTTGAATATTATCTCAGATACCATAAAGGCTAGAAACGATGTTTTTTTTTTTTAAATGACAGTTTAGATTCTGGAGCACAATTAGAGGAAGTAATAGTAAGAGGAAGATTTTGTGGCAAAATCCCTGTCCTCTAAGTCACACAATATAAGGATCCCTGCTATAAAATGGATGGACTGACTAGGCTGCCACTTAATTTTTTTGAGGCCTATATGGAATAGGATTAAGCTACATTCAAGAACTCCTTGAACCATGTCTTAGTGGTCACCCGAGTACGGATCCTCACCCACCTTCTAATAATCTCAGTTATGGCTTGTCAAACAGTGGCACATTCTCCTCCACTGCAATACGCCCTGTCAGCCACTTCTCTCCACTTTTAAACATTTTTGGAAAAGATCAGCAGTTGCTTATTTGTTACCATGTCCTCCAAATCCTTTTCACCTTTTTATATTTGCATTGGCCAAGTTTTTAAACCAGTATTTATTTTGTCTTATGTTATCCCTTTACACTGCTTCCTCAGCAGGAGGGGCAAGGAGGTCCTTTATAATGTAAAGTTACATTATTTCAGACCCACTAGCTTTGACTGGATACATTTAGAAACTGGCAGGCAGTGTGAAATTCGCACAGTCCTATAACAGCCTTGTGGCAGATTCACAAATGCAGGGTGCCCACACTCCAAGTAGAATCCAGCCCTACGAGTACTTCTGCTGGCTATGAGGGACTTTTCTGATGGCAGAGAGGTTCCTACAATAACCCTCACATTTCTGCCAGTATCAGTAGAGAGGCCGGGGGCAATCCCAGCCCACACAACTGATCCCTGGCCAGGATTTCATCTGCATTTAAAGCAGTCCAATTTACACTAGTGCCTCTAACATGCATCTAAGGACCAGCAGTGAACGTGGCAGCCCCAAGTTCAGGAGGAGGAGGGAGTGGGGAGCACAAACGTGAGATTTACAGCAACCTTGTACCCCTCCCATCAGAGTGCTCCTTAACCAAAGCAGAGAACAAGGCCTTATGTATTTCTGAAGATTGAGACCATAAAATCACTCATCATAAATATGGAAAAGAAATAGCAGCCGGGAATCCAAGACAGGGCTGAGCAGAACCTGGCAAGACACCATGGATAAAATCCTGACCCAACTTGAGTTCCATGGGAATTTCGCTGCTGATTTTGAGGTTGCACAGAGCAGAACAAAAGCTATAAATGATCACTCCATTATGATGAAACCATCTACTTATTTTTGGTGTAAAATGTTAATAACTAAGAAAATTACAGTCCAAAGAGCTTCCACCCTTATTTCCTTATTCTTTTCAGTACAGTATATACACACACATACAAGCATGAAGACAAGGGTGTGCATACGCACACATGTATAATTTGTGTATGTTGTGAAAAGTTTGCACATTAGACACTTTTCAGTCAAAGACTTATTTTTTTTAAAAAAACCACAGCATTTTGTAACTAAAAGGGGACTAAGTACAACATCCTGTTTTACTAGTTCTATTTATTGAATCTGCCAGAACTGTAAAATGCTAAAAAAGGAATACGATTCTTCTACTTTAAAAAAAAAAAAAAAAAAAGTAGAGCTACAGAACTCAGTTTTCTATGCAAGAGAAACAATATTGTTTTAAATATGTTAAAAATACACATACACTTTGTAAAGATTCCATTGGATAAGTCTGTATTATTAGACTTGTATACTGTATTAGCTTCCTGGGAAGGTTTGCATTCAAATGGAGTTTTAGAACAAACAGATGTTTAAGCCAAAAAGGAGATGTGGGACTCCATGTGGTTTTAAAGACTTTTAAACTTTTAACTCTAGACACCTGTAAGTATGGACAAGATTTCAACATGCAGTTACATCTTTTTTCAGTCCTGGAAATCCAATGCCAGTGAAAGGACGTTCAGACTATGATAAATGGGTTTTTGTCTACAAAGATTATTCTCTCCTTCTCCCCCCAAACAGAAATTATATATTTTACAGTACTTCTAACCCCACTGGGCCCTTATGCCTAATAAAATATGGCAAAAGAGTATGAAAATAGAATAAAATAGCAGCAGTTATGGAAAACTTCCCATAGCAATGCGGTCTTTAAAGCTCCACTTAACAATGAGCACTGTTAGATCAATAGTATGAGGTAACAAGGCAGATGCAATAGGTTGTATCCACGTCCTACATCTAATGTCCTCAAACAGCTAGAGGTTCAAAAGATAACTATCTTGGATTCTGATATTATGTATGTTTATGACAGTCACTAAGACTTAGTACCTGGAATACTGAATGAATTACATTGTTAAACTTTTAACCTTCTCCATTTCCCATTATCTTTCAACAAGCTACTTATGAATACTTTGAAATGGAAAATGCTTAGAAGGAGTGTCTCACTAAGTATATACATCAGGTGTATTTTATAGCCAGAGTATATTTCAGGCTCCATAAGAGAACAGATTTTTCAGTTCAGCTGTCTGAAGTATCTGGCCTTTGCGCGCACCAAGGCTTTCAGGTCCCACCCACACCATGACCACAAACTTCACAAGCACAGACAGCCCCAAGACTTGGTATTTCAGTCACTCACTTAGCTAGATCATACAGCAGCAAATTTCTACAGAGCCTAGGTTAATTCACATGGCTATGTTTGTGTGTCTAATCACCACAGAGGTGAGTGCAAGTCAGGCTTTTATAAGTCTTAGGCCTGGTCTACATTTGTGTAGACACAAGTAGGTCAATGGAAGAATTCTTCTGTCAATCTAGCTACCATTGCTGGAGAGGTGGATTAACTACATGGATGGAAGCATCTTCACTATGGTGTTACGGTGGCACACCTGCAGCGCCATAACTGAGCTGCTGTTGCGTAGACATATGCTTTAGTGACTTGTTAGGATCTGATTTTTAAGGTTATTGGCCCCCACAAATGCCTATACCTAGGTCCATGACTGACCATTTGTGCATGAACTGCAACAACACTGGTGCACATATGCCTGCAGGCCAACAGTTCCATTGTTTAAAATGGAGAGTTTATAAATTCATTAAAAAACTATGTAGGAAGCAGACTGTAGTTTTAGAATTAAGTAATTCAGTAGCAACCATGATTCAACAAGGGGAGCCCAAACCTGCCTGCTCCCCCATGCCACTGGCATACACCTTCTTGTGTATGTGCAAACGTATAGTTGACTTAAGATTTGGCCTTGTATCTCATTATGAGGTATCAGGGTGAGGCTAAGTAGGGTTCCCAGGACCTGGGTTAATGGAGAAAATACCTGCAGTTACACGGATATCTTGTACTGGATGGGAGAAACACACACACACACACACACCTGAAAATAGCTTTTAAGGATTCATAATGACACGGCTCCTGAGAAAGTGGGGATGGAATGATGAGGTAAGCCAAGATTCCTGAATGCTAGCCACAGGCTACAAATATTTCAAGATCAAAATCTTTAGATATTTAACAGATTCTTTTATTTTTCCACACTAATCTATTGTAGGTACTTTTACACCCCCCAGTACCATAGTATCTGAGCTCTTCAAACTTTAATGTATTTATCCTCACAATACTCCTATGAGGTAAGGAAGTGCTATTTCCCCCAATCTGTAAAATAGGGATACCGAGGCACAGAGACACCAAGTTCAGAGGAAATGAAATCCATGGCAGAACAGGGACTTGAATCCAGGTTTCCTAAATCCTAGGCTAGTGCCATAACCACTAGACCATCCACCCAACTCCAAGACACACAGAATACAGATTATATGGGCTTTTATGCGCTACAATCAACTCAGCTAATTCTGCATCTCCCCCTTCTCTCCCCCATGAAGATGTCAATCTAAGACAATTTGAGAAGAGTGAAGAGAGAAACAAACCGCCCCACTCAAGTGCGATTTCTCAAAGGAGAGGTCAGTGTCAGCCACTGTCTGAGCAAACCCCACTGAAGTAGTCAATGGAGTGATACCAAAGCTGCATTTAGACCCTGGTCTGTGCTGAATGCAACTAAACCCTTAGTACATTCTCCTTCAATAGGCGGAGTCTGTGCAGCTTCTCCTCACCCCCCCCCCCACTTGGAAAGACACCAGAGTTTTAAGTCTAAGTTTCAAACACAACCCATCTGTTTTTCTGTATAGATGTATAATACCAAAAGTAAGTGCCCCATGTAACAAATCTTATTTTGAGCAACAATGGTCAAATGTTACCACTATAGACAAAAATAGGTCAAGTTGAGGAAAGTCATATGAAGGACAAAACTGGTCTACAGAAAAAGTGAGCTTGCAGAGCCTACACATTACATATATATCACTTACTTTCCCTTGTTTGATATGAACCTGAGAGACTTAGTTTTTGGCTGTTGCAATTTTTTAGTTTTGTATTTAACTAAAGCAAAGCTGACATGATACCATACTGCCGAGATCTTGCTTCTGCTCTTATTTAACCTCAAGACGCTTCTATTCCTCCGTTTTATTGTCCTTTGTAACAAAGTTAAACAAATACACATACTCAAAAACTACTCTTGGGCAGAAGAAAAAGGCAATTCCTTTTAAATTATTCCTGCTGTTTAAGCTACTTCTACTGTAAGTCAGGGTTCTTTGGAAAAGTTGTTTAGTCCGTGTTCCTGGAAAAGACGCCAATGCCTTATAAAAAGTTTCAAAGACAAAGATTTTAATGAAAATGGATTTTGGTGCCTTTTCCCTGCCTGAAGTAGGCAGTCATGGAGGAAGTACTTGATGACCAACACACACACACAAAAATAGACTTACCTTTCTGGAAGGAGATACTGGGATGATCATTTAAGAATGGGTATTCTGACTAAACACAGCTACCCACAAGAGAGAAGCCTGCCCAAGAATTGTGGTCTGAATGAACTCGAGCTAACTAAACAAAGATTGATTGATTATATTGTGGCCAAAGACAATCAGGAAAAAAAAAAAAAAAACAGCCCTGAATATAAAGCAAAAAAGTCATCTACTCTACAACTCACTCAACAGAGTAAGCTGCGGTTTACTTATGGAGTATGTATTTAATGAAGTGCTGTTCATACTATTATAAATTTTGTTTGTGATAGACAAAAACAATTTTCCAAGTCAGGGACCAAGTACTATTGTCTAATGTACGTACAGCTTCCAGGGACTTTAATGGATGTTGTGCATGTGTCAAAGGGCAGAACCTGGTCCCAAATGTATTCAAGTCACTACACTTTTCCCCGGTTATAAGGGGACCCTATGGGTATTATAAGAGCTCTGAAGGGGACTGCGATTTTGGGAAAGCTGGCTAATGCAGAAGTGGAATGATGGAACTAAAGAGATGTAGAAGTTCTTCAATCTGAAGAAATTCTCCCTATTAAACAACTTTCCAGTTTTTTTGTTTGTTTGATTTTTAAAAAGCGAAGTCAGTTGGTGAAGTTCCCTAACTGCAAGCATTCCAAGTATATAGAACAAAAAGAACTTGCTGGGAGTTTGAACCATTTTAATACTAGGATTGTTTATTCTGAAAAATACTTCAAACTAAATCTAAAATTTCAACACTTAACATTATTGGCTATGTTTGAGGACATTCCTGACATCTGTCTGAGATTACAGGACACAGGGGAGGAGGGGGAACAAGTACAGGTCACTTTTGAAGCAGGTCACAGCACATCTGTTTCTATTAATTTGTTTCCCTTTTTGCCTTAGTTTCACTGGATATTAAATGTTTGTTAAAAATAGTTATTTGGGCTTGATAATGGACAAAATGCACAACACTATCCTCTTGCCTGTTGCATATTTTAGACAGAGACATCTGTTTTTGATTAACTTATTCTTCTATTTTAAATATGAATAAATTTTTCTCCCTTCCTTAAAGTCGCCCCAGAAAAGCTTGAGAAGGCAGCTTTCAGACTTAGTTATTCATTCAGGAAGAATATACAGTGGTTTCCTTTCCAAGTGGATCTTATTTGACTGCCCCCAAAACTACCAATTTAAAGGGCTGGTGCACATTTCTGGTCACGCAAAATTGATGAAGGAAACAACTGAAAACAGTGGTTTGTGTATAAGCTGAAGTCCTGTTCCCATAGCAGGGGTCGGCAACCTATGGCACACGTGCCAAAGGCAGCATGCAAGCTGATTTACAGTGGCACGCTGCTGCCAGCCTGGGGTCCCAGCCGCCGGCCCTGCTCAGCCGCTGCCAGCCTGGCACCAGGCTGAGCAGGGCTGGCGGCCAGGACCCCAGGCTGGCAGGAGCTGGCGGACGGAACTCCAGACCGGCAGCGGGCTGAGTGGCTCAGCCTGCTGCCAGCCTGGGGTCCAGGCCCCACTCAGCCCGCTGCCAGTCTGGAGTTCCATCTGTGGCCCCTGAAAATGTAAAATGTATTACTGGCATGCAAAACCTTAAATTACAGCGAATAAATGAAGACTTGGCACACCACTTCTGAAAGGCTGCCGACCCCGTCCTATAGCTTATAAAGAATAAATTTGTGGGTTTAGGGGAAAGAGGAGGAGAGATAAAAAAGAAGAGTGCCTGAGCATGTGCTTTGAGGTTCACTGTATGTCTATTAAATCACTAAATCCATTCTAATGGACTCATGGAGCATGTAATAGGAGAAATCAATCCATCGAACACTCATTGTCTCCAGGGGTTTACAATACAAGATAATATCCTTCAAGACCAAAGTACATTAGCTTACTCACCTTCCCTCATTAACTTGTACTTTGTCTCCTTGACATGGGAAGTTTTCAATGTAACCTAGACTGCAGTTGACTCGTGTCCAATCTGGTTGGCATATAGCCAGGAAGTGGGGTCGCAGTCTACCTATGGAGTACTTGGCAATGTCCGTCAGGGATTGGCTAGCCGCCGCACCAAAAATGAAGGTCCCAATGGCTTTGTAAATAGTGGCTATGTAGTTATTTCTGACAAACGAATTCGAGTGCAAACAGTTATAATAGACAGACAGGCCTTCTCCTACGATTATCTGAAAAACAGAGATAAAGACAAGTTAAATAGAGAAACACACCTATGTCTCCTTAGAGATGGAAAAAAAAAATCAGTTGTCATAAGTCTCAACTACATCAATATTTGTGTAATTTCCTGTTTTAAATCTTGTACAATTGTTAAGCTGGGGGAAGCAACAAAGATTTTCTGGGAGTCACTCAGAAGTATAAATTCCAATGGCTGAGCCAACAGAATTTTAAACAGCTTTCATGTAAACAGGATAGTTTGTTCTCATTCTCTGCCTTATATTCAGTTGTAATTGTGATAGTTTTAATAGAAACACTGGAAACTTGAGTCATTTTCTCTGAGAAAAAAAAAAAAAAAAACCCACCTTTCCCACACTACTTCACACTCAATTTGATGAGTAGCCCCGTCCCAAGAGACATTTAATTTTAAGTAAACTTTCCGTTCATTCTTAGCCTTCTTCTGAATAGAATTTCAGCTGTGCCAGAAGCATGGTTTTCAGAAATCACAACCTTAACTGAAAAGGCTGAATACTGGTGCCAGAGGTGCTAAAGGCCAATTCTGTAAAATGGGAACCTCCTATTTCTCAGTTAAACAGAATCTTTAAAGACCGGTTTCCTCTAGGAAGCTAAGTCTTAAGAAAAATAATTGAGGATAATGCTTTGTGCGTCTGAATTTTTTCTATTTTTGGCATCGTAGCGATAGAACAAAGATTATTTTCGTGTGTGTTCATAAAACCAAGAGGTTTTCAGTGTTTTCTCCCTTCACTTCAGTCTCTTGTGGGAAATGGGTAAAAAAGTAATTTTGTTATAAATATAAAACTATTTAATCCAATGTCATTATATACACAGTTTCTGGGGAGAAAGAAGCAGAAACGTTGGATTTGAATCATCAGTCATTTACTGAAGAAAACAATCCCATGAACAAAAGAGACCCATCCCACTAAGGCAACTAACGTAATGGGAAGGTCTTTTCCCTTCCAGGCACATATGGAAAAGCTGTTTAGAAATGACTGAAAATAGTTTGAATGACGCTAATTAACAAAACACAGTATTGTTCTACTTCTGAAGACATACTTTTAAGGATTCAGAAAAGCAGGTCTTAATTCTCTAGACCTGTGCAACATAACTGTAAAATGCTGCCACTCTGATTTACACTTACTTTTTTACAGATGTAAGTAGCTACAAGCTGTAAGGCAATGGGATCATCAACCATGTATACAGGACTGACAATTTTTACACTTGGCATCAGAGCAAAATGTAAGTTAGGCTTTGTCAACACTGGAACCTGAACGACAAAACTTCTTGTTGTTCAGGTGTGTGAAACCCCACTCCCCTACCCCCCCAAACAATAAAAATTTTTGCCAACGAAAAGCGCTAGTGTGAACAGCGCTTTGTCAGCAGGAGAGCTCTCCCCTGCTGACAAACAGTGGCTACACTGCGTGCCTTTTAGCAGTGCGGCTGTAGCAGCACAGCTGTAGCTGCACAGTTGTGTCAACATACACTTAGTGAACTCGCTGAATGCAAAATGTTACTTTTAGCACAACTAAAAAGTTAGCAACCTCTTTCCTACAATCTATCCGGTAGGACAGGTGCTATCCACTGCTGTGGAACAAGATAGTCGTCAGCCTGGGGGATAGATAGGTGGGGAAGAAGGAGTCTGTATCAATCTTGCTGCAGTGCACAGTCACATGCCACCCTCACCTACACCACCAAATCAAAACACAGACCCCTGGGTGGAAGATATTCAGTAAGATGTAAGTGGACTTAGTCTTGTGGCTCACATTACTCTACCCATAATTTTAAAAATTCTTTATAAGCAGGTTGTTCAGTTGCAAGACTGTTCTCTGTGTAAAAGGTACTAAGCCATACCTGTCTCTTCCCTCACATTTTACCACCTGTGAATTGTAGCCCCAATATTTCAGAAGCCAATTACATTACTATTGTAGTAGTATCACCCTTTAAAAGAAAATATATTTAAAATTGCTATAATACAAGTAAAGCATTATTGCAAATCCCAGACTTGATGTCTTGCTGTCTGGTTGTCCTGGGCTGGAAATGCTAGGCAGCATTTCCCTAAACAGGCCCCACTTCAGCAATGTACTTAAGCAAGTGTCTAACTTCAGAAATGGGACTACTCCTATGCTAGAAGTTAGGCACGTACTTGAGAACCCGACTGATTCTGGGACCCAGTAAAGAAAGGCCTAGTAGTGCTGTTTAGGGGACTGATCCAAATGACCACTGAAGTCAATTGGGAACCTCTCCATTGACTCAAATGGGTGCTGGATCAGACCCTCAGAGATCCCATCTTCATCTGGAAGGATGGTGACTGACTGGGGGCCTTTGTGTGAAAGTATGTGAGCATGGGGCACAGAGGGCGGGAAGTACAGGGTGTATTACATACCAGCACACAAAGGCACTCCAGTTATAGGTTTATAACCCCCTTTTATTTAAGTTAGGATAACACACACACACACACAAGACTTTAATATTAAAGATGAAGGTTGTATTTAATGAAAGCTGTATTCATTTTGTTTTGTGCTAGCAGCTCAAATTCTGTTCCCTGTACCACTAAAAGACATTAAAATCAAAGGAGTTACTTCGATTTACACCAGCAAAACAGAGGTCAGGGTTTTGAAAGCTCTTAGTGAAAAGTTTCTCCTCAGTCAAAAGTTGCATATGAAAAAAAAAAAAATTAATTACAATTAGCAGTTCTTGAACAGCCGGTGGCAGTGGCTTCCAAGAAGTGACTATTTGTGAAAGCAAGTAAAGGTGATCTTATTGTGGACACTGGCTGTGATTCTGATCTCATCCTGCTGAGAACTAGAACCCCACTGAAGTCAATGGGGCTATGTCAGTGTAAAGAGAAATCAGAGCAGGGCCCTGGACCCACTTTCCTCCTTTAGTAAATGGTGTACACAGTCTGAGCAGAAATTAACAGAACCAGAAAAAAAACCAAGACACCATCATTTGTTTTTAACATTAGTGCTTCCTCCTGCTAAGCCTGCTTTTAAAAAAATCTGGTGGGAAGTCTGTTCACCCCCTTATAAGATGGCTGCTGACATCACCAGAAAGCAGATCAGAAAAAACCTGCTGCTTTACAAGTTTGCCAGTTTACTATTAGCATAGAGTTTTCCTAGTTATTTGAAAAGGAGGAGTTATGAGCACTTCATTTTCAGAAATGTTGACGTTTTATCTGTGACCAGAAGTCCTCCTCATCAACTGGCTTATCTCCACCCCCCCCCCCCCCCAAAAAAAAACCCTCCCACAAACGCACATGCTTAAAGTTAAGCGTGGAGTGGTCCCATACTCAAAAGGTCTGCTCCTAGAGCAGCAGGAAAGATCCAGGGGATAAGGTGCTGGACTGGGACATGGCAGCCCTGGCTACTAGTACCAGCTCTGACACTTTGGAGATCTTTATATTACAAAAAAAAGTGTGCTGGGGCAACTACAAGTAACGTTTTATACAGGAATCTGGGTGAACTCTATGGCCTGTGTTATGTACGCTATAAAACTTAGGGGATGGCTACACTTGCAGATGTAGAGCACTGTGAGTTAAACCCACCTTCGTAGAGCACAGTAGGGAAAGCGCTGCAGTATGTCCATACTGACAGCTTCAAGCGCACTGGCATGGCCCCATTTGCAACACTTGCAGCAGCATTGGGAGCACTGCATTATGGGCAGCTATCCCAGCATGCAAGTGACTGCAATGTGCTTTTCAAATTGGGGGGAAGGGATGGAGTGTGTTGTGTGTATGTGGGGGGGGAAGTGGGTTTTTGGGGTGCTGAGAGTGTGTCAGCATGCTGTCTTGTAAGTTCAGGACCCTCTCCTCCCAGCCTCTCTCTTTCACTCATTCAAAGCAAACAGTAAATGTTTGCTTTTTCGTGGAGCTGATAAGCAGCCGGCTTCTCCCAAAGGGAGCTTTAAAAGGGCATTTCCGCATTCCTGCGGCCGATTTCACAACAATGACAAGAGTGGCCACTTGACTTAAGGGGATTATGGGAAGTTTCCAGAGGCTGATCACAGCACAGTAATGCAACACCTCGTTCACACTGGCGCCATGGCGCTCCAGCGCGGGCGCAGCAAACGTTATTCTACTCGCCGAGATGCAGTACCAGCAGAGTCAGACCATTCTACGTGCCTTGCCAGTGTGGACGGGGAGTGAGCTAGGGCGCCCCGGGCTGCTTTATCGCGCTGTAACTCGCAAGTGTAGCAAAGGCCTAAATGATCATAATGGGTCCCTTTTGCCTTTAAAAATTTATCAACCCCCAAAAAAGTGTGTTTCACAATTCTAAGCTTTATATTTATCTGTAACCTTTCAGATTTTAACTTAGAGCACCTCAGATATAGGCAGTTTTTAATTTAAGCATTTCAAGAACACACTTGTGCTTTACAGAGGAACAAAAAGACTAGGGCTGTCGATCAGTTAACTCACAAGATTAACTAAAAAAATTAATCGCGATTAATCACAGTTAAACAATAGAATACCAACTGAAAATTATTAAATTTTTTTGGATGTTTTTCTACATTTTCAAATATATTGATTTCTATTACAACACAGAATACAAAGTGTACAGTGCTCACTTTATATTATTTTTATTACAAATATTTGCACTGTAAAAATGATAAAAAAAATAGTATTTTTCAATTCACCTCATACAAGTTCTGTAGTGTAATCTCTATCGTGAAAGCGTAACTTAGAAATGTAGATTTTTTTTTTTGGTTACAAACTGCACTCAAAAACAAAATGTAAAACTTTAGAGCCTACAAGTCCATTCAGTCCTACTTCTTGTTCAGCCAATTGCTACGGCCTTGTCTACACTGCCACTTTACAGTGCTGCAACTTTCTTGTGCAGGGGTGTGAAAAAACACCCCAAGTGCTGAAAGTTTCAGCGGTGTAAAGTGGCAGTATAGACAGCGCTGGGAGCCACTCCCCCTCGTAGGGGTGGGTTTTTTACAGCGCTGGGAGACCTTTGTCCCAGCCCTGGTGCCGCGACTATACAGCCACGTTAAAGTTGGACAAAAACATTTAAGCGAGTTCCACAATCCTTGCTTTAAAACTGTTAAAGTCTTGAACTGCTTCTAGAGCAGGCAGCATTAACTATAACCAAGGTTATAACTATTGATGCTGACGGTAGTCTTTTGCACCAAGCCAAATTTTATCCTTGATGTAAACAAAATACCCAATGTAATAGTACTTGAAGAACCCACTCTTATTCACCCATCCTGCTTATTTGGTGTAAATTAAGTTATACATATTCTACAAGCTACTGTTTGCAATCAATTCTGACTGGTAGCCACTGTGTTCTACTCCTCAGAAGTCAGAATTTACAGCTTTGTTTCTCTATATGGAATTATCAGACCATTGGGTGGCAAATTACTACTTAAATTGAAGCAGTTGTCTCAAGCTCTTATATTTTAGAGACACTCTCAGAGAACATACAAGGTTGAAGTACATTTTACTTTCTGGTTTAAGATGTACACCTCTACCCCGATATAACGCTGTCCTTGGGAGTAAAAAAAATTATCTTACCGCGTTATAGGAGAAACCGCGTTATGTTGAACTTTCTTTGATCCACCGGAGCGCATGGCCCCGCCCGCAGCGCTGCTTTACCGCGTTATATCCGAATTCGTGTTATACCGGGTCGCGTTATATCGAGGTAGAGGTGTATATTTGTAACTAGGAAAAGGAGCCATTAGTCCCACAATGCCTCAAATGTGAATAAGACAGCTATAATCAAAATATGTATGCCACTGTCATGCCAAGGTGTTCGCGCTCTGATGGAATGTATTAATTGGGCCAATAAAAAAACCTTTTAGGTACCCTGACCCAAACACTAACGTTACTCTAACTCCACTTGGAGTAAAGACAGAGGGGTTTGTCCTTGTTTTTAAGAAGAATGCACTGCTTTACCAATATATGAAATCTAGTAGTAAATCATTTATTTCCCCCACTCCCACCTACTAAAATTGAATGTAATGGAGAAAAATAGGTTTAACTTACAATGATTACATTGAACGGAACAATTATTCCTGCTAACAACTCATAAGAAATGGTGTCATCTTTGATAGGGTACTGGATAGATTCATCATTACAGAAAACTCCTCTCTGGAAGGGGATATGCCTCGCAGTGAGAATTGCAAAAGGCAGGCCCGCTAGCAAAAGGAATAAAATTAAAATATTACACAGGAAAATTCAGAAATTTTAATCAGAAAGACTATCCCCAAGCATTTTCCGTTAGAGAGAAATAAGTGCTCAAAAGGAAAGAGCAAACATGCAGCAAGTCAGAAGGTTATAGGTTTGTTTTTTTGACCAAAGGCTGCTTTCTAGGCTTCATGGCCCTTAGCTGAAAATTGCCACCAGTCATGTTCATAAGCGCAGAGAAGGACATAATAATCACAATTTCCCTCCACCCTCACCAGTGTACTGGCTGTGTATCCAGTATAAAATATTCCAGAAATAGGACTCTTTAAACAGTTTTGAGGCATCTGTTAAGTTGTCCAGTGTGCCTCTTCAGCCCTGATCCTACTTTTAAGCAAGGTACAACTGGCCCTTTATTCTCTGGCCAGCTCCCCAACTCCAGAGAGTGCAAATTGTTTCATTTCATTTTCACCAAAGCAGGGAGGTTGAGGGGAAGTAAAGCAGCTAGGGGGTGGGGGAAGCGGAGGGGAGAATGCTTTTACACATGCTTTCCCCAGTTCATGCATACTGAATAGAGCCCTGGAACAAACATGGTCACTGTCTGTGCTGTTAGCCTTCAGGAGTCAACATTTATTCCCCATCCATATTTTTTAAAGAACACCTTTAAATCACCTTAATTATATGATCTACAGAAATTGCCTGGTCAGAGGTGTGCAGAAGCTTAGGCAGTCATATCAAAAGTCTGGGTGGCATTTTTACTAGGTTTAGTTCTTTGATCAGCTAGCTCTACAGAGGTTCAGAATAGGAGTACTTCAAACTCAAAAACACTAAGTCACCCTAGTTCCTCTTTAGCTGTCTGGGGATATAAACTATTTCTTCTTCCAGTATGTAAAACAGCAAGTAGTAAAATAAACCCCAAAATTGGATGTACTGGAATCTGGGAGTGGCGGGAGAGAGAAGAGATTAAGCAATGGAAATTAAAGATGAAACTAATAAACTGGACAAATGAAAAATAGAGGTAGGTTAATTCTCCCCTTTCCCAGGTGAAGGCCTAGTGATTCCCCAGTTGGTGCCGTGAGAGCACTTTATTCTGTGCTCCATTTTGGATGTTTCTCAGTACAAAGCTGTGACCAAGACTCCAAGCAGCACTTACAACAGATGTTCTGATCTAGCATGAGGCAACAGATCAGGTCAGCAGCAATCCTGCTCTTCAGTCTCCTCACCATGAAGGAATGAAGTAGTGGAGTGAATTTTCTGTCAGACATCTCCCAGTCTTCCAATCAGAGAGGAAGAAAAACTTTGCTACCCCTGCCAAGAGAAACATTCCTCCTCTGTGAGAGGGGGGAAGGAACCTCCAATTCCTCTGTAAGGGCCCAGAAGGAGGAAACGGACATCTCCAGCAGGTAGGCATGGGAGGGGCAGAAGAAGAATGGGAAAAGAAGCCAACAACAGAAAATTGGAAGAGAGCAAGGTTATGTGGCTGGGGGTGGAAGATTGGAAGCCTCTCGGCCCCCACCTCACACAGACACACTTTGTGCTAGAAAAGTCATTAAGTTCATAGTGAAGAATATTTGTTTAAGTGGCCAATATATTGATTTAAGAATTTTGCTCACTGCAGCAAACAGTCCCTCATGCAGGTTACAGAGGAGAGTGCTGCTTACGAGAACAGGGAAGCAAAACAGTGCATGTTCTGTACAACACTGAGCTTCTTATCAGTACTCTAGTCAACAGGAAACACCCGCAAGATTCAAGCAAATAATGGCATTGAGACAAATACTAAATCAAGCACTCAAGTAGTAACTGTAAGCCAACATTGTCAAAGACCAAGCCTCTTCCCTCCCCACTGACTACATCATTACTCAAAACCATGCTCTTCCGCCCCCACACACCATCCCTTTACTCCTATTAATTAGATCAAACCCCAAAGTCTAAGATAAGAATATATATATATCAAAAGAGAAATAACTGTGCCATCTCATCTTCTGTATGCATCGCAGAGATTCAGTGAAGAGCTGTATTTTAGCAGGGTAGATATTTTCTTGTCTATAACCAACAGCTATCCTGGGATCTCCTAGATCACCAGCATAGCAAGTGTATGGACGCAACTTAGGGCCCACCCCCAAACCTTTGCTGCTCTAAGCAAAAGAGCTGAGGATGTAGTAGAGTAGCAATCTCATTACCTAAAGAAAAAAGTACAAGTCAGGTTGCTTATAGGCAGATTTATTTTTGGTCTCCCACATAATTCAAGATATAAACCAGGAGGTCACAGGGGAAAACTTAATCTCCAGGCCTGCATACAGAATTGTAGAGTTGGCTAGCTGTATTGCAAGGGTGAAAGGTTTGTCTTTGGAGCATCAGCTATTGGTTAATATTCAAAACAGGCCTTCCAAAAAGGTAAAAGCTTAGTTCTTATGCGTCTACTGCCATACATCACCACCACCACTCAGCTGTCTCGGGTCAGGTTTTTCTATCACTATAGCCTTGAACTTTCTACCATGCACCATCCTTCACAAAATCTAAATTGTTTATGGGCTATGAGCCATGTTGACCTCATTGTTTTGGTTAGTGACTAGCAGCTGAAAGTGAAATGTGTGCAAAACCCTAAGAGAAAGTACAGCACAGGTTAAAATGTAACAGAGCACAAGTGTAAGACTTAACATGATGAGCATGCAGTTAATTAGCAGAGGTTCTAGTTACTTTCTCCAGACCTGAGGAAGAGCTTTGTGAAGCGCAAAAACACGTCCATTCCAGCAACGCAAGTTGATTCAATAAAAGATATTACATCATCATCATCATCATCTATCTTGTCTCATTTCCTGGTACAAACACAGCTATAACATGGCATTTAATTCACATCAAAATGTTATAGATGCTCTAGTTTTCGTGAAGAAACCAAAACCCAACAAGATTCAGTGGAATTTACCACCTGTTTAGCTTCATTAGAATGCATCCCTGCCCCCAGAATGATTTGTAGGCGTTAATGAGAAGGGAGACAAAACACAACTCCAAGTTAAGGGGATTAGAAACTCAAATGCAGACAGACTATATTTGACATCATCATCCACAAATCCATTTGAATTGCTGCAATGGCTCCCCCTTCTCCAATGTGTTACGTGCAAGCTGTGCGTCACCATTTTTGGGTCCCTATGAAACACTCTCTCTACAGATGCACTTTGGTCTTTCTGTATGCCCACCCACACGCTCTACATCCCACCTAGGAGGGCAGCCAGAATGCACCATTTGGCTACTTTTCCCAAAGTCATTTTCATTCTCTTCATTGTCACAGCCTATGCATGAACACCCTCCTTGAGGCAGTCTCCAAAGCTATACTCCCTCCTCAAGAACCCACTTCAGCAATGGCAAGTTTCTTGTAGACAATTATTCATTGTGTGTCAATTTTTTTGCTTCATCATGCTGTGCACTAGTAACCAAGTACCCAGACTGTCTTACTGGATGTTTCTTTTCCCTTACTCCTCCCTCCTATCTTATCTGCAATTACACCCTGATGCATATATAGAATATGCATGAAAGTAATTTTATTCTCACCAACAGTCCCATAAGATTTGTGCATGTCTATTTATTCAGGTACATAAGGATCTGCAGCATACGGCCCTTTCTTTGTAAGCTTGTCCATATTAGGAGATATTAGCACGCTTTTGGGTGCGATTAAAATAAAAAGCAGATAATATATTAACTTGCAGGCCATAGTCTTAAGTGTTAAAGTGTATTTTTATACTAGTCATGTTAAGAATACTTTAAATTTAATTGTCCGCAGCCATACCATTGTGGGAGCACATACATCAGATCTTCAGGTGGCATAAAGCCTGGCAGCCAAGTTAGATGAACTATGGAGTAATCTGTTCCAGACAAGAGTTCTGAGGAACAAGAGTGGTCAGTATCTGAAGGTCATTTCATTTTTAATAAGCAATTCTTCCAGATACTGAGAAAACCCATGTAGAAACTCATCCAAATCTTCTTCGCCTTCTCCCATCAAACCCTATTTGGTGGCTCTTGTTCAACTATATATATTGTCCAGTGTGGCTTCCAAACGGACACCAGCCTTCATGTCCTCCTTCAGCATCTTGAACCACTTTTCTCTACATCTTCCTTGTGGTCTTTGTCCTCTTTGGCCACCACATCTCGTCATGTCACATACTACCCCCTATCACAGAAAAGCTGAGGGAATATCAGCATCATGGCTCGTACCATTTCATTGTATAGCTGACCAGTTCATCTTACCCAGCATCCACCTAAGCACTCTCATTGTGACAACATGAAGTAGTGTTCTCTCCTCCTCATTGGCCAGCATTCCAACCCACACATTATGGCAGGCCTAATCATCTTACACTTTGCTCTTTATGTGGTGTTGTTGTAGTAGTGTCAGTTACAGGATAGGGATACAAGGTGGGTGAGGTAACATCTTTTATTGGACCAACTTCTGTTGGTGAGAAAGAAGCTTTTGGGCTTACAGTCTCTACAGAGCTCTTCTTCAGGTCTGGGAAACTTACACGGTGTCACAGCTAAATACAAGGTGGAGTAGATTGTTTAGCACAGTGGTTCTCAACTTATTTATCATTGTGGGCTGCATATGCAGCCCACAATGTATTACCTGGGCCACAGTGGCTGGGCAGTGGCAGCCCAGACCCTGAACTCCAACCCCCCCTCCCCACCACCACGCAGGGCAGCCTTTAGCACACAGCTGAGCTGGGCCACAGCAGTGTGCTAATTGGGTTGAGACCCACTGGTTTAGCATAACTAGTTAATACATATTTCAAGAAACCATTCAAGGTGAAGTGGTCTGTTAACACCTCTCCAGTCATTAGGGGAGTGGGGGGGGGGGGGCGGGACACATGGGGTAGGCAGGTGGGAGGGGGAACGTTAGTGGGTCTTTGCTGGCCAAGGACACCAGCTCTGAGAGGGGTAGAATGGAGAGAGAGAGAGAGAGAGAGAGAGAGAGAGAGAGAGAGAGAGAGAGAGAGAGAGAGAGGTGTTGGACTTTCACACTACAAGGTGAGAAACTGAGACCAAAAGGACCCTGTCCATCATACTCTGGGTGGATGTATACTCATGGTCATATGCTTTCAAATGGTTGTGGTGGTGCTTTCCCAAATTAATACTGGGTTCCTTTTTCACTAAGTTTTCTGTAAAAACAGATATAGTGCTGGAGAGAGGGGAAGCCTTTTAGAAGTGCCATAGGTTGGTGTTTAGTTCCCCACCCCCTCCCTCCCCCCCAATTACTACGTGGGAGTTCAAGATGATTCTGTTTTGTATTGTTAAGAGGAACCCCTAGATGTTGTGCATGGAGTTCTGGGCAGTAGCCCTGCTCGGAGCAGGGAGACCGACAGACAACCAGGAGAGCTTTGAGCAGGTGCAGGGTTCACAGCAGGGAGCTTACCAGCCTGTGTCAATTTCACAGCTGCAGCAGGGAACCATGAAATTGACAAGAATGACATCCAAACAGCAGAGGTAAGTAACTCTCTACATGGACACTGCATCACCCTAACTACACCAACATAAGCCCTCTGATGGAGGTGGAGTTATGATTTCAGTGCAGAAAGGCACTTACATTGGCAGGAGCAAGACTAGTGTGTACACTGACCTGATTAGGTCCACGTAAGCTGCCTTACGTCAACCGAACTCTATAGCGTAGACCAGGCCTGCGTAAGTCTCCCAGACCCGAAGAGCTCTGCGTAGCTCAAAAGTCTCTCTCACCAACAGACGTTGATCCAATAAAAGATATCACCTCACGCACCTTGTATCTGTAACTTTGCTCTCTAGTTTGCTCAGCATAGTCTTATCACAAAGAACTCCTGTTGACTCCCTCTATTTACATAAAGTGCTCTTCATGTGGCTCCTAACATCCACATGCCCATCATGGCTCAATACTGAATTGAGATACTGAAACTGTTGCACAGATTCTAACACTATACCATCTAGTTTTACTGGCTCCTCATTGTCCCTCTCAATGAAGTATTGCATATATTCCATTTTTTGTCAGCTGATTTGTAAGCTATTTTTCTTCTAATGCAGACCTACATAGCTCTAGGTTCCTTTCCAGTTCGTAGTTATTGGCACAGCACAACGACATCAGCAAAAAGCACGCTCCATGGAGCCTGTCCCCTAAACTCCTGTGTTAAGGTAGGCATTAGATCACAAATAGGAAGGGGCTTAGGGTAGGTCTATGTAAAAGGATCAGGCTTCACGTAGCCACAGCTGTTTCTCACTACTATTGTGCTACCCTCACATATGTCCATAATTGCCTGAACATGTCTCAGGCAGATTGCACCACAGGCACCACCATAACAATTTCTTAGGAAACCTGTCATAAACTCTCTCTAAATCCACAAACAATAAGTGCAATTCCTTTTAATTCTCCTTGTACTTCTCCTGCAATATGCAGGCTGCAAACACTGTAAACCATTGTTGACCTTCCTGGCAGAAATCTGAATTGGTTGTCACTTATTTGATGCGCCAGCTCCTCCCAAAGCTTTTTCTCAATACTTTCCAGCCATTTCTTCATAGGACATTAAATTTAATGGTCAGTGACCACTACTTTCTTGCATATGTCCTTTATGCTTGAAGACAGGGACCAATGTATTCTTCCTCCACTCAGAAGTTCTTCCAGTATGGAAAATTAAGTTGAATAAAGTTAACTACAACCACCACCACCTCCTCCTCAGGGTCCAATGGTTAAAATGGCTCAATTGGTATACTGTCCAGGCCCATAGGCTTCCCACATTTTGTCATGTTTAGTGCTGTACAACCTCACCCAGTAGAAACCAAAAATGCAAGCTTGAGTGCACTAATCTCAAAACAGTTAGAAAAGAAAAAACTGATTTTTGTCTCAGTGGGTAGGGAGTTTTAGGTTCAACCTACCTTAAAATTGTTGCATTTTGGTGGAGGAAGTTCTAAATATTTACATAGTTTTCTTTTATTTTAAAAGTTTCAGCTTTACTTTTTACTTTTAAAATATACTATAGCAATGTCTACCAAAAAAAAAAAAAAAAAAAAAAAAGATACAATGATCTATTGCAAGACAACTACTTTCCCCAGCATACAGGAAGATTAAAAAAGTGTAAGAGTTGCCATGGACCGTTTCTTGCCTTTAACACGTTCCAGCAAAAGGAGATACATTCTAGAAATGCTCAGAATAAAAGGTCTAGTTTCTGGATGAGACGTACAGTCAGCAGAAGGGTAATTAAATTGTAATTGTAAGTGTAAGTTAGACGCCCTAGCTTTATGAATTTGCCTCTGGTTAGTTCTCCACCCTTCACAGTGCCTCACTAACCAAAACAAAGATACTGCCTTATCAAGACGGTGTTATGTTACTGGTATCAGTTTTTCATGACTTGATTGTACTCTATTGCCATAATTTCCAAGACCATAAACTGGGTGGGGCGAGCGGGGCAGCCACCCAGGGCACAAAAGTTGTGGGGCCAGAAAAATGGGGTGGCAAGTCCCACAGTTTAAAAACTGTTACCTCCTGCCAGGAAGCGATGGATCGGCTGCTGGTGGGAGCCACCCAGCCTGCTTGAACCCCTGGCTCTCTGCACTGTGGGAACTGGGGCTCTGACTGGCTGCCTGACAACCCTTCCTGTACTGCTCCCCAAGCTGTGCTGCCTCTCCACAGCTGGGCGCTCCCCAGGCAGCTCTGAGCTGCATGCTAATGTGCTCTTGCCTCTTCCCAAAAGGAGCCCAGTGCTGCCCACTAGAGCTGGCCTCTGAGCCTGGCTGCCATGAGACACTCCCCGATGTGCTCACTTGCCACTGCCCTGGCGCTCCTGGCTTTGCCACTGCGCCAGAGAACAGAGCCAGGAGTGCCAGGGCAGCAGCGAACGATTGCCTAGGTCATCATGGCAGCCAGGCTACATGGACAGGGGCCAGATCCAGTGGGCAGTGCTGGGCAGGGAGAGGCAAGAACAGGCTGCTGATTGTGCCGCCCCACCCTGCCTGGAGAGCAGAGCTGGGAGGACTACCAGTCAGCCAGCCAGCGCCCCATCTTCCACAGCGCAGAAAGCCAGAGGCCTGTGCAGCTCCCACCAGCTTCCAATCCACTGGCTCCTGGCAGGAGGCAATAGTTTGAAAACCTCTATGCTAAATGGAAGGTGGAAATCTGGGGGTGGGGCATGTGACCCCACATACCTACCTTCCTCCCCCCCCCCCCCACACACCACCTCTAGGGGGTGCAAATATGCTTGCTTGCCCTGGGCGCTAATATGCCTCGTTATGGCTTTGATAATTTCCTATGAATGCTTGGAACCAGGTTGGGAGACAGATTTTTATTTAATGCAGTTTATAAAAATGGCTGGCAGACCTAGACCCATCCAAGCATAAATTGGTATTAGTAGGAGAGGGCAAATCAACTGGAGAAGCACAAGTCTTCATCATCATTACAGCAATGGCTACTCACTTTCTGTGGCAAGTATGTGTTCACTAATACAGTGTTACACTAATATAAGCTCTCTCAGATGTCACATTACTCAAACAATGCTCAACTCACAATGCTCAATCTTATCTAATGCGTATGAGAAGCCATCCTAAGTCTTAAAAAAAAAAAAAAGTATGAGATGTTGAATTACTAAACTTACAGTGCCCATCTACTTCAAATATACCCACCATGCAATGGCAGAAGGCACAAATACCCCTACAGGTAATCAATCCAGTCACAAATCAGCACTCTAGATATTTTTTAGAAAAGTCTCCTGTGGAAAACACACCACAGGTCAAACTTAGTATCAAATCAAAAACTGTAAGAATAGCCTTCCTCTTCTGTATCACTGAGGATATTTGTCAAGATGCTCTCTGAGAACACATTCAGTAACGCTTCTTCAAAATATGAGTGCACATGCAAATAAGCAGTCAAAGTACCTGAATGCCCTTTTGTGCTTATTAAATGGAGCGAGAAGAGATTCTAGAGAGTTTCTCTCTCTCTCACATATATATCACCACCCTTATAGACATTATAAACTTCAGAAAGCTGCTCCATGTCTCCACCTGGCAAGATTCTTGAAGTCACTTTGCTGTCTAGAAAATAACCTGATCAAGGTTGTAGTGCTGACAGTGCTACATCTGGACTATAGTAATCATAAGAGTCATTCCATTGTTTAGTCCAGAAGATTGAAGGAGTCTTTTCATATAAAAACTGGTCTGATCTCTTTCCAGCAGTGCTGGTGGAAACAAAGCAAAAATACTTCAAATGTTCTCAGTGCTGATGTTGGGGTACTATTTAGCCATGTGTAGGTCACATCACAAGTGAAGAAAGTCATATACTGGACACTAGATGTAATAGAATAGGGAGGCGTAAAACTAAGGTAAAATAGAAGTTCTTACAACTTGCCTCTCTATTCATCTACTTTCTTCTCAATTAAAATTACTTCCAAAGTACCCGGGGGAGGGGGGGGGGCGGAGAAAGATATCAAAGCCAAGGGGAGGAAAAGAACTGAGGATAGAGGAAGAACTATAACTTGGGTCTTTACACATATGGGGGAGGGGGGACTAGGAGAGGTCAAAAACACAACTATAAGCAAGGATTGGGTTTAAATAGTAGCTTGTAGGGGTTAGCCAAAAATCTGCCTCCAGGGACAAAAAGCAGGTTCGGCTATTAAGCAAATAAGAGGTTCATTTGCAGGATGGGTTTCAGTCATTCATGATCTATGTACATGAGTGCCCCCACACATTACTGTACAATCCAAGTGTCTGGTGAACACTACTCTCCTGAGTTACAGGCATTTTACAGAGGGGAACTGAGGCAGAGAGTTTAGTTAGGTAACTTGTCCACTGCCACACACTAAGCCTGTGGCAGAGGTAAAAAGTGAATATCTAGAATATATAAATTAGTTTCTCTCTCCAGTACCTTAAGCACAAGGCTGCTATTCCTCCCAGCATGTAAGGCTGTGTCTAAACTGGAAAATTTCAGAAGCAGAGCTCAGAACCAGGCCTAACACCTGTTCAGCTGCACAGGGTTAACGGGGTGAGTGGGAAAGACCAGTAGCTGCCAGAGCCTTGTCTGCAGTAGGTGCTACCACCCATACAGCTGAATTGGTGTCAGGTGCTAGGGGACCTTTCTGCAAAGCTTTTCTCGTACAGACATGGTCTGCATGTCTGGAAAGTTCTCATGACCTTTTACATGCCTGTCTACAGTAAAACAAATTTAACTAAACTCAAAGCCCCTCTCTAACCTGCATAAGAGTCCATTTCATGTCTAATGAGTAACTTCTGTGCAGAGAGGAGGCATAATCTGAAAGGCAAATTAGCTCCATAGCTGAGTAACACACTATATAAAAATAGGCAGTTAAATTATCAAATTGTTCAGCTTTCCAACTCAATGTGTCAAGGCAACAGCAACCAAAAGGCTACTGAACGCATGAATAGCTGCAAGGTGATGTCTACAGTGAACCAACATGGTTACTCTCATAATGCTTGAAGAATAAAAGATTTTAAAAAGGAAAAAAAAAAAAAAAAAAACCACAGTCCTGAACATGGCCTTCTGTACTCCAGAGCCTTATTGTGTTTTTGGGAAGCCAATTCACTTTACTAAAAAGCTCTCAAGGTACTAAACCAGAGGCTTCCCTCAGATTTGTGAGGAGACAGGGTCCAGCATAAGAGATTACAAGACCTAAACCTGATCTGTATTGAGTCTGGCAGGCAGAAGTCTTTGGCTTGAACGCACTGCCAGGCTCAAAGTCTGAAGCATGTACCCAATATAGCTACAGGGCAATGTGTGCTTGTCAGCAACAGCTGCTGTTCTGGTTTAGGTTAACACTAGATATTCAGTGACAGACTGCTTGCAGCCAGGATCATTAGGTGCTAGGTTACTTAGAAAATATGATCAGCTAAGGAGGATTTTAAAAAAAAAAATAAATAAAAAACAGTTTGGTGTGTGTTTAAGGGTTTTTGATTACCCATTTTCAGGGAGCAAGAGAAATTGCTATGCAAATGAGCTCTCAAAAAAAAGTCACTCCTAAAAGGATTAAAGAGGGCACAAACTCAACTTAAGATTCTTTATACATCCACTATAAAGGACCGGATACATATTCTCACACACACACACACACACACACACACACACACGCTCACAAATTCTGTTCTCTTCTGGTTTTGCTGATGTCAATCACTGACATCCATTTAACTTAAAAAAAAAAAAAAAAAAAAAAAAGGTGTATTAACAAGTTCAATTTTAAATGAATAGACAGGGCATGTTGTAGAATTCACCTCGACCCAGCTAACAGAGTAAAGCACAACTTACCCCAACTACACTAGAGTTTTAAAGTGTGCTACCTACAGGATCACAATTGTAGTGGTGTAAACCACTCTATAGATTGGGGAGGGGAAGGAAAAAGGGCAGATCAAAAACATACACTGTGGGTGACTCCCACTAGCAAAAAATAGCTATATAAATCTGCACTATGGTTGGCACCAGCTGGTAATCAATAATGGCAATTTCCCGATTTGAGCCACAGACAAGGCCTATGAATCCTGTTCCTTCTCAACTTCTCATCTTTCGTCCTCTTTCTCCCATGTCATAATTTTATGAGTCTGGTCTTAGACTGGAGAAGATCTGAACATCTAATGTAAACATTAAGCAGAAATTTTTTTTAGAAACCCACAAATACCTTTCATACATAAACCAAAGGGAACACTCCAGGCACAAATCCAATTTATTTTTTGCCTTTGAAGGTTCTTTATTTATGCTTGCCAGGTCCGCAAACACATCCATTGTGTACCCATGTTTGTGTAGCACTCAGAGAACCCTGGATGAAAGAATGTTTTTACTACTAGTAGTGACAAGTTTAACCAAATCATAATCTTTTGCTGTTCATCCCTTCTCACTTTTTGAAAGTTATGTTAGCATTCATATGTTACAATATTCACTTGGTCAACAGAATTCTTCTGGTCCTGAGAAGAATTCCACCCTGGGTATTTTAAAGGGGCTTTCCAGTACAAAAAGTTGAGTTTATTTAAAGTTAACACTTCTTGTCAAAACATGCTTTTTTTTTTTTTTTTTTTTTCTTTTTTTTTTTTTTTAATTACTCAAGGTTTATTTTGTTTTGTCATTTAAGAATCTCTAAAAGCAAGGGGTGGAAAAAAAAGATTTAACTAGGCAGTTAGCTTCGGGTTCTTGCTTAGTAGTACAGTAAGGAGGAGAAACAACGAGGAGTCCTTGTGGCACCTTAGAGACTAACATTTATTTGGGCATAAGCTCTCGTGGGCTAAAACTTACTTCATCAGATGCATAGAGTGAAAAATACAGTATCTTTTCATGTGCTATAATATATATACTACTTACTGTATTTTTCACTCCATGCATCTGATGAAGTAAGTTTTAGCCCACGAAAGCTTATGCCCAAATAAATTTGTTAGTCTCCAAGGTGTCACAAGGACTCCTTGTTGTTTTTCCTGAGACAGACTAACAGGCTACCACTCTGAAACCAGTAAAGAGGAGGAATACTGGGTACAGAAGGCATACAGACCAAGACGGGTGATGAGGTATGGGACATTTGTCAGTAAGGAGGTGCAGAAGAAGGAAGTGTCCATTGTGTCCATTTGTTCTTCCTCCACTTTCCCCTACCACTAACTAAACTCTGTAGATTTTACTCACTTGTTCCTCTCCCCTCCACCCCCAATTCCCCCCCCCCCCGTGCTCCCCAATAAAAATCTTTTTTACAGATGACTGGCCAGAGATTCTCTGAAAGTAGTTTTACTAAGGCTACGTCCTCACTACAGGGGTGTGGGTGTGTGTCGATTTAAGATACACAAATTCAGCTACGCGAATAGCATAGCTGAATTAGACGTATCGGAGCCAACTTACCCCGCTGTGAGGACGGCAGCAAATCGACCTCCGCGGCTCCCCCGTCGACGGTGCTTATTCCTACCTCCCCTGGTGGAGTACAAGCGTCGATTCAGGGAATCGAATGTCGCGTCCCGACGAGACGCGATAATTCAATCCCTGAGAGATCGATTTCTACCCGCCGATTCAGGCGGGTAGTGTAGACGTAGCCTCAACTAGGGTATCAAATGAGATATTCACACCTTGCAATGCTGCTGCTTTGCTTTGAGTCTGTAATGTGAGTAAAGAGGATTTATAGTTTAAAATGTTCTGCCTCCAACAGATCATTTCATTCTCCTCCCAGTCCCCCACAATCCACCTTTCCACCATTCCCTTCCATGAGCAAGTCCAGCTTTTACTTTAGTGCTGATCAGGCCTAGCATCGCTTTGTTTCAAGATTTAAAATCTATGCCAGCTACTGCTGTATGTATTACGCCCTGGACATTCCTGAATCTCTATCTCTAGTTCCTGCTTAGTCTTCAGCCTCAGCCCAAACTCCATGCTCTGCTTGTAGCTACACTCATCACTACTGAAGTGACATTACCTCAACATGCAAAGTTGGAGGTTTTGCAGTGCTGCATAATGCCTCACAAGTCCTGCAGACCAGAGATCTGGAAATTGTGGCATGCAAAGCAGACTGCAGTATCGCCAAACACCACCCTCGCTATAATGGCAAGCCTACAGCTAGGATCTGAAAGAGATGCAGAGGCACGAACAATTGAAAATATAGGAAGAGAACAACCTAATCCCATAAGTAAAGTAACACACAGCAAAGAAAGGGCTCCCCCATATGTTCCTTTTAAGAAAAACTGGTTTATAAACAATGAAACAGGACTGTACTGGGAATTCACTCTTGCTTCCAATGTGCAGCTGTAGGGAGGCAAAGAAATCCTGTTTCTTTCTAGCTATTACATATACTATGTGTAGCAACAATAAAGAATTCAGGTGGGTGAAACGTGTGTATCCCAAAGCATTTTATAGAACAGGAATGATTCAGACCCCTTCACACTATACCAGCTTGCTGTACGCAATCCAGTATTTCATATTTATGAATTTTAAGATGTTCAGCTCATTCCACTTGAATTTAGTGATCAAGTAACTCATTTTATGATTTATACAAATTTAGAAAGGGAAGAGTAAGACATTAATCCATTCTCCTGTCACTATACTACGCATGTTCCCTGCAGTGTGTGCTTTCAGCTTTAAGAACAACTTCAACAAAGCACTCTCTCAAAGGATGGGACTCCCAACACTTCCACTGGAAGAGCCATCCAAGAACGTACAACAAACAAGAATCAAGCTGCTATATGATTTCACCTTCTTTTGGTTACTACTGAGCTTTACTTGATATTTTAAAAGCCTCTAAGAAGGTTCCTGAGGTAAGAGGAGCAGGGAGAAAATGACATGTATTTTTGGGTCTTGCTCTTCCTGATTTCCTTCCACTCTGTGTTCAATCCAACCTGATTATTCTATTCAGGTTCTTATACCACAAACTCATCAGTATGGTATCAATCATCTTAGGTGCCCAGAACTGAATGAAGTATTACAGTCCATATGGGAATCATAAGCACTGTGGAGCAGACAGTATATAGTGTACCTATTTTTTTTTTTTTTTTTTTTTAAAACACTCATAACAGTACATATGGATTCTCTCCAGGCTTCTTGGAGAAGATTCCCCCATTATGAAATTTAAGTTAAAAAATATCCCTTTGACAAAACCGAAGGGCATTCTCCATCAGAAGCTACAGAAAGTTGTATTCAGCTACTGTGAACACATCCCCTTCAAACTTTCCTAGCCTTAGTAATAGCCTACTGCATGTACAGAATTCTTTCACTAAACTAAAAGCCTTATTTTAAAATACAATTTGCAGGATATAAGAGACGCTCACTTAAATAAGATTTAGTTAGAGCAAGTGTTAGGAATGAAAACAGAATTGAAGAATTTGTACTGAGACTTCCTCCATTCTTTGAGAAGCCTAACATTATCTGTGACTCTGCCAGTTGACTAAGAATATGCAGTAAACTTTTATTGTTGCGAAAAAGGTTAAAAGGGTAAAGTGGCCCAATACTCCATACTAGGACCGGGGGGGGGGGGGGTGAGGGGGGGAAGAGGGGAGGAGAGAAGAGGGCTGGGGGAAGCGAGCAATGAGGTGGCAAAATTATTTAATCTTGTAACACATTGTCACTGTGCTAGTCTTAAAATTACAGTGATGCAAATTAATATAGAGATAAGGCGGGGGAGGGGGGGTGCGGAGGGAGGGGAAGGGGCTGTGAACTGTCATACGAAGGGAGACTGAAGACCAGGACTGTTTAGCAAGAAGAAGCAACAAATAAGGGGACTATGACAACTATATAAAGTAACTGATGTTTAAAGTAGTAAATAGGAGTGCTAGTTTACCTCTCCCATAGACAAAGAACAAAAGGGACATAGAAAGACAGTCAAAGGAAGGAAATATTTAAAAGACTAAGGCCTTGTCTACACTAAACAGTTAGGTCAATGCAAGACAGCTGATGTCAACCTATCTATGGAAGTATCTTCATTCACTTAAATTTGGCTCCCACCGAAGTAAGCGCCTCTCTATGCCGATTTAGAGACATTTCCCCAAGCAGCATACCATCACAGTCAGTCAATGTCATTAGGTCGATGCAGCATCTGTGTAGATATTGCATTGCATACATCGACGGTTACTGCCTTTCAGGAGCCTCCCCACAATGCCCCACACTGACAACAATCTATGCATGCACTCCCAGTGAGGACATGCACCGCTGACACAAGAAGCCAAGTGTACACACAAGCAATTTAATAACTGTGGTGGTTGTATGCAGTTGTAAGTTAGGTCGACAATTTTGTAGTGTAGACATGGTCTGAGAAAAACAAAAACTAAGTACATAATATATTAGGCTACTGAATTAATCATCACAACGTAACGAGGCCAACAGATAACTAGATACAGACGAGAACATCAGTGTAGACTGGTATTAATCCTCAAGCTTCGAGGCATAACATAACTAGTAACTAACAAGTTACACAAACTTCTTCCTAATATGTGCACTAGAAGGTTTCCAAACACCTTCATCTGGCACTGGCCATTGTTGGAGCCAATATAATTAACTAGATGGACCTTTGAGCTGATCAATATGGCACATTGCCATACAAGTCAATGGATATGCCAATGTAAACTATGGAAAGGTATTTAAGTTCTCTTCCTCAATTACATCTATAATGGAAGCGGGCTGCAACCTTAACTATGGAGATAATACGTCTCAATAATACCTGTCCTTCAAGCAGAAGGTATAATCATGGTATTTACAAGATATAGTACTACAAACTATCCTTGTTGCTCCAGCCACTGCCAATTGTAGAGCACATTAAAAAAGCCAACCCACCCAAACACCACCATTTCTCTAAGCTTAATTACCTCTTACAAACTCTAATCACCAATTTACAAACCTCACCCTTTAATCAAAACAATTGAGTCACATTCATTTAAGAAAATATATTACAGTATCTGACTTGCATTAAGCAGAGCATAGTAAAGGCCTGATTTCCCATTCTAAGAAAACAGCTAACAAGTGCAACAGTTCAAACACTTTGATAAACTATTCTTATCTGAAATGTAATGGAGGCTATTTGATGATTGTTTTGAGATGTGCGATCAAATTGTTAGGTTATAAAACTCACTAGTATTGCCCAGAAAGCTTCCCAGGAAATAGCGAACAGGGGTGGGGGGGGGGGAACCAAAGTTCTGTAAAATACAAACGCTCATTACCCTTTTACAAAAGTTTTCCTGTGGGACAGGGTGGTGTGTGTGTTCTCTAAGTTCCTAATAGGATATTGCTATTTGAACTAATACTTGACCTTCTGCACATTGCCAAGTTTGTTCATTCACAAAGATAAAGGATACAGCATTAAAAATATTTATAACATGTTTAAACTAGTTACAAAAATAGAGAGAGACAAAGTGTGTACAGTGGCAATGGCATGTTCTGCAATGTAATGAAAATTTAGATAGTAAGAGGCTTCACTACAGCACTCTCTTAAGTCTTTTCCAAGTAGTGGGGTGACAGCTAGATTTTATTTGAAAGTTAATCATTTTTTACAATTAAAAAAAGTAGGTAGTTACTATATGTGTGAAAACCTGTTCTATTTTATATTGGTTTTGCAGAAATGCAATATACTTTTACTGTTCCACATTACAGAATAACGAGCCTTTGCTTAGGAAGGCATCTCCCCACAGATCTTGACAAAGAGGCCTCCAAAGCATGCACCACAGCAGTTCGCTGGAAAAAAAAAAAAAGTTGAGTCAGAGTATTATTTTCAGAAAGTTCCCTTTAGGTGTTTTGATTAAGTTCTCTCTTACCACATGTATCATTAAGCTTCATACCTAGCATGTTAAAGTTGGCAAAGGAACAAAGGTAGTAGATGCCCTTTAGACAGACAACATGCCACTTAGAGACCAGTTTTGCCAAGTCAAATAAGTCTTAATTTAAAAGCAGCAGACAAAACGCTACACGACCACCCAAACTTTACATATTTTAAACATGTCATTCTATGTGCCTTCAAAGTAAAGGAGAATTTTAAACGACTACAAGATCTTTAATAGACCCACCTGCCAAAATCCAAAGGAGACGAGAAGAGAAAAAAAAAAAAAAAAAAAAAAAAAAATGAAAAGGAGAGAAAAACCAACCACACCATAAAGAGTTGTCACTTTTGAACTAACTGTTCAAAAATGCTTCACACTTCCACTGTTTACAAACAAGAAACTGTTATTAATGTTACCTTTCAATATTTAAAATGATTTTGAAAGCCATCAGCGATGCTGTTTTACTGTGTATTTGTTCTATTACTAGAAGTTACAAGAATACTGACAGACATCGAGACATTTATTAGATATATAGAGCCAGACATTTGCAGAACTATAAATCTTTACATGAGGGATGGGTGTGTCAAAGGCTCCTCTTACTTAGATGCATGATAGCAGACACCTCATGGACATGAGCTGCTCAGATTATTGGAACTGGCTGTCTGAAGTGACTTACTCCTGTTTGCATGGCCCTAGGCCTCAAGGTCTTGTAGCTCAGTGATTCTCAGCCAGGAGTACATGTATCTCTGGAGGTATGCAGAAGTCTTCCAGAGGGTACATCAACTTGTCTAGTTGCCTAGTTTTACAACAGACTACATAAAAAAGCACTAACAATGTCAGTACAAACTAAAGTTTCATACACACTTACTTTGAGGCCAGAAGGGACCATGATGATATTCTAGGGAGTCAGATTAAACTAACATTGATATGGGACTTCACCAAGCAATTCCTGCATCAACACATAACTCTGTATACAGTCCACCATATCCTAGTAAGTTATTCCAGTGGTTAAATTACCCTCACTAAAAATTTTGCATCTTGTTTCTAGTCTAAATTTGTCTAGCTTCAGGTTCCAGCCATTGGATGTTATGCCCTTGTCTGCTAAATTAGGCATGTAGAGGCTTATAGGCAGTAATCAAGTCATCACTTATCTACCGCTTCATCCTATCTTGGGCAAATTAATAGATTAAACACAAATATCTGTCTCTCGCTGAGAGACAGGTATTCTAGACCTCAAGTCATTCTAGTAACTCTTTTTTGAACCCTTTCTAAGTTCTCAAAATCCTTTTTTGAAGTAGTACCAGAACTGGCTACAGTAGCCATCTCATTAATGCAATAGACCAAACAGCATTTTCTGAGATGCCAGATAAGGCAATGTCCAAATTCTGGCAGGCCAAAGGGCTCTTCAGGTGTGTTCTCTCTAGTGAAACCAAGTCAATTCTTCATCTAGTTGGCAGGGATTGAGAATTTATGGCATGCATGCCAAAGAGGTCATGCTGGCTGATTTTTGAATGGCACGCAGACTGTTAATCCAATCAAGTGCACAGCTGGGGATGCACTTCAGTTTGTTTCTCCTTTCACCATCATGCCACGTATATATAAAGTCAGTTTATCCAAATTTCAACTAACGAAAACCCTGGTTAGCCGAATGAGCAGTGTCTCCCTGATGCTCATTGGGGTAATCAGGATTTATGGTCCTGAGGGTGGAAGGAAGGACTGCTGCAGAAGGCAGGAGCCTCCTTAGTACTTCTTGAGTGAGGAAAGATAGGAGGAAGAGGGGCAGAATGGGGAAGCTGGGAAAGACCCAAAGAAGCAGGTGTGACTCCCCTCAGAACCCATCCCACCCCTGCCTCCTGCTGTCTGTGCTCAGTTCATGTCCATGAGGTGCCTGCCCAGCACCTGGGGACCCTGCTGGAAGGTTGGCCCTAATACCTGGCTCCAGCTCCAACCAAGGATGGCCTTGCCAAGCAGCTCTGGCTGAGTGCTGGGGTCCTGGCAGCTCCAGTCGCTGCCGATCTTGGCTGCAGCATCCCCAAGCTGACCTGCCCCTGTGCCCTCCCTCCCCTGCAGGATACTCTGTGGCCGGGGAGGAAAAGGAGCCACCTAGCAGAGGACCACAGGGGCTGGAGCTGCCCATGAGGGCCTTCCGTTTGGCCCATTGGGCATCAGCTGTTCCGTCCTACTCCCTGCTGTCCCCTTCTCTCTTCTGTCCAGCTTGGAATCTCAGCAACTCTGGTCCCTTTCGCTCCCCGGCTGCAGGGCATCCTCTGAGCTGACAGGTGCTGGCCTGGGCAGAGGCTGGGGTGGGCATCTCAAAAGCAGGTCAGTACAGGGATGCTCAGCCAGGACCAGTAGGGCAGTACATGGGTTGGAGCTGTCAGGAGCCCCACAGCAGAGCTGGAGCCAGTTAGTGGTGCTGCTCTTACAACAGAGCCCCCAGAGGGGAGCAAGTTGGGAACAGCTGATGCCCAATAGGCCCAATGTAACGCTTGCAACTGAAGAACACTGCCATACATAGCAGTATCACCACCTCCCTGCTTCTACTCGACATTCCCCCTACCTACACATCCAAGGATCGGATTTGATCTCAGCCATCACATCACACTACGAGCTCAAGTTGAGTTGGTTATTTACCAGAAACTCCCAACCATGTCTCTGCTTTAAAAAGCAGTACTCGTCCTATAAGCAAAGCCTATATTCTCAATTCCTAGATGCATGACACACAACAGCCAATATATCAGTTTTGCCTGCAATCTGAATGCATCATCATATATTAGCACAAAACTTTCAGATAGTAAAGCTGTCATCTTTTTTCTAAGGCCACTTGGTTGCACCTCAGGGTGTGTGGACTAATTATCCACGTCAGTGTCATTCTATAAAGTGCCAAACTAATTATACAGAAGAATCAATCGGTTGACTTCACAAAACAAATAAATCCAGTGACTCAGTTGGAAAACTAAACAGATTTAGTGACCTTAATCTGATATGAAGTAGGTAAGGCGTGTTCAGAAAGGTTCTCTTGCATATCCTACAAAGGAACATAGTGTATGCTCTCAATCAGTTTCTGAAGTTCTGGCTTAAGTCCATGCTTTTACTGAAAAAAAAAAAAAAAAATCTTGAGAATCTCTTCATTTGAGTTGTTCAAATACAATACTATCGTGCTTTTTTTTGGGCACAATTTCTTATGCTAGTTAAATTATTTGTGTAGAAGATGTCATTCTTTCTGTTTGCCTTATCCGAGATCTGGAGTATTAACATAGTAATGTCATATACCCTTGAAGTAAAGAAAAAACAAAAGAGCACAGAAAGCCAAGAATTACAGAGCTTGCACAAAGTCCTCTGAAGTTGATCAGAGTATTGGTTTCAGGAAGCAGGTTTGTAATAAGTCAACAATAAAATATTTGCAGTTAAGGGTATTTCAGGCACTCAATCTAAAAAGCAGTACATGCGTGGGTTATATATGTATATATCTCCTTAATTAAAAGTTACAAAAAGTCCTATATAACCTAGCTGTCACAGGAGGCTCAAACGTGACTCCTCCCTATCTGAAAGGCAAAAAAGTTTATGCCTAAATAAGCTTGGGATGGAGAGACCATTTTTAGTTTTTTGTTTTTGTTTTTTTTTAAGTTGAAGTCTAAAAGATATGGAGATGTTTTATATTATTGTGTATAGTTTACATTTTTCTGATGCTATCCTTCATTGCACTTGAAAAATGTGCAAGTACATCTAATTTGCATGTCTGAAATTAGACAGATATGTAATTACCATGTTCACCTGTGCCCATGCCAATGGATGATTTCACATCTGTGCCTAAAAAACTTAATATTTATTGGCCAGTTTGCAGTAGGCTTCCTTAAGACTTGATAAAGCCTGCATCTTTGTGAGAGTCCTGAAATATGTTACACTTTTCTTTGCAAAAAAGGCATGATGAAAGTATATAATGTATGAAGTTTCACCTTGATTACGGAGATGAAAATTTCAGTTTACTCTATGAATTCCAAATTTCATATTTTAAGACACAAAAACCAATATATTAATTTGCTGGTTTTGGAGCTTTATGTTAGTTAGTTCCCCCCCTGAAACATTTGTAGAGCTTTTGTTTTAACCATTTTTATGGCATTTTTGTCTATTTATTTTCAGAAGGCAGTCATAAGGTCTAGCTTTCTAACTGTGTACAATACGCAATACAGTGCTGGTAAAAAAGTGATCATGCATAAACAGTATCTGGTATGCATTCAAAACATACACGGGTTGCATGGATTTATGTTTCTGACATTTAAAGTAAATGGTTACCTCCATCCCTGAAATTCTTCAGAAGATACTTCACACTGACTAATAATTTAGCACCTGGAGTCTTAGCAAGTTGCTACATGATTAAAAGACTAGTAGAGACCGAGATGTTTCTAACACGATTTGGTCAGCAACAAACATTTCCAAGCCAAAGTCTAATCTGAACTAGGCAAGTTTTGGGCAAGCTGTCTTGCACACAGTCTTGGCTAGGGCCAAGATTAAATCCAGTTAAAAACCCAGTTCAGAGTCAAATTGTTCCTTGTTAACTTGTGTGGTATCACAGCACCCAGCCCCTTTTCCGCAAGCTGCTTCTAAGCATCCAAGTCTCACTGCCATCAGACTCTGAAGGATCCAAGAATTCACCACGTGTATCTTTTGGCCTATAAAAAAAAGTTCACCTCTGCAGACAATATGCAATATAAGCAGAGCCCCTCACAAACTGAGGTTTCTCTAACAAGAGACATATAGCATTTCAATTATTTACAACTGGCATTGCAGTCTGTTCAGAACAGATGTACAAAGAGAATTTCCAGAAGCACTGCAAAATACAAAACTTTACATTAACATACAAAAGCCAAACTTCAGTTTATTTCTGACAAGTAACAATCAGAAGTTATTGGCCACCTACAGGTTTCGATGACTTCAAGAAAAGGTAGTGGAATCACTAAGCTGAAGTGAAATCTGGAAGTTATTTTAGTTACCACAGCAATCAACAAAAATATAAGGCTATATAAATATTTTATTTCTCCGGTATATTTATCCTCCCTCTAGATCCAAATCAGTATCACAACGATGACCTATTGGAACCCTCTTAAGTCTTTCCCCCCCCCGCCGCACACAGATGGCTAGAAATTCAGCTACTTACAGAGAAAATAGGCAGGGTGAACCCCACTGCATATAGGACAGTGGATGTGACGGTACTGTCATGGAATGGATACTTGATGCTGTCATCATTACAGAAAAAGCCTCTCTGATATGGCTTTATTTTGGCCAAGTTTAGAACACCCAAGGGTAAGCCAGCTGTTGGGGGAAGGGAAAAAAAAGACACAGATGGTTAAATTAAAATTCACTTTATCAGGCATGGAGAAAGCTTCAGAACAACATGCAAAACTTAAGTTTCCCTTGAGTCAGTGCAGAATATTAAATACCATGCAATGCACACACTTGCCCAACCCTTGCTATAGCCAATGAAAAGGCTGCCTCTTAGTTAGGAACAATACATAATGTCACCTGCCAACAATCGCAGAAATTGGAGGGAGGTAAAGGAGTTCAAAGTCTTGTTTTTTTTAATTGATGAAAACATTGCCAGGTACTGAGCCAAGTACTAGCCTTTGAAACTGATGTGCCACTCAACTCCAATTTTAGTTAACAAGAATACTGGAGGGCAGAATATGGCCCCATTATTCTTTTTTAAAATGACATTGACCTTTCATTGAATTAACAGTGTGTAGAACTGTTTAAATATCTCATTAAAAATTCAAGTTCTGAAGCCAAAGGAAGGAGAACCTTTCAAACTTTTTTTTGGAGAAGGAAAAAATAAGACCGAACCAAGTCTCATGATGGGAAAAAACAGTTCTGAAATGGGAAGAGGAGAGGAATTTCAAAGACACAGTCAGGAAACTGGACATCTTGAATGGAATAAGCTAATTTATAAATTATTTTTTAAACATTGTGACAAAAAACTTGCTTGCCTCATTTTATATAATTATTGTAGGCTTTAAATAGGACATGCATAAAGTGAATAGGATATGGCCCTTTATATTTAGAACTCTTCCAGTAGTAATCTCATCGATTTAATATATCATTTCTAAAAAGGTAGCTGTGAGCCAAATAACCAAATCTTTATAATCTTTTTACCTGAAGAGAACATTTACATTAATCCCCTTACCATCGGGACTTTCAGGGCTGGCTTAACAACAGTGAGCTTGTTTACAAAAATGGATTTCTACTGTAACATTCCCAATTTCACTGCAGTTCTACAAGTCTGGATACAACTTTTACATAAAGCAGAACAGAAAGACTCAGTTCCTCTAAAGAACAAACGACATGCCTCTACTGGCTAGAGAGCCATTTGAATTCAGTGATAAGGAACTACTCCAGTAGGTTTCAGAGTGTACAGGTATCAGCAAAAACAATGGGGAGTCCTGTGGCACCTTAGAGACTAACAAATTTATTTGGGCATAAACTTTCGTGTGCTAGAGTCCATTTCATGATCTGATGAAGTAGGTTCTAGCCCACGAAAGCTTATACCCAAATAAATTTGTTAGTCTCTAAGGTGCCACAAGGACTCCTTGTTGTTTTTACTCCAGTAGGGCTACTGAATGTTGGCTATGCTAACGGACACAAATTTGTAGAGATATTAATTCCTATTAAAGATTCATATTAAGTTGTTTTTTCTTAACCTGTGTCCATTCCTTAATTCCTAACTTATTAATTGAAGAGGGTGGAAGAAAATCAAATTTGTAAAGTTTCAAGTAATCCAGTCAAGAGCTCTGTACTCCTAAAGATCGGACTGAATAATGCAGAGACCGAAGATGGAGGTGAGCAAAAGCTACACCCTGGAATCCAAATCCCTACAAATTTTGGAGTAAGTGTGGGGGAAGAATCTCAAAGGTCCAAATCCAAACCAGGCCTGCAGTTTTGGTTTCGTGTCACAGCCAAAACCATCTGGGGCCAATATTTTAGTACATAAAAGACTCAAACCTTGTGAAGGCAGCTCACCAGAGTTCAGCACCTTCAGACTTTTAAGTATAATCCTGATTCACCCCATATCCTAGCCTAAACCTATGTCAGATCCAAAGCACCGCCTCATTTATTCATCTCTGAATGACCTCTCTCCTTCTCAAGTTAAGCAGTGCATTTCCTTCAAAAGCCTTTACACAAGACTTTAAAAGAACAGAGGGACTCAGAACTCCTTCCTAATCTAAGGAGTCCAGGCTTCCATATTTTTGTTTATATAGCAGTAAAAAGAAATTCAACACATGCCAGTAAGTAAAATACTCTAACTTAGAATGGGTTCAAAATCTTAGCCCTAAAGAACTTACAATTCAAAATATTGAAGAGTATAGTGCCTTGAATAAAGTCAAAGAGGCATGTGCCCATTATCACCAACAAGCTTCACAGAAAAGGACCTGATTTTGAAGGAGAAGAAACAGGGTAAAAGACAACTCTAAGGCACAGGTTAATAAGTAGGAGCAGAGGAATAGTCAGACAAATGCCATAGAAAGGTAGTGATACTCAGGCTTTTGCAACCTGAAATAGGGAAAGAAAAGTCAGTGTGGTGGGAGAGGAGTACAACCTTGACATCAATGTTTGTGCATTCATGCAACAGACCTCAAATTCCAGTTCATTTGACTTTCACAACACTTCAGAGAGTCTTTGTTTTTGAAAGCCCACATCTTCCTGGATTCATTCATTAAGATTGTTTGTGGTCAGAATATACATAGATACTTTAAACTATATTTATACAGATATCTACCAAACTTCTTAATTTTTTTAGTTTCTATTTGTTTCTACCAACTAATTTTTCAACTTTCTCTAGTATCTCTGCATTGTGCAATTTATATTATTAGAACAGCTCTCACTGAACTCATTTTTTCCAGATTCCAAAGCAGCTAACATTCTATTCAATAATCCACTAGTCACCTTATCAATATACAAACATAATTGGTGTTCCCCATATTAAGTTGCCTGTTAGTCACTCATCCCTTTCATCCTCAAGACCACTCCAGTTTCAAAGTTTTGATCTAGAGTTCTCAGTGTGTGGTAGTTCTCTTCCAGACACCTTCAACTTTCAGAGATGAGCCCCCTTCCTTTCTGTATCCTTGTAGAGACCCTCATCTACCAGAATTACAAAATGGTATGCACAGACTTCCGATCACAGCAAGTGTTTACAAGTAGATTAGATTTGGAAGGATTAGATTTTTATCTGTGACAGTGAGCGTCAATTTCACCACACCACACCACACACATATTTCTATTGATAAGAAAAATTTATAGATAGGCAGAGTAAGAAAAATGCTGCTTGAGAATTTAGAGTTTGATTTCTGGATATTATATTTATTTTGGCATGTGATATTGACAATGTTGGTTTTAATGATTATAAAGCTTTAATTTCTTGAATCTCAACATCTGTCATTAAATAATTGTCTGACCCCCACATTGTCCTAAATTTTGAACAACTAAAGATTTCCAAAATAAATGATAAAATAAAAAAATGCATAAGAACAAACATGGATAATATCCATGTAAATTTTAAAAATTGATATCAGCCAAGCCTATTTATTAGTTATATCCAGACAAATAGAGAGCTTCCTTAATAGAAATGCGAAGTGTCAGGTCTCCTTCTATGGGAGATGCTGAGAAAGGGGCATCAAGTCTGGCTTTGAAGAACTGGAATGGGAGGCAAATCAGCCAGTTTTTGTTCATCCCTTGCCCCATCTCCAGCTATTTCAAGCCCCCTCAAGTCTAGTCCAAATCACAGAGCACCCTAATTCCAACAGAGGTCAACTTTAATAACTAAGCTGTTTATCAAATACCCAGTTCTATCTTTAGAAAATTTTAGATCACAAAAGGCAGTGGAGCATACACCCAGTAAGATGGCATCTGTTAAAATAAGCCTCCTGCTGCTACAGGAAAAGACTGTCTTTTCTCCTCCTCTTGCTCTTTATATAATGATTTATTATTTGTATTCCAGCAGCACCAAGAGTAAACTAAGTACTGCACACACCTGCAGAGGCAAATAGTTCCTGCCTTGAAGAGTACACCAGTTTATCCAAGTGTTAACCAATTATTAATAAGGCCCACTAAGGCACCCCAATCATAGTGGGCTCAGATTAGGGTTGCCAACTCTCCAGGATTGTCTGGGAGTCTCCAGGAATTAAAGATCAATCTTGAATTGAAGCTCACATGTGATGAAGCCTCCAGAAAAATGTCCAACCAAACTTGGCAACCCTAGGTCAGATGCATGCTGCCCACACTACACTGGCACTGTGACAATGAGGTCACACACATTCCATATTTCAGTCATATGTAGCCCCTTGGGCTACATGAGAATTAGAAGTTTCTTGGAAAAAAGTCTTCACTCCATGTGCAGCTGCCATCTTTAAGTTTCCTGGCTGTGCAACAGGAGTGTCTTATACTACCAATCTAAAACAAAAGGAATAGGCTGCAACTCTCTCTTATTGCAGCCACAGCATTACATACCTTCTGTTAATTTATTGTTCTTCCTTATTTTATAGAGGTTATGACAGAATATAAAGTTAAATACAGGCATTAACTTTGTTCAACACAATTTATACCAGATAAGCCAAAGTGATTATTACTGTAGTAGCAGTTACGTAATGGACCCTGAACTGGGGGTAAAGGATAAAGGCATTACTGTACTGTTCTAAGAACAGTCACAATTCATGATAAGAAAAAGTTTTCCTCACTTTATTTTAAAACAAAATCACAAGTTGCTCTTTTAGTTTGGTGACACTTGTTTCTTTAAAAAGGCATTATCAAGAACTTAAAATCTCAGATTTTAAGTCTAATTTCCTTATTCGTGTTGCCAATATTAAAATTGGCTATGTTAAGAGTCTAGTTTACTTCTAATTATTCTGTTACTTACCCTTCTTTCTCCCCTTTCCTCAATTTGAGTAGTCAGAAAACTATTGTAGCTCTTCTCAGTCTTAGCCACCACTGATTTCACTTCTTGGTTCTCACATACTAGTCATGTTATAGTATTTGGTTTGAAAACATTGTAGGGGAATGTTTTGGACACAACACACTTTTATTTAACTGAACCTGAAACAAAAGTAGTTTTAGGCACACAAGTTTCATAGTCTGGGCTGCAGTGATATACTCATGTGTATTTGTTTTATTCACAAAAATAAAGTTATGCATATGCACTGGAACTACTCACAGCACCACAACATAAAGTTAAGCACATAAGTATGTTCCTGAAACTCTTACTCCTCTTGTCTAACAGGAAAAAGAAATTGGATGCAGCCAAAAATGGCATAGCCCCCACAAATTTAAGAGGAAAATAGAACAGAGTTTATTTTAACTTCAAAACTGAAAACTTTGTAGGGACCTAATGAAATATTTTAAGTTAAGAAAACTTGGGAATTGGGAACCGGACTATGAGAAGTCAACCGGAGTAATACTTGGCGGACTCCAGGGTGGGGCACAGAAGGGGACTCCGGGCTGGGGCTCAAAGATTTGGGGTGCAGGAGAGGGATCAGAGCTGGGGCAAGGGGTTGGGATGCAGGGGGTGTGAAGGCTCCAGCTGGGGTTGAAGGGTTTGGGATGTACGAGGGTGCTCCAGGCTGGGATTCCACACAAGGAGTCTCCAACTGAATGCTATTCATTAGCAAAAAGTTTAGTGATTTTTTTAAAATTAAAATACACTTTTACAGGTCACATTCTTAATTCCTAGAATTATGCTGTGACCTAGCCCAGCACTCAGCTAACATTCCATCAAACTGTATAACCATAGGTTCTCAGGATTCAAGCTACAGGAAAAATTGGAGTTTTCCCTATAAACTATGCAAATATAAGTGTTATACAAACATTCCTATAGGATAATGGAAGGATAGATTCTGTGGGAAGAGAGTGCCCAGGACTATTAAATATTCAATTTGCCAATCAGTGGGAGTTTTGCCACGGCTTATCAGAATCCTGTGTCCAACAAGGAAACTAAGTCAAGTCAGATTCACATTGCTGAGGAAAGTCAGTGAGCAGCTGACACCAAGAAAGGTGCTGGACTATTCACTTAGGGGAAGACCACCTCAAAGACACCTTAGTTGGAGGAGTAGAGGTAGCAGAGCCCTCTTCCCCCACCCACCTTACCCAGAGCAGCCAGGAGGCTGACACAAAGCATAGAAGACCAATAGAAAGAGAGAGAGCCCCTCAGAACAGCCAGGAGGTTCTGCAATGACTGGAAGAGACAGAAAGCTCCTTGAAACGGAAGAGGGAAAGAGGTGCTTAGAATTTGTCAAAACACCTAGTAGCTAGACAGAGGAAGATACAGAAGGTGGAGATCAATGCACCCTCTTTATTCCCAGCAGCCAGGAATGAGTGAAGGGAGAAAAACTGGGCTGTTTGCCAGAATGCTGCCCCTGGACCTCACTGGCAGGTTCCCTTTACCTTGTCTTTCCTATTTATACCTGGCTAGTAGATCTTTCCTGCCCTGACCGTAAGTGCCTAAGATTGTTAGCTGAAGCATTTTTAATACTATCATGTTTATACCAACCTAATGATTCTGATACTGTAATTTAAGAAAGCCTTCTGACAAACAGAGGGTACATATTTGCTTAAAGCTATACTAACTATAATAAAACTGAGCTAACATTTCTTTCTGTTCCTTTAATACTATTTGCAACTTCTTTTTTCATTAGTGAGAACATGCCAATAACTTGCTGGGTGGCTGAGAAGGAATAAGATTAAGAAGAGTAATAACCACAATGCTCTTTAATAGCTACCTCGCTGGCCCAGCCTGTGGTGTGATACAGATGGCACCTCAAAGAGGAAGTCATTTACTGTGCCATTCCTGCTGGATAAGGATGACTGTGACTGCTCAGGAGTGCAGAAGTGGGAAGGGGGAGAGGGGGAAAGGATTTATCCTCTGGCTTGGAGGAGACTGTACATAGAAATTCTTGGGGCTGGGCATGGTGAAGGGGAAAGAGATTTCTGTTTAAATCAATCATTTATTGTAAGGATTAAAGCTATTCTCTCTCCACCAATTAAGGTTAGCTCTATGGGAAATAAGATTCTCATTTCTTATCTACATTATCCACCCCAATTAAGAATGAATTACACATAACATCTTTGAAGTGCCTTATAAACATTAATGAGCTCATTAAGCTTCACCACCCCTGTTTTAAGTATGCAAACAAGTACAATTTGAGTTTTACAGATGGAGAAAACAGAGGCAGTGAGAGGTCAGTGGCCTGATTTTCAGAGTTGCTGACTGCCTGTAAATCCTACTGAACTCCACCTGTACATTCTGCTGCAAATATTCAGCACATATTAGAATAATTGATTTTAACCACAGTAGTACAGGTAGGAATATACAGTGAATTTGAATCTGGCTGCATTAACATGATCACTTACAAAAATTATTAAAAAAGGAAATCAACTTAAGGTCAAGACCTTGTTATTCCAGATTTTGTAGCTGTCCAGCCCACTCATATCTTGCCTTCCCTATTCCCAAAAAGGAAGCAGGCTGTCAAACAGGTGGAGAAGTTCTGCAACTACAATCACAGATTTTCTGTTTAAAAGTCTGTGTGTAAAATGAATCTAGTGATTCAGGTTTTATTGAAAGCCTGTCAAGTTAGATGGTTTGACCATTTCCTCACCCCAAGCTAGAATACATTGGACTGCAACTGCTGAAAGTATTTTCAAGTCAATGACCATGAACTCTGTACACATGACTGATTTTTAACTATGGAAAGATGCAGAGGTTCTCCTTTCCTGTGCAGGTTAGTAAGAATGTAGCACAGCAGTGTTCTACTTAAACAAACAGGGTTCTTAACAGATCCAGGTTATGATGGCAGGGTCAGAGAAACTACAGGTTTTCCATAACACACTACACCATCCCTAAGACCATGCCATTTTTCCCATACTGTATCCCAATAGCACGCATCAGAATATAAATAAGAGAACTATTTTAGTAATCAGAGCCAGGCATTCTCTTGGCAACCTGGAGTTTTCATAACTTATAACTGTTTCCAGAGCACACCAGTTGTGGCTTTAAACTGTCATTATTATAGTGTTTGAAAATAAATGTGCATTAAAATGCAGTTTAAGTAATTAGACCTAGTATTTGTTTTTGCAAAAAAAAAAAAAAAAAAAAAAAAAAAAAAAAAAATCTACTTTTGAAGCTAGACAAGTTTGTTCAGAGTTAGTTTAAAATTAATAAGCTTTTTATGTAACTGTCACATTTGAGTACACAGAAGGGTTCTACAATATGTTCAGATACATCTCATCTAACTTTTCTCAACTTTTATCTATATGAATAAGAAGGAAGCTAAGTGCTTAGATACCACAATATTTCATGTGTGTAGAGGTATTATCTGCCCTGTTGAAGATTATAATAGAACCATTGGCTATATACAGATCAACTGCCTTGCCATATATTTTAGATGTCCGTTATTACAAACGTTCCCTTTGAGAAGAAAGTTCCATTTCCAATGCTGATGTGACCACAGATCTAAGAAGAGAATAAGAGGTGACAGTCTTGAGTCTGAATGAAATTCTGATTTTAATACAGGTCACAGAAAGAACTGTAAACATGAAAGCAAATGTGTGTATTGGGGAGGATGGAAGGAGAAGTGGACTTCTGCCTATTTTGTGGATGCTTCTTTATATGCAAGAGGTTGAAAGGTTAATTTTAACTAGAAAAAAGAAAAATTCAGATCTGTCTTTTTAAGACGATTCTGTGGTAACTGGAGAACCTCGTGAAGTGACATCACAGGAGGCTGAAAGCTAAACCGGGGGGGGGGGGGAGGGGCGCGTGTGGAAGGAGGGGAGACATTTTTACTCAACCTGCCTAAAAAAAAATTTTAAATTAATATCCATTTGATGCCAATACCTGCTGTCACTTGGTAGAAAGGATGTCAGTTAAAGAGCTGACATTAAAAACTTACAGCTTAATTGGAGGGATACAGTGAACATTGGAGGCCTACAGAACATCTTCAAGAAAAACTAAAAAAGAACAAACCTTTGCTAATATTTCTATGTCAAGAAGGAGACATTATAAATAAAGCAGCACCAGGGGCACAACATTTAATTTTTCTACATCTTTTGTAGGTCACTTTTAAAGGTATCTTGATTTCACAAGCTAAATCTCTTCAATGACTTACACAGCTCAAAAGTTTAATATTAAAAAAAATTATGAATACAAGTGACAGCATCTAACTAGTTTTCAGATAAATATTAATTGGAGAAGTTAACCAGAGTGGAACCCAAACAAACAATGGTAATAAGCAATTCAGCATTAAGATTGGAAAGCAGTTATAATCAAATGGTGAGCTCATTCCCTGTCATCCTGGAAGAATGGCTAGGTCTCACATGAGTAAGTCTGCAGTAGGAGGAAACAGCATAGCCACGATTAATTAAAAGGGGCCAATTTCTGAATATCTGCACTAGGACTGCATAGGTGTTCCTGAAGTGATACTTGAGCACAATTACACACACACACACACACACACACACACACACACTCTATCACTTAGAACATACGCAGACACTGGGAGTATAAGCACTCCCCAAATCATTAAGGGGTTCTTCTGCTTTAGATCATTAAAATGGTCAAAAGTTTTCATATCTAGACCAAAAAGACGACTATGGAAGAATTGCTGCCAAGTCCCCCCCACTTTAAACAAATATAAATAACACAGTACAATAAAAACTAGCTCAAAGAACCAGCCTTCATTGTGCCCTAAAAAAGGGCACAAACATAATATCCCATAGGGAAGGGATGGGCAAACTTTTTGGCCTGAGGGCCACATCCGGGTATGGAAATTGTATGGCGGGCCATGAATGCTCACCAAATTGGGGCTGACTGCAAGAGGGTGTGAGGGGTCTGGCTGAGGGGGCAAGCTCTGGGGTGGGGCCAGAAATGAGGAGTTCAGGTTGGGGCAGGAAGCTCTGGGCTGGGGCAGGAAGTTGGGATGCAGGGGAGGGGGAAGGCTCTAGCTGGGGGGAGGGTCTGGCAAGGGGGAGGTTGCTGGGAAAGGCTCCGGCAAGTCCCTGCTGTAGAGAGAGGTTCCAGCAGCAGCAAGCTGCTGATCAGTTTTTTTGTTCCCCCGCCCCACCCTGTCTCCTCCCCACCACCAAAGCATTTCGTTGATGTGTAGCTACACCAGGGGTGGGCAAACTTTTTGGCTGAGGGCCACATCTGGGAATAGAAATTGTATGATGGGCCATGAATGCTCACAAAATTGGGGTGGGGGTGCGGGCTCTAGGGTGGAGCCAGAAAGGAGGAGTTCAGATTGCAGGAGGGGGCACCGGGCTGGGGGAGGGAGTGCAGGGGGGTGAGGGCTCCAGCTGGGGGTGCGGGCTCGGGGTGGGGCTGGGGATGCAGGGTTGGGGGTGCAGGAGGGTGCTCCAGGCTGGGACTGAGGGGTTCAGAGGGCAGGAGGGGGATCAGGGCTGGGGCAGGGGGCCAAGGGTGCAGGCTCTGGGCGGCGCTTACCTCCTCAAGCAGCTCCTGGAAGCAGCAGCAGCAGCGTATTCCCCCTCTGTCTCCTATGCAGACGTGCGGCCAGGTGGCTCTGCGTACTGCCTCACCCATAGGTGCTGCCCCCACAGCTCCCATTGGCCCTCATTCCTGGCCAACGGGAACTATGAGGGCAGCGCTTGGGGTAGGAACTGTGTGCAGAGCCCCCTGGCTGCCCCTACGCATAGGAGCTAGAGGGGAAGATATGCCGCTGCTTGCGGAAGCCGCGCGGAGCCACAGCATGCGGGGAACAGGACAAGCCCCCAACCCCGCTCCCCAGCGGGAGCTCGAGGGCCAGATTAAATGCAGCCCCCAGGCTGTAGTTTGCCCACCCCTGCCATAGGGGTTACTATATCCTCTCATTACAATTTACAAACATCTCCCCCCGGCCAGAATCTTTGCAGCATAAAACCAAATCATAACCGCAAGTTTATTCTGTGGTCAGAACTGTAGCCACACATGAGTTAATGCACAGTAGTTGCAATGCTGTGGTCATGTAACAATGTATCCCAAGAAGTTAAAGTATATTTTAAGAGAGTCCTGTTTCTCACACACAGCACCACTGTGATATCTTCATGTTCATCTCACATGGCCCAGTCTTGTTCCCTCTGAAGTCAATCAGGAGATTTGCCATTGATTTCAGCAGAAGTTGGACCAGTGATGGTGAAAAAGTTTACATTAGGGTTTCTGTGCTTCATGACAGACTATAAATAAACTGTACAGAATTGGCAATACTGGGAGTTTTCTTTTAATTTTACACTGACGCCTGAAAAGCAGACAATTACTGTTTAAAAATTGTCTCCTGAAATCAGTATTTTCCACTGACTTCAACAGGCTTTGGATGAGGCCCAAATTTATTTTATTGAAGCAGACTCCCAGCTAAGAGGGGGAAGCCCTCCGCCCCCCCCCACCACCACTTTTTTTTTTTTTAACTGACAGTTAAAAGCAGGTTGGATGGAGCACTCAAGACCATATGAAAGGGAACAAATCACACTAGCAGACAAGAGGATGGACTGCTTGTACTTACGGGTCTTTACCATCTCCGACTTCTGTAAGTAGAGTCTAGAATTCTAACATAACCTGCTAATTGATTACTTTTTATTGAGGCTTTTGTGATCTTAATCTTTTGTGACTAGTAGGGACTTTTCAAACTTTTGTAGCTATTTATTGTGTTCTTCCAGTCATCGCACTTTTGGTAGTTGGTTTCACATATTTGGTCTAGCTGAACTAAACCTGAAGACATTCTTCCCACTTCCACCCATAAGTGCTGCCACCAGTCATGTGCTGGGAGGGGAGGGAGGCTAAGACCCTCTATGTTGTTTGCCCAATGTAAAAGGTCTCTTTAGTCAGTTGTTCCCTAACTGATTGTTTAAGAGAACCTCTTTTACTTTCCTTTGATTATCATATTTGATCTCCATCCTTCTCCTTCCCCTCCCACAACCACCTAATATAGGTAGAGAGATTTACTGATCAATTGAACTGCTCACCTGCCTCTTCAAACATTGTGCCAGGGACAGAATGATAAGTTTTTAAAATTTAATCCATCAGTTTTCCATGAAGGCAAACAACTATAGTAAGTACACTATATACAGTTTGAACTGAAGCTACTAAAACCCAGTTGCTTCCATCTAAAACATAAGAGCCAGACCAGTGGTTTAAGACAATGGCTATTAACTAGTAAATGCTAGATTAAGACTAACTCTGGATTTTTGCTTCCTAATATGGCAGAAGTGACAGCTTCTGCATGAGGTGGATCACATTATGCAAAGTGAAGGGAGTTTTTTGGGTGCTGTTCTTGGCAGCAAAAGCATTCAGGGATCAGGAAAAACAAAAACAGCGTGAGGAAAAAGCCTTGCAGTTTTGGTCAGTCACCTGTGCTCTCAGTAGATCTTAGAAGAGAATGCTTCTCTCATGTGCACCGTAGCTAAATTGAAGACAAGTTGCCCCTTTCACCGGACTCTGAAGATTCAACAACAATTTGCATTCTAGAAGTTTAACATCCATATAATGATAAACTTGGAAGTGATACCAACAGTATGTTTGTGAGTCACAAGAAGTCAAGGTAGAGGTGGCAAGGCTGGGGAACTACAGCATTCAGGAACTGCAACACTACACAGAAATAGGCATTGTTTGATCAGCACTGACACCTCAGCTGTCATTTAAGCTTTGCCTTCACTGAGGCTACATCTACAATACACACACTAACACAGCAGCATGTAGCTCAGGGTGGCCCGCGGGCCGAATTCAGGCCACCAGCCATTTTAATCCGGCCCTCAAGCTCCCAGATGTGGCCCTCGGGCCAAAAAGTTTGCTCACCCCGGTGTAGCTACACATCAGTGAAATACTTTGGTGGCGGGGAGGAGACAGGGTGGGGCGGGGGAACAAAAAAACAGATCAGCAGCTTGCTGCTACTGAAGCCTCTCTCTACAGCAGGGACGGGCTCCAGGAGCACAGGAGCAGCAGGACACTATGCTGCTAAAAACAGCAGCGTAGACAGGAAGCAATGCTTGGGGTAGTAGGAAGTGTCTAGGGTATGTACTCACATACATACCCACCCCCTTCAGGGCATCTTTTCGCTGCTCACCTAAGCTGTGCCCCACCAGCTATGCTGTTATTTGTGCTGGGGGCAGGGGCTACATGTTCACGTACTCTACGCTGCACGCTTCTTTTGGTGGAGTGTAGACACACCATGTGGGAAAAATATGGGGAGGGGGGTTTTAAAACTAGAGAGATAGTTTATGAGAATTAACTAGGATTTTTACAGCAAGATTATGACTAAACATTTCAGCTATCCTTCTGTAGACCCACACCACTATCTTTTTTGGCAGTAGAGACATCGCCTTAGTCTCTGATCCACCCAGAGTGGAAAAGAGATACTGGTCCACATTTGTTCCAGACAAATTATAATCCAATACTCTTCTGCAACTTTCACAATTCAATCCATCACTTTCAAAATTTTAAAAATGAAGCTGATTTAAATCTAACAGAGTCAGCATTCTCTTATCTAATTTGAAGTATTTATTAAACACAAAAGCATAATTATAGTCAGCGATGTTCTCTTTTATCAGAGGGGTAGCCGTGTTAGTCTGAATCTGTAAAAAAGCAACAGAGGGTCCTGTGGCACCTTTAAGGCTAACAGAAGTCTTGGGAGCATAAGCTTGCATCTGAAGAAGTGAGGTTCTTACCCACGAAAGCTTATGCTCCCAAGACTTCTGTTAGTCTTAAAGGTGCCACAAGATCCTCTGTTGCTTTTTAGCGATGTTCTCTTTGGAAGACAAGAGCTTTCTCCCCCACCCCATTAATCAATAGTGACTAATTGATATTTGTATATTATTGCTTTTGCCACACTGCACCAGCTTTATGGGAGGTGGACAAGATTATCTGTGCTATAAAAGAAATTACTCATCTTTTTAGATGTACCCAACACAATTCAAGAAAAATGATAGGTAATCCTCTCCTTTTGTAAATAGTTTACTTCCTCCTTAAATTACCTAGTTAGAGTATTTCTCTAATAGCATCACAGGTGTTTCATCAACCATGTTAAGACATCAGTAGTGTCAATTCATCATCAACAGGAAGAAGAAGAAAAATTTCTATTTCCTCATAGCTTACAGCTTTATTGTACCTACAGCCAAGGATTTCTACCCCACAACTGTCACCAACTGTTAACCCATACAGAATAAACTATTGACTTAAGTAACAGATTATGGGATTTGATTTTTTCGGTTGTTCAAACTGATAAATTTGTTCACCTTCTTCAATAAGAAGTCAGCACATCTTGTAGGCAAATGTCATGTGCTTTTACCTGTGGACCCAGATTGCAAACAACTACGGTCTTCAGGGAAGACATGAGTCAGGAAATAAGCAGCCCTGTAATTAACACAAGCTTGTCTAATTAGAAAACAAACCGACCAGCTTCTATGGCACTTTGACACCCAGCGTTACTTGTAAGGGTGTTGCATTTTCACTCCGTCTTGTTTGTATTACACTGTATATTCTTTGGGGCAAGGACTGCATATTACTATCTTGTAAGCATTGTGTTCCTCTGTGGTAATCTTAATATTTAAGTGAGGGCTCAACTGAAAGATACACGGACATACTTTTCACCATTAGAAAAGAGGGATGTTCTGGAGTGTGCAGGAAGAGGAGCTAGTCAGTACTTCAGACCACCTGTATTTTCTAGAGGAGAAAAAAATATTTCCCTGTAAGCAAAGATATATAGTACAATCACCTTGAAAATAGGTGATTGCCCACAGTCTTGCAGTCCAGTACTGTACAGGAAACATAGGAAAAAGAAAGGGGAAAAAAAGAAGAGAAAAAAAAAAAAGACACTTAAGATACAGTGAAATTCTAATCTAATCATTTTGTAGAAGACTCCAAAAAGAAAGTTTATATATAAAATCTTAGCAAACGCGGCCCCCCCCAATAGTGTAAGAACCTTTTTTATGACAACATATCAAAATTTGAGGTTGGTCCCAGACTCTGGCTGATCTATCAAGCTAGAAGTGTTTTGAATGACACTGTTAAGGAGGGTTTCCCCTGCTACATCAGACACTCCCCAGTGGTCACATTCATGAAACATTAAGCTTAATCTCCAGTAGGGGACCTGTGGATATCTTTAGTCCCACAGGCACACAGCTAATTTGAGTAACACAAGGTGAGACGCAAGGATGTTTGGAGAACTAGAAGCATTTCATATCCGGCAGGAGTTTTCCCTCAGAAGTGTAAATATATCTTTCATGAAGACCTGAGGCTAAAGCCACACTCTCCATAATACACTGAACTAAAACCAGGGATTTGCTCACTCACTCAAGACAGACAATCTAGCACCAAAGTCTATTCCCATCTCGCCCCCTTTATGCATTAACTAAGCCATTCCCTAATTTTACAAATAGTACAGCCCACGTATCTTAACGAATTAGAGATGACCTGAAGAAGACCTCTGCGTAGGTGAGAGACACAAGCTTTCACGCTAACAGAAGTCGGTCCAATAAAAGATATCACCTCCCCCACCTCGTCTGTCAGGTTTTGTCAATGCATTTAAGCCTACGTGTGTGGAACAATTCTCTTCATGTGACACACTGGTAACATCCCCCCCCCGCCGCCCCTCGTTAACTAGCTTAGGCTAAAGAAGATGCGTTTGTAGAAGAGACTCTCAGCTATCCAGTACTCAGACTCCAATTCAGCAAGGCACCTAAGTGCATTCTTTTCTCAAGAGGGGTCCAAGAATAAGAATATTCTGCTGCTGAGCAAGAGGGGTGTTCACTCATGGGCCATGCAGGAGCTCATTCTATTATTAATAATTTGTATTGCCTAGGAGCCTCAGTCATGAACTGTGACCCCACTGTGCTAACTGCTGCATACAGAACAAAGAACGTGCCTACCCCAAACAGCTTACAGTCCAAAGAAGACAACAGATGCATACAGGCAGATTGGGGGGGGGGGGGGGGGGAGTACAAGGAAACAATGAGACTGCATTGGTCAGACTGATTAGGCTATGGTGTCAGCACATCGACAACCTAGCTGTTGTCAAGTTTTCTGTAAGCTTCATGGCGAAGGAGAATTTTGAAAGAGAATAATGAGTTAGTTTTTCAGATGTTTACAAGAAGCTTCTCCCAAACATAAGGGGCAGCATGGGAGAAAGCATAGAGGTGATGATGCTGTGAGTCAGAGGAAGGTGCCAACCTTTTGATAAGATATTGAATAAGAGAGAATAGGTATGCCCTAGGGTAAGGATGGATTGTGAAGGGCCTTGAAAGTGAAGACAAGTGAAGAAGCAGCTTATGTTTGATGCTATAGTGCCGATGAGAAGCATAGTGAGGAAAGTAACTGAAAGACTTCCCTGATCGATTGTATTCCCTAAATGGACAATCTACCCTAGTTCTCACTTACTGAGGAACAATCTCCACTCATTGATATATATATATATATATATATATATATATATATATATATATATATTTCTTTCCACAACCAAATCTCTGTACAACTTCACCTAAGTGATGTACCTGAATACTTGGATGCTAATATCTAAACTGTATTCTTAAAATTTATTCACCTAAATTTGAGTTATTGCGGATTATGTACTCTATGTATCATATGACTTTTAAAAACAAACTCTGTATTTGTGGATAATCTCAGCACTATACCCAGATGTACAGACACTCTTTTCTCAACCCATGTATTACGTAATTTTTTTAACATTAGCTTTAATAAAAACTTTAAATCTGTTCTTATCAAAAGGCAAGCCAGTGGAGGGCTTCAAAAGAGAAGAATGACATAGTCAAGACAACAGGATAGGAAAATGATCTTTGCAGCAACATTCTGAATGGAAATGAGCACAGCAGGATTGATTTATCCAGGCCAAAGAAAGAGACATTGCAGTAATCAATATGAGAAAAGCCAGGATGAGAAGTTTAGCTATGTGGATGGATTTAAATGGCCATATTTTAGGGATGTAATACACAAATATCAACAAGGCTTTGATATAACTTCAGTGAGAGAGCCTAGAGATATGTCTGAGTCAGAGAGAAAGTCCAGGCCTGAGTACCAAGCAGAATGGTAGTGTTGTCCACAGTGATCAAGAAAGGAGATCGTGGGGAGGAGAAAACGAAAACAGAACTTTTAGTCTATGTAAGTTTGAGCTGACAGACTTAAGGGGAGATTAGAGAAACAGGCTCAGATGATTTTAATAGTATCCATCATTGGAAATTTAAGATTCATGTAATTTTTTTGGTCACCTTCCCTTAATTTTAACTTGCTGTGAAGGGTTTATATGTTTTACATATTTTAAATTAAAGAAAATTTTACTGTCTTGAATTTAAAATGTACATGTAATGCTAAATACTTGACCCATTAAAAAGGCATTTAAAAATCCCAATATAAAATGAAGACAACCACTTGAAAGGCCACAAAAAAGTATCAAAATTTAATATAGCGAGGCTGTGGAAAATATTCTAAGTTTTGTAACTGATCACAACTTGCAGCCTTTGGCTAAATGGAGCCAAATCTGCTTTCCAAAAGTACAAGTTTCAGAGTAACAGCCGTGTTAGTCTGTATCCGCAAAAAGAAGAACAGGAGTACTTGTGGCACCTTAGAGACTAACAAATTTATTAGAGCATAAGCTTTCGTGGACTACAGCCCACTTCTTCGGATGCATATGCATCCGAAGAAGTGGGCTGTAGTCCACGAAAGCTTATGCTCTAATAAATTTGTTAGTCTCTAAGGTGCCACAAGTACTCCTGTTCTTCTTTTTCCAAAAGTAGTGTCCTACTGATGTCAATGCATTATGATGTCTAATGGAGCTGCAGATAGGGAATGCTACAGTTCCAAGTTGGCCAATCAGGATCAATTATAATCTGACTCGACTGCTTTGGCAGTATTTCACTAAAAACTGATGAGATGGTTGCATGCTCGTGGCCATTTTGGAAATGTCTTCACTTTAAAACTTTAAAAAAAAAAAACCCTCAAAAAGTGAGTGATCATTAGATGCAGATCTAGATATAAATATAAATGATGAAAGGAGGGGGTGTTCCAAATGGACATTAAAATATTCCACTGCATTTATTATTTTTGTTAACATGAAATTGCTTCTTCAGCAAGATCACAACTATGCTTTCTTATTAAGGTCCATTTAAAAAAAAAAAAATCTGTCTTTTGGATCAACTGAAGGGTGTTTTCACCTACAGCCTAAAGACCAGACATGTGATCCTCTCAGCAGTATGGCAAGGTTTTGATGACATGACACTAAAACCATCCATTAGCCCTTATACCATTTATACCAACAGTGCAGCTGCACTATTATTGAAAGATGGGTATTAACGCCAGGGAAGTCACACTAAATGCTGTTAACAGTTTTGACAGGGCGGGGGCATGCTAGACAGTAGACATTAGTAAATAGTAGTGAAAGAACTTGAAAACCCTTAAACATTCCTATTAGTCTGCACCAAGTCCAATACTGACATCTGCTTATGGAAGAAGATGCTACATCACCACGAGCATGCTGCTGAGATTATGAGTTATACTTGGAATTCCATCCATTTACTTGGATCAGCTTTTACTAAAGAGTGGTTTTCCCACTACTAGCTCTGTAAATTGGAGGTTACCTTTACAAATGCCTAGGGTTGGAGAGTGGAGGATATGGACAACAACCAGATGCTCTAATCATCAGTGATTTGTTAGACCAGGCTTATTGTACAATAACCTATTAAGATGAAGACAAAAACTTTTTGGATAAGCCTATTCATTTTAAGCAGGAAAGGATTTATTGTATATTTCATCTACTGCATCATCTACTGTGTACCCATCCTTCATGCCACAAAACAAAGAACAAAACACATTTTCCTAACTAGCCTTCTTGTTGATTTTTCTGCAGAAAAAAGTGGGCTACCTAAACCAAGGAGGAAAGAAAAACAAATCTCCAAAAGACAAAGCCTACAATACAGAGAAGTTCCTTGGGCTGTAACCAGAATGGGTTTGCTACTCATTAACTGTCAAAGCAGATGAAAAATAAAAACCCGAAAAAGGTTAGAGACCTGGAAGAGATTGAGAGAGCAGAAATGCATCACATTACACAAGACAAAATTAGTAAGATTTAGCCTTCTAGAAATAAACACTCATTTCCTCTTCATCACCACTGTCGCAACTCGTCAACTACATTAACATACCTAGGTAAAGAAAGGTACAAAATCCTAGTGAACCTCAAAAACCTACAGAAAAACGGCCCAAGCCATCTGCTTTCCAGCACAACTAGCTCTACCGGAGGGCAACCCCCGCCAATGCTTCACTTCTGCCGGTAACGAACCGCAATAGGACTACACACGTGCTTCTTGTTTAAAGCCACTAACTGCGTTAACCAGCTGCTAATCATCCTGATTTGGGGCAGTCGCAGCGACCAGGTTTCTCCAGGTGAAGGGGAAGGGAGGGGAGGGGAAGGAGAGAGGCTCCCAGTCGCTCTGGTGCGGAGGGAGGGGAGAGCGAGCGGGCGGGGAAAGGATGAAAGGTGAGGGGAGAGCAGTGGAAGCAGTCAGCCAGAGAAGGCTGCCCCTGTGCTGGCAGCTGGAGCAGCCTCTCTCTCCCAGGGGAGGGCGGACAGCCGGTGATTAGCGTGTGAGCCGCACCGCGAGCCGAGCGGAACGCTGCTGCAGCCAGGCGCGCACCCCGCACCGCGGCAGGGAGGGTGCCAAGCCCCGCACAGCCCGGGGGATAGCAAGCGGGGCAGGAGACAGAGCAAGGCACCGAAGCAGCCGGAGACGTACCCAGCACCACGCAGACCACATCCAGGAACACGAAGGGCAGCCGCGTCTTGTCAAACATCCTGCCAGCCCTGGGCGCCGGCTGCTGCGCGGCGAGGGACGCGGACTCCGGCGGGGCTTGGTGCCTGGGGGTAGCGGGAGAGGCTCTGCCGCATCCAGTCAGCGCTCCGGGGCAAAGCGCTGCAGCCAACGGCGCCTGGCACTGGCCGCTGCTGCTGCCGCCACTGCGGCTCCTACCCGGGCTGCGGCTTTAAGGAAGGGGCGGGCCCGGCCGGGCTGCGGGCGCGTGCGGCCGCCCCTGTGCAGACGTTCCACTCCGGCACCGCGCAACGGCCCCCGGCCAATCGCCTTCCTCTGCAGCGCGCTACGTGTCCCCGCCCCGGCGACCGAGATTCATGGCCCGCCCCCACTTTCCGCCGCAGCCCCGCCCTCTGGCGGCCGCGAGGGAAGGCGGGAGTTGGCCGTGATCCCTCAGCTCCCGCTGTGTGGTGGGAGCGCGACCGCGTGCAGCCCGCGCCTCGGTGACCGCCCAGCTGGGCCAGGCCCTAGAGAGCCCGGTGTGAGGTTACTGCCCGAGCTGGCTGCGTGGTCACCCGGGGCAGTGGCGGGGGAGAGAGGGGCAGAGTGGTCTATTACCCCAGACACTACTCCCCTCTTGAACCCAGGAGTCCAGAGTCTCTGGAGTCCTCTGCTGGCAGCGAGTAGCTGTGAACCACGCAAAGAATAACAGCCTACTACTTCTATCAGTCACTCTCCTAGCGCAAACCCTAGCAGCCTGTGCTGTGGCTCTAGCCGTCCAAACCCTGCTGATGACCCAAATTAGGAGGCGGTCACTATATATGGTTCCACAGGATAGAATTTCAATTGTTCAGGGTTGTTGTTTTTTAAATTAGGAAATTACATCCAAAACTGCATTAAAAGAACATTAATGTGGTGACATCAAGCACTAAAATGCCAGGGAATTCCAGAATTAAGGTTGCCAGTGCAATTTTTTAAAACACTACTTTTTATTTATTTCCCCACCATCACTGGAAAAGGGACTGAAAAGTAAAAAAAAGTCAGAAACTTTTTTCCCCCTCACCAAATAGAAAGAATTTTTAATTTAGAAACTTTTAATTGAAAAATTAACCTTTTTCACCCAAATTAAAATCTTTTGTGAACATTTTTGTTTTGGTTGAAATGGCTTTTTCCAGCAAAATGCTGATGGAAAAATCACTAGTTTAATACTGATATAAAACAAAAATCCATCATTCAAGCCCCTGAGCATGTCTACATATTCTTAAAAAAAAAAAATTGCAGGCAGATTTACTGACACCACACGCAGAAACACTAGACCCAAACTATTCTGAGATTTCCCATGTATCCTACCTACCTTCTACTACATCTGTCAGTAAACAGATGGGCTTTGTGCTATGCCTGGAAGGTTGAAAAACAGGCTCTGGCAGATCAACAAGGGAAACAAGTTCCAGGGTTGAAGATGTTTTTCTAAAGATGCTCTATCTCCAATTCCTTAGAGTTCAAATTTAGAGACTGTCAATGAGCGACTTAGCTGATCTCATCTCTCAAGGTAATACATTTGGGGAGGTGTCTTGAACAGCTAACAGTCGAGCCAATATGACTTTAAAGATTGAGGCTATGTCTACATGACAAGCGCTACAGCAGCAGCAGCTCCGCAGCTATGCCGCTTGTAACATAGATGCTTCCTACATCAGTGCAAGGGGTTTTTCCATCAATGTAGTTTATCCACCTCTCAAAGAGGTGGTCACTAAGTTGACTGAAGAATTCAGCCGTTGACCTCGCTGCATCTACATGGGGTTAGATCAGCCCTGAGCAATGTAGCTAGGTCGACCTAATTTTTAAGTGTAGATGAGGCCTACACAAACAACTTGAATTTTGCTCAAAAGCAAATATGAAGTCAAGACCACATACAGAGCACGGATGTAATGTGCTTTGCACAGATCACAACTCTAAGCAACTGGTCTGACATATTCTACGTTAAGTATCAGAGGGGTAGCCGTGTTAGTCTGAATCTGTAAAAAGCAACAGAGGGTCCTGTGGCACCTTTGAGACTAACAGAAGTACTGGGAGCATAAGCTTTCGTGGGTAAGAACCTCACTTCTTCAGATGCAAGCCTTCTTAATACATACAAAATAAACATCAGAACTTCCAAATCTCAATCCAATTTTCCCTGTGCCAGGAACATTCTGTAGTGATCAGTTACAGTGACTTTATGTCTCATGTATACTGGCAGAACTGTTGTTAAGGGTCATAGAGCAACCATGAATTGGGTCCCTGACTACAAAAAAAGAGACACTTTCTTGTCCTGGTACTGATTCACCAAGGTACTTAAGTACATGCCTAACTTTAAGCACAGAATTAGTCCCATTTAAATCAATGGGACTATCCACCTGCTTAAAGTTAGGCACATGCTAAAGTGCCTTGCTGAACTGGGACCAGAGAGTGTGGTCCCTCCAATGTGCATTGGTTGTCTTTGACTTTAATCTGCCTCTTAGGAATCTCCAGTAAAGCAGTGAAATCACATTATGTCCAAATTCATCTCATGTTGTCATGTCTATATTATATAGGTCAGACTAGCTGATCAGAACGGTCTCTTCCGACCTCAAAATCTATGCATCTCCTCTTGGAGTAGAAGGTTGGAAGAAGGCAGGAGACGATACTCTCAAAAGACATATTGTCCTTTAATTAAAATACATCCTTGCTTGATAATGTAATTTGTCCCAGACACCACAAAATACCCTCTCCTTCCTTCTTTTCTTTTCTTTTCTTTTCTTTTCTCCATTCCCCCTGTATTTTCTTGTGGAGCAGTTGAGCAATAAAGGATGTTTATGACCAAATTAATGTCCTCAGAATTTGTTTTGCCTCTACTAGTTACCCCAGAAATTATCGATAATGTTTTCCCCATCCTCCTTAATAGCTTTGTTTATGCTATTACCCATGTCTTAGGAAATCTACTATCTTTCTCTGGTGATACTTACTTGCTGAGTAGGACTAGCCAAACAGGACTCTTAAAGGCAATTAGCAATCAAATAGACGAGTGACTTCAGTGTGTGACGAGATTTTCCCAAGCTTACAGATGAACCACCCATTTCAGGATTTAGCTTTAGTGGAAGGCTAGTCAGCAATTATACTAGACATGCAAAATTAAAATTAATTAGGACTTTTGGTGCACTCAGAGCCTGATTCTGTCACCCTTAGTACCTCCCTTACTAAGGAATTAGACCCTTTGAGTCAGAATATCCACTTGTGCAGTAATAACTGCAGGAGGAGATTAAGGGGAACGAAAGCTCTGAAAAGATCCCCATACCAACTTTCTCCTACATCATTCTATCAGAGGAACAGGATTTGTTTTCTGTGTGATGACATATGGGTGTGCCTCTAAATTTGGAGGATCCAGATTTTACTCACTTGGGTGTCTCTGACATCATTACCATAAGCCTATTAGTTCTCAAGTTGTTCATAGAGTCTTTCTGAAAAAGAACTATGTAGGCTAAACTTGAATTTCTAATAATGAAAGCAAGCAGAACCTCCTTTCTTCTCTCCCTTTCTTTTCCTCCTCCCTTTAAAGAAAAAAAGTTCAGGCTTTCTTTATACCTTTTAAATTGTCATAGTTTGAGAACACTTATAAAACATTGGAGACTGTGTCTGGCCAGTGTGGTCCAGTGACTAGACACCTGGCTAGAAGTTGGGAAATGTGAGCTTTATTCCTGGCTCACCCAGAGAGTGGGGTGGATCAATCACCTCTGTTTCCCCCCCACACACACACTTTATCTGCCTTGTATTTAGACTTAAGGGCAGAGACCGTCTCTTACTATGTTTGCACAGTACCTAGCATAATGAGGCTCTGATCTCGGATGGGGCTTCTAGGCATTACTGTACTACAAATATATCATCATCTTCATCATTCATCTCTGCAACTGAAAAAATGCAAGATTTGTTTCTACTACTTTATCATTCCTGTCATTGCTGCTGCTTCTTTCTGACCTAAAATAATAATGAACAAAAATTAAAAGAATAGTAATAATGTAATCACTGGGCTGGGGTGCTGCTGTGAAGAGTGGCTGGAGTGGTGGAAGCAGCACCCCAGTACTGGTGTGGGTACAGGAGTGAGTCTGGCTCATTAGATCTGGCTTCTTGATTGGAAGCCAGGCTTTTGGCATGGAAATAGGACAGGATTATCTCTGTCACAGATTGTCAGAATCATTTTTTATGGAACAGAACTCTTCCAGGGATTGTTCCAAATCCACATAACACTTTCGAGTGTTAATGTCTGCACTGGGACCTTTGCATTAACAGATGAATATGTAAAAACACATTTCTCACCATCTGCCTAGTGGCTCCACATCTGGGGAGTTTTCAGGGAGTGAGTCCATGGCCCACAAGGTCCTTGGGTTCCTAAAATTACTTCCAAATTTTGCAATAACTTGTGCTTCTGAAATGGACTATAGCTAAGCAGTTCTCACATGATATAAACAATGTGCAATATAGTGTTGTAAAACCACTCTCTGGTCTTTTTAACTTTAGAACTTTTATGTTGTTGTTATTCTGTGATTACAGAAAAGAACAGAAACACATTATATGTATAAAGTGGTCTCATAAATACCGCCGCTGCTGAGGAAAGGAATGAACTAACGATGGGATCAAGCCTCAAATTTGGAATTAGTTTTTAACCCCTCCAGAGTTAAGGGGGGTTTGGAAATGTTATTATTTAAAATTATTAGTTGTAGTATAGCAATTCCAAACATCCATTAACTGTGGGGTTTTAGAAATGGGTTTTAGGTCAGACTCTTCCCTTGGATAAGCACTATCTCTACATTTCAGACAAAGAACCTGAACCATTTTCACTGGATTGCCTGTATCTCTACATTGTAGCAATATCAATAATGAAGAGCTGTCATGATTTCCCCTATAGAGGGGGACTTGTAGGAACATGAAAACAGGGAATGTTGATATAGATCTGTGCCAGTGCTATAATTAGCAGCTGGCACTTTTGGCACTTAGCAGTTGGCACGTTTCAGATTGTTCTGAGGTACTGGGTTTCGGGGAACAAGTCTGCAGACCCTAATCCTAGAGTCCTGTACAAATTTATGGGCCAAATTCTGGCCCACACTATAGGCCTTTTGCATCACTATAGCCATGAAAGGGTCAAAACAGGCAGCTGAGGATTCCCCCAACATGAAGGTCCAGAGCATGATCCCTGGTTGGCATCTCAGCCTCTAGAGGGATTTGACAAATCATAAATTAGAGCTGCCCTATCAAAGGTGCACTTTGGAATAGGACTCCAGCATACATAGCAACTGAACCAGTTCCCTAGTACAGACCTATTAATCAGCTTAAATATCAATTGAAGACCACGAAGCTTGGTTCTTCACTGCATTACTCAAGTTGCACTCCAATAGTGTAGCTCCACTGATTTCAGTGGCCTCACATAGGCATAAATCAAGGTGAATCAAGCCCTATGTCCTAACTTCTTATTGAATATTATATCCCAGCAAGAATCCAGATGAGACTAGCATCAGCTCTGTGTACACTATAAAAAATATGAAGAATCCTGTTTAAGAACAGAGATCTATTCTGCCAGGCCAGGGACATTCATTGCTTCAATACATTATGTCAAAATTTTCAACTGGTGTAAATCAGTGCAGCTCCACTGAAGTCAGCTGAGGATCTGGCCCCCCATTTTTTAAAAATAACAAAGAAAAATTCATTCACAATCAGTGTCCTCACTTGATTTTTTCTGTGCCTGGACTTCTGTATATTTTCTGTGATCTATGGTGCTTTGCTACAGATCAAAAGTTTCCAAACTTTTAGGCAATATAAATATGTAAATCTTTCCAACAATTCAAGTGTCATCCTAATAGAGGCCAAACCTGCAAAGGTAATTTCCCAATACACCTGAGGCAACACCTAACCTTTGCAAAACTTCCCACTTTTCAACAGACAAATAGTGCAATCTGGAAAAAAACGAGCCTTGAATTGTCAAGGAGTAAACTTTCAGTTCCGCTAGTGGCTCTAAGAGTTCAGCTTGGTTTCCAGAGTTCAACATGTTATCAAACACTTCTGGGAAAAGCAGGATAATTCTGCGTACAAAAGGCTAATGTTTTCTAGAGAAGCCATATAAGTCCTTGGGAAGTCTCTAATACAAGTAAATTGTCAATTCATTCAGAAAAGAAAAGAGATTCATTCATATTATTTGTGGAAGATTCCAATAATTAGAGATGGGCCCAAACCACAAAGTTTGGAACTGTGCCTGGATTCTTACTTCCTCCAACTTCAATAGACTCATAGACAGCCCAAGAGCAGCCCCCAGTCCGTGACCCCGCCCCCTGGGATGTGCTGCCCAGGGCAGGTGGAGGGTGTGGGGCTCCCTAGAGCAGTCTAGGCTTCCCGGATGGCTCTAACCACGGCCCAGCTCCAGCTTCTGGCCTGGCGAAGGGACGGGGCTACGGGGTAGGACCACAGAAGGGGCAGGACCTTGAGGGAAGAGGAAGAGCAGGGTGGGGCCATGGAGGGAGGTGGGCCTTTATGGCCTCCTCACTTCTACCAAAGTTATGGCACTCCTGCCTCGGATCATCCTAGTAGCCCTTCTCTGCACCTGTTCCAGTTTGAATTAATCTTTCTTAAACACGGGAGACCAGAATTATTCACAGTATTCCAGATGAGGTGTCACCAGTGCCTTATATAATGGTACTAACACTTCCCTATCCCTACTTGAAATATGTTGCCTGATGCATCCTAGGACTGCATTAGCCTTTTTCACAGCTGCATCATATAGGCAACTCATAGTCATCCCGTGATCAACCAATATTCCCAGGTCTTTCTCCTCCTTTGTCACTTCCAACTGATACATCACCAGTTTTTAGCACAAATTTTTGTCGATATTCCCCAAATGCACAACCTCGCACTTTGCACTATTACATTTCATCCCATTTCTATTGCTCCAGTTTACAAGGTCATCCAGATCTTGAATGATATTCCAGTCCTGCTCCATATTGGCAATACCTCCAACTTTGTGTCATCCGCGAATTTTATTAGCCCACTCCCACTTTTTATGCCACGGACATAATACAAATGTTAAATAAGATTGGTCCCAAGACCGATCCCTGAGGAACTCCAATAGTGACCTCCCTCCAGCCTGACATTTCACCTTTCAATATGACCTGTTGTAGTCTCCCCTTCAACCAGATTCTTATTCACCTTTCTCATATTCAATTCAATCTTATTAAATTCTCATATTAATCCCATCTTCTCCAATTTAACTAATAATTTCCCATGTGGAACTGTATCAAATGCCTTATTGAAATCTAGATATATTAGATCTACTGCATTTCCTTTGTCTAAAAAATCAGTTATTTTCTCAAAGAAGGAAATCAGGTTGGTGTGGCACAATCTACTTTTTATAAAAAAAAATGTTATATTTTATTCCTATGACCATTCATCTCTATGTCCTGTGACAGACCCAGACCAGTGGAGTACAGGAATCTGGTCCTGTTGGCATCCAGGAAGTGTGAAAGGACCTCCCCCCAGCCTAAGGGGAGGATCCACAGGTCCGTGATACCAAATAAATACTGGGGACAACTAATGAAAAAAACAGAAACGGGAGTGATGTTACAGGAATCTGGTAGAAGGCAAATATACTGGCCACTGGGTGAATAGTTTTCTGTTCCCTGAGTGACTAGAGCAGGGTCTGCACTAGAGCAATCAGGAACCTGTTAGAACCAATTAAGACAGGCAGGCTAATTAAGACACATGGAGCCAATTAAGAACATACTAGAATCAATGATGGCAGGCAGACTAATCAGGACTCCTGGTTTAAAAAGGCTCTTCCATTAGTTAGTGGAGGGTGAGCAAGAAGGAATGCTGCTGGTGGACTGAGGTGTATAAGTGTGATCAGGCTTCAGGAGGAAGACCCTATGGTGAGGATTAAAAAAGGTGCTGGGGGGAGGCCATAGGGAAGTAGACCAGGGATTTGTAGATGTAGCTGTCATGCAGCTGATACAGGATATATAGACAGCTGCTATCCACAGGGCCCTGGGCTGGAACCTGGTGTAGAGGGTAGGCCTGGGTTTCCTCCAACTCCTGATTGGACACAGGAGGAGTTGACCTGGTCTGTGAGCAACACCAGAAGGGAAGGTCTAATTTGGAAAGGGATCTGGCCTGTCCCTTACCCACTAGGTGGAGCACAGAGACTGCAGGGATTGTCCTCATTTCCCCCATGCTGGCCAGTGATGAGGTTAGCTGAGTGAACGGCAGGTTTGAACCTCTAGCAGAAGTGGCCAAACTGAGGGCTGCTGTGAAACTCTGAGGCAAGCAAATCTGCCAAAAAGCGCAGGACCACAAGGCAGAGGAGGAACTTTGTCACAATCCTTAACTACTTTCTCTTTCAAAATTTGTTCCAAGACTTCCTATACAATTGAGGCCAAAATAACAGGCCTGTAGTTCTTGGATAACATTTTACCCTTTCTTAAAAATAGATACTATATTAACAATTTTCCAGTCATATGGTCTGACCTGAGTTTACAGATTCATTAAAAAATCCTTGCTATTGGTCTTGAATTTTATGTGCCAGTTCCTTTAATATTCTTGGATGGAGATTACCTGGGACCCCCGATTTAGTCCCATTAAACTGTTTGAGTGTAACTTCTACTTCGGTTGTGGTAATTTCCACCTCCATATCCTAGTTCCCATTAGTCACCCTGCCATTACCTCTAAGCTCTGGTATTCCAGTTAAGACCCTTCACTTCTAATTCCATGTTATAATCTATGTTCTCCAGATCATCCAGTAGTAGTAATAACTCTCTGACCCTTCAGATTAAATGTATGGAGTGCAGGATTTCCAGAACACCTCTTCCAATAGTAAAACTTGGGAAAGGGGGTTAGAGAAGAGGGAAAAGCTGCAAGGTACCCACAGAGTATTATCTCAGGTGTCTGTGTTTGTAGAATGAACAAAGTAATTTTGTCCTTGGAATCTGCAGATGCCCTAATGTTTTTATGGATTTGAGGCCATCCAAATTAGGACACTACCATTTACACTGCTCCATGCTTATGACTTGTCACTTGTGTTGGTTCTCTGTAGATATAACTGAGGGGATAGCTAGCACTCCTAATTTTGTAAAATGGGCCATGGAATATTAATGAGCCCAGGTGATCAAGACATTTCTTTTTCATCCCTTTCACAAGACGGAGACTCCAGCATGAACTCTAACACTGAGCTGGAGGCATTGGTTCAGTATGACTCAGAGGGAAAAGTGTCAGTACAGAATGGTTTGTGCATCAGATATAGCACAGTGGAAAATCTGGACAGTAATTTGTTATAATACTGTTTACTGTTTTGGAAATACATGAGTCACTTCATTTGACCCTTCTGGAATTTGTGACCCTTTTCTGCATATATTTGTTCTAGATACACTGACGTGTAATTAATTTGGAAAGCATAAAAGGTTGTCTGCACAGTTAGCTTATCCAGCATTTTAACAGCAGACCATTATAATCCATCTTTGTCATCTTCCTTTATGCTTTCCCTTTACCCAAACAATAATACAATCTACAAAGGGAAAGGAGCTGTACAAATGTAAAATATTATTCAAAGTACAGTACTATCATTACTGAACTCAAACTATTCCCCCTCTTTTCACTGAAAGCGGCTTCAGAGTAAGCTCATTAACACTGTTTAATCTCCGTTGTTGCAAACATTAATATCTCTGATCTTTTCAGATTTGCTCATAGCACCATCACAAATATATTGTTCCTTTGGGGGAGGGATAGCTCAGTGGTTTGAGCATTGGCCTGCTAAACCCAGGGTTGTGAGTTCAATCCTTGAGGGGGGCCACTTAGGGATCTGGGGCAAAAATCAGTACTTGGTCCTGCTAGTGAAGGCAGGGGGCTGGACTCTATGACCTTTCAAGGTCCCTTCCAGTTCTAGGAGATGGGATATCTCCATTAATTAATTTACTGTTCCATTTTTAAATTGTTCTTACTCAATAATGCTTGCTCATTTTCGATATGCAATAATGTACTTGTTCCTCATTCATCAAACACCCCATAGACTTACCCTTCTATCTCCTTCACTGCTGATTTTTTTTCTCCTCTTTTCTCACTGTCAGTGCCTAGAATCTAAATAAAACATTGAACTAAAAAAATTAATAAAAGTAATTTTCTGGCATTACGAACTTTAACCAGACTCCAGATCTTTTGTTAAGACTATACAGGAATATATGGAGTGAGTTATGACAATGTATGAACTAGGAAATAGACGTGAAAGAGGACTAAGGCTCCTTTTTGCTTCTTTTTTGAATATCGGGAGCTCTCCTCCCATATTAATTGCAGATTATGTCTAGGAAGTCTGGAAAGGGAGAATAAGATGATTAGTTACATACTAACATACATATTTAGGAGGTGCTATGATAAATATATCGGTCATTATGACAGTCTATGCTATTGCAAGGGGAAACGTGTGCTTAGTGGCCTCATCTATCAGGCTCTTCAGAGGTCCCCAGCTCCTCTCTCCCCCTTGAGACAGCAGGGTTGGGGTGGGGGGTCCTTGCTGTCAAGGTTCAGAAGACATTGGCTTATGGGATAATACCACTGTGTCCTGTTCCCCCTCTTTAGAGACAGCAGGATTGTGAGTGCAAGGCATCCATTTTGAAGCACTTGGAGGAGAGGAAGGTGATCAGGAACAGTCAACATGGATTCACCAAGGACAAGTCATGCCTGACCAACCTGATTGCCTTCTATGATGAGATAACTGGTTCTGTGGATATGAGGAAAGCGGTGGATGTGATATATCTTGACTTTAGCAAAGGTTTTGATATGGGCTCCCACAGTATTCTTGCCAGCAAGTTAAAAAAGTATGGATTGGATGAATGGACTATAAGGTGGATAGAAAGCTGGCTAGATTGTCGGGCTTAATGGGTAGTGATCAGTGGTTCGATGTCTAGTTGGCATCAAGTGGAGTGCCCCAGGGGTCAGTCCTGGGGCCGGTTTTGTTCAACATCTTTATTAATGATCTGGATAGGGTGACCAGATGTCCCGATTTTTATAGGGACAGTCCCGATTTTTGGATCTTTTTCTTGTATAGGCTCCTATTACGCCCCTCCCCCCCACTCCCTGTCCCAATTTTTCACACTTGCTGTCTGGTCACTCTAGATCTGGATGATGGGATTAATTGCAGCCTCAGCAAGTTCGCAGATGATACTAAGTGCAGGGGGAGAAATAGATATGCTGGAGGGTGGGGATAGGGTCCAGAGTGACCTAGAAAAATTGGAGGATTGGGCCAAAAGAAATCTGATGAGGTTCAACAAGGACAAGTGCAGAGTCCTGCACTTAGTAAGGAAGAATCCCATGCACCGCTACAGGCTGGGGACCAACTGGTTAAGCAGCAGTTCTGCAGAAAAGGATTACAGTGGACGAGAAGCTTGATATGAGTTAGCAGTGTGCCCTCATTGCCAAGAAGGCCAACGGCATATTGGGCTGTGTTAGCAGGAGCATTGCCAGCAGATCGAGGGACGTGATTATTCCCCTCTATTTGGCACTGGTGAGGCTACACCTGGAGTACTGCATCCAGTTTTGGGCCTCCCACTACAGAAGAGATATGGCCAAATTGGAGAGAGTCCAATGGAGGGCATAAAAAATGATTAGGGGGCTGGGGCACATGACTTACGAGGAGAGGCTGAGGGAACTGGGGTTATTTAGTCTGCAGAAGAGAAGAGTGAGGGGGGATTTGATAGCAGCCTTCATCTACCTGAAAGGGGATTCCAAAGAGGATGGAGCTAGGCTGTTCTCAGTGGTGGCAGATGACAGAAAAAGGAGCAATGGTCTCAAGTTGCAGTGGGGGAGGTCTAGGTTGGATATTAGGAAACACTATTTCACTAGGAGGGTGGTGAAGCACTGGAATGGGTTACCTAGGGAGGTGGCGGAATCTCCATCCTTAGAGGTTTTTAAGGCCCGGCTTGACAAAGCCCTGGCTAGGATAATTTAGTTGGCGTTGGTCCTGCTTTGAGCAGGGGTTTGGACTAGATGACCTCCTGAGGTCTCTTCTAACCCTAATATGATTGTATGATTCTACACAATCTCTGATTGTATGATTCTAAGGCCGCTGGCAGCCCCGGTTGACAGAAAGCAGCCTGGTTCTTCGCTCATCTGGTCTCCAGCGACAGCAGGAGATCCCTTCACCTCAGCTCATCGTTCCTTCTAGGCAACTTTTCTTCTTTCTGATGCTATTGTACTAATTTAGATTAAATAAATGGGCCCAAAGAGCCAAAGGTGTTAACATGACCCAGTCACTGTCCACCGTTAAACAGTGTTAAACAAGGTTTGGGGTTTGGCATATAGAGACCCCAGTCTGCTTAGTACCATGGCAAACACGTACATCTCTACCCCAATATAATGCTGTCCTCAGGAGCCAAAAAAACTTACCGCGTTATAGGTGAAACTGCGTTATATCAAACTTGCTTTGATCTGCCGGAGTGCGCAGCCCCACCCCCCAGAACACTGCTTTACCGTGTTATATCCAAATTTGTATTGTATTGGGTTGAGTTATATCTGGGTAGAGGTGTAGTTTGTTTTTTGTTAACCTTTTATTTATGACACAGGAAAAAAAAGGAGGAATAAAGCTTAAAGCATTTGAAATGTAAACTATTAAATATGTTTTTTGTGTTAAGATTCATAGATTCTAGGACTGGAAGGGACCTAGAGAGGTCATCTAGTCCAGTCCCCTGCCCACATGGCAGGACCAAATACTGTCTAGACCATCCCTAGTTAACAGCATTTCTTGTTCCCTTTTACTTTAACTGTAGAGCATTTTTAGAAGGAAAAAAAACCCTTGTTTGACTGTCTCTTTGACTGTGCTTTTGAGGAAAAGAGTAGTTACTGGGATGGACTGGAGCTGTTGCTGCTGATGCCGTTAAAGCTTGATCCTGTTTCCTGGAAGAGAAAACAAGCCAAACACACAAAATGGGAGAGACAGGAACAGCAAAGCTTAAAAAATGCAGCTTCTGTCTCTGCTGTTGACTCTCACTTGCAGCCTTGCACCTGGAAAACACAGGCCCAGCACATGGTCTGATCAGCCATTCTGAGACCTGTCAAACTTGTACCAATATTCTGCTGTTTAGGGTTTTGCTTTTTAGCTGCCTTTCTGGTCACAGGCTTGGAGCAGTGTGGCAACATATGCAGTCTTGGCCAGCTAAGCCAGACCATCATTAGACAGAAGGAACAAAAAGAGAAATAGGAAAGGGAAGAAATAAGGTAGGGAAGGGAAAGGACACACCCTTCAGGAGACAAAATAGCACATTCCAAGTGATGTTCAGGATTGAGCTGATGGCAGTGTCATTTATGTCCCTCTCTCTGGCCTGGCCGGGTCAGGATATCTCTCTCAGGATTAGGACAAAGAAGGTCTGTGGTCCCAGGAGATTGTGGGGGTGGCAGCCATGCTGGTAGAGCTGGCTCCTGTCCCTTCTTTCAGTCAGCCAGGAACCAGTGTTGTGGTAGCCAGCATTTTCCCTAAAAAGCCTCTTTTTGAGGATCCCAAAAGTGAGTGATTGGCAGAACAACCCATCCTCTCATTATTTTGTCCACAAATTAGGCCTAGTTTCCAACAAACCAAATTTGGTTCATTGATTTCCAATCCCATATTTTTCTTGTTTACGAGACATGATTTTAACACAGTTCTTGAGTTATAATAGTAGGTCGTCTTTGTTTAAACTAATGTAGTCTTTTTGTCTCCCTTTTGCGTCTTTTTCCATTAACATTTATTGTTCTAGGTTATTGTGCATTTTATGACCTTTCACTCACTTTTCACAGTTGAGCTCACACTTAGGGCAAATTTGTAGGTCCAGATATCACAACACTACTCACTTGGAGCTTGGCTTTGAATTGAATTAAAATAAAAATACTTCAGTGTACTGGGATGAATAAGAATGGTTTTGTTGTGCTGTGTATTTATCCATAAACTTTTTATTGAAATGTTCAATATCAAGGTACATTCCAAATGTACCTTGCTTCAAAAATAACTAACAGTATGGCTTTGTTAATAGCCTGCCACAGAGACATTACAGCAAGTTATCCCCAAGGACCCAATCCTGTAAATACTTACGCATGTATTTAACTTTAAGACTTTGAGCAGTGCAGTTGAGGTCAAGTCTCACTAAGGCTGAGTTAAGTTAAGCAAGCACATGTTTGGCAGCTCAGGACCTAAGGCCTAAAGCCCTGTCTACTGGTACTGTAACTGTTTTATTGATAAGCACTCACCAGTCTATGTAAAGTAATTTAGAATATTGTTCATTGCTGTCTGCACTGGCCAGGAAAACTATAGCAGCACCCTACTAGCAAGAACATTAATTGGAAAAAGTGCTTATTAAAAAAGGTTTCAGGGCAGGGTGTAATGGGAGAACAGAACTAACTGAAAACTGGGAGAGAAGGACAATGGGGGCTCTCAGAGTGACAACTTGGCAAATGACTCTACCCATTGGAAACCCAGTGAAGTCAACAGGTCTCTGTGTGGTGCACAGCTAAAGCCCTGCACCAGGATGGCTGAATTGACTGCAGGTGAAGTCTTAGATGACAACAAAGATTATTTCACAATTAATATTAATTTATATAACAAAGAGGAAATCTGAGATATCAATTGGCAGTGTAGCTAGTAATTCCATTGATAATTTATCTTGAGGAATCTTTTCTTGTCATGCTAAATAGTGTATTATTTGGTAATGCCAAATAAGCATATTTATGTACTCTATTAAAATAAGGATGGAGTGAGCAAGAGATGCACAGACATATACCAAAGGGGGAAAAAAAAAAACCTCTTGGATAATTATTGCTATAAAAAGCAGAAAATCATCTTGCCAAAGAACTTGTAGCCGCATCGTCAGATTTACAATTGTTTGATCCACCTCCTTCTACCTCCCATGGGCCCCTTGTCCAGGGTTGTCATCCTTTATTATGAAACTGACATCAGTCAATTTGTTTATAGCCAGCTGCATTAATAATCAACTGGCAGTGAGATCAGAAATTACTGGAACAATTTGGTCATCTTGAAACTTAAAGAAAAAGAAATTCTAAATGCCATGTCTCTAATAGTAGTAGTTTCACAACAGAAAAAAATCATGTGATGGTCTAGTTGTTTAATGCTGGGTCAGCCTGAGGGTTTTTGGGATGGTGTGTGAAAGGAAATCTTTCCCTGCTCCAAGACTCATTTTAAATCAGCAAACAAAAATTACCTGCTGCAATAAGACACACTCCAACCACCAAACGCTTAGAAGCATAGAAATAAAGAAGCTGTAAAGAGAAAGACTTGAGCATTGCTTTCTACCTTCATATTGACTGCAATACTATAGCTAGATAATGGTCTCCAACATCCCATAAGGGTTGCACTCTAATACAAAACATTAACAGTGACCTCAGATGGTTTTATATCCGTTATAATCAATAGATAGGCACATTTGACTGTTGCTCATTCCATGCAGTTGGGAAGGTATTCTGCCTTAACACAGTTGAGGTCACTATTAAGGTTTTGCATTTTGAGTGCCAGTTTGATGAGGCTTGTGTATGTATTACATATGGGTACCCCTTGGAGAAGGAAGTGAAAGCCTTCTGGCACATTGGACTGTGCTATCAACAGTATTGTAAGCAATATGGAGGTGAAAAGGAATGCACAAGTCTTTCCCCTTAATACCTTATTTCCATGCTGTTTAGGTGCATGGCATTTGTCCAGATGCAACTTTGTCCTTAAATATAGTTTTGGTTTGCTAATTTCCTAGTTTTTTTTAATACAGATTTGGTCTACCGCAGGGGGTAGCTCCCCAGAGTCAGGGAGAAGGAGAGCTACACCCGTCTGGGAATCAGAGGGAGAAACTGCACTCCTGAAGCTGCTCATGACTAGGTCAACGCTCCTGAAGAACATGAGATGTTGTGATGTGCATCAGTAAATCTCTTCTGTCTATAACATTTTATGCCTATTTAAAAGTTATGTACAGCAAGAGCACCTCTATGTTTAGCAGTGAGGACATACCCTGTCAGCTGGAGAACACATCTGAGAAGGAATCTTTGTAATCACTCACTTCCTGAAATAATCTAGAGTCTTTCAGTTAAGTGGCATCATAAACAAATGTAAGTTACATCCCTTGGTCATTCGCATTAGTTTCACCTATAAGAAGGGAGTAGCGTCCATAACAAGAGTAAATCTCCCACAACAACTTTCAGATGTCTGTGGCCAAAAGTGCCCCTCCAGCTCCCAACCGTTGTGAAGCTTGCTATGTGGTGTTTATCAGCTTGGCTGCTATCCTCTTCAAGATGTAGCTGTATTTCAATAAACAGTGAAAATTGTAATGCAAAGCTGATCCTGAAATCCTTACTCAGGCAAGTTCCCCTATTGAAATAGACTACCCATGCAAGCAAGGGTTTCCAAAAGCCAGCCCAGAGTTGTAAAGAACTTGGTGCTCTTTCAGAAAGAAAAGTGTTATATAAATGAAAGCAATTGGCCCAGAACGTCCTCTATTGCTGGGGACAACACAGAGCAGCTTGTGAGTGTGGGAGATCAGGGAAACTTGGCATAAAGGTGTCCTTCCCACTTCCTCAATCCTGTGCTGCTCTAATCCCCTGGTTCTGACACCAGAGTGTCCCTCTATGCTAGGGTGAGCCTCTTGTGTCTAGTTATACCAACTTTCAGCCCGGAATCTGGGCTATTGTTGTTACTCTATACAAACAGCTGAATTTTAAAAAACAGTTATGATTTTTATGAATAAAGTCATAAATGCCAAACTCTTAAACTTGGTCTATATTTTGATTCCCTTGTTTTAATTTTATTATTTAGGCTTAGTTTGTTTTGTGATCAAACTAGCGGTGCAGCGGGGACAATGTTTCTATTTTGTGTGGCATTTAGTATCTGGAATGTAATGTGAAGACATTTCTCCTCCCCACACATTGTGGCTGAATGATACTGCTGTGCTGATTTGAAATGACCTGATTAATCTTAGTTTCCTCTTAGCATTTTAACTAAATGTCAAACATAAACAAGTTTCATAGACTTAAAAAACATTCAAATAAAGATGAAAAGAAACACATGGGCAGCAGTTTTTAAATATTCTTTGGGACTATTGGACACATTTCAATATGCTTTAGCCAAGCTGGAGAACAAACACAGGAAAGAAAGATTGAAAAATGTTTCAGACAGTGCTGCATTTTTCATACAGACTGTATAATCTACTTATAGATTACGGAAAAAGATAGGGGCAAAGCTACCACGGGATGAGTTAACACAAAACCTCTGATCAGTTGGTGTTTCGAAACATGAACTGTAAAACAATTGTGATACGATGAAATCTGGGTTCTATTTAATTCAAAACCTAAAGTATAAGCAGTGGAGACGGGCTGGCTAAATAATACTTATTTTGGCTCATCTCCACCATGAAATGATTCTGGATCTTCATTCCTCAACAGAATCAGAAACTGAGCTTCATTTATAAACCAAAAAGGACAGTTACAAAATATTAAAGTAAAGAGGAAGAGTCAATGGTGCATCTGTCCCTAGTAGGTCACCCCTTTTTCTTATTTGGAATAACAGTGTGTGGCTGCTCTCACATAACATAGTTAGTCTTGTAGTTCAAGTGGTAGACCCCTGTGCTGCAGGTCTGAAGGTTCAGGTTTCAACCACTTGAGCTACAAGACTAACCCCATTACCTGAGAGCAGCCAAACACTGTTATTCCAACTAGGGGAAAAGGGTGAACTAGTAGGGACAGAGGCTGGAGGCAGAATGGTGATCAGGGCTGCTCAGTGCTTCCCCCCCTCCGGTTCCAGGGAGGGAGGATCTCCCATGTGGTCCCTTGAGGGCAGGGGGAAATACTGCGGGGGTTATGTACTGAGTCCTGTGGGTGGAAATAGATAATTGGAATGGGAGCTCTGCAAGTCTGTCTCTCTCTCTTTCTGGGAAGTGAGGAACCTTCTGGCCCCTGTGGTGGCCCCAGTGAGACATGTATATCTGGGCCATGTGGTGGATGTGGGGGTGGGAGCTTGAAGCCTGATCCAACTTTTCTCCACCCGTCCCATTCTGAAGCACTGGGCAGCCCCCAGGTATTCCTAGTACAGCAGTGGTAATGATGTTGCTGGGCCAAAGTGGTAGTGAGGGTTAATGCCTTTCACAGCCAGAGACCTGGATTCCAATGTGACTTGTATCGTGAGAGAGACTGATTACAATGGCTTTAAGCTTGTGCAATAGGTATTTTAGTTTGCATCACAAACCCACCACATAATATGAAGTGTTGAATTCCCAGACTGCAAAGAGCTGGGAACTCTACAGTTCAGGAGAGAGAGCCTGGCAAAACTGTGGGAAAGCTTGCACTGTTACTCAATGCTTGGCTTGTGCCAGACCTACCAGCCCTTTACCTTCCAGAGCACTCCTATTTTGCCATAAAAATATTTAAACAAAAAACATAGCTAAGAAACACACAGGTTTGTTTTCTTCCCCCAGTCAAATTTAATTTTTTTTCCCTATAAAAAGAATAAATTACATTTCACAAAACAGTGTTTAGGTCAGGATGTTCTTTTCGCTCTTCTGTTAAAATATGTGATTACACAGTGTAGAGAGTCAGATTTAGCTGGCCACCGTTACATACAGTAAATTCCAAAATGGGTCAACACTAGTATTAAGTGTGTGCATGTGTGGGGGAAATTAGTTTCACTCTGGAACACAGACAAGTATAACAATCCATTGTTTGTCTAACTTTGTACATGATACTAGTCATTTAAGCTGTGTTTAAACAGTGGCCAAAAAAAAAAAAAAAAAAGGGGTGGGGTCCAAGTGAGATTTTCAAAAGCCCCATTGACTTTCAGGGAAACTTGTGCTTCTAAGTCACTTAGGCACTTCTGAGAATCAAACTTTCAGAATGTTCTAAAAATTAGGCTTTGGTTTCTATTTTCTATATTTTAGGTGGAGGCACTGCTAGAAGATATTTAAAATCACCACTTTCATTTAGTACTAAAATGAACTTATAATGCCTATTGATATCATTAGGGCCCAAATAATTAAACTGCTCAGCAAAAGGAATTGAAATAAACAAAGTCTTTGCAATACAGACCTAAGCTGGGCTTTGTTTTTAAATGCACTATACAATCAGTTACCAGTTACTAACAACCCATCTTAGGCCACTGGGCTTTTTTTAATACTTAGGTAGAACAAGAAATAGACTAGAGATGCAGATAGATGCCTGCCACGGACTCCCATCTCTTTCAGGAGTTTTTTGTTGAATGGTAACATTTAAATATTGCTTATGAGCCAAGTTACTAGACGTCTCAGTCAAAAGATTACAGGCATTTTGCTAATTCTTGGGAAAAACAGATACAGTGAAGAGCCCATATCTATGTCAGGGTCATCAATTTTTGTAAGGCCTACCCCAACTCCCATCTTTTTGTACACAACAGCAAAATCAGCTGTAGCATGTACCTGACATCCCAGACAGTTTCCTTTTAAATGGGAGGTCTCTAGATTTAAAAATCTGGAGCTATGTTTGAAAGTATATACTTGAAGCAATCATTTGGTTTCCCCAAGAACTGCTAAAGCAAGAAAACAAGGTGGTATGTTCACCTTTAAATATATTTCATTATGCTATTTCCCTTTTTCTGATAACGTACCCTCAATATAGTAGAAATAATTGCTTTAACTTGCTTATCATAACTTGTACAGAATCAAACCAATTTAAATAGGGTTTTTTAATAATTGCAGAAAGAACCGTCTATACTGGAAGTGTTTAAAAACACCAATATTCTTCAAAAAAAGTAAATCACACTGGGTGAAATCCTGGCCATATTGAAGTCAATGAGAGTTTTGCTATTGACTTCAACGGAGCCAGGATCTCACCCACTGGGTCAAATTCAGACCTGCTCCAACACCATTAAACACTGAAGTCCACATATACACCAGCTTTGAACATGGCCCACTAGCATCCTAAGCCTGAGAGGCAATGAGCATCTGCAACTGCAATTAACTTCAACAACAGTTAAAAGGGCTCTCAGTACCTAGCAGGAGGCATCTTGCCGCATCAGTCTGTGTCCTTTTAGATGAGAAGTCCTCAAATATCTAGGCTAAGGCTACACCCAGGGTAGGCTCCAGGGTTTTTGCCCCAGCCAAAAAAAGCAGCCACGATTGTGATCTGCGGCACTTCGGCGGCAGGTCCTTCCCTCCGAGAGGGAGTGAGGGACTTGCCACCGAATTGCCGCTGAAGAGCTGGATGGGCCGCCCCTCTCTGTTGGCCACACCAAGCACCTGCTTGCTGTGCTGGTGCCTGGAGCCGGCCCTGGCTACACCACAGAGCTTACAGGGGTGCAGCTGCACCAATGCTGCTGCACTGCTGTAACGCTGCTAGTGCAGATGCTCTAAGATGATGGACTGGGCCCAATATTGCAGTAAACATGCAGACAATCCTGTTGGCAAACACCCTGGCTGATTGCATAAAATACTACAGGATCAAGATCACCGTGAGGCCATGAGAAAAGGGTGGGTACAATATGCTGCAGAGAACTAAGAAATACCAAAGATAAGGGCACATAGGAGAATGACAAGCATGGGGCAAGCATTTCTCTCTGGTACATGTACACAGCAGTCCTGCTTGAAAGGCACAAAGAGTTGTGCAAGGCAAAAAGAAAAAGTAGCTGCTTTGAAGCAGTTTTTTCACTCCACAGTAACTCCTCCTGACCTACTCTTTCTTATATTTCTTGCATATTAAGCAAGGACCTCTGGCCATGATATTAATATGACCTTGATCACCTCTAAAGATCTGTTATTTATTAGAGAAATACAATAAAGTTATTCTAGACTATGCCTTCCATTCTACTTTCAGATAAAAGAACAAAAATCTTACCCCCAATTAAATTCTTTTCCCAGTTTTCAGCTTCTCTCAATCCCCCACATCATTATTATTGAAACATTATTCAACTTTTCTCCCTTTAATTATTCTAGAATTCAGTTTCTCAGAAGACCATTTCACTCAATTTACACCTGTCAAATTTTTATTACAGCCCCAAAATCTGGCTACTAGGTACGCATAGGCATATGACAGGAAAGCTCTGGGCAGAGTGAAAGCATTCAGCTTCCCCCAAAACCTGCAAAGAAAACATTCCCCAGCCACCCTGCAACAAGAGTCACAACAAAATGTTCTGGGTCGGATGTGTGCATATGCATGTGCCCATCTGACAAGAATAATATGTGCAGGGAGATGTGGGGAGCTGGGGCATACTCTGCCCTCACAATAAGAGTGCACAATAATACTATTTGCATAGCATTGATTGTCTATCCAGTTTTGGGCAGGTTCCACAATGGGCCCAAACCTGACCCGGAGACTGTAAAGTCTCCAAGTTCTCTTCCACCAACTCAGACTCCTATTTCCTCACCAATCTTCCACACACTGATACTTCTAACCAAAAGCACCTCTAAATTCATTTTTCATTTTGGCAAGAGGCGATGAAATCTGACATTTAATTCCATCATCAGGCTGATGGAGCGCTATGATGGTCTGATATAGAAACATCACACCAACAATTCCCTCTCTGAATATGTGCATTCACACTTGTGTGCAGCAGGTGTGATTGTGATTCCATTAGATGCTTTCTCAGAGAAGTTAATGTTCCATCACTCAGAAACCAGCATTACGCCTGCATGATGTGGTATTTAACAGATACTGGCTATGGAGCAACAGCTTTTCAGAGACACTTCTCCCACCAAAACGGAGATTACTCATCCAGAACTTCCTCCTAGTGAAGACAATAGGAGTTTTGCCACAGACTTCAATGGGAGCAGAAATGGACCCTTGTGGACTTGATAATCTCAGTCTTTGTGGTGTGCATTTCCAATTATATGCATACTTCCATAAAGTCCTAAGGGCATCCCTACAAGGTAGTGCCTTGTTATTACTCACTGCACATTGACAGACTCAGATTTTCAGAGTTGCACACGTGAAACTGTGCAGTCACAGTAATTCCAAGTACATGTGACCAGTTAGTCATCTAGCTGAGCATCTGCAGGCACAGTTGTGCATGGTGATTGCATATACAGATGATGCATTTGCAATTTTGCACTAGTGATTCTGAAACTGCACCATACTGCATAAAATATATAGCATGTGTATTTTGTACATTAGATTATAGTACATTTTAATACTGAATATTAAGCAGCTACATTGAAACACGATTTTTAAATTTTCACACAAATCTTAATTTGTTATTTTTGTCGGTTTGCCTGTATTGCACCTCTCTGACTATACTGTCATATAACATGTATAGAATGGATGTTTGAAAAAAATCAGTTTTCCTACAGCAAGGAATTTTCACAGTCTGAAATCCTGCAGGGGCACAAGAACTACACGGGACATACAGGAATGCTCTGCACATTTGCATCCAACGTACATATATGACGTACACCTGCCCACGAAAATACACAACACATCTATTCTAATGGTAACAGTTATAGGACTTGGAATGAGGAGGCTCCTGGTCCAACTTCTAGTTGAACCACCAACTTGCTCTGTAACTTCAGACACCCCTCATTACTTGACCTATTCTTGAAAGCCAGATAGTGTGCAAGCAGTATCCCGGTTGCAGGTAGAAATGGTATTGATTTCTTATGCTGTTTCCATAGCTGAGGTTTCTTGCATATATATATTTTAAAAGGTTACACAAAATTATATTAACAAGTGTGCTGTCATCTGATTGGCTATAAATTAGCTTTACAAATACAACCCTTTTGTCATTAACAGTCCCAAACAGCATAGGAAAATTAGTGCAACTGTCACTGTAGAATATTGCGAGGGTTTGTTTGCTAATAAGGGCAGGAAGAAAAGAATTCTGTAGCATAAAGCTGAAAAGTAACTACTTCTAAAAAGTGAAGGGTGGCATGTTTTATCCACATGGAAATATTTCTCTACAAAATAAAAACATTTTGGCCAAAATCATCCCTGATGTACTTTCAATGAAGTCAGTGGAGTTGGGCCATTTACAAATTTGGCCCACTTTATCTGTTGTGATGTAACATTTCCAAAGATGTGTTTCCCTACAAACCCCTGAAAACTGTTACTAAGACACAGTTGTCCTTTGCTTTCAAAGGAGCAGATTTTCTCAGGAAGAAATTGACAGACAGGAGGTTCTCAGCTTTTACGATAGAGTTGCTAAAGTCTGTTGTCAAATCTCAAAATACTACTTGTGAAAGCCAGCATGAGCGCTTTCACAGCAAGAACTGTGCGATCAGATTAGCCAGTCCTAGGATGATTATAAAGATGTGAACGATGAGCACTGACCACGTCAGCTGCCCTGACGGACGCAAGGAGATCATGTAGATGAGGGATGGATACACAAATACAAAGGCCAGACCACATGTTGCTCCAGAATATCTGCAAAAGAATTAAAAGTGCTTTGTGTTAACTCTTGTTCCTTGGGGTTTTTCCTAAAACAGTCTTGTTGAATAATGATTATTTGCTGTCACAGCCAAAAAAACATTGTTTTCTTTTCCTCATTATCTGCCTCCTCCTCCTCCAATGGCATTTAATTATTTGATAAAGCATTTCCTCCCAGAGTAATCCTACTGTCAAATGAGCCAGATGCTTTTGGAGACAGACTTCCTAACTTTGATATTGATATATTTTGCTTTCGGTTGAGGAATCTGTTTACATATATGTCAGAACAAGGCCAGACAATATCTTTTGTTACTTTTTCAATTAATTATCAAATATATAAATCTGGTAACATCCCAGGGGCTTAAACAAAATGTGTATGAGCTCCTAAAAAGCATTTCTCTGGTATTGCAAGAACATGAAGTGAAACCAGCACCAGGAAGGACCAACCTATTGCTATTGAAACCCTTTCCTACTCCTCCTTCCAGTGAGGACTCCCAGCCTGACTCTTTGCTATCTATCAAAGCCCTATCACTACCCTCTCCCAATGCCAGTCTGGATCTTTGATAGCTATCAAAGCCCTGGTGCTACCAAGTATTCATTATTCACAGGCATTTTTTCCTATTCTACAAGTTTCAGTTGTCCAACCAGAGAGCAGAAACAACATATTACTTAGGTGACCAATCGCATGCCCAAGAATAGCAAATAGTTGAACTATACAGTTCATGAACCACCCACAGGCTGAAGATGGTTTGTCCAAACTGTTTGGCAACTATCAGTAATGAACACATTAGCAAAAATCAGGATCAATTCGCAAACAGAAAAACATGCTGAACACACCATGTAATTTACGTTCCGTGACTAATCTGACTAGTTCTATTATCAGAGGATAGACGTTTTCCCTAAAAATAAATTAGAGATTATAAAAATAAAAAAAAGAAAAGGATTTAAAAGAGAGTTTGCCAGTTTCAGAAAATGAGTGAAGAGTAGCTACAGTGACTACACTGGCCCCAATACCAATTGCTGTAGTTTTATAATCACATATTCCTGGTTTTTTAATGCCTTCCTTTCCTGGTTGCTGTGTAAAAACCCAGACTAACAACAGGGGAAACGGACTATTCCCAAAGTATTTCCAAATGCAGAAAGTAAACCCTCTGGAAAAAAATTGACAATATATTTTCTCATGCTCTCTCAATTACAGAAATCACAGGAGTTAATTGCAACAACAGTAGGTTTAAATAAAAATCAGTCAGAAGTGAGATTTTTATTTTGGCCTTCCTTTTGTCTCTGATTTTTTATTTATTCATTTTCGCTGTTTTTAATCACAATTTTTAAATTGATTTAAAAAGAGACGGTCTTTAAAGATTAACGACCACCACCACCACAACAAAAAACTATATGCCTCCACAGAAACCATTGGTGGTAACATACAAATAGGGCCATACAGTAACTTAGTGACTTTATGCTGAAAAATGATGCATCTGATTCAGAATAAGCAGGTAAGTTATGGGGACCCTGGATGAGATCTGAAGGAAACTTATTCCCAATTCACATCTGTCTGGCAATCATCTCAACCCTCTGAATGTCCCTTTCCAAGAACTAAGATTAAACAGAGCTCTATATATCAGAGGTTGACATCACTCTAATTTTTTGTATATTTATTATAAACAATAATAAAGACAGATTGATCTCTAAGAATTTGTCTGACACCAAAACTATTTCATTAACATTCAGGGCTAGTTCAGAGTACAGAGAGTACCTACCTTATGATACCTCCTATATTTGGATAGAATATGGCCATTGTCACTCCAAGTCCTACAATTGCTACGTTTAGAACCAACACATGGAAAATACTAGAGGGGGGGGGGGGAGGAAAAACAGTTAATATATGCATAATACCACTAGAACATCTTTCAGTTATTGTATTACAATTTAAATGTACATCCAGTAGGAGTGTTTCTACTAGTATGACTCATCATACTAGAGCTAATTAATTTTATAGTTAACATGCAATATTCTGTAGATGTTAAGTGGCAGATTCTAAACAGACTCAAATGTTTGGACTCAAATAATTATTCACCAGAGATTATGTATAATTTGGCATTTCTTCTTAAAACAACATACTTAATACTCTAGCATATGAAAATCCATCTGAAACATCCAAAGACAAAGAAACAATACTGTATAATTGTATTCCCACATGAAAGAAGTGCCTGGATCCAGAGAATGAACTGACCTATATGAGTGGACTAACGGATACCAGAGAAAGATGCATCACAGAATGGAAAGCATTATATAGAATACATAAAAACAAATCTTAATACATTACTTGTCACATTTTGATTGATGGATAAGACAAATGTTTAGGTTTCTGAACTTCATTTAATGCATGACCTACAATTTACATTAGACTGCTTTTTTGGATAAACAATGTATTTTCTACTCTTATGTTTTGTGTTTAGTGAGTAAACTTGAACAGGTTTTGCTTTCTGAATGAACCTTCTAATGCACAAAAAGCATTAATGTTGTTTAGATACTAGTGAAAGGGCTGTGCATGGACTCTGGACTCAGATACCTAAATGCCACCTGCCTTTAGGGCCTGTAAAAATTTTTACTTCTAAATATCAGGAAAGATCTAGGGTGACCAGATGTCCCGATAAAATCAGGACTGTTCCGATTTTTAGGCGTTTGTCCCACATCCCAACTGATGTTTGGTCGTGACGCAATTTGTCCTGATATTTCGCACTCCTGTTTTTGTTGTGTTTTTTCCGCCGGCGGGACTCCGCTTTTTTTTTTTTTTTTTTTCCCTCCCCTCCTTCCCTTGCTCTGCTGGCTGGACTCTGCTTTTCCCGCCCCCCCGACCTCCTTGCTCTGCCGGTGGGACTCCGCTTTTTTTTTTTTTGGTTGCTCCGCCGGCGGGACTCCCCCCCCGCCATGTGTCCCGATATTTTCTTCATCCCATCTGGTCACCCTAGGAAAGATCTGACTTAGAAAATGTTGGGATACGTTAGCTACACGGATGTTCATCTGGGAATGAAAAATATCAAACTCAGTAAAGACACAAATACTTATGGCTTTTGTTTACCTACTCTTCTGTTGTGTTTATTTCATTTTGACTGAAGTCACCATTTTTTCTTACCCATCAAAAATATTTCTCTGATGGAAAAGGTCAGTCTCTAAATAGATGAGCTTCTATCTATGTCGCACTTGAACTGGCATGAGTGACCAATTTAAGGACTGAAATGTTAAGTGCTAATTTACAAGGTAGGAAGTTAAATTAATAAAATTCATGAAATAAAGGGATCTTATAAAAGCTATGGGGAAGAATGGGTAACTTCTAACCATAAAAGAATAAACTAAGATAGACAGCACCCTTAATTACACAGCTAGCATTTTAATAGTACAAGAAAGGGTGGGCATTAGATTGAAGTTGTCCGTTGGAGAAATACCAGATGGGGCTTTAAGAAAAACACTGAATATTTGAAACTTTATATGAAGGCAAAGTTCCAACAACACATGTACATACTACATCATCTATTACTTATTCATCATCGAGTTAGTATTCAGAGAACCTGGCTAAAGATGATGGCTTGCTGGCTGGGAAACCCTCCTCCTCTGAATATACTAGAAAGGGTGTCTAAATTTCTAAATACCGATCCTTTTTTTTTTTTTTTAAAAAGCATTTCTCTTGTGTACATACTTGGTGTGTAAGCTTTTCCATTACAATGACAGTCCATATTTTACTACCACAATTCCACAGGAGGAGGGGTTGTGTATTTCAAGTAATGTGCAATATAGAGAGTCTTATGGCGAACAATAAAAAATTTGTCATTCTATTTAAATGGAGATCCTTTACTGGAGCATTAAGCAAGCAAGCCAGAGGATCTCTAGGAAGCCAGCATTTTGTCATAAGATGACTCTTAATAATTTCCTTCCCAAACCATCTAATTCTTGAACACAACCAACATGTGTACAAATACGTTCCCTTTTCCCTGCAGCCTCTCCAACAGAGCACCTCCCTAATAGCAAAAAAATGGACAATATTAATTAGAGTCAAATGCTATATATGCAGTAATTTATAAAAACGTTCTTTATGAGCTGCACATATCCCCTTTCCCATCTTAAGAGATGCACTTATCCAGATCAATTTATTTGTCCAAATCCCCCTCCCATCTTTTTCCATCTGGGTTGTTTTATTAACAGATTTTTCATTCTAAATTGTATGTATCTTAGAAATTAAACCTTTTGTTCCAGCTTCTTCCTGGAATAATTCCTGAAATGTTGTTAAAGGCCCAGTTAGAACCATCTCATATCCAGATTTCACAATAAAGTGTTTGATTGATAAATATTGAAAATACGGGACCTTTACATTATCACATAACTATTGGTAGGATTTCAGATCAGAACCCAGGAAGTGCTGTTCCCAATTCACTAATCTCAGCTCTTACCCACAACAAATAATCATATACTTCCTAAGGATAAATTCCTGATTTTTAATGGAAGTAGCTAAGGGAAAGGGCCTCGGTGACAGGAATTTTAAAAATTGGTCCAAAGCTGCTAAGGTGGTCTGGACGAATGGGTGATTTTTTATTTTTGATGATCTAAATTTCTTTTTAATCTCACAATTACTATGAATAGCTATATCTAGGCTCCAGTCTTGTTCAAGTTTTACCTAGTGTTTGGATGGTCTATTGTTAACCCAATTGATGACGTTTTAATTGATTTTTTTTTATTATGTATTACAAATTAGGGATCGCTAGTTCACCTTACTCTGTAGGCGTACACAGAACTTATAACTCACCCTTTGTCTTCTATGTTTACATATGGTTTTAATAGTGCATCCTGCCAGGTTTTTAATGTCAGGGATAAAACAGGGATGCAGTGAAACAAAACAAAAAATACAGTGGATGCCAGTTAACAGCACTCCCAGTATTAACAACTTTTGGTTAATAGCAACACTCAATTCAATGTTAATGGGATTTGGATAGTGGCAATATGCAAACCACTTATTAACAACTGTCTTGGGAAGAAAGGCTCTACCACAGGCAGGTTTGCGGGGTTGTAGCCAAGGAAGGAAGCACATGGGGCTTCCCGATACCTCTCCCTGTGCTCTCGGGCTGTGTCCTGCCCTGGCACAGGGGTCTGGGCTCAGCACTTCCTTTCCTAGCTGCAACCTTGCAAAGCCTGCAGCCGGGGTCCCACTATCTGCACAGGAGGTAAAGGGCCTGCACCCTTGCCCAGCAAGGGAGTCCCTACTGGAGTCCCAGCGATGTGGGCTGGGACAGGAGGGTGTGAGCAAGGCAGCAGAAGGGAAGGAGGCTGCAACCTGGATGCCAGGGCTCTTCAGGGAGAGTGGGGATGCGGTGGGCCTGCATGGTACCTCTCCCTGCATTCTCCAGGCTGTGCTCTGCCCTAGCACCATAGCCGGGTGTCCCAGCATTTACTTCCCTGGCTGCTGCCCTGCAAACCAGTGTTTTGTTTATTGGCAACCCCGTTATTAGCAACTTTTTGCTGGGAACCAAGAGTTTGCTAATAAATGGCACCCACAGTAACACCTTTAGCCTCGGTAAAGATGAATGTCCTCACACTCTATCTAGCCAAGAAATTTTCTATTTGTTTTGCTATTTTATTCCTCATAGGAGGGTAATTTCCTTTAAAATATTTATTCCTAAAATATTGTAAAGATTCCCTTACCCATTTAAATTTATATAACTGACAGCAGTTGGTTTTGATCCTTTCAGGAACATTAATTCCCAGAATTTCAGATTTATTGTCGTTTATTTTGAAGCCTGATACCTGCCCAAATTCTAAAGTCAATTGTTCTATCATTTTTAACGAGGTTTCTGGATCCTGCAAATATAACAGGACATTGTCAGCAAACAAAGCTATTTTGTGTTCTAAACGAGATGTTTATCAAGGGGCTATTTCTCACATTGATGGCAAATGGCTCCATAGCCAAAGCAAACAAACTGGCAACCCTGTGCTTCTGGATAAAAGTAAAAGGAGGGGGATTGATGAACATTAACCAAAGAAGATGCTCAAGGATGAATACATAGGGCTGATATGCCCTTATAAAACTGATTTTCAAAACCAAACTTTGCTAAAAATCTGGCTGAGGTACTCCCGATTCCAGCCTGTCAAAGTCATTCTCAGTGTTGAGTGAAAGCAGCATACAGGAAGAATGATGATAATTAACATTATGGATCAAATTCAGAGTTTGATATATCAGATAGGTGCCTGCCAGCAATGAATTCAGATTGGTCTGGGTGAATACATTTGGGCAAAATGACAATCTGTTTGCTAGCACCTTGACATAAATATTAGCATCCACATGAAATAGGTCTGTATGATGCACGATTGGAAAGATCTTTTCCTTCTTTAGTAATGACCACAATTTCTGCCTCTTTCCATGAATCTGGAATCTCATTCCCCTGCAACATGCCATTAAATAACCCAGTTAAAATAGGGCCAACACTTGCTTTAGAGCTTTGTAATGCTTCCCAGAAAACCCCTTGGGACTTGGAGCTTTATTGGATTTTAAGTTCTTAAATACATCTTCAACTTCCTGTGCAGAATCTGCCTGTCAAGAGCTGCCACATTAGGCTCAGAGCTGAGGTAGTTTCACATTTCTCAAATATCTATTTAGGAGTTCAGAATTTGGCTGTTCTGAAGTGTACAAAGTATGGAAAAAGTTAAACATTTCAGAGATCTGTATGATGTCAGTTACTAAATCTCCCGTTTTATTTCTAATCAGAAGGATAGCCGATTTATCCGGTTTCTTTTTAAACTTTCTGGCTAAAAGCCTATCAGCTTTATTGCCCATTGCCAATATTTTTGTTTAATACATCTAACTGTTTGCCGAGCCTTACCTGTTTGTAACCGGTTAATTTTTCCTCATCTCAAATTGTTTTCTTGTATACTCTTTTAGATCCTGTAGATTTATGTCTACCTTCCAAATCTGACAGTTCTTTAACTGAACTCTTCTACCAGACTCTCATATTTTTGAGGTATGATGCTTTAGTTATGAGTCCCCCTCATTACTGTCTTTCTAGCATCCCAGTGAGCACTTACTGATTCCATCCTTATTGTTTTCTTCTATATATTTCTGGACATTTTCTTCCAGGTCTTGAATTTTAAGGGGGTCATATAACAAAGCTCTATTCAACCACCAGGCCCTTTGTTTTTCCACTGAGTCCCAGTCTTTAATATATGCAGGGGAATGATCAGATCCAGTTATACCTCCCAGACTACCTTTTTTAACCAAATTAGCCAATAAACAGAAATCAGATCAATCTGGCGCAAGACCCATGAGTAGCAAAATATGAATCTCAATGTTAGGGCCTAGAAGTCTCCCACTAGACATCCATCATATCTTCATTTTCTAATTTGGGCAAATAGTATATGGGCTAAGACATTACACTAAATAATTAATTTTATATCCATGTGGTTATAATGATAAAGGGATAGAGTTAAATGTAAACTGGGCTGTACAGAACCCAGGATATGTCTACATTGCCCCACAGTTTGGGCTATGGGGGTGCAAATAGCTGTGTGTACCAAAGTGTTGCAGTTAAATCCCTTGTGGGGATACTGCAGGCACGAAGTGTAAGTCTCTAGTTCACACTAATGTAGTCCTGTTTGAAGAAGACTACATTAGTGTGAACTGGGGACCCTGAAGTGCGTGCCTGCAGTGTTCTCACGGGGGAGTTTCAGTTCAGCACTTTGGTGCACACAGCTACTCACACCCCATAGTCTGGGCTACACGGCAGCATAGATATGCCCTAAAATACCCTGGGTGCTATACAGCCCAGTTTTCATTTAACTCTATCCCAACACCATTAATGGATATTACATTCAGATGGTTTTATTTGCCGTGATATCTTACCCCATATACTAATCTTGTACCTCTAGATTTGGACTGTTTCTTCTGCTGTCATGTCTTTACTTTTGTCTTGGTGACATATCTTTTTGAGCTGTTCTGGCTCTCTATGACCTCACTGATTCCCAGTGATTTCTTGGTTACATGCAGGACCAAAGAAAACACCAGATATTGTGAGACTTGAGAGAAAAATCGCAAGAGCTGGCAATGCTGGTGATGGCATTCAGAAGGTACACTGCACACTGCTGTTTACCTTTTCCTAATACAAGAACAAGGGGACATTCAATTAGATAGAAAGGCAGCAAATTTAAAGCTAATAAAAGGAAACATGCAATTAGCCTGTGAAACTCACTGCCACAAGAGATCATTGAAGCCAGGAGCTGAGCAGTCATATTTGCTAGGATTAAACAACAGCTACAATGAAAGATATAAACCCTCCAGCTTCAGGGCAAGAAACTTTCCCTACAGGCAGATTATCTCTTATATCCCCACTTGCCCCTTCCTCTGAGATATTGGTTATTGGCCAGGGTTACTGAACCAGATGGACTACTAGTCTGATCTGATATGGCAATTGCTGTTTCTAACCTGCAAGTCCCTTCTTCTGTTTAAGTACAAATTAACAGCCCATCCGACCTCCAGGCTATCGAGATACCTCATCCTCACTCTAGGGAGAATAGCACATGGAAGGACAACAATTTCCTAGTTTTGATGTATTTCAGGAGGACATGTGCAAACAAATGAACACAAAATCCCTATAACAAAGTTATCCTTACAAATAACTAAGAAAGGAGGTCTGTAAGGCAGGGCTGCTACCTCAAGCACACCAGGATCAGTCACAACAGCTGCTAAAAAAAGGCCCTCAAAGGTTAGGAAGTTTTCTTGGAGGGGGAGTACAGTGAGGGCCAGGAGACATTGTACAAGAGGATGGTTATTACACAGAACTTTCAACATTATGGTAGGTACAATCCGTTCAGGTATAATCTGACTAAAGGGGTGATGTCATATGGTGAACCCCTGAATGATCACCATTAGGGTTGCCAACTTTCTGATTGCAGAAAACCAAATACCCTTTCCCTGCCCCTTCCCCAAGTCCAGTCCCCTACTCACTCCATTCCCCATGTCTACATCACTCGCTTTCCCCCACCCTTGTTCATTTTCAACAGACTGGGGCAGGCGGTAGGGGTGTGGGCCCTGGGGTGGGGCCAGGGATAAGGAGTTTGGGGTGCAGGAGGGGCTCCAGGCTGGAGCAGAAGGGTTCAGAGTGTGGGCTCTGGGAGGGAGTTTGGGTGCGGGACAGGACTCAGGGCTGGGGCAGGAGGTTAGGGTACAGGAGGGGGTTCGGGATGCGGGCTCCGGTTGGTGCTTAACTCAGGCGGCTCCTGGAAGCAGTTGGCATGTCCTTCTGGCTCCTAGGTGGAGGGGTAGTCAGTGGGCTGTGTGCACTGCCCCTGCCCACAGGCTCTGTCCCCGCAGCTTCCATTGGCCATGGTTCCCAGCCAATGGGAGCTGCGGAGCCAGTGCTCAGGGCAGTTCCTGCACCACGGGGAGGGGCAGCGTGTGGAGCCCCCCTGGCCACCCCTACACCTAGGAGCCAGAGGAAACGGCCGGCCGCTTCCAGGAGCCATGTGGAGCCGGCCGCTGCAGCCATTTTTAGTGGCTTGGGCAGCTGTGCTGACCGGAGCCACCAGGGTCTTTTTCCAACCAGGTGTTTTGGTCGAAAACTGGATGCTTAACAACCCTAATCACCATAATCACTGCAAAAACAGAGTCTTTATGGTGCTATCCTCTCTGGAAAAGTCTAGGATTTTACTGAGACTACATTTATAAGATTTCAGAGACCTTAAATCGGATTCTGGATCAGTCCCTTAACCCATAGCCAGCCTACTGGGGAATTCCCTTGGTGGGACATAGTTGACTCGGGGGCTGTACCACTCCCCCTCATAGCCTCCACCATAGAGAAAATAGTAGAGGAAGCCTGGAGGATTAGATGGGTGTGTGGCCCACTAGCTATATTCAGTTGCCAGAACAGCCCCCTTAAAAGATGTTGCGGCCAAGCATAAATTAGAGTAGCCTCAGGAGAGTTCTAATTTACACTGGAAGCAAGGCAGGCCCCCAGATGGTCCCACAATTTTGATGCAGCAAAGATGGCGGAAAGCTTTCTATGTTCCACCCCCAACTGCATCCTTGTATTGAGTGGCACTTTGAAAGAACAGCAATTCTAGCCCCTTTATTCTAACGGCAACAGGAAACAGAGGAGCATTGGGATCTTAATAAAGTCTCAATGATGTTTCATGTTGGAGAGTTAATCTCTAAGAACATAGGAATGGCCATACTGGGTCAGACCAATGATCCATCTAGCCCAGTATCCTGTCTTCAGATGCTTCTGAGAACAAATAGAACATGGCAATTTTTGAGTGATCCATCCCATCATCCTGTCCCAGCTTCTGACAATCAGAGGCTTAGGGGCACCCAGAGCATGGAGGTGCATCCCTGACCATCTTGGCTAATAGCTATTGATGGACCTATCCTCCGTGAACTCCTCTAATTCTTTTTTTAAGCCTATTTATGCCTTTGGCCTTCACAACAACCCCTGGCAACAAGTTCCACAGGTTGACTGTGCATTGTGTGAAAAAGTACTTCCTTTTGTTTGTTTTAAGCCTGTCTCCTATTAATTTCTTTAGGTGACCCTGGTTCTTGTGTTATGTGAAGGGGTAAGAACACTTCCCTATTCACTTTCCCCACCTCATTCATGATCTTATAAACCTCTATCACATCTCCCCTCATCTCTTTTCTAATCTGAACAGCCACAGTCTTTTTAAATCTCTCCTCATATGGAAGCTGTTCCAAACCCCTAATCATTTTTGTTCCATTCTCTGTACTTTTTCCAATTCTAATACATCTTTTTTGAGATGGGGTGACCAGAACTGCATGCAATATTCAAGGTGGAGGCATACCATGAATCTAAATAGTGGCATGATGATGTTTTCTGTCTTGTTATCTATCCATTCCTACTGGTTCCTAACATGACTGCCGTTGCACATTAAGTGGATGCTTCAGAGTCATCATGGATAGTTCTCCAAGATCTTTCCTGAATGGTAACAGCTAATTTAGATCCTATTGATTTGCATGTATAGTTGGGATTATGTGTTCCAATGTGCATTATTTTGCATTTACCAACATTGAATTTCATCTGCCATTTTGTTGCTCAGACTGCCAGGATCTGGGGGAAGGTCTGACACTATAAAAGAAGGTTGGGGAACCTGAGCTAGAAATAACCTTTTTATGGAAGCAGTAACTACAGTTGAGCAACTAAGCAATAGTGATTACAATATAATTAAGTTCAGTATCCATAGAGGAATCATGCCAAAAACTGAAACCAAACTGTAGAGAAGAGGATTTTTTTTTTTTTAAAGTGAAGAAAATGATTAAAAAGCCTGAAAAGAAAGGAATTTAAAAACATTACACTCAGCATGGTGGCTACTTAAGCCCACCATGCTTGAGTCACAAGGGGCACGCACATCACTAAACAAAAAGGGAAGTAGGAAAGCAAGAAAAAAAAAAAATAAAACCCACACAAAACTCCAGTATCATTAAATGGCAAAATTCGAGAGGTCATTGAAGGCAAAGAGGTATTCTTCCAAATTGGAAATGCAGCCTAAGTGACGCCAGTTGAAAGGAACATAAAACATGGCAGGTAAAATGTAAGATGGATATTAGGACAGCTAAAATGGAATTTGAAGAGCAAATAAATCAAAGAAATACAAATAACAAGCCTTAACTGTAGAGTACTATAGAGAGCTACAATATAGTTAAACTCTTAGCACTCAATAGTTAACTATAGCAGAAGCAGCAAGCCTGTGAGAGAACGGACAGGTCTGCTGGGCTACCAGGCAGAAAAAGGAGCAATTAAGGAGGAAAGACATTGCAGAGATGCTCAATGATTTCTTTGCATCAGCCTATTTATCCTCACAATACAAGAGGCAACGAATTTAAAACTCACAGAATGAAATACCTTTTTATATCTAACCCACAACACATAATTAACCTGGGGAACTCACTGCTACAAAATATCATGAAACCCAAGAGTTTAGCAAGATTAAAAGAGGATTAGCCATTTAGATAGGCAAAGAGAACATTCATAGTTACATTAGATAGGACATAAAAACACTCATGCCCCAGAGCATAAACCAACCATTAAATAATGGTGATTAGGAAGCATCTTCCTACCAATGGGCCAATTTTTCCATAGTTCTACTACAAGATTTTTTGATCTTCTAAAGCATCTGGTACTGGCCACTGTCGCAAACAAGATAGTGGACTAGAGGGACTTTGGGTCTGACCCAGTGTGGCAATTCCTATGCTAGTGATTTACAAACTCAGGACATATCTTGGCAATGAGAAGACCATGAGAAAATTATCTGCCCTTTTGACTCAACTCCTTCAACTACCTGTTAAGAAAAGCAGTGGGGCAAATATGTGCAAAAAGATGCTAGCACAATGAATTCTGAAGGTACCTGCCAGAGAACTAATGTATTTCAAATAATGTTTTCGAGATGGACACTCCCCACATTAGCAGAACAATACCTGGTGGAGAGCCTTCACTTATTTACCAGGAACTGGAACATGGCAGGGAGGAGAACTCTTTCTTCAAAAGATCAAGTTTTTCCATGAAGCATCTGTGAGATGCTTAGTGAAAGGTGAACTGAGAGCTAGATCGGAGGCCTGGGCTACACTAGCGGGGTGGTTTGAACTAAGATACGCAACTTCAGCTACGCTATTTGTGTAGCTGAAGTCAAAGTATCTTAGCTCGACTTACCTGGCCGTCCTCACGGCGGAGAGTCGACCGCCGCGGCTCCCCCATTGACTCCTCCTGCCGAGGTGGAGTACAGGCGTCGATTCGGTGATCAATTTGTCTTGTCTAGACAAGACACGATAAATCGATCCCCGATACATCTAACACTACCCGCTGATCCGGTGGGTAGTATAGACGTACCCTTAGAGCAATGAGGCATTCCCTTCCTTCCCCCATGAAGAGTTAGCAGACTTTCCTATGTAAGACTCCTGGAGCTCTTTCTTTCCTTATGGGGTCAAGTAAGCTATAACTGTTAAATTGTCTAATTGACTAGCATTGGTTTGTTTAAGTGAATCTGCTGGAATGTAAACTGGCAAAAAGTTCCCCTTCAAACAATTTGAGTTGTGGAGTCAACACATGAGAAAAAATTCTGCCCAGAGAGGGATGCTTATCCTTTGTCTAAACTCTGTTCCTGATTGACACAGGGAAGAAACAGCTGCTGGTCTGCTCCCTAACTGTGCTGCTAGTAGGGTTGCCAACCCTCCAGGATTGGCCTGGAGTCTCCAGGAATTAAAGATTCATTAAAAGATTACGTCATGTGATTAAATCTCCAGGAATACGTCCAACCAAAATTGGCAACCCTAGCTGCTAGGCAACTAATGAGCCCAGCTGCACTGCCTTAGCACTGTCAGAGTGGCCACAGCCCAGCTGGCTGCTGGTTTAGCAGTCCTGTTCATAAGCCTGGCCCTCACAGCAGTTCAGTGGCTGTTCAAGGCATACCACGCTTGCAGCTGTGCTTGCCTTTGTTCCTATCTCTGCTCCCCTCTGGCTTCAGACTTCTGGTTTTGACTGTTTATCCACAGAACAGGCACCTACGGCGTTCCAGGGGGCAGTGGGGTGGTGTGCAAACCTGCCCACATCTAAAAGGCACTTCCCCCAGTCTAAAGGGAGGAACCACTGAACCCAGGGCTCAAGCAACTACAGGGGACAACAAATGAAAACACAGGGATGGGAATGAGGGTCAAAAGCAAGGAGTCAGAGGGGAACACCAAACTGAGAACCCCAGATAGTGCCCACTCTGTTGGAGGGGCACCTATTGAGTTCCTGGGGTGGGTGGGCACAAGCCCGTTACATCTAAAGTCCCCTCCCTCAGCCTAAGGGGTCCATAGAACAGGTAGCTGAAATGCAAGATTTCTCAGCCTGCCCCAACAAATGTGTCACTGCCCTGACCTACAGAGCTCACTTCTGAAGGCAAGAGCATAGCTTATTTTTTCATGTTCATCCAATCTTTAGCCTTCACAAACTTGGCCATCAAATATGTCATTGCAAAACTGCAGGGGTAGTTTTTGAAACACATACATCTCCCTCACTGCAAACTCCATAACCTTAGCAGAATATCTGGCACAAAAGAAACCAGTGAAGCATTGTAGGTCAATCCCTTGACACAGGGTAGAGTCCTTACCTTGGATAAACATTGCCAAAGACATGTCCTAATAGCTGAACTCGTGCCAAATAGCCAAGCAACGGGTACACAGTTATCATCTGGAACAGCAGGAACAATCTTGCAACAAATGACATGATGTCATTGCTGGGAAAATTGTCTAAAAAATTCTAAAATAAGAAAGGCTAATTAGGCAGGATTGACAACAGTTGTATTAGATTCCTAAAACATGTTGCGAGGGGGGGAAAGGAAGCTTGAATAGTGCTTCTCAAATCAAAGACATAAAATTGAACTCTCTCTTGTGCAGCTTGTATACAACTAAATATAACCTAAGGTTTGTAATATGAAAGGCCAGTGATTTAATTTGTGTATTGCCCTCACTAGATGACATTTATTTTTCCAAACAGCACACATCCCTGACTTCATATGCAAAGGATTTCAAATACTCCTATTATCCACATATTTACATGAATTAATTGTAACTACTGATATCACTTAAGAATATTTTATTGGCTCTAGGTCCCTTTACCTTAGGAATCACGATATTCCAGCAGGCATCTAATTGCCCAATAAAGTGCATAAACAGGTCTTGGTGCAAGTGAAAGTATCCTTCCTCCCTGGGAAAATTCATAAAACCTTATTTGTTTTCAGAAACTGCAGCTCCATGACAAAGCCACCTTTTTGGGGACCTATTTGTAATAATTCAAGCTGGATCCTATACAGATAATACGGAATGGATGGATTTGACAAGTTGAAACATCTGTTAAATGTACAAACTGTTCCATAACTGTATTGTAGAATTACTAACAATAAAAGAAAGAAGTGTTTGACAGCCATTATTTAATCATAGATCTTCAGCCCATGAAATTCTTTCAAATGGCTCACAGAAGAGCTTCATGGTTAAACATTATCTTCAGTCCGGATATGGCTATAGCCTGTCAGTAGCCTCCCTCCATGTGGTGCTCCACTGCTAAATTCTCACCAGGACATGCACAGAATCTTACATGAAATGATTCATGAAAAGACCACCACTTTTTGAAGCAGCCTGAGGCAAGGGGATCAGGGTGGCCCAATGGATGGATGAGGGAGTGGAAGGTATGAGCCTTCCTGCCAGTGTATTGCACTAGTGCCCAGAGGCCCCAATCAGGAACCCTCACAGTACTAGGCACTGTACATACAGTAAACAGAAAGATGGTTCCTGCCCCCAGATATTTTACCGTCTAAACCACCAATCCTGACAGATTAAGGCAGGTATTTCATTTTAGCAGCTGTCAGTAGCCCCAATGACTTCAGTGGGATTAGTCACTGCACATAAACTTAAATTCATACATAAGTCTTTGCAGGATCAGAGCCTAAGGAAGCCTGAACTGTTCAGCTCATAGTCAATATGCCCTCAGACAAATTAGCCAGTGTAGCGCTCCCCCCCCCCCCATTAATAAAACCCAGCCAGCTCACAAGTTTGATTTCATTTCTTTTTGAGCACACTTTGGTTCTCCCAGTCACAACGGTTAGATATCCGTTTTACCATGTTTCTCCTTACATGGCTATGGAAGTAGTGGCAGGCAGATTAGTGAGTCAATGCTATCATCAGTATTTGTTTGTCAAAGTGCTCACAACATGCTAGTCACTTTCCACACATTGGGGCAGGGACTGTTCCTCAAAGAGCCAGTCACACAGAGATAGACAGAAGTTAGTGGATGAGGAACAAGTATGGATTTTTGTTGGTTTGTTTTTAACACACACACACAATAATTAGAAGGGCAGGGATGGAAACAGTGCAATCAAGTGTCTTTCTCTACCTGTTCAATGCACTCTTTGGACAACGGTGGAGAGGGAAATGCAGCAAAAATTAACAGTCCAACATAGAGATATGTTAATCCCACCAGGAGATAAGCAATGGAAAGGTCTCTCACCTGAAACAACAAAATTCTCTTTTTATTCTGGCATTAACATACACAGCAAAGTACAAATTTGATGAATTAATTTACTGGTTAACAATATATTAGATATACCATACTAGGTTAGTTTCTTTGTAAAGCAAGTTATTTGATAAAATGTGGAACATTAATGCAACTACATGAAAATAATTCATTGCAAGATTCTGAACAAGACACCGATAATCTTAGCTTAGACAATGACAAAGTTAGCTTTGGAGTTTGATCCTATTGAAGTCAATGGAAAGAGTCCCATTGACATCATTGGGATTTGGGCCCCCATGCACAGATTTTGAAGTATGCTCCCCTCTTCTGCAAAAATATGAAGTCTAGTACATTCAATATAAGCCAAATCTTGCGGTCCTTAGCCTGAGTGAAGGCAAATTTGGCTCTTTAAGCAGGAAGAAGGTACACAAAAGCAGGTATTATAGATATATTTAGATCCAGACAACAACAAAAGGATCCCAGGAATAGCTTCCTCGACAGATGTAGGGTGTTACCGCTAACCGCCACAATCATACAAAAAATACAAAGACTAAATAGAGCCTCTTCAGCCGCCTCATAGACACCCACTCACTAACAAGCCTCAGGAGACATTCAGCACAACTAGCAGTGATAGCCAAAGAGTCCATTGATACCATATGTCAAGTCTGTTGTCAGGACTAAAAGCTGGCAGCTAACACACATCAGCAGGCCAGATTCAAGCTATAATGAAAATGATCTTTTTTAACAAAGTGCTTTGAAACCCAAGAATATGGTCTACTGAGAAATCTTCAAAATGCACACATTTATCACGTTCGTTCCTATGGATGTAACCAAAGAGTATAATCTAACATCTTATACTGTAATATGAAAAAAACGCACATGCTGTAAGAACACAACACGGAAAGACTGCTGGTCTGCTGGTTTTGAGTGTGTGTACTTCTTTTTAAAGGCCAGATACAGCAATCCAGAATAACCATACATTTTCCATTTTAATCACTCCATACCTCCCAGAGGCATTGTATGCTTTTAGAACCATATTTTTATATTAAATCTTTTCACTATAATTATTTGCCTTCACTATAGCATTCTGTATAAGCATTGTACTTTAAATTATGGCCAAGATTTTCATAAGTGGGTGTCTAAAGTTACTCCTAAATCTATATGTAGGTAGCTAATTATAAGCGATGAAATTTCCAAGTGTGCTGAGGACCCAATAGCTTCCAATGAAGTTAACGAGAATTGCTGGGTACACAGCCCCTGTGAAAATCACTAATTTAGGTACCTAAATACAGATTTAGGAATCTAACTTTAGGCAACGACTTTTGAAAACCTTGACCTAAATGTATATACATTTAATACATGTAAAATTTGTGTGGACTACACTTGTGAAATTAAATTTCACATATCAAAGGATATTAATTAGTGGAAAAGCAATCACATCCACTTTTGAAATAAATTTTCCAAGCTGCAGAACTCACTGACACATTAAAATAGCCTAATACAGTAGTTGCTATTTAAAAGGTTAATTTCCTACATCAATCACTCTTTTGGAACTGCATTAGGACACCATTTGTTTTTGGTTATTAAGTAGCTAGATTCTGTATTATTTGTCTGCATACTTTCTCCAGGACATTCACTACCACTTACCTAACGATTTGTTCAGATGATGCTAGTAATCAGCTTCTTAAAGGATTACAGGTAACACTTTTGACACATGGACCTCATTTTACTAGGACTTATAGCGACATGATCAGGATTAGTAGGCCTGCAAATTTGTCCTACTTTTCCCCGCTTATATCTGTTCACAAAGTCCATGTATGTACGCATTTTTCTTCTAGTCAAATACTATGTCTTTTTCTTTAATAAAAATCCACACACTACCAACTGAGTACCCAAGAAGAATCAAGCCAGTGTGCATGACACCAGTGGAACCCTATCTTTTTAGTAACATATCTGGAAGATCCTCTCTAGTTTTCAGTTGTTTTTCCTTATACAAGCAAGGACATTTTTAACCTAGGGAGAAATTCTGGGCCAGATCATGCCCCTGAAATCCATGCGTGGTGATGGGTTCCAACTGCACATCCTCCACAACATAAATGAAAGGCGGGGCATCAGTCACCTCCACTATGTGCTGTTTCACCACTTCCCAGGAGCCCTAGAATAGTCCTGGGGGAGGGGGTCTGAGATCAATGTGGTGGCTGGTCTGTATACACACCCTTTCCCTCTCCTCCCCACTTTCTCCTCCTCAAACCCCATGGAGAAAACTTAATACAGTCCCTGCTTTATTATATAGTCAAAGAAGGGATTCCAGATGCTGCTGTCAGCAGAGGAAGCAAGCAGAGCTTCACTGTCAGTGAGTGAGGAAAATCACAGAAGAGGCCTTGAAGCTGGTGTGAAGGCATCAGGCCTCCTCCACACAGACGACTCTGGTTTCCTAAGTGATCCACAGTGTTGGCTGGCCAAAATTACTGCATTTCTCTTGGTGATGGGCGGAGAAATCTTGCTTCTTTCCATAAGAAAACAAACAATGTGAGAAAGCTCAGCAAGTTTCCTTCTCCAGGGCCCAATCCTCAATTTATAGGGCTGTCAATTAATTGCAGTTAACTTACACAATTAACTCAAAAAAATGAATTGCGATAAAAAAAATCAAATCACAATTAATCGCAGTTTTAATCACACTGTTAAACAATAGAATACCAATTGAAATGTATTACATGTTTTGGATGTTTTTCTACATTTTCATATGTATTGTAGTCGGTGTTGTAATTGAAATCAAAGTGTATATTTTTTATTACAAATATTTGCAGTTTAAAAATGATAAAAGAAATAGTATTTTTCAATTCACCTCATACAAGTACTGTAGTGTGATCTCTTTATTGGGAAAGTGCAACTTACAACTGTAGTTTTTTTGTTGTTACATAACTGCACCCAAAAACAAAACAATGTAAAACTTCAGAACCTACAAGTCCACTCAGTCCTACTTCTTGTTCAGCCAATCGCTAAGACAAACAAGTTTGTTTATATTTACAGAGATAATGCTGCCCTCTTCTTATTTACAATGTCACCAGAAAGTGAGAATAGGTGTTTGCATGGCACTTTAAGCCAGCATTGCAAGGTATTTATGTGCCAGATATGGTAAACATTCATATGCCCCTTCATTCTTCGGCCACCATTCCAGAGGACATGCTTCCATGCTGATGATGCCCGTAAAAAAAAGGGGGTTAATTAAGTTTGTGACTGAACTTCTTGGGGGAGAATTGTGTGTCCCCTGCTCTGTTTTACCTGCATTCTGCAATATATTTCACGTTATAGCAGTCTCGGATGATGACCCAGCACATGTTCATTTTAAGATCACTTTCACTGCAGATTTGACAAAAACGCAAAGAACGTATCAATGTGAGATTTCTAAAGATAGCTACAGCACTCGATCCAAGGTTTAAGAATCTGAAATGCCTTCCAAAATCTGAGAGGGACGAGGAGTGGAGCATGCTTTCAGAAGTCTTAAAAGAGCAACACTCAGATGCAGAAACTACAGAATCCGAACCACCAAAAAAAGAAAATCAACCTTCTGCTGGTGGCATCTGACTCAGATAATGAAAATGAATGTGCGTCGGTCCACACTGCTTTGGATTGTTATCAAGCACAACCCATTATCAGCATGGACACATGTCCCCTGGAATGGTGGTTGAAGCATGAAGAGATATGAATCTTTAGAGCATCTGGCACGTAAATATCTTGTGATGCCGCCTACAATAGTGTCATGAGAATGCATGTTATTGCTTTCAGGTGACACTGTAAACAAGAAGCGGGTAGCATTATCTCCTGCAAATGTAAACAACCTTGTTTATCTGAGCGATTGGCTGACCCAAGAAGTAGGGCTGAGTGGACTTTGTAGGCTCTAAAGTTTTATATTTTATTTTAGAATGCACTTATTTTTGTACATTATTCTACATTTGTAAGTTCAACTTTCATGTTAAGAGATTGTGCTACAGTACTTGTATTAGATTAATTGAAAAATACTATTTCTTTGGTTTTTTTAGAGTGCAAACACTTGTAATCAAAAATATAAAGGGAGCACTGTACACTTTGTATTTGGTGTTGTAATTGAAATCAATATATTTGAAAACTTAGAAAACATCCAAAAATATTTAAATAAATGGTATTATATTCTTGTTGAACAGTGTGATTAATTTTTTAAATCGCTTGACAGCCCTATTAATCTATTTTCAGTAGTGCCCATAACATGCTAGATGCTTTCCAAACAGAAGTTCGCTTTTTGGTCATCCATTCTTGACTTACCACAACATGCCTAAGAAGTTACTGACAGGATCATTAAATAGTGGGTGATTTTATTGTGTATCATATACATCTAGGGACAGTTTAAGCCTCACTTTTGAGTTGTCAAGTCAGAGGTTCAACCACAGTTGAACATTTATCTACTTTGTGATGTAAGGCTAATTACATTTTCATTGAAGATCTTGATAAGCCTGGACTGGAACCCTGAATCTGAACACATCTAAATTCTGGGAAAAGTTGGATCTAGATCTGAATATTATAGTTGAGCCCCCTAGGCATAGTAATAATTATAGATTTTCATAGATTCTAGGACTGGAAGGGACCTCGAGAGGTCATCGAGTCCAGTCTCCTGCCCTCATGGCAGGACCAAATACGGTCTAGACCATCCCTGATAGACATTTATCAAACCTACTCTTAAATATCTCCTGAGATGGGGGTTCCACAACCTCCCTAGGCAATTTATTCCAGTGTTTAACCACCCTGACAGTTAGGAACTTTTTCCTAATGTCCAACCTAAACCTCCTTTGCTGCAGTTTAAACCCATTGCTTCTTGTTCTATCCTTAGAGACTAAGGTGAACAAGTTTTCTCCCTCCTCCTTATGACACCCTTTTAGATACCTGAAAACTGCTATCCTGTCCCCTCTCAGTCTTCTCTTTTCTAAACTAAACAAACCCAATAGTTAAGGCTGCTCAAGTGTTTTTGCTTTAAATGGTCATTTTCAGAGCCTTTACAGCTTCAAACTTCACCTTCTTGGCTGAAATTTGGCAAGTTTGTTGTCAATTTGACAGCAAGTAAGTTTGAAAAGCCTGATTACATTTGAGTTACAGTACACTTCCATTTATCCAAACGGCCTGGGGGACAGCCAAAGTGTTTGGAGAACCAGGTGTTTGGATATACAGAAGTGCTATTTTGAGCTGCAGTGTCACGGATATAGAAATCCTAGTTATCCGAATCCAGGGTGCCCCCCAGTTCTCTCTATATTAGTTAATTACTTGCTAATACCGTCTCAATTAACAAGCCTCTAAGAGAATCTGTTATCACTAACAAACAGCTTTGTATTAATAAATGCTAATTACACTGTACACCTCTACCCTGATATAACGCTGTCCTCGGGAACCAAAAAAATCTTACCACGTTATATCGAACTTTCTTTGATCCACCGGAGTACACAGCCCCGCCCCCACGGAGCACTGCTTTACTGCATTATATCCGAATTTGTGTTATATCAGGTCGCGTAGAGGTGTATTAATGTAATGCTAAGACAATAATTGAGAAGTTATTAACTAACACAAGGCTAAAGGGGGGCATACTGTGGATTCTAATAACTACAATTTTTGGATAAATAGCTCTTGGAATGGGCAACTGGAGTGTAAATTATTTATATGCACTTTTGGTGCACCAGCAGCCAGTGGAAACCCGGTATAAATGACTCCCTCACTCAGATGTCTCTTGCCTTTTCAGTTAAGTGTTCTGCACCTGCTACAGCTTCCGGATCAATTTTGAGAGATGTCCATCCAGAAAAACATTAGCGTGGCCTACCATCTTTAAATCTAAACCAACGATTTCTCATTAAGTTACTTACATTGTTTTCCTGGTTCTTGTTATTCTTAAGGAGAGTGATAACACAGTTATGAATGAAGAAAGCAAGCGTCAGGACCCCTGTGAGCTGAGGAAACTGAATTCTAAACTCTAGGAAAACAAAAGAAAATAAAAATTAGTTTTTATATTTGCATCAGGGAAATAAACAACAGCTGTCAAAGTGACACTCAAAATTTATTTCTAGATGTTAGGAATTGCTATTCTGGACCAGGCCAGTCCATTTGGTTCAGTATCTTGTCTCAGACAGCAACCAATTCCAGATGCTTCAGCAGAAAGAGCAAAAAAAACTGCTCTCAGGGAAAGTTTCTTACTAACTCCCAGTACTTAGAGGTCTTGTTATTCCATGATTTGAACAACATAAACTTTTCTGCTTCTCAACACTGCAGTTCATGAACATCCCAATGCCTTGATGGGGCAACCAGTTTTGGAGACACTGCATGTGTACCAGCAGGGGGAGGAGGACAGGAAAAGCTTTTTGCTGTGTGATAGACTCTTGTTGACTAATCCAGAGCGCATCACCAGAGTCGAACTCTGAGGAGACTTCTGACCCTCACTTTAGGAGGACAAGGGACATAGCTATTGCTGTTTACAAGAAAGGGGATTCAAATGATTGCTTACAAAATAAAGGATTAGGAAAGCCTCAAGATACCATCTCGACTGCCCTTTAAATGGCAGACTATAAGGGGCACCAGCCAACCAATGTCTTTACCCCCCGAAAAACAGCACTGCTGCTTTTAGCGTCATTCTCAGAAGTGTTCTATCCAATAGACAGTACTTCTGGGAATGCTGATACTAGGCCAGGAGTGTTAATTTGCTTATGCTAGAACATCATTAAGCACCATTTTGGCAGGTAGTACCAAAGTACTAGCAAAGAGATAGCTGGTCTAAAGTAATAGAGCACTTGTGTATCTCTAGGGCGTTATGCTGGTTTCACCGTCTTTCCTTAATATCTTATTAGCATTGAAGTTGTACCAATGCTAACTGAAAGAGGAGGGAAAAAAAAAAAAAAAAAAGAAGTCTCACTTTAGGCTTAGTTCCCCACTAATAATCACTCATTACTCTGTGTTGTATCCTTCCCACCATAGTGACATCAGCTGAAGCTATGCTGTATATCTCATAAATACATGTTCTACATACGTAAGTCTGGCTATATCTTTGGCATACTGGTCATCTTGAAGACATAATTATAACAGCTTATGATGACATACAGCACTATGCGTTGCTGTAAATCAATCTATGCCAAGGCTGCTTAATAGAACATTGGGTCTGAACCTCAAGTACACTTGAAACCAGTCTAGTTTCACATTACTGCTGGTTAGTAGCCTTGGGGTATGTTTGCTTGAGTTTTGTTCACAACCAGACTATTCAGCAAGCTTGGAGATTAACTTTTTTGGACCTGTCTGGATATTCATGAATACTCTGAACATTCTGAGACTGTTTGCTGGTGCAATTCAAAAAAAAAATCAAACAATGTTGTCAGACAAAGTTCAGTTTGGGGTTTCTTGGAGAGAGGGGGCAGGGGCCCGTATTTTAGTTGAGCTCCCGATAAAAATGTGTTTGGTGTATCCAGTTGTAACCCTAGCCTCTATGTCTATACTACCCGCCGGATTGGCGGGCAGCGATCAATCCAACAGGGGTTGATTTATCGCGTTTAGACGCGCTAAATCGACCCCAGAGCGCTCTCACGTCGACTCCTGTACTCCACCACCGTGAGAGGCGCAGGCAGAGTTGACGGGGGAGTGGCAGCAGTCGACTCACCACAGTGAAGACACTGCAGTGAGTAGATCTAAGTAGCTGAAGTTGCTTAACTTAAATCGTAGACTAGGGCAGAGACTGTCAAGAAGCAGCCAACCGTAGCACTTCATCATTCTTAATTTCATTAGCTAGCTGGAAACCAACCAACCATTAGCTGGAAACCAATTATTTTAGGACTTAATTTAATCACACATATTACTATAGGATTTTGGCAAGGGAAAAGCTCCCAGGTTCCAAGTCCTAACTTCTGGATGTGTGGATAGCAGTCCACCCTGCCTATACAAGTCATTCATCAGAGCAAAGACAACCTTTTTGTCTCATTAACTGACTCTGAGTGCCCCAGGCTAGCAAGATACTGTGAATTCCATCGGTCAGTGGAAATAATGCTATACTATCAGAGGTATGTCATTATTATAGAGGTTAGGCATCAAATGCTTGGAGTGGAAATTGTTACAACAAATAAAACTAACTGGCTTGTCCCTAAAATACTCCTCTTCATTCCCAGTCCTCTCCCTCTGCTGCATTTAGAGAGAAGGTTAGATAGCACGGACATGACACTGTGTGTTGATGATCTCAGAATGTCGAGATCAGTAACCCAGTAGGATCCTTAGGGACTTACCAACCACATTCTTGCACTTTGTACACCCTAAAGGCATATGTTCTGGTCTTGTGTACAGCTGTACCCAGCAAGAATTTACTGCCTCTGAGATGAGTGTTGTAACCAGAAAGGAAAGTTATTTTGGCTGAGATAAAGGAACTACTTTATCCATATTCCCCCTTGTTGCCTGGTACTGAGGTCCTCTTTGCAAGAACAGGCACCACTGACCTCCATTCATTAAAACGTTAAACAAAAATCAGGTTAGGTACTAGCTGGAAAACTGATTTTAGAGCAGTATTCTTAGCCAGGAATACACAGAACACATTGGCCAGGAGGTCTAGTTTCTCACCTTCTACACCAGTGCAATTTGAGTTTAACGAAACTAAATCCACGCACAATCCTCCCTCCTCCCCCGAAAAAACACCACCACACAACTGTGGCTGTGTAATATCTACATAATACTGTACTGTGGTAGAGAAGTATATTCAGATAATGTCTATCTTATTTCAGCTTTCTTTGCAAGACTCATCACCTCCAGCAATGAGTCAGCTAATGTAGCTGTAAAAACATTCCAGAGAAGTTTGTAGCAGATTTCATGGAAATACAGCCCATGGTGTCAAGCTGTCCTTCTGGGTAATGGCAAACATTTATTTCCTTATGTTACAGTAAAATTAATATAGTGATTTTATTTGGCTTTTACTGGCAAGTATGTATTTTCTAGAAGCATTTGCCTATTCATTAATCCCCCTCTATGCAGAGTGTCTCACCACAGATAAATTGGTTCACTAGCTCAGGGCCTGTTGGGTGCTAGATGCCCAATAACTTATAGCTACAAAAGACTCCCACTTCTACCCAGGGCCGGCTCTGGCTTTTTTGCCGCCCTAGGCAAAAAAGCCACCTGCCACGCCCCACGCCCCCTCCTCCATCAGCGTAGCAGGGGAGAGCACCGAGCCCAGCCGGGGCTCTCCGCTCTCCCAGGCGGCCAGAGCGCCGGGGGGAGGGCGGCGAGCCCGGCCGGGGCCCTGCCATGCCGCCCCAAGCACATGCTTGGTGGGCTGCTGCCTGGAGCCGGCCCTGCTTCTACCTGTAGCTGCCCAGGAGACCTCACCCCCATCAGAGATAGACCAAGCCACACACCCACACCATAGAACTTGCCCAAAATAAACTTCTAGAGCAGATCAGGATTTAAAAACTGACCGTGATGGAGAATCAACCACAACTGTTGGTAAATTGTTCCAATGGATTGATTACTCAGTGTTAAAAACTTACACCTTATTTCTAACTTGGATCACGTTATACCCTTTCTCTGCTAGTCTGAAAACCCCCAATAGCAAATATTTGTTCCCATTGTAGGTACTTGTACACTGTAATCAAGTCACACTTTCTCTTTGTTAAGCTAAATAGACAGAGCACCTGGAGTCTATCACTAAGGAATGTTTTCTAAGCCTTAATAATTCTCATGGCTCTTCTCTAAACCTCCTCCAATTTATCAACCTTCTTCCTTATTTGTGGACACCTGAACTGGACACAGTATTTCAGCAGCAGTCACACCAATGCCAATTACATAGAAAAAATAAACCTCTATCTACTACTACCTGAGATTCCCCTGTTTATGCAGCCATGATCGCATTAGCCCTTTTGGCCACAGCATTGCACAAGGAGCTCGTGTTCAGTTGACTATCCACCACAACCCCAAAAAATCTTGTTCAAAGTCACTGCTTTCCAGGAGAGAGTCCCCCATTCTGTAAATATGGCCTACATTTTTCCCCTCAGATGTATACATTTAGCCATATTAAATGCATAGTGTTTGCTTGCACTCAGCATATGAAGCAATCCAGATAGCTCTGTATTAGTGACCTGTCTTCATTATTTACCACTTCCCCAATTTGTGTCAAGTGAAAAAAACTTTATCAGTGACATTTTCACATTTTCTTCCAGGTCATTGATAAAAACGTTAAATAGCATAGGGACAAGAACAGATCCCTGCGGGAGCCTACTAGAAACACACCTGCTCAAGGATGATTCTCCATTTGCAATTACATCTTGAGACACATCAGCCAACTTTTAATCCATTTAATATATGACAGGCTAGTTTTATACTGTTCTAGTTTTTTTTTTTTTTTTTTTGTTTTAATCAAAATATCATGTGGTATCAAGTCAAACGCCTTGTAGAAGTCTAAGTATATTACATCAGCATGGTTAGCTTTATCAATGAAACTTTTTTTTTTGAGATTACAAAAGAGATCAAGTTAGTTTGACAGGATCTGTTTTCCATAAAGTCATGTTAATTGGCATCAATTACATTGCCCTCCTTTAATTCTTTATTAATTGAGTCCTGTATCAACCATTCTAATATCTTGCCAGGGACCTATGTGAGACTGTCAGGCCTATAGTTAACCAGGTCATCCCATTTATGCTTTTTAAATACTGGCAAAACATTAGTTTTCTATCAGACTTCTGGAACTCCCCAGTGTTCCAAGACTTCTTGACAAATCAGCATTAATGGTCCAGAGAGATCTTAAGCAAATCTTTTAAAACCCTTGGACACAAATTCTCTGGACCTGCTGATTTAAAAAAGTCTAATTTCAGTAGCTGCTATTTAGCATCCTCCTGAGAAACTAGTGGAATGAAAAGAGTATAATCATCATATATGACATGTCTACATCATCTGTTGATTTTCTAATTACAGAACAGAAATATTTATTGAACACTTCTGCCTTTTCTTCAATATTATTGATAATTCTGTAATTTCCATCTAGTAATGGACCAATACCATTGTTAAGTATGTTAGGAACAAAAAGAATTTTAAGTACTTCTTACTGTCCATAACTTTGCTGGCCATAGATTTCTCCATGCGTCCCTTATCAATTTTCTACAATTCCTAACTTCTAATTTATATTCCTTATTATCAGCTTCCCCTTTCTTCCATTTCTTCTATATTTTTGTAGTTGCCCTCACTTCCCCTCTAAACCAGGTTTTTTAAAAACAAACAAAAAAAAAATACAGAGTCTTCTTCCTCGATTGTGGCTTTTTGACTGATCTCTAATAGATCCTAATCAACATCCTAATGGAGGAAGTGAGTGACACTCTGTGGCAATGGTGGCCATTTAACTTCACTGATTAGACAGATTCCACCACTGCCCATCATTTGTGGAACCATCCACCTTCTAGTCCTCTTATTTTACTATATCCATTTAAAATTTCTTCACATATTTGATTATCCTAGTTGTCTTCTTCAGGTCATTGTTCTTTGTCGTAACAATAGCCAGTGTCACATTTGTAAAGCTGTTGTTGTAACTTGTATCATGACTGGGAAACCTACATTTTTTTTCCTTCTGAAAAGCAATAGAAGATGGAAACCCACAAGGGAAACCAAACATACCAGATGGATGAATGTCCCAGAGCTTCACATTATGCTTGAGTTAGTAATTAAATATTAATGAAGGGCAAAATTACTCCCCTATTCCCAGATGAAGTCAGAACGATCTAATTAGATACTATAGGCATACATCTCTTCAGAGCTCCAATGTAATGCTGCCTCTTGTAAAGAGGGGGATGACTTTAGTGTCTCTTCCCAAGTCTTCCACAAGAAAGAAAAGAAACAGAAGTTGTTTCTCTTTTATGGATTATCCTCCTACCCAATTCATCCAGTGGCAATAAGTTCTTGTGTTTGTGACACCCCATATATTGGCCTGTAATATCCCTTAAACAATTGGCAACCAATGCTGCCAAGAAGAGACAGAGAAAGGTGTATGACTGTTAATGGGAGTTTAAAAATAAAGGGCTAAATTATGGGTTGAGGACCATGAGAAAGTGGGGAGTAGGTGTGAGGTGCACTTGGACACATGGTGATGGGTAGCATATAAGAACTTAGGGGAGTACTTGCTACACTTTATAAATCAATCTCTCTTAGGTTTGTCTATCGTGAGTACTACTTTAATAGTGAAACATGGAAGAAGGTGCCGGGAGGGATGGGATCATGGCCTCACCTTGCCTATCCACAGACAAGTTTTCTCTGAGCTGGTGCATAATGGAGGTACCAGGCAATGACTAGCCTTCAACCCTGTGTTTCTGGACCCCAGGCAGCAATGTTATTACTATCTCCTGCGTAGGAGAACTGGGAAGGAGGAAGAAAGGGGTTCCCTGTACCTTTGTCTCTCAACTTTCAGGAGGCACTAATAAGCGCAGTCTTCCTCAGACCCTCCGGAGGCATTAGCAGAAAACAACATTTACTTACCTATCGTACCTCACAGGGATGTTGGGAGGATAAAAATTAAAGATTAAACAGTGATTAATTTTAAGCATGGATATTGTGCTTTTAATTTTCGATATCTTACCTGGTACAAAAAAATCATTAGCTGTAAACCAGTTGAATTCTAAATGGAATCCCAGATGTGCAGCCTTCAGAGTAACAAGAAAAACTAAGTAGACAACTGAAACGGTACCTACATACACAAGAGAGACAATCATCCATCATCATCATCAGGATAAATTGTGATAGAAAATTATTTATGCTCCATTCTACATTGGTCCCTCTAGTTAGTTGCCACCAGCCCAAAGAAATTGGGGTGCTAGTCATCCTGAAGACTGCAGGACAATCCCAATTTTTTAACACTAGTTCTGTGATCCCAAATTCCCTTTTCTCCTTGTAAAGAGGGAGTGAGCTGCTGCACTACATCCATTTATTTAAATTTTAATGGAGTCTAGTTCCCTTGACAGGTGCTGGATTAATAACCTAGGAAACTAATGTCTCCAATTATCCACAGCACTGGTTGAGCATGGGCAGCAGAAGAATGAGATTCCTAATCAACTTCCTCTAGCATACGTGCAGGGACTATCACTAGTAGTGCAAAGTAGTTCTCCATACCCATTTAGTTGTTGGCCTTTTGGGTGAAATAATTCACCAAGATGCCAATTAGTGCAAACTGCAACTGTGAACTCTCCAGTAAGACCAGGATTAACACTAGCTGCAGTGACCTTTGGTCACTTCTGACTTATACCTCATCTGAGCTAGCAACCTAGACATGACAGGATCCACATTTTATTAAATCATTCCCAGGAGTCATACTAAACCCACAATTATGCTCCCATGGACACACAGAGGATCACATATAAAATCAGAGATGGGTAACAATACCAAGTCTACAGCCTTAGTCTGACTACAACTGCATGAGCGAGTGTGCAGTTCTGGCCCCCACAGTTTAAGAATAGAGGGAAAGAAACCCAGAAAATTATAAAGAAGGGCAATAATAATTATTCAGAGACAAAGATAATCTGTCCATTTATTTTAATGCTATAAAATTGGGATGTACCCTGATGCTACAGTGATGAGCATCAGAGAAAAGCTTATAAATATATGTGGGGGGGAAAAAGTGCAGGATTTATATAGTTTAGAAAACAGGCTGGGGGGAGAGACAGGATTTCAGTTGAGAACTATCTTCAAGGTAACAAAATAAATGAAGGGAATTGTTCTTTATATTCAGTGAATCAATAAGTAGTTCTGAACATGAAGATCAATTTAAAAGCTAACATACTGCACAATCTCCTAATGTTCTAAACTGGCCTAGGTTTCTGTATGTCTAAATAAATAAATAAATAAATAAACTGTCAATTTGCTGACTTATAAGCATTCAAAAATTAAAATCTACAACAATTTTCTTCAGCCTTAGCTTGTAGCTCTCCTTGGGGCTTAAAAATAAAGCCAATACTGAAAGGCTAATGCATTACACCATGAATTATTATACGTAATGCTTTATAAGCAGTTTCAGTTTAGTATTCTATATCGTATTAGTTTTGAATTGTTAAATAATTGACAATGAGATAATGGAAGACCATTTCCAGGCATAAACACAAGGGAGGGTTGAGATTCTGCTGAATGCTGTTGTGCGGATATTATTTTCTATGTAGAACACTAATAAGAACAGTATATTTAACCACTTAATATTTACTCTAAAAACAATGAAACCTATTTAAAGGGTTACCCAAGGGAGCAGCAATACCCAACTCCCTTGCAGAGGCTGATCATTCACTAGAGATCAAACAAACAAAACAGTACTGGAAACCTTGGAGATATTTCAAAGAGTTTGCTTAAGACAAGGAGTTAGCCACTGGAAGTGGGGTCATTACTACAGGTTTCGCTGTATTTGCTATGTATTTTATCAATAATAAACGAACAATCCAGGAATGTTATTACCTACCTAGGATGTTAAACTTAGCAAAGAAAGAGGGAGACTTAAGATTTAGAAGGGGCAGAACAACAACAATCAGATAAAATGGTACAGTTCGTGATTTGCTCCACCACTCCTCAAACAGCTCAAAACTTGTGTTGTTGTTGACAAAAGGAAAGAGCCCACTTTTGTTGCCCGGTTGATCCTCATTGGCAGTACCTGGACAGATGACTGTAAGAACAAACAAACAGGGCTTTGTTTACACAAAAGCTATGCAATGAATCAACAGATTCGGTACCTAAATCTCCCAGGGAGTAAGTTTACCACTGGAGCCTAGGAGCACTCAGAAGCACCACTCTGGCAGCTCAGCTGCTGCTCGTCTGCTTCCCTCCATCCATTAGGGCCCACCACTAAGTCTACATTATGCTTGGAGCTGGAGGTGTGATTCCCAGCTTGAACAGAACATATTTGTGCTGGGGCATTAAACACAGTAGCGTAGCCCCTATAGCATGTGCAGCAGCAAGGAGTGGCACAGGCTAATTACCCTGAGCCTAAACCCACTAGACTTCGTAGGGGTGTACTTGGAGCAGTTGGCCTGTGCTGCCACTGCCCGTGATATCATGGCTACACTACTATTTTTAGCATACTAGCTTGATGAGAACTAGTATGAGCATGTCTATGTGAGCTGGGAATCACTCCCCCAGCTTCAAGTGCAGACATAGCCTAAGTTTTCACTGCTGGGCCATACCCTGTTCTCCCTGCACTCTCAGCTGGTACCACCTTCACCTCAGCACTGAGTGCAGAGAGTTGACATAACTTAACAGCTGAATGTGAGGCTATACAATACCAACTAGCCTGCAGTCTGAGCGGACTGATGCACAGGATCAACATCCAAGGGCATGGATACAGGACATGCGTGCATAGCTGTCTGTATGCATGTGTGTGCATGTAGCTGTGTTTACTCCATTGTGCATACATGTGTACCTTTGTGTGGGTCTATGTCTGAGCAGCTTGCCTGTGCTGCAGTGCATGCACACATAGCAGTATCTGCAAAACTGCCTCTGTGCATATGAGCAAATACATGGCTGAATGAACATCTGAATGCATAAGTGAACATATCTGGCTGTGCATGTAAGCTGGGTGCATGGGTGCCTGCATTAATAGTAGTGTACACATGGTTTTGTGCACATCTCAGAGCAAATAATCAGTGGCTGTTCTATAGGGTTACCATATTTCAGCGAGCAAAAAAGAGGACGGGAGGAGCCCCGCCCTAGCCCCGCCCCTGCCCCTCCCACTTCCCGCCCCCCCTGACCTCCCAACCCTCCCCCCGTTCCTTGTCCCCTGACTACCCCCTCCTGGGACCCCTGCCCCTAACTGCCCCCCAGGACTATCTAAGCCTCCCTGCCTCTTGTCCCCTGACTGCCCCAACCTTTATCCACACCCCCACCCCCAGACAGACCCCTGGGACTCCCACGCCCCATCCAACCACTCCCCACCCCCTGACAGCCCCCCCCAGAACTCCCAACCCATCTAAACCCCTCTGCTCCCTGTCCCCTGACTGCTCCGATCCCTCTCCGCACTCCTGCCCCCTGACAGCCCCCCCCAGAACTCCCAACCCATCTAAACCCCTCTGCTCCCTGTCCCCTGACTGCTCCGATCCCTCTCCCCACCCCTGCCCCCTGACAGCTCCCCCCCAGAACTCCCAGCCCCCTACCCCCCCCGCTCCTTGTCCCCTGACTGCCCCCTCCTGGGACCCCTGCTCCTAACTGCCCTCCAGAACCCCACCCCCTACCTAAGACTCCCTGTTCCTTGTCCCCTAACTGCCCCCTCCTAAGACCCCCCCCCCCAACTGCCCACCAGGACCCTACCCCCTACCTGTACCCTGACTGCCCAAAACTTTCTCCACTCACCCCAAAAAGCCCCCCCCCCCGTTTCTTGACTGCCCCCTCCAGAACCTCCCTGCCCCTTCTCCTGCCCCCCCTTACCCTGCTGCTCAGAACAGGGTGTTGGGCTCTGTGCGAGCCGGACACGTGGCTGAGCTCCCCAGCACAACAAAACCCGGTCCCTGGCCCTGCACAACAAAACCTGGTCCCTGGTCCGGACCGGGTTGCAGGGGAGAGCTGCCCTTGTATCAGCACAAAGTGCTCTCGCTCCCGTTTTGCTACCCTGCATGGCAGAAACCGCTCCCAGTTGCAAAAGGGGAGGGCTGCACTTTGTGCTGAGACACTTGCTCAGAATGCAGGGCGGAGCTCCTCTCCAGCTGCTCCGGAGTCCAGCCCGGGACTTTCCTGCAGCCCTCCCAGCCGCTCGCTCTGCTGTGCCGGGGGAGGGGGAAATCCCGGACATTGTGAGTGCTTTACAAATTCCCCCCGGACGCTATTTTTAGCACAAAAAGGAGGACATGTCCGGGTAAATCCGGACGAATGGTAACCCTATGTTCTAAAACTCCTGAATTAACAATTTACAGTGTCATATTGTTGGTGTACCAACCACAGCCACTAAACATTAGGGAGGAGGAGACACCTAGAATAGGAGGCCCTTAAAATGTTTACATTTTAACTTATGGAGTGTACTTGGGGCTTTGTGTGGGAAAATGTAAATAGCAATTCCTGTCTTATATGTTGAAATATGAACCTGTCCTAATGTTCTCCTAGTCTCCATTTATACCTTTGTACTTCATAATGCTTTGTACCCTGTTAATCTCTTCCTCCCACGCTAGCAACACGCCTGCCAGGTTACAATAACCTAAAGACAAAAAACTTTAGACAGTATTTTGACTTTTCCTGAAATTTAAAGCGACAGAGTAATTTTAATTACTGTTTTCTAATTGGTTTTCTCTCCATTGTTTCACAACCCCTTGAAAAATGCTTTTGTCCCTACTGATTTGATCCCTTTCTGTTAAGCAGAAGTATTCGGGGCTTCCAAGTGACATTCAAGCATCTGACAGCCCTGTCCTGCCTGCCTGCAGAAGCTGCAGTTGCATTTTTTGGTCACTGGAGAAGATTGTGGCACATGGCTTCAGGCAGCCTGACAGAATGTCTGCCTCTCCTCTGGCTGCACCTCCTGCTGGATCTGAATGGGGAAAAGGTGTGGCAATAGTGAGAGAAAGTGCAGGAGCAACCAGGGTGGCAGCAATAGTAGTGGGTAACCTGGCTGGCAGGGACTGTAGGTAACGGAGCCCCTGAGTGCCTCAGGCCACTTCCCAGATTGACTCTCATGGAGATACTGGACAATCTGCTGCCGCAGGTTCTTTGGGAGAGCTGCTTTGTTTCTTGCCCCGTTAAGGGTAACTTTCCTGTGCCTCTCTGCTGTCACTGTGGGGTGGGACCATTGCTGTACACAGGCAAGCCGTACAAGGGCCAGGGTAGAAGCTGCAGTCTTGGAGAAGACCCTCCCTTGATTCCCCGCTCACCCTCAGCAGCGAGGTATCTTCCCTAATGAACACAGCCTGTGGAAAATGTGGGGACAGGAATGATTATAAGGCACCCCCTACAGTGCTGGCTCTCCCCAAGAGCGACGTGCCCAGTGTACAATACATTCCTGGAACACTGATTTCCCCTGCCCCTGCGGTTACTCACCATTTTGGGGGTCTTGTGGCTCATGTGTGCTTGCCTGGGGTCAGCCAGTTAGTGACAGGTATGTGAATAGTGGCTGTGTTTTAAATCAGTGGTCTGTGTGTTGCAAACAATACTGCTTCTGTAAAATGTTGCATTTTGGCTTTACAGATATGACCTTGGGAGCCCAGCCTCCCTCTTTGTTATCACCAGCTGAACAGAATTAGAAAGTGGCCACTAAGAACTAAAGAGACTTTCTGCATGAGGTCATGATGCACTCTGCGGCCAAAAAAAAAAAAACAAAAACACCAACACCAACACCACCGCAAGAATTGAAGGAGTAATGGGACAGTGAGAAGAGAATGCGAAGCGTCAGAACCAAGCCACGGAGTGGCTCTTAAATGCTATGGAGCGCCAAGTGGACACGCTCCAGGCGCTACTGACACTGCAAACTGGGCAGCTCTGCGCCCACCCTCCCCTGCAGCCACTGTCACAAAACTCTTTCCCAGGTGCCCCACCCCCACCCACACTGCCCACACACTCTGATCAACCTCCTGGCTACAGTCTGTACCTGCTGCATTCCACTCCTACCCCGTACTCCCAGTACCCACTGCACTCAACACCTGTTCCTCTGCAGTTTAGCCCTGCTGAAGTACAGTACCCACTGCACTGTACTCCAAAGGACAAGGCTGCATAGGATACCTGGACATACACAAATCTTTAACCAACCCAGGACCCCACCTCCTCCTGGGACCCTCCCTTCTCCCATCCCCCACAGTGCTGATGTGTTTTTTTGTTTGTCTCTCTCCCCCCTCCGGTTGTGTTTTTTAATAAAATAATTGTTTGGTTTGAAAGCTCTCTTTATTCCATTAATTGAAAGCAAACAGAGCCTGCAAAGCAGCAGGCAATTTTCTTACACCTTGATAGTGCATCATCTGCACCAATCACAATCACCTCCTAGCATTACAAGCACTGCACTCCTGAGCATAGCAACAAATATTAGTGGCTTTCAGCTTCAAATTGCTGCCTCAAGGCATCCCTGATCCTTATGGCCCCACACTGTGCCCCTCTAATAACCCTGGTCACTGGCTGTTCAAATTCAGCCTCCAGGTGCTGAGCCACAGCGGTCCACCCCGGCTGAAGCTTTCACCCTTCCCTTTAAATATTATGGAGCGTACAGCACACGGCTATAAGCATAGGAATATTGTCATCAGCCAGGTCCAGCCTCCCATATAGGCAGCACCACTGGGCCTTTAAATGGCCAAAAGCACACTCGACAGCCGTTCTGCACTTGCTCAGCCTGTTGTTGAACCACTCCTTACTGCTGTCAAGGTGCCATGTGTATGGCTTCATAAGCCACAGCATTAAGGGGTAGGCAGGGTCTCTCAGAATCCCAATGAAAATTTCAACTTCCCCTATGGTAATCTTCTGGTCTGGGAAGAAAGTCCCTGCTTGCACACCTCTTTTGGCCTGTTCAGGAAGCTGCATCATGCACCTTTCCGGGCCAGCCTATGTTAATGTCCGTGAAATGCCCACAGTGATCCACAAGCGCCTGGAGAACCATTGAGAAATACACCTTCCGATTAATGTACATGGTGGCTAGGTGGTCGGGTGCCACAACTGGAATATGTGTGCCATCTATCGCCCCTCTGCAGTTAGGGAAGCCCATTTGTGCAAAGCCATCCACAATATCATGCACATTGCCCAGAGTCATGGTCTTTCAGAGCAGGATGTGGTTATCAGCCCTGCACACTCCCGTCAACACAAGTCCAACGGTAGATTTTCCCCACTCCAAACTGGTTAGCAACCGGTTGGTAGCAGTCTGGAGTTGCCAGTTTCCACAGTGCAATTGCCACACACTTCTCCAACAGGGCAGCTCTCATTCTCATGTCCTTGCACTGCAAGGCTGGGGCAAGCTCATCACATAGTAGTTTTCCTCATCCAAAAGTTCTGCAGCCTCTGCTTGTCATCCCAGACGTGCATGACTATGTGATACCACCACTCAGTGCTTATTTCCCAAGCCCAATAGGACCACAGGAGCCACTGTGGTCTGCACCTCTGTGAATGACACAAGCAATCTTTTGTCGTAGCTATTACATGTGGCGAGATCAATGTTGCACTCCTTGTGCCTTTGCAGTTTAGGGAATAACTCCACTGCCACTTGTGACATGTTGGTCAGAGAAAGCAGCATATTGGTCAACTGTGCGGAATCCATTCCTGAAGACCAAAGAGGCAGAGGGTGCAGTACACAAAGCCATTGAAAGACGGCGACAAATGAGGACTGAAGCACAGGGATTGCTGGGATGCAAAGCAATGCATCATGGGGCATTGGGACAGGACCTAGGATCCCCTGTGACCCCCTCTGCCTTCCCACAACTCTTGGCAGCAGAAGAGGAAGAGATGCTCTGTGGAATAGCTGTCCAGAGTGCACTGCTGCGAATACTGATGCAAGTGTGAACATGCTATTGTGCAGGCAGCTGACAGTGTGAACACACAACAGTGGTTTCTCTTCAGCGCTCTGAGCGGCGCTGTAACTGCTGGTGCTGTAACTCTGCCTGTTTAGACATACCCAGAGTTAGTGTGGTTTTTCAGTGTAGGGCTGTGTAAAGTATTTGCAGAGTACAAAAACCCATTCAAATTCAAGATAAGTTTGGGTTTTATGATGAAAGGCTCGCAGAGCTGGGCGGAGCGTTCCCTCAGCCTCTCCTGTCCTTACAGGTAACTCCAGGCTCCAGGATTTCCCTCCTTAACTAGTGAGAGAGATACGCCATCAAGCTTACAGAGAGTCCTTCTTCGGGTCTGAATTTTCACCTTGCAGGTCTAAAGAAGAGCTTTATGTAAGCTCAAAAGCTTGTCTCTCTGACCAACAGAAGTTGGTCCAATAAAAGATATCACAGTAGAACAGTGGTTCTCAGCCTAGTTACCATTGTGGGCCACATCCAATACTACCTGTATGGCCCTGAGGATGTCACATAGGCCGCAGCTGTGTGCTGATTAAGCCACAAGTGGCCCACAGGCCACAGATTAAGAACCACTGTTAAGAACCACTTCAAGAAACTAGAACCTCAGAGTTACGAGCACCAGAGTTATGAACTGACCAGTCAACCACACATCTCATTTGGAAGCTTAAGTACATAATCAGGCAGCAGCAGAAATATTAAATAAATACATGCAGTACTGTTAAATGTAAACTACTAAAATTTATATAATATATATATATATATATAAAAGCATTTTTCTTCTCCATAATAAAGTTTCAAAGCTGTACTGTATTAAGTCAATGTTCAGTTGTAAACTTTTGAAAGAACAACCATAACATTCTGTTCAGAGTTACGAACAACCGCCATTCTTGAGGTGTTCGTAATTCTGAGGTTCTACTATACCTCACCCACCTGGTCTCTGTAATATCTTTGGACTGACATGGTTACAACAACAACACTGCATATAATATCCCTTAAGAGTTATTTTATTGTGGAACATAGTACTATTGTGCTTTTCTTACCTCTAGTACTCCCATTAGTACCAGGAACAAGATCTGTTACGTTAATGTCATGAACATAATCTGAAAATAAGAAAAACAATCTTACTATGGTTTGCTCTACTCCTGCTGTTATCCTGTTCCTTCTCTCTGTAAATTTATGGAACTGAAATGAGAGAGGTAGAATAGAGTTTTGCAGTTTCTCACTAACTCCGAAATGAATAGTCTCAATCCCATCTAAAGACGCCCGATTATTTCACTTGCAGCTTGATTTAGTATTGTGGAGATAGACAAAGTAGCTTTAGATGACATGGGTCATTTACTGGTGTCAGTTCCCATGTACCCATTGAACTTCTCCCATAGCTATGAGAGAGTTTCCTGTGATTCAGGACATTATAACCCATGATAAACATCATAGCATTGTCTTCTTTGTATAAGATGCCTTGCTTCACCTCTGAAAAAAAACTCTCATTCACTGAATTAAAGAAGTCTGTAGGGCCAAATCTGTTGTGTGTATGTATATCAATACACACACACACACACACACACACACAAAAAAAACCACACACCCACACGTCCATCAACATGGAAAACTAATTTTTTTATTTATATAACACACACACACACACACACACACACACACACACCCCACAAGTAGAAGATGCAACAAAAGTCATCCTTGCTTTGTGATGCTCTTTAAAGAAAGTCTAACTGGAAGTCACTCAAAGAAAGGCATGCACCTGGAGAATTATAGAACTTTTAGAGAGGTTATAATTATGGTGCCCAAAATTGAATTTCTCTGGTGCTACAAAAAAAGCTGATTTTAACAATTTGTCCCTGCATTTCAGTACCTAGAATTTTGATTTAAACTAAACTGAAAAGACTTAAGCACGGATACTTACTGTATATAAATTTTCCTGTGTTGAACAAGAAGTTGGACATAAGTACCCAGTAAATAACCATGGCTCCAACAAGAGACACCATTGAAAATAAAAGACTGGACCATTGACCAAAGGATCCAAAATAGTACTTGCAAACATCTGGGAATTCCCAGTTTGAGGTATCTATTAAAGCTGAATAAAGACAAAAATACAAAAAAAAAAAATTTAGAAAAAGGTGATTAAACATGAGAATACTCTGATTAAGAGAGATTGTGCTGTTTACATAGAACTCTGATTCAAAGCAAAAAAAGTCTCCTACTGCTAGATAAATGCCACCAACTTAAAGTACAACACTTGTCAGGGGACAACATTCTGTTCCATAACTTGATTTCTATTACATCAGATGGTTGGTGGAGTTTGACTGAAGGTGTTCAGATGTGGTTAAATTTGCTTAAAAAGAAACAGGTCCCTATAAATTAAAGAGGTAATATGACAGGTAGAGATGGACCCCAAGCCACAAAGTCTCAATCCAGAACCCAAACTTATCCAAATGAGGAGTTTTTGTTTGTCCCTGAATTTTGGGGGAGTCCCATATCTAACCAACAGTAAATCAAAAAAATATTCAGACAAAAAAAAAAAAAAAAAAAAACACAAACAAAAAAACCACACACTGGCAGAAACACAAACAGTAATAAAAACAAAATCATCATCATTCAGGATCTCAAGATTTCACACTTTACATAAGAACACTGTGTAATGTAACAGATTCTTACGTATCATTGTCCGTGATTTCACAACTCTGTAACAGCAATAAAGTGTCAAGCTGCCCATTAGCAAGATCAAACAGATTCCAGTGGTAAATCCTGCCTGTTTAAGAGGAGAAATACATTTATATTTTTGCGCTTTAACAATAAATGTTGATGCAAATAGAACAAAAGAACACTGTAAATGTTTTCCATGCAAATATTTTTTCTAGTACACATTGATCTTACCTGTTTTATTCCCCATGGCATACTTAGTATAGATGTGCCCATCATTGTATTCCAGATCATAAATCTGAAGAAGACAGAGCATTAAGGAGCATTGTTATTTCATGCCACCTTTTTAGAAACATAAAAGTTATTAAATTTCAATAGACAACTTCCAATATAATGCAATTTTGGGCTACCATACAAGAAAGTATTTAACATACATTGTCACTATGCTGGAGTTTTTGCCATAACCATCAGTGCAACCATCGATTTTGAAAGCAGTTCCTAATGGACTATACACATAAATTTCTTCTGGAGCTGGAAGTACATGATCAGGAGCAATCTAATAGAGGGATAAAACAAGATGTATTAGTAACAACAAAGAATCTCTGATGTTCCACTTATACTAAGTTGACTACTGACTATAAGAAAAACATGAAACTTTTAATGAAAAGTACATTTTCAAGTACAGATCTGTTCTATTTTTAAAGAAAAATTGATGGCTGAATTATTCTTCTGTAGAAGAATCATCATTTGCTCTCATCCACATCACAATCCATCAACTACTTTATGAAAGTATTTTCTCAGTGACCGGCTACACACAGAAAATGCCCTAAGTTATCAGGGTTGGATACCTAAATTTAGGTACATAGAATTCCATGTTGACAACTTAAATATGTATTTATGAACGTTCTGGTGACAAAGTATTAAGACTGGGCCAATATTGTAAGACTCAGGATTGTTTGCATATCTTAGTCATAGTTTTCACCACCTAAGAAGGCAGTTGTGACTTGTGGTTCTATGTAAACTCAAGCATGCTCAGCCAGGAAGGCCTCATTTAGAAGCAATCCTCAAGGTTTGTTTTAACTGGGGTTTTTCCGTTTTGTTTTTCAGTTGTAAATTGCAGAAGTCAGGCACTTACAATACCCACTACACCTTGCACGTCATGTCCATTAATTAATGGCATCTTTAACCCGTCTTTTCCTTACCAGTGCCCTATCTGAAGGAGAAGTGAGCTTGCTATAGTAATGAATCCGCTTATTCATTGCTGAGGCTTCATCTGTAACTCTTTGTGTGTCATCATTCACACTGACAATATTTGAAGGCTCTACGTGGAATGGCCTAAAGGGAAAAGGCACAACAAACAACCTTTAATGAAACTGTTAACAGAAGAGAAATAAATTAGATATTCAGAAAATGATTTTGTATCACTCAGGAATAGATTACCATCCATATTGCAATTGCTTAATGCACTGCTTTCTAACTGAAAGAAGGGAAGGCGCATACTACAAATGCAATATTTATCTCCTTATATAATCCATATTAAAAGGGAATTGGACCAAATTCGGACGTGCTAGGTTGCACCCGCATAACTGAGAGCAGAATGGTGACCAGTATCTAGTTTAAAATAATGGACCAAATTGCATTGGGTTACACTAGCATAAATCCAAAGCTCAATTAAGTTAATACTTGTTCTAGCTTTATACCAGAATTTGCCGCAGTATATTTTTAAAAAGTTGATTTTTAGTCCTCATTTATCTCACTGTTTCCCTTTGAATGGCATTTGATTAATCACTAGGAACACGATTCTCAGGAACAAAAAAATCCCAAGGGACAGATTATGGCCCATCCCTAAGCAGTCATGCGGCAGCAAACACAATAATATCTCCACCACTCCTTCCAGCATTGAATGTAGAGGTTCCATACCCAGTAGTTCCTCAAACACAGGCACATAGGGAATGGGTGGAGAGGGGTGGGCAGTGGGCTCAGTTCCTTCTCTGGACTGCTTCTTCACTGCCCTTAATACAGGGCTAGATTTACCAGAGATAGACAGAATCTTACCCCAATTATGGTAAAGAAAAATTATAATTTCTACTTCTGAATCATAGCAATATATAGACAGAGTCTGAATGCTTTGTCAAGAACTCTTTATTTCTATATAGGTACAGGACTCCATTGGCTTAGTAAGACATTAGCCAAAGCCACATGAGGGTTTAGAAATGAAAGTTGTATTACTTGCTTGCAAACCTTACTAAACTGGTATTGCTTCCCTCCACCTGTGCTTTTTTTGGCTAAACTCACTAAGATTTACAAACACAACAACAATATTCAGATTTGTTCACCTACTTTATATACACACACACACACACACACACACCCCCAACCAAAAACAAGTTATAAAAATAAAAAAATCCAGCAAATTACAGATAAACAACCAAAACGGCTATTACAGATAACAGCAATAGTAAAAACTGAGTCAGGAAGAAAGTTTTATTTTTCCTGCAATAAGAACCAGGTCTATTTGAATGTGTGGAGTCTGAGCCAAGAGACACACAAAAAAAAGATGGTGGCTAGTTCCCTTTACAGCAGCTCCCAATAACAGGATGATCTCTAAAGGGTTGCATGGTTTTCAACTCCGCCTTCATTCTGGGACACCATTTTCCCTGACCAAGTTCCCATTCTTCTCCCAGCTACAAAATTAAGCATCTATATCACAGCACAAACTTGCATCAGGAGGTTAATAAAGCCTGATCTGGAACTGTAATGCATCTCTGTGACTGGCTGCTAGGAGACACCCGAGAGAGATGGAACTTGCTGCCCAAGCCCTGAATGCTGAGAGAATCATTTCTGTAATACTCCCCATTCTTAACAGCACAAGACAGAAGACAGAAATGCATGTTTTTCTCTGAGCTGACGTAAGCAGATAGGAAAAGCATGGTACTTTGTACAAGTCACAAATAGTTTGTCCATCTGGAAGTATTAAAGTAATACATTATTTCTAGATGAACTCATAGTCTATACTTTGTTATTTTTGTTCATTTTCTCTCCCTCTTGAAAAAATGGTTTAATTTATTAGATCCTTTCCCTCATCTCATCACTTCTTAATTTTTTTTTTCATTTTTAAGTACACCCAATCAAGATTATTTTTTGACTGTAAAAATATGAAGGGGGAAAATACTGGTTTTATTTTTATCTATACTTGGGACATGAAGGTGTACCTGTATGAATTAAGAAAAAATAAATCCTAACTAAATATATTAGATTGAACACAATCATGAAGTAAAACTGTTGCTGAATTTAGCTAAGCGTGGAAAATGAAGGGTTAACTAGTCCAACATCGGTACAGAAAGGACATATCTACACACAGATCTCATTTCAAGGCACACTCATTTTAGTTGAGAAGTCATGAAACTCTAGAAGTGTGGGGAGACCAAATGTATAATGTAAATAACTTTCAACAACAAAAGCAAGATTTGTGAAGCTAAGGTTAAAGTTACTCATAATAAAGGGATGAAACCCACAGTCTTTTTTTAAAATGACCTGTATGAATAATTTGTTTCTCTTTCTCATTTGGGTTTTTGACACATGCTGTTTCCACATATGAGACATGGTAGCATGAGAGGTGTACATCTATTTATACCTTACTCAGGCTGAATGCACAGTATAAAGATCCAATGAGGTCTAGCTTCTTCTGGCCCACCTGGAATTAATATTGTTGGCACATCTCCTCTGTTGTTCCTGTGGGAAAGCTACACTAAAGAAGTGAGGCTTACACTCCACTTCCATGTGGAGAGATCTGGGGCAGTTTTTGCCTCTTCTGGAATGGTGCTCAATAATCTTGGACCAGCTGCCATGAAAGTTCTCCCCTTAGCTATGTGGCACTAAGCAGTTGAAGGAGATCAGGTTCTGAGACAGAGCAGCTTGGGTCAATACAGTAGACCAGTTCTTAAACTTTTTTTTGCCCCCCAAGGACCACCTGAAAATTGCTGAGGGTCTCGGTGGACCACTTAATGATCTTTCCAACTGTTTTTTGTACAGTTAGCTGACTATTGTAAAGCACTTTGGATAAAAGTGATATATTTAAAATAAATAAAATAGAAAACCCCACCAATAATAGACTTTTTTTGTTCTACAAATAAAATCAAACAACTCATTTTAATATCAGTAGCCTTGCGTTTCTAATGCAATGGATGTGCCCTCTCCTCCACCGCGGCAGCCCCAGAACTGGGGCTGGGAAGGAGGGGGAGGGGGAGTGTCTCTCCCTCACTATGGCAGTCCCTGAGCTGGGGCTGGGAAGGAGGGGGGGCTCCCACGCCTTGGGAGCCACCAAGCTGGGCTAGGAAGGAGGGGAGTGTCTTTCCCTTTCTCCCCCCACCATGGCAGCCCCCAAGCTGGGGCTGGGAAGGGGGAGAGGGTCTCTCCCACTGCAGCAGCCACTGAACTGGGCTGGGAAGAGGGGGGGGGGGGGGGTGTCTTTCCCTCTCTCCTCCACCACAGAGCTGAGGCTGGGAAGGAGGGCTGTCTCTCCCTAGCAGCCACAGCCCTGGAGCTGGGGAAAGTAGCCTCTTTTGCTGGCTGCCATACCCCTGCATGTCCCAAATTCCCTCCACCCCCTCTTCTCACCTCACTGCCCCCTCTCACCTACCCCCATTCACCCCACTGGCCACCAACTCATCTTACATGTGCATCTTCTCCAGGGTCCAGGCACCTAGTTAGCGGAGCCACGCCTGGGCAGCTTCACTAATTAGGGAACTCCACCAACATAAAGCTCAACAGCTCTATCTGATCACTGAGAAACCTTCACTCTCAGGAAGGAACTCACATGGGGTCACTTAGGGTTACCATATTTTGTGCCTCCCAAAGGAGGACACTCCACGGGCCCCTGCCCCAACTCCGCCCCCTCCCTTGCTTCCCACGAACATTTGAGTCGTGGGAAGCCTGAAGCAGGTAAGGGGGAGTGTGGGGGGAGGAGGTGCGGCCCAGGCTGGCCCCGGGCCCGGCCCCCGGCCGACCACCCCCGGCCCGCCCAGCACTGCGGTCCCCGGCCCGGCTCCCAGGCCCCCGGCACCGCACCGCCGGTCCCCAGCCCGGCCCCCGTCCCCGCCGGCCCGTCCCCCGAGCCCCCGGCCGGAGCCCCCGAGCCCCCGGCCCGGCCCCGCTCCGCCGGCCCGTCCCGGCCCCGCTCCGCCGGCCCGTCCCGGCTCCGCTCCGCCGGCCCGTCCCGGCTCCCAAGCCCCCAGCCCGGCCCCCAGGCCCCCGGCACTGCACCGCCGGTCCCCAGCCCGGCCCCTGGCCCCGCCGGAGCCCCCGGCCAGGCACCGCACCGCCGGAGCCCCCGAGCCCCCGGCCCGGCCCCGCCGGAGCCCCCGGCCAGGCACCGCACCGCCGGAGCCCCCGAGCCCCCGGCCGAGCCCCCGAGCCCCCGCACCGCCGGCCCAGCCCCGCCGGCCCGTCCCGGCTCCCAAGGGGGAGCAGGTAAGGGGGAGTGTGGGGGGAGGAGGTGCGGCCCAGGCTGGCCCCGGGCCCGGCCCCCGGCCGACCACCCCCGGCCCGCCCAGCACTGCGGTCCCCGGCCCGGCTCCCAGGCCCCCGGCACCGCACCGCCGGTCCCCAGCCCGGCCCCCGTCCCCGCTGGCCCGTCCCCCGAGCCCCCGGCCGGAGCCCCCGAGCCCCCGGCCCGGCCCCGCTCCGCCGGCCCGTCCCGGCCCCGCTCCGCCGGCCCGTCCCGGCTCCCAAGCCCCCAGCCCGGCCCCCAGGCCCCCGGCACTGCACCGCCGGTCCCCAGCCCGGCCCCCGGCCCCGCCGGAGCCCCCGAGCCCCCGGCCCGGCCCCGCCGGAGCCCCCGGCCAGGCACCGCACCGCCGGCCGGCCCCGGAGCCCCTGGCCTGGTCCGGCCCCACTCCGCCGGCCCGGCCCCCAAGCCCCTGGCCCGGCCCCCCCGATTTTCCCGGACATGTCCAGCTTTTTGGGCTTTCCCCCGGACGGGGATTTGGAGCCCAAAAAGCCGGACATGTCCGGGAAAATCTGGACGTATAGTAACCCTAGGTCACTCAAAAGACAATAGGAATAAAAAGAGGCATAATGGGGGAAAAATTGGCATGACTATGAGTGTTAATTCAGAGAAACAATAGTGCGGGTGATACCCAAGCACTGAAAGAGTAAATGGAGGGCCAGAAGAGTTCAACGGATCTGCTTTTTTTCAGGACAACAGTACTATTATACTCTACATTTAAATATTAATCCAACTGACAATAGTCACTTGGGGCAGAAATTCCACCACAGGGGAACCAGTGTGTTTACCACTGAATGGTAGGTACAGACAGGATGCTGGAACCCCACACTGCAGATTTACATCTCCTGCACACTACAGAACTGTTCTGTGCATGGGACACCAAGGCCACAGCTCACTTGGGAGATGCAATGGGACGAGGCCATGGGATTTGCTATTACATTTACCCACTAGCCATTCTCTCCAATGCACGAGAGCACAGTAAACGTGGAGCTACTGCCGGGGAACTGAACTGCTTCCTCCCCAGCTTCCTTAGTCATATTGTGTACATGGTCCATGGTTAATGCAAGGAACCCTTGATACTAATCAGACATGTTTGTATTGTCCAAGATATGATATTTGGAAATAAATAAAATGAAAGCTAAGGGCTGGGAAATTTCTTGTATTTAAAAAAAAAAAAAAAAAAAAAGGCTTCAATACCACTGGTCAGGAGAATTCAGTTGTTGAGCTACATGCATTTTGTGACTAACATTCATAAGGCTCACAGGACAACTAAGGCACTTATTAATAAAAATATGAATGAAGGACTAAATTTCTAAGACCTACTATATCTCAGGGTTTTACCTTGCCATTTCAGAAATACATCTCTTTCTTTTAGAATGATAATCTCAGATACTAGCATGGTCTGCATTAGGTCCAGGAAAAGAAACCCTCTGAAATCTTTCTGGATGGAACTGCCAGAAAGATATACATGCAAAAAGAGTAAGGGAAATCCCACATATGAATGTAAATGTAGATTAAACATGGATTTTTATTTATTTATGTGCAAAACTGTGGCTATAGAAACTGCACCCACAGAAAAGGGCAGAATATGGCATAAATTTGGCTAGCCTAGTTGTGTGCAGAAATCTGCCAGAATTTTCATTATCTTGAAAAACTGGCATATTCTGCTTTTCTGAAAATCGTGATGAGTAATATTTTAGAAGTCCTATAAAATGGAATGCACATTTTAAAACAAGAATTGAAAAGGGGTATGTTTAGGGCCACTCTGGACAAGGAGAACATAATATTTCACGTTGTAGAGTTACCCATGTTTGGATCTGAAACACTTACCACCACTGAATAGCCAATGCTGTACATCTGTTGAATAATATTCAGAATGAGGCCTTTAAAACAAGACTTTTTACACTTCACTGTATTATTTTGGTGCTCCTCCATGACACTATTTAACATTTCAAGTCATAGAAACATTTATTTTGTGTTCAAATTATACTGTCTCACCATAACTCAAAGACATTTTTAACATTTCAACTTGAAGGCACTTTACTTGCTTTCATATATGAAGCTTTAGAGCTGCTACAAAGCTGAAGAGGGAATAATGGGTGAGCTGTCAGTATGCTCTCTAATGTGTTAAATGCTTTGGGGCTGAAGAGAGAAAAAAAGACTTCATTTAATGTGTTTAAATGCAGAAAAATGTCTTTTGACCGGCACTGCCATTCACTGTATGATTGTGGAGCACCTAGCACAATGGGGATTCAATCTGGTTCAGGCCTGTAGATGCTACTAAGAGCCTTCCTTCTTCTCCAGTTCACTCATGGAAATCAATCTGCTCTGTGAAACTCACCAGCAGCATTGTTCATAGGGTATTCTGGGTCCTAACTGTGCATATTTCACATGTTTGTGTCTGCAGACCCCTATCCTGCAACCAGATCTGCATGGGATCAGTAATCTACCCATACAGATTCAACTGAAGGAACAGGGCCTGATAAACTCTTTGGGGCAGAGATTGTGTTGTTTGTTTAGCATATTTTTCTGTGGAAAGTATATCATGTTCAGTTATAATATCCATCAGTGTTCTTGCACTGATATATGCCTTCATCAGTATACCTATATTGGTTACTTGTAATTCTTCATGCTAACATGCTTTTATTCTACAAAATGCTGTACAAACTGACAAATAATAATGCTTTAAATTTCACCATAGACCTCCCATTGCCCCAATATTTGAGCTTTATAATAATTTCATCATTAAATACTATGGATATTAACCCAGCTGTAGAAATAATGAATCCCTTCCTGCAAAAAGAAAACACAGAAGAACCTTTTTGCTCAATTACATAGTCTATTATTTCTTTGCACAGGCACTTAGCTACATTTGTTCCGTGGTTAGAAGATTTTTAGCCTCCAAAGATATCTATCCAGCATCCTTCACGGTCTCTAAATTCACAAGAAAACTTTAAAAAAAGGGAAAAAAAGAGAACCACTTCTGAGGAAAAGAAACTCCTTAGCTCCCTCCTCCTATGCTAATACTCTTTTTCACTAGGGAAATTTAGAGATGTTTATTTTTCATACTGACTGCTCCTGCATCTTCTTTCATCTTAAACTTCCACCCTTTTATTCTTTTTAAATCCCCTGCCTTTTTCTCCCATTAGTTCCCCCTGTAGCAGAAGGTCAGGAACATTAGGAGCATCCACTACAGTGGTTTTCAAACACTTTTACATTGGAGAATTACTTCTAACACAAATACCTTCAAGTATCATCCTCACAACTCCAAAAACATTCCTTAAGTTACAAAATTTATTTACATAAAAATGTTATAATCAAAGAGCTTGAAAGGCAAAAACCCCACCCTAACTTTAATTCAACAGGTGCTGTTGCTGCAGCTGCATAGTGACATCCCAAAATTAAGGTCTGTAAAAAATTACTATATTAAGATATACCAACAACCTAAGAATTACATAGTTAGCAAATCATTCATACTGAATAATTAGAAATTCTAAAGAAATAAAAAAGCAACAGTGCCTACTTTAATAGACTTGTATTATGTTACAAAACCATTTACCTCTCTAGCATATTTTTTGTTAAACAAAGAAAAAAAAATCTTTAAATAAAAAACTATTTTGGGGGCAATTTAACAACACATCTTAAACCAAACAAACCCCATTGGTCACCTTACAGTTTAAAAAAAAAAAAAAAAAAAAAAAATCTATCCAAGGCTACTCAGAATAATTAACTAGGAAAAGAATAAATTATGAAACAAACAATAACATCCCATAATATACAACAGAAAAATACTAAACATTAAAACCTTTAAAAATACAACATTATGTCTTCCTGTAATTAGTTTAAACATCAGAAAATAATATTCTAGAACCAACCAACAAAGGATACTAGAAAACACCACAAACCTATTTCTGATCATGGTATCCACAGGAACAGGTTTTAAAAAAAGCCTTCTGTTAGCACACCTGCACTGCTCCCTCTCACCCCCTACTCTTCGCATAAGGCAGATCTTTTTTTCTCCTATTTACAGCTCCTAAAACCATACAACCAGGTAGCCTACTTTGTGTTAGTCAATCCACCCCACATGCCCACCTAGAAGAGGTTAAGATGGCCAGGCAGGCCAATTAACTCCATAGGCTGCACCTGGAGAGGGAGCCAGGGAGCAGGGAAGATTGAAAGCAGGCTCAGCTGGGCAGGAATAGGTGTAGCCTATAAAGCCAGGAAACTGGCCCTAGAAAAGGGCTGCTGAGAAAGGCTGCAATTGTACCCAGAGCAAGGAGGGCTATCAGGAGTTACAGGAAATAGTCCATTAAAGAAGTAAACTGATGAGTCAAGGGTCCCAAGAGTAGGGCCTGTGGTTCCCCTACCAGACACCAAAGGAGTGGCACCTAAGGCAATGAATAAGAAGACTGCCTACAACTAGTGAAGAAAGAACTTAGATATACCCTGGAAGTGAGGGAATGGTAAGTGACCTGGCTAGTAGGCTAAGTCATGAAGAGGATACTGTGATCCTTAAGATGAAAAGACATACAGACCTAACTCAGGTGTGGTTCCTAGGTGTCCAATTTTCAACCAGAATGCTCAATCAAAAAGGGACCCTAGTGGCTCCAGTCAGCATGCCTAGGGGCAGCTAGGGGCTCTACATGCTGCCCCCGCCCCAAGCACTAGCTTGGCAGCTCCCGTTGGCTGGAAACTGTGCCCAATGAGAGCTGAAGGGGCAGCACCTAGAGCTGCCTGGCTGTGCCTCTGCATAGGAGCCGGAGTGGGGACATACCACTGCTTCTAGGAGTGGCCTGAGGTAATTGCTGCCTAGAGCATACACCCCCAGCCCTGATCCTCCCCCTCCTCGCTGAACCCCTCAATTCCAGCCTGGAGCACACTCCTGTACTCCAAACCCCTCCACAGAGCCTGCACCCCAGCCAGAGCCCAGAGCCCTAACCCCCTACACCAGTTTGAAGCCCCTTTCTGCCTTCTCAACCCCTCAGTCCCAGTCTAGTGCACCCTCCTGTACCCCAAACCTCTCATCCCTTCCAGCCCAGTGACAATAAGTGTATAAGTGAGGGTGGGGAGACTGAGCAACAGAGGGAGGGGGGATGGAATGAGTTGGGGTGGGGCAAGTGTGTTCGGTTTTGTGCAAGTAAAAAGCTGGCAACGCTAGACCTGAGAGGTGGTGATGGCATGCAACCATGGGAAGTGGCATTAACTTTTAGAGCTAATTGCCAGAGTGACTAGCAGGTGATGCCACGCTAATAGTGAGTGGAGCTCCCCATCACAAACCCTTTCCAAGGACTGGAGACTCAGGAAAAGCATACTATAGGGATGCATACCTCATACTGGTGGCTATACTGCTATTCAGCAGAATTAAATCTGTGGTGGAGAGGGAAAAGACTTTCCAAAGACAACAGTGCCATCTTTGGGTCTTTTATGCAAACTGCACCTCACAGACACAGGCTTAGTAGTCAGAAAGGCAGCAGAGCTGAAAAGCTAGATCTGGGTGATTGAGAGGCAGCAGGGGCACTGACTGCACTTCTCTCAAAACTGCCTTTAGCTGAGGTGGGTCAGAGCATCTGGCCTCGCCCTTCCCTTCCTTCTGCTCTAGCAGCACAGGCCACTGCTGCCAGGGAAGGCAAGAAAGAAAGTGCTGCTTGTAATGGAAGCAGAAATCACCAGATGGTGCTCTTACAGGGGGCTTTCTATCTATTTCAAGGTGAAAGCAGCTAGTTCTGAGAGAAACAGTGTCTGTTCCCAGCACTTTTCTGTAGCTATCTAACCAAAATCCTTTCCTTTGCAGCAGCTGCTGCCTACAGATTAGACCCAAGTAAGGACAAATAATCAAGAGAACCAGCTTCCCCATAAGTGCTGCAACTATGGGTGCTGGGGGTCCTGCTATACCCCCTGGCTTGTAGTAATAACCCAAATACATTTCTGCTTTCAGCACCCCCCCCCCAATAAAAGTGTTTCCAGTACCACTGGGTTGAGACTAGGTAGGGAGATGGTGGGCAGCCCTAAAGACAGTGACATACAGGATATGTCTATGCTGCAGCTGGGAGGTGTGATTGACAGCACAGGTAGACAGACTTGTTAAAAAGGGCAGGATGGCTATTGCAGCTTGGGCAGTGGTTCAGGCTAGTCACCTAAGCTTGAAGCAGCAGTTGGGTGGCCTTAAAATCAGGCTGCTAGCTGAGCTGCAGCCCATGAAACAACATCCATTGTGTTACTTTCAGCATGCTAGCTTGAGCTGAGCTAGTGAGAGTTTGTCTACTATTGGGAATCTCACCTTCCAGACACAGTTAACATACCCACGACCAGCCAAGCCAAGGCGGGAGCAAGCCTGCCATTACTGTAGGCACAGCTGTATGGAAAAACAGCGCTGCCCTGAAAGGCCAAGCATAGATCAGAAAACAGTAGGCCTGCACAGACAATGAGAAGGAAACAAAACAGGAAGGCAGGAGCAGGAAAAGCCTACAGGCACCTTAAGATACCTGAGCAACAGAAACTAAACAAGAAAGCTTAACAGAGCTCATGCTTTAGTTTCTCTTTGTGGATGACTAAATGCCAAGGAAAAGCATAAACACAACCCCTTATGACCACAAATGACACAGCTGAGTATCCCATATTAACAAAAATCACAGGAGTCGGCACATCCGGAGTGCAATGGATGAACCAAAGCAAAAACTAACCACCCTCCTAACCATAGTATCTCCCCCACCAGGAAAGTATAAGCTACAGTTGTTGCACATGTTCCATCCTCTCACCAACCATTCTTAGCATATGGCAAATCCTTCCCCTGCCACTTGCAGCTCCATTCAGCTGTATTACCTGGTAGCCCAATTTGTGCTAGCTGGGCCACAAGGGCCCCAGATATTCTTCAGTGTTAAGTACATGGCAAGAATTTGTCCTGCACTTCCTCTTTCCTCATCCCAGAGTACTCTGTTGTCTCTAATCTACATGCACAGCCCCGTGCCACTGTTTTGTAAGCTGCCTCAAGCAGACATCCTCCATCTCATTCTTGCCCTGCCCTGCTCAGGGAAGGCAAGCAGAGACCCATGTCTTGGAGGCTCTATGCCCTTCACTTGCATGTAAACTTGAAGCCTTTCAGTCATTGGAGTCTCAGCAAAAGTGGGAGGCAAGAAATCAGCCCACAGGGATGTGCTCCTGCACTAGTGTCCATGGTAGGATGACTAGATAAAGTGTGAAAAATGGGGATGGGGGGTAATAGGTACCTATATAAGAAAAAGCCCCCAATATTGGGGTTTTCCCTTTAAAATTCGGACATCTGGTCACCCTAGCCCATGCTGGGGTGCTCTTCTATGCAGATCTTGTTTCTCTGAAGTGAAGGTTTCTGGAGGAGACCTTGCCATCTACAGCCCTTTTGTGCATACTGCATCCTAGAGATATGGTGCTTGGTGAAAAGACAAAGTAGCAGAGCCAAATAGATCAATCAGTAATGTCCAAGAGGGAGCATGGTGCTGTTCAGAAGGGGGAGCTTGGGGTGCAGGCTCTGGGCTGGGGCCAGGGATGAGGAGCTTGGGGTGCAGGAAGGGTTCCAAGTTTGGGGGGGGCTCAGGGCTGGGGCAGGGGATTGGGGCACAGATTTACCTCTAGTGGCTCCCAGTCAGTGGCGCAGCCAGGGTGCAGAGGCAGGCTTCCTGCTTGTCCTGGCACCACGGACCGCGCTGAGCCCCAGAAGCGACCAGCAGCAGGTCTGGCTCCTAGGTGGAGGCGCACAAGCAGCTACACGTGGCTCTCTCCCACAGGCACTGCCCAAACCAACCAATGGGAGTGTGGAGCTGGTGTTCGGGCTGTATGTGTAGCCCCATGGCCCCCCTGCCTACGAGCCGGACCTGCTGCTGGCCGCTTCCGGGGCACAGCGTGATGTCAGAACAGGTAGGGACTAGCCTACCTTAGCCGGGCAACACCACCGACGGGACTTTTAACGTCCCGGTTGGCGGGGCTGACCAGAACTGCCACGACCTAGTGCCTTACGTTCTGTGACCCCGTACTGGGTCGTGACCCGCAGTTTGAAAACCACTGGCTTAGATGATGAGTTGGGAGGGAGAAACTGGGACTGGCTGGGCAAAGAGGCTGGGGAGGGTTGGAAGGGAACTAGGAATGGCTGGGCAAGGAGCCTGGAAGCAGGTGAAGACTGGGTGTGAGGGAGGGACTGGAACCTGGTGTCTGGAATGGGAGATGAGGACTTGCTGGACAAAGAGACTGGGATGTGAAACCTGAGGAATAAAGACCAGGAATTTCTAAGTGAGGAGACTGAAACTGGAATAAGAAGCCTAGGGTAGAGAAGTGATAGGACTGAGACAAGGACAGGTTGGAGGGGAATAGGCAAAAGGGGCCAAGGGTTGAGGGAAATGAGCAGAAGAGTCTGAGACCACTAGAGCATGTTCCTCTCCCTAGTCTGGAACAGAAGCTAAGATTCTTAAGTCTCACCATCCCTCTGCTGTCAGCAAATATCTGTAAAACTGGCAGTGTTTCATCCCCCACTAATGATGGTCCATATAGAAGATGACAACCTATTACTGCTATCAGTTACTCTGTTAGCCCAAGTGGAAGAGGTCTGTGTGATTGATCTAAAGATTCTAATCCTGCTGCTGACCATGCGAGTGTGAATATGATGCCACATAATGCAATTTGTTTTTTTAGTTTGCATTTTTAAGGATGTAGGAAATTAACACAAACTTTGCTAAAAGAATATTACTAAGGTTGCAAAGTCAAGCACTCAAGTTAGGAAATGCCAGCATTAACACTGTCTGTGCATCCTTAATTCAGCCCCACTTGTGTGTACGGATTATGATAGTTTTTAATTATATGATAACATACTCCCCCTCCTCCCCCCCCCCCAACACATCCCCCCCATAGAGTTCCTGCCCCAGGCTTCTCATCCCAGTCTCTTTGACTGTACTAGTCTCACCCCTCCATGCTCCATGTCCAAGTCCCACCCCACTCACTGGATGAGGGGAAAGCAGTGGATGTGTTATTCCTTGACTTTAGCAAAGCTTTTGATACTGTCTTCCCACAGTATTCTTGCCAGCAAGTTAAAGAAGTATGGGCTGGATGAATGGGACTGTAAGGTGGATAGAAAGCTGGCTAGATCATCGGGCTCAATGGGTAGTGATCAATGGCTCCATGTCTAGTTGGCAGCTGGTTTCAAGCGGAGTGCCCCAAGGGTCGGTCCTGGGGCCAGTTTTGTTCAATATCTTCATTAAGATGGAGGGATAGCTCAGTGGTTTGAGCATTGGCCTGCTAAACCCAGGGTTGTGAGTTCAATCCTTGAGGGGGCCACTTGGGAATCTGGGGCAAAATCAGTACTTGGTCCTGCTAGCGAAGGCAGGGGGCTGGACTCGATGACCTTTCAAGGTCCCTTCCAGTTCTAGGAGATGGGATATCTCCATTAATTAATTCATAATGATCTGGAGGATGGTGTGGACTGCACTCTCAGCAAGTTCCCAGATGACACTAAACTGGGAGGAGTGGTAGATACGCTGAAGGGTAGGGATAGGGTACAGAGGGACCTAGACAAATTAGAGGATTGGGCCAAAAGAAACCTGATGAGATTCAACAAGGACAAGTGCAGAGTCCTGCACTTAGATGGAAGAATCCCATTCACTGTTACAGACTAGGGGCCGAATGGCTAGGAAGCAGTTCTGCAGAAAAGGATCTAGGGGTTACAGTGGACAAGAAGCTGGATATGAGTCAACAGTGTGCCCTTGTCGCCAAGAAGGCTAACGGCATTTTGGGCTGTATAAGTAGGGGCACTGCCAGAGATCGAGGGACGTGATAGTTCCCCTCTATTCGACACTGGTAAGGCCTCATCTGGAGTACTGGGTCCAGTTTTGGGCCCCACGCCACAAGAAGGATGTGGAAAAATTGGAGAGAGTCCAGCGGAGGGCAACAAAAATTATTAGGGGTCTGGAGCACATGACTTATGAGGAGAGGCTGAGGGAACTGGGATTGTTTCTTCTGCAGAAGAGAAGCATGAGGAGGGGGGATTTGATAGCTGCTTTCAACTACCTGAAGGGGGGTTCCCAAGAGGATGGATCTAGACTGTTCTCAGTGGTACCAGATGACAGAACAAGGAGTAATGGTCTCAAGTTGCAGTGGGGGAGGTTTAGGTTGGATATTAGGAAAAACTTTTTCACTAGGAGGGCGGTGAAGCACTGGAATGGATTACCTAGGGAGGTGGTGGAATCTTCTTCCTTAAAGGTTTTTAAGGTCAGGCTTGACAAAGCCCTGGCTGGGATGATTTAGTTGGGTATTGGTCCTGCTTTGAGCAGGGGGTTGGACTAGATGACCTCCTGAGGTCCCTTCCAACCCTGATTTTCTGTGATTCTATGATTTCCAGTCCCAGTCTCCTTGACCAGCCAGTTCCAGTTCTCCCTGCCCTTAGCTCCTATCTGATCTGTCTCTTGCCCCACCACCACCATTTCATCTCCCCCTGACCTCCCATCACATACCCCCTCTACCCATGTTTCTTGTCCACACAGAAAACTAGTCCCAATGTCTCTTCCTAGGCTTCTTGTCCAAACTCCAGAGTCTTTGTTAGGTTCTATGGGGACTAGAAGCTGGGATCTGCAGGATTGCCAACACCTCCATGCCACTACCTGGCAGCCATGATAGGGCAGTATTCATCATCCCTTGAGCCCTGTGGAGATAAACACCTTGGAAGGCTTCCCTTGTGGCCCCTGATTGGTCCAGGTGCCTTATTTAAGCCCAGGAGGAATTCCAGGAAGTGTCTGTGCAATGATGTGGACTCCCCTGCCAGTCATAGTTATGGACCTGCCTCTTAGATAGAGTTGGGGTCAGGAGTCCAAGAGCAAACTCCTGGTTCTTGACTTCAGCTCCAACCTTTGATGTGGTTCCTGACCTCTGACTGCTATTGCTCTGACCACTGGGCCTGACCACCCAAGCTCCAGTCATGACAATTGTTCCCACAGCATAGTCCCAGTTGACTTGTCCAGCCAGTCCCAGTTCTCCCTCTGCATTCCAGCTCTTTGTCAGACCTGTCTCCCTTCCCCCCACATCTCCTTCAATTCAAAGTTTCAACATTTTTATTTTCAAAAAAATTCAGCCTGAGGCAATCAGACACCCAGCATGGAAAATTTCAGTCTGAATTGTTTGGCAAAATTGTAAACAACTGAAAAGTCTTAAAAAGGGAAGTGTCAGGCAGCCTTAATAATGGGCTGTGTTACAGGCCCCACCTATAATCGTACTAAGTATAGCTGACATGCTGCCATCACTTCCCTAAGAATGCTGCAGGATTGCCTATTTCTGAAGCATAATGATTTTTTGGAGGCCCTCCAAGCAGCATGTCACAGTGGGTTTCGCTTCTTACATGCACACTCATGCATTTTTTTAAACTCATGTGTCTATGAATTCATATATACACACACAAACATGCACACAGCATTTATTTATATACCTGTGTGCACACAACCATGCAATCTCTTGCATACTCTCACCATTTAAGTCTGAGGTTTTATCTTGTCAAATAAGATTAAAAATCTTAATAGACATGGAAATCAATATGTACTCACAACATCTATTCAGTTTTAGATATATTGGTAGCTTTCCAAATCTATCTTTTCTAACAAGTTCTCACTACCCTCCCTGAATTGTCAAGTTTTCAGCAAACTCAATAGACACGTCTTTTCCTAGAATAGAAAAGAATAAATATTTATAACTTAACTCAGGAGGTTTTTATTAAAATAACCAGACCAAAAAGGTTTGGCTTCTACCTTTATTGAATTATTTTAAAGGTAAAGATAAGACAAAAAAGCCACTATCATGTAGGGTGACCAGACAGCAAATGTGAAAAATTGGACAAGGGGGGTGGGGAGTAATAGGAGCCTATATAAGAAAGATCCAAAAATCGGGACTGTCCCTATAAAATCGGTACATCTGATCACCCTACTATCATGATCACTGTATAAGGTTAGACTGCCCCTCACCTCTTGCATTTTAGGTCTGCTGGATTAAACTGAATGTTCATGATTCCATAATCACTTTCATCACCTCCAACAGGGATCAGGAGAGGTTTGGTATCCTCTTCCATATTTGAAGAATGTATTTCTTTCTTCTAGATCCTGTAAATTATTCTGACCTAAACAAGTGAAACAAGACAATTATAATTAGTAATTAAGGTCCTGGTCCTGTTACGAGTTTGGCATGGGCAGAAGCCTGCATGCATATAGAGTTCAGGTGTTACAAGGCAGGCAGAAAGCAAACTTTACTAGCTACCTGGTAATTCCCCTTTCATAAAAGGAACTTGATTGGTGGTGGATAGCTGGCATAGTGTGTCTCTACAGAATGCTTCTGCTTCCAGTGTAGGGATGCAGCCAGAATACCAGTACTCTCCAGTTGCTGGAATAGCCATGCATAAATTAGAGCACCCTTGCTGAGGACTAGACTGGTCCCTCCCTAGCTGGCCTCAGAATCCAGGGGCCACAGCCACCATTCTTCCCCTTTCCCAGGCTATGCTGATCACAACTGAAAATCAGGCCCACAGCATTCAAATTAACGTTGAATAGGGTGACTTCCTTCTAAGCTTTTGTCATGTTCAGACCATCATAACATCGGACTGACTTCTGTTCTCAAGCTTACACTGAAATTCACTTATTTCAATGAAATTACTTCCAGTTTGCCGCTGTGTAATTGAGAACCAAGTTTATCCCATTCAGTGGACTAAATGCCTTGCTGTTTCATTCCACTATTGCAAACTTTCCAGAAAATACATCCTAAAAGTTGCACAAAGATTTCTTGTATATTTCCCAAAATAAAGATCAGATTATGGCAGTATTCTAATGACATCATTTCATGTTCAGCCACCACCAACTAAAAGGAATCAGTTGTTAATATTCCTACTTATAATGCGTTATAAATGTGTATGATAGTTTGGAAAAGAACACTGACTAGATTCTGATCTGCAATACATTGTTTTTTACATTGGTGTAATGCCACTCACTTCAAATGAGTTACACCAGTTTGAAACTAATATATATGGGATCAGAATCAAACTTTAAACACAAATATAAAATGTTATTTTCTTTATTTTGGTCTTCATGTTGAGGCAAGGGAATATTTGATAATTGAGTTACACCACCCAAATTCTGCTTATCAAAGATGACCTGAGGAAATCACTAAGGTACAATTTAAATATAAACCATATTCTTTATGCTTTATACTGCACAGAATTTCTAATATTTGCTTGAATCATCAAATTAAATGCTTAAGAGCTTAAGTAACAAAGATTAGGCATAATTTATGCACAGACATCTCATAATTTGGCAGATATTCATCTGAATGTTGAGAGCAACATGTGAATCTTCTTACAAATGAGAATCTATCCTACGTGTGTGTATTGGGGCATCATTCTACTGTAACTGCTTACTAGCCTTCCTCGCACCACTTCCACACAGCCTCTCCCAAAGTGCTCACCACATTCCTCACCTGTTCCATCAAATTTTCCTCCCCTCTTCCTTCCCTACCCCTCCTCCCAAAAGCATCATCTCCCATTCCTTGAACCCATCTCTCCTTTGCAGCTCTTCTTCCCCACACCCTTACCCTCTTAAATCTACGTATAACTTCTGCAGCCTCTTCTGACTCTTCTTCTCACCTCTGGCAATCTCTGCCCTAATGCTGGTTGTCATCCCTCTGAATCATTCCCTGCCACCACCACTGTCCCACTGGCTCTGTTTTAACCAATCTGATTGTGCTTATTCCTCTGTTCCTGCCTCCTTCCTTCCCTGGCTTCTTCTGGACCTGCTGGAATTCCTGCTCCATCTACAAAACTTACCAATATTTATCATCTCTTCTTGCATTCCCTAAAACCTGGCTCCTCCCATCTGACATCACCTCTCCTATTGCACCCTGTCATACAGCCTCCTCCCCAAAGTGTCAGCACGTGTCAATGTTGGACTCCTAGTTCCCTAGCCTTACCACTCCCAATTCCTCCCTCCTATCCTTTTTCAAACAACACTAGGGATTGGTCTACACTCTTAAGTCAAGTTGGCTTAACTACACTGCTCAAGGTGTGAAAAAACTTATGTCCTATGCGATGTAATTAAGCTGACCTAACCCCTGGTGTAGACACTGGCAGGTCAATGGCAGGATTCTTCTGTTGGCCTAGCCACCACCTTCAGTTGCTGTAATGTCTACTTTACAGCACAGCATAGAAAAGTTAAATTATTTACTGAAAGCTACACAGGATGTCTCTGGAGGAGTCAGAAATAAGAACCTAGACTTCTTCCCTTCTGGTCCTGTGTTAAGACCATCTTTCCTCCTTTTACAGTAGAGATGGATTTAAACTACAAACCCAAATCCAAACATCTTAATTTTGTAATGGCAGACACTAAACTTGAGTCCTACAAACACACAATATGACACTCACTATATTAAATCAGGAAGTCGTTTTTTCAAGAACCAAAGTTACTAAGTTTAGTAGGTTTTGTTGCACAGCAATCTCCTTGCAGCCTTTTCAAAGTGACTTTAGCAGAATGTTTTAAAATATTTATTTGGGGGCAGGTCAGGGAGGGCCCTGATCTGCAAATGGCTTAAACTTTTCTCATTTACAAATTGATGTGAAAATGAGTGGCGTCTGTGTGGTGTAGGTTTCCACAGGTGAAACTAGTGAATACTTGCAGTTTAAAAGGGGGAGACAGATGGGAAAGAAAGGTACTATAAGAACAGGAACAAACCTTTCAAGACTAAAACAGGAAGAGACACAACTTTAATTTAGCCAAAGCTGTATAGAACCAATTGAGTTAAGAGGAAAAGTAAGGCTCAAAGTTAAAGGATAAATGTGCAACTGTTGTTGCTGATACTATTAATAATGCAGGAATTATCTTAGTGCTAAGAAATAACTAAAGTAGCGTTTTTCCCGCCTGAGGGTCCCTGTTGCTTGTCTAATCCAGTGAAGACATGAGACAGACAAGACTGGAAAGCAGAGGAGCTTAATGACCTTGGATCTAGTCCATACACTCCACTATAAATGTGTTTAAAGTAAAGGGCAGCTTCTTGAAACTCGTCTTTATTCTGTGCTCCTGAAGGAGCCCCAAATAGATCTGGGTACAAAGCATGACGCTCTGTATCTCAGGAACACCCTACACCCCCATGTTCATCTTTATAAATGATTGCGTAGTATCCAATACAAAGTTTATGTTGGGTGTCTTCAGAAGGCTCATGATGCACTGAGCATGGTTGTTACAGTGATGATCTAGTAATCGTTACAGTAATGTTATAGGTTATAATTTCATGTGTATAGTTGAGATTGAAAATGTACCCTCATGGCTTAAAGCAAACCCATGTAAAAACTCTCTAAGAACAGAGAGGCAGTTCACACCTTGCCAGGGAATGGATGGGACAAGCCCAGCCCAGCCTCACAGGAACAATGGACACTGGCTTAGGCAGCAACAAAAGAATCTGTTACTCCCTCAAGGGAGTCACCCCCTTCCTTTGGTCAGTTTGGAACTGCAGTGAGGTAATGCTCACCTGACTCTGAAGGGGGGGAGAGCACAAAGCCAAGAGGAAAGAAAGGACATGATAAAAGGGAGAGACATTTGCCATGCTGTGTCTCTCTCTTCCAACTACATCTACAGTCACCACCAAGCAACTGAAATGCTGATCAAAGGGGAGAGCCTGACTGAAAAGTAACCAGCCAGCCTGTGGTGAGAAGCATCTAAGTTTTTAAGGACATTGAAAGTGATAAGATCAGCTTAGAATGTGTTTTGCTTTTATTTCAGTTGACCAAATCTGACTTGGTCTACATCTACACTAGACACCTTACAGTGTGTAAGATCTCCCATGTAGTTGCTCTATGCGGATGGGGGAGAGCTCTCCCATCAGCATAATTAAACCACCCTCAACAAGTGGCAGTAGCTAGGTCATCAGGAAAGCATCTGCCACTGACATAGCGCTGTCCACACTGGTGCTTCTCTCAGTGTAACTTATGTCGGTCAGAGGTAAGTTTTTTCACACCGCCGAGCAACATAAATTTTACTGACAAAAATGCTAGTGTAGATGTAGCCTAAGTTTAGCTGTCAAGAAGCTAACAATTCATAGAAAATATGCTATGTTGTGAATGTCTTGCTTCAGGAAGGGTACATGGCAGGAGTGTGTGATATGTGAACTTGTGGTTAGAGGTGGATGTTGCAGATTTAAAAAAAAAAACAACCTGTGGGTTGTCTGAGGATTCAGTAAAACCTCTTGAAAAATTGTTGTGCTTATGATGGTTGTGAATTGTACTCTACAGAAATACCTGGGAAAGTTTATAAGCTAAAGTGTCCTAGGACTGCCTTTCAAAATGGAGGGGTAATTGTCATTAAATATTTGAAGTTAATTTCCTAAACCTCACAATGCCATGGGTGAGCTCCAAAAGCATTAACCAGTTTAACTGTGCTACAAAGGTATTACCCGACATCTACAGCAGGAAAAAGTTTGGGCTTTGGTAGTCTGTGTTGGCTAAGAAAACCTAAACTTGACCACTTTTCCTAACTAAGCCAAAGTCTCAGACCACATAGCTTCCATGGCTGAGATTAGGTATGGTGAACAGGGGGAGAGATGGGGATTGAACTCAACCTCCCTCAACCCATAATTTGAGGGCCTGACTCATGACTTTTGTCAACACTATATTTGTAATGAAAACAAATCATACAGAAAATACAAACCTTTTAGGCCAGTGGTTCCCAACCTTTTCTGTGGGGCAGGCGCCAGACGACTAGCCGCCGGGTACCGTGGCCGCCAGACAAGCAGCCGCCGAAATGCCGCCGTGAAGCGGCAACGTCAAGAGGTGTCGCCGCCGAAATTCGGCAGTAGCGCTTCTTGACGTTGCCGCTTCTCGGCGGCATTTTGGCGGCTGCTTGTCTGGCGGCCAGTAGGCAGGCACACATGGATGCCATGGCGCCCGCGGGCACCAGGTTGGGGACCCCTGTTTTAGGCCATCTTGAGGCCTCCTAAACTGGCAAAAAAGGCACAAAAGCCATTTTCCTCCAGGTTTGGATCAATACAGCTTTCAGGTTAATAGCTAACCAAGGTGAAATGGATTGTCTGCAATTACAGTTGTTAGCTGAAGATAGTTTTCTGTAGGTCATACCTGCACTGGCCTAAGAACAAAGACTAGAAACAATATGTATGTACAAAAACAACAAATCCGGAGGCACCTTAAAGATTAACAGATTTATTTGGGCATAAACTTTCGTGGGTAAAAAACCCACTTCTTCAGATGCATGGAGTAAAAATTACAGATGCAGGCATTGTTATACTGACACATGAAGAGAAGGGAGTTTCCTCACAAGTGAAAAACTAGTGTTGACAGGGCCAATACAATCAGGGTGGATGTACTTCACTCCCAATAATTGATGAGGAGGTGTCAATTCCAGGAGAGGAAAAGTTGCTTCTGTAATGAGCCAGCCACTCCCAGTCCCTATTCAAGCCCAAATTAATGGTGTTAAATTTGCAAATGAATTTTAGTTCTGCAGTTTCTCTTTGAACTCTGTTTCTGAAGTTTTTTTGTTCAAGTATTGCTACTTTTAAATCTGTTATAGAATGTCCAGGAAGATTGAAGTGTTCTCCTGCTGGCTTTTGTATGTTACCATTCTTGATGTCTGATTTGTGTCCATTTATTCTTTTATGTAGAGACTGTCCAGTTTGGCCAATGTACATGGCAGTGGGGCATTGCTGGCACATGATGGCATATATCACATTAGTAGATGTGCAGGTGAATGAGTCCCTGACGGTGTGGCCGATGTGGCTGGGTCCTCTGATGTTGCTAGAGTAGATATGGGGACAGAGTAGGCAAGGAGGTTTGTTACAGGGTTTGGTTCCTGGGTTAGTGTTTCTGTGGAGTGGTGTGTAGTTGCTGGTGAGTACTTGCTTCAGGTTGGGGGGCTGTCTGTAAGCGAGGACTAACCTGCCTCCCAAGGTCTGTGAGAGTGACGGATCATTTTCTAGGATAGGTTGTAGATCATTGATGTGCTGGAGAGGTTTTAGCTGGGGGCTGTATGTGATGGCCAGTGGTGTTCTGTTATTTTCCTTGTTGGGCCTGTTCTGTAGTAGGTGACTTCTGGGTATCCGTCTCACTCTGTCAATCTGCTTCCTCACTTCCCCAGGTGGGTACTGTAGTTTTAAGAATGCTTGATAAAGATCTTGTAGGTGTTTGTCTGAGGAATTGGAGCAAATTCGGTTGTATCTTAGGGCTTGGCTGCAGACAATGGATCGTGTGATGTATCCTGGATGGAAGCTGGAGGCATGTAAGTAAGTGTAGCGGTCAGTAGGTTTCCGGTATAGGGTGGTGTTTGTGACCATCTCTTATTTGCACTGTAGTGTCCAGGAAGTGGATCTCTTGTGTGGACTTGTCCAGGCTGAGGTTGATGGTAGGGTGGAAATTGTTGAAATCCAGATGGAATTTTTCAAGGGCCTCCTTCCTGTGCGTCTATATGATGATGTCATCAATGTACTGAAATAGAGGAGGGGCGCTAGGGGACGGGAGCTAAGGAAGCGTTGTTCTAAGTCAGACATAAAAATGTTGGCAAACTGTGGGGCCATGCGAGTAACCATAGCAGTGCCACTGACTTAAAGGTATAAGTTGTCCCCAAATCTGAAATGGTTGTGGGTGAGGACAAAGTCACAAAGCTCAGCCACCAGGTGTGCCGTGGCCTCATCAAGGATACTGTTGACAGCTTGTAGTCCATCCTCATGGAATATTGGTGTAAAGAGCTTCTATATCCATGGTGGCCAGGATGGTGTTTTCAGGAAGATCATCAATGCATTGTAGTTTCCTCAGGAAGTCCGTGGTGGCTCGAAGATAGATGGGAGTGCTGGTAGCGTAGGGTCTGAGGAGAGAGTCCAAATAGCCAGACAATCCTACTGTAAGAGTGCCAATGCCTGACATGATGGGGCATCCAGGGTTCCAGGTTGATGGATCTTGGGTAGCAGATAGAATACCCCTGGTTGGGGCTCTGGGGGTGTGTCCAAGTAGATTTGTTTCTGTGCTATAGTATAGTATGTATGTATTAACACTCGATAACTAAATGAAAGTGATATGTAGTGCCCACAAAAGGCGTGAAGTTATTGTCTCCTGCCACCAACAAATCAGGCCTAATGCTGGGGAACTGGTAAGCAAAATTGTCAAGAAAATCTTTCAGTTCAAGCACAAAATCTATTCCCTCTTGCCATAATAAGGAAAAGTTAATGATATGTTTATCCATCCATTGGAGCAAATCATGGATGAATGACCAGAATCTTGAAAGCTGCTGAAAACAGCCACGCCACCTTTACATCAGAGAAAGAAACACTTATTTTAACAGCACCCAAAAGCATGCTAGGCACCTGCCAGTACAGAGAAGACATTTTTCCCTACTCCAATGAGCTTACAGATAAGGTGCTATGACAGCAACCAAACAGCAAGGAAGAGGAGGAAAGACTGGGGAATATCAGTGAACTTACACAAAGCTAGCTTTTTTAATTAGCTCAATAAATCAAATGAATGAATAAAAGACCTAATTGGCAAGCTTCCTGTAGGCATTCCACACATACCTGGTCTTCAGGCTGAGACAGTATGGCTTGAATGCACTTACAGGACAAGTGGACAAACAGAGCATCAAAGCTATTGTCATTGGTAAAGTGGACGGGAATGATACGCTAAGAGACAGATAAGCAGGAAGAGGTGGAGTTATCCAGGACATGGAAGGATAAGTTATACTATCATTTAAAGTAAATTTTCTATAAATAAAAACCTCTTTCCATGTCCCCATTTTCTGTCCTCTATTATTTTGTCAATCTCTTAGTACTTTTGGTGCCTTTGCACCTTTAACCATTTCTCTCTATTCTCCTTTTCCCACAGCCTCAAATTTACAATCTCTTCTCTCATTTTCTGAATGTTTGGTGCCCCTCAAAAACTCCCACCCACCCCCCACTCATCACCCAGGTCCTTGGTCATCTTCCTCTGGATCCCCCCATTTCCCTACTCCTCTGCTACCAGCAATATGCTCTAGGTTCTTGGCTATCCCTCGGTACCTTCCTTGCCAAGGTCCTTGATTTCCCCCCACCCCCCCCATCAAGATCTACTGCTCCCACTAGGTCCTTGCTAGTCACCTCCTCCTCCAATACCATTACCACCTCTGCTGGGTCCTTTGTAATCCCTGTATGATAGATGTGCTGGTAACACCACTTATTATTAAGATTGCCCAACTCTTTCTATTATAAGATCCTATTTTCAGTTGCTTATAATGTTCAGACTAATTGTTCAGGCTGAAATTTTCCATGCGGAGTGTCTGCCTTCTCAGACTGAAGGTTTTTGACTGAAATTCACAAACAGTTCAGCTGTTTTCAAAAATGAAGCTAAGGGAAAATGTTGTTTTGCCCACACTCTTATCTCTCTCTCTTTTTTTTAAACACAAGCTCTACACCCCCATGCTTTGGAGCAGGGCCTTGAAATTTGGCATGGGGGGAGGAGAATGGTCTCTGTTTCAGGGATGTACCTCTTGCCATCCCTGTGAAAATTCACATGAGTTTGGCCAAGTTACAAGCCTTAGGAAAAAAAATCTCATGAGCAGAGTCTTCTTAAAGCTTCACAGCTAAATTCCCTGAAGAATCTGCCTGTAGTGGGCATGTTCCAGCCAGAGGCTGAGCAGGACTTCCCCTGTAACTGTGGCTCCATACTGCTATTGGCCATGTTGAGGACAGGCTCTGGCACTGAGAGCTCATGTCTTCTGTGCTTTTGATGTCTCCCTCCTCCCACTGCAGGGCACAGGCAATCTGGAGGAGGGTGCCTGATTCAAATGCAGCAAGGTTAAGAGTATGACTAAGGGGGTGGAGGCAGGGAGAATAGACTGGGACAAGGAGCCTGGGGGAGGCACACTAAGATTCAACAAGGAGGGAGCCTGGGACTGTGGGCAGAGGGGGTTGGCTGGGGGCAAGGGAGAGACTTTTAAGTGCTTGATTTTGTACCTTAATCTTTTAACATAGGTGTGTGTGTGTGTGTGTGTGTGTATATATATATATATAACATAGGTGTCTAGGCTGGGGGAGCTCCCGCAGCTGGGCTCCGGAGAGGAGGGGGTGAGTGTCTCTGGGCTGGTGGGGGGGTTCACAGCTTGGTTCTGGGGGAGGAGATGTGAGTGTCTGGATGACTGGGCAACAAAATGGCAGATGAAATTTAATGTTGATAAATGCAAAGTAATGCACACTGGAAAACATAATCCCAACTATACATATAAAATGATGGTGTCTAAATTATCTGTTACCAGTCAAGAAAGATCTTGGAGTCATTGTGGATGGTTCTCTGAAAATATCCACTCAATGTGCAGCGGCAGTCAAAAAAGCAAACAAAATGTTGGGAATCATTAAGAAAGGGATAGAAAATAAGACAGAAAATATCATATTGTCTCTATATGAATCCATAGTAGGCCCACATCTTTAATGTTGCATGCAGATGTGGTCACCCCATCTCAAAAAAGATATATTGGAAAAGGAACAAAAATGATTAGGGGTATGGAACGGCTGCCGTATGAGGAAAGATTAATAAGATTGGGCCTTTTCAGCTTGGAAAAGAGACGACTGAGGGGGAATATGATGGAGGTCTATAAAATCATGACTGGTGTAGAGAAAATAAATAAAGAAGCACTATTTACTCCTCATAACACAAGAACTAGGGGTCACCAAATGAAATTAATAGGCAACAGGTTTAAAACAAAAGGAAGTATTTCTTCACACAACGCAGTCAACTTGTGGAATTCTGTGCCAGAGGATGTTGTGAAGGCCAAGACTATAACAGGGTTCAAAAAAGAACCAGATAAATTTGTGGATAGGTCCATCAATGGCCATTAGCCAGGATGGGCAGGGATGGTGTCACTAGCCTGACTGCCAGAAGCTGGGAATGGGCAATAGCGGATGGATCACTTGATTACCTGTTCTGTTCATTCCCTCTGGGGCACCTGGCATTGGCCACTGTTGGAAGACAGGATACTGGGCTAGATGGACCTTTGGTCTGACCCAGTATGGCTGTTCTTATGGGTTGAGGAGGGGGGGTGAGTGTCTGGGCAGGGCAGGAGCCCATGGCAGGGCTCTGGGGGAAAGGGTGTGTGTGTGAGCTGGAGTGGGGGGGAGGGGGGGAGAAGTAGGAACTAGATTGTTGTAGGGGTTTCTTCAACTTTCTAATCCTGGGGGAGTTTTTGTGTTACTGACAGAGTTGCTGACAGGTATTTTGAAATAAATTACCAAAATAATCAAAAGTGGTGATTATGTAGTGTTATTTTGACAAATAAAATTTGCAGAATTTTAAAATATTGTGTACAGAATTTATTTTTTTGCACAGAATCCCCCCAGGAGTAACTGGTGAAGCTCAACACAATGTTGAAAAATAGCTGCTGGAGCCAGAGAGGGGTCTCCATTCATGTTTCCACTGTTACAAAAACTCTTGCAACTGTGTTTGTTAGCAACAGTTTTGTAGCATTCCCTAATGTAAAAAGGTTTGTCCAGCCATTATGAACAAAGCTAAAATGTCAGAACTACATTTTAAAAACATATTTAAGGCATGTCTTTTTAACACAGTTCAAGCAAGATTTGGTATTTTAGCCCTAAAATGTTTAGTTTGGATGGTTGGATTTTAGCAATTTAGCTAGTGTGCTTAAACAAGTTTCCTAAACTCTGTTCTCTAACCAGTTTTTTCATTTGGCTGGGAACCAACCATAGATGGCCTAGCCTGCATAAATAAAACCTTTATTTGAATATTTTATAGCATTTTATAATGAAAAAAATGTAGTTTTTACATGTTAATGACAATATTCAGATGAAATTAGCACAATCTACTCAAAGGAAACTGAACTACTAGCAAAATATGATGATTCTTTCCTACTCTTAACTAAACCATTTCATGTCATCTCACTGATCACAAAACAGAAGCTGACTATCTTGCTAAAATATATTGGATAGGTGAAAGACAATACTACATAAAGATGGTGCAGACTCCAAGTTAAGTGTATCTGAACCAAATCAATAGACATGGCAGTTGTCAGCCAATATATCTTAACCTAAAATAAAATTATTTGAATGTGGAAATTACTTAACATTTACAAAAAACAATTTAAGCTTTTGCAAATATTACTGGATGCAAAGATTTTTGCAAATTATATTTAATTAAAAACAATTATCTTGTCCATGGACCAATTCACAAGTTGTACCAACTTCATTAGGATGAAGGGGAATACTAGAATAGAGAGCATCTGGATGCTAAGGTTGACTTAAATTCATCAATGTGTGTTCTGCTTTTGGGTCTGAGGTGAGACAGCCAGCAAATACACTAGCCACAGCCTGGAGGCTCCAGAACAGCACACTTCCTTTAAACTTTCCAACCCAATTCTTACACTAGAAGTAGAGGATGTTATCAATCAATTTAAGCTGGCTGTACCAGTTATAGTTAGAATTAGTTTTATTATGAGGTGATAGAGGACAATTACATTCATTTTCTTTACAACAGCACATATGATCTCTACAACTCTTACAAAAAAGGGCAGCTCTGTAAGTGAGAGATAAGTATCAGATACTGTAATCAGTCAGATCAAAGCATTGCACCACTTAATCACAATACATGCTATACTGCTCATCAATGCAGCTAGATTGTAGAAAATAATCGATTTTATCACAGTTATAAACCATAAAATAATAATAAACTATAACTCTCCACAACTTTCTGGCTAGATCCTAGTTCACTCGTTTAAAACAGCTGAGCACTGCTGTTTTATAAATACTTCGTTTCCAAGCTTTGTGCCCTGGCTGTCATTTCCATTTGATATAAGATATAATCTCTTACCTACAATTGTAAGATATTCACTGGGAACATTAAACGTGGCTGTCACTTGAATCGCAGCAGCGAAGGAAGAGAAATAATGAGCTAGGGTGAAAGTATGCCCCCATTGAATTAAATGGAAAAACTCCCATTAACATCAGTGGGGCTCGGCTTTCATGTCTCGTGTTTTACAGAAATCCCTGCCTTCCCTCTGCATATGGAAACAGCTACCTACTACGCTCCTCGTAGCTATCTCCCCAAGACAGGATTTTATCCACCACATTGCAGCCAGTGCCCCAAAGCACCAGCTGAGGGGGGCTGGGCTGGAGGCAGCATTAACAGCCTGTTGGTGTCTATGTAGCACTTCTCGCCCCAGACACAGGGTGCTCGCTGACCTCCCCGGGAAGGGCAGCGCCCGGCCCAGCACCAATCAATGGCAGAGCTCTACCTTCAGCAGCCGGGACCTGCACTCCGCCGCAGCCCCTTCTCGCCCCGCCAGCCGAACTCCTGAGCCCGGCGCTTCGCCGGCACAAACAGGAAGAGCGGGGCGGGGTGGCTGCCGGGGAGCGGGCCTGGCGCCCATAGGGCGCATGGGCTAGGAAGTTTTCAGTGGGCGAGCCGCTCAGGCGAGCGAAGGGAACGTTTGCCTGCTGCGGACTACAACTCCCAGAGAGCCTTGCGTCAGGCTCTTCGCCCGGGACTCCTCCCAGGGGAGGGCAAATAGCAGGATAGAGCGATTGCCTACATTTCCCAGAGTGACTTGCGCGCTAAACCCTCTTCTCCCCCACCCGCGCCGAGACCTTTTACCAATCCCAGCGCTCCCAGGTTGTGTCAGGGCTCGCACACGGTGTGTGTCTACCATAACACCTGTTTTCTATTGCCTCCTGCAGACTAGGGAGAAGGCAAGGGTTAGCTCAAACCACTATTTAATTTGATGGACCCAGCTCCATGCTTACGGCCAATGTAGACACAGTTTGACACCCATAGCTCGATTGTAGTAAGGTTGAATTTTAGCCGTGCTAAAGTCAAGCTGAAGGCATTCAACTCTCTACCGTGGTGTTTTCAATTAGTTAAACTAGCGGGATTGAGCTAACTTGATTGAAAAAACACCTTTTTTTCAGTGCTTAATGGTCTGGAAAAAAGGGATGAAGATCTGTCTTATTCTGGTAGCAGTAGTTTTGAAACAGTATATAAAGTGTGCTGCTCCACAGCTGAGCTTGATTTTTAAGTGGGTTTTCTTGGGCCAGGATATGACCCCTTGATCTCCTCCCCACCCACACACTTTACGTCCTGCCTTTTTTCTTAATCTACAGGTAGAGTGTACTTTAGCACTAGGTAGCTGGTAGAGCTGAACAGGATTGGCCTCAGTGAAAATGGCAGCCTGGGCAAACGCGTTTTGGTGCCCCTAGCCAGGGGTGCTAGAACAACTTTTATAGTAGGGGTGCTGAGAGCCATTTAACCAAACCATAAACCCTGTATATAATGGAAACCACTTTAAGCCAGGGGATGTGGTAGCACCCCTAGTTCCAGCACCTATGCCCCTGGCCCCAACCCCCAGGGCTCACCCCATCACCTCTAGGCTCCACTGTTTCCTCTGTGCCCCCCCTCCGCCCCCAGTGTTTAACTTGTGCTGGCTGGGTGCCCAGCACTGAGTTTTGGGGGGAATGTGTGTGTGTGTGTGTGTTGGGGGGAAGAGTGTATACCTGAGTGATCAGTGATCATGTCAGCGTGATCAGGGTGCCTGAACTGTAGCACCGGAAGCTTCCACTTCAGACCTGGAGGCACCAGCACAAACATGCTCTCCCTGACCCCCACCCCCACCACAGAGCAGCAGAAATTGGGTACACAGATGGAGGGAGAGGGACACCCCCCCGAAACACACACACACACTATGAAGCAGACAGGAAACAGGCTCCAGTTGGAGTAGCTTGACCTTGAGTGGCTCCATGGGTAGTGGGAGGGGAACAAGATCAGCGGTGGATACAGATGGCAGTGGAGTAGGGCACCCTTGCTTCGGAGGAGTCACCTGCCTGGTCCAATCACCCCCCCCCCCCCCCCCCCCGCAGCTCAGTTTGTCCGCCCTCTTCAGACATTGCAGCGTCTGCCTGGTAGGGTGACCAGATGTCCCGATTTTATAGAGACAGTCCCGATTTTGGGGTCTTTTTCTTATATAGGCTCCTATTACCCCACACCCTCTGTCCCGATTTTTCACACTTGCTGTCTGGTCACCCTACTGCCTGGTTGCCTCTAAGCCTCACTGGCTGTTGTCAGGTCAGGTGGGTGGGAGGTACCAGCACGGGCAGCGCCCCCTTGAATACCACACCCTGGGCGGGTCGGCCCAGGAACCCTAGGCTCACTCTATGCTAAAGCAAAACTAGAGTTCTAGAATATGTTAGGATGTGCTAGTTAACACACAAAAGCCCAGTTTTTTATCCTAGGTCTTGGCTTCACCACAGCAAAAAAAGGTGTTAGATAACTCAAGTTAGAACATGCCTTATTTCATGGTGAAGACAAGGCCCTAGCCAAGATATACCTCTAGAAGCCAATATTTATAGTATTAGCAATAGGGTTGCCAATTTTGGTTGGACCTATTCCTGGACATCACTTGACATAATCTTTAATTAAAGATTAAGCTTTAATTCCTGGAGACTTCAGGACAATCCTGGAGGGTTGGCAACATAATTAGTAAGTGTGTGGGAAAGTTGTTGAGTTCCATGTTTGGGTGGCAGCAGCATTAATAGTAGAATAACACATGGTGGAAAACTCAGTAATTCCCCCTGTGACTGGCATTTTCATGCAGAGAAGAAAATCTCTGAGTAGGGAAAGGGCCACTTAGAAACATTTTTTTTTTAATGTTTTCATGTGAATTTAGAGACAGTGAGATGTGCTCAATGCATAGCTGTGGAAGTTAAGTTACTTTTACCTATCCATAGAAGAGCATCCATGGCATAATCAGTGGGTGCAAGATTCTCCACATTCACAAATGTGCGTTGACCATGAGGGAATATCTGCAGGTTTTCATGATAGAGTAATAAAAATGCCAAAGACTACTGCTAGCACTAGTTCAGATGCATTGTGGTTGGAAAACAGGTACAACATTTTCTAATGTATGATAGGCTGGAGACTGAAAGAAGGGGATGTTAATAACTATGTCTGTGCAGTCTGGGTCTTTCTTAGGAGTAGGTTTGACAGAAACTGATTTTTTAAATAATTTCAATACATTATATCAATGTTTATTTTTAGGCATTTTAAAGTTATTGATTTAAATATTTACAGTTTTACAAAAGTCTGGGTTTGAAGCATATTTTTATTATATTGATTTAAATTTGCACAGTTGTGGGAAATCATGGGTGGATCCGGCAATAATTATTTAATGACAGTTGATGCTGAGATTAAAAAAGTTAAAGCTTTATAACTGTTAAAATACAAATTGTCAACATCACATGTCAAAATATATTAAATAAATATCCTTAAATCAAACTCTAATTAAGGTTCGCAAGCAACATTTCCTTACTAAGCCTATCTGTAAATTTCTGTTATTACCAATGGCAATATTTTTTCATTGGTTTGTGTGTGTATGGTGAATTGATGTTTACTGATATTGACTACATTTGCAGATGACACAAAGCTGGGGGAGGGTTGTCAACACTTTGGAGGATAGAGCTAAACTTCAGAGGGATCTTGATAAATTGGAGAATTCGGCTAGAGACAACAAAATTTAATTCAACAAAGAAAAATTTAAAGTGCTACACTTCGGGAAGAAAAGACAAACGCACAAATACAAAATGGGGAATAACTGGCTTGGCACCAGCACTGCTGATAAAGATCTGGGGTTGTGGTGGATCACAATCTCAACATGAGTCAGCAATGCGGTGCTGTTGCAAAAAAAGCAAATATAATTTTAGGTTGCATTACCAGAGGCATCGCATGCAAGTCACAGGAGGTAACAGTACCATTCTAGTCAGTGCTGGTTAGGCCTCAGCTGGAATACTGTGTCCAATTTTGGTCACCAATGTATAGAAAGGAAAGGATGTGGAGAAACTGGAAAGGATTCATAGACGAGCAACAAAGATGATCAAAGGGATGGAATGTAAGCCATATGAGCAAAGGCTGAAGGAACTGGGTATGTTTAGTTTGGAAAAAAGGAGATTAAGGGGGCATGATAGTGGTCTTCAAATACTTGAAAGGGTGCCATAAAAAAGATGGAGAAAAGTTGTTCTCTTTTGCCACAGAGGGCAGGACAAGAGGCAATGGGTTCAAACTACAGCCTAGCAGATTTAGATTAGATTAAATCTCAGGAAAAACTTCCTAACTTTAAGAACAGTGGGACAATGGAACAGCCTGCTGTGAGGGATTCCTTCTCTAGAGGTTTTCAAAAGGATGCTGGATAGCCATCTGTCTTGCATGGTTTAGACGCAACAAATCCTGCATCTTGGGCATGGGTTTAGACTAGATAACCCTTGCAGTCCCTTCAAACCCTATGATTCTACTGATAAAAATGTAATCCATCAAAGCTTACTTATGAGAATGCCAATAAAGGCAACTATTGTGGTCTCTATGTTACAAACTGCGATAAGTCCACTGTGAACTGGAGACATACTGCCAAAGTCTTCAGTCCTGCCTAATTATTGTTCCTTGAGGAGCACAGGCAGACCTGCTGCCAAATCTCATTGTCTTGGATGAGTCTGTGTAAATACTCCCTCATTATAAATTAATTTTAAAGTAGTGTCTAATTCTTCTTTAGGTTAAAAAAAATTGCTGTGTGTTCCAATGAGGTATTTAAAAATCTTATTAATGTTATAGGAGGAACCGTTATCAACACCTATTATGAGTGTTGCCTTGTATTTCCCATGATAAGAACCTGTTTTCAGTTTCTTATAACTTTGCCAAGCTTCAACTGTTTGGGCTGAAGTTTTCCATGCCAGTTGTCTGCTTCAGACTAACTTTTTTTAATATTTCAGCCAAAACAGTTCAGCCATTTCTTAAAATTAGTCTAGGGAAGAATATGTTGTTTTGCCATTTAAAAATTCTGGTAAACTTTTCTTTGAGATATTCCAGTATTCCTATGTTTTGAAACAAAGACTTGAAATTTGGCCTTTGTGTCAGAGAGGCATCTTTTGCTGTTCTTGCAAAAATCCACCCAGATTTGAACAAGTTATAAGCCTTTAAAAAAAAATCTCAGTTTCACATTCTCAGTACAGAATTCTAGTTTAGCACCTAAAATACCCAGTGATTCCATCCAGGTCTACTCTACAAAATTTTATTAGCATAGATATGTTGGATGGGGGTGTGAAACAAATATTCCTCCCCACTCCCACCCCCAGTCTAGATGCAGATATGCTGACAGAGTGCTTCTCGCAGCATAGATCATGTTTTTTCTTTGGGAGGAGGGGGGGCATATTCCCCTGATATTCCCACGGTGCCACCAGGAGGTATACCCAGAGAGCACTATGGAGAGTAAGCACCACAAATAGCACTACCCAAGAGAACCAGAGTGACAGTGCCCTGCAACCGTCTGACTGGCTATGTGCCCTATTAACCTCAGGGATTGGCCCAGAAAGTTGTCTGGGCAACCACACAGATTTTGGTCTGCTGCCAAGTCAGACTTTATTGATCTCCTGGTTTTCAGTCTCTGACTCTGACCCTGATTCTAGCCTGGTACTGCCTCTGATCTCTGACTCCAGCCTGTCTCTGATTCTTGCATCCTGATTCCATCCTGGTACTATCTCCGGTGGTCTCCAACCGTGGCCTGAGTCTTGCTGACGGAATCTGGCTCTTGCAATTCTTCCAACTCCAGGCTGATGACTACTGTCCCTGGTGTGCAGACCTCAGCCCAGCTGTGACCGCTAGGCCAGATCACCTATGTCTTGGCCCCTTACACTCTGCCCCTTCACGCATTCTACATGTAACAGGGAGGGAAAGGAGTAGATTGGACAAATAATAAAAAACCTTTTATAGAGCTATTATTTTTGGGTGTCTCTCTGCAGAGGGAGGAAGGCCTAGGCTACGCTACAAATATAATGGAATCAGGTCTCATTTACAACATGATTAACTTTTTAGCATGGACAGGACTTAACCATCTTATTGTAATGAGGCTAGTGCCTTGGATGTTTCAACCTTACACTAGAGCATTAAGAAGATTTTTCTTTGCAACAATAAAGGAAACTGAAACTCAAGGTACTACAAGAAAAGTATTAGAAAGAACTTCCAGACTGATCCAGCTCACTTCAAACCTGGTGCCCCAAGGAAATGTAATCACTGACACTATTTTCTTTTCAGTGACTATTACTACTATAACTTTTGGTGGTACAAAAGAAAAAGAGAAGTTGGACTGAATCATCAATTCTTGCATACTCAGCGCTGTGGTCGGAAGAGAGATGTGGGATAGAGGCTGTAGGAGTTATTCTAGACTAGAGCCTGTGAAAGGATCAAGGGTGTTTGCAGATGCCAAAAAAAAAAAAAAAAAAAAGGCCATGAAAAAGCAAAACTGAGAACAAAGTTCATTTTTGATTACATATAAATTGTATCTCACTATCTCAATTATTATGAAATAAGGCAGTTTGAATTTGTATTCCAGTACATACAAAACTTTCAGTGCCTTTTTAGTGTTACAATATCGACATGTTTTTTTCTAAAGCATGCTAATTTTCAGTATTGTAATACATAATTTAGGGAAAAGCTGCTCTTCATGGGTCACATTTTCTCATGCACCAAGATCCACTTGTTGCAATTGTTGGGAGGTAAAGGGGACCATGCTTCTTAGGCCTTGGCTACACTGGCGCTGTACAGCGCTGCAACTTGCTGCGCTCAGGGGTGTGAAAAAACACCCCCCTGAGCGCAGCGAGTGCAGCTCTGTAAAGCGCCAGTGTAATCAGAGCCTGCAAGCTATTCCCCTCGGAGAGGTGGAGTACATACAGCGCTGCAAGAGCTCTCTTGCAGCGCTGGCGGCGCAACTACATTCGCGCTTCACAGCGCTGCTGTGGCAGCGCTGGGAAGTCCCGAGTGTAGCCAAGGCCTTAGTTCACAGCTGTTCAAGCCACTAGCATGAATTAGGGCTCAGCTACACTTGTGAGTTAGAGTGCATTAAAGCAGCCCGGGGTGCCCTAACTCACGACCCGTCCACACTGGCAAGGCATTTAGAGCATTCTGACTCTGTGGCTAGAGAGCTCCTGGTAATCCACCTCAGCGAGAAGCATAATGCTTGGTGTGCCTCGGGTGAAACGCCAGTGTGAACGGGCATCAGTGTGAACGAGGTGTTGTGTTACTGCGTTCTGATCAGCCTCCAGAAATGTCCCATAATCCCCTTAAGTCAAGTGGCCACTCTTGTCATGGTTTCGGAATCGCTGCAGGGATGCGGATATCAAAGCAAACCATTACTGTGGAATGCTGTGTGTGAGAGAGAGAGGCAGGGGGGAAGGGAGATTTGCTGCTATCTGAACTTACAAAACAGCATGCTGACATGCTCTCAGCCCTCCCAAAACCCACTCTCTCTCCCCCACATACACACAACACACATCCTGTCACACTCCACCCCACCCCATTTGAAAAGCACGTTGCAGCCACTTGCATGCTGGGATAGCTACCACAATGCACTGCTCTCTGTGGCTGCTGCAAGTGATGCAAATGTGGCCACGCCAGTGCGCTTGCAGCTGTCAGTGTGGACAGATTGCAGCGCTTTCCCTACTGCGCTCTAAGAAGGCTGGTTTAACTCAAAGCGCTCTACATTTGCAAGTGTAGCCATGCCCTCAAAGTAGCCTAAGGGCAGCTGGTGGATATCCCAGCTGGGCAGTTACGGACAGATTTTGTCTCCTGTGCACTGCTTGATTGGTGCTATTCAACCTGATAATCAGTGACCAAGTCATGCCAGAACACTGGAATGGCATTCCAGCACCTTTTTGAGTGGCAGCATAGCATTCTGGTACTTCTGACCGGTCTCCCTGTTCCTGAAGAAGAGGTGGAAGAGGCAAGGGCAGTATTTCCTCACACTGCTTCCTCCACCTCTTCTACTTCCAGGTCTGCTCCAGAAGAAGAGATGGTCACTCAGTATCAGTCTCTCCTTCCCGAGCAGGTAGCTGTGCCCAGGGGGTGCCACTCAGAGTTTGGAGCCATCTCTCCTTCCAAAGCAGGGAGATGGGTCTGGGGAGTTCTGGCACTTTTTTTTTTTTTTTTTTTTTTTTTTTTTTTAAGGATTTGAGCACTGCTGATTATAAAAGATAATCTGGCCCCATATTATTTAAAAAATTACAATTTAGTATAAATCTGTACCCAAGAATAGGTCTTATTTTAGAGCTTCAGGAAGCTTCACTCCCAGAAAACATCTCCTGGAACCTGTGCTCTAACTCCACTGCTTACATTAGGTTAGTGGTATTAGGTTTGGTCTACACTTGAAAGTTATATTGGCAGAGCTACGGCAGTCAGGGATGTGACAAAAGCACACCTCCGAACAACTTAGCTATGCAGACATAACTCCCCCAGTGTAAATGAAGCGTTGCTGACAGAAGACTGCTTCCATCAACATAGCTAATGTCGTTAAGGGAGCTGGTGTTCCTATAGTGATGGAAAAACCCCTTTGTTGGAGTATGCTCTGTACACTATGGGGCTATGCCAGCACAGTTATGCCTTGCCGAAATAGCTATCGTCTCCATAGTTTAGACATACCCTTAGAAAAATCCTGTCCCCTGTCTGGTGGCTGAACTCTCTAGCCACATCTACACTTTAGTGTTTTGGTATTAACAACACTCAGTCACCATCTGGCTTCTGCTGAAGCAGTGGTTAAAGTGTGAGACTAATGAGGGCAAAATAGGGATGTAGATAGCCTGGAAACAGCAGGGACAGAGTAATCTAGGGATGGGGGTAGGGACAGTGTGCTAGTCTGTCTACTCCTGAATAACACAGGCTTCCTGAAAATGCATATGACATGTACTTTGCTTGGCTAGCCTTTATAAATGTCCAGGAAATAGCATAACTGATGCTGCGGGGCTAGCAGCCTTTTTGGTTGACATATTCTGCCTACTTCCTTGGGTAGGCACAAAAGGGGACTATCAGTGCTATCTCTTATATAGCACCAGGACAGTTTGGACATATAGCTTGCAAAAGCCCTCAATAATTTCAGGTGCATTATGCCTTTGCCCACATGCCAGCTGCCATTGTGAATTTCTCAACCTCAAACATACAGTATATCTCACTGAATGATAATTGCTTGGAATTACCAGCTGTCATAGAGTAATATCCACTTTATTATTCACAGTGAGCAGAGCTCTCATCTGCATTGTCTGGTGCTACATAAGCTCACAGAGATAGAAAAGTTAATTCATAAGTTTTACTGCTCTTTACTCTCATCCCTAGACTTCAGCACAATCTTGTTCCACTAGTCACTGGAGGATGGTCCTGGCATGAGCACAGGAAAAAAATCCAATAAAGGTCCATAATGAACAGGCATCCGAGACAGTTCTGAACAAGGTAGCAGAAGCCAGATCCCCTTTTCTTCAGTGACTGCCCTCCAGCAGCAGGAACTCCCTCTACTATTATCTCTGTGTGTGTGTGTGTGTGTGTGTGTGTGTATATATATATACACATACATACATACATACACACACACACACTTACTATATGTCCTTACTATATGTTCTATTCTATGCATCTGATGAAGTGGGCTGTAGCCCACGAAAGCTTATGCTCAAATAAATTTGTTAGTCTCTAAGGTGCCACAAGTACTCTGTTCTTTTTGCAGATACAGACTAACACGGCTGCTACTGTGAAATCAGCCTTGACAGCCATTCAGTTCTGCATTACCAGTCTTTCCATCAGAAAATGGCAAAGAGATGGCTTAGTTCCTCTGCAATACAGGAGGAGCTGTTATCCCATTGGGATAATTGAATAAAATGGCAGTGATTATTAGACAATTCTGGGATAAACACCCAGTTTTCTCAAATATTCTTTTGGTCCCACAATACCTTTTAGGGTCTCCTACAAACCCAGATTTCAGGGATGTGTGGTGTTGAGAACTGTGGAATAGATAAACTGAGGCGCTTACAGTGGATAGTTGGAGTAAATGCATGCAGATGCACTGAACTGTTTCAGGAGCAAATGGTGCTATAATTGCCTAGCTGTGATGTTGAAATGGTGTAGTGCTCTAATATAGTCAGGCTTCGAGAGCAAAATCTTCCGTTTTCTAATCTCCCTTATACCAGTTTACAGTGAAGGCTTGCATTCATAAATGGACTTAGGCACCTAGAAAAATCACTGGGACAACACTGCAATCCACAAAGCCTGAATTAGGCAGGTAGGCTCCCTAGACAATGAGAAAGAGGTGACTTAGAATGAAATCCACAAAGCAAGCACGCTAGTCAGGAATCTGCCTAAACTAGCCAATGAGAGATGCCCATGAGAGTGGTGTGTCCTGAGCCTTCTGACAGAGAAAAGCGTTGATATCCAGGCTGCAGGGAGGTGCCTACTGATGCCTGTGATTCACTAGTGGGAACGCCTTTTCTTGGAGTCAGGTGGCTTAGGTGTCTAAGTCAGAGGTTCTCAAACTGTGGTCCATGGACCACCATTGGTCCGTGAGCTCCATTCAAATGGTCTGCAGACAGTTCACTTTAAGGTGCGTGCCTGGGTGGCTGTGCATGAGAGAATAAAGGGCCACCCACCTAATTAGTGAAGCCGTCCAGACCTGGCTCTACTAATTAGGTGCCTGGAACCTGGAGAAGATGCACATATAAGGTGAGGGCAAATGGGGGTAGGTGGGAGGGGGAAGTGAGGTGAGAAGAGGGGGTGGAGGAAATTTGGGACATGCAGGGCTGTGGTGGCCAAAGAAAGAGCGACTTTCCCCAGCTCCAGAGCTGAGGCTGGTGGGGGAGAGACCACCCTCCAGCCCCAGCACGGGGGCTGCTGCAGCGGGGGAGAGAGGGCACATCCATCACATTAATATCAGTAGTCTTACCTTTTTAAAATATGAGTTGTGTGCTTTTATTTGTAGAACAAAAACATTAATTATTATTAAGTTTTTTTTAATATAGCACTTTTATCCAAAGCACTTTGCAATAGTTAGCTAACGGTACAAACAACATTTGGAAAGATCATTAAGTGATCAGCTGAGACCCTCAGCAATTTTCAAGTGGTCTGCGGAAAAAAAAGTTTGAGAACTACTGGTCTAAGTTATTTCTTGTAAGAATAAGTCATGGCCCAAGAAGGAGGTGTGCTGCCTACTTTATAAGTGGGTTAGAGTGCTCAGCTGCAATGTGGGAGATCCAAGTCCAATATCCCCTTCTTTAGGAGAAGGAAAAAGAATTTGAACAGGGGTCTCTGTCACGGGGCAGGACTCACCCCTGCGGCACCTCCTGCTGGTCATCCAAGGAATTAGCTTTTCCAGCTCCGGAACGCCCTCTGCAGGCCGGTGTCCCACTTGCCGCTGGGCCCACGTCCCTCTTGGACCCCAGTGCCCCTTTCAGGCTGGGGTGCTGCCACCTAGGAGCTGGACCTGCTGGCCACGTCTGGGGTACAGTGCGGTGCCAGGACAGGTAGGGATTAGCCTGACTTAGACCCGCAGCACCGCTGACTGGACTTTTAATGGCCTGATCGACGGTGCTGACTGGAGCTGCCAGAGTCCCTTTTCGACTGAGCGTTCTGGTCGGAAACCGGACACCTGGCAACACTAAGCAGAGCCGGGGGTCAAGCACCCCCTGGCACTTCGGAAAGTCAGCGCCTGTGGGAGAACCTATCTTCCCTGGTTTGTGGATCACTTGGGGGCTTACGTGGGAGATGAGCATCTGGATGCCTGTAGAGAGGAACCAGTGTGCCCACATGCAGAAACGTAGATATCTAGAGAACTTTTACTGTAAAAATGTCGGTGCTGAGTGAGTTTAGGAGCCTCCAGGGTGCCTCAGGCAACAACTGAGCAGTAGTTTTGTGGATTCCAGTGGAGCCTATGACTGGGATTTAGGCACCTAAGTACCTTTTTTACTGCCTGTGGTTGATAATGTTTTCTCAAAGGTCAGTTGCAAAACACTAGGTTTTTGCCAAGGTATTTTTGTTGTTGTTAATTCTTATGCTGTATAAAGGCACTTGCTTTGCTTGATGCAAAATGGCTGGAGGATGCAGCATCCATCTTCTTAACTTTAGCCCAGTAGTTAGGGCACTCACATGGGATGTCAGAGACCCAGGTTCAATTCTTCTCCTGCCTGATGGGGAGAAAGGATTTAAACAGAGTTCTCCTATCTCTCAGGAGCATACTCTAAGTACCCAGCTATGGGATATTTTGTTGAAGCTGTGGATAACTAACAAAAAAGTGATTAGAACAGGGGGAGGGGATCCTGAGTCTTCTACCACTAAGGAAGGTTCCCTAACCAGCAGGCTATAGAGTCATTCCCCCTCTTTCTCTTGCCCAGTAACTGTTCCATTGTGTAAAAAGCAACAGAGGGTCCTGTGGCACCTTTGAGACTAACAGAAGTACTGGGAGCATAAGCTTTCGTGGGTAAGAACCTCACTTCTTCAGATGCAAGTAATGGAAATCTCCAGAGGCAGGTATATATCAGTGTGGAGATAACGAGGTTAGTTCAGTCAGGGTGGGTGAGGTGCTCTGCTAGCAGTTGAGGTGTGAACACCAAGGGAGGAGAAACTGTTTCTGTAGTTGGATAGCCATTCACAGTCTTTGTTTAATCCTGATCTGATGGTGTCAAATTTGCAAATGAATTGGAGCTCAGCAGTTTCTCTTTGGAGTCTGGTCCTGAAGTTTTTTTGCTGTAAGATGGCTACCTTTACATCTGCTATTGTGTGGCCAGGGAGGTTGAAGTGTTCTCCTACAGGTTTTTGTATATTGCCATTCCTGATATCTGACTTGTGTCCATTTATCCTCTTGCGTAGTGACTGTCCAGTTTGGCCAATGTACATAGCAGAGGGGCATTGCTGGCATATGATGGAACCAACCCATGCAACAAACCTCGATGCCAACTCTGCCCACATATCTACACCAGCAACACCATCACTGGACCTAACCAGATCAGCTACAACATCACCGGCTCATTCACCTGCACATCCACCAATGTTATATATGCCATCATATGCCAGCAATGCCCCTCTGCTATGTACATTGGCCAAACTGGACAGTCACTACGCAAGAGGATAAATGGACACAAGTCAGATATCAGGAATGGCAATATACAAAAACCTGTAGGAGAACACTTCAACCTCCCTGGCCACACAATAGCAGATGTAAAGGTAGCCATCTTACAGCAAAAAAACTTCAGGACCAGACTCCAAAGAGAAACTGCTGAGCTCCAATTCATTTGCAAATTTGACACCATCAGATCAGGATTAAACAAAGACTGTGAATGGCTATCCAACTACAGAAACAGTTTCTCCTCCCTTGGTGTTCACACCTCAACTGCTAGCAGAGCACCTCACCCACCCTGACTGAACTAACCTCGTTATCTCCACACTGATATATACCTGCCTCTGGAGATTTCCATTACTTGCATCTGAAGAATTGAGGTTCTTACCCACGAAAGCTTATGCTCCCAGTACTTCTGTTAGTCTCAAAGGTGCCACAGGACCCTCTGTTGCTTTTTACAGATTCAGACTAACACGGCTACCCCTCTGATACTTGTTCCATTGTGGATACTTATATAGGTATTGGGCTAGAAAGAGTGAAAGGGAAATGACTCTGAAGCTTGCTGGTTAGGGAGAGACTGAGGTAACCTTGCATCAGAACATCCAATAGCTCAGGGATTAGTGCATCTCTCTTAAGAGGTGTGGGAAACCCCTGTGTAAATTCTTTCTTCAGCCTATGCAGAGAAGGGAACTGAACCTGGGTCTTGCACATCCCAGGTGAGTGCTCTAACCATTAGGCTAAAAATTATCTCATGAGCTCTGCTACCTCCCCCCAGATTTTTGAATGAGACTTGATCTGGTAGGTGGTCTCTGAGAGAATACTCACTGATCAACCCTATATGTGAGACAGGGGTTAATCTGCCAATGTTCCCCCAATTTGTGAATTGCTCTGGGGCTTGGGCAGGAGCAAAAACACTGGTGCTGTGGGAAATTCACCCTGAAAATGTAGGCACTGAGAGAGTTTAGATGCCTATTAGATTTCGTGAGGTTTTGTGGATGCCAGGGGAGCCTAAAACTGGGGTTTAGATGCCTAAGTTTGAGGTTTAGGCACCCATGTATCTCTGTGGATCAGGGCTACAGTTCCTTATGAGCTCCCTACCACTTTTTGCACAGTGATGCAGAGGACTCCTTGCACAGTGACAAAGAGCTTTGAGAGTCTATAGTTGCAGTAATCTTTCCAATATGTTGCACATGCTCTGCAGCACAAGCATATACAGAGCTGACCAGTGATCCCCTCCACCACTTGTGCACTGACACAGTCACACATAATGCTCCTTGGACAATGACTCCCCTCTCCCCCTGCCCACACAACCTATGTACAGTAACCCATTCACAGCTATTTGCAGTGACTTTTCTACTTTTAGTGACAAATCTCTTGTACCCAGACACATACACCCAGAAACATTGTATTTGCAGAGTTTCTCCCTCTCTCTCACAAAGCAAACTGTACAATTACTTTCTCCAGACCACCAGTGCAGTGACATATGGGGCAGGGGCTTTCTCTTTGCTCTCTGCTTTGAAAAGCACCTAACAGTGGAGATCCTGGTCCCTGACTGAGGCTATAGCTCGATGCTAATACAAATAACACAATACTGTGACCCGCAGCCCATTACACAGCGACACACAGCTCTGCTTACCCACCGCCCCCGAGTTCCCCACCAGACACTGTGCCTAGCGACACAGCCACAGATCCCCTAGACCGGCCCTGGAGCCCCCCAGCCAGCGGCTCAGTCTCAGACTAACACAAAACCAGCGCCACGTGCACAAGCTCAAACTCACGGCTGAGCGACTCACAGCCTCTAGCAACGCTCCGCGCCCAGGGCGCTACGGCTGCTGCGTCCTCATTGGTGGGTGGGCGTGGCACGTGACACAAAGACGGGGCGCTGCGCGGCGGTTGGTAGGTAGCGGCACGTGCTGCGGCTGCTGAGTGGAAGAAGCCTCGTTGTAGGGGCGCGCGCCGCCTTTGTGGCGCGTGACTGCTGGTGCGGCGTGGAACGGAGGAGGTGAGAGGGAGCGGAGCGGCTGCCGCCTGCTCTCCCGCCACGCCGGGGTGGGGTCGATGGCTTCCCGACGCAGCGCTGGCCTAAGGCAGCGAGTGGCGTTTGGGTGGGAAGCCCCGCGGAAGGGAGCTGGGCGGCGGCCCGCCCGGGCCAGCAACTAGTGGGAAGTTTGGAGGGAGAGAGTAGAAAACATGGGGCTCCGCGAGAAGAGCTTGTTGGGGGGCGTGGGCGGCCGGGAAGGGCAATTCCGGGTTGGAGGAGGTGTGGGACTCGTGCGGTGCTGCGGGTGTTGGAGGGTCTGGGCTTTACAGGCTCTTCCAGTCCTGATTCGGCTCAGGGACCTCGCGCCCACTTTGTCGGCTCTGCCTGGCCGCGGCAGCTTCCCGTGGCCGTCAGTAACAAGGTCTTACCTTCTCCGCGCAGATTGAGAGCCTGCAGCATGGGAGATGAGGACTGGGACACCGAGATCCAGGACTGCGTGGCATCCTTCGTACCAGACTTCCAGCAGCTGGTATGAGACCATGAAAATGGGGCAAAGGGAGGCTGGGGCCCGGTTACACTTCTGCCCTGCACAACTTCTTTTTAACCTCAACCCTGGCCGGGGGGAGACAAACACGATCGCATATGCCTCTTCCCTTGTATTGGAGTGATAGACTGCTGTAGACGACTGTGTTAGAGGCCAAGGTTTTATGGAACGACAAAGGAGTATTTATCTATATTTCCTAAGTGTGTGTTAGTAGGGAGAGCCTGTTTCTAATCTTTATACCATGTTCGCCATGACTTTTGTAAATTAAATACTCTTATCCTTCTAGTCTCAGAAGTGCTGAGAAAATGTTCCTGCTGAGCAGATCAAGTTCCTTCCCCTTGATCTCTGTTGGATTTCTGTCTCTTTAACAACTTGACTTTGTCTATAAGCAGAGTACCTACCTAATCCTGCTCCCTCAATCTTTTGTTTTAGTTCCTCTGTTCTTTCTTGTGATGTCCTTCCCAATAATACCAGTTTACTGTTCCCTTCATTTCTGATTTTCAGCTTTTTCTCCAGGGATGTTTACTTCTGTACTTGGAACAGTCTCTTTTCCCATCCACCACAAGTGTCTTCTTTCTTTGTTGTAAACCCAGTTTTCCCAGAAGTCCTTACCTTCATTTTTGTCATTCATCCTGACCAAAGGGGGGTCACAAGCTTATTGTGTGTGTGTTTGGAGGGGGTGTGGTACTGCTATCCTTATTTCTGCACTGCTGCAGGTGGTGGTGCTGCCTTCAGAGCTGGGCATCTGGAGAGCGGTGGTGTCTGGCCTGGAACCCAGTTTTGAAGGCAAAGCTGCTGCCAGCAGCACTGTAGAAGTAAGGATGGAATGGTATGGTATTGCCTTACTTCTACACTGCTGTTTGCAGAAAGGGGCCCTTAGTCAGCAGCCACCATTCTTCAGCTGCCCAGCTCTGAAAGAAGCAGTGCAGAATTATGGGTGGCATGGTATAGTATTACCACCCTTACTTCTGCACTGCTGCTGGCGGGGCGCTGCCTTAATAGCTGGGCACCCAGCCAACCACCACTGCTCTCCAGCTGCCCAGCTCTGAAGTACAGAAGTAAGGGTGGCAATACCATGACACCCCTTCCCCCAAATAACCTTGCAATTCCCTGCAACTCCCTTTTTGGGTCAGGACCCCCAATTTGAGAAACCCTAGTCTCCCCAGTGAAATCTATATAGCATAGGGCAACGTTTCCCAAACTTTTTTGGCCACGGAACACTTTTTAGCCTATTACGGAACACACATAATATTATTTTGTAGTCGTTTGGTTTTCAAATAAAAAATTGCGTTATTTATGCTCAAATACATTTTATTTTATAAAACAAAGCAAAAATACAAATTTAAAATAACTTGAACTAACAATTTCTAACTGGAAAGCGCGTATAAAGTAGTACAAAAATCATACAAAAATTAAATACAGTGTTCTTAAAAAAACCCTGTTTTTATATATACCCAAACACCAAACAAATTAGATTTTTTTACTAGGAAAATCTATTTTTATAAACAGAAATATAAATTTGGATTTAATGGGATTGGTGTTCCTGCATTTTTCTTTCACAAATTTGCTTAATATTAGGAATAATGCTGGAAAGTTAAATCCTCATATCAAGCACAACATCAAGTCTATTCCTATATTTGGTTTTCGTTGCAGTATAATACGAAAATACCGTCTCTCACAAATAAGTTGTAGCAAAAGGAAGGAGCACTCGAACTGCACGTTTAGTCATATTAGGGTACTCTTCTATTAGGCTGCTCCAAAAATTATTCAGCAGAATAAGCAGATCCTTAAAGCTTTTGTTTCAAATCAGAGGCAGAAATTAAGTCAATTAGGCTTTCATAATCGTGCGCAGTAAAGCCGACTGGTTTGGCTGTAATTACAAACGGATTTCGAACCCAAGCATTATCATCAGTAGTTGCAGGCCTTATTAGAATATTGTCCTACAAGTCACGTTAGTGCTGTAAAATGGTGCTGGAAACGTCTTCATGGACTGTAGAATTTATTTCAGTGAGAAATTCATGTACTGTAGGGAAGCAGTCAAAGTTATTCTGTTCTACAGAAGATGCCTAGAATTCCAGTTTCTTTTTTAACGACGAAATTTTATCCATTGTAGTAAAAATGGTCACGTTCTTTCCTTGCAGCGACAGATTAATTTCATTTAATTTTGCAAAAATATCTGCAAGATACGCAAGTCTCATTAGCCATGAGGAATTTGTCACAGTCATTACATTTTCGTCCTGAATTATCTGAAGTGAAGAATACCAGTAGTTCACTACGAAGCTCAAAAAACCTCACAAGCACTTTTCCTCTGGATAGCCACCTCACTTCCGTATGTAAAAGAAGCACTTTGTGCTGACCATTTCCTCACACAAAATTTTAAATAACCTGGATTGAAGTGGTTGAGATTTGACAAAATTGATAATTTGTACTTCATCGATCATAATTTTCAGATAGGCTGGTATTTTTTTAACTGCAAGTTCTTGTATGTGTAGAACACAATGGCTCTAGTGCTTTCTGGTGCCACACTTATGATTCGCGTTACAGCTCCTTTCATCTTCTCAATCATTGCCCGAGCACCGTCAGTACATACATCAATACATTTTCCCCAACTAATTTCATGCTTTCCGATAAAATTGTTGATATAGTTGAATATTTCTTCTCCAGTTGTGTTGCTTTGCAGAGATTCACATAAGATCAGGTCCTCTTCAATAATATTATTAAATCTATATCGGACAAATACTAGTAGCACAGCAAGTCCTGAAACATCAGTGGACTCATCTAGCTGCAGTGAATACTCATGGCAAATTTTCAGTCGGCAAACTAGCTCTTTTTCTGTGTCATTGGCAAGATCTTTAATACGGCGTGCAATGGTATTATTTGACAACTATACAGCATCAGTTTTTTTTACAAGACTCCTCGCTCAACATGCACGTTACAATATATTTCACGCAAGGCTTGATAAGCATTTCTCCAATAGTGTGAGCTTCTCCAGCAAGTGCTATACGGTAACTTAATAATAAGATGCCTCTGTTGCACTTTTGTTGTCTGTTTTAGCAGTTTTAATCATTGAAAGTTTACAATTTCCAAGTGAGCCACGCTTCCTCTTGAAAAAGCTTATATTTTTGTCCTTGTATTCAGCATGCTTGGTTTCCAAATGCCTACGAAGTTTAGCAGGAGCCAATGAACTGTTGGCTAGTATTTTGTTGCACATGACGCACTGCGCATCAGGAACTTTATTTCCAACACACGTAAAACCAAAAGACAAATAACTTTCATCATACTTTCGTTTTGGTATTTTAACACCTGCTGCTTCTTGTTTTTTGATATACTTCGGTGGAAATTCTTTCACCTTGGATAACTCATTAGTACCAATAGTTTTTTTCGGCAACAAAAGATTGCGATTGTTCATCCTCACTTTGAAGTGTCACAATATTTTGCTCGTTTATTTCGGCCACAGTTGGATCACCAGAAGAACTTGCTTTTCGTTTCAAAGTTCCTTCTTTTAGCCACAAATCCATGGTGATTAGGTTTAGTAACAATATTTAGAAATACTGATTTTTGTCAAATTTTGTTTGTCACAAATATTTATATTGTTTCGAGCGAAGCTAGTTTAGTTGTGCTTATCGCACACACGGTAAAGACCCATAGGTTTGAACGTGTTGAGTGAATGTTATATTCAACATGGCATAAAGAGAATGGTGTGTGCATACCACTGCAGTTCGCGCAGCCTCGAGCTGAAGGGGTACGACGTCACTAACTGGAAACATGCCCCAAAGAGGTAGATGTCAACATGCTTGCGTGCCACTTTCTCTTTACGCCATGATATTCAATACGAGATCTATCAATAACCGGAAAAAGTTTTGTTAAATTAGTCATTCAAAAAGAGTTTTAAACTACGCTTCAAATATGCCAAATTTAAAATTAAAAAAAAATTTAAAGACACCCTCCCCCCCCCCCCCCCCTTTTTTTTTTTTTTTTTTTTAATTATGATTTTCACGGAACACCTATTCACATTGTGCGGAATACCAGTGTTCCGCGGAACACAGTTTGGGAAACACTAGGCTCTCATGCTCTCTAACGAGAGATGTGCATGTTTTTTGAGTGGTTGTGGCTGCCTTCTCTCATATCTCCTCGAGACAGAAAGGTGGAAGGCAGAAATCTCCCACATCGTGGTTAGAGGTTGCATATGTTATGTTTATGAGTCAAGGTCCATGTCAGAAAAGTATCCTCCTTCCCTCCTCTCACCCTCCATGGAGTTGTCCGGCCGTACACTGGGGCTTTTCAAGGCACTACCTTGCTGGCTGCAAATCTTCAGATTAGGGGGAAGGAGGATACTTTTCTGACATGGACCTTGGCTGGTACACAACCTTGGCTTTTGGTTGAGGAGTATGTTTTGTCCTGCAATGTAATGTAATGTGAGCCTCAAGCGCTCGCAAGATCCTGGTGGGTATGAGTGCAGCTCTTGGTTACTAAAAATAAAATGGTTTTTTATCTGAATGATCTACTCATAAAATCTCTAAACTAACAATCTGCCTTGTGAGCAGTTTAAGGATAGTATCTCTTTTATCTTACCTAAACTTTCAGTCGGGACAAGTGAGTTAATTCCAGATCAACAGATGGTTCTTCTAGAATTCGTCTTTGACATTGCCATCAGAGCAGTTTTCCCTTTTCAGGAGATAGGAAAAAGTCATCTATCTAGTGAATGATGCTCAGGGGGAGACAGATCTCATGAATTACACAAATGCATCGCTTTTCACGTCATAAAATTAGTGCTTTGGGTTAAACACTTCTGATGTCCCCTGTCTGTACAGCTTCCAGTTAGAGGGTCTACAAATGTTAATTTATTTCAGTTCTGTGGTCAGGCAGTACCTCTGGTGAGAACTTCCAGAGAATTTATTGAAAGGTATGCCATTGTAAGAACTCCAATGTGAACGATATTGGGGATTTTTGTTTTTGAAGGAACAACTCCTATTTAGATATGTTCATGGGAAATGGTCCAGACCCAAAAGAAAGATGCACCTCAACCTCCTCCAGCTTAGAGCTGTGAATGTTCAAGGATGTGGTGTCAAAGCATGGTTCTCCTAATCTGATTTGGCACAGTGTGATGGACTTATGTGGTTTTACCAGAGGATACTGGGAGCATAACTTTAGCCAGAAAGTTGAATGTTTTAAAATATTCAAGTCAGAATCTCAGAGCCTTAGAAACAACACACCTGGCTCTTTGAAATTCTCCCTTTTTGTTCAGTAAGGTCCTAGATCTCGAAATGTAATATCCTTGCTGCTCTAACTTGCCTAAATTTGTGCTTGCAGTGAAACACTTAACTGATCTGTTCAATATTTTACTTCAATGTTTTCTCTCTAGATCTGTAAATCATTGTACAGGTGAAAATATAAACAGCTAAAGACAGCTGATGAGAAGTGTTGTTCAACACTTGCTGTATTCAGCGGAAAAAAAAATTGTATGAAATATACCATACACTGGCTTTGCAACAGCATTATGTGCAAATTTAAAAATTCAGCCTTCTCTTTAACCAGGATCACATGAAAAATTAATTTTTCAATGTTAAATGGGGTAAAGCTAAGGTTATCAAAGGAACTGATTTCTACTATACACATTCTACTTCTGGGGGAATTCTGCACCAAAACATTAAAAATTCTGCACACAATATTTTAATCTGCAAATTTTATTTGTCAAAATAGCACTATATAATCGCGCCAGTTTTAATTATTTTGGTAACTTATTTCAAAATACCTGTCAGCAAGTATGTCTATAACAATATAGACAGACACACACACAAATTCCCCCAAAAATGGAGAGTTAAAAAATGCTATGACAACCCAGTTCCTGTTTCTCTGCGCGCGCCCCCCCCCTTCCGGGAGCCTAGTTCGGGGTCCAGACATTCACACCCCTTCTCCCTCAGAGCCCAGCCACGTCCCCTCAGCCCAGACAGTCACGTCTCCTAACCCCCAGAGGCCAGCTGCAGGCCCCCCGGCCCAGACACACTCACATGTGGCCGCCTCCCCCCCCCCCCCCCCCCCGCCAAGCGCAGCTTGCGTGCGCCCTCCTCCCCAGGGATCCAGAGGGAGAAACAGACTATTTGGTGGGTCCCAAGCTTGCACGGAGTTTTCTGTGTGCTGCCACCACCCCCTTCCTTAAGGGTGTGCTGGGAACTGCAGCTGCTGGGAACCCTCCAGTTCCCTCCCACTCCCCCTGGCCTTGTCATCTCTTTGCAAGCTGGGCTCTGCTGGGTCCACTGCCGCCCATTTCTATGGGGGGAAAAAAGGAAATTCTGCATGCACAACTTTAATTTCTGCAAAATTCTACATTGCGCGGTGGTGCAGAATTCCCCCAGGAGTAATTTGACATTCGAAGTAGCAATTACATCTTAAATTTGTTTTGCTTTAGTGGTCAGTAGTATGTCTGCTTTGAGAAGGGTTAGATGATATGGTAGAAAAGCAGGGAGGATAAAATGGATGTTGAAAATAGTCTAGTTTTAAAAATTTTGTTTATAAAAATGATTTTAAAATTGAATTGAAATTATGGTAACTTGGGTTAAGGCCTAAATTTACTATAATATACAAATTATTTTAGTATTAAATAAAAAATATATTAAGCAGAACATATTTGCTGCTGAAATTTTAGAGAGGGCCAAACCTCTAAAGTGTTAAACCAGCTTTTGACAGCATTAGTCTCTTCTGCAAATGCAGAAATATTTTCTTCATTTCAGTTTATGCAACGAGTTCAGTTCAATGACTAGTTTGAGAAACTGGGAGTTGAAGGAAAAAAAGGACAAAAGCTTGTTTTCCTTTTTCAGTCTATGGATAAAAACAAGGTGTGAGATGATGAGATCTATTAGTTCTAAAATCTTGATGAACATGATGAACAGAAACCGTTGAGTTTACTAACTACAGCTAATACTTCCTTATTTTAATAAATCAGTTAACTTTAAATATGTTTTGATAATTTCTCTTAGGTATTCAGCACACTTAAGGCAGTTTCATTTAATACAAAAATTAAAATGCTGTCTGTCCATTTGTGAGTTCCAGTTTCCATCCAAATACAGCTTAACGCAAATCATAAATAAAAAAATTAATCAGGTAAACAAGAAATGCATCATTCACCATTTTCTTACAATGATATAAAAACTAAGATTCTGAATAAATGTATGTTAAGCTATATAATTGATTAAATGTGTATTGAATGTGTATAGATGTAATACCAAATTTTGTGTAAAGGATATATGTAGTTGCCGGTCAACATGTTTGATATGGTAACTGACCAATCAATTTTTCTTTAGAAAAATAACTAAAAATACAAAGGTGAAACCAGATTAATATTAAATCAAGGTTTCCTGCTTGCTGATATAAATCATCATTAAACTCTGTAATTTACACTGCTTTGACTTAAATCAATCCACCTTGTAAAACAAACAAACCCCAATTCTGCAAATAGTCTATTCTATCACTGCCACTGTTAACATTGTTGGAACTGCACTGTGCTTGACAAGAGGTGGTATAATTAGGGAATTGTCAGTGGCGGTACAGCCAGTGATATCACATCACAGAAATCAAGAGTGAATGTTAAAGGATTAATTGGATTTTTGGTTAGCTGGTTTGCTTTAGCAAACATTTAGTTTGGATTAAAAAATGTGTTAAATGTTCAACAGCTCTGCTGTTTCAATTAAATTGTTAAAGCTCACAATAAACATACTTCCATGATGATCTCCAGCAGAACCAGAGAAGATCAAGCATAACGTTCCTAATCTGTCTAAAGAGTAAAAGTAAGAACTTCCTTCCAGTTCATTTAAAAAAAAAAAAAAACAAACCCAAACAACTTTCAGAATTTTGTGGATCAAAAAAACAGAGTAAAGGCCCTTTTAAAAAAAAAAAAAAAATGTAGCACTTGTTCCGGGGAATTGACAGTATTCCTGTGTTAAAGGGACATGTTAAAAATAAATATGCATTTTGGCAGCCCCCAAAATTCGGGTGGTATACATTGTGTCCTGGAAGTGTGTGAAAAGTTGTTCAGTTTAATCATTTAGCAACTGTAGAAGATAAAGATTTTGAAAGAGATGTTAATAGGTTTAGCATATATTAATGCAGAACATTTTGACTCGAAACATGATTTTGTTAAGAGCATTTATAATATTTATTCTTGGTGTAACCTCCTCATTGATGGATGCATTTGCAACTGAAGTTTTTTTTTTTTTTTTTGCTTGGTCCAGAACTATTATAATAGGTCTAATGTGTCTTGCTGTCTGTTGTAGGATAACTTTTCTGGAAGAGCAAATGACCCCTCATTTAGTTGCAGTCAAAGCAGAAATTCAGCAGGTATGTGTTACAGAATTTCTAATTGTAAGCATTTGTGTTTTAGATCACTTGAGTGGCTTAAGAGATGCAGGAGGTTTTCAGCCATACAGTCCTATGAGTGTATTTAGTACATGATCATATAGTAAAGAAAATTCAGTATAAACCAGCCATTCTTCTGTAATTTTGCAAACTTATGATCTGTTTTCTAAAGAATATAAACAGACGCAGTGAGGTTGGGTTGGTTCTTTCTTTTCTTAAGAGCTGAAATTAAAGGAAACATCAATATTTGTCATTGTTTATTTTATAATACATAAAATAGGGGATGACTTTGGAAGTTTAAAGAACTGCTTGTAAATGTTGTAACATATTGGGGATTAATAAGTATAAATTCATGTTTCCCATTTTGGAACTTACACATTTAACACTATTGCAAAGAGAAACCAACTTAAAAATTGCACTTCACTCTGTTACACTAGACAGTAAAAACAAGTAATGTCTAAGATTGCTTTAAGTGAAGGAGTAGAGAAAAATATTTATTTTTCAGTTTGTGCATATTGCGCATTTTAGAATTTTCCCCAAAGCAACAGCTAAGCACCGAATTAACTACTGCCGGTAGCAAAAGGATGCACAGAGATAAACTTAGTCTGAAGTGCATAAGTCTGTAAGGCACTGTACATAGTACACCTCTACCCCGATATAACGCTACCCGATATAAAACAAATTCTGAGATAACGCGGTAAAGCAGTGCTTCGGGGGGGTGGGGGTGGCGGGGCTGCGCACTCCAGTGGACCAAAGCAAGTTCGATATAACGTGGTTTCAGCTATAATGCGATAAGATTTTTTTTTTTTGGCTTCCAAGGACAGCGTTATATCGAGGTAGAGGTGTAGTTTAAAATGCTTTAACAGAAGTAACATTATTTAAGCATTAATTGTGCTTGCTTGACTTCCTAAAAAACTTTATATCATTATTCAAGAAAACTCATTTGAACCCTACAAGAAGAGTTGATGGTATAACTTTTGAAAATTGCATAGTAAAAGCTGTTCACTAGTATGGTTTAGTACAGGTCTCAACCATTTTTCAGTATTGTGTCAATTTGTGCTTAGCATGTGGAATTTTCAGAAGAACCTGACTAACTTAGGAGCCCAATGTTCTCATTGAAAAGCAACAGGATTTAAAAACTTCTGAAAATTGTATTAGCATGTAACAATACTGAACAGACAAGGAATTACAGTAGGTATAGAGAATTAATATCACAGGGTAACATGTAGGTCAGGACTTGTTAGGGTATGTCTATACTGCAATAGATGCCTGTGGTTGGTCCATGCCAGCTGAGTCAGACTCATGAGGCTTAGGCTGGAACCTTGGCTCTGGGGCCCTGTAAGGTAGGAGAGTTCCAGAGCCTGGGCTGCAGCCCAAGCCTGGAAATCTACACTGCAATTAAACTGCCCTGCAGCCTGAGCCCAGTGAGCCAGAGTCAGTTGGCACAAGCGAGCAGCGGGTTTTCAATTGCGTTGTAGACATACCCTGAGACCAGATTGTGGGAAAAATCGATCCCTAAAACAGTGTGACTCATTCTCCTAATCCTTACGTGCTTTTGAAAAATCTTCCCCATAAGGTCCGACTGCTGACGTATGTTAAGATTTTTGTATCCTCCTTTGAAGCTTCTGATGCTGGACATAATAAGAGAGAAGATAAAAAGTTAGATTGAGAATTGTTGTGACGATTTTTATATTTCTGTGAAACTTTAGTGGAGGTGAATCTGAGTGGAACCATATTTAGGAGAACTGTAAGAGACATTTAAGAGACATTAATGTTCCTTTTTAAAAAATTCGTTAATGGTAATTGTTTTCTTTCTTGCTGCTGTGTGAAATATCCTCAAAGAGAAACTATCTATGCACAAAGTGCTGAAAAATCCACACTTTTGAGCGATGTAGCTATGCAAACCTAAATATAAAGTGTAGATGCAGCTAGGCTGATAGAAGAATGCTTCTGTCGGCCTAGCTACTGTCGCTCAGGGAGGTGCTGCCACTAAACCAATGGGAAAAATCCCTCTATCTAGATCAGCTGTGTCTACATTATGAGGTTGTTCCAGCATCGCTCCAGTGCTGTAGCTATGCTGGTTTAGTCCCCATATTGTAGACATGGCTTCAGTGCGTCTACTTATGCCATTTTAAACACCGTAACAACAGAATGACTTGATGTAGATAACTGACAAAGTATGGGAATGACACACTTCATATGAAAAAGAAATTCCCATATAAATTGAGGCATACTTCCTCCATCCTCCAGCAGTCGTCTTCTCTGCAGCTTTCAACTGGCCAGATTTTCCCATGTCACAACTTCCCTGAATCAACTTCCTCTCACCTGGTTGTGCAGTATGTCGTGTACCAGCTTTTGTGATGAGCTTTTAAGTGGTTAGGTGGCTGTTGTATGCATCATTTGAAAAGTACTCTGTTTCATTATGAAATGTGCTGTGGTCTATAAATGCTAGTTATGCTTGTATGACTTATATCTTACTGAAGCAAGACATGGCTTTGAACTGAATATTCATGCAAACAATTCTAAAGTGAATTTAACTTTCTTGCTTCTGTTGTAGCAGTCATCTTCATGGCATACTGACATGTAATTACTGCTTATTCTCTTGGTGTAAGGCACTGTGAGATAGAAAGGTACTGAGTAGTGCTTAGTTGTCAGTTTCCTCTTCTCCTGTCTTCTTCTTCTTTTTTTTTTTTTTTTTTTTTAAATCTCCCCTGCTACCAATGACAGGATTTTGAAAGATCATTTATAGTGGTGCTGGGGTAAAATTTCACCTCTACCACTCTAGACCTTTTCTGTAACATTGTCTCCAGTTCACATTTGTATTTTAATTGTTTATTGAAGAAAATTTAAGCCCAGTTTAAAAATTGCTTAAAGCTAAAATGATTTTACATGTTGCGATAGTTGTTGGATAGGACCAAATTGTTTATGTGAATGTGGCTAGAAAAATGGCGTTACCCCATATCGGCTTGCTGGGTTTGAAGTCTCTTCAACAGAAAAACCTTTGAAGATTGGTTGTGTTGTATCAGCATATCTTAAAACAGATGACTGCAAGACCCGTACATAGTGTTGTAAAGTGCTAGTTAGGGAACTGCTCAGATGGCATTCTGAGGTTATTTTTGGTGGCTGGTAAGTAATTCATGAACAGTGCATTTGATGCTGGTTGGTGGTAGTATATCAGAACTTTTGTTCTTTTAAAATCTCAAGGCATCTAGAATCCTGGGTGACAGATGGTAAATGTTCATAAATCTGGATATGAAAAAGGCAGATAAAATGCAGCAGATATGGGTGCTTGTTCTTTCTTCTTTTATTTATTGTGGTCTGGGTAAGAATATTTTCCTGATCCATTAAATCAGATTGCACTAGTTAACATAAACAACCAGAAAATTAACTATGTACATTGCCCTCCACAGAGCTACATTAGGATTTACATGCTTAGGGAGATGGCTGTGAAACTTTGAGAAATGTGTGTTTGTATCCTGCAGGCTCTTACCCACCCTGGGATAAGTATGTAAAGAGAGGTTTGCAGTTGGTCAGTAGTATTTCCTTTCTTTCAAACAAACCAGTTTAGGAATACTCCATACTACTTTCTCTATTGTGTGGTGTTGACCTTAAAAACTTTTATGCAGTGCTGACACCTATAGTCCAAGGTTGCCAAACACTTTCCATTTTAAATAGTTTGAATAGTTAATATTTATTTTTTTATTAAATTAGAATTAGTTGGGTAGGGTTTTTTTCCTTGTGGAGAACCTGGCATTGAGGAAATGGGTTTAAGAAGTGTGCCTCGTGTGGTAACCAATTTTTTTACGTGCCTACAAACACTTTCTTCTTTGTCTAGCAGAGCAAACTGCAGGAAAAAACATGGCTTCTCCTTAGAGGGGTGCAAAAAGATCTCCAGACTCTCCTTGTGAGGGTGACTATCAAGTATAGCTTCAGAGAGAACATCTGGAAAAGAGGATTCTCTAGGCATAAGGGCCCTGCTTCAGAATCAAATGGGATTAGCCTGCTTTCTTCAGTGTGGGATAAGAAGTCATTCTTGGGGGGGGGAATGCCCTGAAAAGAGTCCTCTTAAAAATGCAGCAGGCCCTGAAATCTAATCTCCTTTAGAGCTAGGGGATTCTACTCAGTTACCAGTGACTTCCAGGAGCCGTTTGCTGGAAAGATCTATCTGAGCCTCAGTACCAGCTTTGCGCATATCAGGAGTTGTGGCAAGTAAAGCAGCCCTTTGCATCCAAGCTGTTTGAAATACTCCAGGGTCCCTGTCAGATTCATCTACTCTGATCTTTGAGAATCATGTTACAAGGTTTCATACTGGGGGGATCTCTGAAGACTTAGCACCGTTTGATGCTGAGACAGAACTATTACCCTTTGGAGTTTTGTCCCTTAGGTCTCCTCTGAACGTCTACCTCTTCTGTGAGAGCCTTTGGACATTTGATGGTGGCCTCTGTGCTGGGCTTGATGCCAAGGAGGACTGGGGTTGGGAAAATCTGGGTCTTGGTGTTTCTTTTACTGCCCATTCTTAGAAGGCCCAGACTCCTTTGGCTCTTGCTCTCCACTGTTTGGGTGTACCCCACATCTTTTCTGTCAATCAGCAAGCTTAGGGTTAGGACAAGTTCTTCACTGCTTGGGAGGGATTTTGCAGCAGTGCCTAGCCACATGATTAGTCAGGATCACTCATGCTTCCTCACCATAACTCTCTGGAAGGGGATTAGAATTGGGAGGAGAAATTTTGAGGCCACTCTTAAATCTTTCCCAGATGAAGTCATCACTGCTTCCTTTTCACTCTCATGCAATTGTGTGTATAATGGCAGGTACTCTGGAAAATTCCTTTGACATCACTAAAGGAGGAAGGCCCATTAAACTCTCTGACATCCCAGAGGTTTAGGAAAAGGGTGGAGCAGCCCTCCTCATTAAGAGCTTACTGGACCTGGGCAAGGTTATTTGGAGGCACCCTACTTCTGCGGACTGCTCAGATTTTATTCATTAGGTTCCAAGAGAAAGGTTTGATTTATTATGTTAACACCCAGCAGTTGGTTCACTGATGATTTCCATGACCATTGATAATCTTTGCTACAGGCAGCAAGGAGTTCTGATAGCTGAATGATTTGTGCAGAAAGATTTGCTAATTAGCAGCTGCTATAGCTTCCAGCTACCAGGCTGTCATGGCTCACTACAAATTCTTGTGTAGTAGGGTATCCATGTGAGCTAATCACAGGTTAGCTGACAGGGAAGTTCCTTAACCTCTGTCCTGAGGGACAGCAGCTCTTCAGGCATTCCTTGAGAGCATCTTTGCTATTTTTTGACAAAGCAACCAAATCATTTGATTCTGCAATGATTCTGAAAGGACCTGTTGGGCTTCATACTTATGGCTTGTCTCAGGAAGTTCAAGCAAAGCTTCTTAACTTTCTGTTGGAGGGATCTGAACTCTTCACCGTGAAGATGAGCTAAGATCCTAGGAAGCTGAAGGCACTCAAGATTGCCAACTCATTTGACTTACAACAATCCTATACCTGCAAGGTAATCTGTGGTCATGGAAAAACTCTCCTCTAAAGAGTCTGAGAAGATAGTTTGTTTACTTTAAAGAGACAAATAAGAGGGGCTTGATAAGAGTACAAAGTAATGAATGTTTTTGACAAGGCTAATCAGGCACTCTGTTTTCCTTGTCTTATAGTACAGTATGAGCATGGGATACTCGATGAAACTGAAAAGTAGCAAAAAAGATAACACAATACTTATAATACATGTAGACTATTAAACTCATTTCCACAGGATGTCATTGAAGCCAAGAACATAGTAAGATACAAAGCTCCACTTCCTTTTTGAATAAATTACAAGTTACAAGAATGTGTTATGGTAAATATTACAAAAAAATATCCTGAACTAGATGGACCATGGCTCTGATCCAGAGTAAGTAAGTAAACCAGAAGCAAGTGGCAGTACCACCCTTATAACCTTTAGCCCAGTGGTTAGGGCACTCGCCTGGGATGTGGGAAATTCAGGTTCAATTCCTCAGATTTATGTGGAGAGGGGATTAGAACTTGTCTTCCACATTGTAGGATTGTGCCCTAGCCACTGGGCTATGGGATATTTGGGTATGGAACTTTCTCAGTCTCTCGTCTTGAAACTGCTCTACTTTTTTTCTAATACTTAGTCATCGGAGTAGAGATTTGAACCCAGGTCTCCTACATCCTGGGTGAGCATACTGACTACCAGGCAGTAAGAGTCCTTCTTATTCTTTCCCTAGTTCAGCGACACACCATGATGGTGAGTGCCCTAACCACAGGGCTAAAGCTTATAAAAGCCATCACCTCCCCTATATCCTCATTTTGTAAATCCTTGCCTCTTTTCAAAATGCCTAAAAGTAGAAATTAAACATTTTGACTCAACATGTTTTAGATTTCTTGATTTGCCAAAACTTTCAGAAAATGTTTATTTTGATCCAAAATAATGTTTGTTCAATTTTGCAAAATGGCTAGTAACCTGAAAAATCCATTATTTGCCCAGCTCTAGTTCAGATCTCATTAAAGGGGTCAGAGGTTCTATTATTTGTATTACCATAGTACCTAGGCGCTCTAATCATAGACCAGGACCTTACTGGGTATAAACACAGAATAGAGATGGTCCTTGCCCCATAGAGCTTACAGGCTAAGTATAAGACAAAAGATGGATACAGACAGGCTAACAGGAGTATGATAAAAGAATGGGGAGTATAATCATACAGTATTAGTCAGCATGGCAGGCAGTGGCATCAGTGCACTAATGGCTTAACATTTTTTGTAGGCATCATGGCAAAGGAAAGTTTGAAGAAGGACAGGGCTGTCATGGCTATGTATCTAAAGATACACTGCAGGACTGGCACTACTTTCATTGACTGTTCAGTCCTCTTCCCCTGTTTTCATCAGCATTTCTGGTTATTTCCTTTGGCTGCTGGCTGTTAGGAAATGAACAAGGTATACCCCTCAGGGCAAGGTTGTGTCAGATCCCAGCCATCTTCCAAACCCTTTTCTTTTCAGAGTCTTCTCTTGAGATTTATGGGCAATGGTCTTGGATCTGCTAAAATGTAGGAGATAGAGCAGTGGTGCCAGACCCATACAAAGTAGATGAAGTTTTGTTCCTGGTATTTTCTTCTTCTGAAGGAAAAAAATCTTGCATATTACTTTCAACCTCTACAAGATGAATAGATATCTATTCAAGTTATTTGTGGTTTCTAAAGCTCTCAAGCTGTGTTTGCATCCAGTCCTGCTGTGACCTCATTTAAAAGCCTGTGACAGTGACTTACGGTACATTCCCTTTGAAGAGTGGCAACATCCTAAATGGAAGGACAAACAACAATAGATGTGCAACTAGGGTCCTTGATTTCAAACGGGCAAACTTTAAAAAATTAAGGGAATTTGTTAGGGAAGAGGACTAGACTGAAGAACTCAAGGATCTGAATGTGAAGGGGGCTTGGAAGTCAAAGTTGTAGAAATTATCTGAAGCCTGCATCCCAAGCAAGAGGAAAAATTTGTAGGGAAGGGTTGCAGACAAGCAAGCATCTCAAACAGGTGATTGAGAAAGCAGAAAGCCTCTAAGAAATGGAAGATGAGGGGGATCAGCAAGAAAAGATGCTACTTCTAGTGCTTGTTCATGTCCATTCCAATCAGGTGTGTGAGTGCCGCATGCACGGTCGTTAGAAAATTTTCCCTTAGCAGTTGCCGTTGGGTCAGTTGTGGAGTCCCCTGGGGTTGTGCCTTCATGGTGCTCAATATATGACCCAGCTGCCCGCCCCGCCTCCCCCCATGAAGTTCCTTCTTACCGTCCGTGGCGGCCAATGGAACTGCGTTCGCTTGCCTTTTAGCTTTCTTCTTTAGTCTAGTTTGTTTCGGTTAGTAGTTAGTTTTAGTTTTGTGTATATAGTAGTTTGGGTTAGGGTGCAGGGTCCTCCCCTCGGCTCCGGGGCATGCCTTGGGGCCAAGGATTTAAATCTTGTGGGACACGCGGTAAGCCCATGCCAATGGGTGACCCCCACGACGTGTGCCTGAAGTGTCTGGGAAAAGAGACAGGTGCAAAATCTGCTGGTCTTTCCGCCCTAGGACAAAGAAAGAGAAGGGTTTCTGTCTGAAACAACTTCTGATGGAGTCCGCTCTCGATCCACAGCCTGCCAAGGAGCGCCGGGATCTGGCACCGAGCGTGTTGGTGCGGAGCGCTCTGGCCTCAGTATGCGACATGGCACTGGGGAAAGACTCTGATTCAAGAGACTCTCGGCACTGGTGCTCCCTGGCACTGCAAGTGGCGCAGACAATCAGGCACCACTCGCACTCACTGGTGCCGCACAAGAAGATGGACAGGGGTCATTCCCGGGTGTTGAAGGCAGTGCCAGGCACAACAGCAGTACGTCCCATGAAGGAGCACTCAGCGCCCAAGGACCAGGAGTTGGCACCATTGACTTCGGTTCCCCGGAGGGGACTGTTGAGCCTGGCGCCCAGCGACTCCCCGGACAGACAGTGCCAGGTGGAGGAGTTCGAGTCCCCCTCTATCCCAGACACTTTTGAAGCCGCCAGTGTCCTAATAGCAATGACGGCCCCACAACCTCTGGTTAACAGGGACAAGCTTCTGGTGCTGCCGCATATGGCGCCATGTAGAGGCAAGCCAACCATGATGCGGTGATCACCTTCTCTGACATGGCACCGTTCCCCTTGGCACCACTTGAGTTCACCGTCGCTGAGGCACCGTTCTCCAACTCAGAACCTCGTGCAGGGTTCCCCGGCTCGGTCCCCAGTGGAGAAGCACCGGTCCTAGCTCAGTACTGCTTGGTGCTGCCATGGTCATCACGATCTAGATCAGTGTTGTCTGACTCGGGCGGGGACTTATTTTATTTATGCCATAGCAGGCACAGGTCAGATTGGCACAGAAGTGAGGCATGCATGTCTCCACAATGGCCCTTTTGGACTCCCTGGGCTTATCACCAGGCCCAGGGCTCATTTTCCAGGGGCTCTCGGTTGGTAGTCTTAGAAGCCCGAGCATCCCGGCCCCATAAAGATAGCCCAGCGCCTTGGGATTGGAATAGACTCCAGCACAGGTCCACAGCCTGTCTAGGACACAGTTGAAACAACCATGGCAACAGCCCTGACAGCCGGCCAAACTACCATTGCTGTGACAACTGTCAGCGCAGAGCCCACAGGCACTGACCAGGAAGACACTAGAGAGCTGGATGGTGAGGAGGACCCGGTACCGCCTCTAGCCTCCTCAACTTTGTCCCCGGACGAGGCGGTTGCAGGGACTTTGGCCTCAGGACCTCCTCCAATAGACCACCGCACACACCAGGACCTCTTGCGCAGAATCACCCGCAAGATGGGATTGCAGGCAGAAGAGGTTATCGAGCCAGAGGACCCCATGGTTGATATCCTGACTCCGGAGGGTCCCTCCAGGGTAGCTCTGCCCCTAATTAAAATTATACAGAGCAATACCAAATGCTATAGCAGACACGGGAATCGATCCCGCCTATGACAAGGGACGTGGAGTGCAAGTACTTTGTCCCATCCAACTGATATGAGTATTTGTTCTTGCACCTGCAGCCCTGCTCCCAAGTAGTGACCATGGTCAATGAGGAGGAGAGGCAGGGCCAACAAGGACTGACTCTTAAATTCAAGGAGTTTAAAAGACTAGACCTTTTTGGTAGAAAAGTCTATTCAACAGGTGGCCTGCACCTGAGAATAGCTAACCACCAAGCTGTCCTCAGCAGATACAATTTCAATTCATGGGCCTCCATGTTGAAGTTCAAGGAGCTAATTCCATCAGACTCCAGGGCTGAATTCACGGCCATTATTGACGAGGTTCGTGCCACTGCCTTCCCTTCTCTTCAAGCCACCCTTGATGCGGCAGACTCTGCCGCCCACACCCTCTCATCAGGGTTAGCCACGAGAAGGGGTTCATGGCTGCAGGCGTATGGGTTGCCCCCCGAAGTGTAGCAAAAACCCTTCAGGACCGGCCATTTGAGGGCACGGTCATTCTTGGAGCAGACGGACTCCAAGCTGCACAGCCTGAAAGATTCCCGGGTGACCATGAAGTCCCTGGGTATGCACACCCCTGCAACCCAGTGTAAACACTTCAAACTGCAGCCTCAACAGCAGCGGTCGTACCCTTCTTGACTCATCCTTGAGGAGTAGGAATGGCAGGCGCAGACCGTCTCACCCCCAGTCAGGTCAGGGCCCGACCAAACGTTTGTCGGGCTCAAAGTAGGCCTTTTGAAGATGCACCCAAGAACAGTGTACCTGCCCCTACACCGGATCCTTCCCTGTGTTTCATGAATCTATCCCACTTGGTCCCAAATAACATTGGACCGCTGGGTCCTTCACACGGTAGAGGTGGGATATTCTCTCCAATTCTGCTCCTCCCCTCTCTCCCACCCCCTTTCCCCATCCTTCTTCAGGGACCCTTCTCACGAGCAACTCCTTATCTAGAAGGTGCAGTCAATTGCTCCTTACCATAGGGGCAGTGGAGGAGGTTCCTTGGGAGCTAAGGAACAGAGGATTCTACTCTCGTTATTTCCTAATCCCCAAAGCAAAGGGGAGTGTCAGTCCCAGTTCAGACATGTGAGGACTCAACCAGTTCTTGGTCAAGCTGAAGTTCCGCATGGTCTCCCTGAGCACAATCATCCCATCCTTAGATCCGAGAGACTGGTACATCGCCCTCGACATGAAGGATGTGTATTTTCACATATCCATTCGGCCTGAGCACAGACTATTTCTGTGGTTTGTGGTTGACCATGAACATTATCAGTTCACTGTTCAGTGTATTGATGGGCCCCCAGGTGTTCACCGCGTGCATGTCGGTGGTCGTAGCCTTTCTTTGCAGGAGGCAGATACAGGTTTATCCCTTCCTTGACGACTGGCTGTTACGGGGGCACTACAGGGAGCAGGTGGAGTCTCAAGTCCGACTAGTGTGAGCTAATTTTGAGAGACTGGGACGACTCCTCAACATGAACAAGTCGACCTTGTCACCGACCCAAAGAATAGAATTCACTGGGGCAGTGCTGGACTTAATACAAGCAAGGGCGTTCCTGCTAGAGACCCGATTCCAAGCAATGACAGACATGATCCAAAGCCTCAGGCAATACCCCACCACAACAGCAAGAGGATGTATGAGTCTCCTTGGCCACATGGAAGCCTGCACTTATGTGGTCCAACAAGCGTGGCTCGCTTTGACCTATCGCCCAGGACGCGACAGCCTGGAGTCAGTGGTGTCTGTGCCAGAGCACATAATCAAGTCCCTCTGTCCCTCGGACAGTCTGTGAAAGGAGTTCCCTTCAACAGCCCAAAATCCTCTCTGTCCCCAGTAACAGACACGTCCGCTCTGGGTTGGGGGGGATCACCTGGGAGATCTCCGAACACAAGGCCTGTGGTTGTAGGATGAGCTCTTACTCCATATCGATATCAAGGAACTCAGAGTAGTGTGACTAGCCTGCCAGACCTTCCTGTCCCGACTACAAGGCTAGTGCATGGCAGTGATGACCGACAACACCACTGCCATGTTTTACATCAACAAACAGGGCAGAGCCCATTCCTCCCCCCTATGTTGGGAAGCCATCAACTATGGGAGTTCTGCATAGCCTACTCCATTCACCTGGAGGTGTTGTATCTCCCAGGAGTGCAGAATGAACTAGCGGATCACCTCAGCAGGAGGTTCCGCAGCCACAAGTGGTCCATCAATCCGGATGTCATACATTCCATTTTCCAAAGGTGGAGGTTTCCCCAGGTAGATCTGCTTGCAACAGAAAGTGCCCAGTGTTCTGCTTCTTCTGGAAACACAGCCCGGGCTCGATCTTGAACGCATTCATGCTACCCTGGGGGGACTGCCTCATGTATGCCTTTCCACCAGTCCCACTCGTACACAAGGTACTGCTCAAGATCTGCAGAGACAAGGCAGAGCCGTTGGCCCCAGCGTGACTCCACCAACATTGGTACACCACGCTTCTGGAGCTGTTCGTGGACACCCTGATTCTGCTACCGCTTTACCCAGATCTCATCACCCAGGACCACAGTCGCCTTCACCACCCAGACCTCCAGTCCGTCCATTTCATGGCTTGGAAGCTTCATGGTTAAACCCACTGAGACTCCTGTGCTTGGAACCGGTAAGGGAGATTCTGCTCGGCAGCAGAAAACTATCCACCAGGACCACTTATCTAGCTAAGTGGAAGACATTCACTTGCTGGTGTACCAAGCATCGCACACCTCCGCTCCAGGTGCCTATACCACTTGTCCTGTAGTGCCTCCTACATATGAAACAACAGGGCCTGGCAGGGTCATCAGGGTACACCTCGCTGCTATCTCAACTTGTGGAACTCTGTGCCAGAGGATGTTGTGGAGGCCAAGACTATAACAGGGTTCAAAAAAGAACTAGATAAATTTGTGGAGGATAGGTCCATCAATGGCTATTAGCCAGGATAGGCAGGGATGGCGTTCCTAGCCTCTGTTTGCCAGAAGCTGGGAATGAGTGACAGGGAATGGATCACCTTGATTATTTGTTCTGTTCATTCCCTCTGGGGCACCTGGCATTGGCCCTTGTGGGAAGACAGGATACTGGGCTAGCTGGACCTTCAGTCTGACCCAGTATGGCTATTCTTATGTTCTTGTTCTTCTTATGGCAGTTGTCAGTTTTCTCAGTCTTTTTCAAATAGTACAGGGAAGAGAAACATTTCCAGGACATCTTGAGAGAGATTGGAATAGATGTAGTAGCTTAAACAATTTAAGTTTCATTCCATTTAATAAGTGGAACCATGTTCTAATTCAGACTAGTGAAGTGAGAAACCTGGACAAAACAACATTTAACAGCTGCAATAGCGGTGTCTGTAGTGAAGACCCTAAGATTTCATTACTTCCGCAGCATGTAGTGATTCTTTTTTGCGTATGTACACTGTTACTGTAAAGCTTAACTACTAATGGAAAAAGTACATCTTATAATGCACTCTCTCCATATATTAAATTGGGGGAGAGGGATAGCTCAGTGGTTTGACCATTGGCTTGCTAAACCCAGGGTTGTGAGTTCAATCCTTGAGGAGGACACCTAGGAATCTGGGGCAAAAATCAGTACTTGGTCCTGCTAGTGAAGGCAAGGGGCTGGACTCAATGACCTTTCATGGTCCCTTCCAGTTCTATGAGATAGGTATACCTCCATACATTTTTTTATTAGCTTTTTTTTAATGCTTGCTTGTGGTTTAAAGCATGCAGTGAGTCTCCATTCTGTTAATGAAGTAGCGAGATTTTTGTTCTGCTTTATTTTTATTTCTTTTGAATAATTATGTACAGATCCATACAAGATTTCTTTAGAAAATATTTTGCAATAATTACACCAATAACATTATAAATTATCCACCCTATCCCTACTCTAAGGCAATGTATATTAGGAGCAGTTTTCAGGTAATAAAAGCACCAAAACACCTAGTGATAGGGCAGCTTAACACAACAGAATGTAGTTTTTAATGCTCTGGTTATGCACATTTTGCATCTTTTAAAATTAAAATGAATTTTCTTTCACTCTTTCATGCACAAATGACTCCACCCAGAAGTCATATTTGTTGGTATATCTTGCCTGGGAATGTACACATGGCAATTTAAAGTAAATGTCTCCAGTGACAACTTTAAACCACTTTGGATTTGGTAGTTCAGAACCAAAAAAAAAAAACTTCTTAGAACAGACTATGGGTCCATCTGGTCTGGTTTTCTATATCAAAAGTGATCTGTTTGATGCCTCACAAAACCAAAATCTGAGACCTAGCCCATTATACATTACTATATTGTGACACAAGTGAAGGGAGGCATTTCCTCTTAGCATGGCTAGTAACTACCGGTAGATTATTTCTTGAGTTGAGGGTTGATATCTCTCTAATGGCTGTAGGTATAGCTTAGTCTTAACTTGGATATTTTGAAATAGAAAAACTTAATGTATTGAAATCTGAATCAATAATTCTTTTTCTTTTACCACCAGATGCTGGTGTGGGACGTAACAGAAGTCAACACATGCGGGGTGGCTTTGGTATCGGAAGGAGTTTTGGGAATAGAGGTAGTTTTGTATTATCTAATGTTCGTTTAAAGTCCTGTTGTATTCACGTAAATTCTTAATTTGTAATTGTCAGGGTATACCACCCCAAATCTGAACTCTGGGGTACAGATGTGGGGAGCTGCATGGAAGACCCCCTAAGTTTATCTTATACCAGTTTAGGTTAAAACTCTTCTAAGGCACAGTCTTCTGCCTTGGACAGATTGCTGCCACCACCAAGTGATTTTCACAAATATTTAAGGAAGGGTCACTTGGAATCCCTATCCCCCCAAAATATCCCCCAAGCCTCTTCACCCCCTTTCCTGTGGAGGCTTGAGAATAAAATACTAACCAGTTGCCTTAGCAATGTGAGCACAGACCAACCCCTTGTCTAAGGACTTTGGAATCAAAGGATTCTTTAAAAAAAGGTAAATTTTTATTAAAGAAACAAACGTGAAAACTCAGGCTTTAGGGATTAAACACCAAAAATAACTTTCTTGGGGTTCAGTTTAAAGGTTACAAGCAAAACAAAAGCACCTGGGGTTAGCACAGAGGAATCCACAAACCAAAACAACCAAAAAGGTTTCTAATCACATCTGTCTTAACTTTTCCTGTGCTACTTGCATATCTGGGGTTCCAAATTAGGAGTTTCTAAGTATGATGCTGCTGTTTTCCCATACCTGGCTTAAAGTTTAGAGCTTGTTGCTGCCTTCCCCTCTCTCCAGCCCAAAAGACAAAGATATCATTGAATGTTGCTACTGATGTCTGTGTGAAATAGTTGTAGCTTAATGTGAAAACATTTTGAGAACTTTAATTACCTTGATTTTGTCACAAGACAAAATGTATCTGCTTCCTTCGCTTGCTTCACTTTTCGAGTAGGTTAATTTAATATTTCTTTCTGTCAGAGTAATACAGCTCTCAGATACTTCATTTACACTCGTTGCTATTAAAAATTGGTTGCAATGTCGGGTATTCACTGTACTTTGTATGGAAAGGTACTGCTAACACTGCAGTATGTTTTATTACTCTGTCCCACCTGCCTGGCTGTCCCTCACATTGTGATGCTGATGTGAAGCTGCAAACCTCTGACAGGCACTGCACTTATGCAGACATCCACAGGCAGGGACACACCCAGCTGAGTTACATGAATGACTTCCCAGCCACTCATGAACCAACAATAGAGAGACGCTGGCCAATTCCCCCCAGCTCCCTGGTCTTGCACTCCAGGGCTATACTGTCTTTGGCTATACTCAAGGCTCCCTTGGGCAGTGGAAGTTCATCAGTTTGCCACTCCCTCACTATGGAGAGGACACACACTAGCCTTTGTAAACTGCATTGAGATTTCCCAAGCACTTCAACCAAAACATGCTGTTTTTAGGTAAAATATAAAACAGATTTATTAACTATAGAAAGATTTTAAGTTATTGGCATAAAGTTCAGAGATGTTACCTTTAAGAAAATAAGAAGTAATCATGCTTTCTAAATCCTAATCTTTTAGTCTACGCAAGAGTTGAATCGAACAGCTTTTATCACCTTGACAGATGTTACAAAGCAGATTACAGTTTCTCAATAACTAACTTCCAGCCTGGGACCACCTTTCCCCTGTTCAAGGTCTTTTTCTTCCAGACCTTTCTGCAGGTCTTGAAATGGAGGGGGGAAAGAGGCTAAGTGTTGTCACTTCCCCTCTTTCATATTTTCTTCCAGCTTGCTGGAAAGATCTTTGCTCTGATGGGGGATCAGGCAGTCCCGATTGGTCAAGCAGTCTCCATTGCATATGTGCTTTCTCTGAGAAGTCTCAGGGATGGCCACTGGGAGAGGATTCCCTTTAATGGGCTATCAGCATATTTCTGGCTGGTTCTTTGTTGCAATTGAAAGGTTGGTTGTGGGCATTTCCCAACCTGACAACATATTTCAGTAACATACATGGCAATTTGGCTTCATAATGTCATGTATAATGAAAGCACATGTAATCCAACAGGATATTAATGTGCAACAGATCAAGACTTTTAAAATGATGCCTTACATGGCATACTTTGTACAAAATATGTCATAATTATATGACAGTGGTGAATACAGAGATTTCAGGGTTCTACTTTGAGGTACAGAGTGTCACTATGCATTGGGGCTATATTGGATACTCCCTCAAATGCTTTTGTGCTAACTGGTGTCTAGTGAAAGCTGGGAATCTTAGCGTGGAGGAAAGGTGCTTGAAGTAGCAATAAGCTAATAGAACAGCTAGCTAGGATAGGGCTAAGTGGTAAAAGAAGGGAAGCTGGTGTCTGATGTGGAGGAGATAGGGAGTCAGTGGAAGGATTCAGAAGAGGGTGGCGTAGCCAGGAAGAGAATAATGGCAGTTTTTTAAATGTGGAGACCAGGTTGCAGTACTCAGGGACGGATTAGGAGTCCAGGCATAAGACGATGATATGGGCAAGAGTTTTGGTCATATGGAGAGAGGAAAGTACTTTGATGTGTTTGTTTCCTTTTTATTAGGTGTATGGGCATCAACTGACTGTTAAATGTGTATGTCGCATATGTCTTGGATCTTTTGTAAGAGAGAGCTGTAAAGAGAGGGTGCAACATTAAAGTTGACACCCATAATGTGGGCCTGGATGACTGGATTGAGGGTGTCAGTGGTGTAGAGGCTGAGTTGAAAGACTCATGAGGAGATGTCAGAAAGACAGGACAAGATGTGAATTTGGCCAAAGGGAGGGTAGAGGTAGATTTGAGGGATCAGTGTACAGAGAACAGGTTACGTCGATAAGATGTATATGGTTTAGATAGAGAAGAGAACCAGGGATGAGGTGTGTGGTGGTGGTTTTGTTGTTGTTTGTTTTTTGTAATGCTGCATTTTCCCTCACACTCCTCTAAAACCAAAATAACTTGACTGACTTTTTGTTGAAATTATTCCAAAGACTTTTAGGGCTGAGGCTGTGTAAGAAACTTCAGCTGTAGTGGAAATTTGTAAAATATAAAGTGGGGATGAAAAGAGTTTTCTAAAATGCTTTTCATTCAACTTTTATGGCTTTTAATGGTGGCTGCAATATTACTGCAACTTAAATTCCTCATCATATTTTGAAATCTTAAGAATAAACTGAGTTCTTTAAATCCAGTGGCTGCATCTATTGCTGTCTTGACAAAACTGTAAGCAACAGTGTGAAATTAACAATTTTAAATTTCACAACTGCTGCTGATCTGAGAGATATTGAAATGAACAAATGTTAGTTTCGTTGGTGAAATTAGGTTCCCTTGAGACTTGTGGTAAATAATTTAAGCAGCCATTAGCCCTGATTACCCTGAAAGAACCCATGAAAAAAGGTTATTGTGTGTTCCTAAGAACGGCCAATATAACAGTAGTGGCATGCATCAATTGCCAGGAAGTTACTAGCTGCAAAAGCCTTAAGAGAGACTGTTGCTGTTCTCATGGATGAAGCTAGAGTATGTAAATTGAAAGTACCTGGGGGAGTGGTCTCTGAAGGACAGAGATTCTAGAGTTGGTCTCCAAAAATGGAGTTGATATGCCATAGACTAGTCTATTCTCCTGCCCCTATCCCACCCCAAAAAGAAAAGAAAACGTCCATCACCTTTACAGAAGATGTTGGAATGGCTGCAAAAATTCTGTTTGGTTTGCCTTCAGTACCTCTGATGTGGAAAGGTTTGATAAAGACCTCCATGTTCAGGTTACTCTGATCCTAATATTCCGTTCTGATTATTGGGCGAGGTTCTGTGGTCTGGGCTATCTGGATAGTCAGACTAGTTCATAATGGTCCCTTCTGACTTTTAAACACTATCATTATGAATCTATGGTAATACATGTGTTGATTCTTCTGCTATAGCTTATTTGTCTTATTCCCTATAACTACACTAGGAAATAAATTGGAAGAAAGAAGAAACTCTGGATTTGAGAGAGGTGAGCTTGATTCTTCCAGTCTGTTTTTTTTTATAGCATAATTCACCATCAGTACATGTCTACATATTGTAGAGATGTGTCATGTTGAACTATAATAGCTTTCAGTCAGTCTCTTTCCAGTGTGGTAGGTGGTTTGATATGGCTGTGCATGACATTATTTTGGTGTGTAGATATGATCACATGTTAAATACTTTGCAGGGCAATTATTGAGCTGTTTTATGCAATGTATTTTGTAATTCCTATTAAAAGTATGTCAGTGTTCCCTCTTAAAGCATTCATGTTGAGATTTCTTTGAGTGTTTTCATGTCTATGAAATGTTTAAACTGAAAGACTGGGACATTTTTAGACATGCTAAAAATGCAGTTTTTCGTAGTACCAATCTTAAGTGTAAAACTGTATTCTTAATCTGGACAAAAAGGGTAAATATGGTCAGAACTGAGGGTGCAGTTTAGCAGTAAACTTAGAGAAAACTCGCTGTTCCACATTGCAATAAAATGTAACCTTTTAGCAAAAACATGTCTTAATTGCTGGTTGGAGAAAGGCATAAAATTAAGCTAATGCTTATCAGAAAAGAATATTCCTAACTTTTAAAAGTAAACTCTGGAGGTTGTGGTTCAGAGGAAGTTTCTTGTGATAGTCAGCTATAGTCTTGTCTGTCTTGTTTTGAATCAAATACAGAATGATTGTAGCTTCCTTCTGTAACTGAATTAGGTGTATGCCATTATTTTCAGGATTTGTCCACTCATTTTTATAGGTCCTGAACTCTCCTCCAGACATGTGGGTAGTACCTCTCTTCCTGCAAATAACAGTGTAGCTCAGACAGCCATGCTCTTTCAACCTTTATGCCAGATTCTGTCTGCGACTGTTTAGCACTTCCAACTTGCCTATTGCTGTTCTAGCTATTAAATATGGTTTTGAGGCAGCAACAAGCAAAATTTTTCATGCTGAGGGTGATATCTTCGCAAAAAGCCTTGCAAACAGAAAAATAGACACCCTCCACCTTTGATGGACTTCAAAGCTTCATCAGGGATTCATTGGCAACCACTGATTGACTAGAACTACACTGTACTGGTGTGACAGCCAAAAGAACCTGTACTTTCTGGACCAAGACAAATTTAAGTCAGTACTAGAGAAAATATGCCTAGCTGCTGAGTTCATAGACTCAAGGCTGACAGCAAAGACCATAGCCGCTCTGGACAGTAGATAATTGTTCTCAACAAATCCTCTGCTTCAGAATTCTCAGGTGAAATCCTCTTTGGAGAGAAGCTTCATAAAGTGGTAGTTACCGCCACCAAGGACCCAAGCATTCTGTCACCTCTGATGAAATCCAAGAATTAGGATTGCTCATATGGGCAAAAGCTGCTTTTTTTTTGTTCTGAGAGAGGAATAGTCCAGTGGTTAAGGTGCAAACTTGAGACACCATGGGACTAGGTTGTTATTTGTTCTGCCACAATCTTCTGATGCAACCATGGGCAAATCACTTGATCTTTGCCCTTCAGTTCCCCATCTGTAAAATGGGCATAACAGTTCTTCCCTATCTCACAGATTGCTGAGGATAAATATATTAAAAAGATAGAGGCAGTTGAATGGTATGGTAATGGTGGCCTTATATGTATCTTAAATAGATACCCATAAGAGAGCTATCAGGTCTGGGATCAAAACCTGTATGGGAAAAGTTTGATCAGAGAATGGCTCCAAGACTACTTCCAAACCCTGCCAGCAGTATGACTCCATTTGTGTCTGTCTCCCTACAAAAATAGACCTAAGGGAAGGGATATCCCTTAAGCTGCCTAAGACCAAAAGAAGTGAAATAGAGCAGTGAAGATTAAATTTAAGATGGAGACTCCAGCTTTCCTTCTCTGCACTTTCTCAGGGAGATTGCCTGGTATTGGTGGATCTGATAGAAGTTTGTCTAATATGAAATTTTCAAATAATTTGCTTATGCCTAGTTTACTTGTGAAAATTGCCAGTATCCACAGAAAAAAGATCCTGTCAATTCCCAGGATCTTTAACAAGGACTGATGATTCCCTCAAGTCTTCCATGTAAAAAGAAGTTGAAATGTGCCTTATTAGGGCCAGTCAATTCACAAGAACATCACCTCTATTTGTTTCCATCCACCTTAAATACCAGTGCCTGATGGCTTCCAAGTCCTCCAAAACTAAGAGTTAAATGCTGTCACTCAAGCAGATGCAGCCCCTAATTAACCAATTCCAGAAGCTATTAGAACTCATTCAGTCCTATTTAAAAAAAAAAAATTAACTAATTTTCCATTTCAAATTAAGGAAAAAAACTAACATGGGAAAACACAATTTTTTTATGTACTTGGCAAGTCTTATTTTGACCATAAGCGTGTATTCTACAATGGTTTAAACCAAAGAGGGTTAAACATTGTAAAAGTGGGTGATTATTTTAAATTAAATTATTAATAGGAAGAAGGAATCCAGCATATTCCTCAGTACTTAAAGGCAACATATAATTGTTCACTTACTAAAAGACAGCTATAAAAGAGAGTCTCTTAGTGAAATCACTCTAATTATATTATTCTGGTTGACTGTAGTGGTAGAATGGTTTCTTCAGGCCTAATTTCCAGTCCATTCCATCTACTCTGCAAACTTATAACACACACAATTAAATTAAACGGTCAGGTTTTTGCAGGAACGCTTGTGTAAATGCTGCTTGCATCCTCTCCCAGTGTTTCCTGATAGTAGGATCTTAATGCAGCAAGGCTGTAGGAAGTTGGTTGCTATGCTGTGGCAAGTGATTTGTGTGTTGCAAATAACGTACTATTTGTTTTGTCTGATACAATTACGCTAGCTGTTAATGTGTACCTTTCAACCCAGTTTAATACTTTGAAGGCTAAGATCCAAAATCCTTAGTGGTGTGTAATATCAGAGGGGTAGCCGTGTTAGTCTGAATCTGTAAAAAGCAACAGAGGGTCCTGTGGCACCTTTAAGACTAACAGAAGTATTGGGAGCATAAGCTTCCGTGGGTAAGAACCTCACTTCTTCAGATGCAACTGAAGAAGTGAGGTTCTTACCCACGGAAGCTTATGCTCCCAATACTTCTGTTAGTCTTAAAGGTGCCACAGGACCCTCTGTTGCTTTTTAGTGGTGTGTACAATTCAGCACAGAGACCTGACAAGTTTGTTTAAATTTTAATTTTAATTCATTTGTCTCGAAGAATCTACTGAAGATGGCCAATCAAGAGCGCTTTCAAGGAGAGGAGGTAAGACCACAAAGATGAAGTGACACTGATAGCAGCTCTGTTTTTTCTATCTCCAAGGGAGTCTAACGTTCTTTGAGTGATTGTCCATATAAATTCTACTGTTGGTGCACATGTTTCCATGTGCTAGAGATTTCAGCCTTTTCACTCTTGGAGTCTGAGGCCATGCATGCGCTCTGAAAGCCCTCCTACTGAGGGCATGTAGAGTAGACTGGGCCCAGCCGTCCCTCGTTCCTTCTTACTACCCAGGGCTGTGAGATGGAACTTTAGTGTCTGTCACAACACTTATTTTTTCTAATCTTAGTGTAGATACGTAGATAGATGTGACAATAACAGTGTGGTTAGGTTTAACATAGTTAGGATAGCTTATGAGTTGGTAAATATATTTTTTATAGTTCAGCTCTTTTTGGTTTGGTTTTGACAGGAAGATTTTGTTTTTCCTGGGGATTTAGCCCTGTCTGATTATAAGGGCTGGCCCACACTAACCCCCCAGTTCGAACTAAGATACGCAACTTCAGCTATGTGAATAACGTAGCTGAAGTCGAAGTATCTTAGTTCGAACTACAAGGTACTTACCACGGGTCCATACGTGGCAGCCAGGCTCCCCCGTCGACTCCGCGTACTCCTCTCGCGGAGCAGTAGTACCGGTGTCGATGGTGACCACTTCCGGGATCGATTTTATCGCGTCTAGACAAGACACGATAAATCGATCCCAGAAGATCGATTGCTTACTGCCGAACCCGGAGGTAAGTATAGACGGACCCTAAATCCCTGGGATTTAAAACTGTTCCTCCTAACGGTGGCTATCCCTTTTAATGATGGGATAGGGCAGTAGTTTTCAACCCAGGGTACATGTACCCCTGGGAATACGCAGAGGTTTTCCAGGGGGTACATGAACTCATCTAAGATATCTGCCTAATTTTACAACAAGCTACATAAAAATCACTAGCAAAGTCAGTACAAACTAAAATTTCATACAGTGACTTGTTTATACTACTCTACATACTGTACACTGAAATGTAAGTACAATATTTATATTCCAGTTTCTTTATTTTATAATTATATGGTAAAAATCAGAAAGTAAGCAATTTTTCAGTAATGGTGTGCTGTGACACTTGTATTTTTATATCTGATTATGTAAGCAAGTAGCTCTTAAGTGAGGTGAAACGTCGTGTATGCAAAACAAATCGGACTCCTGAAAGGGGTACAATAGTTTGGAAAGGTTGAGAACTACTGGGATAGAGAACCAAAACAGTTTGATTTGTTAGGAGTTAATCATTAGCCAGCCTATAATTTAGGATCACTAACTACCAAGTGATAGTATTTAGCTCATATAATCATATCCTGCTATTATAAGTTCCTGGATTTTGTTGACAAACTACTGCAAGAGGCATGGCGGAATTTAAATTTTTGATTTGAGGGACAGTGGATAACCAGGACATTCCTTCAGGAAGCTCTGGATGCCTCTGACACCACATTCCATTCCATGAAAATTTCAATTGTTTGGAGCCGGGATGCTCTACTTATCTTCCAGCATCACAAGGGAGATACAGTCAGTGGTGGAACATTTCACTGCGAAGAAAGATGAGGCTCTTCATTTGTTCAAGGAATCCTGGGCTGCACTTTATTCTCTTGGAATATATACACTAACTCCTAGAAGGAAGCAGGGAAAGCTGCCCTGCACCACATAGTAAAAGATACTGGGTAATAGCCTCTATCAAGTCCACTGACCCTCCATGGAAGGAGATTTTGCTTTCAAAAGAAGAGTCCTTTGGCCTCAACATCCACATCCTGTCCTGCCACCACTTTGAAGCAGTCACGTTGACAGATTGGTCTAGAGGCACTCTACAACAGTGGTCACCAACTGGTCGATCATAGAGAATCTCCCGGTCAATCCTAGAGAATCTCCCAGTCGATCGCGATCTCCGGTGGCACAACAGGGCTGCCACTAGCCACTGCCGCTGCCCCAGTCCCACGCTGCTCCCAAAGTGGCCCCGGCGGCAGGGGTCTCCCTCTGCGCGCTGCTCCTGCCTGCAAACACCGCCCACACCGCTCCCGTTGGCCAGGAACGGAGAGCTGTGGCCAGTGGGAGCTGTGGGGGTGGTGCTTGCAGAGATGGACAGTGTGCAGAGCTACCTCCCCCCCTCTCTGGGACCACAGAGGTGCGTTGGCCCCTTCCAGCAGTGGTGTGGGGCCTTAGTGGCAGCACCTCTTCGCCGCGGACCAGGAGCCACCCAAGACAAGTGCCACCCCATGGGAGGCCGCACTCCAACCCCCTCCTTCATCCCAACACTCTGACCCAGCCTGGAGCCCCCTCCTGCACCCAAACTCCCTCCCAGAGCTTGCACCCTTCATCCCCTGCTGCACCTTAACTCCTTGGCCCCAACCCAGAGACTGCACCCCCTCCTGAACCCCAACCCTCTACCCCAGCCCTCTGAAAGTGAGTTGAGGGTGGGGGAGAGTGGGCGATGGAGAGCGGGGGGATGGAGTGAGCAGGGAAGGGGTGGGGTAGATCCTGGGTTGCCCTTAAATTCAAAAAGTGATCTTGGGCATAAAAAGGTTGGAGACGACTGCTCTACAACGATGCAGATGGATCTTTAATCTTCATCCACTCTCTGTTTGGAGGCAGCCTTTCAGCATGGTAGCATCAGATGTCTGGGTTATAGAAACAATAATATACCTCCTACAATTCCAGCCCTATCACCCACTCCCTTCTCTGTCTCTATTCAGAGACTCCCTTTCAAAGAGACTATTTCAGCAGGAAGTGGAATTGCTTTTCTGTGGCAGCAGTAAAGGAAGTACTGCTTCAGTACAGAGGGAGGGGGTTTTATTCCAGTTGTTTTCTAATCTTCAAGAAAAAAGGATGCTGCCCTGTCTTGGAGCTGAGGGCATTAAATGCCTTCATTTGTTGCAGCAGGTTCAGAGTGGTAACTCTAGCCTTCATAATTCCTTCATTAGAGCCACAGGACTGGTTTGCTGCTCTTGACTTGCATGTTTGCTTTCATATCACCATACACCCCGTACATAAAGGTTTCAAGAAGGATAAAACCACTATCAGTTTAGGGTCTGATTCTTGAGTTTGTCTGCATTCACAAGGGTTTTCAACAATGCCTAGTAGTGGTGGTGGCTCACCTCAGAAAACAAGGCATAGTGTTGCTGTATCTTGATGACTGTCTGATCCAAGGAAAATCATCACAGCCCAGCTACAAATCCACTTAATGGGCAAGTCCATGAGTCTGGCATTGAACCCCGGTCACAAGAGGGCACTTCCCCCTGCCCCCCCCAAAACCATGATCTTTGTTCTGAAGAGTGTGGGTGCTGACTCAGTGCTTCATCTTCAGTCCTGTTTCCAAGATCAACCAAATCTGATAAGACACTCTCAGAAATTGAATAGGTCACAAGGAGTCCCAGGAGTAGATTCCAAACAAAGAGCTTAAAGAAGAGGTTTACCCTCTTTCTTCAAATCTGAGACTTCATGGTCTTATGTGGTTATACTGAAGCTTGAGCTCATGAATGTGTGGAATCCTTGGCACAAGCAGACTATACTTGGATTAGTTGTTGAGAGTGCCACTGCTGAAAGCTGCTTTATCTAAGAACTTGGCTTCTTTAACCTTCTGCTCTTCAATATCAGCTCTGACGAAGGCTGTTTGGAGGCCAAAGGCTATTCTGATGCCACTGCTTCCACTGCCACAGACTTCAGCATCTATACTGGCCTGCAGGACACCATGGCATCATCTCTACCTCAGTGCCATGGGGCTCCATTGACATTTATGGCACCGATGGACCTTGGTGTGCTGCCGGAGCTGGAATCTCCATTGATGCCAGAACTACCTTCGTAGGCTACACAGCCTGTGACCCAGAGTGCCTTGATGGTGCTGCCATCAGTGCCCGTGTCTATGGGACCTACTTAGAGTGGATATGTTCCTTCGTGTCAGCTTCCTCTCTGGTGTCAGACAATAGGCAGGGAATGGAAAATTCCCATATGTATTCTTCTAGTAGTTCTCTTTCACCTTTATTTGGTTTTGAATAAAGGATCGAAGTACTCATTGTGAGACACATACTCTTGCGCACCAGGTAGCACCTGGACATGGGCTGAAGTTTAACACCATATCCACCAGGCCCTTCTCCATCTGTCAATGTGCCATATTGGGGGGCTTTGATCTTTCCCTGGCAGAAAGGGTAACAAAAGGCTGGTCTGGATAGTTCTAATACTCTTCCTAAGGCCCTGGCTATGCAATCTGCCTCTGAACTTCCACCTGCTCAGCCTTATTCCCAGTGCTAGGATGTACCAAACAGAGTTTCTTCCTTGGCGGATCTATTGGGAACCACTATGATTTCCTTTTCATCCCCAGTATGCCTCAGTGGGATGACTTTCAGGGTTTTCAGGACTTAGTCTGATTCCTTACAAATCCCAGTGGAGGAGATCCAGGAACCTATGCATAAACTAATGGATATTCAGCAATCTGTTTTTTCAGGGAAGGATTGCACTTCTGATGAATGAAGCCATTATGAACCCTGCACAAGTGATCTGGCTGACACCATCTGTAGTGCCCCTGCTGCCTACAAAGCAGACAAAATATCAAATGGTGATCGGGACTGGGAGCGGTAGTGGCTGTGGCGGGACACAGATGATTCTGTTTCTGAGGAGTATTCTGTACCTGACCACGGGGGAGCGGAGCCGGACGGTGCTGGGGAGTGGTACCGGGGAGACTGAGACTGAGATCAGCACCGCAACATCATGGGCTTCCCCTGATGATGAATCAATGGTGGTGCCACCATGAGTGCCGCCCTCGGTGCGGAGACAGGTGTCGTAATCGTCCATGGTGCTGGGCATTGCACCGCAGTCGGTGCCGTCGTCGGTGCCACTGGCGGTGCCCGAGTTTGCAAAGTCAGGCCCCGCACCTGCCTAGCCAGGTACTGCGCTGTCGTGGCAATGAGGTCTCGAGCCGCCTCTTGTGTCCAGAGTGGAGGGGAGATCAAGCTCTTCCTCCAAATTGTCCCGGGTAGAAGAGTCCATTCTCGCTGGACTCAACGATTTTGCAACTGGAGCCGGAGTCAATGGCACCGGTTCTTGGGGACCAGATCAAGGGTGTCATGGACAGGTCACCTGCTGTACGCGTTCCTGCCATTCACCCTTATACAGAGTGCTCCTCAAGACTTGTTAGGACAGGGCTTTTTTGATCCTCATAGCACCAGCGTGGCCTCACCAGCACTTGTTCACCATGTTACTGAACCTCTCAGTGGACAGACCACTAGCGCTCCCTCTCTGTCTGACCCTAATCACACAGGACCACAGCCGTGTACAGCACCCCAACCTCGAGTTCCTCCACCTCATGTTGTGGAATCTCCACGGCTAAACCTTCTTGAGCTTCAGTGCTCACACTCAGTGAGGGAGGTCCTGTTAGGAAGCAAGAAACCCTCCACTCGAGCCACGTACCTGGATAAGTGGAAGCATTTTGCCATTTGATCTCGACCAAAGGGGAACTGAGCCATAATCAGGCCCAGTTCCCCTTATTTTGGACTATCTTTTATATCTCAAGCACCAACGGTTAGCAAGATCATCCCTGAGGCTACACCTTGTGGCCATTTCGGCTTTTCACCCGGGAACGACGGGGGGCATCAGTTTTCGGTAATCCCATGGTGAGCAGGTTTCTTAAGGGCCTGGACAGACTTTATCCTCCATTACGCAGCCCGTTCCCCCCGGGACCTCAACCTGATCCTGTCCTCACTCATGGGGCCCCACTTTGAGCCCATGGCTACCTGTCCTCTGTCCTACCTTTCCTGGAAGGTGGCTTTTCTGGTGGCTATAACCTCCGCTAGAAGGGTATCCGAACTTAAAGGACTGACCTCCGAACCACCTTATACGGTATTTTATAAAGACAAGGTGCAGCTATTCCCCCATCCTGCATTCCTGCCTAAGGTTGTCTCCCAGTTTCATGTGAACCAGGATATATTTTTACCTGTGTTCTTTCCTAAACCCCATGCCACTAACAGGGAGCGCATGTTCCATTATTGGATGTTACACGTGCCTTAGCATTTTACATTGAACACACAAAGCTGTTTCGTAAGTCACCGCAGCTCTTCATTGCTATCGCTGAAAGAATGAGGGGGCTCTCGATCTCATCACAGCACATCTCGTCATGTATCACGTCCTGCATCAGGACTTGCTATGACCTGGCTAAAGTTCCAGCCCCTCCGCTTAAGGCGCACTCTTACCAGAGCGCAGGTGGCGTCCACAGCATTCCTGGCGCAGGTCCCTATCCAGGACATTTGCAAGGCGGCAACCTGGTCTTCAGTTCACACCTTCACTTCCCACTATGCCATTATCCAGCAGGTGAGGGATGATGCTGGGTTTGGTAGAGCTGTCCTGCACTTGGCAATTAGGTGAACTCCGACCCCTCCCCGGGGTAACTGCTTGGAAGTCACTTATTGGAATACACATGAGCAATCACTCGAAGAAGAAAAAACACTTACTTACCGCTCGTAACTGTTGTTCTTAGAGATGTGTTGCTCATGTCCATTCCAAATCCCTCCCGCCTCCCCACTGTCTGAGTACTCCGGCAAGAAGGAACTGAGCCAGCGGCAGGCCAGCAGGGACATATATACACCGCCATAAAGATGCCACTCTAGGCGTCTCCACAGCCGACCTGACGAGTACCGCAAGGGAAAAGCTTTCCAGCAGTCATGCATGTGGTGCTTGCACACGCCTATTGGAATGGACATGAGCAGCACATCTCGAAGAACAACAGTCCCATTGTTTGTGGGATTGTTTATCTGCTTGGTAGATACGTTAATAAAGGGACTTCTGATAAATTGCACTTCTCATGTACTTCTAGGGTGTCTCATTTTAATCATATTGATGATGATACTCCTGATGCTGTAGCCTTCAGGAGACCAAACCATTATTGACCACTGTGGTCTAAGATTGATTAATCAGTATATCAACCCATCATACACATCAGAACAAAAGACTGTGATCCTAAAAGATAGTTTATTTGGCCACTAGTTTGCAATGCTGTATTAAAAATTACCAGACCTGATGGGTAAGTATGACTTCCTGGATTGAATTGAAAAATTCATGTGTTTTATGAACAAGTTACTAGCAGATGCAAAGGGAAGAGTTTGATATTGTGGTCAACAAGGCCATCTAATTGCCAAGACGAGCTTCTCAGCTGCGCTGGATGTATTGCATACAGTATCTTACTCGGTGACTAGAGGTGTAGTTGGGAAGAGGGTTTGTGGCTGCAAGGATAGGGCTTAACCTGCAGGTGCAATTTACAATGGAGGACTTGCCCTTTGAAGGATCAGTGTTGTTCAGCTCCAAAACTGATGAAACCCTTCACACACTGAAGCACTCCAAGGCAACTTAGATCCCTCAGGGTCTTCACATTAGTCCCTAAAAGAGAGCACATCAGACCACAATTATACATCTCATAAAGATCAGCTCTATCTTCTTCCTGTCACCAAAGACTGACTGATCCTTCCAGAAACAGGTATCTCTCCAGTTTCCAGAGGACATGGACAACCTTTGCAGCTCACTCATTGCAGTCTCCATCCCAGCAAAACATAATATAGAACCCACAATGTTCTATATCTACATTTGTTTTGATGGGACTGTCAGAAGGTTCAAACTTACTCCCATTGATCCAGAACCACTGAGTTTCTTTTGGGGACCATCTAGCCCTTCTCAGGCACACATGTTCTTGCGTCGCCTCAGACCAGTGAGTTATGGATACGATTACAACAGAATACTCTGTCCAGGTTCACGTTGTGCATACTCCCAACCCTCTTTCCCAATCTCTCTTCAAGGATCTGTTTTAGGAGGATCTGCTACATCAAGAGGTCCTCTAGCTTCTTTTAGAGTGAAAGAAAGGGTCCTACGTCAATACCTAAGGAGGGGATTCTACAGCAAATACTTTGTCATCCCCAAAAAGAAAAGGGGATGACAGTCCATCTTGGACTTGACACTTAACATGTTCATAGATTGACGTTCAGGATGATTATGCTTGCTTTGATAATGATCTCCCTGGATCCGGGGACTGACTTGCATCTCTTGACCTCCAAAATGCATGCTTCCATATATCTGTTCCATCATACAGGAAGTACCTAAGGGTTGGTGACAGGTCATGAACATTTTCACTATTGAGTTGCTACCTTTGGACTATTGACTGCATTGAGGGCATTCACCAAGGTGTTAGCAGTTACAGTGCATCTGGTCTTGAAAGTCAGCATGCAGAAGTCCAACCTAACTACTGCTCAAATATTCCAGGGTTGGATTTCAACAAGTCCACAGCCTTTCTGCCTGCGGACTGGTTCGAGAACCTGATAATAACATAAGAGAGGCCGTACTGGGTCAGACCAAAGGTCCATCTAGCCCAGTATCCTGTCTACCGACCGTGGCCAATGCCAGGTGCCCCAGAGGGAGTGAACCTAACAGGCAATGATCAAGTGATTTCTCTCCTGCCATCCATCTCCCCTCTGACAGTCAGAGGATAGGGACACCATTCCTTACCCGTCCTGGCTAATAGCCATTAATGGACTTAACCACCATGAATTTATCAAGTTCTCTTTTAAACGCTGTTATAGTCCTAGCCTTCACAACCTCTTCAGGCAAGGAGTTCCACAATTTGATTGTGCACTGCATGAAGAAGAACTTCCTTGTATTTGTTTTAAACCTGCTGCCTATTAATTTCATTTGATGACCCCTAGTTCTTGTATTATGGGAATAAATAAATAACTTTTCCTTATCCACTTTCTCCACATCACTCATGATTTTATATACCTCTATCATATCCCCCCTTAGTCTCCTCTTTTCCAAGCTGAAGAGTCCTGGCCTCTTTAATCTCTCTTCATATGGGACCCGTTCCAAACCCTTAATCATTTTAGTTACCCTTTTCTGAACCTTTTCTAGTGCCAGTATATCTTTTTTGAGATGAGGAGACCACATCTGTACGTAGTATTCGAAATGAAGGAGTATCATCGATTTATATAAGGGCAATAATATATTCTCAGTCTTATTCTCTATCCCCTTTTTAATGATTCCTAACATTCTGTTTGCTTTTTTTGACCGCCTCTGCACACTGCGTGGACATTTTCAGAGAACTATCCACGATCTTTTTCCTGACCTGTTGTAGCTAAATTAGCCCCCATCATATTGTATGTATAGTTGAGGTTATTTTTTCCAGTGTGCATTACTTTACATTTATCCACATTAAATTTCATTTGCCATTTTGTTGCCCAGTCACTTAAGTTTTGTGAGATCTTTTTGAAGTTCTTCACAGTCTGCTTTGGTCTTAACTATCTTTAGCAGTTTAGTATCATCTGCAAACTTTGCCACCTCACTGTTTACCCCGTTCTCCAGATCATTTATGAATAAGTCGAATAGGATCGGTCCGAGGATCCCCTCTCCATTCTGAGAATTTACCATTAATTCCTGTCCTTTGTTCCCTGTCTTTTAACCAGTTCTCAATCCATGAAAGGACCTTCCCTTTTATCCCATGGCAGCTTAATTTACATAAGACCCTTTGGTGAGGGACCTTGTCAAAGGCTTTCTGGAAATCTAAGTACACTATGTCCACCAGATCCCCCTTGTCCACATGTTTGTTGACCCCTTCAAAGAATTATAATAGATTAGTAAGACACGATTTCCCTTTACAGAAACCATGTTGACTATTGCTCAACAGTTTGTTTTTCTATGTGTCGGACAATTTTATTCTTAACTATTGTTTCGACTAATTTGCCTGGTACAGACGTTAGACTTACCGGTCTGTAATTGCCGGGATCACCTCTAGAGCCCTTTTTAAATATTGGCGTTACATTAGCAAATTTCCAGTCATTGGGTACAGAAGCTGATTTAAAGGACAGGTTACAAACCTTAGTTAACAGTTCCGCAACTTCACATTTGAGTTCTTTCAGAACTCTTGGGTGAATGCCATCTGGTCCCAGTGACTTGTCAATGTTAAGTTTATCAATGATAATCTTAGCACAGTTGGAATCTAACCCAGAGACCACAGTGAGGATTTCTCACCTACTTAAGCACATGACTTTGTGCCCTTCGTTGTGCTATATGCTAGACTATGCCTTTGGATGCATGTAGGTCTGGCTGAGGTCAGTGTATGCCCCTACCAAGCATCATGTAGGTCTGTGAGTGCAGGGCCTTCGAACTGCATGAGAGACACAGATGCATATCAATCTGTGGGAACTTGGAGCAGTGCGCAAAGCTTTTGAGTTTTCCATCACTTGTTCTATACTGATAACAATGGACAATATGCATACCATGGTCTATGCCAACCTGCAGCACTGGGTGAGATCTTCCCCCTAAGTTAAGAAGCAATCAGACTATGGAGCTAATGCATCAGATCCCAAATCTCCCTTTTGATGGTATGCATACTAGCCTGCAGGACAGTGTAGCAGACCTTCTTTTCCAGTCACAGGCGTGAGATCAGACTCCATTCTCCAGCACATCTCCTTTGAGTGGGCTACTCTTGAGTGGACCAGTTTGCAGTGCAAAACAAGTGTCAGGCTTTTGGCTTGAGGGAGAGATCTGAGTTCAGAATTCCTGTCTGATGCTTTCTTAATCATGTGATCATCTCTGATGTATGCTTACTCACTAGTCCCACTGATTTCTAGAGTGCTCTTCAAGATTATACAGGACGCTGATATTGATCGCTTCTGTGTGGTCCAGACAGTTTGATTCTCAGATGTTGTGAACCTCTTGGTTTCCCAGCCAAAGACCTTGCTTGTGTTCTTATATGTACTGTGTCAGAGTGAAGGGATCTCAAATTCCTTCCTCTTACAGCTCATCTGCTGCAGCTGTGCTCTTCACCTGTCTGGAATTTTCTAGTGAACAACAGAAAGGACTCCTAGACACACTTAACCTCGCTCCACTTTGCAAGGTTTTCTTGGTGGTGTCATCCAAAACCCTAACTTGACAAGAAGTTTTGGTACCAGAAATCTGAAATTATCTGCTGTACTGTATTCCATATTCTTAGCCGTTTTTTCACAAGTAAAATCAAATAAAAGTACAGGTACCCAGGATTAGACAGTTAATAAACTGAGAATACTTCATTACATTATTGGTGCATTGAGACAAGTGATTCATTAGAAGTGTCATGTACTGTGATGGAGATAGGTATAGTATCCTGATCTGACTGTCTTCTGGTTTAACCATTGGAGAATCTGTACCAAAGTGGGAGACTGGAGGGTAGGGAGTTGTGTATCTTAATCCACAAATGTAGAAGTGCAGTATGGAAGAATACTCCAAGGCCTTAATTCCTTCCACTTGTATAATCTGTCACTGTGTAGTACCAAGAAAGAATACCAACAAAAAGGGTAGCTTTTCACTCTTGTTGTCTTGCGAACTGTAATAATTGCTTCAGAATAGCTTTTATATAAATTTGCTTGAATGTAAAGAGTAGCATACTGAAAAGGACCTGATTCTTTGAGACTGCGGGTAAGTCGCTTCAAATCACTGCACCTAAGGTTTCCCACTTGTAATTTTGGGATCATGTTTATTCTCCTTTCTAAGAAGTGCTTTGAAGTCTGCGGATGCAAAATAATAGTGTAAACTAAGGTGCTAAATTGCTGTTATTCTGTATTGTAGGTTTCCAGGAAGGAAGCTATTCAGAAAGACTTGGCACACGAAGAGGTGTTGCAGGGGGTTTCAGAGGTGGCCATATAGGATTTGCACAAAGTCAAAGTAAGTTGTATGGCATTCAGCTTTTTGTATTCATCATGGAGCAAAAATTCAATTCAATTACTACTTGAGTAGACAGAGGGCTTTCCCAGAAGATTTTTAGGAATAAATGAAGGTACAAGTTATGGAATGGTCTTGGTGCTTCAGAAATATATGGAAACTTAAAATGTACATGAACAGGTTCACTTCTGATATTGCAGAGTGGGAGTTTTTTAGGAATAATATAGTTTTATAAATGATAACCTGATGGGATTGCCACTTTTTTTTTTTTTTTTTTTTTTAGTTCATTGAGTTGAAATTGCTAATTCAGGCTTGAACACTTATGCTTTGTATAATTACTTTCTGATTACTTTGGGTATGAATTACTACAGATAATGAAAATGAGCAACGAGGACAGCAGTCTGATAGCGTCTTTATCTCTAGGAGAGGAGGGTTTGGAGGTCCTACAGGTAAGATTATACTTTCTGTAAAGTATTTATTTAAATCTTTTTTTGTGATTTATTTGGAGCTGCTTGCTCCTCGACTCCATTCTCTTCACTAACCCTAAGCATTCTTTAGCCTACAGCTGTATTAACTTAGTTTATCTCTACACTCAAACACAGAAGAAACCTACCAGACATAGGAGGGGCCTGGAAAGCTTTTGGTCTTGCCTCTTTTAAAGAGAAAAGCAGGGTGTCTGCAACTGGGGTATCACATGCAGAATCCAGGTTATAGAATTATTTTGTTGCTACTGACATTGGATTTGTTTATACAACTACATGTATGCTCCCAGCCCTGCTGGTTTCTATTTACTAGAATACATGAATCACTCATTGGAATGATGATGTCCTCTACCCCCAAAAAAGCAGGCTGGATTCCTTTAACTACTCAACACTTTCTAAGGATTGAAACACCACCTTCCTGATCACTGGTTTAGAATTAGTACTTTAAATTTATGGGTCCTCCAAGAATCAGTGTTTCAGGTCTTTACATTGTAGGTGGCAACTAGCTTAGTCAGTTTTTCAGAATGTTTGTTCAGCAGGGTATAGCAATTGGTTATTGTGGTGGTGGATATCTGAGCTGGTGGTCTGATTCTTTATTATCAGACAATAGAACTATTACTGGCATGGCTGTTGAATAGGGCTGTCAAACGATTAAAAAAATTGCAAAATTAAAAAAAATCACAATTAATTGCACTGTTAATAATAGAATACCATTTATTTAAATATTTTTGGATGTTTTCTACATTTTCAAATACCGTATATACTCAATCATAAGCTGGTTCGTTTATAAGCCGACCCCGCCAAGGTGGATAAGCAAAAATGGAAAATTTTTATAACCCATTCATAAGCCGACCCTATAATTCAGGGGTCAGCAAACTTTGGCGCCCAGGATAAGCCGCTGGTGGGCTGAGATGGTTTGTTTACCTCAAGCGTCCACAGGCACATAGGTAAACCTAAGTAAACAAAGTGTCCTGGTGTGCCAGCTGCTTACCCTGAAGGGCCGGGACAGCAACTGGTGGGGAAATTTTTTGGCAGGGGAGAAGCTGGGAGTCAAGGGAGGAACCCTGTGACCATCCACACATGACCCCACCCCTAACCCGGGACCCCAACACTCTCCCCATCCCATCCCTTCCCACCTTATTTGGGATGGGCCAAGGGAGGATGTCTCTGACCTGGCTGGAGCTGCTCCGGCGGGCCGGACTGAGCGGCGCAGCTGCAGCCCCAGAGCTGCAGCTGCTTCGGAGGCTGGGAGGAGAGCAGTGTGGCCAGAAGCGGAGAGACTCTGGCTCCGCCTCTTCCCTTTTGTCTCTGCTCGCTGTGCTGCCTCTCCTTGCTCCCTTTGTTGGAGGAAGGGGCTGTGTCCCATCTCTCCCTCTCTATACCCGTTCATAAGCTGACCCCCATCTCTGGTGATTCTCTTTTTTACTAAAAAAATTCGGCTTATGAACGAGTATATACAATATTATTGATTTAAATTGCAACACAGAATACAAAGTGTACAGTGGTCACTTGTTATATTATTTTGTATTACAAATATTTGCACTGTAACAAGATAAAGTCAAAGCATGAAGCGGCATACGAATGCATAGCATATCTGGCATGTAAATAACTTGGAATGCCGGCTACAAAAGTGTCATGTGAACTCCTGTTCTCGCTTTCAGATGATTATAAATAAGAGGTCAGCATTATCTCCCATAAATGTAAACAAACTTGTTTGTCTTAGCGGTTGGCTGAAGAATAAGTGGGACTGAGTGGACTTGTAGGCTCTAAAGTTTTACATTGTTTTATTTTTGAGTACAGTAATGTAACAAAATACACATTTGTAAGTTGCACTTTCATGAGAGAGATTGCACTACAGTATTTGTATGAGGTGAATTGAAAAACAGTTTCTTTTGTTTATCTTCCTTATAGTGCAGATATTTGTAATAAAAAAATAATATAAAGTGAGCACTGTATGCTTTGTATTCTGTGTTGTAATATAAATCAATATATTTGAAAAATAGAAAAACCTCCAAAAATATGTGTAATAAATTTCAGTTGGTATTCTATTATTGTTTAACAGTGTGATTAAAATTGCGATTAATTACGATTAATTTTTTAATCAAGTTAATATTTTTTGAGTTATTTGCTTGAGTTAACAGTAATTAATTGGCAGCCTTAGTCTTTAGCTACTGTTCCAGGGCTGAACTTCACGGGTTTGATGTCTGGGGCCTACAAACTTTTTTTCCCCAGTCCCTACATTCTTTTTCTGAAAGGTTTTCTCCCCCACTCCCATCTTCAATTAGCTATTTTTGGTAATTTTCCTATGTTCGTGTTGATTCTCCAGGAAGTGTTGTATATCCCTATGTCTTTGTACATTCCTGTTACAGAATTTGAAGCCTCAGGTGTGAGATCTGAAAGCTGATTGGTAGGCTAATTGTTTAAAACCTGTAGACAGACTTGACGGGAACAAAACCAAGGGCCTTGTAGATGAGCAGGTCAGCAACGAAACAGGACAAACCAGTCTTCCTGCTGAAATAGGTTTCAAGTCCCCATCTGATAAGTTACTTTCAAGATTCAGCTTTATAACCTGATCGATTGCGTATCCTTGTATGATTGGTTCTTGTGAGCCCAAACGAACAAACTGCCATTTTTCATTTTCATTTACAGAATGAAAAATGCACTGCTTGAAGGTTTTGCATATCCAGTGGCTTAGTATATTGTTCATAGGGTCATAGTATCAATGCATGTTTTGATAAACAAAGATCTGAAAATATTAGGGAATGGCAAGAAATACTTAAAATATTGCTTGACACGGTCAAAATTTTAGTCCTTCCACAGCCACTGTGGAGTGCTGGAGAGCAACAATTGTGATGTTTACTTGAGCATCCTTAAGCTACTTGCCAGACCTAGTACAACTTTTGCCCATCATGTCAGTGACGCCAAGAGAATCAAGTACTTGAGCAAGACAGTTACTGATGAACTAAGTCTCTTAACATCATATACTAGGAGACATATACTTATTAGTTGCAAAGAAGTTAAGTTTTCATTTTACTGTCATTGCAGATACAACCATGGATATTAGCTTTATAGCAGTAAGTGAGGCAGATGCTGAATCCTTGTTTGATCAGTTAACTAATGTTTTATTCTGCAAGTATGGATTAAACCCCAAATACATGTCTGGCCAGGGATGTGATGGCTAGTGTTATGGCAGAGCTCATGGGGGATTGCAAGCAAATATGAGAGAATAAGGTAAGGGAGATAGTGTATGCACCATGTAACCATTGCCCAGACATCAGATTAACCTAGTTTTGATTCATGCTACTGAAGGTAAAGCCAGTATAGACCTGATGGTTTTCTTCACAACTTTGCAGGAAATATATAAATATTTCAGATTCTATCAATGGGCAAAAACTAATGAAGTCTAAAAATTGTCTTTATCTTCAAACTCTTACTCAAGAGAGTACAGTTTTGTAAAGAGTAAAGGAACTTGATGTACTTCAGGCCTCTGAAGAAGTTGACAGGATTGATGCAGCAGATTAAAATGAACAGGCTTCTGAAGAACGAAGACGACCTGTACATCTAAAGTACTCTGCAAGACTAAATGGGCAACCCAAGTGAAAGCCGCTGAGGCAATGATAGTAAATTTTCAGAATATATTTGAATGCTTAGAAGATAAAACTGTCACTCAATGCAGAAGGAGTGAGGACATACCTTGAGCAAAAAGCAAACTGTCCTTGTTGGATTGGATGTTCTTCCTCAGGTTGTTATGGCATGGGAGCTTAGTTATCAGGACTGCAGTCTCTGGAATCCTTCAGTCAAAGAAAATTTACCTTTTCCAAGTCCTACAGATATTTGAGAACATGGTGAATGAGTTCAGCAAACTCAGATCTGAAGGAAATTGTAAAAGAATCTCAGAACAGTGGGAAGCAATGGGTTTTGAAAATGCAGTCTATCCAAGCCACAGGAATAAACATGTATGCTGCAAGGATGACAAAATTTCACATGATTCTGTGTTAAGTCAAGCATAACCATCAAAGGAAATGCTTCAAGGTTTTGGCATGATTGGGGAACTAACATTTCAATGTGAGGGATTTCAACAGATAGCTACACTATTTGGTTCCTCCATCCCTGTCGACTTCAAAATATAGCTTTAGAAGAGTCAAAGGAGGAAATTCTTAAACTCATGGGAAAATAGTCATATTTTTCTTTAGACTTGGTTCATGAGTCTTTCAAGATGTCTTACTTTGCAAATGCTGCGGAGGTGTTTAGTTTGTCATTTGGAGTCCAGAGCTACTTGAATTTCAAGAGAACTTGACATTATGATGCTTTTCCGGAAATATTGTGTTGACTCTCACCAATGCATTCAGCACTGTGTCAGACACAGCTGAGTGACCTTGCTCTCCTTGCAACTGAGAAAGATGAGACAGCAAGATTGGAGCTGAACAGTATCATAGAACAATTTGCCAAGAAAAAGCATCACTGTGGTGCGAGATTCCAATAATTGGAAATATGCAAGCCAACAGAGTTTGGGTGAGTGTTTTTTGTGTGTGTGTGCTCTGAGAGTCGTTAAAACTGGGTTACTCCTCAACCTCCAAGTATGGAGGTTATCCTCTCTCACTTTCTAAACATCCCTTTTAGCTTCTCAATTTATTGCCAACTGAAACTGTTCAGAGAACTGGGACTGCCTCGCTAACTCCCTGGTGTCTTGCCTCCACTTGAAGCATGCGGTTCAACTGGCCCTCTCCTTTTTTCCATTACACTTTTAATTTTTATCCCTGTTCATGGTGCCCGACCAATAAGGAGAAGAGTTTTGGAGGACAGAAGCTTGTAGGAAACCTATGTTCTAGAGAAAACGCAGCAGAGTACCAGTCCCGCCATTAAGGGAAGAGAATATATCATTTTGTGGTACAGGTATGCTACTTCAGTAAGGCTTAAGCTCAGAGCTTTGAGGAAGTGGTTTCAAACGTGAGTGTTCATGGCCAGCCCTGCTCTCCTCTCTCTACGTATCACCTCTATTTCTATACATATGATTAAAATAAAAAGGCATTCCTCTGTCTTCAAGGGGCAAGTCATAGACTGCAACAGCAACAAAGCTGTAGCTGTTGCAGAAGCAGCAGAGACTTTGCAACTGTGAGGCTGGATAGCCTAGTAGGTTAGAGGAGTTTCTACCTCGTCTAAAGTGATTAGTTCATGTTTTCAAGAAGAGGCCTTGGTATACCATGACACACACAACATCAGCATCCTAGGATGGAAACAGGAAGAGAAAAGGAAAGAAAATTAAAAAACATAAATTCCCACACTCCGTTAGGCTACTCCCATTCCCCTGCACCCCATCCCCTTTGAACAGAACTTTATTTCAAAGTTTTCAAGCTTTCCACGTCAAATTAAAAATCCATATTGGACAAATTTTCTCAAAATGAACGGTCTTCCCATAGATTTAAGTTCCTTTCTGTTATCCATCTTGTTGCCCTCCTTTGTTTGGGCTAGGTAACAGTTAGTGAAGAACAGCATTGCAAGCCTCACTTCACCAGAAACAATTATTCCTTTTTCTGAGAACATTTTGGGGTTTTCAGTCAAGACTCATCCTAGGGGAAAGAGAGCAGACAAGTTTAAACAAATACTAGTTCTGTCCAGGCTGACTATGTGCAAGGCTCATTTCTGCATTGAGGCCCGGCCTTTCTGATTTGTGTCAGCATTTTTCACTGTCCTACTACAAAGGCTATCCCCATGTGTCTGTGCCACCAATGCAACCTGCAACTTTGCGAACCCATTTTCAATTCCAGGTTATGCCCTTTGACTTCTGTTTTTCTTCACCAATGCAGTGGTGTATCTGATGGCCAGTCTATGACGGGTCAAAAATTACTTGTTGATAACTCATTTGTATCAGATAATGTGTACATCCTGACCATATCTTTTAACTGCTTGAGTCCCTGGTCGACTTCTGTTTTCAGGAGCTCCTTGGTGCCCTCTCAATTGGCCCACCTCTATTAGATTTTTCCTGGTTCTAGTCTAGTTGCCAAAGAAAAGATCTTACAAGGAGCTCCAAGTATTTGTCCTCCAGGGACTCTAGTTACTTTGCATGACAGTGTCTGGATTTGGAAACTGGTGTCTGATAGTTATACACCTTTGTTTAAATATATACCACATTCTCTCATTCCTCCTGTTTTAAAATTTCTAAAAAGACTAGTTCATGCATATCCTTTGCATTTGAGAGTGTCTCCTGACCTGTAGCTTTAATGTAATTCTGATGGGCCTTATAGAACCAGCCTTTGAACCCTTTCCGGTTTTTCAACATCCTTTTAGAAGCGTATTCAGTAATGGTTCTGCTAGTCAGAGTGAATGACACCTCTCTACTCTTCTGTGATATTCCTTGCTTATACAACCAAGGATTGCGTTTGCCCTCTCAGCTACAGCATTTCAATGGGAGATTATGTTCATTTTATCTGTTCTTGGCTGGAATCCTTTTTTGTGTCCCTGTTTACCATCTTGCAAGTGTGGCTATATTCTTTGTTCCTAGATGTTGACCTTGTATTTGGTTGTATTAAAAAGCCTGATATTTTGATGAATCCATCTCATCAGGTTGGCCTGTATAACTGACCTGTCCCCATCATTAATTTGCGGATGACAAAAATTGGTAAAATGGTAAATCTTACCCACAATGATTTTATATTTTCTTTCACATCATAGATAAAGATCTAGAATGACTTTGGGCCAAGAATGGTTCTCATGGGACTCCACTAGAAACACCACCATTGGTTGAGAATTCCCCACTTTTATAATTACTTTTTGGGAACTGTTTAACCAGATTTTACCCTTTTAATATGGGCTACATTGACTTTATATAGTTATAATATTTTTATCAAAATGTTATGTGGAAGAACTAAATCAAAGTATATTACGTCAAGAGTTAGTTGATAAAGTTAAGCTTGTGATCTCATTTAAAAACAAAAAACAGGTTTGACCAGACCTATTTTTCCATAAAACTGTTCATTGACATTTATTATACTGCCATCCTTTAATTCTTTATTGTGTCCATACGAGCCTTTGCCTAGGATAGAAGTGAGGCTAAGGTTATGTCTACACTAAAGTTTGACACCTGTGGCTGGCCCATGTCAGCTGACTCAAGCTCTCCAGGCTTAGGTTAAGGCACTTTTTAATTGCGGTATAGATGTTTGGGCTCCATCTGCAGCTCAAGTTCTGGGACCCTCCCACCTCACAGGGTCCTAGAACCAGGTGCCAGCCTGAGCCTGAATGTCTACACCGCAGTTAAACAGCGCCTAAGGCGGGCAAGCCTGAGTTAGCTGACATGGGCCAGCCACAGGTGTCAAATTGCAGTTTAGACATACCCTACCTGGCTTATAGTTAAGCTGGGCTTACCCTTTTAAAATGTTGGTATGACATTTGCTTTTATCTAGTCCTCTAACTTCCACAGTGTTCCAAGATTTGTTAAAAACCAGTATTATTGGTTCAGAGAATTGACTGGTGGATTCTTTTAATGCTCTTGGATGTAAATTATTGTGTTTTAAAAAACTTTTAATTGCTGTTTAACATCCTCCCTGGCCACTGATGGAATAGGTAGTATTCATTACCCCTATAAAATACTAATTTGTTATCCTTCTGTCCAGATACAGAAAAGATGTATTAATTTAATCTTTTCTTTATCATGATAGATGATTTTACCATCTTGATCTAGTATCAGACCTATACCATTGCTAGAATTTTTTGTTACTGACATATTTAAAGAATTCCTCCTCCTTAAATGTACTAGCAGTACCTTTTTCATTGATACCTTTAGTTTCCCTTACCAATTGTCTTCATATCCTAACTGCTGATTTGTACTCACTGGTATCATCTTCCCATTTTTCCATTTGTTATAATTTTTTGATTTATTATTGCTGCTTTTGCTTCCCCTCTTGACTAGACTAGTTATTTTACCCAAAGGTGGCTGCTTTTGTGATTATTTTGGAATTGTTTTTAGGCACTTAATAAAGCATACTTAAACAATTCCCAATTACTATTCATGCCTTTGTTTTATTGTCCTGTTCAATTTTACTCATGATTGTTTGCAGCTTTGAGAAATCTGCCTTTTTAAAATACAAAGTAATTCCTGGGTAGAACTATATTCTGTTTGCACATAAATAGATCATGATCACTTGTATGTAGGCAACAATCAATTTTGATTCCCGTGATCAATTTATTTTTCTCTCTCAGAATCCGGTTTAGTATAAAATTACCACAAGATGGTTTCAATACTTTTGTGTTAGAAAGTTACCTATAATTTTTAGGCACTCCAGGGATATTTTAGAAGTGGCAGCATATGCTCCCTATATTGAAGTCCCTCAAGATCATAGAATTATTTCTAAATATTCTAGATAGATATATTTAAGGAGTTTCACATACTGTTCCCATGTCTGATTTGGTGGTCAGTGACAGACCTCCTGCCTACATCCCATCTTGCAATTTATCAGGTAGAAGGAACATATTCCAGGTCCTGTCTTTAATTGTCAATAACTAAACCAGATAATGGCATCTTTGATGCACTACACACCACCCCTCTGCTTCTACTTACTCTTTCCTAAATAGTTTATACAGTTATTTTAACATTCCAGTTATGTGATTCTTGGTATGGATACCAGTAGGCAAAACTCATTGTTGGTGGCGAGGTCTAGCTTAACTTGTAAAATAACTTTCTGCATGGAAAGGCAAGCTGTTGCTGTAGCTTCCAGTTTATTTTCCAACTGGATACTTGAAGCAAGCGTTCTGGGGTGGCTGAGGAGACGGTACTTGCTACTCAGCTTCCTGGATTCATCAGTAATCTCTCTGGAGTCCAGGGAGATTACTGATGAACTGGGGAAGCTGAATAGCACATACTACCTCCTCAGCCGCCCTGCGTGGGGCATAATAAAACACACTTTCCCTTAAAACCCTGCAACTGGGGGTCTGGCAGCCACTCTCCATGTCAGAATTGTGTGTTCATGTGTCTTAGGGGAGTTTGATATTGAGTAATCTGAAATGCTTTGGATAATCAAAGTAGTTTTTAATGTAGTAGATGTAGAATGGTGAGGTCCCTACTCTAGTAGGTGTTCAAGTTAATGATTGTTGTACTGTATTTTCCATTCTCAGTAAGAGACCCTCATGATATTTGCCACACATTTAACATTGCATGGACCATTGGTTCTCTTCAATAGCATTTTGGGATGAAAAATAATGTTAATGAACAAAATGAAAAAATGTGCCATAATTAAACGCAGGGTGGCTTTTTGGGTGGGAGTTTCTGTTTTATCACATGAACTGAGGTATTCCCTGTAGGATGGGACAACTGGAGACAAAGAATTGAAAGTACTTATCATTGTCCTTCCTTTCCACTCAGACTTTGTAGACTAAGTTTTGCTAGCACAGCTATGTCTGCTAGTAGTGTGAAAAAATTACATAGCTATGTTGGCAAAACCCTCAGTGTAGACAGCACAATACCAACAGTGCGTTTCTTCCGGCTTAGCTGGTGTTAGTCTGGCACATAGTGTAGCTATGCCAGCAGAAGAACAACTTCTCTCTGCTTATTCTGCGTCTCTTCTACAGAGCTCTATTGGAATAATGGTGTTGTGAAGGGCTTTGTAGTGTGGACAAGCCGTAAGTCCTCTTTGTTGTCCCATAACTATATATGACCTAAAAGTCTCTACAATAGAGAAGGCATGGAATGAGTTTATGGACAGCTTGTTACTGATTTTTCTTTTTTTAGCCTTTGCTGCTTGAAAGGACGAGTTGACGTTCTTACATAAAGAATTACTGGGTGGATGGATAATGAACGACTGACAAAACCGCTGCCAGATTTTTCTTACTGGGAAGGGATCCTGCTTTCTGCTACCTGTAGTCATAACAGCTTTAAGATATTGTATTAAGATCTGTGAAGCACTGTTACACCCAATTACATGTAAATAATTCTGCCTTTGTTTTTCAGGTGATAATGACAATAATAGAAGCAGAGGATTTGGACGCAAAGGTCAGCTGCTTATGTATTGGGGTTATACAAAGACTGAGTATATTTACTAGTGATTGAAAGGAAGGGAGGGAGTCAGGAGGTTTGGGTTGTGTATTCCTAGCTCTGATACTTAGTTTCTTTGACAGCTTGGGCAAATCATATGTCACTCCATGCCTCATTTTCCTTGTTTATAAATGGGATAATACCTATCTTGAGAGACTGAGATTTATTTTATCATTTTTTGGAAAGTGCTTGTGAGAAGTGCTTTGGAAAGTGCTTTCCTTAAATGCAGAAAAGCAAAAATATTAAGATGCATTTGCTAGAATTTAGCAGAAGCATCTTAAAGTGGCATTGTCAAGTTACATTTCACTGGTGTCTTAAATTTCCTTTCAGAGTAGCAGCCGTTCCATTCTATGCATCTGAAGAAGTGGGCTGCAGCCCGCGAAAGCTTATGCTCTAATAAATTTGTTAGTCTTTAAGGTGCCACAAGTACTCCTGTTAAATTTCCTTGTTCACTTTGTACCAAATAACTTTGTTAAAACTGAAACTTTTTTAAAAAAAAAAGTAAATTTACTTTTCACTCTTACTTATTTACGATTGCATTTCTCTCATCTTGGATAATGAAAATATAGTAGCCAGTTTGATTTCTAATCAGTTCAGTCCATTTCTGTTTTAGGTTTTCGAATACTAGACCAATGTTTGCAATGTGGCCGCAGTGTTTGGGGTGCAGGCAGGGCAAACTAGCTATTTAATATATTAAGATACTACACTAAAAGTAAGGGTACTGTACATATGCTTAATCTCTAGTCCTGGCTGTCATCTATCTTTTTCCTTCCATCAAACCATTCGGATTAGCCTCTGTATGTAATTAAAAAAAGGTATGATTCTTAGTTCTCCAATGTTGTTTAGTTCCGTCCATCAAGATTCTTTCACAATTTAACTTTTTAGATAGTCACTAATCCCACTGACAAAGGAATATAGACTGCTTTCCAGACAGGCGTAGGATAGTTTTAGTATCCCAAGCATACCAGTTCATTTTGTCACTAGCAACTATGGAGCACTGTTTTGTTTTGTGTTTAGAACTTTCTGGAATACCTTTATTTACATTTTAAGAAAAGAAATTTCTAATGGTTCTTTGAGTGCTTGCTCATGTTCATTCCAATGTAGGCGCGTGTGCATTGTGTGCACTGTCGCTGGAAGACTTCTTTCCCCCTAGTGCTGTCTGTCAGGTCAGCTCTTGGAGTGGTTCTTCCATGGTGTGGTATATAGGCACCTACCAGCCCGTCCCCTCCTCAGTTCCTTCTTTCCATCTGTGGCGGTCACTGGAATCAAGTGAATCCCGTAGTGGTAGTCTTCCTGTAAATAGATAGTAGATAAGTGTAACTAGTTTGTTAGCATAAGTATAATGATAGTTTGTCGGTAAGCACCCACCCAGGCCCTGGGCCATGCCTCGATCCCACGGCTTCAAACTGTGTGTGGTGTGCCTCAAGCAGAGGCCAGTCAGTGGCCCTCACGAGAGCTGTTTAAAGTGCTTGGGAGATGGTCATATTCAGGATAAGTGCCAGATCTGTAGGAACTTCAGTTGATCTTCTCTCTTTTTTGGTCCTTGCTCTGAAGTTCCTACTTATGGAGGCAGCACTCAGTCCCGTTTCAGAGCAGCGACCGGACCCGGTACCAAGCACCTTTTTCTACCAGGAGTGTGCAGGTGTCTGTTTGGGACACCCGCATGGCTTTGGCTCCCCAGCACCATCCTCCCGGCACTGGCATGCTTCTCCAGCGCCGACGACTTGGAACTGATCACCATCACCAGTGCTGAAGAAGTGGTCAAAAAAGTCTGATCAGGGACATTCCCCCTTGAGAGAGCCTGTTGAGAAAGTGCAATCTGTGGCAGACCACTCTCCATTTGGAGGCAGTTCAACCAGCACCATTGAGTCCGGCACCAAGAGGCTCCTCACATAGGGTGAGCCAAGAAGTGGACACGACCCTGGCAGCACTCCCAACACTAGAGGCATATGAGGAGGCACAAAACCTCTTCATTGTCCTGGCACTGCTGTCCCCTAGCTGAGGGCTGCAGGGAATAAACCAGGCATCACTGGTTCCAGCCACAAAAGGGCAAGCACCAGCCCTGAGTAAGCCCACAATGATGGCAAGACGCTGCTCTCCATCCCGCTCATCATCAGGGGAGTCGGCATGGAGACCACACTCACTGCAGTGACACGGCACCCCACCTGGTCGTACTCCTGGCACCTCTCATACTCCAGGCGTTGATCGCAATCTCCATGCTGCTCTTTGCCATGGCACTGCTCGCAATCTGCACCACTTGTCGTTGAGACACTGCTTTCCATCATGGCAAAGCTCCCCATGGTGGCACCATTATTTGTTGTGGCACCACTCTCCTCGGAGACGCTGCTTGGCACCACCGGGCACGGCACCGCTCTGGTCATCTAGGGGTGGGTCCTCTGGCTTAGAGTCGCATGCAGTCATATGCCTTGTGAGGAACTGGATCCAGAGTGCATCACAGGTGCCCTGCGGGCAAGACCCAGGGATTTGTCCCAATAGGGTGGGTATGGCCAATGGCAGATGCCTCCTCAGTGGCCAGTGTAAACCCCTTGGCCACAAGTGGTCCAGATCTCCCACAGAGTGACGCTCTTTTTCGGCGCCCTGGGAGGCGAGGGTGCCCCCTCAGTCCCCTTTCAAAAAAGAAAAGTACTCCACAGGGGGCCTTCATTTTAGAATTGCTAACCACCAGGCCCTGTTTAACTGTTGCTATTTTAATTCCTGGTTGGCAATCCAGAAGTTCAAAGAGTTCCTGCTAGCTGACTCTAGGGAGGAATTTGGGGCCTTGGCTGAAGAGGGCAGAGCAATAACCAAGGCGTCCCTACAGGTGGCTCTAGATGCCATGGATGTGGCGGCCTGGGCAAAGGGCACAGGTGTGGTAATGAGGAGGAGCTCCTGGCTACAGTTGTCTGGCCTCCCCCATGAGGTCCAACAAATGCTTCAGGGCTTTCCATTTGAGGGGCAGTTCTTGTTTTCGGAACAACTGACTCCTGGCTCCACAGTCTCAAGGATAACCTTGAAATCATTGGGTCTCCCCTCCCCATCCCGGAAACATTTTAAGCTGCAGCCTATGGGCTGTTTCTACCAGCCCTACCAGAGGCAGGATTTTGGACAAAGGAGGAATAGGGGTTTCAGAAAGAGACTGACCCCTCACTCCTCAACAGCCTCGACATCTGTGCCCACGAGATAATTATCAGGCAACAAACAAAACTTTTGAGGATGTGCCTGAGGACGATGCACCAGTCCATAACCTATATCTTACCTGTATGTTTTTGGACTGTTCGTTCCAATTTTACTGGGCGTGGGCCACCATCATGTCTGATTGGTGCTCCTCATGGTAGAAGTGGGATACACCTTGCAGTTTCTCCTCCCCTCCTTCCCACTCCCCATCACTCTTCATGTACCCTTCTCACAAAAATCTCCTGGCCCAAGAGGTGCAGTTACTCCTAAGGGCAGGAGCAGTAGAGGAGGTTACCATAGTGGTAAGAGGCAAGGGGTTTTATTCCTGCTATTTCCTGATCCCAAAATCCAACAGGGATCTCAAACCTATCCTAGACCTCAGGAACCCCTCAACAAGTTCTTGAAGAAGCTGAAGTTCCGCATGGTCTCTCTGGCCACAATTATTTCTTCCTTAGATCCAGGGGACTGGTATGCCGCCCTCGACTTGAAAGATGCGTATTTTTTATATAGCTATCTTCCAGCGGCACAGAAGATACCTTGGGTTTGTAGTAAATCAGGACCACTCTCAGTTCAAGGTTCTATCCTGCGGTCTATTGGTGGCCTGGAGAGCCTTCACAAAATGTATGGCAGTGGTGGTGGGCTTCCTTAGAAGGAGAGGGGTGCAGGTCTACCCATAATTGGACGACTGGTTGGTGAGAGGTTGATCCAGGGAGTTAGTGGAACAGCATGTGCAGATTGTATGGTCCACTTTCGAGAACCTGGGCCTCCTGATCAACGAGCAGAAGTCCAAGCTCATGCCTATCTAGAGGATATCTCCGATGCAAACCAGGCAAGAGCCTCCCTGCCAAAAGGATGCTTCAGGACCATCTCAACACTCATTCAAGACCTGCTAGCATGCCCCACCACCAGGGCAAGAAATTGCCGTAAACTCCTTGGGCATATGGCCTCTTGCACCTACATAGTGCAGCATGCATGCCTTGGACTCCGTCCTCTACAGCTGTGGCTGGCATCGGTGTACATACCGGGGCATCACCTGCTAGACAGAGTGTTGATTCTTCCCCAAGCGACGCAAGATGCCCATCAGGGGTGGCTAAATCAAGATATAGTATGTGCAGGGCCTGCACCGTCAATAGAGCTGGTCACGGTTGCCTCGGCTATGGGGTGGGGAACCCACCTGGAGCCCCTTGGGACACAAGGTCTGTGAGCACCAGAGTAGGTACACCCGCATATCAATGTCAGGGAACTAAGGGCAGCGCGCCTTGCCTCCCAGGTGTTCTGCTGCAAGCTCCAGGGCAAGTCTGTATCAGTCCTCACAGACAACACCATGGCAATGTTCTGTATAAACAAGCAAGGGGTGAGAGCCTGATCATCTCCCTTCTGCCTCGAGGCATTGAAATTTTGGGACTACTGCTTATCCCACTCCATTCACCTGGAGGCTGCTTATCTTCCATGCTCGCAGAACAAGCTAGCGGATTACCTGAGCAGGTCCTTCACCAGTCATCATGAGTTGTCTCTCCCACAAGACATCCTGGAGGCTATTTTCCAGAGGTGGAGGTTTCTCCAGGTGGATCTGTTTGCAACCAGGAGCAACAGGAAATGCCCCCAGTTTTGCTCATACCTGGGTCACAGTCTGGGCTCTCAGATGCTTTCCAACTGCCATGGTGGGGTGGGGGCAGACTCCTGTACACTTTCTCTCCCCAATCCCCCTCCACTCCTCATCCACAGGGTGGTACTCCACGTCAAAAGAGACAAGGTACACATAATTCTCATAGCACTAGCATGGCTACGCCAACACCGGTTCACAACCCTGCGGGACCTCTCCATAGACATCCCAGTTGATCTCCCAATGTGGCCAGTCCTCATCTCCCAGGGCCACAGCCACATGCTTCACTCGAACCTGGAATCTCTGCATTTGACAGCTTGGCACCTTTGGCTGAACGAAATGGAACTAGCCTGTTCAGCACCGGTCCAAGAGGTACTTACGGGCAGCAGAAAGCAGTCAACTAGAATGGCCTACCTAGCAAAATAGAAAAGGTTCTCACTCTGGTCGCTTCAGAAAGGGGTCTCCCCTCTGGAAGCAATACTCTCCTTTATCTTGGACTATCTGCTCCGTTTGAAAGGGGAAGGTACAGCTGTGTCCTCTATTAGAGTCCACTTGGCAACAATATCAGCATTCCACCCTCCGGTGAATGGAAGATCAGTTTTCTCCAATTTAATTAGCTCTTAATTCTTAAAGGGCTTGGAGCGCCTGTATCCATAGGTATGCCAACCTCTGCCCCCCTGGGATCTCAACTTGGCCCTATCACAACTGACAGGGTCACCGTACGAGCTACTAGCAACATGTCCCTTGATTTATTTGTCCTGGAAGACCATCACCTCAGTTAGAAGGGTCTCGGAGATCTGAGCCCTCACCTCTGAGCCGCCCTACAGTCTTCTTCAAGGACAAAGTGCAGTTGCAGCTGCACCCCTCATTTCTTCCGAAAGTGGTCTCCCATTTCCACAACAGGAAGTCTTTCTCAGTCTTCTATCCTAAGCCCCATATGGCTTAACAAGAACAGAAGATGCACTTTTTGGATGTTAGAGGTGCTTTGGCTTTTTATATAGGAAGAACCAAACCCTTTCAAAAATCCACCCGGTTATTTCTGTCTGTTGCAGAAAGGATGAAGGCCAGCCCCATCTCGGCTCAAAGGTTTTACTCCTGGATGAAGTCCTGCATGAGCACGTGCTATGACCTGGCAAAAGTGCCTCCCGCATGTTTAACGGCACACAGAGCTCATCAGTGGCATTCATGGCCCATGTTCCAATTGTAGACATCTGCAGGGCGGCCACCTGGTTGTCTAGCAATACGTTTACGGCACACTACACCCTTACTCAGCAGGCAAGGAATGATGCAGCCTTCAGTGCAGCGGTCCTTCAGTCCGTGTGTCTCAAACTCTGACCCCCCACCTGAGTGTTTGCTTGGGAGTTCCCTATATTGGAATGGACATGAGCAAGCACTCGAAGAAAAAATGGTTACTAACGCTTCCGTAACGGTTGTTCTTTTAGATGTTTGCTCATGTCATTCCACAACCCACCTTCCTGCTTCTCTGTCAGAGCTGCCAGCAAGAAGGAACTGAGGAAAGGGCAGGCCAACAGGCGCCACTCCAGGAGGCATCAGAGTCCACCTGACAGATATCGATGTGGGGGGGAAAAGTCTTTTGGCAATGGTGAAGGTGACGTGCGCATACCTATATTGGAATGGACATGAGCAACACATCTTGAAGAACAACAACAGTTAGGAAAGGTTAGTAACTGTTTTTATGGCTTGTGTATATTGTGATGGGGCAAGGCCAGATGGCTACAGTAAAGTAGTGAGGAACAGGTAAGTTAGCTCCAGGCTAAACAAATACCATGGTACCATGGTAACCAAATGGCAGTTGCTCCAGATTAATCAAGACACCTGGGGCCAATTAAGATCCTTCTAGAAGGCAGGAGAGACAGCTAGCTTGATTGGGACACCTGAAGCCAATTAAGGACTGGCTGGAACTAGTTAAAAGCCTCTGTTAGTCAGTGCGGGGTGGGTGTCAGGAGCTGTAGGAGGGAGCTGTGCTGTTGGAGGAACGAAGTAGTACGAATCCATATCAGGTGCAAGGAAGGAGGCCCTGAGGTAATTGTGAAGAAGATATTGAGTGGGGGCTGCTGTGGGGAAGTAGGGAATTGTACATGCCCTATTTCCAAAAAGTCAGCTTTCATAGCTGTTAAGTTTAGGGTCCCCGGGCTGGAGCCCGTAGTAGAGGGCAGGCCTGGGCTTCCCCCTCTCCTCCCTGATTAATCACTGATACTGGGAGACAACAGAGACTGTGTGAGGGAGGGTTGTTTCTCCTCACCTCCCTTGCTAGCTTATGATGAAAATGGCTCAGTAGACTGTGACCCTTGAGAGAGAAGGGCTATGTGGAGGGTCACAGTGAGCCTCTGAGGCTAGCAAAAATCCGTCAGGAAATGCAGGATCCACAGAGTCAAGGACAGAACTTTGTCACAATATATAAAAGCTTTTTTTACAAATTCTAAATTTGTGCCAAGCTGGACATCATACTTTCCCTTTCTAAAATGTTCAATTGAAAAAATATGGACACGTGGATGGATCAGAGTATTCTAATTTTTTTTAATCTGTATCTTAAATTTCACTTTGATTGTGATGGTTTCTTGGGAAGAGCCCAGAGTTTTACGGTAAGCAACATAAGTGTTCTGGTAGGTAAGTTTTTTGAGCTCCTTGCCCTTGAGACCATAAGATACAAGCAGATCATTAACCTAAAAACTCTAAGAATGTAGGTAATAGTTGCCTTGAGCAGGGTGGATTTGATTTAAATCATGATTTAAATCACTAGTAAGGAAGACTCGATTTAATCATGATTTTCTACACAAGTGATTCTTGTTGGTTGTTATAACCTTAATACATATTCTTCACAACTCAGAGATAGATGTAGGTTTCATTTTTAGAAGGTACACCCAATACATTTTTAAACAGTGATTTGTTTTGAAAACTTTTCAGATTAGTTTTACAGCTATATCAGAAAATGAATGATTGTTCGGTTATTTCATTTACCAAAGGTAATTGAAGCAGATAGTTCACCTACCAATGACTTCATAAATATCTCCAATTCAACAGGTTAATCATTAATATTTGAAGTATTTTCTTGCCATGCTGTATTAGGAGGAGAACATCACCAGACAGACATTTTAAATTATTTTATTTAACTAAAACAATAATAATAAGTATTCTGGATTTTTTTCTTCAACAGAAACGTATATTTTAACAAAACAAGCATATGTCCCTCACTTCTCACATTTATGTCCAGACTTCTTCTCCTTGTCCAGATCTGTTCCGCCCCCAACAATCTTTTAGTCATTGAACTTTTTGAAACTTTGCATTTTGAGAGAGGTAAGGGATTAACTCTGTGTACACAAATTTGCAGAGGGACAATAGAGTTAAGGTCTGTTGTTTCTCACCTCTGTATATTTATTTATTTTAAAACATTTTTGCTGTTAACAAGCATGTTACCTCTGGAGACCCAAATCCACAGTTTGAGACCTGCAAAACTAAGCATCTCTGATGGTATCTTCTAGACTAGCACTGAGTCCTATTGGGTAGCTAGAAAGATTAACCTTAAATAATCTATATGGAAGCCTGTGGAACCCGATAAGATTGGGTCCCTAATCCATGAACTATTGGAACTCATTTACAAAACTTTTCTTAAACATTACATTAATATATTGTCTCCATACTATAGAATTAGAATTTATAATCCCTATTCCATGATGAGCTATCTTTGAGCTATAATGTATCTTAAACCTATCTAAAGATAGTCTTAATTTTTTCCTCAAAAAGCATTTTATCAAAAACATGCAATTTAAATGTCTTAAATCTTTGTTTATCCACCCTGGCCTTGAGGTATCCAAAGATAGAATTTTCCTTTCTGTAGTTTGCTTCCCCATTCTGGACTATGTGAGTGATTCCTCACCTCTGGTCAGAGGATCAACATCTGGTCTCTTTTCTGACTATACTGCCAAACTATCATTCATATTGCTTCTTGATTACTGCATCCATCTCTCCTCTGGTCATCATCACTGCAACATTGCTCCTTCTGGTCTGGTCAGAATGCTGCTGCCAGAATCCTTTTTCTCAACTCAGTGCTTTGGTCAGGTCACTCTCCCTTATCCACTGTGTTAAACACAAACTTTTGGTCCTTGTCTTCATTAGCTTAGCTCACCTTACTTTCCTGATCCCTTAGCTCACTGTGTTTACTCTGCCAACTGTCCAGCTCTATCACCCATTTATTTACTTTTACAAGCTCCTAAGAATCTTCCATGCTGTCCCTCATGCGTGTTTCTGTTGTGACTGTACTTTTAATTTTTGAAAAGCAGTAGAGCCTGAGAAGTGTTCGTTTATTTTGCAAATCAAAATAAAATAAATGTGACATACTTTAACAGGAGGATACAGAGGTTACAACGAAGAAGTAATTGCAGGTTCAGGAAGAAGTAAGTAGATTCGCTATAAGGTAGCTTGTCAAGAAGTCAATATTTTTTTTATTGCCTGACTATTCTCTTTTTCCTAATCAATTTCTTTTCTACTTAAGGTTCTTGGAAATCACACGACAAAACAGAAAGTGGTGATAATCAAGGTAAATTTAAGAAATTAATTGGGATACATGTATGTAGGCTTACTTATAAGGCAAGAAGACCAAACTTGTAAAGTTTGATTCTGTTTTAGATTTCATTAATTTATACATATAATTGAGTGACAGTGAACAGTACTAAGCAAATAGTAAAAAAAAAAAAAAATTATAAATGCCTCAAGGTATACAGGGTGCCCATCTTGGAATTTATAATCTAAGGCAATTCACATACTGTTTTGTTTTTTTTTTTTTGGGAGGGGGGGGGGCGTTGTTTTCTTAACTTTTCAAAACTTTTCAGTTGCACAGAGCACCATGTGACCAGAATTTGGAATTGTCACATTGGTGCACTAGTTCTTGTGACATTTTTAAAGTATTATTTCTCTAGTTGTTCGATTAATAGGATTCACTTAAGTGTATTGAATTTACTTGAAAGACAAAAGGTTAGAAAGTTGCTGTACAGGATAGGTAAAGTTATTCCAGGCTTAAAAGGCATCATGGAGAAAGGCAGACACAAAGATGAGCATAGGAGTGATGCAAGAATTTGTAAAGTGAGATCCAGCAGGTCCAAGGGACTGGAGAGAAATCTAGGACACGTGTGGCACTTGCCCCAACCTGTAAGAAAATCAGACTTGCCCATAAAGAGTTCTCCAACCATTCAAGGAAGACAGATGATCCTTGCTGGAGATTCTACTCGGAAGAAAAGAATAGAACATTCTGCAAGCTACAAACAGACAACAGGACAACATGCTGCTTTCCTGAAGCCAAGACGAGAGACCTCACTCTAAGATTGGGTAGGCTTCTGAAGTTGACAGGCAAGGATCCACTGGTGCTGGGTCACATTGGCACAAATGACACTTCATCACAGGATATCTTGCAGATAGTAGATGACTTCAGGGAACTCTGAAGCATGCTGAAGAAGAAAGTCTAAGGCATCTTCTCTGAGATCCTTCCTATCCCATGATCAAAGGAAGACAGAAGGCAGAAATTCTTCTCGAGTAGTCCCCCTAGGGATGCTGCATTTCAGGAGCACATGTGCCTCTTGATCCCCCAGTAGGAGATTTCTAGCCAGCAGTTTCCGTTTGGCCCATGCACAGTCCCTATGCCTCCACTCTTCTGATTTTAAGGTTGCGTCCTTTAGTCCACCTTCCTTTGGGGACTGTCTTGTCCATTTCCATCAGGCTTGGGAGCAGATCACCTCAGACGAATGAATGTCTTGGAGGTCATGATATTGGGTTACATCATCCAGGTTTTGCCACTCTGTCCCTTTCATCCCTTTCTCCGTCCCTCTTCAGGGACTCCTCTCACGAGCTTCCCTTTAGAGGGGCAGAGAATTCTACTCAGAATAATTCCTAGTACAAAAAAAGGATGGCGGTTGCCGGCAGATCTTGGAGCTAAGACTGAACAAGATTGTGAAGCCTCAAGAGTTCAGGATGGTGACTCTGGCAATTATAATTCCTTCTCTGAAGGAAGGGGATTTGTTTGAACTATTAATATTTGAAATTATTAATATGGGAAAATATCAAGCACTAATTTAACCATAAATTCATTTATTAAATCCAAAGGTATACAATTGCTCAAAACATGCCTAAAAAGCCCAGATAAGCAATTTACTATATCCAAATAGTAACAAAACATTTATAAGTATTCGATTAATATACTTACAAATGGGTATATTTGCAGAGTGCTTAGACCCATATTGGTCAGCTCCAATGTGGTCAGGCAGGTACAGTAACTCCTTACTTAACGTTGTAGTTATGTTCCTGATGCATCTGAAGAAGTGAGGTTTTTACCCATGAAAGCTTACACCCAAATAAATCTGTTAGTCTTTAAGGTGCCACCAGATTCCTTGTTGTTCCTGAAAAATGTGACTTTAAGCAAAACGATGTTAAGCTAATCCAATTTCCCCATAAGAATTAATGTAAATAGGGAGTTAGGTTCCAGGGAAATTATTTTGCCAGACAAAAGGCATTATATACTTTTTAAACAAGCAATTTAATACAGGTATTAAATAGGCTGGCAGCCCCCTTATCATGCATGACCCCACCCTAGCCTGGGACCCCCACGCTCTCCCCATCCCATCCCTTCCCACCTTGCCAGGGGAGGATGTCTCTGGCCTGGCTGGAGCTCTCCTGCAGGCTGGGCAGCGCAGCCGCAGTATGTTCCAGCGGGGTAGGCCAGGTGGCATGGCCGCAGCATGCTCCAGCGGGCCGGGCGGTGCGGCCACAGCCTGTTCTGGGGGGCGGGGCAGAGTGGCACGGCTGCAGCCTGCCAGCCCTGGAGCTGCAGCTGCTTTGGAGATTGAGTAGCGTGGCCAGAAGCAGAGCAAGACTGGCCCCGCCTCTTCCCTTCTGGCTGTGCTGCCTCTCCTTGCTCCCTCTGTTGGAGGGAGGGTCTGTGTCCCACCTCTCCCTCTCTATACCTGTTCATAAGCCGACCCCCTTCTCTGGTGCTTCCCTCTTTTACTAAAAAAAAATTTGGCTTAGAATCAGAATATCAGGGTTGGAAGGGACCTCAGGAGGTCATCTAGTCCAACCCCCTGCTCAAAGCAGGACCAATCCCCAGACAGATTTTTGCCCCAGATCCCTAAATGGCCCCCTCAAGGTTTAAACTCTCAACCCTGGGTTTAGCAGGCCAATGCTCAAACCACTGAGATATCCCTCCCCCCAGTGTACAAGTATATACGGTAGTTGGCATTATGGAGGGATGATTGCTTGTTGTCCATGTCATAGCCAACTCCTCCTCTTCAGCAGTTAAGGATTGATTCTGGTACTGAGTATTGAGAATATTTGCAAGAAAATGAGCTGGAGATAGTGCTTGTCCTATTCGTTTTTTTTAATGCTTGTAATTTAACTCTCATTGCATATTTCTCTTTTTAAGATCTCATTTCGTTTCTTCCAAATTTCAACAGCGTCAGCTATAAAACAGCTATTTCCCTGCATTTTGTTCAAGGCTACAGAAATAGGCGTCAGGGGTACTTAAGAGGTGTTCAACATTTCTCTTAAGCCCAATGTTGAGAACTTTGGCTGTGACAGTGCCATCTATTTTTTCACAATTTTGTTCACAAACTGTAATCAGATTAGGCCAGTTCTTGATATGATGCTCAAAACACTTCATTACTGAGTTCCATCGCATGTCTTGCAGGACAGTTAGCTTGGTTTCTCCCACTTTTTTCAGAGCAGCTGCTGCAAAGTGGTTGTTACGGAAGTATTTTGTAATTTCAACAATGTTAGCCTTTATTTATGGAATACTGAAGTCTTTGGCTAAGAGGTGCATTAAATGAGCACTGTAACCATATGTTATTAGCTTGGGACTCTCTTCACTCTCTTCTAAATACTTTCTTCTCATTTGGATACGTTTACAGCATTGTCAGTGACCAAGCTGGGTACTAGATATTAGAATTTTTTTTTCAGTTTGTCATAGCTTTTACTGCTCCTTCTTGTAAGTATTCTGCTGTGTGTGCGTTTCCTGATGTATCAATTGTTTCTGTAGGGAAGACGTTCCCTTCTTCTGCTCTCACACAAACACGTTTCTAATGCACTTGAAGAACACCTCACATCCACATATAAGTGCTCCATATGGCTTACTGATGTCCCAGACAAAGTTTGGTCTAGACTTGATTTCAGAAGAATGTAAACTTAGTAGTGTAAACAAGACTTTAAAGGTGTAAAATTCAGCTTCTGGTTTTTTAGTTACCCAATAGAACTCAACTAATTCTTTCTATTGATTAGAAGAGCCATTTGTGAGAAAAGTGAACAAATGCTAAGCAAGTAGAATGTTTCACAAAAACTTTGATTTTGACAACTGCAAGTAAGTGGGTTTTTTTTAATTGTAATGTTTGTTGTGCAATAAATGTACAATAGTATATTTTGTGTGTTTAAAAAAAAAAGTTGTATTGGATAACCTCAGTGCAGCACACTATTGAATCTTTTTCATACATGAATTATAAAGTACAGGTTAATGAAGTTCTACTGAATTGTTTGGCTGCTCCAAATGGAACAAGTTACTTTAACTAAAATTTTCCCTCAGATTATTGTTCATGTATCTGAACCATTGGTTTTCTTTTGTATTCTGAAGGTCCAAAGGTGACCTATGTGCCTCCGCCTCCACCTGACAATGAAGAAGCTGTCTTTGCACACTACCAGACAGGAATTAATTTTGATAAATATGACACAATTCTTGTGGAAGTGTCAGGACTTGATCCTCCACCAGCAATACTGGTTAGTGAACTCTTGTCCTCTATTAAAGTTACTGACAAAAGGTATTTTAAAAATGAGTTTGTTCCCTTTTTTGCTGCTTTATGATGTATAAAAAGTAGTTTTTTCTTTTGATAAAAATATGAATAAATGTAATGAATGGCAAAATAGAGCTCTGAATTTTTTGTCGGAAGATCTCTTTTGAGGGACAGAGTTTCAGGGACTTATTTTGTAAACTTTGAAGGATGACAAACATAAACGTGGAATCTTAATTTTTTTCCAAATTACTGTTGAAATTAAATAGCTGTCAAACACACCAAAGCCTGACTTAAAAATCCTTTCACCTCTCAATTGCTCTGCTTTGTGTCTGTTGAGTATTGTGAAACTTCTCTACCGCCTCTATAATATTCTTCCAGGTTTAATAGGACTCTAATTTTTAAAGTAAAAAACCAAAGCAACTTTTGGGGCCTTCTTTAGACACTACAAAGAAGCAAAAGGTACAAGCCCATTTTTTCCCCCTTTACAATAATTTTTTCTTTTAATAAAAAAAAGAAAAAAGAAAAAAAATACTGACCTCTAGAAAATCATTAGGAACATTTTAGTAAAAGCGTGTTCTGAAATCTGTTCATTTTAAAGCAAATGAGAATCCTTAGAGTAAATTTTGTATTTTTTTCACCTTTGATAGTCTGTTTCCATTGTCCGTAATGAGAGAAATAAAAAATTAAAATAACATGTTTTGAGAAAGTAAAGATGTACAGTTGTCAGTATTAGATCTCTAAAGTGATGATTTTAACATTCCACATTACATAAATAATTTAAAATTTTGTTTTATTTGTTTGCTCTGCAAAAATACATACTACTACTAATTTCTCTCTAAATCAAATACTTGCAGTATGCTGCCTGAGGAGATCTGCTTTTTTTCATTGATAGTAAGCATAAGAGTTTTTGTGTTCAGAAAAGATCATTTTTTACAGAAAATTGGGAACAGTAAATATAATTAAACTGTTTCTCTACATGTGATAGTGTGGTCTGTCAACTTCAAGAAACTGGTTTAGGTTTTTCCCTTGAGCAGTTTTTTGTCTGTTTTGGGTATTTCCTATTTTGTGGGAGCAAATGCAATACAAATGCTGTGTGAAATATAGTAAACTTTCTTTCTCTGGGTGTCTTCCCAGCATTAAAGAGAGAACCAATATGTAAATGCATGTTATTTGATAAGATGTTAATGAAGTAGGTGTTTGTAGTTGGTTACTGATGGCTGATACTCAAGACTGGTCTAATCTGGCTATGTCACAGGTGTGTGTTAAGTTGAAAGAAAGAAAAATCTTAAACTTCAGAGGGTGATGTAGGAATACCAAAGAGAGAACGGAGAGCCAGGTCCAGACCTTGCTAGTATAGTACAGCTCACAACATTTTGGCCAAAAACTTTATGGCTATTTGTTGCTGTGGGTTTCTCTCTCCCCCCACCCCCTCCCGATTTTTATTTTACACGGCTATTTAAAAAAAAAAAAAGCACAGCTCCAAGTGACACCACTGGAACTGACTTTTTAAAAATTGTTCATATTTTGGTCAATAAATGTGGCAACACGTACATAACAATTTGTTTGGTATTTATTGCAGTCTTGTTCTCTTCTGGTTTTGATGTTGCATGCAGTTCATAACTGCATAAAGAATTGGATTTTAAAATTGCTTATTGGGGGAAAAAAAATGCTACTTTAAGGTCCAGGTGTTCTCGGAAGATATTTTTATAACCCAAATTATAAACTATGAAAAGCTTGAAAAGGGCTGTAAAAATGTTTAGGAGAAATATATTTAGTAAACTACTCCTAAGTAACTTTTCATTAGGTTAAGAAAAAAGATTGAACCCATTTTGCTCAGGCTAGCCATGAGAGAGCTCAAGGTTACAATTCTCACTATTAATAAATGTTTAAACACACTTCTAAAATGAAAACTGTCATTTGAGTCTGTAGTTGGATTTGATGATATTGCTGAAAAGTTGCCTCATTTAACAAACTAGCAGTGTGAGCAACCTGTGCAAGAAACTCTTCAACTATTTAAGTAGGTTGGACAACAGCTTCGTCTTAAATAGGGCTCCCATATGAACATGTCAGAAATGACCTTTATTAAAGGTGTATGCCAGCAGAAGGGTCAGATGCCAAAGTTATTTAAACTCAAAATTGTTTTCATTGTGACGGGTTGATTCTGCAATATCGTCCAGATTTCTCCCCTGCAGTTATTAGATAGTTCAGAGTCAATTCCAACAAGGAAACCTCTTCCTTTATAAGGATGCATCTGCTGGAAGAAAGCCTCCAAAAGAGAGAGAGCATCTCATGGAACTTTTCCCAAGCTTTTCCTATTTCTTCATGTAGGATATACAGTAGTAACTTTCCTGTTATGTACTTTTGTACCAGATATGGAGTGGCTACAGAGCTTGCTTATACACACCAGATGTGTTCATAAGATCCTTTAGTGATCTCCCATGTATGGCTGAGGATAGCTTTTAAAGGTATTTTACACCCAACACCCCCTAGTGGCTGAACAGTATAATACAGTTTAGCATTCTATTATATCTCCCCTTTTAAGTTATACATTTCTACTATGGCTGTGGATTAATCGCAGTTAACTCACGCAATTAACTCAAAAAAAATTTACTGCAATTAACAGTGCGATTAATCGCGATTAATTTTTTTAAACAATAGAATACAAATAGAAATTTATTAATTTTTTGGATTTTTTCTGCATTTTCAAATACATTGATTTCTGTTACAACACAGAATACAATGTGTACGGTGCTAACTTTTTATTATTTTATTACAAATATTTGCACTGTAAAAATGATAAAAATTGTATTTTTCAATTCACCTCAAAGTACTATAGTGCAATCTGTTTATCATGAAAGTGTCACTTACAAATGTTGTTTTTTGTTTGGTTTTGAGTGCAGTTATGTAAAACTTCAGAGCCTACAAGTCCTACTTCTTGTTCAGCCAATCGCTAAGACAAACCAGTTTGTTTACATTTATGGGAGATACTGCTGACAGCTTCTTAATTACAATGTCAACCTGAAAGTGAGAACAGGCATTTGCATGGCACTTTTGGAGCTGGCATTGCAAGATATTTACGTGCCAGATATACTAAACATTCATATGCCTCCCCATTCTTCGGCCACCATTCCAGAGGACATGCTGACGATGCTCGTTAAAAAAAATAATGCGTTAATTAAATTTGTGACTGAACTCCTTGGGAGAGGCTTGTATGTCTCCTGTTCTGTTTTACCCACATTCTGCCATATATTTCATGTTATAGCAGTTTCGGATTGTGACCCAGCACACGTTTGTTTTAAGAACACTTGCACAGCAGATTTGACAAAACGCAAAGAAGGTATCAATGTGAGATTTCTAAAGATAGATATAGCACTCGACCCAAGGCTTAAGAATCTGAAGTGTCTTCCAAAATCTGAGAGGGACGAGGTGTGGTGAATGCTTTCAGATGTTTTAAGAGCAACACTCTGATACAAAACTACAGAACCCGAACCACCAAAAAAAGAAAATCAACCTTCCTCAAGTGGCACTTGACTCAGATGATGAAAATGAACATGCGTCGGTCTGCACTGCTTTGGATCGTTACCGAGCAGAACCCATCATCAGCATGGACACATGTCTTCTGGAATGGTGGTTGGAAATTTTGTGTTTTGCTGTACTACTTTAACTACCCTGACATCTGTTGGAAGTCACTCATTACTACTGTTATATTGGCTGCTTATTGCCTCATTGGTAGTGATGTGACTGCAGTTCAAAGTGCTAAAGCAGATCAAATCCACTCTAATCCTTTGATATAGAAGATAAGAATCTTAGGCAGAAATATGTTCTTCTCAGCTTACCATTCTAATGCCCAGAATGACAGTCAGGTAATTATATGCAATTGCCAGTATTACCTATGAGAGAAAATAGTATTGTTTGCCCAATCACTGCTGAAAGACAATACAAGACTTGCCAAACCTTTTATTTCTGAAGGTCAATCAGTCAGTTGCTAAGGGTGCCTTGAGAGCATCATTCAGTGCTTCTGATGAGGCCTCTAGAATTGGTAGCTGCTGAGATTAATTTGAAGTACCACTTGTGGCTATGTTTGTCAGGACTTCCTGTAGAAACAAGAATGCAGGTAAAAGACTCCACTTGATGGTGAAGGGCTGTTTAAATCTAGAACAGACAAGGTTCTAGACCAGCTAAGACACCAGGTCTACTGTTTCTACAAGATGATAGAGGCCAAGAGCTTCAAAAGCTTAGCGGGTTCAGAAAGGGATTAGACATTGATAGGGATAACCAGAATAATCCAGAATTGTTGTAAATATTAAATAAGGTTTGGAAGAAATCTAAACCTTCATCTTTCAGGTTTTAAGCCTGCTTCTGACTATTGGTGGTGGATGAAATAGAAGGAAACTTTCCCTGGAGCCAGTTTATCCCATAACTGCTTGCTTCTGAGTTTCTTGCACCTCTTCTAAAATATTTTTGCTAGCTACTGTTGATGATTAGGCTATTGGACTTGATGGACCCCTGGACTGATCCAGTATGGTAATTTCTGTGCTCCCATATATTATCCTAGAAATTGCTTTGATACTCCACGACAGAAGCCAGTCTGAGGGACTCGGGAGCAACTGGGCAACTTATCAGTCTGGGGAATGTTGATCAGATTCAAAAGGCAGAATCAGCATAAATTCACTTGGACTTGGGGCAGTGAGACTTGCACTGTGGGAAATCTATCAATTCAGTAAAATGCTGCCATCTGAAGAAATTGCTTTCAGATCTGTCTGTAGATTTCTGAAGTCAGATACAGCAGTTGAGCTTCCACCTATTCTGATAACCAAAATGGCATCTGAATCTTGTCCTGAAATCCCTAACTGTTCAGCCATTGAAACTCCTCTCCATGTCACTCTGGCAATCCTTTTAATTTTTTGTGAATGGCACTCATATGAAGGAATGGTCACTGCAGTAGTTGCAGGATATTGTTGCGGGGGGTGGCGGGGAATTAAATAGGTAATGGGACACTCTCTCAAGTACCCATAGACATTAAAAGTTCTGAATCCTGAGGAGCAATGGAGTAGTTCTGGTCTTTCAAGCATCTAGACCACTTACTACCAGTATTTCGCAACTTCTGAATTTGAATCATTTTAGTATGGTGCTATACTGTTATAAACTTTCTCTTTTCTAGACTTTTGAAGAAGCTAATCTTTGTCAAACATTAAACAAGAACATTGCTAAAGCTGGATATTTGAAACTTACGCCAGTGCAGAAGTATAGTATTCCTATTATACTTGCAGGGAGAGATTTAATGGCATGTGCCCAGACAGGATCTGGAAAAACGGTAAGTTCCCACCCCTCTGTATAAAGGGGGCTTCCATTGTTTCTAATGCCCCCGTGTTTAAATTACACAGGAGACAGGTAGATAGCTGTGACATTCCCTCCTGTCTGGACAGTTTGTACAGCCTAATATCAATGAGTATCCATAATTCCTTACATAGTGTCAATACATACATTTCACAATGATACGAATCACCAGTGTCATTAGCTTTGAGAAAAGACTTCACTCTGATTAATATAGTAATATTGTATACAATAAGTTGGCTCAGTTGCTTCTCGGCTACTACTCAAAGTAAAGTTTATTTAAGCTTGAGGAACGCGACATGGAATCTGGTAGTGAAGAAAGCTCCATGCTCTTTCTTCCCCCATTTGTGTTTGCTGAAATGCAAATTGTTGAGTTTCCTGCCATCTCCTCTCCATGCTGTCTTGATGGTCCTGTTTCTGCTTCTATGTAAATATGGACTTTCGGTGTCTTTGGCTGAAGATTGGGCTGGTCAGACTCAAATACACATTCCTTTGTCTAAGCAGGCCTGTTTACTAACTCCCCTGACGTGCCTGGCTTGAATACGTTTTAGTTATCATTCCAGCTTATGTCCATAACTCTCAATACCCACTGCATGCATACATCGTTCAAGAATATTAATGATCAGTGAGTTTAGTTTTCAACTGATACCTCACAAGTAAGGCTGAGAGTCTGTCATGGAGATAATGGATTCTGTGACTTTCCATGACTTCTGCAGCGGCTGGCATGGCTGGCTCTGGGGCTGCCAGAGCAGTGCCAGTCTCAGGCCACCACCCCACTGCTGTCCCCCCCTTCCCCTCAGAAGCAGGAGGAGGAGTTTGGGGTGTGGGAGGAGGTTGAGGGCTGGGGGTTGGGATGTGGGAGGGGGTGAGGGCTCTGGGTGCTGCTTAACTTGTGGGGGGCATCCCCAGAAGCAGCAATATGTCCGTCCCTCAGCTCCTAGGTGCAGGCACTGACCCCGCAGCTCCCATTGGCCGTGGTTCCCAGCCAATGGGAACTACGGAGCTGGCAGCGCACGGAGTTAGGAGCTTAGGGAGGGACATGTTTCCAAGAAGCCGGGTAGGAAGCCTGCCAGCCCTGCCAACTCCCCGCCCCCAGCACCAGCGCAGGTCCCAGGCTGCTCCCCCCTGGATAACATCGCTGAGTACCTGCAGTCCTCCCAAGCACCTCGTGGATCCCCCCGGGCTGCTGCCCACCTGCAGTGCCCCGTCTCTGAATTTATGTAGAACTTGCTAGATTTATTATAGCTTTTCAATCTTCAAATAACTTTTTCCTTTAACTTCATTGCTTCACAAATTGCTCACACTATTGAAACAAATGTTTTAAACCCAATGCTAATAAAGCATTCATGTTTGCTCTCCAGGCAGCTTTTCTTTTGCCAATTTTGGCTCACATGATGAAAGATGGGGTAACTGCCAGTCACTTCAGAGAGCAGCAGGAACCAGAATGTATTATTGTAGCCCCAACTAGAGAACTGATAAACCAGATCTTTCTGGAAGCAAGAAAGTTTTCATATGGGTAAGCTTTTTAAAAAAATACCAGGCTACATTGCAAAAGTATGAGGCTTAATTTAATTACTGTAAAATCAAAGAATTGCTACTACGGTTTTGCCTTAAAAAATACACACGTTTTATCCAATTCAATTTGTCTACATTCACTTCAGCAAGGAATTGAATTTAGGCCACAAAAGACTATTTTTGTAGTCTAGTTTACAGATAAGAAATTAGAATGGGCAAAATGAGTTTGTAAGATGATTTGTGACAAATGTTTATAGAAGCAGAGTCTTCCTATGAAATGTGTTCCAATTTCTTAGTGAAATGAAGTACACCTTTACCTCAATATAACGCTGTCCTCAGGAGCCCAAAAATCTTACTGCATTATAGGTGAAACCATGTTATATTGAACTTGCTTTGATCCACCTGAGTGTGCAGTCCCGCCTCCCCCCGAAGCGCTGCTTTACCGCGTTATATCCGAATTCGTGTTATATCGGGTTGCGTTATATTGAGGTAGCAGTGTAATTAATTTAATCTAGTTTGCTTTCATAATTTATAGTAAGGTTTTTTTGGCATTCACTCATCTTGACAATAAAAGTAAAGTAGCTGTGGTTCAGTGTTTCTAATGAACTCTAAATTAAGGTTCAAAGAGATCTGATTGAAAGTCTGAGCAACAATGGTTAATTCTTTTTGGTTTGAATCCTTTGAGGCAAAACACTCTTTCTATTATTATTATTATTATTATTATTATTTTTTTTTTTAAGTTTTCATTCTTTTCTTAACAGCAGTTCTGTTGCCTCAAAGGAGAGGGATAGAAATTCAGCTCTTAGGTTGGATAAGGGTCTTCGGTGATGGTGGTGTATTTTTTGTTGTTGTTGTTTTTTTGTTTTTTTTAATACATCTCTACCCCAATATAACACTGTCTTCGGGAGCCAAAAAAATCTTACCGCATTATAAGTGAAACTGCGTTATATCGAACTTGCTTTGATCCGCCGAAGTGCGCAGCCCTGCACCCCCGGAGCGCTGCTTTACCGTGTTATATCTGAATTTGTGTTATATTGGGTCGCATTATATCGGGGTAGAGGTGTATTTAGTAAAATCAAGTCCTATGCCTTGGCAAATGGAATAGCTGGAAAAATGTTTCACGCAAGCACTTTAATTTTGTAATCTTCCAAAGTTCAGTTTGCACTACATATGTGTGCATAACAGTTAAATAGAATTTTAAATGCCTTTTTTAAAAACAAATCTCTCATTTGATGCACTTACTGCCTTTGCTTCATTAAAGGTACATCTTGTACAAAACAGCTCATTCAAGTGCATTCTATTCCACACTATAGAATTTGTTTCTGTTGTGTCCTTTTTAAGCAAACCACTTAAGATAGACACTCAGAAGTGCCTCAGTTAAGGTTGCTTGCACAGCATTAAATCTCTCCTTTGTGTGTATTTGTTACCATAGTTGTAATGATTGTATAATGGATGTTGTTCAAAGGGAGTACAATTTTTCAAGCATGTGTGAGACTTATTCAGTGGGACTTCAGCTTCAAGGTTACTTAGGAGTCCTGGGTAAAATTTTGAAGAGTGCCTAACTCATTCAGCTTGCGGGTTGATGGTGCATATTGAATAAAGCAAGGACATAATGAATGGGATCTATGTTTTTGTGGGTAAATTCTACTTGCAATTATTATAGCATAGGCCTGGAGTAAATCTGTCAGCAGATTCAGTCCCCGTTCTTACAGGGGTAAGTGAGAGCAAGTGCAAGCCCATGGTGAATTGAGCGTCGAAAATGTAGCAAATGAATATTGAACTGCTGCTTTAACCACTGCATGAGATAGAGATCCTGTGGGAAAAGGTGTAATGTAACCATGCAATACAGTCATGATATATATGCACAAAGGGGCAAGATATTTTGTGCAAGAAAAATTAACTTTGGCATTTTCTGACTCTGAATGTGACCTTTAAGCTGTCATGTTTTAATTCTGTAATGTATGAAATTTACAAAAGTCTCAAACAAAATACAGAGGACTGGCATCAGGATTCTAAAAATAGTAGCTGTTAATCTTAGCTCTGTTGTAATTGTACAGAGGATTAATTAACAAATAACTGAGAGAATGCAGAATAACTAAATGGTAGTGCTTGTCATACTATATCCTCACACAAAATCTTGCCTCTTTCAACATCAACCAGTCACCAATTATTTAAGTTCCTGACTTGAGCAGTTTGATAAATGCTGTAACTATGAAACAGTACAGTAATTCCTGGGCCGAGGAGGAGGGGGGGTTTATAAATGAAAGTGTGTAACTAAGAATTGACTTGCGAATATAATCACAATTTCTTGCCAATTTAATAGAACTTGCATAAGGCCAGTTGTGATATATGGAGGTACGCAAACAGGTCATTCAATTCGTCAGATAATGCAAGGCTGTAATATATTGTGTGCTACCCCAGGAAGGCTTATGGACATCATAGGTAAAGAAAAGGTAAGATCTTACCTAAAATTTCTGTTATATTTAAGAATATAATTTACCTTGAATTCCTTGAAAATCGTTTGCAGCATTTTTATTACAGATCAGTGCTAGTCAGTCTAACTTGACGCAAGCAAAGACAGATTTGCAAACTTGTCACCATCAATTAGAATGGATGAATTTGGCAGTCAAATGAGGTTGCAGTGATTCCATTTGCATGACCTAAGTAGCGTTTTTGAATAAATGCTAAACTTGTTGCAGTAATATAACTAGCCAGTGTAAAATGTTTGTAAATAAATGCATATTTATAGCACTTAGCAGGATTTATATTTGGACTCTTTTGTAACACCAGAAATGTACATAGCACTTTAAGACATCTAGTTGTGACAGTATTCTTGCCCTGAGGAACTGGAGTCAGACATAGTACCAGCCAGGGAGACAGCCAAGTGTTTGGAAGGTTATGTGGCAAGAAAAGGATTACAGAAGTGAAAGATAATGACAGTCTTGTTTACTTATGGGATCAGTCTTCTTTGTTTTGATTTTCAGAAAATTAAAACTTTGGAGCAGGGACATGAACTCAGGTCTCCCTAGTGGTGTCTCTCTTCAGGGCAAATCTCCATCTGACTTACACTGGCTTAGTCTTCCGTTGGTAGTAAAATCCTTAGTATTAGGATTAGCAGCTTTTATTGTCTTTGTGGAACTATTTTCTTAACATGAAATAAATTAAATTAACATATTTGAAAAGAGCTTATTTTTTCCATTAATCGGTTTGTAAGTTTGTGACTATTATTTGCACTTTGGTGATTATGTTGGCAGAAAAACACAAAACCCATGGTGTAGTGTTAAAGTAGTGTGCAGTAAATGGGCCCCTGGGCAGGTGAAGATACCTCAGTCCCTCCTACAGAATTGTGTTTTGCTTCCTTGGTAGGAAGGATCTGGTGTTGGTTTTCCATCTGTTTTCCTAGGACTACTGGTCAGAACCTCACTCCTGACTGGTGGTGATGGTCACAAAATAACTTTTGTCTGTAGTTACTAATTCGTTTTGTGACTTGGTGGAAGTCTGCATTAGTGACACCAAGGGATCATGTCAAGGAACAAAGGGTGTGTTGGGCGCCGGTCACTAGTAATCATCTAGTTCCAACTAGTAAACATTTAGTTCCAACTAGACTAAAAATTTTTAATTATGCTGAACTAGATCAGGAAACAGTTTAATACTGAAATTCCCTGACACTTTGTAGAGTAGATAGTGCAGAGGTACAGTAAGTTAAGATCTTTAAGTTGTGTACTGGATAGAAATGAATAGGAATAAGGGGATTCTGGGGAGAACAGGAAGCATTTTAAATGTGACTGACCTGCAATCTGAGAGGGGAGGAATACCTTACCATTATCACTGATAAAATAGTCTCAGAAAATGGCATTGGCAGAAAAGTTTCTTGTTTTTAGCCTGTTCTGTTTTGAATGTATCTTTACTGAAATATTTTAAAGCTGTTTTTTCTTTCTTTCTTTCTTGTACTTAAATAAAAATCCACTAAAGATTGGATTGCATAAAGTGAGATATTTGGTGTTAGATGAAGCCGACCGTATGCTCGATATGGGTTTTGGTCCAGAGATGAAGAAATTAATCTCTTGCCCAGGCATGCCATCAAAAGATAGGCGTCAAACACTAATGTTTAGTGCCACTTTCCCGGAAGAAATTCAAAGGTGTGTGACCATTTGCATGAAGCTGGAAATGTAGTTGAAGAAAATGTATTTTTAAGATCTGTGATCAGACTTTGCTTATTTGGACAATCAAATAAAAATATTTGAAGTTGCTACTTAGTACTGTTGTAATAAATTGAGCACTAATATTTAACAAACTTAATAGGATATTAAGTTTATTATTGTAAAGACCCCAAATTGAGCTCATTTTGTGTGTTTTATGTGTTCACTGTGTAAAAGAGTTAACTTAAACATTTTGCTGCATAAGTCAGTCTCTCTGATGCTGACTTGTGCTAGAAGCAGTGTGGTCTGATGGACTACCGAGCTTGCTGAAATTCAGGAATCCTGACTTAACTGCTAATTTTTCTTACTAAAGATTAATGCGTTGATTATTTTAAAAACTTAAGGCAAAAATTCTGCCCTGGAATGTGTATGCAGGATTCCTGTAATGTTAATGGGAGTACTGTATATCCCAGGATATAATTTGGCCTGAAAGGTCTAATTTTTAAGTCTAAATGTATATTTTGCTGTGTTGTGGTGATTGGGTTTATATATAATAAAAAGCTTTATGCAACTTGCCTGATTTGTATTGTGCTAATTATAAGTAGTTTAAGAACCACTACAATAATGTAAACTTTGTTCTTTTTGAAGGCTGGCTGGAGAATTTTTGAAACCTGAATACTTATTTGTTGCTGTTGGACAAGTGGGTGGAGCCTGCAGTGATGTTCAGCAGACCATTCTTCAAGTTTCCCAATATTCCAAGAGAGAGAAACTGGTTGAAATTCTACAAAGCATAAGTAACTTTCTTTGTTACCTTTTTAATTGCCTTTTCCAATGAGTGAGAGAATCAAGTTAATAGGAATTTATTTTAGCGCTTGATTCTGCTACTCAGCGAGGCCCAAGGCCCCACTTTTCTAGGCACTGTACTGTTATATAGTAGAAGACAGTATCCATTTCAGTAGAGTATTTTCTTTAGCAAATTTCACTGCCTTTCCTAACGTAAGTAATTTTGTTTTAAACCTATTTATGTTGTATATAGGTGTTCTCTAGATAGTCCACTAGTATTGGGTACTGCTAGACAAAAAACACTTACCCAGGTTCTGGCACCCCCGGAGCAAAAATAAGGATTTGTGGTCATTTCTGTGAAGGAACTCTACAATCTACAATTCCACCTGCGAGTCTTACTTTGTACCCTGGTCCAATTTTAGTTTATTCTTTGAAACTGGAATTCTGTGGGGGAATATTGACCACTATTTAGTGAGGGCAAGTTGTTAGTTGGGGGGAAAAGGCACTGAAGGTTTCTGCTAAGGTGTGAAAGCTATCTGAAACAAGAACATCCCAGTTTCCCATTGATCCACTTGCAGAAATGCAAAGTACAGATACAATTAAATACCTCTATCACAAAATTGATTTTTATCTAATTGATAGGTGTTGTTCAATTATGTGATACTTCATACTACATTATTAAATGTGTTCTGTATCTTGTAAATGTAGTAAATTCTTACTAATGTTAGGCCTCAACACATGTCCTATTAAATCTTTTCTGAGATGTGGGGAGGTACTGTTGTCCTGCTGGTGTCGAGTGTGCTAACTAATGACATGTTCTAGTATTAAGCGCTATCTTCCTTTGACTATATGCATGAAATTTTTTTTTTTGTCCATCTGTGAAGGCCCTCAGGCACTCTAATGGAGGCCATTTAAGTACATGGCTGGATGGACAGACAAAATCAGTTTCAGTTACTTTGACCTTTTTGGTACTCCACAGAACTCACCTCTACCCACCAGAATAATAGTATTCGGATTTTTTTTGTTTTTGTTTTTTTTTAAATAATCCTGATCTTGCTTTGAGAGCATATATTTTTGCATGTAGTTATTTTAAAATAAGCTCAGTAATAAGCCTTCAGAAAGGTTTCAAAAACTAGGTGGGCTGTGCGTCTAGTGCCAGAGAATAGCATACCTCCATTATTACTAAGTCTGTCAAGCGATTAAAAAAATTGTGATTATCACGTGATTAAACAATAATAGAATACTAATTATTTAAATATTTTTGGATGTTTCCTACGTTTTGTAATATATTTATTTCAATTACAACGCAGACTCCAAAGCGTACAGTGCTCACTTTATATTTATTTTTGATTACAAGTATTTGCACTGTAAAAAAACAACAAATAGTATTTTTCAGTTCACCTAATACAAGTACTGTAGTGCAATCTCTTTATCAGGAAAGTTGAATTTACAAATGTAGAATTATGTACAAAAATAACTGCGTTCAAAAAGAAAACAATGTGAAATTTTAGACCCGGCAACTCCACTCGTCCTACTTCATGTTCAGCCAATCGCTCAAACAAACAAATTTGTTTACATTTGCAGGAGATAATGCTGCCCGCTTCATGTTTAGATTGTCACTTGAAAGTGAGAACAGGTGTTCTCATGGTACTGTTGTAGCTAGCATCACAAGATATTTATCTGCCAGATGTGCTAAAGATTCGTATGTCCCTTCATGCTTCAACCACCATTCCAGGGGACATGCATCCATGCTGATGACAAGTTCTGCTCGATAACAATCCAAAGCAGTGTGGGCCCACTTTTATGTTCATTTTTATTATCTGAGTTAGATGCCACCAGCAGAAGGTTAATTTTCATTTTTGGTGGTTCAGGTTCTGTAGTTTCTGTATCGGAGTGTTGCTCTTTTAAGACTTCTGAAAGCATGCTCCACCCCCCGTCCCACTCAGATTTTGGAAGGCACTTCAGATTCTTAAACCTTGGATTGAGTGCTGTAGCTATCTTTAGAAATCTCACATTGGTACCTTCTTTGCGTTTTGTGAAATCTGCAGTGAAAGTGTTCTTAAAATGAACATGTGCTGGGTCATCATCGGAGACTGTTATAACATGAAATATATGCCAGAATGCGGGTAAAACAGAGCAGGGGACATACAATTCTCCCCCAAGGAGTTCAATCACAAATTTAATTAATGCATTATTTTTTTTTTAACATTCTGGTCATGAAAGCATGTCCTCTGGAATGGTGGCCGAAGCATGAAGGGACATATGAATGTTTAGCATATCTAGCATGTACATACCTTGCATGGCTACAAAAGTGCCATGCAAATGCTTGTTCTCACTTTCTGCTGACATTGTAAATAAGAAGAGGGCAGCATTATCTCCTGTAAATGTAAACAAACTTGTTTGTCTCAGCGATGGGCTGAACAAGTAGCAGCACTGAGTGGACTTATAGGCTCTGAAGTTGTACATTGTTTTGTTTTTGAGTGCAGTTATGCAACAACAAAAAAACTACATTTGTAAGTTGCACTTTCACAATAAAGTATCAGAGGGGTAGCTGTGTTAGTCTGGATCTGTAAAAAGCAACCGAGAGTTCTGTGGCATCTTTAAGACTAACAGATGTATTGGAGCATAACCTTTTGTGGGTGAATACCCACTTCGTCAGACCCGTGTGTCTGACCAAGTGGGTATTCACCCATGAAAGCTTATACTCCAATACATCTGTTAGTCTTAAAGGTGCCACAGGACTCTCGGTTGCTTTTCACAATAAAGAGATCGCACTACAGAACTTTTATGAGGTGAATTGAAAAATACTATTTCTTTTGTTGTTTTTACATTGCAAATATTTGTAATAAAAAGTAATATACACTTTGATTTCAATTACAGGCAGAATACAATATATATGAAAATGTAGAAAAGCATCCAAAATATTTAATAAATTTCAATTGGTATTCTATTGTTTAACAGTGCGATTAAAACCTCAATGAATTGCAATTAATTATTTTAATCGTGATTAAATTTTTTTTATTTAATAGAGTGAGTTAATTGCGATTAATCGACAACCCTAATTATTACTCTTGCTATTAGTGAGCAAAGATTAGGGTGATAGGAAAGGAGCTGCAGATATTGGATCATGGGGCGTAGGGAATTGGCGAATGCAATACAGAATGTTTTATCCCAAAGGTATTGGCTTGATGCAGAAACTAGTGGGTGAAATTCTGTGCCCTGTTTGTGTAGGAGATGAAGCAAGATGATCAGACTGGTTCCTTGTGGTCTTAAACTCTGAATCTATTTAAACGATGGCAATATGTTCATGGTATAAATGATAAAAACACATTAGTGCTTTTGAGACTGTAGGAAGTCTGTAATGTTCCCCCTTTACCAGATTGTGTCTTTAATCTGTTGCAGGAGATGAGCGAACTATGGTGTTTGTGGAAACAAAGAAAAAAGCAGACTTCATTGCAACCTTTCTTTGTCAAGAAAAAATACCAACCACCAGTATTCATGGGTAAGTATTTTACTGAATAAATTCTTTTGGTCTGCTATGGTTTATTTAAATTAAAAATGACCTCTTCTGTTAAAACTCATTTGTCATGAGCAAAACCATTATTGGACCAAAACACTTGGAACCAGGATTCTGATTCTCAGTGCTTACTGGACAATGTAAGAGTTGGCGGTGGCGAGAATCCTGCTCTCACTGCTAAATGGCTAAATATTTTTCTGTTTCCCTGGGATAAATTGTACATATAAGCCTCTTTGTTTTCAGTTTAAACTGATTTTTACCAAAAAAATTCTGGGATTGTAAAAAAAAGTATTACTCAGTTTTTTCCAATTTTCACCCTCCTTTTGTATCATTCAAATATATAAAAAATAACTTTTTATTAGGAAAATACACTACATTGCATGAGATGTATGTATTGTAATACATTACTCTGTGTATATTGTGGCAGAGCTCCAACCTTATCCCCGCGGGTCCCACGCTTCCAGGTGGTTTATACTAGCCTCAGAGGCTCACTGCGACCCTCCATGTAGCCCTTCTCTCTCTCTCGCTGTCTCTCGGGCCAGGGTTACAGTCTACTGAGCCCTTTTCATCATAAGCCAGCAAGGAGGCTGGTGAGAGAATTCCCACAGTCTCTGTTGTCTAGGGTTACCATATTTTCCTTTTTAAAAAGGACACTCCATGGGGCCCTGGCCCCGCCCCCAGCCCCGCCCCAACTCTGCCCTCTCCCCTGAACGCTCCGCTTCCTGCTCCTCCCCCTCCCCTACTTCCTGCGAATCAAATGTTCGCGGGAAGCCTGAAACAGGGAGGCAGCAGGTAAGCTGAGGCTGGGGCGGAGTGCAGCGCGGCCCAGTCCGGCCCCCCTGGCCGAGCGGTTCCCTCTGGTGGCCGGCTGGCCCAGGCCAAGAGGTTCTGGCCCCGGTGTCTCCCGCCGGGCTCGGTGCCCGCGCTCCTGGCCGAGCACCACACACACCACCGAACACCGTGCTGGCCAAGTGCCTGCGCCGCCGCTCCCTGCCCCGGCCGAGCGCCGCGCTGGCCCCCAGCCACATGCCCGCGCCGCCGGCTCCGGCCGAGCACCGTGCCAGCCCCTGGCCACGCACCCACCGCCCCAGCCCCTCCCAAGCACCGCGACGGCCCCGCACCGCCGGGCCCTCCCTCCCTATTTTCCTGGATATGTCCGGCTTTTTGGGATTTCCCCCCGGAGGGGGATTTGAGGCCCAAAAAGACGGACATGTCCGGGAAAATCCGGACGTATGGTAACCCTACTGTTGTCCCTATGGGCTTATTCAAGAACAGTTTAGCCTCCTGTCCTGACAGGGACCTGTCTTCCCCTCCCAGGAGGTGTTTCTGTAGTGGTGGGTTGTGGGGAACTGGGCCCACCCTTTACTCCGGGTTCTGGCCCAGGGACCCTAGTGGCAGCAGCTGTTGGCAGCCTTCCTTTCACGGCCAGAGCTGCTACATTTCCCTGGGCCACTTCCCCACAGCTCTACTGTTTCTCTCTTAACGCCTTCTTCACCCTTACCTTAGGGGTCCCTTTCCAGTGGTTTGAGGGTGTCTTTGTTACCCAGCCCTTCAGCCTGGCCTGACCAGAATGAGCCCTTTTACAGTATCAGAGGAGCCTTTATTAGAATCAGGTGTTCTCATTAGCCTAATGGCCTCAACTGACTCTTTGCAGGCTAATTGGAGTCATGTGTCCACCCTAGCCTGGAGCAGCCCCCGCTCTGGTCAGTCAGGGAATAGAAAACTGCTTATCCAGTGGCCAGTATATCTTCCTTCTACTACTCTGCTGTACCCAACTGGCCTGGGTCTATCACAATATGCAAAGCTGCCTGTTGAAGTAAGGCTATGTATTAGTCTAGAAGATGCACACAGTAAACAAACAGGCACGCATGCAAGCTCTGAAGTGCGTGCGCATCTGAACGTACTGATGACTCTCTCACTCATTATATACACATTTCAAGCTGTTAGCAGATAACGATTTAAAAATTTGAAGCACTAAAATGGGAAGAAAACGAAAATCTCTATCAGAATACATTTCAGAGCACAAGAAAATATTCATCCTTTTCTCCTTTTTTTTAAACTTTTGAAGTTGAATGTACATGCTGCAAATCGTGTCGCCCAATTATTAAATTTAAATATTTATAGGCTAATAATTCTAAGCTACAGCAGTAAGCTGTTTGTTCAAATGAAAAGTTTTATTTGGGTATTAGAGATGTATTGTTTTCTTATACTCATAGGTGGCATTGTGTTTTGAGTTCGGTTTTAGTTCTGCAGTAAACCACATTGATTAATGGAATTCAAAACATTAATCTATTGAATGCTTTTCCCCGCTGTCTTTCCATTCACCAAAATAAACCCCGATATTTACCCAGAAAAATTAAGAATAGTTTTTTACACTGATTTTCACCTGTTTTTGTTGTTGTGGTAATAAACACTGATACATTCCTGGGAAAAATTAAATAAAATAAAAACTGAAAGCGAAGGGTCCTATCTACATATAATTGTACATATAGCATGTACAAAGTGGTTTTCCTTGTACACTGCACCAGTGGGTTGCTCTCCTGAGACAGTGATTCCCCATCTTCACTGCAATGCACAATTGAGGTCATAGTGTCCATCTAATCCATAATGCTGTGGCCATTTTCACTATATAAATATAATTTTATAGACTGAGAAAATTATGTTGACTTTTTAATGAAACTTGAATGACAGAATTATAACTTGTTTGATTAGCTTTTTACACTGTATCATGAAAACATATGGTTTTATAAGTTAACTTTGTAACAACTCTAACTACAAAATTTTTTTAACTGTCACATTGTAGAGCACTTATTTGGCCAAATTGCTTTGACCAGCTTCAATATATTGACTTAAATTGAATTTAAAACTCTTGAAAGGTACCAGACTCTGTCCTTGAGACTCAAGTCCCGTTTATCTGCAGAAAGAAGGAAATCAGAACTGATCAAATGAAAGCCTATAGATGTGTGTCACAGGGTAGGGAACATGGATAACTTCATAACTTCCCCGTGTGGTGTGCTTTAATTCAGATAGTGGTAGTGCAATGAAAGCACATAGAGAAGGGAGCACAATCATCTGGAGTTGGCATTTCCAACACTAGCATTCACTTCTCATGTTAAATAAAAACACATGTCAAGGAGGTGGAGCAGGAATACATGAGAAAGTGAGAGCAATATGTAATTTTTACCATCTGCATTTTGCTGCTGAGAGTTCTGGCTTTTCTTCTTTTTTATGTTTTATTTTCATTTCCCTGTTTTTGGAAGCTCATGGGATTTGGGTCTTATTTTCTGGCTCTGTGACTAAATGTTTTGGCCTGCTTAGCAGTCCTGTACAGCATGAGAAATAGAGGGGCAAGTTACTGCTTCAAATATACTTGGATTCTCACTTCGCTCCAAGGATGAAAGGATAATGTAGTCATCTTACATATTTAATCCTTGGTTTCTGTCAAGATTGTCGATTATGATGGTGACATTTTCAGTGCAGAGCAATGTCCCCCCAGGGCCTGGAGTGAGAACCAGCTAATTTTACAGGTCCTCAGAAACTCCTCTTATGAGTCTGACTACCTTTCAGTACTCTGAGGGAATTCTGCACCAAAAAATTTAAAATTCTATGCACGATATTTTAGAATTCTGCAAAATTCTGCATGTTTGTCATAATAACACAATATAATCATGCCATTTTCAATTATTTTGGTAATTTATTTTAAAATACCTGTCAGTAAATACCTTTATAACAGTACAGACAACAAAAGATTCAGGAAATGTTTGACAAATAAATCCCTTACTAGGCATATTAATATAGAATTTTGAGTAATAATTCATTTAATTTACAATACAGAAATGTTTTCTGCACCCCTCAAAGCAGTGCAAAGACTTGCAGAAGTCCAGGGTAATGGAGGAGCTGAGGGAGAGGGAAGTAATTGCTGGGAAGGAGCCTGGGAGTGAACCTGGAGGGTTGTCGGGTGTGGGTAGGAGACGTATGGAACTTTTTTTGGGGGGTGGGGGGAGGGGATTGTTAGGAAGTTGGGGAGTATTCCCCATGCAGACTTTGGCTGATCTCTAGCCTCTCCCATTCAGTGAAGCACATCTGCCTCTCTTCCTCTGTGTCCCTGTACACCCCACTCGGGCCACCCCATCTCCTCGTCCCCATGTGTCCCTACACCACCACTTCCGTTCAGCCCCTGGATCTGTGCTGTTACCCCACTAGCTCCTGTGCTCCTGTGCTCCTTCTGAACCCCAGTCTGTGACTCCCTAGCAGCCCTGTGTGCTCCTTTCTGTCCCCCATTTCCCATGTTTCCTCACCTGGCCCCGCGGGCAGGGCACTGTGAGGAATGCAGTCTCTCCTCCCCCTTTCTGTGGCTGGCTGCTTTGGTGGTTGAGCTGGCTGCCCTCTGTTCTGGCACCACAGCAGCCCCTGGTGGGTGAAAGGTGTAACTGCATTACCTCCCCAGGAGAATGTATTTTCTGCAGAGAAGAAAAAAAAAATCTTTGGGGAATATGAATTCTGCATGTGCACAGTGGTGCAGAATTTTCCCATGAGTACTTTCGGGCAGTAGCAGCCTGGGCCAAATTCATATTGGTGGGTTACAGAGCCAAAAGGCTCAGATAGCTAGACTTGTAGCCAAACAAATAAAAATGAAGTGATTTGGATTGTGGAGGAAACACTGAAATACCAAATATAGTTACATGCGTTACCTTTATCTCCTTTTCTTTTCCTGATTCCCACATTCTTCTTTCCTAGATGTTCAATGTCCGAATATCTCTGTTCACTCCCCACTCAGTGCTAAAGTTTTCTCATGAGTAGCTATGTCTGAGGACTCTTCGAGGGTTAGTATCTTTCCCAGCATTTAAAGCTAGATTTCTCAGGAATAGTAAAGATCTTAGGACCTGTCCAATACATTTCTGGTCAAAAGTTCCTGCCTTTTTAGGAATTATTCATAGCAGTTTTAGAACTTCTGTTTTATTCATAGCTAGTTTATCTCTGGGGACAAAGAATTCCTTAAAGACAAAATACAAGTCTAGAAAACAGAAGTCTGAGCAGCATAAATGTGCCAAATTTTCAGTCTCTTAAGACAAATCTCAGGAGGAGGAGGACCTGTCTGGTTTTAAGTTCAGTAAAATCCAATGCAGATGCTCAGACTCCCCTCAAGAATGATCTGACGAATTACACTGGGTGTGGAGCAGCCTTGCAGTATAACCAACAAGAAACCGTAAAGCAAAAAAACAGGAATCTCCTTTAAAGCAGGCTTAGAACACAGATCAAGTCTGAAAGGAAGGTGCTTCTAATCTAGGCTTGGTAAGGCAGTCAGTTTGACTGCCTGTTGTTTGACCATGGACAAATATTCCTGCAAGAATACCCTATTGTAGGTGCAAAAAGAACAGGAGTACTTGTGGCACCTTAGAGACTAACAAATTTATTTGAGCATAAGCTTTCATGGGCTACAGCCCACTTCATCGGATGCATGTAGTGGAAAATAGAGTAGGGAGAGACAGAGAGAGCATGAAACATTGGGTGTTACCATACACACTATAAGGAGAGTGATCAGTTAAGGTGAGCTTTTATCAGCAGGAGAGAGAAAGAACTGTTTGTAGTGGTAATGAAAATGGCCCATTTCCAGCAATTGACAAGGAGATACGAGGAACTGTAAGGGGGCAGAGGGGAAATAAGCATGGGGAAATAGTTTTACTTTGTGTAATGGCCCATCCACTCCCAGTCTTTATTCAAGCCTAATTTAATGGGGTCCAGTTTGCAAATTAATTCAAATTCAGCACTCTCTCGTTGGAGTCTATTTTTGAAGGTTTTTTTTGTTGTAATATTGCGACTTTTAGGTCTGTAATCGAGTGGCCAGGGAGATTGAAAGGTGGTGGCCTACCTTTTTTGTTGCATTGTGGTGCCATCTGTTAACAAACCTGCTTAAATTTCTTGAACACTCTTTACTACATGGTAATGCCATGTGTTAGGAAGAAGGTGAACTAATCAAAAGTTGAGTATCTTAACTGGCTAGAATCTTTTAGAACAAACACTCTGTGTATGCCTTTACTTGTAAACCAGGCCATCATTGTACATGGTTGTTTACAAACAACGTTCAACAAGTTTAAAGATGCATTTCCTGCCTTGAAGGCTTACAATCTAAACTGACTAGACAAGCATACAGAAATTAACGCAGAAGAGAGTGGGGGAGAGAGAGGAGGGTTCAGTCATTAAACTTCTGCACCGAATACACACACAAGATGCACGGCTATTGAGCTGTTTGAAGAGGTGGCCTGCTGCCTACCTAGCATAAGTGCATTTACAATTAAAACTTTTTTATAGCTGCTGTTTGTTCTAATTCTGAATAATTTTGTTTCTTCTTTTGTAACTGTTCGGTCTTGAATAACATTCACAATTTAATGCTAACGTAAAAAAAAAACTTTTTAGCAATTTAACAATTTCATTTCATTGTATTTTTCAAAGTTAAAACAACTTGTTAAATGACTTGGTTTTTTTAATTAGGCATAAGTATCTAAAGCTGAGCCTATTGAAGGCCGTAAAGTCTTCCTCTTCTTTGTTATTGTTACTGAGCTAATAAATTAGTGCTACAAAATATTTGACATTTGATCAATATTTGACTGGTCAGTTGCCCAATTATTTTTTGATAAGTGAAATGCCCAACCCTATTTTAATCTGTCCTATTTAATCTGTAGTATTCTCATCACTGTTCACAAATTTAGAAACAGACAAGTGATTTACAGAATTCAGAAACTACCAAACTTGGATATAGTCTTGAAAAAAGGTGTCATAGTGGTGGCAGAGGATAAAGAGCTATAATGCAGACCAAGAGTTTCATGATGCTTATTTACAAAATCACCATATTGCATTTTTTAATATGTAGGGCAATAGAAGAATTCATCTTGAGGAGAAATACAGTTTACTATAGAACCCAATGTAAAGATCTTCCGTCTTTCTACTCTCTATCTGAACACAGAAAAGAGACACTCTCTGGAAATAAACAAAGCATTTGTAATATACATTAGGACATCTGGGCTGTTCAGAAATCTGTGCCCTATTCTCCTTTTTCCCCACAGATTCAAAGAAGGCATGCGCACAGACCGTAGGTTAAATTTTTGCTCTAATTTAATACTTGTGTAAATAACACTGGTCTACAATTTTTGAGAAGTTGTCTGCTTCTGAGATAACGTGCTATTTATTATGTATTTTGATGTGCTGAATTCAAATATGACAATTAAAACAACTGGCTACTGTTTCTAAGATATTTAAGTTTTTACATTTTATGTCTAGGTATATTGTGTAGATAGTAGAGTTTTAATGATAAATTGTAAACCTAGGTCTTTTCATGTGTTTATGGTTGCTTTACATGATAATATTTCACCTGTCCTGTTTATGTAACACTTTAAAAATCAGTAAAAGGGTTATATAAATAAAATGTATTATGAAACAAAAGGCAAAAAACTATTATGTACGTAGTTTAGTCCTCTTCAGTGTCTACTCGGCGCTTCTTGGCTTGTCTCTTGTATTCATTAAATGGAGCATCTCTTGTCACTGTCCAGCAATAGTCTGCAAGCATTGATGGGCTCCATTTGCCCTGATAGCGTTTCTCCATTGTTGCAATGTCCTGGTGAAATCGCTCGCCGTGCTCGTTGCTCACTGCTCCGCAGTTCGGTGGAAAAATATCTAGATGAGAGTCCAAAAAATGCATCTTTAGTGACATGTTGCAACCAAGGTTTTTGTATGCCTTGAGGAGGTTTTCCACCAACAACCTGTAGTTGTCTGCCTTGTTGTTTCCGAGAAAACTTATTGTCACTAACTGGAAGGCTTTCCATGCCGTCTTTTCCTTGCCACGCAGTGCATGGTGAAATGCATCATCTCGAAGAAGTTCACGAATCTGAGGACCAACAAAGACACCTTCCTTTATCTTAGCTTGAGTTAACCTTGGAAATTTTCCACGGAGGTACTTGAAAGCTGCTTGTGTTTTGTCAATGGCCTTGACAAAGTTCTTCATCAGACCCAGCTTGATGTGTAAGGGTGTAACAAAATCTTCCTTGATTCAACAAGTGGTGGATGCTGAACACTTTTCCTCCCAGGCTCCAGTGACTGTCGGAGTGGCCAATCTTTCTTGATGTAGTGGGAATCTCTTGCACAACTCTCCCATTCGCAGAGAAAACAGCAGTACTTTGTGTATCCACTCTGCAGACCAAGCAAGAGAGCAACAACCTTCAAATCGCCACAAAGCTGCCACTGATGTTGGTCATAGTTTATGCACCTCAAAAGTTGTTTCATGTTGTCATAGGTTTCCTTCATATGGACTGCATGACCAACTGGAATTGATGGCAAAACATTGCCATTATGCAGTAAAACAGCTTTAAGACTCGTCTTCGATGAATCAATGAACAGTCTCCACTCATCTGGATCGTGAACAATGTTGAGGGCTGCAATCACACCATCGATGTTGTTGCAGGCTACAAGATCACCTTCCATGAAGAAGAATGGGACAAGATCCTTTTGACGGTCACGGAACAGGGAAACCGTAACATCACCTGCCAGGAGATTCCATTGCTGTTGTCTGGAGTCCAACAGCTCTTCCTTACTCTTGGGTAGTTCCAAATCCCTGACAAGGTCATTCAGTTCATCTTGTGTTATGAGGTGTGGTTCAGAGGAGGAGGATGGGAGAAAATGTGGGTCCTGTGACATTGATGGTTCAGGACCAGAAGTTTCTTCCTCTTCCTCGTCTGACTCAAGTGAGAACGATTCTGGTGCATCAGGAACCGGCAGCCCTTCTCTGTGGGGTACTGGGCGTATAGCTGATGGGATGTTTGGATAATGCACAGTCCATTTTTTCTTCTTTGACACACCTTTCCCAACTGGAGGCACCATGCAGAAGTAACAATTGCTGGAATGATCTGTTGGCTCTCTCCAAATCATTGGCACTGCAAAAGGCATAGATTTCCTTTTCCTGTTCAACCACTGGCGAAGATTTGTTGCACAAGTGTTGCAGCATATGTGTGGGGCCCACCTCTTGTCCCGATCTCCAATTTTGCAGCCAAAATAAAGGTGATAGGCTTTCTTAACCATAGTGGTTATACTGCGCTTTTGTGATGCAAAAGTCACTTCACCACAAATGTAGCAGAAGTTATCTGCACTGTTCACACAAGTACGAGGCATCTCTGCTCACTTTGGCTAAACAGAAATGTGTCCCTTTGCAAAATCAAACACTGACAAATAAGAGAGCACGACACTGTATGATTTCTAGAGCTGATATAGGGCAATTTGTTCAGCAGAGTGATGTAAGCTTCGTTATGATTGCATCATCCATGACTTCTAGGAATAACATGATGCAATTCATATCATGTATGACGCAATACCAGCTTCAGATTGCATCATTCATTGTTTTGCCTAAAAAGCAAGTACTGTCCAAAGCCAGTCATAGATTTATTCATAGATCCAGTCAAAGATGCGTATTAGTCATTTCTGGTTTAAATTGAGATCCCTTCCCTTTATAACTCACTTATCCTCCGCCATTCCCAAGTCAAGGGTCATACATACTGACCCAATAGCATATCTTGAAAACTAGAGCCAATCAACAATTTGAAGCATCATTTTCGTTCTCAGTGACCCAGAATTAGTAAAGTTTGACTACATTTATTTCAGAAGCATTTTGGCTGTAGAGCAGTGTAATTGGCTTCAAAGGCATCATGTTTAGTTTACACCCATATAACTGAGAACAGAACATTGCCCATGTCTGTGGGTGAACTACAGCTGGAAGAGTCTGCGTGACACCAATGCAAGAGGACATCAGCACAGGTTCTTCCAGCTCTATTACACCAGCAGCTTAGAAGTCATTTATAGCATGAGAATAAACATCTAAAGTGGTCAAGTTACAAGTTAATTAGCCATTATAAATGAAGCTGTTGCCATCTTTGGCAGGAAGATCTGCCTTACAATAACTCTTTAACTTGCCTTCTCCCTTAATTGTTTCACTTTATTCCTTTTAGTCCAGTTTTGCCCTCCTATCTTATTTCCACATCTGTTTTTGTTTGTTCCAGGACCACTTTCTGTTGGATGTGGACAAAAAAGAAATGCAAATATAAACCCTATTCCTTGGGCCTAGCATATATAAATTGTTACTGTGTCAATCAAGATGCCAAAAATTTTAGCTGTAGAAGGTCAAGTGGTTAAGGGTGAGTCCTGCACCATTCACTTGCCTCTGACTAACAGTTGTACCTGTTTCTGGGAACTGCAGAGGGATAGTTCAGTGGTTTGAGCATTGGCCTGCTAAAACCCAGGGTTGTGAGTTCAATGCTTGAGGGGGCCACTTAGGAATCTGGGGCAAAAATCAGTACTTGGTCCTGCTAGTGAAGGCAGGAGGGGGCTGGACTCAATGATCTTTCAGGGTCCCTTCCACTTTTATGAGATGGTATATCTCCATACTTTAAAAAAAAAAAAAAAATCTGCATACTTCCCCTGTGACTATTTGGGGAATCTGTACAATTTATTAACTCTGTCTTGAGATTGACTCTTTTTGTATCTTTATCAAGCTGCAAACGCCATTTTGAATGTGGGGTTAGTTGTCATGTCTCTTGTGCAATTGCTTCCATGTTGGATTGAAATTCCAAGACAAAAGCCTAAGAATAATTAAACTTTGACCGTCCATCTAAATGACAGATGGCTGCAGCTAAGGCAAACCATTCTTTCAAGTCTGAACTCGGGGCAGGTCACTATAGCAATTAATTATAAAATAAATCAATTGGAATATAAATATTGTAGCAATGAGAATTACCTAGTAGGTGCACTGGTCACCTGATGGAGTCTCCTGACAGAGGAGAGTGGATGGTTATAAAAAAGTAAACCCAAAAGGGAGGAACTGATCTATTCAGGGGGACATTATTCTCCAGTGCAAGATGGAGTAGCAGCCCAGTATGTAGGGACCTGATGAGGCAGGGGACCCTGGCCACGTTCCTGAACACATGGTGCTCCTGAGGACTCCCAAGGGATGGGGTGAGCTAGTGAGGGGCATCTAGGATATTTATCTTCTAAATTATCTGTGCTCTGTTAACTGAAAGAGCAGTGATGTTGAGAATCTTGTGTAGTGCGTTACAATTATCAGAGGTCTCTTGAGAGGGTTAAACTGTAATCCAAAAGGCTCACATGTCGGGGTGGAGATCTGAGAGATGGTGTGTTGAAACTATGGTGGTGTCTGAAGGGTCAGCACTGAGCCCTGGGACTAGGCAGCTGGATAGCAGATTCCAGCTCTCATTAGGTGTTCTAGGCAAAGGGTCTGTGCCCGGAGTGTACTAAGTGTGCCTTGGCCCCAAGACTTGGGGCAGTAGCTGGGCTCCATTCAGTCTCTGGAAGCATAGAACACCCAAGGGCTGAGCAGAGGGGTTCCTTCAATGCAACGTAGCGAGTGATCAAGAGGGGGCATTCAGCTGGGATCCATGACATCTTCTCTTGGGGCTCTAGTAACAAAGGAGAAATAGTGTGTTTGGTAGACTGATGCTTGACTAGATCTCTGTAGTCTTAGGTAAAACTTTTAATCGCTGCGGTACACTGCAGCATAATATTGCAAATGTATATTGAAGCAACTTTAGTACGAACATACAAACATATCAGACTTTTGTCTCTCAAAGCACAAAACTGATTTGCAATTTCCAGCATCTCATATTTTCTCCTTCACATCTTTTCTGGCTTTTTACTTCTGACCCCTCCTTCCACCCACCACATTTGTGTCCCCTGGCCATTTTGCAAAAGTGCTCCTAAGATCACTGCACTTCCAAGGCAGAAGTGAGGAGGTCCTATCAAAACATCATGCCAGGGGTCTGCAGAGCTGAATGTATCTCCAAAGGTGCAAGTTAAGGATCCCTGCTGAATATTTTAATAGTTTTACTTCTCAGTGAAATGTTGCCAATTTGGTTTTATAAAATTTGAAACATTCTTTTTTCTTAAATACCAGTATTGCCCTTTTGTCTTACTGTCCATAGCTTGTTGATCTTTGACTTGCAGTATCTTAATCTGTAGTGTTCACTTGCCTTTAGAGAAAAATCTGTATTCTAACCAATACTTTCTTTGTTTGCAGTGATCGGGAACAGAGAGAGCGAGAAGAGGCTCTTCGGGACTTTCGCTTTGGAAAATGTCCTGTTCTTGTTGCTACTTCAGTAGCAGCAAGAGGCCTGGATATTGAAAAAGTTCAACATGTTATTAATTTTGATCTTCCTTCCACTATTGATGAATATGTTCACCGGATTGGGCGAACTGGACGCTGTGGGAACATCGGAAAAGCGATTTCTTTCTTTGATTCTTTTTCCGACAGCCACATAGCACAACCTCTGGTTAAAGTGCTTTCAGATGTACGTTGCCCAGTTTTTTCAAAATTAAATGTGTTCTCATTTCATATACTACTAAGACTTCATTTTAATGCATAGAGTAGCCATTAGTCCTGTGATGCACTTGAAAAACTCTTAATATGTAATTTGGCAATCAAGTCAGTATTTAAATTTGCAATTATTCTTCTGTAGGCTCAGCAGGAAGTTCCATCATGGCTGGAAGAAATTGCATTTAGTGCTCAGGGAACTGGCTTTAGCAAACCAAGAGGAAATATCTTTGCATCTGTTGATACTCGAAAGGTAAGTTTATAACAAAGAAATGAAATTGTTGGTTTGGGGAAAATTTTTATAAGCTAGGTCCGTGTCAGTGTAAAATGTCTTTTGAGTGTCCTTTAATATTGTAGTTTGAGTGGCTAGGACAGTCAAGACGGCTCTTGAAATAAGAATTGTTAGCAATGTGTGTAGAATTCAGGGGTGAGAGAAAGTGAAGGGAGACAGACATCTGTATTACAGCTGGTTCTCAGGAGTTGCCAAAAGAGGCTGAACTTAAATTCTGTATTTGGAAGGGGAGGTTTCTTCAAGAACAATTTTGTGACAAACATTAATACCAGGGCTGTCAAGCGATTAAAAAAATTAGTCGCACAATTAATCACACTGTTAATAATAGAATACCATTTACTTAAATATTTTTGGATGTTTTCCACATTTTCAAATGTATTGATTTCAGTTTCAACAGAATACAAAGTGTACAGTGCTTACTTTATATTTCTATTTTATTATAAATATTTGCACTGTAAAAAGTAGTATTTTTCAATTAACTTAATACAAGTACTGTAGTGCAATCTCTTCATCATGAAAGTTGAACTTACAAATGTATAATTATGCACAAAAAATAACTGCATTCAAAAATAAAACAATATCAAACTTTAGAGCCTACAAGTCCACTCAGTCCTACTTCTTGGTCAGCCAATCACTCAGATAAACAAGGTTGTTTACATTTGCAGGAGATAATGCTGCCTGCTTCTTGTTTTCAATGTCACCTGAAAGTGATAACAGGCATTCACATGACACCGTTGTAGCCAGCGTTGCAAGATATTTACGTGCCAGATGCGCTAAATATTCATATGTCTCTTCATGCTTCAACCACCATTCCAGGGGACATGCGTCTATGCTGATGACGGGTTGTGCTCGATAACAATCCAAAGCAGTGCGGACCGATGCACACTCATTTTCATTATCTGAGTCAGATGCCACCAGCAGAAGGTTGATTTTCTTTTTTGGTGGTTCGGGTTCTGTAGTTTCCGCATCGAAGTGTTGCTCTGTTAAGACTTCTGAAAGCATGCTCCCCTCCTCGTTCCTCTCAGATTTTGGAAGGCATTTCAGATTCTTAAACCTTGGATCGAGTTCTGTAGCTATCTTTAGAAATTTCACATTGATACCTTCTTTGTGTTTCGAGAAATCTGCAGTGAAAGTGTTCTTAAAATGGAAAACATGTGCTGGGTCATCATCGGAGACTGCTATAACATGAAATATATAGCAAAATGCAGGTAAAAAAAACAGAGCAGGAGACATACAACTCTCCCCCAAAGAGTTCAGTCACAAATGTAATACTCCATTATTTTTTAATGAGTCATCAGCATGGAAGCATGTCCTCTGGAATGGTGGCTGAAGCTTGAAGGGACATACGAATGTTCAGCATATCTGGCACGTAAATACCTTGCAGTGTTGGCTACAAAAGTGGAATGTCTCTTCTCACTTTTGCGTGACATTGTAAATAAGCTGGTAGCATTAACTCCTGTAAATGTAAACAAACTTTTGTCTTAACAATTGGCTGAACAAGAAGTAGGACTGAGTGGACTTGTAAACTGTAAAGTTTTACATAGTTTTGTTTTTGAGTGCAGTTATGTAACAAAAATTACATTTATAAGTTGCACTTTCACAATAAAGAGATCGCACTACAGTACTTCTATGAGGTAAATTGCAAACTATTTCTTTTATCATTTTTACAGTGCAAATATTTGTAAAAAATATAGTGAGCACTGTACACTTTATATTCTGTGTTGTAATTGAAATCAATATATTTGAAAATGTAGATAAACATCCAAAAATATTTAATTTCAATTGGTATTCTATTGTTTAACAGTGCTATTAAAACTGCGATTGATCACGATTAATTTTTTTATCGCGATTAATTTTTTTGAGTTAATCCCGTGAGTTAACTGCGATTAATCCACAGCCCTAATTAATACCAAAAATTGTTCCCTTTTTAGAGGCTCTTTTTGTTGATTTTTCTGCCTTTAGAGGAGATAATCAAGTTTTCCAATTGCTTCTATGACATCTAGAAGTGTGAATCTGCCTTTCTCAATGCAACTTTTGTGTTTTAACTGACCGGGCCATTTCTGATTGAGTGTTGGGGGGATTTTCATCCTTTGTTTCAATCTCCTAGTTTTGCCTGGTTTCCTCATGGGTCCCCCCCCCCTTAATTGTTTCTCTCATTCCCTTGCTCTTTGACATTTAGCTTCACTGAAGCTACTAAACTAGAAGCAGAAGCACCTCCATTTGTGGAAGTGTTGTGTCTGCCTTCCATGAAGGAGGTGCATGCTGAGTTTCATTGAGCTGCTTTGGTATGGCTCACTTGTTCACCAGTCTGAGCTGGAAGGGGATTATATGTCGAAGTGAGCACATTGTCTGTTCTGTTTATCCAGACATGATATTGATGGAAGCAAAGTAATTCCATGATCATGCTGAAAAGCCATTGCAGAACATATTCTGGATCCTGACATCTCTTCTGGCTTCAAGACATTTGGGCTATGCCTGTCTTCCCGTGCATACTGAGTCAGTTCAGACTTGTCCGTGAGATTCAGGACTTGGCCACCTTTCATTTCACCCTTGCATTAGATTTCTACTTCCAGCTGTGCAAACAAAGTAGTGGTTCAGTGTTCCCACGTCATCCATTATTTATGCTACAGAAATGACAAAACTTTGTGGCAGCAATGGCGAAAATCCATTTTCTCTTTTCTCCCCCCACCCCCCTCTTCCTTATGGGACCAACATTTCCTGGATTTTTTGACCAAATGAGCCCACTTTTTGTGCTCTGCTTACATCTGCTCATTCCCTGATCGTGGCATGGCAGCCAAAAAAGGAAAACAGAGGGCAATAACAGCTGATTGGAGAGCACCTCAGGAGCCACAGAAAAGGAGCTCTTTCATAGTTCTGATCATGGACTTTTGGGACCTCCCTGTCACCCCACATCTCCTAAGATGCCCCTGGTGATGCTTCTGTAGGGATGGGGGACTAGTCCTCTTTATTTCTTGGGACTCAACAAACCACGCTGAACAAGGTCTCGTAAGAGGTAAGTCCAAAGATCCTCTCAAACTCCTGGTCCAATCACTTCTAACGGAAGAGCTCCAGGATACCCTTTGTTCTCCAATGGAAGGTCTGGTATCTTTTAGGGATGTTCCTCTTTGCGGTTTCCCTAGTTATATATACAGTTATTAATTACATACAGTATGATGTACAATAAAACCAGGGAACAGATCAGATTCCCTACTTCCACAACCAGATCTTAATCCAGAAAAAGCCTTCGGAGCCAGGATGTCTCCTTTCTCAAACACTTGGTTCTTGTCAACTTAAAATAGGTGAATACAGAAGATGGTATCTGTGCAGCACTTTCTGCAGCTTCAGGTTCCTCCACATCTCCATCTCGTTTCCTGGTTTCTTAAGGATGGAAAGATCAAACAATCCTGAAATATTTCTTCTTCTAGAGATAGGGGCAAGAACCTGTCACTCAAGAGAAGACATGCGCAGGGCCATCCTCTGTATTCTAATGTAGTTTTAAAAAGTTGGTGAAGGTGGGTCAAAAGACAGGACAAGTCAATGAAAACAAAATTCAGAATGGAGTTGTGCTAATGTCCGTGAATCTGGCAGAAACTGCATATTCTGCGTGGCACTTGTCAAAGCAATTTTTTCAGTTTTCTCATGAAATTCACCATTATTAGTACAAAATATTACTCGAGTTTGTTTCAGTGTGCTCACAAAAGTACTGAGTGAGAAGTTTGTCTTTAGACAACATATTAATCAAAACACCATGCTTGTGGACCTCTCAGGAAGCTAGCCAAAGGGCTTCTGTCTACAGTGCTCTGGGCACTTGGATTTATGATTTAAGGAAGAGCTCTTATTTTTTTACCTCTGAGGACTATCGGCCTAATATGAGTCTGAGACATATAAGGAGACAGCCATTGTCTTCTCAATATAGCAAAGTTTTGAAAGATCTAGCATGTAACAGCATTATCTGTACCTGCAGCTACTAGGTCTTCTGGTCTCACAAACAGGGATTACTCCATTGGCAAGACTGTACATTAGAGTTTGTGGCGATGCCGTCCCATAGTTGCTGTAAACGGGTAGCCCACATGATAGGATGATCTCAATGTTGAAGAGATAACCGCCTTTCAGGATGGGGGAATACATCTGGGACACCACAATATACAGGCAACATGGCGTAACTCCGAGAGACTGAAGAATTAATACTCTAAAGATGCAAGTGGTCTCGTTCGCTTTTCAGAGAGAGCAGCCCATTTGGGTTCATTCGGACAACACAGTGACGTAGGCTTATGAGCATCCTTTCCCAAGTTATCTAAATGATCTCCCTTGAATGTAAGGTTGGCTAGCTCCATGGAGGCCATCCAAACATCAAGTGGATCAAGTAAACAAAAGTAGGCTGAATAAACTATCAGCAGATAACTCAGGATGGCTTTTTCATCAAGAAGTGTTCTAGATCAGTGGCTCTCAACCTTTCCAGACTACTGTATCCCTTTCAGGAGTCTGATTTGTCTTGCGTACGCCAAATTTCACCTCACTTAGAAAATCAAACCTAAAAATACATGTTTCAGCACACTTTTACTGAAAAATTGCTTTTTCTCATTTTCATCATATAATAATAAAATGAATTAGAATATAAATATTGTACTTACACATCAGTGTATAGTACATAGAGCTGTATGAAGTCATTGTCTGTATGAAATTTTAGTTTTGTACGGACTTCGCTAGTACAGTTTATATAGCCTTTTGTAAAACTAGGCAAAGAACTAGAAAATCTGTGTACTCCCAGGGATACATGTACCCTTGGTTGACAACCACTTTTCTAGGTGATATCCAGGGAGCTAAGTGGACATATTCACATCCATTTGAAACACAAAGTTGAGGGTGTTCACTAGGGAAAAGGACCAGAGATTGTTAGGCTCTACACGCCTTTACCCTTGCACAGTCTTCCCACACTCATGGCTTATCAAGAACTTGGACAGAATTCTTACGGTTGTTTTTTTTTTTTAAGGTTGATTTTAACAAAATGTATTTTCCAGCTCCTCCTGGGTTTCTTACAGTATGGCCTGGGTTTGGCTTCCCACTATCAGATCTTATGTCTGAGTTAAATAGTATTATAAATACAGGCTCTATTCTGCCTTGTCTTCCATACCTAGGATCCACTTACGAGGCTGCAAAATCCCAAGACTCATCCATTGAAACCAATGGCATCTAATGCCCTATATTTTCTTTCTTCAAGACATACTTAGTTACAATCACAGCAGCAAAAATCTCCAGTGTCACTGCTCTTAGAGGTCACGATTCTTGGTAGATCATCTTCAAGAACCAGGTTTACTTCATACATAAACAAAAGTAGCTCATTCTTCCCCCATTTTGTTCAAAGCCATTAACTCCCCAAATAGAAGGTATGACTATATGAAATGAGCAGTTAAAATATACCTTAGAGTCAGGCTAGTCAGAAAATTATCTTTTAATTCTTTGAGTGGTTGGCCACGTGGTTTTTACTTATGGTGCACATGTACTCAAGATAGCTCAATAGATACCGGCCAAAAAAATACTACGTCTGCATTTGTACTGTCCACCTGTGAGCATAAAAGGTGGAGTGGGCTCAGCCATCCCTCAATTTCTTCTTGCCTCCCATGACAGCAAGATGGGGCCCTTGCAGTGTCAGGTTACTCTGGACATTGTGCAGCTTTTCCCCCGATGCTGTTTAGCAGTCTTCTTATTTACCCATTGCCTTAAAAAAAAATCAATCAAAATCCTTCCCCACCCCTTTTTCTATTAGATTTAGAGAACTCATGGTATTGGGATCAAGTAGCAGTGTCTGAATTGTAGTCCCCATGGTTCAAAACTGGCCCCTCTTGTGATGTGGCTATTCCACTTAAAAACACAAATCCTGCGTGTCTGTTTTTACCTTGGAGAGGGACATATCCCCAGTATTTAGTCAGGTCTGCTGCTCCTTTTTATGCAGTTTCTTGGAAGCAAGAGAGGTCAATCTTAACTTTCTTCTGGAGAGATTAGAAAAAGCCTCCTCTGAACTTTAGACAAAAGGCCCTACCAAGCCTGGACAGCTTTGGTTGGTGCTTCTGTGGACTGTGGCCTTACTCCAAGCTCCTGGGATCATTCATCCAAGAGAATGAAACTTTCAACTTCAGAGTCAAGTAGAGCAGCTAAGACTCCCCTCACATCCAGCCCTCAGAAAGGGGTAAGAAAGAACACCTCACACACCAAGCAGAGCCATAGGTCATCCTCTGTGGGGCCTAGTAAAATGAAGCAAAAACCAAACCATGCCACAGTATCTTTTCACAATGCTCAGCCAAAAGGTAGTTCATGACTCACATTAGGTTCCTCTAATGCCTTGGCATAAACCCGTCACCAAGTACCCAGAAGTGTCAGTCCACACTTCCCTGTATCTGATATCTTGGTACTGTTAGTGCACGAGGTGCTGATGACTCCTGTGCCAATGTCTCTGTTGCTGATACTTCAGGCACTTTCTAGGCATTGAAGACCTTTCTTTGTACTGAGCAATCACACAGTGATAGCACAGACAGAATCACCCTTGCTGCTCTTTTTTGCCATTAGAAAACTGTTTGCCACAGTACTGATGAATGCTGCTGCTCTTGATTGTGATGGGATTCAAGAACACCCTAGGACACCAGTCAAGAGTAGTCCCCACTTAGAGAAAGAGTATTTGTTTTCTTCCTTCCCTTCTGAACGCAGCAGGGAGGAATGCTCCATTCACTCACTTAGGTCTCAGTCTAAATGGGCCTAGGAATTTGCAGCAGACTGCAAGGTTTTCATGGGGAACAGTCACCTTGATATCCACTCCCATGTCCCCAGCCTCTTACCCCTGCAATATACAATCTTGACCTTATTGGCCTACTTTGAGTGTGCAGCCAGCTAGGAAGACTTCTGCTTGCCCTCTCTAGAGTTCAGTCTCCCTACCTTATCCAGTGACATGAGTCTATTCAAGAGTCTGTTGGTACTGTTCCACAGCCTACATCAGCAAAAACAGGACAGTGAAGAACACTACCTGCAGGAAATGGAAGAGCCTATGATTCCAGCAGCAATATCCATTTCCTCACCAGAAAAGGTTATAGTTTCTTCTTCTTCTTCTAGTTACCTGTGTGATTTTTAAAATCTTTCAAGATCTTTTACATCATATGGCAGACCCCGTGGAGATAGTGCAAGAAAAATCCTGCCGAAGATTGGACATCATGCACTCCTCCAGGCCTGGAAGGCCATGTTCATTAACAAAGGGCTACTGGAATCAGCAAATAAAAGTGGCGCCTCTTCCCCCCCCCCTCCCCAACCTTTGGTACCCACATCTAAAAATTAGGTAGACATTATCAAGTCCTGGTTAAGGAGTTTGAATATTTCTGCACCCATCCAGTTCCTGGATTACTGGCAATGGTGACTATACAAACAACAAAGGCTTCCAAAGATGACTTCAAGAGACAAAGATCCAGCAAAACATTGATTTGTTTGGCAGGAAGACTTCCATACTAAGTAACTGGGTCTTTAAGTCTACAGATGCACATCTCAAATCACCAGGCACGTCTGTCAAAATATTACCTCATTTGGGACAAGGTGTCACTGTTTATAGAACGACTCCCACAAAAACATAGGGAAGAACTGAAATCCATTGTATCTGATGGACAGCTAATGGTCCAAATATTACTGTAGACTATTAAACACTTCTGATACAGTGTCACGCTGAATGGTCATGTCTGTTGCCCATACAGGGCTCCATGCTGCAATATTCAGGAATATCAAAAGAGGTCCAAACAATCATTGAAGACTTCCCATTTGAACGTTGTGACCTGTTCAAGGTGCCTACTGATGTAACTCTTGGTTCTCAGATTTAAGAGCCATGCCTTGCTTGTTTGGAGCCTCTATGCCAGCTCTTTAAATAAGGCAGGCCAGATCCCAAATAGAGGCCCTTTGCTTACTACTGTAATCCACAAAGAGAATCGAAGTTGCCAAGGAAGAAGCAGAGGTTTCGACACAAGCGGGTTCTCTGACTTCTTCCTCTACTGCACACCCCATATCAGCCTCACAGCAGCAAGTTTGATGTCATTTTCAAGAGCTAATCTGGAGCCGTTTCAGTTTTGGAATGATACCCCGTGCCTTGATAATTCCTTTTTTAGATCCCCAGGACAGTTTTATGGTTCTTGACCTACAAGATGCCTACTTCCACATCCAGCATATAGGAAATATCGCCAATTCAAAGTAGAAGTGTCCTACTACCAGAACAGAAACTTTTCCTTTGGCCTTTCAACAGCACCGAGGGTATTCAAATGTTTAGCAGTTGTCAGGTCACCTAAGGAGACAAGGGACAGTATACGCAAATCTCGATGATTGGGTCACTCAAGGAAGATCACCACAATAGGTGAATAATTCCACTTGATACTAGAACTTTCTTTTCACACTGGGTCTTGGGATCAACAAAGAAATACACACTATTGCTGGCCTAAAGGATAGAATTAATAGGAGCCAGATTAGATCTGAGAACAGCAAGAATTTATCTACTGCAGGAGAGATTCCAGACCTTGGTAGACCTCATCAGCCATCTACATGGTCATCCACAGACATCTGTAAAAACATACCTCAGACTTATATATTTACCATACCACGTATCAGACTTCACTTAGAATCCATTCAAAGGTAGCTAAAATCAGTATCTACCCAGCAGATATCATGTGGACATGAGGGTACAGGTTGCCTGAGAATTCCTTTTGTATAGACCACCCTCAGACATAAGGCTTCGGGATTCACTTGAAAAGTTGCCTCCATGTAAATGTTCTAGAACTCAGAGCCACTTGCCTAGTGTGCACAATAGTTATTGATCCATGCAGCAGGGTTAGACAAGTCAAGTAATGACAAACACCACAACTGTACGGAATTATGTCAGGAATGAGCACAGTTCTCCCCTTTCCCTTTATAAAGAAGGTTTTAATATCAGGAATTGACAAAATCATAAAATCCCATCAAGTGGCTCTATATCTACCAGGCTTACAGAATGTCCTAGAGGATCAGCTCAGCAGGCAATTTTCAGGTGACCATGAGTGTTCTGTCAACCACTAGATCCTGAACAGCATCTTTCAAAGGTGGGAATATCCAAGAATAGACCTATTTGCTACAGACTAGACCAAGAAATGTCAGTGTTCTGTTTACGGGATTGCAGTGAGAAGAATCCCCCAAATGTATCTGCTCTAATAGCAAAATGGGCATGGCCAAACCCCATAATCCTGTGGACAAATCTGAACTGTCTTTATTTGCAGGGAGGCAGCCACAGCCCAAATGTCTAACTGTTGGGGAGGTCAGTCCCAGAAGGGAAATAAATCACTAACAAATTTTCTACTGTATATATGTATATATACATAGTCATGGTAAGGGTAAGATTTTATATAGCTTAGACTCAGGTTAAAACAAATGAACTTTTTTTTTTTTTTTTTTTTTAAGTTAAAATGTCTACAAGTTAGTATCAACTTTATTTTTTAGATTTACCAAGGCAAAGACAGTATGAACACTGGAGGTCTTACTATGTCATCTACTACAGGTACAGCTGATGAGTCGTGGGATTAAGACTAAAACAGTACCAAGTTATAGATTTTGGTTTTGATACAAAAGTTTCTGTTTTTTAAAGACTTGTAAAGTGAGAGATGTTCACTTAACTAGCCAGTAAAGAATTTAGTTATGTAAACTACTTAAAATGTTTAAAAAACTGTTTGTGTTACTAAAAAGTGGTGATTCCATCAGAAATGTGGATCTACTAAATGTAGTATTCCATGAGTTGCTTGCTACTTTTGGTATACTTTGTGAAAGGCATTTTAACAAATTTCATACATCCTGGACCAAGACTTCCACTCTTGAAAATATATTACAAAAACTATCATTAAGAGTGTTTACTGATGATCCTTTGGCGGTGAGTATTCTTTGTTGCAGAATGTGTGAAATTCCCTCTCTTGCTGTCATTTTTCTCTCATTTTTTGTTCTTAAAAAGAAACCAGTAAATTAGTCCAAGTTACCAGTTACAAGTCCATAGTCTATATGTGAACTACACAACGTTACAAAAAGATGCTTTGAGATATAGACTCGTTATAAAGGGCTTACTTAAATGTAAATGGTAATTGCAAAATAATTTAACTTCTCAAATATGTCAAAGGTAAAATACTGTATGCACCAGATGACATATCACGTTAGCCTGTAAAGAGCTATTGCAGATTACTGGTTGTAAACATACTTAATAAAAACTTGAGGATTATGTCTTGTGTTGCTGATTGCTTTTATCTTGACTTTGTTATGATGTAGGATTTTATAATATCCACTTCCGACACATGAAGTCTGTCAGCTAAATACTGAACATCACATGCTGTATTCTAAGCACACTATTTCCGTACAAAACAAAAGGTCAGTGGGTCCATCCTGAGTCTGGCTGTAGTGAAGTTGTTTTACAAAACAGCTAATCACATGGATTTTTTTAAAACAACTTCTCTCTTCAAATAGCAAAACTCACATTTTAAGTCTTGATTTTACTAGATGTTAAACATCATTTTGCCTTCATGTTGACTTAAATGTAATTTTACTGGGCGGTAGTAACATTGCCCTAGCCCAAGGAACAGCTATGTGGGGCCTCTTTTTCTCTCTTTCAAATCTGATTCAACAAACCTTTCCCATTTTTCCTCCCTTAGCTCATGCACTCAACAGCTGGGTAAACTACACTTAGGCTGACACCAAGACCACATACCCATGAAGGTGAGACTTAGTGTCTACCCTCCTTTTGTCCAGTTGCTTTGCAGTACAAAAGAACCTGAGCTTTAACTGCCAGACAAGACTGTTTTAATGATGCTCTGGATTCAGTTGATCTTTTTGTCCTTTGTGCTTATATATCAGTGATCTATAATGTGCAGAATATTTAGCACATTTTGACCTAACAGTCATATTCCTTTCCTTTTTGCATACAGTAAAGTGGTAACATAGCTTTATCCCTGACATCTAAGTGCACATATTGAGATAAATGGGGGCGTTCACACCTCAGCTGTTTCAAGTTCTTTGCTAATTGAGGCAGACATCTCAGCATAACATATATTTGCTTCATATTTTGAAAGTTTTCACAATCATCACTACAGACATTTCTTTTAAAAAGAAAAGCGAAGACCCTGGGGAACAGTTGAGGTCTTGTCCACACCCTCCTGCCACTAGTCTTCTGCACACCTTATACTTTGAGAAATACTACATTAAAGCATTTCTTCCTACAAACTAAATCTTTGCATGGCCTGAGATGTTTAAACGTTGCAATGAAAATACTCCCCACTAACTTTAAAATATTGTTTCTTCAACGGCACTCATCACAATTTTCACTGTAGCATCAGTGACCCTGCATGCAGACATAATGAGGAAACTCCCTTAGCTCAGAGTTCGGAGCTGCTGGTTTTAGGAGGGTCCACCTTTGTATCATTCTGGTTTTAGGGTTCCTTGACTGCTGCCGCTGAAGGCGGTCAGTTTGTCGATAGTTAGTCCAAGAGTTCTCAAACTGTGATTTCTTTTTAATGTCACTGTGTTGTGATACTTGGATTGTTAAGCCTTTTTGTCCCATTCTAGAGAAGCTTTCATTTGGAACAAGTCTGCTTTGGTGTGGATGTTTCTGGGGTTTTGTAAACATCTGACCTTTCTTCCCATTACAGTATACTTTCATTGCAAACTTCAGCTGTTTCCTGATATAACTTGTAAATGCAACAGACTACATTGATTATTATTGTGTGGTCTCTCCCTGCCCTCTTTCCTATTTCGGGATGGCGGTAAGCACTGCAGTGGCTTTAAAAAGTTGGGCAATGCAGTTCCATGTGCTGACATATGTCCTCAATGAATAGGTCCTGGACCAAAATTAGTTCAGGTGAAAGATAATGCTGCAAATAATTGAATCTAAGAGAGAACTCTTAAATTCTCTTGGTACTTCAGATATGTTTTGTAAATTTAGTTTAAATCTTGAAGTTACAAGTTTGGTTACTAAAAGTAATAGTGTTGTAATACTTTTTAAACTTCCTGATCTTTTTCTGAAGGAATTGCTCTAGTTCAAACAGGAATAACTTCAGGGAAGTCCTGCGGGCCTGTGTTATGCAAGAGATCAGGCTGCATGGTCACTGTTGTCTCTTTTGGCTTCATGTATGAATTTAAAAAAAAAAAACTAATCGGGCAACCAGAAAAAGGCAATTCACCATAACTATACCTTTTTCTTTTGTCTTGTTCTGTTCATCCTAATCAAATGTGGGTTTCTTTATTGCCAATTTAGAAGAGGAAGGTATTTGAAAAGTAAAGGGGCATGAGATTGTATGTGTGTATTTATCTAGTGTCATTACAGAAGGAATGTCTGTCCTGTGCCCTTAATTTTGGTGTCTCAGCTACAAATCACTAGCTGTAACTTAGTTTTCTCTTGCACACTTGCATTCTAATTTTTTCGTCCTGTTTATTTCAGGATTGCTTCAGTGTTGCAGAATCTTCCTTGATAAGCCTTATCAGGACACAAAGTTCTGGCTTGAAACTGCAAATTGTTCACACGTGATCCTTTAATAGATCATGCCTCCTCTGTTAAAAGCAAGATAATCTTCAAGGTTTTGTGGACTGCGTTCAGTTTTTGCTGCTCTTCCCCAAATAGGCACATGCCTTTAAAGGAAATACCTAGTTTATCAAAGGCATTAACCAAACATCAGGGATCTTTTCAGAAATATAAAAATAGCACCTAGCTGAAGATACCACTTTCCTGGAGACATACTTGATCATTAGAGATGTCTTGTACTCTTCTTTTTTGGTCAAAACCAGGAACCCTCTACAAAATAAACAAATTGGGAGAGGTTATAGAGCCCAGAGATGGGTAGAGCATCTGTCTGGTTAGTACTGTAGAGGCAACAGGGTTCCTAAGCATTTGAAGATTATCCTGCTTTTAGCAAAGGAAATAAATTAACAAAAAATTGTAACACTTGGTATTTTCTTACGTAGACCGTACCGTCCTCTGTACGGAGAGAGTTTACACTGGTTTTGGCTCTATCCCCTTAGAGAACTACTTAGTTTCTCATCTATGGAGAAACTAGCAGCTGCTGATTATTTATGAACACATTTGGGTAACACATTTGACTTTTTTTTTTTTTTTTTTTTTTAAATTGAGAGCCCTGTTTGAGTTTTTCCTTGGAACCAGTGGGAGGAGGGGAGGATTGGTGTTTTGAACAAAAGAAAAAACTGACATGTCTAAAGCTGTATTTCTGGTCAAGTAATTCTAATAAGTAGTATCTTCAGCATGTGAGTTGTTTTTGAAGGATTCCTCCTTGCTGTTAGTTTTGTGTCCAATCTGGTGAAAATAATTTCCCGGAAGCTTAGTGAGGTAAGAGTTCTGCTAAGAGAAAGATGTATTGTACTTGAAGCGTGAACCTGATTTATCATCTTGCTATCACAAATTTTTGTCGGATTCAACATATAGTTTCCTTTACAGTCATGCTCACAGGGCTATGATTCATGAGTATAATGGAGGCAGCATTTGTTCCATATATGGCAGTAAGGATGGTATTTTTTTCAAAGGGTTTAGATCAGGGTGGGCAAACTTTTTGGCCTGAGGGACACATCTGGATATGGAAATTGTATGGCGGGCCATGAAATCTCCATGAAATTACCGAGGTGGGGGAAAGGGGACTCATGGGGTGTGGCACCAGGGGGGAGAAGAAGGGCTCTACAGGGGCGGTACCAGGGACTCCAAGGGGCCCTGCTGGCAGTGACATCAAGGCGGTTGTACCAGGCACCACCACAGGCAGAGGCACCCTAGCTGGGATGCATGCAGTGCCTGGGCGGTTTTGAGAATCTCGAGGGTGGGGCCATAGAAGACCGGGAGGGTCTGGGTCGAGGTGGTTGGCTGATGAGAAATGAGGAGTCTCTGGGAGGAGTGGTGTCTCAGGGAGTGATAGATAAAGGAGCTTGCGGTCCTAATTGGACTCTATTAGGGGCAGTATCCTGCGATGCTGCTGGCCTTGATCATTGGCTAGTTTAGGCGGAGGTTGGTGCAAAAAGGATGGCGCTTCAGGGATTGGGCATGCTGCCGTGTAGGGGTGGGGTTCCAATCCCAGAAACAGCATGATGAAGTCTGGGTAAGCGGTGCTGGTTATGCCTGTGCAGTGTGGCTCTGCATGTGTGAAGATGGGTGCTCATCAAGGAATTTGTGAGTCAGGGGCTGGGGGGTGCCGGGCGTGTGGAGCGGGGCAAGCCCCCTGACCCCACTCCTCAGCTAGAGCACCGGAGCAGGGCAAGCCCCCAACTCTTACTCCCTGGCAAGAGCTTGAGGGCCGGATTAAAAGGTCTGACGGGACAGACGTGGCCTGCGGGCCATAATTTGCCTTCCCCTGGTTTAGACCAATTTTAAGTTCAACCACCAAATTTCCAACTTTAATGAAAATTTATGTACAATTCAACAATTGGTTTACTCTTACGTTGACTCTCCTCTATCCAGTGACTTGTGCTAATTCTCACCCCCTCATTTTCATTGACAAAGTAGTTCTGTGATATGTTGCATGTACCTGTCTGGCTGCTGCTGTACAGTCCCACCAGGTCCGCTTCAGTAATATGCTGAATGATGCATGCTTTTTTCCTGGTTTTCTTTGAAACAAGAACAGTAAGTTCTGCTAACTCCAGCCCTTCTGGCTACACTAAAATTGCTGCTTTTGCAAAGAGGCCTACATTCTGAAGCACATAAGTTGGGTTGGGAGTACGTGGTTCTCTGTGTCACTTGCAAAATGTTACTTGTGCTTCAGCAGCACATGGAATACTACTAACTACTGTCATCCGCATCTACTGCAACAGCACAGTCAATGCTGCAACCTCTTTCCAGCCTTGAGTGAAAATGCCAGGTCTGATTGAACCAGTGTGAGATCTGCAATTGCACCATTTGGATAATTCTGGTGTTTGGATGTAAAATTTGGCTTACTAAGTAAGGTAAGAGACTTGAAGATTTATATAAAAACATATGGAATAAAGTAATATAAATATTTTAAAATAGTTGCCTAATTTCAAAGTTTCTTGCCTGGCAACATTTCATTTCACTGTGTGAAGATTGTCCATTCCATGATTATTTGTTTGCCACACAGGAAAGCAACCCATAATAAAATAAACAGTTATCTTAAAAACCACTCTTCAGCAGGGAATGTTTATAGTCTTTCTCTGTAGACTCATTAAAAAGAGATTTATATTTATATATTTTCCCTCCTCTAAAATATGCTGCTAAGCCAGCTTTTTTTTTTTTTTTCTGGTGTCAACATGCAAATACTGGCTCACAAGAGAACAATACAGGGCTCTCATACTAGGTTCTGTGTACTCTTTACCCTAGCTTTGCCTGAATTGGCCACCAGGCAGTTACTCTGGAACAAGTGTATTTCCCTTGGTGGCATAGAGCTGATGAAATGATCCCTTTGTCACAAGTAAGTAAGACCACTGAGCTGTGTGAATGTTCTTTAGCTCAGATCTTGACCACTACAGCTATGCTCTGTAAGGGTATGTTTACACTTCAAGCTGGGGTTGTAAGGGTATGTTTACACTTCAAGCTGGGGTTGTAATGCCCAGTTTGAGACATACCTGTGCTAGCTTTGCGCTAGCGTGCTAAAAATAGTGTAGCTTTGGGGTGTCGCAATCAGTGGGAGGGGCTAGTCCCCACCCCCATATACATGACTAGTGTCTAGGATGGGTATATACTTGGGTAGGCTGGCCAGCCCCTCCCGCTTCTTAAAATGCCATGCCTACACTCTATTTTTAGCATGCTAGCATGGGTATGTCTCCTTGAGCTAGGAATTACATCCCCAGCTTGAAGTGTAGATGTATGCTAAAAATCTTCAAATATTACCAGTTCTACCACATGGACTGTGTTTTTACCTAGTAGTTATCCTATTGCTGTAAATTTGGCTTTCCCTAGAATATATTACTTATGTTTAGTCTTGATTTTGCATTTTTTGCAATGAATTTTCTGCATGAGACTGAGTTACATTCTACCTTACAACTTGCAGTAGGTATTAAGTAGCAATAAGACCAAACCAGCTATTCACCCACATTCTGTGAACTACCAAGAATGTATCATCCTCTGAATACATATAGCATACTGCTAAAACTGAGTCCCAATTTCATTTCCTGTAACTTTCTAATTATCTTTTAAGTTTAGGGAAATATTAAAATGAAGCGTGTGTGCTTGTTTCCAAGCACAGACGAATACAAAGAGGTTGTGCCAGGTGTTACTAAAATTGTTTCGTGGGTCATATTATTAATCTTCAAAACTACAGTGTGTTATGTAGTACCCTTAAATATAGGTATGTTTTTGTTCTTTTCATTGAACAGAAGTAAAAAAAATTACAGCGAGGGCAAATGATGAAGGAACTAGCCTGGCCTGTGGGTGGCTGACATTAAGTTCTCTGCTCTGCCACAGACATTGTTTGCCCATATGCAAGTCACTTGGGGCCATATTTGAAAGGTATTTTAGAGACCTAAAGATGCCGATAGGGATTTTCAGAAGCACCTTTCTTCATATTTGGGCACCTAAATATCTTTAAAGATCTGGTCCTTGATCTCGCTGCCCCTCCGATAGAAATAAAAGTACTTCCCGACCTCACGTGGGGTTGTGAGCATACAAACACTAAAGATTATGAAGTGCTCAGATTCAACAGCGATGGGGGCATAGAAATACTCAAGATAAAATAAGTTGAGTTGTAGCCATGTTGGTCCCAGGATATTAGGCAAGATGGGTGAGGTAATATTTTTTATTGGACCAATGTCTGTTGGTGAGAGAGACAAGCTTTTGAGCTACACAGAGCTCTTCTTCAGGTATTAAAAAATGACCTGAAGGAAGAGCTCTGTGTAATCTCAAAAGCTAAGTTAAATGAATGGTGAAAAACATTGAAGTGAAACAGGCAGCCTGATTCTGCTGTGCTGTTGTTAATCTAAGGACACTAATTAAAGTCTCCTATCAAAAGCGCATGGTCATGTGCACATCATATATTGGCGCACCCATAGGGACAAAACATCTCAAACTGTACAGATAAGTGATCTCTTTCCTGTATTGAACATGCTATATGTGGAATACCCCAAATCTACCTCTGACCTGATAGAGATGCTGCAGTTTTCTCAGCTAGTACTAAGTGACTGTGATTAAACAATTTGAGCATTAAATTGTCCGCACTACTTGGTGATTAATTTACACCTTAACACCATACATTTGGGATTTCCTTGCACTATAGTTTTTCTGTTTCCTCCCTTTTAACTAAGTAAGCTAAAACTGATATAAATAGAATGTCTAATCTAATCCCTATTAATAGCTGTTTATCTTGCTTAAGTTATGTTGTTTATCTTGCTTTTCCTACCATCAGCAAAATGGAGGATGCACACATTCTGAGATGGGGTGATTGTTTATTCATATAATTTTTTTCTGAAAAGATGACTGAAATATGCTGAAACAGAAGAAATTGACTTATTTTTGTCTGTTTGCGGTACTCAGGAAGATATTGTACAGAGTGTTTAGTTATGTATATTGAACTGTTTATTCTGTTTAAAGAAGATATTTTATATGAACTGAAAAATACATGAACTATTCAGGATTCAGGTCAAATCTTTATTATTCATTGAAAGATTGTAATAATCATATCATAGCATTGCGTGTAAAAAGATAATCAGGTGACACAAGGGTTTGGCGCTTAATTGGTACCATTGTGCTAAACATTTAGTTTCAAATATTAGTTTGAGCAGTTTGGATGTAGGTAAGCATATTCTCTTTAGAGTATGTGTCATGAATTCCATTGTAGGTGCTCATGTATATAAGATTGGTGTCATTTGCATAGTTGTACCCATGGAGGTCGCATGTGAGCCTTGTGTTCTTGTATAAAGGCATAAACGGCAGAGCAGCCATGCCCCTCTCTTCGTTCCCTCTTACCACCCATGGCAGCAGGGCAGAAACTGGTGAGTGTACGACCCACTAGTTCTTAACTTTGGCTAAACCTCACTCTTAAAAAAAAAAAAAAAAACAAACAAACAAAAAAAAAAACCTTCAGAACACTCCAATTTATTGGTTTGACAGCCATGAATATCTACCTGTCTGACTTAATACTGATGATCAGACCCGCCACTGTACACACTTCACTGTACAGGGCACCTCAACATGGGGCACTTAAAACTTGCATGGTTCAATCTCTGCACATTCTGTGATGGACTAATTCTATTAAATGATACAGTTCTGCCTCTACTGCTTAGGCCTTGTCTACACTAAAGGGAAAAGTCTATCTAAGCTACGCAATTTGAGTTACGTGAATAGTGTAACTCAAATCGACGTAGCTTAGATCTAGTTACCGCGGGGTCCACACTATGCGACCTCAACGGGAGATGCTCTCCCCTCGACTCCCCTTACTCTTCTCAATCAGGTGGAGTACAGGAGTTGACAGGAGAACGATTGGTTGATTTAGCAGGTCTTCACTAGACCTGCTAAATTGACTGTTGATGTATCGATTGGCGTAGCATTGATCCTCCGATAAGTGTATACAAAGCCCTTAGAGTCTTTTATACCAAATCAGTGTTCAATGTGCCAATCGTTCTCTGCAAGAATGTGCAAATCATGGGATACTTGGTTGAAGCTTCAGCTCCTGGAGTAATCTGTGAAGATCTGTTTGTTGAACTTGTCTCCACAGGACCCAATCTTGGTAGAGGACATGCCAGCTTCATTCAGCACTCCAACTAACAGGCTAGTGACATCTGAGACCAGCACAGAGAGGACTCCTGTAAGAAAAGACCTGGCACCAAAGCAGACTCCCCAGCACTGCTGCCGATACTTCTGGAATGAAATTTACTCCAAACACAGGCATACATTCCAAGTAGCGCTCAATGTCATCCCATAAGGACAGACTACTTATGGCTTTGTGGGAGAAGCACCAAGCCCTGCTCTGTCAAGGGGATAGAGGAAGACCCCCTCCCATACAGACTGCAACTCTGGCGATAAACCTTTGACATCAACACTCAAGCTGAAAATGTATCTCTGGAAGAGATATGGTGATCTTTGCTACCCAAGCATCTACTGGTACAGACTCCTGGTACCGAGAGCACTGTATATCTTGGCACCAGCCCTAAAGGAGGTCTCTTCCCCCTCTCAGACTCTGGAGGCAAATGTTCTTACCACCTTTAAACAGAGAAGCCTCTCCTCTGAGATTGGGGGGGGACACCACAGAAAGGCCTTCTGGCTCTCCGTTACAGCCACTGTCTTGTCAGGAATGGCATTGGACTAGCCAATACTAAGCAAGCCAGCCATAGCTCATAGATCATTGCCATGGCTCCCCTATCCAGTTTCTCTCTCTACTCCCTACCCATCTGCTTCCCCAGTTCTCTTCAGGGACTGTCTCACAAGAGATGATTGCAAACAGAAGTGGCCTTGTTGCTTCATCTAGGAGCCAGGGAAAAGGTGCCCCCAGAATTCAGGATATTTCTTTATCTCAAAAAAGAAAGGAGATCTTTATTCTATCCTAGACTTGAGAAGACTAAACAAATGCATTACACCATCTCTGGTTCAGGATGATAATGCTTGACCCCATTTCGTGAAGCTCAAGACTGGTTTGTGACTCTCAGCCTCCAGGATGCATACTTCCACATAGCCATCCCCCAAGTCTACAAAAAGTACCGAAGATCCACAGTGGCACCCGGCTATTACCAATACAAAGTACTGTTCTTTGGATTCTTTGTGGCACAGGAGTATTGACAAAATGCTTGCCTGTGATAGCAGTGCCTTAAAGGAGAAAGGGAATCCATGTCTACCATACATGCATGACTGGCCGGTCAGAGGTAGGTTCCAGAAAGAGACTGCAACAGCCCTAGAATACATCCTTTCCTTTTTCTTGCAAGTAAGACTCCTGTGAACTATGAGAAATCTTGTCTTGCACCATCAGACAATGTAAAGCAGAGATTATAGGAGCCATGATAAAATTTCAGTCATTGAGAGCTTATCTACCAGAGGATAGGTTCTGTAGTCTCGAGTCAGTGACACAAGTCCTATAATCAAATCTGACAGCAATGGTGTATACATATCTGAGGCTACTAGGCCGCATGGCATGCATGCATATGATGCTGCTTGTCAGACTTTACCTGTCAGCCTTGCAACTTTGACTGAGGTCCGTGTACTCCTGTCCAAGTATCACATGAACATGAGTGCTCCCTGTTGGCTGTTAACCTTTATCAGGTAGGTCCTCAGTGGCTCAGCCTCCGGCTAAGTCGCACATAGTTTAAAAGCATGAAGGAACCCCTTCCAGGGTGAAAGGTCCACCAGGGTCTGTCCCTGAACCCTTGTTGATGTCTTTAGCCCCATCTCTGGGCTCAGTTCTCAGCCCCTTCTGGGCTAACTCTAAGTCCATGCCTGCCCTTGTATAGAGCAGTCCCCCAGGGCTTTCTCCCTGGAGATTTTGTCCTCAGTGATTCTCTGTTTTCAGCTTTAAATTCTGGCCCCTTTCTTAGGCTTTTAATACTGAGTCTTACCCCCCTTCTTGAGGCTTGGGCCACTTCCCCAGTGACTGATGGGGGAGAGGGGGACCTGGGCCCGCCCACTACTCCGGGTCCCAACCCAGGGACCCTACAAATAGAAGTCCATTGCTGCTATCTTTAATAGTTGCTGCTGCAGCATTCCCTGGACTGATTCTCACTCTGTCCCATCACCACCTTGGATCCTCTGTCTATTTCCTGTTTGTCTATTCCCCTTGATGGGATAGATCTCTCCCAGACCTCCTTGTCTAGAGAGTTTCCTCAGCCTCTGACCTGATTTCTCAGTCTTCTCTCAGGCCTCTTTGCTGTCTGTCTGTCCCCTTTTAGTCAGGGTTCTTGCTCACAGGCCTATGTGCCTGGAGAGCTTCACAGTCCTGTCCCTTCTCCCCAGGCTCTTTACCTGTGGAGTTTCACAGTCTTTTCGTCCTCCTTCACCCTTCTGGTCCCAGCCAGAAGCTGACGTGCTCAGCCCCTGAAGCTTCTTTTGACTGAGCCTGCTGCATTCTGTCTGCTTTCCTGGAGCCTTTCTAAGCATTCCTAGGGGACCCACTTTCACTGTACTTTTTGTGGGACAGCATGTGGTAGGACTGTAAGGACTCTGAGGCCCCTTGCTAGAGGACCCAGTACACCCCATCACAGAGCCACATTGATAATAACTGGCTAAGGCATTTTGGCTGCCAGGCATCTTGCAAATGTCCATTTGCCCGATCACCTAGTGCACTGCCCCCAGACATATCTCAAAACCATATTTGTCTATTGTACCCAGAACCACAGTTATTGACCTGATGGCTTGGATGTTGATGGTTGAGCCCTATTGACGAGGTTCCTGACCGGCTCAGAAATTTTCATACAGAGCAGGAAACCATCTACTAAGAAGACCTACTCCTCCAAATGGAAGCAGTTCTCCATTTGGACAGTGCAGGGTAATTTGGACCCAGTCAAAGATCCTTGACTATATACTGCACTTGAAACACACTGGACTAACATTTTAGTTCTGACAGTCCACCTTGTGGCAATATCTGCTTGTCATGCTTCAGTGCAGTCATACTCTATTCTCACATCCAACAGTACCAAGATGGCCTCCTACATAATTACCCAGCTGTCAGAGACCCAACTCCTACATGGGATTGTGACACCATTATCTTGAAACTCCTGGAGCCTCTATTCAAGCTGTTATTGGATTGTTCAGTATGTCTCCTCATCCTTAATGTGATCCTTCTGGTTACCATCGACTCAGTTTGGAGGTCAGTGAGCTCCAAGCCAGATCTCTGTACACATCCTTTCACTGGGACAGAGTGGTTCTGAGACTGCATCCTAAGTTCATTTCTAAGGTGGTTTCAGATTTTCATCTCATTCAGCTGATTAACCTACCAGTCTTCTTCCCAAAACTACACTTGATGCCAGGAGAGAAGAAGCTACGTACTTTAGATGTTTCCCACCCTGCTCTGTTACCTTGATGGGACAGATAGCCTCTTTGTCTTTGTGGCTATATTGAGCTCTTTGAAACACCAAGCCATCTCATCACAGAGAATCTCCAAGATGTGGAGATACATTGCATGATCCATATCAGCTGGCAAGCATCTTGCTCTGAATGTCAAGGCATTCTCCACTAGGGATCAGGTAGTACCTCCAGCTTGCTTCAGGAACATGCCAGTATGTGAGATCTGTAAAACGGCAATGTGGGGCAATCCACTGACTCTTTTGTGAAACATTATGCCTTTTGGCATGGAAGCTAGGTCTGATGCCAAGTTTGGGAAAGCAGTATTTCAATCTGTGTAATCCTTCTGCCAGGTAGAGCTGATAGCAACACACGCCTGGTTCAATATCCAGGGGTTCCTTTTAACAATATGAAACCAAACTAACTCAAAACCCCACCCAGTAATCTGGGAAAACTAAATACCAACCGCTGGGCGCCTCTAAGAGGCAGTACTTCCTCACTCACAAGCAACGAGTTTCTGTATAAGAAGAGAGTATTTTTATTCAAAGGAAAAGGGAACCCAGCACTATGATTCAAAAGTATGTGGCCACAAGCACACTCACCCCACAGTATGTTGGGCAATGGCCTTTGCTTTTTAAAAATCACTATTCGGCTCCATCAAGCCTACTCAACTAAAACTGTTTTAAACCACAACTTGGAGTGGGAGACTTGGTTTCTATTCCTGGTTCTACCGTACATTTTTATGAGACATTTGAGGCCTGCTCCTGCTTCTTGGTTTAACTTCTCATTAATTTATCACCACTTTAGGATAAAAATTGTCAAGCAGACACTGATTTTGACCTATTAGAGCCAATTTTAGTAGATGGGGGTCTGCCCTCTTTAAAGGGCATAATTGGGAGAGGAGAGCAGCAGCCATGATCCAGCAGCCATACTAGCATGGTTATGGCCCTGCCACTCCCTACTTTCCAGCTAGGACATTATTGGGGTAGTGGAGAGGAGGAGTGTGTGTGCTAGGCCTTCTCCTTCAAGGTTACCCTCTTCCCCCTCATTGCAGGAACAGCAACTTAGCCAATAAAGTTCCTGCCTCACTGCCCACCATGCAGCTAGGACAATTTCAGGATGGGAGGAGATGTCTGCTCATTTGAGGGGATTCCCACACATCACTGCATAGCTGTGCCCTAAATGCCAAAGTGCACATTGTGGATCAGAAAACATGTTTCTGGTACTGATTTCAATGACTATACTTTTTCTCTATATTTTCTATTTAATTTTATTGTTAGTTTATTTGTTTCTAAATGTTCTTCAGTCTGATACCTTCTAGTGCTTCCATTTGGTAAATTACATAAGACACTTTATTAAAAAAAAAAAACAAAAAAAAAAAACTTAATTTCGTCCCATTGAATCATTACAAATAGATTTAACAGCCTGGATAACTTATGCTGATTTCACTAACTGCTTCTGGACTTGATACTGTCATGTGATAAGCACTCTATTCCAATCCAGCAAAACATTTAAGTATGTGCTTAACTTTAAGAATCTAAGTAGTCCCATAGAAGTCAAGGGATGACTTGCATTCCTTTAAGTTAAGCACATGCTTAAAAACTTTGCTAGATTTGGTTAGAGTGCTCAGCACTGTGCAGGACTGAGCCCTTTTTGAGTTGATTTCACTAACTAAAAACAATACATTAAGTCCGTCAGCACAGGGAATCATTAGACAAAATCCAGGATACAGCTGATGACATTACAAAAATAAAAACATAGGACCAAACCCTGAACTTCTTGCTCATGTCTCATTCAGACAAAACTTTGTGATATCTAGGGGAGTTTTGTCTGAATAAGTAGTGAGTTCAGGTTTAGTCCATGATTTTGGTCAGCACTGATGGTTAAATTATTGATTCACAAGAGTTTATGGCTTGCAAAGTATCTAAATAGTTATAAAAAAAAAAAACTAAGAAATTTAAAATGTTGGAGTACACTATCATATTAAAATACTGTTTAGCAGTATTTAATATATTTTAATGCAGAAACAAAACAGAACAAAAGTATCTCCTGGAGCATGTGACCCAAACATGTCCACTTAGTGCACCCAAACAAACTTAACTCTGCCCTGCAGTAGAATCATGGAATTAGAGCTGGACAAAAAAATTTCATCTGAATGATTTTCTGATGAAAAATGTCCTTTTCGCAAAATGGAAAGTTTGTACTAGAAAACAACTTTTGCCAAAAATACTCAATTTTCCAACAACAACAACAACAAATGATGGCTCCCTGACTGCTTGCCTGGACAACTCTTGTCAATTTCACTTTCTGCAAAGTTTGAGTGAGTCTACATGGTGGGACTTCTCTGGAGCTGCAGACTTTGGGAGCCTGGGCAGCTGCAGAGTGAAACTGATGTTCTTGTTATCTAGATTTGGTACAAACTCTTGATATACAGTTTGGGGCCAGCCATCAATAAAGCTGGTTGGGGTTCAACTGAGATAGGAGTTGAGGGAAAGAAGATACTTCACCTGAACTGGCAGAGGACTGGAGGAGACTTGTTTTCCTGGAATATCCAGATTCCACCAAGGACTTCCAGGATTAATTTGCAATGGACAGATTTATAGACACTCAGCTGGATGTAGACTTGCAGATCAGGTTCAGCAAAAGGCGGTCAAAGGCACTTTGAAAGGCTGTAGAATTTTCCATGGAACTTCTCCTTGCAGCAGTGTACCAGAAGAGTAAGCAGTTTCTAGTTAGGAAGATGAAATCTGATTGCCATGAACCTTGTACATACAGCTCCATGTCTAATATGTATGATGGGGGTGGAAAGGGATTCTAATCTGGTTTGCTTTTGAAGGATTAAACTGAAATAATCACTTTTTCTGTTAAACAAGGGAAATTGGCAATAATATAAAAATGAAGGGTAGCGATTGAGTTAAATCTGCTGGTACTGTGGAAAATGGCCACAGAAAGGATTGTTATAAATTTAGGCTGGCTAGAGCAGAGCATCATAAGTGCTTATGAAGATCCTTCACCCATTTCCTGAACTGGGTGATGTGGGGAGGTACAAGGATCAGCCCAACAGTTTTAGATCTGGGCAAACAATAATGAGAGCCTGCCTATTGAGTGTGTGATAGGATCTGTGAAAGGTATGGGGATAATGGATGGTGGTTAAACGTACATTTAAGACATAAGACGTGCTGAAAAGGCTATGGAATAGGGGATCCAAAACTTACTATCTAATTGATTTCAAAGGGAAACTATGACTGGGGAACCTGCACTTGTTTGAAAACTGGATCTCTGGAATTTGGATAGTCAGAAGTCTGGATAGCCAAGATGGTGCATTTGCTAATAATCGGTTTGGATTTTATTATGGCTGATAATGGTAATAAATACCAGGAATGGTGTCTTACAAATTGTCTGTGGACATTCCCTTTAAAAATGTGGCTGAGGTGCAGCAGATGATTTGTAGGCAATTGGTTTGCAGTGAACTAATTGTACTGCTTCCAGAGGCAGAAACCAGCTCCATTTTGTGGTAGCTTTCCAGCAAAAGTAACATGGTGAGTAGTTGTAATATGTTTTGCCATCTAGAGCTCAGGCAACTCTTAGCTGCTAAAATTCTGCATTCAGATCCAGAACAGATTCCTGACCTTTTTGCTGAATGGTTTTTGACCAGCTGTAAATAGTTTTTAAAAAAAAAGGGGGAGGGGGGTTGGGGGAGAACCATGGTTACAAAATGTGAACCAATGAATCTAATAAATGCTAAGAGTAAAACTATAAGGGGGAGGGGTGCAAGTGAGCTCCCAGAGTTTCTATTGGACTTGTTCCAGTGCAGTGCTGCTCATTTAAATGAGCAACAGTAGAATGGTCTAAGATATTCTGGCTGAGAATCAGGAGTTCTTCTCCCAATCCAACAAAGATTAAGGTTGTATGGCAATGGTCCAGCACAAGATTGATACTGGGAAAAACTGGACAATTAAACTGCCACCTTATTGTTTACCAATAACTAAGAGGGAAGAGGCATTGCAAGCCATTGAAGAAATATATTAGCAACACATGATTGAACCTTCCACTGGTCCTTGGGTCTCACCTATAGTTTTGGTTAAGAAAAAGAGTGGCAGCACCAGACTCTGAAATAGAGAAAATTAAATGAAGTTACTTTAAAGGATTCTTATCCAGTACCACAAACAGATGATACCCTGGATGCTGTGACAGGTCCAATCTGGTTTTCCACACTGGATCTTAAAAGTGAGCATGGGCAAGTGGAAACTGAGCCAAAGATCAGTGAAACAACTGCTTCACAACAGCACAAGGCCTGTGGGAATTTAAAGTGCTGGCTTTTGGCTTGTGCAATGCACCAGACACATTTGAAAAGCTAATGGAGAGGGTATTACATGGCATGCCCCTCTTAGCTGCTTTGCTATGCCTAGATGATATCTTGGTGCATGCTAAAACCTTTGAACAAGAGCTAATACTTACAAATAATCTTTGATAAATTTAAGATTTGCAATCTGAAACTGGACCCAAAGAAAAGTTATTAGGAAAATATTTACCGTGGGCACACAATAAGTGAAGGGGTAATTTCCATTCAGGAAAGAGAGAATTGAAATTATACAGAAATGGTCACTTCCCTACTCTGATGTGCAGAATAGGACTCTGCTTCTATTACAAGAAGGCTTATCTGTGGGTTTGCCAATATTGCAAAACCACTCCATAGGTTGCGTGAGACAGGAAAACCATTTCTGTGATCAACAGTGTGCAAATTAGCATTTTCAACGTTTGAAAAAAGCTCTTGTGACTGCTCCCATTTTACCTTACAATTACATGTTACAAATCCCCTTTCATATTTGACACAGATGCTTGTATTTATGGCTTGGTGGCAGTTTTGAAAGAAGAACACACTGATGGGGTGTGCTCCCTGCATTAGCCCTGCAGGAGCTGAATTAGACCAGGAGGGGCCCGATCAGCTAATTATGCTGCGAACAGAAGAGTTTTAGGCTGGAGACAGTTAATTGAAAAGAGGCTCACCTGTGTAGGAACAAATGGGTCCTAAGAGCCAGGTAGTGGGCTACAGACAGAGGCTGCTGGGAAAGGGCGAGGAGTTGAACCAGTGGTAGGAAGCAGTCCAGGGAAGGAGCAGTGAGGGCTGGGAGATGAAAGCCCAGTACTGCTGAGCTGAGGGTCCCTGGACTGGAACCCGCTGGGGAGGGTGGGCCTGGATTCTCCCACCCACCACTGGAGTGGCCAGGGCGTGGGAAATGCCAGCTAGCCAGCCAGCAAGTCTCGAAAGACTGAATTCCCTGGAAGGGGAGGACCTTGGTGACCTGACCGGACGGCCAAGCCATGAAGAGGATGCTGCAGATCCAGGAGTGAGTGGGGCTGCAGACTGAGACAGGACGTGGGGAAGATGCCACTGGAGGGAGAGCGCAAGTTGGCAGAGCTAATTCCCAAGACAACCAGCAGGAGACAATAAGCGGTGAGCAGAACCTGTGACAAACACACAGGACTTAAGAGGGTAGTGGTTTATTACATCAAAAGTCTAAGTTCTCCGGATATAAATTATTGCACCATCAAAACTGAATTCCTGTAAGTGGTTAAATCTGTAGAACACTTTCAATATTATTTATAGGAGAAGTTTGTGGTCAGGACAGAGCAGTGGTTTCCCCAGGAATTGAAATTGGGGGGAGGAGGGGGGTCAGGGCCGATGAGATGTATATAAAGGAGATATGAATAAAGTAAATGTTTTGTTAGGATAATGCAAACCACATAACAGGTCTAGATTTCTAAAAAGTATATATATATATTTTTTTAAATTATTTAATTTAAATTGACTTTCGAAAAGTAAGCCATCATGGGATAAGAGGGAAGTCCTTTCATGGATCAATAACTGGTTAAAAGATGGGAAACAATTTATTCATACCCTTTATCAGTTTTCAGAATGGAGAGAGATAAATAGTGGTATCCCTGAGGGGTCGACTGGGACCATTACTGTTCAACATATTCATAAATGATCTGGAAAAATGGGTAAACAGTGAGGTGGCGAAATTGGCAGATAGAACTGTTTCATAGAATATCAGAGTTGGAAGGGACCTCAGGAGGTCATCTAGTCCAACCCCCTGCTCAAAGCAGGACCAATCCCCAAATGGCCCCCTCAAGGATTGAACTCACAACTATGGGTTTAGCAGGCCAAAGCTCAAACCACTATTCAAGATAGTTAAGTCCCAGGCAGACTGCGAAGAGTTACAAAGGGATCTCACAAAACAGGGTGACTGGGCAACAAAATGGCAGATGAAATTCAATGTTGATAAATGCAAAGTAATGCACATTGGAAAACAATCTCAACTATACATACAAAATGATGGAGTCTGAATTAGCTGTTAACACTCCCAGCAGTCAAAAAAGCTAACAATGTTGGGAATCATTAAGAAAGGGATAGATAATAAGACAGAAAATATCATCTATATAAATCCATAGTATGTGCACACCTTGAATACTGTGTACAGATCTCGTCACCCCATCCCAAAAAGATATTGGAATTGGAAAAGGTACAGAGATGGGCAACTAAAATGATTAGGGGTATGAAACAGGAGGAGAAATTAAAATGACTGGGAATTTTCAGCTTAGAAAAGGGACGACTAAGGGGGGATATGATAGAGGTCTATAAAATCTTGACTGGTGTATAGAAAGTGAATAAGGAAATGTGTTATGTGAAGGATTAAATAACAAGAACTAGCAGTCACCCAATGAAATTAATAGGCAGCAGGTTTTAAAAAAACAAAAGTACTTCTTCACACAACATAAAGTCAACCTGTGGAACTCTTTGCCAGGGGATGCTGTGAAGACCAAAACTATAACAGGATTAAAAAAAAAACTAGATAAATTTCTGGAGAATAGGTCCATCAGTGGCTATTAGCCAGGATGGGGAGGGATGCAACACCATGCTCTGAGTGTCCCTAGCCTGTTTGCCAGAAGAATCATAGAATATCAGGGTTGGAAGGGACCTCAGGAGGTCATCTAGTCCAACCCCCTGCTCAAAGCAGGACCAATTCCCAACTAAATCATCCCAGCCAGGGCTTTGTCAAGCCTGACCTTAAAAACCTCTAAGGAAGGAGATTCCACCACTTCCCTCGGTAACCCATTCCAGTGCTTCACCACCCTCCTAGTGAAAAAGTTTTTTTCCTAATATCCAACCTAAACCTCCTCCACTGCAACCTGAGACCATTACTCTTTGTTCTGTCGTCTGGTACCACTGAGACCGGTCTAGATCCATCCTCTTTGGAACCCCCTTTCAGGTAGTTGAAAGCAGCTATCAAATCCCCCCTCATTCTTCTCTTCTGCAGACTAAACAATCCCAGTTCCCTCAGCCTCTCCTCATAAGTCATGTGCTCCAGTCCCCTAATCATTTTTGTTGCCCTCCGCTGGACTCTTTCCAATTTTTCCACATCTTTCTTGTGGTGTGGGGCCCAAAACTGGACATAGTACTCCAGATGAGGCCTCACCAATGTCCAATAGAGGGGAATGATCACGTCCCGCGATCTGCTGGCAATGCCCCTACTTATATAGCCCAAAATGCCGTTAGCCTTTTTGGCGACAAGGGCACACTGTTGACTCATATCCAGCTTTTCTTTCACTGTAACCCCTAGGTCCTCTTCTGCAGAACTGCTTCCTAGCCATTTGGTCCCTAGTCTGTAACAGTATATGGGATTCTTCCGTCCTAAGTGCAGGACTCTGCACTTGTCCTTGTTGAACCTCATCAGATTTCTTTTGGCCCAATCCTCTAATTTGTCTGGGTCCCTCTGTATCCTATCTCTACCACTCCTCCCAGTTTAGTGTCATCTGCAAACTTGCTGAGAGTGCAATCCACGCCATCCTCCAGATCATTAATGAAGATATTGAACAAAACCGGCCCCAGGTCCAACCCTTGGGGCACTCCGCTTGATACCGGCTGCCAACTAGACATGGAGCCATTGATCACTACCCGTTGAGCCCGACTATCTAGCCAGCTTTCTATCCACGTTATAGTCCATCCAGCCCATACTTCTTTAACTTGCTGGCAAGAATACTGTGGGAGACCGTATCAAAAGTTTTGCTAAAATCAAGAAGTAACACATCCACTGCTTTCCCCTCATCCACAGACCCAGTTATCTCCTCATAGAAGGCAATTAGGTTAGTCAGGCATGACTTGCCCTTGGTGAATCCATGCTGACTGTTCCTGATCACTTTCCTCTCCTCTGAGGGTATGTCTACACTACGAAATTAGTTCGAATTTATAGAAACCGGTTTTATTGAAACCGGTTGTATACAGCCGATTGTGTGTGTCCCCACATAAAATGCTCTAGGTGCTCAAGTCGGCAGACCGCGTCCACAGTGCGAGGGTAGCGTCGACTTCCGGAGCATTGCACTATGGGTAGCTATCCCACAGCTATCCCACAGTTCCCGCAGTCTCCGCCGCCCCTTGGAATTCTGGGTTGAGATCCCAATGCCCGGATGATGCAAAAACAGTGTCGCGGGCGGTTCTGGGTACATGTCATCAGGCCCCTCCCCCCCCCGTCACAGCAACGGCAGACAATAGATTCGCGCCTTGTTACCTGTGCAGACAACATACCACGGCAAGCATGGAGCCCGCTCAGCTCAGCTGAGCTCACCATCACCATATGTCCTCTGGGTGCTGGCAGACGTGGGACTGCATTGCTACACAGCAGCAGCTGCTAACTGCCTTTTGGCGGTAGACGGTGTAGCATGAGTGATAGCCGTGGAGCTGGCAGCCGTAGGGCTGCATTGTACCAGCCCCTTGCCCTTTGGTAGGCGATGGTATATTATGATTGGTACCCATCATCGTCGTACTGGAGTGGCTGTCAATCATGGCCACCTGGGCAGACATGTTTCGATGATGATGGCTACCAATCGTAATATACTATTTTCTGCCAATTGCCCAGTATTGTCTGCTAAGCACCCAGAAGAGACCGAGGGCGATGCTGGGTGCTGGCGGACGTGGGGCTGGCAGACGTGGGGCTGCATTGCTACACAGCAGCAGCCCCTTGCCTTTTGGCAGACGATGGTATATTATGACTGGTAACCGTCGTCATCATATTGGAGAGGCTATCACTCATGCTGCACCGTCGGCTGCCAGCTTAAGATGTAAAAAATAGATTTGTTCTGTATTCATTTGCTTCCCCTTCCTCCGTGAAATCAACGGCCTGCTAAGCCCAGGGTTTTCAGTTTAATCTTTGGGGGGACCATTCTGTGTGACAGTTGTTTGTGTTTCTCCGTGATGCACAGCCACCTTTCTTGATTTTTAATTCCCTGTTCCTGTACCTGTACGCCATGTCGTCATTCGGCCCTCCCTCCTGCCCGCCCTCCCTCCTTCTCCTGGTCCATCAGATACTACTTTTGCGCCTTTTTTCTGACCAGGCGCCATAGCTAGCACTGGGATCATGGAGCCCGCTCAGATCACCGCGGCAATTATGAGCACTATGAACACCACGCGCATTGTCCTGGAGTATATGCAGAGCCAGGACATGCCAAGGCGAAACCCGGACCACCCGAGGAGGCGATTGCAGGGCGGCGACGAGAGTGATGAGGAAATTGACATGGACATAGACCTCTCACAAGGCACAGGCCCCAGCAATGTGGAAATCATGGTGTCACTGGGGCAGGTTCATGCCGTGGAACGCAGATTCTGGGCCCGGGAAACAAGCACAGACTGGTGGGACCGCATCGTGCTGCAGGTATGGGACGATTCCCAGTGGCTGCGAAACTTTCGCATGCGTAAGGGCACTTTCATGGAACTTTGTGACTTGCTTTCCCCTGCCCTGAAACGCCAGGATACCAAGATGAGAGTAGCCCTCACAGTTGAGAAGCGAGTGGCGATAGCCCTGTGGAAGCTTGCAACGCCAGACAGCTACCGGTCAGTCGGGAATCAATTTGGAGTGGGCAAATCTACGGTGGGGGCTGCTGTGATCCAATTTGCCAGGGCAATGAAAGACCTGGTGATATCAAGGGTAGTGACTCTGGGCAACGTGCAGGCAATAGTGGATGGTTTTGCTGAAATGGGATTCCCAAACTGTGGCGGGGCCATAGACGGAACCCATATCCCTATCTTGTCACCGGAGCACCAAGCCACCGACTACGTAAACTGCAAGGGGTACTTTTCAATGCTGCTGCAAGCCCTGGTGGATCACAAGGGACGTTTCACCAACATCAACGTGGGATGGCTGGGAAAGGTACATGATGCTCGTGTCTTCAGGCACTCTGGTCTGTTTCGAAAGCTGGAGGAAGGGACTTTCTTCCCGGACCAGAAAGTAACCGTTGGGGATGTTGAAATGCCTATCGTGATCCTTGGGGACCCAGCCTACCCCTTAATGCCATGGCTCATGAAGCCGTACACAGGCAGCCTGGACAGGAGTCAGGACCTTTTCAACTACAGGCTGAGCAAGTGCCAAATGGTGGTGGAATGTGCATTTGGACGTTTAAAAGCGCGCTGGCGCAGCTTACTGACTCGCTCAGACCTCAGCGAAAAGAATATCCCCATTGTTATTGCTGCTTGCTGTGCGCTCCACAATATCTGTGAGAGTAAGAGGGAGACATTTATGGCGGGGTGGGAGGTTGAGGCAACTCGCCTGGCCGCTGATTACGCGCAGCCAGACACCAGGGCGGTTAGAGGAGCACAGCAGGGCGCGGTGCGCATCAGAGAAGCTTTGAAAACGAGTTTTGTGACTAGCCAGGCTACTGTGTGAAACTTCTGTTTGTTTCTCCTTGATGAACCCTCCAACCCCCCCCCCCCCCCCGACCCGGTTCACTCTACTTCCCTGTAAACCAACCACCCCACCCCACCCTCCCCTCCCGCTTGCAGAGGCAATAAAGTCATTGTTTTTTCACATTCATGCATTCTTTATTAGTTCCTCACAGAAGTAGGGGGATAATTGCCAAGGTAGCCTGGGATGGGTGGGGGAGGAGGGATGGAAAAGGACACACTGCATTTTAAAACTTTAACTCTTATTGAAGGCCAGCCTTCTGATGCTTGGGTGATCATCTGGGGTTGAGTGACTGGGTGGACGGAGGCCCCCCCACCGTGTTCTTGGGCGTCTGGGTGAGGAGGCTATGGAACTTGGGGAGGAGTGCTGTTGGTTACACAGGGGCTGTAGTGGCGGTCTCTGCTCCTGCTGCCTTTCCTGCAGCTCAACCATACGCTCGAGCATATCAGTTTGATGCTCCAGCAGGCGGAGCATTGCCTCTTGCCGTCTGTCTGCAAGCTGACGCCACCTATCGTCTTCAGCCCGCCACTTGCTCTTTTCATCCCGCCATTCAGCCCGCCACCTCTCCTCTCGTTCATATTGTGCTTTTCTCATCTCCGACATTGACTGCCTCCACGCATTCTGCTGTGCTCTATCAGCGTGGGAGGACATCTGCAGCTCCGTGAACATATCGTCCCTCGTCCTACGTTTTCTCTTTCTAATGTTCACTGGCCTCTGCGAAGGAGAAACATTTGCAGCTGGTGGAGGAGAAGGGAGAGGTGGTTAAAAAAGACACATTTTAGAGAACAATGGGTACACTCTTTCATTACGAGGTCTCATATTTCGGCTTGCAGGCAGCCATGGTAGGCCACAGTGTTTTGGCTTTTTTAACCTTCTTAACATGCGGGAAAGGTTGCAAACAGCAGTGCATTTCCCATATCAAGGATGAATTGGGTTGTCCATTTAAAATCGGTTTTCAATGTAAAAGGAGGGGCTGCGGTTTCCCGGTTAACATGCGTCACAAACACAAGTAAACCCCCCCCCCCACCCCCCCCCCCCACACGATTCTCTGGGATGATCACTTCACCCCTCCCCCCACCGCGTGGTTAACAGCGGGGAACATTTCTGTTCAGAAGAGCAGGAACGGGCGCCTCTCAATGTCCCCTTAATAAAATCACCCCATTTCAACCAGGTGACCGTGAATGATATCACTCTCCTGAGGATAACAGAGAGATAAGGAATGGATGTTGTCTGCATGCCAGCAAACACCGGGACCATATGCTGCCATGCTTTGTTATGCAATGATTCCAGACTACGTGCTACTGGCCTGGTGTGGTCAAGTGTCCTACCATGGCGGACGGGATAAGGCAGCCCTCCCCAGAAACCTTTTGCAAACGCTTTGGGAGTACATAAAGGAGAGCTTTCTGGAGATGTCCCTGGAGGATTTCCGCTCCATCCCCATACACGTTAACAGACTTTTCCAGTAGATGTACTGGCCGCGATTGCCAGGGCAAATTAATCATTAAACACGCTTGCTTTTAAACCATGTGTAATGTTTACAAATATTTACAAAGGTACACTCACCAGAGGTCTCCTGTGTGCCCTGAGGGTCTTGGGTGAGTTCGGGGGTTACTGGTTCCAGGTCCAGGGTCACAAACATATCCTGGCTGTTGGGGAAACCGGTTTCTCCGCTTCCTTGCTGCTGTGAGCTACCTACAGTACCTCCATCCTCATCTTCCTCGTTCCCCGAACAGTCTTCCCTGTGTGTTTCTCCAGTGAGAGAGTCATAGCACACGGTTGGGGTAGTGGTGGCTGCACCCCCTAGGATCGCATGCAGCTCCGCGTAGTAGCGGCAAGTTTGTGGCTCTGCCCCGGACCTTCTGTTAGCTTCTCTGGCTTTGTGGTAAGCTTGCCGTAGCTCCTTAATTTTCACGCGGCACTGCTGTGTGTCCCTGTTATGGCCTCGGTCCTTCATGGCCTTGGATATCTTTTCTAATACTTTTCCATTTCTTTTACTGCTACGGAGTTCAGCTATCACTGCTTCATCTCCCCATATGGCGAGCAGATCCCGTACCTCCCGTTCGGTCCATGCTGGAGCTCTTTTGCGATCCTGGGACTCCATCACGGCTACCTGTGCTGATGAGCTCTGCGTGGTCACCTGTGCTCTCCACGCTGAGCAAACAGGAAATGAAATTCAAACATTCGCGGGTCTTTTCCTGTCTACCTGGTCAGTGCATCTGAGTTGAGAATGCTGTCCAGAGCGGTCACAATGAAGCACTGTGGGATAGCTCCCGGAGGCCAATAACGTCGAATTCCGTCCACACTACCCCAATTCCGACCCGCAAAGGCCGGTTTTATCGTTAATCCCCTCGTCGGAGGTGGTGTAAAGAAACCAGTTTAAAGGACCCTTTAAGTCGAAAGAAAGGGCTTCGTTGTGTGGACGTGTCCAGGCTTAATTCGGTTTAACGCTGCTAAAGTCGACCTAAACCCGTAGTGTAGACCTGGCCTAAGTGCTTCAGAATTGATTCCTTGAGGACCTGCTCCATGATTTTTCCAGGGACTGAGGTGAGGCTGACTGGCCTGTAGTTCCCCGGATCATCCTCCTTCCCTTTTTTAAAGATGGGCACTACATTAGCCTTTTTCCAGTCATGCGGGACCTCCCCCGATCACCAAGAGTTTTCAAAGATAATGGCCAATGGCTCTGCAATCACATCCGCCAACTCCTTTAGCACCCTTGGATGCAACGCATCCCGCCCCATGGACTTGTGCTTGTCCAGTTTTTCTAAATAGTCCCGAACCACTTCTTTCTCCACAGAGGGCTGGTCACCTCCTCCCCAAACTGTGCTGCCCAGTGCAGCAGTCTGGGAGATGACCTTGTTCGTGAAGACAGGCCAAAAAAGCATTGAGTACATGAGCTTTTTCCACATCCTTTGTCACTAAGTTAGTTGCCTCCCTCATTCAGTAAGGGGCCCACACTTTCCTTGACTTTCTTCTTGTTGCTAACATACCTGAAGAAACCCTTCTTGTTGTTCTTAACATCCCTTGTGAGCTGCAACTCCAAGTGTGATTTGGCCTTCCTGATTTCACTCCTGCATGCCTGAGCAATATTTTTATACTCCTCCCTGGTCATTTGTCCAATCTTCCACTTCTTGTAAGCTTCTTTTTGGTGTTTAAGATCAGCAAGGATTTCACTGTTAAGCTAAGCTGGTCGCCTGCCATATTTACTATTCTTTCTACACATCGGGATGTTTTTTTCCTGCAACCTCAGTAAGGATTCTTTAAAATACAGCCAGCTCTCCTGGACTCCTTTCCTCCTCATGTTATTCTCCCAGGGGATCCTGCCCATCAGTTCCCTGAGGGAGTCAGTCTGCTTTTCTGAAGTCCAGGGTCTGTATTCTGCTGCTCTCCTTTCTTCCTGGTGTCAGGATCCTGAACTCAACCATCTCATGGTCACTGCCTCCCAGGTTCCCATCCACTTTTGCTTCCCCTACTAATTCTTCCCAGTTTGTGAGAAGCCGGTTTAGAAGAGCTCTGCCCCTCGTTGGTTCCTCCAGCACTTACACCAGGAAATTGTCCCCTACACTTTCCAAAAACTTGCTGGATTGTCTGTGCACCGCTTTATTGCTCTCCCAGCAGATAGAGTGATTAAAGTCTCCCATGAGAACCAGGGCCTGTGATCCAGTAACTTCTGTTAGTTGCCGTAAGAAAGCCTCATCCACCTTATCCCCCCTGGTCTGGTGGTCTATAGCAGACTCCCACCACGACATCACCCTTGTTGCTCACACTTCTAAACTTAATCCAGAGACTCTCAGTTTTTTCTGCAGTTTCATACTGGAGCTCTGAGCAGTCATACTCCTCTTACATACAATGCAACTCCCCCACCTTTTCTGCCCTGCCTGTACTTCCTGAACAGTTTATATCCATCCATGACAGTAGTCCAGTCATGTGAGTTATCCCACCAAGTCTCTGTTATTCCAATCACATCATAGTTCCTTGACTGTGCCAGGACTTCCAGTTCTCCCTGCTTGTTTCCCAGGCTTCTTGCATTTGTGTATAGGCACTTAAGATAACTCGCTGATTGTCCCACTTTCTGAGTCTGAGACAGGAGTCCTCCCCTCTTGCACTCTCCTGTTCATGCTTCCTCCCGGTATCCCATTTCCCCACTTACCTCAGGGCTTTGGTCTCCTTCCCCTGGTGAGCCTAGTTTAAAACCCTCCTCACTAGGTTAGTCAGCCTGCTTACCTGTCTGGGAATGGGCAACAGGGGATGGATCACTTGATGATTACCTGTTCTGTTCATTCCCTCTGAAGCACCTGGCCTTGACTACTGTCGGAAGACAGGATACTGGGCTATATGGACTATTCGTCTGACCCAGTATGACCATTCTTATGTAAAAATTAATTATAATAAAAAGTTTAGTACGGAAACTCCCCAACATAATGACCTCTCACGATAGCAACGATGTGAGATAACAACCTTGGCAAATAATGCATTTTAAAAATCTTGGCCTACTAGGAAACATATTTATATAAGTTTCCATTTCCAGTAACAAATCTAGCATTTTGAAGCAGTGTCACTAAAATATAGTCGCTCTGGCCACTGCTGTTCATTGTGCCACTGTTCACTCCACCACTCTGTTGCCAATGGCCCTGCGCAGTCACCTTCTGCTGCCACCTGCCACTGTGACCTCTGCGAGTTGGTCTCTTGAGGTTCCACCCAACTCTCAGTGATTTCAGCTGAGCTCTCAATGGGGGAACCGCACTGCTAGTGCAGTCTGGGCCATCTTTTCCACAGAAACACTGTCCCCACTGCAGGACTAAGCACTTAGGGCTTGGCTACACTCGAAACTCCAAAGCGCTGCCCCGGGAGCGCTTTGAAGTGTGAGTGTGGTCGCGGTGCCAGTGCTGGGAGAGAGCTCTTCCTGCACTGCAGGTAGTCCACCTCCCTGAGGGGATTAGCTCACAGCACTGGTAGCGCGGCTCACAGCACTGGGGCACTGTTTACACTGGCGCTTTACAGCGCTGTAACTTGCTGTGCTCAGGGGGGTGTTTTTTTCACACCCCTGAGCAAGAAAGTTGCAGCGTTGTAAAGCGCCAGTGTAGCCAAGGCCTTGGGTATCAGTGATTTCATCTGCAGTGGTCATTTAACAGAACAAAAGACTATCTATGTAGCCTAATCAGCTCCATCTTTAAACAGTGGAGAGGGACAGGTTCTCCCTCTCTCCCCCCCCCCCCCCCCATGCCTTTAATCAGCACAGGCTAAGTACAGTTCTACTGGCCTTTACTCATACAATAAGAACTACAACATTTCATTACCCGCCGCCCCGCATTCAAGTGATTTGTAGCTCAACCCCAGCCAAAATCTATCACTTGGGCAACACAGCTCTGTTTGCTGGATATCTACGTAGATTAGGTGTGAATGTAAATACAATTTGATCCTGAAGCCTTTGCCCCCAGCCCCACCTCATCACTAGCTGTCAGGGAGAGCTCATTTAGACTTTGCTTACAAATCATCATTTGAAATTACCCTGATATAATGCTCTACGCTGATATAAAATCTTACTGCGTTATAGGTGAAAGCGCGTTATATTGAACTTGCTTTGATCTGCCGGAGTGCGCAGCTCTGCCCCCCCCCCCCGGACTGCTGCTTTACCGCGTTATATCCAAATTCATGTTATATTGGGTCGTGTTATATCGGGGTAGAGATGTATTAGGTTGGCCAACATCACCGAAATGAATGCACTGACATTGTCATAAAAAACAGCTGTATATGTTCATACTTTTCAAATCTATTATACTTTTTCAGATTCACGTATTTTATCATACACTGTATATGCTTTTAAAGTGTGTATTAATGTTTCAATTTCAATTCCAATTTCCAGTCACTAAATTGGCATGTAACTAGTTCACAAAAGTGTGTGTGTGGGGGGGGGGGAGGTGTTGGGGAATTTCAGGGGCGGTGTAGGGAAATCACTGGGACAGAGAATACACCCTTGCCATGCCTCTTTCAATTTTAGGTGACTGGAAGAACTGCAGTGCTATGATTTCACTGTCGCATACAGACCTGGCTACAAGCACAATAGTGCTTGATGCCTTGTCCAGACTGCTTTGCCAGGAGGCTAATTACAGATACTACTGTAATAAAAAGAGCAAGGAATTTGTTTGCTCAAAGGAACCTGTGTACTCAAGAAGAGATGTCGGTTTCCCTTTACGTAATTTGTAGAAGTGCAAATGTTCTTGGTTCATTCATTGGAACAGTGCATGTGGAGGTTGCAGGAATGGACTGTTGAACAGCTAAAAGCTTCCCACAGGGAGGAACCTGATATCAGCATACTCTGTGATTGGAAAATCATTTAACAAATGCAACCATCTTAGAAGGTAACATCACCTTAAATAAAATAAAAGCTTTCTGGTCACAGTGGGAAAGTTTGGACTTTAAAGATGAAATATTATATAGGGGGGGGGGAGAGGAGGGGAACAGCAGCTTGTAACAGGAAAAGGAAAGTTCTGAGGCTTATGATTTTAAAACTGCTGAACATTTTGGGGTTTCAAAAGCTTTAGCCAAGCGAAGGGAGAACTTCTACTGGGGCAATGCTGTCAGGATGTAGAGATTAATTTCCTGCACCAATGTGATGCTTAAATTACAAAGAAGGGTTCCCCTAAAACAGGAAGAGCCCAACGGCAGCCATATGTTGTGGGTGCACTGGTGCAGTGCATTGCTATTTATGTGCTTGGGCTTCTTCCTGAGACCGAGGATGACAATGAATATTTGCTAGTTCCTACTGATTTCACAAAAGGAATTGAAGTTTGCCTCCTAAGAACCCAAGTGTCTATGAAAGTAGTAGTGGTTCTAGTGAAGGAATTCTTCATCAGCGTTGGGGTCCCTCCTAATAGGTGAGTTAAACACACAAATCAAGGGAGAAACTTTGAATCTAGAGTGTTTCAGTAGGTTGTGATTCTTGAAGTGACAAAAACCCCACCATGTGACAATCTCATGGGATGGTTGAATAGTTCAATTACTCGGAGGGTTCAGTAGGCTAGTGTTAGTGCTGTTGTGTAGAGAGAGGCTTCTGGATCCTCAGTCTCATTGAACAATTAACTGTCCTGGTAAATAAGCAGGATTGCATTGAAGGTACCTCATTCTATCAGTTTCTCCTCCTAATAGAACCACTCCCCAGGGCCTTGAACTCGTGCTAAACGCTTGGATTAAAAAGGGTAAGAGTATCTACATCCTTGCAAGTATAGTCGTTGCTCCCCTGTTTTGTAGCCCTGCTTCAGTCATATTATGCCTTCTATCGTTTTGTGATGCTGAAGGATGGATCATTTTCCTAGATTAGGGCATAAGCCTTCTAAAAAATTATAATACAACCTCAATTTTATCGCCACAACGCCTCTGAACGACTCGTATGAATCATTTTCCCCTGGGGCATGGTGGTGGGGAAATCACACAGTGATACTGAGGAAGAATAGCTTAACATCCTTTCACATTCTAGTTCTTTCAATGCATTTGAAATCTCTGCACTAGTTTGACAAAGGGAAGAAAGCATCCTGCAACTTGTGCTGTACCTACTGTAAGTTTGAAATGTCAATTTTATTAACTGAAGTCCTCAGTTCATAAAATGGAGGGTTTTACTGTAAAACAATTTAAACTTAGACTCGCTTTTTGGTCGTTTCTGGTTTACAGAGTTGATGCCTTAACTACCTAGTCCGTACTCTGCCCTCCTACCCCCGAGATACTAGCCTATGGACAGGGGGAAGGGCCCTGGCAGTGCCCCCTCTCCTGATCGTTTTCTGAAGCGGAGGGAGGGTCTGTGGCGGTGTGGGGGAAGCCCCGCGCCTGGGGTCGCACGGCGAGGGGCCACGGCAATCTCAGCTCGCCTGGACTTAAGCGTCTGGTCCTGCGCGTGGAGCAAAGCGCCCTGGGGAGAAGACACCCCGCCCCCCCGCAATTGTTTCATGTCTCTTGATCTGTTGGCATCTGCCTGGGCCCTTCCAGCTCTTCGTTTCTCTCTCCCGGCAGCGGGTCCTGCCCCTCCCCCGACGGCGGCATATCACCGCCTCCGCCCGGGGGCCAGCTCTACCCCCGCAGCCCCACGGCTGGGCGCTGTCCTCGGCGGCCCTGAGCGGGCGGGAGCCGGGGGCCGCGCAGGGGGCGCCGAGCTGAGGAGCGGTGCGGGGCTGGGCGGCGCCGCGGGCGAGGGGCGCTGTCTCTCCCGCGCAGGGCCAGCTCCCTGTCCGTTAGCAGCAGGTGAGAGGGCCCCGCCCGTCACCCTGCGCGGCGGGTAGGCGCCCGGGGCGCGTCTCGGGGGGAGAGGCTGGTGCTTGTTGCGGGGCTGGGCAGGTTTGTGAGCTGTGGGCGGGTTGGAGGGATGCACGGGGGTGCTGTGATCCATTCAGGCGTGTCTCGGGTGGGTTGGAGAGATGCACGGGGGTGCTGTGATCCATTCAGGCGTGTCTCGGGTGGGTTGGAGAGATGCACGGGGGTGATGTGATCCATTCAGGCGTGTCTCGGGTGGGTTGGAGAGATGCACGGGGGTGATGTGATCCATTCAGGGGCGGCGTGTCTCGGGTGGGTTGGAGGGATGCACGGGGGTGTTGTGATCCATTCAGGCGTGTCTCGGGTGGGTTGGAGAGATGCACGGGGGTGCTGTGATCCATTCAGGCGTGTCTCGGGTGGGTTGGAGAGATGCACGGGGGTGCTGCGATCCATCAGAGGCGGCGTGTCTCGGGTGAGTTGGAGAGATGCACGGGGGTGCTGCGATCCATCAGAGGCGGCGTGTCTCGAGTGGGTTGGAGAGATGCACGGGGGTGATGTGATCCATTCAGGGGCGGCGTGTCTCGGGTGGGTTGGAGGGATGCACGGGGGTGCTGCGATCCATCAGAGGCGGCGTGTCTCGAGTGGGTTGGAGAGATGCACGGGGGTGATGTGATCCATTCAGGGGCGGCGTGTCTCGGGTGGGTTGGAGGGATGCACGGGGGCTGGGATCCACTTAGAGGCGGCGTGTCTCGAGTGGGTTGGAGGGACGCACGGGGGCTGCGATCCACTCGGAGGCGGCTTGTCTCGGGTGGGCTGGAGGGATGCGGGGGGGGGGGGCTGGGATCCACTCAGAGGCGGCGTGTCTGGGGTGAGTTGGAGAGACGCACGGGGGGGAGAGGGGGCGGCTGGGATCCACTCAGAGGCGGGGAGTCTGGGTGAGTTGGAGAGATGCAGAGGGGGCTGGGATCCACTCAGAGGCGGCGTGTCTCGGGTGAATTGGAGGGATGCAGGGGGACTGTGACCTTTATAAGGTTTGAGTGTCATTTGTGGAGTATGCTTGTGCGCTTGCTTCAAAGACTTCGCCTGCCCTGTTCTTTCTCTGCTTCTTTCCCTCTCTTTCATTCTGTCCAGTACCAGTCTACCGTGCTCCTGTAACACTGTGGGCACACGGGCTGTAGCTCTAGCTCCTGTCCTGGGGAAGAACCTCTTTGTCTTGTCACCGCACTGACACTTTGTCACTTCTCCAAATCTCACCTGAAAATCTTTCCGAAGAACTCTGGATTTCTCTCTTCCCGTTATTTAACTCTGTAATCTCTTTGGGATGAAAGATGATGTATACATGCTAGTTGTGTTGTGTTTGTTTCCTAAGACATAGCATCCATCACATATGGAGGACAATTCTAGTTTCCTAAATGCCCAACCCCCCAAGACACAGCATCTCTGCACTGCGGGATTTTGTTTCATAAATTCCCTCTGCTCCCCAGGGGCCCAGATGTTCCTACTGGAGGTGGTACTCTCTCTCTCTCTCTCTCTTTTGTCTTTCCTTTTATTTTTTTAACTGTCTTTGGGTCCAAACAGGAAAAAGTGTTACTTGTACTTTGCTTAATAACTTCCTATTTCATTATAGCCTCCTTTAATCTTTAGAGAGGGAGGGAGGATGCATTCCCTTAAAGAGAAATCCCTGTTGTACAGCTACAATAAGTTAAACTTATCTTATGAATAGTGGTGTTTCTGTTAAATCTCTAGGATGTCCGGTGTGGAAAAGTAACTGATCTTTGCTGGAAGTGATGCCTGCATGAGTTCAGAACAGTCTAGAATAGATAGCAGTCTCCTTTGGTGCTGAGCAGCCTGATTATATCTTCGGTTCTGACCAGAGGCTATATAAGAAGGTTGCAGCTCAAGCAACTATTCATTTTTTTCACTGCCTATATCAGTAAAAGTTGAAATTCAGCTCTGTCACTAATTGTCAGTCTCTTTTTGAGCACCATTTTTCTAAAAAATTTAATTGCTATAGTTTGATGTAGTGTAGGCTTTTTGCCAGATGTTTGCTGCTTAGGGCATTTTGGTTTTGCTTATGATTCCACTGAGCTGCTTCTGGCTGTTGTGGATCATCCAGATAACTCATTTCTATAATGATATAGTGTCTAGAGCAGAAAAACATATTTGGTGCTGCTTTGCCTAGGGGAGGAACACATAATAAGTTGATGCTTGTATATAAGGCTTTCACAAACACCACATGAAGAACCTAGTAAAATATCCTTAAACTTTCCTTTTAGAGTTGGCTACGTGGGTGTTGTCTCCTGAGGCAGATTGCCTAAAAGAGTTCATGACTAGGTTCCTGTTTCAATCTATAGCCAGCTACTGGGTGCCAGGTGGGTTTCATGCTCGAAGGAAGCATGATGTGCAAGGATTTAATTAAAGCATCTTATGGGACAGACTCCAATGCTGAGGGTCATAGTAAACTGTCCTTTGAACATGTGGTTCAACCCAGTGAGTAAGAAGGGGTTAGCTCCAAGATCAAGCACCCCTTGAACACTGACATCAAATCCACACGTCATTTAAGTCATTTAAGGTAAGTCTTCGCTGCAATTAAAAACCCACAGCTGGCCCATGTCAGCTTGCTTGGCTCAGGCTGTAGCCTAAACTCTGGTATCTTCCCATCTTGCAGGGTCCTACAGCCCAAGCCTGCACCATAATTAAACAGCTCCTTAGCCCAAGTTGGCTGAAACAGGCCAGCCACAGGTGTCTAATTGCAGTGTGGACATACTCGTAAGACTCTCTTTTTCAGCAATATTGTTCCTTCTCATAGATAAAGGAGAAGAAACAATGAAGATAAGAGTTTCATGACACATTTTGGTAGCATGACCAATGTTATGTAGAAAACCTGACCTATGAGGAGAAGCTTAAAAAAAAACAAAAAACACTGGGCATGTTTAGTTTCGAGAAAAGAAGCCCAAGAGAAGACTAAATCTTCAAATATGTTAAGGGCTGTTATAAAGAGAACAGTGATCAGTTGTTTTCCATATCCACTGAAGGTAGGACACGAAGTAATGGGTTTAATCTGCAGCAAGGGAGACCTAGATTAGATATTAGGAAATGCCCTGGGCAACAGTAGCACCACCCCCAGGCAGCGACATCCCACTGGAACCAACCATCACCATCACCCAGCAACAGCCCATTATGTAATTGCAAATGTATACATACCATTAAAGCATTTAATGTTTTTAAATAATGTATTTGGTGTATTTTCAAATTATTACAAATTAATTTTTGAATGTATTTCACTAGTTATTTTTTACATTTCCAAATACATGTTACTATAGTATTGCAACTTTTTTTTATGGAAGGTGCCCCTGACTTTGTTTTGTCCCAGGCCCCCTGAATCCTTTGGACGGCCCTGAGCATCATCAGTGTCAGGCAGAGTGGACTGAGTTAAATCATTGATTTAAATCAGCAAACTGGAAATCTTAATTTAAATAATTTTAATCTTGTTTTGCATTTGTACTTTTTAGTTATCTTCCTAAAGATTGGTTGATTCTCACTGGTGGGTATAGCCATTGAAACATGTTGATTTGCAACTAAATATAGCCTTTAAACTAAAGTAGGTGGTACTTCTTGATGACCAGGGTACATTATGTTTGTTCTGTATACATTTATTTAAGCAGCTATATAGTTTAAAATTATTCAGATTCTTAATTTTTACATTTCTTATGTTAGAAAATAGTGACTGACATATCTCTTATGCACTCTGATTTAATATTTTATTTGTGATGTTTTGTCAAAGTACATTTGGACGGAAATTGGAATTCAATTAAAAATGCACAGAAAGCTTTTAAAAATAGTTTTTTATTTAACTAATAAAAATAATCTTAAATGTGCTATATTAAAAAAAGGAAGTTATCAAAATATGTTTTGCATTTAAAATTAACGGATTTATTAAATGAAGGAAGTATTATCTGTAACTAGTGATCAGAAATCAGTTCAATTCACCACGTCCTTCAAAGATTTTAAAAATTGTAGATCTCATCCTGTCACACCTCATTCTTATTCATAGATTAGAAGAGGTAAACAAACTCTCATACTTGTTCAACACCCAACTAGTTTCCTGATTTTTTTTCCTTGCACCCCAAACCTCTGAACCAGCCTGTTGAAAATGAGTAAGTGAGGGTAGGGAGAGTGAGCAACAGGGAGGGGGGATGGAGTGAGCATGGAGTGGGGCCTCGGAGGAAGGGCGGGGCAAGGGTGTTCAGTTTTGTGCAAGTAGAAAGTTGTCAACCCTACTCCTTGCTACAGGCCAATTGGGCAGAATTTTGACAGAGGCAGCACAAGGCACATCCCTGATACAAATTGGAGAGGGTCCAGAGAAGAGCAACAAGAATGATTAAAGGTCTTGAGAACATGACCTATGAAGGAAGGCTGAAAGAATTGGGTTTGTTTAGTTTGGAAAAGAGACGACTGAGAGGGGACATGATAGCAGTTTTCAGGTATCTAAAAGGATGTCATAAGGAGGAGGGAGAAAACTTGTTCACCTTAGCCTCTAAGGATAGAACAAGAAGCAATGGGCTTAAACTGCAGCAAGGGAGGTTTAGGTTGGACATTAGGAAAAAGTTCCTAACTGTCAGGATGGTTAAACACTGGAATAAATTGCCTAGGGAGGTTGTGGAATCTCCATCTCTGGAGATATTTAAGAGTAGGTTAGATAAATGTCTATCAGGGATGGTCTAGACAGTATTTGGTCCTGCCATGAGGGCAGGGGACTGGACTCGATGACCTCTTGAGGTCCCTTCCAGTCCTAGAATCTATGAAAGGCCACTTCCCTGCAAAATATCAAGTCCCTAATCCAAAGTATGGGGACACTAGAGCTGTTCAAAGAAGATCCCTAAACAATTTTGTAACGTGCAAAACAATTACGTATCTCTAACCTCGTTCTCAGAAATTGCTAAACTGTTTTGGCTGAAATTTTCCAGAATAATTCAGTCTGAGGTAGATAACTAGCATGTAAAATTTCAGCCCGAACAGTTAAAGTTTGGCAGAGGTATAACCAATTGAAAATAGAGTTTTATAATGGGAAGTGTCAGGCTGCGTACTAGCAGCCCAGCCTGTAATAATAAAAATAGATTTTAATTGGCTATTAAACTTCATTCTTCAGTGCTTAAGGCAGTCTTTAACAGAGTTGTTTGCACCTTCTTCTGAAGCATGCTGGCCATTCTTAGAGAGAGGGTACTTGACTAGGACTATGGGTTTGATCCAGTATGACCGTTCCCATGTTCAGGTACCAGCCATGGCGCTGCTTTCTTATTTATTTATTTATTTATTTATTTTTGCAACACTTAATCAAAGACCTGTGCAGAATGAGTAATTTGATTCCCAGATGAAGAAGGGCATATGCTGCCAGCAGAGGTCATCCTCTGCATGAGCTGGTTTGTCATCTTTGGTGTCAGCGTCCACCTACCACATTTCGTGGGGTTGCTGAAAGTCTTGAACTAACTTTTGTCGACATTCATAATCTCCATACGCTTCTTTGATTCATGCTTCTGAAACTGTTTCCAAGGTATGGGAGGTCAAATTCTCCCACTCCTAGAACTTCAGTGAGGATTGTGTATATCCTGCACAGGGAGAGCCGAGCATCTGGAGTTCCTTGGGCTGGCTGTTAGGCATTACTTTCTGATTATTTGGGGTGGCTTTTTGAGGTAGGGAATCCAATTAACACTTTATGCCTGGAGCAGTAGGTACAAAAGCTGTCTCCTGCAGGTGGCGTTGCTCCTTCTGTTTTATATTTAATCTCTCTCTCACAACCCCCTTTATATAGCTGCATATTTTTGAACTACTCCTAAGAACATAAGAGTGGCCGTACTGGGTCAGACCAAAGGTCCATCTAGCCCAGTATCCTGTCTACTGACAGTGGCCAATGCCAGGTGCCCCAGACGGAATGAACCTAACAGGTAATGATCAAGTGATCTCTCTCCTGCCATCCATCTCAACCCTCTGACAAACAGAGTCTAGGGACACCATTCCTTACCCATCATGGCTAATAGCCATTAATGGACTTAACCTCCATGAATTTATCCAGTTCTCTTTTAAACGCTGTTATAGTCCTAGCCTTCACAACCTCTTCAGGTAAGGAGTTCAACAAGTTGATTGTGTGCTGTGTGAAGAAGAACTTCCTTTTATTTGTTTTAAACCTGCTGCCTATTAATTTCATTTGGTGACCCCTAGTTCTTGTATTATGGGAATAAGTAAATAACTTTTCCTTATCTACTTTCTCCACATCACTCATAATTTTATATACCTCTGTCATATCCCCCCTTAGTCTCCTCTTTTCCAAGCTGAAAAGTCCTAGCCTCTTTAATCTCTCCTCATATGGGACCCTCTCCAAACCCCTAATCATTTTAGTTGCCCTTCTCTGAATCTTTTCTAGTACCAGTATATCTTTTTTGAGATGAGGAGACCACATCTGTACGCAGTATTCAAGATGTGGGTGTACCATTGATTTATATAAGGGCAATAATATATTCTCCGTCTTATTCTCTATCCCCTTTTTAATGATTCCTAACATCCTGTTTGCTTTTTTGACTGCCTCTGCACACTGCGTGGACATCTTCAGAGAACTATCCACGATGACTCCAAGATCTTTTTCCTGACTTGTTGTAGCTAAATTAGCCCCCATCATATTGTATGTATAGTTGGGGTTATTTTTTCCAATGTGCATTACTTTACATTTATCCACATTAAATTTCATTTGCCGTTTTGTTGCCCTATCACTTAGTTTTGTGAGATCTTTTTGAAGTTCTTCACAGTCTGCTTTGGTCTTAACTATCTTGAGCAGTTTAGTATCATCTGCAAACTTTGCCACCTCACTTTTTACCCCTTTCTCCAGATCATTTATGAATAAGTTGAATAGGATTGGTCCTAGGACTGACCCTTGGGGAACACCACTAGTTACCCCTCTCCATTCTGAGAATTTACCATTAATTCCTACCCTTTGTTCCCTGTCTTTTAACTAGTTCTCAATCCATGAAAGGACCTTCCCTTTTACCCCATGACAACTTAATTTACGTAAGAGCCTTTGGTGAGGGACATAGTGTGGACATAGTGTACTTAGATTTCTAAAAAAGAAGAACAGGAGTACTTGTGGCACCTTAGAGACTAACAAATTTATTAGAGCATAAGCTTTCGTGGACTACAGCCCACTTCTTCGGATGCATATAGAATGGAACATATATTGAGGAGATATATATACACACATACAGAGAGCATAAACAGGTGGGAGTTGTCTTACCAACTCTGAGAGGCCAATTAATTAAGAGAAAAAAAACTTTTGAAGTGATAATCAAGCTAGCCCAGTACAGACAGTTTGATAAGAAGTGTGAGAATACTTACAAGGGGAGATAGATTCAATGTTTGTAATGGCTCAGCCATTCCCAGTCCTTATTCAAACTGGAGTTGATTGTGTCTAGTTTGCATATCAATTCTAGCTCAGCAGTCTCTCGTTGGAGTCTGTTTTTGAAGTTTTTCTGTTGTAATATAGCCACCCGCAGGTCTGTCACTGAATGACCAGACAGGTTAAAGTGTTCTCCCACTGGTTTTTGAGTATTTTGATTCCTGATGTCAGATTTGTGTCCATTAATTCTTTTGCGTAGAGACTGTCCGGTTTGGCCAATGTACATGGCAGAGGGGCATTGCTTGCACATGATGGCATATATCACATTGGTAGATGTGCAGGTGAATGAGCCCCTGATGGTATGGCTGATGTGATTAGGTCCTATGATGATGTCACTTGAATAGATATGTGGACAGAGTTGGCATCGGGGTTTGTTACAAGGATAGGTTCCTGGGTTAGTGGTTTTGTTCAGTGATGTGTGGTTGCTGGTGAGTATTTGCTTTAGGTTGGGGGGTTGTCTGTCTAAAGGCTTTCTAGAAATCTAAGTACACTATGTCCACTGGATCCCCCTTGTCCACATGTTTGTTGACCCCTTCAAAGAAATCTAATAGATTAGTAAGACACAATTTCCCTTTAGAGAAACAATGTTGACTTTTGCCCAACAATTTATGTTCTTCTATGTGTCTGACAATTTTATTCTTTACTATTGTTTTGACTAATTTGCCCGGTACCGACATTAGACTTACCAGTCTGTAATTGCCGGGATCACCTCTAGAGCCTTTTTTAAATATTGGCGTTACATTAGCTATCTTCCAGTCTTTGGGTATAGAAGCCGATTTAACGGACAGGTTACAAACCCTAGTTAATAGTTCCGCAATTTCACATTTGAGTTCTTTCAGAACTCTTGGGTGAATGCCATTTGGTCCCGGTGACTTGTTAATGTTAAGTTTATCAATTAATTCCAAAACTTCCTCTAGTGACACTTCAATCTGTGACAGTTCCTCAGATTTGTCACCTACAAAAGCTGGCTCAGGTTTGGGAATCTCCCTAACATCCTCAGCTGTGAAGACTGAAGCAAAGAATTTACTACTATAAAATTGGCAATTGATTCTGGCATGTCATTAACTCTTAATCTTATTGTAGCTCTTAAATGCCTTTTTGTCACTAAATATAGTTATTCAGTGACTTAAAACATCAAGGGGAAATCTGGTTACTCAACTTTGTTTCTTTTAGTCAAAGGATGTGAAATTCAAACAGTTAACCCAGTTGATACAAAAATCTGTTGTACATATTTAGCTGAAAAGTCTTAATTTACTGGAAAAACAAATGCAGTAAATTGAGAATAAAAATTTCCCCACATTTTTCTATGTGCTGTTAGTGATTTCTAGTTTTTGCTCTTGCAAATTCTTAAAGAGCTACATTTATCTTCATAGTTGAATACTGGCTGCTTATCAAGCTTTTTCATGCAAACAGCTACACACATACTTAACATCATACAGAGGAGTCATCCTCTTGTACATAAATGTTTGCAAGATTAGTGCCACAATAATTGTAATGAGCATTTTGAAAAATTTTTACATTTAACTAGGTAGGAATTTCTAATGTTTATAAACCTATTTATTTAGTACTAATTGAAGGAATCAAAAGTTATTTTCATAGTATTTGAACACATGGTACAGGAACCACCCCATTTACCATTGAAAGACAGCCTGTGATGTAGAACACAACTGTTTGATAATTATACAGTAGTTTATGACATGAAGTGAAGAGTGGTATATTTAGCTGAAATTTCTGTGAGAATTTAGATAGAACATAATTACTCAAGTGAGAATTTGACCAGGATACCAACACCTCTACAAAAACAACCTGTAAAATTGACATCCAAAGGGTCTATTAAAAACTAAAATGGTGCCTTTTTTGCCTCTTTATGATGCAAAATGAAAAGCTGAAAGGTTCTTAACTTTTTCTTTTTGCTTGTTTTTTATCTTAGAAATATCAGCAATGCCATGTCTAAACTTCCTATTTTTGCTAATTGACCTCTGGGGGTTTTGAAGTATGTTTATTTTGAGCTCTAACTCTTTACTCTTTACAAAAGCGTATCCTGTATCCAAAATGTGTTAGTAATTGAAGTTAAATACTTATTAAAAAAACAAACCAAGAATTTTAAGCAATTGCTGAAGTTTAGTTCTCTTGACTCTTGTGAGGTTCTCCAGTCATTATAGTGTGTCCCAGGGCAGATTACCTTAATTTCTTATTTAGAAACAAACTAAAAATCAGAGAACGTTAACAAGCAAAAAAAATTACAAGCCCATTGTTTCTCTTCCTCATTTGCAGATCTCTCTTTAAAGCAGCAGTACTGTATGTGCTAATGCAAGACTTTGAGCTAGTACAACAAAAACATAGGTTTTGTTAGCTTTAGCAAATATTTCCCCTCCATCTAACATTAAGATTTGTTAACTATTTCTGTAAAAGCAATCAAAAACATTTTTGGTTTGTATTTCAGTGCAGTGTCTGCCATCCCAAATATTGCAGTATGTGGATTCCTTTGCATGCCTTATACAGGTTTCAGAATGGTAGCCGTGTTAGTCTGAATCAGCAAAAACAATGAGGAGTCCTTGTGGCACCTTAGAGACTAACCCATTTATTTGGGCATAAGCTAGAACCCACTTAATCAGATACATGGAATGGAAAATACAGAAGCAAGTATAAATATTATCTGGCTATATAGACTCTCTCCTCAGGCCCTACGCTACCAGCACTCACAGCTATCTTCGAGACACCATTGACTTCCTGAGGAAACTACAATCCTTTGGTGATTTTCCAGAAAATACCATCCTAGCCACTATGGATGTAGAAGCTCTCTACACGAACATTCCACACAAAGATGGACTACAAGCCATCAGGAATAGCATCCCCGATAGCATCAGGGCAAACCTGGTGGCTGAACTTTGTGACTTTGTCCTCACCCACAACTATTTCAGATTTGGAGACAATTTATACCTTCAAGTCAGTGGGACTGCTATTGGTACCCACAGTATGCCAACATTTTTATGGCTGACTTAGAACAATGCTTCCTCAGTTCTCGTCCCCTTATGCCCCTACTCTACTTTGTGCTACAATGATGACATCTTCATCATCTGGACCAATGGGAAGGAGGCCCTTGAGGAATTTCACCATGATTTCAACAATTTCCACCCCACCGTCAACCTCAGCCTGGACCACTTCACACAAGAGGTCCACTTCCTAGACACTACAGTGCTAATAAGTGATGGTTGCATAAACACCACCCTATACCAGAAACCTACTGACCGCTATACTTACTTACATGCCTCCAACTTTCATCCAGACCACATCACATGATCCATTGTCTACAGCCAAGCTCTAAGATACAACCGCATTTGTTCCGATCCCTCAGACAGAGACAAATACCTACAGGATCTCTATCAAGCGTTCTTAAAACTACAGTACCCACCTGGGTGAAGTGAAGAAACAGATTGACAGTGCCAGAAGGGTACCCAGACATCACCTACTACAAGACCAACAAAGAAAGTAACAGAACACCACTAGCTGTCACCTACAGTCCCCAACTAAAACCTCTCCAGCGCATCATCGAGGATCTACAACCTCTCCTGAAGGATGATCCCTCACTCTCACACACCCTGGGGGACAGGCCAATCCTCGCTTACAGATAGCTCCCCCAACCTGAAGCAAATACTCACCACCAACTACACACCACGCAACAAAAACACCAACCCAGGAACCAAACCCTGCAACAAACTCCGGTGCCAATTCTGTCCATATATCTATTCAAGGGACACCATCATAGGATCTGACCACATCAGCCACACCATCATGGGGGTGCTCGTTCACCTGCACATCTACCAAAGTGATATATACCATCATGTGCCAGCAATACCCCTCTGCCATGTACATTGGCCAAACTGGACAGTCTCTACGCAAAATAATAAATGGACACAAATCTGACATCAGGAATCATAACATTCAAAAACCAGTAGAACACTTCAGTCTCCCTGATCACTCAATAAGACCCAAAAGTGGCAATTCTTCAACAAAAAAAGTTCAAAAACAGACTCCAACGTGAAACTGCAGAACTGGAATTAATTTGCAAACTGGACACCATCCGATTAGGCCTGAATAAAGACTGGGAGTGGTTGGATCATTACAAAACCTAAAACTAATTTCCCCAATACTAATTTCCCCCTACTGTTACTCACACCTTCTTTTCAACTGTCTGAAATGGGCCACTCTTATTACCACTTCAAAAGTATTTTTCCTCCCTTGGTATCCTGCTGTTAATTGATTTGTCTCGTTAGACTGACCTCACACTTGGTAAGGCAACTCACATCTTTTCATATATTTATACCTGCTCCTGTATTTTCCACTCCATGCATCTGATGAAGTGTGTTCTAGCCCACGAAAGTTTATGCTCAAATAAATGTGTTAGTCTCTGAAGTGCCACAAGGACACCTCGTTGTTTATGCTTTATATAAATTCTCTTACCTTTGCTGAGGCATGAATAAGAGATAGGTATCTCTTGCCAGGAGGATTCTCAAGTCATTCAGATGGTGATTGAGTCCAAGTAGATTAAAGTCAGGCTTTCGAATAGGCAAACCAGTCAGGACAATGATCGGAGATGCAAGCCTGGAGGCATGGGGCACTCGCACAGGAACAAGAACTGTCTAAGGGATCTGGTCCAAACAGTAGAGCAAGCACAGCATAATTTGGTTAGAACTCAGGGCAATCTTTGTTCTCAAGGCTTTACTCACATGTCTTGATTCCCCTCATGCACTGATCATGACAGACAACACCCAGCCATGTTATATGTCAACAGACATAGGAGAACAAGGTCTACAGTCCTGCAGAGAGAGGCTCACTTCCTATTGACTGTACAGAGAAGAATATGCAGTCAATTCACTCCCTTCACTTCTGTGGGAAAATGGAATGTTAATGGCCTTCTGGCTCATCAGGTAAAAGTTGGATCATTCAGAATCTGAACTACACAGAGATGTTCCATTTCCTGGTAAAGAAATTTGGTCTCCTAGCAACAGATGTTTGTTTGCCTACCTGAATGGACAAGATTTCAATGTTCTGCTCTTGCTATGGGATCATAAAATGAAGGCAACAGGTGCCTTGATACAAAGATGATCAAAAGGGACTCTCATATGGTTTCACTCCCTTGTCCTCTCCTCACCGTAATGCTACTGAAGACCATTAGTGATGCAGCACTGGTAATTCTGGTAGCCTTATTCTGGCTAAGGAGATCTTAGTTCTTTGATCTCCTTGACATGGTACAAATATCATATCCATTCTGGACAGAAAGCAGATGGTAGATATTACAAAGGCCAATCATGCATCAGAATCCAGACAGTCTGAATGTAGCTGCCTGATGCTTAATCAGAGCCTCTTAAGTCAAAGAGGTTATTCAGAGAGGTAATAACCACTATTTTAGCTACCAGAAATAAATCTACTATTTATTATATCTTCTGTGTATTCAAGGGCCAGGTTAAGACTTACTTATTGGTACCAGGACAAAGCTCTCACACCCCCACTACTACATAGGTGCCACAGATTCTCACATTTCTTCAATATGGACTCAGGCTAGGATTGGCAGTTCAGACTCTCAAAAGTCAAGTTGGTCCTTTGTTTAACATCTTTAGTAGAGCAGACAAGTATAGAGTTTCATCTTACCCAGATATCCAGTGTTTTTTCTTAAGAAAGCATCCTCCTGAAGTGCATACAGTTCTCTTATGGGATCTTGCCTGGTTCTCTGTGCTAGTAAGGCTCTTTGTTTGAACCACTCCTGAAGGTGCCATATTACTTTCTAAACATTAATGTGGCATTTTTGATAGCAATCGTGTCTGTTTCTTCTTCGAGTGCTTGCTCATGTCCATTCCATATTAGGTGTGTGTGCTCGCCACATGCACCAGTGCTGGAAGTTTTTCCTTAGCAGTATCTGTAGGGGACCGACTCTGGCGTCCCCTGGAGTGGCACCCGCATGGTGCGGTATAAGGGGCGCCACCAGCTCCCCCCACCCTCAGTTCCTTCTTGCCGCCAGTGACGGTGCCTGAACATCTGCTGCTTTGGCTAGTGTTGTTTAATTCTCTGTTCTTGCGAACTTTGAAAACCTGTAATATAGTAGTTTCTTAGTTATCCTTAGCAGTAGTTTTCAACTCTTCATTAGTTCTGAATGGGACTCAGCCGGGGGACGGGGCATGCCTCGGTCCCCAGGCTTTAAGCCCTGCTATTGCTGCAAAAGGCCAAGCCCTTGGATTGTGAGCTCCCCACGTCTTTATATGCAGTTGTATGACCCCTATCACAACAGGGCCCTGATTCTGATTGGATCCATCAGTGATGAAAACAATAATGAATGAATAATAAAAAAAAAAAAAAAAGAGAGGATTTAGTAGACAGGAAATAGTCAAGGCAAAAAATTGTCCATTACTGACATGGGAGAGAGTAGAAATAACATATGCCCGTTAAAATCCAGGAAGGTGCCACAAGTACTCCTGTTCTTTTTGCGGATACAGACTAACACGGCTGCTACTTTAAAATCCAGGATAACTTGAGTGTATGCATAAATATATAACATGGAAATAACATTATTATCAGCATGTTACACTTGAACTTTTACTGTCCATCAATAACTCATCTGAGAATCTGGATTGTGTTTCAACAAAACACTTATGAAGATGAATGGCTCCACTGACTTTGGGACTTTTGGGGTTATGCTTAGTGTTTAGCACATGGTAACGTGCTTTGCTGAATTAAGGACTTAATGGATGGAGCTAACCCCTTTATAGAAAGAAAAGAAAACCCTTCTAAGAGATTTTATTTTGAGTTATATCTTCCTAAAAAGTGCCTATCCTAAGCTTATTACTGTACAGTAACTACACTGCAGTGTTGACCTATAATACCCAATAGAGTAACAGATTTCATAATGCTTATTAATGCATATATTGGGACACATGTACCACATCCCTCCTGTTGAAGTATGATTCTCTGAACAGAGTCGAGGTTTATTGGTAAGATGATGTGAGGAAGTTTCTAAATTAGTAAGCATAACATTAGGGATTTCAATAAGGCAAAGCATTATCAATTTGACTTCCTCCTTTGGGAAACACAGACAACTGGAAAAAAGACTTAAAAATAAATGTTAGTTTACCTTTGTATTTATTTTGTTTGGATTATTGTATTGGTGTACAGCACTGAGAGAGGTGGAGGAGGTGCCCTATCAATTGAAATACATAACTTTTTATGTCTATTTCATTACAGTGTTCCCTGCTCCCAGTTATTGTAAAGAAAATGTTTTACTGTTTGCTTTGGATATTTACTGTGCTTTGCAGAACGTATAAAGCAGGTAGGATGAAACACTTCTGTATTACTAACTTGTGTCTTATTTTAAGAAATCTTTCCAAAGAAAAGGAAAAGCTGCTATCTTTTCAAGAGTAACTGAATGGAAAAAGTACATTTAAAACACTAGAATTTCGATTAGGTATGTACTAAATATCTAATTGTATTCAGCTGTATCCCAGTTAATTGGAAATGGTATTTGTGGAGTAGCATAGAGCAACAAATGAAGTAATCACAGATATTGTAGCTGATCTCAATTTACAGTTAGAAAGCAGATAATAAATATAATATCAGTATTTGCTTAATCTCATTATAAACTCACAGAACAAACCACATTAATTAGATAATTCTTTCCCTTGCTTAGGGAAGAGGAGGGCATCTGTATTGAAACACCATGACAAAGCTTCTCATTGTCAGCAGCAGTCAGGATGCAGCTTTTTTGAAGAATTTTAAACTAAACAAATGTGAACTAACAGTATTTAATATTTACAGGCAAGATGTGTACAGCCACGTATTCCCTATTCAGAGACAAATTTAATAAACCTTAACGATCATATATTGTTCACAATTTAAAGAGTTGGTATTTGTTGTCAGTGCAAAATAGTATTTGAGATTCCAATTTTCCTTTATCCTTAGAACAGGAAATAACAGTGCTAATTTGGCAAAAAATTGAGTCTTTAGTGGCTAAATTGGCAGTTCACGTGCAAATTGTTATGCATCACTTTGCAAAGATTTTAAAGTAATCACACGACAGGCAACAAGGTCACGTTTAAAAGGATTTTTGTCTCTTTTTGGCTTTGAGTTGCATGCAAGAAATATACAAATGTCTTCAGAACACTCTATGGAAGGGATACAGAATGTATAGATGTACAACTGAACAGTAACCTATCAGATAGATCACTATGCAACCAGTATTTAAAATCTTTGATTTGGACACTTGTGTAACAAAAGAAGTAAATAGATGATTCAACCTACCTAAATGCATACATGTAGGTTAACATGGCATTAGAGAAAAAGAGCAAAAAGCATGGAAGAGATGAGTTCCTTTGTTGGGGTGCAGAAGTAAAAAGGAATAAAAGATCACCTACATATGAAAGCAGTTTTGGAAGCTTTGCATTTTAGTCACATTAATGTTGTCCTGTACCATGGGGCACAAACACCACTGAAAAGCAAAGGAAATTTGCTTTCTGCAACTTCCCTAACAAACAGGGTGTTTGAGAGGAGAGCTGGGTTAATAATGTGTAGTATAGAGGGAAATGACACACATTTGGAACAAAATTTGACTATTTCACTGAATGAACTAGATGATGAGCACTTCAGACCACCACCCTATCTGCATCTTATTTTCATATTCATAGACCACGTCATTCTAATGAAGGAGAGTTTGTGTGTTTGTGTGTAATGTTTGTTTATAATATCAGCTATGTTAAAAGAACATTATTGAGGTTGCAAAGTCAAGCACTAAAAAGTTAGGAATTGTCAGACTTAAGATTGCCTGTGCATGTTAAATTATTTCTTTCCATATGGAAAATTTGAATCCAAATAGTTAGTTTGGCAAAGTTATAAGCAATTGAAACAGGATATTATAATAGGAAGTATCCGACAACCTTAATAATACACTGTGATACCAACCCCTCTTATAATGAGAGATGAAACATATGGCAACCTCTAGGGGCAGGATGCATGGCTCAGCTAGCTGTAATACCATGATCACAAATGGTTTTGTTCTGTACCCTTCCCCCTGCTTCCTTTGTCTCTTCAGGTGCAGTGAGTGTGATAGATAAGGGGGGAGAGAGAAAGAGGGATGCCTTGGTGTGTTTGTCCCTCCTTTGTATAGTTTCAGGCCCCCTCTTGAAAAACATTTCCACTTGAGACACAGGAGCCAAAGAGATTATGTGGATGGATATTCTCTGCTGGTTTTTTCACCTGTTTGAACTTTCTTCATCTTCACTTCCTGCTTGATGACTCTGTTTACTGCTTAAATGCAAATTAAGTAGAGCACCCATTCCTTTGTTTACGACAGACCTGACCTGTTCGCCAACTTCCATCTGGGCAGAGCTGTGACATTTGGAACATGTGTTAATAACACCATGCAGGGGAATTTTATAATTTCACATACAATGTTGCCACACACATTTACTGGGACAATACTGACCAACAAATTATGGGTTTTGAAATGATACCTTGAAAGGCATGCTTTGCACAAAGATTATTACAATAAGGTGTATGGTGTGAATATAGGGGTGTATTCTGACAGAAACAGTTCTTCAGATTCGTCTCTTAAAAATGGCTCAGGTGGGAAGTCTCCCTCACATCATCCGCAGTGAATACCTGTGCAACGATTTATGGTAATTTATCTTCTCCTCAATGGCCTGGTCTTTCTTGAGTGCTCCTTTAGCATCTCGATTGTTCAGTGGCCCCACTGATTGGCAGACTTCCTGCTTTTAATAATGGAGATATCCCATCTCCTAGAACTGGAAGGGACCTTGAAAGGTCATCTAGTCCAGCCCCCTGCTTTCGCTAGCAGGACTAAGTACTGATTTTGCCCCAGATCCCTAAGTGGCCCCCTCAAGGATTGAACTCACAACCCTGGGTTTAACAGGCCAATGCTCAAACCACTGAGCTATCCCTGATGTTCTTAAAAAAATTTTTTGCTGTTAGTTTGAGTCATTTACTAGTTGCTCTCCAAATTCTTTTGGACTGCATAATTATACTTTTACACTTGATTTGCCAGAGTTTGTTCCTTTCTATTTTCTTCAGCTGGATTTGACTTCCAATTTTCATCTCTAATTGCCTCTTTCACTCTGTTTAGCCATGGTGGCATTTTTTTGGTCCTCTTACTATTATTTTTAATTTGGGGTATACATTTCATTTGAGACTCTATAATGGTGTTTTTGAAAAGTTCCCATGCAGTTTTCAGGCATTTCATTCTTGTGACTGTTCCTTTTAATTTCCATTTAACTAGCTTCCTCATTTTTGTGTAGCTCCATTTTCTGAAGTTAAATGCTACCATGATGGGCTTGTTTGGTATTTTTCCTCCCATAGGGATGTTAAATTTAATTATATATATTACCAAGTGGTTCAGCTATATTCACCTCCTGGACAAGATCCTGTGTTCCACTTGGGACTAAACCAAGAATTGCCTCTCCCCTTGTGAGTTCCAAGACTAACTACTGCAAGAAGCAGTCATTAATGGTGTCTAGAAACTTTATTTTTTCATGCTGTCCAGAGATGATGTATCCAGTCAATATGGGGATAGTTGAAATCCCACATTATTACTGAGTTTTCTATTTTTGTAGTTTTTCTAAATTTCCCTTAGCATTTCACAATTACTGTTGCCATCTTGATGAGGTAGTCAGTAGTATATTCCTACTGCTCTACTCTTATTATTCAAGTATGGAATTTCTAGCTGTAGAGATTCTGTGGTACAGTTTGATTCATTTAAGATTTTTACTATATTTGACCCTGTATGCTTTCTTTCACATATGGTGTCACTCTCTCACCAGCCCAATCTATTCTGTTATTCCTATATATTTTGTACCTTGATCTGATGGTTTCCCATTGATTGTCATCATTAGATCAAGTTTCTGTGATGCCTGTTATATCAATATCCTCATTTAATACCAGGCACTCAAGTTCACCCATCTTAGTATTTAGACTATTATTGAGGATGCGGGTGATGTCAGGGCCTATGGGTCTTGACTGCTGGTCCACAGAATACTGAGGTACTAGTATGTTCCAGCCTGCCACCCAGTGCCCTTGTAATTTTTACTTTGCACATAATTGAGTCCCTAATTGGCAAATAGGACCAGAACAAGGGGATAGGAGATATATTTAAGAGGATTTTCTGGAATCAGACTGTGGACATACTATTTCAACAATGTATTATGGTTCTGTATTTATTGCAGTTTTAGTTTGGTGTTTCAAGTTTTTTCTGTCACTTCTGTGTTAGTATGAGAAATTTATTTCACCTTTAATGAATGAATTATCTTAATGCAGGACCTGGGTTGCTGATTGTGGTGACAACTGTTCCTCAAGATCTGGGAATGACATTTGAGTGGAAAAATAGTTTAACTTACAAGGTGCTCCACCTGTTTGAATAAGTTGAAGTAGGATACTGTGTAAATTTGACGCCAGAAGTTCTCAAGCTTTACTGTAGTAAGGAATGCATTTTAATGGAGATTATCATGTGAACTGCTTGTTCTCCCATTCAGGATCATCTAATGATCCAGTGGTAACTACAGCAGTTACATACATGCAAAAATAAAACTAATAAAGTATTTAATTTGTAATTTCAGTGTAGATGTTCGGGAGCCTAAGCTCTGGGACCTCACCCCTGGTGGGGTCCCAGAGAGCCCAAACATCTACACTAGAGTTAAACAACCCCTTAGCCCAAGTCCTGTGAGCTTGAGTCAGCTGACTCGGGCCAGCCATGGGTATTTAATTACAGTGTAGACAGACCCATCTTCTGACATTTTTTGTTTTTGTTTTTTAGATAGAAATTCTATGAGAAATGCTTACATTTCTCCCCAGTCTCCTGAAATTGAAAGAGGTTCAACCTTAAAACTTCTTTGCATTCTGGGAAATTATGACATGTCTTACAGAAATGCAAGTCACATTATCTGGAAGTTGAATCAGAATTTGATTGCACAAGAAAACTACAATATTATCAATGAAACTGTTGCTGGTGTAACCATCCATAATTTCACCCATGAAAGTGCACATGTGAAATGCTTAATTAAATATCCAGATAAAGAACAACTTCTGGTTCACATCAAAGTTAAATCTGGCTGTAAGTAGAATTACATGATTTTGAAATTAAATGGTTTTAAAAGATACTAATGTAAATGATTCCCTTAATAGTTATAGTGCACAACTTTTAAATGTTTTAAAATTATTAGTCCATTTGTTAGATTGTTGTATTTTTAGGACATCTATGTACAAGCGTTTTTTCTATTTTTCTGAAATGACAGAGGAATACCTGCTTCCCTTGCTGATGCGTGTTCATAGTTCTTGACTTCCGTGGGCTTTTGTTCAAGCTCTTAGATGCTAAAATGTTACATCTAGTCTACGCTACCCTAACAATCTCCAGGGAAGATACTGAGTAAGCTCCTCTTGTCCAGCAAATTATAATTGTCCTATAAGCTGTCTGAAAGTGATGACCTTTTGCACAAACATGCATTTCAGTCTAAAGCTCCTGTGACTGGGGATGAATTAAGGCAGGATCTACAGATTCTTGCTCAGGACTGAGAGGGGGCCAGTGCTTAATTTGTGCCAGGGCTTGCTGGGGCTGAGCCATAGCACCTTTGGGCTTGCCGTATCAGCTATGAAAGTAAAAAGGTTGCTTGATCTCTGGCACCTCTTTCAGTACAAATTAACCACTGGAGGGAGTCAATTCTTCAGTAAAGTTTGGATCCAAGGATAATATGGAGATATACCTATCTCATAGAGCTGGAAGGGACCCCGAAAGGTCATAGAGTCCAGCCCCCTACCTTCAATAGCAGGATCAATTTTGCCCCAGATCCCTAAATGGCCCCCTCAAGGCTTGAACTCACAACCCTGGGTTTAGCAGGCCAATGCTCAAACCACTGAGCTATCCCTCCCCCATCAGTGCAGCAAAGTCCACCACTAGAGAGGAGAGTAGAAGGCAGGAAGTCCAGTGTGCCACAAGCACTTTAACAAAGGAGAGGTCCATTGCTTTTGTTATCTTGGGTGGGAGAGGGCTGCTTTAGTTTGAGGGGTACTTCAGTTGGGTTGTTCTATTGAGACTAGTTCCATCCTACTCAGCTCCCATTCCTCCGTATGGGGAGCCTGGTTTTGGCACAGGAACATCTTTGGAGTCTCATATTATCCTAGATGCCTCCCCACTGTAAAGATTACAGTGGGTTTCCTTTTTAGGGGAGGGGAATTCTAGCTCTTAGGAGATGGAGGAAATCAGTGGTCTCTTTAGTGTGAGGTGCTGACAAATAATACAGGTAACTCCCCCAACCCTCAAAGTCAAAGGATCATGCGAGGTCCTTAGATCAGTGATATTACTGGTTGTGGAGTCAAAGACTCTTAGAAGGAACCAGTAGGAACTCTGCCTTTTCAGAGGCTGGCTGCTTTTCTCTCTGACTACTACACTTTTAAGGAGTTTCCTGCCTTTATTCCAAACAGCTAATTTGGCCTTCAGCCCCAACTCAGTACACGTGTGGGAAGTCTAAGAAGGGAGTTAATTCCCTGCCTTTGCATCATATTATCACTGGTTCTATGGTTTGATTTTGTAATATAATAGAAAACTTGAGGGTGCATCTTATTTACAAGGCAAGTAAGATATATCTATATCTAGAGAGATAATCACAAATATATATCTGAGCAAAATAAACTTTGAGACGGAAGGTCTATGTGTTTATTGGCCCAAGATAAGATTGCTACTGAAAGTACTTTCAAGCCTGCTGTTTTTTATTATGCCAAAATGCTTAGTTATATATTTTTTGAGAATTAATTTGGCTAAAAACATTTGTTTGAGTTCTAAGGGCAGTAGTGAGTCAAAGTAGGGATATGCATATTGTAAATTTATTGAAAGTTGCCATGAAGCTAAGCCTTCTGACTGGATGAGATCATACAATTTCTGTACAGTATTCAATTATAAGTTTTTGTCTTAGAGTTTAATTCTCTTTTTTTTAATCTGATTATAGTTCCACCAAGCACACCAGGGAATATTTCCTGCATTTACCATTACAATGATAAATTTACTTGCAGTTGGATTCCAGGAAAAGAAACGTATCTTACAACAAAATATACTCTTGTTAGAAAGCGGTAAGTATAAGACTTTGGCTATGGTGGATGAAGACTGTCACCTTTTGGTCATCAGTTTAACTCGAGGCCTGTAATGAGAAAAGTTATTCTACTCTGTTATCTTTTTAGTCTCCTCTGTGAAATAAATTAATGCTTTTAATCCACTATTTAATGGGCAGATATCCATATCATAATTTGGCATTTATATCCTTATTTGCAATCTCACCAAAGAAATCAAGAACTGAATGTATATGGAGACCAAACTGACCTTTTCACACTAAATGTTGTGCTTCAAAGTCAGGGTGGAGGCATTTTGGAGGAGTAGTGTGAAGAAACTTTCCTTGTTATTGCATCTACTATGGGAATAAATAAATGATTTTTTTTCTCCAAGGCTTTCAACTGAAAATCACTTAAAACAAGCTCCTTACCATCCTGTCTGGCTACACCAAATTTGATTACTTTGTAGTAATATGTCTTACACATAAGAATGCTTTGGAATAAGTCATAGAATCATAGAAGATTAGGGTTGGAAGAGACCACAGGAGGTCATATAGTCCAATCCCCTGCTCAAAGCAGTACCAACAAATCTTTAATTTCAAGCCTTGAACTTTTGTGGGCTTACTCATAAGAAGGGTACATTGTAGCACTTTGGAGCATAACTAGTGTAAACCCCACTATTTATTATAAGTATTATAAATTTATTTGTATTTTGTTAGAACACATAGTGTAATTCTTCATTGTAACTCCAACAGTGTGATGAAGGCTAATATAATTCTTGGGTATATTAACAGGAGTATTGTATGTAAGGCCATGTCTACACTTATGGGTAGATCGTCACTGCTGCGATCAATGTAATGAGTGTTGATTTAGCGGGTCTGGTGAAGACACACTAAATCGATGCGAGAGCGCTCTCCCATCGATTTGTGTACTCCACCTTCCCGAGAAGAGTAAGGGAAGTTGGTGGGAGAGCATCTCCCGTTGACACAGCGCGGTGTAGACACCGTGGTAAGTCGACCTAAGCTACATTGACTTCAGTTATGTTATTTACGTACAGTAACTCCTCACTTAATGTCATTCCAGTTAACATTACGTTGCTGATCAATTAGAGAACATGCTTGTTTAAAGTTGTGCAATGCTTCCTTATGACATTGTTTGGCAGCCACCTGTTTTGTCCACTGCTTGCAGGAAGAGCAGCATATTGGAGCAGCATGTTGGAGCATGTGGGGGCTTGGAACCAGGGTGGAGTGGCAGTCCCCCTATCAGCTCCCCGTTCCCCTAAGTTCCCTGTGGGGCAGCCACCCAGCAGGCTATCAGTTGCCGGCAGTTCAGCTGTCCCTCCCCCCACTGCCATGTGCTGCTTCTGCCCTCTGTCTTGGAGCTACTCCTGGGAGCCTCCTGCTTGCTGTGTGGGGGAGCAGGGGGGAAGAAGGGTGCTAATGTCAGCGTGTGTCCCCCCCTTCCCAGCTCCTGCCCCCACTCTTGTACCTCATCTCCACAGAGTGTGAGGGAGACATGACAGGGTTCAGAACGGAGGGAGCTTGCTGGCAGCAACTGTTGTCTCAACTTGCTGATCTACTTAAAAAGGCAGTGTACTTGGAGTGGAGTCAACGTACTTAAAGGGGCATTTCTCTCTCTCTCTCTCACACGGTGTGTGTGTATGTCTCTCTCTCTCTCACTCTCACACACACATGCGCGGTGTGTGTCTCTAGCTCTCTCTCTCACACATATACACACACACAGTGTGTGTCCCTGGCTCTCTCTGCCATGCTGTGTCTCCACTCTCCATTCGTGGTGCCTTGTAGAGTATGAGGCTACATTAACAACAGTGTGTTAACCCTTGAGGGCTCAACCGAGTGCTAGTTCATCATTTAGCCATAAGGCATTCCCTGGGAAATATCCCACCCTCTGACTCTACCTCCTCAACCAAGCTTCACAATCATCATTGCTGTATACAGTATTAAATTGTTTGTTTAAAACTTATACTCTGTGTGTATGTGTGTGTGTGTATAATAGTCTTTTGCCTGGTGAAAAAAATTTCCCTGGAACCTACCCCTCCCCCCTATTTACATTAATTCTTATGGGGAAGTTGGATTCACTTAACATCATTTCGCTTAAAGTTACTGTAACTGAAGTGGTGTAACTTGGGTCGACTTACTGCGGTAGTATAGACCAGCCCTAAGATATGGGAGATAATTGTTTTGCTGTAATTGGTACTGTGTATTGTATCCAGTGTTGGGTCCCACACTTTAAGAAAGATATGGACAAGTTGGAGAGAATCCAGAGAAAAGCAACAAAAATGATAAAAGATTTAGAAACCCTGACCTAACAGGAAAAGTTAAAAAAACTGGGTTTGTTTAGTTGTGAGACAAGAAGACTGAGGGGGCACCTGAGAACAGTCTTCAAATATGATAAGAGCTGTTATAAAGAGGATGGTGATCAGTTGTTCTCCATGTCCACTTAAGGTAGGATAAGAAATAATCAGTTTAATCTGTAGCAAGGGAGATTTTGGTTAGATAGTAGGAAAAACTCTGACTATAAGGGTAGTTATGAACTGGAATAAGCTTCCAAAGGAGGTTGTGGAACCCCTGTCATCAGAGGTTTTTAAGAACAGATTAGACCAGTGATACTCAAACTTTTGTACTGGTGACCCCTTTCACATAGCAAGTCTCTGAGTGCGACCCCCCCTTATAAATTAAAAACATTTTAAAATATATTTAACACCATTATAAATACTGGAGGCAATGCGGGGTTTGGGGTGGAGGCTGACAGCTCGCGACCCCCAACCCTGAGGGGTCCTGATCCCCAGTTTGAGAACCCCTGGGTTAGATAAACAGCTATCAGAGATGGCCTAGGTATACTTGGTCCTGCCTCAGTGTAGGGGACTGGACTAAGTGAAGTCTTGGGGTCCCTTCCAGCCCTACACTTCTATGATTCTATGTCTAAAATGGGTCTTGATACCCTGGTCTAGTCTGGTCCAGTAATTAAGTAATTTTAATTGGTCTTCTAATAAGCCTCCTGAGACAGTATGTTGTTATGAATTGTAAGTCGGTTACGACTGAGGGTATTGAACATGAAGATGATTAACATGTTTTAAATAATGAAAAATGCGGTGACTTTTAGAAAATATAGATATACAGAAGACACACAACAGAATGGATGGAAAAACTTCTTTGGTAAAGTAATCCATTAACTTCTGCAATAAATTCTGCAGAAGAATTAGGAAAGTACCTTTCTAAAATGTTTCCTATTATGGCTGTCAAGATTAAATTATCTAGAGAGAAAATATACACTTGGTTCAAAATGAATTTTAATGAAGAGCTGTTGAAGATAGCCTCTAAATATTTTTTTTCTGTATTTTAGAATGATTTTAAGTGTTTTCCTCTTTCTGCTCTTTGTTTTTGGTAATAGACCCATTTTTATGGAGACAAATTGTGATGATATTTGCCAAACAAATCAGAGTATATGCTGTTTATTTTATCCAGTCACTGATCGAGTCTATGTTAATGTGACAGAGGAAGATGCTTTAATTGAAGACAAATTGGATTTTCATTCTATGCAAGATATAAAATCAGGTAATTTGATGTACATATCATATTTGATGACCATAGAGTAGATTCATTAAGTTATTAATATCTTCATTTCCTGGATATTCCTAGACAAAAACTACATGAAGATGGAGCTTGTGTTGAAAGTACATATTTGATAAGCTCCTTAAGGGCAAAAAAAAAAAAAAAAAAAAATACTGGGATGTTGATATTAACCCCAAACCAAGTATTACTAATGCAGGAAATTCACAGTTAAGGTTACAGTTAAAAGGAACCCACACAGGATAAGATAAGAATAGAGCTGGTTGGAAAAACTTTGAGTGAACCATTTTCTGTTGGAATATGTAGTTTGATTGAAATTGAAATGCTTTGCAAAATCATGTCTGTTTTTGCCAAAATTTGGTTAGGGAGAAAAATGAGGAAAAGTGCTGACAATATTGAAACATCACATTTCAACATTTTTGGAAGAAAACATTTTGGTTTTTCATTTTGAAATGACTGTTTTGAATTTTTTTTGTATTGTATGTTATATAAAAATCAAAACAAAACAATTAATTTTTGTCAAAATTAAATGTTTGTCAATCTGAAATTATTTTTGTTTCCAGAATTTTCTTTTGCAAAGAATTTTGAAATTTTCAGGTTTTGTTCCAATTCAGAATGAAACCAAAGTTTAAAATCTCAAAATCTTTTGTGAAATGGAAATTCCATCCTCCGCTGAGCTCTAGTGAGAAATACTCAGTAAGGCACTTCTTGCAAACACTGTATCCATATATTAATCGTTGTGTTAAAAGTAATCCATACCCATTGTGTTTTGACTGGGCAATTTAATGTGCAGTTCTATTTTGTTGATAGAATAATGTATATTATAAGTGTACGCACATCCTGACTATCAGTGGGAGCTGTTGGTGCCCACTACCTCTGAAAATCTGCCCACCATCTTTTTAAAGATCACCACAAGACAAAATTTGCTATTTAAGACTGGAACTACTTTTTTACCCCATATTCCTCCCCCCACCCCCAGGCCACCCCCTCACCTTACATGTGCATCTTCTCCAGGGTCCAGGCACCTAATTAGCGGAGCCACACCTGCGCAGCTCCACTAATTAGGTGGGTTGCCCTTCATTTTCTCATGTGCAGCCACCCAGGCGCGCACCTTAGAGAGTCCTATCCGCGAACCACCTGAATGGAGCTCTGTCCGCGGAACACAGTTTGAGAACCTCTGATCTAGAATACAGAAGTATATCAAGATCCAATGGCTGGAAGTTGAAGCTAGATAATTTCAGACTAGAAATAAAGTGTAAATTGTAACAATGAGGGTGTAATTAACTGTTAGAACAATTTACCAAAGATTGTGGTGGATTCTCCATCACTTGCAATTCTTAGATCAAGATTGGATGTTTTTCTAAAAGATATGCTCTAGTTCAAATAGGAATTAATTCAGGGATGTCCTATGGCCTGTGTTAGGCAGGCAGTTAAACTTGATGATCACAATGGTCCCTTCTGAATTTATAATTCATGAGTGAAAATATGTAACTGTATGTATCACTTGGGAGACATAGAAACTAAATTTCTTTAGTCTTGGAGCATAATTCTGCACCCCATTACCCTTCTCCTTTTCTGCTACTCCACATAGCATATATATGAAATTGCAACTTCAAAAAAATTTACTGGCTATTTTTGGAGAAAAGAATAGTTATACTTTGCTTTTACACAGTTAATAAGTTATAATATTGCACTGTCAAAGTTAGTATGAAAGACACTTTTTCATATACACCTCTATCCCAATATAACATGAATTCAGATATAACGTGGTAAAGCAGCACTCCGGGGGGGCGGGGCTGCGCACTCCAGTGGATCAAAGCAAGTTCGATATAACGCGGTAAGATTTTTTGGCTCCCAAGGACAGCGTTATATCGAGGTAGAGGTGTACTACAGAACTACTTTTATCATGCTTATGTTTATTACTCTGTCATTGACACTCACAAAAAAGAACAAGACAGCTGTGGAGTAGACTTCCCAGAACAAACATTACCTTTCCATTTCAAACTGATGTTTTATATTCCTTCTGTCTTTGTGAATTACACAATAACAGGTGGTTCTTCGAGTGATTGCTCATATCAATTCCAATTAGGTGTGTGCACGCCGCGTGCACAGTCGTCGGAAAGTTTTTCCCCTAGCAGCACCCTTCAGGTCAGCTGTGGAGCCTCCTGGAGTGGTGTCCTCATGGCATTCAATATATGACCCTTCCAACCCAGCGCCTCCTCAGTTCCTTCTTACTGCCAGTGACGGTCATTGGAACTATGGCGTCTTGCTTTGCAAGCTCTCCACATTTCCCAAGCTTCTATTTGGACTGTTTGTATTTTGTAGTTGTTTAGTTCTTGTAGCTCTAGTTAGTAGTTAGTTAGCTGTTGGGCTGGGGGGGGTTGACCCTCCACCCCAACTCTGTTCTCCTTGGGGGACTTACATGCCTAAGTCCCAGGGGCTCAAGCCCTGCAAGTCTTGCAACAAGCCCGTGCCAACAGGCGACCTCCATGACGCTTGCTTAAAGTGTCTGGGGGAAGCACACCAACTGGACAAGTGCAGGATTTGTAAAGGGTTTCGCCCCAGAACAAAAAAGGAGTGAGACTTTTGCCTCAAGCAGCTCCTTATTGAGGCAGCACTCAGACTGCAACCTTCATTGGTGTGGCAAGACCCGGAACCAAGCTCATCGGTGCCCAGCGCCCCGACAGCATTGGTAGAAGCAGCACCATGGAAGGACACTGTGAGAGACCTGTAGCACCGCTGCTCCCGGGCACCGAAACTGGAGGGATCGACCCGGCACCGGTCCCATTTCCCCATGCAGAAGCAGCACCAGCAGCAGGGGAGGCGTGCATCTCTGACTCAGAGACCCACCCCTTTGGAGCTGGCCAATGGGGCACGTCCCAGAGAGGAGTACCCAGGGCCAAAGACTTCGGCCCCGCAAGGGGGACCATCAAGTCCAGTGCCATTGGACTCCCCAATCCAGGTCATTAAGGAAGTGGAATTGCCATCCACCCCGGACACTTTTGAGGCCGTGAGGGACCTAATTGACATGACTGCACCCCGGTCCTTCGAGCCAAGCCTCAGATATTGCAACGTGTGGCACCGTCTCAAGGCAAACCGATGATGTTCCATCCCTCAACACTGCCACTCGGTGTCGCGGCACCGGTCGCACTGGCGGCACTGCTCCAGGTTGCGCCGGTGCTCCCAATCGCAACGCTGATCCTCACGCTGATCCCCGTCGTTCAGCAGGTCCTGCTCCTGGCACCGGTCAGTGTCCCCGCACAGATCCCAATCTTGGCGCCACTCCCCAGCTTCGTGGTGCCACTCACCAGTCCAGCTGCGCTCGGGACCGCCTTGGCTATTGCGCTTCCGGTCCCCATCTTCAGACTTGGAGATGGGGTCTAGATAGTCAGAGCGGGGCCGGCACCGGTTGGGCCATGGAAGAGTGTGTGGAGAGGAAGTATTTCATCCCATCTGAGGGGTACGAATACCTTTTCACACACCCGCAGCCTTGCTCATTTGTAATGGCTGCAGTAAATGAAAAGGCGAGGCAGAGACAATAATCCCCAGTGCCTAAGTCTAAGGACGCCAAGTGCCTAGATTTATTTGGGCACAAAGTATATTCTATGGGGGGTTGCAACTCAGGATTGCCAACCAGCAGGCAATTATGAGTATATACCGCTTCAACTCCTGGAACTCGATGCTCAAGTTTAAGGAGCTGGTGCCAACAGAATCTAGGGAGGGGTTTGGAGCGATAGTGGAGGAGGGCAAGGCGGTGGCACGGACCTCTTTACAGGCCTCGTTGGATGCTGTGGAATCAGTGCATACCTTGTCCTCGGGTATCGCCATGAGGCATAGCTCAAGGCTGCAGGCCTCGGGACTCCTGCCTGAGGTTCAACAGACCATGTGGGACCTGCCTTTTGATGGGGACAGATCTGTTTGTGGAGCAGACTGACTCTAGGCTGCTTAGCCTAAAGGATTCTAGGGCTACCATGAAATCCTTGTGTATGCACACCCCGGCAACCCAACGTAAACATTTCAAGCTGCAGCAGCAGCAGTGCTTCTACCCTCCTCGGCTGAGGCAGGAATTTTATAGGAGAAGGGACAGGAATGGCAGACAAAAGCCTTCAACACCCCCGCCTGGGCAGAGCCAGGTCCCGACTAACCCATTGTTGGGTTCAAAGCAGGCCTTTTGAAGGTGCGCCCGAGGATGGTGCACCAGCCTCAATTCCGGATCCTTCCCTGTCTTTCTTGAATCATCTGTCCCACTTCTACCGTGCTTGGTCCCGAATAACTTCGGACTGCTGGGTTCTCCATACGGTAGAAGTGAGATAGTCTCTCCAATTCTGCTCCTACTTTCCCTCCCACCCCTTCACCATCCCTCTTCAGGGACCCTTCTCATGAGCAACTCCTTATCCAGGAGGTGCGGGCGCTTCTCGCCAGGGTAGCAGTGGAGGTGGTTCCTCAGGAGCTCAGGGACAAGGGATTCTACTCCCGATACTTCCTAATCCACTCAATAAGTTCATGGTAAAGTTGAAGTTTCACATAGTTTCCTGGGGCATCATTATTCCCTCTCTGGATCTGGGAGACTGGTATGCTGCCCTCGACATAAGACACATATTTCCATATAGCTTTTCGGCCTGTACGCAGGTGATTCCTACACTTCGTAGTTGACCACAAACATTATCAATTCATGGTCCTTCCATTCAGCCTCTCAGCAGCCCCCCAAGTGTTCACCAAGTGTATGTGGGTAGTGGCTGCTTTCCTCCATTGGAGCCAGGTGCAGGTATACCTATACCTTGATGACTGGACGCTCAGAGGCCACACCGGGGGGCAGGTGGAGTCTCAAGTCTGATTGGTCAGATTCACATTTGAGAGACTGTGTCTGCTCCTCAACCTTGGCACCAACCCAAAGAATAGAATTCATTGGAGTGGTGTTAGACTTGGTTCAGGCAAGAACCTTTTGCCAGAGTCCCAATTTCAAGCCATGAAGGACATCATTCAAGGCCTCAGGCAATACCCGACCACTGCAGCAAAGGGATGCCTGAGTCTCCTCGGCCACATGGCAGCCTGCACTTACATGACCCAGCATGCCAGACTGAGGCTTAGGCCTTTACAGGCGTGGCTCGCTTCAGCCTATCGCCCAGGATGCGACAGCCTGAATTTAGTGGTCCTGGTACTGGGGCAGGTGCTCGAGTCCCTTCAATGGTGGCTCGACGCTCGGGCAGTATGCAAGGGAGTCCCCTTCAAAAGCCCTCAACCTTCCTTGTCCCTAGTAACAGACGAGTCAGCTCTGGGATGGGGTGTGCATTTGGGATATCTCCAAACGCAGGGCCTTTGGTCGCAGGATGAGCTCTCCCTTCATATCAACATCAAGGAGCTGAGGTCTAGCATGCTAGTCACACAGCCCTTTCAGACCCGACTACAAGGTCGGTGCATAGCAGTTCTGACAGACAACACCACTGCCATGTTTCACATCAACAAGCAGGGTGGAGCCCAGTCCTCTCCTCTATGTCGGAAAGCCCTCTGGTTGTGGGAGTTCTGCATAGCCCACTCCATTCACCTGGAAGCATCCTATCTACCAGGAGTTCAGAACATACTGGCAGACCACCTCAGCAGGTCCGTCCGCAATCATGAGAGGTCCATCCGGCCGGATGTCATACACCTCATTTTTCAAAGGTGGGGGTTTCCCAGGTCGATCTGTTGGCCACTCGGAGCAACCGAAAGTGCCCAATGTTCCGCTCCTTCCAGAGACGCAGCCCAGGCTCAATCACAGACGCATTCCTGCTATCCTGGGGAGGCCACCTGCTCTATGCCTTTCCCCTGTTCTCTCTCGTGCACAAGATCCTACTCAAGGACTGCTGGGATGGGGCAGAGATAATTCTGGTAGCACCAGCGTGGCCTCGACAACATTGGTACACCACGCGCCTGGAACTGTCAGCGGACTCTCCGGTCACGTTGCCTCTCCTCCCTGACCTGATCACTCAGGACCACGGTCGCCTTCATCACCCTGCAGTCCCTCCACCTCATGGCTTGGAAACTTCATGGCTGAACCCCATGGAGCTTCTGTGCTCAGAAACAAGTAAGGGATGGCCTACTCAGCAGCAGGAAGCCCTCCACTAGAGCCAGTTATCTGGCAAAGTGGAAAAGATTTACCTGTTGGTGCGACCAGCGTCGTACACCCCCTTGTCAGGCACCTGTACCTCTCATCTTTAGAGTACCTTCTGCACCTGAAACAGCAAGGCCTGGTAGAATCCTCCATAAAGGTACACCTCGCTACTACCTCGGCCTTCCACCCGGGAGCATCTGGATGCTCCGTCTTCACCAACCCTATGGCTGGTCAATTCCTCAAGAGTCTGGAACGCCTACATCCCCAGATCAGACAGCCTGTCCCCATGTGGGACCTTAACCTGGTCCTCTCCAGGCTAATGGGGGCCCCCATTTGAACCACTGGTGACTCGCTCCCTTCTCTATATGTTCTCCCTGTCATGGAACATATCCTTTATGTTCACCATTACATCAGCAAGGAGGGTGTCTGAGTTAAAGGCACTTACCTCAGGCCTACCTTGTACGGTTTTCCACAGGGATAAGGTGCAACTCAGACCTCACCCAGCCTTTCTTCCTAAGGTTGTGTCACACTTCCACTCTAGTCAGGACATTTTCCTGCCTGTTTTTTATTCTAAGCCTCATGCCAGTAACCATGAGTAGAGGCTGCACTCCCTGTATATTCAGCGAGCACTAGCTTTTTACATCGAGCACACTAAGCCATTCAGGAAGTCAAACCAGTTGTTCATAGAGGTGGCAGACCAGATGAAAAGACCCCGGTCTCATCTCAAAGAATATCTTCCTGGATCACATCATGCATCCGCATGTGTTAAGAGCTGACCAGAATACCAGCCCCGGCTCTTACGGCACACTCCACGAGGGCTCAGGCCTCATCAGCGGTGCTCCTGGCCTATGTCCCAGTACAAGAAATCTGCAGGGCAGCAACTTGGTCCTCGGTACATAAGTTCACCTCTCATTACGCCATTGTCCGGCATGCCAGAGATGATGAAGCTTTCGGCAGAGTGGAGCTCCAATCAGCAATTCCACAACTCCGACCCCACCACCTAGGTAAAGCTTGGGAGTCACCTAATTGGAGCAATCACTCGAAGAAGAAAAAACGGTTACTCACCTTCTTGTAACTGTTGTTCTTCAAGAGGTGTTGCTCATATCTATTCCAAACCCGCCCACCTTTCCCTCTGTCGGAGTAACCAGCAAGAAGGAACTGAGGAGGCACCGGGTCAGCAGGGTCATATATTGAGTGCCATGAAGGAGCCACTACAGGGGGCTCCACAGCCGACCCAAGGGGTGCTGCTAGGGGAAAAAATTTCTGACTGTGTATGCGGTGCGCATGCACCTAATTGGAATGGATATGAGCAACGCATCTTGAAGAACAACAGTTATGAGAAGGTGAGTAACCATTTTTTTCTTTTCCCCATTATTGGAGAACTGGCTAAGCCACAATATTCAAATCCGAAATTGACCCTGTTTGTTTAACGCTTTAGACTGAAGTTAGATGCAGAGTAGATGCAGTTTACATTGCATCATTGGTTAGTATTTTTATACCAGGTTTGGGCAGAGATTGTTTTTTATCTTGATAGTTTTCATTCACTACATAACGAAGAGTTTTCCTAGGTAAATGTTCCGCTGGTTCAACTGAAGAAGGAAATCCATTAGCGTAAGACAAGAAAAGCCATTATGGAAGTTATCTTCAGAAGATTAGAAGTACTAAAAGAAAAAATTAAATGTACTGTAACAACATGCTATTTTCCTGAAGATCAATTCTTTTTTTTATCTCATTTTACATTCTCTGCAGACAATATAAAAAATATTACCTGCATTTATCTTTATAATGGCTCTAGTGTTCGCAGATGGACTGCAAGAAAAGTTACCTTTCTTAAAAAAACAAAATACACTCAGGTTAATATTCTGTAAGTATCGAATACCTTTCTCATAAGAAAGTTTTGGAATGATTGAAGTATAAACTAACTGTACATATTTACTTTGCAGTAACAGTACTTGGCATTAATACATACTTTACATTTTCAGACTGCTGTAAAACATTAACTAATTAACCCTTAACATACCTGTGAGGTAGACTGGCAAGTATTATCCTCATTATAAAATGGGCAAACATGCAGAAGGATAAAATGGCTTGACAAGAGCACACATTGAATCAATGGCAAAGCTAAATTTGGAATTCAGAACTATCTAGTTCTTAGCACTTTGCACAGCTAATGAAACAGTGCTGCCTATTGTTCCTCTGCAGTCTTTCATATGTCTTTATGCATTTCTTTATTCTTACCAGTTTGCTGGTATTCATTATGCAATAGATTTCCATGCCCTAACCCTATCTGTTTAAACTGGAGTTGAGGTTGCTGAGAAATGAACACCAACATATCCAATGTAAATACAGATTTGGGTAGAATGATGAAAGAACAAAACTGCTGGCATCAAGGATAAATACAGTACAAATATAAAACTCCTAGTAGTCAGTTTTATACTTGCTTTGGTAAATTTGCAACTATGTTTTATGTTAGATAAATACAAATGGTTGGAAATTAAATACAATAGACTTAATTCTGCCTTCAGATATGCACATATAACTTCTTTTGGCTTCAATGGTAATTGCATTGGTATAGCAAAGGTCAGTTTATGCTGTTAATATTGAGGTCTCTAGTAATCAAAAAGTTTGAGATTAAGAGAAAAACAGAAGAATGGGTAGGATCACTACTAAATAAGTAAAGAAACCACTTTATAGAGGACGTGGAAGTAACAGCCACTGACAGCAGCTATTATCTTTTTTTTTTTTTTTTTTTTTGGAATAAGAAGTACAGAGTTGACAGTGAGTGTCCGGAGAATTCTGTTGAAAGGATTGATGACAGAGTAGTGAAACAGTTCCTAGATAAATTTAATGAAATAGCAGAAGTGGATGGTATAAGTGTAAAGAATTAGCAGAGAAAACTGAGAAACCACTAGAGATAATTTTTAACAAGAAGAAAGGTTATGTCATAGTTTCAGACCAATTGCACCATTATTCCCCCTCCGTGGTCCACCAAGGGCACCTGCTTTAGGTTTCTGGCTTCCAGCCATCACCTTTCTAGAGCGGAGACCTTCATCTCAGTCCCTCCTTATTGGGCAATCTTTAAAGCTGCACAGTTCCCTTCCTTAGCTGTGATATCCCCAGCAAGCCAGACTGCCTAAAAGGTTAGTATCTGCACTTTGCTATCTCTCCATAGTGTTCTCTCCGGTGTATTGCTTGCAGTTATAAATTAAAATAATCTACAAAAGCAAGCACGTTTATTCTTAAGGTGAAAGTGTTACAGAGAAAACATGAAAAACAATAAATAACCTGTATGCATACTAAAAAGTGTACCAAAGGTCACCCCTAACTCCAAGTTCAAGCTCTGGTAGATGTCAGTCCTTCAAAATCCACAGCTGGGTTCTCCCTGTGGTTATAAGTTCATAGCTGTCTGTCCCCTGGGCAGGTTCAGCCAATTCTTTATACAGGTACAGCCTTTAATTTCCAGTCTCTGTGAAGAAGTAATCAGCAGCCCATCACCATCTCCTCAGGGTGTAGCTCCAAAAGGCTGGGTTTTTGAATAACCAGAGATTAGGAATTTGCATTAACTTCTCTCTAAGTATTCCCCAGGAAATCCACTGAACACTTGTTTCCCAAAAGCCCATTTTTGCCTGGCTTTTAAACTCCCATGCCTCACATCTATCACATCTCCGCCCTAGAGAGGTCACACGCAATCCTGGCCCCCAGTAATACATACACAATTCATTTAATACAGTGTACTCCAAAGATACTTAAACTTAATTCAGTACGGTCTCCCAAGGATGTGGCAGGACGTTGCCATCTCTGTCACTAATTATATTACATAGGATTTCAGGTCAGTAAATAGTCCTTAAAACCAGAAAAAAAATTGCAGGAAATTGCTGACAAGCCTAATTTCAGTATTAGCTGCAATACTTAAGCAGATAACAGGGGGATCTTCCTGTAAGTAAAAAGAAGGAAAAAATTATCGGTCAATACTAGGCACATCTTCAGCGTACCTTTCTGCCAACCCAGGTTTAGTGGGTATAATTCCTCCTACCAGCAGATGGACAGGAAAAAAGCAAACATCTCATGCTGGTGTTACCCTGGATTTGAGGGGTGTGTGTACCCCAAAATATAATTAAGTCAATTGCAGCTATATTATGTGCATTCAGCCATCATGAATTAATAAAATAGAACACCACATACTTAAGGGTTAATTAGAAAGCAGGCTTTTAGTTGCAAGGTCAAAACTAACTGGCAGTTTCTGCTAAGCAGAATGGGAAGAGGGGAAAGAACAGTAAACAAGTAAGACTGAAAATCTTGGTGGTTGGAAGACCTTGAGTCTCAGCTCCTCTGATATTAAAAGTTTATTGAAAGTTTAAAAAAATGATGACTTAGTAGAGATCACTATGACCTGTGTGTTTTGTAAAAATTAGTTTTAAAAGATTAGCTAATACAGTGTACTTTGGAGCAATCCTCTGAAGCCATATTGAGAGACATTTTTCCTGACACCTTATCTCCCCGGTGGGTAAGCAACTGCCACTGTGTACCCGCTGTTAATTACTCACTACTGATCCAGAGTTTAGGGTTTGTATAGAGTAGGGATTGGCAACCTTTGGCATGCGGCTCGCCAGGGTAAGCCCCCTGGTGGGCCGGGCCGGTTTGTTTACCTGTCGCGTCCGCAGGTTTGACGCGGGCCAAGGGATGTGCTGGCCGCTGCTTCCCGCGGCAAACCGCAGCCAGTGGGAGCCGCGATTGGCCGAACCTCCGGACGCAGCGGGTAAACAAACTGGCCCGGCCCGCCAGGGTGCTTACCCTGGCAGGCCATGTGCCAAAGGTTGCTGATCCCTGCTATAGAGGGACACCAATCTTACCTGATAACCTGCTTTCTCTAAGCAGTCCTGACATTTCACCCTTTCTCTTGTATTTGCAGCCTTGACATCGAATTCAGCTTTTGTATTGATAGATTTGGGATTCTTTTTCTCTGAAAATTTTAATGTAATGAAAACATATAATAAGCAGGGTTGGTAGCAACACCTTTTATAAAGGTTGCCCAACACTTCACATAATACCCTAGTTTCAGTTGCTCCTAACTTTGACAAACCACTGCCACTAACCATTTGGGCTGAAATTTTCTGTTAGTTGTCTGCCTTGGGCTGATTGCTGAAATTTTTCATAAAAAAATAATAGTAAAAACATTTCAGCCCGTTTCTGAAAACTAGGTTAGGAAAAAATAAATTTGTTTTGCAATGTTAAAAAAATTCTAGTGACCTTTTCTTTGGGTTTCTCTAGTGTCCCCAGGCTTTGGGCAGGGACTCAAAATTTGGCAGAAGGGATGACCATTGTGTCAGAAGGGATGACCATTGTGTCAGAGATGTAACTTTTTGCTGTTCCTGTGAAAATCTGCCAAATGTGGCCAAATTATAAAAATTTGAAAAAATCTCAGTTTACACAGTCTCAATAGGCATGTTAGAGGTTAGCAGCTAAAATCTTTGAATATTCCATCCTCACCAAGTATGTTCCATCCCCTCACAGCCCCTGGTGCTGACCAGACTGCACATGCACCATCCCCACAGGGTAACTGAGCATGTTTCACCAGCTCACTTGTTACTGGGCTTAGGATTGCCAACTTTCTAATAGCAGAAAACTGAACACGCTTGCCCCGCCCCCACCCCTTCTCCGAGGCCCTGCCCGCACTCACTCCCCTCCCACTCTCTCACTTGCTCTCCCTTACCCTCGGGCTGGGGAAGGGGTTGGGATGCAGGAGGGGGTGAGGGCTCTGGAGTGGGGCTAGGGATGAGGAGTTTCGGGTATGGGAAGGGGCTCTGGGCTGGGGTAGGGGGTTGGGGTGTGGGAGGTGTGATGGCTCTGGCTGGGGGTTCAGGCTCCTGGCTGTGAGTGGGGCCGAGGGGTTTGGAGTGTGGGAGAGGGCTCTGGCCTGAGGCAGGGGGTTGGGGTGTGGCAGGGGGTATGGGTTCTGGGCTGGGGGTACAGGCTCTGGGTGGGGCCAGGAATGAGGGGTTCAGGATGCAGGAGGGGGCTGGGGCAGGGGTTTGGGGTATGGGAGGGGGTGTGGGCCCAGGGAGGGAATTTGGGGGCAGAAGGGGGCTCAGGGCTGGGGCAAGGTGTTGGTGTGTGGGAGGGGGTGCAGGGTGCAGGCTCTGGGAGAGAGTTTGGGTGTGAGAGGGAGTTCAGGGTTAGGGTTGGAGTAAGGGGTGTGGGCTCCAGGCAGCGCTTACCTCCGGCAGCTTCCAGGAAGCGATGACATGTTCTTCCGGATCTTAGGTGGAGGGGTGGCCAGGGGGCTCTGCGCCCCCCGCCCCGCCTACAGGCACCTCCCCCACAGCTCCCATTGGCCTAACTGGGCTATGGCTGTGTTACCCTCACACAGTGATGCAACCTTCTTCAGCCCAGGAGTGCAAAGCTGGACATGTAGTTGCTACTCCTGTCCACTCTGGGCCAAGGTGGGACTGGACACCATAATGAAGGGCAGTGAGTCTCTCTTCTGTTCTCTCAGTGACTCCCTTGCTGATACCCAGGCAGCATGGAGGAGGAAGCCACTTCACTTAAATGCAGAGGGGACAAGAGCTGACCTGGTGGGAGGGAAAGGAGTAGATTAGGACAAGGAGCCTGGTCTGGTCAAAAGAAACTGTTGGAGGTGGTGGGTAAGAATGGTACTGGCTGGGCAAGGAGACTGAGAGAGAGGAAGTGGGTAGATTGAGAGGCATTGTAGTTGATGAATTTTGTTTATAGTCAGATGAAATGAAACAGGTTTTGTTAGTCTCTCATCACATACTATCTATGAGGAAAGTGTGTGCTGAAATGGAACAAACTCTTTAAAAAAGTCTTTCTCTTTCCTTCTCTCATGGTATATCTTGTCACTGGTACAGCCAGGCTTGTCTTATTCCATATTTGAAATGCATGTGGCAGTTCATTGCTTCTTGCCTTTTTCTTGTGGAGAGTGCTTCTGTGTACATGCATCCTGCTATGAAATGCTTTTCAAGAAGGGTGCTGCATGTGTACATTTATCTGTAATACTCCTGCTTAGGATTTTAACCCAGTATTAACTAGGCTCATGGATTCCCCATTAAATTGATTGTTCTGTTCACTGCTGCTCCTTGAACGTTGCTGTTTTCACTGCAGTTACATCTGTTTGGCTCTGTGCTGACTGCACATATGCCTCCTTAACAGTTAACAGCCTTTAAATGGTTCTAAGACTTGAACAAAACCCTACAGTATGGATTTGCAGGGGCAATACATTGTGGGAATGGCATTTATTGGTAGTTAAGCTTCCTTTAAGAGAATTTCACTAGAAGAACATAGCTTGTTGTTTGGAATTTATTGAATATTTGTTTTAAACTATAATTGCTAATTGAATCTAACATTTTATGAAATGTTGTAACGGTGTTGGTCCCAGGATATTAGAGAGACAAGGTGGGTGAGGTAATATTTTTGTTGGACCAACTTCTGTTGGCAAGAGAGACAAACTTTTGAGCTTACACAAAATGCTTCTTCGGGTCTCGAAAGCATGTCTCTCTCACAAGCGGAAGTTGGTCCAATATAAAATATTACCTCACCCACCTTGTCTCTGTAATTAAAACTAAGCCCATTAACTCTTTTAGTTGTCCTTGATTTAAGAAAGGGTTGCAAATTAAATTTTCTTTGTTTTTTGTAATGACAGGGATCAAAATTTGAAGGATGCAATTCAAGAGGATACCTGTCAAAGCAACAATGGATCATGTTCGTTTTTCCCCCCAGATATTCCATTTGCTGAAGACTATTGTTGTCAGGTGAAAGCTGAAAATGTCTTGGGTGTAGGCATATCTGATTGCGTTCCTATAAATATGAATAAAATAGGTAACTTCTTTTGTAAAATACTTAAAGATAAAATACTACATAACGAGATCAAATAAAACCATGCTGACATTTAGTTACACAAAATAACTTTCTTATAAAAATCAAGTGAAAAGCGTTAAAACAAAAAATAAAAATAGAATATCAAATTGAGGATACAGCATACATTTTAGAATAGGAAATAAATGGGGCAATCCACATTTTTATAGCTTTTCATTCTGAGCAAGCACATAATGGTCCTCAGTGTGCTCTGGGAAAAGATTAACTGAATCCTGAAAAAGAGTGGAAAGTTTTCAAGTGTGAAATAGACTGAAAGGGAGTCTCTTTGGCATACGTTGGATCTAGGGCATTCCACCTTGCTTCCTGAGATTGTAATTGGGATGATAACCTATTGAGTTTCTTGTATGTCAGCCAAAACAGAAATCTTTCTATATCAATTTATTTTTCTGTAGAAATTCTCTCTAGGCCTGATTACATTCTGTATGTTCTTCATTTGTAAAAAAGCAGCACTTATGGGCTCCAGAGACCCAGCGTCTCTTGGTTCTAGGTGCTGTGCAAATAGATAGCAAAAAACACAGTCCCTGCCAGAAGGAGCTTACAATTTGAGTATTAAATCTGTCTCTTTCCCAATTAAGTTTAAGGCAGACCTGGTTAATACAAATACTGTGAGTGGTAAGAGTTCAGTTGAACAAACATAACTTGAAAGTGTAAGAAGAGCTGCTGAAAAGCTTTTTAATTTAAATTTCTCTCACTAAATCACTTGTGAATGTCATACAATATTGTTCTGCAACACATGAAACTATGTATCAAAAATATCAAGTGGAAAGGTAGATTATTCCTAAATGACAGTTTTGTTACACATTTCAATAGTCCGTCAGCATGGTCAGGTTTAATGTAACTGAATTAGTGAATGTTCTTCCCAAGAATTTAGTATTTCTTAACAACTTTTTGTCATTGTTACTATATCTAAACTGAAAAAAAAAATCATTTAAATTATACAGATGCTTATTTTTCCCAACCTTAACTTAATAAGTTCACATTTGCACACAGGTATAATGAATTTTATTCAAAACAATTTCCATTTGTCTTTCCTGCTAATTCCATTTTACTGAACCTGCAAAGAATTGAGAGGGTCTCAGGCCTTTAGATTAGAGCTGGGCAATATTTTTTTGGATGACTAGTTTATCTGCCAAAAATGCAGTTTGTGACTGATTGAAGCTATTTGTGAATTTACTGAATAGTTTTGGCCAACTTTTTTTTGGCGGGGGGGTGGGGGGGAGGACAGGTGGAAAGGGGAAGAGAGAGAGTGAGGAGGTGGCATTTGCCAAATGGGATGGTGATGGTGCCTCCCTTTTAGCCCAGTGTTTAGGGCTCTTAGGGATGTGGGAGACCCAAGGTCAGTTTCCCGCTCTGTCTGAGCAGGGGAGAGGAATTTGCATCTTTTCTATGTTGCAGGTGAGTGCCCTAGCCAGTGGGATGTGGGATATTTTGGTGATCTCAATCTCTTGTTGAAGCTGTTCCACTTTGTTTTAAATAATTAATTATTGGAACAAGGATGTGAACTTGGGTATTCCACCTCCCAGGTGAATGCCTAACCACCAAGCTATAAAGTCTCTCTCTTTCCCCATTACTATTTAAGTATTTACACATAGTGGAACAGTTTAAACAGGAGAGATTGACAGAGACTGGCTCCATACTACCCTCTAGCTCAGTGGTTAGGGTATTCTCTTACAATATGGGAGAACCATATTCAAAACCCGGCTGCAAAGACTATACTTTGGTGTCACTCAGTACTCTAGCATTCTAAGAAACCAGTTTACAAGGAGAATGGTAGCGGGCTCTGCCTCTTGGGACTTTTCTGTCTTAGCACTTGAATAATTGTTCTTCAGTTGGTTGCATTGCACTGATTTGAGTGAGTCCACACTATGCACCTGAACTGGTGTATTGTTTGCCATAACATCCACTCTGGAGCTGCCTTATACTGATTCCGCTGTGTCCTTTGACAGCTCCTTCAGCCAGTAAACCTCCTTAACTTTATAAACAGATATTGCCCTCTTCTCTACCCTTATATAGCTGCCCCCCACCCAAATGTGCCCCACTCTGCAGGACGACAGCTGATTTATTGGCTAAGTCTGCAATATTTGCCCCTCTGTATCCCTTCTCCACATTATTAACCCCCAAGACCCTGACCATACTTTCCCTAAGTTATACTCCAAGGCATGTTCCCCTGCATGTATTGCTACCTCTGCCTTCCAGAAATGTCCTCATTTCAGTAATTGTGCTCCTCATGAGGGGATCAGCACTACCAACTGTGGGTGTTCCTGGAGGAGAATAATAGAATATCAGGGTTGGAAGGGACCTCAAGAGGTCATCTAGTCCAACCCCCTGCTCAAAGCAGGACCAATTTCCAACTAAATCATCCCAGCCAGGGCTTTGTCAAGCTGGGCCTTAAAAACCTCCAAGGAAGGAGACTCCACCACCTCCCTAGGTAAGGGAGAAAGGGGAACAGCACAAGGGGATATACATGTCAAATTTCAGCCTTGGTTAGCAGTCCACAGCTGGACTACTGGTTCGAGGGCGTAGGCACAGAGGAGAAGTAGCAGAGAAAGAGACCCTTAGCCAGGAGATTGAAGTTAGTGGTAGATAGTCAGCACTCTTCAAAATCATGCTACTTATTGGAGTGCCTCAATGTGGATTTACGTACCAAAGTTTAGGTCTTTTATTTTTGAATTTTTTTTGGCCTATATAAAAGAAATACCTCAAAAGCCCCATCTTTTTCTCTTACATTGGTTTTGCACCTTTACCATTAAAAAATTAGCAGTGGAATACATTAATATGGATAATTAGAACCCTGGAAATCTGCTTTATATCCGTGGATCATTTTTGCGAATTGGCTGTAGATACAAATTTTGTATCTGTGCAGGGCTCTATGGATAATTCAGTGGGGAAGCAGAATCAAAGCATCTGTGTTCTTCAATTGATAGCAAGAACATGCTATTTAAAGAAGAAACAAACCCTTCCCATGCACCCTCCACCCAAAAGCCAGAATTGAATCTGCATTACTGTTTGAACATTTACAAAATTTTATTAATTAAAGTACATTACGTTGCTGTTCCTTTCTAAAGTGTAATATATACTGTAAGTAATATTTTCATATAAAATGTAATTTATATATTTGAAGAGATTAGCATATTGGCAAAAGCTCTTTTTGTAACCATATACATGCAAGCTGTGTCAGTCTGACTCTTACTATATTGCCTACCCAATCACCTCAACACTTCTCTAACTTAAGTGTCTCCTGAACAGAAACCGTCAGTTGTGTCAAATAACACTGTGGTTCTCTGATGTTCAGATTTGTCCAGTGAGAGCTCATCAAAGGTTTTAAGACTTGTATGTCTCTAATTGAAAGAGGTTTTTGATTATTGTTGTGCTTCCTTGCCTTTCCATATCAATTCTCTCAGCATGTTGCACAGAACAGTGTTGAAAAACTTTACTCTCATTAGTGCATTACCAATGTGTGATTAAACGCCCTTCCAGTCTTGTACACGTAATGCAGTACATTTATTTACTGCAATATTTAAACTAATGACTGGGAGAACTAGTGTAAATTACTGAATTTTTAGTAATTTGTAAATGAAGGTCAGATTCTTCAACCATCAGGCATATTAAGTAGCACTTTGATTTAAATTGGATGATTTGAAGTGCTATTCAGCATCCAAAAGGATTTTAGGATTTGGCTCTAAGTAAACAGATGGATTTATCTTTTCCCAGAATACCTACATTGCTCACTCCACTGTGCCATTCTTCTAGTTAATTATTTAAAATAAATAAATCCATTATGCTTATCACAAAACCAAGCAACCATAACATATTGTGTACCTCTTCCTCCCTCCATCCTGCCTGATTCCACTTCTTCCTCTGTTATGCTTTGTCATAGCTTAGCTAGGTTAGAATCTGAATAGGATAGAATCCACATTTTTATATCTACATAAAGACTTGTGAATTACAGTTCAGTTTTATTCATGTGAAAACTCTGCCTGTGTAGTGATCCTACTGAGGAAAAAAAGTACAACCTCCTCAGTGGGTACTTCCCAGCTGTAACATTCTATGATTCTATGATTCTAAGAACATCCACCATTACATCAGTCTAGCCTAGTCTCTCCTCTCCTCTCTCAATACTTGTCCATTCCCTAACAGTTCTGCCAGCCCTTCACTCAAACTCCTGTCACCCCTGAACCATCTTCCAACTGAGTTCTCCCTTATTTCTCCAGGTAGGACTCAGCTGCAGCTCTATTATTTTTTCTGTCCCCTGCCTTTGAGAGGAGAATGTGGTGGTTACATTATAAATAGAAACAAATTCAATGCATTTACATATGAAAGAAACTTGCACATCTGTGTGCAAGTTAGTCTACAAACAGTATAGTTAGCTGTGCATGTAATCTCTGTCCTATATGTAGTTTTTCATCATTACAGTTGGTATATATGTAATATGCACCGATATGTGCAAATTTGTTACAACTTGCGTTGTTAGAATAATAAAGTAACTATTCCTAGAATTTACATACTCAAACTATTCTAAACTTTTATTTGAAGTCAACTTGTACAATGTTTTTCTATTAAAAGTATGAGCTTTTTTTCTTAATTTCAGTGAAAACTAAGCCTCCTAAGATAGTTTCAGTAGAAACAATTGCTGGTGTAAAGCAATTGCTTAACGTAACCTGGGACAAACCTGATCCAACATTACTAGATTTAAATTGTCGTCTTCGATACAGAAACACAAATTCAAATACTTCGGTAAGTTACATCATTATTTTCAGAATATTAGATCATTTGTCACTGACGTAAATGTTGATCCTTTTAAATGCTGATGACAAAAGGCAAGGATGTAAGTAATAATAACTCATGTATTAGTAATGTATCAAATGTAATATAAGCATGCATGATATTAGAATATTAGAAAATAGAGATGGATAAGACCTTCTGTTTCACTGTCAAGGGTAAATTGTTCTTGCCCTTCTGTCTGTTTCAGAGCCATCCTACTCCTTACTTGTCCTAGGAAAATTTCAGTGGAGGTACCCTCAGTCAGACCAACGATCAAACATGTTTTTCTTATTATTATTTTCTGGAAAATACAATAGTTATGTTTACTCTAGGTTAGATTACAACAAAAGTAGGAGATGTTTCTCTGACAGCCTGGGTCCTGGCAGGATAGAAATGTGTAAGCAGTGTGTTCGAGAAGGTGGCTTATGTCTTCCCTGCATCTCACAATTCATCTGACGTACAATTCTAAGTGGAAATGATTCAGTGTGGGCCCCTCTGTTTGTCCTTCACAAAAATAGCTTGTCTACTCTGTCCACCTGTCTGAGTCCAATTTATAAAAATAACTCCACATACATTTAGCAGGTATTTGAGCCTATCATAAACTAGCTGAAGGTCTCTGAATGGCTTGATACTTTTAAAACCTTCCATTAAAAAAAAAAAAAAAAGCAAACCCTTTTGTCATGGGGTTATGAAAGTGGACTTGACAGAGCTGATGAAAGAAAGCTCTTTGAACCACCCAGTTCCTGTGAGTTTAAGTCTATTACACAGAAGGTCATTTTCCTGGCTGCAATGGCTTCAATCTGCACAATGAGTGAGCATCATACCCTAGTGATGGATCTACCTTACCTAGATTTTATAAGAATAAGATGGGGCTGTGGACTTAACTGACATTCTTCTCCAAGGTAGTGTTGAAGTTCCACCTGTTAATGAGCCTATCATCCAACATTCTTCCTATAATCACATGTCCTTCCCCAGGAAAGCGCTTTTTCATATGCTCATTGTTAAGTCTTTGGGGTTCTAACTGGAGTGAATTAAAATTTGAAGAAAATCCACAAAACTTTCTTTGTTTTGGAGACCATTTCAGGGATGTCTGATTGTATTTTGTATTGCTATGATTTGGCTGAGCTGAAACAAAGAAGCCATATCAAGGCTCACTTAATAAGAGACAAGGCAGCCACCAGGGGTGCCATCGTCGATTTCTGGTCCTCTCTCCACACATTACAAAGCATTATTTCTTTGATTTGGCCTCCAGGTGGGAATTCTGATTTCAGACTCTCTGTACTCTGAAGCTTGTCTCCAACATAGGGGTAGCCAAACTTCCCACTCCCACCCCAAAAAATTTTTATGCATTTCTTTTTTCAGTTGGCTGAGATTTGAGTGTTTTTCCCCCCTTCCTTATTGATTAATTGTCACACTTCATTATCTTCTTCAATATTGATTTAAGAGGTTATCTTACCCCTTTAAGTATACATTTTAAAAAAAAAATCTGCCCTATTCCCACTGTTGGTGTCGGGCTTGTGGGATACTGCATGTTTTAGCTTTGCTCTCATTTTTGTTTTGGGACAATCATGGAACTTCCCTGCTTTCCTGGGCTGAGACGCTTGTTCTGATTATCTCTTTAGAGTAGGTGAAAATTATAAACCATATAATTCTTCTTCTTCTTCTTCAAAGTGATCATTATTGCCACGCATCTACATGTTTCCCCTCAGAGTTTGGAGGATAATTTTTCAGGGGGAGTTTCTCTTGGCACATGGTTTTTCTGTCTTTTCATTGGTACAGATATTTTGATCATATGTTGATCATCTTTAGATTGTCTTATTGCTGGGACCTTTGGTTCCCATGCAGTTGGAGATGACAAACAGTTGTAGGGCAGCATTGATGCTTCAGAGAGGGCAGGGTGCCAACAGAGATTCATAGATTCTAGGACTGGAAGGGACCTCGAGAGGTCATCGAGTCCAGTCCCCTGCCCGCATGGCAGGACCAAATACTGTCTAGACCATCCCTGATAGACATTTATCTAACCTACTCTTAAATATCTCCAGAGATGGAGATTCCACCACCTCCCTAGGCAATGAGCCTAGCTCATGCTCTCTACTTCATTACTACTGCCATTAAGGGTAAAATGTAACCTTAAGAACTGGTGCCGATCTTGTGGAACAATTGCAAAGATCCAGAAATGAGAAAGCTACACACAGAAGCACTATTTACAAGATGAGTAGCTTTCCCTTTTATTTATAATGGAGGGGTAATCTGGGAGGCATGATAGATATGGTCTTTGAGGTTTTTAAGTAGATAAAGTATCTGCTGAGGTTTATTTTTTTTGTTAAGAAAGACAACATATTTTGTGTTCATGTTTTCACTTTTAGGTAACAACTAATTTCACTATGAATCAAAATAAAAGAAGAGCATCATTTAATCTCAAGGATCTACAGGATTTTACAGAGTATGCTATAGCCATTCAATGTGTTGGTGTTGAATCAGAAATCTGGAGTGAATGGAGTAAAGAGAAAATAGGAAGAACAGAACAACAAGGCAGGCTAATTGTTTACAACATAGTTTTTTACAGGATTAATTTTGAATCTTTTGGCACAGAAGTTAATATTAGCAGACTATTTTCAGCGTATTGTCAGTTGGTTGATGTCATAGTTTGGCTTTGAAATTGTGAAAACAAGTACATTCAATTAAAGAAGGCTAGAAGGGGGGAGGGCAGAACAAGAGATAAACTGAAAAGGATAGAGTGAGGAATATACAATGGAGGAGAAAAAACGGGATTATTTAAAAGAAATAAAAATCTAGAGCTAGGAAAGAAGAGTGAAATGACCATAAAGAATGGAAATAAGAGACTGATTGCAGCATAGAGAGAAGGTATACAAGGGTCAGGAAGGAAAAAAAAAATTCAACACTGCTGTTAATCTTCTTTAAAAAGCAACAGCAAGTTTTCTACTTTTTATTGTTTGTTTTTAATAGCTCCTTCAAAAAAAGTGGATTTGTGGAGAGTAATTGAATCTTCACCATCAGCTGCAAATAGATATGTGCATCTTATGTGGAAGGTATGTACACGCATGATTTTAAAATCCGAACTGCCTCTTCCAGTAGAAATTACATTTTATCATCTGTGTTATAGGACATAAAGATCTGTCAAGTCTGGCTCAGACGAGCTCCATACAAAGCTAGAACAGAACCTACAGAACTTTTCTGTTAAGTAACATGATGTTGACTACAACTTTGCAGTCAGCATTTACCCTATGACCATGCTGACATCATATTGAACATGATCTGAAAAAAACTGACTGCTAAGTCATGATGGTCAATAGTCAATATAACTAGTTAGTTAATATAACTTCTCACGGTTCTATTCAAATTTACAGTTTTGAAACCTTCTTCATTAAATTATCACCACTTGACTATGCTGGAGATAAGAACTGAATGGTAACATTGTGCTTGTAGAATCTTGATTGAAATACTCATAAAAATATATTTTAATTTGAGCTGGTCAAATGCAAGAAAAATGAATAATTTGAGTATTTCAGTTATCTGTTGAACAACTTATTTCAAAAACTGAATTCCTTGAAGAAATTTGATGGAAAAACAGTAATGTTCATTGTATAAATATTTTCAGCTGCTATTATTTGATCAATTTGATCAATTTAACAGACTTTTTAAGCCTTTACATTTATTAGAATCCAATAAAATCTGTTTTTAGAATTCAACATTGTTAATTATCCAGAAGGTAATCCAATATACCCACTGGCATGCTCAAACATTTCAAATTTTTCCAGAATTTCTGTTATGAAGTAGTTGGAAGAACATTCTGGATGTTGACTCTCTGATGGACTCACCAAATATTTTTCAGGAATCTTTTCTGAGTAACCAAATGAGACAAACTGGAAAACAGATTACTGAGAAACTGAAATATGTTTGCATAAAAATAATCCAGAGGTAGAAAAAGGAAAAATTCTGGAGTCCTGGCAATGTGTCCAGTATTTATGTTTTATATATTTATTAAATGTGCTTTCAATTATATAAGCAGTATTACAAAACACACACAACTTTTGTATTATTTTTTTTAAACAGGTGTTAAAAGAATATCCATCTTCTGAGTATCTACTTGGCTACAAAATACAGTACTGTCCAGAAAACAATGCTTCTTTTAAAATGACGCACAACACTACTGACAAGGTGGCCGCGCTCCTTTTAACGGGGGAAGCCTATGTGATATCTGTTGTTGCATATAACTCTGTTGGAGAGTCTCCTGAGGCTACTCTAAGAATTCCATCTATTGGTGAAAAAAGTACGTTTTTATAAAATGGTGTGGTAGATATTCCCTTGGATCACTGAAACAGCCTTTTCCGTATCCATGTGATAATTCATTTTGCCTGTCTTAAGTACTGTTGCGGTGAAAGTGAAATTGTGGTAGAGATTTATTTTTTTGTCCTGGATTCTACAGATGGAGAAGACCTACTAATTCATCTAGCTCCTCACTATGTCAGTACAGGATTGTCTAGTTTCACTACTTTATTTAACACAAGTGCAATAGACTAATGGAACAGCATACTCTGGTATGGAAGAGAATGTATTAAAGCATTGGTATATCATTGTACTTCAGCTTGTCATATATTTTCCTATTAGTAATAGTGCTTCCTGTTTATAAGGCCATTAATAGGAGTCACTGTTTTATTATGTTATTATGTTATGTTTATTATGTTATTTATTAAAACTAATTGGCCTCTGTCATTGATTCCTTATTTCCTATTAAAACACAAGTCAAAACCTACTCTTCTGTGCTACTACAGCCAATAAAATGTAAAATAAGTCTCTGTATGAATATATATTCCAATTCTTCATGTCTCTGCACCCCATCTACTTTCACATCTTATTGTAACAATTCCATTATTGTTTGCTGTGTTATCAGATACTCTTTCTGTGCGTATGTGTGTACATGTATAAATAAATAAAACAATGCTTTACACAATTAAGTTGAATTTCTTGTTTGACTTTTGCTAAGTCAAACACTGTGTTCTATAGATAAAAATCTGAATCTCTCATCACTGAATTGCTACACTATTATGGATGTTTGCTCTATTACAATTTTTATAACTATTTCTGTTAATTTTTACGTGTTGTTAATTTGCAGCTCCCAAATGGATTGATACAGTGAGGACACTTACTTTAAATGAACAAATGGTTGTGGAATGGGAAGCATCAGTTTCAGAAATAAGCAGATATGTCATTGAATGGTATGAGGAGTTGGAGACTGAGCCCTTGGGTAGATCATGGCAATATATATTAAATACTACAAAGTGGACAGCTCAGAAAGGTAAGTTTACTATGCTTGCGTGACCTTATAATTTTCAGATCTCTATCAGTTACTTCTTAACCTAAATCTAGAACACAGTTTTTTTGTTCAAGAAAAAGTATTTTGTTTCTCTATTTAACATAGGCTGTATGTTATACTGTGCTATCTTTCTCTGGGGTGTGGGCAACATACTCTCGTGTCTAGCTAAAGTATGGTGACACACAGACACAATTATTTTTCACTGCTTAGTAAGATAACAAGCCTGAGAGTCACCGGTGCATGACATCAAACAGTGGACAAAATTGTAATCAGAAGCAGAAATGGATAGTAGCCGTTGAACCTTTCCATTCAATATTTGTAGCAGCACCTATTTTGCATATAAATTGACTAATATAAACAAGTAGTGACATAAATAATTTTAAGTAATCTTTTGAAAACATAAGCAAAACATTGACATTACTAGCAAGTAGTTTAAAATAGCAACAAAACCGATAATTAATAAAAATTCCACTTCACTACTGTTAGGGCAAATTACAAAATATATAGTTCTTTAGGTGTGATCAGATAAGTGCCACAAGAAAATACAAAATTGAATGTTTTCCAGTTCTTGGGAAATGAAGACAGGTTGTTTTGGAGTGGAAATCTGTATTCTAGTTAAAGAGAAATGAACATATTTTTGAAGCTCTTTGGCAACACGTTGCAACAAGAAATTATTGAACATAAAAAAATAATTGCACAAGTCAACTACAGTATGACACTGAGTATTCTGTCTTTTTACTAAATATTCAGGATTCTTCAGGTTGTTTGAACTAAAAATACTTTTTCTTTCTTCCTCCTTGTATATAAAAGCAGACTCAGTGCTAGACTCAGTATAAATATATAGGAAGATCTGGTCCTTGCCTCACATACAGGGCCGGATTAATTCTCTTGTGGCCCGGGGCTATTAAAAATTGTGGGGTCCCTGGATATAAGTCTTTTTTCCTAATTTTAAACAAAATGATCACAATTATGGAATCGAGGCTATTAACGCTATACTAAACTTGCCTTTTAATTAACATAAAGCCATTCTGTGGTTACATTTCAGTCTTAAAACATGTAGAATATAATTAAGAAGTAGGTTATTTTTAATTCACTTACCTTAAAACAGCTGTTCTATTAGTTTCTTTCTGGGAGGGAGTTTGGTGCAGGATGGGGCTCCAGGCTGGGGCAGAGTGTTGTGGTGCAGGAGAGGGTGCGGAGTGCAGGCTCTGGGAGGGAGTTTGGTGCAGGAGGGAATTCTGACCTGGGGTAGGGGGTTGGGGTGAGGGAGGGGGTGCGAGGTGCAGGCTCCGGCAGGGAGGTGCTTACCATAGGCGGCTCCCAGCCGGCGGTGCAGCAGGGCTCAGGCAGGCTGCCTGCATGCCTTTGCCCCACGCTGCTCCCAGAAGTGGCCAGCTGCTGGCACATCTCTGTGCACTCTTGGGGGGAGGGGGACAGCGTGTCTCCATGTGCTGCCCGTGCCCGCAAGCACCTCCCCCACAGCTCCCGGGAACCAGCCAATGGAAGATGGGGGGACAGTGCTGGGGGCAGGGGCAGCATGTGGAGTCACCTCCCCCCCTTCCAGGGGCCGCAGAGATGTGCCAGCAGCTGGCTGCTTCCAGGAGCGGCTTGGGACTATGGCATGCAGGAAGCCTGCCTGAGCCCTGCTGTGTCGGGGCCCCACTTAGCCTGGGGCTCTGGGCTGCAGCCCCTAAAGCCCCTGTGTTAATCCGGCGCTGCTCACATATCTTAAATCTAGAAAATATGACAAGACAGACAAACAGTAATAGGCAGACAACAAGCAAGCAAAATATCAAAGCTGTAAATATTTTGTTAGTCTTAATTTTTTACTTCCTTAAAATCTCACCCATCCCACCTTTATCCTGGTGTCCAACTGTCAGCCAATGTATTACTAATCCAACATGCTGCCCTTCCACCCCACCTAAATAGATTTAGGCTTGGGAGGTGAATGGGAAAGTAACACATCAGATGGTACATATGTTAGAGTTACTAAAAGTGTCTTGAGGCAGTTCCAATTGACCTCCCCTACTCGTCTTCCCCACACAGGGGAGTTGTAAGGAAATTAAGATTTCTACTCTGGGGCGTCCCTAAAAGGCTTTCCCCATTGCTCTTCAGGCCTTGCTGGAATGCTTGGGAATATTAGAGGAAAAACAGGACATATTTTAGGATCAGAAGATCTATCTACAGCTTTCATTTCATATGCTCTGACTTATATTGTGTTTTTAATTAGGTAAAGAAACATTTATAAAAGTGGAAGATTAATAAAGCTGCTTTGTGAAAAAAATCCATTGATACAGTGTTTTCAATGTTAACTCATTATTAGGTTGAGTAGAGGGATTTGTTTTGAAATACTTTCATAAATTCTGTGGTAATGTTCCTCCCATTCAATATGTTCACTTGACATAATCCTTTGATGCAATATTTTGTCTTACTGTGGTGGTGATGATTCAGAATTCTCAGCACGAGAAGATTCTCTTTAAGCAGTTTTGAGTTTCTGTTTCCGCTTTTCCTTTCAGGAAGTTGGTAAACTGCTTCTGCAGTTTTGTTACTGTCTGTATACTTGTCTCTGTTCTAAAGAAGCCATATTTTGATGGCTTTCAATTCAGTAACACCAGGGGATTCCCATTGACTTTGGTGGGGCAGGGGTTTCACCCCCAAAGTACAACTATTTAATCTAAGTGTCAAAATAACTTTAGGAAACAGAATCAAGAAGAATGAATTTCCAGACAGTCAAACTGAAAATAAAACTCACATTATTATGTCAAATAGAAAGTAATTAATAAGACCCCAATCCATCAAAATTCTTAAATATTTGCTTAACTTTAAGCATCTGAGTAGTCCCATTGACTATTCATATACTTAAGGTTAAGCATGTACTTAAGAGGGGGGAGACTTTCAAAGGCACAAAGGGGATTTAAGTATCAGGGGGTAGCCGTGTTAGTCTGTATCCCCAAAAACAGCAAGGAGTGTGGTGGCAGCTTGTTATATGGTCTTTATATAAAAAGAAATAACTTCAAAAACATTTGCCTTGTTTTATTGAAGTATGTACATATAATTCTAAAATAGTTTCTGGTCTCTTGCAATTTTACACATCATGCTTATTGCAAGATTGTACTTTTAATGCACGTTAGGAGATGCACTTTTAAATTTATCCTTCTGTGATTTAAGGGCAACATTTTTTAATTTGGGTACCTAAAGTTAGGCTCCTAAATTCATGTTTAGGCACTTAAATGGCCTGATTTTCAAAAGTGAAATTTCAAATAGTGAAAATTACAATACAATATACAATAGAATAACAAAGAGATTAAAAAATAGAGCCCAAAGAAGGAAAGAGAAGTAGTAATACAGCACAAACTACTTCTACAGGGTGAAAATAAGACCAGAAAAAAGAAAGAAAGAAACAAACAAATACCATTATTGGTCCATATGGTACACTGCTACTTAAAGCTATATGACACCATCAGATCCACATTAAAAATCTCAGAAGTTTCTTAGTGCATTTCGGGGCTGCTCAAAGCTGTGATAAGTAGTTGAAGATCTGATGTGATCCTTCCCTTCAATAGAGCTGTATTTCATAACTTTGCTGAGCAGTTTCCCCAAACAATCATGGCTTGATTATAAGTATATGTAATCCTCATAAAACATTACACTGTATTATAGTGTCTAGATTTGAAATCAACCAACATGTGAAGGGGAAATCTTCCATGTTAATGTCAGTATTATCTGGAATAACTCATGCTCTTTATCTGCAGATATGGAAATTTGTCTGTCTAGTGTATATATTTGTGACAGTTTAAATCTTTCCCCAGTATTGTTCATATTATGTATAATAGGTGAGAACTAAATTCATTTTTAAAAACCACTACTTCACTGAAGTGGGTGCAAAAAGGGCCACAGAGATTCTTGCTAATCTTGCTGTATTTTTATTTTACATATATGGGAAGTATAGTGAAAATAATATGATCTGTTATCATTAAATTAAGTTATTATTTCTTAGTTTTTAAACCATTTCTTCATTGGTGGTAAACTGAAATTGGAAATATGTTAATTGATCAGTGGGCCCTTTTCTGATTTCCATTATATAAAATTGCACAATTAAAAATAGTAAACTCTTCTCAGTGGTTTGAGCATTGGCCTGATAAACCCAGGGTTGTGAGATCAATCCTTGAGGGGGCCATTTAGGGATCTGGGGCAAAGATCTGTCTGGGAATTTGGTCCTGCTTTGAGCAGGGGGTTGGACTAGATCACCTCCTGAGGTCCCTTCCAACCCTGATATTCTATGATTCTTTTCGGCAAACTAGCACACCGGATTTAAAAAATATGAGAGGACATACAACTGCACATGACATCACTGACTTGTCAGAGAAGCAGTTTGACCAAGAGATTGATTTATTTTATTAGTTTATACAGTCCTTTAGATGCTTCCATTACAGAAAACAACACAAAACAAGAACAGTCAATCAAATGTTAAACAAGCTTAGTGAGTCTTGATTCTTATTCTGAGGATTGCTACACTCAGACTGACAGACTCCTGTTAAGAGCAAATGTCATTAAGGGAGGCTCTCAATTAAAAAGCAAGAGACTGCTCTAATTTATGGTGGTCAGCAATGGATTCAGTGAGCTGAAAAAGCAGTGGAGAATTGACATAGTTCGAGGGTCGGGCCTTGTCCACTTTTCCCTGCTATACTAGCCACGGAGAGGGAGAGGAAGTGGCATCAGAGCAAGAGCCTCTGCACTGGCTTTACACAACTGATGATGAATTATGGGGTGATCCTCCTTCACCTGAATAAACTGGTTGTAGATTTAGATAAGATTAGGCTGGTGGTGTGGCTACACTAGAGAATCTGGGCCAGAGTGTTCAAACATTAATTCCAGTGGTAAGCTTCTCCCATTAAATTTCAACTGGCTGAATAGGGGTTGGGGAAGTTGCTAGACCATCAGGGTTTGAATGATAATTGCCAAGAATTATACCTGGAAATAAGATGCCACTGTAGAGACTTCAGTTACAGGTGTCCTGATGTCAAGCTGCTTACAAGATGAGCAGCTGCATTCTGCATAGCTGGAGCCAGTCAGAGCTCCCTTGTTACTTTAAAATGCTTTTATTACATCTTAAAGAATACCTCTTTTTGACTAGAAATAAAAATAAAAAGATGGAAATAGTTTCAGAAAAAGAACTGAAGGATCATCAGCTACTCAATGTCCTCAATCCTACCCAATAAACTTACAATAATTAGCCTTGTCAAATGCTAGTGATGGTAAGATACTGTGACCATGTAAATTGCTACATAAGAAAAAGTATAATATTCCTTAGTCAAAATATTTCTAGTGAAAAATTAGTCTGAATTCAACTACTTTTAGAAAAGGTGCCAAATAAAGTTCATTTTCTCTCCATGCGTAAGTACGTCAATGGGTATGCAAGAGAATAAGCATAGATTGCACTCATAAAAAATGAGGGAAAATACCAGTATGGAGCAATCCTAAATTCATCTAATACTAGCAAGAAAATACAACTTTATTTTCCTTATGTAAATGTAAATCTTAAATGAAGGACATGTATCTGAAAAGTATTTTTTTCTTACAGATGCCTTTAAACCCTTCAAATGCTATAATATCTCAGTGTATCCTCTCTATGGAAATAAAATAGGAACTCCACATTCCATACAAGCTTATGTTCAAGAAGGACGTATGTATATGAAACTATCAATACGGTCAAACCCTCTGTATTACTTTCTATCTTGTAATAGCATCTGTGCAATGTGCTTAAGACCTGTGTTATTAAGGGAAGGAAGTAGTGATTAGTGCATAGAACTATGAGTTAGAATTCCTGGTTTTTATTTTCAGTTCAGCTATTGACTTACTGTGTATTTCATGGAAAGTAATTTAAACTGTGTGCCTCTGTTTTCCCATTTTTGATATGGGTATAGAGCTCAATTGCAGGGTTGTTGTAGGCTTGAGTAATGTTTGTAAAGCACTTTGGGAACCAGAAGAAAGCTGCCACAAAATGTATTAAAATTGTTTTTTTTTATTGTAAATATGGGTCAAAGCTTAAAAATTGCAGACTCATTTAGACATAGTTTATGCTATTTCTCAAGGATATAACTGACTGAACTTTTTTATGTTCAAATTTATTTTTTCCAGTGGAAGGGTGATTTTGGGGCACAGACTAAAACAGCTAGTTTGAAAAGTTTGAGTTTTTCTCTCTTTTTACGGTGTAATGGAAAATATACGTTCCTGCATAATAATATTTTTTTAAATGGTAGAAAATCTTGCCGTTTCACATTGGGCAGAAATCATGCATTGATTCTGTTTTTAGTAGAACTGTAACGTGAATTGGATGAATTATGCAGCTAATTGTAAGAACCAAGTTTGGTGGTAGATTCAAGATTTCAGGCTGTGGACTGGTGAAGTCTCCAGGGAACTGGGTACAGTACAATGATAATAGAGCATATAATTGTTAAGGAAACCTAGATGTATTGGCTTATTCATGACGGGACAATCGCTGGTTGGTTTCAATGCTATTTAGTTATAGTTAAGATGCTTTGATGGTAGTGGTGGTTGATTGAGAGAGGGAGGAGATGTTATGCCTTTTGAGTGGACTGGAGCATACAGAGATCTTGCTAAATAGTTTTTGAATTGTGCATATAGAGGTTTGATTACATAGGTAGGGAAGCTGATCTTGTGGACAGAGCATTGAACTGGGACTTGGGAATCCTGGGTTCAATTCCCCACTTACAGACATCCTGTATGACTAGGGCAAGTCAATTAACCTGTCCTTTGCCTTGGTTTCCCATCTGTAAAATTGATGTAATAGTTTCCTACGTCACATCAGTGTTGAGGATAAAATCAGTGATTGTGAGGTGTTCAGATACATACCATCATCACCATAGTAAGTAACAAGAGAGAAGGTGCAAACATCACCTAAGAAGATGGTATCTCTGAAAAGCTGAGAAAAGCTAGGAATAGTGTCTGGTCTCTGATAAAGGGTATATTAGGTAAATAGTACCTGTCCCTTATATCATGGATTAGTAAAGTTGTACCATTTAAAATACTTTATGTACATTTATTACATTTCTGTATTTTTTTGTAGGTCCATCAGTTGGTCCTGTGGCTAAAACAGACAATCTGGGAAAAAATGAGGCTATGATAAAATGGAAGAAGATTCCAAAAGATAAAAGAAATGGATTTATTATTAACTATACAATATTTTATAAACCTGAAGGTGGAAAAGAATTAAGTAAGTAAAAGTTCTCCACTCTGTTACACCACTGTGCTGACCCAGGATGTCGGTTACTTCATGAAGATATTAGCATACAATACCTATTGCCGCTTACAACACCAGAAAGTTTTGCCAGAGAGAATTTCACAACTTTGTAGGGTAAAGTGGTGACTGATCACTTTCCAGATAATGTTATATGTTTCAGGTGGGGGAGCAGCAGAGTTTATCTATGATTTGTGCGTTTTACCATGGTCACCGAATGCGCTTTGCTGCTCTCTGTCATTCTCTTCACAATTATAAAATGCTAAGTGCTCAATTATGTAGAACCCAGGCCATCCAAGAGTATGTCTACATAGTAAAAAATGAAACAAACAAAAATGTGACAGATGTAGTCATGTTGCTTAATGCACTAGTGGAAGGCATTCAGATACTAAAGTGATGACTAAAGCTGTGTGAAATTTTCTGGTCTAATACAGTTAATTCACCAAAAAACATAGTTTCAATTGACTGGAAATTATCAGTGAGTTTGACTCCACACATTTTGTCTGGGAAGAGGTTTTTCAGGGCTGGCTTCAGAGGGGGGTGTGTGTGTGTGTATGTGTGTGTATACGTACATAAGCTTGTTTGGGATGTGGGAAATTGAGGTTTGAATCCTCACTCTGTATCAGGGACTTGAACTCAGCTCTCTCCTCTCCCAAGTGAGCATTCTAACCATCAGCTGATAGGCTAAACTGGGTGTATTGGTCTCAGTTTCTCCTGTTGAAACTGTTGCACTTTGTTCTTAAACATTACTTAAACTACTTAAATATTTCATGGGCGCAGGGATTTGGATGCTAGGTGAGTGCCCTAATCACCAGGCTATAGACTATTTTGATCTCAGTCTCTCCTGTTGAAGCTGTTTAATTTTGTATAAATATTCATTGGGCAAAACAGAGAGCGAGTGAAATGACTCTCTAGCCTGGTGATTAAGGCACTCACCTGGGGAGGTAGGGGATATGGATTCAAATCCCGCCTCTGATTCAGACAGAGCCTAAATAGAATAGAACCCTAGCTTGCACTGGTGAGCATTACGTAAATTGTCTGAGTAGTCTCTTTGCTGATGCATGTCACAGCTATATATCTGAAAGTATCTGTTGCTAAAATACCTAAAGATTATAGGATATGATATCTTTTAGAATTATACTTCACAATGGGGTATTCCAACAAAATAATTCCCACAGGATCTGCGTATATTTTATGGTCTCCATGTTATGTCAGTATGTCAGTGATGTAGCTGAAAGAAAATCACCATTTATGAAAACAACAAGGAGTCTGGTGGCACCTTAAAGACTAACAGATCTAACTATCTGTTAGTCTTTAAGGTGCCACCAGACTCCTTGTTGTTTTTGTAGATACAGACTAACACGGCTACCCCCTGATACTTGACACCATTTATGAAGAATTTTGAAAATACTTGCTGTAAAAGGTTTTTTGTTTTTTTTAATTTATTTCTTTTAATACTACATTATGTAGGACTGTCTTAGTTCCTCTTACTTAGTTCATCTCATTTTCCATAGTTGCACTTGATCCTGGTGAAACGGACCTGAACCTCTGTTGTAGTAGTGCAATAATTATAGCTGTTCAGATTATCCTCTTTGCTTCCATAAGGAGAGAGGACCCATTTAGAAATTTCTTGCCTGTTCTTGGAAGCTGCTCCCAGTTTCTGGATCAATATGGTGGAAAGTTTGAGTTAGAACTTGTGGTATTTGCTGTCTACTTTGTGGATTTTTCCTGTATAGTGGATGATCTAGTCCAGTATGATTAGCTACTTATTCTAGATTAAGCTACATATTTATTAAAGGCACTTACTCAATTTATATAAACTCGAATTGAATCTGTTTTTTTTTCTGTTGAAGAATATGACCTGTTGTATTAATCTAGATGGAATATATTGGCCAAAAGCATTAACATAACCCGGTCGTTGTCCAATATTAAATAGTTTTAAACAAGATTTGGGGATTGACATACAAAGACCTCAGCCTGCTATATACCATGGCAAACACACCATTAAAAATCCATTAAACCTTTTATTAAAGATACAGTAAAGAAAAACAGGTTAAGTATTTGAAATGTAAAGTATTGAATAAGCTTTTAATTTTAACATTCCTTGTTCCCTTTAGTTGGAGAGAGATTTTAGAAGGGAAAAAACTTTTGTTTGACAGTCTTTTAGGTGTTAGCAAACAGGGCAGGCTCTAGGTTTTTTGACGCCCCAAGCAAAAACAAAAACAAAAAAACAAACCTCCTGGAATGCCACCTCTGGAATTGTGCCTCCCCAAGCATGTGCTTGGTTTGCTGGTGCCTAGAGCCGGTCCTGTTAGCAAAGGTTCTGGTAACTGTCCTTTTGGGAAAGAGACATGAGTAGAGATGGGCTGGAACTGGCGTTGCTCCTGTTAAAGTCTGGATCCATTTCCTAGAAGACAAAACAAGACAAACACCCACAAAAGGGCGGGAGGAAACAGCAACAATAGAAAATGCAGCTTCTGTCTCTGATGTTGACTCTGACTTGCAACCTCATTGCTGGAAAAACACAGGCACATCACATGGTCTGACCAGCCACTCTGAGACCTGGCAAACTTGTACCAGCTGTTTAGGGTATTGCTTTTAGTTGCCTTTCTGATCACAGGCTTACAGCAATGTTGCAAAATACACTGTCTTGGACAGCTAAGCCAGACTCTTATTAGACCAAAGGAAAAAGGAGAGAGAAAGGAAAGAGAAGAAACAAAGTAGAGAAGCAAAAGGACACATGGGGAGAGTTATAAAAGAGAGAGACAAAGTCTCACATACCAGGAAGTGTTTGGGTTTCAGCCAGTGGAGGTGGCAATGTCATTTGGCTCCCTCTCAATTTGGTCAGGACATCTGTTTGAATCAGGATGACAAAAGCCCAGGGTCCCAGGAGACAGTGGCAGCCATGATGGTGAAGCTTGCTCCAATAGCCAATTTTTCCCGCCAAAGTCTCGTTTTCCACAGAGGGAATGGTGGGTGGAAGAGCCCATCCCCTCATTCTTTTGTCTACCAATTAAGCCTTGTTTCTGACACACCAATTTGGGTTCACACTTTTTTTTCTTTTTTACTAAGCATGATCTTAAAACAGTCCTTGATTTTATATCAGGCCTTTTTGTTTGGACTATAGTCAGTCTTTCTGTCTCCCTTTCGTAACTTTTCCCATCAGCATTTGTTGTTATAAGTTACTGTAACCGCTCATGAACTTAGTCATTTTTTACAGCTGAACTCACAATTAGGGTAAATTTTTCTGTAACAGATTTTACTATAAACAAAACATTTTTCTATAAACAAATCTGACTGTTGCCAAGATATTTTAAAAAAATCCAGCCAACCAAACCTCCACTCATTAACATGACATATTAAAACTAAGTAGTTATAAGCAGATTGCTCAAGTCTTACAGCTTGGTAACAGCAGATGAGTAGCAATGCTATACTCCGAATTCTACACATCTGCTAGCATCAGTCAGACACAGAAGTCAACAAAAGGGTCAGTGACCCCTGCAGCAATGTAACATAGAAAAAGATGTTAGTTAAATGGGGAACAAACTTATTTTCAAGCTTCTAAGATGGTATTATAAATACAAGAGTGAATGAATAAATAAAGAAATAAATGAAAAATCAACAGTAACAATTTAATGAAAAACTATATATATTGGCGTTTCAATATAGAATCTTGCTTATTTTTAAAAATCCCCTTTCTAGAGTTTGGTGTATCAATGTCAGTTTTTGGTACAATCCCCTCACTTTCCTTGTGGATGTGGCAATTATTTATATTGTGGTCGCTATTAGTAGTGGTCAGCTGTTGCTGTTTCTTGAACCAACTCCTGTGTATTGCTTAGGACTGAGTCAAGAATAGCCTGTCATCTTGTGTGCTTCATAAGTAGCCAATCCAAGAAGCAATCATTTAAGCTGTCAAAAAATTGCTTTTCTGAACTAGTCACCCAATTATAATTCTTTTATTAGACTTGCACGCCTTTTCCCTCTTGCTAAACATTACACACTCAGTACATTTTCCTGTTTTGAAGACTAGTAGTACAACCATTCTAGTATATTCATATTTTTCTCACTTGGGATTTGTATCCCTACAGAGTCTTCTTTATGATCCTATCCACTCAAATTTTCATATCATGAGCTTCAATGGAATCTTTTAGGTATAGTGCTATTCTCTGACTTCTGTGACCTAGTTTGTCCTTCCTACCTATCTTGTAGATAGGTATTGCTGAATCTCACTGCTTTTTGTTCACTGCTTTATTTCAGAAATGCTTGTTATGTCAAGGCCCATTTTCTTTGCTAGGCGTTCTTTCCTCTTTTTGCTTTAAGCTTCTCTCTTGGCCTGTAGCCACTTAAGGGATTCTACCTTTTTTTAAAGATCTCAAAATAGTGGGTCCTATTGGAACTTCATTTGTTTCTGGATGCCCAAATCACAGCAGGGGCCAAGAGTACACTTGCCAATATGTAAATGGAAGAAGGAAGTTGCAACTATTACTGTATGATGTAGACCTCTCCACACTTATTCTTGCTATCTTATTTCCTGTCTGGTTTTATGCGGTATGCTCTCTGCCATGCTATCCCTGAAGACTACTCAGCTTTCAAGATAATTCTGTTACTCTCACATGAGCGGTGCCGGCTTCCAATTTTCCCTGAGGGTGCTCAATCCCCACTCAGCCCCAGGTCTTGCCCCCACTCCACTCCTTCCTCCAAGACCCTGCCCCACCTCTTCCCCATTTCTTTTTGCCCCCTCCCCCGAGTGCTTCCCATCCCCACTCCTTCCCCTCTGTCCTAGTGCCTCCTACCTGCTGCGGAACAGCTGATCCACAGCAGGTGGGAGGCGGTGGGGGGGGGGAGGAGAAACTTGGCTGCTGGTGGGTCCTAAGCACCCACTCATTTTTTTGGAGCACCCACGGAGTCGGCACCTATGTCTCACATCCTTCATTACTCAGACCTGGGGTTCTCATCTTGTGGGTGGTCCAGTAGCAGACTGCAGAATCTCTCACAGAAACAATTAAATTGCAGGATTGTGAAAATTATACAACACATAGTTTACCAAATATTTAAAAATCTTAGCTTCTTAACCAATTCACTTGTCCCTAACAACAATTTAATTCTGCATTTCTAATTAATGTTTAGACAGTGGATAGTCTAAGGGTACATCTACACTACAGGGGGGAGTCAATTTAAGATACGCAAATTCAGCTACGTGTAGCGTAGCTGAATTCGACGTATCGCAGCCGACTTACCCCGTTGTGAGGACGGCGGCAAAATCGACTTCTGCGGCTTTCTGTCGGCGGTGCTTACAAAGGAAATTATACAAACATGAACGATCATTATTTTTATAGTTCTTCTCTGAAATTCAGCCTGACCTTCCTTGTGTTAATGGGTCTAAATATTTTCAGCCCTACCATTTTTCTGTAATTCTGTGAGATCTCATAAACTAAACTTTTTTGGCTGTGTCAGTACTTGGATGGAAGACATCCAAGAAACACATAGGTGTGGCATATAATGGGGTTGTCAAGTATGTAGGGTGGTAATCTTCCTTCTGAGTCTGAATTGGACTGTGCTGTGCTGAACAAATGTGGGATGGTAATGCTGTCTTTTAGTTCGGACATAAAACCAACTTTCTACAGCTTGCAATAATAGAGATGCCATAATACTTTTATTAAGAGTAAAGTATTGGCTCTGGTTATTATATTTTACCTATCTAAATTCAATAGTGAATTTTCAGCTGGATATAGAATTATTCACTTTCTGTCCTGAACTGTGATGTTGCATTGTTATGCTCTGTTTAACAATTTCAGTGTTCCACACTGAGATCCCCTTGATTACATTGTATTTCAGCTTGTCTCTAAAGCATTTGGAGATCTTTCAGTGTGACCAGTGCTATATAAATGTAAAATTGTAGTAGTTAACACTTACTTTTCTTTAATATGTATATCTTTTTTTTATATAATATCTTTGTCTGAAAAGATGAAACTGTGAACTCTGATGTTCTGCAATACAGTCTGAAGTCTCTGCAAGCAAACACCCAGTATACTGCTCATGTCATGGCAGCCACCAAAGCTGGGGGAACCCATGGAAACAGAATAACCTTCAGCACTTTGAAATTCAGTAAGTAATTTTCAATGTTAACTGTGATTGCTTTTACAGTATTTTTGTGTAAGGGATATCGTTTTTTGATTTAGGCATTTCTTAGGCCAATCCTAGTCTACTCTGCCTCTGACTTTTTGAACAAAACAAAGAAAAATAATCAAAAATTAGTTTAAATTTAATTCAGCTCATTGGAAGACATTGTAAGCCAAATTTACAACAGATTAAAAGTTTTAAAAACTAAGGTCCCAATACTGCAAGTGACGATGCACAGGCAGACTGTTGTGCTTGCATGAATCGCACTGAAGATTGTGGCTCTGCGCACATGCAGTAGTCTGCCTCTGTGCTGTTACTTACAGGACTGGGGCCTACTATGTCACCAGAAGGGGAAAATGTCTATTTTAGGCCTGGTCTACACTGTGTGTGTGTGTGGGGGAAATCGATCTAAGTTACGCAACTTCAGCTATGTGAATAACTAGGCGACGTACTTGGATCTATTCACCGCGGTGTCTTCACTGCAGTGAGTCGACTGCTGCTGCTCCCCTATCAACTCTGTGTGCACCTCTTGTCGCAGTGGAGTACAGGAGTTGACAGGAGAGCGCTTGGGGGTCGATTTATCGCATCTAGTCTAGATGCGATAAATCGACCCCTGCTGGATCGATCGCTGGCCGCCGATCTGGTGGGTAGTATAGATGTACCCTAAGGAACTGGGCTCAAAATATTTATGCATTGTGATTTCTTGTTGTCTCTTTTTTTTCTCCCTATATGGAAAAACTCCCTGCTAACAAACCACATGTTCCTCTGAATTGAACTCGGCCAGTAGGATACTCAATACACACTTGTGGTTAATATAAAATAATCTTTTTCTTATTTTCTTACTGTCTATATTTGTATCTTTCTCCTAGGGATATCATAGAATAGCTATGAATTGAAGTTAGAATTGTTATATCAAGATGTTAAATGGAAGAAACAATGAATGCCAACATTTCCTCATTTCTGCTTCATTTCTGCTGGCAGAACACTCTGAGACCTGTCCCCTGTATCTGACTTTTTGTTCATTTTATAGTGTGCGGGGGGAAGGGGTTGGCACTGGATCAGCTCCTGGAATAAAGCAGCAGCTAAAATTGGAAGCAGCTGTTTTGAGTTCCTAGGAAAGCCCCATTACACAGTACTGTCTGTAGCTCTGTAGTTGTGACTAGAGATAGGCAAAAAAATTTTGACAAATAGATTATTCACCAAAATATGTTGTTTTGGTTGACTTCTCAAATTTGATTCAATTACTTGCAGCTGTGAAGAAGTTTTAGTAAACTGTTGGGGTGAGTGTGTCTGTCCTTTCGTAACCTTTAGCTCAGTGGTTAGAATGCTTGCTTGGGGTGTAGGAGCCTCAGGTTTGAATCCTGACTTTGGAGCAGGGACTTGAACTCAGATCTCCCACATCCCCGGTGAGCAGACTAACTGCAAAGCTAAAGGCTATTTGAGGGCAGGGGTACTCTCTGCCTGATTCAGAGGAGGGGTTTAAATTCACATCTCCTGCCTCCCAGATGATCACCAGGATATAGAGTCATTCTCACTCTATCTTTCTTTGGTCTTGTGAATATTAAAATATTTATACAATGTGGAGCAGCTTCAACAGGAGATACTGAGAGAAACCAACTTCAGATTAGCATGTAGCCTGGTGGTTAGGATGCTCATGTAGGAGTGGGGAATGCTGAGTTTGAGTTACTGCTTCAGCAAGGAGAATCAAACCTGGATCTCCAACATCCTAGGCAAGTGCCCTAACCACTGGATTAAACATTACGAGTGATGGATATGCTGAGAGACAGTTTGCTGAAGCTACCCAGACTTTTCTGGTTTGATGACAGATTTTGAACATTTGTAGGAAATGAACCAAATACGGTTTCTGCTTTTATTTGTTTGTTGGCCAAACCGAAAAATCAGTTGTTTGCCCAACTCTGGTCGTGACTGGTTTGATCTGCAAAATACACATCAGTTAGGGCTTGTTTACACTTACTTGGGGATCAGTGCACGGCGATCGATGCATCAGCAGTCAATTTAGCGGGTCTAATGAAGACCCACTAAATCGACTGGAAATCGCTCTCCTGTACTCAACCTGAATGAGAAGCGCAAGGGGAGTCGATGGGAGAGCGTCTACCATCGACATAGTGTAGTGTGGACCCTGTCGTAAGTAGATCTAAGTACGTCGACTTCAGCTATGTTATTCACGTAGCTGAAGTTGCATAACTTAGATCGATCTCCCCCTGTAGTGTAGACAAGGACTTAGTATGTGTTGTATAGTGGCATACAGTTCCTTAGTCAGTTGGTCAAGGATGTGACAATCAGAGCTTTTATAACTTGGGCTAATAAGATGGCTTTAATTATATAGTCTAAAAATGAAAATTTGCTCGGTAGTGTAATATACTAAGAAATGTTTCAATGCTTGTTCTTTCTCTAAAGGTGAAGAAGACTTTATTTTTATAACAATACCGTTTGGATTCTGTATGCTCTTATTATTAATCCTTGGGATAACCTGTACTCTAAAAAAACACACGTGAGTAAATTTTTGTGTGCTTGTTAAAGGTGAAAATAATGCATTTTAACACACAGAAGGCTAGTATTTTTATTTAAAAACAATGCTGGCTTATTAAAGACTCAAATCTGTATGCAGATAAGAAAATATCCTGATTTGCTGAAATTAAACAAATAGACATATGTTTAGAATTATTGTGACTGCAGCCAGTAGATGTATTTCTTCACTATAGTTGCAAAAACAAATACTATTTATATAAAATGTGATAGGCCAGAATAAAAGAGCTAAGACAAATTGAATGGCTTTCTGCCTGTTAACACTCTTTCTCTCTCACTCACTCACACACCCCCTATGTTTAAAGACCATGTAGATTGCAAAGTCAGACAATCCAAAAGTTAGGAAATGTCAGAACTAGGATTGCCTTAATTTGGCCTACTTGTGCGTATGCGTTCAGATTAGGACTGTCAAACAATTAAAAAAAATTAATCACAATTAATCACATAAATCACAATTAATCTCAGTTTTAATCACACTGTTTAAATAAATAGTATTCTATTATTGTTTAATATTTTTGGATGTTTCCTACATTTTCAAATATATTGATTTCAATTACAACACAATACAAAGTGTACAGTGCTTACTTTATTTTTGATTACAAATATTTGCCCTGTAAAAAAATAAACAAAAGAAATAGTATTTTCCTGTTCACCTCATAAAAGTATTGTAGTGTAATCTATTTATCATGAAAGTGCAACTTACAAATGTAGAATTTTTTATGTACATAACTTCTCTCAAAAATAAAACAATGTGAAACTTTAGAGCCTACAAGACCACTCAGTCCTACTACTACTTCAGCAAATCGCTAAGACAAACAAATTTGTTTACATTTATGGGAGACAGCTTCTTATTTACAATGTTAGCTGAAAGTGAGAACAGGCATTCACATAGCATTGTTGTCGCTGGCGTTGGAAGGTATATACATGCCAGATTTGCTAAACATTCGTATGCTCATTGATGCTTCAACCACCATTCCAGGGGACATGCGTCCATGCTGATGACGGGTTCTGTTCAATAACAATCCAAAGCAGTGTGGACTGACACACGCTCATTTTCATCATCTGAGTCAGATGCCACCAACAGAAGGTTGATTTTCTTTTTTGATGGTTAGGGTTCTGTAGTTCCTGCATTGGAGTGTTGCTTTTTTAAGATTTCTGACAGCATATTCCTCACCTCATTCCTCTCAGATTTTGGAAGGCACTTCAGATTCTTAAATCTAGGGTCAAGTGCTGTAGCTATTTTTAGAAATCTCACATTGGTATCTTTTTTGCGTTTTGTCAGATCTGCAGTGAAAGTGTTCTTAAATCAAACAACATGTGCTGGGTCATCATCCAAGAGTGCCATAACACGAAATATATGGCAGAATGTGTGTAAAACCACAGAGCAGGAGATATATAATTCTCCCCCAAGGAGTGCAGTCACAAATTTAATTAATGCATTATTTTTTAATGAGTGTCATTGGGACCGGCAAGAATAGCATTACTGATTAATGAAGCCATACTGGAGTCAGCCAGGACAGAGTGGCACACCCATGCCACCACTGTTTTCTATATCAACAAAGAAGGGGAACGAGATTGATCATCTCTGCATATAGAGCAGTCAGTCTCTGAAACTGGTGCATCAATCCCCAGATCATCCTGTCTGCAGCCTATCATCCTGGTATGCAGAAGGTAGTCACAGACTCACTCATCAGACGTTTTGCTCATCAGACACTCTATCAACCATCAGGTGGGAACTTCACAATTCAGTGGTATCTGATATGTTCACATGATGGGGGACTCCGACCAGAGACCGATTCGCTTCCCAGATGAACAGCAAATGCACCACGTACTGCTCTGGGGAGCCCTCGGCCATTGTTCCTAGAGCGATACTCCTGATCAGACCAACTCAACTACGCCTTTCCTCCACTACCACTCTTGCCTGGAGTGCTGCACAAGAGTTGATGAGACAGAGCGATGGACATTCTGGTCGCCCCCTGCTGGACCAGACAATTCTGATTTCCCAATCTCCTCTACACGTCATCTAGGGTGACCAGATGTCCTGATTTTATCGGGACTGTTCCGATATTTCCTTGTTTGTCCCGCATCCCGACCAACGTTAGGTCGGGACACTGGACAAACAAGCAAATACTCCAAAGCCCGGAAGTGCTCTCGCGCGCCCCCCGCACCCCTCCCGTCCCGATATTTGACTTGGGTGATCTGGTCACCCTAACGTCATCCTGCCCTCAATTCTCATCCCGAACTTTCCCGTTCTGCTGACTAGGTGACCAGATGTCCCAGTTTTATAGGGAGAGCCCCGATATTTGGGGCTTTTTTTTATATAGGCATCTATTACGCCCCATCCCCTGTCCTGATTTTCCATCTTAAAAAAAAAAACAAAAAAACGAGGAGTCTTTGTGGCACTTAGAGACTAACAAATTTATTTGGGCATAAGCTTTCATGGGCTAGAACCCACTTCATCAGATGTATGAAGTAAAAAATAGAGGAGCAAGTGTAAATACATGAAAGGATGGGGGTACTTTACCAAGTGTTAGATCAGTCTAACGAGAGAAATCAATTAACAGCAGGATACCAAGGGAGGAAAAATAACTTTTGAAGTGGTAAGACAGTGGCCCTTTACAGACAGTTGACAAGAAGGTGTGAGTAACAGTAGGGAGAAATTAGTATTGGGGAAATGAAGTTCACACCTTCTTGTCAACTATCCGTAATGGGCCACTGTCTTACCATTTCAAAAGTTATTTTTCCTCCCTTGGTATCCTGCTGTTAATTGATTTATTTTGTTAGACTGACCTAACACTTGGTAAAACAACCCCCATCCTTTCATGTATTTATACCTGCTCCTGTATTTTTTACTTCATACATCTGATGAAGTGGGTTCTAGCCCACAAAAGCTTATGCCCAAATAAATTTATTAGTCTCTAAGGTACCACAAGGACTCCTTTTTCTTTTCTTTTTTTTTTCCCTGATACAGACTAACACTGCTACCACTGAAACCTGTCACTTTCTATCTAGTCACTCTACTGCTGACCCAGTACGACAGCAAGATCAGGCATCCCAGTCCACATGCGCTCCACCTCAGGGCATGGTATTTGGATGGGCATCTGCTTTACAATGGTTGTGTTCTTCGGCTGTACAAGATATTTTCTCCAGCAGCAGGAAGAATTCCACTAGACAATGTTACCAAGCCAGGTGGAGACGTTTCTTGTCTTGGGCACAACAGCGGGAATTCCCTTCATCCTGGATTACATTCTGTCTTTAAAGTCATCTGGTCTCGCCCTCAGCTCTTTGAGAGTCCACTTGGTGGCAATTAGTGTGTTCCACCCTCCAATGGAAGGTTGCTCTGTCTTTACATGCCCACTAACTGCTAGGTTTTGGAGAGGCCTCTTCAGAACCTTCCCACCCATCCAAGTGATAACACTTCAATCAGACATGAATCTGGTTCTCTCTGTTTTAACAAAGCCCCCCTTTGAACCATTAGCATTGTGATCCCTGACCCTCCTTTTCATGAAAGTCACCTTTCTTGTTGCTATCACTTCTGCTGGAAGGGCCACTGAACTTGGAGCTATGATGGCAGACGTGCCATTAACAATCAGGAGGTCCTCTAGACTGTTTATTACAGTAGCGGAGCGACTTAGGGTACAGTCCATCACCATCCAGAGAATCTCCAAATGGATTTCTGATTGTATTAAACTCTGCTACCTACTGTTGGGCCTCCCTCCCCCCCACAAGGGTGTGGGCTCACTCCATGAGAACTCAGGCTTCGACCAGGGCCTCCCTTCAGACATACGTAGGGCAGCCACATGGAGTTTGGTACACACCTTTGCAGCACACTACACCTTGGTGCAGGACTCAATGGCAGATGCATCCTTCAGCATGGCAGTTCTCTGCATGATCTTTCCATCCTCATCCTCGCACCCTCCTCCCACTTAAGTACTGTTTGTTAATCACCCCCAGTGGAATACATTAGGGACCATCACTTGAATAAGAGGAGGAGGTTACTTACCTGTAACTGAGGTTCTTTGAGATGTGTGGTTCCTATCTGTATTCCGCTTCCCACGTCCTTCCCTTGTGCTTCAGATGTGTCAGATTTGCAGTAGAGAAAGAACTGATGATGCGGTCAGTCCGCCCCACCCTTTATCACCTCAGACATTTGACTCCGGGTGTATGGTGCGCATGTGTAACCTGTTGTGAATACGGATAGGGACCACACATCTTGAAGAACCTCCAGTGACAGGTAAGTAACCCCGTCTTCTCTCTTTAGAGTAGCGTTTGAATAGTATGCAGTAAGCTATGGGGCCTCACTTGACAATGAGGATAAAACAAAATATAAGGACCTCCTTATTAAGTGAGCATTGTCCATCTTATGGACCAAATGAGGCTGGGGAACTGTGGGGGGGAACGTAGTAAGTGATCATATGATTAAAATTGTAACATAATTCATACACACAAGGGTATTAGATTAAGGTTACACAGGCAACCTTAATTCTGGCATTTCCTAACCATCATAATATTCTTTTAACATAGTTTGTACAATTTCCTAGGTTTTTAAAAAAGCAAATGGAAAAAGCAGAGATTCCATCATGTGGCATCATACTGATACCCATATGGTTCATAAGCAAGGTAGGAACATTTCCATCTGTGCCACTTCAGCTAATGGAATAACTGATAGCAGTAGTCATCCTGCTGTGTGGACCAACACTAGAGGGAATATGATGCCACACCTTTTGCAGTGGGTTTCCCAGATATTTGCTGACAGCAGGGGAATGCTGAGTCTCGGGAATCTTGGGTTCCATTCCAGTGTCTGAACGGGAGTGTGCTGTAAAGGGCACAGACTCTTTTGCCTATTCGTACCACATGTGACACTTTCTGCCCTGTCCCCTCCAACCTGTTGTTGTTGTTCCAGTTCAGTCTTTTTCCACCCCTAGTTCCTCATCCCAGTCCCAGATTCTTTGCCCAGTCAGTCACAATTTCCCCCTCCTGGCTCCTTATCCAATTTGTCTCTCTCTGTCCCTGCTTTCTCCCTCCACTGGCTCCCAGTCCTCCCTTCCTAGCTCCTTGACCCAGTCTTTCTGCCCAGCCAGTCCCAGTTCTTGGCCTGGGTCACACCTCTCATCAGATATGTTCCTCGTCTTTGTTCTCCCCCCCAGCTTTCTCCCAGTCCCAATTTCTCTTTTCCCCTGCCAGCCTCAACCCCAGTTCTTCCTGCCTCACACTCCTTGTCCCAGTTTACTCCTCCTCTGACCTTCTGTCTGGTTCTTGGTCCTCTGCATTTGCGTTAGGCACTGTCCTCTTCCACGCTGCTGATGACGATGTCATTGAGAGCACAGAAGAGAGTCTCTCTACTGTCATATTTGGTGCCTGCCCCAACCCTGGCCTGGACCAGAATTACAAGGAAAGAGTGGCTTTGCACCTGAAGTCCTGGGCTGGAACATGCTCAGTTGCTCTGTGAGACTGGTGCATGCACAGTCTGGTCACATGTAGATGCTGTGAGGTGTGGCGCATCCTCTCTGATGACAAAATCTTTGGAGACTTTAGCTACTAAACCATTAGAAGTCTCTACTGAGCATGTGCAAACTGATTTTTTTTAATGGTTACAATTTAGCCAAATTTAGGCAGATTTTCATATGAAGAGCACAAAAGAGCATAAAGGCCACCCCTGGCAAAAATTTCAAGTCCCTGCTCCAAAGCACAGGATTCCTAGAATTTCACAAAGAAATGGTCCTAAGACTTAACACTGCAAAACAACATATTTTCCCCTAAACTTATTATCAGAAAAGGCTGAGCTGTTTAGGCTGAAACTTAAAAATCTGCCTAAGGCAAACACCTGATGTAGAAAATTTCAGCCCCCAAATATTAAAATTTGTTAAAGTTATATGTGATTGAAAACATGGTCTTAAAATAGGAAGCTTTGAGTAATGTTAGTAGGTAGCAATTCCAGCTCCACTTATAGTACCCACTGTAACATAGCTTATATAGCCTCAACGCTGTGTATTCTCTTGTCTTTTATATTTGTCACTCTCTCTTAATATGTTTATGAAGAACTAGGCCCTGAGCCTGCAAAAACCTAAATACTTGCATAACTTTACTCAAATGTATAGTCCATAGGCTTCAAAGGTACTACTCATGTGAGTAAAGTTATGCACACATATAAATAATTGTGGGTTCAAGGATATAATTGGTACTGGCAGCAATTCTGTTTATCTTTAAAGCATTCACAAAGCTAATTTTGGTTACTGATTTTTATTAAAGTCGTTTATGCACTTTTTTATATATAAATACAGGAATTGGCTGTGCCCTATTTTGGCTGGGAGATCCTACTGTTCAGGTTGTGTTCCCATGTAAATTCTAATTTTAAACTTTTTTCTGACTGCCACAGTCTGCTGAGTATTGATTTGGAGACAGTGTCTTGAATGCAGTCAATCTTTTCTGTGAAATAGGCTGATAATTATGTTGCACCTAAAAAAAAAACAAAACGAAGGGCATATTTTTGCTGCAGAGTTAACTCAAATGTCATCCACACACACAAACCCTTCACTTGAGTTGGCTTGCCTCTCGGGGATATTGGTAAGGCTATGATTTTGGCACGGGTATTTTTAATAAAAGGCATGAAGAGGACATGGGCAATAAACAATAAATCACAGAAATGTACATATAGTAATGCAGTTTTCACTACATCAGGACAATTGCCTGGTGCCCCACACCACAGGGGACCCTGTGAAGCTAAGTTAAGGGTGCTGGGGCCCAGGCTTCAGCTGAAGCCAAAGCCTGAGCCCCGCCACCCGAGGCTGAAGCCAAAGCCCAAGCCGTGACAGAATCGTAGCCTTAGGTATCGGCTTCAGCTCAAGTCAGCACAACTCATCAGCTGCTAATAAAACCAGTGTGGAGTTCCTGTATTGTTCTGGACTGTGGCTGCTGTCACTTGAGCTAGGTTAACTCAAGAGGAGTTAAGTTAACTTTACAACGAGGACATACTCTAAAAAATAACCCAGACACTCTTCATTCCAAGCCTAATTTAGGCACGTCATAATAAAAATTTGGCTTATGTAGCTTGAATAGTTACAATTGCAGCTTTATTTTCTGTATTTAATGGTAAACATTGGTTTAAACCAAAAACTCCGGTCCCAGGCAACACATTGCTATTGCTTTTAAACAATTTTTCTCTAACCCATGAGAATTGACTTGAGGGAAAACAGTTCCCCATATTATAATAATTAGATAATGAGTACAGGGAAAGGACTTCCCTTGATAAATGTTTGCCATTCTATTCCTGGTTAAATATTTTCTGTATTTAATCCATTCATGTACTGGTACAGTGTTCCTACAGCATTCATCATGTCAGTCATCTAATCCTACATCAAAAGGCCAAATCTCCTTTCTGAATTGCAGGTTGAAAAAGGTTTGCTGGCCTGATATACCAAATCCTGCAGAGAGCATTGCTGTGGAGTGGCCTACTGACATGCTTAAGGTAACATCACATTGCTGTTAAGAAAAACAAATATGTGATGTGAGTAAATTTTCTGATAAACAATTGAATCATGATGGACTAGATTCATTAAATCAGTGATGATTATAATGATGCTCTTTCAGGGATGAATTTGACCAAATGTAACCACCTTTTATAGATACCTCCATAAGCACCTATATTTACTACTTTTTATACAGCATGATATGTTGTACTCCTGTAGTTCATTTTCCCCAACTTGTCTTGAATGAGATGAGTTTCTGTCTGTGGTGGGGCCTATGTTCCAGATGCTCATCTATCTGCCCAGTTAAGTGGGCAGTCATCTCTAAAGTAATTCACCCATTCTCATTAGATTACAACATATTTTAAGAGATTACATCCTAAAATATGAGTCAGAGTAGCATGTTTAAAATTATAGCATTTATTACTCTTTTTTACAAGACAAAATTCATATAGAATAGGTGTAAACAAAACCATATTACAAAAACTGTCAGATGTTTATACTTTTGGGAAGTTTTGTTGCAGAGAAAGATAAACTTAACAAAAACTGACAAACGCCCTTGAAAAATGTCCTAGCCTGACCCATCACAGAAGATGACAGGTATGCAGGAGTCTGTATTCCTGTCTCTGAGAGGGTCTGAGTGTGCTTCTCTGTCACCCTTAGTTCTCAGTTTTCAATTTCCCAGGCCCCATCTCAGCTTTCCTGTGGAGGACTAAGATAAAGGTTCTTCCCTAAGTGCCTGTCATTGTGTATTTTTCTTTTGGTCCACATGTGCTTGAGATTGGAATCTTTTGGCCAGCAGTGTCCATCGAGCTGTGTCTGTGCCTTGCTTATCCTCAGCCCCCACCTTCCCCACCCAATGGCATAGAGAGCAGAGTGAGTCCAACTGACCTGTTCCTTTTTAGTGCCTATCATATTATCGTATCATATCTTCAGTTTTGTCACTGAATCCATTTTCATTTATTGAAATCTAATAGAGTTGGACAGATGTCACTAAAAGTGTAATTTAAAGACAATGGGGTTGCGGCTATAACTCAGGGAAAATTTTGCCTGTAGAATTTACTGGTCATCATATGCAAAATGAAAATACTCTAATGTGATTCCTGGCACAGTTAGAGTTTGAAGGGCTTGTCAGTTAGAAAACAGTCATTTTACTAGTAAACTGAGAAAATTTGATATGGATTCATTGAGACAATAAATATGGAGCTTTACATTGCCATTTTCATAGTCACTTTTCAGAAAACTGTATTTCAGGAGAAATGCATATCAAGGTTTCATTAAGTGGTTCTTAAACATACAGACTTGAACAGAGCTGAAGTGGTGGGGGTGTTTTTAAAAGATCTTTGCAATGTATCTTTCTTTGTACTGATGTAAGTTTCAAGTGTTTCCTTTTTGTACTGACAGAATAATTTGCCTCTGAAGGAAGTACAATCTGAGGATGGGATAGTAGATCCTGAAGGTATCTCTGTTTTGGAATCATGCTTTCCTGCTGAAGACCACACTGCATTATTAATAAAGAGTCATGAGAACTATGATTCTAAACATACAAATGTTTGTAAATAGGACATGGGTAATGGACATAAAAAGATTTTGTATGGTGAAGAATATGAAGTTGTAAAACCACTATCACCATCAATTCCATATATAGTTACAGAACAAGACTTCAGGAGTCAAATGCTGCTTTCAGCTTTGATGCCTACCAGGAGAATCCAACATCAGCATCTAGAAATATCAAAAGAGGGCTTATGTGAGTCCCTGCATTCTTCAATTGAGAATTCCAAAGAGAATGAAAAGGAGGAAGTTCTAGAACACACAGATTTCAAAGAAGAAACTAAAATCAATCCATATCTGAAGAATTCTTTAATACAAGGGAATTTCTAATGTCTGAGAATTTGCCAGAATACAATACGGAAGCCAAAAACCAATTGCTTGTATTAGCCCCTTTCCAGCGAAACACTATAGGGCAACCATATGTGACACTGGACATTGTTTGGACTGACCACAGCTAATCAGTGCATACCTGCAAAGTCATTTTGAGGTATTGTACTGTCCCGCTGGTCTGCTGCTTTCTTGTTGAGGGAGTGTTGCCTTCCATACATACATGCATTCAAGTTCTCTTAGCGTCACTTACTTGACTGAAAGCTACCAGTTTGTTTGAACTACTTTGAAGGAATTAATGCATTTCATCATCTGTTAATTTTGACTTCATATTATTGTTCTCTTTAACAGACAGACATAGAGAAATATGCAGTAGTAAGGCACTTAATTCTTCTTATCCCTCCCCTTCCAGTTTATTAAAACAAATTTATCTTTACCATGACAGTATCCATCAGTGCAAGCAGGATGCTGATTTCCTTCTTGACAGTCTCTTTCCGAAGCTGGCTGTTGCAAAGGCCGTGCATGCTTACTCAAACATAGCCAGGATCTTCAAATCCCTTCCTTTCTTCTTTCTTAAAGTTACAAGAAATAGAACTTCTCATTTCCCTTTCTTCCTTCCCTTATCTTCTGTTTTCAATTCTATTTGTAGTGTTCCTGCTATTTGTCAAGTAATTGGAGGCTTTGCTGTTCCTCTAGCCACTTCAGTCATCTGGTTTGGATATTATGCTTCCTGTTTGTGTCTACAAGATTTTGTCTGTGGCCATAGATTTGATTGGATTCTCTGTCACGCTCCTGTTTCATTTTCTCTTGGTTTTATCTTCTGTATTTTACTCTGTTTTTCATTTCTCCTGTTTATTTGTCACTCATTGTCACTCTGTGTGCCCCATCCTATCATCTTACTCCTTTGTCACTGTAGATCTCTCCTGGCCCTCCAGCTGCTTCTCCAGTTGATGTATTGACTTCCTTGACTGAAATGGCTTAACTGAACACAGCCTCTTATGTAGAAAAGAGCATCGAATCTATATTTAAGGCAGTGCTTCTCCTCTAACTAAAGGAAAATGCTGAATTGAACTGAGTAGTCAAAGGAGTCCCTTGAAGATTATCGCATTAAACCTAGAATTTCTGGAAATTACACTTGGAAATCCTAGAATCTTTTTTGAGCATGCCATCTTTAGAAGTGTCTAGGCAAGTAGGACTTAGTCCTGAGCTCAATTTTGCAGTATATAACTTCATTGAGTTCAGTAGTTACTCTTGAAATGAGATCAGAATCAGTCCCATAGAGAATTCTGATGATAATTAGATGATTTGCAAAAACATTTAAAAATGACAAATCAACATAAGCAAACCTATTGAGCGTGGAAGAGGGAAACTCTTGTGGTTACACCAGAGACATATTAATAATCAAAAGAAAAAAAATGTTCATAAGGGGACTGGTTCTTTATAGACCAGAAAAATTGAATCAAAAAGTCTGTTAGAATAAAGGCCAAGCTGCCTTCTATATTTGTATAGCTCCAAGCACACTGACAGAGCTCAGTAAAAAATATTAAAACTTAAAATGACAAGTGTTCAAGTCCCCAGTCACCGTTTGGGCAGCCGGGCCTAATGAGATACGTGACTCGTCCTTTGATTATTTTCAAGATAATATTAACCATTTTTATTTTCTTTGAATTTTATCCCGATAGCCCAACAAAGATGACTGAGCATATGTCTACACTGTGGCTAAGTGTGTTCCTCCCAGCCCAGGTGGACAGACAGACATGTGCTAGATCTCCTTGAGCTATCATGCTAAAAATAGCTGTGTGGATGTAGCGGCATGGGCTAGTCACCTGAGTAAAGACCCAATGGGTTGGGTGGGCTTGTACTTGGATGGCTATCCTCTGCTGCAATGTCCACACTGCTATTTTTAGCATGCTAGCTCAAGCAGAGCTAGTGTGTGTCTGTCTACCTGGGCTGAGAGGCATGCTCCCAGCTGCAGTGTAAATAAATTCTAAATGGTGCCAGGGACTGATAATGGGCTATTAAGCCATTAATTTTGAAATGAGTTAATTGAATGTAGCCCACATTATCAGTACCCAGAAGTTGTTACAATGTGAAAAGGGTTGGGAGACCAATGTGAAATGAATTGTTGGTCTGCTGGCTTCCAGAATTTGCATTAATTGGCATCCTAAGACTAGGACTCCCAAGCAGTACAGTAATCATCATAATCCTCATCCTTGCTGGCATTCTTGGTTTGGGGTACTGAATGTGCATGGAGAGTCCACTTAATCCTCTTACTCTTAGGGATGATCCCTCCAAATCAGAGCTGGGGCTGCTTATTGAGACTGTGGGAAGGTGTGCGTTGCCTGTTGAGTATTCTTAATGAATACTAACATTTACTATTTAAAAAAAACTTTGAAAACATATTCCTGCAAACACCAAATTGCCTAAAAGGTTGCTCAAACTTATTCAGTGTGAATGCAGAGCTTGTCTCCTGGACCATCCTCCCTCCCATTGACTATCAAATAGTATCATTGTGGCATCTGTATCAATTGTTTACATGGAGAAGTGATATTAGGGAAGTATTAATGTAATTTAGCTGCTGGAAATAAGGAGACACAAACATGTGACCAGCTTTCTGCAAACCACCAGTAAGTGCTTCACAGATCAACATTGGTTCATGGACCAATTAGAGAAATTGGTCTAAAACATAGGACAGTCTACACTATAATCTTTATTAAATACTGGACTGCATGTACTGCATGAACAAGACCAATAATCTGCAACCCTTTCCAAACAGTCAAATACTTGTGTATAAAAAAGCCAAGTGACTGCAGTCACACAACTATCATATCTAATGCACTATTTAAATCAGATTTTTTCATTTAGTTTTGAATGCATCTGCTCTGTATCGGTTCTTTAAAAAATAAATCAGTAAAAATGTTATGGCAGTAGTGGGGTTTTTGTGTTTGGTTTGTTGTATTACTGTTAGAGCATGTGAATACAAACCCTTAAATTTTCTAAGCAATGAGAAGTGAGGAAGGATGGGTTTTAGTGAGAAAGGCACAGGACTGGGAATTAGGAGATCAGGGTTCTTCTTTTCCTGGCTCTGTCCCCCTTTCTGTGTAATCTTGGATGAGTCTCTCTATACCTCAGTTTCCTCCTCTGTAAAATGCCTATTTGTCAAATGTGTAGTGAGACTAAATTTTAAAGCACATTTTGATCCTTGGATAAAAAGTGCTAAGTCAAATATAAAGTAGCATTAATTTCAAATGAGAAATGTAGTTGTACTGATGTTTTTTGAAGATCCAGGTTTTAGTGGTGGGACATATGAATTTGAATTAAGTGTCTCCAGTTCCTTCAGTTATTCTGGGAAACCTAACTTAGTCCCTACTGGTTAATGTACCATTCATAGGCCATCTGGATAGAAGGAAGGAATTTTTTAATTGCGGACTCAGTAGTTGCAGAATGATAGTCAAGTATGCATTTGGCTGTCTGAAAGGAAGATGGTGCTATTTGTGTAATAGTTTGGAAGCACCAGAAAAAAACATGCCAACCATTATGTCACTGTGTTGTATTCTGCACAATATTCGTGAGAATAAGGGAGAAAGCTTTACTGGTGGGTGGGAGGTGGAGATCCAAATATTTGCTCAGTGGTAAAAACAGCAGATGTCCCATAGTAAATGGAAACACACGGGGAAATATTGTTAGGGATGCCTATTGTTCTTATTTTGAGTCTCATCCCTGAAAATGTGTGACTGTACAATCAGCCATTAGCTTGTGTAGGGGGGATTTGGGTTCACTGTGTGCAGTGCTTATGGGTGATGCAAGTGTGGTCTTGTTCAAGTACGTTTTAAAAACCCTGTACATTATTTTAACTTTGTTTAAAGTAGTTTCTGACTTTCATGCAGTAATGAGTCATAGTGTATGAATTTTAATTTTTTTATTATGAAACAACAGTAATGTAACAGACCAAAAATAAAGTTGTTATAGAACCAATACTAAAACAACTTGTAGTCGAACATACATTTAAGAAAACAATAGTGCAGCTAAAATTGAAGATGCAATGCAGGGCAGAACAACAGTTAAAGGGTGGAGAGCCTGAAAGTCACAGGGAGTATGTGCCTTAGTTCTGCCTCTTGTTGTTCACAGGACTTCTGGGATTGAGTGCACAGTGCAAAGTTATCAGGGGTGCTGGGGTCCCTCCCAGGTGCAACTGTCCTCTGTGCCCAGAGGTTGACTCTACAAGGAAAATGGCCTCTGGGACCACTGCTGCAGGGGTAGATTGGGGAGGAATTGCGGGGTGGTCCCAATATTGTATTGTTGAGGGGCTGAAGAACATCAGCCTGTGATGAAGCAGTGAATTTTGGCTTGATATAGCCTCCATGAGCTGTCTCTGTATCTCCCTGTCCATTTCCAAGCTCTCTTTGGCTATGATAATGCTTTCCCTGGTGACTGCAATGCTGTCCTCGGCCACTGTCACAGCCTTGTTTGTGAGCTCCATTTCTTTCTCACTGTGGGTCCTCAGTACTGCCTCCACTTCTCACCCAGCTTTGATTTTGGGGGGAAGACACTGCTATAAAGTCTGAAAATGTCTCATCCCAATTCTTTCTTTTTTGCCCCCCTCAGGTTGGCCAGGCACTCCACATATGATAGAGGCCCCGTCCTTGGTGGCCTGGCCACTGCACGTGCCGTGGCTTTTGGAGTATAAAAAAAAATCTGATTATTGTTCGTTTTCCAGACAGGCCATGATAGCATTTTTGTAATATGTGTTTGTGACTTTACCTCCCTGAGATTCTTCCCATTCTTGGAGAACCTTAGAGGTGGCAAGTGGTGTGTGTGCGTGTGTGTGTGTGTGTGTGTGTGTGTGTGTGTGTGTGTGTGTGTGTGTGTGTGTGAGAAAGAGAGAGAAAGAGAGAGAAAGATACTGGTTTGAAAAAAACACTGTTTACTATTTTTAGCATACTGGCTGAGATGAGACCTAGCACAAGTACATCTACACAAGCTGGGAATCACACTCTTAGCTCACAGTGTAGATGTAGCCAGAGCATAGCACCTGTCCTGATAAGAGCAGTGGCTCTCAACCTTTCCAAACTACTGTACCCCTTTCAGGAGTCTGATTTGTCTTGTGTAAACCACGTTTCATCTCACTCAATCTACTTGCTTACAAATTCAGAAATAAAAATACAAAAGTGTCACAGCACACTATTAGTGACAAATTACTGACTTTCTCATTTTTACCATGTAATTATAAAATCAATTGGAATATAAATATTGTACTTACATTTCAGTGTATAGTGCCCTATAAACAAGTCATTATCTATACAAAATTTTGGTTTGTATTGACTTTGCTATTGCTTTTTATGTAGCCTGCTGTAAAACTAAGCCAATAGGTGAGTTGATGTACCCCCTAGAAGACCTCTGTGTACCCCCAGGGGTATGCGTACCCCGGTTGAGAACCACTTGATTAGAGCACCCTCATTCCTTTGTGTAAAGACCAGGGAGCTGATGGGCAGCTTGGTTTAAATCCCACTGAAAGTAATGGGAGATGGCCATTATTAACTAAAGGAAATGTTTTGAGTTTGACTACAGCAACTATGAATTCTTGTGAAACTTAAAGCAAACCCCCAAACTGTAATAGAATGCTAAACTGTATTATACTATTTGGACACTAGGTGGCACCGTGTGTAAAATATCTTATTTAAATGAATCTTGACCATACTTGGGAGAGCATTAAAGATAGGGTGACCATATTTCCCTATGCTGAATACAGGACACCTGGTAAAATTACTCATATTCAAGCAAGTTCAATGGCAATCAATCATATAAACGTTCAAATTAACATAAAGTTGACTGAGCCCCTGTTAAAAAAGAAATATTGCATAGTTGGATTCTTTTTATTTACCTTCTTATCTTTAAGGCTTTAGGGTTCATATGTGGAGGGGTGACTCACATAACCTAACTCCCCCCCACACGCACACCACATGGGGAGAGGTCTCACACACGTACACATACACACACTCTCTCTCACTCACTCTTTTGTACACCTCTCTCACACATGGGGTGTAACCGATTGACCTGACCTTCCCTGTCCAGAGCTATCCGCCCTCCATGCCTGGTTGGGCCCCCGGGATGGACCCACCTCTCCTAGTACCTGGCACCTAAGTTCCTTCTAAGCTGCATGGCTGCGCAGCTGCCTATTAAGCCTCGCTCAGGGCTGTGGCAGGAAGAGGTGCCCCTCCCTGCTGGCCGCAGTGTGGACCTGCCTCAGCCAGGGGAGGAGCCCCTCCCTCAGCCTGGCCCAGGCCCACCAGAGCTGCCAGGAGAGGAGCCCCTCCCTTGGCCCAAAGTGGCCAGACGTGAAGAGAGTAGCCAAATTGGATAAAAAGGCTGAAAGAGCTTTTACAACAGACATCACTCAGTTAGAGAACTGTGGGGTCTAGAACTTGGTGACTGTGTTTGTGTCAAACTGGATGGAGAAAAGGGATGGACAATTCCAACTGTTCTGAAGAAAAAGAATTCAGCGCCCACACCATCTGTGATCAAGACCGACAGTGGAGAGTTCAGCAGGAACTGTTGGCATCTACAGTTTGTTCCTCAGAAAGAACAATCAACAGAGCAAACTCTACAGCTGGCAGATGCAGAACAAGGTGACTCAGGGATTTCAAACTGATCACAGCCAGTCATAGCAGCTAATGGACAACCAGATGACGAAGTTGTTACATGTTCAGGTCATTTAATTAGAAATGAGAGACACTTAATGAACTGATACATACTGAACTTCAAAGACAGTGTGATAGTGTAAATATTGTCAGATTTCAGAGTAGCAGCTGTGTTAGTCTGTGTCCGCAAAAAGAACAGGAGTACTTGTGGCACCTTAGAGACTAACAAATTTATTTGAGCATAAGCTTTCATGGGCTACATCCCACTTCTTCGGATGCATAGAATGGAACATAGATTGAGGAGATATATATACACACACATACAGAGAGCATGAACAGGTGGGAGTTGTCTTACCAAGTAAGTTGTCTTACTTAATTGGCCTCTCAGAGTTGGGACCCATTTTATTTTTATTTATTTAATCTATTTATTACTGACCTCGGAACTGACTGTAGGAGTGGGCTGATAAAATTTGCCGATGACACAAAGCTGGGAGGCATTGCCAATTCGGAGGAGGATAGGGATATTCTGCAGGGAGACTTGAATGAGCTTGTGAATTGGAGTATCAGAAATAGGATGAAATTTAATAGTGAAAAGTGTAAGGTGATGCATTTAGGGATGACTAACAGCAGTTTTAGTTACAAGCTGGGGACGCATCGGTTAGAAGTGACAGAGGAGGAGAAAGACCTCGGGGTCTTGGTAGACCGTAGGATGACTATGAGTCGACAATGTGACGTGGCGGTGAAAAAAGCCAGTGCGGTCTTGGGTTGCATTAGGCGAGGAATATCTAGTAGGAACAAGGAGGTGCTGCTTCCGTTGTATAAGGCACTGGTGAGACCTCATTTGGAGTACTGTGTGCAGTTCTGGTCTCCCATGTTTAAAAAAGATGAATTCAAACTGGAACGGGTACAGAGAAGGGCCACTAGAATGATCAGAGGAATGGAAAACCTGTCATATGAAAGGAGACTAGAGGAGCTCGGGTTGTTTAGTCTGTCCAAACGAAGGCTCAGGGGGGATATGATTGCTCTCTTTAAATATATCAGAGGGATAAATACCAGGGAGGGAGAGGAACTGTTCCAGCTCAGTACTAATGTAGACACGAGAACGAATGGATATAAACTGGCCGTGGGGAAGTTTAGGCTTGAAATAAGACGAAGATTTCTGACGGTCAGAGGGGTGAAATATTGGAACAGCCTTCCGAGGGAAACGATGGGGGCGAAGGACCTGTCTGGTTTCAAGATTAAGTTAGATAAGTTTATGGAAGGAATGGTTTAATGGAAAAACATGATTTTAGCCAAATGAATACCCTGCCTTGGTAGGTAAATAGTATAATGGCCAACGAGGATCAGGCTGGAGACTCTTGCCTACATGCTCGGGGTTTTACTGATCGCCATATTTGGGGTCGGGAAGGAATTTTCGTCCAGGGTAGATTGGCAGAGGCCCTGGAGGTTTTTTGCCTTCCTCCACAGCATGGGGCAGGGATCACTAGCAGGAGGGTTCTCTGCCAATTGAAGTCACTAAGCCACAGGATTTGGGGACTTCAACAGCAGAGTCAAGGGAAAGGGTAGGGACGGCTTTGTGGCCTGCAACATGCAGGGGGTCAGACCAGATGATCATAATGGTCCCTTCTGACCTTAAAGTCTATGAGTCTATGAGTCTATAACTCCCACCTGTTCATGCTCTCTGTATGTGTGTGTGTATATATATCTCCTCAATCTATGTTCCATTCTATGCATCCAAAGAAGTGGGATGTAACCCACAAAAGCTTATGCTCAAATAAATTTGTTAGTCTCTAAGGTGCCACAAGTACTCCTGTTCTTTTTGTAAATATTGTAAATGTTAGGAGTGTAGAAGTTAACAAGGGAGATATAACGGAATGTTAAACTGTATTACTGTTCAGCCACTCGGTGGTGCGGTCTGTAAAACACCTCATTTAAGCTAAGCTCAGCTGCAACCTGGCAGAGCACTGAAGGTTCTTATGATGAACACATCTGGTGTGGATAAACAAGTTCTGTAGCAATTCCATACCTGGTGCAGGAGCATGACAACACCTACCACCAAATATCATAAGACTTTTAATATAATTGCATGAGTTAACAAGCCTGCATTTGCCGGAGAGACTGATCACCACTAATTGCTCAACTGTAGATTCCTTTCAGTGATGACTGAGAAGCTGCACTGCATCTGCAGGCTCTGTATGGTGAGTTCATCCCTCAGGGGATGGTCCATTTGTCTGTTTTCCCAGAAAGCTTTTTCCAACTCTTCTGATCTAGTGTAAAGTTTTATTTTTATGTAGTTAATGGATTTTGTTTGACAAAATCAAGCTCTTCTACCCCATTCTTTGTGTCTGTGTCTAATATTCTGAATTATCTTTGTAATCTAGTGCCAGCAGGTTCTACCAGTGTTGCTCTCACAATATAGAGTCTTTCCTTAAAGCCCCAGCTCCTGGAGTCAAGTGATTATATGAGAAGATTTTTCATTTAAAAATAGTATGCTTCTAGCCCCCATGGCTGTAATGAAAAACTTGAAAACATGATCCTACAGGTTCAGAAACCAGAAGTCAAAGAAAAAGAATCTAACACTATTTTAAAAAAATCGTATGACTTCTAAGCCAATCTCATGATTTTTGAAGCCTGACTCAAGGTATTTGATTGGCAATATTGCCTACCATTCCTTTCTATAGCAGGCTTTGGGTTCTCCCATGGCCCTTCAGCAAGAACTGAAATGCCTAAAGTGTCTTGTGCTCTAATAGTTTAGTTCCTTGTTCCCACTAGCCCACTCTCTGACACAGATGTGATTCCAAAGGAAGTGATCCTAGATTAATCCCTGTATATAAAGATCCTAAAATTTCTTTAAACTGACTTGTTTCCAGATGGCATCCTGGGGGGGTTGGCTTCACCTTCAGCACTACAGTGCCACTACTGAGCCACTGTAGCACATTAGTGAAGATGCTCCTATGCTGATGGGAGAGCTTCTCCCGTTGCTGTAGTTAATTCACCTCCTCGAGTGGTCCATGAGGTCCTGGTCTATGACTGGGGCTCCTAGGAGCTACCTCAATGCAAATGATAAATAACAACAATACTAGCAATAATACAATCAGTAGCAATATATTATTTCTCACATCTTTAGTAAATGCCACGTGACTAATTTTGTGCTGAACAATGCAGCCAGTATAGCTAAGCTGAGGAGAACTTTGCAAGCCAAAAGATTATATGAATGTAGTAATGTAGGGCTGGTTTGCACACATTTTATTACTGTCAAAATACATGGAAGGAAAGAACACCAGCGATCATGTTATCTATGTCCCAAATCCTGTGATGCAATGCACTCAATGTGGTGTGTTCATGAAAGTAGTGTTAACTGCTTCTGCTGTAGTTGATTAAGTATTTTAATCATTTGGTCTGGTGTACTAAAAGAAACCTCACAGGAACAGATAAGAATGTAAGAGCTACCATACTGGGTCAGACCATAGTCCATCTTGCCCAGTATCCTGTCCCCGACAGTGACCAGTACCAGAGCTTCAGGGAGCAATTATGAAGTGATGGAGCTTCTGGTAGTCAGAGGTTTAGGGTCGCCCCAAGCATGGGGTTGTGTCCCTGACCATCTTGGCTAATAGCCATTGATGAACCTGTCCTCCATGAACTTCTCCAGTTCTTTTTTCAACACAGTTATACTTTTGGCCATCACAACATCCCATGGCAAGGAGTTCCATAGGTTAGATGTGCATGTGTGGAAAAAGTACTTCCTCTTATTTGTGTTAAACCTGCTGCCTATTAATTTCATTGGGTGACTTCTAGTTTTTATATTGTGTGAAAGGATAAATAACACTTTTTTCCCATACCATTCATGATTTTATAGACCTCTATCATATCCCTCCTTAGCATCTCCTCCTGTGGAAGTTGTTCCATACTGTGGATCACATTTGTTGCCCTTCTCTGAACCTCTTCCAATTCCATTATATCCTTTTTGAGATGGGGTGATCAGACCTGAACATAGTACTCAAGTTGTGGTTGCATCATGGATTTATATAGCGGCCTTATGAAATTTTCTGTGTTATTTTCTATGCCTTTCTTAATAGTTCCTAACATACTGTTAATCTTTCTGATCGCTGTTATGCACTGAGCGGAAGATTTCAACAAACCATGTATGGTGACGCCAAGATCTCCTTATCTGTTTGTAATAGCTAATTTAGAACCCATCATTATATATGCATAGTTGGGATTATTTTTTCTACTGTGCATTACTTTTCATTTATCAATGTTGAATCTTATCTGTCATTTTGTTGCTCAGTCAGCCAGTTTTGTGAGATCCCTCTCTAATGCCTCGCTGTTGGCTTTGGACATAACTATCTTGAATAATTTTGTATCATCTACACACTTTGCAACTTCACTGTTCATCCCTTTTTTTCAGATCATTAATGCATATGCTGAATAGCACAGGTCCCACCCAGTACAGATCCTTGGGGGACCCCACTGTTTATTTCTCTCCATTGTAAAAACTGACCTTTGTTTCCTACCTTTCAAGCAGTTACTGATCCACAAGAAGATCTTCCCTCTTACCCCATGTCTATTTAGTTTCCTTGAGAGCCTTTGGTGAGGGACCGTATCAAAGGCTTTCTGAAAATCCAAGTACACTATATTGATCGGCAAAAAGAACAGGAGTACTTGTGGCACCTTAGAGACTAACAAATTTACGAAAGCTTATGCTCTAATAAATTTGTTAGTCTCTAAGGTGCCACAAGTACTCCTGTTCTTTTTGCAGATACAGACTAACACGGCTGCTACTCTGAAACCTATCATTATATTGATCGGATCACCCTTGTCCATATGCTTGTTGACTTCCTTAAAGAATTCTAATAGATTGGTGAGGCATGATTTCCCTTTAGAAAAGCTGTATTGACTCTTCCCCAACAAATCATCTTTATCTACATGTCTGACCTTCTATTCTTTACATAGTTTCTAACCAATTTGCCCAGTACTAAAGTTAGGCTTTCTGGTCTGTAATTGCCAGGATCGCCTCTGGAGCCCCTTTTAAAAATCAGCATTACATTCGCTACTGACCAATCATCTGGTGTTTTCATACTACATGCCACACTTACTATAGTTAGTGTTTCTGAAATGTCATATTTGAGTTCCTTCAGCACACTTGGGGGAACACCATCTGGTCCTTGTGACTTATTATTGTTTAGATTATCAATTTGTTTTAACACCTCTTCTATTGATACATCAATTTAAGACAGTACTTCACTTCTGTCATGCAAAGAGAATACCTCTGATGTGGGTATTTCCCCCACATCCTCTGCAGTGAAGACTGTTGCAAAGGAGTCATTAGACTTCCCTGCAATGGCCTGGTCGTCTATGAGTTCTCCTTTAACGTGTAGTGGCCCCACTGCCTTTTTGGCAGGCTTCCTGGTTCTGATGTACTTCAAAAAATTACTGTTCATTTTTGCATCTTTCACAAGTTGCTTTTCAAATTCTTTCTTGGCCTGCCTTATTATACTTTTATATTTTACTTGCAAGACTTTGTGCTCCTTCTTATTTTCCTCATTAGGATTTGACTTCCAAATTTTAAAGGATGCCATTTTGCCTCTAATGGCCTCCATTACTCTACTGTTTAGCCATGGTGTTATTCTTTTGGTCCTTCCATTTCTTTTTGATTTGGGATATACATTTAATCCAAGCCTCTATCATGGTGTTTTTAAGTGGTTTCCATGCTGCTTGCAGGATTTAACCCTTGTGACTGCTCTTTCTTATTTTTATCTAACTAGAGTCTTCATTCTTGTGTAGTTCCCCTTTTAAAACTAAATGTTACTGTGATGGGATTTTCTCCCCCCCCCCCCCCCCCCCGGATGCTGAATTTAATTACTTTATGGTCTCTATTATCCATCAGATCAACTATAGTTACTGGTTGGACCAGATTCTAGTTAGGACTAAATCAAAAATTGCCTCTCCCCTTGTGGACTCCAAGAGTATTATCGGTGGATCGAAATTTTATCTCCACATCATGCCCTGAGGTGACATCATTAACTGATCAGTATGATGATAGTTGAATTCACCCATTATTATTACATTCAAAGAACCAACTCTGAAGCCTTTTCTCCAACATTGTAATTTTGAAAGCACCCTCAATGAGTTTGAATAATGGGACTCAGTGATAATTGCCATGTGATTTTTAGATCATGGATTATAATCCTTATGTTTTAAAATGTTGCATTACAAAATTAATATTGATATGTAAATAGCACAATGTTTGTGAGATTGTGTATATGAAATGTGAACTATGTTAATGTTTTGGAACGCTAAACTTTTCAGTGTTAACACTGAAGTAATTTTTGGTAGTGACAGTGTGTTTGCCACTTTGGATATAGAGGAGAAAACCTATGAATAAAAATACAATTTTATTATATTCCATATTTTGTTCTTTGCCAATAGCACTTTTAGTACAATTGTAAAATTCAAATAAGCTACTCTACCAGCCCCAAGCAGCATGCCGAATTGCCGCTGCACACGGCGGGAGCAGTCCGTGTGCTGTTAGGGCGGCACGCACATTTCCGCGGCTGTGGCAATGAAGCTGCCGCCGAATTGCTGCCGCGGGCAGCTGAACATAGAAGCTGCCGTCGAATTGCCACACCGCGGAAACGCGCGTGCCGCCCTAACGGCACACCGACTGCCCCCGCCTTCCGAGGCGGCAATTCGGTGCGCTGCTTGGGGCGGCAAAAACACACGGACTGCCACCCCTTGCAGATTGCCGCCCCAAACACCTGCTTGGAATGCTGGTGCCTGGAGCCGGCCCTGCTTCTTCTCTGCCTCTTCCTCCCAGGCCCATCCCCTTCTCTGACTTCCCCCCCAAGGCCCGCCCATCACACACTTCTCTCCCCCCTCCCCCCAGTTCCTTGCAGGATCGTCTCAAGGAACCTGCCCTGCCGGTGGGCAGCAGCCCGGGCTGAGCAGGAGCTGGTGTGAGTTAATGATCCGGCGCCTCCCCCTGCCTTGCAGTAACCAGGTTTTTGGTTTGGGTGCCATTTAGGGTTGCCAGATCCCTGAAAACTAGGCACATGGCAACGCTAAATGGCACCTAGACATATAAGCCAAAAACCCCACTGTCCGGGTAAAAACCAGATGGGTGGCAACCCTAAAGAAAACTGTCACACAGACTATTCTCAGTCAGAACCCCGAGTTATTAGAATTCTAATTCTGTACCTTCTCAGGTATTCCTGGTGCTTCCAGCTGATTAGTTTATTGTCTTGGTTCAGTTTATAAAGTAAATAATACCCATTTAGTTCCTTTAAGTTACTTGATATCTTTACAATTTGATTACAGAATTTTATCATGTAGCCAAAGTATATTGAGCTTCTGTATTTAAAATTTTAAAACTTATATGAACTTTTTCCATGCTTGTTTGATAATTATTTTATTTGCCTTTTGTTTCCAAGGTTAAAAAGCCAGTGCATTGACATTTTGCTATTTAATTAAAACCTCTGTGTTATGTAAATCTCCCTTTAATCAAACCATGAAAATGAGCTCTGGAAACAGACTTTAAAGGGAGCGGGGGGAGGAGGAGTTTCCTCTTGGCTGAGTCTCTTCTGTAAAGAGACTGTTTTGGAAACTGTTTAATGTCAACATATGGGCTAAAACAGATGTGTAAACACATGGTGTAGACGTGTTCCCAAAGCATTACTCTCCAAATTGTATAAAGAATACAAGCTGAATATGGTACAACTCTTTCCTGGTGTATCTAAAAATCCCCTGGACCTTTTCTTGTCTCCCCTTCCTTCATGAATTCTTTACAAGGAGCGTATCTGTGGAAAATACTCCCAAATTAAAGCAAGGTTTGATTAATGTGAATACTAAGGTGAACTGAGTTAAACTTGTTTTAGACACGAGTACCTGAATGATCTGTGTGTTTCTTTAAGAAAGCCATAACCATATTTTCATAGTGCTGTTCACACATTAACCAATCAAATAGCACAAAGAGGTCAAAACTTTCGAACTTGGGTGCTTGAAGTCTGCCAGCTAAACCCATACTTCCACCCTTAAACCAGGCCTCCAAGTCAAGGTACTTTGATCCGACACACTGAAACCAATGAGAATTGCAACTGCTCAGCACCTCTGAACATCAGGCCAATCTTCATTTAGGTGCGGATGTGGCTTTGGGTGCCTGACTGGAGGAACCCAAGTTGGAACATTTTAGCCTGACTTCCTATTTGTGAGAACACATTATTTATACGGTAGGTGCCTACAGCTAGTAGTCTAGGAATGTGGCATTTACGTTAGAGAAACATCTATAGGAGAAACATGACAGGGGGGAGGGATAGCTCAGTGGTTTGAGCATTAGCCTGCTAAATCCAGGGTTGTGAGTTCAATCCTTGAGGGGGCCATCTAGGGATTTGGGGAAAAATCAGTATTTGGTCCTGCTAGTGAAGGCAGGGGGCTGGACTTGATGACCTTTCAGGGTCCCATCCAGTTCTATGAGATAGGTATATCTCCATACATTGTGAAAGTGTGTGTCTAATGGAGTCTGGGACTGTGGTAAAGAATGTAAATAACAGTACTATTAATGTGACCTCAGGCCACATAGGAAAAAAGATTGAAAACATGTGAGAGTATGTGTGGCCTGGATTATAAGATTTAAAACAAGGCTCAAAATCTAAGATGATCACTCAGAAAATATCCACAGCACAACTGAACCCAGAGTAGCAGTGTATTCATAAAGAGGAAGTTAGAGCCCTAGCCTGCTGTCCAAGAGAGAGGCAGAGTCTACGCTAGAAAGTTTGACTGGCAAAACTTGCCTTGTGTTTGGTACAATCTGGCATGTGTCCACACTTAATTTTGTGTTCTACTGCTATAAACAGTCCTCCAACAACAATCCCACAATGCAACTGTCCCCTCAGCTGTGACCTGTCTGGTCAAAGTTTTGAACTCTGCTGACAGTGTCTAAAACCCCTCCTCCTATTTGAAATACCTAACATGTTTGCAGCTACATGTGTTCCTGTTACCAGCTACCTTTCTCACAAGTGATGCAAGCATGACTCCCTCTCATCCTTGTGTTACTTTGTGGTCTTGGACAGTGGTTCTCAACCAGGGGTCCGGGGCCATGAGCAGGTTTTAGGGGTCCACCAATCAAAGCTAGCATTAGACTTGCTGGAGCCCAGGGCTGAAAGCCAAAGCCCCATTGCATAGGGCTGATGCCTGGGGCCCTGAATCCCACCACCAGGGGCTGAGGCTGAAGCCTGAGCAATGTAGCTTTGCAGGGACTCTTGTGGCGTGGGGCCCCAGGCAATTGTCCTGCTTGCTATGCAGAAAAACAGTTGTTGTGACACAGGTGGGCCGTGAAGTTTTTATAGCCTTTTGGAGGGGAGGGGGGAGGGGGGCTCAGAAAGAAAAAGGTTGAGAACCCCTGCTCTTGGAGAAAGGGTCTGGATTTTCTTGGCCTGTGGAGAGAGAAGTGTACAGCTCTGGCACGTCTGCTGGCATAAAGGTATGGATGGTGGCCTTTTGAAAGTAAGGAAAACCTTGGAGTATGCCAGAGATAAGGGCCAAGGCTGGGCAAAGGGGAAGGAACAGAGACAGACTTACCAAGTCAATCCAGACCCACCCTGACTGCCTCTTGGTAACAACTGTGCCATCCCAGGGGGACAGGGATGCTGATGGGTGCAACTTCTTATCACACCCCTGGTTAAATAAACCAAGGGAGGTGGCTTGGAAACTCAGCATGCCATTCCTCCACCCCATTCCTTCCACCACTTCTCCATCAACCCTCCCTTCCTTCCTCCCTCACTCTGGTAAGTGCACTCATCTTTTAAATGCTTCCCAATTAACCTTCCAACCCCCTGGTTTACTTTGCTGGCAAAACATTCTAGGGTAGACAAACCCATAGAAACTATTCATTACACCGGTGAGAATGGAAATGCTACAAATCACTTATTCAGGCTATTTGAGGGGGCAAGGGAGGGAAAGTATAGATCTTTCAGGATAAAAAGCTGATGTTATAGCAGATTGCACTACACTAGAATTACAAAGCAGAAGGAAATTCTACTTGTTACTAACGTACCAAATAAAGCATCACATTTTAGCAACTGATCTGCTTCAATGCAGACTTTTTACTATATCTGGATGAGGTGTCTAGGCTATGCTTCTGTCACCCCTTATAAACCAAGCAGTCAGCCAATTTTGGGGGTCTGGCAGTTTAGGAGAGGAGATTGAGGATGGTCACTTTATTTTTTTATGCAAACCTGTTTATCTACAAAGAATGTACAAAGTCCTGTTTCCCTGAACACAGTAGGAATCAAATATCAGGAAATACTTACTTTGCTCGCCGTTCTATGCCTCGTTCCAGCCAGCACTCTGCTTAAAAAGCTTTTTATCTTTACTTTCTCTCAAGGGCCTGCTACAAGTGCTTCCCAAGCAGTCTTTGGTGCTACCTCACTGCCTTCAGTGGTGTTTCTGGTGCTGCTCTCTCCCACTCACACAGCTCCACCAGACAATACCCAGCCTCTGGTAATCCCCTAGAGAAATCCCTCCACCCACCTAGTTCAGACCCCCTAACCAGATTGGCCTGGGGCCCGTGTTTTAGGCAGAGGCTCCTATTGTTTTATCTATCTAGTCCATAAAAGAGCATAACTGCTTTTACATTTCTCCTGGATGAAGGGTGACTGGTTATTTCATCAGCTCTATCAAGGTTTCACCCAGCCCCCAACATAACATTTCATATTAGCTCCTGAAGGCGGGAAGTGAAACTGCATATGAGTCTATCTTCACCGGAAATGGGTTCAGCCATTGTGCCATCCGAGAATGTGAACAGTTGCTTGTCTTCTATTAGCCATTAGCATTGGCCATTCCCAACTTTCCACCTGAAAAGGTGTGCTGCTAGTTTAGGCAGCACACTTGTTGCAGGCTTTGTGAACATAACTCACATAAAAAGGCAACCTTAGGTCTGTCTAGCTGTAAACACTTTTTGCATCCTCACTCCACAGCCTATGGAACAAATCACCCATACCTTGATAAATAGTACACTAAATGCAACACCTAGAGATTACAATTGCTAATGGCATTGTCATTGGAAGTCAGATGTCATCACGTTTTAGCCTCCCAAAATCACTCTCCACCACCATCCCATGCTTGTTGTCTGTTGTCTAACGGGGATATGGTGTTATGTCCCATCACAGCAATCTCCGTGGCAGTCTTATTCTGTATATTTTATGTGACCAGCAACAGACTAGTTTTTGTAATTCAAACTGCCTAATATATACTACTAAATAAATAGACCCACTGGAACATGTAAACAGCAGTATTATGACCTATATATGACCCACCGAGTACGGTTTTTATCCATGAGTCTCATGGACAGAAGGACTAGGTCCAGCAGGAAGACAAATGGAAGCCACCTCCATTCAGTAAGGAATACAAAAACCACACACAAGGTTCTTATAGAAATTAAATCAACAGGAAGGAGCCATACCACTAACAAGAGGCTAAGGTGGTCATTGCTGGAGAGAGGAAACCCAGATAGTTATCTAAAGCCTCGTCCTATGCAAGTTTGTGTTCTCATGCAATCTCCCAGGAGCACCAGACACATACTCATCACCTCTAACCAAAGGCATCCTCTGAAGCTGCAGTCACCAGCCCTTCTCTTTGATTCCTTACATTGGCTCCCTGTTAAGCATGACATTAACTTTGAACTGCTTATCTTAACAGTAAGCACCATACAGCTTTACACTAGATTCTAGCACTCGGGTCAACAGAGGAGTCCTGCATTTCTAGACAGGATCTTAGATCCTGCAGACTTGAGCCTTATCCACTGTCACTGCTGCCCACATCCTCAGCTCCATCAGTTATGCTAGGCTTGAGGGCTGGGGTGTGCCTCCTGCTCACACTCAGCATTGCGCTTTCTTCTCTTTTACCCCAATGTATGAAATATCTTCTTCAAACTCATTTAGCGACACCCATTTCTTCATTCAAGTCCCTTGTAAACATCCTGTGTCTTGCAAGAAATCCACAACCCAGTGACTTCTTTTTTAAACATAGCTTGTTTAAAAACAAAACCAAAACATCCCTTCTAAATTATTCCCATATGGGTCTGGACGTCTGACTGTATCTCCATTTTAACTGTGAGCTCCTCAGGGTTGGAAATAAGATCACTGGGCATTGTCCAGCATTGAACACATGTCTGCTAAATTAATAAGATTAGTGCCTGAAAGGGGACGCAACAAAGAGTAGCTCTGTGAACTGTGATGCATTGGTTGATGGCAAAAGCAAACTATCAAGGCTAAATATATACATGCACATCCGCAGCAAGTTGGTGAGTGGGAAAGCTCAAATGGAGACTCCAGAATCAGCTGCTCTTGTGCATTCAATATCCTGAAGATGGGGAAAAAAATCCCTACCTGGCAGGATGCGCTGATATATGATGGTGGTGTGTGTTATGGGAAAAACTTAGAGCGGAAGAAAAGGGGATGGCGTATGGAAAGGGGAGCAGGATGGCTGTAAGGGAATCCGATGCATGTTCTACCTTCCGTAACCAGCAAAGAAGCCAGGAGCAATCCAGGGCCCCAGGCACACACCCCACAGCTCCCCCCCCCATTGGCCTGCTTCCCGGGGATGGGGGGGGGGATTGCCTGCATAAGTGGGTGGGCCTGTTGGCGAAGGAGCAGGTCTACTGCCACGCTCAGGTAGGCCAGGAGACCCAAAGTTGGTGTTTCACTTCTGCTCCCCTTCTGGCAGCCTCGGGTGGCGGGGGCTCTTGCATCTGGCCTGCCTATTCCATGACTTCTTTTGGGCAGGGCTTCATATGGGGGGAAGGAGCTAGTGCAACCTGATTCTCAACATGGTAAACCTGGGCCCTGTTGTGCTGACCGGCATGGGGGGGGGAGCGGGGGAGCGGTGTCACACTTAGCGTGTGTGCACTGTGGAGCACTTCAGGGAGCCAGCAGCTGCCTGGACAAGGCTTTGGAAAATTTTGCAGGGACGTCATTGTTGGGAGGCAGGGAAGGAGGGTGGGAGATAGGGAGGATGGGCAGATGCCAAGGAAGTTAAGTGGGTGAGAGGCTGTGAGGGAGCCCAGCTGAGTGAGTGTTAGGCAGGCTAAGTTGGTAGCAGCAGGAGTGGGTGGCTAGCTGGTAAGAGGGATGGATAAGAGTCTGAAGGACGGCCGGTCAGATCTGTGATTAGCCTGTTGGGAATATGGGGTGTCACTGGGAGATGGTTGGTGAGCATGGGGAAGGAAGGCTGGGGGGAAGTCAGAGGTCTCTGAGTTGGAAGATAGGAAGGGGAGGGTCTATCTGTGTGGGAAGGAGGTAGGGAGGGGGTGCTGGTGTGTGGTGGGGGATCACTAGGCCTGATCCAAGGGCTGGTGCAGGTTGGAGGATCTGTCACTAGGGAGAACAGGGTGAAGTGGAAGGAGCTGCTGGTATTGTGACTGGCAGGAGGCTCTTGCCCACTCCCAGTGGCTGCAGCGAGTAGGGCCAGGATCTTGATGTGGAGGTAGTAGCCGCTGCTCAGCACTTGTTAGCAAACAAGTCACTCAATTAGCTGCCTAACTATGACTATTTCAGCCCAACGCCAGGCTTCTATTTAAAAACACCACTGTGGCCAATCAGTGCTGTGGGCTGAATTCATTTAGCCAACCTAGCTGGGATTACACTCTGAGATCGCCCCACACTCCAAGACGCATGGTCACCTTCTTCATGGGACTCCCATCCGCTAGCAGCTTATAGTTAAAAGCTTGTCCTAATATATAATTTAAACCTCCATCACTGCAGCTTAAACTATGTCTTGTCCTAACTTCAGCCGACATGGAGAACAATTGATCGTCGTCCTTGTTTCAGTCCTTAACATATATGAAGACTGTGATCAGGTCCCCTATCAATTGTCTTGTTGCATCACGAAACATGCCCAGGTTATATTTTAACCTTTCCTCATAGGTCAGGCTTTTTGAAACTTTGTATCCTTTTTGGTCCTCTTCCTAATTTGGCCACATCTGTCCTACCCTGGTGCATTCAGAATTGGTCAGAACAGTGCATCTGAGGCCTCACCCATGCCAAGTACAGGGAACAATTACCTTGCTAGGCTTAACCAGACATGTTTTATGTCAGGGGTAGGCAACCTATGGCACACGTGCCGAAGGCGGCATGCAAGCTGATTTTCAGTGGCATTCACACTGCCTGGTTCCTGGCCACCGGCCTGGGAGGGACTCTGCATTTTAATTTAATTTTAAATGAAGTTTTTTAAACATTTTAAGAACCTTATTTACTTTACATACAACAATAGTTTAGTTATATATTATAGACTTATAGAAAGAGACCTTCTAAAAATGTTAAAATGTATTACTGGCACGTGAAACCTTAAATTAGAGTGACTAAATGAAGACACGGCACACCACTTCTGAAAGGCTGCCATTTTATGTAATACACCCCAGAGTATAAGCCTTTTTCGCAACTGCATCATTTTGTTGGCACATGTTTAATTTGTGATCCACTTTAACCTCCAGATCGTTTTCAGCAGTACTACAGCCTAGCCAGTTAGTCCCCAGTTTGTATTTGTATTTTTTTCCTAAGGGAAGGACTTTGCACTTGTCTTTATTGACGTGTCAGCTTGTTAATTACAGTCCCATTCTCCAGTTTATCAAGGTCATTTTGATTGCTAGTCCTGGTCACCAAAGTGCTTGCAACCCTCCCAGCTTGGTGTCAGATGCAAATTTTATATGTCTACGAGCAGGGACGGTACAACCCATTAGGCGGTTGCCTAGGGCACTAGCATTTGTGGGGTGAGGCATTTCAGGTCCTTTGGCAGCGACCACAGCAGCCGGATCTTCGGCTGCCCCGGTCGTCGTCGGCATTTAGGCGGAGGGAGCTGGGGCAGGGGGAGGCGCGGGGAGGACCGCTTGCAGCAAGTGTGGGGGTGTGTGGCACGCAGGGGAACTCCCCGCCCCAACTCACCTCTGCTCCACCTCCTCCCCTGAGCATGCCACCCCGCTCTGCTCGGCTCCAAACAGCTGATTGGTGCGGCAAGCTTGGGAGGTAGGAGAAGTGGAGCAGCGACAGCGTGCTCAGGGAGGAGGCGGAGCAGAGGTGAGCTGGGACGGGGAGCTGCTGCATGGCTCCCCAGGCCGGGGGGAGCTGCCGTGGGGGAGTGTGGGGGGGGAGGGTGCCTCAAGGTGGAGGGGGGGGAACTGCCGCAGGGAGAGGTGCCTTAGTGTGTGTGTGTGTGGGGGGGGGGGCGGAGAGCTGCCACAGGGCTTGGGGGGGGGGGGGCAAAGTGGAAGTTTCGCTGAGGGCACGAAACATCCTTGCACCCGCCCTGTCTACGAGCCAAACCATGTCATTAATGAAAATGTTGGACAGAACCAGCCCCAGGACAGACCTGTTGCAAGACCCACTACCTACACCCATCCAGTTGACAGCAAACCATTGATAGCTACTCAGAGTATGGTCTTTCAATCAATTATGCAGTCACCTTACAGTAATTGCATTTAGACCATAGATCTTCAGTTTGCATGTGAAGGTTTACTAAACTCAAGCTATATACAGCTTTCCCTTTAGCCACTAGGCCAGTAACCCTGGCAAACTTAGGTTGGTTTGCATGATTTGTTCTTGACAACTCCATGTTGCCTATGATGTGTGGGTGCACCCTATCCGCCCAGCCCCTAGCCCTGCCCCCCCCCAATCCCTTCCCAGGCCAGCAGCTACCCCTGCTCCTTTGCACAGTGCCCAATAGCCAGTGTCAGCTTTTACATGCTAAACAACCAACTCTTACTGGGGGTCATAAACCAAGCCCCACTGTGTCACCTGATAGCCAAGGATACCTTTTAGAGCATGACCACTGTACTTGCAAAAAAAAAAAAAAAAAAAAAAATCTGTGCCTCGCTACATAATCCCCTGCTTTTCTCCCCAGCCTGACTCAAAGCAGCCTCCTCCTGGCCCCAGCCCTACCCAGGCATGGTGGGTGGGGCCCTGGTCAGAGAAGGGAGGGGGTTTGTGTGGCACCTCGCCCCCCCCTCACCAACGTATCTGCAGGTCATGCTTGGGGGGAAATGTGGGACCACAAGAGAAAAAGCTGCAGCCACTCTTGCAGGAAAAGTCTGAGTCATGCTGCCAAAAATGGAGCCTCCACAGTAGGGACCTTACATGCATGAGAACATTTACTGCTAGCTACCCCTGCCAGATCATGCTGGCTCATTAGCAAGGATTGGGGCTTTAGCCTGTCTGAGTTTAGCTCCATGCGCGCAGTCTCCCAGTATGCTAGGCAGCCCCCAGGGCCAGGCAAGGCATGATCCAGCCTCCTGGAACCAGGCCAGAAGCTGCCTGGTGCCACCCAGAAAAGACCTGCACTCTGGGCCCTGGGAAGCTGCCAGCAGCATGAGCCGCTTTAAAGAGGCATTTTTGCCTGCCTGCAGGGGCCTGGACTTACTTATGCTGTCAGGTGGGGAGTGCGGTGGGGAGGGGTGGAGAGTGTGAAAGCTCTTTATCCTCCACTGACACTGAGAGCAATTAATTAAAACAAAGGCAACAAAATGGATAATTATAAATGTTGTAGCTGGGGTAGGCAGGTGCTATGCTGAGTGTAACACTGCCACCTACTGGCAATGAAGGCAATAGGCACACCGGCTCATTGAACAAATATAAGAAAACAGCAGGTCATGGGGCCACCTACTATGGCTGGTGTTACCAATACATAACTGGCATGAAAAGTGCTGGTTCCTGGCTCTTTGGGTTCAAAATATAGTTGGGAGGGGCCACTTGTCCCCCCCCCCCAGCTGCTCTGTCAGTGCAATAATTTGTATTGCCTGCCCTCTATATGGCTCGACCAGCATCATCGTGAGCCAATGGACGTTAAGGCTTGGGGAACAAATTGGAAAGGCGCTTTGACCAAGTGAGCAGACCTGAGCATGCACACGCCCGTGCATGTGTCTGTGTGGTTTTATAGACGGCAGTCAGTGTATTTTGGCTGCCTGGGGGGCATGTGTGCACACCCAACCCAGTCAGCTCCCCTGTGTGCTCTGTATTAAAGATTTCGGGCTTACGCTGTAACATACGAAGGCATTGCAGCACCTATCACCTAGTCCCCCTCTCACAGAAGTGTCAGGTATCAAAGGGGTAGCCCTGTTAGTCTGGATCTTTAAAAGCAGCGAAGAGTCCTGGGGCACCTTATAGACTAACAGATGTAGAGGAGCATGAGCTTTCGAAGAAGTGGGTATTCACCCACAAAAGCTCATGCTCCTCTACGTCTGTTAGTCTGTAAGGTGCCACAGGACACTCTGCTGCTGTCACAGAGGGGAATTCCTAGCCAGGAGTCAGGTGTCCAGGCTCTCTGTGCATTGTATGGGGCATGTGCAGGGTCTATTAAAGGGCATCTCACAAGGCAGCAAGCTGAGCTTGGCAACACCTCACCTAGTCAGGAGTGAATGGGGCAGGGCTTAGGCCCTGAGGCTCAAAGTTATTTAGGTGACTCAGGGACAGGTCAGTTAGAGGCTTGGTGTGCTCAGCCATGAACCCTTGCCTGGTAGTAGGGCGCTAAGCCAGCGCAACCCTTTCTTATGACAAATGAGAATCTCAATGGCCAGGAGCCCCACAGTCAAAGCTCTGCCCTGCCTGATTTGGACCAGAAACTTTTTCATAGATGCCAACACCAGAGAGGACTGCTGGGCTTCTGCATGATACCGGCTGTAGCACTTCCCCAAACTAATTCCTAGAGCATAATCTTTTAGCAAAAGACCACAGCCTTTTGTAAATTGCTCCAGCGGTTAACCCCTCTCACTGTTAAAAAGGTATGCCTTATTGCCATGCTGAATTTGTCTCACTTCAATTTCTCACTGTTATACTCCCACCACCAGTGAATGAGCCATATTATTTAGATTATTTGATTTAGAGGCCAAGCTGTCTGCTCACTTTAGTAACAAATAGGAGACAAGATTCCCTCCTCTGCAAAGATTACAGGATCAAGACATCACCACCACCCCATTCCCTAGCCTCTGCATTTATTTTATTGAAACGTGACCCATGTTCCAAGATCTTGGCACTGGCCCTATGTGACCTCTCTCACCATGACTTACATGGGGCCATAAACGAGAAACTACAATATGCCCCTGGAGTTAGAACTTAGTACAGTCCCATTTTACAAACACTGGGTCTGGACTCAGATTACTTGAGCACTGAACTTCAGCCAGACTATTTGCTCCAGCTTCTAGCTAGTGTTTTTCCTGGAGCCTGGGAGCAGAGGAATAGGGCTTCCTTTCTTCCACAATTATGTTAGGGGAGCCAAATCTGTACTTCCTGAACTCTGGCACTGTTATACTGTCTTGATGAGTATTCTACATGAGTATGTATTTCCTGTGGAAAGTGCTCCCTTCCTGTGACTCCCCATTCACTTTCAGTTCTGTAGGTTCCAGTAACTGTTTAAATAACTAGTTTCAAGTTTCCAGCACTCAGTAGCTATTAACCTGTTCATTAAACTAACCTCTGATCTATATACTCGTGCCTATGCAGTGAGAGTTCAGTTGTGTTTGTGCTATGTCCAGATGAAGACAAACTGGTTTCACACCCTTCCTAGGAGTTGCATTGCTTCTTGAGAGTGGACGATGCCGATATGCAGAATAAAAAGAGGCCAGTGCAGCTTGAGGTGACAAGAACAAAATATTGGGACACATGGGGGGGGGGGGTGAGGAGCGGCGCCGCCAAAGCAAAAAAAAAAAAAAAAAGCCGGAGTGCAAAATATTGGGACAAATAGCATCCCGACGATACATTGCAGGACAAACAACTAATTATCAGGACGTCTGGTCACCCTAGTGCAGCTACTTAAGGAGACCCAGATGGAACACAGTGGTTATAAAGACTACATACTAAAAATACAGCAACATTTTAAGCTTGAAGACTTTCTCGGGAATTATCTATAAAGGGAAAAGGGTCAGAGTCCATTTTAATTATATGCTAATTAACACTGAAGTATAGACTGTGCCCCAATTTATGGTGAACTTTATTTACTGTTCCATTTTATTTTACTAGTGGTGTAAGACATTTGGGAGATATTTAAGATTTCCACCCAGATAGAAATACAAAGAATGTTTTTCATGACTGGACTACCTGTAACTCCAGTGTTAAAGATGAATCAAATTCAGTTCTCGGTAAAATGTTACTCAACTTCATTGAAGTCAGAATTTACCTCGCTAGAGAGAAAACTGCCAATTTCTCCCACCCCATACTTTCCCTCAGTTGCCACACTTGCAAATGAAAGCCACTGACAGCACCTTTTGTCTGAGGATCACAAAATGCTTTACAAACAATGATTTTAATCTCAACATAGAAAGTAAGGGACATCCCTTTTTACAGATGAAGGAAATGAGGCGTAGAAAGTTTAAGTGACTTAGAGAAAGTCACACTTCAAGTTGGTGGCATAGCTAGGAGCACCCAGACCCCCACTATTAGCTACAATCTCTCTTCATATAGACTCTTTAGATTACATTCCCCATGTTAACTAAATCTTAAGATATGTTTATTTTGCCTCTAATTTGAGACATTGCTTTTTGTTCTGCTCCTAGTTTCCATTCTCATGATATACAAAGCAAAATGTCTACCTGCCATGGCAATAGACAGTCATAGTAAAATACATTGTCTAAGGTTTTATCTTAACATAAGAGGGTTCTCTCCCCTCCCCCCACCCCCAGAACAGAAAAAGATGGCTAAGGAAGGCAAGCCCTGGTATGCTGAGATTTTATCAGTCTTGAAAAGTCAACAGAATTGCAGCCACAAAGCATTATCTATTTAGTTCCAAATCCTTAATGGGCAGGTAATTTAAGGAAGGGAAGCTTGTGGTCTTTCATACATAGATATAAGTTTTACATTTGCAAGTGCTGTCACTGTGATTGCACATGCAAATGGCTATTTAGGGTCCTTTCTGTGTCTCCATCACTTCGTTTGCAGGGAGAGTACAGTAAATGCAGAACAAGTGGGTAAATGTTTTAGCACATGGACACTGGGTCTAACCTTTTAAGAGCATGCCTTTTTTAAAAAAAAACAAACAATTTTATGAATAAATTTTCCTCGTTATTAGTGTGTTCAATATATTCTCCTCTGTATCTGTACAAAGAGCTACACTCCTCAGCTCTTTACACTCACTCCCATTCCAGGTATTTTACGTATGTCCTCAATACCGTTAGAAGTACAATTTCAGCTTTTCATTTTTTTTTCTGCTCCACTTTATTGCACTCTCTCAATGGGCCACACTCTGTCCTAAATGACAGCCATTTGCACCCTCACCTGGTCATACATGAAGTCAAGTGTCAGAAAACAATTTGGCTGAGGATGCACCATATGTAGATCAGAACAAGTTAGATTTTACATGGACTATTATAATTCCTCCATGGGAAAAGCCCAACATGCTGGAAAACAAACATATCTGTCTGTAATATATTACTCATAATTAGGGCTGTAGCTTTCCAGTAGAGGCTTGATTTTGACATCTTTACTCCCACTTCGATTGTTTAGTCACAAACAAGGCTGCCTGGAATTCTATCCTCAAACTTCCAACAAGTTCTCTGCTAACTATCAGACAATGCTATATTCTTTCCTGACCATGCTTAGTTTATTATGCGACTTGCCCCCCCCCCCAGTGTCACATCTAGTCAATAGCAAACCCATGAGTACAACACAGGTTTTCTGACTCCCAGCCCATGACTCTTTCCACTAAGCTACACTGCCTCACAGACCAGTTGCCATTGTTGCATAGTACCAGAGTGGCAAAAAGCATGATATAAGCAACCAGAAAGAGTTCAGTGCCCACCAGTATAGCCAGTTCTCCAATATATACTCACATGCTTTTGCTCAATCCAATGTTAAAAAGACATCTCCACCTCCGCCCTCGGCTGACTCTTCCACAGCCACTTAAATCTCTCTGGAACGTTTTTTTTTATTTTAGCCTATTGGTACAGTGGCCAAGATGCAATAATTGCATAACAACTGTATAAAGCCAAAAAAAGGCAAACTGCTTTGTCTTCAATGTCAATACATAAAGTTAGTCTTAGGACAACACTGACAAATGCAAACACAGAGTAATGGCAGGTTTGGGTTTTTTTTTTTAATTTTATAAAATATAGTTGATAGAAAAGCAACGTTCAGGTACAATACAGTAAAGAGGAGACAGACATTCAAGGTTACAATAAAAATTGTTGACAGCACAATTCACAACACTTACATAACAATAAACATACAGTAGCTTGCAAAAGGATTAATACTGGAATGCGATTTCAACATGTGTCTATATAGAGGAGGCTTAAGCAGCACTTGCGAGTTTAAATCTGGTTATATGTGAATTGTTTAGAGCTGGCATACAAAATCAATATTAGTTTTGCAAGCCCTAATTACTCTGAATATACAAACAGTATTAAACTCCATTTGGTATTTACATTCACTGTCAAATGTTACAGATGTCTTGAAACTGCATTGGACATTTTCATTAACAAGAAAGCGTCTGTGGCCTATGCCTGTATAGTCACCCAACAGTATTTAATATTTAGAAGTCTTGCCTCTGGAACCCAATAAGAAAATGTTAGTCAGTTTGTTACTTAGTAACTCATTGCCATATCAATATTTTAGGCTAAACTTTTGCTGCACTGAGTACAGAGATGCACAATTATTGTGCGTGCGCTTTCACACCTAGATTTGAAATGCACTCCCTTCCTATCTACCTGACAGAGGACAGACAGCATGCTTAAAAGGAATAACCTTTAAAAAATCATTTGATTTTAAACAATGAAGAGCACTAAAGCTGAAAAAAATACTTTGCATGTTCAGGTTCACAGTTTCCACTTTTATTGCATTTTTCCACACATTCAGAAAAATATTTTATAATTAGGAAAATGTGACTACAAAGATTTAAGGGGTAGGTGTAGCACCTGTTACTATTTAACTTAAAACAAAAGTGAAAAAAACCCAACCCAAGGTGCACTTTGACAGTGTCCCCCCTTAAGCAATAAGTTTTGATATGGAAAAGATAAAAAAAGAGGTGTGATCTGAAACAAAATAGCAAAGGCTGTTCATTTACTGCTTTAAAAGCCAGTACGTTTGTAACTGTCAACAAAGAAATGTAACCATTACAGGTAGTGCACTGCCTGGAAGACATCCGAGTCCATAAAACAAGATGGAAGGCAAATTGTTCTGATCATTATCGTTATCACAGCTCTAGTGTTATCTACTTATATTCAATCCATTGCAGAAGAAATGTGTTTCTAAAGTACTGATGCTTTTATTGCATTCCTTATGTACAAAGATCTCTTTAAAGCAAATGTGAAATTGCTAAGAGCTCCATGCTGTGTTAGTAACAGCCGAAGCTAAAGTCAACAGGAGATGAGGCTCAGCATCCTTTGAGATTGGGCCCTCACATAGTATCAGCTTCTCAAGAACAAATATGTTTAAACTACTTTTAGATTAGATTCAATACAATGAAAATGGAGAATCCTTACTTTCCCTTAAAGAATGCTTTAGCCTGCAAAAGCAATGATAAATGAGGGAGCAAATATTGAGAATAAGTTTGTAGAACAATAGCTTCACCTTTTCTACTTATTTTATTGTTTTGAGCACACAGCCAAGATTTACTCTGGCTTCAAAAACTCTTCCCATCCCTCCCCCACACCCCACAAAGTGCAGTTTTCTGATTCATGAACCAAGTTTATGAGAAAATGTAAGTTTCTGCTTGGCCCTTAATTGAAATGGGATGATGCCTAAAATAGGGACTTCAGCAATGCATTTTGTTATATTTAAAATGAATTGCAAGTTTATTATAGCCAATGAAAACTGAAATAGCAGCATTTTTAGTGTCAAATTTACTTTTGGTGCAGTAGTAAACTTAGACATAAATGGTTAAGACAAGGTTGTCAAAATGTTTGTCTGTTAGGATGGAGCACATTTTAGCAAAGAGATTGGGAGGAACGGAGTTCACAGGGCAGACAGTCCCAATGCAGCAACAGCAAGCAACTGATTATACGGAAAGATAATATCATCAGAAAATTTACTTTAGCCTTTTTTAATGCAATTAAATAACTAGAAACAAGGAAGAGCACCACATGTTCAGTCAGGTCTCCATGGACCATAAACAGTTTGGGAACCTATTTTCGGTTAAGTCAACAGGGTTCAGGCACTGCAATGATGTGAATGGTATAAGAACACAGACAATGATTTGGGCTCTGTACCCACAAGAGAGCTGCATGACAGCTATTACTGAAGTCAACAAGAGGGCTTGCATCATCAGGCACATGATATTCACACACCAAAAGGCTGATTTAGGTTTCAATCCTCATCTGTGCTGCTAATGCACGACTCTATACCCAGCCATAGGTATAGACTCACTTCCACGCAAACTGCAGTGGGGTCCCCTGGTGCTGAATAACTCATATAACCACCCCTGCGCCAGCCCTCTCCCAAATGCCAAAACACGAAATCCCCTGCCACACACTCCAATGTCTCAGCCACCCCTGACAATCAACCGTAGTGTGATCCTCAGGCTGCTGTAACTTATGCCAGGCACCTAGAATGGTGCACAGCCAGTCCAAGATTGAGGAACACACAGGAGGCTTAAAGCCACTTCTACTCTGCTGCCTCCACTGTCAAGGATTGGGGCTTTGTCTGGGTTGACTATTTAGACAAAGGACCACCAACAGATCCCAGCTGGACAGAATATTACCAAGCCATGGTTAACTTATGGTATGGTATTAAAAAAAAACATTTATAGTTGTAGGAATAGAGAGACAAGCAACTAGCTAATTTGCATCACGCAGACATTCAAAGTGGGCTGGTGCACAAAAGATGCTTATTCTTAACTCTCCATCTTCCCTGCTGTTGAACAAACAACATACAAGATTTCTACTTTCCCATCTGAGGCATGCCAGTCTTGGCAATTCATCAAAATGGGCACACAGCAATGTCAGTGTTAAATGCAGTTTTATTTTAATAATGCCTTTATTTTTTCTTAAAGTGCACCATAGTAAAAGAAAAAAAAAAAGTCTGCCTGTATGTATAGTAATAGTCAGAAGACTAGGTAGAGACTGTTAATACACATCCACATTTAAAAAACTGCTTGCAAGATACAGTGTACATTATAAAATTAAGTGTAAGGGTACTTTCCAGACTTAAAAGTACAAAATTAAAGTTAACTATTTCAGGTCAAAAGCTGAACACTGCACAGTGTACAATTTTGGCACAGACAAAAATTTCATGACCAGGCTGTAACTGATCATTGCTTTTACCTGTTGTGAATTTTATAATGAGTTCATCTCCATAAATGTGGATTTACAACCTTTTCCTTTTATTTTTATCTTCTGCATCAGTCTAAATACTGAAATTTAAATAGGAATGAGAAATACAGAGCTTTGTTCCTGGGGTGTGTGTGTGGGGGGGAGATGGGATTGTCTTTCATACAACAACAAGACTGCTCCTATTTATCTGCAGTAATGCTGAAGATAAGATACCACTAGTACTAGATCAGAACGATCACTGCTGGGTGCTCCTCTTAAAAATGGGATTCTCTTTTCTTCTGACATTACATTTAATTGTGGCGGGAGGTGAGCTGGGATTTAAAACAATGAGTCTGAAATGGCTTCCATTTACATAAATCAGAGCATGATTGCAATGTTAAGAGTAAATGGTCATCCACTCTCATCCTTTAAAAATAAAGAGCCTGTATCACTGGCTTGAGGAAAGAGCTCCTAAAACTGTATCTGAAGACATCAGGTCTCTAAACACTAGTGTTTGTGAAAGTCAGAAACCAGCAACCTAATTGGTTAAGTCTCAGTAGAAGTGAATGGGACAAGAGCACAAAGGCTGCAGCGTTAAGAATGTGGATGCTGAGGTTCTTAATACACATATTTTCAGGGTTCGTTTGATTCGTCTTTTTGGCCTACATGTACTTTACCTAGGGAAACTTTCAAAACAGAATATACAGCTTCCACTGCAAGCTTCACAGGACCTTTTGGAAATGGGCACTTCTTCCACACATACCAGATGAAGAAATTAGTTCCTAAATTCTAATTTATGTGCTACAAAGATGTGTTCTAGTAAAGGGGTACAGTTTGGCCTTTGGAGTACTATGATTCATACTGCAGATTTACATCATCTGGGGAGTTCTGAAGGCTTATTGGATACTGTTGGGTCCTTGTCCCCAGAAAAAAAATTCAAGATGGGCAGACCAACCAACTGAAATGTTATGGAGGAGTTTCTGAAAAGCAACAAAATCAGAGCGTGCTGCAACAGCAATACAGCAACACTTAAATTTCTGGGTACCAAAAATATGATACATTATTACTGAGAGAAACATGTCAGTAGGATAAGGAATTTTGCATAAGTGAATAAAACAAAGCTTTTCCAGATATCCTAGTACAGATGTCTTAAAGTTTCCACAGTGTGGAATGCATCTTAAAGAGAGTCTCATGGACCATGTCGCCACTCTCATTAACATTACTGTGTAACTTCCCTGTGGCAATGATAGCAACTACTAACATGGAGAGTTAGGTAAATTTTAACTTGCCCTTCAACGTGAATTAACAGGTGGAGATGAGCAAAGTTAGAACTATGTGACCAGCCAGCTCTCCACATCCCACCAGCAAGTATTCTGCAGACCAGTGGTATATGGGCCACAGTTGGGAACCACTGCATTTGGGGACCTACAGGAAGATGAATCTTTATGTACAGCGATCTTGTGAAAAAAAATAATTATTTTGTTAAATATAAAATGAGGTTTTATTTTTCCTAACACAGCCTGTAGTGTTTCTGAATTACCTGAGAATCAAAGACTTAGAGATGCTCATGACTTATTAATACCAGACTGGAAAACTAAATGGACTAGGTTCAGATATAGCTACAAGAAGATAACTTTGTAAAGCTGATCGGATGGCATCTGTGAAAACTTAAAAAAAACTTCATCTGAGTAACAAGATCTATAAGAAAGGATATCAAGGATTGTTGTCTTCAGGAACTGTATCCTCTCTAGGATGTGAGAATTGGAAAGGAGAAGAATGGAAAAGGACGTAGGTGTCAAGAATTGTAGCAGCAGGATATAGATATTTTGCTTACAGGCTCATAATGAAAAATGGAAGGATGTTTTACCGGTCAACTTCCAAGTTCAGGGTTCTAGATTTTTCCCCGAAGTATCAGCAATATCAGTGCTTTACTACAGCAAGGAATGGTTTTCCTTATGCCACTTTTGGTTTCGGTGAGCTCATTACACTGTAGCAACGAAATCATAGAATCCCAGGATTGGCAGCAGACCAAAAAGGAAGAAGTATTTTTCTTCTAAAACATTTGTAAAAGCTAAACCTACACATGCTAATTCACTTTAGAATATTACATTTTATTACTTCTTGCCTTTCCCCACCCAAACCTTGTATGGTAAACAGGCGAATTCTAAAACAAAGATATATGGTATGGTTAGTCAGGGATTTGAGATAAACAGATATTCATTTTTAAATAAACACTTCAATTCGCCTACAGGGGAGTTGTTCTTACCTACATTTTCCTTCAAAGTTTTTAATGCTAAATATGAAATTTTAAATTGCCATGCATTTGGCTCAGATTACAAGATAGGTAGTTTTTATGCCTAGTTTCTATATACGGGTAAGTATATATAAATGTGTGTATACATATATTAGAGAGAGAGAGAGGGGCAGGCAGGCAGAATGCTGATGACTACACTAGCATTCATAGAGTTAAGCAGTGATGGCATTTTGATTGCAATTTGTGCCAAGTACTTCAGACCTTTGTTTTACAGTTCTTTATATGAGGCCTGAAATATTTTGAGACATTAGTCTGATGCTATTACATTAGAAATATTGGGCCAAATTCATCCCTTCTATAATTCCGCTGAAGTCAATAGAGTTAGTCAGGGATGAATGTGGGCCGAAATTGTTTGGTCATTGGATAACATCTTAAAAATATGTAATACTGTACTTTCATTTTTTACTTTTGGAGGAACACACTCTGGTCTAATCCAGCTTAGCCAAAGTAGGCACCTTAATATCATGCACTGCCAGAAGCAGGGCTTTGGAACGGAGCCCGGAGCTGGAGCGCGGAGCAGCTCTGGAGCAGTGGAGCTGTAGGTTTTTACCTGGAGCTGGAGTGGAGCCAGAGGGCTCCTGGTATTTTTCTCTTAGATGCCCCTTGGCCTCTGTAATAAAATAAAACTTGCTACTTTCAATCAATCATGTTTAAATGTGACATTACAAAGAAACAAAACTGCAAGGCAGCACAAAGGCCTGTTCAATTATTCAGACAAATAAGAGAATCTATGTAGTGCTTATAGGAGGATCTCCAGTAATTCTGGACTGGAAATATCCCAATGAAATATAGTACTCATGTACCCTCCATCAAATTCTCTTCACTAAATGAATCTGAATATTTTTATCTGATTTCAGATAAAAATACTTAGCTTAACTCATCAGAAATACAGGGGAAAAAAATGGATCAGGCACTACTGAAGGCCTAACAGAGCCAGTCTCTCTCCTTTCACTGGGGGATATAGCCCCCTTGCCTTACAGTTTGTGGCATGTAACTTTTTGGTATCTCATCAACTGTTGCTGTGTTTATCCCCATCCTTTCCAGTCTCAGAATCTGTCCCTCAGTACTGGGGCTGAACGCATCTGCCAAAGCAGATTCAGGTTTATTTTTCTCTGGCCCAGAGCCACACAGCTGTGAACTGTGACCAGAAATCTGTAGTTGTGCAAGTCCAACAAGATCCTCCTCGTTTACTGGAGGAGTAACTTGCTTTGCTCTTTCAAAATATGACCCATCGGTATTGGTTTCATCTTGACTACTATTTTGTTTGAAATACTGCTGCCTTGGAGCTGCACTTTCACCTCCTCCTGGGTTATCTTCTGGTTTCTCTTCTGACTCTAGCAGCGGCTGGGTGGATTCAGACCTTGAAAAGACTTGAACAGAAGGAATTTGGTCTCTGTAGCCATTGAGTACTACAGTTGAATACTGTACAGTGCTTGAAGTGTTTTGTGCAGATTCACTCTCATCACTGTCGGAAACACTTTGCCTAGGAGAAGACATGCATGAAGATCCTCCAATACCACTGCTGTGCCCCTCTGAAGTATTTTTTTCCTTTTTAAGCAAGTTGAAGGGTTTTAGATCCTGCTCTGAAACGGACTTCTTGTCATCTGCTTCTATTTCAACCACGCTTACATCAGTAAAGCTGCCTTCTGGATACATCTGATCTTTAGAACTAAAATTGTGCTGAAAGAAAAGAAGAAAGTTAGGTGTTGCCTATGAGGGAAAAAGAGTCATGGTGTCTCACTTTCTATTCTTTACGCACTTTGAGATTCCAACAGGTTCTGCTCTCTGCTGAATTTGACAGTTCTTCTTGAGCATTTACCACAAGATGGAAAATGTGGTTTACATTTCCAAGTATCAAAGTCTTAAGTACACAGACTCCCTGGAACCAGAATTTCATGAAGGGTCTACCCAAACCCTTACTCTTCTGTGATACTGAGACTAAATTGAGCACAATGCATTGTATCCTGCAGAAGTATTTCAGATTAAGACCTTACAACAGAAATGCTTTCGCCTCTACATATATATTAAATATCTCATAGCAATTTTCACTGGAGTTTGTCCTGGTTCCTTGATCAGAATTTCCCCTCCTCCACTACTATGCAGCATACCAGTTTGTTACCACGCCACACACAGATGCGCGTATCTGCTGTACCCCTCTCTCTGTATTTGTATTTCATTATAAATTGCTCTAACAAATTTCCAGTTCTCAACTGCCTAAAAATTCCATTGATTTCCACTTAATTGCTCATGATTTACACATTTGGGGAAGTGAGAGAAGAATTAAGCCCTGAACCTTAAACCTATAAAAGTTAAAATTAGCCCCATATTAACAGAATCCAATTTAGGTTGTGAGCTCCTTGTGACCATATCTGCCCAATGCTGAATACACTGATGGTATTAAAATAATCCTGAGATATAGGAGGAACATTTTAACAGGTTAAAAATCCAAGTTCTCTTTCAATATCCATTGAGAGCGTTCCTACCTGTCAGTTTATTCTTAAGATATTTTATGTACTATCATAAAGATTCAATCTTACCTTAGCTGGAGTTTGAGGGGACCACTGAGCAATATTACTTTTGGAAGGATCAGGAACATTAGGCCAGATATGCTTTTTAATTCTACAGGAGGATAAAACAATGGAAAATACATTTCTTGAACCCTCAAAACGTGCAAACATGGTTACAGTTGTGCTTTATATTCTTAATGTACAATTACTGGTCTTTTAAAATATTTGACAGAAGTGTTACAGATACTGATTTTGTCCCATCACATTTGACGTCTGGTGTGCTCATTTGCAAAGTCATACCTAGAACACTTCATGCTCACTGCCACTTCATTTCACTGCAACTTGAGAAGATTGGCTTTATAGCCTCGTTTTGTGACAGTTCGATTTGGGACTCCCCCACCCACATCAAATAAAATGATCAAAAGAAAAATAGAACAGTAGGGGGTTTGGGAGAGGTCATAAAATAAATCTAATAGCACTTTTGAAGGCACAAAGTGACAGTTAAATCTCACTGGATGAGCATTACCCAATATACTGGAAAAAGTATATATTTTTGGCTCTCTCTCTCTTTTTTACATATATAGACCAGGCTGACAGAGATGCTCTGGTGCCATGGTGAGGAGTGCCACAAATGTCTAGACAGACTTTGCAATTAAAAATATAAATAAATAGAAAAAAAATATAGAAAAAATGCACACACATTTAAATACAATCCAACTGAAACTGGTGCATGACATTTTTCCTGAGGAAATAGCGACAAGCTCCTTAAACATAACTAGTGATCACAACCTAGTAATTTGTAAATACCGTCAAATATGAAAACAGTTATATAATACAATGTGATGGATGCTCCTAGCTGTTTAAACCTCTTTGCTAAAGAAAGGGAAGAGAATATGCCCTGACAAATAAATAGTTTTAGTTAACAGGCATTGCCAGATGGTCCTTCAGCTAAGGCCCATTAAGAGGCAGCCCTAAGAGGGACAAGTAAAGGTAGATTGGTAGAACCCCATTATGAAAAAATGTAATTTTGTTGGGGATATCTGAAGGGTACTCTTTAGCCAAGTGACCAGGCATAGAGACAGTTTATATTTTTCCCCAGCCAAACGCACCATGCCAGCAGCCATAGGCACCGACTCCGTGGGTGCTCCGGGGCTGGAGCACTCACAGGAAAAAAAAAAAAAAAAAAATAGTGGGTGCTCAGCACTCACCGGCAGGCCCCACCGATCAGCTCCTCCTTTTTACCCCCAGCACCTTCCGCCCACCAAGGATCAGCTGATCAGCGGCAGGCAGGAGGTGCTGGGGGGAGAGGGAGGAATGGGGGCAGAAAGAGGTGAAGTGAGTGCGGGAGAGGGGGCGGAACGCGGCAGAAAGAGGCAGGGTGAGGCCTTGGGGGAAGGCGTGGAGTTGGGGCGGGGGTCGAGCACGTCCCGGGGAACTCAACGTCGGTGTCTCTCCCAGCAGCTACTACTTGGAGCAGAATTTTTGAAAGAGCTATAAGACAGGACTGAAAAAGCAGCAAGGAAGAGAGAGGGAGACATCTTCCAGTGGTGTGGTGCCTTTGCCTCCCCTTCAAAAAAAGCTGGCTTACAATATTTAACTCATTTTATTACACAGACTGTGAAAAATAGATTTTTTTGGTGGGATGTAAAGAATTCCTTAATGGTGTATTAATTATATGAAACTGAGGTGATCAAAAATTTCAGTTTATTCTGAAAATCAAGAACTAGCAAGAATTTCCTATCACATTCAGTTAATAGGCTTGCACAAAATCTTTTTAAAAAGAGCTCTCTGAATTATTGTTACAGCATTGTTATAGCAAAAGTCTCCATATCTCTAAGAGGAACATGGACCCAATTCCTCCCCTCCTCCCAAACCGTTTTAATATGGTGAAGCTTCACTTACTTCAAAGTAGTTTCTCACCGACAAATCAGTGAGAGATGAGAATCAGGTCCATGATACATAAATTACAGTGAAATATTACTGTCAAGCTCAGATATAGTAAAATGTGATAGAAATACATGCTATATGTACTTACAAGTCCCGTTTGTTAAAGCAGAACAATACTCCCAGAAGGATGGACAACAGGAATGCCAGACACACAGGTACAACTATGGCTTCTATTTCTCCTTTTCCTAAAAATGGAAAAAAAGCAATTTTAGTTTTTTGAAAAAGTGCTCAGCAGAATTTCCCTGACAATCATTCCAAAAGGAAAAGACAGACTAATACATACAGTGCTGCCTTGTCATAAAGCTTACCAGATTATACCCTAAATAGAATTAAACTGAAATATGATTATTTTGTTATCTTTAAAGTCTCAGTGAGTCTCTCTATAGCCAACATTCTTAGCTAAGTTTGCTTATTATTATTGCATACATTACAAGAACTATGAACTTACATGAGTAGGGGTAACAAAAAGAAATCCCACTTTTAGCACCTACTCATTGGAGGAACATAGAGCAATATAGCAGTGAAGAGAGACTGTGATATTTGGGGAGAATCTTCAATTGAAGTTTAGAAGAGTTCACAACATATTTAAGGCCTTGTCTACACTTACACATGAGAGTGCATTAAATCAGCCTCGGGCACCCTAGCTCCTGAGGTGTCCACACTGGCAAGGCATGTAGAGCGCCTTGACGCTGCTGCTGGAGCACCCCTGGTAATCCACCTCCACGAGAAGCATAAAGCTTGTTGCACCATGGCTGCAGCGCTGCGGCACCAGCCCTGGTCCATTCATGTGCTCTGATCGGCCTCCAGTAGTGTCTCAAAATGCCTGTTCTAGCCACTCTGGTCATCACTTCGAACTCTACTGCCCTGTCCTCAGGTGACCAACTGTCAGATCCACCCTTTAAATTCTCTGGGAATTTTGAAATTCCCCTTCCTGTTTGCTCAGCAAGGCGCAGAGTGCTCTCAGCGCATCGTTTCAGGTGACCATGCCTCCACGCCCCAGGCGATCCCCAGTATGGAACAATGGCGAGGTGCTGGACCTCATCAGTGTTTGGGCGGAGGAAATGGTCCAGTCCCAGCTGCGCTCCAGCCGTAGGATAACTCGATGTGAGAGAGCCTATGGGCAGATATCAAGGGCCATAATGGAAAGGGGCCATGACCGGGACGCAGTGCAGTGCAGGGTTAAAGTGAAGGAGCTGCGGAATGCCTACCACAAAGCATGGGAGGCAAACCACTGCTCCAGTGCTGCCCCCACAACCTGCCATTTCTACAAAGAGCTGGACGCGATACTTGGGGGCGACCCCACCTCCACTCCAAAGCCCACGATGGACACTTCAGAGACCGTAGTAGCAAAGTTAAACGAGGAGGAAAATGGGAGCGAGGGTGCTGAGGAGGAGGGAGACCCAGAGCCAGAGGATGGCCCGGCATCCCTAGATGCATGCAGCCAGGAGCTGTTTTCAAGCCAGGAGGAAGGTAGCCAGTCGCAGTGGACGGTGGTTGGGGAAGAACAAACAGCAGAGGTGGTGGTGCCCAGTAAGTGGCTTTTATTTTGGGAAGGTAGTTGCTTGGTGCGGGCTCTTGGGGCAGGCGGGTTGCAGAAAGAAGGGTTAGGGCTGCGTGCATGCCTAGATGTGGAGTAGGGCGTTGAACTGCGATGTGAGAGAGCACATATCGGCCTCAGTGATCTCTTCAAATGTCTCATGCAGAAAATGGGCAATCCGATTGCGTGGGTTCCCTGGCAGAGTTACTGTGTTCCTTCTCCCAGTAAGACTAACATGTCCACGCCATTGTGCCCTGATGGGTGGAGGGACCATTGCTGCACACAGGCAAGAGGCATAAGGGCCAGGGCAGAAGCCACATTGTACTACGTTACCCTCAGCAGCGAGATATCTTCCGGGATGAACTCATGCTGTGCAAAGTGTGGGGACAGTATAGGGGCCCCCTGCAGCTGTTGGCTCTCCCCAAGGCACAGAATCAACGCCAGAGGCGGTATGGCCCTGAAACAATCAGTCCCCCTTGCTCCTGTCCTTACTCACCATTTTGGGTGGGTTATGTGCATTCGTTTTGGGATTGGCACTTTCTGATAGTGTACACTGTACCTGTCTAAGTACAGCCGAATCATTGCTCTGTCTAGTGTGAACAATGCTGCCTCTGTTAAGTGTTGCATTTTGGCTTTACAGATGCAACCCTGAGATCCCAGTTGTCCTTATCAACAGCCAAAAGACTACAAAGAATCAGGAAGCGTATGCGAAGAACCAAAGAGAACCTGCTGCATGAAGTCATGCAGCAGTGCCTTACTGAAAATCTAAAAGTACAGGAGTGGCGGGAGACTGAAAGGAGACTCTGCCGGCAAAATGCAGATTGCCAGCACCAAAGCACAGAGTGGCTCATAAGCATTATAGAATGCCAAGTGGACTTGATACAGGCGCTCATAGCACTGCAGATGAAGCAGATCCGTGCCCGCCTCCCCCGCAGCCTTTGTCCCCAAACACTTTCCCTTGTACCCCCAGGTCACTGCCAACCCACTTCCCCCAGCATCCGGTTTCTTACCGCCACCAGCTGCCTCCAACAGCGTCACCATCCAGCCCTGCAAACTACAACTCTTACCCACTGCATTCAATCACCATGCATTTTAGCCAGCCTGAAGCGCAGCACTCCAGACAGGAAGGCTGAATATGATAATAGGACTACGTAAATCTGTGACTGTCCCATTCCACACCCTGCCCCTTTCCCTCCTCACACACAGCACAGATGTGTCATGCCCCTTTCTGTTTCCCCAGCAGTTGTCTCTCTTTTCAATAAATGAATTTTTTGGCTTTGAAAACATTCTTTATTGCATTAAGTAAAAGATACCATAGCCCAGGAAAGTAAAGGCACTGCAAGTCAGTGCATCATACGTAGGATGCGATTAATGGCCCTGCAAACTTGCATCAACATGATTCCAACAGTCGACTTTCCCACTCAAAACTGTTTAGCGACCTATCGGTAGCTGTCTGGAGTTGCCAGCTTCCAGATTGCAATAGCCACCTGCTTCTCCACAGGCAGGGCAACTCTCAATCTTGTGTCCTTGTGCTGCAGGGTGGGGGCGAGCTCAGTACACAGTCCCATGAAAGTGGCTTTCCTCATCCGAAAGTTCTGCAGCCAGACTTGCACGACGATGTGATCCCACCACTCAGTGCTTGTTTCCCGAGCCAAAAAGTGGCGTTCCACTGTGGTGAGCATGTCTGTGAATGCCACAAGTAATCTTGTGTCGTCTGCGTTATGCGAGTCAACATCATCGTCGGACTTCTCACTGTCACTTTGTAGCTTAAGGAGTAACTTGATTGCAATTCGTGACATGCTGGCAAGACCCATCAGCATATTCCTCACAAGTTCAGGATCCATTCCAAGACCAAAAAGGGAAGGACAGAGTGCGCAGTACAAAAAACACTGAAAGATGATGCCAAATGTGGACGGAAGCACGGACTGATGGGATATGAAGCGATGCATCATGGGACATTGGGACAGGATCCAGAATGCCCCACACACCCCTGCCCCCTTCCCAAAAGGCACAGTGCCAGAATGGGAAGAGGTGCTCTGTGGGATAGCTGCCCATAATGCACCGCTCCCAATGCCGCTGCATGTACCACAAATGTGGCCACGCCACTGCGCTTGCAGCTGACCGTGTGAACACACGGCAGCACTTTCTCTGCTGCGGTCTCCGAGGGCTGGTTTAACTCACAGCGCTCTACATCTGCAAGTGTAGCCATGCCCTAAAGCACCTAAGAAAGCAGTACTTGACTTTTAAGTCACAGATCCAACCATCTGCCAGCAATATAAAAAGTATGCTATACCTACAAAACTGCACATAGCTAGTCTATGAAAAAATACTTGCATTACTCTTACGTGATCCTCTCCCCTTCTCAGCATTTGTTACATATTTTAAGTTACGAACACAGAACATTTAGGGAAGAATGCCCTTTACTATATGTCTGTAGAACTCATTGCACAAAGAAGCTGTATTGGTTTGGGGCCTTAGGTATTACTAGAAGAAAAAAAATAAATTGTGTGCATAAATTAAGAGAGCAATTGCATGACTAATCCATTTTAAAATTAGTCCCTATACATTTTATGTGATTATTTCTTACCAAACTTTTGTGTAGTAAATGTAAATACAGGACCACTTGTGCCTCCTTCATCTGTATGTGCCTCCATCTTCACCATATATAAAGTGTCACTGGATAAGGAGGAGAGGGTATATTCTGTTTTTGAAGGGTCCACTTTCACAGCTAGAAGAGAAAGGTTTATACAGTTATCTGGTACAGCCTGTTTAATATCCACAAACATTATACTAAAACACTACTACATATATACGTATGGGAACAAAGTATCTAAGACATAATTTAATGGGAAGTTACACAATTCCATAGCATTGAAAATGGACTCAAAGGCTAGATTTTGTAAGACAAAAATTACTTTCTATATCTAAATGCTTAACTCCAATCATTAAACCTTATCTTCCTTAAAGGCACTGAAAAGAAATTAAAATATATAACAAGTAAGGCTAAGATTTTTGTCACAGTTATTTTTAGTAAAAGTCATGGACAGGTCACGGGCAATAAACAAAGATTCACAGAGCCTGTGATCTGTCCATGACTTTACTAAAAATAACTGGGCGCAGGGCTAAGTAGGGGGAAGGAATGGAGTCTCATGGGGGGATGGGACTGACAGGCCAAGCTCCTCACCATGGTCGGGGGCACAGCCCCAGATACAGCGGCCGTAGCGTGGGGAGGAGGGGGGGCAGCAGCCGGGGGACGCAGCCACGGGGAGTGTACAGCCCCCTCTCCGGAGCTGGCCGCAGGCACAAAGGCCGGCTGCAGCCCTTCACCCCCCACCGCCAAACCGCAGGGCAGGGGCTGCAGGGTCCTGGTTCCAGCCATCCAGCCCCAGTTGCAGGGCAGGGATGCACAGTCCCGGATTCAGCTGCTGACAGCTGAAGCAGAAGTAGTTGCGGAATCCGTGACTGCCATGACCCATGTGACTAAATCATAGCCTTAATAATAAGTAGCTATAAAAGAGATCATGAGACAGAATTTTAGAGGTTAGTAGTGATGTTGTGAATAACAAGTCTTCTAATTACCTATATGCCAGAAGGTTCAATAGACATTTAGACAAGTGTAGGTCTATAGTGACTGACCGCTTTCCATTTAATAGATTTTAAGGCTATCAGATCATCTAGTGGGACCTCCTGCTTAACACATGCCACCGAATTTTACCTAGCAATTTCTGTATGATGCCCAATAATTTGAGATTGAACAAGAGCATTTCTTTTAGAAATACATGCAGTTACCATTTAAAGACTTCAAGGCAATGGAGAAATCACTATTGTTCTAAGGGTTACTTACCCTTACTGTTAAATGTGCACCTTATTTTCACTTTGAATGTTTAGTTTCATCTTGTTATACCTTTGTCTGCTGGATAAAATAGTACCAAAGGTCTTCTCCACACGTAGACAATAAAGATTAGGATCAAGTCAAACTTCTTTGATAAACTAAATAAGTTGAGCTCCTTAAGTCTCATTGTGTGAGATGTTCTGAAACAGACACTTGGTACTCTTAGAAGGGACACTTCTGGTCTCGAATGTAACTAAGCTACAGGGGATCCAATGCAGAACCAAGTACACTTTCTGTAAAAGATTTCTCACTTAAAAAAAAATCCCCAACATCATAAGAACTTACAGTTTGATCTGGTGAGACAGCTCCTAGGTGCATATAATGCTCTATCTTGCTTTGTGCAGTAGTCAGTAACTCAATATTTCAGAAAGTAAATATTCAAAGAAATACATTTTAAAACTAAATGGCCTTTGTTACCTGTTTCATTGCCACTGATAGTTCTGTATAATATAGTGTAATATTTGATAAACCCATTTTGCTCATCCACTGAAAGAGGTTTCCATACTAAAACGGCTTCAGCTTTTCCTACTTTTTTTGTCTGAACAGTGGGTCCTCTTGCAGGCCCTATAAAAGAAGGCCACAATTAAGAGTACATTATAGTCCTATTAGGAAAAGCAGTATGTTAATGGACAACATATTTTAACTCTACATAAAACCATGCTCAAACATTTTAGTGGAATAATAGCTTGAAGCTGTTATCTGCAAAGTCAGTTATTTCACTTCCTGAAAATACAAAAATATTTGTACAGCAAATGCCTCTAAAAAATCTGACTTCTACATGAAAAATAAAACATATTTTGAACAATTAGGATATGAGTAATACCTTAACATAATTCTTATAAAAAGCAAGTAAGGGATTACTTGGAAAATATAAAACACAAACAAAGCAGTGGATCTAGACAAAGTGGATTGGAATAGAAACTTTGTTCAACTGACGAACTCTAGAAGATCAGGGAAGAACAAGATGTTTGATAGACGCAAGCATAGTACTAATCTTAAAACAAAATTAAAGAGGAAAGATCTTGGCAATAGCAGCAAAACAAATTTAACTTCTATCCTTTGCAAAATAACACTCTAAAAATGGGGGGAGGAGGGGAGGAGAAACAGGAAAGAGAAATTGGTCACTTAACTTCTGAGACAACTGAAACACAAGTAGATCTTGCCAAAGAAACTTAGTACCTTTTTTGTTATGGAATGGGTGAAAGGAAAATGGTTGATATTTGTACTTCAGTAATAAAACATTTGTTGATAATGTCTCATGAAGTCTTACACTCAATTCAAATAAGCATGGATAAAGTACAATGTCTTCTGTTTAACCACATTTCAGACAAATCTGAGTTCATCTGATGCATGGATGTGTGTTTCCAGTGAAGTATCAAAAGGATCTGCTAGGGGAGATTTTATTTATCACCTTTAAAGATCTAGGAGGTGGTAAATGCGTTAATGAAATTTGAAGACTATTGCTATTAGTTGCAAGTAAAGAGAAATGGTGAAAGAGACCAAAAGGATCTAGAGATTAGAATAGAAACATGGGTAGAAAGCATTCACCTTGGACAAGTGCAAACTAATATCTGTAAAAGAGTGATTGAAAGATCCAAACATATTTAAAGGGAGAGAAAAATATGGGAAGCGGATAGGTTTAGGACCAATAATAGACAAGTTTGGACATGAATTTACCACTGATGTGCCAACGAAGATGATCAATGCAATTCTGAGTTGCATATGCAAAGGTATGTCATGCAGCAAGCACGTGAAAGTCCTCCTCTATACAGCTCTAGTGTGACTGCCCTGGGAATACTGCTTTTTGGTCTGGACATCTTATTACTTATAAATTGAAGGGAGCTCAGATTCAGAGCACCGTAAATGATTAGGAACCTGGAGAGAATGATGTATAATGAATGGAATAATGTAACTTGCCTAAGGAATAAGTATATGGGAGTGGAAATGCTGAGGAAAACCTTTTAGGGCAATGTGTGGGTATTACAAGAAACACTGAAATGAGGGAAGGGAAAATTTAGGCTGAATATCAGGAAATATCTCCTGATATTAACAGAAAAGCTTCAAAAACAGACTCCAACGAGAAACTGCTGAGCTTGAATTGATATGCAAACTAGACACAATCAACTTAGGCTTGAAGAGAGACTGGGAAGAGCCATTACAAACATTGAATCTTTCTCACACTTTTTATCAAACTGTCTGTACTGGGCTATCTTGATTATCACTTCAAAAGTTTTTTTCCTCTTATTAATTGGCCTCTGAGAGTTGGTAAGACAACTCCCACCTTTTCATGCTCTCTGTATGTGTATATATATCTCCTCAATATATGTTCCATTCTATGCATCTGAAGAAGTGGGCTGTAGCCCACGAAAGCTTATGCTCAAACAAATTTGTTAGTCTCTAAGGTGCCACAAGTACTCCTGTTCTTTTTAATATAAGAAGTGTACAATATAGGGAACTCCTGCATGTGCATGGAGATAGTTGACATGACCTAGTAGGTCTCTCTCCCACTTCTGTGACTATATTATGTTAGTGAGAAAGGTCAATTGAAATAAGATGTGTATTTTGTACTTACTACTTTGCTGAAGATATGCCTTTGTAGATTGTCCATTTCCTTGACCATTATTATACAATGGATGAACAGTTATCAAATAACACTTGAATGGCTTTATATCTCCTAATACAAGAATTGTAAGGAAAACATTGTTTTAGTAAAGAGTTCAGTTAAAATGAAATATTTAGTTTTTACTTCAGTTTTGGTAAACAGTTTATCAGTGTACCTTACACCTAGAAATTCAGTTGAGTTTCTTTTTCTAAAGTCAGAGTCATAGACTTTAAGGTCAAAAGGGACCATTTTGATAGTCTGACCTCCTGCACAATGCGGGCAACAGAATCTCACCCACCCACTCCCACAACAAACCCTTAACCTATGTCTGAGCCACTGAAGTCCTCAAATCATGGTTTAAAGTCTTCAAGGTGCAGAGAATCCTCCAGCAAGTGACCCGTGCCCCACGCTGCAGAGGAAAGTGAAAAACCCCCAGGGCCTCTGCCAATCTGCTCTGGAGGAAAATTCCTTCCCAACCCCAAATATGGTGATCAGCTAAACCCTGAGCATGTGGGCAAGACTCACCAGCCAGACACACAGGAAAGAATTCTCTGTAGTAACTCAGATCCCACCCCATCTAACATCCCATCCCAGGCCATTGGGCATATTTACCGCTAATAGTCAAAGATCAATTAATTGCCAAAATTAGGCTATCCCATCATACCATCCCCTCCATAAACTTATCAAACTTAGTCTTGAAGCCAGATATATCTTTTTAAAGTATTACCAATCAATCATTCAAAAGAGACTAGTTAGAGGATCAGTTAGATAGCTCAGGTCCAAAATTTTAAAGTTATTGAAACAAAACGTATTTCAATGAATTTATAAAAAGAAGCAGAAGCTATTTCCCTACAACTGTTGTGTACAGGACTGTGCCACTGTACAAGGATTGTGCTACTCCTGAGAACCTGGAGGTGAAACTGGACGCCAAGTCTAGTTTTACTGTCCAAGCCAACTGAATTGCCAGAGTAAAACAATGAGAACAGACAGTGGACAGGTAAGTTAGATTTTAAAGTTCTTTCATTATTCATACCAGATAATATAACATGGTTTTTTTGTGAAGTCTTAATCTGATGGTATGCCTTTCAAAGCTACAGTTCCCTTCTTGAACTGTTTCAAACCCTAGGATTTATACACAGTTTTATTCTGAGTTGCCAGTACACAAGACAATACCAACTTTCATATTATCATGTGGCAATTTTTAACTTATTAAAAAAAATTAGGTTTTTCAGCAGTTTTAACTGCCTGTGAAAGATCCACCTGGCACTTATGTCCTGCAGCAGAGACTCACTAAGCATTAGCCACCAGTGGCAGTATGCTGTTCACAATTCAGCACAACATTTTCTATTTCTTATTGTTTATCTCTCTGTTTTATAAGAGTATGCATTTCTTCCAGATCCTCTTTATTCATAAAGTGAGTCTGTTGTAAGAGAGCCATTGAATACATCCCAAATGTATGAAGGATGAAAGGTTTTGACTATCCTAGAAACCTTATTGAGATGAAAGGTCTTGATTATTGTTAAGTTCAATAATAGGTACAATATATTTAAATATGATATTGCTTGCTAAATATACCTTTTAAAAATGTGCCTTGAGAAGTACCAAGTTCCTGCTGCCATTCTGCGGTGCAGTCCGAGCTGTCAGACACCATGCACCATTCAATCACATATTTAACCACGCTATTGTCAGGAGCCGTCCACTCTACCCAGAGCTTGCCATCTTTAGGAAATGCTTTAATATCTTTCACAGAAGCTAGAATGAGAAAAAAGGAATGAGATTCCATTAACATAGAACATCTTCATTAGACAGCTCTCTCCTAGCACAAAGGAACCTGCACTTGCTACTCTGTGGAATCAGTTACTCTTGCTCTTAAGTAAAACCATCAAAATCTCAACATGAGTAAAGTTTAGTGGGCATAGAAAGCCATTTTGATGCAATTCTGTAACCTGTGAACAGGGAACAGCGAACAGTGAGAGGGAAATCCCCTGCTGAAGAAGGAGCAAGCACTAACTCTTGGGGGTGAGTGAGCTTGTTTGTCTATTTGGTTTTTCTTTTGACTTGCTTAAAGCTTACAGTGTAGTCTGTTGGGGATTTTGTATTTGGGGACTATGTGGGAGTAGGAGCAAGAGGCCTACTAAGCTGCTAGCTGATTATTCACTAGTAAGGCTCTAGCCTACTGTCCTTTGAGCCTTGATTCTTCCTGATCACCCTTCTCTTGTGTGTTAATGAGAGGGGTAGGGTTGACCTAGGAAAGATGTGCTTAAAAGCCAGATGCTAAGTGACCAAGGGGAGCTAGTGAACAGGAGGGTGCAGACAGGGGAGTTTGAGAGGAAGAAAGAATAAAATCACCATGGTTTGAAAAAGTCCACATTGCTAAGACCACTATACTGCTCCTGGCTTCTCCACCCACACCTCTGTCCAGACAGAGAATCCAACAATGGATTCCTCTACCCAGGTCCTGGAGTGGATTTGCAGAGACTGTGGCTTGCATTTCCTGGTCTCCTCACAGGCTGAGGAGACCATCCAGTGTGAGACATGCCTACTGGTAGACTCTCTTAGGAGGCAGATAGGAGAGCTACAGGAAATAGTGGCTAGGTTGAAGAGCATCTGTGCACATGAGGAATTCATTGAAAATATGCATATGGAGACCTCCAAAGTTGAGAAACCAATTCAGATGGAGAGGACTCAGAAGCACCACCAAGGGAGGAGGAAACAGGAAAGAACCTGGCTACTTCTAGCAGCAGGAAGTGCTCCCCACCCCTCTCCCAGCCCACTATCCACAGAGTGAAGAACTGGTATGCTGCCCTGGCAACAAAGTCTCCCCCAAAGGTGAAGGAGGAGAAGCTATGTACCAACAAGGCTGGAAGGATCGTGGACATCACTCCCCAGAGGAAATGAAGGGTGGTGGTGGTGTATGATTTCCTTTCTAAGGGGGATAGAGGTGTTCATCAGCGGTCTGACCTGGCATCCCAGGAGGTGTTCTATCAGGGGCCCATATCTGAAACATTATAGAAGGATTGCAGAGGATCATGTGGCCCTCTATTACTCTGTGCTGCTCATCCAAGTGGGCACTAATGATACTGTGAGGTATGATCCTGAGCAGATCAGAAATGACTACAGGGCTTTGGGAGTGAGGGTGAGGGAGATTTGGGGGGGGGGGGGGGGAGGAGGGAGGTGGTGTTCTCATTGATCCTTCCAGCCAAAGGTAGGGGCCCAGGCAAAGACATTCTGGAGTTGAATGCATGGCTGCGTGGATGGCGTTGCCAAGAGGGCTTCAGCTTCGTTGGCCATGGGATGCTGTTCTGAGAAGCACTGGTGAGCAGAAATGGGGGTCCACCTGCCAAGGAAAGGGAAGAGTATCTTCGGATACAGACTGGCTAACCTAATAAGGCGGGCTTTAATCTAGGTTTTACGGGGGCAGGAGACAAAAGCCAACAGGTAAGTCCAGAACATGGACACTTGGGGGAAGGGAGAGACAAGAGCGAAAATAGAGAGGAAATCTAATTAACATCTTAGACATCTGTATACTAATGCAAGAAGTATGCGGAATCAGCAGGAAGAACTAGAAATACTAGTGAATAATCACAATGATGACATAAGTGGCACCACAGAGACTTGGTGGGTCAATTTACATGACTGGAATATTGGTATAAAAGGGTATAGCTTGTTCAGGAAGGACAGGCAGGTGGTGTTGCCTTGTATATCAAAGATGTATACACTTGCACTAAGATTGAGATAGAAGTGGGAGGCAGACCTGTTGAAAGTCTCCACCTAAGGATAAAAGGTGTAAAAGACAAGGGTGATGTCATAGTAGTGGTCTACTATGGACCACTTAACCAGGAAGTAGTAGTGGTTTTTAAACTAACAAAACCATCCAAAGCACAGGACTTGGTGGTGATGGGGGACTTCAACTACCCAGACATCTGTGGGGAAAATAATATAGTAGGGCACAGATTATCAACAAGTTCTTGGAATACACTGGAGACAACTTTTTATTACAGAAGGTGGAGAAAGCAACTAGAGGAGAGACTGTTCTAGATTTGATTCTGATAAATAGGGAGGAACTGGTTGAGAATTTGAAGACAGAAGGCAACTTGAGTGAAATTATCACGAAATGAAAGAATTCATTATTCTAAGGAATGATAGGAGGGAAAACAGCAGAAATAAAGATAATGGGACTTCAAGAAAGCAGACTTTAGCAGAACTCAGAACTGAGAGATAAGATCTCGTGGGAAGCAAGTCTAAGGGGGGAAAAAAGTTCAGGAGAGTGGACAGTTTTTTAGAGAGACTTTATTAAGGGCACAAGAGCAAGCTATCCTGATGCTTAGGAAAGTGAGGAAGTATGGTAAGAGACCACCCTGGTTTAACCAGGATATCTTCAATGACCTGAAGCTCAAAAAAGATGTACAAAAAGTGGAAACTAGGTCAAATTACAAAGGATGACTATATTTTAAACCTCCCCCACAAACACAAGCACGTAGGAACAGAATTAGAAAGGCCAAGGCAAAAAAAAATGAGATTAAACTAGCTAGGGACAAAAACAGTAACAAGAAAACATTTTACAAATACATTAGAAGCAGGAGGAAGATACAGGGCACTAGGTCCATTACTCAATGGAGGAGGACAAGACAACAACAGAAAATGCAGCAGTGGTCAAAGTGTTGCATGCCTTTTTTGCTTCAGTTTTCACCAAAATAGGTCAGAAGTGATCAGATGACTAACACAGGGAACATCAGAGTAAATAGGGTAGGATCAGAGGCTTAAAAAACAGAGAAAGAATAAGTTAAGAATTACTTAGACAAGTTACATGTCCAAGTTGGCAGGCACGGATTAAATACATCTTAGAATTCTTAAGGAACTGGCTGAAGAGAGGTCTGAGCTACTAGTGATTATCTTTGACAGCTCGTGGAATGGAGAGATCCCAAAGGACTGGAAAGGGCAAATACAGTACCTATCTATAAAAAGGGGAATAAGGACAACCCAGGAAATTATGGACCTATCTGCTTAACTTTAGTACCCAGAAAATAATGGAGCAAATAATCGAACAATTTGTAAGCACCTAGAAGATAATAAAATTATAAGTAACAGTCAACATGGATTTGTCAAGAACAAATTGTGTCAAATCAACCAAATAACTTTCTTTGACAGGGTAACAAGCCTTGTGGATAGGGGGGAAGCAACAGATGTGATATATCTTAACTATGGGTAAGGCTTTTGATACCCCCTCACAAGACCTTCTCATGAGCAAACTAGGGAAATATAGCCTAGATAAACCTACTATAAGGTGATTGCAAAATGGTTCACAGTCAAGCTGGAAGGGCAGATCAAATGGGGTCCCACAGGGATCTGTCCTAGGTCTAGTTCTGTTCAATATCTTCATAGATTATTTGGATAATGGCATAGAGAGTACAGTTATAAAGATAGGAGGGGTAATAAGAGCTCTGGAGGACAAGATTAGAATTCAAAATGATCTTGACAAACTGGAGAAATGGTCTAAATAAGTAAGATGAAATTCAAGAAGGACAAAGGCAAAGTACTACATTTAGGAAGGCATAATCAATTGCACAGATGGGAAATCACTGCATATGGAATTAGTACTGCAGAAAAGGATCTGAGGGTTACAGTGGATCACAAACTAAATATCAGTCAACACTGTTGCATTAAAAGTGAACATCATTCTGGGATGTATTAGCAGGAGTATTGTAAGCAAGACTTGAGAAGTAGTTCTTCTGCTCAGCTCAGCACAGATACAGCCTCAACTGGAGTACTGTAAAAAGCAACAGATTTCAACAGCTTCCACCCCACCATCAACCTCAGCCTGGACTAATCTACACGGGAGGTCCACTTCCTAGACACCACAGTGCAAATAAGCGATGACCACGTTAACACCACCCTATATCGAAAACCCACCGACCGCTACGCCTACCTTCATGCCTCCAGCTTCCACCCCGGACACACCACACGATCCATCGTCTACAGCCAAGCACTGAGGTACAACCGCATCTGCTCCAACCCCTCAGACAGAGACCAACACCTACAAGATCTTCACCAAGCATTCTCAAAACTACGATACCCACACAAGGAAATAAAGAAACAAATCAACAGAGCCAGACGTGTACCCAGAAGCCTCCTGCTACAAGACAGACCCAAAAAAGAAACCAACAGAACTCCACTGGCCATCACCTACAGTCCTCAGCTTAAACCTCTCCAACGCATCATCAGTGATCTACAACCCATCCTGGACAATGATCCCTCACTTTCACAGACCTTGAGAGGCAGGCCAGTCCTTGCCCACAGACAACCCGCCAACCTTAAGCATATTCTCACCAGCAACCACGCACCGCACCATAACAGCTCTAACTCAGGAACCAACCCATGCAACAAATCTCGATGCCAACTCTGCCCACATAGCTACACCAGCAACACCATCACAGGACCTAACCAGACCAACTACAACATCACCGGCTCATTCACCTGCACGTCCACCAATGTTATATATGACATTATGTGCCAGCAATGCCCCTCTGCTATGTACATTGGCCAAACTGGACAGTCACTACGTAAAAGGATAAATGGACACAAGTCAGATATCAGGAATGGCAATATACAAAAACCTGTAGGAGAACACTTCAACCTGCCTGGCCACACAATAGCAGATGTAAAGGTAGCCATCTTACAGCAAAAAAACTTCAGGACCAGACTCCAAAGAGAAACTGCTGAGCTCCAGTTCATTTGCAAATTTGACACCATCAGATCAGGATTAAACAAAGACTGTGAATGGCTATCCAACTACAGAAGCAGTTTCTCCTCCCTTGGTGTTCACACCTCAGCTGCTAGCAGAGCACCTCACCCTCCCTGATTGAACTAACCTTGTTATCTCCATACTGATTTTTACCTGCCTCTGGAAATTTCCATTACTTGCATCTGAAGAAGTGAGGTTCTTACCCATGAAAGCTTATGCTCCCAATACTTCTGTTAGTCCTAAAGGTGCCACAGGACCCTCTGTTGCTTTTTACAGATTTAGACTAGCACGGCTACCCCTCTGAAACTGGAGTACTGTGTCCAATTCTGGACACCACACTTTGAGAAAAATGTAGACTAATTGGAGAAAGTCCAGAGGAGAGTAATAAAAGTGCTTAAAGGTCTAGAAAATGTGAGCTTCTAGGAAAGATTGAAAAAACTGGGTTTGTTTAGTCAGAAAGGGAAGAGTGAGGTGGACACGATAACAGTCGTTAACAATCTTTATCACCCTCCTCTTTTCAAATATGTAAAATTGTTCTCCTTATCCAATGAGGCCAGGACAAGCAGTAACGGGCTTAAATTGCAGCAAGGGAGATTTAGATTAAACATTAAGAAAAACTGCCTATCTTCAAGGGTAAGTTAAGCACTGGAACAAATTCCCTACTGAGGTTGTGGAATCTCGGTCATTGGAGGTTTTAAAGAATAGGTTAGACAAATAGCTATCAGAGATTATCTAGATCAGAGGTTCTCAAACAATAGGGCAGGCCTCCAAAGGGAGGCTTGGGAATGTGTCAAGGGGGCTTTTTTTTTTTTTTTTTTTTTTTTTTTTAAAAAAGAGCTCTGGCCATCAGCCCTGAGTGGCTGGGGCTCCTGTAGAAGGGCCGCGCACACGTGGAGCCCTGCTGCCAAGGCTCTCCTCCTTCCCCCCACCCATTTCCTCACTGGGAGGCAACCCAGGCTCGGGGTCGCCTTCCTTCTTCCGTCCAACCCCTCAAGCTGGAGGTGGTGGGGCTCTGGCTGTCAGCCCCGGGGCAGCAGCAGCACACAAGTAAAGGTGACAACAGGGTGCTAAGTCTGCTGCAAAAAAAGTGATATCACTTTTCACACTACCACCCTTACTTCTGTGCTGCTGCTGGTGCAGAGCTGGCATCTGAGCTGGGCGCCTGGCCAGCAACCACTGCTCTGCACTCTGCCTTCAGAGCTGGGTGGCGTACTTGTGGGAGTGGGGCTTAAAAAACTACAGACAAAGAAAGCACAAAGCACAAAGCGATCAAGTAAATCTGAGAACCACTTATCTAGATAATACTTAGTCCTGCAACAGTGCAAGGGACTGGACTAGATGACCCATCAAGGTCCCTTCCAGTCCTACATTTCTACGATTCTATGCACATATGAGAAAAGACATTGAGAAATCAATGTTTTTCTGAAAATACATTAGAGATCTAAATTAATCTGCTATTTCTTGGTAGAATAAGAACAATTTCAAAATTCAAAAGCACTTTCCAAATATCAACTAGTAAGTAGCCCCAGGTTACAGGGAAGCTGAGAAGAGGGAATATTACAGCTGAAGCAGAAGTAGTCACGGAATCCGTGACTGCTGTGACCCACGTGATCATGTAGCACAGAATGATGTGGAAAGGCAAACAGAGAAAGAGAAACAGAATGGATGGGAGTGGAGCATGAAATGGAAGGGTTAAACTTTTCCACTAAAAACAAAAAGCTTATCACATTATATATGGCTAAAAATACACAAATAATTTAATATTATGACAGTTAGCACAGGGGATGTTATGCAGTAGTGAACTGGAGAGGAAGTAGTCTGCACAATCACTATGGGGAAGGGAGATTGATTTGTGGTCAATCAAGATGCGGCCACACTGTGAAAGAGATAGAGAATCCCCAATTTGAAGAGACCTATAATAAAGAGTGTTCACATTTATTCTCACAGTTTATAAATACAGTGGTAGTTTAAATACAAAGAAAGAAAACTGAGGCTCTTCTAGTATTGTATTGCTATTATGAGACTTAAGTGAACTCATTAAAGATAACATCTCAAGAGTTGAGATTTTTTTTTTTTTTTTTTTTTTTTGGGGGGAGAATTCTTATTTGGCAGACTTTCCTGTTTTTATAATTACAAATACATTTGATTTCTTAAAAATCAAGAAAGAAACTAACCTTTTGAGTTACTTGCTGGAATAAGCAAAACCGATGGGGGAGATCCACCAATCCTGTTATGAGCAGTTACTGTCACATCATACGTTCCATTTGTTAAATTTAAAGTCAGGTTTGTGCTATTAACACTGTATTTTTCAGATGCACGTGACAGAGGGGGTCTTGCTCTGACAGTCACTTCGTATCTTAAGATTATTCCATTGGCTTCAGAACGATCCAATTCCTGTTAAAAAGTGGTTTAGTTTTATTTCATGTCTTATTGATGTTGACCTCTATCACCTGTGCCTTCCAAAAATAAAGATTATTTTCTTTACTTAGTCTTAAAAAGTTTGATTTCCTCTGCTCTGTGCATGTGATATTTCTAGACAATAATGAAAAAAGTGTGACAACAGAAACCAAGCGTCCAATCCCATAAACCTCTCTCTCACCAAAAATCCTTACACATGTGAAAAAGGCTTGCAGGATTGGGCCTCAGGCTTTAACTGGAATACAAAATGACATTAAATAGGTTTCCCTTAAATGCGCTATATATGAGCTAGATATTATTATTAGTCAGAAAAAGGAAAAAAGACACTTCTGTCTCTACATTATTTGTAATATTCCCTCTTCTCAGCTACCTGAGAACCCTAAGCAATCCTCTTCCTTCTCCGACATCACCACATATGTTCTCTAAATAGAGATAAGAAATCAGCAAATTTCAGTTCTAAATCCTCTTGTTGAGGCAAGTTAACACACCCCCTTTGCAGATGTTAGGTAATTGTGCCATAGAGAAGATAATGGAGCATCAGAAGAGCTTTTCCCACCTCCTTTTTCCAGACAGAGCTAACAGATAAGTGTTAAAAAGGAGAACTTGGGTCTACTTTGTCCGTAAATTTCTCAAATTTGGACTGATTAATCCAAATAAGGAAGATAATCTCTTGCAGATGACAGTATTGTAGCTAACACCATGGTCTTTAGTTTATGCACCAGTTACATTCAGAAGGTCAAATCACACCTCTCACAGCTGTTTCAGGCTATGACATGGTCACACTGGGATGATACTTTTCTTTTTTAATGAAAGCTTGTATTTTACAGAAACTGTCTCCAGTAAGCAGGCAAATTATGGTCTCTGGGCTGGGAGTCAGAATATCCCTTAACTAGAAAGAATTCTCTGTACACTGGTTATACCTAATATTTACAGAATTTAACTTAGTTCCAATACAGTAAGACAGATGATAGCTATTTTTTCTATCCACACTCCAATGCACATGTAAATATTCATGAAAAAACTATTTTCGTTACACAACATAATAAGCTTAGAGAATGCAATAGATCATCATAAAACATGGATTATTCTGATTATATATTCAAGTTTTGTTAGAGGTGAAGAAATTGTTTCACTTCCACACCAAAAAAAAAAAAAAAAAAAAAATCTGATTTTAAAGAGTGCCTATAAACTTTTTCTATTGTGCCTTAAAGACTTGTGCAATCAGGTAATCATTTGTAATACTACTACTTACCTTCCATATCAGATGCACAGTCCAGAAGTTTGGAGAGTGAGATATGCCAATCTTCCTCCATAGAGGTGGTCCCTTAGATGGTTCTGATATGAAAAAAAAAAAAAAAAAAAAAATTTAAGAGGGATACAGAGATTTTCTTCATTGGCTTTAACTCATTATACTTTAGCATATCATTAGTCTCCTGCATCTCTTTAACAAAAGTGTATCCAAGCTAGATAATGGTGTGTTTCAGTATTTCTTTGGGATCCCCTTCCATATAGTTACAAAAAAAATAGATTGTATGCAGTGTTGTCATAGCCATGTTGGTCCCAGGATATGAGAGAGACAAGGTGGGTGACCTGAAGAAGAGTTCTGTGTAAACTTGAAAGCTTCTCTCTCACACCTACAAAACATAACAATGGCCATACTGAGTCAGACCAATGGTCCATCTAGCCCAGTATCTTCCAACAGTAGCCAATGCCAGGTGCTTCAGAGGGAATGAACAGAATAGGTAATCAAATGATTCAGCCCTGTTGCCCATTCCCAAGTTCTGGCAAATAGAAGTTGGTCTAATAAAAGATATTAGCTCACCCACCTTACCCCTCTCCTAAAAAAAGAGATTGTTAACTGGAATAATACAATAAGGTTTCTTAGAGTAGAGCCAGTGTCCTTCCTGGTGTGTAAGCCAGGAGAATGCGTTCAATCTTTTAGAAGACTTTCCACACAGGGGTTACTAACACTACAGAAATATGGCTATTATCTTTGAATGGATATTCTGAATCTTGTTATTAGATTGTATACTATTTCTCCTGGCACTTGTATTCTTGGGAATCTGAAATCTCACCTACGAATGTTTTAAAATAAAAATCAAAGTGATTAATAAAAATACCCACAGACCAATCATGATTTAGAACTTTTGGCAGCTTTGCTGCATTTGATGGTTTATGCAAGGTTCCAAGAACATCAAGGTAGAGGCTCAACAATAGCCACTTTCCGCCCCTCTTGTGGAGTGGAACCAAAACTAAGGAGAAACAATTTGTGGTGGCAGGGGAGATTTTTCCCCGTCTATGCTTTACATTATGTGGTAAGTGAACATTTGGACAACTGTTAGTAATTTGGAAAGTTTCTGGAAAAAATGGAGTATAAACCTTTGATCATTAAAAAAATACCACACAAATATTGCCATTCATAGACTTTAAGGTCAGAAGGGACCATCATGATCATTCCATCTTCTTATGGGAGAAGCAGAGATTTGGTTCTATTGGAAACCACCAACACATATTACATTCATGTCACTGCCAGTATAGACCAATTAGCATAGAGGAGTGACAAGTGAATGTGGTAAGCAAGAGAGTTTTGCAATCCCCACTGTACCATTTCAGCAGCGAATGTGCAAAAGAAGCCTATCATCTCCCATCAATTAGCAAGACTGCTGCCAATATTGCTGGACAATAGTATGTCAAATTATACACATTTGCTTTCTTTTAACCCTTAAAAATCAGGCAAGTGTAACCAGCTTGAAGGTGGAATACACTTTTAGCATTATAAACTTACATCCACTATACTCCCCCTCAAAGAGAAGATTGCCAGGGATAATTAACCTCTGCTAAGAATTCCACGCAAGTCAAGCCATAACACCTACCAAAACTAAGGTACTTCCAGACTTGTAACACAAAAAGGATAGCACCAAAGTGCTGCTTTAATTGCACCTTTACATTGTACTGTATTTAACATTGTATTGCACTGAACACTGTATTGTTAAAACCTGACCCTGTTCTTAGGGCTTGGCTTTAACAACAAGGGAATGAAGATAGAGTTCAACTCAAGCCTTTTCCCCAGGCTTGGCTCCCTCTAGGGTTACCACTTTAGGCCTACTACTCAGTCCACATCCTAGATCCCTTCAATAAAGTTATTCCCACTATTCTTGAGAGCCATTGGCCACAAGGGGTAATTAGTCATGTGACCAAGTCAGCAGAACCCACTTAAATCTTTCCCAGCAAGATCAATACCTGCTAAAAGGGCAACATTTCAAGCAACCACAGCCCAACATCTAATGTATTTTGGAGTATCACAATAGTTAATTCTGTAGAAAAATAAACATTAATATAAAATACTACTTACTAGCTTCAGATGTGACCCCACTCTTTTCTTTACTCCAGTCACTCCAGTAGCCCAACCCATCTTTCTTCATACAACGAAGTGAAAACACATACTTTGTATAAGGCTTAAGGGACTGAACAGTGAATGAAGTTCTGTGTGAAGCTGTATCTTCAGGAGGAACCTGCAAAAGGTAAAAAGAGGTCTTTAAAAATGTTACTAGCTATCCAGCAAGATCAGTTAAACCAGTGTACCATTACAATCCTCTTCTAACACTAGGAGCCCTGTGCCTTGGATTACTGATTTAGCACAGCACCGAATCAAGCCCTGAAACTTCAGTCATAACTCTGCATTCTTTGACTTCCAGGAGCTTCATTTCTCAATCAGAGTGGAATATATATAATTTTTTTGGTGCAGAATATATACAGACAGGGTCATGTCGTCCATATGAACAGCTGTATGTATTTTGCACTTTACTTGTATTATAATCCATCTCATGTAGGATTATTTTTATTATTCCAAAATTTCTGAATAGTTTTTAAGTAATTCACATTTTTCATTGTAATATTCTAAAAACACCTACTGCAGAAATCCCATCCCTGCCTTCTCATACATGCAGTTTCCCCTCCCACCGTTTAAGATTATTCTGGTCCCAGGTTCAGAGGTAGGAATATTTGCTCTGGCCCAATCACAACCTTAATGTCCAATATACTGCAAGCCATCCATGTTATGAACCCCTAATTTATCCAGTTTAAGAGCTAGAAATCACCCTGTTCCCGATGATGTAAAGCATTTACAGTTTAGTTATGTTGATTTAGGATATATTTGACCTTAAATCACGACACCACAATTTTCCATAAAAACTATTTTTAGAATTTTACACAGAAATTGGCACTAAAAAGAAAAAACACAAATGTTTTCTCCCTCTAAAGTCTGCACAGTAGACTCACATTAGTATACAAGTTTTTACAAGCAGAGACATCAAAAAATTACCAGCAAACAAGATTCATGTCATATACATGCAGAGAAAGATCAATGTGAAGAACTATAAAGGTTTTAATTCATGTTTGTTTAAGATGGCTCTTCATAACTCACTCATAAGCTTTGCCAATGTGATTAATGTGGCCATTCTAAACTCACACTAATCCAACTTTTACACTACATATTGTGTGTGTTTTAGTTAAGATTTAGAAATGTAGTAGGTAAAGACCTTTCTGTAAGTGCCTCAGAATTGTCATATACACATTTTATTATTCATACTGTAGCAGTGGCAAACAAAATTAAACAAGTTTGTATTTCATCCTGGAAATACAATCCTCAGAATAATAAGATGATAGGCCCAGACCTCCAGATAAATAAAAGTCACATCTACCCTATGAATATAATCTCCTGCTATTATAACTTTCAGTCACATTTGTCATAGCAAATCCCTCACATGGCAACAAAAGTGGCTAAATTTATCAAGCACATAGAATTAACACCTTGAGAGTTCAGAATAAGACCATTAGAACACCTGACAGAAGACTTCTCAAAGTGTTCATAAGTGGTTTAGTCTTCACGCTGAAATTACTTAGAGGAAAAGAAATTAACCTCTCCGCCTCAGTACGATGAAATAAATCACCCTGTGCAGTAACTGTCTTCGAGATGTGTGTCCCTGTGGGTTCTCCACTTTAGGGTGCGCATGACGTCCTGCACCTTTGATTGGAGATTTTGGTAGCAGTGCCCATTCAGCTTCTGCATGTGCCCTACCCATCTTTGTGCCCCATGCTGAGGCTACATAGGGCTGCGCAGCTGAACTGCCCTCAGTTCTCTCTCTACTGCGAAGCCCCACAGAGGCAGCTCCGGAGAAGAAGGGAGGAGGGTAGTTTGTGGAGCACCCACATGGACATACATCCCAAAGAACTCCAGTTGCTGCACAAGGTGCATAACCTCTTCTTCTTTGAGTAAAGTGTACCTGTGGATGCTCCACTTTAGGTGACTCCCTAGAAGTAACCCCTTAAGGAGGGGGGAGTTTTGGATCAGTCTATCACTGAAGAAAGAACTGTGTTGCCTACTGCAGCATCTGATCTTGCAGCATGAACTAAGGCACAATGGTCGAAAAAAGTGTGCACTGAGAGCTATTTTGCAGCTTGTAGATTTCAGCAACTGGAATAGGGCTGCAGACAGAATATCTAGAAGAGTGCACAATCAAATCTATGAGGAGGTGGAGCCTCAGTGAAACCATAAACAGGCAATAAGGAGAGATCCATTTACAAATTTCTGAGTGGAGACAGATGCTCCCTTAGACCTCTCCGCAACAGACAAAGTCTATGGGTCTTTCTGAATGGCCTAGTTCTGCCCAAATAAAAGACTAATGCCCCTTAACATCTAGCGTATGAAAGACAGACTCCTACGTAGATTGATTCGGCTCAAGAAAAAAAAAAACGGGAAAGTGAACAGTTTGCTTAATGTGGAACTCAGAAGAAACCTTAGGTAAAATCTTTGGATGGGATTGTAATGATACCTTCTCCTTGGAGAACACAGTTCCAACGGGCCTGCCATTGGAACCTCCAGCCTTCCCAACCCTTCGAGCACAAGTGATGGCCACCAAAAAGGTTTTGTTCATAGTCAGATGTAGCAACAAGCACGTAACAAGTGGCTCAAAGGGCTGTTTCATGAGATTGTTAAGAACCAGGTTGAGATCCCAAAGCAGCATAGGGGCTCTAATCTGTCGAGAGAGATTCAAAAGGCTTGTTAGGAATTGCATTGTGGTCAGAGAAGCGAAAGAAATCGAGAAACCTTCTTCTGGCACATGGAATGTTGTTATTGCTGCTAAATGAACCTTGATGGAACTCATACAAAGGCCTGAAGTTTTCAACGCCAATGGGTAATCCAAGATTGTGGAAAGAGACAACCTGGTATGAGAAAGATGGTGCTGGTTACACCAAAGATTATATCTTCGTCACTTCTAAAGTATGTCTTGTAGATTCTTTTCTGCTATTTTGTACTTCCAACGAACTTGCAGCTTTTAGTCCCAGAAACCACTAAGGAACCGTGCCTGCAGTTGCAGAATGTTCAGACTAGTGTCAAGCATGTGACCTGCATCCTGAGACAGCAGTCAAGGTTTGATCAGGAGTTGCCAGGGACAATAAGAGTCAAGTTTGATGAGGTAAGGAAACCAAACTTATTTTGGCCATGTTGGTGCAATCAAAATGACCTCGGCTTGGTCCTGTCTGATATTCATAAAGACCTTTAAGAGTAATGGAGTTGGAGGACAAGGGGAAAAAGAAAAAAAAAACAAAACCCGTTTTGTTCATTTAATGAGAAAAGCATATCCTGGAGACTAGGGATTCAGTTACCCTCTGGAACAGAATTTCCTGCACTTTGTGTTCGGACCATGGCAAAAAGAAGGCTAGCCTCTGGAAATCTTCAAGCTAGGAATATTTTATTGAGGACTTGAGAGTCCAACTCCCATTCATAATTTAAGGAGAAATATCTGCGGAGATCATTTGCCATGGTGTGTTGTATATCCAGGAGGTAAGAAGCCAAGATGACTGACTATCTGATTGGCTATGTACCAATTTCTAAAGATTTATCGGTTTGGCGCAGAGCAAGGGGCAACATGCTCCACGCTGATGACCGATAATACATGGAAGCTACATTGTCTGTCATGATCCAAATGGACTTGTTTTTGAGTAACGGAAGAAAATGAAGACAAGCATTTCTAATCGCTCTTAACTCCAACAGACTTATGTGCAAGTTCTGTTCTTCTTGAGGCCATCTGTCCTGGACTGCGAGAGGACCCATCTCAAGAGGAAAGTGTCCAATGTTAACATGACCATAGAGGGATTCTGGCTGAATGGGATTCCTACACAAACCTTGGATAGATTATTCCACGAGGTGAATGACTGTAGGATTTGACTGGCTACAGACTGTGCTTGTTGGGTACAGAAACTGTTCTGAGCTACCCCTGGAGACATCAAAAGGTGCAACCTGGTGTTTTGTGTAACAAAAAATGCAAGATGCCATGTGTCCCAGCTGTTGCAGAGGTGTCCTTGCTGGAACTTGAGGGCTGAGCTGCACTCTTTGGATAAGGTCCTTTAGAGCAAGGAACCTGTCAAGAGGGAGATAAATTTTCTCCATTATCAAATCCAGAAATGCTCCTATAAAGAGAATTTGTTGCAGGGGGGAGGGGGTTAAGATCTATTTCTATATTTATTTGCAGGCCTAGACTTCAGAATGAAGTTGTTGTTTGAACTGCCGACCACATCTTCTGAAATGACTGACCCTAGCGACGCCAGTCATCAAGGTAGAAACAGGCACTTGGTCCTAGACAACAGAGGTAGGCAGCTATGACTGCCATGATTTTTGAGAACACCCTTGCGGCGGATGACAGGACGAAGGGTCTATTGTCAGAATATTTAATTATGAAATGAACCTGCCAACTAAATATAAAAGTTAAACATTCTCCAGACAAAAGTACATTTACAGAGCACCAGTTCATACATGTCTAATGAGACATACTGGAAAAACAAGCACAACACACAAAATACCAGGACCAAAGTCACAAATTAATCCTGTGTTCAATGTATGCATCTTTGTTGAATGCTCTAGTGACACATTCCACACTGTAAACCTGGTTATTTATCTTCATTCAGAGCATCATAAGTAATTAGCCTGAATCAAATTCCATCAGTCCTTAATGTTGGTGGCCAAGAACTTTTAGATTTTCCTACTGCAATTGTCAATGGATATCATCCAACAAGATGGAGGCAATTAGAAGAAGTGTGTGGTTAGAGACTGACAAACCAAATTCTCTCTCTCTCACATTCATACACATACACACACACACACACACACACACACACACACACACACACACACTAAACTCAACAGAAGTGTTGTGGAAAGATTTCTAATGAGGGTAGAAGTTCTGAAAGAAAGCATCTGAAAAATATTGCAAGGTAGACTAGCACTGTGAATACCTGAAAGTGAAAATGACCACAGATTGTTTCATTCACATCATCTGAGGCCATGTCTACACTAGTGATTTTACAGTGGCGCAGCTGTAACGACATACATTGACAGATGCGCGAGTGTGGTCAGCGCTAACTTATGTCGCTCAGGGGCGCATTTTTTCACACTCCTGAGCAACAAGTTATATCGACAAAAGTGGTAGCACAGATATAGCCTAAGGGATCGCACAACCTGAACTCTAGTAAATTTTTAAAAAGTGAGTTAAATAGTTTCAGACACTAGATCAGTTGCCAAATCTCCCAACTAGTTTTTAGTGGTCGTACCCATCATTTTTTTGTTCTTTAAGAATGCTGTTCATTTCCTATTGTTGTGAGAAAAAAACATTTAAAATAAAGGAGAAAATATATAAAGGGTTCTTGAAGAGGGACAGAGAAGGAGAGTGAAAGGGCAGGTTGGAGGTAAATTGGATAGCATAACCCAAAGTAATGGCCTCCAATATCCATTTGTCCAATGTTATTGCCTCCCATGCTTGATGAAAGAGAGACAGGAGGTGCCCAAAATGAGGAAGGGGAGTTGTGTCATGCAGCTGTGAAAACCTGGTCATTGGGTGGCCTGGACGCTTGTTGTCCAAACAAAACTGGTGTTTGGACAACGCTGGAGACTAGGATGAAGCAGTCAAGGCAGCCTCAGGATTTTTCTTTGAAAATCTTGACCTCTTAGCTGGTTTTTCTGGTGGCCTATGGTAGGCAGAAAATTGAGCAGAGCAGAATCTTTGTGCTGACTGAGACCTGCTAAACGTCCTCTTTTGTACAGGTGTGTATAACCCTAAAGACTGAAGTATTGTCACAGAGTCCTTCAGGGTATGAAGTGAGTAGTCTGTGGAATCTGCAAAAAGCATCTGCCATCAAAAGGTAAATATTCCACTGGGGATTGTGTCTCTTGTGGAAACCCAGACAAATGAAGCCAAGAAGCTCACGTCATCACTACTGTGGTGGAAACAGACCAGGTTGCAGTGTCTGTTGCATCGAGAGAAAACTGCAGCGTTTTTGCCAAGAACTGACCCTCCATTATTATGGCGATGTACTGTTCTCGATGTTTCTTTGGCAAATGGTCAATAAAGCATTGAACTACTCATAGTTCAGGTAGTCATATTTCGAAATCAGCACTTTGTGATTAGCTATCCTGAACTGTAAACTGTAATGTTGCTGACGAGTAACACCTACGACCAAAAAGGTCCAGACGTTTCTGGTCCTTCTTATAAAGGGAGGTTTCTGAATATGTTGCTTGCTCCTTTCATCGACTGCATCCACAACCAGAGAATTTGGTGCTGGGTGAGAGAATAAAAACTCAAAAGATACCATGTCCCAGCCAGGGATTCTAGCAACCTGCTTGCATGTAGTGGGGGTAGTGGTGGTGGGCTGTTACTGGAGTTTGCCAGCTGTTCTTGGCTGACTCTAGGAGGGCTTTATTAATTGGCAGTACCACCAGGCTGAGGCAGAGGTGTGCAATATGTCCAGGAGCTTGCAATGGGAATACTGGACTTCTTCCAGGGAAATTTGCAAGGTGCCAGTGACTTGCTTCATCACTTCATTACTGGAATAGCCTAAAGTCATCAGCCAATGATAGTAGTGGCATTACTGCCTTGTCAGGTGACAATGAAATGTTTGTAAAAGGGGGGGGAGGTCACCTTCTTGTCTATACTTGCCTCTTTCTCCTCAAAGGTCTGCTCAGGCTCAGAGCTAAGAAACCACTGAGAGTCCCTTCCCAAGAGCAGTAAAGAAGCGAACTAAATGAGAGAAAGGCTATCAGCAGTCATAGGTATCAATACATACCGGGACAGAACACCCCCCACACCCCAAAATAAACATCACTGAAGAAAAATAATTTATGTCGTGCAGTAAAGCAGTACTTCTGGAGGTAGCAATACACTGAGGAAAGCATGGCTTATATAGTACCAACGAAGGGCATTGAAGCAACGGATGAGCTTCGGCTGCACATGGATGGTGAATGGAGACTCTGGATTAATGTGGCAGAGTGCACAAGAGGTCACTAAAACATTTAAAATAAGGTTACCTCCATCCAGTCTGGGCTGTCACTGATCCTGTATCGAATATTAAATTTCAGCTCCATCTCAACAAGTGAAATTTGGTTCTCCCATGACAGTTTCAAGACAGTGGGTAGTTCTCCTGAATTGACTGCTAAGTTGTGTGGAGGTAGAGGTTTCACTAGAAGAGAATGAGAAAGTACTGAATTATCCAAGTGCTGTACTGTTTAATTCATATGTATAGCATGAAGTATGGTATTTAATATACCTGGCATATTTTTATTGGTTTACAAGTTCATTTCTCTTTTCTATTACCTAGACCAGAGGTGGGCAAACTACAGCCCACAGGTCACATCTGGCCCACGTGACCCTCCTGCCCGGCCCCTGAGTTCCTGGCCCGAGAGGCTACCCCGCAGCCCCTACCCTGCTGTCTCCCCTCCCCCGCAGCCTCAGCTCACTGCGCCGCCGGCAGAATGCTCTGGGCGGCGGGACTGTGAGCTCCTGGGGCAGCGCAGTTGCAGAGCTGGGACCTGACCCAGTGCTCCGTGCTGTGTGGTGGTGTGGCTGGCGCCAGCCGGGCAATACAGCTGTAGCACCGCCAGCCACCGGTGCTCCACACAGCACGGTAAGGGGGCAGGGAACGGGGGGGTTGGATAGACGGCAGGGGAGTTTGGGGTGGTGGTCGGGAGTGTGAATAGGGGTTGGGGCGGTCAGAGGGCATGGAACAGGGGGGTTGAATGTGGGCAGGGGTCCTGGGGGGGCAGTCGGGGGACAGGGAGTGGGGGGAGCATCAGGGAACGGGGGGGTTGGATGGGGCCCCCGTCAGGGAGCAAGAAGTGTGGCGGTGGCCAGCGGTCGGATGGAGGGGCGGGAGGGGGAAGGCTGGGACACGCCTGGCTGTTTGGGGAGGCACAGCCTCCCCTAACCAGCCCTCCATACAATTTCAGAAACTCAATGCAGCCCTCAGGCCAAAAAGTTTGTCCGCCCCTGCTCTAGACTACTCACTGACAGTACCAGATGCCTGGAGAGTGCTCTTTCTTTGGAGGAGATAATGTATTGCGGAAAAGCTGAACAACGAGGGCTATAATTTTCCACCTTTCAGAAATAAAAGGCCAGATTCTAGTCCTTCTTACAGCTGCATAAACATGGCTGGAGTAGTACTACCCCTGCCTAGGGGACTATACTATAATGGTTCCTATGGCACCCCTCCAGTCCCAGTGAAGACGTGACTCTACTCTGGTAATAACTGGCTGCCAAAAGGCTTTTTTGGGGTGGGAATTGATAGGTGCAATTGGTTGCTACACTTTACATTAGAAATTGGCTGGGTAGCAGGCTGCTTCTCTCCCCGTCCCGTCCCATCCCCCCCCCCAATCTGGAGTGAGGTGGGGAGAGAAAAATCAGAATCACCTTTCACATCAAGACCTCTGCCCAGCACTGCTCAGGATCTAGTCCATAGTATACTACTTTTCTGAGCACAGAACTACTGTTGCCAACAGCAATAGAAACAGCATCTACACCCTAGTTCAACAACATTCAGAGCAGTAACAATTAGTTCTATTGCAATTCTTCAGTACTTCAGTATCTTAATTAAAGCATATAGTTACCAATGTCCACAGGATCAAAATCAATGTGCTCAGATTCAGCCTTCCCAAGGGCATTGTTAGCTTCCACCCAGACCTCCAGGTTGACAAAAAACTGAACATTGGAAATGTCACAAGAGTTATTTACACCTTGTGGTTCGCAGTCAGACAAGGTTTCTAGTGGCCTAAATTGAGAGTTAAAGAAAAAGCAAGGTTAAAATAAAGCAGTAGTTTGCATTTATACGAAGTACTTTCTATCCAAAGATCTCAAAGTGCTTTAAAAAGGAATGAATCTAGCCCATATCATACAGTAAATCTGCAGCAAAGCTGGGACCAGAACACTGGTCTCTCAAATCCAAGTCCCATGCCTTAACAAGAAGCCCAACCCATCCTTAGTTATGGAATTAAAATACATAACTTTTTTGTAAAGTGATAAGGTGGATGAGATAATATCTTTTATTGAACCAATTTCTGTTGGTAAAGGAAACAAACTTTTGAGCTACAGAGACCTCTTCCTTCAGGTAAAGTGATAGGTATAACATGAAAGGGACCCAAGCTCCAGACAATATTAGAAGCTCTAATGGATGACCTATGGTGTATATTCATTGCCATAAAACTTCAGTGCTTGCACTGCTTTACCTCTCTGCAGCTTTCAACACAGCAACAAGGTGTCACTGACTTGCTTACAAGACACAGCTGCAGTAGACAACACATAACCACAATGGCTTCAATTCTTTTCAAAAGCTACTCAGAATTGGGATGGGAATCTATTCCTCTTCCCTAAAACTGATCAGCTGGGGAGTCTTGCATCCACCCCAGTAATCTACATGAGATCTCCTGAAGAGGTTGAGACATGCAATGGACCCTGTAGCGAACAATTCATTGACGACACCCACACCACCCAGCTTTCATCTAATTTTGAACAGATATTACCATTGCCTATCTTGAGAAGTTTAGTTACAATTAAAAGAGATACCAACTCCTGGATGCAAAGCAATTGGCTGGTTGAAACTGAACCTAAGCAAGACTGAAGTAACACCAGTGGGAGAGTAGAAGCAATTTGAGCAGCTCACAGCTTTCCCACCATAATCAGAATCAAGGTTAATAATAATAATAATTTAAAAAAAAGCAGACATCCAACAAAAAAAATGCTATCTTCAAGGGTAAAGAACATAAGCCACTGGACTATCACCATTCAGATTTATTTACCTGTTCAGCATCAGTTACAGCGATGCTTGTCACAGAAATACCCATAACTGATGCAGAATCTGGTTCAAGCTGTACAATAGCTTAATACCAATGAGATCTGTACAAGACTCTCTTCCCTGCACTTTCTCAGTCTTGGAGAAAAATCATTTTATTTGCTTAAGTTTAAAATCTTAAACTGTAGGACAAACTTGAGTTGTCAAATGTTTTACCCTGAAACAGGCTACAGCAGCCTCAAAAGTCTAGATTTACAGTCTAACAAAAATATATTCTTTTAAAAAGTTTAACAAGTATTGGAACAGTTTTATTTAGCCTACATGCAAAACGCTAAAAATGATTAAGATGGGATATACCTGCCTTTTATAAAGCTTAGACAAGATACTTACCATTGAGATTTTAAACGGAAATCAGTGGCTAGGAATGTATCTCTTCCAGGATTCCAGGTACAAGTCATAATAAATTTAGTTTTTGACATCTGATGCACAATGCAACTCAAATTTTCAGGCTTCTCTGGGGGCACTGTATGAAAAAAGTTACTATATGTAATTTATGTGCACATACATTTGATTCCAATGAAAGCAGCGATGAATACACAGTTGCAAGAGTAATTTAGTTAAAATGGGAAACAATTTATTTACTGCTGCATTTAGTAAATGCTAAATATTAGGAGATAGAGAAGATCTAGTGAAGTATAATGCATAGATGCCTTGAAAAAAAAAGTCTGTAGTGGTAGGAGTCATCACTGAACAGAAAGCATCTGATTTGGGGATGGAATGAAATTTGGGACAGGGCAAGGCCTAGAAGGCTAGCACAGAATGCACTGGAATCGAAGGCAGCAACGGAGTAGTGAGACAGCAGATCGGTTTGTGAAGGAAAAGAAATAACATTGCTGTAGTATTGATAATATTTCAGGAGTTTAAGCTATGAAGATGTTAACAGATCTTAATGGCTTATTACTATAGATAGGTTCTCTCACATACACAAGATACCATGTGCAGAATGGGTAAAAATGGGTAAAATTCATCCCAATATAGAGAGCCCACACCTAATCTCCAGATATTTTTATTGCTTGGGGCCTAGGCATGTGTTTTCTGCACATTTTGTTCTTCATCATGTTGCAAGTACTAAGACAGACAACATGATACTCCGCGCATGGCTGAGTTAAGTAACCTTGGAGTTGGATTTCTCATTTATATATGTTAGAAATATTCTAGTCTCCTACCACTAACTTCCAGAGGATTGCTATTTGTGGTGTTGCAATATAATTTCCGAAGAATACTTTCTTTCTACAACTACTGCATTCCAATGATAATATGCAATTTTGACAGCTGTGAACATGACGAAGAGCACGTCAGTTGATAACGCCATCAGAAACTGAACATGAAGTTTTATGAACATTATTAAAAAGAAAAAAAAAATAAGTTAAAACCCAAACAGATATTGTGAGAATGAGACACAATCATTAAAAATATGCTTTAGAAAAATAAGACTCTTCAAGAACCACATTCTTTCTATCAAGCCCTTCATCAGCTCAATGATTTCTAAGAGATACCATTTTCATTGTGACACGTTCACATTTTCTTCACAGCGCTTCATGCATGTGCAGTTCTCTTGGTACCCTTTTACATATATGAAATACTTAATGTATTTTCTGCTTTGTGGATCATCTTTTTCAAAGTACTTTCATTTGTTCTGTGTGTTTAGCTTTGGGAGATTTTTTGTACAATTGTTCCAGAGAAAGAAGGGTTTTAAGAGGATACACCAAAATGTCCTTGAAAAACATTTTCTACAAGGCAGAAAAGAAAATGGAAACTTGCCAACATTATACAGTATCTCTCTGTACATAAACATTTAATGGGAAATTTATAATGTCCAAAGAAGAAAAAGAGAGGAATAAAAAGCTACTTACGGCCCAGTGTAACTGCAATTCCATAGATATTCTGCTCAATCTGTCCATCTGCTAAAACGTTGCATGTCAGAGGAGTAGCTAAAGTAGAGGTGTCACTAAATGTGACACTGGAAACAGTTCTGTTTATTACATGGTATTGTTCTTTAGGCACTACAGAATTTTTGATTTTCCAAATAATCTGATTGGCATGTATATTGCCAAAGTCAAGACAACTCTCATTGAGAATGCACAATGCTGTAAAATTGGAGCCAAGGGTCAACACTGGAGACTCTGGGATGATGTAACCACATGACTGTACAAGTCCACCTGAAACTAAAAGGTATAAAATCAATTTGAAATATCACATTTCCATATGAAATCTTTGTATTACTATTGTTACAAATAATCTTTAACAGTACTGCTACTGAAAGATTAGGAAAAATATTTGTGGAGACTATTTTGTGCACCTGGCAGTATATATGTATAGACAGTTACACTTGACTTGCACAATACAGTGTATTTCTTGTCTAATGCACTAGCACGAGCAAATCACTCATGCACTGATTTAGGGGAAGTTTGTGTGCATACTCTTCCTCGGGTATTGCAAGAGAATGTTACCAGTAACAACAGAAGAACTGGAACTGAAATGACAGAGACAGAGAAAATGAGATTAAAGATAGGATGCTTAATTATCTTTGTTTTTTCTCCTACACTCATCCTCTCCCCACTGCTGGAAAGACCTTTGTAAACAACAACAAAAATACCCATTATAAAAATTCTGTATATACTATTTTAAAAGGTGCTCTATCAAAAACGTGACTTCTGAAATTATTCAGTCCCCCCCACCACCGAAAAGTTGCTTGAGCAGCAATTACCACAACAATCATATTTTTAGGAAATTCAGGAGTTATTATTCTCTTCTTTTAATGAATCTCTATTTAGCACAGGAGTGGGCAAAATACAGCCATGACTAACATTTCTGTCAGGCCTTCTCTGCCCCCTCGTGTTCTCTGAATCTGGGCTGCTAAAAGTCGTGCTAAAAAGGTGCAGTGGGGCGCTCAGGCAGGCTGCCTGCCTGCTGTGGCCCCACGCTGGTCCCGGAAGCGGCCGGCTGCTGCTGGCACGTCTCTGCACGCCCCTGGTGGTGGGGGAGGCAGCTCCATGTGCTGCCCCAGCACCATCCTCACAGCTCCCATTGGCTGGTTTCCTTGCAGGGGTGGTGCTTGTGGGCGCAGGCAGCACACGGAGACCCGCTGCCCCTCAGCCTGCCTGAGCCCTGCTGCGCCGCCAGCCGGAAGCCACCTGTGGTAAGTGCCTCCCAGACTGAGCCTGCACCTCGCATCACCTCCCACACCCAAACTCCCGCCCCAGGTCAGAACCTCCTACTGCACCCAAACTCCCTCCCTCCTGCACCCAAGCTCCCTCCCAGACCCCACACTCCCTCCTTTAATATAGTAGAAATGTACGGCCCATGACAACTTACCAAGATTCATGGAGTGGCCCCCTGAGAAAATTATTGCCCACCCTGATATAGTATATTGAAATGAATGGAATATATATTCATTAAAATAATGAATACAATCCATATCTGTTTAGATTCCCACTGAGCAGTTATTTGCCATACTTAATTCCCCTGGACATGTAATGAACCAAACAAAAGAACTTTTGTTTTTCTGAGTCAGTCAACTGGTGACCAGCTAGCAAAGCCCAATCATGGGGCATATGCAGGTCATCTATATTTCTCACTAGGAAGGCAGTGGACTTCATACAACTAATCACAAAAAAACAGTTACCTATTTTGCCTATTCTGTAACTGTTGGTCTTTGGGATGTGGATGCAGACACGTATTCTACTCCGGACTGTGTGCGCCCAGTACACCGAATCCATAGGGTCAGCGCTTGTGCCCTGTGGACATTAGCCCCTCCCCAGGCTATTTAAGAGCAGCACTCTTCTTGGTTCCTTTGCACTGAACATCAAGGGCAAAGACACTGATGCAGGGGTGGGGAATACATGTCTGGACCCACATCTTGAAGAACAGTTACAGAACTGTCTTTCCTTCTTCAAATGGCTGCAGATGTGTATTCCATTCAAGTGACTCACAAGCAGTACTTGTAGGAGGTGGGGCTCAGAGTCCATTTCAACAATGACTTTAAAACTGCCTTGCCAACGTTTGCATCTGATAGAGATGCTGCGGAAACAGCATAATGTTTGGTAAAAGCATGTACTGAAGACCATATCGCAGACCTGCAAATGTCCAATATTGAAATATTGGTGAGTAATGCAGTCAATGTTGCTTGGGATCTCAAATGAGACTGTAATGTCTGTGGGGCACAGACTAAGATACTTCATATGCCATGGTAATGCAGGAGCCATTTGAAAGTAGTCTGCAAAGAGATTGCCTGACCCTTCATAGGAGACAAAAAGTTGAGGAGAGACCTGAAAAAGGATTAGTCCCCTCTAAGAAAAATGCCAGACATCGTCTCACCTCCAACATCTGAAGAAGTTGTTCATGTGAATTCAAATATAGTTTAGGAAAAGATTATTGGCAAGTAAATCACTTGGTTAAAGTGAAACTGCAAAACAACTTTTGACATAAATTTTGGATACCACCATAGGGCCACTTTGTCTTTGAAAAACTGAGTACAAGAGGCTCCAACATAAAAGTCTGAAGCTCACTTACAACTGATTCATCGGGGGATGACGAAGAGGAGGCCTATGGTACTGAGGGTTGGTCCAGTTCCTGCTCCTCTTGTGGCTGCTCATGAGAGGGATCTCAAATCTGACCCTAGGGTGCTTGCAGCATTAATGCTAGACAGCCAGTAGATAGACCCAGCTGAGGTAGCTGCAGGGATGCTCTTGATTGGGGGGCAAAGGGTGAAGTGAACTCCCACCTGTTCCAAAAGGGCCACCGTTATGGCCTTGGTTCCCAAAGGTGCATGGTCCCAGGGTCCTTTCAATAACCCCCTTACTAGTACTGAGTCTGAAATCAGGGCGGGTAGGTGGTATAACCCAACAGTGGGATCAGATAGGTTGGGACACACTTCTTCAGAGTCCAGTGAAGATAATGACTTCCTGCAGCCAAAGTGGTGCTGTACCCATCAATACCAGTGAAGAAGGTTCAGACTCTGAAGGGGAACTGGGGAGATCATCTGTGGCTTTCCCCTAAACGGTACCACTTTAATCGATACCCTGATGGGTGAATCAGCTAGAACTGTGCAGTGCAGAGGTGAAGCCACTGACATCAGTCCCTTGGGTGCCAGGCAAGTCTTTTGAACTGCTGGTGACAGCAGCACCAAGAGCTTGAACAACTCTCTTGCAGCCTCAATTGTTTCAGGAGCAGATGGTACTGGGAAAACAGTGAGGTAATCTCAACGAGGGTGTTTCAGGAGCCAGTCTTGCAGACCTGTACTGGGCTCTAGAATCAAACTCCAGCACTTAGAGGTGTACTCTGGGGAGTGTGTCCGCTTTGAATGCCCTCGTGATTCCTTAGAACAGCTTGACCTCTTCACCTCTTTCAATGATCCCAGTACAGAGTCCAGTTTCTTATGCCTCTTCTTTGGTATCAGTAATGCCAATCTGCCCTGCCGTACTAGTAACACTGGAGGCATGCTACGGAGTGACGCCAAGGTGCTTGGTACTCGGACCTAAGTAGATGTCTCAGATAAGAGGATGTAGTGCCAATTCTAGAAGCAGATATTTCAATCTAGTTGCCCTGTCTTTTTTGTAATGGGGCTTAAAGCCCTTACAAATGCCACATTGGTCACTCATGTTAGCCTTCCCCAAGCACTTAAAGCAGTTGGGGTGAAGGTCGCTATTAGGCATTACCTTACCACAGGGCTTGATACCCAGAGAGTGAGGCATCTCGCTGGTAACAGGCCTGGTAACCAAAACAATTTTTTTTTTTAAAACACTAAAGTTATTAAAACACTAATCAACTAACTACTAAAACTATACTAACTATACAACGTGTACTATTTACAAGTTCAACTGAAGACTTGCAGATTCAAGGAAAGGGAGCTCCAACAACCGTCATGGGAGGCTGCGGGTGGCTCTGCCCTTAATGCCGGCATGCAGTGCGGGAGGCACCAGACGACACTCATGCCACCCCGATGGGCACTGCTAAAGGGAAAAACTGACAACCCTGCACTGGAAAGCACACACAGACAGTGGAATTGACATGTGCAATCACTCAATGTGGCATTTTCTGTTGACTCACATTAATTCCCTTCTTTTGAAGGGAACGCTTCATGACTCTCACAATTGTGAGCCTAAAATAATTAAGAGCTCTACTGAAGAGAGAGAAAAGTACAAACAATCTGGATACTGAAATGCAGAAACAATGTAAGAATTACCACAACTGGCACAGGATTTATTGATTACATATACTATTGTAGGCCTCAGATACTAAAGGGGGAATGAGTTACTAACCCACTTTTTTTAATCTGTTCAGGTATTCAGTATGCAAATTAAGCATATATTAATAGATCACTAGTCTAAGAATTACAGATTTAAAGTTGCTACTTAGCGTCCATGAATGACACCACATAAATTATCCCACTGAAGAGATGTACTGGGGTATCACTCTCGATTTTCCTGAAGAGGAAGCGGTGGTTATGAGTGAGCCAGCCTGCCTGAGAACCACTATGTCACATCTAGTGACCCAGTCTGCAGCTTCACCTTCCTTTGCTGGAAGCATGTGGGCAAAGTAGGAAGCAAAGCACTCAGAAGTGCTGCAGTAGTGTAGCCAACTACGCAGGACAGCATTCCTGCATTAGAGGCTGGTTTTTTGGGAGATAAAGAAAACACAAAATTTGTATCTGCAAAGTAGGAAGGTGGGAGAACAGGGACAGAGTGAAAACAGGAGGACAAAGGAAAGAAAGAAAAGCAGGTGAAAAACGAAGCAGACATGGAAACAGAAAATTATAGTATGAGACAAAAAATAAAAGAATTAATCTAATCAATAACAGCATCTGTTATCCATCAGATAGAAGATGGTAGTGCAAAAAAAAGAGACAAAAATTATAAATGGGGAAGAACACCATATCTTTTGGGATAAAAGTACTTTCAGACTGCACCCTTTACGAGGTATAATTCAGAGAAGAAAGTGCCTCCAAAAACTAATGCTCAATCTCTCCTTTATTTCATTCTTAGATGTGTAATTTAAGGTGAGGAATTCTATATGTATGAATGTTTTACCTAGAATGTTATATGTTAAAGAAGGCTGCGATAATTGGCAGTTTTAAGAAACATCTATTTTTCCAGTTTATTAACTCTGTGCATTTGACAGCACTGTGTCTAATCTGTTCCAGTGCTGCCTCTGTATAGTCAATTTCTGCCTTTTGCTTTGCTCTTCCCACAGCAACAAGGGAGAGACCATAGGAAAATGTGACCACAGAGCTTCAGGTGCAGTACCTGGAACTAATTTTAATTTGTTTTTTTGAGATCAGCCGGCTAAAAGGACATCAATGCCAGTAGCCATAATTGAGTGAGAACTCGGTCTCTTTGGATTATTTGTTTCTACAAATAGCTAGCACAATGGTGCCCTAATTCCTCATTGGGACCACTAGACACTACTGCAACATAATCATCATTAGCAACAGCTAGTTGCTCTAATAAGTCCATGACCTGTCCAACATTTTCATTTAGTCTTACCTCCAAGAGAGCAAACACTCAGGGAAATATATAAAGCATTCATCACCCAGCTCCATCGAGAAGACATTTTGCATATAGTTCCTGTAAAAAAACAAAGATTTTATATAGTTTCCATTTACTGCACTTGTGTGACCACCAGCTTCCCTTTACTGCTGCAACCCTTGATACCCTGCAGAAAGTCAGGATGGAAGAAGGAAAAGCACACACCTTTTTTCCAATCACTGCAGGAAAAACAGCACGCCTACATGATATAAATAGACGGGCATGGAATTAAAACTGTGCATCCATGCACTGAACTCAAGCCTATACACTCAAACTTCTATTCCATATGTGGCAAAGTATACAAGGAAAGTACCAAATCAGAAGTGTTTTCTCTTCCCCCACTCCCCACGCACACACACTTACTTTGTGTAAGTGTAAAATCAGTACATAAAGTGCAATGCAGTAGAGAACCAAGTCTACCATGATCAGTGCTGCTCCCACTAAAGCGAGCGGCAAACTCCTCATTGATTTCAAAAGGGGTAGGATGAGGCCTCAAAGCTAACTACAACAAAAATCATTAAGTAACATTGCTTCAATTACAACCTATTTTTTTAAAGTACACCTCTACCTCGATATAACGCTGTCCTCGGGAGCCAAAAAAATCTTACCACGTTATAGGTGAAACCGTGTTACATCGAACTTGCTTTGATCCACCGGAGTGCGCAGCCCCACCCCCCCAGAGCACTGCTTTACCACGTTATATCCGAATTCGTGTTATAGCGGGTCGCGTTATATCGGGGTACAGGTGTATATCTGGTGCACAAATTTAACCTTAAGGAAAGTCATAAGAAATAGTGACAAACTATTTTTGAGGAACATGGAGACAGAAGTTAGTAGTTTCAAATCAGGGCACTTAAAAAAAGACGTGTAATGCAAAGACAGTTTGGCCAGTTTTCTCTGAAACATTTACCTTAGAGTAAATATAGCAATCTTGGACAAACTGCTTTTCTTTGGGTTTGATGGGTTATTGATGTGGGGGAGTTTTAAATAGGATTTTCTAATGGAAGCTGGAAGCTACATGCAATCATATTTTGGAGATGCACTAGGCTTTTCATAATAAATAAATTAAATTAATGGAGATATCCCATCTCCTAGAACTGGAAGGGACCTTGAAAGGTCATCGAGTCCAGCCCCCTGCCTTCACTAGCAGGACCAAGTACTGATTTTGCCCCAGATCCCCAAGTGGGCCCCCTCAAGGATTGAACTCACAACCCTGGGTTTAGCAGGCCAATGCTCAAACCACTGAGCTATCCCTCCCCCCCAAGCACATATTTTAGTGTCAGTTTCACCTACTGGATATAAAGATTTTTAAATCTTATATGTTTAGCTCATATGCAAGTAGTTTCTATGTAAAGCAGGTAAGAATACAAATGCTAGATGTTTGTAATCCCCAAAATGTGTTTTGTTGCTATTATCCATGACTGGGAGGAAAAAAGAGGCAACCACCATAACATGGTGTTGGTTCATTTAGTAGGTATAACCAGAATTCTGAATATTGATTATAATTGCTGGATGATATGTGACTTGTATTTTGGCAATTACACAACATTTTATGGTCAAAACAACAAATCCCAGATGTGCTGTAAGCTATTAAAAGCCATGGGTGTCAGAACTTGACCTATGCTTAATGGTACTTATAACAGTCTATTAGAAAAGAAAAATCTGTTTTAACCTCATATTGTTCTAGTTCAATCACAGTAATTAAAAAACTAGACAATTCCAGAACATAAATTAAAAAAAGATACAGAAAATAAAGTTGAATAGTTAGACTCTCGATAAAGGTACACAGTATTAAAAACTTTTAAGATGAATATTTCTTTTTGCCAAAAGAGACCGGGTAATTTCATATAACAGCTGAAGAAGTTAAATAGAGAAAATGGAAGATTACTTCATCCTTTTAAAATAACTTGTAGACCCACAATTCCTTCTTTTCCAGATCATTGTTTAGTTTAGGACATAAAAATGTGTTCTTTCCTATGCAGCTCTCATGTACCTTATAGACACTAGGGTCTCAATTCTCTACTGCATTACACCTTGGGTAATAATTTACACCTCTGCAGAGGGAATATATAGTGCTACCACTACTGTAACTTAGTGGGAAATCTAATTTATTAACATAACTGCACTGATGTAAGTGACTACTGAGGGAAGGCGGCAGTGGAGAATCAGGTCTCAAGCCTTCTGCACTGAAAAATTAATTATAAGACACTCAACAAGGTAGTGAAACAAGTAGTTTGTTATTCCAGTGGACTACAGCATCATAATTACAATGACTCAGTGCTTACCTGAATCCAGGCAACTGGCAAGGATTTCTCCATGTTCCCCAAAAGATTTACCCTCCCATTCATTACCCACAATCTGAGATGTCAAGGCTATCTTCTCTCATGAGAATGGCTGTAATTACTAGCTTCTGAATCAGCAAACCTGTTATTGTAGTCCATGTTAGGATTTTTTAATTTAATTTTTTAAAATGATTTATTAATGGTACTCTGGATGTTATAGTTATGTGCCCAAAAAGAAATCTGGTCTTTTTTTTGGTAGACAAAATTAAGTCTTGTAAAAATAAAGTTGTGTTGAACACTAGACATATTTGTACAGTATGTATCTTGCATGGTTGGACTTATTTTGTCATTCAGTTCACTTATTACTTGTTATGTACTTTTCTCATCACTTAAAAATCCAAACACCATTCCAGATTCAGAGACAACTATGCTTTCTTGTTAAAAGACTGGGATGGAAAGGGAGAAGATTCTTAAGTGAATATGGGTTTGTGGTAGAGCCTCTGCTCCAGGATGGGTAAACAATAAAATCATCAGATTTATTCTTTTAAAAATCTAAAATAAAACTATTTAATATTAAATTTGAAAATTATGACAATCTACGTCAAAGCATCACCTAACTATTAAAGTATCAGAGGGGTAGCCGTGTTAGTCAGGATCTGTAAAAAGCAACAGAGAGTCCTGTGGCACCTTTAAGACTAACAGATGTATTGGAGCATAAGCTTTCGTGGGTGAATGCCCACTTCGTCAGATGCAGTTCAGCTCAACGACTAGTTTGCTCAAATGAAGCCAACTATGAGTTGAAAATGTAGGAAACATTGGTTTCTTTCTTCCATTCTATGAATAAAAAATAGGTATAAGAAGATAAAATCTACTAGCTCTAAACTCATTAAGGACATGGTCTCCAGCTCAATTCAATGTGGATAATACTTTTCATTTAATAAATCAATTGTAAATGAAAATCATGTTTTAATAAGAAAAATGTATCCAGCGCATTTAAGTTTTATTTAATTAAAAAATATTGTTTGTGCATTTTTAATTGAATTCCAATTTCCATACAAATAGAGCTCGAATAAAAAAATGTAATAACTAGGAAATGCATCATTCAGCATTATCTAACATAAAAAAGTAAGACAAGAATCTGAATAGATGTATGTTAAGATATATAACTATATAGATAGAGTGTATCCTCCTGGTCAGCAAAAAAGTATTTAGTGTAAAGACTATGATTAATTCAATGTGTTTTAACGGTTAACAACCAAAAGTCAACCTCTCTAAGAGAATAATCAAAAAGTAGAAATGCAAAACAAGATTAAATAATTTAAATCAATGTTTCCTGCTTGCTGATTGAAATCATGGTTAAAATCGGTGATTCAGTTTGCTTTGATTAAAATCAATCCATCCTGCTCTGTGACTTTAAGACTTTATGCTGGGGATGAGGAGAACAGAGACACTGCTGTTGCTACCTCTTATCCACAAACTCAATTGGGACAAAAATAAACGCTAGTCTATGTTATGTGGTTGCTTTTCAATCACCAATCCCAGAAACAAGCTTCTGATCTGACTTTCACTTAAAATGTTGGGTGTTATGACTGACTAGTACATCTGAAAAAGACTTACCTTCCACCTTAGTTTCTCCATGTACAATAAATGGCATTGAACAGCAGTTGCTCCCCAATGTGTACTTGACAAGTCAAGGACATACAAAAGTCCGATATGTGCACTCTATAAATAATGTGATACTAGAAAACTCAAGGGAGAATTTAGCAAGTAGAGGGCCCAGTGAACAAAACCTAGGGCAGGCCAGTTTTCATTTCCAGTGTTGAGCAGAACTGCCTGGTCAGCAGAGAAACACAGGCATCTTAAGTGCAGATCAGCAGTGTGTGACAGGAAGCAATTACATTTCGCTTGTCCACAGTAGATTTTAGGTTGTCCCAAGCTGCTGCACAAAAAGAGATTTCCTAACTTATTTCAGTCAGTCACAAAATGACAAGAAAAGAAAAGGAAAAAGGTATCAAAGAAGTGATGATTCTAAGGGCCTCACAAATTGCTTTCACAGCTCTGTCTGTCTAACAAGCAAGGGATCAAGGCTGTTATGTTACCATTACTAGCCAAGTGGTCTATTTTCCTTGTTTGCTCAAATAAGAATGTTCTGACAACTAAATGTAAAGTGTCATTTCAACTTTTCTGGACAATCTCCTACATGCTACTGCAAAATTGTTTTTCTATACATTTCTTGGCATTATTATAAAGAATATATATTCAAATAAATTGAGTTCACTGAGAAACACAGACATACCCCCCCTCACTTGCCGTACACTTCATGGTGGAATCTTAAATCCATTTCACATTTTAAGTATCAAATCAACATGTGGCAAATATGTATCAAGCAGTATGTTTTTTGCCTTTTCTACCAGATGAGACGGTTCTTCAGTTTGTCTCCTTCAGCTCCTTTAAAGGAAACTTGCTGTATTCATCTAACGTTTTCCTATAGTATCAGTAGTGACATAATGAAAAAAGTCTGTGATTACTAATACTTTAAAAATTGGTCAAACTGAAGTCAATTACACTAAATCTTAGTTTGCAATAAATTAAGGAACATAATTGAACTACTATTATATCCCTGTACTGCAGATCTCAACACTTTATATGAGATAATAGATGTAGTATACAGATAACTTTCTGTAAAACTGCAGTCACTTTTCAGACTTTAAACTATGTAAAAAACAGCGCATGTTTTGAACTTGAAGTCACCAATAGGGATTAATCTATTCAGTTTACAAATAAAAAAATGTTTTCTACTAGCCCTAGATATTCAATCTTGTAGTTGAAAATCAAGTTTGTTCTTTTGGGCTCATCCAACAGTTTTATTTATAAAGGGGGGCAGAAAAAAAATCAGTTCCCTCTCATATGGTGGTACTAGCTCTCCAATGTTAAGAAGAGTAGGCAGTGGTATAAGCTTAATTTATTCAAGTAAGCATATGACTTAATAGACGGAGGCAGAAGGCTAGTTGATTACAATAGTACCAATTTCATCAGAGTAGAATCATACAAATCTGTTATCTTTAAGTAGTTACAGTACTGTATAAGTAGAAGGAAAAACTGTATATAACCCTAGGAAAAAAGCTCCGATTTTCAGATTTGTAGCTAAATATTGAAGCTTTGTTTTTGATTAATACTTTACTTCCAGGAATCTGTCTCCATTTTTGATTCTGTGCTCTCTTGACTTGGTTAGAGATTTTAAAACATTTACATTTCCATTCTCTCCCCCCAACCTCATCATAGTGTATTTCAATTAAAAAGTTACCTATATTAACAAGTATCATACTTGTCTCTTTTCCTTGCACTTTTCCTCTGAGGAGCTCAGAGAGCTTTAAAAAGGAAGTCAAAGCACAGCTAATCCCATTTCATATATGGGAAAACAGGTACAAAGAAGCAAACTGATTTGCCCAAGGCCACACAGCAGGCACGCAGCAGAACTGGGAACAGAACCAATGTCTTGCAACTCCCCGGCCAGCGTCCCATTCTACTGGGTCACCCTTACATAGCATAAAAAAATCCTCTAACGTAATTACACCTTGCATACAATGTGTCCGTGTGGTTTGAAGCATTTTATTATTGGCTGTTACTTAATGCCAACATTCATACTGCTTTCATAAGTTATCTGGAAGGGTATTTGGGTGCCAAACTAGGATGCCATTTCATTAATGTCAGGGATTGGGTTATAAACAGGAGTAGAAGAGGTTACAGGCCGCCTCTTTCCAGCATTACACGTCTACCTTCCTGAATGTGATGGAAGGACCAGAATAATCAAAAAGTAGTTGTAGGGGAAAAGGAAAAAAACGCTCGCAAGCGCACCATCAGGTTGCCTTTTAAACCCGCGCCACGGGGCTGCAGCCTCCGGCTCCCTGTGCGGGCGCGCTCGGGAAGTCAGGACATCGGCAAAGCAGCCGGGAGCACTAGTAAAAACGCCGTTCTCTCAGTTCCCCAGGCACCCACCCACCCGCCCTGGCAGCGCGCTCCAGCTCCGGGCACGATCAGCTGGCGGGACAGCGCGGCGGCCGAGCAGCCTCTTGCCAGACAGACACCCCCACCCCACCCCACCCGGGGCAGTCGCTCTGCTCCCGGCTCCGCCGGCGCCACGGGGACCGTTAACGGACCGTCTCAACGGCCACCGCGGAGGGTCTGCTCTGCTGGCTCCGCACCAGCACGCTCGCCTCACCCAACGCGCGCGCCGGCCCGAGCGGGCCCAGCAAAGCCGGCCCGGGGACCCGGACAGAAACACCCGGTGGGAGGAGGGGAGACTGTGAGGCCTGTAGCCCGAGCACGTTATCGGGCGGGGGGGTGGTGAAGAGTGTACGAGAAGGGGCTCCGGGGCGAAAGGAGCCGCACGCAGCCCCTGCCCCACACCCCACCTCCCCCCAGTTCCCTGACGCTCCTGGGGAGCCCCTGCCCTACCTTCCGCATCCCTCACGGCCCCGGCACGGTACGGGTCCCGCTCAGCCATTCGCTAAGTAGCGGCGTCAGCCCAGGCCTGGACCATATTCCCGATCCCGTCCTGTACGGGCAGCACGGGTCACTGTCTTTCTCTCGGACACCCATTGGCCCGGGCCAGCCAGGGGGCTGACGTCACGAAGGAGGCGGGGCTTCCCGTAACGAGCTTCCCGGATGCCAGAATTCTAGGGTTGCAGGGTCACTGCTAGCGGGGGAGGAGGGAACCAGGGCGGTTCTATTGTGCCTGCAGGGCGCCCTTCCCCTCCCACCCACCCCCGCGCCTGCGGGTGTTTGGAATATTCTGCTGGGCCTTTAAGGGTCGGGGGGAGAATGGTAGGATTTTACTCCTCCTGCAGAATAGGGCAGCGGAAGGTTCTATTCCCTTTTGCACGTGAGGTGTGGTGGAGGGGATTAGAACGTTCTAATCCCCGGGGATGCGTATGGAATGTTCTATCCCTCCTGCAATTCAGGGGTCTCCGTCTATAGGACCTGTAGCTGCGGGCTCAGAGGCGGTGGGGGTTGGATTATTCTGAGCCTGCCAGCAGACCTCTGCATGCGGGCGGGGCAGTTGTTGAACTGTGCTAACCCTCCTGTAGTTAGCCTGTGCTAGCTAGGTTAAAGCTAGCTTGCTATCCACCAAGATGAAGTCTCACCGGCTGATTGCTTGCGTGGGTAGCAAGCTAGCTTTAACCTAGCCAGCACAGGCTAACTCCTGAGTACAAGCAACCCCATGAAGGACTCTGGTAGGGTAACCAGACAGCAAGTGTGAAAAATTGGGACGAGGGTTGGGGGCAATAGGAGCACATAAGAAAAAGACCCCAAAATCAGGACATCTGGTCACCCTGGGTGCATACCTGAACTGCTAGCCCATGCCATCGCCATCCAGGTTGCTGTGGGAGTATACTGCTATTTATCAGAGGGGTAGCCATGTTAGTCTGTATCCACAAAAACAATAAGGAGGCAGTTTAAAGACTAACAGATTTATTTGGGCATAAGCTTTCATGGGTAAAAAACCCACTTCTTCAGATGTATGGAGTGAAAATTACAGAAACGGGCATAAATATACTGGCACATGAAGAGAAGGGAGTTACCTTACAAGTGGAGAACTAGTGTTGACAGGACCAATTCAGTCAGGGTGGATGTGGTCATAGGTGCCAACATCTGCTGGCGCCAGTGGGTGCTTAACCCCCCTCTGCCCTGGGTCCTGCCCTGACTCCACCCCTACCCCACTCCTGCCCCACCCCCATTCCAACCCTTCCCCCAAAGTCCCCACCCCCTCCCTGCCCCTATTCCAACCCCTTCCCCAGCCGGGCCTCTTCCCCACCTCCTCTCCTGAGCGTGCCACGTTCCCGCTCCTCTCCCCTCCCTCCTCGGAGCTTGTCATGCCGCAAAACAGCTGTTTTGGGGCAGCATGCGCTGGGAGGTAGGCGGAGAAGCGGGGATGTGGTGTGCCCAGGGGAGGAGGCTTAGGTGAGGTGGGGAGGGGAGCTTGGCTGCCGGTGGGTGCAGAGCACCCACTAATTTTTTCCTGTGGGTGCTCCAGCCCCAGAGCACCCACAGAGTCGGTGCCTATGGATGTGGTCCACTCCCAATAATTGATGAGGAGGTGTCAAAACCAAGAGAGGGAAAATTGCTTTTTTAGTGAGCCATCCACTCCCAGTCCCTATTCAAGCCCAAATTAACGGTGTTAAGTTTGCAAATCAATTGTAGCTCTGCAGTTTCTCCCCTCAAGAATGGCTGTGCAGGGGAAGAGGAAGTCCTGTCCCTCCCCAGCCTGGCGGATAGCAGGTGGAGCCCAGTGAATGGTAGGACCCCCTGGCTGGGGCACCCCCAGCCCTGTCCCTCCAATAGCTAGATTTTATGGGGGAGGTCTGATTTCATGGTCTGTGACATGTTTTTCACTGTCATGAATTTGGTAGGGCCATAGCTCTCGGCCAAGATGGTCAGGGATGCAACCCTATGCTCCAGATGTTTCTAAACCTCTAACTGCCGGAAGCTCGACTGGATGACCAGGGATGGATCACTTGAAATTGCCTTATTTTCTTCATTCTCTCTGAAGCATCTAGCAGTAGCCACTGTCAGACAGGATAGTGGGCTAGATGGACCCATTGGATCCAGCCATTCTTACACTGGTTATGCAAAAACCCAGCTTTTTGAAACTACATCCTGAGGAGAGGACCATTGTCTTCTGATTACCCGTTGTGCAGTCTCAAGATCAAAGGCCCAAGCTGTATAAAGGAAAGATTCATGGCTGTGCTAGTTCTGAGCTAAGGCTGTCACCAATGTGTAACCACAGAAAAACCCCTTTGTGGGGTGTAAAGGACTGACTCCGACCAGTACCAGAGCTCTTGTTGGAGTTTGGGTGTATGTTTTCTCTGTAAAGCTTTCACCTTAAGAATACATGTGTATATCTACACTACAGCCAGGATCGATGCTCTGAGATTGATCTACCGGTGGTCGATTTAGTGGGTCTAGTGAACACCCGCCAGATTGACAGCAGATCACTCTCCAGTCGACCCCTGTACTCTACCCCGATGAGAAGAGTAAGGTAAGTCGACACGAGAAACTCTCCCATCAACCCCCTGCGGTGTAGATCCTGCGATAACTCGACCTAAGGTACGTCGATTCCAGCTACACGAATAACGTAGCTGGAGTTGTGTAGCATAGGTCAGCTTACCGTCTTAGTGTAGACATCACCTAAGATACTTTGCTTTCTCTTCAGAGGCCATGAACAACTTTAATTGCCAGTAGTTACAAGTTACCATGCAACCCTTTCTGAAGCTGTCTGGCTTGCTGGGAATATCACAGCATATGCAGAAAACTGCAGCCTGGAAAAACCCTGGTCAGGAGGGAGAGAGGCACCCAAGAGGTGACAGCTGAGGAGCTGGGAGCCTAGAGTGGTTGCCCTAGGTGGACCATGGAAGGGGAAATACAGGCACAGTTGCCCTGAACTGGGACAGAGGGTGTGCATGCCAAATTATTATCTCAGTTACACTTCTGCATCCACATCGAATTGCCATACTGGATCAGACTCAAGGTCTATCTACTCCAATATGTCTCTGTGGAAGAGTTGACTCACGGCTGGCATGTCTCCTCACAGCTGGGCGTGACATATCCAGCTTTCTTCTTCTAGCCCTGCTGATGGCTACTTCAGTCCTGTGGTGGTCTGCTGCTTCGCAGGACTCAGCCCTTTGACCAGGACATGTTTAGACTGCTCTTTTTGTGGTAACAGAAAGTCCAACAAAAACAAATGTCTCATCCCTCTGTGTGGTCTGCCACCCACAATTCTGGGCCCAGTGGTCCATACACCCTTTTCTCAGGGCTGCCAGTCATCCATATCCCTTTCTCAGTGGCGTCACACCATCTTATCAGTGGCTGGTAAGGGAATCCAGGCTTGCCAACTGCACTGGGTTCCAGTTCCAGTTTAGGGACCCTATAACCAGCACCCCAGGTCTGCTCCTTAAGACTCCTTGCTTCTGTCTCTCTGGACTTCTTCCTACCATAGCTGGTCAGTAGGCTTTTTCCATAGTCTCTCTAAATTCACCCCTCTTTCAGGGGCAGGTTACCCTCTGGAATCCCCCAACAAATCTCCAACTGAAAGTATAAATTTAAACCAAATTTTGCCCTCCTCAGATTTGACCTGTCTTTCCTTTTAAGTTTGTCTTGCTCTCTTCCTCCACCAAAGGCCTCCCAGGGCTCTCTTCCTGGAAGTCTAAATCCTGCCTTTTTAATCAGGGCTCCTCAACACCAGCATCTGCTATATCCCTAGTGGCTACTCTGGGTCTCTCCTAGCCTTCTGCTTGGCTTCTCTACTTAGGAGAGGATCCCAGGGCCAGCTCTTCATCTGGGCTTCCGCCTTGACTCTCCCAGTCTCACCACTCTTTAGCCCCAGAGAGCCCCTCAAACATCATCCAAATGCCTCTTAGGCTTTACCATCACTACCTTCTGGGCTTCGCTTCGCTTCACTTCCTCCTGACTCAGGACAATCAGTCTGGTTCAAGGCTTTACTACCTCCAGTCCTCACCAACCTTCTGCTACTGATGTCCTTTCTTTATTGTCATCACTGAGCTTTACCAGCTGGAACTAATCTTTAATGGGGCTGGCCCACCTCCACGTGCAATCACATGGATTAATTGGCCTCTCAGGTTAATACTAACCCTTTCAGAACCAGTATAGGGTATATACTTCATCACAGTCTCCAATAGTGGCCAGCACCTGTTGCTTCCGAGGTAAGTATAAGAATCCTGCAGTGGGTAGATATGAAGGGAAGATTATTTGACTTTAGGTCTCATCCTGATCTCTAACAGTTAAAGATGGGTTTAAACCCTGAAGCATGAGGTTTAACAACCCTTCCAAAATTTGTTAGTATCAACTAATAACTCTGGATATTCATCTTATCCATGTATATCTTCACACCCTTTTTGAATCTTGCTAAATTCTTAGCTTCAATTATTTCCTGCAGCCATGAGCTCCACAATCTATGGATTGTACGAAAAAGTATTTAATCACTCTTGAATTTGCCACTTTTTAATTGGTGTTCAGATTATGCTTTCAGTGATAGCTATGCAACCACATTGTTTTAGGATTATGCCCTGAGAGATAGCTTGTGTAACCCCATTAACTATCAGTTTGTTTACAAAGGTGACACTTAAAGCATAATCTCAGACAGGGAGTATGCACAAGTGTAGCTAAGGCTATAACTTGGCTTGTAGGCCCTCTAGTACTACTGATGTGTGAGATGGAAAGAACTCACAGTTGTCACAATAGTGTGCATCTAGGTGGGCAAGGATATGGTATATACTTCTCTTGTATTCTCTAGTTCTCCTTTGTGTTTCTTCTATTGAATCTTTTTTCCTGCTTCTCTCTCCAGTTTCTCACTTCTTCTAGTGGGTCTGTGTCTTATCTATTTTATATAAGTCTGTGTCCCCCCCATTCCTGTTGAATCTGAGCATCTCACAATCTTTAATGTAGTTAGCCCAACAATATAGCACCTTTAATGTAGGAAGGTACTATTATCCCAATTTTACAGATGGGGAAATGAGGCCAAGAGAGGCTGAGTGACTTTCCCAAGGTCACACAGGAAGTTTTGTGTGGAGCCTGGAATTGAAGGCTGGTCTTCTGAGTTCTAGGATGGTGCCCTAATTTCCTTTGCACCTTCTCTCTCCCTTCCCTCTTTGTTCCTCTTATCTCTTAACTCTGTGTTTGATCAAAAGCCTACTGAAGTCAATGACAAGCCTCATTGATTTCAGTGGGCTTTGGATCAGGTCCTCTGTGCTCCTGTCCCTCCCACAACTGTCACTCCCCCCTTGTACAATGCTAGGGATTCCATTGTTGCTGGTTCCCTTTACTCTAACCTGTTCCTTTCTTCCTCCTCTACTTCCTCTTGCTTTCCGGTTCTATATCCTACCTCTTATAATGCTTGGGTTCACTATGGGAATTGTCCTTATGTCTCTCACAGCATCCATCTATTCCTACAATGTTGCCTCCTCTTTTACACTCTGCTTGATCCTGCATAAAAGTCATCCAACCTTGGCAAATATGTTTCAGCCGAAGCATAGCAAAAACAATTTGCAGTTTATTTCCCACTTTAAAATTCTTTGTTAGGGGGAAGTAGAAGACATGCTAGAGCTCTGCTACTGAAGACATCCTAAATAGCAGATACTCTCTCTCTACTTAGAAGCAAAAGAGAACCTCCTCTGCTGACTTTCTCATTCAGTAACCTGACAGCCACTAGCTACTGTGGTGGATTCTTCATCAGAGGAAATTTTTTAAATCAAGATTATTTTTTAGAAAAGCATTCATTCTTTAGAAATTATGTTGGGGAAACTCTGGCCTGTGTCATACAGGAGGTCAAACTAGATGATCACAATGGTCCCTTATGGCTTTTGAAATCTATGAAGCAAATTCTGATATGTTTCTAGAGTGGGGTGGAACAAAAAGTCCTCCTCCATGCTAACTCTACATCAGACTGCAGTCACATGTTGCACAGGCATCTCCTGGCTCCCCTAATAAACAAGAATTGTTGTACTTCACAGGCAATTTAAGGACTCTACAGTAAATTGTGTCCATGTGTCACTGGGTTTGCTCACCGTAAGTGTGCCTGGGGATTAGCTGATTGCATGTCTGACACCTTTCTGCCTCTCGCTACACACCCTGCCTTCTCTTGCTGGCTCTTAGCTTGGCAAGATGCTCTGTGTTCGTGGTTTAACCCTATGACCAAGTTACATGCACCCTCCCCTTCTGGGGCACCAAAGTCCCTTCTTACAAACAGGCTCAGGCAGTCTTCCCATTCACTGCCCAGATGGTGCCACTTGCCCAGTGGCTGGTAGGGGAACCGAGCCCTGCCCTCGACTCTGGGTTCCAGTTCAGGGACCCTCTAATCAGCACCCAAAGTCTGTTCCATTCTGGACCTTACTGCTTCCTCCCTGAGCCTTTCCTAATCTCCCGGACCCCGCTTCTCTGTGTTTATCACCCCAAAACCACGGTGGATAAAAATCAACAATTTTTTTAAAAAAATCAATTTTTTGTTATTTAAATCAATTTTTATTTAAATCTGATTTTTCCTCAAAAAGCATTTTATCAAAAAAATCTGATCTAAAGATAGTTTTAACTAAGATACATTATAGCTGAAAGATATCTCATCATGGAATAGGGATTATAAATTCTCATTCTATAGTATGAGACAATATATTCAATTAATATTTAAGAAACGTTTTGTAAATGAATTCCAATAGGTCATGGGTTAGGGACCCAATCTTATGGGATTCCAAGGGCTTCTGTATAGATTTATTTAATCTTTCTATCTTCCCATTGGGACTCCGTGCTCAGTCTAGAAGATACCATCAGAGATGCTTAGTTTTGCAGTTCTCAAACTGTGGAGTTGTGTCTCCAGAGATAACATGCTTGTTAACAGCAAAAATGTTTTTAAATCTAGAGTTACCATACGTCTGGGTTTCCCCGGACATGTCTGGCTTTGGGGTCTTTAAATAGCCGTCCGGGGGGAATTTGTAAAAAGCTAAAAATGTCTAGGATTTGACTAGGGTGACCAGATAGCAAATGTGAAAAATCGGGACGGGGTGGGGGGTAATAGGAGCCTACATAAGAAAAAGACCCCAAAATCGGGACTGTCCCTATAAAATCGGGACATCTGGTCACACTAAGGATTTCCCCCTGGATGGCTATTTAAAGACCCAAAAGCGGCTGACAGGGCAGCCGCGCCGGATTGAGCCACTCACTTAGGGCCTCTCCGGCAGCAAAAGCTCCTCCCCCGCTTCTCCCCCTCCCCTGCAGCTTCAGCACGCCGGCAGCGCTGCGTGGAGCATAGGCACCAACTTTAGCTGGCACCGGAGGGAGCTCGTGCCCTCCCGGCTCCGCCCCTTCCCCACCCCCATTCCAATCCCTTCCCCAAATCCCAGGCCCCGCCTCCTCCCCCAGGCGCACTGCTTTTCCCATCCACCCCCATTCCTCCCAGACTTTTGCGCGGCAAGCCTGGGAGGGAGGGGGGAGAAGCGGAGCGTTCAGGGGAGGTGGCAGAGTGGAGGTAAGCTGGGGCAGGAGCGTGTGGGGAGGGCTGCCCACAGCAGGTAACCCGGGGGGGAGCACAGGGGAACCACTTCCCGCCCGAGCTCACTTCCGCTCCGCCTCTGCCTGCTGCCTTGAGCGCACAACCGCACCGCTCCGCTTCTCGCCCCCTCCCTCCCAGGCTTGCTGCGTGAACAGCTGATTCGAGGCAAGCCTGGGGTGGGGGCAGAGAAGAGGGGTGGCTGCGTGCTCAGGGGAGCAGGCAGAGCTGGAGCGGAGGTGAGATGGGGTCGGGCAGGGCAGGGAGCGCTGTGAGTCAAGGGACAGGGAGCAGGGGGTTGGATGGGGCGGTGGTTTTGGGGGTGCCTGTCCGGGGGCGGGGGTGTGGAGAGGGGTTGGAGCAGTCAAGGGACAGGGAGAGGGTTGGATGGGTTGAGGGTTTGGGGGGGGGCCCTGTCAGGGGGCAGGGGTGTGGCGAGGGATTGGGGCAGTCAGGGGACAGGAAGGGTTAGATGGGTTAGGGGTTGGGGGGGGGCAGTCAGGGGACAGGCAGCGGTTGGATAGGCGTGGGAGTCCTGGGGATCTGGCGAGGGTGTGGATAGGAGTCAGAACAGTCAGGGGACAGGTAGGGAGTGGGATCCTAGGGAGGCAGTTAGGGTGGGGGGTCTCAGGAGGGGGCAGTTGGGGACAAAGATAAGGGAGGCTTAGATAGGGGCAGGGGTCCTGGGAGGGGGCGATCAGGGGACAAGGAGCAGGGAGGGTTGGATGTTCTTTGGGGGAAGGGAAGGGAAGTGGGAGGGAGTGGCTAGGAGGCAGGGCTACTCCACCCCCCAAGTGTCCTCTTTTTTGAAAGTTCAAATATGGTAACCCTATTAAATCAATACATAGAGGTGAGAAATAATAGATCTCAAATTGTCCCTCTGCAAATTTGTGTACAGAGTCAATCCCTTACCTCTCTCTAAAAGTGCAAAGTTTCAAAAAGTTCAATGAATAGAAGATTGTTGGGGGCTAAATAGATCTGGACAAGGAAAAGAAGTTTGGAGATCAATGTGAGAAGGAAGGGACAGGCAGTAGAAACAAAAGTGAAACTGTTTGAGCAGAATATTCCAGAAGTCTTGAGGTCTTTCTTAGTGTTGCCTTCATTGAATTTAAATCTACCATACCATTTTCTCACTAGAAGGGAAAACCTATAATGGCAGCAGGCTGTAAAAGAGACCCAATTTGGGAATAAGAACCATTAAAAAAAAAGTTTGCTGATGATGTATTAAAGAAAGTCACACCCATGAACTGGTGGAAATTGCTTAAGCACTTGGATTCAGAGACTGTTGAAGTGATAATCTCACTTTTAACAGCAGTAGCTTCTTCTGCTGAGGTAGAAAGAATCTTTTCTTCCTTTGGACTAATTCATTCCAAATTGAAAAATCATTTGGGACCCAAAAAAGCAAGAAAGCTTGTTTTTCTTTTCCAGATTATGAACAAACAGGAAATGAAGATGAAGACTAAGTTAACTGCAGAAGCCAATATTTTACGTTTCTCATGTTGATGTGGCTGACATAGTCAATTTAATTTGTTTTTGTTTTTTAAATATTTCATTTAACTATTTTAGTTAAAACAGTTCTAACACAAACAAACCTGATTTTAAAAGCTTGAATGTTTAACTAAAATCAAATGCTTGTTTTGTTAAAATATTATATTTTTGCTGTTGAAGAAAAAAATCCAGAATACATAACATTGTTGTTTTTAGTTAAATAAAACAATTTAAATGTTTTAAATATCTGGTGATGTTCTCCTCCTAACACAGAAGGACAAGAAAATCCTCCAGCTATTAATGATTAACCTGTTGATTTGGAGATAGTTCACCTCCTAATGACTTCATAAATATCTGCTTCAATTACCTTTGGTAAATGAAATAACCAATCATTCATTTTCTGATATAGCTGTAAAACTACTGTAATTTGAAAAGTTTTCAAAACAAAGTCACTTAAAAATGTATAGCGTGTACCTTCTAAAAATGAAACCTACATCCATCTCTGAGTTGTGAGGAATATGTATTAAGGTTATAACAACCAACAAGAATGCACTTTTTATGTAGAAATCCATGATTAAATTGAGTCTTCCTGACTAGTGATTTAAATCAAATCCCCCCTGTCCAAAACACCTTCCTCCCAGAAAGTAACTATAGGCTACTTTGGCTCTGTAGTCCCCAAACAGACATTTTCCCCACCCCCCTTTCTCCCAGGGAGTGACTACAGACTACTTCCCTACAGTGCCCTGACTGCCTGTCTTTATAAACCCAGTTTACTTCATTCCTCCTCAGCTGGGCTCCCTCATTATTCAGTCCAGGGATTACTTAAGCCATTTGATTTCACTCAGCTGTGGTCTGTCTGGTTAATTGACCCCCTTCTTAGTTTACATTAACCCCTTCAGGGCAATGTCTGGGGGTGAATATCCCATCACACCATGTACTTGTATTAGTTACTCAGAAGAATAGAACAATTTCTTCATGATTAAGACTAATTTTTCTGTCTTCACGTGAATTTTCATTAACATGGTTGTAATGGAGCTGCCCTATCACTGTGCACTGCTTACTGGCTGTGGTAGCTTTCAGGACCCTTGGCTATATTACCTTTTCTGAAGATTTTCCATGGGGCTGGAGTAGGGATGATGTGTCCCTTCCAGTTCACATAATCTCCTCCCCCACCATTGTGTGGGCTTTGGATGTGTGGAAAGGTACCTATAGGGTCTGTGTGCGCAGTGGTGGTGTGAAAGTGGCTGAACCCCACTTCCATGTGGGAAGAGGGATATCTGTACATGGAGGGTCTTCACCATTCATTGCTCAGGGCAGGGGTACAATCCTGCCATGTGATTATCAAGACAGTAATATTGAGTGAGGGCTGCTTTTTATTTTACATATACTGAATACTCAAGAGAAATGCATAATTTGAAATCCATGTTGCAAACGAAAGTAAAAGAAATAAGACGTGGCTACCTGTCTCAAATGTGTAACTTCAACCCAATATGGTAGAGATTCATTCTTTACTGCACAAGTTATTCAATTTACCCATGAATGATGCATCCTACAACATGAGTAAGTTTTGTTTTCGTTCATCTGAAACATGTTTTTTAGTATGTCAGGACAGTTGCTAATGTTAGTGTAAGTTCCAGTCTTGTACCAGCATCTTCCCTAGTAATAATTGCTTCATTTTGAATCTTCTTAGTGAAAATGAAACTTAAACCTATGGTTATAGATTGTGGGCCAAATTCAATGTTGGTATAAATAGCACAAATCAGTAAAGTTGCATCAGCTAACACCTTGGACCACAGTCTCAAACTGGAATATAAATAATTTATCTGGACTGTGGCCTTTTAAAATATACAGCCTGTACTTTCTGTAACACAAAGCAGTTGTCTGTCCTTGTAAGATTACAAACACATTTACTGAAGCAAACAGGTTAAACAAGGTGAAACATTTTGAGATTTCCATTTCGTAAGAGTTGGGATCCATAGGGGCCCAATTTAGGAAAACATTTAAGTATGTTGTAAAACACCTTTCTGGAATAGGGGTACTTTCCTGAATTATTGCTTTACACAGTTTCTTTCCATATTGTTTGTTATAAGTCTCCATAAATATTGATGTCCTGACAGGATATAATTAATCATTCAACAGTTTTAAAATTCTCAGATTTATTCAAAGGAAAGGGCCCAGATGTGGCCACCTTCCTTAACATTTCCATCAATCTTCTTGTAATCTGTACTTTAATCTACTGTCTAGTAGTGTTATGCCATATGAAATACCTTAGTATAGAATAAATATGAAATTAAAGAAAATGGTTAAGAAAATTATATATATTGTAAAGAAAGACCCTGACTAGCAAGTAGAAGAAATAATTTATTTTCAAAGCCTAAGGCCAGAAGGAATGGAATAGGGAGGATGTCTGGTTCAAAAATAATTAATAAAATAAGGGAAAGTTTCTGAAAAGAAGGCCTCTGACTGATGGGGGTGAATGCAGATGATTTTAAATAAGACACAAAGAATCTGTCTGAAAAGATGCAAATATGGACTATTCTCACCCCACCTAGCAGTGTTATCTTAAAATACATAAATAAAAGTAAAGCCTATTTAAACTTAGGTGCAATGAAATAGCTGTTGGTCAGCAGCAAAGAGGAAGAGATAAGGAGAAAAGACCTTGGAAGAAAGGAGGTTGTAAATCTTACCTGGAGTAAAGTTAAAAATTAGGATAAATTGTCCCAAATGAGTTGTTAGCTAAAGAGGTAATTAGCTATGACCTCATTTGTTTGTTGAAGGGTATAAAAAGAGCTAGGGATTTGAGACTTATTTGTCAGACCCTATGCACACAGGGGATGAGACTGTTTTCCCTGGGTCTGGCCTATTTGTAATTATATTGATCATATGCTTATGAATACTTTATTCTGTATTGGGAGTAGTGACTGCTTCCGTTAAAGCTGTTAGGCATGTTTAGAGCAATTGTATAAAATACCATTGGCCTTTGAACTTAAAAAAGGCAATTTATGATTAAATTGATGTCTGGTCTCCCATATTAATAATTCCAACACTGAGTGTACTCACATACTTCAAATATATAAGGCAATACAGACTTTCAGATATAACTTCGAGTAACTGGAGGGGGTGAAGAAAGGAAACATTAGGTTGAGCAGACTCTTGGGAAAAATTTGCTAAGAATGAATGGGATTGTCTTTCCTACTCTGCCCCTGTGACCTCTCTGTGTGGGAGGAGTGCTGTCAACCCCAAGCATTTAAAAAAAAAAAGTTTTTTAAAATAGACGTTGGGATCATTTTATTTGTCTTCTGGTTTCTGAGCCTTTAGGGAGCACTTGGCTCACATTTTAAAGGTCTTCTCCACAACCAGGAAGATCAGAAAACTTAAAAAAAGAAGAAAGTAGAAAGTCTCACCTTATCAAATTAATGCAAGAGCTGGGGCTTTAAGAAAAACATCAAATATGCTGAGACGCACATTTCCCCATCTACCCAGCCCTCCAGAGTTGGGGCAGGAAATAGAGCAAGGGCTGGTGCTGTCAGATCAGAGCCAACTGGAGGAATAGGGCATACATGAAGATCCTCTTACGGATCCCAGAATGTCATAGCCTATTGCACAGGTTGTGCAAACCCAGCCCCCAGTGGAATGACAGAGGAGGAACTCCACAACTGGATTCTCGAGGAGTTTCCTCCTACAGAGTTCCCTCAGGGAATGTTTTCCACTCGAGCAGATGATCCAGTCCTATGAGATCTTGTTCACCATAGAATAGTCTCTGAAGGGAAATATTGGAAGCCCCATTGCTTGGGTTTTTTAAAACATCTTGTAAGGAATGTTTGGTGTTTCTGGATTGGGGAGAGGATGGACTCAATGACCTAAAAGGTTCCCTCCCCCCCCACCCCCCATCTCTAATTTCTGTAATTATATGTTAGTCTTGACTTGCTCATAACCTGTAGTAGCATGGCACCTGCCTCTCACAGGCACCCCTTCTGGTTAGGTGTGTCTGCAGTCTAAATAGTCTGAGCCCTGGTATCAGGCTGTACCCCCAGGAGGCAATGGTTTCGCCCTCTTGGTTCCTTCTGTCCTCAGCTGGGCCACTAAGTAGTTCAGTTTCCCGTGTCCCCAGTCTTTGCCAAAGCTTCACCCTTACCTCAGGGCTCATCTAAATTCAGGCCCAGCAGCCAACCAGGAGCTCTGCCTCACCACCTCAGACCCTGCCAGCACTAAGCTGTCTGTGGTGCTGCAGTTTCCTTTACCAGCCAAGAGCATCATCTGCATTCCTCTGGCACCAGCAAGGAACTGACTATTTCTGGCTCTGCAGCTCCTTTTATATGGCCTCCCTGGACCCTGACTGACTGCTCCCTGCAGCCACTCTAGGCTGGTTGGAGGACTCCTCTACTGCTCCTTTCCTGGGACAGGTATGGCAGGATACTGAGGCCTCCAGCAAGGGGCCTCTGGGCCAGTACTCTCTGTCACACCACCACATAGCACTTCCTCTGAATTCACACATGGTTGTGACACCTGTTGTACTGCAGCATGTTATGTTGTACAAGGCTGCATTAAGCAGAAACTATTGCTCTACCAGGAAACATGGGCTGTCGGATAACACAACTTGTGACTTCCCCTACTGTGTGGTCAAGACTTCTTAAAAAGCACTATATATGAAGCCCATAGTTCACAGGTTTAAACATATCATGGTGAGAAAAACTGCTACCGTCAAATTTCCAACAAACCCTTATGATATGTTTCTTCATAGTAACCATAGGTGTACATAAACCAACAGATGATTTCCAGGAAGAGAGATACTGTACAATGTACCTATTGTTATATAATTACCTACTTCATATTGAGAGAGGTTAAAAAGAAGTCTCGCCTGCATTGTGCCTAAGGTTGCTGCATCTGAGCCATTAAAAAAAAATGGAGGTCCAATCTTGACACTACAAACAAAGACTGTGGGATTTACAAGGGAGCAGAATCAGCATCCCTAAAACTGAAACCAAGTTGCTTGCACCTACACAGGTGGTTAATTCCCATCAACAGATAGGCATGAGAAGAGGAGCAGACATAGCCCACTGCTGCCCTTTTCTTCTTAACTTTTGGTTATCTTGATCCATGCTGTTCAGAGCAGGTTGTTTTTTCTGAATTTAGTCCCCTTTGTTGATATCTTTCTGGTACCCAGAAATTCTGTGTTTAGTCCTGGGTACCAGAAAGATATCAACAAAGGGGACTAAATTCAGAAAAAAACAACAGTATTTGACAAGGGATGGGTGAGAATAACTTAGGAGGAAAGATTAAGATAATGAAATATGTATACTTTGGCAACATGATGACCAAAATGGGTCTGACCATGGTCTACTGAATCTGTTCATCCTATTTGTACACATATATTATTTTGTACTTGAAGTTATGAATATTGGCTGTATGCTTGCTTGATTTCTAAGTAAGCTTTGTAAGGCAGTTGGTCAACTTCTTTAGAAAAGAATTTGCAAAGTTACATGCCCAATCAAGAAACACTTAAGGAACAATGCATCTTGGAATGCTCCAATCCACATAAGAAGTTTTCCTGGAGACATTCAAGATACCATGTGGGCAATGGCTTCTGCCTGTAAAAACTGAGTCATGCATGGACATGTGACTTGCCCAGGTGACTCCGTGTAGCGGGGCGGCCTGGCTTCCAGGCGCCCCAGGAAGCGATGAGCCAGAAAAGCTGCCAGAGTGGGCGGAGCCACCACGGCCTGTCCCCGCCCCCCGGAAGTCAAGGGGCGGGACAGGAAGTATAAAGGCCAGGCCCCAGCGCTCAGTAGCTGGCCGGCAGCGGGAGAGGACAGACGCTGGTGCCCGAGCTCCCGCGGACCTGAGCCTGCCGAGAGCCCGGTACCCTGAGGAGGACTGGCCGAGCCGGCCGAGAGCCCGGTACCCTGAGGAGGACTGGCCGAGCCGGCCGAGAGCCCGGTACCCTGAGGAGGACTGGCCGAGCCTACCGAGAGCCCGGCTCTGCTCCTCTTCGGCTCTGTGTAATTTATACAGTGTAAGTTACGCAGAGCCGCCGGAGCCCCAGAGGGGAAGTGCCCAGCTGGGGGCGCAGGGTCCGGAGGCATAGGGGCTGCCCAAAGCCTGAGCGCTACCGGCTTCACGGTTTGCTGGGCAGCCTCCAGACCCTGCGCCCCCGGCTGGACGCTTCCCCTCCCGGGCTCCAGCTGCGCTGGGGAAGCGCCGGCTGGGGGTGCAGGGTCTGGGGGCTGCCCGGGAAACCGTGAAGCTGGTAGCACTGGGGCAGCCCTTTCCCCCTGGCTGGGAGTGGGAGGGAGGAGGGGGCAGAGTTAGGGTGGGGAATGGGCAGAGTTGGGGCCAGGCTAGGGGTGGGGAAATGGGCGGGGCCAGGGCCCGTGGAGGGTCCTCTTTTTTTATTTATGAGATATGGTAACCCTAATTAAATACAGAAAGTAGGATTTAAGAAAATCACTTTTTACTTAACTCAGAGTATGTGTTAATACCTTGGGGGGGGGGCAAACAGCTGTGCATCTCTCTCTCTCTATCAGTGTTATAGGCTTTATACAGGGTAAAATGGATTTATTTGGGTTTAGACCCCACTGGGAGTTGGGCATCTGAGTGTTAAAGATAAGAACACTTCTTTAAGCTGCTTTCAGTCAAGCCTACAGCTGTTAGGGGACGTGGTTCAGACCTGGGTCTGGGTTTGCAGCAGGCTAGTGAGTCTGGCTCAAACCAGGCAGGGCACTGAAGTCCTAAGCTGACAGGGCAGGAAAGAAGGGGCAGAAGTAGTCTTGGAACATCAGTTGGCAACTCCCAAGGGGGTTTCTGTGATCAAACCCATCACACACGGTATACAAGTGTCTGAAAGACATAGGAGAGAACTTGTTCAGATGGCATACAGGAATTGTATAGACAGTGGCATAACTAAATCAGATGAAACTGAGCAAAGGAGAAATTAGGTTGTATATTGGGAGGAGTTTCCTGCAAGGAAAATGGTGGAAACTTCAGGACTTGAGTCATTGAAATCTAGAGGGACAAAATTCTCAAGAACACAGGAAATTATTCTGTACTGTTTGGGAGATGGAAGAGCTGATGAAGATTTTTTTAATATTTACATTATTGTATGTACGTACACAGGCTCCAGACAGGGTTGGTGCCTTAATGTGCCGGGAGCTATACAAAGCTAGATGTAGACATGATCTTTGCTCCAAAAGCCTCACCATCTTTGGAGATCTGTATTTTCCATCTCTGATTTCTACTCCTACTCTGCTCCACCTCTGCTTTCCCCTTATTCAGTGGGAATGTCTAAATGAACACTTAGCTCCTGGCAAGCTGGAGTGTAACTGTACCCTTCATTGGCCTATTGTACACTAAAGTGTCCATAGGACCCTGCAACCACACACTAAAAGTTCCCTAATGCACTTTGATTTACCCTGCTTTTCAAAAGGCACATGGGAACTTTTAGTGCATGGCAACAGGGTCCACAAAGACACCTCAGCTAAGTGCATGGCAAGTTAGCATGGGGCAGATTCATATCCTAGCTTGCCATGAACTAAGTGTTCATTTAGCCAACCTCCATGGTCCTCTTCCCTCCATTCCTTTCTTTATCCTTAGTGGCTCTTTTGTCTGCTTCTCCTATTGCTATTTGCCTTTTTAGGTCTCCTTTTTATTTCCTTCATATGCCAATATATTTTATATAGAGATATTACGTATTTTCATATGGTGGACCAGATCAAATCCTAAAGAGTGCATTTTTTAAAAAGTGTAGTTATCGTTAGAAAAAGAGACTTGATAAGAATAACCTATGGGGTTCCATATTTAACATTTTATTTTAGATCCTTTTTACTCCGTTTATTTGTCCAAACAGGATTTTTCAGCCAGTTTTGCAAGCTCAATTTGAAATCTGAGAACCAAGCTAAATTCTCTCTCCCTCTTACATAATCTGTAGTAATAAGCATTCTGCAATCAGAATTTAGCAAAAAACATTGGTGTTGATCATGCATAAGGCAGAATAAAATCCAACCCACTCTTTCACGGCTGAATTGCCAGCAGCAGGGAAAACTTTGTTTGACAGTAAAGTAGACAGATATGACTCAGACATGCTAGTATTACATATTGTGCAAGAAGGTTTCAATTTTCTGCCCACCAAACCACTTCTGAAATTTTCACTGTTGGTTTAAGACTCTCTCAAATAAGTTTCATCTTTGGATGATGAAGTGTGATCAAACTAAAATCTCCCAAGACTCAGGTTTGTATTGGGTATACCAAGGGAACCTTACCCCTAGTGGTGTGTTCTTATTGTAGCATGCCTCTCTCAGTCAGGATCAGGATCCCATTGTACTAGCTGCTGTACAAACATATAGGAACACAGTCCCTGTCCCAGAGTTTGTAGTCTAAAAAGATGAAAGATAAAGGGTGGGTGAGGGGATGGGACAGGAATACAACATACAAATCAGATGGTTAGGGCAATGTAAAGGGCTCCACTCACAGCAGGTGCACCTCCTTGTACCTAGGTCTGGGAATTAGCTTTTGCCCCATGTAGCACAGCGCGGGACTCACCCCTGCGGTGCCTCCTGTTGGTCGTCCTCGGGAATTAGCTCTTCGACCCAGGAGCGCCCTCTGCAGGCCGGTGATCCGCTTGCCATTGCCCCCCTGTGCCCCTCCCAGAACCCCAGTGCCCTTATCTCAGGGTTCTGCCTCCTGCAGTAGCCCAGTGTCTTACTGGATTTCCCCCAGGGGAACCCCCACTCCCTAGCCCCACGTCGCCTCAGTCGTGGCTACTGCCAGTCTCAGTTTAGCCACCGCGCCCTGGGGCGGACTGCAGTCTATCAGCCGCTCATCAACAGGCAACAAGGAGTTTGGACTGGCTGCCTTTACCCACCCTCCGGCTGCCCCTCTGCAAGCCCAATACCTAAGAGGCCTAGAACTAGGCCCGGCAGCCTGGGGAGTTGCTGGCCTAGGGCTTCCCAGCTCCTAAGGCCCTTCCCTAGCCCAGCCCTGCCTCCCTCCCTCTAGGTCCCCTGGGTGAGTTCCCAAGTAGCCAGGCCTGTCTCTCTCTCCAGTCAGAGAGAGAGAGTGTTCCCTCAGGCTTCCCTGGCCTTCTTATAAAGGCCCAGTTGCTTAGTTTGGGACATGGCCCCAGCTGCAGCCACTTCCCCCAATCAACCAGGGTTTTGCTCCCTTTCGCAGCCCCAGTCCTCTGCAGGGCTTTTCCAACCCCTTCTGGGCTGGAGTGGGTGTTCACCCCGCTACACTCCATATGGCACCCTTTGTCATTGGTTGCGTGCAGTGTGGCCCCTCTCTCTCTTCATGACTCGAAGAGCTCAGTCTTCGTGATTAGGCCCTCTGGCCAGGTCACTATATAGTTCCCCCTTCTGGGGTATCAAAGTCTCACTAGACAAGCTGTCCAGATGCTGCCTCAGGTGGTCTTCCATTTCAACTTCCTGGTGGTTAGTAGGGAAATCCAGGCTCGCCCGCAACTCACAGTTCCAGTCCATGGTTCCTATGATTAGCAATCCAGGTCTGCTCAGTCTCAGTTGCTGTTTCCCTGGCCTCTTTCCTACCCTCTGGGTTTATCACCAGATCTTCTTTTGTTCCCTGTAGTAGGGAGACCATATTTCCCTATGCTGAATATGGGACACCCAGTAAAATTACTCGTATTCAAGCAAGTTGAATGTCAATCAATCGTACAAATGTTCAAATTTGACTGAGCCCATGTTAAAAAGAAATACTGTGTAGTTAGATCCTTTTTATTTACCTTCTTATCTTTAAGGCTTTATGGTCCGCATAGGGAAGGGTGACACACCACAGTCCCGTACACCTCTCACACAGGGTGTGTGTGTGACCAACTGACCCAACCCTCCCTGCCTGGCGCTCTCCACCCTCTATGCCTGGATGGCCCCCCGGGATAGCCCCGCCTCTCCTGGTACCTGGCACCACATCTTCCTGAGGCAACACATGGGGGGACATGCAGGGTCACATGCATGGAATCCAAACTGAAACTGCTTCACGCATTGGTCATCTCCATTTTTCTGTATGCGTGCGAGACATGGACCCTTACAGCAGAACTTGAACAGAAAATACAGATAGTAGAGATGGGATACTTCTGTAAAATCCTGGGCATCTCCTACTTCGACCACGTCACTAACGAAGAGGTCTGCCGCAGCTTCACCCAATGCGCTGGGTCATATGAAGGCCTCCGGAGACCATGAAGAAGCTCAAGCTGAAGTGGTATGGCCATGTAACAAGATCTGATCATCCTCCAAGGGATAGTACAGGGGAAGAGAAGAAGAGGTAGACAGAAGAAGAGATGGATTGACAACATAAAAGAGTGGACAGGAATGGACGTCAAGGAGACTCAAGCACTGACACAATCATCAGGGGTGGAGACAATTGATTGATTGCTCACTCATCAATGATGGTGCCCCAACAATCAATGCAGTTATGGGAGTGATGATGATGATGTGCGTTTCAGATAGCTTCTAGTGAAATATCAGTTACACTACGAATGAAACTACTGGACCTAACTTTTGGGGCCAAAGTTAATGGGAATTGTAATATTTTAAGCACCAAACAAGTATGAGGATTGGTGGGAATTTGATAGCCAAACTATAAAATGTGATGTTAGAACTCCACATGCTATTTGAGTTGAAGTATAGAGGCAGAAATTAAAAGACAAGGAAGAACTGAAAAATGTCAAAACTTTTAGTCATGGGAAAATTAGTTATGGATGGAAAGTCAAATGTCTAAATATGGATTTAGATTTATTTTATAAACTTAAGGGTAAAAAGAGACAGTAGGTATTAAAACTGCAGCGTACCAAGATATAGATGAAAAATGGATTAGGTTTTGTCAAATAATATACAGATGGGTCCAAAAGATATAAAACAGGAAGAGTAGGGACAGCATATTGTATACCAAAATTTGGAATTAGTACATGTAAAAAATATCCGATTTTGTAGTTATGATAGTCAAACTAGTAATAACCACACTAGCACTACATTAGATTTGGCATGTGTGCCCAGCAGTGGTCCTTTTGTTGGATTCAATCTCAGGCCAGATGGAAGTTTTAAAAAAGGGTGTCTCAGCATCTAGAAGTGATTTAATCAATGAAATTATATTTCTAATATGAGAGTTAGTACAGATGGGAATTCTTGTAGCATTAACTTGGATCCCAATGCATAGCAGGGTAACAGGGAATGAAATGGCGGACAAAGCAGCAAAAAAACACTAAAACTGAAAGATTGACATAGAAATACCCTTGAGTAAACAGGAATTCAAAAGTCTACTGCAGAAAAATTTAAAAGAGGAACAGCAAAAAATTTGGACTTAAGGAAAAGAGGAGGAGGAAGATTTTTTTGAACTGTACCCTAGAATTGAGGATGACATAATTTTTACTATCCAGGTCCTGAAGTAATTGCTTTTGTTTAGAGTTCCAACTAGCTATTGTGGCTTAAACAAAAATCTTTTTCAAATAAATAGACACAAAGATGGACTATGTGCACTCTGTAAGGTGAAAGAAACAGGGTCACTTTTCATGTGTTTATAAGGGCTTTCATAAAGAAAAGTTTTCTGAGAAATTAAAACATCTTAAGGTAACAAGTTACATCATGTTATTTAGTAAAAGTATCAGGGAAATAGGGTAGTGCTAGAAAGGCATTGTTACATTACCTGAAGGACACAGGGCAGAGTGACGCTATAAACTGGTGGCTATAGACTGTTCAGTTAAGTTTGCTTCACCACTTAAAAAAAAAAGGGGAAAAAAAAGAGGAAGAGGCTGCAGGGAAGGAGCCTGCAGTCACGGTTTGGGGGAGTGTGTGTGTGGGGGTAAGCCCTGGGATCCTGCCTTGGACTAGGGAGTCTGGCAAGCGGCTGAGAGGAGTGAAGTGGCTAGAGGGTAGGGTGAGTAGATGTCCCAATTTTAAAGGGACAGTCCCATATTTAAGCCCTCCTGCAGGTGTCCCGACTTTCTTAAAAATGGGCATATTGTCCCGTATTTTCTGTCTCTTCCCCCATCAGTACTGATGGGTCCTGCTGCTGGCTGGATCCCTGCTCACCAGCTGCTTGCCCACCAACAGTAAGTGTGTATGGGGGGGGGGGGGAAATCCAGTGACTGATGATGGGGGTAGATGTGCAAGGCTGGTGGTGGAGTCCTTTACATGATTCCCTTCTCGTGGTCTACTTTGCCCCTTCACCACCCCCCAGCCCCGCTGCTCCTCCAAGCCCTGCATGTGCCAAAGCCCTGCACAAGGCTGGCACAGGGAAGCCTCTCTGGCCCTCAGTTAAGCTCTGGAGTGGTGGTGGGGAGGGAGCGATTTCCTGCCTGTTCACACCCCAAACCTGCAGGCTCCACAGCAGCCCCCGGGGTAGGGGCTTAGCATCCTCTAAGCACAGGGCTGCTCCATTCTCTCAGTGAAGCCCCTTCCATGGGGGTTGGTGTGGAGCCTGCAGGTTCGGGGGACAGGTGTTGTAATAAATGCACTGCATGCAACTCGTAGTGCCTGGGCTTGTATTAAATACAACTTTTTAAGTTCTGATTTTGATGATGACCCAAAAGCTTGGCAGCCATAATCTGTTCTGATTAAGGCTCTGTGTACCTTCAGTAACGTTTGCTTATCCACCCCTTAATTAGTCCCAGCAAGACTTCTAAGCAGATTAATTCTTCCTGTACATTTATCTTTAACATGTCTATATGATCTTTCCAAAGTAATTTATCAAATATTGCCCCTAGGGATTTAAATCTTTAACTATATCTATTTGTTTTCCCTACAGATACAGTTTATAGTCCTTTATAGCTTCCCTTTTTGTAAAGATCAGTTCCTTGGTTCTGGCAATGGAAAACTTGAAACCCTATGCATTTCCCCAATCAGACATCTCTCATAATACTTTATTGGTTCTCTTTTCTGTCATTTTAGTATTCCTGCTTCTAACCCACAGAGCATAATCATGTGTGAATTGAGTGGCATCTACTCCAGCACAAATTCATTTTGGGAGATCACTTATCATAATATTAATTAAAAAAGGTTGGGCTGATAAAAATGGTTCACCACAGGGAAGTGTTAATATTAAATACAGCCAACATAATTTCCCCCAACTCTGACATGCATGGTCCTGTTACTCAAAAAGTCTCTAATCCACTCATTGTAAGGCTCAGCCACTCAGCCTGGACCTGCAGAGTTGCCAGGAAACACATTCACACTGCCACACAGTAGCAGCTTGTGCTCCCTTACACATGACCCGCTGGGGGCAAAGATCACAAGTAGTCCTGATTCAAGGATTTTGACAGACTGCAGCATCACGGTCCCTGATTGGCTCCCCACCCTGTGTAAACTCAAGGGGCTTTCCGGGAAGTATCCAGAGAACAGTGTGGATTGCTAACTAGTTGCCATGATCACCCAGCATTCTCTCTCCCTGAACTCCTGGTATTGACCTCAGATCTGACTTGACCATGACCTCTGCTTGAACCCCAGACCACCCACATGGACCCTGGTATTGAATCTCAGTCTGATTCCTGACCTGTCCCTGGCTCTGTCCTTTGGCCTTACTATTGACCCTGATACTGACTCTGGACGTTGCTCCTGCCTACCAAGCTCCTGCCACTAGTCCCATTTACCTTTGGCCAGAGTACTGAAATGCATACATTCCTCCCCTTATCCCTAATGCACCTACTTTGTAAAACAAGCCTTCCCTCCAGAGCACTTCCATATCTAGTAAGGCAGCTATCATGAAACCTTGGTACATCATACTATTTTAACAATGACCAATGGTTCATCTTCCTCTTCTAAAACCACTCTTCACCTTGTCTATACTGCCATTGTTTCCAAATAGGCAACTAATCTTTCATTCACCATTTCCCCCATAATTTTATCCTGAGAGGACAAAAGGGCAATAGATCTATAAGCATCCACTTGTGTGGGTCATTTTCCGGGTCTGCATATTCTGACACTTCCAGTATCACTCCTTTTTCCCCATATAGTATTATATAATTCTGAAAGAACCCTCAAACTGTTTTCAGAGAGATATTTAAAGGTTATGTTGCATATGTTATCTTTACCTGGGGATGTCTTCTTTCTGCTATCAATAGCCTTTTCAAGTTCCTACATACTAAGCCATTCACTCAGCATAGTATTTTCATATTTACCCCATCTACATAAGAGTTTATGTTGCTGTTCAAAGTCTTGTCTTTTAATCTGAAAGAAAACTGCACTTTGATTTTCATCATTACTTGGCCTTCTCCTGCTCTCCCTTCCTGGCTTTATAATCCTATCCCTGCTCCTCCCCATTTGCAATTAGTCTTTACCAATCCCTGGCTCCCCTCCAGCTGCACCATGTAACATTAATTGGCCCCTTGTGGCCCACATTAACCTGCTCACGGCTTGTGTGGGGTGAACACCCCATTCCAGGTGATCACAGACTAACACACTGTATAAGTGCCCTGCTTCTTTTTTTCATATTTATATATTTGTTTTATTTGTATTAGAGACTTTTGTTTTTGTTTGTTTGTTTTTGGGGGCACTCAGGATTCAGGCAGGGGAGAAAGAGGTGAGAGAGAAACTGAGGGGGATGAAGACAGAGAGGAGGAAGAGAGTGGGGAGAAGCATCATGTACAGGGAGATGGAGGTTGAGCCTCTGAAAGGCTGTTTTGGTAGCAGATGATGGGCACCAAACAATAGCAGTGTGACAGATGTGAAAAAATTCCAGAGTCTAAGTTTCAGAGTTGAATGAATCATGGTTTCAAGGGGCCGCAAAAGCTCCTCCTGGTGCTAAACCTCCCCACGGGGTGGGGGTGGGGGGCGGGGGAAGCTGGTGGGTCTCATAGATCAGGCAGGCAGGGCCGGCTTTAGGAAGTGCGGGGCCCCAGCAGGGATGACTAACAACAACAACAAAAAAACCCTGTAAAAAAACCCCTTTCATTTCTTCCATGTATTATTTACTTTCCATAACTATATAAATAATAAAATTATATATTATGTACATTGTGTCATATATGCTATTGATTGGTTATTAATGAGCTCTGTTTCACATGTGTGGGTCCCTGCCACTTCCGGGGGTGTGTGCACATGTGTGGGTCCCAGCTGCTCCCTGCCCCCCTCATTGAAGCAGGTGTGCAGGGTTACTGCCCTGGGAACTGCAGGGCACCAGTGGACATGGGGCTGGCTGGAGGCAGGGCAGGGGCTGACTAGAGGTAGGGTCTGGCTGCAGGCAGGGCAAGGGGTGTGGGGCTGGCTGGAGACAGGGGTGTGTGGGGCGGGCTTCAGGTAGGGCCGCAGGGGAGTGTGGCAGGGGTTGGCAGGGCTGGAGACAGAGGAGTGCAGGACTGGCTGGCTTCAGGCAGGGGGGTTTGGCAGGGGTTGGCTGGAGACAGGGCAGGGGGTGCAGGGCTGGCTGAAGACAGGGCAGGGGGTGTGGGGCTGGCTGGAGACGGGCTGGCTGCGGGCAGGGCAGGGGGTGCAGGCCTGGTGCGGGCAGGGGGTGCAGCAGAGGCAGCTGGAGCCCCAGCCTTTAAATATCCCCCAAGCTCCCCGCTATCCCAGGGCTCTCAGGGGCTCTTTAAAGGGCCCAGGGCTCCCCTGCTTCTACCGCCCCGGCCATTTAAATAGCCCCGGGAGCCCTGGGGAAGCAGCAGGGCTCCGGCGGCTATTTAAAGGGCTGGGGCGGTAGAGGCAGCAGGAGCCCTGGACTTTTTAAATAGCCCCCAGAGCCCCGCAGCCCTACCCCAGGGCTCCAGCAGTGGTGCTGTGGTGGCAATTTAAAGGGCCTGGGAATTGCCCCCTGGGGAAGCTGGGCCACCCCAGTACGGCACACCAGCTCTTCCTGGTACGCTGTACCGGGGCTTGGGTGCGGGGCTCTCTTAGGCGTGGGGCCCGATTCAGGGGAATTGGTTGAATTGGCCTAAAGCCAGCCCTGCAGGCAGGGTCCTCTGGATGTGGCAGAAGGGGGCTGGAAGACCCTCATCTACCTCATGTTTCCACAACTGTAAGACTCCCTCAACATTCAGAGATTTCAATAATCCATCCCCTGTGAGATCCTCCTGGCTGTTACTGTTGTTCTTCATTTGGATGGGGGTGACAAGGGAAGAAAGAAGGATGCTTGCTGGGCCTAGTGCCCTGGGTTGTTTCTTCTTGGGCCAGTTGATGAGGGCAGGAGGAATGGGCCAGTAGGTCCCAGGTTATCCCTGCAGTCTCCAATGTAGCTGCTTATGAAGGTTGTTTTGGGAAAGTAGCCCCAAGTATTGTGATTGGCGCTAGAGCTAGAGAGGCTGCCTTTTTCTCCCTAGATGGATGTGTCCTGAAACACATGGAGCAGCCCTGGCCATGTTTTTGATTGGAAAGAGCCTGTGGAGTAGCCTTTCCAACTCTTTATAAGGGAGTGAGACTCAGAATAGAAAATTCTGCCCTGTGCCACCCTTTGGCTTTTGCATTTTCTGGCATATACCTATGTATAACTAACCGCCAGAATTTGCCCTAAATGGATCAAATAGCTTGAATCATAATTCTATTATACAACTGTATTTGACTTTTAAACTAACTTAGAAGGGAATTCAGTCACCAGTGCCAGTCCGTGCAACAAGAAATATGAGTTTCCCTCTATACTGTTCGTTTATGTGCTGTCCTCAGCAAGATGAATAAATGTTTCAGTATTAGACATATGTAAAGATTTACTGTCACTTCCTAATTGCTTGATGCATTACATAAATATTTTATGCTTCAAGCTTAGTGTAACAGTTTAGACCTTATCACTAACATGTTTCATTTACTGAAAATTTCCTATAAAGTGTGAAGGTTCTCTATTAAGTTCCTGTTTACTGAGTAGTGATGCTGCTTATCACACGTGTTTCAAAATATAAGAACATTATTGTGATGTTTCACTCCATAATGTTTTATGTAAATATGCTTGAGTGTAAATATGATGTAATTGGAATATGATTTATGCAAAAGGGCTCTTGTAAGGTACCATTACAAAGCTTATAATCTACTGAGTGTGTTCATCCTATTTGTATTTATGTATCATTCTTGTATCTGAAATATAAAGCTAGAAATGTAAAGTACAACTCTGAGGTCCTACTGTAATTATGTGAAGTGTGGGCCACTGATGGTGGTTGAGAATCTTGATGGCTCCCATTGACTAGGACAATTGGTTGTAAATAGCTCTGTTTACTTGCAAGCCTTCCTGTGTTCCTGTAAGAATGGTGGAATCCATCTTAAACCTGGTGATTTTCCATTTAGAAGGAGGGGTGGGGATCCAGAGAGACAAAAGATTCCTGCCTTGTGCCAAAGCTATAAAAGGGGGTGGAAGAGAACAAAGCGGGTCCCAGTCACGAAAAAGCCCTGCTTTTCACCTGAGATGCCTGCTGGAACTAACAAGGACTGTACTGGGGAAAGGATTGGGCCCAGACTAGGAAGCAATCTAGTCTGTGAAAGAAGCTTATTGGAACAGCTGAGAGTGAGATTTACCTGTAAACAGTTTCTTAATGTATTAGGCTTAGATTTGCAGGTTTTGTTTTATTTTGCTTGGTAGCTTACTTTGTTCTGTCTGTTATTATATGAAACCACTTAAATCCTACTTTTTATACTTAATAAAAATCACTTTTGTTTATTATCCAACCCAGAGTAAGCGATTAATGCCTGGGGGAGCATACAGCTGTGTGCATCTCTCTATCAGTGTTCTAAAGGGCGGACAATTTATGAGTTTACCCTGTATAAGCTTTATACAAAGTAAAACAGATTTATTTGGAGTTTGGCTCCAACTGGGAGCTGGAGATAGGAAACCTGCTGAGCAGTTTTTAGTTAAAGGATGCAGCTTTGGGGGCATGGACCAGACCTGGGTCTGTGTTGCAGCAGATTAGCGTGTCTGGCTCAACAAGGCAGGGTTTTGGAGTCCCAAGCTGGCAGGGAAAATGGGCTCAGAGGTAATTCCAGCACCTCAGGTGACAGTCCCAAGAGGGTCTCTGTGACTGAACCCATCAAAATTATTATATACTGGATGGCTTCTTTGAAATACTGTGGTTGGAAAATGTTAATGTACCTCCAGTCTCCAGCAGTGTTGGATGCTTACAGTTCTATTTACTTCACTAATAACCAATACTCATCTCTGAAAATTGGTCCATCACTACATGGGTCATCCTCTTTATGAACTGCTGTTAATGGAACAGATTGAACCAATGTTTTTAGATCTATAATTAGATAATGTCCTTATGCTGGCACTGGTCCTTTTCAAAATTAGGTATGCACAATTACACACACAATTTGCACACACAATTACTGTGATTGTTCATGTAAAATGAGTAGTTGAGCTCCCAAATAGCCAATTATGCATCTCTGCATATGTTCACAGAATTACCCACTTAGCACATACAACAGTGGTAAGTAGAGTCACACATTAGGCACAGAGTTGCACACCTCTAATTTTGAACAGCAGCCCTGTATAAATGGAAGATTGTCCTCTCATTTTGAAAATCTAGCCAACCATGTTTTTCTCCCAGAAAGTTCTCCAAACGTTTCAGAAACTACTGTACAGCCCTCATCCTGCAGTCTATACCCTAGTGGTTCCCAACCTGTTTATTTTGGAGCCCTCACTACCCCTTGGGATGGATTGGCAGATGGCTGCCCTCAGGTTTCCTCTCCATGTCCTTACACAGTTGCTGCCACCTCTCCTTTTTCCTCTTGTTTCTTCTCTTTTAGTCTCCTCCCCCCCCCTCTGTTTATATTTCTTCTTTTCTTTCTGCTTTTACATTTTTTTGGTGACTTTTCTTCTACTCTCTGGGTGTCAGTTGTTTCCATCCAAAGCTGAACTGAATGCTAAGCAGCAGAGCTCCAGTGGGTGAGCTCCTGCCTGAGCCTGCAGGCCTGCACTTAAGTGTCACCACAGACAGATACATTCGGGCCTGAATAGGAACAGGGAGGAAAGGTAAGTGGCTTTCAATAAACCACTTCCCTTATCCGCAGATGCATCAGCACATTTCCAGTGTTTGTATGAGATGAGAGGGGGAACTAGTATCTGGGTTCTTGCAACTTCCTTACCTCTCATGCTGACACGTTCTCTCTTGTGCCCCATACCTCTCCTGTACTAGTCTAGTGTTTTCCCTGCTTCAAGAATGCTGCCTTGCACAACGGGAGGTTTGCTTAGATGAAGACAGCAGGATTAAGCGTGATTCTATGATTTTGCACTTCATTGATTTCCACCATCTCTGGCCTGAATGTGGGAATTGTTTAACAATGTACAGCCATGTACAGTCACTCAGCACCTGGCAAGATTAGGTCCTTAACACATAAGGACACGTGACCAGCATAAAAATACTCCGTGAATGACATTCAATACAATTGTAGATCCAACTTTCAACTTTGCACAAAAAGTCAGTTAAATGACTGTGTACCTTACACTGAAGCTTTTCTGGTATCTGTCTCACACTCTAATTTCATAACATGCAGGTGTTTTTCCATGCAGTAAGTACTCTATGTACATACCATTTTGAACATAATTGTTTTTTCTATGCTGGAAAATGCACTGATGAATCTATTTAAGCATTTCCTGGAAGAGACGAGGGCTTATAAACTCAGCCAACAGAGAATATCACGCAGCCCTAATGGGCTACTTTAAACATTTGTTTTAATCAAAGTAACTGACAGGCTGAAATTCAGCATCATGAAAATATCTAAACAAGAATGCATCTGTGTCCTTAAGATAGGCTGCCCTTTGGTGTTTTATAATGTACTGCATCCTTATATGGTGTAAATACTTTTCTTTCTGTGTCTCTGCTGTATCTTTACAGATATCTGCGATTTACAGTGGTCATTATGTAGCTGTTTTGGGCCATTTAAATACGTTTAAAAATATCTACATTCAAACGTACAGTTCTTTCAAAACTGCTACAGCATCTTCTGGTTCTTGATGCTGTTAGTGTTAAGATAATAAATGAGAAGTGTTCTCTGGCAGGTAGGATCTAATGCTAGTAGAGGAAATCTTTCCTGACCCCAGAAGTGATCAGCTTAGGCCATGAAACATGATATTTGATACTGCATGCCCATTTTTCAAAGGGACCACAACCCAGCCTCTAGTTTGCACACACATCATTTCCCTAAGCCATTTTTGCACATTATTAATTGTACACACAAATGTTAGAATTTATATGCAACAACTTTGAGCTTGATTTCTGCATACAAGTAGGATTTTCTGCATGCAAATGGATCATTTGTGTGCACAAAAATTGCTTCCCTGAGTAATTGTACACACAGAGTTGACCATGTACAAATAGAAGCCTTCTGACAATTTAGCTCAGAAAGACCTAGTGTTTAAAAGGAGAATTAGGGTAAATCCTGGTTTGCCATTGACTTTAATGGAAAACTAAGGGTGAAATTGTGGCCCCATCTTAATATAGGGCTACATGTAGTTGCAGTCTGACAAAAGTAGGATGAAGAACTTTCACTTTAACAGACTTTTGGTTTTGGTTCCTTTAAAATCCAAAAATGTTGAATATAATATGGTTTTGCAGCTATTAAAAAGTGTGAGTTTTGAACAGCAATGATAAGAAGCCAGTGCCAATTCCTTTGTGAAAGGAATGTCAAGCAAAACAAGAATGTAGAGGTCCAATGACAGGATGCCACTACCTACCTCATTTGTTTACCTGCTGCTTGAATGGAAAGGAAACACTCCAAATAGATCCACTTCCTACGCTGGTGCTAAAAAAAGAATAGGTTGATAACAGCAAAGCAATTTTCTGACCCGGGGCCACATTTGTCATGTTTAAAAGAGAAACAAGCCCCAAACAACCAGATTACTGGATAGTGTGCAATAGTTATCTTTGCAATTTCTGTTTTAGCAGTTTTAACAATCTTTGGATGAAGCAGGACTTTTAGATTATTTCTACAGAAAAAAAAATCACTGTTCACTTTATTTTAAAACGGTAGTACATTTTCTGGAATATTTTCCTAAACATTTCTTAGATTGAAGCCCATTCTGTTTCTTCTTTTAAAACACCTGGGGCCTCAGTCAGCTTCCCAGTCATAAAGTAACTACACACATGGGCCCAGCTCACTCTTGTGTGAAAAACAACTTTGTTTATCCAGTTATTAATGAAATCTGTTATTTTTATTAGGTGACTGTCTTCTTGGAGTAACTCCTGCTTAGCCTACTTAGATAAATAAACGTGTTATTCCTACTCCTTAGTATAACAACTTATTTTTGAATTGCAAAGCACAGACAACACAGCCTGACACACATGAACATGTAGACAACTCCACACAAGAGACAGGGAGAGAAGGAGCTACTGGTGCTCTCCTAGGTTAAGATTAGGCAGGGCGCTCTTTTATAATAAGTTTGTACAGTGTCTAGTACAATGGGCACTTGCACTGGTGCTACTGTAAAGCAAATAAAATAAGTGGATAATAATGCATATCTGCCTTTGTAAAATGCTTTGAGATCTACAGATGAAAGTACGATATAAATGCTAAGTATGTCTAATGCTGGTAGGGGAAAATCCTCCTGACCACAACAGTGATCAGATTATGCCATGGAGCATGAGATCTGATAATCTTATTATTTTAGCATGTGCAGTGAAAGCTGTAAGTGTTATTATTAGTAACAGAATATATCCTATCCTGCCCTCCTTAGATAATGAAGGTCTGGAGGAGTGAAAGAAGCAAGGAAGAATAGATATTTTAAACCAAGGCAAAATACATTTAAATAAAAAAAATTGAGTTAGCTAATTTTGTAAGTCTACAGTATTAATTTTTCTTTATAAGCTCAAGGGTATAAAGCCAAATTATAGAGAAATTATTGTCTCTAGACCTCTTAGAGTCTATTAATTTTTCAATTTTAAGGACATTTTTTATTTTGCTAAGCCAGAGCACCAAACTAGGGGCTTGTGTTCACTACTAATTGTGACTAGCCATCTGGCAGCTATCAGTAGATGTAGTTTCCCAAACTATAATTTCTTTTAATTGCTATGACAACGAGGGCCCCTCTGTGGGCATCTCTTGTTGTTTTTAAAAAAAAAAAAAAACATTTCCAGTATGTCATCCCCGTACTTACCCCAAAATAAATAAGGCTGTTATTTCCAGCAAATGTGGAGGAATGCTCTTTTCCTTCACATTCAGCAAATTTCCAAAGAATGCTGATGTCGGTTTCTGGCAGTAACAGAATAAGATACCACTGGAATAATATTTCATAAGTTTTGACAGTTCCACATACTGATGAGCCAACGGCTGTTTCTGACTTAATGCTATTGACTCAGACTCATAGACTAAGGTCAGAAGGGACCATTATGATCATCTAGTCTGACCTCCCGCATGATGCAGGCCACAAAAGCTGACCCACCCCTTTCCCTTGAATCAGCTGTTCAAGTCCCCAAATCCTGTGATTTAAAGACTTCAAATCGCAGAGAATCCTCCAGCTAGCGACCCCCACCCCATGCTGCGGAGGAAGGCGAAAAACCTCTAGGGCCTCTGCCAATCTACCCTGGAGGAAAATTCCTTCCCGACCCCAAATATGGTGATCAATAGAACCCCGAGCATGCAGGCAAGATTCTCCAGCCAGACCCTCATTGACACTATTTACCAGCGATGGCACGCTGTTGATTAATTGACTAAAATCATGTTATCCCATCAAACCATCCCCTCCATAAACTTATCAAGCTTAATCTTAAAGCCAGAGAGGTCTTTCGCCCCCACTGTTTCCCTCAGAAGGCTGTTCCAAAATTTCACCCCTCTGATGGTTAGAGACCTTCGTCTAATTTCAAGCCTAAACTTCCCCACGGCCAGTTTATATCCATTCGTTCTCGTGTCCACATTAGTACTAAGCTGAAATAATTCCTCTCCCTCCCTGGTATTTATCCCTCTGATATATTTAAAGAGAGCAATCATATTCCCCCCTCAGCCTTCTTTTGGTTAGGGTAAACAAACCGAGCTCCTCGAGTCTCCTTTCATACGACAGGTTTTCCATTCCCCTGATCATCCTAGTGGCCCTTCTCTGTACCCGTTCCAGTTTGAGTTCATCCTTTTTAAACATGGGAGACCAGAACTGCACACAGTACTCCAAATGGTCTCACCAGTGCCTTGTATAACGGAAGCAGCACCTCCTTATCCCTACTAGATATACCTCGCCTAATGCATCCCAAGACCGCATTAGCTTTTTTCCACAGCCACGTCACATTGCCGACTCATAGTCATCCTGCGGTCAACCAGGACTCCGAGGTCTTTCTCCTCTTCTGTTACTTCCAACTGATGCGTCCCCAGCTTATAACTAAAATTCTTGTTAGTCATCCCTAACTGCATCACCTTACACTTTTCACTATTAAATTTCATCCTATTTCTATTACTCCAATTTACAAAGTCATCCAAGTCTCCCTGCAGAATATCCCGATCCTTCTCCGAATTGGCAATGCCTCCCAACTTTGTGTCATCTGCAAACTTTATCAGCCCACTCCTACATTTGGTTCTGAGGTCAGTAATAAATAGATTAAATAAAATGGGACCCAAAACCGAACCTTGAGAAACTCCACTGGTGATCTCCCTCCAACCTGACAGTTCGCCTTTCAGTATGACCCGCTGCAGTCTCCCCTTTAACCAGTTCCTTATCCACCTCTGGATTTTCATATCGATCCCCATCTTTTCCAATTTAACCAATAATTCCTCGTGCGGTACCGTATCAAATGCTTTACTGAAATCGAGGTATATTAGGTCCACCGCATTTCCCTTATCTAAAAAGTCTTATTTTCTCAAAGAAGGAGATCAGGTTGGTTTGGCACAATCTGCCTTTCGTAAAACCATGTTGTAATTTGTCACAATTGCCATTGACCTCAAGGTCCTTAACTACTTTTTCCTTCAAAATTTTTTCCAGGACCTTGCATACTACAGATGTTAAACTAACAGGGCTGTAGTTACCTGGGTCACTTTTTTTCCCTTTCTTGAAAATAGGAACCACATTAGCTATTCTCCAGTCCAACAGTACCACCCCCGAGTTTATAGATTCATTAAAAATTATCGCTAACGGGCTTACAATTTCTCACGCCAGTTCCTTCAATATTCTCGGATGAAGATCATCCGGTCCGCCCGATTTAGTCCCGTTAAGGTGTTCAAGTTTGGCTTCTACCTCGGATACGGTAATGTCAATCCCCCCTCCTTTATTCCCCTCTGTCACGCTGCCACTATTCCTAAGCCCTTCATTAGCCTCATTAAAGACCGATGCAAAATATTCGTTTAGATATTGTGCCATGCCTAGATTATCCTTAATCTCCACTCCATCTACAGTCTTCAGCGGTCCCCCTTCTTTCTTTGTTTTCTTCCTATTTATATGGCTATAAAACCTCTTACTATTGGTTTAATTCCCCTCGCAAGGTCCAACTCTACACGGCTTTTGGCCTTTCTCACTCCATCTCTACATGCTCTGACCTCAATAAGGTAGGTTTCCTTACTGATCCCTCCCCTCTTCCACTCTTTGTACGCTTTGTTTTTTCGTAATCACCCCTTTGAGATGCTCGCTCATCCAGCTCGGTCTAAATCTCTTGCCTACTAACAGTTTTCCCTTTCTTGGGATACCGGCCTCCGACAGCTCCTGCAACTTTAACTTAAAATAATCCCAGACGCCATCTGGCTTTAGATCCATAAATATTTTAGCCCAATCCACTTCCCTAACCAGTCCCCTTAATTTATTAAAATTAGCCTTTTTGAAATTGTAAACCCTAGTCTCCGATTTAATTCTGTTAATCCTTCCATTTAGTTTAAATCGAATTAGCTCATGATCACTCGAGCCAAGGTTGTCCCCTACAACCATTTCCTCAATGAGGTCCTCACTACTCACCAAAACCAAATCTAAAATGGCCTCCCCCCTCGTTGGTTCAGCTACTACTTGATGAAGGAATTCATCAGCTAGCACATCTAGGAACATCTGAGCCTTATTATTGTTACTAGCATTTGTTCCCCAATCTATATCCGGGAAGTTAAAGTCTCCCATGATTACACAGTTCCTATTAGTATTTACTTCCCTAAAAACATTAAATAGTTCTCTGTCCATATCCAGGGTAGATCCCGGCGGTCTAGAGCACACCACAAGCACTATCCCAGGGGAGGCTCTAGTAGTTCTTTTACCCAGTGTGAGTATTGCCCAGACAGACTCCGTCTTATCCATTCCACCAGTTATTATTTCTTTACAGTTTACCTCACTATTGACATACAATGCTACCCCCCCACCTTTACCTTTGTTCCGGTCGTTCCTAACTACTGTTCAGAAACTACTGCCTTATCCATCTCTTATGACTCACTTTTGAGCCAGAATGTGCTCTTAAGGCACAGGTATGTGTTGGAAATGGTGTAGAGCCACTCACAATACCTCCTGGAGCAACTTGGTGCATAGAAGAACCCCCATTCCTATTATACTACCTATCAAGGCCATTTCTACATTAGCAAAAAGCATGTTAACCATGACCAGCAATCATTTTTTTTTTTTTTTTAAACTCAGCTGTACCCGTCTACACGAACGACAAATTCATGTTCAACATTGTGCTACTTAAAACTGTTTTAAAAACACCATGTTTTTTCCTAGTGTAGACATGACTTAGAAAGGCAAATTGCACATTATGACTGAGACTATTTGCTATATATTCTAGTGATTTAACATTAGACGCCAATAGTATGCTTTGCACTTCTATAGCATCTCAAAATCCTTTACCTATATTAGCTAAGAAAATCCCACAACACACACTCTGGTACAGTATGAATGTATGAATCACCACCATCACCACAAGATTAGAAAGCACCAGCTCTTTAAGTTTGCACAGCAATTCTACACAACCGTTTGGACCAGGCATTTTAAGTGTAGGATATCCAATTGAAACTGCAAAGGAATTTTGGCTGGTTGTAACTTGCTAAGTTTGAATTTGGCAATGAGATAATCCAACACTCTTCTTCTGCCTTTTAACTGGAAAGGGAGCGGGGGGAAGAGGGAGGAATCACCTTTATACTGCAATGCTGCTGAAAAGAAAAATTGGAGCATTTCGATAAGCAGTTTGAAAACTGATTTAACCTCTTCCTTAGAGAGATTAGACCAGAGATATGGGTTTTCTTAGTTACCAAGTTAGTATATTCACAGTAAAGAAATACTGTGCTGAACCTAAGGCGTATGAGCAAGAAAGACAGTAGTAACACGTGTCTAATCGTTGTGGTTAAATACTTGTGGTAGCAGAAAGTCTGCTTTCCCAGATCTCTTCATCAGCCATTTCATTCAAATCAACAGTTCTAATCATCTGGGTAAATTCACTGGCATTTAGAAAGCTGGCACAGGGCTCTCTGGAACACTTAAGTCCCATAGCAAATTTAAGGCTATGTCTACACTTGCAATTGAACGACAAAACTTTTGTCTTTCAGAGGTGTTAACCGCCCTGCACAGGACTGGCTCCAGGCACCAGCCCACCAAGCTTGTGCTTGGGGCGGCACCTGGAGGGGGGCGGCGCGGTGCAGCGCTCCGGCCGCCGGGGAGAGCGGAGCCACAGTGGGCTCGCCACCCTCCCCCCGGCACTCTGGCCGCCGGGGAGAGCGGAGCCCCGACCAGGCTCAGCGCCCTCTTCCCGTGGCTCCGGCTGCCAGCGGAGCCGCGGCGGGCTCGCCGCCCTCCCCCCAGCACTCTGGCCGGTCATGGAGAGCGGCCCGCGGCCGGGCTCGGTGCCCTCCCCTGCTGCGCTGGGGGGAGGGGTGGGGAGTGGGGGGGGGTGGCAGGAGGCTTTTTTGCCTTGGGCGGCAAAAAAGCCAGAGCCAGCCCTGCCCCTGCACACACCCCGAAAGACAAAAGTTTTGCTGCAACAAGCACCAGTGTGAACATGTTGTTGGCAGGAGTGCTCTCCTTCTGACAACACAAATGCTGCTCTTTGGGAGTGGAAGTGTTTTGTCGGCAGGAGAGCCAACAAACAGCGGCTATGCTGCACGACTTTTAGTAGCACAGCTGTAGCAACGCAGCAATGTCGCTAAAAGCTGTGTAGTGTAGACATAGCCTAAGAAAAAGGCACTGTGGGTAGAGTGGCTAATTAGGCTTCCGCAACCTCTCTAGATAAGGGAGGCCTAGACAGACAGAGAGGCCAACATGAAGATGGTATAGTTGGGTGGGGGGAGCCAAAGGACAGCCCATGGGAACTGTGATAATATTTCATGGTTTCCAACCTTCACGGGGGCGGAGAAAGCAGCTGCTATTCCAACCCATACTCTGGAGCAGTCGGTGTGGAAGGACTGCGTTGCTGTTCCTCAGGCTGCCTGCCATTCTTTCACACACACCTTTAGTTCCTGGCATGTAACCTGTTGTTTTTCTTACTTGGAGGAGGGAGGGGTAAATTTCACTATGTGTAGGAATGTACCCTCTGTGTACAATCCACTTGACACCGCTGCTGAACACTTGCCACATTTTCTAGTTGGACTTAAAGCCTCAAACGGTTTGACAGGCAAACTTATTTCTGGAAGTATCAGGGTGCATAAAATCTATATCTGAGCATCTTTTATATAGATCCTAGAACTACACAGGCGATTTGGGTGAGGCCCAAATTGGAGTTTGTCCTTAAAAGAAAAAAAAATCAGTATTATTTGATGAACAAGGTGTTTTTCTCTCTATTTTCTACATGAAAAATATCAGAGCTTGTGGGTTCTACTTATAGTATTTCCTCTTTGTTTCTTGTAACCCTGCTCTTCAGTGCAAACAGCTCACAGAATTGCTGCCACAAGCATACCTAAAGTGTAGAAACAGGAAAGGTTTTTCTTTTTTGCTTCCTTTGACAGCGAAAGGTCAGGGTGCCTGGAGAGGTAAAAGGAGATGTGTGGCAGGGAGGAAAAAGAAGAGATTAAAACAAAACACCCTACAAAAGTCATGGACCCTACTAGCCTCAGGCCAAGCCTCCACTCAGTTGCTTTGCATCCCATGCCCAATCCCTTATTTTTCCCACTCTACTTATGCCTTGATTCTACAATTTGATCCATAGGGGTAGACTCTTTCAGGGTAGTCAATGGAGCTCTGCACTGGTGCAGAAGTCTGCTTGTATGAACGGATTGCAGAGTCAGGGCCTTTTACTGTAAACTCACTGGGCCAAGAACCTGTTTTCTTAGATGTCTGTAAGGTGCCTAACAAACTAGGAGTACTATTGCCCAATTCTTCAAAGCACTTAAGTACGTGATTAAATAGATGATTAAGTCACATACATACATGATTAACTTCAAGTAAGTGCTTTGCTAAATGTGTGTATAAATAATAAAATAATATTCTAAATGTCTAAATTTAACCTAATTGATGTCACTTCTCATGATTATTTAATACCATCAATAGAACTACTAGATGCAATCTAAATTATATAAAGACAGACAAGCATCTTCATGATAGCAGATAATGATGCTAGAGAGAGACCTGAGCCACAGAACTTGGATCAGATTCATTATTTTAAAGTAACATCTGGAATTAATACTGATAAGGGAGTAATTATTCAGAGTAGCTTAAGGAGGGAAGTAAAACAAAGAGAAATAGCTTGAAAATTAAAGAAGGAAAATTTGAGACACATTTACGGCCTGTTCCAAAGCCCTTGTAGTCAGTTGAAAGACTCAGTGACTTCAGTGGGCTTTGAATCATGCGCTTGGTCCTGCACCCATTTGAAGCCAGAAGGAGATTTCCTGAGTAAGGGATATAGAATCACTCCCTAGAATATTCTTAGCCACAAAGCCAGGCAGGGAGTGGAGTCATTTACCCAGGACAGAACGTTTAGAGGTCATTCTTAAAGAGCACAAGTGAGAAATAGATACAAACCCAAGAGAAATAGAATAGAGGAAGGGCTTGTGTGTGGGGCGGGGGGCTGGGCTTAAATGGCCAAGGTCTTTTCCAGCCATAAAATCTATGATTCATTCATCCTAATTTGTCACTGAGGCAGGGGACATCTCTTGTGGCAAAAGGCAAACATTGTACTTTTATTCACCAGAGGAATGCAGAAGAAAGGAATGGCAAGAAACATTATATAAAAAAAATAGTTTAAATATCCTGCAGCTCAGTGACATGAACACACAAATAATAAATACTAGTCTGCATTTTGAGGTCCTGGTGACATTAACAAAAAAAGGATTCCACCCCCTGCCTCCATGATTTCTACATGTTACGCTGGTAGCGGACCATATTGACCGTGCCTTGAATCCACACACAGCAGCTCTTCCAGGAGTTTTACAAACATTGATTGTAAGTTGCTTACAACATCTGGGACAAAGTCTTCAGCTCTGGTCTGCCTGAACCAGTGCAGTCTATAATGGCCTCATACCAGTGCAGACAGAAAACCACACAAGTTGCAGCTGCATCAATTCAGCCAGTCTTCCTTATTCTATAGCACAATACAGTCCCTTCCATTTTGCAGATTACCCAGAAGGCCCTGCTCCTAGAAATAGTGCTGTGAATTCTAGGAGCTTCAGGAGTTTCCTGAAAGAATGGTGCAATTGCAGTTACAAGGGATGCTGTGCATGGGTGGATTAAAATGGTTTTGCCAAAATGTGAAGCTGTATAGACATGCTAAGTCACTGCAAGAACAAGCATTGCAACAAACCGTGTCTTGCAAAGTGGGACATTGATTGCGCACTGTACATTCACTTCTGCAGTAGCGTCCTTATGAGGTGCTCAATCCATTATCATCATCCCTTTAAAAATTATTAATCTTTACAACAAGCCTGAAAGGTTCAGGTACATATGAGGATTATATTTTAGCCACCTCTGGGATGGAACTCAGCAGTTGTTTAACAGTGCACATCAGCACTACAAATGTCATATACTTTAATGCAGGAGAGTAGCAGCAAAAAAAAAAAAAAAAAAAAAGGCGCCGCGCCGCCCCCTGCCACCCCCCCCGCCGAGCACCGCGCCGCCGGAGCCCGCCCACCCCACCCCCGCCGAGCACCGCCGGAGCCCGCCGAGCGCCACCGGAGCCCGCCCCCCCTATAGTCTATAGTGCCTCCTGTAACAGCTGCATGACAGCTACAACTCCCTGGGCTACTTCCCCATGGCCTCCTCTAAACACCTTCCTTATTCTCACCACAGGACCTTCCTCCTGGTGTCTGATAACGCTTGTGCTCCTCAGTCCTCCAGAAGCTCACTCTCAGCTCCTTGCACTTCTTGCTCCCAGCTCCTCTCATACACACCACAAACTGAAGTGAGCTCCTTTTTAAAGCCCAGGTGCCCTGATTAGCCTGCCTTAATTGATTCTAGCAGCTTCTTCTTAATTGGCTTCAGGTGTCCTAATTAGCCTGCCTGCCTTAACTGGTTCTAGCAGGTTCCTGATTATTCTAGTGCAGCCCCTGCTCTGGTCACTCAGGGAACAGACAACTACTCATCCAGTGACCAGTATATTTGCCCTCTACCAGACTCCTGTACCCCACTGGTCTGGGTCTGTCACAGTGTATAATGCGTAACAGGGTGGAAGCAAAGACTGTGTGGGAAATGGAGATAAAAGACCACATCCAGAGGTAAAATGAGTGGTGGTGTAAGCCAGGGTACATTCATGTATATCTTAAACACCAAGGGTTTGATTCCCATTTATACTAGGCCCCCGTGCACTGCCAGAGCACTGTAAAGGAGAGTTAGTGTAAATAAGGCTCAGATCAGATCTCCCAAGGGAGCCGTGTAGCAGGGAAAACAAGGAACAGGCAGGTGTAAGAATGAGTAAGCAGGTCCCTGACACTCTCACTAGTTCACCAAAATATAATTTAAACTACTACTTATGCCAACTCTGAACATTGCTCAAAGAAAAGAAAATACAGCTCAGAACAAAGTCCCGGAGAAGCTGTCGCACTTTGTGAGTTCCATTTCTCAGGCGCTGTTTTAGGAAGAAATGAGCAAATACTGCAATACATTCTCAGTGAATATACTCTGATTGGCTGGTAACCAGAGGCAGGTGGTGTAGCTATGCTCTCTGCCCCATGTTGGGCATAGTCAGGCCCCAAAGAAACATTTATATTCATTTTATACTTAGACTCTTGAGGCTGACAGCTAAAGGGCAATTCCACTCCCCCGTGCCCAGAAATCATTATCTGGGCCAGATGCTGGGAAGGTCTGCAGGGGAAAGCTGACAGGAATGCCATCCTCAGGCTGCTGAACAGCCATGGGATTGTGCCTCGTAAGCTACACCACTCTAAGAACTAGAGCAGTCTGTGTCCTTAGCACCCCATTCAATTGTGGAGAAGCACTGGAAGACCTGCCCATCACCAAATTCCCTTTGCCGATCCCCATTCAAGTCCCATACCTGCATATGGCTATACAGGGGTCGCTCTTGCAGAGGGTCTCTCTGATCCCATCTCATCCCCTCTGCACAATGGAATGCCAGTGGTTCTCTGAAGTTTTCTGCGCCTGCAAAGGCAGGGGCAGCCAGAGAGGAGTGAGTTGCAAAGATGACATTAGTACCCAGGAGCTCTCAGCTCACTGGCCTGTACTTAAATCACTAGACCACAGGCACCTTTCCCTTTCCTCTGTTCTAGATGAGAAAGAAACAGAAGGAAAGGAATGGAGAAAAAACAGTTACTCACCTTCTCATAACTGTTGTTCTTCAAGATATGTTGTTCACATCCATTCGAATCAGGTGTGCGCGCTGCATGCACAGTCGTCTGAGAGTTTTCCCTTAGCAGCTCCCGTGGGTCGGCTGTGGAGCCCCCTGGAGTGGCACCTTCATGGCACTCAATATATAACTCAGCTGACCCGATCCCCCTTCAGTTCCTTCTTGCCACCTACTCCGACAGAGGGGGAAGGAGGGTGGGTATTGGAATGGACGTGAACAGCACATCTCAAAGAACAACAGCTATGAGAAGGTGAGTAAGTGTTTTTTCTTCTTCGAGTGCTTGTTCACGTTGATTCCAATCAGGTGACTCACAAGCTCTCCCCCAGAGGTGGGGTCGGAGTTAAGGAATCGCTGACTGGAGCACCGTTCTGCCGAATGCTGCATCATCTCTGGAATTCTGGGTGATAGCATAGTGAGTGGTAAACATATGCACCGATGACCAGGTTGCTGCTCTGCAGATCTCCTGAATAGGGAACTGGGCCAGGAAAGCCGCTGACGAGGCTTGTGCCCTTGTGGAGTGTGCCGGAATAGCTGGGGCTGGGACCTTAGCCAGCTCGTAGCATGTGTGGATGCAGTCCGTGATCCAGGAAGAAATGCATTGGGAAGAGACCGGGAGCCCTTTCATTCAGTCTGCCACTGCAACAAACAGTTGGTTCAATTTCCTGAAAGGCTTAGTGTGCTCGATGTAGAATGCTAGTGCACGCCAGACATCCAGTGAGTGAAGTCTCTGCTCCTGTGCACAGGTATGAGGCTTAGGATAGAAGACTGGTAGAAAAATGTGTTGGCTAGTACAAAATTAGGACACCAGCTTGGGAAGGAAGGCTGGGTGAGGCTTGAGTTGCATCTTGTCCTTGTGGAAGACCATGTAGGGTGGGTTCGAAGTTAGTGCTTTTATCTTGGACACTCTCCTAGCCGATGTGATGGCGACCAGGAATGCCACCTTCCACGACAAATACAGAAGGGAGGAAGTCACCAATGGTTCAAAAGGGGACCCCATTAGTCTGGAGAGGACCAGATTAAGGACCCATGCAAGCACAGGTTGTCAAGTCTGTGGATATAACCTTTCCAGGCCCCTGAGGAAACACCGTACCACAGGGTTGGCAATCATGGAATTCCCCAACTCTCCCAGGTGGAAGACCAAGATAACAGCAAGGTGTACCCTGATGGATGACCCTGCCAGGCCCTGTTGTTTCAGATGCAGGAGGTACTCCAGGATGAGTGGTATAGGCGCCTGGAATGGAGGTGTGCAATGCTGGGCAAACCAGCAAGTGAACCACTTAGCTAGGTAAGTGACCCTGGTGGATGGATTCTTGCTGCCAAGGAGAACCTGCCTTACCGGTTCTGAGAACAGGAGCCCCCAGTGGGTTTAACCATGAAGCTTCCAAGCTGTGAGATGGAAGGAATGGAGTCTGGGTGGTGAAGGCGGCCATGGTCCTGGGTGATGAGATCTGGGTAAAGCAGTAGCAGGATAGGGGTGTCCACAGACAGCTCCAGAAACGTGGTGTACCAATGTTGGCATTGCCATGCTGGGGCCAACAAACTTATTTCTGTCTTGTCTCTGTAGATGTTGAGCAGTACCTTGTGTATGTGTGGAACCGGTGGAAATGCATACACGAGGTGGTCCCCCAAGGATAGCATGAACGCATCTGAGATCAAGCCCAGGCTGTGTTTCTGGAAAGAGCAGAACATTGGGCACTTTCTGTTGCCCCATGTGGCAAACAGATCTACCTGGGGAAACCTCTACCTTTGGAAGATGGAATGTATGACATCCAGCCGGAGGTGATCCGCTAGTTCGTTCTGCACTCCCGGGAGATAGGATGCCTCCAACTCCAGGTGAATGGAGTGGGCTATGCAGAACTCCCATAGTTGATGGCTTCCCGACATCGGGGGAGGAATGGGCTCCATCCTGTTTGTTGATGTAGAACATGGCAGTGGTGTTGTCGGTCATCATTGCCAAGCACTGGCCTTGTAGTTGGGACTGGAAGGTCTGGCAGGCTAGTCGCACCACTCTGGGCTCCTTGATATTTATATGGAGTGAGAGCTCATCCTGTGACCATAGGCCTTGTATTTGGAGATCTCTCAGGTGAGTCTCCAACCCAGAGTTGATGTGTCCATTACTAGGGACAGAGAGGGTTGTGGGCTGTTGAAGGGGACTCCCTCACACACTGACCGAGGGTCAAGCCACCATTGGAGAGTACTTGCTCTGACACAGTGACCACTGAGTCCCGGCTATCGTGCCCTGGGTGGAGACCAACACAAGCCACGCTTGGAGGGGTCTGAGCCTCAGTCTGGCATGTCGGACCACGTAAGTGCAGGCTGCCAAATGGCCGAGGAGACTCAGGCATCCCCTTGCTTAGTGGTCGGTTATTGCCTGAGGTTTTGAATAATGTCTGTTATGGCGTGGAACCGGGTCTCTGGCAGGAACGCCCTTGCCTGTACTGAGTCCAGTACTGCCCAGATTAATTCTATTTTTTGGGTCGGTGATAAGGTCGACTTGTTCACATTGAGGAAGAGTCCCAGTCTCTCGAAAGTGAATCAGACTTGAGACTCTACCTGTTCTCTGGAGCGCCCCCTTATTAACCAGTAGGGATATTCCTGCACCTGCCTCCTGAGGAGGAAGGCTGGTACAACTGACATACACTTGGTGAACACTCGGGGAGCCGTTGATAGATCGAATGGGAGGACTGTGAGCTGATAATGTTTGTGGTTGACCACAACCATAGGAACCGTCTGTGCACAGGCTGAATGGCTATGTGGAAGTACGCATCTTTCATGTCAAGGACTGCCTTCCAGTCACCTGGATCCAGGGAAGGGAGACCATGTGGAACTTAAACTTCACCATGAACTGGTTGAGTCCTCGCATGTCTAAAATAGGTCTGAGACCTCCCTTTGCCTTGGGGATTAGGAAATAATGGGGAGTAGAATCCCCTGCCCCATAGGTCCCGAAGAACCTCCTCCACTGCCCCTGTGATGAGGAGTGATTGCACCTCCTGGATAAGGAGTTGCTTGTGAGAGAGGTCCCTGAAGAGGGACAGGGAAGGGGGGTGGGAGGGAGGAGAGGAGCAGAATTGGAGAGAATATCCCACCTCTACCATGCAAAGGACCCAGTAGTCCGATGTTATTTGGGACCACGCATGGTAGAAGTAGGATAGACGATTCATAAAACAAGGGGAAGGATCCGGTGCTGTGGCAGGTGCACAGTCCTCAGGCATCCCTTCAAAAGGCCTGCTTAGAGCCCAAGGAAGGTTTGGTCGGGCCCTGGCCCTGACCTGACTGGGGGTGCGATGATCTGCACCTGCCATTGCTACCCTTCATTCTATAGAAGTCCCATCTGGGTTGACGAGGGTAAGAACGCTGCTGTTGAGGCTGTGGTTTGAAGTGTTCACGCTGGGTTGCAGGGTGTGCATACGTAGTGACTTCAAGGTAGCCCTGGGGGTCAGTCAGCTGTGCAGCTTGGAGTCCGTCTACTCCAAAAATAACCCTGTGCCCTCAAACAGCAGGTCCTGAAGGGTTTGCTGCACTTCAGGGGGCAGCCCAGACTCCTGCAGCCATGAATCCCTTCTCATGGCTAACCCCAATGACAAGGTGTGGGCGGCAGAGTCCGCTGCATCAAAGGAGGCTTGAAGAGAGGTTCGTGCCATCGCCTTCCCTTTGTCAACAATGGCTGTGATTCAGCCCTGGAGTCTGATGGAATTAGCTCCTTGAACTTCAACATGGAGGCCCACAAGTTGAAGTTGTATCTGCTGAGGACAGCTTGTTGGTTAGCTAAACTCAGCTGCAGGCCCCCCGTTGAGTAGACCTTTCTACCAAAAAGATCTCAACTTTTAGACTCGTTGGCTTTTGGAGTCAGTCCTTGCTGGCCCTGCCTCTGGCTGGCTGTTGGGGCTGTAGTTGTGGTTGTGTTGACTGTGTCCTGGACAGGCTGCGGGCCCTGTGCTGGCGTTGATTCTGATCCCCAAGGCACCGGGCATCAAAGCAATCTTTATGTGGCTGGGGTGCTTGGGCATCAGAGGCTACTGACCAGGTGCCCCTGGAGAACGAGCCCTGGACCTGGTGATAAGCCCAGGGAGTCCAAAAGGGTCATTAAGGCTGTGGCTGCCAATGTGGAGGCCATGCTGCCGGTGCCTCAACTTTGCACCGATGCAACCTGCTGTGGCGTGATTAAAATGAGTCTGCGTCCGAGTCAGACGACACTGATCTAGATCGTGACGACCACGGCGGCACCAAGTGATATTGAGCTGAGGACTGGTGCCGATGCTCCCGCGCTGGGGATCAGTGCCGAGGGGCCGATGATGGGGACCGGTGCCACTCCGCTGGTGCCGGAGACCAGTGCTGCTCCATTGGTGCTGGAGACTGAGCCAGGGAACCATGCACTGGGTCCCAAGCTGGGGAACAGTGTCTCAGGAATGATGAACCCGAGCGGTGCCGAGGTGAACGATGCTGTGCCGGGGAAGGTGATTGCCGCATCATGGCTGGCTTGCCCCTAGATGGCCCTGGGCATGGTGGTACTGGGCGCTTGTCCCTGATAGCCAGAGGCTGAGGGGCAGTCATTGCTATCAGGTCCCTGGCAGCTTTGAAAGTGTCCGAGCGGGCTGTGGACAGAGAGCAGATGCCATCAGAAATTGTTTCAGACAGAAATCCCTCTCTTTCTTTGGAAAGACCAGCAGATTTTGCACCTGTCTGTTTGGTGCTCTTCCCCCAGACTCTTAAGGTCCCGCAAGATTTAAACCCTTGGCCCTGAGGCATGCCCCAGAGCCGAGAGGAGGTAAGGGATATGGGATGACCCTGCACCCTAACTACTATATACACTAAACTACTAACTGAAATCTAGACTAGAAAACTACAAGTTAAAGAAGAGAACTAAGGGAAGCACTTGCAAGGCAAGCGAATGCAGTTCCAACGTCTGTCACGGATGGTAAGAAGGAACTGAAGGGGGATTGGGTCGGCACAGTTATATATTGAGCACCATCAAGGCGCCACTCCAGGGGGCTCCACAGCTGACCCAATGGGAGCTACTAAGGGAAAACTTTTCTATGACTGCCTGTGGCTCGTGCACACCTGATTGGAATCAATATGAACAATCACTTGAAGAAGAACTCTTGTTATAAAAATAAACACACCTTTTACCAAATAGTGCATTTATGTAGCTTTTCCCCCCTCTTTCAAATCTTTTTCTGTATCAATTTTTGGCATCCTCCTCTCCAGTTATAACACATCCAGAAATCACTGGGAACGTCACCATCCAATATTTTTAGTCCTAGCCCACCGAGACACTGGTCAGTAATCATCACTGCAGCTGATCACACTGCAGGTAGGATAATTATAAGGATGTTAAGTGGAATGTACCAATATGATCACTGGCAAGAGGGGAGAGTGACACTAGTACAAATTACAATAAAAAGGAAAAATGACAAATCCTTCCCAGTGTAGGATGTTATGTGTCAATTTACTATTTGTGTTAGGAGGTAAAAGGCCAAACAAGCCACTTCACAGATGTAATAAAGAAATGTAATGGCAATAAGCAGAACAGGTGTCTCAATGGGGGAACAGCTAACTTCCTGATGAGCTATTTCAATAACCACACAATATGATCAGCATTAAAGGATTACCACAAAGGAACACCACTGTTTTCAGTCCAAGTTACAAGCAGGCAGTATAATTTTGATTATACAAGGCCAATCAGTAATGTGGGGTACAGAACTGGGAGTCATGTCTAGTCCTGGCTCTGCCACTGATCTGCTGTGTGACTTTGAACAAGTCACATCACAGCGGTTTCTTTTCCCACCCCTTATCTGTCTTGTCTATTGATTGTCAGTCTTTTGGAACAGGGAGTGTCTTTTATTATACTTATACAGAGCCTGCCTCAATGATGTCTTGATCTCAATTGGGTTTCCAGGCGCTACTGTAATTTAAATAGATAATTTTGTATCATACACTCACATTATATATACACACACATATATGGCCAGTAGTGAAATCAGCATCTAATTGAACAAGCACAAATATGTTACGGGTGTATCTACATTACAGCTGCTACGGTGCTGCAGCTGTAGCCCCATAGCATAGAGGCTTTCTACACTGATGGAAGGTGATTTTCCAGCCATATAGTTAATCCACCTCTTTGAAAGGAGATAGCTAGGTCAATGGAATAATCCTTCCGTCAACCTGGCCATGTCATCACCAGTGGTTAGGCTGACTTAACTACAGTGCTTGGCACAAAATTTTTCACAAACCCAAGTGCCATAGCTAGGGTGATCTAATTTTTAAGTGTAGATAGGCCTATATATTAGTCTGCAGCATGGGAAGGCATGTGTATAGTTTGGTGCTATGCCAACTCTTGCCACAAGCTGTATTTCTGGAAACAGTGACTAATATGCAGGGTATTTCTTTTTATTGTGTAAACCAATCACATGAGCTGCTCCCTAAATGGTTTATCTTCTGTAAACTCAAGTGCAACTTACTACTATGTGTCCTGTTGCTCTTGTACATTCCACAGCCTCATAAGCATAAATATTGGTGACCCTTGCTACATACAGGCAAGAGCTCCTGCCAATAAGAATTGTGGTATCATTTTGATGGAATAAGTGGGCCCAGAGAGTCAAAGAGGTTATCACGACCTTGTCACTGTGCAACATTACACAGTTCTACATGGTTCAGGGTTTTAAATATAGAGACCTTGGCCTGCTTAGTCACATGGCAAATGCAATAGAAAATTCATGCCAAAGTTTGAAAATTTATTGATTAAGATACACAAGGATAAAAGAATAATAAAAAAAAAAAATTCAGTGCTTTTGAATGGTTATGCAAAGCCATCAAAACTTATCAAAATCCCTTTTTCAGAGAGAGGATATCAGTTACAGTCTCTTATTCCGTCAAACAGTCCTTCTTAGTGGGGAAGAAAGGGTTAGTTTTGTTGAATTTTGAGTTGACCACTGTGAACAGTCATTACTTTTCCTGCTTTTGACCCTCACTTGACTCACTGTGGAACACTCCAGAATACCATTCCAACACTCTTTTTGGTTTTTGGGACTTGAATGGCTTTTTGGTACTTCTGCTTGTCCCAGGCCAGGCAGCTCCTTTCCGCTCCCTGGCTGCAGAACATTCCCTGAACTGAGGTGGGGGGGTTAGTGGTGGGTCAGTGTGGAAGGAGCTGGGGATGCTGCAGCTAGGACTAAGCAGAGGGATGTGAGGGCTGGAGCTGCTGGGAGCCTGGGGCAGACCTGGGCAATGTCAGGAGCTGGGTAGTGAGGCCACCTGGACAGTGGACCTGCCCCCTGGGGAGCAGAAGCCAGGCACAGATAGGGAGGCAGGGATGGGATGTTACTCTGAAACTTGAGGGATGGGATGGGCTCTCTGTCAGGCTGGGTTGTAGCTGGCCAGCCTAGTGGCTGGAACCAGATGTCAGGAATTGAAATTGTGGGTCAATCCAGTCAGGAACCAAGGACCAGAGTCAGAAGCCAGAAATTAGAAGCGGGGGACAAAGCCAAGTCAGAAACCAGCCTTTGGAGCCAGGAGATAAAGCCAAGGTCAGGAACCAAGGATCAGAAGCAGAAGACAAGCTGCATCAGAAACTAGGTATTGGAGCCAGGAAGTAGAGCCAAGGTCAGGAACTAGGTATCAGAAGCAATGCAAGTAAGCAAGATCTGAGGCAGCAGCTAGCGGAGGTTCCACCTATGTGCACAGACAAGTTTCCTGTAGCCTCCCTGGGCTTAAATAGTGTCTGGGCCAATCAGGAATGGCCTATCATTTGGGCCATCTGGGCGGTGGCACATCCTGCAATGTGTGGGGTCCTTAAGGCTCATGACCTGCCAAGTGTTTCTGCTACCAGATCTTGTTAGATGGCAGTGTGGCAGTAGCTGCTTCCTAGGGAAGCTGCAGGCCTAGATTCTAGATCTGCTGCTCCTTGTCCTTTGCTGAGTCTCTCACTGCCCTGCATTCTAATACTTTTTTCCTTTAAGACCCCAGCACAGCTTATGACAAACCAGAGAGGCAAAAAGGGAGAAGAAATAGGATAGTAAAGGTGGTAGAAATATAGATTTGCCATTGCTCTTGGGCAGCCGGTCAGTCACGGATGGTTGGACTGGGCTGGCAGATTGGCCATGACAGCTGCCATTCTGGACCCTGGCTCACTTCCTAGGCTGGGACACTATCAGGCTGGTCTGGTTAGGTCCCTCTCCTTCACTGGTCATTTTCGGTCTGAGCTGAGATGGATGGCTGTTTTATCCCACTACACTGGAGACCTGTTGTGCAGTTGGTCTCAGGATCAGGTGAAAAGACAAGAAAGAGAGATGGACAGAAGGAAAACAGTGGGTGATGGAAAGGAACACATGAGGGAAGGGAAGACAGAGAAGCCTCTCACATATATTGGACTAGGGTCCTTGCTGGTCTAACAGTGATGGTCAGGCATCCTCATAAGTGTGCTGGTCTAGACATCCCACTGACCAAGGCTCAACAATATAGGATGAAATCTTTGGAGCAAAGCAGAGGCCTATTGCTCTTTCTCCAGGGAATCCTCCAGGAGTTCAGTCCCTATCCCAGAGTCTCCCTAAGGACCCCAAAAGGTTGTTGTTAGTGGGTAGAATAGCCCATCCCCTCATTATTTTGTCCACCAGTTAGGCCTAATTTTTGACAGACCCAATTCTGGTCCATTAATTCCTGATCAATTCTTTTCTTGTTTGCTAATCGTGATCTCAAAACAGTCCTTGGCTTCTATCATCAGACTTTTTGTTCAGACTATTCCAGTTTTCCTTTCTCCCTTTTAAATACCTTTTTCTATCATAATCTGGAGCATGAGAGCACAGTGAGATTGTAACATTTTATGAATTTCCACTCACTCTCCAACAGTTGAAGTAGGCACAAATCCTCCTAGGGTGCATGAGAGACATTCCTCCCCACCTCTCCCAGTTAGCTGTGTTGTGCTGGAGGGTGTTAATGGCTACTAACAAGTGAGTCTATGAGCTATGGGCAATCATAGACCTCACTCGGTGTGCCTACCACTTTTCATTCAGGTTAAATGGAAGAAGCAATTAAGTTCCTTTATGGACTAAGATATCTGAAACCATTGCCCAAGGCATTGGACTACATGGGAAAGCCTGAGCAAGAATTAATTCAAAGAATAAGAAAGGTTTCCCTGGGGACTGATTGTAAACGCAGGGCACTAATTGGTTGCTGTGTGGGTGTGGGTGTGTCAGAAGCAGCAAGCAAGCAGAAAGTGACCAGAAAGCCAGGAAAAGGCCCAAGAAGCACTGGTAGTATGACCAGGAGAGGGAGCAGAGACAACTCCTCAGTGCACAGGACTGGGTGGAAAACAAGGCTTGGATTTCTGAACAAGGAACCTACCTCTTGTTTCTTTCTGTGTTCAGGGAAACAGGACTTTGTGTACATTCTTTGTAAACACAGGGTTGCACCAAAGAAAAACCTGTCTCCTTTCATCAGTTTCTCCCCTTAATGGAAACAAGCTGGCAACCACTTAGGTCAAATTGTATAATCAGTTCTACTATTCTGGAACATGCTACTACATACAACAGTTATTCTGACTTGTTCCTTTATTCCTGACCACGCTCCCTCTTGACCATATTCAGCAGAGTGCCTCTATAGCAGGTGAGAGGGGAAAGAGATGGTTATATGGTGGAGAAGAATTTAACACACAACCATCTTCCCCTCTACCACATACCCACAATCTCCCTTTATGGAGTTAGGGACCTTCCGTTTCCCCTCTACTGGCTGTACATCGAGAATGACATATGCCTTTGGTGAACAAGTTCCATTAAAGAAAAAAGCTTACTAGCTCACTGGTAACTTAATCCAAATAAGTAAAAATAAAATGAAAGAGCTTATAGAGAAAGGAATATTTTAGATTTCCGGAGCTGGACTGAGTTAACTTATCTATAATAATTGGCTTTGTTTTCTGAGCATTTCGACACTCACCTAGTGTTCTTTTCCCAAGAATAATAATTAAAAAAAGAAAAGAAAAGAAGAAGAAAAAAAAAAAAAAAAAAAAAAAAGAAAGAAAGCACCAAGTGCTCTTGTTCAATGGTTTCTTACTAACCACACAAACAAGTTTAGACACCCTTGGAAATTTGCCAGTGAAGATTGGGAAACATGCACAAAAGATACAAAGAAAACAAACAAATGGAGACTAAGTTTTAATTTGTAAAAACACAGCCTGAACAAATAGAAGTGATTGGCTGCAGGTGGTATTCCAAACCCTGATGAATGCTAAATTATTACAACTACTTGATGCTGCAGTTTGGTTGATTGTAAGTTGTCACAATACATTTAATTAACACAGCTGATTAGTTATTCCTGGTTCTTAGCACCAAAGAATTAACACTACCCTTCCCACCAAGTACACAAATTCAATCATCTGGATGATCAATGCTGACTGCTTTCAAGTGTATGGCATAAAAAAATTGAACTCTAATTTTTCCTGAGAAGTACATAAGGCTAATTATGTGTTCTCCTAAAGATATCACTATAATGTTTTTCCTAAGATGACTTATTGAGCCCGTTTCAAGGCCTGATTTCTGCTGTGCAGAAGACATTTCAAAAAGTTTTCAGTGTAAGTTGCTCATCTTGAATCTAGCATTGATTTTGTTAGTGACTGAGGAAGGCGTTTTCACCTGTCGCTCTGCCTTGTGTAAGGCTCTTAACTGAACAGAGATCTGATATGTTTAAGCTACAGAGTGACCTTTTTAAAAAAAAAAAGAAAAGGAAAAAGAATTTGAAATACAAATTGACTTGAGAGACTGTAAATGTAACATGTCTTGCTTACACATAGGCTATACCAGAAAACAGAAAATACCGCATGGAATTGGGAATCTTACTCACACACACAAGTTAGAGCAAATTATTCTGCTAATATTGAGACAGAGACGCCACAGATGAACTACAGAGACTTGAGAAGCAGGGCATAGATTAATTAAATTAAGATTATATTAAGCTAATTGGAAATTCAAAAAAAGACTTGAACTGCATATCAACACAGAGGTTAGCACTATAAGGACTTTCTCCAGTACTTTATGAAAATATATCTATTAAAGGCAGTTTGATTTATAGATGAAAACAACCCCTACTTGTCCATCTCAATCTGAAACTGATGTTTTAAAATTCTGGTTAATACACAATAGTATTACAGAAATATTAGGCGCTTTAGCTGGGGTCTGGATGGCTATGAGTATTGGTAATGGGATAACAAGCTTTTAAGTTTGGGTCACTCGTTGAAATCCAGCTCAGGCCACTAGTTACTAACAGTTATCATCTGATGACTATTTGGTGACTTCTATGAACCGAGTTGATGATTTCAATTCAATTCTCAGGACAGTTGTATGCATAATTAGGGTTGGCACCCTCATTGTTGGCAGTGTCATAAGAGCAGAATATGGAAACTGAACTAAGATCTTACCCCAGAGATGGTCCATCCAATAAATCAGGGGTGAGACATTGCTGGGAAATTTGCTATACTGTTGCCTGAGCTGTAGATAAAAGATCTCATTGTCCAGTGCTGTTAATTTGGCACCTTGTATGAATGAAAACAATATGCCTATGTCCTTAAGAAGAGAGTGTGTTGGAGGTGGCAAATATACAATGTGATGATGAGCCGTGTCAGATTTGGTGTCTCCAGGATGGCAATGTGAAAAGACAGAGTTTTAGTTTGGAATTTGATTTTGATTTGGAGAATGGAAGTCTGGCTGTGAAGATGGTATAAAGACTGGGAAATAAAACTATTCACTGGGTGAATGGCTGTTGCATCTCCTGACTGTGCGTTCACCTTGTGGCTAACAGTCACTGCATATTGATTTTATCCTTTGTTCATTTTCTCCATAAGCTATTGTAATTGCTATATGATAGGTTCAGGTGACACCCTCTTCTCACAGTTCCTCAGCCTGTCATTTTCTCCATAAAATCTTCAAGTGCATTCAACTTGCATATGCTTCGTACACAAATATTGTATCTAGTAGCAGAGGTGCCAACTTTCTAATTTCCCTGGGGGTGCTAGACTCCCATTCTGCCCCAGGCCCTGCCCCCACTTCACCCCTTCCCCAAGGCCCCACCCCACCCCACCCCTTCCCATCCTGTTCCGCCCCCACAGCGCACCCTGCCCTTGCTGTGCCTCTTCCTGCCCCTGCCCCTCCCCCTACCACCTCCTGCACGCCACTGAGCAGCTGATCATGGCAGGTGGGAGGCGCTGGGGGAGATGGGAAGGAGTTGATTAGCAGGGCTGCCGGTGGGTGCTGAAGCGGGTGCTCTAGCCCCAGAGCACCCATGGAGTCAGTGCCTATGTGGCAAGGAGTTGGTAGGGGAACCCAGGCCTGCCCACTCCACTGGATTCCAGCTCAGGGCCCTAAAGCTACACAAGAAGGACCAGGATTTGCCAACTCTGACAGTGACTTCCTTCCCCCGGGCCTCTGCAGCTCTCCAGCTTGTTGGTCTGTTTCTGGAGTGTTGTCCTTGGGCGGCTCCCTAGCAGTCTGCCAACAGGAGTTCCTTCCTCAAGCATGCTCACGCCTCTAGTAGCCACCTCACCCCTCTGCTTCTGAGACCTTTTATCCTCCTGCTGTGAATCAGCAGTGGCCAGCAGTGCCTATATTAACCCTTTGGTTGCTGGGCTACCCCATGACGGGCATTTTTTGCCAAAAAGGTTTTGTCCAAAAATTTCTGACCAGCTTTAGTTTTTATCTGTCTGTCAGAGGCAATGAGCCTGAGGAACTTGGAATTATCCCAAGGATAATGGAAGAGGTGGTGCAGGAATTCTCCATGGTTGTTTCTTCCAAAGGGTTCAGAGAAGATGCAGCTGCAAGTCTTGACTCACTAGTTCTTTCACATCCTTTCTTCGACACTGATTATTACAAACCATGCATCAGGAATAGTATGGGGAAAGGTCTGAGTTATGCTTTAAAATAGTTGTAGTAGAACAGCAGCATGTGAGATAGAATTGCACAATAACCACAACTCTGGGGGTAAGAGCTGATCCTGCAACAGGCTCAAGTTTGGAAAAAAGGGAACTAAAAGCAGATGTTACTTAGCAGTAACAAATCTGATCATATACTAGAGGGAAGCTGAGCTGTGGAACAAGTTCTTCCACATATTATGTTCCCCTAGGGAGCCAGTAAAATTTCTGAGTAGAAATTCGCATGCAGATATCCAGCTTTAACTGTCCTGGTGGCAGTAGGGCATAGACATGTGTCTTGTGAAAGAGTTGCACGATAGAGCCAGTTCTCTTAATGGATGTCCTGCAAGGTTTAAAGCCATAACTCCTTCTCAGCCCCGCAAGACTTCAGGGAGAATTTCTTGGAAACTGGCAGCTCAGTCTTGGTTTTTGAGAACTCTCCCCCATGTTGGTTGTTTTATGGAAGGGAAACATTTTATCTTCTTCTTCACATGATGGTTAGTAATAAAGAGAATAACCAAGCACAGAATGGAACTGGCTGTTACAAACTATGACCTTATGGTCTAGGACAATGTCTGTCAACTGCTTCTGGTTGGTGACCCCTTATTTGAAGTAAAAAATGTTCATGATCCTCTTACATTTACTATAAAAGTAGAAGTCAAGAATATAGCAATGATAACAATAAGCCTATATTATATATATATATATATATATATATATATATATATATATATATATATATATATATATATATATATATGAGTGTTTCGAGTGGTTGACAGAGAATACTTGGCCTTTAAGAATAAGTGTGTGTGGGGAGTGGAGAAGCGAGATTTTCTTTACTTTAGATTGTATTAAAATGTTCAATACCTTGCGACCTCTCTGATCACCTTATGGGACCCCCCCTTGGAGGTCTTGACCCACTGGTTGAAAAACACCAATCTAGGAAGTCAGTGAAGTCTTGTTTTCCATGGTAAAAGTATTTTGAGAAAATAAGGAGGTAGATTTATTAATTGAAAAGGGACCCAGGTAAGAAATCGTAATTGTGTTCCAGAGCCTTGAGAGCCCCTCACAATTCCAAACATGTAATAAACTGTGTCAGCTGCCTTCTTGGTTGAACCATGTGTGTCTCAAATAAAAGATGGGTTAGGTCCTATCCCCCCAACACTCCACAAAGGGGGCATGCAATTGCCTTAACCCTGCAAATGGTTTTACCTGGTGTTGGGGAATCCCTTGGTGGTGGCATAACCAGCTCTAACCCCCTCTCTCTCCCCATCTCTCTGGCAGAGAGGACATGTGTGCCCAGGAGGTGCTGGCATGTGTAGAATGCCGCAGTGCTCCCATGGTCCTTGAGTAACATAATGGCCTATGAGGGCCATTAGTTGCTGGCATAACTATAGGCCTTTTGAGGCAGTTCTGATTTACATTGGTTAGCTCTTGGGAATATCAGGGATGTCCTCCCTTCTGCTCCCTTTTAGGGCTTTGTGCTGAGTGCAGTGTGGCCCTATGATTCAGAAATGGTAACCTTAATTAAACTTCTCCACTCGGATAGCACAACCTCAGTACTGCCAATGAATAGTGCTCTCACTTGCAAAAGAATGAAGTATATCTGGGAGAAAAAGACCCTAGGGACAGTGATAAAAGATTATATAGCTTTCTAAGCTACTGTGGTATGTGATTCCTCATGTGTACTGAAAAATAGCCACACTGAAAATGGAAAAAGGACATACTTGGAAAACTGTGGAGAGACATTAGACACTTCTATTTTTTCAAGAGAATCTGAAACCACAAACTATGAATACATTCTACACTACGACTTTTAAAGATGTTCAGCTACTACCCAGTAAGGGCACCAGACACAGAACACCATAAATGTTTGTAAGAGTTCCATGGACAAAGCAGAACTGCCCCTTAATTGGGTACATGAAGAAATTTTAACAGTGGGAAACTTTGACTGTAGAAGTATGTATTTTTAGTGTGACTTAAGATTTTGCTAGTGTGATTTTAAGATCTTTTTAATAGTCTTCTCTTCCCCTTATTTATATGGGGCTCATCTACAAAACATAGATCCAATACTTTGTAATTTTTCACTTGTAGCAAAATCCTCTTGTACCTCAGAAAGTTTTCCCTCTTCATACCTTTCAACATGCAGCCTTATTTTGGAAGTTTTTTTTAGCATATAAGAAATCAAATTATGTTCCAGGTGAGCCAAAGCTTCAGCAATAGCAGGTGCATTGCACCGTAAAGTCACCTCCTAGAACTAGCATCAGAAGGATGAATGACTAATTTAGGTCCTGGTCCTGCAAGCTGCCTGTTTTAAAAGCATGTTTCAATGTGGTTGAAATGAGGTTACTACAAAACCAACTTAGAACATGATTTGTCCAGCCTTGTATGGAGGGAAGTCAAGCCATATAATAAACCATCTTTTCTCCAACTGTATTTGAAACATATTTAATTACAGGGTCTACCCATGCCAGAGGAACTTGCAGGATTGAAAACACTTTTGATTATTTTCCTCCGATCTCTGTTTTCCTTTACTTTTTCTCGTAAGTGCAAGAGGCAGAGCAGTTTGATTTTGTGGTTAGGCATTCAAGATTAAGATCTAAATCTGGTTCTGATCTGGGAAACCTGATACAGTAGACAGTCTAGTTCAAGGGCTACATGTCCAGTACAAAGGGCATCCTTCCAATGCAGGGGAGAATGGATCAGTGTGGGCCATTGTAGTACAGGCGAGTCTCATCTTATGTGGGGGTTCCGTTCCGCGGTTAGCACGTAAAGCGAAAACCACGTATAGTCAAAATTACATTGAGTTGAATGGCGGGCAAAATCACCTGCACTACAGGTACAGTATTAAAATTGTTTTTTTTTTTGCCTACTGCGTAAAGCTGAAATCGCGCATGTTAAATACGCGTAAGATGCGACAGACCTGTACATTGCAATATGCTGGTCACGGGATGACCACTCACCGTTGGACTGGCTTCTCCTCCTGGTACTCCGAGGATTACTCAAGACTGATGCCCTGTCTGCAATTTGCATACCATAACTCTGTCACTGCTATCCACCTGTGGCCCCTCTTGCAGTCTCAGAAACAACAGTGATCTTTCTGTGGCTCAGCCCTCTGGCCATGTTACTGTCTGCATCCCCCCCTTGCAGGAGAGGTTTAGCTCCTCAACAGCCCTAGGCGATCTTCCCACCCACTACCTCGGTACCATTTGCCCAGTGGCTAGCAGGGGAACCTCTCCGAGTTCTAGCCCAAGGACCCTCAGCTCAACAGTCTGGGCCTGTCCCTCTCTCTGACCTCGTTGCTCTATCTCTGGGCTGCTTCCTGCCACTAGTTCCTCTTTTCTGGGCCTACTAGTTTCCTAAAGCCTCCTCCCTCTTCCCAAGGAGCAATTGCAGTTTCCACTCACTCCTTCCTTTTCCCAACAGCCTCTTCTTCTTTCAGCTCCTGGACTTTATAGACCACGCACATTCCTGCCCAGCTGAGTCTCCTTAATCAGCTGCCTAATGGGTTAATTGGTCTAGCTGGTCTGTTAAACCCTGCAGGGTGAGTGTGGGGTAGTACCCCCATCACAATGCATATGGCTGCTCCTCTAAGCCTATCTATATTCAGGTTAGTGCAAAGCATAAGGCAATCAATATCAAGATTCCAACATTTCAGAAATGACTCGTCTACTATGAAGGCACAATTAGAATGCTCCAGTGTGGGAGTAGTAAGCTTGGAGTTGTAGGACTCTTCTATAGCAATAAAAAACAAGTATCGCTGATAAACTGCAACCTTTAGTTTGGAGTTTTCCCACAGACAATGCTGAGCCTTCATATGAGCAAAGATATCATGCCAGAGCCATCGTGTCTTCCAAAACGATGGAAGATGGGAAATCCCTATCGACCTGTGTTCAGCCTTAAGGAAAAGAAGCAAAGTACAAAGGGACCTTGGTCTGTAGTTCCTAAGGCTCCCACCTTTGCTGGCTATTCAACCATCTGTGATGCCGTGTGCTCTCCACACTTGCCCTGAATGGGGCTAATGTAGGCCAGATGGATCAATTAATGTAATAGACTGAGAGGAAAGCCCTAATCAAGGGAGGCTCACCTGGGCAGGAACAGACATGGCTTCTATAAAGTCAAGGAGCTGGTAGTAGAAAGAGGGCTGCAGTCACTCTTCTTGGGATGAAGGAAAGGAAAGAAAAGAAAAGGATTTAGACTGTGAGGAAGGGTTTGGCTAGAAGAGTGGGGAATGTGAGCCTGTGATAGGCAGGGTAGGAAGCACTCCATGGGAGTGGCAGGAAGTTTTGTGGTAGTATAGACCTTAGCTGCTGGTGATAGGGCCCTGGACTGGAACTCTGAGTAGAGGGTGGGCCTTGGTTTCCCTACCAGCCACTGAATGAGTGGCATAATCTGGGCAGTGAACTTGACGACTGTCTGGGTTTGTTTGCTCTAGTCACTGAGGGAATGGCTCAGCCAGGGCAGAGGACTTAAGGATTTCCTGGGATGGTGAGGAAGACTGTGGTAAGACCCTGGAAGAGGAGGCCTATTGTGAGTTGGCCGGAAGACTAAGCCATGAAGACAAGGTGTGGTAGCTCCTGAAGAGCAAGTGGGGGGCCAGAGAGTGAGGTGACAGGCTGAGGAACTGTGAGAAGAGGATGTCGGGGTGCCAGAGCTAATCCCTAGATATGGCCAGAGAGAGGTGCTCCTGTGGTGCATAAAGGATTCTGTGACACCATCTTTAAACGTGGTTCAACAGCAGTTGTAGCAAAACTGGTCTAGCAGCAGTCTGGGTCCAGCTCATAGAAGGTTGGCAGAACCATATTCTAAACTGGTTTTGCTGCAACCTAATTTCAGCCATGCAGAAATGTGATTTTTAAAACACATTTCCGCAGCCACAGAAGAGAGCAACCTAGTGAAATTCTAGGTAATCTAACTTACTTTTTTATGTATTATAGTATGTTCACTACTATGGTAACTGAAGACTTTTGAATGAGCATTCATTCCCCCAAATACCAGAATTTTTTTTTTTTTTACATCAGGCTATGAGAGGATAGTTGCAGGAACATCATTTTACACATGAACATTTTTTTCTTTAAACAATCATGACTCCAGTTAAAACCTCCTGCACAATATAGTGGAAAGGTGGAACTCTGCATATGGGGGTAAATATATTACTGGGTGAGGGCAACGGACGAAATACTTAGGCAGATTGGAGTGCATCTTATTTTCAAAAGAAAACGTTTTTTGAGAGGAGTCAGTCTTTGGTTCTATAAATCTATTGTAAGTGTAAGAATATGTTGAATGTAAACTATGTTACAGTATGTAAATGCATTTGACCATATTGTATTTTGGTTAGTAAATATTCCATACGTGTATACATTCATTCCCAGATCCCTGCACTGGGCCAAACTCTCCTCTGAGTGATACTGCTGCAACACCCAAATAGTTATATTGGTGTAACCGACAGGAGAACTTGTCCAAGTCATTTTACCCATTAAATAAATAAAACCGGTTGTGCCTGCCTCCTCAGGCATTTCTTGGCAGCTAATAATCAATTGTGTTAACCTTAAATACTCCATCTCGTCATTATTTTCCAGGAAAACTCAATGACCTCTTGGGGTTGGGGTAATTACTGGTTCATTTATTATCTTATATACGGTATTCTCAAATGAACAATGTGTTCCCAGTCAAAAGAGAGAGATTGTAAACTTGTCTTTTTATTTATTTACTGCACTGTTATTACTAGCTTTCGTTGCCAAAGAGGTCATGATAGTTCCTGGTGAGATTGCTTCTGAGAATAACATTCAGTGCTTTCTCAGGGCATGTTCTGGATGTTTTCACGTTCAATGTTTGGTTTACTGTCAATTGTATAATTATCAGAACCTCGTGGAAACACATCAAAATACCATTTCAAAAATGTATATGACCCAGATTCAGGAAAGCACCTATATAGGTCCATCTCTATTCAGGGAAGAACTTAAGCATATGCTTAATTTAAAGCATGTGCTTTGCATTTACATCCGGAAATGGGATGCTTTCCTGATTTGTGGATCATCAGAAAAGAAAAATTATCTTTTTGGGGAAAAAGCATACAGTGTGAAAATGTCAATTGGCTGAGGTCGCCTGACTAGCGTACAAAACACTGTACATTATTATAGTGAGGATGTGTGATACAGTGCTATTATAGAGACTAACAAATTTATTTGAGCATAAGCTTTCGTGGGCTAAAACCCACTTCATTGGATGCATGGAGTGGAAAATACAGTAGGAAGATATATATACACAGAGGACATGAAAAAATGGGTGTCGCCATACTAACTATAATGAGAGAAAGCTTATGCTCAAATAAATTTGTTAGTCTCTAAGGTGCCACAAGTACTCCTCGTTCCTTTTGCTGATACAGACTAACATGACTCCCATTCTGAAACCTGATTGTTATTATAGTGAGCAATGATGCTTCCAGCTTCAAATCACTCCTACTTGAATTCTACATATTTTGGATTTTATGTGGTCTTTGGAAGAAAGTATTTTCTTTGATCTAGACCTCTTTTCAGCTGAAAATGGCTGGCAACATTAGTTCATTACTCAGCTTTGTTTGTGCAAGACTGATAAACCCTTTATGGAGAGGTACATTTGTTACCTGATACTTTATTTTCTGGGAATGACCCGACCCCTAACCCAAGCTTGGTCGTGCTGTCTCACGCTTCTTAGAATATTGGAGGCAGTTCAGACTTGTCCAGGGGTCTATTGGCTGTGCCCCATATCCACATGAGTACTCCCAAAGCTGTAAGTAAACATTCCATTCTTATTAGTAGATTATATATAATGTTTTAGGTAGTAATGCTTTTTAATCTGAAGAGATCACTTCACAGATACCTGAAGAACTTGTCTTAGGTGGGGAAGGCTAAGCAAGTGGTTAGTCCAGAAAAGAAACAATACCACTTTATTCACATTTACAGGTAATACATTTTCCATTCTGGATCCTGACCTCTCTCCCAGTCTCTAGATTAAGGCAATCCAGGGCCCTAGAGACACCATTATATGGGGCTGCTGTGACCTTGCCCCCACGTGGAATTGTAGAGAAAAACTACATAACAGCCACCTGCTGGACTGGTAGGCGGCCAGACACCACTTCTCTGTGGGCAGCCTAGAGTTCTCATCCTCCCAGGACAGGCAGTGGCAACAGCTGGGAGGAGACACTTTCCCCTGGAGTAGGGGCTGAGTCCCCATTCCTCTCAAGAGCAGCAGGGGCAGTGGCAGAAGGATTCCCCTTGCTTTCCAGAGAGGCAAAGGCCTTGGCATGGGGCTCCTTCTCTCCGGGAGAAGGAGCAGAGTCCCTCTCCCTGCAAGCCAATAGGCATCTACTTCTTTCATCCTGCAAAGGACAAGAGTGGCAACAGGGGGTCATTACATACTTACCCGAAGAGCCGGGGTGTATCTGCTTCAGTGAATGTTTGGTGGGCCAGGCCACACACAGTGCCCCTTTCAGGCTGGCCTTAGAGTTCACACCCCATTGAGAGGCAGGGGCAGTTCACATGTCTGAGCTATTGTTTCAGGCAGCGTGCATAGAGAGGCAGACATCACTCTGGTAACACTTGGATCACCTTCTCAAACTTTCTGTGCAACTACGAGGGCTAGAAACTTACTTTTTTCATGAAAGCTTAGGTTCTGATGTAATAACATCGCTCCAGGAGAGTGGGTCTTGACACTGTCATGTTCACATCTGTAGAGCTTTATACACGTTCATAGATGGCCAAGTGGTAGGTTTGCAGATTTCCTCTGTAGTGGCTGCCACCCTTTTTGCCTAGGAGGCTGTTGTGCAATGCATTGAGTGGGCTCTGCATCCTTGTGGAATTGGTTTACCATTGACTGAGTGTGCTTCGGTGATACAGCTTTTTATCCACCTAGCTACAGAGGATTTGGATGCTTTCAGGCCCATGCATTTAGGGCCTGATATTTGGATCAGGTGCTTAGGTGCAAGCACAGGAATCAGGAACCCATTTATGTGAGTTCTTTCCCCTCTACTTTCCAAGAACAGTTCTTGACTGTTAAGTGTCCTGAGACAAAAAACTGCTGTGCTGGATTTGGCCTCTACTGTGATGTGAGGTAATTAAGAAAGAATCATGTAGCTAATAAAACATGTATCTAGAACTACTTGGGAGTGCTTATTCCATTCTCATTGGTAGAGTGGGATTTGGAGCTAATCAACCCACATATTTTATTGGAAATGGAGAAGTAGATTGTTAGCTGAAGACTGTAATATGGGAAAGTAATGACAAGAGCACCCTGAAGCAATCATATCCTGACTAACTCTGACAGCCTCCAATGAAGTACAGTGTTAGAAAATGTTTTCCAGAAGACCATAGAGCATACCCCCATATAATGCAACTCAAATTACTGTTGATTAAAAGGCTTTCAGTTTTGATTTTTTTAATTTGTAGATCAGAAGGATTAAATTGATGAAATAACAGCTAATAACACCGATCTGATTGAATTATCCTTGTTATATGAAAATAATAGTGTCTTGTTATTGAAGAATATAAAGTATTAAGTAAATCAGATACATAAATCAATCTGTGCAATCAGCAAACATTTTGAAAGGCCTGTGGTATGTCCCTGTCTGTCCTGCAAAGATTTGTTTTTTGTATTACATTTTTTTTTGGCATGTGGAGATCACAAAAATCACAAATTCACAGTGCAGAAAATGTGTTAGAAATAAATTGGAAAATAACAGCTGATTTACCAAAATGTTTCTTTAGAGTTCAGAATTTTAGTTTTTAAAAAAATGGTTTTCAGCATCAGAGCCTTTGCTTTGTGAACCACAGTAAAACCTCACAAACTTACATTTCACTTATCCAAACATCTTATGACTCTCACACAAATCCTGGCATTCTAGCCCTACTTCTCAGCAAAGATTTAATAGCACAGTGCAGTAGTGGGGTTGTGTGTTATTAGGGTCTCCTTTCACAAAATATACTACAGTATATTCACTACTTACTATCAAATGAATAATAAATTAAAATGACACTAAAAATGTCAAAGCAATGTACAAAATACTGTGTGTGATGCAGTATCCTTGCTTTTTAAATTGTTTAATCATTAACAGTCTAGTTCACATCAGCTTTCACTAGTGTGAATTAGCGAGGTTCTACTGTATAATAATCTTGTAATAAAAAGCTTAGAAATATTTCCATCTATGTGTTTGAGGCCAGCAAGATGAGCTAATTTTCACTGTCTGATTTGCTGGAAGATTTCTTAAAGTATTCCACTGTGAGAGTGGACCCCTTCTGGCTCGGGATAGCAGGCAGGACACGGCTTGTTCTCAGAGAGTCCCCCGATAGAACTGGTAAGAAGGAATGCAGTGAATGACTTTGAGAAAGTCCTCCTCTCTGGGATTTGGAGGTAAGTGCTGGTGGGAGTATAGCTGTGCCAGTCCTTAAGGAGTTTAAAGACAGAGACTTTGACTTCTTGACACCCTGAGAAACTTCAGTAGGTGGTAGCTGGACTGAGGAAAAAAGAGAAAAAGAGTGCCCAGAAAGTCAGAAACAAATTCTATAATGTGTCAGTTTGTCACTTTCTTATTCTTGTACGTTTATCTTGTATCATGTGCACTTAAATTGAACCCATGAAACTTAGGGTAGGTCTACACTTACCTCCGGGTCTGGCGGTAAGCAATCGATCTTCTGGGATCGATTCCGGAAGTGCTCGCCATCGACGCCGGTACTCCAGCTCGTCGAGAGGAGTACGCGGCATCGATGGGGGAGCCTCCCTGCCGCATCTGGACCCGCGGTAAATTCGAACTAAGGTACTTCATTTGCGTCCCTTAGTTCGAAGTGGGGGTGTGTGGACCAGGCCTTAGAAACAGTATTAAAAAATGAGCAAAGAATTACTAAAGTAATTTAAAGCATATCCTGGCAGAATTAATCATGTGTGGAAATACTTTTCTTTGTGATAAAACAATGCCAATGACAGATGATTTACAAGGAGTTTTCCGTGCTCTGTGAGCCTGCATAGCTTCACTTTTGATAATCACTGAAACACATGGATACATATCCAAAACCTATCTGAACATGAATCTTCATGACTCCCTGCCTTCCTTTGACAGTTCTTCAATTCTTTGCTCCTTCCTCGCAACCCACCTGATCGGGATTTTCTTTGCACAAGTTTAAAATAAATTCTACAAGCCAACAAGGAGGAGATTCTCCTCTCTTAATCTGATGTAAATCTGGTGTAATACCACTGAAAACAATAGAATTAATCCAGATGTAGATTGATTGACTGGGGTCACCAAATGAAATTAATAGGCAGCATGTTTAAAACAAACAAAAGGAAGTATTTCTTCACACAACGCACAGTCAACTTGTGGAACTCTTTGCCAGAGGATGTTGTGAAGGCCAAGACTATAGCAGGGTTCAAAAAAGAACTAGATAAATTCATAGAGGATGGGGCCATCAATGGCTATTAGCCATGATGGGCAGGAATGGTGTCTCTAGCCTCTGTTTGCCAGAAGCTGGGAATGTGCAACAGGATATGCATCACTTGATGATTACCTGTTCTGTTCATTCCCTCTGGGGCACCTGGGACTGACCACTGTTGGAAGATAGGATACTGGGCTTCGTGGACCTTTGGTCTGATCCAGTAGAGCCATTCTAATGATTTAATAGAGGAGAATTTGGAGCAATTGTTTTTAGAATCAACAGGTCACATCCTTAGCTGGTGTCAGTTGAGTATCTTCACAGAAGTCAATAGAGCTATGGCAGTTTATGTCCACTGAGGATCTTGTCCTACAAGTCCACTTTAAACAATCTTTGAATTTACCTGTTAAGAGTAGATTTGCTGTATATGAAACACTGTAGAATCCATATTTACTGATTAATTGTACCTTTAGAAAGAACAGCAGATCAAAAGAGTGCCTGTTTGTTACACACCTAAATCTATTGCACTTTTAAAAAAATGTTTATTTAGGATATTTTAATAGGTTTACAAATCCTAGCCATATAAATATTAGAGACAATACAATAAATGTTACGACAGTGAGCTTTGGTTTGGCAAAACATGTTATTGTTGGATCTCTCTACTTAACATTGTAACATGCATCACACACACTGAGTGAGCATCTTTACACTATCCATGACATATTGTTTCTAGTGATTTATTGAATTATATTTAACAAAACAGGCATGTCTACTGAATGTTAATAAAAAAAAATTATCTGGTGTGCTTTTTTTGTAGAGGTGAATGTACTTTGAGTATTGAATAAATGGTAACCAATACCATGGGAAAGTGAGCCAGTTAAAGCTAGTTTTGAGCTCTAATTAAATTAGAAAAGCTTTTTTGATGAATAGCTGGTCAATTGTTTGTACTCCATGGCCTTTTCAGTCTTTAGACTTTCTGATTAATAATTTGGGTTAAAATCTGGAATGTTTGCAATGGGGGAAAAGGGCTTTATTTTATCTTTAGCTCTATCCCAACCTATAGAGGAGTCTTCACTTAAGGATGAGTATAAATTTCTGGAGGGTGTGTTTTTGTTTTTTAATTGGTCCATGGTAGCCTAGCAATGTTTATACTGCTCCAATTTTCTTGTTAAGTAAAAGACCCGGTGTTTGGCTGGGTTAGAGTGCTCTCAATCCACTACTGCTTTGAGCGGGCTGGCTTGCTAGTGCCACAGAATATTTGTAATAGCTAATCCACTTTGTTCAATGGGTTGAAAGAAAGTATCTGCACTCACATTTGATCTTTTCTTATTCCATATAAATTCTAACACTATCCTCTTTATTTCTGCTAGGCTTTTTATCCAGGATGATTACAGGAAGACTTTGAAAAAAGAAAGATATCCTTGGCAAAATGTGCATTTTGACTGTGACTACTTCTCCCAACCAAGAAATGGCATACTTTCCCCAGCACTCCAGATCTCTTTTCATTTGCTGAAGTAGAGATTTGATATTTAAATTATAAAGCTCTTCTAGAGATGTGAATTCCCAGATATCTTTGTGAGTCTTTCTTTGGGTGCCCAAAATCATAAGCCACTGTTACCCTACTACTTCAGTGAGTGAGAGCTTTACTGGAGCTTAAACTGCATGTGTCCACTCCTTGCCACACCATTCTGCCCGTCTCACCAGCAAACTCCTTGAGACTCTGCCAGTCTTAAATTTGTGTGATAGGTAGCGCTCACTGGCAGTGTCGCTAAGTGGTTAGGATGATAGGTCTCTACTTGCCCCACTTCCAATGTCTCTCACTGGCTACAGTCATGTCCTCTGGTGGTCTGCCTTCTGCTGGGTGTCCACTCGACCCTCTGGTCAGGTCATCCATAGCTGCAGATCATCCAGGGGACTGGGCTTGGCATTCAGTACCCCAGAGGGCATCCCCCTCGCTGGGCTTGTAGATCTGTAGTCTGTGATACTCTGGAATGAGCATATTGAGGCCTCAGTGTTCCAGTGGCCAGGCATGTGGTCACCATATAATTTTCTGACAGCCTTATTGCATCAGTCGATGTCTCAGACCTATGTCACAACACTCACCCATGTCTGCCAGCTGGGAGAATCTGTGTGAATTGCTTGAGCATGACCTGCTCAACTGGAGCCACAGCCAACAATGTTCTTTAAGGCTCTGAGCCACTGCTTGAGGCTGGGATCCCGGTGGAAAGTGCTGCTGGTGGGTCTCAGCCATGATATCAAAGATGTCTAAAATGGCTGCCTTGACCCATGCATAGTCTTGCACATCTATGGCATCGAGGCTCTGATATGCTGCTTGAGTTGTCCCGGTAAGATAAGGTGCCGGCGAAACAGCCCAGAGTTCAGATGGCCATTGAGCTGCTCCCATGATCTTCTCAAAACTAGTAAGGAAAGCATCAGAGTTGTCCCCAGACATCTTACCAGAAGATTTGGGGTTGGGGCAGGGTTTGGGGTCCTGGATGCAAGATTTGCGCTTGCCCCTGGTGGTTGTGAAAGGGTCACCACCTGCTGGACCAGGTGTTGTTGCTGCTCTAACTGTTGTGCCATCAGCTCCTGGCTGAGCTGCTGCTGCTGTCATTGTGGTGCTTACTGCTGTTGCTGGGTAGCCATTTAAGTTGGAACATCTGGTTCTGTTAATGCTGGCTGTCCATCAGCCACCTCAACAGTTTGTCTATATCCATGATTTTTTTTTTCTTTCAAGGCTTTACTGCAGACCTGTGATGAGTGCCCGCCGTTTCCACCAAGTTGTAAAGGGTGGCTCACTGGTGATGTTGCCTAGTGGTTAAGATACTAGGCCTTTACTTACCTCACCTCCAAAATCTCCCACTGGCTGCTGTCATGTCCTGGAGAGGCCTGCCTTTTGGTGGGTGTTGACCTGACCTTCTGGCCAGGTCACCAGTTAGCCATATCCTCTGTGGGGAAACAGAGTCTCAAGAAAGATATTGGGCCCCACACCCCCATGAAGGGGTGGCAGGGAGATAACCTTCAGTCTGTTTAGTGACCCCTGGGGGTGTTGAATTCCAACCAGGCAGTTTGCAAAGTCTTTACCCTCTCTGGCTTTCCCCAAGGGAGAAGAGAAGAGAAGGTTTTCATGCCCTCCGTAACAAGGTGGTTGGTAGGGGAGCATGGACCCTCCCACTCCACTGGGCTCTGGCACCCAGGAGTGCCTTGAGGCTGCCTCCCGGGGCCACTTCTTATCATTTGCTTACTCTGCAAAGTCTTACAGTTTGTCACAGTAGCAAAGGAAAGGAGAATAATTGAAATTTCTGCCCCTAGGGTCTTTCCCCCAGGGAAAGGTTTTTGTAGCATCCTTCAGGAGCTTTTAGGGTAGGTCTCTCTCCCTGTCCTGTCAGGCATCTTTTGAACTGTCTGGCTCCCTTTTAAACTCCACCTCCAGCTGGAGTATGCTCTGCAGGTGGAGATGGGTAGGGCTGCCTGAGTCCAGGGTTACTCCTTAATGCCTTCAGTTCTGGCGCGGGATAAATACATCCCATCACACTTTGCCTTGCAGGTAACATTCAGTAAACCCTAGTTCCTGAACCTCTGGAAGAACATTCATTTGCAGTATCCAGCCCTTCCAACTGGACAGTCCCAGAAATTACCAAGTCAGCTGTATCCAAAGAGACAGAATACACCCCAGCCTGTGGTCTCAACTGAGAATGCACCCCTCACTTTAGTATAACAGCACTGAGATAAATTAATAAAACAAGAATAAGTTTATTAATAAAGAACAGATGTAAGTGATGCTAAGCAGAGCTAATACAGGCAGAAAATACTTACAAATAAAACACGTTTTCTAGAGTATAAAATTTAGATTATAATCCTGGTGTCAGGAAATTTCTCACCTACAGTCAGTTCTGTATCCTCAACCCACATGGGAGGGGGAACCACCTTTCACAGATTCCAAGAGTGCTGGCCCCTTTTGTCCCTTTAGTGATAGGTAACAAAGGACTCCCCTTTCTTACCTTTTATAGTCCAGAAAACCTTTGAACTATATTTTTTTGAACAGTAAGCCCAGACAGATAAAGTTCCTCTCCCCGGCTGCTTGTTCTTTGGGGTGTAGGTACCAAGTCTTTTTATCATCTTCCAGTCAATTTGCTCTTTTGATTGGCTTGAGTACTTTGTTTGTAATCAAGCCATGCTGTTTTTTCATCTGCCTGTGAACTGGGTCCATGCAGACAGGTAAATCCATATTTCTTTTTCTAGGGCAGGCTTGTTTATCAGCTGCCTTCACACCATACTTTAACAACTTATTTCCAGAATGCTCACATATCTCTGTATACACAACGTGCACGTACATCACACAATGATATTCCTGATCAGTGTGACACCAGTTTTCATGAGATACCTTACAAGACACTGTTTGGTAAAATATTCTGACAACTGTGTGTTGGATGTGCATTTTTCCTGTTGGCATAAATGGTTCTTAGGGATTACAATCTTATAGAATTTGTTGCCCATTTGTATCCAACTGTCTTCTGGAAGAATGAGTTCTTAGAGCCTAGCAAATTTATAGTTAGCATTTCAGATTTGGCATAACTGACTTTAAATTCAGACAATTTTCCAACATCATGGATTTCTTTAGATACTAATTTCAGGGAAATATTTGGTTTAGATAAAAATAGTATAGAATCATAGAATATCAGAGCTGGAAGGGACCTCAGGAGGTCATCTAGTCCAACCCCCTGCTCAAAGCAGGACCAATCCCCAACTAAATCATCCCAGCCAGGGCTTTGTCAAGCCTGACCTTAAAAATCTCTAAGGAAGGAGATTCCACCACCTCCCTAGGTAACCCATTCCAGTGCTTCACCACCTTCCTAGTGAAAAAGTTTTTCCTAATAGCCAACCTAAACCTCCCCCGCTGCAACTTGAGACCATTACTCCTTGTTCTGTCAGCTGCTACCACTGAGAACAGTCTAGATCCATCCTCTTTGGAACCCCCTTTCAGGCAGATGAAAGCAGCTATCAAAATCCCCCCTCATTCTTCTCTTTTGCAGACTAAATAATCCCAGTTCCCTCAGCCTCTCCTCATAAGTCATGTGCACCAGCCCCCTAATCATGTTTGTTGCCTTCTGCTCAACTCTTTCCAATTTTTCCACATCCTTCTTTCATTGTGGGGCCCAAAACTGGACACAGTACTCCAGATGAGACCTCACCAATGGCAAATACAGGGGAATGCGCTGGCAATGCTCCTACTTATATAACCCAAAATGCCATTAGCCTTTTTGGCAATAAGGGCACACTGTTGATTCATATCCAGCTTCTCGTGCACTGTAATCCCCAGGTCCTGTTCTGCAGAACTGCTGCCTAGCCATTTGGTCCCTAGTCTGCAGCAGTGCATGGGATTCTTCCTTCCTAAGTGCAAGACTGCATTTGTCCTGGTTGAACTTCATCAGATTTCTTTTGGCCCAATCCTCTAATTTGTCTATGTCCCTCTGTATCCTATCCCTACCCTCCAGCGTATCTACCAGTCCTCCCAGTTTAGTGTCATCTGCAAACTTGCTGAGGGTGCAATCCACGCCATCCTCCAGATCATTAATGAAGATATTGAACAAAACCGGCCCCAGGACTGACCCTTGGGGCACTCCACTTGATACCAGCTGCCAACTAGACATGGAGCCATTGATCACTACCCTTTGAGCCCAATGATCTAGCCAGCTTTCTATCCACCTTATAGTCCATTCATCCAGACCATACTTCTTTAACTTGCTGGCAAGAATACTGTGGAGGACTGTATGAAAAGCTTTGCTAAAGTCAAGAAATAACAGGTCCACTGCTTTCCCCTCATCCACAGAGCCAGTTATCTCATCATAGAAGGCAATTAGGTTAGTCAGGCATGACTTGCCCTTGGTGAATCCATGCTGACTTTCCTGATCACTTTCCTTTCCTCCAAGTGCTTCAAAATTGATTCCTTGAGGATCTGCTCCATGATTTTTCCAGGGACTGAGGTGAGGCTGACTGGCCTGTAGTTTCCTGGATCCTCCTTCTTCCCTTTTTTAAAGATGGGCACTACATTAGCCTTTTTCCAGTCATCTGGGATCTCCCCCCGACCTCCATGAGTTTTCAAAGATAGTGGCCAATGGCTCTGCAATCACATCCGCCAACTCCTTTAGCATCCTCGGATGCAACACATCCCGCCCCATGGACTTGTGCTTGTCCAGCTTTTCTAAATACTCCTGAACCACTTCTTTCTCCACAGAGGGCTCCTCCCCATACTGTGCTGCCCAGTGCAGTAGTCTGGGAGCTGACCTTGTTTGTGAAGACAGTGGCAAAAAAAGCATTGAGAACATTAGCTTTTTCCACATCCTCTGTCACTACGTTGCCCCTCGCATTCAGTAAGGGGCCCACACTTTCCCTGACCTTCTTGTTGCAAACATACCTGTAGAAGCCCTTCTTGTTACTCTTAACATTCCTTGCTGCAACTCCAATTGTGATTTGGCCTTCCTGATTTCACTCCTGCATGCCTGAGCAATATTTTTATACTACTCCCGGGTCATTTGTCCAAGCTTCAACTTCTTGTAAGCTTCTTTTTGGTGTTTAAGATCAGCAAGGATTTCACTGTTAAGCCAAGCTGGTCACCTGCCATATTTACTATTCTTTCTACACACAGGATGGTTTGTTCTTGCAACCTCAGTAAGGATTCTTTAAAATACAGCCAGCTCTCCTGGACTCCTTTCCCCTTCATGTTATTCTCCCAGGAGATCCTGCCCGTCAGTTCCCTGAAGGAATCAAAGTCTGCTTTTCTAAAGTCCAGGGTCTCTATTCTACTGCTCTCATTTCTTCCTTTTGTCAGGATCCTGAACTCGACGATCTCATGGTCACTGCCTCCCAGGTTCCCACCCACTTTTGATTCCCCTACTAATTCTTCTCTGTTTGTGAGCAGCAGGTCAAGAAGAGCTCTGCCCCTAGTTGGTTCCTCCAGCACTTGCACCAGGAAATTGTCCCCTACACTTTCCAAAAAGTCCTGGATTGTCTGTGCACTGCTGTATTGCTCTCCCAACAGATATCGCAGTGATTGAAGTCCATGAGAAGGAGGGCCTGTGATCTAGTAACTTCTGTTAGTTGCCTGAAGAAAGCCTCATCCCCCTGGTCTGGTGGTCTATAGCAAACTCCCACCACGACATCACCCTTGTTGCTCACACTTCTAAACTTAAGCCAGAGAGATACCCCAACTAGTTGAGGATTCACTGCCTCCATGCCTATTCTTCTTAAGCCAATCTCCTGACTTCCTTCCAAGCTGATGTCTAGGGAAGCTCTGTGATTTGCAGAACCCTACGTGGAATCCCTGACTCTCACCTGCCCCTGCAACATGGAATCAGACCAGTATTGTCATGCTCAGGGCCCTCTATGCCTGCAGAATTACACAGGGTAGGGAAGCAGAATTTTCCCTTGTGCATGAAGGACCTGATTCAACTCCTATTGAAGTCAATGGTAGTTTTCCTGTTGACTTCAATGGACACTGGAACAGCTCCCCTCCCCATACACAGATAGATTTTTTTTTTTTTTTTTTTTGCTGTATGCATTATACAACAAAGGCTGAAGTTCTCCCAACCATCCCTTTCCAAAGCCACATGCCAATCTAATAATTCTTCATTTGCCATGAACAATAAGTCCAGAATGGCCACAGGGGCCCTGTTTGTTGCAAAGCAGATTCTTATAGAAAGGATTTAAAAGTACTGGAGGTCTTTTTAATTTTTACTAGCTTCTAAACACACAAGTCTATTCCAAACTCAAGCTTGATCAAAGCACACAAACCATGGTGTGTAATAAGCAGTATTGTAAGCTAGCTGCCTGGTCTTTTGCAGTTTAACGTGATGCATAGCTCAGATTCATGGTTCATTAATATTTAATACTGTAATTCAAGAAAAAAAATTTAAAGAAAAAAAATGCAGTGATTATGGTTTGAATCACTTTGTACAGAATTTGCCTGGATGACTCTTGGGACACATGCATTGTGATGTTTTAAAAAGGAAAGGGTCAGGATTGCTATTTTATGGCATGTGGTAGAATTGGTTTAGTGGAGACTTTTGCACCAAACACATCCAGAGGAGCATTCACTCATTTCTTAAGAGGACAGCACTAATCTCAACATTTGCAGATTGTTATTCACCTAAGTGAAATTCACACCAGTGAAAAGGGTCTGCAGAAGGCCCTAAACACCAAGAAAGACCCACTTAAACCCTTAACTAAAAGTGTAAGTGGTTTAGAGAACCTTGCACAGGCCTGCTGCACTGTGGTGATTTCACCACCAAGCATCAGAAGCCACTACATAGTAACATTCTTTCAAACAGGCAAGATGAGGTGGCCAGAAGTCAAGCCCTGTTTGTCTGTCGGATCCTGAATAATGCAAACCTCCCTCTAGGACAGTGGATTTCAAACTTTTTTTCTGGGGACCCAGTTGAAGAAAATTGTTGATGCCCGTGACCCAATGGACCTGGTGATGAGGGGTTTGGGGCGTGGGAGGGGCTCAGGGCTAGGGCAGAGGATTAGAGTGAGGACTGCAGGGTGGAGCCGGGAATGAGGGGTTCAGGGTGTGGGATGGGGCTCTGGGCTGGGGCAGGGAGTTGGGGTATGGGAGGGGGTCAGGGCTCTGGGCTGGGGGTGCAGGTTCTGGGGTGGGGCCCAGGATGAGGAGTTTGGGGTGCAGGAAGGGGTTCCGGGTTGGGGAATGCTCAGGGCTGGGGCAGGGAATTGGGGTGCGGGGTTGGGGCACAGGCTTACCTCTGGTGGCTCCCGATCAGTGGTGTAGCCAGGGTGTAGAGGCAGGCTTCCTGCCTGTCCCCTGGCACCACGGACGATGCTGCACCCCGGAAGCAGCCAGTAGCAGGTCCGGCTCCATGGCGGGGGCACGCAAGCGGCTCCATACGGCTCTTGCCCGCAGGCACCGCCCCCCCGGCCAAAGGGAGTGCGGAGCTGGTGCTTGGTGTGGGGGCAGCGTGTGGAGCCCCATGGCCCCCTGCCTAGAAGCCGGACCTGCTGCTGGCCACTTCCGGGGCGCAGTGAAGTGTTGGAACAGGTAGGCACTAGCCTGCCTTAGCTGGGCAGCACCCCTGAAGGGACAGGGCAGGGTCAGTTCTAAGGAGAGGAAAAAGACTCCAGCAGCAACTCTATGCCTGTCCAGCCCTGCGTTCCTCAGTACGCAAGTATGACTACTGTGAACTGCTCGTGTCTGCAGAGACAAGAGGAAGATTGTCAGAGAGGTGGTGCCCAGGGAATGCTAGAAGAAAAACTGCGGAGTGAGGACAAAGGCATCATAGGTAAGACTTGGAAGGAGAATGTATCAGGATTAGTCATGACAAAATGAAATAATACAGGTTGGAAAGGCAAGGGTTGGGGAAATATTTGGAACAGTGACTGGCACTTCCATAAGTTAAAAGTTGAGATTTTCACTTAAAGCAGAGATTCAACCACTTTGTTACACATGAAGAAAGTGAGAGTAGAGGACTAACCTTTCAAAGATACCTTTTTCAAAATGGCCACTGACTCCCATTTTTCTCAATGAGACTGATGCCAACCTGCCCTCAAAGAAGATGGCGGCCTGAGTCCATAACTTCCCTGAGTGCAGCTTGGCTTCACTCTCATTGAGAAAAATGGGAGGCAGTGGTCACTTTGAAGGAGGGTTTCTTTGCAAAGGGCATTTTTAACCTCCTCCCACTGAGACCAATAGGAGATGGCAGCCATTCAGAAAGAGGAGAGTTCTTTGTGAAATTCTCTATAGTAGAACATTATTCTTCAGCCCATGTTGATGAAGAAACTTTCAGTTATAAAGAATAATGGCAAAAATCACCATTATTCCTATTTTCAAAATTGACCTGTTGAACCAGATCTACTCATATTTATATTTAAGAGGTGAGAATTTCACCACAGTTCTAGCCCCTTTATGCCACATGAAAGGGCCAGAGCAGTATAAGGGGGCCTTAAAAGCCCAACATTTTGCCAGGGGAGAACTCCTCCATTGCAGGAGCTGTGAAAGTCAGCCCTAAGGCTGTCTTCTGAGGACCCTTTTGCAAGCCTTGGTTTAGAAGGTATATACCAGGGGCAGGAAGGGTGTGTTGGGGGTGGGACAGCAGCACTGAACACTGCAGAGATTTCAGGCCAACAGGGCAGCCATAGGAGGTTAAAAGAATGAGGAGTACTTGTGGCACCTTAGAGACTAACCTCTTCAGCTCCCAGAAGAAGCCCAAGATTGGGAGGTCAAAATGATGGCTTAAAGCCAGCCTAGTACCTTCTCCCACCATATGTTTTTCTTTTCTTATGTTCTTGCTTCAGTGCTACTTATAAACTTTTTTCTAAAAGGTATTTTTAAAGTTGTTTTAAGGCAAATACATCTTCCTTTTTTTGCTTCACTTCCTTTTTTTGAGGGGATGTATTTTTTCTGTTTACATTCATAGAGGTTTCAGTTCTCTTTCTAATTATTTTTATACTTTTATTGTGTTTTCTTTCACCTTTTTATTCTACGTATTTAGCACTTGTTTCAATTTAATTAAAAAATCATGGAATCTTGTCTTTTCTATTTGAATCCTAACATTCTTACTCAGGTAAACTTCCCTGGGAGTAAAACTTCAGGAGTGGAAACCTAGATCTATTGAAATCAATTTGATTTCAGTAGATCTATGTTTCCACTCTTGAAGTTTTGCTCCCAGGGAAGTTTACCTGAGTAAGATAAACCCCAACAGTATTGGATTTCACCCATCATATTTAAGTTTTTCTCTGCTGTTTTCTACAGCAAGTGAAACATTTAAATCAGTTTTGCAAACAGAAAAAAGCTTTTCTTTTTATTTGTATCTGCCCTAAGAAAGATGATACCCTGTATATGGCACTGCTGCTAAACATTAGTACCTCACACCTCTATCTGTTAAGTATCAGAGGGGTAGCAGTGTTAGTCTGGATCTGTAAAAGCAGCAAAGAGTCCTGTGGCACCTTATAGACTAACAGACGTATTGGAACATGAGCTTTCGTGGGTGAATACCCACTTCATCGGATGCATGTCATGTAGGTATTCACCCACGAAAGCTCATGCTCCAATACGTCTGTTAGTCTATAAGGTGCCACAGGACTCTTTGCTACCTCTACCTTTGATGCTTACAGTAATATGCTGCTTGTAGCTGAAAATACCCTTGTTGCTTGTGTGAATTATTAAGTCTACATAAATACCGATGACTATGAAATCCACCGTTGAAAGTTATACCTAACAACAGTATGCTAATTGGGGATGAGCAGAGAATATTTAAACATCAGAGGTTAAAATTAAAGAGACAACTTGAAGCTCTGGTTCTGCAAGTAGCTAAAGAATTTTTCCTTGACGACATGGAGTGTCACTTAAGCCTTCTTCGTGTCTTCACTTCAAAAGAGAAAAGGTGAACATTAGTTTCTCTTTTACTTTCTAGACAACAGCAGAGTTCAGGGTTCTGTTTTCCTATCACCCTGGCTGGAAACATCATTAATGTGCAGATCAGTGTAAGGAGTCCAGCTTCCTTTATTTTGTTGTTGTTAGCAATCTGGTCAACTTCAGCTGCAGACACATAGATTCCGAAGTGGTAGAACTCAGGTCCTAATGGGCAAGAAGCCTTTTGCTTAGCTCTAAAACGTTGGTGTTGTAGGAGCTGGCTGATTTGTGCTTTTGTAAATGGCAAACCCACAAATCCTCATTCAAAACAGATGTATGGACTTGGAGCTTAATGGAGCACAGAAATGTGAGACCATGCTACTGTGCTGAGAGTGGGGCTGGCATTGGTTGCGTCACACACCAAGTGCCTCACCGTGTCGGGCTCCAGCTAAAGCTCTGACGCTGGCCTATGGTCTTCCTCCTCTGTCCTGACTTTTTAAACATTCTCTCCCCTGCTGGTGCTGATAACTGGGGCAGGGACGGGCTCTCTTTGCTCTTGCAGCAGCTTTCTTGGGGTTGTCATGGGAATGAAGAGGAACTGGCTGGCAGTCTACAGCAAGAGAGGCCCTCGCTATCTTCCTGCTCCTCTTGATTACAGCAGAAGCTACCAAGACAGCCATAATTGCAAGCACCAAGCCGTTGAGAATGAGTGAAGGCAACTGCCACCAGCTTCCTGTGAAGGAGGAGACAGCCTCAAGTTCCACCTCCCATCCTTTCACTTGCCGATAGGATTGTGAGTCTTTGGCCCATAAACTGTACACATTTGTAGCTGTCTATGATGAAATAGTGACCCAAATTACCTAGCAGCTCCGACACCCTAGTAAGGTGCACACTGTCAAAATCTAGACACCTAGGTTACTGTAGACAAACTAATGCTTTGAAAGGTCTGTTGTAGCAATATATAATACAGCACATTAGACTGAATATGAGGATATAAAGTTATATGCTCTTGCTTAAAATCAAGTCTAAGCACCAGACCATAATACAGAGTAAAAGATCAGCACAGACCACCTTCTCACTTGTGCACTGTCTTTCTCTCAAGAAAACGACTTGGTGTGTGGTTGGCACCCAAAGTTCGAGATCTAATTCTCTTTCCTACCATGATCACAGACAAGAACATATGGGAGATGATGGATTTCTTTCATATTATCTATAGTAGAGCCATTGTGTATCCATATTTTTATCGCACACATCAAGCATTGCTCCAAAATGCACCAAGCAGGATACATCTTCACTTTTCAGTGGCACTGTACCTATCATAAGGGTCTACAGCACATTGTATATACATCCCTGCTCTTCAGTAGTAAAACACTGCTTTGGAGTATCTAGGAAGGGCTGCTACCAGAGTGGTACAAGGCACTTTCACTTCTACTGGAGGCTGCGCATACTACATCTGCAACATATTTCAGCCCCTGCTATCCTAGAATTAAATTCTCCTATATGATAATGCTGATAACTGCTGCTAGACCAATTATATCAAACACCTCTGGGATAAAAAAAAAAAACAATCCCAATGCAAATGCTTTACAGATTCACATAGGAGTGCTACAGTAATTTAGATGCTCTACTTACTTTTCTGAACACAGTGGTCTGGTATGGGAGCTAGATTGTTCCGTACAGGAGTAAGGTCTTTTACTTTGGGTCGGTCTAGGGACATCTGTTGAAAACTTTTCCCTGTGATAGAAAAATATATACATACTATATGTACTTGGAAATAATATGGAGCATGACAGTACTCTACTTGCTGGTAGACTAACAACTTCTGTGTTAATATTCAGAAATGGGTATCTTCATGTCTACAGAAAACCAACTGAAAATGGCTAGACAGAAGGTCAGTGGTGATTGCTGATATTTATTTATTTACATTCATTTATAAAAATGAGTTCACATCATTAAGTTGTGCACATAGAAAGTCTACATAACAACATGACCTTGTTACTGTCACTCTGGTTCCCATTCTCTCATATTGTGCGTAACACTCATTTGTATTGTCTTGTTTAAAACTGGCCCAAAATTGTGTAACTAGATCCACATAGGAAGCCAATAGGGCTCAACACTTCCGTGTGCGTCCATCCGTAGTATACACAGTTTGCTGTTCTCACTTCTGAAATGAGGCATTGAAGTCTGTGTTTCTTAGTTACTCTCCTCTATGTAGACAAGTGTAATTCACCTCACCAGTCCTGGACCAAAGGCCTGATTCAAAGCCCACTGAAAGCAATGGGGATCTGTCCACTGGCTTCTATGGGCTTTGGATCAGGGCAAAATAGCTTTGCTAAAATATGAAGAACACCTGTGGAAATCAGAGATTTTGCCCCATCACTAGAGTCTAAATGCCGGTGAACTCTCTAGACCTGCTTTTCCTTTGGTTCGCGTTCTGTTTAGTCCCTAATACTTGTGCCAAATGGCTGTAAAATGCTGTCACTATCTTACATCCACTTTGCACTGGGATAAATGACTACATAAGCTTCAAGGTAGCAGAGAATGTCCATCTGCTTCCATTACTATAGTCAAGTTGTGTTTGCTGTGTTGCGATGCTTTAAATTGGAAACTATTGGTTTTGCTTAATTTGTATGTATGCATATGAGATTGACTGTTGGATTTTGTTATTTCTGGAAAGAAAAGGACTTATTTCATAAATGGGGTAGTGTGGTGAAATAATGGCAATAGAGTATAATTATATGCTTTGATATGAATGACTGGGATACAATGAATGTGTTATTCCTTGACTTTAGCAAGGCTTTTGATACAGTCTCCTACAGTATTCTTGCCAGCAAGTTAAAGAAGTATGTGCTGGATGAATGGACTATAAGGTGGATAGAAAGCTGGCTAGCTCATCGGGCTCAACAGGTAGTGATCAATGGCTCCATGTCTAGTTGGCAGCCGATATCAAACGGAGTGCCCCAAACGTCAGTCCTGGGGCCGGTTTTGTTCAACATCTTCATTAATGATCTGGAGGATGGCGTGGATTGCACCCTCAGCAAGTTTGCAGATGACACTAAATTGGGAGGACTGGTAGATACGCTGGAGGGTAGGGATAGGATACAGAGGGACCTAGACCAATTAGAGGATTGGGACAAAAGAAATCTGATGAAGTTCAACAAGGACAAGTGCAGAGTCCTGCACTTAGGAAGGAAGAATCCCATGCACTGCTACAGATTAGGGACCGAGTGGCTAGGCAGCAGTTCTGCAGAAAAGGACCTAGGGGTTACAGTGGACAAGAAGCTGGATATGGGTCAACAATGTGCCCTTGTTACCAAGAAGGCTAATGGCATTTTGGGCTGTATAAGTAGGAGCATTGCCAGCAGTTCGAGGGACGTGATCATTCCCCTCTATTTGGCATTGGTGAGGCCTCATTTGGAGTACTGTGTCCAATTTTGGGCCCCACACTACAAGAAGGATGTGGAAAAATTGGAAAGAGTTGAGCAGAAGGCAACAAAAATGATTAGGGGGCTGGTGCACATGACTTATGAGGAGAGGCTGAGGGAACTGGGATTATTTAGTCTGCAGATGAGAAGAATGAGGGGGGATTTGATAGCTGCTTTCAAGTACCTGAAAGGGGGTTCCAAAGAGGATGGATCTAGACTGTTCTCAGTGGTAGCAGATGACAGAACAAGGAATAATGGTCTCAAGTTGCAGTGGGGGAGGTTTAGGTTGGATATTAGGAAAAACTTTTTCACTAGGAGGGTGGTAAAGCACTGGAATGGTTTACCTAGGGAGGTGGTGGAATCTCCTTCCTTAGAGGTTTTTAAGGTCAGGCTTGACAAAGCCCTGGCTGGGATGATTTAGTTGGGGATTGGTCCTGCTGTGAGCAGGGGGGTGGACTAGATGACCTCCTGAGGTCCCTTTCAACCCTTATATTCTAATCCTTGTTGTTGGTTAAAAGGTCTGGAATAAAGTGGATGTATATCGGTATGCAGAGAGAATTTCTCTTCCCCCAAATATTTTCTTTGGGCCCAAAGTACATTGATGGCATTTGTTTTTGTATGGGGTAGTAAGGATATGCTGTTTTGATTGCAAAATGTTGTAATCTTTGCTGGCATTTTATTACATTGCGAGTTTTATGATAGCTGGCACTGCTGCTGTGTTGTTGCTATTTGCACCCCATTTACAAATGGGCACATGATCCCTCCAGTGGGGTTTCATGTGGCACAGAAATAACTTCTGATACATAGGATATCATAAATTACCCTAGCTTTGAAAAGGGGAGCAGGTCATACAGATCAGCTATTGCCAGTTCCTTGCCCTCTCTGCCAAAACATGCTCCCTTTTTTATTATTAGCCCATTTTTTAGATTACCTATCATGGCACTCAAGATGTACTAGGTGCTGTACAAACACATAACAAGGTATAGTCTTGTGCCTGATGGCTTAGCAATATACACAACAAATAAATGAACGATAAAGAAGAGCGGGAGATGATTACATGGTGGTGGGAAACATCTTGTGCACCTGCCTTTCCACCCCATACAGTGGTTCCCTTTCCGTAATTTATCTCCTTTCTGTTCCACAGAGTGGATGAAGGGTTGTGTCTGTTTTACAAAGGGATATACTGGCAAGGCTCATTTAAGCAAAATGTTCTGTATTGCTGATGCCAACTCAATGCTACAGTTGACAGGAGTTTCTGCTGCAATATTGCCAAAGCTTTTTGGGATAGTTGATCATCCTTGTTCTACCAAGGTCACACACTGATGGAGACAATCCAAGATAAAGTGTTTTTTCTCCAAATTTGCGCCAGTGGTAAGATGGTAAGGTTCAAAATGCCCAATGCTACCAACACCAAACTCACTTGACATTTATTCAAAGGGCAATCAGTAGATAGATCAGCTGAGCTTTCATTTCTAAGAGTATAAAAAAACCACACAAAAAATCCCGTTTCATGACAGATGTCTCAGTAGCATTAGCATAAAATATAGTTCTAAATTTTAGCAAAGATAACTCCATATAAGGGCTTAAATGCTGAATTTCAGCTGAGATAATGACTTGCAAATTAACTTGTTACTAAAAAAAAAAAACCCCAAATGACTGATAACCATAATTCTGTCCTATATTTTCAGTGATAAGGCAGTTATATGTAGCAACCACTGTCAGTACTGAAAATGGAGGAAAAGAATATTAACATTTAATTACTATAAAGAGCCAAATGTCTGTCTCTCTCTCTAAACCCTACCCCCTGTGCAAGATGAAGTAAATGGGCTTTATGAAAGGGCCTCCCCTATATCAAGCCCAGCTGTCTGGTGGGGAACCTTAATTTACTTCCAAACCTCTACAATTCTGCAGGCAGGGAAATGCTGTGAAAGCTACAGAGGACTAAAAAGCCAGAGCTAAAGTAAGAGCCACGAGTCTCTAAATTCATAAAGTAAATGGAGTGTTAATAACAGGGATTCAGGTGTCCCTTATTACAGCAGCAGACAGATTTTAGACAACACACACACAGCTCTTTTCTATCATCATATTTTAAGACAATACCTGGGCTATGCAATATATTCCCATCAACTAGCGAGCTGCCCTTGTTTTATTCATTTCAATGGATGTCCTCTATTCTAGCTTACGGGAATCTTCTTATTGTTGGAAAATTTTCTTTGTTAAAGAGCAGCTGAGCCTGTACACAGACTACTGAACTCTCACAGTGCTCCAGCTTTATGTAGTAAGTTAATTTTCTAACTGTAATTTGTAAATTGCAAACCATTAGAGATAAGGGGATACATTCTTCCCTTCGATACACAAAGAGAGCTCCCACCATAATGAGTTAACTGTTTCCTGTAGGTTCCATACTTGGGCCATGATCCTGCAAGCAGACCCATGCAGGAAGACCTTTACACCTGGAAGTTAATGGGGTCTCTATGTGGATACAAGTGTCCACTGTGCAGATTCATTTGCAGGATTGGGGTTTTAAGACACAGAAAACTCTTGGAAAGATAGCAATTAGATGATCCTGTCTGTGCCTCCATCTCTCCCTCCCTCCAGCATAGTAGGATTGACCTTTACCATATTACACCTTCTTAAGAAAAGCCAACAATGTAGATTTAAATTACTTAAGTGATAGGGTTTTCATCATTTCCCCAGTGAAAGTACTCCACAGTCAACAGACAATTCTTTTGGGGAATGTTTCCAAATATACAGCCTCCATTTTCCTTTATTCAGTTTTATCCCATTTCTCTTAGTGAAAACCTCTTGCATGATCCTAAACAATTCCTCAGCCTCCTTGGTAGCTATTTACGCTTGGGTTGCAAAAAAGTCCGACAGGATTTGTTTCATAGGGGTTGTGTGAGGTGAACCCTGATGAATTCAATCTAGAGGTGATTGCATCACATCAATCACAGCTAGTTCCCTGGAGTCTTGGGTGCATTTAGTGAGAAGGATGGCAAAGGGGAAGGTGGGGAAAAAAAACATCTAGGCAGAGATCTAGGGTCCCAGACTGTGTGAACTTAATCAGCCAAGGTCTGTCAAACTTTTAGGGACCTGGCTCTACTTAACCCCCTACAAATAATTTCTAGCCCTTATTTTCACAGCATCAGTTATTCTGAAATTAGCTTGTCTACAGAATCTCTATTACAAATGTAATGAAAGTTCAGCTACTGTGCAGTAAGTAGCTTAGTGGATTGTTCAGTTTTCACTGCTATGCAGGAGGCAGCCACAGCTCAATAGTGATGCATCTGACCAGTTAGGAGTAGGTGTCAGAAAGGAGTCCTTGCCAGTCCTCCTTGAACTGAAGAGTAGTGGGCTCTGACATGGTCCCTCAGCAGCAGCGGTGGTAGATACAAATACTTAAATTACATCTATTCTTGGAATTGGTGTACAAATGTGTGTGTGGGGGTGTTTAATTTTCAGTTAGCATCTAGATATTATGATGCTTTGTGCACTACAAGATCCCACTTTGGGAAGGTACATAAGCATGTGCTGAAATTGAAGCATGCGAGAAGTACAATTGGGAATGAAGTTAAAATTGCTCGTATGCTTAAATTATTTCTGAACCAGAGCCTGACAGACAGATTCATGAAGAGACAGACGTGAATCAAAACATGGGATCCCAAACTGCCAAACATCAGCTCCAAATTCACTTCAGAACCTTGTAGCTCAGACTCATCTTTCGTTTCATTATCATTACAGAACAGCTTACAAAATACTAGGTAAAAGCATTTACTCTCTCAGTAAATTTAGCAACTTTAATTCAGCACTGAAGACAACATAAACTTGAACACAGCACATATAACTGAAGTGCTGAAAAGACAATATATTAACTAAAAATCTCTTAAGATGCTGTTTTGGGAATCCTACTGCATACAGGAAGAATAAACTAAAAAAATTAGAAATATCAGCACTCAGACTTACCTATATTTCCAACATGCCCCTATCCAACCTGCCATGTCTGTAGAGATTAGATGATACGGGGGATATTGAACAAAGAAATTACCTGATGGAGAACTAGGCAGATAGGGAAGGTGGGGAGGGCACAAAAGCACATGGCTGGATCTTTCAGAGAGCAAACCATCTATCAGTTTATCTGAAGAAGTTGCAGTACAGACTTTATACGAGAGTATTTGGTTAGCATCTGTGTTCCAAGGATTATCTGATAAAGTCTGGCAGCTACTTCTGTGATCTAACAAGTCATGTTCACTTCTACTTTTCTGAGATCTGTGTGCAAAATGGTAGGCATTAGTACCCAAGGACACACTTGAAGTTGCACTCTGGGAAGTTGTTAGAAAAGAATTGCCTATAGTAATGGGGGGGAGACTTTGTGTTCTTATTGGAGGAAGTCCATTACACTCTGGCTGCTTCTTTTCTGATATGAGGTACTTCTGGGTGTCTGTGCTCCTTCTTTTAAAGTCAACAGTGGTCAGACATTCCTCGGAGTTGTCTTTACAGTTTGTGTCCATAATGCAATCAAACGTAGTGATAATGTCATCAACTTCCGAGGTCTCTTCCCTTTGATATCTGTCTCTGCCTCTGTCTTTCTGGTTTGTTTTCTGATCATCTTTCTTCTTTTTGCAGGAGAAGATTTGGTTAAGCATACTGAATCTTGCTTCCTTCTTTAGGATTTTATTGTTCTGTGAAGGAGGGTGATGGACTGGCTCCGATCTACTAGAAAATAATAAACAAATAAATATGAGAACAGAAAGTGGAAATCCTTCAGAGTTTTTGTACAAATGTACTGAATCTTAAAAGAAATCTTGCCTGTCTTAGCACACAAAATGAAGACTGTCATATCCAGAAGAAAGTTAAATTACTGCAGGAGTAATTTAAGTAGGTTGAATGGTATTGCCAAAACTGGAATGTAAAGGACACTTATGATCAAAAAAGAAACTAAGAATGGTACCTTTTGACTCAACTGATCTGCTTTTTGTGTGTATTCAGAGTACATTAGATGGTGATACATTTGCCAAAAATAACAGAGCTTAACTCAAATGCAAGGCTGAATTTGCAGGGCAATTTTGGAAATTTGGTCTGGAATCTTTGAGACACTAATAGATTTGGAACCTGGGATGCCAATTTTGTGGGCAGTTTTCAGAGTATAAATGCACTTTATGCCAGTACACTGGGACTCCTTTTAACAAGAAAAAATGCATTGGGATCTTGAAAGACAAAGCGGCCTTTGTTTTATGTCAAATTTGAAAGCTGGTATTTCCAACTGCACAGCAATCGCTAGCACCACGTGAGGGGCAATGGTTCAGCATCGACCAGAGAGGAAAAAAAGCGACCATTAAATCAGTACCATTTTACTGTACCCCAGCTCTTTCCTTGGAGGTCGCTCATCCAAGGGCCGAGCAGACCTCACGCAGATTTGGGAGCTCTATCAAGATCATAGTATGCAGTGGTCTGGCCTCAGCAGGTTTTACAGGAGGCTGCTGCTGCTGGCTAAATATCAACTTCTAGAGGTTGCTCAGGAAGTAGAGTTTGCAGCAGCCTCAAAGATCATTTGAAGTTCATCTTACCCTTTGTAACACAGGAAATAATACTGACTGTTGACTGGAAAGAAAGGGGCAGGATAAAGAAATGTAACAAAAGTCTAAAAAAAAAAAAAAATCAGCATGATAGCTTTCACTCTTTATAAGTGAGTTTTCTACCAGTGAAGGAGAACCTAAATGAACAAAATTGGGGCCATTGATAAAAGGAAAAATAATTCGTAAAGCGACAAATAATAAAGCCTCTTTAATAGAAGAGGTTTAGAAAAGTGAAAACATGTACACAGCAAGGCACAGAACTAATCATAGACAAAAACATTACGTCAAGGGTGAAAACTATTTTAAAGTTATGGGTATGAAAGCTTATATTATTAGCCGTTTGAAACACGACTATTATATTTAGTGGGGCAAATTTTGCCATAGTTACATGAACCAATGGTGGTTACATGAACACATAGCTAACCTCCATGAGTTCAACAGAAGGCAGATATTTGAGGGCAAAAATTGTCCCATCACATGTATTTTGTGCAGGAGACATTGCTGTATTGATTTACAACTAAATTCATGTTTGATTTGTTCTGAACCCTACATTTATTGTTCTGAACCCTACCTGAGACAGGTCATTCATTAGTTGATTGACTTTACCATTGCTATTTATAGTGAAGAATTTGAACCAAGCATTGTATAGGAACTGCAGATTAATTTCAGTAGTTTCGTGGCTCTTGCATTCTTCAGTAGCATTCAACGAGAAGGAAATGTCATTTCTTTCCTACTGATATACTGTTCTAGCCAGTGACCTGCTGGCAAAAGCAAGAGGTTGTTTGATTTCTTGTTCCTTTACCTGTTCTCCTGAGAGAGCAGCTTGATGCACGCTGTGTGCCCGCAGTACATCGCGTATGTCAGAGGAGTGTTTTCATTGATGTCCCGAGAGCTGCTATCTATCCCCAGCTGCAGCAGCGTCTGTACACAGTCAGCTTTCCCTGCTGCTGCAGCCCAGTGTAGAGGCGTCCTAGGGAAAATATGGAACAAATTAATGACCCAATGAGAACTACTGCAGTACTACCTAGCCTGCATCTTCACAGAGTGTATCATCTAGCGCTCTCAATGATGTGGTGGTAAAAATGCCTCTGGTTGATCTACATTAACACTCCATGATTGCTAGCACTGGTGGATCTGAACTAGGGAAAGAATTGCCTAAAATTCCCAGTGCAGAGTTCAAAGAAAAGCTTTCTAGTCTCCATTGTCTGGTGGCAACTCCTTCCCACCTCTGCACCGGACCCAGCTGTGAGGGTGTAGGGGAAAGGATGCTCTCTCTAGCCACAGAGCAGTAGTGGAGCTACTCCGCAGCTGCTACTTCATCCATCAGACTACAGTAGCTTCTTTTGCTGCTGTGTTCCATTACATAGTGGACGAGGACCAGCAGGAGACCCATATAGAGGCAGATCCATTTTCTAAATCAAGCTGTCCTGATCCTTTCTTGTGTAGGGGAACCTATTTGATTTTCTGCAACCAGAAACCTCTGAAGTCACAGTGGAAGAAGCATTATTTGGGCCTAGTGTATAGAAAATAATATTTGGCCTCAAAATTTTAACATTACACAGAAAAACTACTGCTTATATTTCTGAAATTGAAATAAGCTGCAAGGTACAGAACATGCCAGATAAGAAAGATTGTGAATGACAATAGGTGAATAAAAGAGGAAGTGTGTGAGCATGGTGCAACCCATTGATTTCAGATGAGTGTAACAGGGAACAGAATTGAAAGGACAGCTAATGAGGGCTTATAAGGTATTGTCCAGTCTCCAAAATGATATCTCTTAAAGGAAAATGTGAGGGAATTTAATAGAAAAATGTTTTCCCATTTGCATATTGAAGATTTTTAGGGTAAAATCTATAGAACCCTGTTGGTTTAATCTCTATTAAGTTTTATAGGACTTTTCCATAAAGGATTAAATGTGTAAATCCTTCATGGGGAATAGGATAGGCCCATAATTGGATTTATACTGAGAGCTGTTACTGACAGCCCTCAGGTTCTACTCTTACTGAACTCAATGCTAAAACTCCCATAGACTTTGATGGATGCAGGATTGGGATTCTAAACAGTAAAACGGAGGAATCTTCTACATGTACAATACAATGGTGCAAAGTGCTTCCTGTGAGAATGGGAGATGAGGTTCTCAGCATCTTGAAAATCAGGCTCTAACATCTTAGCATACTAAGGGTGAAAGCCTGCACCCAGTAAAGTCAATGGGAGTTTTGTCATTGACTTCAAGGGGGCCAGGGCTTCACCCCAAAGTCGTAGGTTCTTGTTCTGGTATTTTGGAAGGAATGCCTAATTTTAGTGAATCAAATAGTAACAAGCCCGTGTGTATAATCACCTTCTTTTCCTTCCAGAAATATAGTGTAAAAAACCATTTACATGAGTCAGCAGTTGTATAAATATTATGGACTGATTTCCAGAGTCACTAAGCGCACATAATTCTCAGAAAATTCAGTTAAATTAAATAGGTCATGGCCAGTAGAACAGGAAACATGATTATTAAACAGACATTCTTAGCCTCAGGTAACACAATGGGACTTAGAGCAGGGGGTTTCCAGCACTTTCAGTACATTTCCATGGGTACCTGTCATCCACATCAAGGGCCTGCAGATTGCACTCCGGGACTCTAGCCAGCTCGCTGATAATGTCACTGTAACCTGCAGCAGCAGCAATGTGCATACACGTCTTCCCATTCTCATCGTCATAGTTTATTAGCGATGAACCCTGGTGATGGTTCAGAATGATGGAACACAGAATCCTGTTTCCACTCTGGAAAACAAGCAAGGGGAAGAGAAACATTTAACAATGAAGCACATGTTTTGCGGCACTGTCTATCCTTGGGAGGAATAAATACAACAATGGCATTTTCTGTTTATTTCAGATTTGAGAATTCCTGCCCCTCCCAAAATTGTTTGGGCTGTGAGTTTCTTAGAATGCTTCTGGGCATTATAGAAATAACAAATAAGGTATCACAATAGAAAAATCCAAAGAAAGACAGCATATAAACGTATATGAATACTTTCTCAGAAATGTTTCGATTTTTATGAAACACAGAATTTAGAGGGATACAAGCATATATATATGCATGTGTCCCTTTGAAGAGCATTTACATTCTCCTCTATGTTTTTAATCAAGACTATACAAAGTAGTATAAGTCCCCAGACTGGCTTAGGCTCTGTTATTCCCTTCTCTCTGTTCCACACTGGGGATCTTAACTTGGGACTGAATTCTGCACCCCCTCATCATGGTGAGTTGTACTTATGCAAATAGTTCCACTGACTTCAATGGGATTACAATTGTAAGTACTGCTCAGCAAGAGTAAGGGACAGAAAGTTGGACCTTTGATGGTTACTCTGTTTTACAACCTTGTTTTTGTTCCATGCAATGGTACTTCATAAGCTTCTAAATAAACTGGAAAAATGCCAATTGATAATGTGGTAATAAACTGATGGCCACATTGAAATCCAAATATACAATATCCACTGGCTTCCTGTTATCTGCCAAATCAGTAACTGCATCAAAGATAACAAACCTGAGCAGTGTGTTGATTGGAATCTTTTCTCCCTTAAAATATTTCTGAACATGTAATCCAATTAGCCAGTGGTTTTCCAATTTTTCCTCCTTAAAAATAGAGGGGTGCTGGGGCTCAGGGCTTTAGCTACAAGGGGAGTGCCGGTTTCAGCCCGAGTGCTCCCCCCGCAGCTAAAGCCCCGAGCCCTGGTGTGGGTCTCCCCCCATCCCAGTGAAGCAGGGAGCGGAGCCGTGAAGAGCCCTGAGCCCTTGCGCCCCTGAGGGGCTGAACCCGGGATTGGAGCCATGGGGCTGAAGCCCCAATCACGGCGCTCCCCCCAGGTCTAAAGTGCTGAGCCCCAGTGCTCCAACAGGGCAGAAGCCCTGAGCCTCCGCCCTGAGAGTCAGAAGCCCCGACTTCCCCTCCCTGCCCTGAGCCCTGACTCCCCCCACCCGGCGGCTGCAGCACCAACCCCCCATGTGGCTGAAGTCCATAACCTCTTCTTCAGAGTTACGGAACATTTCAGAGTTATGGAAAACCTCCATTCCGGAAGTGTCCATAACTCTGAGGTTCTACTGTATATCCTTTGTGCTTTCCAAAGACTACCGAATGACCAAGGACTCCTTGAGGAAAAGCTGTTTGGCTGAAATGTTGGTTTGTCCCTGTCTTTGTTGTAAGTATTGTTCAAATAAAAGTTGTATGACTGACATTGTCTATTTGACACCTTATATGTATATGGAAATTTCTGTAAAGAGTGCACAGGGTTTATCAAGTACTATGATTATGACTAAAACTAGTTGTGATCTTTCCCCCTTTTAGCACAGTATTGTATCAACTGGTTTCTGTGGATGAGTTACTGATATGGTTTTAACGAATGAGCTTGCTCCTGTGGGTTCTTTATTCTGTACTAGAAGAAGCAGAATTTTCCATTATTTTTGTTGTTGAGGATTCATTTGTTGGTACCCTAGGAAAGATGAATCATGCATGCTGCATTTTGATAAGATATAGAAAATTAAAACATATGTGGGCATGCAAAAGGTGTGGGGGCATGCCTCTTACTCATGTTCTGGCATTCAGCGAGGGGGTTACACACAGATCATCTGCTAGGAAAATGTCTGTTAATCATCTGTTATTCACCTGTTGTTTCTATCACATGGCCCCATCCCATTACAACTGAACACCCTGGCATACCTTAAATTGTCAGTGGCTCATCTAAGGGTTAGATTACAGCTGGCCCTGCGTGTGTACTCTCTGGATTACTGTTACCATCGGTAGTGCTAGACATATTACAGGGAACATGGAGGTGTCATGACCCCATTCCTCTTCCACAGTAGCTGGTGGACTGGAAAAGTGACATGGCATGTCTTCCGTTGAAGGGCTTGCACTTAGGGGGGAAATCATCTAAGCTCTGGTTAGTTGTTTTGATGATCTGATTATGCTAGTGAGTTTCTAGCTGAATATTAGCATCCAAAGCAGTGGACAAGCCCTTTTGTTTATTATAAATTGAAATAAATAAGTGTGTATATGCAAAGGTAGAGGCCAATTTTTGAAAAGTCCCTGTAAGAACAGATGTAAATAACTTTTATTTACTTAAATCCTCCTTATTTGCAATTCTTTATTATTCACTTTTTGAATATCAACAGCCCAACCATCCAGCCCTCACTTCTATGGAAAAAAACCTATCCATGTCAGAAGTCCCTTTCACTTCAATGGGAGGACCCTATTTGCATGAGGAAAGATTACTGATGTGAGTACGTTGAAGAATGAGGGACTGGAGGGTGAGGCTTGATTCCGATTTTTTTTAAAGTAGAAATTTTCTTTGAAGTTTCACAAAGTTAAATAGTCACCACCCCCTCCTTAGGCATTCCTGGGAAAACACATGAAGCCAGCAGACAGCAAATGAAGTTTAAAAATGAGAAAGCTGTCTGAAACTCTACTTAGCAATGAGTTACTGGTTACACACCTTATCCAAACCTAATCCAGCAACACACACAGGGCTAGACCATGGCCCTAAAGGAAACACCCACTGTGAACTAGGAAACTGTTTTCTTTAGTATACCTTGGGAGGGAGGGATCGCCTCTCCCCAAAGAAACCAGGGGTCTCCAAGATCCTCCTGAATCATGGGATTCAGGAGGGACTCAGGGCCATCCATATGCAGATCCTGCACTTCTGCATTGCCACGGGTGGCTTTGCCTCCAGTCTGTGCTGCCAGCTATTCCCCCTGAAGGGGTTCCCCAGCACATAGGGGGCTCATCAGGCCATATTAACTTTCCTCAAGGGCAGTCTGTGGGAGATGGAGGGTGGGGAGAATGATATTTTCTCTGCCTAGTGCTCCCACCTCCCGGAGCCTGCCTATTCCCTCCACCTTCTCTATATGGAAATCCCCCAAGCCAAGGGAGAGTCTTCTGTGGAGCCTAGTGGGAGAGAAAAGAATACTGCTGAAGAGGCACCCAAGATCCTTCTACAAACAAAGGGCCCCCTTACCCACAGCTCCAAAGGGTACAGTCTTGTTCTCAGAGAGCCTGAACTTAAATTAACATCTCAGTAAGTAGGACTAAGAAAAGCTGTCAAGTCTTTCCATATAAATCCAAACAAATAATCTACGATTTCATCATACAACATGTACTAATGAAAGTTTAATTGTTGCCAAGGAGCAAATGTTTCTGGGCACAAGTTTGATAAACTTAGCATCATTCAAATAAAATGAACTTACACTGCACTAGATCAGGAGTGGTTTTGTTTTGTTTTTTAAACGTGAATTCTTTTTATATCCCTTCTGATTTTTGAGTCTTTAGAGTTCATGTTTTCCAGCTTCTCTCTGCAACCCTGTAGCCTAGAAACTTTTTTTTAAAAAATGGAAGCTGAGATTTTCATATAATTACCTGACTCCAGGAGCTGAGCTTTAAGAAAAAGAACAAATACTGTGAAACTGTTTGTAAAAGTCCTGAGAATTGGCAACATAGCACAGTGAGGAAACTATGTTGTTTCTAGAACCTTTGTCACTGCAGTATTTAAGTGGCAGCATTATCTGGGATTTAGAACATTTTAAAGAAATTACATTTGGTCTCAACTTTAGTAAACAGACTTTCATGATGCAACTAAGTTTCCTTCTGGTTACAAAGATTATTGCTTGTTTGACTGAAAGGGGAAAAACAGCTTCTGAGGCCTTGTTTAAATAGAGCAAGTGAAACTAAAGGTCTGACAGGACCGGGTGTTCACTCACGTACAGACATTCTCCTGTTTGTGCTGAAATCACATGCAAAGCTCCTAGTGAAGCCAAGGAGAAGAGTGTACACATATGCAAGGGAAGTATTTGACTCTAAGTAGGTACACAGTTTGGCACCTGATAGACAGTTCCACTACATGGAAGTAGCTGTGCTAACGTGTTTGAATGGTAGGCCCAGTTCAACACCACTTGTTCAGCGCTATGAACTGGAGTATTTTCATGTGTGAAAGCTGGAGTTGTGTTGTATGAGAGAGATGAGGGGTTTGGGGGGACAGCAGGGATCTCTAGAGCAATTTTGGCTATCTCGGGGGGAGTGCATGCTGGAGCAGGGGCTCTCACCACCCTTTTTTATGGTGCAGTGAGCATTACCTTATTGAATTGGGCCAGGTGCATGGAGGTACCATGGTTCCACCTCACCCCACCAGGTCATCAGAATTCAACGGACTGTAGCTGGTGCCTTGTGTCCTGTATTGCTCCCATGCAGGACCAGATACAGCCTGCCCCCAGCTTCCTGACTTTCAGTTTCTAGGTACTTTTGTTGCATAAATGAAAATACTTTGGGCCTGATTAACTACTGTGGCCTGCCTCCATTAGAGCTGTATACACTGACACAGCAACACTGATGGAGCTGAACCAGTGCAAACCCCTAGCGCACATCTGCTGCACAGGTATAAACTGTGACTTGCTCTAACATCTTACTCTAGTTTCAAAGGAGTTGTTTTTTTACTCTGATGCAGCATGTCTACAATAGGGGCTTACACTAGGGCAGCTACATCACTGTTGCTCTTCCTGTACAACCAACTACTGTTTGAGGCAAGGCCTGTCTGGTTCTCTAGTGTCACACGGGCCTGGAACTCTGGTGGGGAAATCATCAGATGCACAAACTCTTTTTGTTTGCACCTTGCCAAGTACTAAACATGTGTTCTTTGAAACTGTAGGCAGAGGAAGTGTATTTATCTCCCACCCACACACAATAACTGTAATGGGGCATGATGGTGTAATGGTGTATATTTTAGCAATATCTACCCACGCTGCCTCTTTTCTGTGCCTTCTGGAACAGGTTTCTTTACAATGCCTCATGTTTCATCTGCTGCTTTCCCAGGAAAGAAAGCACAAGTCCCTATTCAGCTGAAAACAGCTCCTGCAGCTACTGGCTCTGGGAGTTCTCTAGGCCTCTTGTGCTCCGCAGATATTTAGCGCAGCTCTTACGGGAAAAATATCCCTGCTTCAGCAGCTCCAGAAGTGGTTACTAGACCTCCCTTGCCACTGCCGCCTCCACAGCACAGTCCTGGGACTCCACCTCTGGGCTCTTGTGAAAAAGTTTGGGGGTATTTTCAGAGTTCCCCAGATCTCAGACTGTGGCAATGAGTCTAAGCACGTGTCTGTAAGCTGGCAGGAGCTTTAGACAGGCCAAAGCCTTATCCTGCCTGGCAGCAGTTATTAGCCTCTATCTGCCCTTATATTGACAGGGAGGTAGAGAGAAACAGCTGTCAGATACTTTTCCCTGGCTAAGCTCAAGTCAGAGAAGAACACTAAGGCCTGGTTTACACTACACAGTTAGGTGGATGTAAGCAGGGCTGGCTTTAGCAGGTGCGGGGCCTCACGCCGGGACGTGAATTGTCTCGCGCCCCCTCCCACCCCAACTCTGCCTCAGCCCCGCCCCCTCCCTGCCCCATTGGATTCCTCCCCAAATCCCGATCCTGGCCCCGCCCCCACTGCCCCATTGGATCCCTCCCCAAATCCCTGCCCTGGCCCAGTGTCTTCCTCAAGCACGCTACATTCCTCCTCCTCACCCCTTCCTCCCAGGCTTGCGCTGATCAGCTGTATGGCGGTGCAAGCGCTGGAGGGAGGGGGGAGAAGCAGGACACGGCTTTTTTCCCCCCGCTCTGCCGGCAGTCCCGGACATTGCGGGGCCCTCTTAGGTGTGGGGCCCCCATTCCGGGGAATCGGCCGAATTGGCTTAAAGCCGGCCCTGGATGCAAGGCAGCTTATGTTGACTTAATTATGTCAGTGTCTACACTACAGCCTTGTTCCGCTGAGGTTATTGCCCTACTACACCGACAAACATACATGACATACACAAGAAGTGTAGGGCTTATGTCAGTGTAGTTAGGGTGTTTCAGTGTCTACCTTACATCAGGTGTCTTGTCAATTTCATGGCTCCATACTGCTGCCAGGAGGCTCCCCACTGAGGGAGGTGAGAAGCCTGGGCAGCTGTCCCCCTCCCCCGCTCCCGCCAAGAGCTGGGTGGGGCAACTGAGCGCCAGGTGGGAGGGTTCTTAGCCCACCAAACTGCCCTCTTCAGTCAGAGGAAGTGCTCCTGGTGAGGACATGCATCACTGACAGAAGGAGGGAAGTATGGACAGCCACTGCAGTAATTACTATGCTGACTTTAAGTCAACCTAACATAGGTCAATTTAGGGCTGTAGTGTAGCCATGTCTAAGAGCCTATGCCTGGTCCAGATATTTAAACCTGCCCATCCTTCTTCACTCCACACCCCCAAGAAGTAAAGCCTGTGAACCAGTCGGGTTCACTAACAGAAATTTCACAGAACAAAATCACAGCAGTGAAACAACACTTATTCCCTCTGCTCTCAGGCAGGCAGAAAAGTAATCCAGTTGTGAGTGGGTGACTTGAAAGGAGCAAGAGCAGGGATTTGTTAACCGCAGGAAACTGAGGGTTTATTTGCACCATTCAACCTCCCATGTTTTCCCAAAACATGCATTGCACATTTGTTGTTCTGAGAGGAAGGTGTGGGGGGATATGGACTGAGTAGGTATGTCTACACTGCACACGAAGCTGGGGCATCCACACACAAATCAATCTGACTTGGGTCAGCAACTGCTCAGGACACAGGTCCCAGGACCCTGCAAATGGGGTGGTTCAAAGCCCAAGTCCCAGTGAGACTCAGGTCCAACCCCTGTCATTTTGCAGAGTACACACAGGTCAAGCTGCAGACTGAAGCCAGGTCTGGGTAGCGCAGTATGAATACATTAGCATGGCTGAGAGACCTGGGTTCAGCAATTGTAAACCCAGGTTTAGAATGCAGTGTGGACGATCAAGCATGGGCTTGGAAACACCAAGTCCACAAACCTGGGTCCCACAGACCCGGGCTTAGTGTGCAGTGTAGACATACCCAATAAGGCTTCCGCTTTGCCATTCTTTTGACTAGCTTGGCCCTCACCAAGCTTGAATGCAGGACCCTCCAGAGCTTGCATGGAACAGAATTTCAGAAATTTTCAGCTGGATGGAACCTACACTGGAGCAAATGTACAAGAATTATTTAATAACTATTAGAAGAGATCCCTTTGAAGTACCAAGGCAAAATCTATACGACCCAATATAGTTTTGAAATGATCAGAAAAATATGAAATCAGAGAGGAAGTGTAGTTGAAAGTAATGATACGTATGGAGGCCACACCTGAATTCTATTCCAGACAAAAACGTTTTGATATATTTTAAGCATGGTAGAGTTAAGACCAAAAATGTGAGAATGGGGATGTTTAGTCACAGTGTATCTTCTCCTTGCAATTTGTGTTTTCTGTTTATAGGGTGACTAGATGTCCCGATTTTATAGGGACAGTCCCGAGTTTTGGGTCTTTCTTATATAGGCTCCTATTACCCCCCACCCTCTGACCCGATCTGTCACACTTGGTGTCTGGTCACCCTATCTGTTTATATGATACAGAGATGTTTTGAATACTTACTATAACTGTCACTGTAAATCAATAAAAATGTATAGTAAAAGCTTTGTCATCAGGCATGTTGGGGAATGTGGGGTGCCAGTTGGTCAAAAATTCTGGTTAACTCAGAGTTATACTTACCAATGGAGGGAGTCTGGGTGTGGGAGAGGGCTCGGGCACAGAAGGGGGTGTGGGACACGGACTCTGGGATGGAGTTTGGGTGTGGGAGGGGGCTCGGGGCAGGGATATGGGAGGGGTTTCAGGGTGCCGGATCCAAGCGGTGCTCACCTCAGGTGACTCCCTGCAAATGATGACATGTCCCTGCTACTCCTAGGTGGAGGCCTGGTCAGGGAGCTCTGCGCGCTGCCTCAGCCCGCAGGCGCTGCCCCCACAGCTCCTATTGGCCATGGTTCCTGGGCAATGGGAGCTGCGGAGCCAGCACTTATGGCAGGGGCAGCCGCAGTGCACAGATACCCAGTGGCTGTTCCTCTGCCTAGGAGCAGCAGGGACATATTGCCGCTTCCAGGGAGTGGCGCGGAGCCAGGAAGGGAGCCTGCTGGCCCTGCACCAAGCGGACTTTTAATGGTCTGGTCAGTGGTGCTGACCAGAGCCATCAGGGTCCCTTTTCGACCAGGCCTTCCAGTCAAAAACTGGACACCTGGCAACCCTATGAAGATTTGTATTGGGAGATATCAAATGCCAATTTCTAGAGCTTTCTGATTGGTAAAGTGCTGGATAACACAGCTTTTATTGTACTTCGATAACTAATGTAACCTACAGACAGAACTCATATTTAGCATTAAAAAGTTATCTGAAGCAAAGTACATGCAGGACACTTACTTAAACAGTATTATAGATGATACCATATCAATTGCTTAACATGATGCATCCTAAGGAAACCATTCACTTTTCTATAGGCTATTAATTATTATTTTAAGTATTACTATAGTGCCTAGTCATGTCTGATATTTTCTATCTTTAATGAGTCCCTCAGTAATTTCTTAGCTGTTGTACATTTGGGGGAGCATTTGTGATGGGTAGTAGAGACCCTATGAGGTCCCAAAAGAGGCTCCCTGTTTGCCCCATATAGCAATGATTTGTTTATAACTTGATAGGAAGAGTGTTTAACATTACACTCTACTTAATGAAGTTAGGATTTCCACAGGATGAGAGCTTCAAGCCTTTAGAACACGGTCCTGTAACAACAATATTTGCCATTTTATACTACATGTATGTTATTTTATTCTCAGTGGTCTGGAGTCACTGGTTTACAGCCCAGTTCTGACAGGTGTGGAGCACTCTGGCCCTGATCCATCAAAAACAGGCATGTCCTTAATGCTCAGCACGGGACTAGTTCCAGGGACATAAATGCTTTGCTGGATCAGGGCAAGAGAGCTCAGCACCTTGCAGCATCAAGCCCGTATTTAATATTTGTTAATAAAAATGGTGTTTTGCCATAGGAAACATGGGCTGGATCCTCAGCCAGTATAAACTGGCACAGCTCCACTGGCTTTGAGCAATGCAGGCCAGTTTACACAGCTGGGGATTCCCGCCCTAGGTTTTTCCAACTTTCAAACTGAAATTCTTCTTCAGTTCTGATGTCCCATGACTTAGAATTGCAAACAATCAATCATTGTAATGCATATGGCGTATTGTTAAAATATTCATAGAGGGCCCTCACCTGTACTGCCCAGTGAAGAGCTGTTTTAAAGTCTTTGTCCACCAGAGTTGGATCTGCTCCTTTCTGCAGCAGGGTTTGCACATGCTGGGGCCGATTGTGGAAAGCAGCCCAGTGAAGTGCAGTCATTCCCTTAATAAACAAATAAATAAAAATCACAATCCAAGACAGTAAAGAATTATCATTCACAGGAAGATTTAAAACTTCAAAGGATTTAATTTTCCTTTTAATTAGAGATGAGTTGGACAATTTGGAGATCAGTCTGGAGTGGGGAAATCCACCTTCTCAAGATTGAATAATTTGAAGCAGTTTCTGGCTTAATGGGGTTGTATCAAAAAAAGAAGTAGCCAATAAAAAAAAAATTGACTACTAGAGAAGACTGATATAAAAGAGGCATGTATCTAATATTTGTAAATGTTTATAGCTTGCTTATATTATAAGTAATACATCAGTCAGAAGTATAATAGGTTACTCATAGGTTAAGGTTTCATACCATTTCCAATAGAAAGCCCTCTTTTAGGCTTGTATTTTATCACAATGCAACAGCCTTATCTCTAACTCACAATAATTACTATGGGCTAGATTCTCAGCTGGTGTAAAGCCGTCTAGCCCCACTGATTTCAGTTTGTGCCAGCTGAGGAAGTGGGCCAATTATTTTTAATAGTAATCTCAAAATAAAAACACATCACAGGCACCATTTTGAAAGAGAACAAAAAACCAAAACGAACGGAGAACTTGATTCTCTGCTCTAGCCAAGCTGTCCTTATACAGTGCAAACTGGTCTTAGCAGACCAAGAAACCACCTTCTATGTGCACATTAATCAGCATCAAAAGCAAGTCCACATGCACACTTTAAATCTATGTTACACACTTTTCCTATCAAGTTATCTAAGCAACATCAGTCTTAAGAAACATAATATAAGTACCATTTTTGTTTGGTGGTTTGTTATACACCCACCTTGCAAGCATCAATGACTACACAATGTGTGGAAATCAGTTCCATTGTTTCTCTTAGTTTCCAAGAGGGTAAAAACCCAAATTATGTAGAATAGAAGCGAAATTAAAACTTCAAATAAAACTCCACAAATTAGAATACAAGCTCCCTGGGGAAAAGACCTGTCATTTGTTTTGCCTGTATGATGCCATTCGTGTGTACAGAAACGCTTGCCAAAAAAGTCCAAATTCCTTAACATTAGTTTCTCTCGGCTCATCAGGTATGGGCAGGGGTTGGGAAGTCCAAATGCAAATAGGGAGGCGACAACAGTCAAACCAGGTTTTGGTTATTTTGGTTTTGCAAGACTTCATCATTGGGGTTTTGTCTTTTGTAAAAATAAAAACAAGTGTTAAAGCCAGCCCCATTTAAGTTAATGGGAGTTTTTCCATAGACTTCAATGGTGCCAGGAGTTCACCCCAGGGACCTGACACTGCTGATGGACACTGAAAATCCTGGGACTCTTGACCTGAGGCTCTACAGCAGTGTTTTCTACCCTGAGAAGTAAGTATGAAGCTAGTTCCGGGGAACAATGAGTCAGTGACCAGGGCAAGCTCCTGGACTCCAGATCAGCCTCCTTTCATCCATCTGCTGATAAAAGTGGTAGGTGTCCCCTTGAAAAATTACCCACCTCCCAGCTCCCATTTTGGTTCCTAATGAGCAGGCCTGCAGGCAGCAGCTCACATACCTAAACTTCTTTGCTGCTGTCTGTGTCCCCTCCAAAGGTGGCATGTCATGTATTATTAGAAAACTAATAACTCCCTGATCATTAATATTTGCATGTGATGTACATACAATAAACCCACCAAGGAATTTACAGATATGTGCTGGAAATATGTTCTGAAAATGTATTTGTCGACCAGTGCCAGTTCCAGACAAAGAAATGCGCTTGAATGAGTCTCCAGTATAAATTAACCAAGGTGTGATCAAAGACAAAGAAAAGCACATTGCCATGCAAGTTAAACAAAGCCATCAGGAGAGCAAGTGGGGACAGATAATCACTTTATAACCTTGACAGGGGTTGGAAACTGCACCCTCAGGAAGCCTTCCTGAGGAATTGTGTGCCTCTGATTTTTGTTCAGCTGCCCTGCTTCTGGGGGGATTTTCGATACACATCATCTCCTGGCAGCCTCCACTGAAAGTCCTTAGAGATAGCCAGTCATAGAAACAGTGCAGCTGCCAGCTGTATTTCTTACTATTTAAAGTGTTTTTTTTTTTTTGGGGGGGGGGGGGTTATAAAGTTACCGAAAAACTTGAGTATTTTCCTTTAAATTGGGCAATAACTAGGAGAAGAGCTTGCTTAGTGCAAACAAACTCTGAGCACATTTCCAAGCAAATATGAATAACCAGGGGTCTAGCACAGAGCCTTCAACCAAATATTGATGCCAAGTGGTGTTTAATATACTTCGGACCCTGGAGATTTTAGGTTGAACGTGGTAACACGTACAGAGAAAGTGTTGAGGATTCCAAGTGTCCTTCATGGTTCACATTAAGTTTTAATTCTGTGCAACTCGCTGACAATATAACCCCACATTTTCAACATAGGGCCAAATCCTAGGTCCTGTTCAGGCTGTTGTAAGTCCCATATAGCCAAGTAAATAGGCTCTGCAAACCACAGTGCAAATGGGCATGAAGTACAAGGCAGGAAGGAAATTTGCAAGTTAGTGCCCTTCAGCAATGTCCTCAAGCTGCTGCCGGGCTGGAAGACACACAGTTGAAACAATGCACCGGATTCTCTGTTGTGTTCTGGCTCCTTTGTGCTGAATGGATGGAGCTGGTAAACAGCCAGATGTGGCAAACTGTGAGTTCCTCTGGTGTGGGATGTGGAGCCAGCATATCTAATCCATCTCCCTGGCACAGGGGTATATTTAGTTGGTGTATGATTAAGGACCATAGCAATCTGGCATAAAATGGTTGCTGTAACCTACAACAGGGCTTCAGGCAGATCTCCCAAGAACCATCTGCCTGATAGTGAGATGCTCAGTGAAGCAGAGAATCTGTCTAACTTGAAAATAAGCAAAGAAATCCCTATCTTGGCAGGTGAGGTAGGAAGGATGTACAGGGAAACATAACTGCTGGCATGTGGAGGGAGTGGGTTTATCGGCCCAGATTCCATTTGCATCTGCCAGCTCCATTTGAGAGTAGTCAGCCAGGAGATCTATGGTGAGGCAATCCACCATGTATATAAACGGTGAAAAATGAAACCGGCTTCTGTAAAGTGCTCTGAGGCCATTAGATGAGAGGTGCTAGCTCAGTGCAAAATATTATAATTAGGGCTGTCAAGCGATTAAAAAAATTAATTGCAGTTAATCGCAGTTTTAATCGCACTGTTAAAGAATAGAATACCCATTTATTTAAATATTTTTGGATGTTTTCCATATTTTCAAATATATTGATTTCAATTACAACACAGAATACAAAGTGTACAGTGCTCCCTTTATATTATTTTTATTACAAATATTTGCACTGTAAAAAAGATAAATAGTATTTTTCAATTCAACTCATACAAGTACTGTAGTGCAATCTCTATCATGAAAGTTGAACTTACAAATGTAGAATTATTATTTTTACATAACTCCCTTCAGCTGAGTGAGCCCTCGTTTGCAAGGGAGGGTGGATTTTACCTCGACTTGGTATGCAGTGGGCCAGGGAGGGAGGGAGGGACGGGGAAGGCTGATGCAGGGAGCGTGGGCTCGCCAGGCCATTATTCTCTATGACAGCATTTTATCAAACTTTTTGTGCTGGCGACCCTGTTTGGACAAAAAAAAAAAAAAAAAAAAAAATTTTTTTGACCCTCCCCACTAGAAAAAATTGTGACCCCCCCTTACCTTCAACCCTCCCCTCAGGGCACAGGGCTTCCCCACTTCAGGGTGTGGGGTTCTGGGCTTCAGTTGCTCTTGGGGCTCCAGCCCTTCTCGTATGTGGGGCTCCAGCTCAGCTTGGGGCTTCAGCCCCCTTCACTGCCCCCAAGCTGTGGGCTGGGGCTTCAGGCCCCCTCCTGCGGTGGATGCCTCCCTCCCCACCCAGAGGAATGTGATTAATGCTTTAATTTTGTTTTCAGTTAATCGCAGGCATTAATTGCAATTGACAACCCTAATTATAATTTACTATAATAAAATCAGTAGTTCTGTGGACCCATTTTAGGTGACAGGGAAGCATATTACCTGCTGCATGGGACCATTACAGCTGGTGCATGTTTACTCACCTCATTGTCCCGATGATTAATGTCACTTAGATGCGATTGCTGCAGCAGCACTGTTAGAAGCCTGTGGAAGCAAAGATATATTTAAAATGCTACATTCAAGGCTAAAACTGGATGAGAGGTTTTTAGAGAAACAGAACCCCCAGTTGAAAGCAAAATTAATAGCAATGATGGATGTGAACCAGAACCCCAGATCTGGTATGTGTTCATGTTTGAAAGCCAAACCCAGATCCAGTTCTGAAGTTTGTGGCTTACTCTATGTCTAACTAAAACCAAAACACAAACTCAACACTTGGAATCAGAGGTCACCTCTACACAAGTGCAAAAGCAGAAACAATCAGGAATAATTCCAGTGCTAGTTTCCAAAATAGTAAATGGGCATTAATATATCAGAATGTAGTGAATGCCTGAGCCATTTTTATAGACTAGAAATCAATAGAACTATTCATTGTGATCCTGTTTTAAAGTTTTAAACAAACATAAATGCAAATTTATTACCTTCCTATTTCACTTTTGTATTCTTTGATTAACAAGCCCCTATATGCACACACACACAGAGACAGGGTTAGATTACGGGTCACAGTCTCTCTGTTGGGAGTAAGGCAATTATTATGCCATAAACCGGAGTTTATGGAGCACTACATCTGTTTACTTTTGTAGAGAACTAGAGTATAAACACTCCCATGTTGTGGAGGGAATAGTTAGAACTATTACACGTGAGATGTTGGTTTTTCAGGTTATGGAGCCCTGAAATTGACAAGACAGTCAACAGCTGACGTAAGTAACATAGGGTACGTATACACTACCCGCTGGATCGGCGCGTAGCGATTGATCTATTGAGGATCGATTTATTGCTTATAGTGTAGACGCGATAAATCGATCCCCAATCGCTCTCCCATTGACTGCTGAACTCCAGCTCGGCAAGAGGCGGAAGCAAAGTCGACGGGGGAGCCGCGGCAATCGACCCTGTGCCGTGAGGACGCGAGATAAGTTGAACTAAGATACGCAACTTCAGCTACAAGAATAGCATAGCTGAAGTTGGCGTATCTTAGGTCGATTTTCCCCCTCCCCCAGTGTAGGCCAGGCCATAGTGTCTACACAGACACTGCGTCACCCTAACTACACCGACATAAGCCCTACGCATCTCATGGAGGTGGAGTTATTATGTTTATAGTAGGGCACTTACATCAGCAGGACTAGGCAGTAGTGTGTACACAGACATAATCGGGTTGACATAAGCTGCCTTACATTGACCTAATTGTATAGTGTAGACCAGGCTGTAGGTGGAGCAATGTTTTATAACCTGAAAGATTTTGCCCCAGGATTTTCATAATCACCCTTCAATTACTGCAGTTAACTCTGAAAATAGTCTGAAGCCACTAGATTTGGAGGAGGCAAAATTATGTTTTAAAGAAGGGCGCTGAGCATTCATTAAAGTGTGGAGATGGCAGGGTTATCCAAACAATCTTGTCACAACCTTATATCTTGTATCAGAATCAGCCAACATAGACCCTTATGCCAGAGTAGAATCCATGTGACATTGGCAGACGGAAGGGTCTGTGCTACCAGAAGCCCATTGTCAGATTGGGACCATAATGCTCACCCAAGGCATGGTGAGTTATGGGAGAGTACTTGCTCCCCCTTCAAACAAAATACAAGAGAAAGGCTCTTCTCTCCTTTGAAATCTTTTACTCCACTTCCTAGCTGGGCAATCCTGAATTGCTTACAGTATATTTTCTGCATCAAGTTGCCCTAGAATGTGTTCTATCAGTCTTAGGTTTAACAGAAGACAGGCTATGTAACTAAAGCAATAAATACATGTCCAAAATTAGAACATTAGTTATTTCATACCATTCTATAAACACCATTTGATAAATTCAAAGCCTATCATTCTTCTACAGTATTCCTGTGGTATACCTCATGCTCATCTGAAAACAGGTAAAGCTCAGGTGGATGTATGATTAACTTTAGCAGTGTGGATTGCAAAAATATAGCCAACTGTGACCCTGCAGCAGCATCCCACTCCTGTCTCTTTTCTAGCCACAAACCACCCAGAGACCTTCTTCTGGTCAAACACCTTGTGCAATTCATTCAGTCTTCTTCTCACCACCCTTATAAATGTTTGCAGGTCTATATTTACAACAGCATACACCCCTCCAGTCAGTCAGTTCCAGACTCAGACCCTAACAGGCCCACCAGTGTCTTCCTTCCCCCTGAGCACATCCTTCTTGTGCCTTTTCTACCTCTTGGGTAATGGGCTAATTAGCCTTTGGGGCTCTTCTCGGCCCATCCCAATCTATCAATTACTAGGCACAGCTTTTCCTCTCAGGTTTACTCCATGGCAATGTAATTGGTGATCCAGTGATCAGAGAGCTGGTACAGCTGCTGTCGCCCAGAGCTCTGCCACACAAACCTATAATGAAATGCAGTCCTGCCATTTATTTAGCTGTTTGTGCATTAAGCCAGAAAAAAATCATTCTGCAGTCATGGATTGCAAGCTATTAGACAGTACAACTGTTTTAAAGATGCTGCATTTGAAACTGCTTAGTGATCATTTGCAGAAGTTACAATTCTCCAAGGGGGCAAAAAAATGATTTGCTCGGAAGTGACGTACCAACGTGGCAGAACTAGGGTATAACACCCACAGATTCTTTTCTAACCAGATACTCTCTTCCAAAGTATTAAATCAATTAAAAATATTCTTCTGCCAATGCAACACCAGGGCCTGGACTCAGACTGGTATGATCACTAAAAAGCAAACGAGTGTTACAGCCCTTTCCTGAGGCATGCAGCCAATTGCATAGTCAGGCCATGTTATAATGAACTTAAAAGTCAGGTCATTTTGAGATTGCTGCAGGCCTGAATCTTACCTGTTCTGGGCCTTAAAGGGTGTAGATTTTTTTTTTTTTTTTGGTGGGAAGCAGAGGAAACATTTTTGCAGTAAACTGATATAAGTAATAAAACCCCAGACTGACAGCTCAGAAGTTTGGTATGTTAAAATAAGTCCAGGTGGAAATGGATGGAATGGATTAGCGGGTAGAAAGAAGGAGAGGTGATCAAAAGGTGCTTGATAAATTCATCTATCACATGGCTCTGTAATTTGTTACATAGTTCCACAAATTAACACGGGATGTAATCGACGAAATTAGTGTATGTGTGTGTAAATATACATACAACCCCCCCAACGCTGAAAATCTGCAACCACACAGATGAGCTGTGCTAATTTTAACTACACATGTAGCATGTGGAGAGTCAGCAGGGTCCTTTTATCCCATTTCTCACTGAAGGCTCAGCCACTCTACAAAACACGTATTGAAGTTTAAAAACTTGCCAGCCCTTGTGCCTGAAGTGTTTAAATGGACTGATTAAGGCCTGTCGATTTCAGTGTGGTCTGTGTGCTGCTAACTATTCCTCCAGCGCATTGACTCATAACAATGGGCTGCCAGTTCTTAGACTCAGGTGAGGAAGCACTTCATAATTAGCCACTGCATTTTGTCTTCCTTTCAAATCTAAATAGTTGGCAGACAGCAAAAATTAGTACAAAGGAAAATTTCACTAATGGGTATGGCACTCCAACTGTGCCTTCTGGTAACAGGGCAATCATATCCAGAACTAATTTAGTTGACTTGGGCTAATAAGACAGAAGAAAAAGAGCTGAGCAGCTGGCACACTCCTGTGTGGAGCAAAGGTCTGCTTGTTTCCATGGGGACTGTGAAAAAACTTCAGGGAACTCTGTGTGCTGCTGTTAAAGTAAATTACTGTTTCCTTTCTAATATCTGCATGTGCAGCGTTGCACAAACATAGCCTTTTCTCTTCGGAGGCTTTGTGTAATGATAATGCACTCTTGCTCTGAAACCTTCCAACTGTACCATCCAAGTGATGCATGAAAAACAATTATGAAGGTGCAAAATTAATATATACGGAGACATTATAGACTGTCACAATACTCACCTGTAACTTGAACATCAAGTTACAGCTTTGCTGCTTCAGACGTGTCAAACTGCCCCTAAGTTCTATGGGTTTCTTGCAACTTACATTTTCAGCCAGCCTCTTTCAGCTACCCATAAATGATTTACTCAGGAGAGATTTTGCATGAATTTGATCAGCTTATATAAATCAGGACTTGAAAGGCTTTAAGAAGCATTCCTGTTCACAAAGGAAACTATGATACAAATAGCACATTTGCTTGTGACTTGCTTTGGAGAACTGCCCTTCAGACTTTTTGATACATCTTTAGTAACAGTTGTCAAAAATCAACTGTACTACATCTTACCTGATCCTTTAGAACTACTTTCCATAGGATGGACCAAATCTTAACAGAGTTGGTCTTCTGGACAACTTTCCTCCCATTCATAATCCCACAGGTTGCCTCCCCTCCCAATAATAAACTATTATATTCAAAACAATAATATAAATACATCATATTATAAATATATTATATATACACATGTTATATAACAGAAACGTGTTCTATGACTGGGGCTCCAGGGCACTATATTAATACTAATAAATTATAATAATAATACAAATATTTATTATTTAATGCCATTAACATCATCCATATAATATTGTGGCAGCTGTAGCAATTACTTACATGAGAAAGTAACATTAGGAAAATATTTAATACATTTTTAGCTGTCTTTTAATGTAGTTGGAAACAAGGAGGAGCCAGAACCATGTGACCAGCCACCGCTCCATTGACCATGAGCAAGAACCACATTTTGGGAACCTCTGCTTTAGCATCTAACCTATAACATTTAATTTATATAATATGCAGTGGACATAGAGTGCAGGGCAACTGCTTTTGTGACTCCTGTTGGGAGACCTACATTTGTAAATAATGCTGAAGCTTGAGTTAAAGAAGACGACCCTGAACACTGGCACCAAGTTAGCTAGGGAAAATACAGCATTGAACTATCATGGGAACAAATTTCCTGTGGTATTTCTAGTATAGAGGACGGCTTGATCACGTTGGTGGTGATTGTTCACTGTGGGAAATCTGGAGCTTCAGCCTCCATTCTGAGTTCCATTGCTTTTGTGAGGTTTAAATCAGATTCTTCACCCTGCCTGAACATGTTCCTATAAAACAAGTGCAGCACAACGAGCCCTAGACTTAGGTCTAAAGTCCCAATAGCCTCTTCATTTAAATGTATGATAATCACCAGATGAAATAGCAAATTACAAGAGTAATTGCCACAGCTAGCTTGCCTGCCTACGCTGCCTCCAATCAGTCAATCTCCAGGGTCTTTTGGTGACTATGTACCGGACCAAGGAGATGTTTTACTCAAATAAGCAAACGCCCTTTTAATATGGGGGCTTACCTCACATTAGGCTCTGCGGTAGCAGCATGCAGTGGCAGTCTCCCATTTTTATCAGGTATGTTCTGCTTGGCACCATTTCGGAGCAGACTGACACAGCCTTCAAGCCACCCCTAGGAAAGAAAGTACGGAAGGTCAAAGAGGAACGGAGAAGATTTGGGGCCAGATCCTCATCTGGTGTAATTCTGTTTACACCAGCTGAGGATGTGTCCCTTGGTTTCAGAAAAACATCCTGTTAGGGCTTCAAAGATGGTTCATGTTTGGTTCAAGTCCTGGATTGGTCCATCCATTCATTGCTGTAATTAAACTTTTTAGTTCCACTGCATTTTGGCCTTTCTTTGGCTGTGGTGGGGCTGGAGGGCTGTTTTAAGATTTGCAGTAGACATGGCACTGAAAATGTTGCTAATTGCTGTTGTACTAGAAAGTCTTATGTACGTTCCTGCATATGGATTTTAATTAAATGGGAGTCAGCCAAGAGCCTGAGCATTTGATCTCATTTTCTTTATAAGAGGTTACCACAGGTAGTAAATCGATATGAAAAGCCTGAGAATTGGAGTTATTTCAGGTTTTGCTTTCAGCAATTCCTTTTTGTTTTAGCAAGTGGCTTTTTACAGAGTTGAAATAGAAGTGTTATACTGAAAATGGCACCATCATTTATGGGGACTGGTCACTGATGGGAGTAAAATGCTGCACTGTCACCTTCAAAAACAAACCAAAACAAATGAACACTCTGGTTCTCACTGAGCAAAGTATTTTGGCATGTGCTTGAGTCCAAAGGAAGTCAAATGTGCTTAAGTGCTTTTCTCAAACTGGGGCCTCTGCAGGGTCACTCCCCTGCAGCTCAAGTCATCTGCCTGCCAAGCATGAGCAGTATTTCCTGGGGCGAGATGGAATGAGGGAATTAAAGCACTCTTGTGTTGCCCACTGATCAAAGTTTTGTTGCAGGGAAGTTTGCAAACTAGGCTAATTCCAGCACTCAGTTGCATTCATGCACACATGCAATCCCATTGAAGTCAATCCTCTGGGCAGACATCACACCCAGATTCTCACTAGGTCTCATACTACATACAGCATAGAAACCACCACTCACAAATTTAAATCACATGTAGCACACTCACATAAGGCTCATGGATCTGAAATTTCCCCATGCATCCAAGTCTCTTACTCTCGTTGTCTATTTAACGCTAACCACGGGAGTATATTACAATGATTCACTCTCCCTACCCCAGGCACCTGATTAAATTGCAAAGGACCGTGAGCCTAATCCTTAGGACATCCATGGGGGTTTTAGCCTATGTAAATTTTGTGGCACTGGTCAGGCTATAATTTAATTAACCTTTTGGGGTGGGAAAGCAAATTGTCATCCTATCTCTGTTTAGCCTTAGAGACCATAAGGATAAGAAGTTCAGCTAAAATGGGGGAACTCTGAAGCCATGAGGCCAGCCTGAGTGACTGGAATGTTTTCCAGTCATTTATTTTTTTCAACAGATGTTTTTTCCCCCTTCCGGAAAAGAGGAAGGGAAAACACAGCATGTTACTAATCACGGGATTTTTTGAAAATATCTGGCAAAGGAAATATCTATTCTTGAAAACAACACGCATATTTAATATGTTTGAACAGATTGCCCATTCTGATATTTTAGACACATTTTCTAGCTGAAAATGTCACAGTGAAGCACTGTTCTTTGCACAGCTCTCTAGGACCACACAAGTCTTATTCTTATTCTCAAAATTAGTCTTTATTACTTCACCCTCTTGCCCTCCCAAAGTGCTCTGTAACAGACAGAAGTCTTGGTACCATATATGTTGCAAGAGATAAACTGGTGCGTCCACAGGCATCTTGAGTATTAATATTTGCTCCCATCTTCAACAGCAATTTCACTGTATCGACTTGGTGTCCCGAAACAGCATGCATCAAGGGGGTACAACCTTGGGGGGAAATAGATACTAATTAATTAAATAGATTTTAAGTGATTATAAGTGATAGCAAACAGATCAAAGTAGATTACCATAAGAAATAAAACAAAACCGCAATCTAAGCCTAATGTACTAGTTAGGATTTGAATCACGCAGTGTCTCATCCAGTTAGATAGTACAAGCAGGTTAGCTTTTGCATATACAGGCAGGCTTCCTTCTTTCCTGCCTGGGACCAGTATTTCCCCCGCCCCGCCCTCCCCCCCAGTTCAGTACTTTTTCTTCTAGTACTTTCAAGTGTTGTATTGTAGGGAGAGTGAGATCCAGTCATGATGATACCTTTCCCTTTTATATCTTCTTCCAACTTGCTGGAAAGCTCTTTTGCTGTGACCTGGGTCAAACATTTCCCATTGTATAGGGCTGTCTGAGAGGTTTCTATTGTACACAGTTCCTGGGGTAATCCTGGTGCTTGTGTGTATTTCCACAATAAGCCATCAACATTATTTTGCCTTTTTATTGCTATACCTGAAAGGCTGCTTGTGGGTGTTCTCAACCTCACAACATGTTTCAGGAACACATACATAGCCAAACTTCATAACATAGCATATACAATCCAATGATATATTAATGTCTCACAGATCAAGACTTTTAGAATAATACCTCACAAGGCATACTTTGTCTAAAACATATCATAATTATATGACAATGGTGAATATGGGGGTGCCAGGGTGTCACACAGATTATCTCAGTTACATCAGTGTGTGAATCCATTTCAACCAAGTTACTCTGGAGTTGAAATGTAATGATTAGTCTACTGCAGGCAGTTAGACATCCTGACTTTATTCTTCTGCTTTAGGAGCTGGAAGATCAAAAGGCTCTCATCTTGATTTTACTGAGATCCAGGGAACGATTTGAAGATAATACAAGGATCCCAATTTCTGAATCTAGATTTTACAGCCAGTTTTCTGAAACAGACACAGATATCTGCAGGGGTTTGTGTTTTTTTTAAATGATTGGGAACCCTGCAACTTTCATGCTAATCCTGGGAAAATGCCACTGTGGTAAAAACTAGACTCTTGATTGAACACAAAATACTTCAAGGGACAAGCTTTCAAAGATCTCTGGTTCAGATTCACTTGGAAAATACATGCCTGTAAAGACAACCAAGTAACTGCATGCACTCAGATGGCACCATGTCAGGCATGGCATGAGAACCTGAATAGAAAAAAGTATGCAGCTTCAAGCATAAAACAGGTAACTAATTATACATGCAATTGCTCTTTTGGCAAGAAACTGCATAAGTTACCATTTTATTAATTGTCTGTTTGTACCTGTGCCCATATTCAGCAAGCACAAATAACTGCTGGTGTCCACTTTTTAAAATTTGGCCAAATGAGTCTTTAAGATGTCCACAAATACATATAATTTGGATTTGACTAGAATAAATGATTTCTCCATCCTTCCCTGAAATTTCAGCAACTTTCCAGTATTTCTCTTCCTATGACAAACAATATAAATTCATGGCAGAGGACTTTGTGTCTCATGTCCACTGTCTGATACATGGGATATTTTTATTTATAGGTAAATAAATAAACTTGTAAGGAGGAAGAATAATATTATTTTATAGCGATCCAGGGAAATCCAAAAAGCATATTCCCAACGGATATCCCAAAGAAAATACCAATTTCCCATTCTACTGCTCATAAAGGGGAAAACTAGATATAATTCTACTTACGCTGTTTCACTAATTTTTAAAGTCAATATTAAAAATGGAAAAAAGATGATAGCTCAATCACATATTGTATTGATTAGCCCATTGGGAACAGTCTAAACAGTTTTACCCTCACTGTCGCAGCATTCTAATATTGAAGGATCTTCACGAATCACTGCAGTTAGTGTGTTGACATCGCCATTAGCAGCTGCTTGGTAAACCACAGTCAGGTCAATTTCTTCTGCCGAATCACCTAGAGACAGACACATTTGAGTAAGTATGTGGGGAAACTCTACAAATGATGAATGGTGAAAACAATCCCATTTATTTTCATGAGGCTGGGTTGACCACATAACTCATGAGAGGTCCAACCAAAAACAGATCCAGCCAATATGATGTTGCATTTGGTCATCTGAATCATGTTCTTCAATGTCAACAGCCTCCTACGAGTTCTCAGACAGAGTCACTGAGAAGTATGCACAAGCAACTTCCTGACGGGGCTAGGTTTCTGACTCAACTCATGAAAGCCATATTAATTGCACAGAATCAAGTCTGGAGTGAGAAACACTAAGTTGTAAAAAAAGAAACCCATTAATTAAGTTATGACCAATTTCTCAAAAGATTAGCAGCCACGTATGTATGTATGAATGATATAATGTAAGTTAAGGATACAGATATTTTCAGTTTCTTTATTACCTCACCACAAAACATGAAGTGGAGACTATGCACTTGTTTCCTCTGAAGTATTCTGATCCTCCTCCAGGAAATATAAATGTTTGCAATTTCGACGTTGGTTTTAAAGGCAAATAGTGTTTAAAACAAGGAAGTGTAAACTGGCTGGTGAAGATCAATGAGAACTGTATAATCCTCATTTTCTCTTTGCATTCTATAGTGCCAGGTGGTACAAAAATGCTGATTTAAAACTGAAGTAACATATTCCGACAGGTGATCCTGATGATAGTTTGCAAACTGACATGGACATTGGTCCAATTTAAAATAAGCTTCCCTGAGGGGTGAAGGTGGGGTGGCTGGTGAAGAAAGCATTGGAGCCATCTCTGCCAGAATGCATCAGTGCAGAGTTCGCCTGTACAGGGGCTATGACACTGGCGATCTCCAGCTGCTTTAAGGCCACTTTGTACCATGGCCATGCAGAGTGGTCTTAGTTTGCTGGAGAATCCAGCCAAGTACCATACAGTACTTCTTTAACTCCCAGGGATGTGAGACTTAGTTGTTTGTAAAGCACCTCTGTTGCAACACTCTGCACTATTTAACTGCACTTAAAAATGAAAGAATAAAAAGTATGGATTAACATATCTTCATTGCACAATCTAATACTGAAGAATGAAATCCTGTTTGCTCCGAAACTTTATTTTGCAGATTACCACAAGTGATGTAAAGTTACACTGGAAGCTAACCACAAGCAGGGCTTTGCACCTAATATTTTCAAATAATCAGACCGTTTGTCTGTTATATCATTAGTAACCAGCTATAGTCTTCAAACACAAAAAAATTTGCTTCCAGGTTCTCTTGATTGTGCTCCATGTATCATTTTATTCTAGCAGCTGGGTTTTTAATTCTGTTTCAGAAAGGCTGGTAAATAGAGTCTACCCTTACCAAAGTGAATGGTTGGTCATTACTTTGCCTATGCCTGCATTTGGATTTCATGCAACCGTAAGTCCTGCTTACATATTACTGCCATGCACAGATTAGAGTCCTAAAAGGGTTGTGTGCCTGGCAAGGAAAAAGTAAAAAGCAAAAAACAATCATGGGTTCACTAGAGAAATTACTTAATTTAGCCAAGTGCAATCCTTCAGAAAAAAATATTTTTTAAATTAATCATCAACATCAACTCATAGAGAAGGCAAACAAAAAGGAAGAAAGGACACAAGGAAGAAAGGAGAGCAGCAGAATACGGACCCTGGACTTCAGAAAAGCAGACTTTGACTCCCTCAGGGAACAGATGGGCAGGATCCCCTGGGAGAATAACATGAAGGGCAAAGGGGTCCAGGAGAGCTGGCTGTATTTTAAAGAATCCTTATTGAGGTTGCAGGAACAAACCATCCCGATGTGTAGAAAGAATAGTAAATATGGCAGGCGACCAGCTTGGCTAAACAGTGAAATCCTTGCTGATCTTAAACGCAAAAAAGAGGCTTATAAGGAGTGGAAGATTGGACAAATGACCAGGGAGGAGTATAAAAATATTGCTCAGGCGTGCAGGAGTGAAATCAGGAAGGCCAAATCACACTTGGAGTTGCAGTTAGCAAGAGATGTTAAGAGTAACAAGAAGGGTTTCTTCAGGTATGTTAGCAACAAGAAGAAAATCAAGGAAAGTGTGGGCCCCTTACTGAATGAGGGAGGCAACCTAGTGACCGAGGATGTGGAAAAAGCTAATGTACTCAATGATTTTTTTGCCTCTGTCTTCACGCACAAGGTCAGCTCCCAGATTGCTGCACTGGGCAGTACGGCATGGGGAGAAGGTGGCCAACCCTCTGTGGAGAAAGAAGTGGTTCGGGACTATTTAGAAAAACTGGACGTGCACAAGTCCATGGGGCCGGATGCGCTGCATCCGAGGGTGCTAAAGGAGTTGGCGGGTGAGATTGCAGAGCCATTAGCCATTATTTTTGAAAACTCATGGCGATCGGGGGAGGTCCCAGATGACTGGAAAAAGGCTAATGTAGTGCCCATCTTTAAAAAAGGGAAGAAGGAGGATCCGGGGAACTACAGGCCAGTCAGCCTCACCTCAGTCCCTGGAAAAATCATGGAGCAGGTCCTCAAGGAATCAATTATGAAACATTTAGAGGAGAGGAAAGTGATCAGGAACAGTCAGCATGGATTCACGAAGGGGAAGTCGTGCCTGACTAACCTAATTGCCTTCTATGATGAGATAACTGGCTCTGTGGATGAGGGGAAAGCAGTGGATGTGTTATTTCTTGACTTTAGCAAAGCTTTTGATACTGTCTCCCACAGTATTCTTGCCACCAAGTTAAAGAAGTATGGGCTGGATGAATGGACTGTAAAGTGGATAGAAAGCTGGCTAGATCGTCGGGCTCAACGGGTAGTGATCAATGGCTCCATGTCTAGTTGGCAGCCGGTTTCAAGTGGAGTGCCCCAAGGGTCGGTCCTGGGGCCGGTTTTGTTTAATATCTTTATTAATGATCTGGAGGATGGTGTGGACTGCACTCTCAGCAAGTTTGCAGATGACACTAAACTAGGAGGCGTGGTAGATACACTAGAGGGTAGGGATCGGATACAGAGGGACCTAGACAAATTAGAGGATTGGGCAGAAAAAAACCTGATGAGGTTCAACAAGGACAAGTGCAGAGTCCTGCACTTAGGACGGAAGAATCCCATGCACTGCTACAGACTAGGGACCGAATGGCTAGGTAGCAGTTCTGCTGAAAAGGACCTAGGGGTCACAGTGGACGAGAAGCTGGATATGAGTCAACAGTGTGCTCTTGTTGCCAAGAAGGCTAACGGCATTTTGGGCTGTATAAGTAGGGGCATTGCCAGCAGATCGAGGAACGTGATCGTTCCCCTTTATTCGACATTGGTGAGGCCTCATCTGGAATACTGTGTCCAGTTTTGGTCCCCACACTACAAGAAGGATGTGGAAAAATTGGAAAGAGTCCAGCGGAGGGCAACAAAAATGATTAGGGGTCTGGAGCACATGACTTATGAGGAGAGGCTGAGAGAACTGGGATTGTTTAGTCTCCAGAAGAGAAGAATGAGGGGGGATTTGATAGCAGCCTTCAACTACCTGAAGGGGGGTTCCAAAGAGGATGGAGCTCGGCTGTTCTCAGTGGTGGCAGATGACAGAACAAGGAGCAATGGTCTCAAGTTGCAGTGGGGGAGGTCCAGGTTGGATATCAGGAAAAACTATTTCACTAGGAGGGTGGTGAAACACTGGAATGCGTTACCTAGGGAGGTGGTGGAGTCTCCTTCCTTGGAGGTTTTTAAGGCCCGGCTTGACAAAGCCCTGGCTGGGATGATTTAGCTGGGAATTGGTCCTGCTTTGAGCAGGGGGTTGGACTAGATGACCTCTTGAGGTCCCTTCCAACTCTGATATTCTATGATTCTATGAAAAAGGCCTCTATGGTTACTCAAGGATAACAGCTTGGTCAGAGGAAAAGTCCAGGAGTCTCATTTCAGAGGAGGTTACACTAGTTTCATTAACAGTTACAGAAGACCAAGTGCAAAGCAGTTGCTTATTAGCAATAGTTGAGTTCTGCTTCAATTACAATGAACTTCACCAGTCAAAACGTTTTGAAAATGCAGGTGAAAGTCTCTTTTCATCTAATTTACTCCTTCATTTCTGGGAATCTTATTTGTTTTCATGTTGGGATTCTTTTGGAATTTATCTATAATTTCACTGGTGGCCCTTATTCCAAAAGGCAGCTTTGTCTCACTAGACAGAGGTTGCAGTCTCTGTGACATCTATTACTGAACCATGAGCACACTCTTCTGAGACTTCTGTACCAGTGATGAGGAAAAATAATGTCCAAGTAAATTTCAATAACAATGAAAACAAAGTAAAAAAATGCATGTTTTAATACAGTATTATATAAGCTTAAAACTAAAAAGACTCCTAATTCATCATACCATGATGAGATTTTCAAGTGTGTTGTAATCCAAAAGTGTAGTGACATAGTTGAAAGTCACTGACTCTGTGACATTCTCACTCCACTCCCAGAAATAGTTAAAAAAATTCAGCTATCTGTACAAGAGAAAAAGTAAATGATCGATGGGTATAGTCTCTCTCTCTCTCTCTCTCTCTCTCTCACACACACACACACACACACATTCATTTTGGTGAGAATGTGGCCTATTATCTGAATAAATAAAAATTATGATTAACTCCCGTATTATTATACGTTACATTTTCAAGGTTAGGTGTGGGTGTCTACCATGGCATATTAGTATGTGCTTTACTTATATACACAAACACGTTCTTTTCATGCCCACATAGCCAGTAGGTGCCTATCTGTCCATGTGCATGTGCAAATACCTTATTTGTGTATTCACACTGAATATTTGCAAATGAGTTGAAGGGTACATGTGCGATTGCTTGGTCCTAACTTTGAAAATCCCACCCAATATCTTCCCTCAGCCACCTACCAAATCTACACTGCATGAGATGGCACAAACACCAGTTGGAGTCCTGAAGTTGTGAAGAATATTCCCAGTTTACATACGTTGCATATATGTTGCTTATAGGGCAAATTACTAGACTACTTCCAAGGTGTGAACATGTAACTCGTTTCGTCAGCAAAAACAACACCATTTAAGTAACGTGCCAACGAGTCAATTTTAAGTCTTTTTTTTTAAGGAAAGAAGTAGTTTAAGAGCAAAATTGCTTCATGATAAAGCTAAATCAAAAAGCTAAATAAGTGAGTTCCTCACTGAAAGTTATTTCACTTAACACTGACATTAATTCATCTGAGCCTTCTGTCATTTTGGTAACTTCTTTTCTTCTCCCATTATCTCTGGTATTCAGCCTGTACGCATGAGAGAGGGAGAATGAGAACAGACTGGCTAGACTATATAGTGCATGTGATATTGCCTGATTTGAGGGCTGTAAAACAGCCATTGTTCTTTCTTGAACTCAGACTCAGACTTTAAGGCGACAAGGAACCATCATGAGCCTGACCTCCTAAACATTGCACAGATCTTCACCTACCCACTCCTGTAATAGACCTAGAACCTCTGGCTGTGTTACTGACGTCCTTAGATATTGAGTTAAAGACTTAAAGTTACATAAAATCCACCATTACCCTAGTTCAAACCAGCAAGTGCTTGTGTCCCACGCTGCAGAGGAAGGAAAAAAAAATAGGGTCTCTGCCATTCTGACCTGGGGAAAATTCCTTCTCGACCCCAAATATGGTGATCAGTTGCACCATGAGCACATCAGCTAGATCCACCAACCAGACATCTGGGAAAGAATTCTCTGTAGTAATTCAGAGCCCTCCCCATCTTCAGACATTGGAGGTATTTGCTAATATTTGTGGAGGGACAATATACCATTGTAGGCAACCTCATCATACCATCGCCTCCAGAAACTTATCAAGCTCAGTCTGAAAACAAGTTAGGTTTTTTGCCCCCACTACTCCCCTTGGACAGCTCCAGAAGGTTCCAGAAGGTCCCCTTGGAAGGTTCCAGAACTTCTCTTCTGATAGTTACAATCCTTTTTCTAATTTCAAGCCTAAATTTATTAATGGCCAATTTATATTCATTTGTTCTTGTGTCAACATTGGCCCTTAACTTAAAAAATTCCTCTCCCTTCTCCCCAGTGTTTATCCCATTGATGAATTTATACATCCTCTCAGTCTTCGTTTGGTTAGGTTAAATATGCCAAGTACCGTAAATCGCCTCTCATAAGGTAGATTCTCCATTCCTTTGATCAGCCTAGTAGCCCTTCTCTGCACCTGTCCCTGTTTGAATTAATCTTTCTTAAACATAGGAGACCAGAACTGCACACAGTATTCCAGATGCGATTTCACCAGTGCCTCATATAATGATAATAATACTTCTATATCTCTACTGGAAGTACCTTGCCAGATGCATCCTAGTATTGCATTAGTCTTTTTCACAATCGCATCACATTGGCAGCTCATAGTCATCCTGTCATTCACCAATACATCCAGGTCTTTCTCCTCTTCAGTCGCTTCCAACTTATACATCCTCAGTTTATAGCAGAAATTCTTGTTGTTAGTTCCTTGTACCTGCAGGGATCAGGTGTCACTGGCCCTGTGGCAGCCTCTTCGGCCCTACTCCTATGGACCTGCTCTCTCATTCACCAGCTGGGAGTGCTGGAGCTGTCCCCAGGCAAGAGCCATTCAACAGCACGATGGCCTCCCCAATTGCTAGGGGCTTGCCCTCCTCCTCACAGTTCTAACCGGGGGTGTCGTCTCTGCCCCGCCAGGTCCTCAGCCTTCCCTGCACCTTGTGCCTGCAGGGTTCAGGTGTCAGTCACCTCGTGGCCATGCAGGGAGCCCTCTGCAGCTCCGTTGTCATGGCCCTGCTCACTTGTTCACCAGCTAGAGTATGGGCAAGAAAAGTTCAGAAGGGGATCATCTCCCCGATAGCTGGGAGCTTGTCCTCCTCCTTGCAGTCCTGACAGAGATCTTTGCTCTGCTGGGCCAGGACTGTAGCCTCCCCTCACCCTGTGTCTGGTATCTTGGGCCCCTTGGCCATGCAGGGAGCCCCCTGCAGCCCTGCCCTAACCCTAACTCCAGCCCTATCCTCCTTAATTTCTAGCACCTGTAAAAATAAAGATAGTTAAAAACTGAAACCAAATCTATATTAATCATCAAAATTGAAAAACAAAAACAAAAAACAACCCCAAACCCAACCTCCCCCAAATTCTGCCAACCCTACTTATAATGTAATAAATGTTGCTAGGTAACACTTTACGTCTTCACAGTACAACAGCCCTCAAAGCCTCACAACACCTCTGTGAAGTAGATTATTATTATTATTTCTATTTTACAGAAGGGGGCACTAAGGCAAAGGGGGCCGGGACATTTATGCTTAGAAAGGATTACAGGATGGGTCCAGAAAAACCAGGTCGTTTGCCCAAGCCCACAGATGGCATTGGTTCCAATGCTAATGAAAAATAAGCAGTCCTCCACTGGCCATGAGTAATTCTTACAGACAAATTATCTCTTTGTGCATTTCAGAGGTTTTACTGGGTGCCTATTAAAGAGCCACATGGGGTATATTTCCTAGTAGTTAGAGTTTCTTTCACTTCAACTAATCTGCTTTTGAAAGTGTACTAGATCTAATTATTATTACCCAAACTTCTGACATATCTAAGTAATCTTTCATGCGGCACAGTGAATGGCAATTTCATTTTGCACGTTAGCAAAATTGCTGGGAAATGAAGATGAGCATTTATGAAGCTCTAGCATTAAGATGTTAAATTGGACTCTGAATGTATTTTCAATTTTAATCTCCTTCTTCAGCGCTCAGTAGCATCAACATGTCTCAGGCTGTTTCAGAATTTCCTTTGCAGTCCCCTATCATTTAGTGACACAATGATTAAGGATGTTTCTGTATTTTCTTTACGATCTCATACTGAGTTTTTAAATAAACTTTAAAAGAGTGTAAGCCTGAGAGTGAACTGCTTTTACAATAGCAAAAAAGTGCGTGTGAACATGTCTTTCTGAACCTGCTCTCCAACACAGTACAAATATTAAATAAAAATATTATATACAGTCCAAACTCATCCCCTTAATGCAGTCTATTTTTATCACCATAGAAGTTAATAATAAGATAAAGTTCAGCTCAAACTTTCTCTCTCCTTCTAGGGTTCCTCCATTCAACCTGTGTAGCTCCCACCCTAGAGCTTCTATGTCTAAAAAGCCCTCCCCCCTTCCCTTATATCTGGTAGGGTAAGGAGCCATTTTTCTCAGTAAGTCAACAGAACTCTCCTACCCTTTCTCCACAGGCTCACACCTGCTATTATGGTGTGATGTTTTAGGTAAATGCTGCTGGCCTGTTACAGTCTGATCTTTAAGGTGTGTCTACACTACAGCTGGGAACAAGACTCCCAGACTAGGTAGACAGACTCACGCTAGCAGGCCTTGAGCTAGCATGCTAAAAATAGAAGTGTGGACACTGAGGTTTGGGCTCTCAAGCCCACCTGATCCCTTAGGCTTCAGAGCCTGAGCTCCAGCCCGAGTCACAATGTCCACACTGCTATTTTTGATGCACTAGCTCAAGCCAAGCCAGTGTAAGTCTCTCTATCTGGGCTCGGAGGCTTGCTCCCAACAGCAACATAGACATACCCCTGGCACAACAAAGTAGCCGCTTCAGTTATGCAATAGATCTCAGGCCTTATGCTCAGTTACACTACCAGAGTGACATAAGCTGACCAGCTACCTTAAGGCCCATTAGTGTAACTGAGGGTCAGGCCCTTAGTTCTTTAGAGTGAAGTTTGACAGGCCACTGGACTACAATGTGAGCAAAGGAAGGTGACAGAAAAGTGATGTTTAAGTAACGTGAATGGGAGGAGTTGACCAATGGAAAGGGAATCTAAGTTAAGGTTGGCACGGCCTTACGCACATAATTTTCTGTGCTAACATAATTACATTTGAAAATTGTTTGTAGGCTAAAAAAGTCCAAGCAGCTTTAAAGAAGCCTGTTCAAACCAACAATTATTATTATTTCCTGGATGGATACGTGATAAAATGTCTTTAAAATATTTTAAAATAATTTGCCATACAAGTCCAATCCATGATCCTGTGTGGTCTCGGCTCTGTTCCCATTAGCTCCACATTATAATTTCCCATCCAGCATAATTCCGCACACATGACCTTCTCTCCTTAGGAAACAATCATCGTTCTTACTTTTAAAACTTGGCTACCATGGAGACTGAATCAACCCTCACCCTGAGAAAAGTTAGTCTGTCACACTCAGGGTTAGTGCTTATAGTCTTGGTAGATTTAGACAGCTGAAATGAAATCTGCCTCCAAAAATACAGACCCTCCCATTCCATTACTGTTAAACTGAGACTGAAGCACAGGCTGTTTTTCTTTCAGTTAGTCTCTTAAATTGCACATTTTAAACAACTTATAAATAAAAATTGATAATTTTACTTTAAAATCCAGTTAGTAGTGGAAGAGGAATGTTCTGGGGTTGGTAAGTAGATATTGAGCCTTTGATCTGTAGGTCACAGCTTTCAAGATAGCTGGGATCAGAAGTGACTAAGAGCCATTACTGTTTGATGGATGCTCAGCAGCCTACCAGTATGTGAAATAATGGCAGTGGTTTCAGGTCAGTGTCCAATAATAGACAGATTTCCACATTACGCAAACCACTATCACAACTGGAAATCTTGGCAGAGAGGCCAAGACTTGATTGTGGCATGGAGATTAGTTCTAATCTCTTACTCCAAGAGGAGTATCCGTTGCATTAGGTTTGAGGCAAATTGGCAGGGCAGAGAGGTGATGCTTATGTTACTGGTACCCCTGCTGTATCTATTCTGCAGCTAGTCGGGGAATTCTGTCTTGAGTGCTGTCAGTGGGAGTCTTTCACAGTTATAAATGGTTGGAAACTTTATGGGGGTGGCAAAGGGAAGAAATTGATGGAACAAGGGAGCAGGATCAATTTTTTGTGTGAGGATAACTAATGAAATTGGGGTATTTGTAGCCTGGGTGCTCACCTGGGATTTTAAAATTGCATACACTTTGCATATGCAAGTTTTATGCAAAAATCCTCAAGCTTTATACAATGTAGGCAGGCCTACTCTTGGCAGAGACATGGAGTGATCCATCTAGAAAAGGAAGCCAAATTCTCTAGTCCTTGAGTATGTGAGGCACTTACTCTGCCACAGAGCAATAAAATGAAAGCAATAGAACATTAATATTTAAGTTACAGCAGGTGGCTCTTAGATGCACTTTCCCACATAAGAAAAACAAAAACAAATCTTCCTATCCACAATAACCTAACCTTGCCATCCCAATCCCCTTAGCAACATCATAGCAACCTCCTTCCCACCCCAGGAGAGCCAGAGAAATATTCAGTGACACTCTCTCCCCTTTTTCCCCCTCCAAAAAATATTGACTCTACTGCTGTCAGTGGCATAGGGCTCTTCATAAGATTTACATAGCCCAAAGCTAGTAAATCCTAGCACAAGGCATGGGGATAGGTGGGGAATCCTTAACCAATAACAGGAATGACTAAATGAGCATATTATGTATTCCTAACTGCATCGAAGCCATAATATATCATTTGACACACATTTTAATGAATGCTAATTCCATTGATTTGATTTCAGAAACTTTTGCATCACAGACAAGTTGAACTATAAATGCTCTCTTTGCTAAGCTCACCTAATTTCTTTTTGCAGACATGTCACCAGGGCCGGCTCCAGGGTTTTGGCCGCCCCAAGCAGCCAAACAAACAAACAAACAAACAAACAAACAAAAAAGCCGCGATTGCGATCTGCGGCGGCAATCCAGCGGAAGGTCCTTCGCTCCGAGCAGGAATGAGGGACCGTCAGCTGAATTGCCGCCAAACAGCTGGACGTGACGCCCCTCTCCGAAGTGGCCGCCCCAAGCACCTGCTTGGTAAGCTGGTGCCTGGAGCCGGCCCTGCATGTCACTAGGAGGTAACTGACAGACTGAGAAATTGTGTCAAAACGGGGACTAATACCGCAGTCAGGTAGCATATCACCCTTTTCATCTCCTTTTGTAAGTTGTTTACAGTACCAGCTTGTGGATTTTTATTGTACGTTTGGGGTCACATTCTCAGCTGGAGTAAACAGACTGTGATGGCGCAATACCAATTTACCCCAGCAGCGGAGCAGGTCCTCTGCATTCAAGTGTCTTTACCTAACTTAATTTGCTTTCTCACTATTCTGTTAAAAACACCAATAAATGCCACATTTGTTTCATCTAAGCTGACTGTTAGGCTGTTTTATCTGGGAAATTACTGTCTGGCACTGCTGAATGGAAGCTGTCACTCACCTTCTGGGAAGCACAAAAGGTACGTATGGGTCAAGTGGTAGGAGAAGCCTGTAGTGTGGCTATACATAGCACTGCCACAGAAAGATCTGCAGGTACCATTGTGGGCAAAGAGCCAAATGATGTATGGCTACAGGATGCTGTCATAATTACAAATCTGTGTTTAGTTTTTTAAAAAAATCACTTCTAGTATATCTTTAATGTTCAGGAAAAAGGAATGTTAAAAATTGACATTTCTGTTCAGCATTTCTGAAATATGTAGTAGTGTTCCACAAGGATATAATTTCTTTCAAGACATTAAATACTAGCAGTTTGTTCTGAAAGGAGGTGTATAAAATACATACAATATGATCTTAATGTAGTGTTTTACAAGGAATGTGTTATGTGCATGTGATCTTTTTGTTAGACTAGACTTTAGCGGTTAGCATCCACAAAGAATTGCTGGAGCTAAATGTATATGATCTTACTGACAACATGACATTTATACATTATTAATTACAGTATTATTATTAGTGATTGTAAAACAGGAAAGTTGAAAATCCAGGTGTTACATGTTCAATGTTGTGAAGAATTATGTATTTTTATTATTTGCTTTCCCCACCATCAATAAGATGCTGCTTGGTCTCCTCATAAAGACCACCAGTGTCTGGCAGATAGTGAAGTATGTCATATCAGGCTCACTTCACAGCAATTCAACATGAACAACAGTGCTTAGCAACAAGCGTCCATCTCCCCAGCCCTTTGATGCTTGAAGTAATGGGACATGCTTTCCTTTCTGGCTGTACTGTGATAACCTGTTTCATGAATGTTAGTATTCTCTTTGGCCCTCCAGCAACGGCTAATTAATACTCAAGTAACAGCATGTAGTGTATGAATACAGAATTCGGAAATCACTTAATTCTCTTATTTTATGGATTTGATTATTTAAAACATCCTTGTGTTATTCAGACCTGTGAGTTAGCAACATAAGAAAGAACAACTTATTAATGTAGAGACCAATTGTATAGATTCAGAAAAAATTGGACTTTGTCTCGATACATTTGGATAAAGAATGCTAAGATAGCTCAAATAATACCTCTCTGCTTTTCCCCTCCCTCTTCCTTCCCCTTCTCCCCCAGTTCCCTTCTCTCCTTCCCTGCTTTTTTTTTTTTTTTTTTTTGTATTATTGTTACCACCACCCTAACATGTTATGTCTGTGTAACATTTTCCAATTTTATATTGACTGGTCTCATAACTTTGACAAGTTGCATAATTTTATTGATATCCTGTGAAATGTGGGGCATTTGGTAACATATACAAGTTGTGGGCCTTTTTGTTATTGTTGTATTTTTTATTGTTTGTTTCTTTATGAAAATAAATAAAAACACACCCCAACAAAACCATCACTGGTTGTGCCAGAGTAGGGACATGACAATTTCAATCCAGAAAGATAAAATTCTTGTTGCAGAGTCCAGAAACTACATGCTGTTCTTTGGGATTGTCATTTTGAAAGTGAATTATACCTAGAAGACAGGAGTGCAATATTTGATTCTCTGCTCCATTAGAGAACCCCCCAAAGTCCTGAACCTAAACATGATGTTTATTCACCATCATATTGATCATGTAGTTTCTGTGTTCAGTCTTTTCCCTCCTCTCCCAAGTCTCTGTTTTTCTTATTTAGTCTAGAAGCTCTTTGGGACTGGTGCTCACTCGCTTGTACTGTACCTACAGCAATGGGACTCTGATCTTGGTTGGTTAATGGTGCTGCCATAATACAAATAAATTATAATAAGCATTACGGTCTGAGGGAAAGACAGCAGGATTTTCAAAGCCCAAATATTTTGTGCTTAAACCTGTAGTTACATGCAACAATATGTCATTCTGAGACAATCTAACAGAGTGTACTGTTAATGGAGTATCAGGTTCTTTTTGGTTGACGGCCCCACTGGCCCATTACCAGGTAGTGCCCCCTCCATCCCACATGGATAACCCAGAGATCATCTTAGGAGCTGCAGGAGCTTAAACAACACTTAACCTAATGGTTCACAGACTTTTAATGGGACACTTTCCCTCCTATGCTTGGTAAATAAACTGGAAATGTCAATCTGTCTATTTCAGTGTTATCCCTCCCACCAGGTGGCACCCCGGACAGGGGCGGGGTCCAACCTGTCACATGCACGCCTTACTCTTTATCTCATTTTACATTCCAGGCTTGTCTTATTCATTGTTAATGGTGTCCAAGGTGTTCCCCTTAGCTAGTACCAACATTCTGTTTCCAGCCTGCTGATTTATTTACCTCCCTAATCATCTCCCTCAAGAAATGAGGCCCCACCCATGTCCAATTACTTATGTCAAGCCAGGCTTACATTCCACTGCTTTTCTTTTTTTTAATATTAGCATTCGTTTCATTTACATTATATTCCTGTCTTTCTGGGCTTTCTTTTTTAAGTTCACTACCCAGCGACACGTTCCCAAGACTGGTAGCTGTAATCATTTGAACCACCATTGATACCAGGCTCAAAATACAAACCAGGCGGTGCTAGCTCACCTCCTCCAGTATAGTTCTCCAGGGTGTAATCCCACATTATAAACTTGCTCTGCCTTTAAAGCATCCTTCTGTAATTTGCTTTCATTATAATATAAAAAACTGGTACAAAATGTAAAAAAATCTTTCCATTTATTACCACAGGAGATTTGGGTGTGAAATAGAATATAGGCCAATTAAAATAGCATTCCCTGGGTCTGTATCAGAAGTGGCCCTCTTTAGGCACCACATAAAACTTATCACCAGCATAGGCAGTTTTTACTTTACCAACCTCTCAGCATCTCAACCGTACTGTGAAATTTGGAGACTGTTCCCCCAGAGTGAAGCCACATGCCAGCAACTCTGTTTGTAAGACATTACACCTGCACATGCAAGTGTCCTCCACTGCAAACAGCAGTACAAGCCTGGCACTTTCCAGACCTTGAATTGTCTTACAACAGTATTTGAGGAGGGAAAACAAATTTCTTCCACATTGTTACAGTGATTTCACATTTATCTTCATAGTATTGGGCCCTCATTAATTTTCTTACCCTGCACCAACTTGTGTCGCCTCTTGTGCCATTTTTTTAGCTTTTCTGTTGGGATAAAAGAGCGCATGTTTTCTTGCTCCCATAGCATTTAAGGCTGCTTTTACTTTGTATAGCACAGTGGTTCTCAACCTGTTTATCATTGTGGGCCGCAGGCTGAGAACCACTGCATGCCCCCCCACCCCCCACCCCTCCACAATCCCTGCGGGGCTAAAGCAGAGCCCTGGGTGCTGGGTCGGGCAGTCAAGACCCAGACCCCTGTGTGGGACTGGGCAGCTGAACCCTGTGCCCTGCAGCAGGGCCAGATGCCAGACTCCCATGTGGAGCTGGGCATCCGGAATGCGGGACACCCCTCCCCTGCGCGGGGCCGGACCCGGACCCTGCAGCATGGGGCCAGACAGCTGGAGCCTGGGACCTCGCTGTGCAGGGCCAAGGGGCCAGCAGCCAGACCCTGGGACCCCGAGGCGTGGGGCTGGACAGACTGGACCTGGACCCGGACCCTGCAGCGCAGGGACGGGTGGCTGTACCATGGGACCGCCCCCGTGTGGGGCCTGGCGGCCAGGCCGGGTAACTGGCAGCTGGAGCCTGACCCTGGAATTCCGCTGCATGGGGCTGGGCAGCTGCAGCCCGGAACCCTGCCACGCGGGGGCCGGGCAGCCTGACCCGGACAGCTAGCAGCTGGACCAGGACCCCGCATCACAGGGCCAGGCGGCCGGACCCCAGGACCCCATCGTGCAGGCCCAGGCGGGCCGCATCTGGATCTGGATCTCCCACCCCCAACAACGGTCTGGGTAGCTGGAACTGACCCCTGAGCTGAACCCCTGGAGGTGCTGCAGTATCCCAGCAAAACTCTAAATCCCAGCCCGCCCCCCACAACCTACCCACAGGCCCATCTCTCCTGGCCCCTGAAGTACTCACCAGCCCCCTGCTGGGAGTAGCGCTCCTGCAGGCTGCCTTACTCTCTGTCCCTCCTCCCCTCAGACAGCCCCGCCCCTGCCAGACCAGCAAATTTTGATTTTTTTTTAAGCACACAGCTGGGCCGCAGCTGTGTGCTAACTGGGCCACATGTGGCCCACAGGCTGAGAACCGCTGATATAGCATGTATTGCCCACATACTACATGTACTGTTATTATTAGAACACCTATTAAATAGGTGTTTTGTTAAATTTTGAGGTCCCTTGCTATGTTGTAAACAATTTAGTAAGAGAGACCAAATAAATCTTTTAATTTTGCTTGGCTTAGCCTTGTCAGCTGAGCCTTTGAACTGTCTTCTTTTTTAAAATGGTTTTACACGCCTGACATTCTCCTTTTGTAAATTGCAAATTATAAGCAAATACCATTTAATTTTCTTAAATATAAAAATTGAAGTTTAAAAATTAACAAGTTACAAAAAACAAAAACCAGTGAGCACATTTTGGCTTGCGCCCTGGTAACTGCAATGTTTTATTTTACTGCTGTCTTTAACGCCCTTATTTTAATTCTGTGGCTCGGCTAGCGGAAGCTTTAGTAAGCTGATTGCTACACTGAAATTTGTGACAGGCAGTATTTTTTTTAAAACTTACTAGGTGTTCCCTTCCCACCCCCTTTTTTTCTGCTTTTAGTTATTTTTTTACAACTGTTCCCAGGTTACACCTCCCCGCCCCCGATAGTATATTCGGAAGCAGTTAATCCATATTGGAAATTTCAGTGGCATTCAAAGGATCTCAGCAGATCATAACCTTTTCCTTACAAGGCAGGCTTTAGATGTAAGATCACAATCAAGGTATAGAATGTCACACTGAGTCATGGCACCAGTATGTTGGAGTAGCCTCTGAGACCTTTTCCACTTGGGAGTCTGTTGGGGTGAATTCTGAAAATTTATGTACTCAGTAGCCTCCCAGACCTAATCACCGAGGTTTCTTTATTAGCATACACTCAAACTACACTTGAGTTAATCAGGCTAAGTGTAGGGGGTAAGTACAGGGCATACCACACCTCCAAAGTTACAAAACAAACTTCTTCCACACTTCCACATTACACTGCATTTACTATACCTTGCATTACATGTTTTGGGACTGGCTTGGTTACTTTGTAGGAACCAATCCCTGTACAGCGTGCTCCGTCCATGCACAATTTACTCTTTACCTCATTTATATTCCAGGCTTATTTCATCCATTGTTATCTTGTCCATTGTAAATGATGTTCCCTCTTATCTTAGCTACTACAGATATTCTATGTCCAGCCTCCTGAGCTCTCAAAACTAGGTGACTGGGCAACAAAATGGCAGATGAAATTTAGTGTTGATAAATGCAAAGAAATGCACACTGGAAAACATAATCCCAACTATACTATAAAATCATGGGATCTAAATTAGCGGTTACCACTCAAGAAAGAGATCTTGGCGTCATTGTGGATAGTTCTCTGAAAACGGCCACTGAATGTGCAGCGGCAATCAAAAAAGCAAACAGAATGTTGGGAATCATCAAGAAAGCAATAGACGATAAGACAGAAAATATCATATTGCCTCTATATAAATCCATGGTACCTTGAATACTGTGTGCAGATGTGGTCACCCCATCTCAAAAAAGATATATTGGAATTGGAAAAGGTTCAGAAAAGGGCAACAAAAATTATTAGGGGTATGGAACGGCTGCCATATAAGGAGAGATTAATAAGACTGGGATTTTTCAGCTTGGAAAAGAGACGTCTAAGGGGGGATATGATCGAGGTCTATAAAATTGTGACTGGTGTGTAGAAAGTGAATAAGGAATTGCTGTTTACTCATTCTCATAAAACAAGAACTAGGGGTCATCAAATGAAATTAATAGGCAGCAGGTTTAAAACAAACAAAAGGAAGTATTTCTTAACATAACGCACAGTCAACCTGTTGAACTGTTTGCCAGAGGATGTTGTGAAGGCCAAGACTATAACAGAGTTCAAAAAAGAACTAGATAAATTCATAGAGGATAGTCTATCAATGGCTATTAGCCATGATGGGCAGGGATGGTGTCCCTACCCTCAGCTTGCCAGAAGCTGGGAATGAGCGACAGGGAAAGGATCACTCAATGATTACCTGTTCATTCCCTCTGGGGCACCTGGTATTGGCCACTGTCGGAATACAAGATACTGAGCTAGATTGACCTTTGGTCTGACCGAGTATGGCCATTCTTATGCTCTAATCCTATAGAACACTTTAAGAGAAAAACTCAAATCAAAATGGATCCAGAAAATGACCGTGACAAAACTAGGTTTTGCACAGTCACTGATTCCCATTGCAACTTGATGCATATGTATCTGATTTATATCAATTTATTCACAAATACCAGAATGGGATGCTGATGTGTTAAAGAGACTAAACAAGCAGTATTCTTGGTGCACCACTTGCATTTTGAAGAATTTTGATGTTAGCCTTTTCACATACGCAGCAAGCCACAACCTTTTGTTTTAGGGCCAACTCTGCTTTATCAGCATGTACACCTTGCAGGTGCATACTGGTGACTGGGAAGATTGCACATAAGTCATTTTGGGGCTTTGTAAATGGACAGAGATTTGATGTAACATAGTTTAAACAATGAAAATTTCCTGCTTTGTGAATAAAGGGGAATATAGAGAATATAGAATTTTAGTGAATTAAGCAAGAAAGGATGTAAATTATATTCGATACATCATAGCCCCCACCCCAACAAATAAAATTCAAATAATCTAACTACAAAATAGATAACTAAGATCCATCTATATTTCCATAGCAACCTATTCCTGTAGAAAATGTATCATTGCGTTAGGGCTTATTTTAGATATCTTATGTTAAGACACCGTAATATTTGTGTAGTACATCTAAAGATTTCCTGAAGATAAATCACTTGTCAGTGTGTATTTCTTTTACTATTTACAGTTTATAATTCCAAAATTCATTAATTTAATTAGGAAAATGGGTACTTAGTTTTGTACAAGTCAAATACATTAAACTAGAACCAGTTAAAAATGTGGTAACAACTGTTGTATATATAAATCTCATAGCTGACCTTAAAAAAAATGCTGTCATTCTTCCTGATGAATCCATTGCTTTATTTTTAAAGCAATACTAGTAGGCAGAAATATCTGTCCTTAACACTGATGGAAGAAGGTCCCTTTTGTACAGACACAGTGAAGCAACATATGATAAACATATAAGAAATTCACATTAGACCAGACCTCCACCATAAAATATGAGGCATTGATTTACCAGCCAAAACCATACAATTTCAACAGGCATGCTGGGACCAATGGCTTTTGAAATTAGTAGCAAGTGACTTACCTTTGTGCTGATCAAACACCGATGAGGTACTAAAATCCATTGTAGTCTATCTCATTATTTACTGTTAGACCAGGCAAATACCATCTCCGTGGTTTCCAGGGAAGAATCCCATATATTATAGTAAACAATATATGCAATGATAGCTGTCACCAATCTTCTTGTTTGATAATTAAATTTGCTTTACGGCTGCAGATTGTTGTCAAGGCAAAGACATTGTCACTCACATAATGAGAATGGTATATTCTGTTAGTTAAGGACCCTGTTAAAAAGATGTCTCCAGAAATGATCTAATTGAGCTTTTAGGTCTTGAAAAAACACTAGCTTAAGAGGGCAAGCTGTCTATGATCAGGCCTGAAAAAGACACTGCAGATCACCCAGCATCAGCAACAAGAATGCTGGCTTTAAACAAACAGAAATCTCAATGAGTGAATGAGGATTCACTATGGCAAACAGAGCATGTGCAAAACTGCCAATGCAATTTGGATGCTGGATGTACTCATTTTAGAAACCAAACGGCATATGCTGTGTTCACAGACAATGCTGTCTTAATTGACTATTATATAAATATTGTAGTAGGCATACATTCTGTAGTTTATTAATTAATCAGCCACCCACCTATTTAACTGAGTGAGTTTTGAATAGCATGAAGAACATAAATAAAAGGGAGTGACGTTTATTGCTGTATTTAATAGATAAGGTTTAAAAGTTCAATATAACTGTTCTCAGTAACTACAGTCAGTTGCAATAGAAGTCCTTTTTAATGTAAACATGTTTGGTGTGTTTTAGGCAGTGTTTTAATGAGATATTCCAATGCAACTTGTAATATACACATTTTATATTTACTCTCCTAGTCCTATGTCCAAGCCAAAGGAGAGGGAGTCCAGTTGTAGGCCTGTTACTCTGACATCAGTTCTGGGCAAGATAATGGAGAGGCTGATATGGGACTTGATTAATAAAGAATTTAAATGAGGGTAATATAATTAGTACTAATACACAAGGACTATGGAAAGTAGACCCCATCAAACTAACTTGATACTTTCTTTGAAGAGATTACAATGTAAACGTGTTGATATAATATATTTAGACTTCTGTAAGCTATTTGACTTGATACTACACGTTTTGATTAAAAAAACCTAGATATAAAATTAACATGGCACATATTAAATAGATTAAAATCTGGAAAGGTCTCAAAATGTAATTGTAAACAGGGAATCATCATTGAACAGTGTTTCTAGTGGAATCCCACTGGGATTTGTTCTTGGTCTTACATTATTTAACCTTTTTATTAATGATTTGGAAGAAAACACAAAATCATCACTGACAAAAATTGAGGGAATGGTAAATAATGAAGAGGACAAGTCACTCATACAGAGTGTTCTGGATGACGCGGTAAGATGGCCACAAACAAACTATGCATTTTAATATGGCTAAATATAAAGATATATATTTAGGTACAAAGAATGTAGGCCCTACTTACAGGATGGGGGACTCTATTCTGGGAAGCAGTGACTTAAAAGGTTTGGAGGTTGTGGGGGATGAACATGAGCTCCCAGTGTGATTCTTTGGTCAAAAGGGCTAATGCGATCTTGGGAGGCATAAACAAGGGGAATCTCAAGTAGGAGGAGAGAGGTTATTTTACCTCTGTATTTGGCACAGGTGCAACCACTGCTGGAATACTGTGTTCAGTTCTGGTGTCCACAATTCAAGAAGGATATTAATAAATTTGAGAGGGTTCAGAGAAGAGCCCTGAGCATGTGTAAAGGATTAGAAAACAAGTCTATTACTAAAAGGTTTAAGGAGTGCAATCTATTTAGCTTAACAAAGAGAAGGGGTGACTTGATTATAGTCTATAAATATCTCCAGGGGGAACAAATATTTAATAAATATTCTCTAGAAGAGAAAGGTATAACTTGCTCAAATTGCTGGAAGTTGAAGCTAGACAATTCAGACTGGAAATAAGGCATATATTTTTAAAAAGTGTGTTGCGGGTCATACATGCCCCGTCCATTTTTGGGATGGGGCACGGGGTCATTAGAGGCCCGTGGACAAGTCTGCGCAACCCCTCTTGTCTCAGAGTGATGTGTCCTAACAGCCAAAGTCACTCTATCTGTCCTCTCTATCAGGGCTGTGCAGCCTAGTAGCCAGGGTGGGCGGCGGCCAGGATAGGGGGTGCCAAGCCAGGGCCCTGTCGGTGGTGGGGTTGCCCACCACCAGCTCGGTGGGGATCCAGCCAAAATACACCAAGCTGGTTTCAAACCACCTCCCTGCAAAGCCTCCCTGGGTTACTTCCTATCCACTTCTCTGCAGCTTGTGGTCTCATGGTCCCCCTGGGCTCTCCTCCCTCTGTGGCATCTGGAGCCTGGACATCCTGGGTCACTGCAATCTGGCTGGCCTCTACGTCGTGGAGTGTGAGCGATCCTTCAGTAGGAGTCTACAGCACACCTCCTTCCTCTCTGGTGGTCAGCCCCAAATGAACTGGGCGGATCCCTTTTATACCTGCCCTCCAGCCAGAGCATACCTAGCAGGGTCAAAGGGGTGGCGCCTCCTTGGCCCAAAGAGAGGAATGAACCCCTGCAGTCCCAGTGTGTTCCCTGTCACACAGTGAGGCTATGGCTACATGGTGCTTTACAGCACTGCAACTTTCTAGCTCAGGGGTGTGAAAAAACACCTCCCTGAGCGCAGCAAGTTACAGCGCTGTAAAGCTCCAGTGTAAACAGTGCCCCAGTGCTGTAAGCTAATCTCCTCGGGGAGATGGAGTACCTGCAGCGCTGGGAGAGCTCTCTCCCAGAGCTGGCACTGCAACCACACTCGCACTTCAAAGCGCTGCCACGGGAGCGCTCCCGCAGCAGCGCTTTGGAGTTTCGAGTGTAGCCATGCCCTAAGGGTAATTGGAATAGCTTACCAAAGGTCATGGGGAATCTGCCATCACTGACAATATTTAAACCAAGAGTGGATGTTTTTTCTAAATGATATGCCCTAGGAATTATTTTGTGGAAGTTCTAAGGCCTGTGTTATATATTTTTCTGCAGGCCCTGTGCCTGGCTGCCTCCTTCAGTGTGCAGGTTGGTCTCTGTGCAATGTATGAGACAAAAGCCCTTCAGATCATTGCATTACACTGGTCAATGTCTAGTTGCAATTACCACTCTGTAAGTATGATCAAATGGATTTACTTTGAATTTACTTTGGCCTCATGAGAACACAATTGGCCCAGCAAAGGACAGAGAGTTGTGGTTGATGCAGGAACCTATTCAGTGAACAGCAAGGGCAAAAATAAGTTCACTGAGCACCTTCTAACCTGTACAATGAATGAGTTAGGGGTCCTACTCAATTAAAAAGCTGAGCAGTGCTGACACAGGGGATAGGGAAAAGCTGTCAGAAAGCCAAATCTAGTTCCCTGATTCTCCATCAACCCTGTTCTGGTATGTCTCAGAGCAGAGGTGGAAAAAGGGGTTTTTGCCGGTGGGTACTTTTGAAGAGATGTGTATATTTGAGAGGGATACTCTGCCAGTTTGGGGGAGGGGAGGCTATTTTCAGCATATTTAGACACTTCTTTCATATTCTAGTTATTAAATGTCTATCATTGATATCTTTACTATTTTAATAATGATTAAATTATTATGAACTACATAATTACATTATCATGAATTACAGTATATTAAAATCATTGCAATCACCTACAAGAGGTCTTCACTAACATCCCAGTTTAAAGACATTGTGTCTCACTGTAGCTTTCTGGATGATACTGTCAGCAATCTTATTTACATCCAGTTCCCTGGTATTATCTTGATGCATGTTAAGGACAGCTACATTATTCAGTTGCGTCTGTCCCATCGATGACTGAAGATAATTTTTACATCTTCTGAAGTTAGTGAATGAGTTCAGGATGATATGGGCACAATGAGAAGGATTCTTATAAATTTGCAGTATCTTGGAAGCATTGTGCTTCCAGAGTACTGCAAGTGACTCCAAGATCTCTTTCTTGATGAGTAACAGCTAATTTAGGCCCCATCATTTTGTATATATAGTTGGGATTATATTTTGCCATGTGCATTTCTTTGCATTTAACATTGAATTTTATCTGTCATTTTGTTACCAAGTCACCCAGTTTTGTGAGATCCCTTTGTAACTCTTTGCAGTCTGTTTTGGATTTTAACTATTTTGAGTAATTTTGTATAATCTGAAAACTTTGCCACCTCACTGTTAACCCCTTTTTCCAGATCATTTATGAATATGTTGAAGAGCACTGGTCCCTGTACAAGCCCCTCCTGGGACACCACTATTTATTTCTCTCCATTCTAAAAATGGACTATTTATTCCTACCCTTTGTTTCCTATCTTTTAACTAGAGTGTCTGGGAGTGCTTTCAGGATCATCTAATGATCCTTAATTTAATGCAATGACAAACCTTTTGTTATCTTAAGCACCCTGACTCTCTTTATAAACAAACTCCCTGCCCCAAGGATGGAAGTTGGTAGCAGCACAGAACTCACCACATTCTACACTCAAGGTCTGAGCACCCACTATTTTTTTCCTTGGGTGCTTGAGCCACAAAGCACCCACAGAGCCAGTGTCTATGAATCAGAGAACCCTAGAGAAACTCACATTAGTGGTGGATCAGTGAGGCATAGCTCTGCTCTGCCTGACCTTGATTGCTCTATATCCCCATCATGCCCAGCTTTCCATTAGAGTTTTCTCCTCCACAAGAAGATTCCGTGCTGGCTGGCTAAGTGGTGAAAAGGAGCTGGATCACACCAGAGACTCTGGTGCAAAGACTGGATCATTATGTTCACCCACAGGGCACAGTTAAGACTGTGTAGGGCAACCTTAACACTGGTGTTTCCTAACTTGATTGCTTCCTTTGCATTTTTAACATAATGTAGTTTTATTATTTAATAGTTGCAAACATTGCTTCGCTGCGAAGAACCTACTGTGGATGTAATAAGACTTGTCAAACATTCAGAAACTCCAATGTTAAAATTTGAGTCTGAATCCAAACTGCCTAAAATTCAGCGCTGTTAAGCTACAACAAGCAATTTGAGAGACAGAATACACCTAAAAATTCCAGGCCACTTCTGAAGTTCTCTAACATTTGAAGGTGTTCAGATCCAGAGCACTGGTTTGCATAAAGAAACCTTGTTGTGGTATTTTGATGTCAAAGTTTTGACTTATTTATACTGCTCTCTTTCCTTGACTGCCAATGTATTCATACAGGGAATTTTCACTCTATTTTCTTTGAATACGCTCAGGCTTATTTATATTGCAATAGCTTTCCCTATGCACTAGGCATTGCATCTAGACACAAGAACAGAGTCTATTCTGTATAGATTCTTGTATTGCCCTCATCACTGTAGTATCTGAGTCCCTTCCAGTAGTCACGCAATATAAAAAGAACAGGAGTACTTTTGGCACCTTAGAGACTAACAAATTTATTTGAGCATAAACTTTTGTGGGCTACATCTGAAGAAGTGGGCTGTAGCCCACGAAAGCTTATGCTCAAATAAATTTTTTAGTCTCTAAGGTGCCACAAGTATTCCTGTTCTTTTTGCGGATACAGACTAACACGGTTGCTACTCTGAAACCTAGCAATATAAAAGTAAAGGTTCAAAGTGATATTAGGTTGATATTAGATATACAGAGTGTAAGCTCCATCTTTTCATTATCTGTGTGTATAGTGGAACCAATAGATGCTACTGCAAAACAGGAAATAGCTTTTGTTGATTACATTTGTTGTTCCCACCCCTTCTCCTAATCCTCCCTCCTCTCTGTCTTGATACCCAATGGCCTCACCTACCCCCAACAGTCACTGGGAGTCTTGCCCTCCCACCCATCCTCTTCCCTGAATGGATGGTTTGGAGGGCATCTATATATTCCTAATTTTAATAGTTACCCTGAGGACAAGAGACACTGTAGAGCATATGGCCATTGACTGACTGACAACATTCCCTTGAAGTAGGGAGATAAACCTATATAAGCCTTTTAGAGAGAAAATTAGTTTTGGGATCCCATAAAAGACACAAGAAAGACTCCTTATAGCAGCATAGGATTTTACTTGGTGATTAAAACCAGCATGTAGGGATTAGGATTGACCTGGGCCCTGCCGCATCCTCCACCCGCCCCCCCCCTGAACGTTCCTGTGCGCCCCACAGTTTAGAGACCATGGCAACAGATGGTAACTAATAGGGAGATGTTTCTGTACAGTTTTCCATAGCTTTATAGTTTGAATCCAAGTTTTAAAACTGACTATGAATGAAAGATGCACCGTCGAAGAAAGACCATTAACTTCACATACAGATTCTACATATGAACATTCAACTACATGCTTCTGAAACCTAAATTAGTTTCTGTTTGAGTATAGAGCCAAGAGACAATCACTTTGTGCGTCTGGCTGGACAAATCAGTCATTCTTAGAGCAAGACAATATTTTGTGTTCTAAACTATTAACAAAAGGGGCTTTTGGGGGGAAATTTTTCTCTTTCAGTATTCTGATTTAAAAAAACAAAAAACAAAAAAACACACCACTTACCACCTCACTTTTTTCCCCTTTTCCTCCTCCCACCATTTCTTCCACTGTGCCACTAGAAAATGGTGGGGGGGGGAGGAGAAAACCACCACAAAGTTCAGTGTATTCTTTTTGTTAAAAAGTCTCAACACTTGGTAATTTTTCATGAAAACTGTTTGAAATACAAGATTTTTTTTGTGCAGCTTTAGCCATTATGTTGCCTTCTAAAGCTGTAGAGTCAGAGGAGTTGATGGTTGATACAGAACAAGGAGTGAAAGAGTAGCAATTGGTGCAAGACAGCTGGCAATCAGAGAACATGAGGGTTCCATGGTTAAGCATGCAAGTCAGGAAGTGACAAAGGTAACAGTAGTCTTCCATGTGTGGATAAGTATTACGATAGGGCTTGATTACTGACTCAATCCAAGTGGGCCTTGTGGCTCCCTGATCTGAACATTTAGCTGAGGCTCAGAGAGAAAATCTCAAAGTATGTCTACACTGCACCTGCGAGTGCGCCTCCCAGCCTGGGAAGACAGACTTGTGCTAGGTTGACTCAAGCTAGTGTGCTAAAAATAGCAGCGTGGACATTGCGGCACCTTGGACTAGTGACCAAAACTTGGACCGAAGGGTCAAATGGGTTTGAGAGTCCACGCTGCCACCTGAGTCATAACATCCACGTGGCTATTTTTAGTCCACTAGCTTGAGCGGAACTAGTACGAGTCTGTTTTAGGGTTGCTAACCCTCCAGGATTGTCCTGGAATCTCTGAGATTAATCTTTTTAATTAAAGATTGTCACGTGATGTAACCTCCAGGAATACATCCAATCAAAATTGGCAACCCTAGTCTGTCTACCCAGGCTGGCTCCTAGTTGCGGCACAGACACATCCAAAGAGCTTGGCTTGTTTAGTCTAGCGAAATAAAGGCTGAGAGGGGATATGATTGCTCTGTAGAAATACATCAGAGGGTTAAATACCTGAAAGGGAGAAGAGCTATTTAAGCTAAAGGACAATCTTGGCACAAGAACAAATGGATATAAACTGGCCATGAATAAGTTCAGGCTGGAAATTAGAAGAGGGTTTCTAACCATCAGAGGAGTGACATTCTGTAATCAGCAGGAGCAGTGGGGGCCATCAGTTAGTTTTCAGATGGAGCTCGAGACATTTATGAATGGGATTATATAATGGGGCTGCCTGCAATAGCAAGTGCCTGGACTTGATGACCCAGGAGGACCCTTCCAGTGTGGTAAAGCACCAAGCTTTGAGGAGACCGAAGTGAAATGTAAAAAGCCAGAAAGCAAGTGATGGTGAGTTACATGTGCTGGATGGTTTGGGAAAAGGAGATCTATCCTAAAGATTGGAGAAGAGGTGTCATCTATTGATTCCCTAAAAAGGGGGAGCAGTTTATTTGTGATACCTGGAGAGAGGTGACACACCTATTTGTACCTGGCAATAAAAAGTGTTTTGCATTATCATTTTGAATAGGATGAAAACTGCTGTTGACAAAGTACTCAGAGAAGCAGCAGCTGGATTTTGGTCTGATAGGTTATATTCAGACCAGATTTTCACCTTGAGAAGACTTACTGAGAACTGCTAGTATTCAGGGCTTAAGATGGTTTTTAACTTCCTTGATTTTAGAAAAGCATTTAATATAGTGTCTACAGAGAAACCCTCTGGAAGATCCCCTGAGACACTGTGGAATTCCAGCAAAAAGATTTTTAATTTAGTATAAAATTTCTAGGACAAATCTGCAGGTTGAAGCAGGACAGAGTGGAGACACAGAACGTTTAAATTGTTAGTGGCATAAGGCAAGGTTGCATACTATCCCCACTTCTCTTCTGCATTGCCATAGACTGCCTCTGGCTCACAGCTTAACTTTGCTTCATATTAGCGAAGTCTTGACCATTACTTTAGTTCAGGCCTCATACTGAGCCTTCATTAGGCCTTCACTTACTACATTGCCTTCACTTACTACATTCCCCCACTTTTTGTCTTTTTAAGGGGAGGATGTTTACCCATGGGTACAAGGTGCGATGTTTACCCATGAGTACAAAAGCATAATGCATGGACTAAAGATAACCCAGTGGGCTAAACACTGTTATGTGGTTACCTTCTTTTACTATCCATACACTTATGCCCCATCTGTCTGTTTAGTCTGCACATTCCCTCGTACGACTGGCAGACAGATTTTATTATCCAATTAATTTTTTAGTCCTTTATGGTGGGCCTGGGAATGTTAGGCCCGGGACCATGACTGAGGAATGTAGTATTATGATTGAGCCTTAGAGGCACTTCTAAATAATTAATATATATGAATTATATGGATATGGCATATATATTTGTAGTGTGTATGGGCATATATGTATAGTATGTATGTATACATATGACACCACCTTATATTCAAGCATAACCATGTTTTTCTAGTCTGGTGTACTCTGGTCTTTTTACTCTGGTAACACAGATAGAAACACACTCATATTAGGGCAATTCTAGTTATTACCTGTCTCATTATTAGTAGTAGGCTGAGTGTTTTGAAATACTGGATAGGGATTGTAATGGTGTGTCTCACAGTGCTATGTATATGAGAAGAAAAACAGAAGTTTGGAGTAGTGACACTACCATTGAGGCCTTTATATAGAAATATATTGTAATTAGTTATTACCTAGTACTGTCCATTCATGTTATAGGTTACCCTTACTGCTAGTTGTCTCCTAATGTGCTCTGTGAACTGTTCCATATTTTTCTTCATCTGATTTACCAATTCTGTGAAAGTATTATGTGCTACTCTTTCCTTCTGTGCACTTACTTGTCCCGTTCTGACAGGCACCAGTCTAGGTCTCAGTTTAAGTTTAACTGGAACCTGGCTTTTATCATAAGGTAGTGGTTGCAATGCAGTGGACCCCGTTTCATCTTTTAATTTTACTAGGACCACCTTTTTCCACTTCTGTCCCCATTCTTCAGGCACAGGGTAGCTACCTGAAGCCTGTTGTTTACCACCAATATTTATAACAGGGGACGGCACTTTTTGCTTCTGCAGGTTTTCTACAGCTGTTTCCAATTTTTTATTTTTCTGCTTTACTTGCTCGAGCATATCATGAGTTTGGCCCGCCTGTTGCTGTGCTAACAGAGCTTGGGCTTTCTAGTGCTCGACTGCCCGGGTTACTTCTTCTACTTCTCCTGTTTTTTCTGTTACTTGTTTGACCAGCATTCCAGCATGCTGTCTGAGCCGTCTTACTGCCAGAGACATGAGTTGCAAAATTCTTGCTTTTTTACTCTTATTACTGTTTCTCAGAGCTTCGGTTTCTACCATCGCTCTACATACGCCAGTCCATGTTTCCCCACTCTCTTTTTAAAATTCATATGGACCACCCTTACTGGCAATCCAGCGGGTCCAACAATCATCAAACTCCGTGGGGATCATAAGGGAGGGGATAAGGGGGTTCCCTCGCTCGAGGTTTACTGCCATGTTAGATAGCGATTCTTACCACGGCAGTTTTGCTTACTCACCAGATCAGCGGTCGGGGTCACCAGTGTTGTCAGAGGCTACCGGTGTGGTGCTTCTGCTTTCTCCTGTTGATATCACTCGGCTGCGTGCGTGTGTTCCCTCTGTGTGCTGCCCCAGCTCTGCAGATAGCTGACACAGCAGACCCGACGAGAACCCCCAATGACCACAGAGTCTAGTAAAGTACAAAGGCACCTCGGCCAGGTTTATTGCGATCTCGGACACAATTGCAGTTCCCTGTAGGTTTCTGAGCCTAATTCAGGGCATACTACGAGAAAAGTCCCTCTTGGCAAAGACCCAGCTCAGTGGCGGGACTTTCCACTGCCCCCGTGGCCGGACAAAGACACCACCCCAGGGATACATTTTTATACACAGATACAAACAAATTACACATCACTCCTGACGTATTGAGGTGCAACCCCTCTTCGTAGCAAGGTACAACCCCTTTACGTAATAAGGTGCCGCCTCGCACCTTGTACCTGTTGGTTCGATCAAAACAACTCTATCCATCATTTTACCCTTTTGCCCCTGTCATTGGGATGGGTCGGTCTGTTCCCTGTTATCTGTGGAATGTTCTGGTTATAGTGTATCTTGGTACCATGTTTATACTGTAACTATGCTAAATGAATATGTATTTCTGCAACATCAGCCCTTTCCTTGCCAACTTCTGTGAGCAGGGCCTGCCTCTGGCTCACAGCTTAACTTTGCTTCATATTAGCGAAGTCTTGACCATTACTTTAGTTCAGGCCTCATACTGAGCCTTCATTAGGCCTTCACTTACTACATTGCCTTCACTTACTACAATATGAATGTGCAGAAGACCCAAGACCATGGAGACCAAGAATGCTGTCAACACTGGTGGATGTGTGATTAATGGAGAAGATTAGGAAAAAGTTGATGACTTTGTCTATCTTGGAAGTACAATAGCGGATAGTGGCCAGCTCACTAAAGTGAAGGTAAGAACTGGTAAAGCCTCTTGATATTTTCCCATTTGTCAAATATCTGGAAGAGTAAGAAGATAGATCTATACACTAAAATTAGATTGTATAATTCTATTGTCCTTCCAACACTACTGTATGACTAAAAAAGTAGAAGTAGCCAACAAGAAGCTGAATGCATTCCACTAGCATTGTTTAAGAAAAATCTTGGGAATTCATTGGCGAAAAAAGTGTAACCAATGTGGAAGTGCTGCACTACATGGGTCAGCAGTAGGGTTGCCAGGCATCTGTATTTTGACCGGAACACCTGGTCAAAAAGGGACCCTGGCAGCTCCGGTCAGCACCACCGACTGGGCCATTGAAAGCCCAGGGCTAAGGCGGGCTCCCTACGGCTCCCAGAAGCAGCCGCCGAGTCCCTGCGGCCCCTAAACACACGGGCAGCCAGGGAGGCCCCATACGCTGCCCCTGCCCTGAGTGCCAGCTCCACAGCTCCCATTGGCCGGGAACTTAGACCAACTGGAGCTGCAGAGGCAGTGCTTGTGAGTGTGAGGGCAGTGCGCTGAGGCTCCCTGGCCGCCCATATACCTAGGGGCCGTAGGGACCTGGCGGCCAATTCCTGGGAGCCGCGGTAAGCACCACCCAGACCCCACACACACCCCAACCCCCTGCTCCAGCCTGGAGCCCCCTTCTACACCCCAAACTCCTTATCCCTTGCCCCACCCCAGAGCCCGCATCCCCAGCCCAAGTCCTCACCCGCTCCTGCACCCCAACACCCTGCCCCAACCTGGAGCCCTGTCCTGCACCCAAACCCCTCATCCCCAACCCCACCCCAGAGCAAGCCCTCACCCCCTCCCGCACCCCAGCCCCCCTGCCTGGTGAAAGTAGGTGAGCGCGTGGGAGAGCGAGTGATGGGGGGGAGGGAAGAAGCGAGCACAGGGTAGGGCCTCAGAAGGGGCAGGATGTTTGGTTTTGTGCGATTGGAAAGTTGGCAACCCTAGTCAGCAGACTGGACTCAATAATTAGACAAAGACAGCTGTAGTGTTTTGGCCATGTCATCAGGCAATCCTGTGACAGCAGCACAAGATATGACTTAGACAGGATACTACCTGGAGGACAAAGAATGACCTATTGCAGGATGATCAAAAATGATGCTCCCATCATGGAGACAACTCACAATGGAGTCACACATCTTGCTCTGGATAGACAGCAGTGGGAAAATGGATTGCTTCATGTACCACTAGGAGATTCTAAGTTCCAGTCCTATGTATGCTCCTCTACTAAACAGTTAATGATAAAAAAAAGTGACCAGAGAAGTAAAGAATGAAGCCAATTTTGGATCTTGAGATATAGCAGATGAAATATAAAATAATCAGACTAGAGCGGAAAGAAATTTTTCAGTCAAAGGGTTTATTTGCCAAATAAGGCAGTTTCTGGACAACCAAAACTATTCACTAAATTTTATTCAAGAACAGTTTAGGATGAATTAAAAAATGGTTTTTTAAAGAATCAAAACACAGATCATTTTGACCATTTGGAAACAAAACGTTTTTACTCTGTTTTGAAGTGATAGGGGTTAGAAATTTAGCTAGATTGCTTTACTTTTTTTAAAAAAGGTAAAAATCACTTGACACTGTAACAACCATAGCAGCAGTAGCAACAAAATCTGAAAAAAAAATCATTTTGAATCAAATGGAATTTTGTTGGACTCAAATGATTTTTTGCGGGGGCGGTGTTCACATTTTGTCATGTGAAACAAGAGTTCAGTTTCGGTTTGAACTAAAAATGGTGTTTTTTTCCCCCCCAGATTTTTCATTTGGCCACCTATATACAGGGCCACATCCTGGTCCTACTGAATCAGTCTGAATTGTGCCATTGACTTCAGCGGGACTAGGATTTGGTATGTTTGTTACATTGCCAAGATTCTATTAGATGGTAACATATCACAGTCAACACTGCAATTCCTCTCAACGATTTATAGCAGTAGTGTAATGCTGCCAAATTCCACTAGATGGTGAACTTTGATCACTTTGCCTCTTCTCATTGTGGAATGGGACACTTAGATGGTTTAACCTGGGAAGTGTGAAAATCCAAATGGGCAAAACTAAACTAAACAGAGAACGGGGAGTGCTAGGTTGAAAGAAATTGTCAGAAGAAACCTAGGAATGGGTTTTACCATCACTGTAGTTAATCCATCTCCCCAAGAGGCTTTTGCCAGGGTGATGGAAAAATTCTCCTGTTGACCTAGCTGCATCTACATCGGAGGTTAGATCTCTAACTACAGTACTCAGGACAGGAAATTTTTCACTGCCTTGAGTGATGTAGCTAGTTTGATAAGAACATAAAGAATGGCCATACTGGGTCAGACCAAAGGTCCATCTAGCCCAGTATCCTGTCTTCCAACAGTGGCCAATGCCAGGTGCCCCAGAGGGAATGAACAGAACAGGTAATCATCAAGTGATCCATTCCCTGTTGCTCATTCCCAGCTTCTGGCTAACAGAGGCTAGGTACATCATCCCTGCCCATCCTGGCTAATAGCCATTGATGGACCTATCTTCCATGAATTTATCTAGTTCTTTTTTAATGATGCCCAACATTCTGTTCACATTTTTGACTGCCACTGCATATTCAGTGGATGTTTTCAGAGAACTATCCACAATGACGCCAAGATCTCTTTCTTGAGTGGTAACAGCTAATTTAGACCCCATAATTTTATATGTATAGTTCGGATTAAGTTTTCCAATGTGCATTACTTTGCATTTATCAACATTGAATTTCATCTGCCATTTTGTTGCCCAGTCACCTAGTTTTGAGAGATACTTTTGTAGCTCTTTGCAGTCTGCCTGGGACTTAACTATCTTGAGTAGTTTTGTATCATCTGCAAATTTTGCCACCTCACTGTTTACCCACTTTTCCAGATCATTTATGAATATGTTGAACAGCACTGGTCCCAGTACAGACCCTGGGGGACACCACTATTTACCTCTCTCCATTCTGAAAACCGGCTATTTATTCCTACCTTTTAACCAGTTACCACTCCATGAAAGGACCTTCCCTCTTATCCCATTACTTTGTTTAAAAGCCTTTGGTGAGGGACCTTGTCAAAGGCTCTCTGAAAATCTAAGTGCATTATATCCACTGGATCCCTCTTGTCCGCATGCTTTTTGACCCCCTCAAAGAATTCTAGTAGATTGGTGAGGCATGATTTCCCTTTACCAAAACCATATTGACTCTTCCCCAACAAATTATGTTTATCTAGGCGTCTGACAATTTTGTTCTTCACTATAGTTTCAACCAGTTTGCCCGGTACTGAAGTCAGGCTTACTGGCCTGTAATTGCTGGGATCACATCTGGAGTCCTTTTTAAAAATTGGCATCACATTACTATCCTCTACTCATGTGGAAATGAAGCTGATTTAAACAATAGGTTACAGACTACAGTTAGTAGTTCGGCAATTTTACATTTGAGTTCCTTCAAAACTCTTGGGTGAATACCATCTGGTCCTGGTGACGTATTACTGTTTAATTTATCAATTTGTTCCAAAACTCTAATGGAACTCTAATGACACCTCAATCTGGGACCGTTCTTCAGATTTGTCATCTAAAAAGAATGATCAGGTTTGGGAATCTCCCTCACATCTTGAGCCATGAAGACCGATGCAAAGAATTCATTTTGTTTCTCCACAGTGGCCTTATCGTCCTTGAGTACTCCTTTAACATCTCAATCATCCAGTGGCTCCACTGGTAGTTTAGCAGGCTTCCTGCTTCTGAGGTACTTAAATCCTAGTGAGGAAAATAGAAAGGAGCATAAACTCTGGCAAATGAAGTGTAAAAATTATAATTAGGAAGGCCAAGAAAGAATTTGAAGTACAGCTAGCCAAAGACTCAAAAAGTAATAGCAACATATTTTTAACTTCCACCTTTTAAAGGATGCCTTTTTGCCTCTGTCAAGGCTGCTTCCCCACTCTGAACTTTAGGGTACAAATGTGGGGGCCTGCATGAAAACTTCTAAGCTTAACTACCAGCTTAGATCTGGTCCGCTGCCACCATCCCAAAGCTAATTCCCTTCCCTGGGTAGCCTTGAGAGACCTTCACCAATTCCCTGGTGAATACAGATCCAAACCCCTTGGATCTTAAAACAAGGAGAAATTAACCATCCCCCCTCCTTCCTCCCACCAATTCCTGGTGGATCAAGATCCAACCCCCTTGGATCTAAAAACAAGGAAAAATCAATCAGGTTCTTAAAAAGAAGGCTTTTAATTAAAGAAAAAGGTAAAAATCCTCTCTGTAAAATCAGGATGGGAAAATAACTTTACAGGGTAATCAAACTTAAAGAGCTCAAAGGACCCCCCTCTAGCCTTAGGTTCAAAGTACAGCAAACAGAGATAAACACTCTAGCAAAAGGTACATTTACAAGTTGAGAAAACAAAGAAACTAACACGCCTTGCCTGGCTGTTTACTTACAAGTTTGAAATATGAAAGACTTGTTCAGAAAGATTTGGAGAACCTGGATTGATGTCTGGTCCCTCACAGTCCCAAGAGCGAACGACTTCCCAAACAAAGAGCACAAAACAAAAGCCTTCCCCCCCCTCCAAGATTTGAAAGTATCTTGTCCCCTTATTGGTCCTTTGGGTCAGATGCCAGCCAGGTTACCTGAGCTTCTTAACCCCTTACAGGTAAAAGGATTTTGGAGTCTCTGGCCAGGAGGGATTTTATAGTACTGTACCCAGGAGAGCGGTTACCCTTCCCTTTATAGTTATGACAGCCTCTCGCTGCTTCTTTTACTTTGTTGTTTAGCTACAGTGTCACTTTTTTGGTTCTCTTACTATGTTTTTTAATTTGGGGTGTACATTTAAGTTGAGCCTCTATTATGGGGTCTTTAAAAAGTTTCCATGCAGCTTGCAGGGATTTCATTTTTGGCGCTGTACCTTTTAATTTCTGTTTCACTAACTTCCTCATATTTGTGTAGTCCCCCTTTCTAAAATTAAATGCTACAGTGTTGGGCTGGCATGGTGTTTTCCCTGCAACAGGGATGTTATAATTTAAATTATATTATGGTCACTATTACCAAGCGGTCCAGCTATATTCACCTCTTGGACCAGATCCTGTGCTCCACCAAGGACTAAATCAAGAATTGCCTCTCCTCTTGTGGGTTCCAGGACTAGCTGCTCCAAGAAGCAGTCATTTAAGATGTCAAGAAACTTCGTCTCTGCATCCCGTCTGAGGTGACGTGTACCCAGTCAATATGGGGATAGTTGAAATCTCCCATTATTCCTGAGTTTTTTTTATTTTAATAGCCTCTCTAATCTCCCTGACCATATCACAGTCACTATCCCCATCCTGGTCAGGTGATCGGTAATATATCTCTACTTCTATATTCTTATTATTAGAGCATGGAATTACTATCCATAGAAATTCTATAGTACAGCTTGGTTCATTTAGGATTTTTACTTAATTTAATTCTACGCTTGCCCCCTCCCCAAATCACGATGTAATTTTTAAGTGTAGACCAGGCCTAGGTGTTCATCTAAGTCTGCTCCTAGGCAGCTTTGCTTATATGACTGGCAAATAGTGATCAAATCCATTCAGACATTGGCCTCGACAGTAATAGAAATGCAACAGCGGGTCCTGTGGCACCTTTAAGACTAACAGAAGTATTGGGAGCATAAGCTTTCGTGGGTAAGAACCTCACTTCTTCAGATGCATTCTTAATTTTTAATTATATCTGCAGCTGCAAACATATCCCAATCTAAACAGGTTTTTCTTTTTAATTTTGCAAAAAGTTTTACCTTTTATGTAAATAAACCTAAATTCTCACTGGTTTTAGCAGTATCCCAGTATCTTCCACTCCATTCAAACTGGCTTCATAAGATAGAGATGAAGACCCTGGCACATTCCCAATTACTGGTGCCAGGAGCACTGCTAGACAAGGGTAGAAGGCACTCTCTAGATTGTCATGTGTCAGGCAAAGGGAAAAAATTCATTTAGATGCATCTGAAGAAGTGAGGTTCTTACCCACGAAAGCTTATGCTCCCAATACTTCTGTTAGTCTTAAAGGTGCCACAGGACCCTCTGTTGCTTTTTACAGATTCAGACTAACACGGCTACTCCTCTGATACTTGAGTAATAGAAATGTAATTATATGCAAATGCAAACATTAGCTCTAGCCATCAACTGCTACACTATATTGGGTACAAATAAGATTTCCTAGAATACCAGTCATGAAGGCTCATGTTTTTAAACAACATTTGTAGTAAAGATTTCTGTTTCATGCTGCTGTGGTTATGTTAGCACTCCAGTAGTTCCAGGCCTTTGGAATGAATTTTTTCACACAGTTCTAAACCAAAACCAAAAGGGTTTTGTACAGTATACAGAGACTGTATACAACGACCAGGCAGCAGCATCTATTTGTTAGTATAAAACATAACAAATTAGTTTGACTTTTCAGTCTTTGATCCCTATCCCATAGTTCATAAACTCAAACATAAAAACCTGTGTGGAAGCAGATGAAAGTCAAATGATATAAGCCTAATAATTTCTTGTTTAACTTTGCTTTTTACATGGTTAGTCCATGTTTAACTAGGTAAATATCAGATTTATAAAGGCATATAACACTCCCCCATACATGGATGTTTCTTAATCCATGTTAAATTTGTGATCAAATATATTTTACATTTCAAAGCAAGTGCTTCCCTAAGCCCCAAATATGAGAACAGGTAAGCTGATTAGAAACTGCGGCCTGACTGCATCACAAAGGGCCTAGCACTGCATTCCTTGCACACCCAGAACTCTGACTGAGCTCAGACCTTAGTTCATTAACTTGTCTTTTGATCAGTTGCCTTCTGTTCCTATCTTCTCATATAAATGGCTCTGACACCTCTGGTTTGTCACAACCACAGCGCACTTTGTGTTTTATTAATCATCCTCTTACAGCCCCGTGCAACAATTCTATTTACAATGTTATATAATCATAAGAGGGGGCAGAGCTCTCCCTTTGCCCCGGCTATGCTGACCTTTCTCCCTCTCGCTGTGCACTTCCTTCCTGTACTTCTTTTCTACTCTTGCAATTAACAGGCTAATTAGCTTCTTAGCCCTTCCCAGTCTAGTAATTAGCCACTCCCATCCCTCAATCAGATCCTCTCCAGGGAACTAACTGGATTTACAGTGACCAGAGTGCTGGTTCAACTGCTGGTTCTCAGCATTCGGTCAATCAGAAAGGCAATACGTGTACTACCAGTAACTGGGCACAGTAGATCTGCACATTTTATTATTGCATTTATATTGTAGTGTTCGATTTAATCCTGTGCATGTATCCACAAAACTCAAACCATAAGGAGAATATTTAACCCTGCTGACTGAACAGAATCAACATGGGCACACACAGGAGGAACTAAAAGATGAAGCATTTGAAGTAGTTTCAGAACAAACAAAATGGAAGAAAAGTAAAATGTGACTGATCAGCCACTAAGTATCCCAAATTGCTATTATACCTGTAGCAGTGCTTTGTGATGCAGTTATCAAGAGTTGATGCAATTCCAGATGCTGCGTGCACATGAAGTCCACATTTAATATGGCTCTGAAAGAGGCAATTAATTATGGTGATTTTAGGTATTACTTTGATGTAGCACAAATCATATAGACAGTTCCCCAAGGGCTTTGTTATCTACGTATGAACTCACCTGTCCAGCTGTATCATTGGAATTATTATTTATATGACTATAGCACCTAGAGGCCTAAGCCAAGACCAGGACTCTACTGTACAAACACTGAGGTGAAGTGACTTGCCTATAGTCACACAGCAGGCCAGTGGGAAAACAGACTAGAACCTACATCTGCCTGAGTGCCAGGCCAGTGCTATCCATTGGACTTATCTTGCAAGGGGTTAACACCTTTACTCGTCTGACTTTGTTTACTGCGAATACAGGCAGACAATTCACAATAAATAGTTTATTTGGTGAATTTGTCTTGTGTGTTAGCTGTCCAAGACTGCTTCAATGGGTAAATATTCATCTGCAGATTCTCAAATGGAGACTCAGTCTGTTCTGCTCTGTGTGGATTAGTTACACATCATATGGAATTGTTTCTCCCTTCACTGGAGAACTTAAATAATTAACCAAACAGAGGACATGTAAGATTCCCAGTTTGAAATTTGCACACTTGGTGGTTAGTTGCACAATTCAGTGTGTGCGCTCAGTGAAAATGCAAGCATACAAGCTTAAAGTGTACTTCTCAAGAAAATCTACACTAGGGCTGATGGTAGAGAGAAGAATGATGGTCTTTGGGTGAGGTGCTGGACTGGGAATTTAGGAGATCTAGGTTTAATAAATAAATGTATGGAGATATGCCTATCTCATAGAACTGGAAGGGACCCTGAAAGATCAAGTCCAGCCCCCTGCCTTCACTAGCAGGACCAAGTACTGATTTTTGCCCCAGCTTCCTAAGTGGCCCCCTCAAGGATTGAACTCACAGCCCTGGGTTTACCAGGCCAATGTGCAAACCACTGAGCTATCCCTCCCACCTCTGCCACTAACCTTGTGTGTGACCTTGGGAAAGTCACATAAGCCCTGTTCCTGCAGTTTACCAGGAGCAGGCAGACCACTGTATGTGCATGCAGCCTGTTGATGTCAGGATCAAGGCCTTAATCTCTGTGAGCTTTTTGGGTCAGGACCCCAACAATTACACAACCATGAAATTTCAGATTTAATTAGCTGAAATCATGAAATTTATGATTTTTAAATTCCTATGACCTTGAAATGGACCGTGAATTTGGTAGGTCCCTAAGTACAAGTCATAGACTGGTCACAGGCCTTGAACTTTTGTTTATTGCTCGTGACCTGTCCATGACTTTTACTAAAAATATTCATGACTAAATTGTAGCCTGGATGATGAAATACCATGTAAACGGTGTGTGAGAGAGAGATTTGGAATATTCGGGTCACCTTGTACTTACTAAAGCCAGATTCTGCAGGACTCTTATATGGGTATCCAACAGTTGGGGAGCGCAAGAGCAGCCTCAACCCCTTGTGCAATGTTTATAAGGGCAGGGAGACCTGGAGTACCCGTGTTAAGAAGAAGAAAAAAAAAAAAAGCAGGAACAGCTCCCTCTTTATTCTCATAGGCACTTCAGAAAGTATGGGAGTGTGTGGCCATGACTCCACTCACCTCAGCATTTGGCCACAGAGGGAGTGGGAATCTAAACCTTGTGAGCATAGCAGAAGAATGCTGCCTCTGTATAATGGGGAGCTCTCAAAGGCATTGTTCCTTCTAGGGTACTGTGGCTCTGCACAGCCCCACATACAGGACTATGTCCATATGACATAACCAACCCCTAAGCTAGGGCTTTGGAACTCTGCAGTTTGAACTGAGGCAATAATTAGTTTGTCATTTTATGGAGCCAGAGTACCTGATCAGAATAGCAGCGCTGCATGGCCCAGTGCAATATTTAAGTGCAAAGTACGTCGCATTGGATTAAGTTTTATGTGGCACACTAGGTGACACATGAAACTGCAAATCTTCCTCCCAAATCCAGAGTCTGCATTAGCAGTGATGCTCAAGATATATCACACTAACACATCCTTTGCTGGCAAAACTGCCAGTCTTCTGTTTTCAATAGAAAGAGAAACATTTCTCACTTTGATCAACAAAAATTAAAGTAAAGCATGTACTGGACAGGATGAGAGAGAAAACAAGTGTTAGGAAAGATAACGGTGAGATTTTACTCCCTTAGGAACAATGCAAAACAAACATGTACTTTTCTGCAAGTGTCTTGTTCAGGGGAAATACTCTTGCAATGTTTATTGAATTAAAGCAGCATTAAGGACTGAAAGGCCCAGTAACTAAAACAGAATATTCACTGCTCAGTAGAACTGTGTGCCTGAGATCCTCAGATGCAGGACACTCTACTGGCCAGCTGGTGTCAGAGATGCTCCTTGTCTGACTAAGAAAAGTCACTGTGACTTGCTCATTTTGCCAAGCGTAGATCCATCCTAAGAGCTAAATTCTGCTGACAAGACACCCAGCCTGCTCTCCCAATTGGCTGCTGATCAGTGTGTGAGCGAGGCAGTGGGAACATGAATCTCAGTAAATATATCAGACTGTCAGAGGGGTTCTCATTTGCTTGGAGAACACATGGTTAATATTCTGTCAAAAGTTGACCCCATATTTTTGGGTAAGATTTAAAGCATATGTTGGCTTGTTCTGGCTGCCAAATACAGAACAGGCTCTTGAGCGATATTCCATCCTAGAACCACACAAAGTATCTTCCTAATTAGGAGACATATTCTGAAGCACATTTATGTTTATGATGGAAAATCAGAGAGATAAGAGATCATCAATGCTGGTTCTCCCTCCCCCCCACCCCCCACCGCGCCCGCAGTTGATTATCTCAGACAATTCTGCAATATCCCCTATTCTGGATACTTAATCTAGTCACATTTATGATCACCTGTTGAGTTTCTCACTAAATAGTAGCTGTGATACAGATAGCATCAGAGCACATCCCAAGCATGTCTGCTTGTAGCTCAGCTGCCAAGCACACCCTTCTTCCTACACACTATTTGAAGCACCTGCTGTGTGCAAGTCACATGACTTCCTGAGCGGAGCAAAACAAGAATCTCAAATAACACTGATCATTTAACTCTTTAGGAGCGAAGACCATGAAGAGTAGGTGCCAAAGGAAAGCTTTTTAAATCACATGCTAAACATGTATTACTGAAGTGTCAGGCACGCTCCACCTGCTTTTTGATTGTACTATGCTACTGCGAGTCATGCAGGCATTTCTGCTTCATCTTTGTTTTAAACAGGGGTAGGCAACCTATGACACACATGCCAAAGGTGGCATGCAAGCTGATTTTCAGTGGCACTCACACTGCCTGAGTCCTGGCCACTGGTCCAGGGGGCTCTGCATTTTAATTTAATTTTAAATGAAGCTTCTTAAACATTTTAAAAACCTTATTTACTTTATGTACAACAATAGTTTAGTTATATATTATAGACTTATAGAACGATCTTCTAAAAACGTTAAAATGTATTACTGGCACGCGAAACCTTAAATTAGAGTGAATAAATGAAGATTCGGCACACCACTTCTGAAAGGTTGCCGACCCCTGTTTTAAAGGGAACAAAGCAAGGAGTGATCTGGCCCTTCACTCTCCCCCTCTCCATGTAGGTCAAGCTATGTAACTTGTGTCTCAATCTTTCAGAGTATTGATGTAGTGTTAAGGTATAACAGCAATTAACAGAAAGGCAGTGAAAGCAGAAAGAGAAGAATCTGAGTGTAGCCTGGTATGAAGGAAGGCATGACTGTTATCTCACTAGCTCATTGACTCTGAAAAACCACCACAAAAATAGATGACTTTGCAAGACAAGCCTTTGGACAGCACTGAAAGAAACATACAAGATAGCATGAATGTCTATTTAAATGGTGATAGCTCTATCTCATAGAGCTGGAAGGGACCCTGAAAGGTCATCAAGTCCAGTCCCCCTGCCTTCACTAGCAGGACCAATTTTGCATTGGCCTGCTAAACCCACGGTTGTGAGTTCAATCCTTAAGGGGGCCACTTAAGGTCTGGGGCAAAATTGGTCCTGCTAGTGAAGGCAGGGGGACTGGACTTGATGACCTTTCAGGGTCCCTTCCAGCTCTATGAGATAGAGCTATCTCCATATATTTAAATGGTAGTGTCACTTACTAGTCCTAGTAGTATTTAAAGTTTCTTAAGCAGATTTTTAATCTTTACTTTGTGGAACAATTGCATTCCTACAGAATAGTAGCTCATTCTTTTCTTTAACTGGGTAACAATTATGAAGATTATAATCCCAAATTATTAATTACCACATTATCTGGGGGAGGAATGAGGCTGTGTGTATGGGAGAAAACATGAGAGACTAACTTTATTACTAATAGTTCAAGTTATAAACTCAAGGCTAATTTTTATGGATTAGATCTGGTGTTTTTTTTTTTTTTTTTAATTCTAAGAAAAAGATGCTTGGATTTGAGGTGCATCAACATTAGGGGCGCTGTCCAGAAGTAGTAAAGAAACTGATTTGTACATACTTTTGCTGTTTAAAGACTTTAGTCTGGTTTGATGAGATTGTGGAGTCATTAGTTATTCGCAAGTATTCTGGCAGCCATGTGACCAGATAATCTTGTTTGTGAATCATGAAAGTTTCATGATTCACAAACTAATCTTAACATGAATTAATATCTAGTTATCTTAATTTTGAATCGGCAATGTGTTATTTGTTGTCCACTACCTTTTCCTGTCATACTTTACTGCTTTCAGAGTGAAACTATGCCAGAAAAAAATGCCCACATATTCTGAAATCAGAGTGTCCGCATGGGAAGTTATACCAGCATAGCTAGAGTGGTATAATATACAGGTATACTTCTGCCAGTAAATTTCCCATGTTGTCAATCCCTTAGATGAGCAATCAAGCAATTTAAAGAGAATTTTTCATGAATAGTTATTTGTAGGTTTTGAAGGAATACCTGTCAGCCTAGTAAAGGAGAGGGTAGTAAAATTAGGATCAGCCAAAAATATTTTCATTAATTAGAAGAGGGCTAATTTTGCAATGAATATTATTTGTAATCTAGTATTGAATCAACTCTAACTCGTATTACTTACAAACACGCACACAGTCTTTAACTGGATGTTAAGTTTGATTCTTTTCATAAACTTTCCTATAAAGATTGCAATGAATGTAGAAACTCAAACAAATGCCTTTTATTAAACAAAGATAATAGAGAGCTATATACTGAACTTTCTTACATCACAGCAAATTTATAATTTATAATCAGGATGGAACAGCTTGCAACAACTCTAGCAGAATTCTACCTCCACTGAGAGAAGTTGTAGAAAGGATGATGTCCTGCCTTGGCCAAGTGCCTCCCAACTTCTGTGGTAGAAAGCAACAGTTTAAATCTGACCTCTCTCACTCTGGTCTCTCAATGGCCATCTTCCCCTTCTAACACCAAGGATTCTTTCCTCAGAACTGTAAATTTTTAACAGTGAGGCGGATTAATCACTGGAACAATTTACCAAGGTCATGGTGGATTCTCTGTCATGGGTGATTTTAAAATCAAAATTGGATGTTTAATTCTGAGAGCAAGTCTTTTAGCAATTCTGGGGAAGTTCTATGGCCTGTGTTATACTAGAGGTCAGACTAGTTTATAGTGTCTTGGCACAGTCGCATAAATCCCCCGCAATACGCTTTCCTTAAAGAGCTGAGGATCACACTAGGGGCACTGGAACATGCACAAGCACCGCAGTGACCACTGCACCATTATGTAGCCAGATACTATTTGTTGGCGTGAATTTGGTTCTTGGAAAGAGGCTGGACTAATTGTTTTCAGTACTGAAGTGCTCAGCTGTCTCTGCAGAGCAGGTACAGTGCAGGTAGTAGCAATATACAGAATTAGTACAGTGCAGATAATAGCAATAAGCGCTACTCATCGGTTTACCTAACCTCCTTACAGGGACAGTGTTCAATCTCTTCCCCAACAAGTCCTTGTCTTCTTTGCGGAGATTGGCTGTCAGTATACAAATTAATATCAATTAGTGATGTGGACATTTGTCCCGTAGGAACAACAGTGACTCCACCAACTCATTTCTCATAGGCCACCGAACAGTTATCAGATAGCAATGACTTGCAGTCACTACCGAGCTTGTTTAGATTTGATCTGGTGACCTAGAGGTGAAAGGTTCTGTATGCCATTACCAGTCCCCCAATGCATTCCAGTTCCCCACATGCTTTTTAAAACCATCTGTTGTCAGTGCTTTTTTAAAGAATTCAAAGAATGAGAAATAAAGGCTGTTCCATATTCATCAGGAACTCAGTTACGTCATGAAACTGACATGCGTCTTAAGATGCACATAGTCTAAGGTATACTACTTTGAAGTTTAGATTTAATGGAACACTCTGAGAAATGAAGTTCCACATCAGGTTTGGTGCAGTTGCATTTTCTCTGCCAAACTTTTACAAATGAGAATCAGAAGTGAGGAAAACTACAAAGAGACCCTCAAAAGGAATAATTCTCTGATTAGGGAATAGAAAACAGATGTTTCATCAATGCTTTGATAGGTGACTGAAAAGGTCAGTATAGCTCTCAGCCAGAGCTTGTACAAGAGCTGCTTAAATACAGTGGACAAATCCATCCTGGCAGAAATTCATGGATATCAGTGGAGTTCACTGCGGGTGAATTTAGTCCAACAACTAACAAATCATCTGAAAAGGCAGTAACAAAATATTGCACACAATAGCTGTCAGTGCTATGATCAGATGTCTCAGCAGGTTTATTCTTCCTGCAGTAGAAGGGTACTCAAACGAAGGGAGAAGATAAGGTTCTCCAACTTGGAAAGCAGATAGAAAGCTCAGCATACATAAGACTGCTTGGCAAAGATCAGCAAACAGCAGCTTTCAGGAAGGCCATTTCCTTTGCAACCTTGCTGCCATGGTTTGGTGCAAGGATGATTAGCATGTCACTGTTCAGGAGGGGGAAGAGGTGGGGGCCAAAGACCAGTGGAAATTCTATCAGAAGCACAGGAAATGAGGATGAGGACCAAAGTTTCAATATGCCAAAGGGGTGTGCCTGAAGTTCCACTCAGAGTTTCTCCCCTATATAGCCTGCTTGATTTTGCTTCACCAAAAGAAGTCCAGCCCAGAACAGCCCTCCCTATACAGAACGGTTCTTGCTCTACATTTGTTGCTGAGATGTCAGCAATGCAAGGCACCATTCCTCTCCTGCTCTGACTTGGGGCTATAGACAAATCCTCCCCAACATAGGGGTGAAGATTCAAAGAACATTAACTTCTCTTCCCCTGAGCCAGCAACTATCAGAGTAGTGAAGGGAAAGCTCCAACCTCCAAGAGAGCACAGCCAGAAGCAGAGCAAGTGGTGACCGGATGTCACTGTGCCAAACACGGAGCTGGAAAGCACCTCTTTGGGATACATTGCAGAGCAAAGCGAGTATAGCCTCAGCTGCAAAGAGTAGAAAGAGATGTAGCATGAGTGCATTAAGGGATACTGCACTGGCAGAGTTGTCATTTTAGTTGTTCTACAGAAGTAGCAATGTGGTAATATACCTAGCATCCCAGGCAATATTCCTCTCTACAAAATAAGCAGGTCCAATAACCAAGGTGATAGGCATATAAATATAATAGCTAGATTAGATACAATAATGTACCAGCTGTCGAAGGCGGAGTATAAAATACTACTGAAGACCGTAGGCACTGTAGTTGCCTGAATAGCTACTGCATAACCGGTCTCTAAATGATTATTATTTTTACAGTGCTAACTTTTAAGATCCCTTGAATGTAAAAAGGCACTATTTTACGGTCTGAGAATGACAACTAAAAATTGCAGTCCTGTGAAACTGTTTTAGCCACACACTGTCATTTGTTGTTGGCTGCACATTTTAATCAGGATTATGAAGTCTAATGAGATTATCTAGATAATACTGCTAAGTTAATTAGGGTGGCCTATCCACTGGACTCTTTCTGAAGGGGATGGTGGTGGAGCAGAATGATTTGGAAGAAAAGAGGCTCTATCAGAATAGGGTCAAAGGGTATGGGCTTGAATGCAAACATGGAACATACATGGCAATGGTTTTTTTTAAAGCAATGGATTAAAAATAGATGGAAGGATGAAAAAAGTAATATTTACAGGAAAAATTCTGAATTTTGAAGCAGAGGTGGGTTGTATGGGCAGTAAGTGGAATAATAGGAAGAAAGCTTATTCATAGAAGAAACATAAAATGTCAATAATTTGTTGTTTTCAGTTTGAGGCAGATCCACGCTGCATAGCTCCAAAATATTTAGTAATGTTCTACCTATTGTGTCCCGCTTATACTTCCTATCTATTTTAGGATTTTCCATAGGACCTAACTCCAGAATTATTTCACACTTCCCAAGAAGCCAAAACTTAAAGGGATCCAGGTCCTTTACTTACCAGTAAAAGCAAAGACAACAATTAGAAATAGTGGGATGAAACTGAACAAAGTAAAATTTAGGCAATCTGGAATTTTTTCCTAGCAAAGATCTATGAGACTACAAAATAGTCTGATGGAAGCCTGAAGGTCACTTAAAACTAAACAGGAAAAGATACTCTGAAATATATTGTAGAGAACATTCCTGAACTGACAGAGGGAGGGACAAGATGATAGAAAATAAAAGATGGAAAAAAATCTAGTTTCTATAATCTGTGATAAGACATAGGAAAACATGCTGTATGGAGTGAGGCCAGTATTTATAAGCACAGGCACTAACAGTTTGGATCAAGTTTAAAGCAATATACATAATCAATCATAGGGAGCTGTTCCAGAGCTCTGAGAGATGATGCAAAAGAGTTTAGGAAATTATTTGTTGGATAGACAGGTTGTGGGTTAGGGGCAGGGACTATCTACTACTTTGTGTTGGTACAGAGCCTAGCATAATGGGGTCCAATCTCAGTTGGTTCCTAGACAATATTGTAATAAACCATTACTGATCCTAGTGAGTGCCCACCCCTTCCTGGCTACCCACAGGCCTGCTGTGAGTTGAAGCCTCTGCCACTCTGGATCCCTGGGGTGTTTCAAGCTCCTGGAGCCTGGATGGAGTCCAGACAGTGCCCCACTTTCAGGATCACTAGGCACCCCTCAGCAGACCTAATGTCTGGCACTCCCCACCTCAGCATTGGAACCCACTGTCCAGCCACCAAGCCCCTTGGGCACACTTAAACACACCCCAGCACTCCATCCAAAGTTGTGAAGCTTCTGGTAACTTCACATTACTCCCAACCCCCATCCCTTCAGACAAGAGGAGGAAGTGTCTTCTCCCAGCTAGAGCAAACCCATTGTCCCAAGGTGTGCTATTTTGACTAGATCATTATTGACTGCTGATCACTCACCACTGTCTCTGCCAGGCCAGAGACATGACACAACCTTGCTAACCCCCTTTCAAGAACAAACCCTAGTGAACTTGTGTACTCCTGCTCTGATGTTCTGGTACCCCACTTCTAGACTGAACATTTTAGTACTCTGCATTGGTAGATGCAACCCAGTTTAAAAGACTGATGTCTATGAGAGCCCTAGGATGGATTTGGGATGACCTTTGGTACACTTTTAGCATACATGGAGGTTCTTTTATATGTTTTTTTCTGTAAATGCTTTTGCCCTAAGATTAAATGGTTTGCTTTGTGAAAGTTGGCTGGTAATTGGCATATACTGCATTATCCCCTGAAGAAAGAGTTAAACACAGATGCCAGACACTGATCAGACCTGCTGGGAAATTGTAGTGAGGTCTAGAAGGACTCCAAGCCTAAAACCCCCCATCTGAAGGGAGGGACACATGAATCTCCACCCTTAGAGAAACAGGTGGACAGCCTAAAATCTTAAGTGGGTGCTCTCAAGGAAGACTGTGTGTCAAAGGTGCAGTTAATCCTGAAACTGTGACAAACATGATTAATAAATAATGGAGTACTATTACCCACCTATTGATAGGAGAGTTCCAAACTGTACTAATTATGACCAAAACCTGTATTTGGATCATAGAAAACTCTGTGTAGACACTTCATTTAAAATCAGAATCTGTGAAAAAAATTGGGCAAGATATAAAAGATTCACAATGGAGACACGCATTATCTCCTCAGCACCACAAGATAACATGATTGTGTTATCACGTCATGGGAATTAACACTTTCAGCTGCCAAGGAAAAAATATGGCTTCTGGTTACTGAATGCTGGCATTCCATGACCTGCAAAATTGCAGGCTATGACGTGCTGGGCTGGAAGTTAATACATACGCTCATTATACTTTTGCTTCCAGCTGCAGTGCAGAAACAACCATAGTGGGAGAACTGAGCCACCCACTCAGCCTGGATAGACAGACTTGAGCTAGTATGCTAAAAAATAGCAGCGTGGCTCCGGATCAAAAGCTGAGGGACCTGAGAGCCCGAGCCACAGCGTCCACACTGCTATTGTTAGCATGCTAGCTCAAGCCCCACTGGCACGGTATTTTCTCCTAGGCACTATGAATGCTGCAAATACTAATATCCAGACTAATTTGTATCGCAACATTCTGTAGCCCAAGTTTTTTGTAAGATCTTTTTATTAATGCTTTTCCTCTACAAAAATGTTAACATACATAAGAGAAAAACAGAATCAAGGAGAAAATATTTCGATATAGTCACCTCTATGAAAGCGATCAAGAAATATTGATGAATTGGTGATTAGCCACAGCATAGTAACTAAATTAATACAGGCTTCCAGGCTAGATATTTACATTGGAAGGAGATTCTGCATTTATAGGGTAAGATTTTTAAAAGCAGCCTAACTCCGCTCCCATTGACATCAGAGAGAGCACAGTTAGGCCAATACGGAGGACTTTTGAATATCCCACCCATAGTCTATGGCAGTAAGGTAACGTAATGGGCTTCCCAACCTCTCTCTGAAACATCAAGTTTTGACCATTGAAGGCAGCAGCATTAAGGACTAAGAGTCTCAACTGGCATGACATTCATTGGGTGTCCTGATACCCGTCTCCTTGTTACATCTTCTGCTTCAAGATTCAGCATCAGGAGTCACAAGTTAGTTATTGAAACAGTCGCTCAGTTCTTAACCGTTTCTGGGTATTTAGTTTGGGTCATAGTGCCCTATTTCAAACCTTGTGAGCTACAAGAGTATTTCACTTCCTGCTCTTGTCCATTTATCTAACATACATTACTACAAATAATTCATGGAGGAGTACGGAGGGCCCTGGCTTCTGATAAGTGTTTGAAGTATGATCCTACCTTTACATTTATATTTCAATAACAGTGAATTTTAGGTTTCTTAATGACTATCCATTGTCTAGTTCTTATTTTTTGAGTAAGAACAATTGCAGAATCAAATACAATTCTGCAGTAATGAGATTTATGAGCATTTTCCCCAACTTTGCTATTGCGATGTAGCCTACAGCAGTGGTTTTCAAGCTTTTGTCCCTGGGGACCCAGTTGAAGAAAGTTGTTGATGCCCGTGACCCAACGGAGCTGGTCATGAGGGGTTTGGGAGGGGCTCAGGGTTGGGGTGCAGGGGTGAGGGCTGCAGGGTAGGGCCAGGAATGAGGGGTTCAGAGTATGGGAGGGGGCTCTAGGCTGGGGATGAGGGGTTTGGGGTGTAGGAGGGGCTCAGGGTTGAGGTGTGTGTGTCTGTCTGTCCCTGTGTAGCTGCTGCACAGACATCCCGCAGCTGCCACATTTTACAGTGAGAGGGAGAGTCCTTAAGTTCACTCAAAAGCTGCAGCTGGTGCAGAATGCAGGTTATTTAGTGATGCCACTCCCACAGGCTTGTCAAGAGAAGTATGGGGCCCTGTTACATCATGTTTGTTGGGACGGTACCCCTCCCATTTCTTTATTGACATAGATGGTATATGTTTTGGGGAGCCCCCTGAACGCAGGGTCTCATTACAATTGTCTCTCCTCCCCAGCTGTCCCCACCCCATCAGTCCTGGGCCAGTTGTCATGAGTTCCCTATTGCTGAAGCTTTTAGATCTGAAGTCTCTACTGATTTCCAGTCATTTTCTGGCCGCAATACAGGACACTGATTGTGACCGTGAATTTTAAGTGATGGTTGTGTTTCAGGGCATGGTGTATGGCCCATCTATTTTACCAGCCTTATGTCGGAGTTAAGTGAAAGGAAAATATTTTAACTGAACTCAGGCGGGGGATCCTTTGTTCATTTATTTGTTGGTGTGTTTTGCATTGATTTTGTAACCTGGCACATGCCCGAACAGTTCTGAGCCAGAGCAAATTTAAAATTTCATGATACATAAATAAAAGTTATTGCACAAAGAATGCGAGCTGGTCACTAGCATTAACATTTCCGTATGATTAATGGAACCACCACCACCTTACTAGCCTCTGTAACAGTCTCCATGCTTGAGCCAGGGCTTCTGCTCTCCTTTCCCCCTGTCCTGACTTTGATTTACTACTAGCTACTATCAGATCTCTACCCTTCTGTGCAATTGCAGAGGAGATTGTTTTGGCTGGAATTAGACAGGCCCAGATGGTACTAGAATGCTCAACACCTGCTGCAAATCCTTTAGTTATTATCTCTGCAACAGCTTTATGTACGTCTTTTAGCGGTTTGTTCAGTGGAGGAGGGGAAGATTCCCTGCCCAGCTCCAAGTGAATAGAAGCTTGGGCTATTTTTCCCTGTGCTTCACAGACATACTATATTCAGCTCAATAAATCACACATGATGGGAAACCATAGGCCTGTTGTAACTCCACCAACTTCCACCGAGTTATTTCTTTTATACATTAGTGTTAGCAAGATCAAAGTCATGCCCCTGGTCCCATCAGAAATATTCCACTCAGCTCCTTATCTTCCAAAGTCTAAAATATATTTAGATGGGTTATTTTTCCTTTCTTCCTCCATTGCTAAGACTAGTGTACCTCATGTGAGTAGCTATCCCTCAGATAAAAGTTCTCTAAAATAAAATCCCCCCCATGTAAATTAGCTTAAATAATAAAAAATACTTCCCTTACATCCTTCCTAGAACAGTTTTTGGTTCTTTGGGCTTGGTTTGGCCTGAACTTTTCTACTAGATGCCATGAACACAATCAATGCTGCTATGTCTCAGGCAGAGGTGAACTGAAATGTCTGCCAGGCGGCTATGCTGGGATGTCAGACACAGATCAGCTAAGTAGCAGAGGCTTGTGTTCTGAGGCAAAGGAAATCCCCTATTTCAGACTCCCCATTATGCCAGCTCCTCTAGGGCTGATACAGACTTATAGTCAAAACAAATAGAACTCAAAATGTCTGCTTTGCTCAAGGTCTCCAGACACAGCGGGTTTGGTGGCACCTGGAGTTATTCTATTTGAAGGACATAGATAAGATTCCTTCTTTCCAAAAATATATATATTGAGCAGGTCAGATCCTCAGCTGGTGCAAATCAGCATAGCTCCACTGAAGTCAATTGTGCAGTGACAATTTACACCAAACAAAAATCTGGCTCAGCATGTCTAGACACCTAAGGTTTTATGCAAAATAATTATGCAAGACACATCTGGACTGAATAACTAGTCCAAAAGGAACAGGCTGTCTCCCATCCATTTCAACCTCATTCTGTACACATTTGCTGATTACTGGCTTTTTTTGCTAATTTAGAAACAAATTCACATTACTGACTAGCAAAAGAAAGGGGCACAAGATTAGGAGAGCAGGACGTGCTTTCAGGGCATCTGTTACATGTTACAGTACACACTGTCTGATCCCTGGCTAGCTGATCCAAATGTCTAATTGCTGGAGACAGCACAAACAAGTTTTAATCAATAAATATAGAAAAGCATTAACAGAACCTTTGGCGCAAACAGAACTCCAATTCCATCAGAAGATAGTTATTGTCTGGATTTTGCTTCCCACCACATAAAATACTATGTGAAATGGTGGAAAACCTTGTACATTTGGAGTGATGATAATACATTGACTAAGAAACACTAAAATAAGCTGGAGGTAAGTTATTGACCATGAAATTATTATTTTTGATAATGTTACAAATATTTTCTGGGGAAAATATATTCTCTCTATTGTACTTTTGATAGTTTAATATTCTCTTATATGTAATAGATGCTAAGTGTATATTTATAAATAGTGCAATGCTATCGCAGGTGCCATGTAGGTGGCGCTGTTACATATAGTCTTCCTAGTTCTCAGTGTGCAAGCAAATGTTCAGACATGCTGTGTTGTTCGTTTTGGATGTGGAAGGGTCTGTGTTGAGATGGTGGTGTTGCCCTTGAAGAGGGAGCTGTGCGAGCAGCAGGAGAGTATGCTGCCTGTGGTGGTCTCTGACTGGAGAACGTTCTTAAGGCAGTTCTGTTTTCTGGGAACAGGACACCAATTAGGCTGAAATTCCCAATTGCCTTGCAAGCTCTCTGCTCCAGAATGGATGGATATGTGTAAATAAAACATGTTGCACTCAGAATGTACCCAGACTTCACATCACTGATTTCTCCTCCATTCGGAAGCCAACCAGCAAAGCCTCAAACATCTGCTACTGCTGGTTAGATGAGTGACACTGGTGTAAGCAAAAGGGGAACCATGCTACAACACTGCCCATTTTGCTGATATTTTAATGGGATACAGTGCACTATATTTTAAGTAAGTTTAGTTAAGGATGCTGGAGCAATACTTTAGATAGAAATATAGTGTGACAAAACAGGACTCATGTAAAAAATACATCCCTATGTGAAATCAAACCAGATCCTACTGAAATGTCACTATTAAAATACATACAGGAGTGTAATGGTCCCTCCCTCTCGGGTCTGGAGGGAGTAGGATTGCCACCTGTCCGCTTTTTACCCAGACAGTCTGTTTTTTGGCTTCTGTGTCCAGGTGCCATTTAGGGTTTCCAGGGGTGCCTGATTTTTGGGGACCCAGCAACCTTAAATGTCCAAAAGTCTGGTTACTGCAGGGTGGATGTGGCGCCGGGTCACTGCTCACCCAGGGCCACCTCCTACCTGCAGGCAGGCTTCTTGAGACAATCCAGCAAGCAACGGGGGAAGGGAGGAGAGGAGTGACGGGGCCGAGCTTTGGAGGGGGGGGGCGCGGCATCCTCTCCAGCAACTCCTTGAAGCCTTCCGGCTTCCCAGTTAGTAGGGCGCTGATCTGCTTGGCTGCTGGTCTGGGATCTGCCAGAGGGGTTGGCTCCCTAAAGGAAATGTCCACCTCCTTCCCTGGTTCAGCTCCAACTGAGTTACAGAACCCTCCCTTTACATGCTGTCCCATGGTACTTCTGGTGAGCAGGGCAGGGCGTGTTACTGTGGACTTCAATGGGAGATTGCTTGAGTCAGGACCGAGTAAAGACTGAATACATACTCATTGTGGATATTAAATTTTTACCAGTCTAAAGGCAGGATCCAGCTCCAGTCAATGGAAAGACCCCCATACACAGCTCCAACTCATTAAGTCAAAGTCATCAATAACAAAAATTGAAAAGGCAACAAACTTGGGAACTGAACCCTGAGGTAATTCTAGTGATTGTTAAATGCTCTGGTGACATCAGGGAATTCTCTCCACATTGCATCATGCTAGTGACTTACCTCTTGTGACCTGTTGCCATTTACAGGCACTTTTGCTTACACATATTTTAATCTATTGGTGCTATTGTTTCAGTCTGACGAAAGCCCATCAAGACATGATTTAGGCTCCATGAAGACTTGTTAGCTGAATGGATTTATGGCTTAACAACTGAAAACCCAGTGAACTGTTGCAGGCTGACAGGTTTGAAGCTTGTTAGCGAACCATATTAAGACAGTCCACTGGAAGGGTACTGGTGACTTTCCAGAACAGCTTGTAAAGAGTTACTTTGCATTTAGCAAGGTCCTGAGCACATGGTCAAAACTAAGCCAGCGCAGACCGTATGGAAGATTGTTTTTTCTAACCACCAGCACACAGGCTTACCTTTTCTTTGGCTATGTCTACACTTGCAGAGCTTTTGCGCTGGCAGTTTCACTGGTAATAGGGAACACTGGTCTACAATTTTTGAGAAGTCGTCTGCTTCAGAGATAACATGTGCTATTTATTATGTATTTTGATGTGCTGAATTCAAATATGACAATTAAAACAACTGATTGGCTACTGTTTAAGATATTTAAGTTTTTATATTTTATGTCTATGTATATTGTGTAGATAGAGTTTTAATCATAAATTGTAAACCTAGGTCTTTTCATGTGTTTATGGTTGCTTTACATGATAATATGTCACCTGTCCTGTTTATGTAACACTTTAAAAATCAGCAAAAGGGTTATATAAATAAAATTTATTATGAAACAAAAGGCAAAAAACTATGTACATAGTTTAGTCCTATTCAGTGTCTACTCGGCGCTTCTTGGCTTGTCTCTTGTATTCATTAAATGGAGCATCTCTTGTCACTGTCCAGCAATAGTCTGCAAGCATTGATGGGCTCCATTTGCCTTGATAGCGTTTCTCCATTGTTGCAATGTCCTGGTGAAATCGCTCGCCGTGCTCGTTGCTCACTGCTCCGCAGTTCGGTGGAAAAAAATCTAGATTATCTAGCTTATCCTCCACCATTCCCAAGTCAAAGGTCGTATATACTGACCCAATAGCAGATCTTGAAAACTAGAGCCAATCAACAACTTTAAGCATCATTTTCGTTCTCAGTGACCCAGAATTAGTAAAGTTTGACTACATTTATTTCAGAAGCATTTTGGCTGTAGAGCAGTGGAACCGGTAAAGAGAAAAGAGCTGGTTTGTGTTCACTTACTTCCACAGGCATCATTTGCAGTATTTCTATCGCCACTGAGGGCAGCTATCCACAGGGCAGCTCTCTCCATTTTGAGGACAGGTCTTGTGGAAGGGGGGAGGGGTGATCATGGGGCATCCTGGGTCCCTGCACAGCCTCCTCTCCCCAAACACAGATCAGCTCCAGTAGCTCAGCATTACTCCAAGTAGGGGATCATGTGGAGCAGCCATTGTCACCTGGCCAGATAAGTGAGCACTTGCCAAGAAAACAGGAAGGGGAGTTTCAAAGTTCCCGGGGCTTTACAGGGGGAGGCGCGGATGTCTGTTTACCTGGCATCAGAGCAGCAGAGCTGCTGGCCAGAGTGGTCATCTAGGCACTGTGGGATATCCTCTGGAGGCTAAAAGCTGTGTAAACAGGAAGAACGTGTCTTCACTTGCACATCACCACAAAAGTATCACTGGTAAGAGCTAGACACCTCTCGTGGAGGTGGGTTTCTGTTTGTGGTGAAACTTCTGAGTTTCACCGCAAAAAGTCATTGGCAAGTGCAGATGCTCCCACGGTTTTTGTGCAAAAAAGGGACTTTTTGCACTTTAAATGGAAAGTGTAGACATGCCCTTTGTCATAAGGGGATTACGCTGTAAAAAGACCACAATTTGAACAGTCCCTGTAGCCTGACTTGTGCCTGACCCACCCTGAAAGACTTGTGCCTGACCCACCCTGAAAGCCACCTGTTTCTTAAAGTTCAGAAGAAAATTACATTTAGCTGCCATTGGGATAGGCACCCCAGATTAGATTAGAAAGAGAGAAAGAAACTGTTTGCCATAGTTGCTATATTGGGCTTCTGCTTAGTGGAACTTGTATGCAGTGAATGCAAAGAGGGGCAGTTTTAGTTAACAGCAATTCTTGATGTAGCCTGATGTGTTCTAGTCACTATAGTACTAACATGCATCAGAAATGTCTGATTTTAATTAGTTTTAAGTTGAGGTCCTTTAGGTGAAAGGACAATACAACATATATAGTCTGTAAGCTGAATAGATAAAGAAAAAAAGCCACTAAAATGTTTTTTTTGGGGTGGGGGGGAGAAGAAGGGGAAATGTGTAGCCAATGCACCTAGTGATTACAAATATTTCTCTTTCTCACGCAGTTGCTAAATTGGTAACACCATGAACGCGTTCTTGTAGATCACAAAAAAGCACTACCACAATAAGTTATTATATACACACTATTCACAGAACTTGGCTGATACTTAGGTCCTTCATTCCAGCTCTGGATCTATCCTCTTCAGCTTAAAGAGCTATTACAACTCTGTTTATTTAAAAAAAAACAGATTAATGGTACCCCTCCTGTTTTTTCAGCAACAGACTTCATTCTGTCTAGTGTGAGTCATTAAAAGTGCAGGCCTAGTTGCCCTAGCTGCAAGATCAAAGATGTAAAATTATTCACGTTTGACATAAACCAGCTGCCACATTTTAGCCAAAAGGTCCATTTGATATAGTGTTTTTTTTTCTTCAATCTACATAGCAATACTGATAAAAATACAGAATGCTGTAGATAAGAGAAAAATCAAAAGGCTGTGGTTTTTGTTCAAGCAGTACTCTGCTCTGGTTTGTTACAACAAGAAAACAGCCGTAGAGACACAGGAAGAAACACTGGTTCCCAGCTGGCTTTTAGACTGCTTTTCATCTTCTGTCAATTACAATGGATTAAATATAAGCATATCCCTTAAGACAGCGGTTTGTAACTTCTTTTCTGCCACCACTACACATTGAGACAGCCTCCCACCTCCGTGTGCCGAACATTCTCCTTTCCCTCCCCTTCAAATACCTACTTAAAAAAAACACATTTCATTCAGGAAGCCCAACCATGGGCTCATTTCAGTGGGCCATTTGTCTGCTTTACACTATCTGGTGGTAGAGAGAAAGTGCTAGAGTAGTGTGTGCATGTAGGGCTAAAGCTGCCCCTTCACAGTGGGTATGCATGAGAGAGTGAGATGGCCTGGGCAGGGGCTCTCAACCGTTTTTGGCTGGGCCTTCCTTTGAAAATATTTTAGGCTGTGATGACCCCGGGCACCTAAAAAGTGACAACCCTCCCATATTATGCCGCCCTTACTTCTGCACTGCTGCTGACGGCAGTGCTGCCTTCAGAACTGGGTGCCTGGCCAGCAGCCACTGCTCTCCAGCCACCCAGCTCTGACAGCAGTGCAGAAGTAAGGATAAAAATACTGCAATCCCCTCCCCTCACCCCAATATACACACAATAGTCTTGTGACTGACTCCCTTTTGGGTCAGGACCCCAGGGGTTTACAAGATGGGATTGAGGCTGGTTGGTTGGGCTGTGTGAGAAAGCTTGCATCTCTATTTGAATAGTGTACCCATTCCATGGATAAACAAAGGCTTCAGGCTGTCCCTCCAACCCTTTTCCATCAACACTCATGCTTTTAAAAATTCAGAAGAAACCAGTTTACCAGCATGTCTACTATCAGCATTTCTTAATTCATCGGATTTAACAACAACAACAAAAAAATCTACAGTATTGAACCTGCTTTTGGCATGACTAAACTACTGGGGTAGGAAGGGAACCTAAAGATTAACTCTTTTAATGTTCTCCATGTGCCTGTGGGTCATACATTGCCCTAGATCTATGTTTAACTCCCTTTGACCTTATGCAAAGGTCAAGGGTAGAGTTTAGCCAACAGTGCAGACAGGCAGCACTCACAGGCCCTGAGGTATATACTATATTAGTCTGAGTTTGTATTCAAGTGGATACCCTGTGCATCACAGGGGTTATGCTATTTTATCCTGTTCCACATGCCTGAAAAAAATACAACAGCTGATACCCTGCATATATATGAAATATATACTAAATATGCATTTCAGAAAGAATATGTGTTTAATTTGAGATGGGGCAGACCCCAAAGAGGATCCAAGCATTAATGGGGAAGAGGGAGGAGAATGGATTGACATCTGTATGCAAATATTGCAGCTGCCTCTGAACTCTGTGATAAGGCAAACAGACACCCCTGCTCTTAACACAGTTAGGCCTGGTCCCCACTAAGTCCCCAAATCGGACTAAGGTACGCAAATTCAGCTACGTTAATAACGTAGCTGAATTCGAAGTACCTTAGTCCGAACTTACCGCGGTCCAGACGCGGCAGGAAGTCTCCCCCCGTCGATGCAGCGTACTCCTCTCGGCGAGCTGGAGTACCAGCGCCGACTGTGAGCACTTCCGGGATCGATCCGGGATCGATTTATCGCGTCTTAACCAGACGCGATAAATCGATCCCAGAACATCGATGGCGGGCCGCCGGACCAGCCGGTAAGTGAAGACTAGGCCTTAGTCTTAAAAGACATCCTAAATCCAGAACCAGTTTTTCACTCTGGGGTATTAGTTCAGGCCCTCGTGTAGTACTGTACATAACGTACCTCCTAGAAGCCAGAACTCATTCTGCGGTGAGGAGTAAAGATATGGTAAAAACCATGCTGAAAGGTAGCTTTTGTTCTGCATCACTATGGGCAGGCTTGGACAGATTCGATCTTTATTGGCAAATGTCAGTAAACAATGTGTGCATATGGTGATTTCACTGCATACATACACAAACCTATGAAAAAAATATTTCCAGATAGGGAGAGTACAAAAATTCTGCTTAAGAACTTTGATTTAAGGATATTTACTTTGTATATTTTGTCTGGCGATGTTGACAAATTTATGTTTTAACAGTTATAGACCTTTAAATTTCTGAACTTCAACATCTACTGTCATTAAACAATTATTGTCTGACACCCCCTCCCCATAATTTCCCTCAACTGTGAAAGTTAAACAAAAAACAGATAATTTTTTTAAAAAGGTTGAAAATAAATGGATATCTGTTGAAATTATAAAATAAAAATTGAATTCTGCCAAGCCAAACTATGGGCTAGTCAGACACTTGGATTACATGCCTGTGCAAGAGAGAGTAAGAATTTCCCCCGTACACAGACACCCTCTTGTACACTTTATGAGCTACCCAGATCTTGCATCCAGGTGCACAGGAGTAAGTGGGGCTACTTGCTTGATAACTCTTCCAGGAGCAAGTAGATGGGGAATGGGTAGAGCCTGGCTCTACTTCCCTCATACTCACTCACCAGAGTAGCTAAGGCAGCACAAAGGAGGTGGGTAGTAAATTACTGCTAATATCGGCCAGTAGTAATCAGGGGTTGTCAATAGTTTGACCGTGGGCCAAATCCAGACCACCAGACTCTTTTGAACAGACCCTGAAATCTTTTGACTTACTTATTGTTATCTTTGGAGTCTGTACCTTGACTATACCTTGACCAAGAAATTTGGACTACCGTTGCAGTAAATTAATACTTTCTGTGAGCAAGGAGGAAGTAGGGGGGGAAATGCAACTCAGGATGTGTTTGTCAGTCACAGTGCTTCCCAATGCTATTTATGAGGAGATGCACTTTATGTGCTACCCCTTGCTTAGTGCTCTGCCTAGAATCACAATCTGCCCTTTATGATTTCCATTGCAAACACATCAGGTTCTGCACATTAACAGCATGAAGCACTCTTCAATAGTATGATGGGGTGGAAAGCACCTACAGATCCTATTAAAAAGTTAGATATTGGCCTTTATAGGGCAGTATCAATTAATAAAATTGGAGCTTGACAGGGAAACTGGAAGAATTACAGTAAAGAAGATATACGGATCTTCATTTACTTTCTTGGGATTCCCATATGTCTGATTTTAATGTCTCCACAGTGTGTCAGGCATATATAAACCCCTGACGTGAGGCTTCCTGGCAGGCACACTCCCATGGGCTATGATGATTTGCACACAAAGACTAATCTACAAGCAAGACAATCCAAGGTCTTCACAACAGGGATGTCAGAGAGACTCACCAATTCTCCTCCACTTGCTACTGGCCAGCTCCTTTTTGCTCTCTCTAAGCCTTATCTTTTGTTTGGATCTCTTCAATTTGGATTCAGGCCTATTTTAGGCGGTTTTTGACAGATTCCTTACATGTGATGTTTTGTAGCTCTTCCATAACTGTCCCATGTGGCAAAATAATGAGTGCTCCATACATTTATGGTCTCAAAATGCTTTGCTTATTTTTAAAACATTTGAAACTATGTAATATATTTCAGTAATTTAAGGCTATTTAGAATATACTAGGGCCAGGGTTGAAACCTCCTTGCAAGTTTGTCCCTGTTAAATACTACTTTTTAAAAAGGTCATCTGCTTTCAGTCTGGGTGAACATAATTTATTGACACTGACAAGAGCTCTGCTATGGATCAAAGACTGTGTTGTTCATAATTTTCTTAGGCAGACCGTTATTAGTTCATAGATTTCAAGGCCAGAAGAGACCATCATGATCATCTAGTCTGATCTGCTGCATATCGCCACAGAACCTCACCTACCCACCCCTGTAATAGGCCCCTAAACCTCTGGCTGAATTACTGAAGTCCTCAAATCATGATTTAAAGTCTTCAAGTTACAGAGAATCCACTGTTTACTCTAGTTTAAACCTGCAAGTGACCTGTGCTGCAGGCTGTAGATGAAGGCGAAACCCCCTCATTGTCTCAGCCAATCTGACCAGATGGAGAATTCCTTCCTAACGCCAAATATGGCAATCAGATGAACCCTAAGCATGTTGGCAAGACCCACTAGCCAGACACCCGGGAAAGAATTCTCTGTAGTAACTCAGAGCCCTCCCCATCTAGAGTCCTATCTCTAGCGGTTGGGGATATTTGCTACGAGCAGTTGCAGATGAGCCACAGGCAGTTTCAACATACCATTCCCTCTATAAACTTACCAAGCTCAGTCTTGAAGCCAGTTAGGTTTTTTGGCCCCACTTTTCCCCTTGGAAGGGTGTTCCAGAACTTCACTCCTCCAATGGTTAGAAACATTTGTCTAATTTCAAGCCTAAACTTGTTGATGGCCAGTTTATATCCATTTGTTCTTGTGTCAACATTGGTGCTTAACTTAAATAACTCCTCTCTCCTCCTTGATATTTATCTCTCTGATGTATTTATAGAGAGCAATCACATCTCCCCTCAGCCTTCCTTTGGTTAGGCTAAACAAGGCAAGCTCTTTGAGTCTCCTCTCAGAAGGTAGGTTTTCCTTCCCTCTGATCATCTTAGTAGCACTTTTCTGCACCTTTTTCAGTTTGAATTCATCTTTCTTAAACATGGGAGACCAGAATTGCACAAAGTATTCCAGATGAGGTCTCACCAGTGCCTTATATAATGGTACTAACACTTCCCTGGCTTTACTGGAAATACCTCACCTGATGCATCCTAGGACTGCATTAGCCTTTTTTCATGGCCTCATCACACTGGAGGCTCAGTCATCTTGTGATCAACCAATACACTCAGGTCTTTCTTCTCTTCTGTCATTTCCAACTGATAAGTTCCCATCTTGTATCAAAAATGCTTTTTGTTAGTCCCTACGTGCATGACCTTAGACTTTGCACTATTACATTTCATCCCATTTCTATTACTCCAGTTTTCAAATCATCCATATCTTTTTGTAGGATATTCTGGTCCTCTTCCGTATTGGCAATACCTCCCAACTTGGTATCATCCACAAGTTTTATTAGCACACTCCCACTTTTTGAGCCAACGTCATTAATAAAAATGTTAAATAAGATTAGTCCCAAGACTGATCCCTGAGGAACTCCACTAGTAACCTCCCTCCAAGCAGACTGTTCACCTTTTAGTATGACGCACTGTAATCTCCCCTTTAACCAGTTCCTTATCCACTTTTCAATTCTCAAATTGGAGCAGATGGGGATTAACATAGAGAAGTTATTTGTTATCAAATTCCTTACTGAAATCCAGGTAAATTAGATCTACTGCATCTCCTTTGTCTAAAATAAATAAATAAAAATCAGTTATCTTCTTAAAGAAGAAGATCAGGTAGGTCTGGCATGATACCCTCTGTAAAACCATGTTGTATTTTTTCCCCCTTTTTGGGTGGAAGTGTCATATAGCTTCCGCAACTTTGACTTTAAATTAATTTAAGCCTCCTCCACCTTCAAATCCTCGAGTTCTTCAGTCCAGTCCACTTCCCTCACTAATTCTCTCAATTTTTTTAAGGTTTGCCCTTTTAAAATCAAGGACCCTAGTTGCAGATCTATTTTTGTTTATCCTTCCCTTTAGTTTAAATTGAATTAGCTCATGAGCACTTGAACCAAGGTTGTCCCCTACAACCAATTCTTCTGAGGACATCAATATTAAATCTAAAATGGCATCACCTCTTGTTGGGTTGGTGACTCTTTGGTGAAGAAATCTGTCAGCTATCACATCGAGGAAGGTCTGTGCCCTACCATTATTAGTAACACTTGTCCTCCAATCTATAGCTGGGAAATTAAAGTCTCCCATAAATACTACTAGGAATTGTGTGATTATTTCATTAAAAATATTAAAGAGGTTTCTATCCATACAAGGTAGCTCTGGTCTGGTCTGGTCTTTCATAGCACATCCAATCTACTTGAAACAAAGCAGTACTGGGAAATCGTTATTCTGTGGGCCATCCACAGAAAGTGGTTGCCAGCTCTTGAATAAGGCCTTTGTCTCCATGTCAGATTGCCCTGATTGTGCCAACATTGGTTTGGTGATTAAGCCTTACCAGAAAAATTGCTTCAGAGGTGGTTAAGATCACAGCATGGAATACATATGAACTTTGCAATATAAAATAAAAAAATAAATTAGGAGCACCTCCACTTTCCTCACATCCATTGGCTTAAGTGGACTTTGGATCAGACCCTGTATCTTTCATTTTCTATCTGCATAGTAGTTTTGATCTTTCTTAACACATACACAATACAGACACAACAGTGTCTCTGTACATTTCACTGGCTGAATCACATAATACTTTGATGATAGCTACACTGTGAGAATAGTTTGTGATGCAAGCAGAAGAGAAATTCCAATTTGCAAACTGTACATGCTCCCCACAATTTTTTTTAAATTAAAAAGGATGGAGTTGAGGCCTAAAAACAAGAATTAAATCTTCCCACAGTGCCCTTATCTCAGTCTACATTAAATAAGATATCCTCCTTTCTCCAGGACGCCCAACAGGGTTCCCAAGATGCCTGTACTTGAATGTATGCAGAAGAGTAGATGCAGCACGACACTTCAAAAACATCCACATGCTTCAATGGAAAATACAGACACCTAAAACATCAGTGAAAAGGACCATGATTTACAGTAAGATGAGCTACATCTCGTATCTGAGGGCTTGTCTTCACTACCGGGGAGATCAAAGTTGCTGCAGTAGATGCAGTAGGTGTCGATTTAGTGGGTCTAATGAAGATCCACTAAATCGGGGTAGTCAATTATTTTTTGTCAAGATTCAAATTTCTTGGTCAAGGTGTAGTTAAGGTCCAGACTCCAGGATAACATCTTTTCACACCGCAATAACAATAACGATAATAAGTAAATAAAAAGATTTCACAGTCTGTTAAAAAAAAAAAGTGTGTGGCGGTCCAGATTTGGCCTGTGGTCCGCCTTTTGACTACCCCTGCGCTAAATTGATGGCAGAGTGCTCTCTGATTGACCCCGGTACTCCAGCTCCGAGAAGAGTAAGGTAAGTCAACTAGAGAGCATCTCCCATCGATGCAGCGCAGTGAAGACACTGTGGTAAGTCAACCTAAGGTACGTTAACTTAGCATAATTTAGGTCAACTTACGCCGGTAGCATAGACAAGGCCTGAGTTCAAGAAGGGCACTGGTAAAAGTGAAAGAACATGCATTTACCCTAGAAAGCTTCAGTTTACAGGGCAGTGGACATGAAAAAAAAATGGGAAGGAAATTCCCAGCTGAATGTAGATCATTTGGATGAAGAAAAGTTGACTGTAAACATGCAGTTGAATTCACAGCTTTAAAAGTTCAAGAGGTACTAACATGGGTGACAAGGGTTGGTCACTAAGGATAGGTCTACGCTATGAGCTAGGGATGTGATTCCCTGCTTATGCACACGTACTTGCGTTCTCTCTCTCATCAAGCTAGTGGGAGTATAAATAGCAGTGTAGTTGCAGTAGCATGGGTAGCAGAGTCATGGGGTTGAGCTGTGCTGAGTACATACCCACTGGTGTAGGTGGGTTTATACTCAGCATGGCTCAGCCCTGCCTCTGCTGCTGATGGTCCTGCTGTCCTGGTATTTATACTTGCACTAGCTCGATGAGAGCTAGCGTGGGTAGGTGCACACAAGCAAGGGAAAAAACAAAATCACATCCTTAGCTTATAGTGTGCATATAGCCTGTATTTCTGTCATTTTCTTGGTGCCGGTCTTGGGATCTGATTTGCAGAAGTGCTGGGTACCCACAGCTGCAACTGAAGTCAATGGGAGTTGTGCTTTGAACGTATAAAGTGTTATAAAATACTAAGTGCTCTGAAAAAAAAGCAGGTTCTAGGTGTCTCAAACTGAGCATCCAAAATTAGTGGATACATTTGACCTTAATCTCTGTGCCTCAGATCCCCATATGCAAATTGGGGATAACAGAAGACGCTCACCTTACAGGGCTGTTGTGAAAATAAATTCATTAATGTGTGTGAAGTACTCAGGTACTATAATGAGTTCATGGAAAAGCCTGTGAAGAAATTAATAATTCCAAACCCTGCTCTGAGGATGAATAGCGGGCAGTAATTAAGGCATAGGGGCACACATTAAACAATGAGGAGAAAGCAGAATATTGAATAGCTTCTCCTTAACTGAGCCCCATCCATCCTGTGCACAAAATGAGGCAGGGTCCTGTGGAAATAATAGCATGTTGTCATGTAATTAAAGACTATCATAATCCATACACACAAGGGAGTTGAATTAAAGTTGCATAGGCAACCTTAATTCTGGCATTTCTTAACTTTTGTTAACTTTACAATTTAACTGTGTTCTCTTAACATCTTTGTCTGTGTGAGAGATATTCTTAGCTTGTAAAAATACCACTTATAGACTTCCACAGGAAATATGGATGCCAAGTGTTTTTCCAAATGGAGAAATTTTTGTGGAATGTGATCTTTATTTTTCTTCTTTATATTTACTTGTTTTTCTTTGAGATCTGTGCATTTCCATCTAATTCTGCAGTGATAAATAATGGTCAAAAGCCCCCATAAGAATTTCTAAATACATTTTGTTTCAACCTCTCATGAGAGTCCGTGCTCTTCCTTCTATATTGCTTCCCCAACTCTGCCTATACTGTTTATAATAAAACATAGCTGCTAGAAATGATGATGATGATGAAGGAAGATAAAAGGGGTTCTACAAAGGACTGTTTATATTTCTTGTCAGATCATTTTTCAAAAGGAAAAAGACCTACATCAAGCTATAAAACAAAGTGTTGTTCACTGCTTGGTGGGGCCTGTAAGTTCAAAAACAATCGACTTGGTTTTAACCTCTTCACTTCTGAATTTAGATTTCCTTGGGAGCTCCACATTTGAGATTATTTCAATTGGATATTAAAGCTGTACCAGACATCAGCTATGCTAGAGAAGTTTGGTTATAAACTTGCCACATCATTACTATTTTCTGTATCTAGAAAATTTTGTAACATTTTTCTTTCAAATTATTTTTATTATTCTCCTACTAATACAGCTAATCCTTTCAAACTGTCTAGTTTCTGTCCCTCTAGGCCAGTGGCCAAGGAACCTGGCGCTGCCCTTCATAACCAGTTAGACCTTCCCTTGTTCTTTCTGTTTGATTTTTAAACACTGGCATTTTTAAGGGCACCAGATTTGCGCAGGACAAGGGAGAAAATTATGAAACTAAGGCTCTTAAACCACTCTCTCTGCTGGAGGCAATGTAGAGGGGCTGTGATGCAGAAGCACTTCTCTGAAGCAGGGGGACTTACTCAGAATTCCTCTTGGGAGTCCCCCAGAAGCACACATTGCAATGGGAGTTCTGCCACAGTTTCAATGAGTACAGAGTGCCCCACGAGCTGGACTTGGTATGGGACCAGGGCTGTGCCCTCTCTGCACTACTTTTTGGGTATGTGACAAGTTGCTACCCTCCTTTGTGGCCAGATGTGGCATGCAGCAGCGGTGCCTCAGTTTCCCCCTCAACTCCCCACTTTCCTTTAGCCTACTTCACCATAGGTTGTCCTAGCCCTCCAGCCAGACCACTTTACAGAGTCCTGCCCATTCTGGAGCCATGGAGTCCTTTACCAAAAGGACAACAAAAACATACAGAAAACCAGACCTTCAGCCTCCTCAGCCAGCAGCTACCTCATCATAAGCCTACTTCTGCTGCTTTACACTGTGCCTCAATCCACCTCATGATCAAGAATCTGGGACCCTCCTTCCCTTACTCAGAGGGGTTCAGGTAGGCTCCAGTTCAAGTCCCCCCCATCTCAGTGAGGCTTCCAGCATTCCCCTGCCAAAGTCCATCTAGTCTTCTTCCCTTGTATCTTCTTAACCTGCTTCTCATCTCCTCTCTTCTAGGTTGCCTACCTCCGACAGCACTCACCCAACTCTTTATGGAAAGAAGGCTGGCTCTCCCACAACTGGGCTTTGTTTCACCCTCAAGGCAGGTTATTTGGCCTCTCAGGCCCATATTAACCCTCTCACAGCATGTTTGTGTGGGTTAAACATCCCATCACAGAGTAGCGAATATTCTGGTTTCTCTTCATAGTAGTGTGGTTTAATGGATAGAGCACCAGAGTGGACCTCAAGGGACATGGGCTCTATTACTGGCTTTGCTTTTACTTGGGCAAGTCACTTCACTCTCCATTCCTCAGTTTCCCCATCTGTGAAATGGCGATAGTGATTCCGATCTTCTTTCTAAAGTGCTCTGAGATGTACTAATGAAAAGTGATATGGGAGAACTACGTGTTATATCCATGGTGCCTGCATTCTTCATGAGGATTATGCTTCACCCCTGCACAGGGTGTATGTGGTGGTGCATAAATATCTGTGAAAGGCTCCTTGCACCTTCCCCAGCTATTGCACCAACCCAGAGAAGGCAGCACTTGGTCTAGAACAGCAACAGTTGTGCTATTTGCTACTCAGATGAAACATGCTGAAAGTAATGAGTTTCATGTACACCTTAGGATTTTGAAGAGGTTCATCATTTTTAAGAATTACATCCATGATGCGATCCTTGCAGCCTGAACATCAGGCTTTCCAACTGCCGACAGCAGAGAAGAAGGGTTTCCTTCTGACTCGCACTAGGTTTCTCACATTTCTCCACCACCAGGTTAGTTATACCTGAGACTGCAATGTGGCCCAGAGAGTGCTAGATTCTTTCCACACACTGGTAGTTGAATAATCTATATATTCAAAGCAGTATATATTGGCTCCTGCTCTGTAGCTGCCCTCAACCCTACCTATGTATTGCATGCATTAGTTAGTACTCACAATTAAACGCAGGTGAAAGATTGCTGTGTTCTTGAAAATGTGTCTATGAGTATGCTTCAAAAATATTCTGCAAACGAACACTTAAACCAGGGATGAACCCCAAACACAAACCCTGGATCTGTACACCTAGGGTTACCATATTTCAGCAAGCAAAAAAGAGGACGGGAGGAGCCCCGCCCTAGCCCCGCCCCTGCCCCTCCCACTTCCCGCCCCCCCAGAACCCCCAACCCTCCCCCCGTTCCTTGTCCCTTGACTGCCCCCTGCTGGGACCCCTGCCCCTAACTGCCCCCTAGGACTCCACTCCCTATCTAAGCCTCCCTGCCTCTTGTCCCCTGACTGCCCCAACCCTTATCCACACCCCCACCTCCAGACAGACCCCTGGGACTCCCACGCCCCATCCAACCACTCCCCACCCCCTGACAGCCCCCCCCAGAACTCCCAACCCATCTAAACCCCTCTGCTCCCTGTCCCCTGACTGCTCCGATCCCTCTCCCCACTCCTGCCCCCTGACAGCTCCCCCCCAGAACTCCCAGCCCCCCACCCCCCCGCTCCTTGTCCCCTGACTGCCCCCTCCTGGGACCCCTGCTCCTAACTGCCCTCCAGAACCCCAGCCCCTACCTAAGACTCCCTGTCCCTTGTCCCCTAACTGCCCACTCCTAAGACCCCCCCAACTACCCCCCAGGACCCTACCCCCTACCTATACCCTGACTGCCCAAAACTTTCTCCACTCCCCCAAAAAAGCCCCCCCCGAACTCCCAACCCCCCCCCCCGTTTCTTGACTACCCCCTCCAGAACCTCCCTGCCCCTTCTCCTGCTCCCTGGCCCCCTTACCCTGCTGCTCAGAACAGGGTGTTAGGCTCTGTGCGAGCCGGACACGTGGCTGCGCTCCCCAGCACAACAAAACCCGGTCCCTGGCCCTGCACGGTGCTGCCGGAGCCGGGCTGCAGGGGAGAGCTGCCGGCTCAGAATGCAGGGTGGAGCTCCTCTACAGCTGCTCCGGAGTCCAGCCCGGGACTTTCCTGCAGCCCTCCCAGCCGCTCGCTCTGCTCTGCCGGGGGAGGGGGGAAATCCCGGACATTTTGAGTTATTTACAAATTCCCCCCGGACGCTATTTTTAGCACAAAAAGGAGGACATGTCCGGGTAAATCCGGACGAATGGGAACCCTATGTACACCATTGTACTTTGACATAACTTGGGCATGTACAAGTGTTGTGGCTCTAGTGAGGCCAAATCTTGCTATCTACTCATTAAAGGATAAAATGTATATAGATTCTTGCTTCAGAAATGAACGGATGCACTAAACACTGGTTGAACGGATTTTAAGCATAAATGGCAAATAAATTGCTTGTGTCAAAGAACTTACACGCAAGTCTATTTGCATGGCGTTGTTCAAAGTTCATTGAAAATACGGAGGGGTGAGTGTCTGTGTGCAAGTGATAGATTAGATGCAATTCACCTAGATAGGTGCAACTGGTGCCACTAGAATTTGCTGGACACTTGCCACAAAAGGCAAATTGTTTTTTGATTATATTCTAGAGCAACTGTAAGTATGAGAAATGAGCTGGTACAGTATAAATCCTAGGAATAGAGCTATGGAATGCAGACATCTAATTAACTTAACTTATCATCGAGAATTACTTCTGCTTTGTGCAAACAGCCCAGAAAGAGCATTTGTCCTGGCAGTAAAACCCTGAGTTTTGTAGAAGCACTTAGTCAACTGCCATCTTCTGGGGTTTTCTCCCCCTGCCCCCCCCGAGGAAAAAACCCTGTGAGCTTCCAAAGAAAATAATAATGGCCATTTAAAATGCTGTGTTTTTATTTATAATCTTTTAACCATTATTGAGGAAGCCTACAAAAGATTCTCAAAGAACAAGGGTTATTTATTGCACTTGGCAAATGCCTAGGCACATACATGGTGTTTACTGATGATTATGCAGTTGCTTTGCAATGAAGGATTCCAACATCATCACACAAGAAAGGAATGTTTAATTTTTTAGGCTGGTCATAATTAGTTTCATGATCTAAATCTTACTTGGTTGTGGCAAGTGCATCTAAAAATGCTTTTACTCCTTTATCAATTTTCAAAGTATTTACAAAACACAGAGAAATTAGCACTCCGATAGCATCACAGTGGCATTTGCATTATACGCAGAGAGACAGACAATAACTTTCACTGGATATTCCTTTCCGCATTCATGCCCTTAAATCACAACTCCATCTCAAAAACAGAGCCATGAACGTTTTTTGTTTTTGTTTTGTTTTGTTTAGGAAAGAAAAAGAGTGTTGCACTAACCTGCCATAACGGCACCTTTTAGTGGAAGTTTAGATATTCACTAGAGACTCATCATACATTGCTTCTCTTTGATATTTGTGAGTGCTCTTTCATTTTGTTTGGAACTTTCTGTGTTTATGCACAGCCCTGAACAATTTTTCTGGGGAAGGGAAGGGGATAGTTATTAGCAGAACCATTCAAAAAAATAGTTGACAAAAAGTTTTGTACAGTGGTTTGTTGAAAAGTGGGGTTTTCACAAAAAAGATTTTAATAAAAAAATATTAAGGTTTTTGTTGACACTGAAAAATGTTTGGTCCTTTGGGTTCTTGGCTTTTTGATGAAAAGCTGAAGATTTTTTTTTTTTGCAAAAAATTTAGATTAAACTGAAGAGTTCAATTTTCACTGAAAATTTTATGAGGAAAAATTACAGCTGACACAGGATGTTATAATGAGTAATAATGCTATTTGATCTTTAAGGCATAGGGGCAACTAGTGAAAAGACAAAGGCAATACAAAGAGCCAATGGACTTTAAAGGGAAACTGTATTCCTTTTGTTCAGACCGGTTGACGTTTCAAAAGATTAGAAGCCCCACTTGGCATGAATGAACTTAGAAACACATGTGCATGTTCAATTGGCATCACATTTTGAATTTCCAGACAGCAGTGATGAGAAAAGTGGGCCATATCCTGTCAGGGTTTTTTGGGATCTTTACCTCATTGTCATTGCTTATTCAATATCTGAGAAGAGGCTCCAGCCTCAACACATACAGGATGCATCCTATTTCTTTCAATTCACTGCACTACACAATGCTACAGTCCCTGTTGATTTCTCTTGGCACAATAGTGTTTGGAGACATTAAGGCCCAACGTGTGGCATGGGTGGAGGACGAGGGTGTTCTATGATGGACTTCTACCCCACCCCAGCCCTTTCCCCTAGCCATGTAGTGGTACTGGAGCTGTTCTAGGGAAGCTACAGTATCCCCTATGTGCAGAGGCATTGAGGGCTGTTGCCCAAACTATGTGGTGGAATCCTGCCTTGCTGCTTTTTCCCCCTCTTCCCCCCACCCCCATGAAAGCTTCCACCTGCTCTACTCCCTTCTTCCCTTCAGGGGGGGGAGGGGGGAACCTCATGCTCCCTAACTCAACTTCTGCTTGGCCAAGGACCCCTCTACCAGATTGCTGAGCCTTCCTACTGGGCCAAAGATCCTCTTCCTTCCATTTAATGGTGTGCCCATAGCTGGCAGACATGGTGGAAGGTCGGCCAATGGAGCCAGGTAGTTGTGGATTTCTGGCTCTCCCATCCGACTCACAGAGTTAGACTGCAGCATGGCCCAGATAGTGGTAGATTCTTTCCACATAGAGCTAGTCCATACCGCACGCTTTCATATACAGTTTGCACAGGAGCATACTACACTGCCCAAACTGTATATGTACAATACACCTGAGAAGTGCAAAATTCAGCAGGATCATTTCTAAAGATTCAGGTGCTGAGTTTCAGACACTTATCCAAGATAACCAGACCCTATTCAACGGTCTCTGCAGCTCCTTGGTTTAGAAATGTCGCAGCATGCTTTCCTGTGAGGTTTCCACGACTGAGAGGTGTTAGCAATGCTGGTAACAGTAGCCCCCCTCTCACAATATATTGCTGCAGCCACTTTCCATTCTTGCAAGAAGGTGGAAGCAGGGAAACTTGAACTTGCTGTAATCTCAAGAGTTCTGTTTCATTAGATTTTTGGATGAAAGTTCCCTTGTATTCCTTATTTCTCAACCCTTTTGTCCACCCCTACTGCTTATACTTTTTATTGACAAACCAATCCATAAAGCTTCATAATAAAAATATGCTAGGGGAGACTACAGGCCATTTTACAGGTAGAACACAGAGGAAAATGAGGCCCCAGGAACTTTCTGGTCTGTTATGAATGGCCAATTCCACTTGTCTGTCTTGAGCATGGTGAGATCTCTAAGGTATCTTGGTAATTATGTTCAAGGCACTCAGAGAGCCTGGGCCCAGGCTCTCTAAGAGATCTCCTAAAGTTGCAGGATGAAGATGGAGGGTGGAAACTCTCTATCATAAGGACAAAACTCTTCTGTGCGAGAGACAGAACTATCTCAGAGGTGATCTGAGATAGGGAACGAACTCCTGCAAAAACTAAAGAGCATCACAAAGCTCACCACCTTCTCCTCCAAGTGTAAGGCATGTTTCTTGGACCTTGCCTTCTCCAAAAGGCATACATTGCAACATGCATATTAACCACCTTCCCCCAAAATAAAAAACAAAGATCCCTACCAAAACAAGAGACTCCACTACACACAATCCCCACTGGAGGGGAGGGGAGGGGGAAGGATGAGAGAAAAAAGAATGCATGATAGATGTTAGCCATGTTGCTTAATGCACTACTGAAAAATGCTCAGACACGACAGTGATGAGTATGCTAAATGAGCCTGTATAGAATAGAGGGACAAGGTAGACTAGACACTCACCAACAGAAGTTAGTCCAATAAAAAAAAAAATATTACCTCACCCACCTCGTCTCTCTAAGATCCTGGGACCAATACAGTTACAACAACACTGCATCTACCTGTATAGAATAGATACTTGTGCCCTCCAATACCATAGTAGCTGAGAAACTCACAATGTATTTACTCTCACAACACCCTGTGAGATAGGGGAGTGCAGTTATCCTCATTTTACAGGTGGGGAATGGAAGTTCAGAGAGGCTAAGTGACTTGTCCAGTCACACAGGAAGTCTGTGATAGAGCAGAGAACCAAACCCAGGACTACACAAGTCTCAGGCTAGTACTCTAACTGCTGGGCCACCTTCCTCTCTACACTTACTTTGCTACAATACCTTATTAGCATAGTTTAGAATGTTCTACCTGACATGAGACTTTTGTAACTGAAATAACATTTTCTGCCTTATCTATTTTACTTACATGCTATTAATTAGTACATGCATTATGTACAACAGCAAATAAAAACAATCAGATTGGGAGGATAGCAAATACAGTTGCTAATGTGACATCATAAATGTCTGAAACAACCAGAAACAATCTTCAGTGCATATCGCTTAAACAAATATTTATATCATGCAAACCAATTATGAAAAGCGAGTCTAGTATATAATGAAGTGCTTATTATGATATTGAAGGATTCTGGTCATTTCCTTGTATCCGATTGTGAATGTTAGTTGTTTTTAATATTATAAGGTTAAAGCATTTCTACTTGAACAGTTTTCTGTTTACATTCCATCTTCCAAAACATACACATGCATCATCATGGCAAGTAGTACATCTCTCATGGGACTAGTAGGGGCAAAACCTTGCAAAGTGTTCTCTGACATGCAAAATGCTTTTAGGTTCAAATCCTGATCTCCTGGAAGTTAATGGAAGTTTTGCCACAGGGTGAATGGGTTTCCTCTTCAGCTCCTGGCAGCCCTTGGCTGGTAAGCCCTCTTGGTGAATTAAGCAGCCTGCAGATCCACTAAAGTACCTACACCACGTGTTTATTGTTCATCTCCTTCTTAAGCAGCAGGTACAATACAGCCATATAACAGCAGTTATGAGGAACCCTCTCCTGCTCCCTGGGTTAGGTTTTTGTATTGCATGCTTTCCTTCCTGGGTTCTCCAGCCAGTGAACTAATTACCTCATTAACTCATCAGGCTATCAGCAGGTGCAAGTGCCCCCCTTCTACCTTAGAACACCCAGTTAAGTGAGCAGGGTGCAGGCTAGTAGAACTCCATTTAAATCTATTAACAGCATCCTGTCACATACCTGCCTCCTTTACGTTCCCTGCTAGCCCCCCTCCCCCCACTTTCCACTATGGCTCAGTTTTCTCCCTGAGCAAGCTCTACCTTCCTTGTGGAGGCAGCAATCCCTCACTGCCCCTGAAGTTCCCTTAGTCTGCCTTGCCATGGGCCAACTGTGTGGGTTTCCCATGCGTCATCCACAGAACAAGGACTTTTTAGGCAGGGTTTAACCCACAATGCAGTTTAGTCCCACAGGTCATCACACCAGGGACAACCTACAGACTCTGGCTTGAGATCTACCCCCATCCTGTGTAAAGCACACTGGGATTTCTTCCTCAACTAACCCCTCACACTCCAAGGGTCTCTGATCCCGTTTAGGAGTTAGGCCTTTGGAGGTCACTCCTTCCTCCAGACCCCCCAGCTATTGCATGGCCTGCCATCCTTTCTTCAGGCTGTCCTTGTGTGGGTCCCCCAGCTCCTTTGCCCCCTTTTCCAGCTTCTCTTCTGCTCCAGTATTATCCATCTGGGCCTCAATTCCTTGGTATTTGTCTAGAGTTTTCATTTTCCCACTTCTCCTTTGCCTGGGCCTTTCCTACCTGGTCCCCACTTTCTCAGCTTGTTGTCTTCCATTTAGGGATCTCATATCTCCCCCCAAAGGCTCTGGATCCCATGCTTAACCCCAAGGCCTCTTTTCCCAACTCTCCATTGAGGTTCCTTCCCTCAGGGTCCATTCTTCTCCTTAAAAGGAATGGGTTCCAATCAGTCCCCGTGACCACAGGATGGGGCAAGGTTCTTATTGCAATTCTTTAAAAAAAAGTCAGTAAGAATGCATCAGGATCATCCCTGGGCCCATTTTACAGCGTCCCAGCCTCCCCTCCCCCAACTTCCATTCCCCATGGCAGGACTGGTCACATTTTGCATTATATGCTGCTGTACCTGAGTCTGTTCCATCATGAATTCCTGAAATACTCACTGTTGCTCCGCCTGTCATCCCAGCAGGGATTGTCGCTCTGTCTGCTGGGTCAGCTAAAAGGCCTGTAGTGTCCTCTATATCTCCTTCAGTTGTTCTACTGGCTACCACATCAGCTCCCCCCTGTTTTTCCAGTTCAGCCTGTCCTCACACAGGCTGCCTCTCAACCTTCCTCGTTGCCAAGTGAAGCCCAGAGAAGCCCCTATTCAGTTCCTAGAAACTCTTGGACTAATTAGCCCTCTTGGTGAATTAAGCAGCACACGAGTCCACCAAGGTATTTTGACCACTTGTGTTTATGGTTCATCCCTTAAACTCTAGGTACAATACAACTCTAAAGTAGCAATTACAAGGAACCCTCTCCTGGTCCCTGGGTGTGCAATTTATACTACCTGCTTTCCTTCCTGGCTTCTCCAGCTGGTGAGCTAATTACCTCATCAGCTCATCAAACTACCAGCAGGTGTAAGTGCTCCTGTCTACCTTAGGGATTGTCTATACTTATGCGCTGGTTCGGCGGCAGGCAATCGAACTTCTGAGTTCGATTTATCGCGTCTTGTCTGGACGTGATAAATCGAACCCAGAAGTGCTCCCCGTCGACTCCGGTAATCCTGCTCGGCGCGAGGAGTACGTGGAGTCGACGGGGGAACCTGCCTGCTGCGTCTGGACCGCGGTAAGTTCGAACTATGGTACGTCGACTTCAGCTACGTTATTCACGTTGCTGAAGTTGCGTACCTTAGTTCGAATTCGGGGGTTAGTGTAGACCAGGCGTCTGTCACACTCACTGTGTAATGATAACATATGCATCTACAAATGTTTTATTGCCTGGGCACTCCTCTGGATTGTCTGTGTTCTGTTTGAGTAAATGTTTCTGTGGTTCAAAGCCAGGGGTCACTCAGAACACACTAGAATCATTTTCAGGCTCACATGCCTTTGTATTGCTATTTCAGAAAGTAAGCATGAACTCCCTGAAATCCTCTGTGAGTATAGAAGAAAATTCTGCCATTCCCTCACCCACAGGGGCTGCATTGTAAGGAGGGGCAGAAGGTGCCAGCCTCCTACAGGCACCCTGCTAGTGGGCAGGGGGTGAAGAGGGAACATGTTTTGCAGTGCACTTTATTATTTCTTTGAAAAGGAGAAACCTTCATCTCCTCCTTGCTACATGGGAGCTAACCAAGAGAGCACAACACTTTATGGCAGGGGGCCAGCGGCTGCCTTAGTTACTTCCCCTTCAGGGTGAGAATCCTACCCTGCCTGAGGTGACTGTTCAGGGGAAGAGTGGTTTAAAGGCTTCCTGTGCTTTCTTCCACCTACGAGGCAAGATTTAACCCAGAGTTGGAATGCATTGAGAAGGGGGAGGGCTATTTTATTGTAAGCTCTGACCTCCCCCTGAACTAGAAATGGGTAGTTAAGGTTAAGGGAAAATAACACATTCACACACAATAAGTTTCCCAAAGCTTTCCCCAGAGAAGAATAAAAATCAGATAAAATCAAGAAGCATCACCTGCCAAGGAAACTTCTCACTTCATTATTTTTGCTGCTTTTCCTGCAAATCTTGAAAAGTAAAGGAAAAATTCAAATTCTCCAGCAAAGTATTATCCAAATGTCCCCAGGCATCCATAATAACTACTTTACAATGCTCTGAAGACTGCAATTGCCATTAACAAATCTGCAAATCTGCCACATGATCCCATCTGGATTTCCATACTTTCTTCCTGTACTTAGAATAAGGAATAACTCTGTGGCATCTGTTCTCAAAATGTTGACTTTTTAAATGGTGACCATTTTACATTAGGCTCTGAAATCTAAGGGACCTATATATGCTCCTTATAATAAATAAGATAAGCATTACAACAACAAATGAATTGTTAAAAATAAATAGTAAATTATATTCCATTCTATCACGTCTACTAAGCAGATTGCAAAATTGATGGTAATTAATTATTCCTTCTCAAACAATTCTTAAGTTAAAAATTTATGAACTCGCAAGCCAAGGAGGGCTTGTGAAACCCTTATCAGGAATAAATATTTAGGAAGCTTTGCTATTATAGTATCATTACTGACAAGTTTATCTTAAACACTCTTGCTTTACATGATCTTCCAGGCCAGTATGTGTACAAAAATGGACATTCAAAATAGTTTCATCAACAGCATATTCATGCTTTTAGTATGTGTTTCTAATGTTTCCCCAGGCACAACTTAGAACTATTTAGGAAATCTCCAGGGTAGTGTTTATTTAAGAATGGTGAACAGAATGGCACCACAGCCTGGGAACTGCATAAGTGAAAGAGAAATGCCTGCATCATGAAATAGATTGTGGGTGCCTTGAATTATTCTCTATTATAGTCCACACTAGAAATAACTGTTGAGTGTTACTATTCTCAGATCACAAGTATTTTGGAACATAAGCAAACTTCCAAACTCAAAAGGTAGCACACAGAACAAGACAGGAAGGGCCCTCTATTGTTCTCCTCTGCAGAAAATATTCATTTCCTTACATTTATTAAAACGTTTTTTTATTTAGTCCAAACTTTTAAAATATAAAAGATCTCAATGGTTTTTATTCAAGTAACTTAATAGTTTACCATAACTCTCAAGCATTTAATCCTTATTCCTGTTACTTCAATGGGACTGCTTATGTGAATGAACATTTCTCATCGGTGTTAGGGCTGCAGGATTGGGCTTCAAATTAACTGGGATCTTCCACCTGGAAGAGAGGGAGAATTTGTTCTGTGTTTGTTTTCTGTGGTGGATCATTATTGGCCATTCCTGGAATTGTGCTAGTTAGAACACAAACATGAATGGGCGCACATGCAAAAGGAGTGCTTGTTCATAAGTCAATACAACTATGCCTTCCATCAGGTGCAATGACAGCAACAACTTCTGGATTCAATCTGGCTAGGGGTCCTTTTTTGCAATCCCCTTTCCTGCTACTAGTTCTGTGAAATTAAATTATAACCTGTCTGGTCACCTTTGCAGATGGTTCGTCCCCATTCACAAGCATACAGAGTCCTTTGGAAAATGGAATGACAAGTATCTTTATATTTGGGGAAAAGGGAAACAATCAAAAGAAATATGACAACTCTTTCTGTATTTACATATAGGAAAACAAGTCACTCAAACCAGTACATCAGGAGTGTGCTCACCCCCGCAATTCCGAACAATAAGTATCTGACTTTTTGAGAATCTTTAGTCGCACCAGAAACCCCACAGAACTGAACCACACTCACAGGTCCAGGCTCAGTGGTAGTCAGGGAGTGCCTCTTTTCTGCTAGTCTGCTCCACTCCATGAAGAACTACTCTACCAGGTTTTGCTCTGACATACAGCTACTTTGTCCAGGTCTGTGATGTCAGCACTGCTTCTGCTGGCCTAGTAAGCCACTGCACTGCTAAGTCAGTTCTGCACTGTCACTACTAGTCCAGTCAGGCTTCCCTAAAAGCTCAGTTCAGCACCCATACCTCATTCCACACAAGACCCAGAATCGTGAGGAACCTAAAGCAAAATAGGAGCTCTGTTCCTTTGGATTCAGTTCCTGGTACCTAACACAAAGTTCTTTCCCCTTCCTTGCTGAGCTTGAGTTTTGGTTACCAAACCAAAATCCACAACCTATACACACCTGGTCACCCACACATTCCAGGGCATATCTTGCCTATTACCTATGCCCTTTTAGGAATACAGTAATGATAATAATAATCTATCATAGATACAATCAAAACATAAACAAATTCCAACTAAAGCAACAAAACTCAATAAATAGAATTATGGATAAGCAATATTATAATTATGTAAATAAAGCTGGCCAGACTTGGGTTTTCCCCTTCTCACTTTAGAGGGAACAGAATGCTCCATGCCTGTAAGTCTTCTGGAACTGGGCCTTACATACAGTTAAGGAGGGAAAAGCAGATAGTGGTCTGAAAGAGGACAATGGTTAAGTGAAGGCAATGTGGGACACATCTAACTTACAGTAGGTTGTTTTTTAGTTATTTTACATAGTTGAACCATCTTCCAGTGTCCCGTTCTTACACCAGAGTTACCCTGCTGCTGAACAGTAGCAGATATCCAGAGCCCTGCAGATCGGCTTCTTAGTGGAGGAGAAATCAGTGATGTTAAACATTCTGGGTATATTGTAAGTGTAGCGTGTCATATTCGTACATATATACCAGCCCTAGCACAGGTGTGTTCAAACAGCCGGGTAAACCCTTCTTTCAGGAATCTCAGCTGAACACACTTTTCCTAGGGAGCAATTCTGCCTCAAGAAATGACTCCAATCAAAGACCAAGGCAGAGAGCAAACTTTCCTGTTGCTCACACAGCTTCTTCTTCATGGACCATTGCTTCTTCCCAGAATGTTGCATGACATAAATCAACAACAACACAGCATATGTCTTCTTAGGACTGAACATTTGCTCACACGCTAAGAAAAAGAATGTGGAAGACTGTGTAACAGTGTCACCTGATGACACCTGCCACAGCAATAGCAAATACACAAATGCTTGCTATAGACCACACAATAGAACTCAGTGGTTCTAGTTCTCAAAGGTTTGTGCAAATATTTTCTTCAGTTTATAGTCACATGGCATTCCTTGAGTTTCAGGTATGAATGAACCCAAAACACCCAAAGCAAAACTCAGTTGGAACTGTCAGCTTTCACCTGGTATTGCAGTGAAACGCTGCAAAACTATTTTGTATTTAGTTTTTTCTTTTGGTTTTTATTCCAGACAACCCTTCATGGAAGGCTGTGAAACAAGTTATTTTAAAAAAGAGTGCTTGGATTCTGGGATTCTGTAGTATTAAGGGTCATTGCATACTGTTACAACAGATCTAGAACTTTTAGGTGGTAGGTTGGGATACAATACACACTGTACCCTAATTGAGCAACAAGTTGTCAAGACCATGTCATCATTAATAATATTGTTAATAAAGATATATTCCCTTCCAACTTGCCCGGTCACATTCAAACCTGTATGGCCATAAACCATCATGGTCCCTTTTATTCCAGATGCCTGTTAACAACTCAACTGTACAGGATGTAAGATGTTATTGGTGTATGGTTATACTCGTTATGTATTATAATAAATGTTGCTGCAATTCAAAATGGAGTCTAAAAATTCAAGATGGCGCAAGTGGTAGGAGAGGTTTGAACTCCATCTTGGTATCCTTTCTTCATGGCATTTTTCCGCCAAAACTCTGTTTCCCGCCGGAACTTGAGGGACTGAGAGCTGGCTGGAACTGGTTGGGGGCAGTGTCTGCCAGAGTGTGCCTCGGGAATTCGCGCCACAGAGAGCATATGAGGAACTGTCAGCGATGATGCAGGGGCTGTCCACCATCAAGGCAGCCACGTTCAGTTTCTTTGCGAGGGCATCGGATCAAGACTTTGGCCGTTAATACCTGCCAAGGACTTTGATACTTACCTGATATCTGATTCCTGTAGACTTTGCTATCAGCCTAGATCTGTTGATCTCCTGCTTCGGTGGTAGAGAGCCAGATCCTCTGATGTTCCTGAGACTCTGAAACAGTCCATCACTTGCTGGTGACCTTCATCTGCAGTAGAAGAGAGACAGTAATTGTTTTTCGGGCACTTAATAGTTTAACCAAGGGACGGTTTAAGGGTCTAGGCTCTAGGCCCCTTGCTGGAATCTATTCTTGGGTATTTGTAGTGATCCCCTTAGTGGATCCCTCACCCCAGCTGTAACTATGCCTTAATAAATCTTATTTCTGTTTAAGGTTATATTCGCTCTATCCTTTATTTCAATGCGACACGGGCAGGAGGCACACAGATTTCTAACTCTCCCAGTTGATAGATGCTGGTAGGAGTTGAACCTGTTATTATATGTCACCTCCTTATTCTACAACAGAGATTTTGGGGTAAAATTTACTGGCGACCACGCAGGACTCCTCAAAGATTTAGCTCCCTGATTGGGGTCCTTAGGTTGAATAGATTCCGGCTAATGGTCCATAGACTCGGGGAGGGAAGGGTTTGGAACAGTATCGGTGAGGGCGTCGACTGGTTGATTGGACGGGTTCCCCAGGTCACTGCCTGTTCAGACATATTTTGTCTCCCCATTTGGTTGTAGTTTATGTAGACTGAGCTAGAGGCCCACAGGCCGAGGCTCACTGCAGTGTAGGATTTTGCTTACGCCAGTAGCCTAGGGAGCGGACCCAAGCAGCCTGCAGCAAGGCAGACTGTCAAGTCCTGGGTTAAGTGGACCTGGCCAGTCACTTAATCTAAGGCAGAGGTGGAGAGTAAGGCCCTAACTGTCCATCTCTAAGACAACTGTCTGTGGTCGTGACCGAGCACTTCTGGGTTCCAAAGGAGGCAGCTGTGGGTTCTCATGAGTTACTGACCATAAGCGAATAGTCACCACAAGTCTAGGACAGTGGGATATTTGGCTTTGACATAACTACTGTCTATTTTACCAGTGGTAAGATGGAGAAGGTCTTCAGCTTAGAAGGATGGTCCTGGCAGTCTAATAAAAATAGTTTGGAGTATGCAGTGTCTGTTTTTGGGAAATCTCAAAACCCTTGGACGGAAGGGGCTTTCCAGGGAGATGAGGCACTACAAAAATTACAAATATTGTGGGGACGGTATTTGGCAAGCAAGCCGGTTCCCAAGAAAAAAATTACAAAAGCGAGCATTGATTTATGGGCTCGCTATGGTGTGCAGGGAATTGGATGGTAGGGTGAGTCACCTAAAAGCCCTAGCCAACCAGGCAAAAGATCAGGAGAAAACAAATGGGTTGGAACTGGAGAAGGCAGTGGCACAACATCAGATGGATACTGCCCAAATGACAAAACAAGCTAGGCAAATCATGCAGCTAGAAGAACAGCTGCAGGAAGCCAATTCATCCAGGGCAAAGGCCGAAAGGGAAAATCAAATCCTGTCCACAAAATTAGAAGAGGCCCTAGCTACTATCAGGCAGCTCCTGAGGGAGGCCAAGCAGGCTCAAGGGTCAGAAGTAATAAAACATTCAGCTGGCTTGAACAAGATTCAGAAGCTGAAGCAGCAGCTAAAGATCTCTATAGGTATAATTAGCGCAGTGGAAACTAACCCGCTAGCCGAGTTCACTTTCGGGGAAGGTTCAGACGTAGAGTCTGAGGAACATAGGGACGATCCACCATGTTACTCTACTGCAGAGAAAGGCCTTATTCCATCAGCGCCATTTAATTTGGATGAAGGCCCAAGGGTGATGGGACAAAGTAATCCCTGATCACTACTATAGTCATGCCATATGGGGCTCAACGGCCTACTGAGACTCGCTATGAAACAAAGATGTTATTGGCAGAATAAGCAAAGGCTTTAGGAAAGCAGCTGGGCCAGCTTGATAAGAACAATGCTTTGAACTGGTTAGTGTGCTTAAGCTGCTTACCTAACCTTAGCAAGGAAGATTCCCTTCTGATAGTCAGGGAATGTCTGAGTGTAGAGGATTTCAATGCCTTACCAGATGGATTGTCTATGGGACATATCACTGAAATTGTAGCTATACATATGGGTGTGCATAAAATGTTTTTTCCATATGATAACCTTATTGGGAAAGTGTATTCAGAAAAACAGGAAGCTACAGAGCATCCAGAGACCTATATAGCAAGGAAAAGGTTGTTGTATTGGTTAGCTGGTATAGCTCCAATAGACTGGAATGGTAATGTGCAGTATAATGTGCCAGCATTTTGTGAATTGGTAATACAAGGGCTTACACCTGCCCTGAGGTTAGCAATAGGACCAGTAAATCCATAGGGCTCCAGCAATTGGAATCAAGTGAGAGAGGCCTACGAGCTAACTAAGGACGGAACCAAATTAACTGATACAATCTGTAAAAAGAAGGTATCAGCGGTAAAAGGATCTCTGAGTTCACAAAATGGAAAATTTGGCAATAAGCCTGGTAACAATAATAATAAGCAGAGCAACAGGTTTAAGGAAGAAACAGCAACTTGGTTGCAAGGTACCACTGAAGAGCTAAAGGCCTTCAGGAACGTATCGTGGGAAAGACTTTTAAAATATGAAACCAGAGAGCAATTAGATCGAGTTCCTACAAATGAACTCTTTAAGAAACTGCTTAAATATGAGGGTAAGAAGCAGCAGGCAGAGGGAAATACACAACAGTGTTCTCCCCGCCTGGAGCCTCAGTGAAGAGGCTTTCACTCTCCCGGATTTTCTGGCTCCCATCATAAATGATGAGTGGAGGAGACCAACGGTTAACATCATGTTGGAAGGAAACTTTGGGTCATTCTGTCAAAAGATGTTGGTGGATACTGGGGTGTCTACCAGCATCTTGTGCCCTGATGATTCACTACAAGCTAAATTGCTGCCTATTAAGTGTGTAAAGACTCTTGAAAGTTACAGTTGTAAGACCAGTATTGTACCCTTTTCTAAGGACATAAAAAGTACTTTAGGACATTTAGCAGTATTAGCTTCTTGGGGATTACAATCCTTAGGGGGCTGTGGAATATTTACTGAAACAGCTGAGAATTATTGTGGACATTCCTACCCAATCCCTTAGAGAATCCTTAGAACAAAACCACAGTACAGTAATATCTGGAGTTCACAGACTATGTGCTTTAAAGGCACCTGCAGACTTTGTTCTTCCACGTGGGAGAGTGACCTACAGATGGCTATAAAGAGTTATCTACCGGTTTTTGTGAAAAACAAACTCACCTGTGGAAAGGTGATAGTAGCGGTTAAAGTCATAGGACTTGGCACATGATGGCATCTACCAATGTGATATATGCCATCATGTGCCAGCAATGCCCCTCTGCCATGTACATTGGCCAAACCGGAGAGTCTCTATGCAAAAAAATAAATGGACACTAATCAGACGTCAAGAATTATAACATTCAAAACCAGTCGGAGAACACTTTAACCTCATTGGTCACTCAATTACAGATCTCAAAGTCGCAATACTCCCAACAAAAAAACTTCAAAACAGAATCCAATGAGAAACTGCAGAATTGGAATTAATTTGCAAACTAGACACCATTAAATTAGGCTTGAATAAAGACTGGGAGTGGATGGGTCATTACACAAAGTAAAACTGTTTTCCCATGCTAATTTTTTCCCCTACTGTTACTCACACCTTCTTGTCAACGGTTGGAAATGGGCCATCCTGATTATCACTACAAAAGCTTTTTTTCTTCTGCTGATAATAGCTCACCTAATAGCTCACCGTAAGTAATTACCCTCGTTACAGTTGGTATGGCAACATTCATTTTTTCATGTTCTCTGTATATATATATTTTCCTACCTTATCTTCCACTGCATACATCCGATGAAGTGCGTTTTAGCCCACGAAAGCTTATGCTCAAATAAATTTGTTAGTCTCTAAGGTGCCACAAGTACTCCTTGTTCTTTTTGCTGATACAGACTAACACGGCTACCACTCTGAAACCTATCAGAAATAGAGTCCAGGTTTTCTAGTTGTGAAAAAGAAGTCTTAATATCGGTATGGGCCTTACAACACTGGGCTTATATTATAGGCATATCTTCTATAATACTAAAAACAACACACACTCCTGTACAGTACATTTTGTCAGGAAAAATGAATTCAGGGAAGGTCACCAATCCAAGGCTGGCAACGTTGACTTTAACCCTTTTAAATAGGGATATAGAAGTGCAAAAGGTTCCACACTTGGCTGCTGTATCTTATGCTTTGATGACTGCGGGAGAAGCTCATGAATGCCCATTACCTGAAATGCATGCACCAGCATTTAAGACTCACTTTTTCCTTGAAGTTAAATATGAGGATGCTAAAGAACACTCTCGGGAAATCTGGGTGGTGGATGGATCCAGTTACCACCATAATGGATCCCCTGTCACTGGTTTTGCAGCTATGCAGACTTCTTCAGGGAAGACAGTGCAAGGCACCATATACCATCACTCAGTGCAAGCAGCTGAAATCGCGGTAATGATAGCTGCTTTAAGATCAGCAGATCCACAGAAGAATATCATGGTGTGTATAGACTCTGTCTGGGTCCTCAAGGGCATTCATCGATTGGATGGCAGTTTGGTTGGAAAGGAACATGTGTTCGGCGGATCAACGGTCAATAGCTCATGCGTCATATTTACTGTACACTTGGAAGCTGGCAGAAGAAAGACAAGGAAAAACTTTCCTATTCCAGGTCAAAGCCCACAGGAAAAATCAGTCAGAGATCTCCATCCTGAATAGTGCTGTGGATAAACTGGCAAAACCGGCTGCCTTATTGGGCATAGAAGCTGAATGGAATGTACCAACGGATGTTGTGAACGCTGTCCATCCCACCAAAACCCTGCAACATTTAGGATTTAAAGCAGTTTCAGAAGGACACCAGTGTGATGGAGCTGTTGAACAAGCAGTGGAGCAAATGGTTTACCATCTATACAGATAAGACAGGATTAGTCCTAGCAAGAAAGGAAAACCATCAAGAAGGCATCGGAAGCATCCCTGTATTAGTAATCCCATCCTGTCTCTGACAAGAGCTAATTAAATTAGCCCACGAGCAAGGCCATTATGGAACAGAGAAAATCTTAAAGCTCCTACTCACCCTAGGATAGCGGCCTTCAATGGTCAAGGAAGTGAAATCCTGGATAAACAATTATCTTTGCTGTGCCACGTGTAACCCGGATTCAAGGATCCAAAAGAGACCATTACTTAACCAGCCCACTAATGGCCCCTGGACAAGAGGGCAGATAGATTTCATAGGTCCATTGCTGAGGATGAGCAGAAGTAATCTGTATTGTTTAGTGCTTATAGAGCCATTCACAAAATAGATAGAGGCCTATCCCACGAAGAACTGCATGGCAAACACCACCACTAGAGTACTTTTAGAGTAAGCTTTTAGCCAGTTTGGGTTATCAAAAGTTATAGATTTGGACCAGAGTACCCACTTTACAGGCGAGCTAATGCGAGAGCTTTGTGTGGCACTTGGCATTAAGCAAAGATTTCATGTTGAGGGACACCCCCAAACATCTGGTCAAGTTGAAAGAAGCAACTTCACATTAAAGAATGCTCTCAGGAAGATAGTAGAAATCTCAGGAAAAAATTGAGATGTCAAGCTGCCTTTAATTCTTATGGCAATTCATTCGACTTGCAGTGTGATCTGGTTTTCTCCTTATGAAGCCATTACTGGACAAATGATGAGAACTCTAGAATACTGGTGGTTAGAAGGAGGGATGCCTCCAGATAACTACTATGTGCCACAGTTTAAATTGGACTGCTATATCAAAGAACTGCTGAATACCATCAGCTTAGTGCAGAAGCAGGTTGCTGTTAATTTAAAAGATGTTACCAAGAAAATGGACCAGCATTTGAAGAACAATTTATCTTTTGTGGAATGGAATATAGGGGATAAAGTCATCTTCTGATATTTTTCAGAGAAACACCATCCGTTCTCCCCTAGATGGGAAGTCCGGCTGTCATACTGGAAAAGGCAAGTCCCACTGTGTACTTATTAGAAATTTCCACAGGGAAAAAGAGGGTTCCCAAATGGTTTCATTCTTCACAATTAAAGTCATGGAAAGAAAGCAGGGAAATTGCAGTAAAAAAAACAATCAAAAGATGATGCTAAGCCACCATAAGGTTTTAATTGTGTCTCTTTCTCTGTTTGCCTATAGGGAAAGAAAGCATGAAGACCCCTTTTTTGTTCATGATTTTGTACATAGGTTTATTGGATACCAATAGGGTATCTTCTATGTTACTGGTTAACGAAAATGAACATTGGTATTGTCTAGCGAATCACGAGTTGGCACATAAGTGGGAAGTACCCGTATTCCCAGAAGTTGATCCTGATTCTAATGAGCATGAGACTGAGGAACTAGAGGACAATGTGAAAAAAGACAGGGAGTCAGAAAAAGGAATAACAACTCCACCAATACCCAGCCTACAAGTCCCAACAAAACAATGGTATTCTGATGAAAATATAGGAGTAGAAAAGTTCCAAATGCCTGATGTGCAGACAACCACAACCAGACAAGTTCCTCCCAAATGGATAAAAGGTCAAAGTAAAAGGCCTTGGAAACCAGGTTCATATGGAGTAGGAGGAGGACGTTTCAGAGCAGGTCGTAAAAAACGGGAAGACAGTAGTATTGTTCAATCTAAATTACCACCAGATACTGATTATTGGGTCACGCCCGAGGATGTATTGTCAGGTCTAGTGAATGTTTATGCATATACTTGGAGTGGATATTGTTATCTATCCTTTGAGGAAATTGAAGGGAATAAGTCTATCATAGCTTTCACTATCCAGGATGCCCAAATGAAGCACGACCCTATTATCAATCTTCAGACGCAGATAAGATTTATTAAAAAGGTCACGGGGCAATGTAAGTGGATGCTGGATGATCAAAGCTTTAAGGGTTGTTCCAGTAGTATACAGGATTGGGATGGTTCAAAATGTATGCATGCCATGGTCAAATACAATAATAGAGTAACTCCAGGTCCATTCAATGTATCTATCATGATGGGTATTACCTCCACTAATGTATCTTCAATAAATGTAAAAGTCCTTCTCCCTAGATGTCAAATGTACTATACTGAACTAAAAATGTCAAAAATGTATTGCTCATTGTAAGGCTCCTGAGGAGATTGTAAAATCAAAATTTTGCGAAATGGAAGAACACCCGAGAGGTTTTGGAGCAATATGTTACATTTGGTTAAAACTGAATGTTTCTGTAAATGATACTGGGAACTGGGAATTGAAAGGTCCTTTTGGATTAAAAAGGACATTTAAAGTTTTTGTAGCCCCTGTGCCATACATTAGTTTAGTGGACCACTTGTAGTAAAAAGGGATGTATCTCGCAGTTTAATTATAAACCCTCACTTTGTATTAAAAAAAATTGGTTTTAAAGGTTCAAGTTTCTGTAATCCCTATGCATAAACAATGTGCCCGGTATGTAACACCTTTGTGAATGGGATGGATGGCGTGGGTACAAGGTAATGTCTTGCAACAGCCATCTCTCCACAGAGATCTAGCTGCTAAGATCCTAGGAGGGATGGGAACTGGACTAGGAATGCTGAATACGGTAGATCAGCAGTTCCTGGCATCACACATAGGTGAAGTGGGACAGGATATCTCCTCACTAGCCAACCCCCTCTCAGCAGCGTTGAATGACTTGGATGAGTTAGGTTTTAATATTGCTAACACATTACCAACATGGTTAGAAGTGCAAGAAAAAGATCACCTTCAGATTATAGGAGCACTAGAAATACTGCAGTCTCATCTTACAGAGGCATTTGCATTTATGCAAGCGCAGCAGTTGCTTCTCGATATTGCAAAGGCTATACTCAGGGATGGTTATAACGGTATAGTGCCACAGGAAATTAAAACATTATCTGGTCTAATGCCACTAAATTCGGGGGCGGGGGAAGCAGCAATGGTGGGAAATGGTGAATTTCACCTATGACCATGCTAATGAGACTACCATGGCATACATACTTACTTTAAGGGATGCCATACAGGAAAGGATTCATCCCCAGATTCCTTTGGGAATGTTTGTGAATAATTCCCTAATGATGCCTATGGAAAATACCAAATGGGTGCATGTAAGAGGAGAGTAATATTATTCTTTAAATTTACAAGCTTGTGTTGAGCTAGACAAATTGGGTTTTACCTGTACCACTGGAGTATAGGAGGAGACTCATATAAGTTTAGATCCCCATGAAGGAAAATGCAATTACCAGCTTCACCATCCTATGTACAGTATTTTCATAATTTGGCTATAGTGGTTATTGATAGTCACTGTCTGTGTATAAGAACTTTATGTAAAAATTTGTTAATTAATGGTTTTTATCACATTGAACACGATGCAGGAGATAATATATGTTTATGTGCAGTGTTTTCTGTAATAGGTGCGATATAAATATTACTCTGTCAGACGTGGAAGTGCAGAGCATAATAGCATCTTACTCTATGACCATCTTCCATCTATTCATACAGGAGCAAACCGCCAAGCACTAATGCACCATAAGGATATGGTTTATCACCTAAAGCAGCTCCAGAAGCTCACACTTTACATCATTCTGTGGGTCAAATCAAAAAGGTGTTAAAAAGAACTGGTGATGAAATCAAATCGTCCTATAGGTGGGAATATCTTTTTACAGCTAAATCGGGTGAATATAGGAAGGCTTGGGAAATCATGCTCCATCCAATTATAGTAATACTGCTCATAGAGCTGGTTATAATCGTGTATCTAGTGATTACATCTGTGTATGTGTGTAAGAAAAAAACTAAAGATGCTACAGTAATGATTTTTGTAATGTGTCAACCTGCATAACCACATTATGAGGTCAATGTTCAATGGTATTAGTGTAACAATAATGTCAGATGTTTATTAAAAGGTGGTCACATCTGTCAACGAGAGGATATGTAAGGTGTGTGACAGATCCAGACCAGTGGGGTACAGGAGTCTGGTAGAGGGCAAATATACTGGTCACTGGATGAGTAGTTTTCTGTTCCCTGAGTGACCAGAGCAGGGGCTGCACTAGAGTAATCAGGAACCTGCTAGAACCAGTTAAGGCAGGCAGGCTAATTAGGACACCTGGAGCCAACTAAGAAGAAGCTTCTAGAATCAATTAAGGCAGGCTAATCAGGGCACCTGGGTTTTAAAAGGAGCTCACTTCAGTTTGTGGTGCGAGTGTGAGGAGCTGGGAGCAAGAAGCGCAAGGAACTGAGAGTGAGAGGGTGTGCTGCTGGAGGACTGAGGAGCACAAGAGTTATCAGACACCAGGAGGAAGGTCCTGTGGTGAGAATAAGGAAGGTGTTTGGAGGAGGCCATGGGGAAATGTCCCAGGGAGTTGTAGCTGTCATGCAGCTGTTACAGGAGGCACTATAGACAGCTGCAGTCCACAGGGCCCTGGGCTGGAACCCGGAGTAGAGGGCGGGCCCGGGTTCCCCCCAAACCTCCCAATTGACCTGGACTGTGGGTTCTTCCAGAGGGGAAGGTCTCTGGGCTGTTCCCCAACCCACATGGTGAATCTGTGAGGCAAGAAAATCTGCCAATAAGTGCAGGACCCACCAAGATAGAGGAGGAACTTTGTCACAAGTGTTATTGGTGTATGGTTATACTCTTGTTATGTATTATAATTATTAAAAACGGAGTCTAAAAATTCAAGATGGCGCATCTTGGTATCCTTTCTTCATGGCATTTTCCCGCCAAAACTCTGTTTCCTGCCAGAACTTGAGAGACTGAGAACTGTCTGGAACCGGCTGGAACCGGTTGGGGGCAGTGTCTGCCAGAGTGTGCCTCAGGAATTTGCACCACAGAGAGCATATAAGGAACTGTCAGTGGTGACGCAGGGGATGTCCACCATCAAGGCAGCCATGTCCTGTTTCTTTGCGTGGGCATTGGATCAAGACTTCGGCCACTAATACCTGCCAAGGATGTTGATACTTACCTGATATCTGATTCCTGTATTCCATCAAAGGATCCAGTGAAGACTTTGCTATCAGCCTAGATCTGTTGATCTCTTGCTTCGGCGGCAGAGAGCCAGATCCTCTGATGTTCCTGAGAGTCTGAGACGGTCCATCAGTTGCCGGTGACCTCCATCTGCAGTGAAAGAGAGACAGGAATTGTTTTTCGGGCACTTAATAGTTTAACCAAGGGATGGGTTAAAGGTCTAGGCTCTATGCCCCTTGCTGGAATCTATTCTTGGTATTTGTAGTGATTCCCTTAGTGGATTCTTCCCCGCCCCCACCCCAGTTGTAACTATCCCTTAATAAATCTTCTTTCTGTTTAAGGTTATATTCTCTCTATCCTTTATTTCAATGCAACACGGGCAGGAGGCACACAGATTTCTAACTCTCCCAGTTGATAAATGCAGGTAGGAGTCAAACCTGTTATATGTCACCTCCTTATTATTCTACAACAAAGATTTTGGGGTAACAAGGTGCAGTGGTGCTAAGACCAGGAGGGGAATCAAACAGAGCACAATTGAAGCTCTAAGCTTGATATTGATATTTAACAGAGAAATATTAAATGGGAAGAGGTTCTGCAGTTTTTGCTGAAACTCTAAGTCCTGAAGCAACGATTATAGAAAGGAATACATGAGGAAGGAATGTGAGCTCAGGCTGAACCTGCACATATGAAAGAAGAATAGACAAGGCCATTGATCTTGACTAGCAAACATGGTATCTGATAGGTGTTAAATAAGTATGCAGTGTAGTTGTAGCCATGTCAATCCCAGGAAAATAGAGAGACAAGATCTCTCCAATATATTAAGTAACACATTTTTAAACACCACTTAGAACCCAGGACAGTCCCTGAGGCCTTGTCTACACTACGAGAGTAGTTCGATTTTACTTAAATCGAATTTTTGGAATCGATATTGCAAAGTCGAACGTGTGTGTCCACACTAAGGACAGTAATTCGACTTTGTGAGTCCACACTAACGGGGAAAGCGTCGACATTGGAAGCTGTGCACTGTGGGCAGCTATTCCACAGTTCCCGGAGTCCCCGCTGCCCATTGGAATTCTGGGTGGAGCCGCAAATGCCTTCTAGGTAAAAAAAAATGTGTCCAGGGTGCTTTTGGGTAACTGTCGTCATCCGTCCATCACTCCTGCCCTCCCTCCCTGAAAGCGCCGGCGGGAAATCAGTTCGCGCACTTTTCTAGTCAGTGACAGCGCGGACGCCACAGCACTGCGAGCATGGAGCACACTGCGACCATCGCTGCAGTTGTGGCCGCTCTCAACACCTCGCAGCTTATCATACACCTTTCCCTGAGGCAGATGCAGATAAGTCAGGCGAGGAGGCTACGTCACCGCGGTGATGGCCTGAAGTCTGAGAGTAGCACAGACCTCTCAGAAAGCAGGGGACCCAGCGCCGAGGACATTACGGTCGCAATGGGTCATGTTGATGCCGTGGAACGGCGATTCTGGGCACGGGAAACAAGCACTGAGTGGTGGGACCGCATAGTGCTGCAGGTCTGGGATGAATCCCAGTGGCTGCGAAACTTTCGCATGCGGAAGGGAACTTTCCTGGAACTTTGTGAGTTGCTGTCCCCTGCCCTGAAGCGCAATGACACCCGGATGCGAATAGCCCTGACTGTCCAGAAGCGAGTGGCCATAGCCCTCTGGAAGCTTGCAACGCCAGACAGCTACCGGTCAGTCGCGAACCAGTTTGGGGTGGGCAAATCTACTGTGGGGGTTGTTGTGATGCAAGTAGCCAAGGCAATCGTTGATGTACTGCTGCCAAAGGTAGTGACCCTGGGAAACGTGGAGGCGATCATAGATGGCTTTGCAGCGATGGGATTCCCAAACTGCGGTGGGGCCATAGATGGAACTCACATCCCTATCCTGGCACCGGACCACCAGGCCAGCCAGTACATTAACAGAAAGGGCTACTTTTCCATGGTGCTGCAAGCACTGGTGGACCACAGGGGACGTTTTACAAACATCTACGTCGGATGGCCGGGCAAGGTTCATGACGCTCGTGTTTTCAGGAACTCTGGTCTGTTTAGACGGCTGCAGCAAGGTATTTACTTCCCGGACCACAAAATAACTGTTGGGGATGTGGAGATGCCTATAGTCATCCTCGGGGACCCAGCCTACCCGCTAATGCCCTGGCTCATGAAGCCCTATACTGGCGCCCTGGACAGTGAAAAAGAACTCTTCAACTACCGGCTGAGCAAGTGCAGAATGGTGGTGGAGTGTGCTTTTGGCCGTCTCAAGGGGAGATGGAGAAGCTTGCTGACTCGCTGTGATCTCAGCGAAACCAATATCCCCATTGTTATAGCAGCTTGCTGTGTGCTCCACAATCTCTGTGAGAGCAAGGGGGAGACCTTTATGGCGGGGTGGGAGGTTGAGGAAAATAGCCTGGCTTCTGATTACGCACAGCCAGACAGCCGGGCGATTAGAAGAGACCAGCGGGACGCGCTGTGCATCCGGGAGGCTTTGAAAGCTAAGTTCCTGAGTGAGCAGGGTAACCTGTGACTGTAAAGTTTGTGTACAGAGAAGCCGAACCTGCCCCCGTTTCTTTACCCAGTTAATGTTGACTATCCTCTCCAGTTACATACCCCCTTCTCCCCCCCTTCCAACACACGTTTCGAAATAAAATCAGTTCTACTTTGTTAATGAACACCGTTTTCTTTACTACTGTTTTCGCGGGAATTTTTTAAAACTGGGACGCGGATTGTGGTGCGGAGCGGGTGTAGTGTAGTGACGCAAAGAAAGCTTCTAAACTCAAGGATTGACAGGCTCCGCTGTGGTGGGCTGGTTCTTTCAACGGAGCCTGTCACCCCTCCTGATCGGGACTGTGTGTATGGGGGGGCTATGTGACTTTGTGGCAGGGGGAGGACGGTTACAGATCTCCTGCTGTGTGGCTCTGTGATCCTGCATAAGGACCGCCGCTTAAGATCTGTAACTGCCCTCCCCCGCCACAAAGTCACAGAGCAACCCACCCCCCACTACAGAACATGAAAACCACCTCCCAGACTGACCAGGGCAACTAGTCACTGCACAGTGTATGTGCCCTGCTGCTGTACCTGCCCCCGCCTATGTACCCTGCCAAAGGTGACTGTCCTGTCCAATTACCATCCCCCTTTCCCCCCCTCCTCCAAAAGAACATGATGGAAACATTAGTTAACAGAAACATATTTTTTATTATCAACTACACATGGAACTGGGAGGTGAAACTTGGACGGGGGCTTGTGTCAGGCGGGAAGGAAAGAACTTGTCAAATTTTGGGGAATGAGAGCCTTCTGCTACTAGAGCTCTCTGCAGGGGTGGAGTGAGAGTTGGCGTGGACTCTGCCGCCTCTCCTTCTGTGCACTTTGGGTGAGGGGGGTATGGGACTTGGTGGCGGGGGAGGGCGGTTAGAGATGGACTGCAGTGGGGCTCTGTCCTCCTGCAGAACATCCACAAGGCGCCGGAGCGTGTCCGTTTGCTCCCTCAGTAGTCCAAGCAGGGTTTGAGTCGCCTGCTGGTCTTCCTGCCGCCACCTCTCCTCCCGATCCATGTTTGCTTGCTGCATTTGGGACAAGTTCTCCCGCCACTGGGTCTGCTGTGCTGCCTGGGCTCGGGAGCAGGCCATAAGCTCTGAGAACATGTCCTCCCGTGTCCTCTTCTTCCTATGCCTAATCCTCGCTAGCCTCTGGGAGTGTGATGCCAGGCTAGGTTGTGAGACAGTCGCAGATGGGGCTGTGGGAATGGGAAAAAGGGAGTGAATTCCTCAGAAAGATAAATGTAGTTGTGAACAAAGAACATAGTCTTTCTCTGTGAACAAGACCATGCACAGCACCTATCACATGCGCACTCAGCACAAGGTCGAATTCTCGGCCTTCGCATTCAGTGCCTGGGGTCTTGCACAGCACATTTGAGAACCGTGTCAGGACAACGGAATTTCTGTTGCAGGCAGACATGGTAAGCCGTAGACTCGTGGCAGCTTAAAACTTTAATATTAGCAATGGCCTCATTTCACATTGAAATCAATGTCGGTCCCTGCTGCCAGCAATCCGGCAAGCAGGAACTCTGCTCCTGTCCCACACCCTCGCGGCTGTCCCCGGGAACGATCCCTTTCGGCTGCCCCTCTCCCGCCTCCACCGCGTGGCTGCAAACCAGCGGTTACAGTTCTGTAAAGGAACGGTAAAGCAGTCCCAACACTAACATTCCCCTACCTCATTCAAAGCAGGTCACCATGAGCGACATCACCCTCATGAGGATCTCTGACAGCGAGAAAGAGAGAATGCTCCGGGAAAGCCTCCAAAGACCAGGGCCGTATGCCGCCCTGCTGTGCAGAGCAATGATTCCCGAGTACTTGCTTGTCTCGTGGCGCGGCAACGTGTCGTACTACGGAGGACCCAATAAGGCCGCTCTCCCCAGGAACCTAATGCAACGGATTTCCAATTACCTCCAGGAGAGCTTCCTTGAGATGTCACAGGAGGATTTCTGCTCCATCCCCGGACATATAGACCGCATTTTACTGTAGCTGCTGTAGCAGTGACTAAACAGTAGAGCGGCTTGGGCAGGACAATCATGCAAAACTGGACATTGCTAGATTTTTTTTTCAATAGTTGCACTGCCCATGACTGAACCGTTAAGCGCCTAGGGCAAACTAATCATGAGAAACCCATTTTTTTAATTGTTAATATTCCTGTTCTGTTAAAAATAAATGTTTAGATGTTTACAACACTTACTGGCTGATCCTTCCCCAGATTCTGTGTCCGGGGTAACGGCTGGGGACGGTTGGTAGGGGATCTCTGTAAGGGTGATGAAGAGATCCTGGCTGTCGGGGAAACCAGCGTTGTGAGTGCTGTCGACTGCCTCGTCCACCTCTTCTCCTTCCTCATCTTCCCCGTCCGCTAACATGTCCGAGGATCCGGCCGTGGACAATATCCCATCCTCAGAGTCCACGGTCACTGGTGGGGTAGTGGTGGCGGCCGCACCTAGGATGGAATGCAGTGCCTCGTAGAAACGGGATGTCTGGGGATGGGATCCGGAGCGTCCGTTTGCCTCTTTGGTCTTCTGGTAGCCTTGTCTCAGCTCCTTGATTTTCACGCGGCACTGCGTTGCATCCCGGCTGTATCCTCTCTCTGACATGTCTTTAGAGATCTTCTCGTAGATCTTTGCATTCCGTTTCTTGGAGCGCAGCTCGGAAAGCACGGACTCATCACCCCACACAGCGATGAGATCCAAGACTTCCCGATCAGTCCATGCTGGGGCCCTCTTTCTATTCTGAGATTGCACGGCCATCACTGCTGGAGAGCTCTGCATCATTGCCAGTGCTGCTGAGCTCGCCACAATGTCCAGACAGGAAATGAGATTCAAACTGGCCAGACAGGAAAAGGAATTCAAATTCAAATTTTCCCGGGGCTTTTCCTGTGTGGCTGTTCAGAGCATCCGAGCTCGTACTGCTGTCCAGAGCGTCAACAGAGTGGTGCACTGTGGGATAGCTCCCGGAGCTATTAGCGTCGATTTCCATCCACACCTAGCCTAATTCGACATGGCCATGTCGAATTTAGCGCTACTCCCCTCGTCGGGGAGGAGTACAGAAGTCGAATTAAAGAGACCTCTATATCGAACTAAATACCTTCGCGGTGTGGACGGGTGCAGGGTTAATTCGATGTAACGGCGCTAACTTCGACATAAACGCCTAGTGTAGACCAGGCCTAAGTTGACCACAATCAGCTGATAAGATTTTAAATACTACCGTTTTTGTCTATGCTAGGGGTAATATTTTCAAAAGTGCCTTAGGAACATAAGTCTCCATTTTCAAAAAGTGATTTGGGCCATGTCTATACTACAAAATTATGTCGCCCTAACTTACGTCAGCATACAGCCACTGCAGTCACTAAATTGAATGTGTATGTCCACGCTTGGCTTCTTGTGTCAGTGGTACATGTCCTCAACAGATGCATTTGTATCGATTGTATTGTCAGTGTGGGGAATTGTGGGATGGCTCCTGAAAGCCAGTAACAGTTGACGTAAGCAACAAAAGTCTCTACACTGACACTGTGTCAACCTAATTACGTTGACTGTGACTCTACGCTGCTTGGGGAGGTGGTGTTACTAAATTGACACAAAGAGGCACTTATATCAGTGGGAGCCAAATTTAAGTGAAAACATTTTCACAGCTAGGTCGACACAAGGCACCTTAGGTCGATCTAACCCTGTAGTGTATACCAGGCCTTAGGCACTTAGAAACCTCCGTGTTAGCGAAAGTCAATGGGACTTATGCTCCTAAGGGCTAGATGCACAAATGGACTTAGGCTGCTGCTTTAGGCACTTAAGTCCAACATTTAGGCACCACTGGCATTCACAGAACCCCTGCTCAGCTGCTGCCTAACCCTGCAGGTGTATAAAATCCTTAGGTGCCTAAATTCCCACTGATAAAATGCCTTAGGCAGCTAAAAATCTGTCATTGAGCATGTGCACTGCTGCTTAGTTTTGACCACCATGCTCCTAGCTAAACACTGGTGGGATCCTCAAACGAGCTATTTCCCACCTATCACACCTGCAGGGCCCAAACCAGTAGGCATGTTCTGAGCACTTTTTTGCAGATATAAACTCTACACTAAGGGTATGTCTACACTATGAAATTAGGTCGATTTATACAAGTCGATTTTTAGAAACCAATTTTATACAGTTGATTGCGTATGTTCACACTAAGCACATTAAGTCGGCGGAGTGCATCCTCACTACCATGGCTAGCATTGACTCATGGAGCGGTGCACTGTGGGTAGCTATCCCACAGTTCCCGCAGTCTCCCCTGCCCATTGAAATTCTGGGTTAAACTCCCAATGCCTGATGGGGCAAAAACATTGTCGCAGGTGGTTTTGGGTACATATCGTCAGGCCCCCCTCCCTCCGTGAAAGCAACAGCAGACAATTGTTTCGCACCTTTTTTCCTGGGTTACCCAGGCAGACACCATACCACGGCAAGCATGGAGCCCGCTCAGCTCACTGTCACCGTACATCTCCTGGGTGCTGCTGGCAGATGCAGTACTGCATTGCTACACAGCAGTAGCTTCTTGCCTTCGCGGCAAATGGTGCAGTAGGACTTATAGCTGTCATACATATCCTGAGTGCTCCTGGCAGACCTCGGTGAGGTCCATCAGGGATGCCTGGACAGACATGGCTATCCTCCTTTTAGACCACCAAAAGGGAGCCAGAGACTCCAGGTCATTCTCTTCTTTAAGTTTCGTCTCAGGGAGACTCAGTCCTGCCTAGAATATCATGCAAGCTGGAGGCTTCTGCCTCAGGCTGCTCTCCCAGTCAGCAGCACCACACGGTCGCACCTACCCCTTGCTCCCATGGCTCATGAAGCCTGGACAGTAGTAAGGAGCAGTTCAACTATAGGCTGAGCAAGTGCAGAATGGTGGCAGAATGTGCCTTTGGATGTTTAAAAGCTTGCTGGTGCTGTTTGCTGACTAGGTCAGACCTCAGGGCAACCAACATTCCCATTGTTATTGCTGCTTGCTGTGTGCTCCATAATATCTCTGAGAGTAAGGGGGAGACGTGTATGGTGGGGTGGGAGGTTGAGGCAAATCGCCTGGCATCCGATTTTGAGCAGCCAGACACCATGGCGATTAGAAGAGCACAGCAAGGCATGCTGAACATCAGAGAGGCTTTGAAAACCAGTTTCATGACTGGCCAGGCTTCGGTGTGACAGTTGTGTGTGTTTCTCCTTGATGCCCCTTTGTTGATTTTAATTCCCTATAAGCCAACCATCCTCCCCCCTTCGAAATAAAGTAACTATTGTTTTGAAACCATGCATTCTTTCTTTATTAATTAAAAAAAATGAGATAACGGACAAGGTAGCCTGGGGGGGGGGGGAAGGGAAGGACAAGGCCACATTGATTTTTAGTGTGGCTACAATAAGCAAACTGTTTGAATGACAGCCTTCTGTTGCTTGGGCCATCCTCTGGAGTGGAGTGGCTGGGTGCCTGGAGCCTCCTCCCCACCCCCCGCGTTCTTGGGCATCTGGGTAAGGAGGCTATGGAACATGGGGAGGAGGATAGGCGGTTATACCGTGGATGCAGCGGGGGTCTGTGCTCTTGTTGGCTTTCCTGCAGCTCCAACTGATCCTTCATCATGTCCGTTTGCTCCCCCAACAAATGCTTCATCATATCCGTTTGCTCCCCCATTAGCCTCAGCATCGCTCTTTGCGCTCACTTAATTCTTTCCTGGCCTCTGCCACTGAATGCCTCCATGCATTAAGCTGTGCCCTATCAGTGCGGGAGGACTGCATGAGCTCAGAAAACATGTCATCGTGAGTGTGGTTTTTTCGCCTTCTAATCTGCGATAACCTCAGGGACGGAGATGATGGGGGAGCGTAGAAACATTCTACGCTCTACGATTCTGGGGGGACTACACAATCACCTGTGCTGCTGAGTTCGCCACGCTGACCAAACAGGAAATGAAATTCAAAAGTTCCCGGGGCTTTTCCTGTGTACCTGGCTAGTGCATCAGAGTTCAAAGTGCTGTCCAGAGCAGTCACAGTGGAGCACTCTAGGATAGCTCCTGGAGGCCAATACCGTCAATTTGTGTCCGCACTACCCCAAATTCGACCCAGCAAGATTGATTTTAGTGCTACTCCCCTCACTGGGGAGGAGTACAGAAGTCAATTTTAAGAGCCCTTTAAGTAGACGGAACTGGGTTGGTTGTGTGGACGCATTCATTTTAAAACCGACCTAACGCAGCTAAATTCGACCTGACCCTGTAGTGTAGACCAGGGCTAAGAGGGTTTGCTGCTATAGCTATACTGGCAACGCTTTTCTAGTGTTCACCTGGCTGCAGTTTAGACAGGGCTATAGTGGCTCCGAAAAATGGTTTATTTTTGACAATGGTGCAACAATATGCTCAGCAAGAACATGAACACTTTCTGGAATACGGATAAAGTTTTAAAGACTGGACAGCATAGTGTGGAAAGATGTATCATTTTCATCACATGCAGATACAAGGAATCAGACAACAAGGAAAGTGAGAAAACCCAGCCGAAGGACATTTTGAAGATGATGACAAAGCTAAAGTGTTAATGTCACAAGAAACCAGAAACTTATTTGGTCACATTTAGCCCAAAGATGAGACAATTGGCAGTGTCATGGGTAGGTCTTTATCTTGAATGAAATCTAGATGATGACCGAGGATAGCATAATGTAAAACACTATTGGGGTGGCAACTTAAAGAAACATTGCAGATATAAAAGAAAGGTATAGAGCAGATCAGAATGGTCAACAAAAGACTTGCACTAAGAGTCAGTAGTTACCCAGCACTTGCTGCTGTTGTATTTTAGATAGTTATAATGTGTTTTTTTTTCCTGTTATAATAGACAGTTATGCTTACCCAAAGCATTAGTAAATTGCACCATACTGTATGTCACAGTATTCTGCTGTTGAAGAAAAGATCTAGCAACAGCAGCAGCCCATTTCTATTGTTTGTTCCAGAATAAGTACTGGTCCATTTACCACTCAGTCTTTCCATTGTGGTAGAGGGGCATGATTCCATGTGACTTTTGACCTTTGTCACCTTGACTTGTGGAAACTTTTGCAGATAAGATTTTTTTTTAAAGCACTCTGCTCACCGCCACAAAGGATATGTGTCTGGACCCATTTGCTTGTTTGTATTCCTCACTAGGGTTTGTAAGTGACTATCAGGAAGAGAGAAAGAGAGAGAAAAAGGCTAGTAGAAAGTGAAGAGTGATTCAGAAATGTGTCTGTTCTTTCCATTCAAGCCACTGTACAGAAACTATGCCTCTATTGTGGGACAAAGACCTTTGAGCAGAGTGAGATGTGTTTATGCTGCTCCTATCAAAGAGCCTTTCATCTCCACAAAGCAAATTATTAACACATTCCATTGAAGATGTGGGGGTGGAGGGCAGGCCTTGGGAAAAAGCTGGCCAAAAATGAACATTTTTTTATAAACACTTTTAATGATAGTGAATGGCTCCTTGCCAAGGCTCTTATGCCCAGTGAAGCACTGCAGGCTGATTGTTTGTCTGGAGAAGTCCCGTGGGCTGAGCCTTTTGTGCCGAGGAATTTCCAATTTGAAAGCCAGTGGTGTGGGAGGTGTAGGCCTTTCCAGGTTCAGCGAGTTAAGGCATGTGTTGCCAGTTGCCTTAAACCTGCACCAGAGATGAATTTTTGTTGGATGAATGAACATCAGCCACTGTTCCAGATAGTAAATCTTTGCCTTTCGAGACAAGCTAAAAACATGGGGAGAAACCTACACAAAATATGTATAGCAGTGTTCTGGCTTTGTTAATGGATTACTCCTCATGGCAGACATCTTTTGCAGAATTCTGGTTACCTAGCAAGTCTTTTCTAGGGAAGAACCTAGATATTTTTTTTTTACTAAGAATACATCTTATAAGCTATGTTTCTAAATGTGTGCTATATTTGCTTAGAATAAGGTTGCTAAAAAAGCTGAGGTCTCAATTTAATTTAGTTGTAGCTGCTGTAAAAATCCAAGTTTAATAGCTCTGACATTTTGGTTTCTCTTCTGCCATGTCTTCTATTTCCACATAATATCAAATCAGTGATGCCCATGTGAATGTCATTTTTTAACATCACTGTGATTGACACTAGAGAGAACGTGAATGGATTCAAAAATCACCTTTCAAGTTCCTCTGCAATTCAAGCACCGGCCTTTGGATTAAGAGGTACTCACACTGAGCGTTTAGGTGTATCCAGGTGGTGACGGTTGGTTTCCTTTTGGCCAACTTTCCACCTCCTCTTGTGAATAGGAGGAGATATGTAAATCATTTTTTCCCCAGCAGTACAGATTTTGGAAACATATGTCAAACTTCTCCATTTACTGAAGTAGTGACTTCAGAGATCATCATCATAAATGGCAGCATCACTCACAGATGTCTTCTTTGTTGCGTTTTCAGTCACAAGATAAACAAGGCACCATTTAATGAACCATAGGTGTATCCTAATATGATGGCTTCCTGTATTTCACATTTTATTGGTTCCCCTATAAATTGCAAAACATTCTCATAGCTATGACATAATATTAAATCTGGTTTAGCCCACAGGGTATTTTTCTCTTCCTGAGGAGCCACATTAAGATTTCTGATACATTATTCTGAAGATCAGTGGCTTGCATGTACCCACATATCCCAGGGAACTTCCCCAGTTGTGGTAAGCATTGCTGTCTCTATTCAGAGTCAACAAGGAGTCTGGTGGCACCTTAAAGACTAACAGATTTATTTGGGCATAAGCTTTGGTGGGTAAAAACCTCACTTCTTCGGCATCCGAAGAAGTGAGGTTTTTACCCACCAAAGCTTATGCCCAAATAAATCTGTTAGTCTTTAAGGTGCCACCAGACTCCTTGTTGTTTTTGTAGATACAGACTAACACGGCTACCCCCTGATACTTGACTCTATTCAGAGTGTTTTCGCTTTGACCCTCAGGTGCTGTTATTATCAACCATTTGTTCTTTGTGTGTGTATGTGTGTGTAACCCAGGTGCTTAACTTCAGCAGACATGGTTTTCAAGAATGTGTTTTCCTTTTACCTGGTGCTCCACTCACTTGGAAACACTTAAGTGATAACACATAGGCAGGTATAAAATCCAGGATTTCCCTCCATGTTTGAGCTGTTTAAGTTTGAAAGTTCTACATGAGTAGAGTGGAAAAGACATATACAGTTGAAATGCTGAGGTACAGCCCTTAAAATAAGAAAAGAGAATAATATTCTGACCTGGCCCTCTGTCTCAAGCTGCTTTCATTCATTTTTATCATGAAACTGGTAGAGGAAAGCCCAACACTTAAAAGTAGATGACTGACAATCCACCCCCAGAGCTCTGGGGACAGACAGCAAGGGTGTAATAGCAGACTTTGATTAAATCCTGCAACAGGACAGTGAAGGGGTGGCAGGATAAAGATCATCCTCTATTTCCAGTAACTACATGCCCTGCTTCCTCACACTCCCAGTCCCATTCACGCTCTCCTCTCTGCGGTCCAGGAACAGACCTGCCTAACTTCCAGTCTTTGGCTGCACTCTCCAGCTTTCTGTCCCATTCTCCAGCTCCTTCACCTCTCTGCTGTGCCTGGGGTTTTTCCTGGCTGGCCATGAGAAGTGGTTTATTGTAAACCTGTCTTTGACCCACCCCTGGCAGCAGCTGCCTTCCCTGCTTGCAGGCTGGAAGCCATCAGTTGAGAGATGCTGTTTTTCTCTGTCCTGTTGACTTCTCAGTGGGGAAGTAGTGTGCTGAGGCAGGGAATTGCTGAGGGAAGTGAGCATGTTGAGAGATCAGCCAGGAAAGGGGGAAAGGGAGTTCCTGCTAGTCCACCAGCAGCACAAGGTCTCAGTGGTGTTGGAACAGTTTTTATAGTGGGAGTGCTGAGAGCCATTGAACAAAACTATAAACCTTCTATATTATGGAAACTACTTCAAGCCAGGGAGTGCTGCAACACCCCCAGCACCCCTAGTTCCAGCACTCCTGCCAAGTCTTCTCCAACCCTTGTAGAGTTAAGATCTTGGGGAGAAGGGATAGGGATCAGGATAGGGATGGGGAGAATGGCTGAGGGAAAAACCTTAAGCAGTGGAGCAAGACTTGGAAGGGCAAAATCCTGTATGGGCAAGAGAAACTGAGGGAAAACTGGGGAGGAGTGACCTTGGTAAAGAGAGAATAGGGAGACTCAGTGAGGGAGGTAGAGGAAGAAGGTTAGAACACCATGGGGAGAAGAGAGGTGAGATGGGGAACTTCAGAGGAAAAAAGGTCTCCAGCCCCCTGGGAGGAGAGAGGGGCTGCCCTTGAAATCACTGTGGTGGGGAAATGAGCTTGCTGTCTGTTCACTGAGAGCACCACCTACACCTAGGTTTGTGTGAGTTAAAAAGGCTTCATTTTCTGAAGGCTGTTCATAAATGTATGGATTTTTATCGGCATTTATGCAAATTTTATACAAATATGGACTTTGAGCTCTTTTCATAGCCTCAACTTGGCATGTTTGTTCAGGGATGAAGAGGGAGAGTTCCAGATTTAAAGAGTTATAGTACACAGCCAAGCTGACCCTTGTTCTTAGTCTCTGGTGCTTTGCACTAACAGCATACAAAACCTACCATACCGTAACCTGAACTGCAGTTTGCAAATGTTACAACATTTAAACAAAGTATAAAAATTGATGCTTGAAAAAAGGAGAGGCAGACAGCTTGGAGGGTGAGCCCCCAGCATCACTTCCTAGACCACATAGACTCTACAATTGTCACTATTGTCTGTGGTTTTTTGGACATAAAGATCTTCTGCAGGAACAGAATCTAGGGCCTTCAGCTGTAAAAAGTGTGCCCCTTCTCACTTGAGGTAAAGAAGACTCTCCAATAGCTGCAGCATTAGTAGGTTATATCCTCCTGGGATTGCAGCCACTAGAGAGTGGCATGTTAACGTATACTGTGAATATCTGACATTGCAACCCTTAGAACAAAGTGGGGCACACACGACCAGTCTATTACAAAACCACGCATATGTACTAATGGAGTTCTTACATATAACTCAGTAACACAAATCTGTAGAATTTCAACAGATCTTTTAGAGAAAAGTATCAATTAGATGACAAAGGATTTTGTTGCTTATAACTATTTCGGGAATAAATTCGACTTTTGTTAAAGATGAGCAAGTGCGCTGGGGAAAATCTGCCAATTACTTCACTGATAAACTCAAATAAATAGAGTCCTGCAAATCGGCGGATATCTGCTTTATATTTGTGGATACCCACAGCCCATATTTGTGGATAGTGGATTGGATGCGGATACTCACCAGTGGTGCCTGGTCCACAGTGTCTGGCTTGGGCAGCCCGTGGGACACAGCATGCAGCAGGTCAGAGTTGGGGCTGTCCAGCACCTGCTTTCCACGCTGCTTCCTGTCTAGCAGCTCGGGCCTCTTGGGCAGTGCCAGTGTCCCCACCATTGCCTGGCCCAGCAGCACTGTCCATGCTCCCAGTCCTAGGCCCAGCCCGCGGGCTCCTGGGCAGTAGGGCCCGCCCCCAGACAAGGGGATTAGAGCGGGCAGGGCCCTGGTGCTCCACCCCTTCGCCCCACTGTGATGCAACACGCACTGCTGCTGCCGTGTTCCGTTGCTTGTGAGCCCCTGGGAGCAGCATGCGATGCGACACTCCTTCCCCCACAGCCCCCGCCTCTGCACTGCCCCAAGTCCCCACCCTCATGCTACCCCTAGGGTGACCAGACAGCAAGTGTGAAAAATCGGGACAGGGGGTGGGGGGGTAATAGGAGCCTATATAAGAAAAAGACCCAAATATCGGGACTGTCCCTATAAAATTGGGACATCTGGTCACCCTAGCTACCCCTTACCCCCAAGTCCCCACCCTCACGCGTTGCCTCTTCCCTGCAAGACCCCGCCCCCCACTTCTTCCCTTTCCCCCCCCCTCCCATTGCTAGCCCTTGTGAGACGGCTTGCTGCCACAGGTGCAGATACAGGTAAAAGACGTCTAGCAGATCGCAGGTCAGATCGTGGGTTGATCCTGGTGGATGCAGATCAGATGTGGATCCACATTTTTGTATCCATGCAGAGCTCTACAAATAAAGTCAATAAATACAAAAATAGTAAGCATTAAAAGAACTATGTTATAGTATCTGCATTTATTATTTTGCTTTATAGGAAATTTTAGATCTGTTGTATTATTCATCAGAACATGTAGTTGATAGTCAGCTAAATTATTTTTAGTCTACATTATAAGGAGTTCAGACTGAGCCAGTTAGTTAACAGGAATTGCTCAGCACTTCCCAATCTACAATGCAGCAACCTCAACTGTTGAGAAGCCTGAGGAGAGGCAGGGACACAAGTTCAGGGTCACAGTTTTCTTTAGGGCCTTTCTTCCTCATTGATATCATAATGATTGCATGGAAATTGGGGCTACCAGGTAAACGGTAGAAAACTGCTCCTGAGAGTGGGTGACAACCATGGCTCTGGGGAAGACTTTGCACTGCTTTCCCCCAATCCCAGAGTGGGTACACTAGAAAGCATTTAGATGCAAGGCCCTGCACATTATTTTGCACTAACAAAAACCGTTCTTAAAAGGTACTAAAATAGCGCTACTCTCTGCAATGACCCTGTTAACCAAGAATATTTGAAAACATAAGCTGCTTCTTCTCTGGCATTTATCCATCATGTTGTATCTGAAAACTAGGTCAGAGAAGACTGACTTTTTGACACACGCTCTCGCATCATCACTCTTCATTTTGAACTGCAAGGTCACACCGATTCAGTGGCCTGAGGAGAGGCGTAGCTGCCAGAGCAGCTGAGAGCTCCTATTCATGGCAGATTACTTGTTATGATGAACTGTGACAAAAAAGCATACCTGTCAGCTCTATGGCAGGCTGATTAGGTTAATTAAATCCTTGTCTACAAGTACGATCATTAGAACTGACAATTGTTTAAATGAAAATAAAAGAGAGGTAACATTCTAGGAGCAGCAGCAGAGTTCGGGAGTACTATTCAGATAGGAAAGAAATCTATAACAGACAGTGACTAATACTTCCCCTTAGGCAGTCTCACTTATGAATAGTGTGGTGTGGTGGGGGAAATCATGGTCAGTTGGGTTTGTTTTGTTTTTTACTTATAATAATGATGATCAAAATGGACAATGAATTTTTAATCAGTTTTATGGGCTGCAAACATAATGATAGCCTTGAGGTAACCTTGGGAAAACCTAACTCTCTGTTCATGTGAAAGGTCTGCTCTACACATATATTCACCTTTATTTTTTGCATTCTTCTAGACAAGGTGTAAGAGTCTCTCATGTAATCCTGAAGGGCTCGATTCTTCAGTAAAGGCCTTGGACCTAAGTGATCAGGAGGATGGTAGCACTGTCAATGGGAGGAAAAAGTAGGGTACGAGACTATGGTTTGGGCGTAAAGAGAAGGAACTCCATTTTGGTCATATTAAATGGAAGTGACCAGGGAGATATGCAGCAGGAGATGTCAGTGTGTTAATACAGTTAGATGTTGTTGCTGAGAAACTAATGAGGGCAACCCAGACCTGCACACAGTATTCAAGGTGTGGCCATACCATGGATTTATGTAGTGGCATTATGATATTTTTCTGTTTTATTATCTATCCCTTTCCTAATGATTCCTAACGTTGTTAGATTTTTTGACTACTGCTGCTGCTGCACACCGAGCGGATGATTTCAGAGAACTGTCCATGATGACTTCATAATCTCTTTCTTGAGTGGTAACAGCTAATTTAGATCCTCATCATTTTGTAAATTTAGTTGGGATTATGTTTTTCCAATGTGCATTACTTTCCACTTATCAGTATTGAATTTCATCTGCCATTTTGTTGCCCAGTCACCCAGTTTTGTGAGATCCCTTTGTAACTCCTCAAAGTCTGCTTTGCACTCAACTATTTTGAGTAATTTTGTATCATCTGCAAATTTTGCCACCACTCGGTTCACCCCCTTTCCAGATAATTTATGAATATGTTGAACAGCACAGGTCCAAGTACGGATCCTTAGGGGACCCCACTATTTACCTGTCTCCATTGTTAAAACTGACCATTTATTCCTTTCTTTTGTTTCCTACCTTTTAACCAGTTACTAATCCACAAGAGGACCTTCCCTCTTATCCCAGGGCTGCTTACTATGTTTAAGAGCCGTTGTTGAGGGGCCTTGTCAAAGGGTTCCTGAAAGTCCAAATACACTATATCAACTGGACCACTCTGTATGCATGCTTCTTGATTCCTTCAAAGAATTCTAATAGATTGGTGAGGCATGATTTTTCTTTTCCAAAAGTTGTGTTGCCTCTTCCCCAACATATTGTGTTTATCTATTTGTCTGATAATTTTGTTCTTCACTATAGTTGGAACCAATTTTTCTGGTACTGAAGTTAGGCTTAACAGACTGCAGTTGCCAGGATGTCTCTGGAGCCTTTTTTAAAATAGGTGTTACATTAACTATCATGCAGTCATCTGGTACCGAGGCTGATTTATCTGATAAGGTTACATGCCACTGTTTAGTAGTTCTGTGTCTGTCTTGTTTGGGGAGGTGGTGTTCCTACACAGACAGAAAGACTCCTTTTGTCAGTGTACACTGTGTCTACCCTAGGGGGCTATGCTGACAGAGCTACACTGAAATATGCTCCGTAGCATAGACTAGCCTCAGCATACCTTATTTCTATAGGGGAAAAGGAGTAAGCTATAGCAGTATAAGACAACTTTATACCACCCTAGGGGGATCATACTTGGGGCTGTACCAATATAACTATGTTGGTTAATAAAATACATACCCCGTACCGTCACAGTTATAGTGGTATAAAAATTATGTGTTCACCAGACCTTAGTCTCCCCATTTGTATAATGGGAAAATGTAATATTTACTCTTATTTGCAATAGGGGTAATGTGAAGATGAGGGGCGACAGGTTTGTATAATTTTTGGTGGTGCCCAGAATGGGTCCAAGTCCCGCCTCCCCTCCACACCTGCCTAAGGCTCGGGGAGGGAGTTTGGGTGCTGGCTCTGGACTGGGGCAGGGGGGTTGGGGTGCAGAAAGGGGTGCAGTGTGCAGGGTCTGGGAGAGAGTTTGGGTGCAGGAGGAGTGCGGGCTCTGGGACAGAGTTTGGGTGCTAGCTCTGGACTGGGGCAGGCGGTTGGAGTGCAGGAGGAGGTGTGGTGTGCAAACTCTGGGAGGGAGTTTGGCTGCTGGCTCTGGACTGGGAGAGGGGTTGGGGTGTAGGAGGGGGTGCGGTGTGCAGGCTCTGGGAGGATTTTTGGGTGCAGGAGGGGGTTTGGGGGTGCAGGATCTGGGAGAGAGTTTGGGTGCGGGCTCTGGAAGGGAGTTTGGGTGCTGGGTGAGGGCTCTGAGCTGGGACATGGGTTGGGGTGCAGGAGGGGATTTGGGGTACTGGATGTGGGAGGGGGTTTGGGTGTTGGGTGCAGGCTCTGGGCTGGGACAGAGGATTGGGGTGCGGGGTGTGGGGGCTGGGCCAGGGATGAGGAGTTTGGGGTGCAGCAGGCAGGATGCCCTGGGGCTGGGGGCCAGAGAGGATGACTCCCTCCAGCCCTCTCCCCACCAGCAGCCACAAGCTCCAAGGGAGGGGAGAGGAGGGTGCCCTCCCTGCCCCCCCGGCACAACACTCACCCAAGCCCCCCAGGCTGCTGCTCAAGCGATCCAGCCAGGATAAGCCCTCCCTGGAGTCACCTGCCAGGGGGGCTGCCATGCGCCTCCTCCCTCTGCAGGTGCAGCAGCCACCTCACCCTGCCCCCAGTGCCACTCCCTTGTAGCTAGCTGTGGCAGTGGCCGGCGAGGGGGGGCAGCTGCCCACTGCCCAGCGCAGGCAGGGATACTCGGGGGAGGCGCATGGGGGGATGCTCCAGAGGAGGCGCCTGGGGGTGGCAGGCAGACCTGGGCCCCCCCAGGCCCTGAATTTGCTGAAGCCTGGGCATTACAGGCCCCTCTAACTCACCACCCGTGGTGAAGATTAGTCACTTGATATTTGTACAACATTTACAAATACAGGCCCTCATTTAAAGAAATTGGGGCCCAATGTTAGGCTCCTAAAGCCACACCTAAATAAAAGTGGTCTAGATTTCAAACGTGTTGAGCACCCAACTGCTTCCCCTGCAGGCAGTGGGAGCTGCTGGATGCTCAGCACCAGGGGAAAAAAAATCAGACTTTTATTTGGGTGCCTCAATATGAACATAAGCATCTAACTTTGCGCCCCAACTTTTTAAAGTCAGTGCCATAAAATGTGAAGTATATTATTAACCTTCCCCTGATGAGGTTGGCCCAATGTGCAGCGGGCTACCAATGATGTCTTCTAGGACATATAAGCATACGTATCCTGTTGTCTGGATAGGGCTGGCTACACATTTCTCATGTAGTACATGCAAGATGCAGATTAGATGAACACCAGAGGCATGGTTAGCTGCAGACTGACCACTATAAAAACAGAGCAAGTAAACATTAAAACAGGGATAACAAGTATAGGCTTGAGCTGCAAAATTTTCATCTGGATCCAGATTTTAACCTTTCCAAAATTAGAGGATGTTTGGATTTGGAGTTTTATTTTGAGCCCATCTCCATCTATAACTAACAAAAAAGTTCTTCATACAATGTGCCAATTTGTGCAGATGGATGAAAGGAGCTTTGAATTCTTAATCAGTGCTCTTCCAACCCCTGCAATACAACATCCGTTTTAGATAATGAAGGAACACAATTTAATAAGATCTTTAGCATGCTCTTCTAGTTTAATATGTTTCTATAATTATTTCAGATTGTTATATTAGAGAAATTAAAAACCACTAAGCAAAAAGAAATACATATTAATAGCAACAAGTCTCAGATATGAGCAATGATATAAACCAGAGAAGCACACAACTTGTGGAAATGCCCTGGTCAGCACACTAATAAAATTTTCTTTTCTTCCCTCTTGACAAAGGCTACATTTTATAGCGCAGCCTCCTTCTGACAGCTGTGTTAATACAGTTAGATGTTGTTGCTGAGAAACTAATGAGAGAAATGTCTAGAAATAGACTAGATCCTCTCATTGATTTAAAAACTGCACAGAGTTTGAAACAAAACCCTTTAAAAATAGATTCAATTTCTTAGCTGATATTGTGAATAACTCCAAACTTGGTGGTGAACTAAAATGTCACAATAACTCTACAGTTTAAAAAGATTGCAAAAAAAAATGCTGTCCATTTTGTCTGATAACACAAATATTCTCATAACTGTTTTATATTTGATTTAATGTCTTTGTTTAGAAAGATCTAGAAAAAAATACATTAGGGCTAGATTCTCAACTATTATAAATTGGTGAAGCTCCATTGATTTTACTGGAGCAACATCAATTTATGCCTGCTGGGGTTCTGGTCATTTCTAGCCTTGCATCACTGTACATACAATAAGGGGGATTCTCTGACAATACGACAACATGGTTATCTTCTCTGTCCTTGTAAGCGACAGAGCTAAAAGACCATGAATACATGCATTTAATCACATCCAAGGTGATCCTTCTCTCCAACCACTCCAGGTAAGAGAGTTTAGTGTGAAGAGGGAGCTGGAAAAAAGAACAGATGGTGTAGATTATCTGTGAGTGTTAGAGCAGCATTGAATGGCTAAAAATGAACTCCTATCCTGCCATCCCAGACAGTCTTTCTTCAATTTGGCACGGAGAACATTTTGTCATTGTGCCCATTCCTATATAATAGTGTTGTAGTGCCCATCACTATCAGTTCTCTGCTTTTCACTGATTTATAGAAGCCTTTTGTAATACAAATTGCCAGAGGTGGTGACATGGCTCTTGGATCCACCCTTATCAAATTTCAAATCCATACAACTAATGCTAACAGAGAAGACACAATTGTAAATAGCTTCTCCACAGGCTTTCGGAAACCAACACTGTTTCTGACTGTGCAAAGCATATTCTCTTTCCGATTCATTCATTTCACGGGGCAGCCTGTAATCACCGCAATCCTCCCTCCTGACCAGGTCGTTGTCAGAATTCGGGAGGCTGTGGGTGGAGTAATGAAAGGAACACTATGGAAGTGCCAAGAACTGTAAGGAAGTTCTGTAATTCAGACAACCTTACCCTGGAGCCTTACGAATACATTTGGCACATAGCTACAGTACAGCTTCTTTTTGTATCGTGCAATTAAAAATACAGTGTGGTTTAGATATGGGTTAGATTTGGTTAGGAAAGTTCAGGTATCTCTTTACACAAATTTCAGAGTAGCAGCCGTGTTAGTCTGTATCCGCAAAAAGAAGAACAGGAGTACTTGTGGCACCTTATAGACTAACAAATTTATTAGAGCATAAGCTTTCGTGGACTACAGCCCACTTCCGAAGCTTATGCTCTAATAAATTTGTTAGTCTCTAAGGTGCCACAAGTACTCCTGTTCTTCTCTTTACACAAAGTTTCCGCCTAACTGTTGATATTTTGCAAGCTCCCCTTCTTTAATATGACTGGCTGATTACCTTGCACTGCCTCCCTCGATTTAATAGTAATTAAAGAGCTTCATGGAATAAGTGAGGCAATTAATACATACAAGTACTGTGAACGAAACTAAACCTTAACAATAATGAGAAACGAAGTTAACAGAATGATAGAGATGCAGATTCAAGCACTCAAAAGTTAAGACATACCAGACTTCACATTTTGGCGGTCCTGGGCTCCCCACATCCAGTCCCAGTCTCCACCAACCCATCCTGGGCTCCTCTTCAGATCTCAGTTCCCCCTCCCCTTAGCTCTGTCTAGCTCAGCAAGCCCTACCCTTTCTAACCCTACCGTAGCCCAAAGAGCCTATCCTCTGTAACCCTAACCCTAGCCCTGGGAGCCCTAGTCACTGGAACCCTAACCTTAACATGGGGAGCCCTGACTCTGTCATCTTAACCCTAACACACAAAACCCTACCCCTTTTAACTCTAACCCTAGCCCCCAGCAGCCCCACCCTCTGTATATCTAACCATACAAGAGAGAGCCCTACCTTCTTTAACCCTAACCCTAGCCCCGGGAACCGAACTCTCTGTGTCCATAACCCTAGCCTGGGGAGCCCTGCCCTGTGTAACCCTAACCCTAGCCTGGGGAGCCCTACCCTCTGTAAAACTAACCGTAGTCCAGGGAGCTCTAACTAACTCTAAGCCTAGGCCTGGGAGCACTACACTCTGTAACCCTAACACTATCTTAGAGAGTCCTACCCATTGTAATCCTAACCCTAGCCCAGGGAGGCCTACCCTCTGTATACCTAACCCAAGACGGGCAAGCCCTATCCTCCATAATCCTAACCCTAGCATGCTGAGCCCAATACTCTATAAACCAAATGTTCTCCAACTTTTGTACTGGTGACCCCTTTCACACAGCAAGCCTCTGAGTGCAACCCCCCCTTAAATATATAAAAAAGTGTTTTTAATTTATAACACCATTATAAATGCTGGAGGCAAAGCAGGGTTTGGGGTGGAGGCTGACAGCTCGTGACCCTCCCCCCCCGTAATAACCTTGTGATCCCCTGAGGGGTCCCAACGCCCAGTTTGAGAACCACTGCTGTAAACCTAACCCTAAACTGGAGTGCTCCACCCTTGTTTAACCCTACTCTACGTGGGGGAGTCGTAGCCTCAGTATCCCTAACCCAAGCCCAGCTAGCCCTACCACTGTAACCCTCTCCTTAGGCTGGGAGGCCTTATCCCATGTAACTTTAACCCTGGCCCAGGCAGCCCTCCTCTTTGTCTCCATAATCATAGCCTAGGTAACCCTTCACTCTGTAACCCTAACCCTAGCCCAGGGAGCCCTACCCTCTGTATAATTAGGCTGGGGAGCCCTACCCTCTGTATCCCTAACCCAAGGCCAGATAGCCCTGCACAGGGAGTCTACACTCTGTAACCCTAACCATAGCCTGGCTAGCCCTACCCTCTTTAACCTTAATCCTATTTGGGTGAGCCCTATCCTCTGTAACCTTAACTATACTCCAGGGAGCCATATACTCTTTAACCTGAACCACAGCCCAGGATTCCTACCCTCTGTAACCCTAACATTCCATTGGGGGAGCCCTACTTTCTGTAACCCTAACCCTAGGCTGGGCAGCCCTACCCTCTGTAACACTAAGCCTAGACCAGGAACCCTAACATTCTGTATCCCCAACCATAGCTCAGAGACCCCAACTCTTTTTAAACATAACTCTAATCTGGAGAGGCCTACCCTCTGTATCCCTAATGTTAGGCCAGGGAGCCTTACCTGCTGTAACCCTAACCCTAAACTGGAGAGCCCTACCTTCCATAACCCTGACTCTACATCAGCAAGTGCTACCCTCTGTAACCCAAACACTATCCAGGGAGCCCTGTCCTCTAGAACCCTAACCCTGAGAGCCTTACCTTCTACTATCCTATCACTAATCCTGAGGGCCCTAACCTCTCTAACCATAAATGTAGCCTGGGGAACTTCACCCTCTGTAACCCTAAGCATAACTCAGAGAGCCCTACCCTCCAGAACCCTAACCCTGAGAGCCCATCTCTCTGTAACCACAACCCTAACCAGAAGAGTCTGATCCTCTGTAACCCTCAACACACTGGCAACCCTCTGTAACCAGAATCCTAGCCCAGGAAGCCCTACCCTCTGTAACCCTAACCCTAGGCCAGGAAGCCCTATCCCTCAACCTAGCCTGGAGAGCCCTACCCTCTAGAAACTAAACCCTAGCCCCAGCAGCCCTACCCTGTGTCCCTAGCCCTGGGAGACCTAACCTATATAACCGTAACCCTAACCTGGGGACCCTGTCTCCTGTGACTTTAACCTGGCCCTTGTCCCCTCTGAATTCCAGTAAAGCTGCTTCCTCATCTATGCTTTCTAGGCACAAAGCTGGGAGGCATTGAGAGTATAGGAGAAACTGCTTACCTGCTTTCAATTCTGGTACCACCGCTGTCCCAGCAGCTGAGACAAGCAATTGCAAGGAAAGTCCTGCTCAGCCCCTGAAGCCCTGGGATGGTCCTTGCTCTGTGGCGCTTGTGCATGGCGGGACTGGTTGGCATATAGAAGCTTTCTGGAGAGACTTCTATTTTTACGATTAGTCACCTCACCCTCTAAATCGCTGTTTTGCTCCTGTTGTAATTTGTTTAGCTCCTTAAAGATATGATCAGCTTCTATACTCCGTGAGATTTGTCATAAAATACACAACCCCCGTTTTAGCGGTAAAAATAAAGATTTTTAATCCAACACCCACCCTCCCCAAATTTATGTTGTATTTTCAACATGAATTTAACAACCGCAACAACAACCCACATGAAAATCAGATGGCCGGTGTATACTGGTATCCTTTTACTATGGTTTCTTCTGGTCTTTATAGGGAAAATAATCCAGATACTCTGGATTGGTTTAACTTGACCCAAGCTCAGAAGTAGAAGAAAGCGGGAAAAGGATCTAGCTCCCTTATCTGACCCTGGTGCTGGTGGTGTAAAATAGACCAGATTGACGGCTGCTACATCTTACGCCACTCTCCAGGGGCCATTACTACAGCTGGGGACTAGCTGAATAAAACAGCATTCTGGCCATGCCCCCTTTTGCATGTACAATGGGGAGTGGTGGAGGACCCACTACAAGTGAATGATCTTCTCGCTAGTTAAAGTGGCTTTAAGCCTTCATGAGGCTCAGGATCTAGCCAATAGCTTGAGAGAACTGCATGTGCAATATACAGTAAGAGCAGGGAACATTTAGGGATCAAATTGGATAAGAACTAAACAAATACTGATAAGTCAGGAGGTAAAATCCTTGTTACTTGAGGCCACTAAACAATTAGGAATGTTTACCCTAGTGTGTGTGCCTAATTCTCAGTTGGGTAAACTGTTATGCTTACTTGAAAATGCCAATTGTACTTTCAGTTGGATAAGATAGTCTTCCCTTCCTATTCTTGTGCTGTTAAACAGTTGCTGTATTCCACTCCAAATGTGACTTCACTTCTCCTGCATGTGATTTAGGATCCTTTGGGGAAAGAGTTAGTTGCTAATATAACTATACAGGTTATCCACACACACACACACACACACACACACACACCCCTCTGTATCAAAAAGAGCATGATGTAATGTCTGGTTTCGCTTACGTGTGGCCAACCAGGAAAACGTATACATTAAAAACACAGAATATTAATAATAGGGAAGGTGCTCATTTTAATCTAAAATGGACTCCTTTTTCAGAATCCAGGTTATGGTCTGGTTTTGAATCTATTTACTTTTTTTAGCTTCTGAAAGGACAATTTGGGAACAGAAGTCATTTATAGAAGCCTTGTAAGATGTAGTCTTTCTTTGTGCCAGTATCTGCTGCTGTAGAGTATTAACTGCTCAATAATGAAGTCTTTCAAATCATCCACTACTGGCACAATGACACACTTGAATCTACTGACTTGGCTGAGCACAAGATAGAGATAATTTCCATTATTCTTTTGTCCAATATAGTGTCTTTGATCTCTGAATATGAGCTACTTTCATTACAGTTCAGTTATCTTAGATATTAATTCAGTGCATAAAACTCGTGTATTTTTGGCGGTTTGCTCCGTCTGTTGCATGTTCCTGAAGTGTAAAAGGGACTGCTTCCCTTAAAATACTCTTCTATGGTAAGAAAGGTTAGGACAAAGCTGTCTTTCTTCTGTTTTTCTAAACTGAAATAATCTTCATTATCATTGCACATTTTTATAATTAATCTGATAATTCCACTAGTATAATCTACCAAAATTAAAAAACAAACAAGAAAGTACCTTCCATTGATATGCAGCCTTAACGAAAATCCAAGGACATTTGCTTCGGCATGTCTAGTGGAGAATGAATGAGGGGAAATTATATGCTCAAATCTAAGAAGTCTCTACTGAGCATAGATTTATAGACTTTAAGGCCAGAAGGGACCATCAGGACCATCTAGTCTGATCTCTTGTACACTGCGTGTCACAGAACCTCGCCCACCCACTCCTGCAATAGGTTCATAATCTCTGGCCCTACACACCGTATGCCTAACCCACCAGCTCGATTAGATCTCCTGCATTTCCTTCGTCTTCATTTAAAGCTTTCAAGTTACAAAGAATCCACCATTTACTTTAGTTCATACCAGCAAGTGACCCGTGCCCTGTGCTGCAAAGGAAGGTGAAAAATCCACAGGGTCTCTGCCAATATGACCTGGGGAAAATTCCTTCCTGACCCTAAATAGAGCAATGGGCAAGACCCACCAGCCAGACACCTGGGAAGGAATTATGTGAAGTAACTCAGAGCCCTCCAATGGGCCTTCTCCGGTCATTAAATATTTGCTAAAAGCATTTGTTGATGGGCCATATGCCATTGTAGGTAATCTCATCATACCATCTGCTCCATAAATTTATCAAGATGCATCTTAAAACAAGTTAAGTTTTTTGCCCCCACTACTCCCCTGCGAAGGTTGTTCCAGAACTTCACTCCTCTGTTGGTTAGAAACTTTTCTCTCATTTCAAGCCTAAATTTGGTGGCTAGTTTGTATCCATTTGTTCTTGTGCCAACATTGGTATTGGTCTAGGGTTGGGCATACATAATAGAAGACTCCCTGGGCTACAGATAGGGAAATGGATAGTAGAGTTTCCCATGCTAGGGCTAGGGATACAGAGGGTTATATTTTCTGCTGGGTGGCTGGAGAGCAGTGTCTACTGGCTGGGTGCCCAGCTCTGAAGTCAGCAGCAACACAGAAGTAAGCTTCACAATACCATTATCCCCCCATACAATAGCCTTGCAACCCCTTTTTGAGTCGGGAGACCCCCAATTTGAGAAATGCTGTGTACTTTTACCCTATAGTATAGTATTGTGACGAGCTGGATCACAGAAACCCCTTGGGAACTGCCAACTGATGTGCCAAGACTACTTCTGCCCCTGCTTTCCTGCCCTGGCAGCTTAGGATTCCAGAACCCTGACTGGTTTGAGCCCCAGACCCGCTAGCCCGCTGCAAACCCAGACCCAGGTCTGAACCATGTCCCCTAACAGCTGTAGGCTTAAAATGAAAGCAGCTTACAGAAGTGTTCCTGTCTTTAACACTCAGATGCCCAACTCCCAATGGGGTCCAACCCCCAAATAAATCCGTTTTACCCTCTATAAAGCTGATACCAGGTAAACTCATAAATTGTTAGCCCTCTATAACACTGATATGCACAGCTGTTTGCCCCCCCCAGGTATTAATACATACTCTGGGTTAATTAATAAGTAAAAAGTAATTTTATTAAATACAGAAAGTAGGATTTAAGTGGTTCCAAGTAGTAACAGACAGAACAAAGTGAATTGCCAAGTGAAATAAAATAAAACACGCAAATCTAAGCCTAAAACAGTAATACATCTGAGTACAGATAAAATCTCACCCTGAGAGATGTTTCAATAAGTCTCTTTCACAGACTGGACGCCTTCCTAGTCTGGGCATAGTCGTTTCCCCTAGTACAGCCTTTGTTCCAGCTCAGGTGGTAGCTAGGGGATTCCTCATGATGGCTGCCATTTTTGTTCTGTTCCACCCATTTATATATCTTTTGCATAAGGCAGGAATCCTTTGTCCCATTCTGGGTTCCCACCCCTCCTTCTGAATGGAAAAACACCAGGTTAAAGATGGATTCCAGTTCAGGTGACATGATCACATGTCACTGCAAGACTTCATTACCCACTTGCCAGCACACATGTGTACAGGGAGACTTACAAGTAAAACGGAGCCATCTGCAGACAATTGTCCTTGTTAATGGGAGTCATCAAGATTTCAAATATCTTCGACATCTTGACCAGCAGGTCCATGTTCCAGACAGTATCATATGCTGCTATAAAATCAAGAAACATAGCCCGTCTTTTTCTTCCATTGGAAACCATTTTCTATATTGGTGGTAAGAGCAGGAACTTGGTCACAAGTGCTCTTATTAGGTCTGAAGCTTGCCTGGTCATCACTGAGAGCCTGCTATACTGTGGGAACAGTTCTTTGCAGAATCAGTTGCTCCAAAAGTTTGTAAGCACAGCTCAGAAGTGATATCAGATAGTAGCTATCTGGAAGGGAGTGGTCTCTTCCTGGTTTTGGTATAGCAACTACTCTACGTTTCCACCATAGATTAGGTGTCTCTTTCTCTTGGATGACACAGGAAATTGACAGACACTTTATGCTCTTCTTACCAAGGTGTAGTAGCATTTCTGGTGAAATCATATCAAGGCCACATGCTTTTCCTGCTTTCGTGCAGTGCAATGTTCTAAGTGGAGAAAGGCTGGATGATGTCTTCCTCACTCTGAGGTAGGGCCATCTTGTATGGGCACCAGTCTCTCTTCACTGATTGCTCAAAGAGCTTGTCCCTGTTGATCTTAACCATGTTAGTTAGGTGTGCGGCGATGCTGTTCGGGGACACTTTACACTGATATATGTGTGGCGACTTCTGTGCTGTTACAAGCTTCCTTATAAGTGACCATGCTTTCCTGTTAGACCCTGTCATGCCCATATTGGATGTAACTTCTTCCAAACATTCCTGGTAATGGGCACTGTGGCTGTCAGTGCAGTGCTTTGCTATCTCTGAGTCATCAGATTCTTCATGCTGCTTCAGAAGTTCTGTACATTCCTCATCTGAGCAGGTAAGTCTTTGGTAGCCATGTGGGATGGATTTAGTGGCAGCTCCTATCCAAGCCCTGGTCTACACTATGAGTTTAGGTCGACTTTAGCAGAGTTAAATCGAATTAAGTCTGGACACGTCCACACGACGAAGCCCTTTCTTTCGACTTAAAGGGCCCTTTAAACCGGTTTCTTTACTCCACCTCTGACGAGGGGATTAGCGCTAAAATCGGCCTTTGCGGGTCAGATTTGGGGTAGTGTGGACGGAATTCGAAGTTATTGGCCTCCGGGAGCTATCCCACAGTGCTTCATTGTGACTGCTCTGGACAGCACTCTCAACTCAGATGCACTGACCAGGTAGACAGGAAAAGCCCCACGAACTTTTGAATTTCATTTCCTGTTTGCCCAGCGTGGAGAGCACAGGTGACCATGGAGGGAGGGGGAAGCAAATGAATACAGAACAAATCTGGTCCATCTATTTTCTACATCTTAAGCTGGCAGCAGACGGTGCAGCATGACTGATAGCCCTCGGCATCTTCTGGGTGCTTGGCAGAAGATACTGTACTACGACTGCTAGCCATCATCGTCAAGACGGTTCAATAGGACTGCCGGCAGGACTGAGTCTCCAGGAGACAAAGCATGTCTGCCCAGGTGCCTATGATTGAACTGGAGTACGACGACGACGGATACCAGTCGTAATACACCATCTACTGCCAAAAGGCAAGGGGCTGCTACTGTGTAGCAATGCACCCCACGACTGCCAGCACCCAGATAGCCAATGAAGGCTACCAGTCATACTGCACTGTCTACTACCAAAAGGCAATTAGCTGCTGCTGTGTAGCAATGCAGTAGCACGTCTGCTGGCACCGAGATGACATATGGTGACGGTGAGCTGAGCTGAGCGGGCTCCATGCTTGCCGTGGTATGTTGTCTGCACAGGTAACCCAGGTAAAAAGGCGCGAATTGATTGTCTGCCGTTGCTCTGACGGAGGGGGAGGGGACTGACCACATGTACCCAGAACCCCCTGCGACACTGTTTTGCATCATCAGGCATTGGCATCTCAACCCAGAATTCCAAAGGGCGGCGGAGACTGCGGGAACTGTGGGATAGCTACCCACAGTGCAACGCTCCGGAAGTTGACGCTAGCCTCGGTACTGTGGACGCGGTCCGCTGGCTTCATGCACTTAGAGCATTTTATGTGGGGACACACACAATCGACTGTATAAAACCGATATCTATAAAACTGGCTTCTATAAATTCGACCTAATTTCGTAGTGTAGACATACCCCAAGTAAGAATGGAATGGAGCTGGGTGTGAGGATGATGTCGCCAGGAGGGCTTCGGCTTCCTTGACCACAGGATGCTGTTCCAGGGACAAGGACTGCTAGACAGAGATGGGGTCCACCTATTGAGGAAGGGGAAGAGCATATTTGGCTACAGACTGGTTAACCCAGTGAGAAGGGCTTTAAACTAGGTTCACGCGGGGCAGGTGACCAAAGCCCACAGTTAAGTCAAAAACATGGAGACCTGGGAGAAGGGTCGGAATCTGGAGGGAGCATGGGCTGTTATAGCAGAAATAAGGGAGAGACAAGATAGAACTGGAGGAGGGGAATCAAATCAGTATCTTAGATGTCTGTACACTAATGCAAGAAATATGGGGAATAAGCAGGAAGAACTCGAAATGCTAGTAAATAAACACAACTATGACATAGCTGGCATCACGGAGACTTGGTGGGATAATATGCATGACTGGAATATTGGTATAGAAGGGTACAGCTTGCTCAGGAAGGACAGGCAGGGGAAAAAAGGAGGAGGTGTTGCCTTATATATTAAAAATGTATACACTTGGACAGAGGTTGAGATAGAAATAAGAGAAAGACTTGTTGAAAGTCTCTGGGTAAGGATAAAAGGGGAAAAAAGCAAGGGTGATGTCATGGTAGGGGTCTACTACCGACCACCAAACCAGGAAGAAGAGGTGGATGAGGTTTTTTTAAAACAACTAACAAAATCATCCAAAGCACAGGACTTGGTGGTGATGGGGGACTTCAACTACCCAGACTTCTGTTGGGAAAACAACACAGCAGGGCACAGATTGTCCAACAAGTTCTTGGAATGTATTGGAGACAATTTTTTTATTTCAGAAGGTGGAGAAAGCTACTAGAGGGGAAGCTGTTCTAGATTTGATTTTGACAAATAGGGAAGAACTGGTTGAGAATTTGAAACTGGAAGGCAACTTGGGTGAAAGTGATCATGAAATGGTAGAGTTCACGATTCTAAGGAATGGTAGGAGGGAGAACAGCACAATAAAGACAATGGATGTTAAGAAGGCAGACTATAGCAAACTCAGGGAGTTGGTAGGTAAAAATCTCATGAGAAGCAAGTCTAAGGGGGAAAACAATTGAAGACAGTAGACAGTTTTTCAAAAAGTCATTATTAATGGCACAAGAGCAAACCATCCCACTGCATAGGAAAGATAGGAAGTATGGCAAGAGACTACCCTGGCTTAACTAGGAGATCTTCAATGATCTAAAATTAAAAAAAAAAAAGAGTCTTACAGAAAGTGGAAACTCGGTCAAACTACAAGGATGAACATAAACAATATAAACACAAGTATGTAGGGACAAAATTAGAAAAGCCAAGGCACAAAACAAGATCAAACTAGCTAGGGACATAAAAGGAAACAAGAAAACATTCTACAAATACACTAGAAGCAAGAGGAAGGTCAAGGACAGGGTAGGCCCGTTACTTAATGAGGGGGGGAAAGACAATAACAGAAAATGTGGAAATGGCAGAGGTGCTTAATTACTTCTTTGTTTTAGTTTTCACCAAGAAGGTTGGTGGTGATGGGATATCTAAAATAGTGAATGCCAGTGAAAATGAGGTAGGATCAGAGTCCAGGGAAGGAACAAGTGAAAAATTACCTAGACAAGTTAGAGATCTTCAAATCACCAGGGCCTGATGAAATGCATCCTAGAATACTCAAGGAGCCGACTGAGGAGATATTGGAGCCATTAGCAATTATCTTTGAAAAGTCATGGAAGACGGAAGACATTCCAGAAGACTGGAAAAGAGCAAATATAGGGCCCATCTATAAAAAGGGAAATAAGGACAAACCGGGGAATTACAGACCAGCCAGCTTAACTTCTGTACCTGGAAAGATAATGGAGCAAATAATTAAGCAATCAATTTGCAAACACGTAGAAGATAATAAGATGATAAATAACAGTCAGCATGGATTTGTCAAGAACAAATTGTGTTAAACCAACCGGATAGCTTTCTTTGACAGGGTAACAAGCCTTGTGGATAGGGGAGAAGCGGCAGATATGGTACATCTTGACTTTAGTAAGGCTTTTGATACTGTCTTGCATGACCTTCTCATAAACAAACTAGGGAAATACAACCTAGATGGAGCTACTATATGGTGGGTGCATAACTGGTTGGAAAATCGTTCCCAGATTATCAGTGGTTCACAGTCATGCTGGAAGGGATAACAAGTGGGGTCCCGCAGAGATCGGTTTTGGGTCCAGTTCTGTTCAATATCTTCATCAATGATTTAGATAATGGCATGGAGAGTACACTTATAACATTTGCGGACCATACCAAGCTGGGAGGAGTTGCAAGTGCTTTGGAAGATGGGATTAAAATTCAAAATGATCTGGACAAACTGGAGAAATGGTCTGAAATAAATAGGATAAAATTCAATAAGGACAAATGCAAAGTACTTCACTTAGGAAGGAACAATCAGTTGCACACATACAAAATGGGAAATGACTGCCTAGAAAGGAGTACTGCAGAAAGGGATCTGGGGGGTCATAGTGGATCACAAGCTAAATATGAATCAACAGTGTAAGGCTGTTGCAAAAAAAGCAAACACCATTCTGGGATGTATTAGCAGGAGTATTGGAAGCAAGATGCGAGAAGTAATTCTTCTGCTCTACTCCGTGCTGAATAGGTCTCAACTGGAGTATTGTGTCCAGTTCTGGGCACCACATTTCAGGAAAGATGGGGACAAATTGGAGAAAGTCTAGAGAAGAGCAACAAAAATGACTAAACGTCTAGAAAACATTACCTATGAGGGAAGATTGAAAAAAAAAAAAGAGGGGGTTGTTTAGTCTGGAGAAGAGAAGACAGAGGGGACATGATAACAGTTTTCAAGTACATAAAAGGCTGTTACAAGGAGGAGGGAGAAAAATTGTTGTTCTTAACCTCTGAGGATAGGACAAGAAGCAAGGGGCTTAAATTGCAGCAAGGGCGGTTTAGGGTGGACATTAGAAAAAAATTCCTAACTGTCAGAGTGGTTAAGCACTGGAATAAATTGCCCAGGGAGGTGATGAAATCTCCATCATTGGGGATTTTTAAGAGCAGGTTGGACAAACACCTGTCAGGGATGGTCTAGATAATACTTAGTCCTGCCTTGAGTGCAGGGGACTGGAGTAGATGATCTCTCGAGGTCTCTCCCAGTTCTATGATTCTATGAAATACTGAGTTTGACTGTCCGCTAACATATGCTGGCATATATGAAATAAGTTATATCAGTGGAGTTGCACCAATGTAAAACCAGGCTAAGTGGAGAATCAGTCCATGTTTCTACACTAGTACAGATGGTGAAGCTATTTCTAACATGAAACGGATTTAAAATTTGGTTATGATGAATTTCCCCTTATTGCAAAACCTCTAAGAGCACCTGTTATGGTTATTAATGGATACATTCTACCCTCCAGGTGTCACACAGTGCGTTTGTTGACTTCAGCAGGAGCTGCGCTAGTGTCTCGGAATGAAGAGCTGGCCTCACAGTATTTCAGTTGAAACCGTTTTTTAATGCACCTGTTCAGTTAGAAAAAAATGCAGAGCTCAGTTTGCTCAGACAAAGTAAAACCAACAGGTTTTAGATTCGAATTTTAAATATCAGAGCTGCTGTGGTTTTGATAGGACACACCACTCTATCTAGGTCAGTCACTGGTAACTGCAGGGCACTGTGTATTTAAATTTCTTTAGATGTCACTCACTCATATATAATGATCTGCACTGATTTCTTTTTGAGGAGATGATCTTCAGTATTGGCCCTTGTCATTCTGTCCAGACTGAAAAGCAGTCAGTACCTGAAAACTATGGAAAGTAAAAGCATAATCATATTTACACAAACAGGACATTACAAAAAAAAAGTCACATGATGCTTGCCCTGTGAGACATTAGCTCTGAGCTCTGCTAAGCTGCACTTATGGATACAGCTACGAGCAAACCCTCCTGTCATGCATTTGTGCACAAACATCCCACATTGCCTCTTGTAACAACAGTCACATTATGCTTCCTTGCACAAAACCAGCTTTCAGTTTAGATTTCCTTAATCCTGTCAGATTCCAACTCAGCCAGCTAACAACTATTATCTACGGGAAAACCTTCCATGAAATAAAGCAATGTCCTTACTGAAATGACATGTCATAAAAATTAGCTAATGCATCAATCTCATGAAATATTTAGTTTATATCTGTAAATTACAGACTCCTGGTTGCCTAAACATTTGTGCTATAAATCTCAGAAGCACAGCAATATACAAACAGCACACACAAAATCCGAATCCTGCTTCCCGTATTCACACATCATACATTGTACTTTTAAACAATGCATTATACACATATATATACCTACACATTATATATATGCACATATAGGCACATGAGTGTTCTATTAAAAGTATGAATGTGTTTTGTAGGATATTCATATGTAAATATTCACTTAAATCTATGCCCTTAAGGGCAGAGCCTCAGCTGCTATTAATGTTATAGCTCCAATGAAGTCAACAGAGCTATGACAATTTATACCAGCTGAAGATCTAGCCCTTATAGAGTAACTAAGACCGTTCTAAACATGGTGACATAACAATCTGCCACTGATAGTGAAAGAGCTAAAGGTAAGGCTCACTAAAGGGTTAACTTAGCAGGGTACCCTAATCATTTCCTCAAAGCTGTAGTATAAAGCCGCATGGGAAAGAGAGGAGAAACCCACTGCAAGGTGCACATCACAGAATTGGTTTCCTCCTATAATAAGGGTGTGATTCATAGGACTGTTGGTAAGAGATTAATCTTTATGTCCAGGTCCCACTCACAGGACATGGGTCAGAGTAACAAGTCATGATAAGAATATCTGTTAGCAAATGCCATCTTGGAATCAAGGAAGTGGGTTCAAGCATGCTGCTAATGTATAGCCTCTTGAATCACCACATGGTGGCACAAATTTAGTATTGCAGCTTCTCAGGGTGTTGATTGGGGGAAGCAGCAAAATTGGTTTTCTATTTTTTGTTTCTAACTTATATGCATCAAATAGCAGAATTATCAATCCCAAACATTCAAAAATCATGAGTCAGTTTCCAAAATATGTCATTAGATTATCTTAAAAATCATGAGATTTAAAAAACAAAAAAAAAAATCAGGGATTTGGCCAGCAGGAAGCAAAAGAAACTAAGGAGGCAGTTTGTTAAAACCTGAACCTATTGAAGATAGTTCAATCCACTTTATAAATAATGATGTACTATTTTTGAGATACGACTGGCTGGTCTCTGGTCTCAGTGCCTTAAAGTAAGTAGAATCCACAGCTCATGTGCTACAGCCATCGTGCAACAAACACAAATCAGAATACGTATATCACAGCTTTTAATGTCAACGTTTTTTTTTTTTTGGTTGTTTTTGTTTTTTAAGGGAAAAAATATTAGCTGGAATTTTTCCTGGTACTGTATATGGGTTAAAAGCTATTCTATAATCTTGACTTTTTACAATTTACTTTTTCAAACTAAACTGGTACTTCTTTGCTAAAGTCTACTTCTAACATAATTGTTTTAATGCTGTCAAGTTCAACTTGCTAGTTGTTGTTGGTGGGAAAATGTTGAGGCCTCTTTAGTCAGCTCTACCTAAGCTTCTACTTGCTTAGAAGCTTAGAACACTGTCTCAGGGTCGGTTGGCTCTTTACAGAGCATCAGGGTTACAGCTGAGCATTTCACATCATGTGTAATGGCGCTGCACATTTTATGTAAAAAGGTAAAACACATAGTGCATGAGAATTTTTTTTGTAAGACCATATTTCCAATGTGATTTTATAAATCAATCAGCTTTTAATTGTATTTTTGAAAACAGAAAGAAAAAAAAAAAAAGACATTCCAAAATGTAACATTTCTGAAGTGAACGAAAGCAATAAAAAGGATAATCTTGTGGTTAAAGAACTAGATAGGTATGGATGAGAACTGCATGCAATTCTTGGTTGTATGACAAACTTCCTGTCTGACCATAGGCAAGTCACTTAATCTCTCTATGCCTGTTTCCTCACCTGTCAAGAGGGGTAATAATATTTCCTATCTTGTCTATTTAGATTGTAAAAATTCTAGACAGAAACTCTCTCCTACTATGTGCTTATTTAGTGCCTGGCACAATGGGGCCCTGATCTCAGTTGAAGCATATATGTGCTATTGTAATAAAATAATCACAATAAGAAAAATGTAACATTTAAAAAAAACCCCAAAAATAAATATGGACAGGCAAAACTGCTTCAGTCTAACTCAGTCAAGTGATCCCAACTTTCATCCTGGCTTACTAATGATCTCTAGGGAAAAAGCCATGTAATCTAACTGAGATTTTCAAAGCAGTCCAGGGACATTGCGTAAAATCCTGGCACTCACAAAATCAAGAGGAGTTTAGTTATTGACTTCAATGGGGCCAGGATTCCACACATTAGTTTTAAGTGAAGATATGTATCTAAATCCCTTAGATTGTTTGGAAAATTTCAACCTACGCATATATTTTACACCCCAAAAAACTGTTAAAAATGTTCAGGTTGCAAAGTCCGGCTCTCAAAAGTTAGGAAATGCCAGAATTAAGATTGCCTGTGCAATCTTAATTCGGCCACCTTGTGTATATGCATTAAGATACAGCATTTAATTACATGATAACATCCTATTTTTCCATAGCACCTCTCCCTCATTCTGTGCACAGGATGGACAGTGCTAAGGGAATGAATCAGAGCTGGGTAGTAAAGGAGGCTTATAGGAGCCATGACTCATTTGTTGAAGAATTTGGGAAGGTGTGTAGTGAACGTGGCAATGGATTGCAGCCCCTTATCCACGTGTGGTTCAATTCAGGATCAGCACCAGATCATAGCATTTAGATATATTTATAGTGAAGACAAGCATAAGTTTATTACCAAAGATTCAAGATTCAAATGATAGTGAATAAGGATAACGGAAACAAAAGGTTACATATAAAACAAAATCATCACATGCTTTTTAGAGACTAAACTTAACAGGCTAAATTCCTGTCTAAAAAACTCTCTCTCATCCATCAGTGCCCTCTGTACGGTTTCAACCAAGGCTGGTTGTAATCCCATTTTCATGAATATAAACGTGTTGTCTGTTTACTTTCTAGGTGCAGGATAAAAGGTTGTGTTCTTTGCTAGCTACTCATATCTCCAAAGTTCATTGTCTGTAGTCAGTGTAAGGTGTTATTGGTGTACGGTTATACCTTTGTTATGTATTATAATTAATGTTGATGCAATTCAAAATGGAGTCTAAGAATTCAAGATGGTGCATGTGGTAGGAAGGGTTTGAACTCCATCTTGGTACCCTTTCTTCATGGCATTTTCCTGCTGTGGCGGGGGGGGAGAGGGACAATTCACCAGCCCGGCACCTCCTGCTGGTTGTCCAGGGAATTAGTTCTTTCCCAGCTCCAGAGTGTCCTCTGCCGGCTGATGTCTCACCTGCCACTGGCCTCCGTATCCCTCTCGGACCTCAGCACCCTTTGCCCAAGGGTTCTGCCATCGGCAGCAACCCACAATCTGGGTCTCCCCTCCCAGGAGAACCCCCACCTCCTATCCCCACCTTGCCTCAGTGGCTACTGCCAGTCTCCATTTAGCCCCCGCTCACTGGGGCAGACTGCAGTCTGTATACCACTCATCATCGGCAAGGGGGTTTGGACAAGCTGCCTCTGCCTATTCCTGGGCTGCCCCTCTGCAGCCCTAGTACCCTTTTTATGGACCCTTAACTCGGTCTGCATCCTGGGGCTTAGCTAGCCTGGAGCTCCCCAGCTCCCTCTGCCCTTCCCCAGCAGTGCTCCACCCTAGGCACCCTGCTCAGCTCCCAGGCAGCCAGGTCCCTCTCTCTAGGGAGCTAGAGGAGTGTCTCTCTTTCCTTCTGGCCCACCGCCATCTTATAAGGGCCAGCTGGGTCCTGATTGCACTGGCTCCAGCTGTGGCTGCTTTCCCAATCAGCCCAGCTTTTCCCCTGCCACAGTCCTCTCCCAGGGCTGTTTTAAGCCTTTTAGGGTAGGAGTGGGGTAACCACCCCGTTACACCCACCAAAACTCTGTTTCCCGCCAGAACTTGAAGGACTGAGAGCTGGATGAAACCGGTTGGGGGCAGTGTCTGCCAGAGCGTGCCTCAGGAATTCGCGCCAGAGAGAGCATGTAAGGAACTGTCAGCAATGACACAGGTGCTGTCCACCATCGAGGCAGCAACGTCCAGTTTCTTTATGCGGTCATTGAATCAAGACTTCGGTTACTAACATTGGATCAAGACTTTGGCTACTAACACCTTCCCAGGACTTTGATACTTACCTTATTCCTGTGTTCCACCAAAGGATCCAGTGAAGTCCAGATCTGTTGATCTCCTGCTTTGGCTGTAGAGAGCCAGATCCTCCGATGTTTCTGAGATTCTGAGATGGACCATCAGTTGCCGGTGACCTCCATCTGCAGTAGAAGAGAGACAGTAATTGTTTTTTGAGCACTTAATAGTTTAACCAAGGGACAGTTTAAGGGTCTGGGCTCTGTGCCCCTTGCTGGAATCTATTCTTGGGTATTTGTAATGATCCCCTTAGTGGTTCCTCTACCCCCCCCTCCCCCAGTTGTAACAATCCCTTATTTAATCTTCTTTCTGTTTAAGGTTATATTCTCTCTTTCCTTTATTTCAATGCAACACGGGCGGGAGGCACACAGATTTCTAACTCTCCCAGTTGATAGATGCTGGTAGGAATCAAACCTGTTATTGTATGTCACCTCCTTATTATTCTATAACAGAGATTTTGGGGTAAGATCAGAGTCAGGATAACCATTCAGAACTTATATTTCCTGTTTGCTACCTCCCTGATGATTTCACATCTCTGTGTTGATTTCATATGTAAATAGGAATACTCTCTGTTAATTTACAATGCTTAATTTACACCTCAGAGAGACAGATGAATAAACATCTTTTGTCTGACAGAAAACCAGTTTGCCAACTGTCTTGATACAGACTTTAAAATGTATTTACGTATATATATATATACACATACACACACAAACTCCTTATATAGTATCTGTACATACATTTCTCCATGATATTAATGACCAGTGTGACCCCAGCTTTCATTTAAGACCTCACATGACACTCCCTGGAGAACCAGAATACATATTTACACACCCCAGAATCAATTGACATTAAGGGCTTCTTGGGTCACAGCCACATGCTGAACAATGAAGAGAAAATAAAATATTGAATAGTTGCTCATTTAGTGAGCAGCATCCATCCTGTGCACTGAATGAGGCACTATGGAAAAAATAGAGGTTGATCGTGTATTTAAAGACCGTATCATAAGGCATACACACGAGGGGCCAAATTAAGGTTGCACAGTTAATTATGACATTTCCTAACTTTTGAGGGATTGACTTTGCAACTTTAACATTCTTTTAATGTATGTAACACCAGATATATGTTGTATTGCAAATTCATCCTCCTATATCAGTATAATGGGAAATTTCAACACAATGGGGGTGGGGGGACACTGCACTTTTGATGGCTCAAGGCCCAATTTACTATTAAGAGGACACTGTGGTCCAGCATACTGGGAACTGGCCTGGAAGTCTGGAGAAATGGGGTTTTGGTCCTGGCTCTACTATTGACCTACTATGTGTGGCCTTGGCTAGAGCACCTCACCTGTCTGCACATCCATTTTCCCATCTGTAAAATGTGGCTGATGTTCCTTACCTTTCTTTTGAGAACTTAATAACACATGGCATTTGTATCACAGTTTTCATCCAGTCCATCCCTGGCCATGCAGAGATGAACTTGGCCAGAACCAATTTATTATTGCAGGACCAGCTGTAAACAAGCTGAATGACCTGCAGGAGGAACCTCTCAGATTCAGCATTTCTGAGGCCTCCTGAAGTGTAAGGATGGCCTCTGCTTGCAACAATTACTGCCCTCTCTGTGGGAAGAGCAAGCAGACCTCCCACACCATCTGTGCAAAGGTGCTGGTAGCTCACACAGCTGAAATCACAAAGGACTAGAAATCTCATAAGAAAGCTGCTCTCACAAGACTTCCAGAGCTTATGTGAAACTCCTAAAAAAAGCATAGAAATGAGATTCCAAACCTTTTAAAGTTCACCAGTAGTAATGAGGCAGTTCACTTTTATGCCACTATTCTGCTTTTGCTGAGAGAAACTCGAACTACTGGATGTGACCACAAAACACTGGTTATGCGGCTAGTCTTTTCTTAACTGGGGGGTTTATATGAGAGCATGCCCTTGACTTCCCTTGATAGAGCCTTGGTTACCCCATAATATGTGTGCACACCCCAATTATACTCTCAACTCCCACTGAAGGGGGATCTGAAGGCGTTTGGCACATTGCATGACTGAGCCCATGATATACAGAAATATACAAGAGTTGCAAGCAAAGAAGAAGTTAATAATATTTCAAGCAAACGTTTCCTGTACAGACTTCCGATATTTCTCCCTCACCAGGGCTGAGTGACCAACCTCATGTATGCATTTCTCTGAAAATATTGCACATAGATTCAACTGTAATTTTCCCCTTCTTCATTTACAGTATATAGCTATTTTGAAATCCTAAAACATCTGGAAAGTTGTATGATTAAGACAACTTGAATGAAGCCTCTGGGGTTTTGCGGTCTAACAAATATGGACCCAGCAGGTCTTTTGTGAATTTTGTAAATTTTAGCCAGAAGATGAATTTTCACATCATTTAATTAACTTCATAAAATTTAACATAAATTACTAGAGTTTGGATTTTGTGAACTTTGCAGCATCAACACATGTAAAGAAACATGAGGAATTTTTCAGATTTCACTGCAGTAGAAGGTGAGCAGTCAGTGGGGAATATGTGTCTTGCTTTATAATGCTATAGCAAGGAAAAGGAAAGCAGGGTTCTCTTCAAAGCAAAGGAGGTTGCACAGCAGCTAGAAGCCAAGCTAGACAGCCTCCTTCTTGGTCTTAGTTATACAGGGCCCCAAACCACAAAGTTCACATCAGGATCCAAACTTCCCTCAGCTCAGAGGTTTCCAGATCCTTGTTTTGGATTGGACCCATCTCTAAATTAGAGCTAATTACATCAGACCGGGTTTAAAAATCTGTAGAGTTGCTTTGTAAAATTTCACAACAATAAAATACTTTCCGTAAGATTTTGTCAACGGCAGCATTTTGTACTTCGACCTCACTCAGCTCCAGAAAACTATGGGCCACCTTCTGCAATCATGATTTCTGCACAACTTCTTATTGATTCCAATGAGGAATCCTATATGAAAATTGATGGCTGGATACGTACATTTGGGAGGTCTAGGTCCAGACATGATCCTGGATACTGTACCCCAATGCTGTCTGCTGCTGTCTCATAGTCAACACTGCAGGATAGGCTGCTGGTTTGGCAGTGACACAGGCTTTCAATCTACTCAACGCCTACTATGTATTCCATCCCCATTCTTGGTAATTAATAGATAGGAAGCTACTTGAGAGCGCTGGGGTGAGACCCATGCACAGCCCTGGCTCTGACTACATGAAAAATAAAGGGTTCTGTTTTTGTCCAGTAAACTAGGAAATGACACATAATTTGTGTCTAGTCAATTAGTAAACACTAGCAAACTGAGTGTAAACCTAGATTTTAAATCAATTTACACAATAGCCCATATCCCAGGAAGTCCCTTATTCAAAGACTGTTCAGCTCCCAGTGCAGACCTAACTTGAACCCCTGCTGCAAAGAGGCCATTGTAGTGGAACAGAATTGCTCAGGGGGCAGGACCCACACAGACCACTCCCTCTACTGGCCCTGGCACACACATTAATGGCAACTCCAAGGAGCTAAAAAATCATGAGTCAGGCACCCAACATACAAGAGACTGGACAAAATAATAAACTTTGGGTTCTTTTTATTTGCCCTCTGCTTTATGAGCTTCTAGGGGTCATGTTTTCAAGTTTTTTTTCCTGTAACCACGAGGGCGAGGCATTGAATTTAATTTTAAATGAAAACTGTGATTCTCGTGTAATCATGACATAGGCTGGTTAGCCTGACATCAGTCCTGGGCTAAATCATGGAAAGGCTGATCTGGGATGTCATCAGTAAAGAATTAAAGCATGATAGCACAATTGATGCCAATCAACATGATTTTATGAAAAAGTTCTTGTCAAACAAATTTGTTAATATTTTTGAGATCAGAAGCTTAGTTGACAAAGGTAACTGTATTGACCTAACACACACAGACTTAGTCCCACATGGCATTCTGGTAAAATAAATAAATAAATAAATAGCACTACAGAAAGTTAATGTACCCCATATTAAACGGATTAAAAACTGGTTACATGATAGATTTCAAAAAGCAATTTGTAAACCGGGAACCTCATCCAGTGAGGTCTCTCAGAGATGTGTTCTTGGTCCATTGCCTGGGCATAAATTCTTCCCGAGTATTTCCCAGAGCCCAGGGACTAGGGGCTTCAGCCATGCGGGGCGCGTAGGGGCTCCCTCAGGTTTGAAAATATTTACCAGAGCTCCGCTCCGGACAGCTCCGGCTGAATTTAAGCAGAAGGTGAGCAGTCAGTGGGGAAGATGTGTCTTGCTTTATAATGCCACAGCAAGGAAAAGGAAAGCAGGGTTCTCCTCAAAGCAAAGGAGATTGCACAGCAGCTAGAAGCCAAGCTAGACAGCCTCCTTCTTGGTCTTAGTTATACAGGGCCCCAAACCACAAAGTTCACATCAGGATCCAAACTTCCCTCAGCTCAGAGGTTTCCAGATCCTTGTTTTGGATTGGACCCATCTCTAAATTAGAGCTAATTACATCAGACCGGGTTTAAAAATCTGTAGCGTTGCTTTGTAAAATTTCACAACAATAAAATACTTTCCGTAAGATTTTGTCAATGGCAGTATTTTGTACCTGTTTGAAGCTTAGAGAGGCGGCCAAGCCCCAATTGCCTCAGTTAAGTTTTCCTGCTCTTTCCCTGGCTTGTTTTACACAGTACTTCTCTCCTCAGAGCTAGTGGCTATCTCCACAAGCACATCACTGTGTAAGCAGCTGCGAAGGAGAGGGGCGGAGAGAACAAGGTGGCAGAAGCCATGGTGAGGCCTGTCCGGAAGGGGATGTGGAGTCCCTATCTATGAAAAGAGTGAGGCTGAGGGAGCACATGTGGGGGAAAAGAGACATAAGGCATCTGTGCGGAGAAAGAGGTACAGAAAGTACTAAGAGGAACACAAAATAAAAGCAATGGAAAATTATATAAAGAAGGTCAAAAATAAGAAACAAGATAACAAACAGGAAAGAGCTCACTAAGAGAGATGGTGTAAAACAGGAATTACACAGGCTGAGCCAAATGAGCTTTGAAAACCATGGTGAAGCAAATGTTAGAGAAAACAGAAGAAAACAGGGAGCCCAGTGAGTTATTTATCAATACAGCTTGTGAAAGAGCCGTGCTTTATGTGCATTGAAAAACTAGTTAGCATGTTAGCGTCTAAGGGATGACTACCATTAGTTCATGCAAAAAAATCTCTCCTCTCACTAACAGCAGTACAGCGCCCTGGAAATCAATTTGCACTGAGAAGATCTTTTCTTTTTAGAAGAACTTTTCTTTTAAAAAAAGGTTTTTCTTCTAAAACTTTTCTTTAAAAAAAATATAATCCCCTGTAGTATAAATAAAGCACCTCAGATGCAAAGATGTAACAAAATCTGTGCTCTAGCAGCACAATGTAAAATCACCCAAGTATGTTATCACCTGTAGGTGACTTAAGCACATGCCCATCACTTAATGGGTGTAGTTTTAGTGTGTATTGAAAGTCAAAATATGAGGAAGGCATTGTTTGCCTAAATGCAGTAAGAGCATCTACCTTTACAGCTCCTGGAGGCACAACAGGCAGCAGATAACACATGAGCACAGCAGTCAGCTCCAGTGCAAGTGATTGCTCTTATGCTGTACATAACAGCAACAGCACAAGGCAGCAGATTCAAGAAGCATAAAGTGAGAACAGGTGTAGAGGGAAAATTGGGGAGAGTAAAGTATTTTGTCTGTACTGTGATCAGTACTGGACACATCTACAAAATATTACAGTACGCAATGTGTGTTAGAAGGCACTGCCAATACAAATCAGCTGCCACCACCACTTAGTGAACTCATGTCATTTCGGAATATAGTACGAGTCCCTGATGTTGCTCTTTTTTCTCATGTGACATATTACAGTGTCTCAAGGGCAGAACAAGTCAGGAGATCAGGGCATCTTGACTTGAGTCTGAAATGTAACAGATAGACTTGCACTTGTATTGTGCAGCCTGGAAGAGGTTGTTTGCTATCAGTTGTCACAAGCAAAAGCTGAGGAACAGAAACCATATTTGCAGCAGGCACATGGCGTTTCCTGTTATGGGAAGGATTAATCACAGGCGCAGTATGCCAGTGTTCACTAACTCAACACTAAACCCCATCCAGCACATATCCAAAAGCAAGCAAACCTCAAATAATTGTCAGTATGACACTGGCCAACTCTACAAACGCAAAATGATCCCCAGAGAAAACTGATCCCATAGGGAAACACTAACAGCTGAGTGCTGATTTACACACATGAAAAATGTACACTGTATTGCCCCCTTAGCCAGCTTTACATTGTGCACTCCTTACTCACCATTTTTACGTTGCTAGTCTAGAGAGCAGCAAGGAGTGTGAAAGCTCCAAGGCTGATCATGCCCACTTTTGGAAGGCTGTGACTACTTTCCTTCTCTAAAAGAGAGACACAGAAAGAACAGGACAAAGTAGGAAGCCCAGAGGAGGAATAACTTGGAATTGTTTGGATTTTTTGTTTTGTTTTGATTTTGACATTCTTCAAGTTTAGGAACCTATCAAATCTATACAATAATGATTCCATTCTTAAGAAAGTTCATAGATTTATAGATTGTAAGGCCAGAAGTGTTCACTGTGATCACTTAGTCTGACCTCCTGCATAACATAGGCCATCAGACTTCCCTGTTTGAACTAGCACATTTTAGAAAAGGTATTCAATTTTTATTTTAAAATTGCCACATTGGAGAATCCACCACAACCCTTGGGAAGTTGTTCCAGTACATAATAACTTCACTGTTAAAAAAAAATAAATAAAAAAAAAATTGTACCTTATTTCTACTCTGAATTTGTCTAGCTTCAACTTCCAGACATGGGATCTTGTAATATCTTTGCCTGCTAGCCCATTATCAAGTTTCTGTATATTATAATCAAGTCACCCCTTAACCTTCTGTTTGTTAAACTAAAGAGATGGAGCTCCTTGAGTTTATCACTAGAAAGGAATGCTTTCCAATCCTTTAATCATCCTTGTGAATCTTCTCTGAAGCCACTCCAATTTATCAACATCCTTCTTGAAGTGCAGACACCCAAACTGGACACAATTTCCAGCAGTGGTCACACCAGTGTCAAATAAAGAGGTAACATAACCTCTCCTACTCAATATTCTCCTGTTTAAGCATCCGAAGATTGCAGATCGTTTGACCATATCATAGTACTGGGAGCTCATGTACAGCTGATTATCCACCATGACCCCAAAAATCTTTTTTCAGAATCTCTGCCTCCAGAATAGAGTCACCCATGCTGTAAGGCCTACTTTCTTTGTTCCTAAATGCATAACTTTGCATTTGGCTGTATTAAAACACATACTGTTTGCTTATGCTCAGCTTAACAGGCAATCCAGATCACTCTGTTTCAGTGACCTGTCCTCTTCAGTATTTGCCACTCCCCCAATCTTTGCGACATCTGCAAATTTTATCAGTAATTTTATATTTTCTTCCAGGTCATTGATAAAAATGTTAAATAATGTAATTAAAGAAAGTATTTATTAAGGTAATGAAGATGGTGATAATATTGTGATGGAATACACCCCATACTCACACCCTACACACTACTGTATTAATCTTTGTATGCCTTGTAAGGTATCATTTGAAAACTCAATTTGCTTGTCAATATTGTCCTGATAAAATACCAATAGTAACATTCTATGTGAAATTACATGACTCCCCTGTATGATGTTTTAACACATGTTCCCATCCCCACAGCACTGCCCAAGCAGAAGTCAACAAACAGGTCTATCCTAAACAAAGGAATGCGTGCTTGCCCTAATTTGCATTTAAGCAGTAAACAGAGTTGTCACTCAGGAAGGGAAAACAAAGGAAGTTCAAACAGGTGGAAAAAAACCCAGCAGGGAACATCCTTCCACACAGATTGTGTCTCCTGGTCTCAGCTGGAAATGTTTTTCAAGAGGGAGACAAACTATAAAAAGAAGGGACCAACACTGCAAGGCACCTCTCTACCCTCCCTTCCCACTTCATTCTTCACACCTGAGAAGACAAAGGGAAACAGCCATTGGACTCTGGGGGAGGGGTCCTGACCTGAAAGTTTGGTCAGTAATCTGCAGAAGCATGTGGTAAGAAAGTTTGCTTTGCAACTATGATAGTTTCTTACATAGATACCAGTAAGAGTTTTAGCTTTATTTTTTTTAGCCATTTCTGACTTTTATGCCTCATTACTTATAGTCACTTAAAATTTCTCTTTGTAGTTAAACATGTTTTACCTAATTCCATGTGTTTAAATTAAAGTTTCTGGGTAACTCTATTTAAGATAATAAACTGGTGTATGTGACCATAGTCACTGGGGGGATTATACTGAGATTGGTCAATCAGGGCAAACTGCAAAGAATAGGGCAGACAATACTCAAAACTGGTTGTTTATTTTATAAATAGATTTACCAAGCCAGTAACTAAACAGCTCCTTACTGGTTACCAAGAAGCTAAAATACAGTTCCCTTTAAACAATCCAGCTGCTGGCTCCCACCCAGATAGCCAAGTCTATATAGTGAGGGTTATTTAAAACCTTAATCACCATATATAAAGTTCTACCAATCCCACGAGATCGGACACAATATCCACCAGGTCAATGAATATTTCAGATCTTACCCAAATACATGCTTACAGTCAATTCTTATTAACTAAACCTAAGCCTTATTAAAAAGTAAAAGAAAGTTACTGTGGTTGAAAGAATAGGAGTACTTGTGGCACCTTAGAGACTAACAAATTTATTAGAGCATAAGCTTTCGTGGACTACTGCCCACTTCTTCGGATGCATACAGAGTGGAATAAATATATATTTACACACACACACACTTTTACAGAGGTTACCCCATCTCGGACATCTTGGGGTTCCTTACTTATGGGTTCCATGGGCTGAGTCTGATCATATGAGGGTGAGCAGACCTCAATGGGGAGCCACGCCCAGAAAGTTGAGGCTTGAGGATGCAGGCAGTTTTCAGGCTTGAGTCTTTTAGGTCAGAGTAATATTCACCCTTCTGGGACAAAGCATCAGCCTTACTTTATTTGGTTCCTGTACTATAGGCGATTATGAAATCAAAGCGTGAAAAGAATAAGGCCCACCAAAGTTGTTGGTTGAGGTCCTTGACCCCACTCAGATATTCAAGGTTCTTATGATTGGTGTACACCTGGATGGGATACCAGGCCCTTCTAGATAGTGATGTCACTCCTGAAAGGCAGTCTTAATTGCCAGGAGCTCTTTGTAATTTTGTAAAATGTTGTAATTTTGCTCTGTGGGTGAGAGTTTCCTGGAATAGAAGATGCACAGATGTAGCAGTTGTTGAGGACTCTGCCTTTGGGATAGCACCACTCCAACTGCCAAGTTGGAAGCATCTGCTTCGATGATGAAAACATACAAGGTGTCGGGATGGACCACTATGGGACCTGTGGTAAATGAGTTTTAATTGCTCGAAAGCCTGCTGGGCCTCAGGAGACCAGAGGAACCTGGTGTTTTTGTGTAGTGAGGGGAGCAATCTGCTTCGAGAACTTTAGGATGAACTGCCCATAAAGTTCGTGAACCCCAGGAAACACTTTAGTTCACAAAATGTTCTGCCCACTCAAGGACCGCCCACAAATGTGCTGCCCACTAGAGGACTGCCTTTACCTTGTATGGATCCATTTTGATACCAGAAGGAGCTAGGATGAACCCTAGGAATTTTGTGGAGGACTGATGAAAGGCACACTTTTCTAGCTTAGCATAGAGGCCATATTGGTGTAGCCTCTCCAGGATGGAACGGATGTTCACACAATCCATTAACTCATGGTAATGGGTACCAGTTTCTAATGGCAACCTGACTTAGAGCCCAATAGTTGACACTTAGTTGGAGGCTTCCATCTTTTTAAATAAATAAATAAGCAAACAAACGACTGGTACCCTGGCAGGCAAAGTGGATTATGAATAAAGCCCTTAGTAAGTTCTCCTGAAGGTAGGTGAACAGTGAGGCTAGTTCAGGCTCTGACATGGTGTATATAGACCAGAACAGAAAGTTTGCCCCTAGTTGTAGCTTGATTGGACAATCATAGTCCCTGTGCAGGGGCAAGGTATTTGCATTCTTTTTTCAAAGACACCTTTGTACTCACTGTATTTGAATGGAAGTTGAGGAGCGGACTCAGTGGGCAGTTCTGCTGGGCCAGCTACCCTGGCATGTGGCCCATTTCCTGATGTCAAGCAGTGCTGCTGGCAGAATTCTGGGAGAAATTCAACTTTTAGTGCACACCAGCAGATAAGGGGTTGTGGAGGGCCAGCTACAGGATACCCAGGATCAAAGGGAAGTGTGGGGAACAGATGGAACTGAATTACACAGTCTCTCGATGCCCTTGGATAGTAACTTCAAGAGGAGCAGTTTCCATTGCCAGTGGCTGGGAGATAAGAGGGACCCCATTGATAGTCTCTACCAGGTCCAGAATGGGCTTGGTCACTACAGGTTCCCCAGGAGCCTAGACTGCCTCTGCATCAATAAAGTTGTCTACTGTGCCTAAAAATCGATAAGGGCCTGCTCTGGAGGAAGTGGTTGAGAGTGCCCCAGCATTGTAACTCAACTAGTATTTGTAGGACAGCCCTTCTCGGGGGTCCACTCTCTCTCGGGGTTAGGCCCCTCCACCTCCTGGAGCCGCATCTCTCTGAGCCTTAGCACACCTGTTTCTCGCAGTGGGCCCCCTCAGGGGACTCCACCCCCCCAAAGGGCCTCCACCCCCCAAAGGGGTTGATGCAACCCTGTTCTCTAGACCGGACTGACTCTCAGCCAGCATAAAACAGGAGGGTTTATTGAATGTTGAACACAGCACAGGAAACTCTCAGGGCCTCAGGCCTGGCCTCCCTCAGCACAGCACATCCCAGTCTCCCCTGCATCCAGGTGGGCTCTGCCTGCTCCCTCTCTCCAGTCCCGAGCCCCCCTCCTTCCCAGCTGGGCATCTGATATCACCGGCCCCAAGCCCTGCCTTTGTCTATTGTCTTCTCTCCAGGTAAACAGAGTCGTAAACAGGGTCGCCTGGGCCACCTCTCCTCTCTTCTGTCCTCTGGCCCCCTCTGGTTGGAGCTGGCTGGTTAGGTCACCGGGGTCCTCTCTTTACAGCCCATTGTCCTCCCACTGGCTAGAACCGGCTGCGACTCCTGAGCTGAGTCTCCGGGTCACCAGGTTGTCAGGTCACCAGTCGCTGAGGTCCCAAGTTCCCTCACCAGTCCTCTGTAACAACAAACTCCCTCTCCCATTACCTTGTTAAACCAGTAACACCCAGGGAAATTGAGTCCCACCCCCTCTGCCTGCAAACCATTGGGAAAAAAACAAGGAAAAAACAAGAAAATCCCCCACTTCGTCACAGCTAGTAACACTGTCAAAGAAGGAAACAGATCAGGGCTTCACTGTGGCTAAGCCCTATACAAACGATGATCCCTGCCCCCAAAGAGTTTACTATACTGCTTATAAGGGAGCAAGAAAATACACCTCTACCCCGATATAACGCGACCCGATATAACACGAATTCGGATATAACGCGGTAAAGCAGTGCTCCAAGGTGCGGGTCTGCGCACTCCGGCAGATCAAAGCAAGTTCGATATAATGCGGTTTCACCTATAATGCAGTAAGATTTTTTGGCCCCTGAGGACAGGGTTATATCAAGGTAGAGGTGTATTTAAAAAAAAAAAATCATTCTAGTTAGTATTTCCCAGATTATTATCTCGGTGCAAATATTTGCAGCATCCATAAATTATGCTATGGTGAAAGCATTCAGATTCCATTGTGATGAGCACAGTATAAATACTCAGAAAGAGTGAGTAGATCTCAAGTATGTATTGGAGATTACTAAACTGTTACAAAATCTTTAATCCGCTTTAAGAATTGATCATTGCGTTGTGGCTTGCTATTGTGGTCAAATAAATCCCTGGAAGAAAAAAGTTAAACTATGTTTGGGAATTAAACATTAAAGTATTTTGTACTGGCAGAAGTAATCAAAATGCCTGGTTCAGTTTAGTGTCTTGAGGCTGCATATATATATATATATGTGTGTGTGCAAAAGTTGCTCCATCCTATTTATAAGAGAGTAGGGAATTTGGCCATAGAATAACATTGCACTTTACCTAGAGGAAATGCAGGATTTTCAGCAGTCAAAATGTTTTAAGCATTCAAGCTCCTAAGTAAATGCTGAAGAGTTATGTAACAATCAGTGAACCTTCAATGGACAACATGTATTTCCCTGAAAGAATGAGGATCTTATACAATAATGCTAAAAGATGGATGATTTTAGCTTGTGGCTAAATATATGCCCACTTATGGTTGGATGCAATTACAATTATTCCTTCTTCTGTTCAGAAGAAAATAATAGAAACATACAATGCAGTTTGTCCAACATCATCTAAAGCACTTAATCTCAGGCAAAAATCCAAGAGGCCATTAGGGAAGAAAAAGCAAGTCAAGTTCACATTACAGCTCTTTGATGCAGTACAAATACACGGATGAATGGTGTATTTTAAATTTCTCAACAATAGAGTGATGGATTTTTTTTTTTTTTTTTTTAAAAGGAAGAACATTCTAATACTGAATGTCCTCCAGATTCTATTAGAGCCAATATGTAGATACCATATGTCAGCTTTAGGACATAAACTCTCAGACTGTCCAGCATTCAACAAACTCTGGATAGCAAAATACTAAAATATTATCTGGTTAGATAACGGTTTCAAATGTGCAGGACTACAATCTACCCTTTGAGACATTCAAGAAACTCCCACTGACTTTGTTGCAAGTTCTGCATGTGTATGTATTTTAGGACAAAATCTGAGCCCAACTACACAAAGGAATATTCCAAGAAAGGCAAAATCTCCCTGATTAAATTTTATGCCTAAATTTGCCTAAATTGAAAAAACAACAATATTTACTATTGTTTTGTATAACATAAAATGTCTTGTGTTAAAAAGGAAAGTCATTAATCAGGACAAGTATTTCAGCTTTTTCTAAAGGGTTGGTGATTAAAGTTGGCTAGTCATCAGTAACATAAAGATGTATACAAGATAGATACTCATTTAATTGCTACTGCCTTTAATCATCATACAGATTCCTAACATAATCACTTACATGCCCCATGCATTAGTATGACATTAGAGGAAAAGGAACCAAATTCTTCCCTGACAGACAGCACAATTTAACTGGAGAGAATGGCATTTCACAGTGGGTAAACCAAGGCTTAACATGGCCCATAGGTTTTGTCTATTTTTGTTTCTAAGGGTATGTCTACACTAAAACATAAGCCCGTGCTTCAGTCTGGGCTCAAGCCTAACCCCTCTTGTGTTTACACTGCAATTGCGCTAATCCAGGACTCAGCCCCAGAGCCCTAGGACCCTGCAGAGCTGGAGGGTCCAAACTCAATTTAAGCCGGGACCCTGGGTCTGAGCCATATTGCTTTGAAGTGTAGACGCAGTCCTGCTTGATTCAGGTCTCAGGAATCAGCCGGAAGTAACCCACAATTCCATGGGACAATTTCCTTAGTCCTCTCTATCCCAACAATCTGCAGTCCACTCTATTGAAAACTGAATCCACCCCCACTTTGCAAATGGCAGCAGTGCAGGTCAGTGTTAACCCATTCTCTTCCATCACCAATCTGTAAACACTATCAGAGACCATCCTGGGTTTGCACTGAAGAGCAAACCAATCAAGACTTTTGCAAAGCAAGGTGCTTCCTGGTAACGCGCAGGGCAGGTAGTAAAGTTTTCTCACAGTGCACCACAGTCCTAAGGCTTGAGCAGCCATATTTTGGGTGATGATGGGGAGGGGGCGGCAGGGACTCTGGGATATGGTTACTTTGATTTGGGTCTGCACACTGCAGTGGACACCTTGAGCCCCAGCACAGGTTAGAAAAAAGTCTTAAGCTAGGGTTAAAATACAATGTAAAGGCTCAAGTCTAGGGTTCCCTAATACAGGCCAGCTGACTCCAGTCCCACTAACCTTGGGCTTATGTTGTAGTGTAGACATACCCTAAGAGCAGGGCCGGCTCCAGGCACCAGCCTGGCAAGCAGGTGCTTGGGGCGGCCGCTCCGGAGAGGGGCGGCACGTCCAGCTATTCGGGGGCAATTCGGCGGACGGTCCCTCACTCCAGCTCGGAGCGAAGGACCTTCCGCCGAATTGCCGCTGCAGATTGCGATCGCGGCTTTTTTCTTTTTTTTTTTTGGTCTGCTTGGGGCGGCCAAAACCCTGGAGCTGGCCCTGCCTAAGAGGCCTACATTCACATGGAAAAAGTTGCAATTCCTTAACTGGTAAGTAGGTGGCATGCAGCTAAACTGGAGGAAAATTAAACTGAAGAACATCTGCTTAGAAGAGGGAGCTCAGCATAGGCTCGGTAACAACTGCTTTGTATCCAGAAATATTAGACGTAATCAACCTGTCCTCTTGATATGACTATTCTTATTTGTATTATCATAGTGCCTACGAGTTGCAGTCAGACCAGGACCCCACTGCAAATATGCTACACAAAGAACAAAAAGATAGTCCATGCTCCACAGAGCTTACAGTCGAACCCAAACCCTTGGGCACCATATATGTGATAGCCAAAAATTAGTAGAAAGGAATATTTCTCCAGTTCCTAGTGTAAGAGAGTTGACCAAGGGGTTATACAATATGAAGAGCAGGGTTTTTTTAATGGAAAAGTATATTCAGTTCTCTCTGATACACCTATTTAAGTGTTTATATATTGATAATCCTGCTTGTATGGCAACACTGGAGCACTATCGATTTTTTTTTTAAATCAGGTACTAAAAAGATCAAAAGGGGACCCCTTTGATGATTCAGACCTTAATCAACCTCCTAAAAAAAGGCAGGTCTGAGCCAATGTTGATTCAAATAATCAGCACTTTGAGAACAATATATATTTGATAAAAAGAAGGCTAAGATTTATTCACCTAACAGATGTGGAATTTGGCTAGGATATCAAGGCTAACCACCCCTATTCTGCAAAAAGTACCATGGGATCTTTAATGAACTGTGATGTCAGGGCCTTCTTCTCGAGCAACACAGAACCCTCTAGCACAGTGTTAAGTCATTGATTCATTACTGATTCAAAGAGAAGAATGCCATCTACCCTGGCATTTTCTAAGACCCAAGGTATTTCTCAATGTTATTGAAGGTTGCTTTTTATTAACTAACCTTGCAATCACCTATTGGTTATCCCCCTCAGTATAGCCCCAGCTACATAAAGCATACTTCATGCTCATCATGGTAAACAGTTATAGCTAATATTACTTCTATAAATTAGAATCAAAGCAGCATTGTCTAATAGACTGAGCATGGAGTTGGAAGTCAGGGACTTCTCGTTTCAATCTGGGTTCTGAAACTCACTTCCTCTGTGGCAAGTTACTTAGGCCCTTACACCTTAGGAATTTAAGCACATACTTAAAGTTAAGTATGCTTAGATACTTTGCTGGCTAGGAATGGGATTACTCATATGCTTAAAATTAAGCACACTTGAGTGCTTTGTTGAATTGGGGCCATAATCCCTCTATGTCTCACTTCCTTCTTCTGTTAAATAGGGATAATAATGTTGACTCACCTACATCATAAAGATTTTGTTAGGATTAATTAATTAATGTTTATACAGTTCTCTGAAACTATAAAGCCCTATAAAAGTACTAATACAGAACAGAATAGTTTATGCTCCTGAATGTTTTTATGCTCTGCTACTTAATGAAGTATTGAAGCTACATGCGTGCAGAGTACAAATATCCATCACTTACTATTAAAACTGAGTGAATAAATCACAATAAATAATCTATTCTACAGATTCTGGCTTTTCCTTTCTTAAAATTGTCTATCATCAAAATACAATATTTTCAAATATATTTGTGGATCAAAAAAAAAGAAAAAAAAAATCACACTGCTTCAGCAAACAATGCTTGGCTTGAAGATTGTTTGCAAACATAAAGCCAGTTTGCGCTGTCAATTAGCTATATGTATCATGTGGTTTTATTTCTTTAACTTGGTTGGATGATTTATTTAATGAAAAAACAGTGCAGACTGCAAATATAAACTGAAATTTGCAGTGTTGGTTAGTTACCCAAGACACATACTATTGTTTTTTCCATGAATGAAAGTGAAGCTTGAGTGCTCAAATATTTGTGAAAAGAGAAAATAAAGTGTCATGAATATTGTACTGTATATTTGTGCTTGAATATGGCGTGTTAGTCAGAGGCTGCTGTGATGTCCAGCAAATACCCAAAGTAGTACAAAATGGGAGCCCAAGAAATAGAAATCCATTCTTTTCATAACTACTGCCTCCTGGGTGAGAGAGACAAGGTGGGTGAGGTAGTATTTTTTTATTGGACCAGCTTTGGTGTAATCTCAAAAGCTTGTCTCTCTCACCAATAGAAGTTGGTCCAATACAAAATATTACAGACACAAGGTGGGTGAGGTAATATCCTGGGACCGACACAGCTTCAACAAACACTGCATACATCCCTGGGAGAGAGTCTATTTACTATGCCAGCTGATAATATTCTCATCAAATTCACTGATGCTTGATGAAGTACAATTAGCCTAACTCTCTTGTCCTTTCTTCTCTTTGTATTGTGGTGTTAGCACTCAGGAAAGCACAATTCACTTTTCCAAAGGTTAATGTCATACTATCTTGTAGGAGACAATGCAAATACCCAGCAGAATCTTGGGTGCTCATTAATAATAATAGTCCTGCACTGGCAGAGGGAAAAGCTAGTTGGCCAACCGAGCTATTTCCTCTCTAATTGCTAAGGGCCATTTCATTCTCTGTATTTTAAAGCCTGGAGGGGATTACAGGAGTAGAAAGGGGCATCTTTCAACCTTGTTCAATTAATAGAAAGTGCCTATAGGAATTAATGCTGATATTGTCAGAGAAAAAAAAAAAGCAAGCGTGTGCTGGAAGTGGGTGGGGGCAGAAAATTTTGATTTCTGGCAGAAATTTGAATACCAAAAAGAGTTTTGGCCAAAAAAACAAACAAACAATCTGCTTTAGAAATTGCTCCATGGTATCTCTTGGGAATTGTTGTTTAGATGCCTTATGCTCCCATTCTCACCTATACACTGTGCTCCCTGGTCAGACTACATTTTCATGATGCACCATAGTCTCCCCTCTTGGAGCCAGGAGGTAGTAGTACATCATGGGCTTCTCCAACCATGGTGTATCATGGGAAATGTAGCCAGCGCTTTTTGTGAAAAAAAATTATTTTGTCAAAAATGCAATTTTCCATCAAAAACAGTTTCAAAAGAAAATTTTCAACCAGCTCTAATTAATTCTCAGATTCCTACTCCCATTCCTGAAAGTTGTGGTTGTGAGGCCAGGTGTGGGTTGAGATGCATTGGCAGTACAACTCTAACCGGGGTTAGCCAGTATTTGGGGCCTTTCAAGGTTGTTTTCATCAGGAGGAGAAATTGAAGATAAAAGTCAGGTATATCCATTGGTGCAATCCTGTTCATTTACAAAGAATGTACATAAAGAGCCCTTTCCCTGAATATAGTAGGAACAAACAGCATCAGGCAGTTTCCTTGCTTAAAGATCCCCCATGCCTGCCTCTCCAGTGAGTTCTGTGCCCAAGAAATTTTCTCTCTCTGCTTCCATTCAGGGACACACTCACCACTGCTTTTCTCACTTTCTGCCTCTAACACCACAGCCTGCAAACGCAAGCTCCTTGGCTATGTCTACACTGCAGTTTATGTTGGCATAACTTATGTTGTTCAGGGGTGTGATTAAATCACCCCCCTCCCCTAGTGACATAAGTTACATTGACACAAGGGCCAGTGTGGATGGCACTATGTTGGTGGCAGAGCTCCTCCTGTCAATGTAGCTACTGCTGCTCGCGGGAGCTGGAATAGTTAAGCAGATGGGAGAGCTCTCTCCCGTTGGCTTAGAGTGGCTACACTACAGAGCTTGCAGCACCTCAGCTGTGCCACTGTAAACTCTCTAGTGTAGCTGTGCCCTAAGTCTCTGCCTTTCAATCAGGGAAACCCCTATTAATCTACCTGGGTTAGTTTTTGCTCAGGCCTCACCATGAGGTGACTGCCTTGAAGGGTGGCTTCTATTATTTCCAGCGATCTCTCCTCGTGAAGGGGTTTAATTGCATTTTCCATTTAGACTGAAAGAAGGATGCTTAGCATAGCTATCAACTTCAACCAGGTCTGTGATTGTCTTTGGATCAAAGACTCACTGTTATGAGCTTCCAGCATAACAGTATTTATCATGGAGAGTTTTCGGCATTCTTTATAATTTACAATTTATACTTTTAAAAAGTAGGTAAAATCCTGAGCATGAAAACATCTTATCCTTTTGAAATGACTTATTAGAAAGAAATCAAACAATAAGCAGTTATCAAAAGAGTAAGGTTAAGTCAATTTGAAAGAGCAAAAAACCAAAAGATTTGCAGTCATTTGGATTGGTGATATGAAATAAAGTCTGACAATAATCGTAGTATTTTGGCACATAATCTGATCACAAGGAACCTGAAATCTATCATAAATACCATAGAACTTCACACATCCATGCTTCCTAGGCCTAAGATATTACACACATGCAACTTTACCAGAGAAATTGGAGCTTACAGAGATATACATACAGGGCCATATCCTCACCTGGTGTAAATCAGCATAGCTCCGTTGACCCACTGTTCCTTCTCTTCTTAATTAGCTTTTCAAGACTGGGTTTTAAAACCATATGTGAAACCCACTCGTTCAGTAATGCAGGTGGGCTGCTGGCTGCATGTGTAATAATCTGCACACTATCATGTGCCCCGAAACAGATCAGAGCAGGCTGTCTGCAGAACTGTGATGGATGCAGGTAGGTGTTTTGGATAAAGAGCCTATGCCCGCCTCATGCTGTAGGAGGCTGCTGCACTGTGATACATATAATAGTATTACTGCATGATGAATGTACAAAAAGGCAACCTGACCCAAAAAAACCCAAACCCACAACAGTAACCCCACCTTACCTTTTATATCGCTAAGATGCCTTTATGTGCTGGAAGCCACCTGTGCATATCCATTATCAAACAATCTCCTTTTGATGGTGCCCTCAAAGGCTGCCTTTCGCTGCACTGATTGTAATATGTTAAAAGAGTACTTTGATTTTTTAATAAACAGAGGTCCATTGGAAATGCTTTCTTCAAACAGCTACACCAACCAACCTTACAGACTTGGCAGATTTCCCCTTCCAGCTCACTAAGCCTCATATTAGCTGCAGTATGGATAGAGCTCCCACTTTCAAACTATCTTCATTTAGCCTTCTTTAAAACACTGCCAAGCCGCACAGACCTGCTTTTGAAAGATTGATTGTCATTTTGTGATCACTCCCCAAATGTCCCCAAGAATAATGAATAAACCACCATTTTTCATTAACTAATTTTTTAAAAAGAAAAATCAGTTATTTCTTTGTAAATTACAGGAGAAGTATTATTTGCCAATGAAAAGTATAACTGGATTCTAAAAAGAATTAAAGAAGTTCATGGAGAATAGGCTATCAGCCAAGATGATCAGGGACGCAACCCTATCCTCCCGGTGTCTCTAAACCTCCAACTGTCAGAAGCTGGGACTGGACAACAGGGGATGGATCACTCAAAACTGGCCTGTTCTGTACATTCCCTCTGAAGCCTCTGACACTGGACGCTGTCAAAGACAGGACACTGGGCTAGATGGACCATTGGTCTGACCCAGTATGGACATTCTTATGAATTCAGTAATAAACCCCTATGCAAACTTTTTTGCATTCTGTTTTATCCCATATATATATCCCATTCTATTTATTAAAGTCAGCAAAATAAGTCATACTATAGATGCTGACTTTGTTTTGAGAGCGGGAGCAGGAGATCTATTCATTGCACAGCACTAATCCCTGCTTTCATTCTGGATTGTGGTTTACCCAATGAAACATACTAACTGTGGATTATTTATGATCAAATATTCCCTTCATGCAAATATTCAATCTGTGATGTGCTTGCTTTTCTGCATTCCAAATATTTTCCAACTGAATTTCTATCAGCAAGAAAAGTAGAGGCTGTGAAATCGACATGAGCGAGTTAATAAGATGTAAAGAACAGAATCATTTGAAAACCTGATATAAAAGGTCAAATTCTGCTCCCATTTACTCCCGTAACACCAAAAATTAATGGACCACACGGATCAGGAAACAAAGCAGAACACAGATAGCAAGCCAGAGTATCCAACTTACTATATATGGCATAATGACTGGCAGACATTGGCAAAGGACTTAAATTCAACTTATTTGGGCTTTTTCTGCTCCATTGAAGTTGATCTCTGCTGGATGCACCAATAAGGGATAAAACCAAACCAAACCATTGCTCTCATTTGATTAGATAATGGTTAAAGTAATATAATGGCTTTTTACCTTGAACATCTGGATTCAGATATAGTATAGATGAGATGAAATGAGATTGTTGGTCTCAACCTAGTTCCTACCTGAGATTGGTCCACTTTTCAAAAATTACTGCTTGATATGTTCCAGTTCATCATAACTGGCAGCCTCAGTTTTGAGGGAGGCTCAGATCTAGTGTAATAGGATGATACAGATAAAGCCTACAGTGCTGTGCTGAACTGCAGGGGGAAACTTGCACACTACCTGCCTGTGTTCTGGTCTCTATTAAGAAGCCTTTCACCTTCACGGCTTTTAAAAGGTCCACGTTACTAGTTCCAATATATATTGAAAATATGAATTATTATTCTAGCATAATGAAAACAAGCACAAACTCTCCTATATGTCAGACATATAGCAATACAAGAAAAATGAGCCATAAAGACTGGAACTCTGCAAAACTTATTTTAATGCCAGAATGAAGACAATTCCATCTCTATTGCAAATGTACACAGAAAACAAAACATTTTACCAGGTACTGGTTTATCATCATATCAAAAATGAGTAGGTTTTAGTGGCATTTAAAAATTTGTGATAGTGTTTTGTTACTCACATGCAGAAGTTGCCATAAAGATCCATATTCTGCTCCCATTGAAATCAAAGACCAGATTTCCCACTGACTTCAAAAGGATCAATGGACCAGGCCTCAAGTTTCCAAATAGAAGAGGCCTTTTCTCTACGCACACTATCCATGCAGCTGCGTATGCACTTTTGCACACATATTTTGCCTCATTTCAACTCTTTGGTCAAATTTTGCTAAGAGAAGATTATATTAAATTAGTCATTTTAAAGGATGCGTCCAAAGCCCATTGAAGTGAACGGGAAGATTTGGGTTCAGGCCTTTTTGTTGTTGGACACTTGCTACTGGGAAAAGAGTGACTTGATTACCTTTCCAAGTTCATTTTCTTTACAAAAATCATATTATTAGAAATAAATATACAAATAAATAGTGGGCCAAAAGAGGTTAATTTTGGTTTTGCAAAAAAAACAAAAACAAACAAACAAACAAACACAACAACAACAACCCACAACCCTAAAAGGGTGCTTTGGGCCTTTATCCAAATCCTTAAGATTGTGGAGGTTAGGTGGTTTCTGTAATTGGTTTGGAGCTTGATATATCTGAAAACTGGGAATTGTTTTTGCTTTGCAAAATCTTGTCATCTAGAGTTTTGTTGTTCAAATGAGTAAATAGCGACATCAATAATACAGTACTTAAAATGACATAGGGAAGTAAAGTGGCTTGCCTGAGCTAGTGGCATAGATGGAAAAAGAATCCAGACTCCCGGCCCAATGCTATAACTACTACTAGGTAATGTTCCCAAAACCAGCCATGGTTCATCTTCAGGCTTTCATCTAAATGCCAGTGTTGACATGGGTGGTAACGTATTTGCCCCACCTATACTAATACAACATAATAAAGTCATGGGTATGGTATTAAGTAGTTTACAGTGGGTGCAAATACAATTTTTAAAAGTTATACTGTTTCCTTCACACAGTCTCTCACAGAGCTTTACAACAAGGGATAAAACAACAAAGCAAATGACTAACCAAAAAAAGCATCTAAATTCCCAGTCAAAAAATTGATCATCCTAATTTGGAAATGAGAGGCTTCCGTGTTCTTGGCAGGTCGAAGGGGGGAAGGAGAGGAAAGATAACTACATGGCCCATTCTCTCGCTCTCTCCCCTTCTCCAGAGAGCTGCCAGAGTATTTAGGCTTTCTCTACCCTAGGGGTTTTGCACTGGTAAAACCAGGGTATAGATGCAGTTTCATCAATCCAAAGTTTGAGTGTAGACACATTGCACCAGTATCAACTGTGATTAGCTCTGTTGTGGTTTCTCTCTGTTTCAAACCATGATAGCAGTCTCCACTAGGGATTTACACTGGTGCAGCTTGATCAGTGTAGCTCTCCCGTTGCAAACAACTCCATGTAGACAAAGGCTCTACGAATAAAAGTGCAACGTACAGCAACAGAGTGTGTGGCTAGGCTTAAGGGAAAGGGTCAGGGAATACGGTGCTTTGCGTGTTACATTCCTTCAAGAAACCGTCTAAAATAGGGTTACCATATCTAACAAATAAAAAAAGAGGACCCTCCACGGGCCCTGGCCCCGCCCATTTCCCCACCCCCAGCCCCGCCCCAACTCCACCCCTTCCCAGCCCTAACTCCACCCCCTCCTCCCTCCCACTCCCAGCCAAGCGGAAAGGGCTGCCCAAGCGCTACCGGCTTCACGGTTTGCCGGGCAGCCCCCAGACCCTGCGCCCCAGGCCGGCGCTTCCCCAGCGCAGCTGGAGCCTGGGAGGGGAAGCGCCCAGCCGGGGGCGGAGGGTCTGGAGGCTGCCCGGCAAACCATGAAGCCGGTAGCGCTTGGGCTTCGGGCAGCCCCCTTGCCTCCGGACCCTGCGCCCCCAGCCGGGCACTTCCCCTCCTGGGCTCCGGTGGCGCAGGGTCCAGAGGCATGGGGGCTGCCCGAAGCCGGTAGCGCTCAGGCAGCTCGGCTCTTAAACAGAGCCGAAAAGTCAAGGGAGGAGCAGAGCCGCCGCGGGAGGGGAAGTGCCTGCCTGGCTGGCATTTTCCCGGACATGTTCGGCTTTTTGGCAATTCCCCCCGGACGGGGGTTTGAGTGCCGAAAAGCCGGACGTGTCCGGGAAAAAGAGGACGTATGGTAACCCTAGTCTAAAAGAGAGCCATGTGAACACAGCTTAGTAAGGGCTGCTCTGAGCAACTTCATTGACTTGGCTGCTACAACAGCAGTAGGCAACCCTATGGCAGCTCAGGGCCTGGATTAACTTGGTGACCACTGCTGGGAGAGCACATGAGTGGAGATCTGCTCTTTGTTCACGCTACACCGCTTTCCTCCCCACAGTGCTGCTGGTTCTGAGGTGCAGGAGACCATGAGACTCAATAGTAGCCTTTTCAAACCTGCAGCATTACTGCATTCTTTTCTGTGCCTTGGTGTGTTTTTGACCTCGAGGCTGGGGGTGGGAGAGGTGGAACATGGGGCTCAGAAATACTCAGTGGTTTTGATATTCAAAAAATAGATAAGAAACTCACCCCAATTTCATCAAAGGAAAAACATCCACTGCCAATAATCGTCCTAATGTCACTGGGCTGCTTTTGGATTTTCTACTGCAATGGCAATTATCTCAGTGAAACAGCAGCCTCCCCACTCCCATCTGTGCTCTGCACCAAAACAAAGAGGAAACTGGGGTCTGCTTGTTTTATGCAGCTTGACCCCCAGCCTGCAATTTTTATGATTTCTGTGCCAGTGAAAAGCAAAGAAAGGGGGGAAAAAAGCAAGAGCACAAGACAGACAAGGGAAAAGAAGCTACATTTTTCCTAAGCTGCCCCAGGACTGACCACAGCTCAGCTAGGGCTGATTTGTAGCCATCCAGTGAGCGAACACAAAAGCGTCAGGGAAAAGGCACAAAAGGCTCTTTAGAGATTGACAGCTTGTTAAGGACTATTATTAATACGAGTTCAGTTTAACTGACAGGGTCACCTATATGATGCTGTTTGGGCTGCTTGCCTTGCTCATAGCATCTTGTAACATTTTTCTTCAGAAAGTTTCATCTGACAAACTAGTTATCCAGATTTTAGTCCTCAGTCATCTGAATAGAACAGATACTGTATCATTCATCACTGACTTAAAAGACACCACACACCAGTTTCACCACATGTCCTCTGTGAATGGAGAATTAACTTGGTAAAGAGAGCTGTTACGTGTTTGAACCTTAACAATTATATTTCACAAGGAAAAAATCAGCTAATTACATTCCTTGTGGCAAGGCATCACATGTAAACAATGATGCAGATATTATTTAAAGGTATATTAAAAACTTATATGATGGGTCTTGGCCAGATTGTAAGGCATTCAGGGCATCTACAACACAAGCGGACTTCTGTGTCTGTGCAGAACAGGACTTCATGGATCTCTATGTGGGGGCAGCAGCCTGCCATGCCTTGTAAACTGCAGGATCATGGCCCAGCTGGACAACACACGTACAAAGAAATTATTGAAAAGAAAGAAAGATTTTGTTTCCATCTTTTCCAATTCTTATTGTTTCTTCTCAAACCCCAGTTTAACCAACCTGACTTATTTCCCCTGAATTGAAAAATGCTTTACAAAGGTGACTCAAAACAAGGAGCTCAAATTAACTTACACATTAAAAACACCGAAACATTACAAATACGCTAAATTGCGATCTGATGAGCATCCCGGATTTAGAAAAGACAAGGAAATAATAGGGGATCTGTTTCTGGTACTGCATAATCAATGACACCTGCTGTAGCAGGGCGGGGCACTCACAGCCACGGTGCCTCCTGCTGGTCAGTTTGGGAATTAGCTCATCCAGCTCAGGAGTGCCCTCCTCTGGTCGGTTTCTCCCATGCCCATACCTGCCCCCTCTGCAGTCTCTTTATCTCCACCAATTCAGGCCCTGCGTCCCTCCCGGACCACGGTGCCCCTTATCTTGGGGTGCTGCCCCACTGCAGTGTCCCCACACTCTGGGTCTCCCCTCCCAGGGGAACCCCAACCCCTATACTCTTGCCTCAGTGGCTATTGCAGTCATTATCTAGCCCCTTCTCTCGGGCAAACTGCAGTCTGAAATGGCCACACATCACTGGCAAGGGGGATGGACCTGCTGCCTTTTCTTGCCCTGGCTGCCTCCCTGCAGCCCTAGTACCTCCTCAAGCCTTCACTCAGGTGGAGCTGCAAACAAAGTCAGGTAACTCAGGTTTTCCTTCGGCTAGCTTGAGGGCGGGGTAGACTGCCACACACAGCTTGGATGGCAGGGGGGATGCAGGCCCTCCCACTCCACTGCATCCTGGTCCAGGGCCCTAAGAGTGGTGGAGGGGTTTGCCATCGTGTCAGCGGGGATCCAAGCTGCAACACGCTGACTCACCCTCTGCTAGCGTTGCAGCCAGACAGGGGTCTACTACCCTGGGCCACTTCCACACTCCCCCTACAAGGTACCTGTGGTCCAGTGACGTAAGGTGATTGGCGGGGGCCTCAGTTGCTAGCAGAAGCTCTGCTTAGGGGATACATCCACCCCCTTCAGTGGCTGGGCCCCTACCGAGCTTCCAGGTCCTGCCTTTATACTTCCAGCCCTACCCAGCCCCACCCTTTTGCTTCCTGGGGGTGGAGCTAGGGCTCCTCCCATGAGGAGATGGAGCCACCTTCTTCCTCTGTGTCTGGGGAGGGCCAGTCCACCTCACTACACTCGCCAATGACATTCCAGTTATTTAGTGACCAGACAGTTGAATACTGAAAGCTCTTGCTAGTGGGTCAAATGTTGCTCATCTCCTTCCCCCCAAAACAGCTGAACTGATGCAGTTTCAGTGTATGGAGGATGGAGTAAGGGGGATACCTCCTGTGCACCATGAAACTGTTCCAGGGTGCCTCCAGCAGCATGGGGGTTGGAGGAGGTTGTGGGTGTGGACAATTATAGGAGCAGTGGGGCCCCCACAGGTCTAAATCCCCTGAGAAGGGATCACACAAGGTCCCTAGCCAACATAATTACTGGTGGCAGTGGAGTGGTTTGCCTGGCACACTAGCATGTGAGAATGTGTGCACATATTTTTGGGTGGGTTATGATACTTCCCTGCAGTCTTTTAAATCCAATCCTTTGCACAGGGCTGGTGGGGCACTACAGTCCACCCTACTGTACTCAGCTGTGTATGTGTAATTCAGAAATCAATACCACTTTTAATAGATAGGAACAGTTTTAGGGGAAAAAGCATTGAAGGCCAAACCCTCAGCTGATGTGAATCAGCACAGCTCCACTGACTTCAATAGAGCTACGCCAATCTATGCTGGCTGTGCATCTGGTCCATAGTCACAAAAGATGTGATTTTTTTTTTTTAATTGGAGCCGTATTCATAACAATGTTTTTCACTACAGCCAGGAATCCTACTCTCCTTTCTGTGTTGCATTTGCAGTACAACCAACCACCATCATAACCCAGCTATTTCTTTGTGACATACAGGAGGTGAGCACACAGCACCCTACCAGCGGGCAGAGTCAGGGAAGGGGCACTGGCAGCCAGTAACATTCCAGTGATGTCTGGGCATTAATAGAAAATGTAGGAAACTAGGACAATTTGGTTAAAAAGAAGGTTGTGAGAGTTTAAGGCTGCTCAAGGGCAACCTTAATTTATGTGCCAATAAGTTACACAAATATTTTCTCTACCATTCAATTAAGAACAAGTAGTTACCTTGGCAACTGCAACATTACATGGAACTTATCCTAGCTCTGAGTTCCAACCAAGTACTTTCCCTAAGAAAGGGACATGCTCATCTATCATGTAAATGTTTAATTTGTACAAGGTTTTAAGGCGGGGGAAGGGAGGGAATTGACTTTTCAATGACTTAACACTAACCTTCTCCCCTGCCAAAGGCAGACTTGGGCTTTCTTTATTTTTTTCCTTTATCTATTGATCTTATCTTTAGGATCATATTTAGATTTTTAAAAAGTAAAAGACTACGATTACAAAACATTTGCATTATAAGATGCAAAGGGAAGTGCTGTTGGTGAAAGGAGAGACAGTCTTCTTCCATTCAGATGTTGTTACTATTTGCAATTGTACTTTATATGGGTCAACTATGATATTGGGGATCTTTTATGGGCAAAAAAAGCAGGCTCTAAATGTGAATGCACTTCAGATTATTATTCCCTTGTTAACGATCACCTTACTGAGTGCTACTATTACACTACCACATAAAGCTTTGAAGGGTTTCTGCCTTCTAGCATGCAGGTCCAGGTCTAGACATGTGCCGAGTGTGTGGCTACAAAGGATCCTGTGGTTTTTATAGAGCTCGCTTTGTCAGCAGCCCCTACTGGCCTTCTGATGCCTTCCAAAGATACAAACTAAAACAGTTCTTTCAGAGCAAATAAACATCGGATCTGGGTGAGGCAACACACGGCACTAAAGAGAGGAGGAAAGAACCTTCTCCCCCCCCTTATTTCTGAACATATAGATAACGTATACACCTCTACCCCGATATAACACGAATTTGGATATAATGCGGTAAAGCAGTGCTTCTGAGGGGCAGGGCTGCACACTCCAGTGGATCAAAGCAAGTTTGATATAATGTGGTTTCACCTATAACGCGGTAAGATTTTTTGGCTCCCGAGGACAGCGTTATATCGAGGTAGAGGTGTACTTGTTGCAACCAGCTTCTATTGTAAAGATCTATTTTTGCCCCAAATCCCATAACCGTCATGGAAAAATGATTTGGCCTGAATATTATTGAATTTAATCTGGAGGAGAATGTTCTTGCAAAGTTTGAAGAAAATCTGTCACATTGTTTTTGAGATACTTTCATTAATGAGGCTTATGGTCCTAAGTAACTTAAGTGGTTTTGAAAATTTTACTCCCAGGTCATTAGCAAATCACACTGATTTGAAATGCAGTGTCTGACTTTTTTAATTTCCCTCTACCTTAAAAACAGCTAATTACCACTCTCCAGATTTTCCACACAGTTAAAGTCTCTTTGAAAACTCAGGCACCACCTATATTTGAAGAAATTTCAAAAGGGCACAGAGACCCCATCTTATTCCCATTGATGTTAAGGGGAGGTTTTGCCACTGAATTCAATGGGAACTGGATTTGGCACTATGTGCATGTACATGAACATACTGCCTTCTGGTTGCTGGTTGTAGCTCAAATAAGAACTCAAGAGTATTCCTATCATTGCTAGCTAAATTCCTTTAGCTCAGTTATTAGAGGGTTGGAATAGAGAACTGGAGTTTGTGTGTTGTATTTAATCAAGGACAGACAGTAATGAAACAGTTTTCTGCCTCAAATCCAAGTGCATATAATATTATTGACTTTCTAGAAATTATATAACACTTTTCCTATTGCACTACATATTGTTCTCAAGAAACAGCAATTCTAAGGACTTCAGCAAAAAAATTCTACTGTCAGTAAATAGACTAATTGATGTTCTCATTTTACAATGCCTCTTAAAAGAAAATATTTAGATACCAAAAATCAAGAGAACAGAAAACAATACATAACCTGCCCACGCCCCACAAACCGTTCAAGGGTCAGAATTAAGGTATTATTGTGATGAAATATGCATTTCTTTATACACACCCAGTATGTTCCTGATAAAAATAATGTGCTTTGGTTATCATGTGGCCAGTGTAAAATTTACGATGCCCTTCAGTATTTTCTTTTCAATGCTTGAGTGTTGCAAATGAGGTGACAGGTAAATTTACTGTTGTCATATAGCAACCTTATCTGATTTTTGTTTCTGCTCACCCCCACAATTAATTGCATGCTTTCTGCATTCAATCCCACCTCCCTCTTAATTGCATGCTGTAATGCATGAGTCTCTCTCGCTGGCTATTCTTCATGTGGGATTTTAAAAGTCATTTTAAGTATTGTGTCTGACAGTTGGGGTGGGATAGGAAACAGCACATTGCCAGTTAGTGTGTGTGATGGGTATGCCCTTAATGTGTTTTTCTTCTGTCTGGTGAGAGCTGGAACATTTTTGCTAACCCTGGGTTTCTTCTCCTTGACACTAGATGCTCCCTCTAGCTGGGCTGCTGTCATGAACAGGGTCTTCCTACAGCTGGGGAGATGATGTGAATCCTGACCCTAGGCTCATGGGGTTCTTGGAAATATAGTTCAGTAGCTAAGTGACAATCTGGTTGCCAGCATACCTGCTTGTGATTGTGTAAATACATGAACACAGGTTCAGGACTGATTGATTTATTTTTTCGTATTTAAGGATGGTGATGAGTCACCTGACCTGACCAATCCAATGGCCCACGGTGATCCTCTGGCTTGAAAGACAGTACCTAAAACCTGCATCCAGGTAGATGTCAAGCACTGCCCTTCCAGTTGCTCTGCTTGATGAAATCCCTGTGAATGCCTCAAAAACCTGATCTCCCTCCCCTAGTTCTTAAAATTCACTCATGTCTTCCTTTGGGTCCCTGACCCATCCAGCCACAGCATCCTCCTACATTCAGATATACTATATTGATTATCAAAGTCTCCCAATTTACTTTCCACAGGGCCCTGTGAAAAACTGTGGGCCAATCCAGCTGGGTAGGCCCTTAAGCCTTCCCATGCTCCCCACCTCCTCCCCATTTAAATTAATAAAGCACTACACTTACACTTGAAAGAAAAGGACATCGCTGTATTTATGTAATGCACAAAGATGTAGCAATAACCACATCATTCATAATCACTTCCCTAAATCAGCATGCACAGTACCAAAAAAAAAAAAATACTGCTGGTCTGGAAACTTTTCATTCTAGAGGCAAGTGGAAATGTTTTTTAAAGGACAAAGAAAAGAATGTGACTTTGTTACACACATTCAGCGCTCAGGAGCCTGATATCCAAGGGGCATAGGCCAAACAGGGCTGCATCAGTGTAACAGCACAGAATCTGCACTTTCAGGTCCCATATTGCCATTGGCCAGATCACCACCTTGCGAATCAAGAGGCTCCAGCTGTGTTCAGATACCGTGGGTAACATCTGTGCCCTTGATAAGGTCCAGACCACCATAAGTGTGATTCATAATCCTTCATTTGAACATGCCTCACACAGCAGTAATCCAACACTAAAGCACTAAACCCTACTAACAACCCAGTTAGGTAACCACCCACTCCTCCATGAGCTTCACTAAATTATAGTACTTCATCTGAATAATAACAGTTATCTCTTTCCAGCTCATTGCACATTCCCAACACATCCTGAGGTGGTAAACCTCAATGTGTGTGAAGCAATCTGGGTATTATCTGACCCATTTTATTCTGTACATGTCTTGCATAACTAGTGTCATGTGGTCATTTCCGCAATTAGCCACGGTATGCCCAGGTATGTTTTGCACTTGCTGGAGAATGGCATATTATTTCCTAAAAGTCTTGTGATCACAGATCCATGCTAGAGAGGAGCATGAACCAAAATCCCCAATCTGAATGCCTGTGAAGATTGGCTCTAGATCCTTCTCTCTATAATGGACTGATCCAAAAACCTGGATCCAGACAGCCACAAACTTTGATGCTGTGGATCCAGAGTCATGGTTCATCCGCTAGGGAAAGGAAAGAAAGTGTAAATGCCCATGCTCTTGTCCCATCCCTATTGTTCTGCCCATGGTTCATTATGAACCCCACCTACCAGTTTTCCTATCCTATGATATTATGAGGCCTAATAGCATGTCTTGAAATAGTCCCTCCAATAATCCTAATGAAACGTGTATCATGACCAATAGGAATTAATGACAGTAATTGTTTTCATTCTGGCTCATGAAGACTTTCCCTTTAGAAGTCTGAGATTAGGAAAAATGTAAAGAATGACAGAATGTGAGGTAAAAATGTAGAGTTGTGGGTTACTTGTAATAGGACCACTGTGGCCCATAGCTCAGAAGCTGAATACCAGGCATTTAGAGCCTGATCCAAACCCCATTGCCATCAATGGGAGTCTTTCCATTCCCGTCAATGCACTTTGGACTGAGCCTTTGGTGCCACCACTGATGCCTTCAGCAATGTAAATTAGTTTAATATAATTGTTGCTCACATAGTGCCTGCTCCTATGTCCATCACAGTTAGGCCCTGACTCAGCAGAGCTATTTAATTTTAAACATGAGTAATCCCATCCCTTTTCAGCAAAGCCTCTCACAACTCCCTCAGTTTTAAGCACATGCTTAAGTGCTTTGCAAAAATGGGGACTTAATGAGAAGCTTCCCATCAATGGCTGTAGAAATAGGTGCTTAAGGGCAAGATCAAAAGTCCTTACTGGGTGATTTGCCCGAGTATGGCCTAAGAAAAGTCCACAGAACCAGCTCCTTTTCCTATACAAAGTGAAGTCTGATTACCTGATAAGGTTCTCCTCTTAGCTACAATGCTGGATATGCATCTCTAAGGGCTTCCCAGTTTACTTAAAAATAAATAAATAAATAAAACACCCAAACTCTGAAATTAATCATCTAATTTACCCGATAGTAATTTTTATTAGAAATGTGGCCAAATTATTTTTTTTGTTTCATTTAATAAATAATATTTCAGTTACTTAATTTCCATAGATTTTGTCAGAAGCACAAAAATGGTGTTTCATTATTTCCTTTTTAAACAGATTTATTTTGTACTGATTCAAGTTAAATGCGTGACTTAACATTCTTGTTCTGTATGCATTTGTTATTTAGCTGTATAATAGAGATACGAATTGTATCTTAAAGATATCTTACTGTGCTAGTTGTTTTTGATGCAATCTTCATGAGCAGAGAAAGCCCATACAACAACCCCAAACTTGAAATACTAGCTGTAAATGGAAGCTTTTTGAATAAGTTCCATCAGTGTTACAGTGGCTTCATTTATTACATTGTTGTCCAAGGGAAAGTTTGTTCTTTTATGTTTCTAGAAATAATGTAAAAATGAAGTGTAGGTAAAAAGACACATATAGAGGTGCAGACACATCCTAGTTTTCCTAAGGGAGAAAGGGGGACACAACTATTCCGTTCACACATCTAATAAGCCAAAAGCATCTTTCAGTTACACTAGTATCACCCCATTAAATTTTTCAATGAGGTGGCAATGATAACTGAGAGCTGATTTTGGCACAATGTGTTTTGTTCAGCCATCTGTCAAATATAATAATAAATGGATAGGGAATCTTTTAAGCTGGATTTGGACTGCAGCATATGTTTAAATGGAGGTGGAACAAACATTTCATAATGGGCTCTTCAATCTAGCAGTGACAGGTATAACATGATTCAGTGGCTGGAAGCTGATGCTAGACAAATTCAGACTGGAAATAAGGTGTAAGTTTTTAACAGTGAGGGTAATTAACCATTGGAACAATTTACCAAGGACTGTGTGGATTCTCCGTGACTCTCAATTTTTAAATCAAGACTGAATGTTTTTCAAAAAGACATACTTTAGAAATTGTTTTGGGGAAGTACCATGGCCCATGTTAGACAGGAGGGTCAGACTACATGATCACAGTAGTCCCTTCTGGCCTTGGAACCTATGCGGTGTTTACATTTTGCACTAGACTTGCTTCTGGGTGAAGATCAGATTTGCTTGGTTGGTTGAATTCACGCTATTTCCTGTTAGTGGCACCATGATATCAGATAGTTAACATAAAATAATGCTGAAACAGACTAACAGCTAACTTTGATTCCGATGGAAATAAGCCAAATTCTTTGTGTCTTATTCCTACACAGGTGTGTGGAAATAATATTAAACTTCATTAGAATCTTCCATCTGGTAGCTATTGATTTCTACTAATCCCTTTGGGAATTTCTATATTTCCAGCTGGGAGCGTGATTCTCAGCTCAAGGAGACATGCTCTTGCTAGCTCTTTTCAAGCTAGCATGCTAAAAATAGGGTGTAGCTGGATGGGCTAGCTGCCCCAAGTGTGTACCCGTTCAAGACCCTAGGCATGTACTCAGTGAGGCTAGCCAGTCCAGGGGCTCGTGCTGCTGTGACTACATTCTATTTTCAGCACTCTAGCTGGATAAAGGCTAGCATGGGTATGTCTCCTTGAACTGGAAGTCACCCACAGCTCCAAATGTAGTCATACCCCATCAGTTTGGGCTAGCCTATGTTGGTTTCCTTGGAGGGCCATTTGCCCTAGAAACTAGCAGACCATAGCTAGATCTGTCTCTCTGTTTAAAAAGCTAGCTAGCTCTCTGGAACTAGTAGCAACAAGTTTATCTTACTGAAATTTCCACTAGGGATAGGAAATCAGTGAATTTCAGAGCAGAAGTGGCACTGCTGCTACCAATACCTCTTAAGAACAGAGGCAGTGGCATAGCACCACCAACCTTTTCCATATCATGACTCACCCCAGAACCTCCCTCCTTATCTAGTTAGACCTAGCCAGGACTGATCACCTATTTAGCAATAAGGGAAAGACAGGCTGGATGAGATGCCATCATTACCCATTAGGTTGAGAACCATGGACACAGAGGAAGAGAAGATCATGTAACATTATTATTATTTATATTAGGATAGCACCTGGAGGCCTCAGTTGAGACTGGGGCCCCATTTTGTTAGACACTATAGTATAACATAGTACGAGACATGACATTGAAGCGCTTACTGCCTAAATATGTGAGACAAACAAAGGGTGGGAGAAAGGAACAACTATTATTCCAATTTTCCAGATGGGGAGCGGAGGCACAGAGAGATTAGGTGACTTGCCCAAGGTTACATGGGAAGTCTGTGGCAGAACCAGCAACCTAACTCAGATCTCCCAAGTTCCAGTCTAGTGTCTTAACCGGCAGACCATCTTTGACACTTCCACAACACTACCACCACTTTCCACACCCTGGTATGGAGGTTCAGAATGGGTACTGCCACTGCGCATATTGTGTGGGGTACTACACTCAGACTGCAAGTATGATTTGTTTTGCAGCACAGAGGTTGACAGTGCTGCACTAAAGGGGTTGAGAGCTGATGTTATACTGAGATGATTTGACAGAGTGGTGATCACTGAGCTTCATGATTAATTACACTGACGCAGAACGTGAGCACAAGCTAAAATGCTGTCACACAACACTGCTTGTTTTCAGTCATGCAGCCAGTATGATTGGGCCTTTTGTTGCTTATTTCTGCTGCTGTGTTGTTGAGCTGTACTAGCTGCAGCTGCTACTGCTGGTTGTTATTTTTCCTCCTCGTCCCTGATCTTGTCAATAGCAGACAAAGAAGCTTCAGAACTGATTGGTTAGCTTTTGGTGTTTTTATTTTCCAAGGGAGTGGGCACAATAAAATTGTGGGGTGCTTCTTCCCTTTCCTACGTGATGCTCTTGGCAGAGCCTTCTCTTCTGAAAGGACAAAAGTCTGAGCATTGCAGCTGTGCTTATAACTTTCCCCCTTAGTGTAAATATGGGGGAATGTTCTGTCCTGGCGAAAGAACACTATAGCACCATATGATACAAGTGCTTCTCCCCTTCCTCATCCCTCCCCTTCCTCCATAACGTCATTGCCAATGGCACAAGTATAATGTAGCAACAGGGTAGTTGCAGGAGCGGTATCAGTAGAAGTAATAGGCAAAGTCAAACAGATTAAACATTGATTAGGTGAGGATGGTCTGATATTTGCACATGCTGAGCTGGCTCTGAAGAAAGAGTGACCTTAACACTGCTTGTAGAGACCGGAGTAGGAGATAAGCATCCATACTTAGTTCTGAGACTAGAAGCATATGGTAGCCGTGTTCTGACTGTGTCGTGTTTTCTATTATGTTACTGTGGTAGTTACACTAAGCAACCAAACTCTGTACTAATATAAACTGTAGAACTATTGTGAGAAAGTTAGTTATTTCTAAAGCAAAACAAGATGAAACCAAGACAGTTCCTGTTATATTAAGTGTTTAACTGATGGAAATTCAATATTAAAGCCAGCAGCCAACAACTGTAGCCCTGAGGTGGCTCTTATAAGAGGGAAGAGAAACCCACTAACACTGAATGCAGTGCAAAGTCAGGACCTGCTCATATTACATTTACAAACATGATTTTCTAATTCATTACAGTCAATCCGACCAGTTTCATGTAGCTATTTGGGCCCTCACAACAGATTTTCTGCCATCAAAGACAGTTTCCATGTCCACACCTGCCCTGTTATCTAACTGTGTTTGTATTTGGGCAGCTTATCCCACACTGCCTCCATATAGACAGGAGAGTATCTCCCAGAGCATATGGATACAGAGCAGCACCAGCAAGTGGGCCAAATGCACTCTGGGATGTTCTACCACACAGAGAGTTGGAAGAAAAAAGGACCAGCCAAACCATTTACACAGGTATGATCAGGGATCCTGCCCACATGATAAAAACAAGATTGTGTTGAACCAGTTACAAGAAGACAACTGTATGGCAGCCCAGGCCTCTAGTGAAACTTAGCTATCATGGTTACTAACAGAGTTTTAACCATACAGAGTGAGGGCACAGAATACATTTAGAGACAGTCATGTTACTAATTCATTACAAACTCACTTAGAGTTGCAGGGCCTCACAAACCTATATTTGAAGTGCACTGTTAGGTGTGCTCTATGTTAGGGTTACCATACGTCCGGATTTTCCCGGACATGTCCGGCTTTTGGGGGTTCAAATCCCCGTCCGGGGGGAAATCCCCAAAAGCCGGGCATGTCCGGGAAAATCGGGAGGGAGGGATGGAGGGCTCGGGCGGGGCCTCTTTGGCCGGGCCGGTGCGGGGCCGGGCCGGGGTCGCGGGGCCGGGGGCATGGTGCCGGGCCAGGCGGGGAGCCGGGGGCGCGGTGCCGGGCCGGGAGCCGGGCGGTGCGCCGGGCCGCGGGCCGGGGTAGCGGGGGGGTGCGCGGGGCCGCGAGCCGGGCCGGGGTAGCGGGGGGGTGCGCGGGGCCGCGAGCCGGGGTAGCGAGGGGGGGTGCGCCGGGCCGCGGGGCCGGGCGGGGAGCCGGTCCGGGGTAGCGGGGGGGTGCGCGGGGCCGCGAGCCGGTCCGGGGTAGCGGGGGGGGGGGGGGTGCGCCGGGCCGCGGGGCCGGGCGGGGAGCCGGTCCGGGGTAGCGGGGGGGGTGCGCCGGGCCGCGGGGCCGGGCGGGGAGCCGGTCCGGGGTAGCGGGGGGGGTGCGCCGGGCCGCGGGGCCGGGCGGGGAGCCGGTCCGGGATAGCGGGGGGGGTGCGCTGGGCCGCCGGGGGCCGGCAGTGCTGGGCGGGCTGGGGGTGGTCGGCCGGGGCTGGCACCCCAGGGCCCGAGCCGACCCAGGCTGGCGCCGCCGGGGGGCCAGCCTGGGCCGCGCCTGCTCCCCCCACACCCCCCCTTACCAGCTTCAGGCTTCCCGCGAATTTAATATTCGCGGGAAGCAGGGGAGGGGGCGGAGACTTTGGGGAGGGGGCGGAGTTGGGGAGGGGGCATGGGCGGGGCTGGGGGCGGGGCCGAGGCCCCGTGGAGTGTCCTCCATTTGGAGGCACAAAATATGGTAACCCTATCTATGTACATGCCTTTCCCTTGCTCCAGCCACTTCTATCTATCACCAGTGGTGCAAGTAGAAATAATTTCTTGCACTCATGGGAGGGACGCAAAGGAATGCACGTGACCTCCCCATGTGACCCCTCCCCACCCTGCCCCCAGCCCGGGGCCCCCATGCTTTCCCCGTCCCCTCTTACTTGTCTAAAATTTTACAACTGCCTCTGTTAAAGAGGCAGTTGTAAAATGATGCTTTGGGCTCCTGGTGCCATCTGTACTTCCAGATGTCATTGAGGATCCAGTAGCACCCCACATTGAAACTTCTTAAATGAAAGAAGGATACGAAGGACAATCACCCCACTTTCCCTTAACACACTATCAGTGCCTCCCTTATGTCTAAATTAAGCTTCTGCCAGCTTGCCTTTGTCTAAGTATTGCTCTCCGCCAGGCACTAGGAAAGCAAAGATGTTGCGCCATCTGGGTTTGATGGAAAAGAGGCATAGAACTGTGTGTGCACCATGTACGTTTTGATAGAACTACAGCCCAAATTGTTTTATTATTTTCCTCAGCATGACATACAGGCAGGGCAATCAAAATCAGCCTGGCAGAACACGCATGAGAACGGTCTCTGGACAGACAAGCAATTCATCAAAATCACATTCTCTGATCTCTTGGGGCCAAATCCTGTTCCCATTGAAATCAAAAGGAGTTTTGCTATTGAGTTCAATAGGAACAGGCTTTGACATTTGGAGAGGAAAGAACAAAACCACTCAAGCAAGGGCTATGTTGCTTATACCACAGGTACCAAAGGCTGCTGACTCATGTGAGAAAGTCAGCAGACATCTGATCTTTGTCCATTGCAAGGGAGGAAATCAGCAATCAATGAGGTTAGAACAGTTTCTGTACCATATCCAACTTATAAGTCCATCTGCAAAGGATCAAAGAAACATGAAGACTCTAGATTACCTTAAAGTCCTCAGTCCCTTGGTTAAAATGCTCCCATTAGTATATGTTTATTGTCCAGAGGCTGGAGCAGGAAAGAGACCGGAGCAGGAAAGAGGCAAAATGGATATGTTTCCAGGCCAGGGCTTTTAGCTTCTGCCAAGTAAAGGGAAATCTGTTCTTATTGTGAAAGATGGTGTTTGGAGTCACATGGGCAAGTTACATGTCCATCACCCTCACCCATATTCTAGTTAGAACATTCACAAAAAGTCTATTAAGTGTAGACAGGTGTTTTCCAGGGTCCATTGTGAGCTAAGTGTTCCTTAATGGGCCATTCAACTTGACTTGTCCCTTCATATGCTGGCTAAATACCTTGTGGGCATTATCACAGGAGCAAACATGTAGTAAACATAGCTAATATTCATAACTTCAGATACCAAGATAAATATACATGAATAGAAATAGCATAATCATAAGTACCAGCTATTTCACCTACATGCCTATTCCCAAAAGAGATTCTGGGAAAAAAAAAAAAAAAAAAAAAAAAAAAAAAATCACACCACGTACCTGAGACCCACTGAGTTTTGTTATCTGTTATGTAACAACAGAGATGGAGCCAGTGACATGACTCCATTTAGCTTAAAAGGGCAAGATTAATTTTTAGCTGTTCGGGTGTGACTGTACCTTAAGTCAGTGAGGGCACACTGGCTGGCACACATTCATTAATGGGCTTCAGTGTTCCTTTGTAGTTAACTTTTTAATGTTCATAAACCTAGTATGTGCTGAGGTAGTTTAAAGCATAACACAGGTTTTTAGGTTTGCAAATCTGTAAACCTCTGCCTCTTTGAGATTTTATTAATTATTATTATTATTATTTTTGCTGGTCATAATGTGGGAAGGTATCCTCTCCGCCCTCTGCTCATGACATTATGCATGTGTCTTGTAGTACTCTTCTGAACACCAGTTGGAAGGAATTTTTTTCCCCCAGTAAGTGTGGAACGATTCTTTTCTCTTAGAAGACACATAATTTTTTCAGGTTCACACTGATTAACACAGAAAACAATTGGGGCTGTTAATTTTCTATGGAATTTGAAGAAAGTTTAAGTTCAGCTATATTTTCCAGTACAGTGATGAAATGGGTGTTTGTATATACAAACATCAACATGCTTAACAACTCACTTTCACCCAAAATATGTAGTATTTCAGTCTGTTTATATGGAATATGGGAGCTGGGTGAGGAGCCATTTCAGCATATATGTGACTTATTAAAAGACAAACTGTATCCTAAACTGCATTAGGGTATTGTACCCAAACATTGCATTTCAATGGGAGATTCAACTTCCTTTATAGGAACAGAACAGACTCCTGAAACTCTTACCACAAAAGTGGTCCATAGACATGCAGATAGTCCCATTGTCTTTAATGGGATTGATCAAATGATTAAGAGTTTACAGAATTGGGTTCCAAGTTTGTAAATTGTTCCAGATGAAACTGACAATGCCTGAGCTGTCAGATCAGAAGGAGTGTCATTCGAATAAAGGTGGGAAGATATGTGATAAATCTTAGCTCCATTGTTAAGATGAGGAACATATTTTCAGCAAAGTTCTTGGCAGATTCCTGAGGCAGCTGGTTTAAGGTTGTCAGTGTCCAGCATTATAATCTTCCCTTATAGTTCTCACACAAAGCTGGAAAATGAGGAATTGGTTTTCTTTGTTTTGCGGCTCCAGTTCCAGTTAGCAAAATGCATGTTAGACTAGTTTGGCTGCAAAGAAGAATTCTATGTACGCTGGGGACAACACCTGATTCCTGTCAGGCTGCAGAACTGGGCTGACATCAGAATCCAAACATGCTCTGGTCAGTGCAAGCAGAGGCACTCCTCTAATGATTTGGACTTGATGTGATGCAGTATGGATGTCATGGATAAATCAGAGCAATGGGGAGAAACAGAATCAAAAATACTGTTTAAACACCTTCCGTCCCATCCCCACCCTCCCAACCCTCCCCTCTGAGGACTCCTGACCAATTTAACAGCACAATATATATGCTAACAAACTTAAACAAAGCCATATGTTAGCATATGCATTGTCTTGTTAAAGCCATATAAAGAATGAATGCCCTCCCTAGCTGTGTTCTGCTCCTTTAAGGACAGAGCTCCCTCCCCCACCCCCCAGGGTCTTTCCGGTACCCTGTACTCGCTAAAAATCTCTTGCCGGTACTGCGTATTGGAGAGTACCACCCTACTTGCACTTCTATCTATCAAACTTATTTGGCCCCCATTACCACCGTATCTGAGTGCTTCACAAACATCTAATGCATTCATCATCAACTCCCCTCTGGATTATTATTATCCTCAGTTTGCAGAGGGGAACAGATACAGAGAGACTACGTGACTTGCCTGTGGTCACACAGGAAGTCTGTACTGGAGCAGGGAATTGAACCCACGTCTAGTCCTACTGCCTTAATCGCTTGGCCATCCTTCCACCCATTTCTGTGCCAAACACCAAGCTATATACCATCATTTATTAAGGGCAACTTTGTGATTTTCTTTTTTTTTTTTTTTATAGATTTCTTTGTTTTCTTAGTCTCCCCTAAGAAGCACTGAATGAGGAGCAACAAACTGCTTGTATCCAGCACCCAAAATGAATGAAGAATAGCTACAAAATTGTGGTTGCACAACAGAGTCTAAATCCAACCACTGACTGGCTGGACTGTTCTTGTGAGACTCAGAAATCTCTTGTAACCCATTTTAACAAGCACACTCTGAACTTCTGCAGTTAGATATTTTCCAATTAATATTGTGTCCACAAACTTTAGCGTCACCACATAGGCCCAATGCTTATCTTATTCAACACAATTGTTATTCAGGTCACCCATTCTCTACTGCCATGAACTGGATGTAGCTCCCTCCAGAGCTCGTCAAATAAAATCCTTTCCAGAGATGCAGAGTACTATAGGTATTGCAATCCGAGCCTCAGGAAAAGGATGCATTGTCTTTTTGGCATTTCAGATCTCCTGCCCACATGACTGTGTTGAAGCTGATAATAAGTAGCATATAAAATATAAAATACTTTTATTTATAAATAAAAGTAATACTTCAAATTAATGTTTATACCATCTATTCCACTAGAGCTCACCTCTTTAGTGAGGTACTTGAAAAGCATTTAGGGAGCCGGTAAAATGGTAACATTGACAACTTTTAAATCCTCCAAACCTGCACCACAGTGAATTTGGATTAATAAGTGGCATACTGTGTCAATCTAGGACCGTTGATGCATTTGATATGAAACACAATTGCAAAACAATAAGCATCAAGTTTAGTTAATTGAGAAATGTATGGTACAGTATATAATTATACTAGCCTTTCACGTTTGAAGGCTTGTCCTCAATTTGTAGATTGGATCACAAAATAATCCTTGTCCTCAGCACAAACCCAATGCATAGTTTAACACTGTTGTTTAAGAAGTACCCAGCCCTGAAATTTCTGAAGTTATTTGCTGGCTAAAATTGCCAATTGCCAGACCGGTGTGAAAAGTTACATAGTTACCTATATCCTATCAAACACTCAAGTGCAGATCAAATCAACTGTTATTAGAACTAACTACATTTCCAGTAAGAGGCAGTAAAGTGGTCACTCATCCGATAGTCCATACAACATGTGGACAGCATCGTGAATTTTACTTAAAATTTTAGATGCAGTTTTACACATTTGTAACATGGTTTACAAAATACTTATTAATGTTTTTGAATTAATACATTTTAAATAGTTCAGTTGGTAAGTAAGTTTGTTCATGAATATTCTATTTGCTAAGCTTTATACTTGATTTCTAGCAAGAGCTAGAGCCCAACAGGGCAGAGAAGCAGCCCAGTGAGAAGGGCTCGGGTAAGGCTTCACCTGGCAGAGTCCCCTGACCCCTGCATCTGGAACCCCCTCAATGAGCCTCTGTGCATCCAAATCCCCCCCCCACACACACACACACCTAGACCCCTCATTGAGCTGCCTGCACCCAGACTGTCCCACACAGAATCCTCTCACCCCACCCCTGGATCCCCCCACACTGAGCCCTTCCACACTTGGATCCTGCCTGCCCCACACCTGGTATGCCTGGCACAGAGGGTCAGGGCCCCAAAGTGTTTCTGGGGCAGGCCCAGGCCTTGTGCTGTTTCAGGGTCAGGTGCAGCCTCACCACTGAATCTGCATCCCAGAGGTGGAAAGGTGGGGAGGCTGCAGGGTGATCTCCCACCCTCATACAGCCAGTGACCTGTGCTCCCCACTGCCATGTTGGAGCCTTGTGGTACCTTAGAGACTAACAAATTTATTTGGGCATAAGCTTTCGTGGGCTAGAACCCACTTCATCAGATGTATGGAGTGGAAAATACAGGAGCAGGTATAAATACATGAAAGGATGAGGGTTGCCTTACTAAGTGTGAGGTCAGTCTAACGAGATAAATCAATTAACAACAGGATAACTTTTGAAGTGGTAATGAGAGTTGTCCATTACAGACAGTTGAAAAGAAGGTGTTTTTGTTGTGTGGTGTGTAGTTGTTGGTGAGTATTTGCTTCAGGTTGGGGGGCTGTCTGTAAACGAGGACTGGCCTGTCTCCCAAGGTCTGTGAGAGTGAGGGATCGTCCTTCAGGATAAGTTGTAGATCCTTGATGATGCGTTAGAGAAGTTTTAGTTGGGGGCTGTTGGTGACAGCGGTGGCGTTCTGTTACTTTCTTTGTTGGGCCTGTCTTGTAGTAGGTAACTTCTGGGTACCCTTCTGGTTCTGTCAATCTGTTTCTTCACTTCACCAGGTGGGTACTGTAGTTTTAAGAATGCTTGGTAGAGATCCTGTAGGTGTTTGTCTCTGTCTGAGGAATCAGAGCAAATGCAGATGTATCTTAGAGCTTGGCTGTAGACAATGGATCATGTGATGTGGTCTGGATGAAAGCTGGAGGCATGTAGGTAAGTATAGCGGTGTGACGGGTTGGATCACAGAAACCCCCTTGGGAGCTGCCACCAGATGTGCAAAGACTACCCCTGCTTCTGTTTTCCCTGCCAGCTCAGGACTCCAGCACCCTGTCTTGCTGAGCCAGACACTCCTGTCTGGCTCCAGACACAGATCCAGGGTCTGAATCTCCTGTCCCAAAGCTGCAAGTTACCTGAAAACAGCTTACAGAAGTGCGCTTGTCTTTAGCACTCAGATGCTCAACTCCCAATGGGGTCTAAACCCAAATAAATCTGTTTTACCCTGTATAAAGCTTATGCAGGGCAAACTCATAAATTGTTCGCCCTCTATAACACTGATAGAGAGATATGCACAGTTGTTTGCTCCCCCAGGTATTAATACATACTCTGAGTGAATTACTAAATAGAAAGTGATTTTATTAAATACAGACAGTAGGATTTAAGTGGTTCAAAGTAGTAACAGACAGAACAAAGTAAGTCACCAAGCAAAATAAAATAAAATGCGCAAATCTATGCCTAATCAAACTGAATACAGATAATCTCACCCTCAGAGATGCTTCAGTAAGTTTTTTCTCAGACTGGACACCTTCCAGGCCTGGGCCCAATTCTTTCCCCTGGTACAGCTCTTGTTGCAGCTCAGGTGGTAGCTAGGGGATTCTTCATGATGGCTCCTCTCCCTCTCTGTTCTCTTCCCCCCTTTATATATCTTTTGCATAAGGCGGGAACCCTTTGTCCCTCTGGGTTTCCACCCCCCCTCCCCTCACTGGAAAAGCACCAGGTTAAAGATGGATTCCAGTTCAGGTGACATGATCACATGTCACTGCAAGACTTCATTACTCACTTGCCAGCACACACATATACAGGTAGAGTATATATGACTCTATATGCATCCGAAGAAGTGGGTTGTAGCCCACGAAAGCTTATGCTCTAATAAATTTGTTAGTCTCTAAGGTGCCACAAGTACTCCTGTTCTTTTTGAGGATACAGACTAACATGGCTGCTACCCTGAAACATATACAGAAAGACTCACAGGTAAATACAGCCATCTGCAGACAATGGGAGTCATCAAGATTCCAAACCATCATTAATGGTCCACACTTTACACAATTACAATAGGCCCTCAGAGTTACATTTTATATTTCTAGTTTTAGATACAAGAGTGGCACATTTATACAAATCAGATGATCATACTCAGTAGATTATAAGCTTTGTAATGATACCTTACAAGAGACCTTTTGCATGAAGCATATCCCAGTTACGTTACATTCACTTATTACCGTATTTTCTCTAAAGCTATCTCAGTTACATTATATTGACTTATTATCAAGTTTTTATAAAACCATATAGACTGCACAACGTCACAAGCGGTCAGTAGGTTTCCGGTATAGGGTGGTGTTTATGTGACCATCACTTATTTGCACTGTAGTGTCTAGGAAGTAAACCTCTTGTGTGGACTGGTCCAGGCTGAGGTTGATGGTGGCATGGAAATTGTTGAAATCTTGGTGGAATTCCTCAAGGGCCTCCTTCCCATGGGTCCAGATGATGACTATGTCATCAATGTAGTGCAAGTAAAATAGGGGCTTACGGGGACGAGAGCTGAGGAGGTGTTGTTCTAAGTCAACCATAAAAATGTTGGCATACTGAGGGGCCATGCGGGTACCCATAGCAGTCCCATCATGTATTTATACCTGCTCCTGTATTTTCCACTCCATGCATCCGATGAAGTGGGTTCTAGCCCACAAAAGCTTATGCCCAAATAAATTTGTTAGTCTTTAAGGTGCCACAAGGACTCCTCGTTGTTTACGCAAACTCACATATTCTACACAAACCTGGTTTAGGGTAAAGGGAGCACAAAACAGCATCTGAACCCAGAAGACTTAGCTTATAACTTAAGTCGACCAAATCAATTGGAACAAAACTTTCTTCTGAAGTTTCAACCAGCAACAAATAAACTGAGAAATATGATTCATAATAAAAATGTTTCAAAGGCACTTGTGCAGCCTCCCTGGGGAAGGAAGGATTAGGTGTGTGTAGCAGGATGGTCCAATGACCAGCTGTCCTAATAGTCAGGTCATGGCTTTACAATTTCTACCAGCCTACCCATTCCAGAGAGGGGCCCTGCTGTGGCCTCAATCACTCCTGCATGCTCCCATGGCTCCCCCCAAAGTTCTGTCACTAGAGAGAAGCAGGGTGGGAGCAAGATAGGGGCAACCAGGCCCACCCACTCCACCAGGACCCTAAGGGTTTAATCAAACGGTCTGGCCCAGTTATTGAGCTATCCCAAATCATGTTTTCCCCAGAGTCACTTCCTACCAGTCTGGAGCTCCTCAGTTTGGGGTGTGGTCACTGTTTAGAAGTGACTCATCGCTCTCTTGGGGTCCTGTTCAATCAATCTCTTGTAGGGCTTTCAGCTCCCAAAGGAGGACAGGGGAACAGGAATCCAAATCCCTGCTGTTAGAGCAAGCTTCATAAAGCTATGGCCATGCCTGATAACAGTCAATATCAGCCTTGCTTCCTGGTGCAGCATACAACTGCTTCCCATGGCTACCAGTGTCCTTCTAAACTGTTCCTCCCCTGGGAACATGCTCTGCACCTGTTGAAAGCTGGGGCTATCGAGATCAGTAGTGCTCTATTCTCAGCCCTGATTCAGCACTTGGCCTGTAGATCCCAGCACAGCATGGTTGAGGATCAGGAGAGCTGGGTTCTGCTCCCACCTCTGCCATGGAATTCCTGTGTCAGTTTGGGATTTTATCTGTGCCTCAGTTTTCCTATCTTCAAAACAGGGATAATGATATTTCCTGCCTCAGTGGGATGCTATCAAACTCAGATATTTAAGGGGGAACTTTCAAAAGTTCTTAGAGGAGTCAGATGCTCTATTCCTGCTGACAGCACTGGAATTCCCTTAGGGGCTTTTGAAAACCCCTCCCATGATGTTTGTAAAGTGCTTTCAGAGCTCAGATGGAAGGCACTATGAGTGCGTGTGAGTTCAATGTGAGGCTGCTTTGCAAATGAACAGGGCCAGATTCTGCCCCATGAATAGTACCTTGAATCTGCCCATGGATTTCAGAGGTCTTCTCTGGGTTGTAAGGAAAAACTCACAGCTAAGGGTGGCTAAGGATGACAGAATCTGACCCATAATTAGCCATGTAAATTAAGTCAGTTGTATATTTCCTGCTGCTTGGATCCAATGCCACATTTTCCTCTTAGTTTTTGGTCAGAAATGAGTGACTTTGAAGTTCAAAGGTGCTCATAGAACTATGTGGGGAACACCAAGTGCTGCAAATTAAATCTTTGCCACACAAACATGTCAAGAAAGGAAGTCACTGACCGTAACCTTATGAAGTTTCTGGGGAAGTCACGTACCGCCTCACAGCCTCATGTTTCTGCCAGGCCCCTTGGTAGCTCTTTATATTCTTCCCAGTCAAAAAAGCAAGATGTTTGAATCTTGAGGATATATTAATGTGCTTCTAAGCAGTCCCAGTGCACAAATAAATTGTGTAGGTGCTTTGTGATCTGAATAATCTCACATGATCAGTCATACATTGTTCTCTTGTCAGCAACAGCCATCTAGGACCAGCCTGGTGTCCTGGATCGAGTCCAGAGTAAACAAGCACCCTAATGGAAATGCTCCATAAACACCCAGAATCTGCAGACATTCTTAACTTGCAGAATGCCAAGTTTTGGAAAGAAAAAAGCTATTATATTCAACATGCAATCAGTTTAGTGGCTGAAAGTTTTAGATATGGAAAATTCCAAGCAAATTAATTTACAAAGAAATGACCCTTTGGAAATACTGTTCAGACGTTTGCAAGCCTTCCCCAGTGGCATGTTTTAAAAATACTTGCTGTGGTCCGCTTAGGGCCAAATTCCTTGCTGGTGTAAATGGGTGACTTACACTGTTGTTAATGGAGCTGCACCCATTTATACCAGCAGAGAATTTGTTCCTCCTACCGTACAACCTTATTCAGAGAATCATGGCAATAATGAATCCTACTTATTATAATGAACATTTTTCCCACTCCAATTTTTAGTTTCTCATTTTGGACAGATGAAGGTCCCTGGTAACATAGGTGCTGACTCCATAGGTGCTCCATTGTTCAAGCACTCACAGAAAAAAATAGTGGGTGCTCAGCACCCACCAGCTGCAGCTATTTGGCGGGGCCACCAATGAGCTGTTTGGCAGCTGGGGAGGCACTTGGGGGAGGGCAGAGAGCAGCCGAGCAGTGAGCAGGTGGAGGCCTCAGGGGATGGGTTGGAACGGGGGCAGCAAGAAGTGGAGTGAGGGCGGGGCCTTGAGGGAGGGGACAGAGTGGGAGCAGGAAGAGGCGGAGTGAGGGCAGGGCCTCGGGGGAAGGGGCAGAGTGGGATGGAGCACCCCTGGGGAAAACTAAAAATCAGCACCTATGCCTGGTAATGTTGGATTCTACTGCGCCTGTGCCATACAACCAGACCCGCACACCCTTTTTCATTTCAGATAGGTAAATGCAAAGATTTATATGGAATTTGTTTTTCACCAAAATGCCTGTTGTCATGTGCCGCTTCTACATTGTAGGTTGCAGGGCTGCTACTATCTGGTTAGGCTCTTGTATCAGATATGGACTAGCTACAGAGCTTCCTTCCCAGCGAGATACACCAGATGTGGTCATTATAATCCTTTCCTACACTGTCAGGTGTACCTCTTGTATGCCCAGAGAAGGTATGTTACACACAGCACCACCCCAACGGCTGAACAGTATAATACAGTTTAGCATTGCATTACACCTGTAAAGATGAAAAGGTATCAACAAATTGCAATTTCAGTAACCAGTACTAGACTAGATTCACATCTGATGTATTCTAGCCTCTGCAACGTGAACAAGAGCACAGCGTTCCCCAGTGAAGGGGAACTGTTTTGTTTGATAAATTGCATCTGATCATGTAATTAAAGATCACACAAGGGGGCGGGGCAGAGTTATATCTAAGGGCACATCTTCACTAACCGCCGGATCGGCGGGTAGCGATCGATCTATTGGGTATCGATTTATTGCATCTAGTGTAGACGTGATAAAATTGATCCCCGATCACTCTGCCATCGACTCCAGAACTCCACCGCAGCGAGAAGTGGAAGCGGAGTCGACGGGGGAGTGGCAGCGGTTGACTTGCCGCCGTCCTCACAGCCAGGTAAGTCGACTTAAAATACGCAACTTCAGCTACGCTATTCGTGTAGCTGAAGTTGCTTATCTTAGGTCAACGACCCCACCCCCACCCCTTAGTGTAGACCTAGGCTTAGAATGCTGAACTGTGCACCATTAGGACCAAAGTCGGCTATCATGGGAAAGCCCCACATGAAGCTGCACCCATGTAACTGAGAGCAGAATTCAGCCCTTAATATTCCTCTTAACATAACTCTAAGCATGGACTTCTATATAGCTCCTTCTTCTCCATTTTACAAACTACCAGTGGGAAGCCATAGAGAGCGCTAGTGTTTAATTGTACAGTGAGATATCTAACAAAGGGATCCCGAACTACTGTATAGGACTATCCCATGTAAGGAAATTGCTGCGTCTTCACAAAATCAGAAGGGAGAATACTTCCTCTGAGAAAAACACTTCCATCCTGAGACTGCCCAAGGGAGGAATTAAAGAGCAAAGTATATATATCACAACAGGATATACTCTAGCGTGTTATTGCTATTTCAGTATGTCAGGCTTCACCATTATGTTTGCCTTGTCAGTCCCAGTGCAATAACATTCAGAGGCGTTTTCATACTTTCTCCACACTTTAGAAAGTGGCAAGTGGGTGGTAAGACAAACCATTTGATTAAAGGTGTTAAACGTTGGGTTTAGGCACTTAACATACAACTTCATGACATCTTTATATTATCATACGACAAAAAAGCCCATCCTACTGCCACCATGTTTAGTAATTATACCCACAAACACCTGGCAAACTTATGGCAATTATACTTAAATACATTTAATAACACTAAAAAGTTGACAATGGAAAAAAAAGCAACTTGACAATGGTTAGGCTGCTGGTGTGCTGAGACTACTGCTTATCGTGCTGACCAATATTGTCTCTTTGTTTCTTTGTGCTCACCCATTTGTCTGTATGCGTCTGGGGTCTCTCGCCTTATACTTAGTAAGCGCTGTGGGGCAGGGAATATCTTTTTTTGTTCTGTGATCATACAGTGCCTAGCTGGTCCATGACAGAGGCTCCTAGTTCCTACCACAATACAAATAATTCCAACCAGTTCTGCTATTTGTTTTTCTCATAGAAACTTTCTTTTCAACATTTTTTTTTTTTTACCAAAATGACTATTTTTGTGGGAAAGGATTCTGAAAAAGGAAAACATTAGTGTGGTAGGGTGCTGTTGGAGAAGCCCTTAATCAGCTCCTGCCACCACAGTCCTAATCAGGGAGAATGGATTGGGGCTGGGTAAACTGTCCTATGTTTGCCTGGTAACTGACCACACCTGACAGCGTCATTAGCAGGAGCTATAAGGCTGGAAGAAAGTGAGAGAAAGTGGAGGTGGAGACTAAGGGCACGTCTTCACTACCCGCCGGATTGGCAGGTAGTGATCGATCTATCGGAGATCGATTTATCACGTCTAGTGTAGACGGGATAAAATCGACCCCGGATTGCTCTGCCGTCGACTCCGGAACTCCACTGCAGCGAGAGGCGGAAGCGGAGTTGACGGGGGAGTGGCAGCGGTCGACTCGCCGCCGTCCTCACAGTCAGGTAAGTCGACCAAAAATAAGCAACTTCAGCTACACTATTCGCGTAGCTGAAGTTGCGTATCTTAGGTTGACACCCCCCCCCCCCCCCCCGTAGTGTAGACCTAGCCTAAGAGTGGGAGGTCAGCTGCAGCTGCCTAGCATGTTGCTGGCCAGGCCTGTGGTAGGCAAAGCAGTGGTAATGCCTGTAAATAGTTGGAAACTGGTGGTGGGGAACTGATCACAAATAAAGAACACGAGTGTCGCACCAGACTCAAGTGTCCCTGATTCACGGAGGAGAGGGGCCAAGGGGCTGAACCTAGAGGGGGGCAAGGTGTACCCATTTACAATTAGGAACAAGGTGTGACACTTTGCCCCATATTCTTCATAGAGATATGTTATGGTATGATTCTAGCATAACACAGATGTATTTTATGCAAGATGGGTCACGTGAGATATCATTGGAAAGGCTATGATTTACTGAATATGATTATCTTATTTGTATGCATGTATCATTTCTGTATCGGAAGTTAGGAATATTGTTTATGCATCTATTACAAATGTGTTTACACCTGGGGAGCCCACTAGACAGAATGCAATCAGCCTGGATGGCTGGTTGGAAAGGGCATTAGGGAAAAAAAAGGGTCTTTGAAGATGCTAATCTCCCACTGGGAAGCCTTCCTGGGGATGTTTCAAACAGCCTCTGAGTTATGGCTGTGAGGGTCATGTGACCAAGTCACCTGGTCTGGACTCCATGGTAATACTAATATTTTCCCACTAACCAGGGGGTGGGAACCACACTGGGAGACAAAGGATTCCCGCCATATGCAAAGACTATTTAAGGCAGGGGAGTGACATCATTGAGGTTTGCTCTTCATTGACTCCCCGCTCAAGAAAGAGGACTGCTGGAAACAACTTAGAAAAAAAGACTGGACAAGGAGAGAAGGGCTGAGCCCAGGCACGAAGGTTTTCTAGCCTGTGAAAAGAATATCTGGAATTTTAAACTACAAGCAAGTGCGGCTTGCCTTCAAGAATCTCTGCAATCTGCCTAAAACAACACTTAGGGTGAGAGTTTGCTACTTATAACCAGTTTCTTTAGTATACTAAGCTTAGATTGCATGTTTGTTTCATTTAATAGGTAATCTGCTTTGATCTGTTTGTTAGCCCGTATAATTACTTAAAATCTATCTTTTGTAGCCAATAAACTTGCTTTTGTTTTGTCTAAAACCCAGTGTGTGGAATTCATAACTGGGGGGCAAAAAGCTGTTGCATATCTTCCTACACATTGAGGGCAGGGGTGAATTTCATGAGCTTATGCTGTACAATTCACTGTGCAGCGCAAGATAGTATAATTTTGGGTTTACCCTCCAGAGGGGGGTGTGCACTTGAGTACTGGGCAGTTCCCTAGCTGAGCCTTCCCATGCAGAGCTGATCTCAGCATCTGCGTGTATAGCTACAGCTGGGTGTGTCCCTACCTGTATGAGTGCAGGTAAAATACGGCCTGGAGCCTGGGAAAGGGCTTGGCAGGCTTGCCTCAGCAGTACAGTTTGAAAGAGAACCCAGGCTGGTGGATCAGGCGCACTCAGTGGTAACCCAGTTCTAAGTCGCACCGGGGGGAACCCATCACACAAGAAGTGACCAATATGGTTAATGAGGGACTGCAAAAAAAATCTGAGGGTTAAAAAAGAACCAGAAAGCTAATCTATCCAGCCTGGCTTCTCTCAGTTCCAGCTGAACACTCATGAATGGAAAAGTGAGGAGGGAGGGAAAAACACAAGGTTTGTTCATCAGGCACAGCTAGAGGAGCATTAATGTGCTCCATACTTGGTAGTGTGGCTCATGCAGGTAACAATGAAATGGAAGAACTGAGCATTTGATCAGTTATGTCAGCTGACTGGGTCTCACCAGTGTTTTATGATATACAGAAAATTAAGTATACCGCTACCTTATCTTTAGGGTGGTGGGTGCTATAGCAAATGTTAGATCCTGTTTCATTGAACAGCACATTAGTTAGATTTGCAAATTATACTAACATAGGAGGTGCTGTGAAGACCGGCAGAGATGACAGAGCAATAATACAAATAAACATGGAAAGATTAGTGGTAACCAAATGAGAGTGGAACACCCACAATAAAACATCTTGGGGAAAAATAATATAAACTACATATATTTCCTCCCTATATGTACTTGGCAGGAGTAACACAGCATGAGATGTAGTGGTCACAGTACATAATGTAATAAACTATGTATGAGTTGGAAGTGTAATATGGTGGTGCCTATTCCCCATGGGACATCTTTTTAAAGGTATTTAGGCACCTAATGGGATTTTCAATAGTGCTCAGGATGTCCAGCTCCTATAAATCAGTGGGAGTTAGGCGTCCAGGTGCTTTTGAAAATCCTACTCTCTCTGTCTTCAGACACCTAAATACCTTTAAAAATCTGGCCCCATGTGGTGTTAGGCTATGTAGACAGATATAATGACACCAACCATATCAAGTTTCCTATGACACTGATGAGACCTCCCCTGGAATACTGCACTAAGTTCTGAGCCCCTCACTACCAGAAGGACACCTACAAATCAGAGGGAGTTCAGAGAAGAACAAAAATGATTCAGGGGCTACAAGGAAGGACTCATGAGTGGAGATGAAGAGAACTCAAAATCCATACTGATAGCTTGGCTAAACAGGGACTCGGGGTCTGATCTGAAGCCCATTGAAGTCAGTGGATATCTTTCCATTGGATTCAATGGGATTTGGATAAGGGCGTAAGAGAGCCTGCAAGTATTTGTAGGGTGTTCACATCTGGGAGGATGAGACAGGGTTAGAATGCTCGGAGGGATATAAAGGAGGATAAAACAGATTAAAGGTATATTTTGAATAGGAAGAAAAATCCTAACCAAGAGGTTTAGCTGACTCTGGAATAGTCTCCCAAGCAGCAGCTGGTAGAGGCCCTATTTGAGCCAGTCACTTACAATCAGAGTGGTGAGAGCAATGGAGAATATATTGTAAGGGAACAACAGTCCTGAATCAGCAGGGACATGGGCTAGAGGATCTTTTAGGTCATTTCTAGTTCTAACTTTTTCTGTGATTCTGTAAATTGTGACTCAGGGCTGAGTCAGACGGTACAATGAAAACAGTAGCTGTGCCTGAATCCTTAAGTATTTTGTGGAGAATTATTAGCGCCAAAGGGCTTATTAGTTTCCAGATGTACCAGAAAGGCTCAGCTGTATGTTTATTTCTAGTGACACAATGTCAAGATGGTGGCAAATCAATTCTCAGGGAAATTTAAGATAGCCTTTGAAAAAGAAATTTAAAAGACAGGAAGAAAATGTTGATGTAATGTTGTTGGTTATTGCTAAATAAGCACATAAAACCTGAGCTGCCATTTCCACTAGATCTGATCTCTGCTGTGCAGGGTCACTACTCACATGGGCTTTTCCTTTGACAACAGAGTGAGGAATTGTCAAGGCTGCTTCCCCACTTTGAACTTTAGGGTACAAATGTGGGGGCCTGCATGAAAACTTCTAAGCTTAACTACCAGCTTAGATCTGGTCCGCTGCCACCACTCCCAAAGCTAATTCCCTTCCCTGGGTAGCCTTGAGAGTCTCTTCACCAATTCCCTGGTGAATACAGATCCAAACCCCTTGGATCTTAAAACAAGGAGAAATTAACCATCCCCCCTCCTTCCTCCCACCAACTCCTGGTGGATCAAGATCCAACCCCCTTGGATCTAAAAACAAGGACAAATAAATCAGGTTCTTAAAAAGAAGGCTTTTAATTAAAGAAAAAGGTAAAAATCATCTCTGTAAAATCAGGATGGAAAATAACTTTACAGGGTAATCAACCTTAAAGAGCTCAAAGGACCCCCCTCTAGCCTTAGGTTCAAAGTACAGCAAATAGAGATAAACACTCTAGCAAAAGGTACCTTTACAAGTTGAGAAAACAAAGATAAACTAACACGCCTTGCCTGGCTGTTTACTTACAAGTTTGAAATATGAGAGACTTGTTCAGAAAGATTTGGAGAGCCTGGATTGATGTCTGGTCCCTCTTAGTCCCAAGAGCGAACAACTTCCCAAACAAAGAGCACAAACAAAAAGCCTCCCCCCCACCAAGATTTGAAAGTATCTTGTCCCCTTATTGGTCCTTTGGGTCAGATGTCAGCCAGGTTACCCAGGACCCGCTAGCCTGTTGAGATGTAGACATTCTATAGGAGGTGATCCTAAAGGAGTCTTTGTGATGTGATAATGTCTCCAAGAACCGGGAGAACAGCTGTTAGCTGCCTGTCCTTGAATGTGGATTTTTTTCTTTATTATGAATGTCTAGTACTTAGCAAGCTTTAAAGCGGGACTGGGTTTTGTATGGAGAACAAGAATATACAAAGTTACAATAGCAAATACTAAAAACTAGAGTTTGAGACGGGATATGAAATATCATGCTTCAGGGCTCAAACCAATCTCTGTTAGGAGTTAGGGAAAGTAAATTAGGCAAAAGTGCAGGAATCATCAGACAGGCATTTAGAAGTGCCCTCCTCTCTATCCTCACATCCTAGTTAAATAAAACCAAAACTACATATATTGAAAAATAGTGTTGCTTAACAGGTGCAGTATGCAAATATAGTGTCTTCCATCCTGCTGTATTTCAGTTCTACATTAACTCATACTAATCTGATCAGTATTCTAGTGGATGACACCTGGAAACTGCGTGTAAGGGACCAGGGCACAGGCAGTCTTAGGCAGTGGTTAGGGCTGAGGTCTGCCCTCCAGGGACTGTAGTCACTGGGCAGGAGATGGAGGAATTGCAAGAGCCCAGTTCCATAAGCAAGAGTCAGGATTGGGGTCAGAGACTGGAGATCAGAGGTGGTACCTGAAGGGAATGGTCAGAGTCAGGCTGGCATCAGAGGCCAGAGGCAGTACCAGGTTAGAATCAAGAGGCAGGAATCAGGGTCAGAGTCAGACTGGAGTCAGAGACCAGAATATCAAGCAACGTTTGGCGTTGCAGCAGCCCAAGATCTGTATTACTGCCCAGACAACTTCCTGGGTCAACCCCTGGGGTTAAATAGGGTGCTTAGTCACACAGAGGGCCTCAAGGTACTGTCATTCTGGGTCTTTTAGGTGGCACTTTCTGCAGTGCCTATGTAACACCGACAGACGCCGGTCGTCAGCAGGCAGAATTGAACCTGGGGCCTACTGGAGCTTAGTGCATGAGCCTCTACTGCATGAGCTAAAAGCCACGTGGCCTTTAGCTAAGGCTGTAGAGCAGACTCATTAATCTCTCTCTCTCTCTCTGTCTCAGTGCCACTAGAGAAGACAGAACACCACACCCAGGAGATGTGTGGGTTACACCTACTCTCCATAGTCTCCCTGGCTGTGCTACTGTATGACCTCTTGGTGGTATTGTAGGAATATCAGCCCTCCCAGGCTCTGCAGAGCTGTGTTCTGGTCCTTACACACTAGGTTAATTTTGAAGCGGTGAGGTGGATGTTAGAGCATTAAGTGGGGTGGGATTCCAGCAGCTGGAAGATGGGGTCAAAGAGGATGCTTGTCTGGAGTGAAAATCCATCTTGAGAATCTGACCTTCACCATCATTAACAAATAGGGAGGAACTCATTGAGAATTTGAAAGTAGAAGGCAGCTTGGGTGAAAGTGATCATGAAATCAGAGTTTGAAATTCTAAGGAAGGGTAGAAGGGAGTACAGCAAAATAGAGACAACAGATTTCAGGAAAGCGGATTTTGGTAAGCTCAGAGATAGGGAAGGTCCCATAGGAATCAAGACTGAGGGGAAAAACAACTGAGGAGAGTTGCCAGTTTTTCAAAGGGACACTATTAAGGGCCCAAAAGCAAGCTATTCTGCTGGTTAGGAAAGATAGAAAATGTGGCAAAAGACTGTCTTGGCTTAACCACGAGATCTTGCATGATGTAAAAAATAAAAAAGAGTCATATAAAAAATGGAAACTAGGACAGATTACAAAGGATGAATATAGGCAAACAACACAGGAATGCAGGGGCAAGATTAGAAAGGCAAAGGCACAAAATGAGCTCAAACTAGCTACGGGAATAAAGGGAAACAAGAAGACTTTTTATCAATACATTAGAAGCAAGAGGAAGACCAAAGACAGGGTAGGCCCATTGCTCACTGAAGAGGGAGAAACAGTAACAGGAAATTTGGAAATGGCAGAGATGCTTAATGACTTCTTTGTTTCGGTCTTCACCGAGAAGTCTGAAGGAATACCTAACCTAATGAATGCTAATGGGAAGGGGGTAGGTTTAGCTGATAAAATAAAAAAAGAATAAGTTAAAAATCACTTAGAAAAGTTAGATGCCTGCAAGTCACCAGGGCCTGATGAAATGCATCCTAGAATACTCAAGGAGCTAATAGAGGAGGTATCTGAGCCTCTAGCTATTATCTTTGGAAAATCATGGGAGACGGGAGAGATTCCAGAAGACGGGAAAAGGGCAAATATAGTGCCCATCTATAAAAAGGGAAATAAAAACAACCCAAGAAACTACAGACCAGTTAGTTTAACTTCTGTGCCAGGGAAGAAAATGGAGCAAGTAATTAAGGAAATCATCTGCAAACACTTGGAAGTTGGTAAGGTGACAGGGAATAGCCAGCATGGATTTGTAAAGAACAAATCATGTCAAACCAATCTCATAGTTTTCTTTGATAGGATAACGAGCCTTGTGAATAAGGGAGAAGCTGTGGATGTGGTATACCTAGACTTTAGTAAGGCATTTGATACGGTCTCGCATGATATTCTTATCGATAAACTAGGCAAAAACAATTTAGATGGGGCTACTATAAGGTGGGTGCATAACAGGCTAGATAACCATACTCAGAGAGTTGTTGTTAATGGTTCCTAATCCTGCTGGAAAGGCATAACAAGTGGGGTTCCGCAGGGGTCTGTTTTGGGACCGGCTCTGTTCAATATCTTCGTTAATGACTTAGATATTGGCATAGAAAGTATGCTTATTAAGTTTGCGGATGATACCAAACTGGGAGGGATTGCAACTGCTTTGGAGGACAGGGTCATAATTCAAAATGATCTGGACAAATTGGAGAAATGGTCGGAGTTAAACAGGATGAAGTTTAACAAAGACAAATGCAAAGTGCTCCACTTAGGAAGGAACAATCAGTTTCACACATACAGAATGGGAAGAGACTGTCTAGGAAGGAGTACGGCAGAAAGGGATCTAGAGGTTGTAATTGACCACAAGCTAAATACGAGTCAACAGTGTGATGCTGTTGCAAAAAAAGCAAACGTGATTCTGGGATGTATTAACAGGTGTGTTGTGGGCCAGACACGAGAAGTCATTCTTCCGCTCTACTCTGCGCTGGTTAGGCCTCAACTGGAGTATTGTGTCCAGTTCTGGGCACTGCATTTCAAGAAAGATGTGGAGAAATTGGAGAGGGTCCAGAGAAGAGCAACAAGAATGATTAAAGGTCTTGAGAACATGACCTATGAAGGAAGGCTGAAAGAATTGGGTTTGTTTAGTTTGGAAAAGAGAAGACTGAGAGGGGACATGATAGCCGTTTTTAGGTATCTAAAAGGGTGTCATAAGGAGGAGGGAGAAAACTTGTTCACCTTAGCCTCTAAGGATAGAACAAGAAGCAATGGGCTTAAACTGCAGCAAGGGAGGATTAGGTTGGACATTAGAAAAAAGTTCCTAACTGTCAGGGTGGTTAAACACTGGAATAAACTGCCTAGGGAGGTTGTGGAATCTCCATCTCTGGAGATATTTAAGAGTAGGTTAGAAAAATGTCTATCAGGGATGGTCTAGACAGTATTTGGTCCTGCCGTGAGGGCAGGGGACTGGACTCGGTGACCTCTTGAGGTCCCTTCCAGTCCTAGAATCTATGAATCTTCTCTGCTTCCAGAAACCCTCTCCTTTTTCTGAATGACTTCTGAGCATGGTTGCAGGAGAACTGGGAGTAGGGAAGAGTCAATGAATCAGTAATCAGAGCGTTGGGCATTGTTTTAGTTGCCTTGTGGTAGGTGCAGATAGCTGGGAGAGGAATTTGGGTTAGGGGAGGGAAGGGACCAACAACTGCAGAGGGGGCTGGGCCATTTTCAATAGGAGAGGAAGGGATGTGCACCTGAGGACAAGGATTTTCACCTTCCCTTTTTTGGTAAATTTATATTTAAAAGTTAAGCGTCAAAAAACCCAAACTTCATTTCAAATAAAGTAAAAGCACAAAGTGACCGTAAAGGAAATGCTGAGTTATTGGCACCCTTTAACTGAGCCTAGTTGAGCCTAAACATAGGCATGCATTTTGATCCCTTCAAAAATAAAAATGCAGACTAAGGCCCCAACTCTGCAACGTGATCCATCAACACAGGCCCTTATATCCATGCAGAGTCCCGCAGGCAGATTGCTTTGCAGGATCAGGACTTTAAAAAGGGAAACACAGAATTACATAGTGTTAATACATATTTTCACTGTATATTTGCAAGTGTTGGAGAATATTTAGAAAGCATCCTGTGTTGCAGTGCACACTAGACTAATTTTCAGCAGTGCTGTGGGCTTAATTAATTAATGTGTTCAAAATGCTTTACAAGAGTTGCAGAAGTGCCCATTCTTAGGTTTTTACACAACATAATTTTACGCATGCAGTGCTCTGGAAACTGCTGCTGAGGTGAACCCTTATTTAGATTTTATCAAAATCCTATTTTAGGTCTAACAGGAAGGCAACATGGTCAGTTTGTCGTATAATTTATTATTCTATCTTAGCAAATGATGAGCAAAAGAATCCCTCTTGAAAGTCTCCCCCCTTTAGGGTGACCAGACAGCAAGTGTGAAAAATCGGACGGGGGTGGGGGGTAATAGGAGCCTATATAAGAAAAAGACCCAAAAATCGGGACTGTCCCTATAAAATCAGGACATCTGGTCACCCTACCCCCCTTCTATTGAACCAGGGAGGGAGAGAGGGTATGGCCCATCTTAAGGCAATTAGTTACTTTCAGCATGTATAGAATGCAGTAAGTGGGAATCATGTGATTTTTTTTTTTTTTTTAACTGTAAAGGCAAAATCATCCCTGGCATCCCTCTATTGGCTTCAGTGGAGTGAGGCCAGAAATAGATTTATCCCAGTAATATGTTTCAGGAGAAGGGCAAATTGTTTATTTTCCACAAGGAAAAATGCATGAAGATCATAAATGTTTTATTAAAGCTTTTTAGTCTGGAGCAATAAATCAGGTAGTTAACATTGATGAGAAAATAAAAGTAATGTTGACAATAGAGTTCCCCTCCAAGTAAGTGCCTTCTCAGTGATGAACTATATGTAACCTGGCCTCTTCTGGTTGTTTTAAAAGCCTCTTTCAGTTGACTACAGCCTACATGTGTGCAGAGCAGCAAAACCAGGACATTGCCACAGACGTGATGTTTGAGGGGCTTGTGGAGGGGAAAAATCTCTATTCCCTTCTGACCGGCATCATGTGAGCTGAACTCCTGACTCAGGGGCATGGTTAGCCAAAGGGGGAAGGAGTCAGGGAACAGTTGCTCTACACTGCATTATCTCCTCTTAGAGCAGAGTGCAATTTAAGGACAAGATTGTGATTCTCCTATGTGGACAACTGGCATCAAGGGGGAGGAGGACAGCAGCCTCTCTGGGGCTACTACTCCTTCCTTCTGCATAGATAGGCAGAGTCTTCACTCCACCCTTCAGTACACAGGCCAACCCAGAGGAGGAATTAAGCTGTGCCAGGTAAAGGTGTGGCATAGATGACTTCCTCCCTGAAGAAACTGGGGAACAAATGCTGACTACTCAGCTAGAATGGCAAATCCACAATTTAGCTGAATTTACTGCTCGTATGAGCATCAGTATATCTCCCTACACAGCTTTGAGATCTAACTGAAGGCCCTGTCTGCATGGCAGGAGTGAGCAACCAATGGTATAGAGGGAAGATAGTGCAGCTGTGCTGCCGGGGAGGAAGATTCTGGGGGAAAAACATGGAAGGACCATGATCAGTGGGAAACAGCCCTTCTTCCACAGATTTTTGCCTTCCGTGATAATTAGGAGTCATATTCCATGGCCTTATTACTGTGCTCTCGGCTCCATTTTAAGGTCACAACAGGTCTCGGCAAGCTTGTTCTCTGCTTTCGGCCATTTGTGTGTCTTGAGAGGCTGTTATGAGCCTAAGCATAACAAATGTTTTCCACAAGAATCCTTCACAGTAAGTAACAATCACAAATTCTGTTTGTTTGTATGTTTATTTAAAAAAAAAAATCTAGACACTAAAACTACATATTAAAATAGATAATAATAATACAGGCCTATAGAATTTAATAACTACAAATGGTAGAAAGATTCATACTGTATTTTGTTCACAACTGAAAAATTTTTACCTGCTTTATTACCATAAGTAATAGCGTTTGTGTGAACAACTGTAAAGTGAAAACACTGAGTTTAGTCACAGGTCTGTCTGAGGCCCAGTAACTCATTTCACTGGTGATCTAGTATCCTTTGAATAAAGGCCACTGCTTGTAAGAAGCAATTTTATTAACACCACATCACCGTCATCCGGTTAGTTCTACATGCATTTTGAATATATCCAAAGCAAATGTATATAATCTTTATCCACAAACTTTCACAGGGTTTGTTTGTTTATTTGGGGCTTTTTTTATGGATCTTTCATTAAACTAGATAACAACAACAGAAGCCATCACCAGTGGAATAAACAAGCTCTTCATCTAGTGCCAACAGAAATTATTGCCAGATCTTTTTATTGAAAAAGAATGAGATTCTTTGTAGAAATTCAAACAAGGTTGCTTCATAGATGTAAGCTGGCATGTGGCAAATTAAAAAGTTGAAACTAAAAGCCATTCAGACAACAACAAATCACAAAAGTTTTTCCCCTTTCTTTTGCCTCCCATTTGAGTTTTGCTATAATTCAGTCTGCAGTATTCTGATTTAAATTCAATGTGACTGAGGCTTTCCCAATTTGTTTAGGATAAACAGAACAGTATGAGTCCATTTTATGTAATGCCATATCTCTAGCATATCCTATGTCTTGGTATTTTAGAGTTATACTGCTGAGTTCTCATTAAGGATCTATTAAAGCTTTTACTAAACCATTTCTTCAGTATTCCATGTATTTAACTTCTTAGATAATGTGGGGAATATTCTGGTAGGCAGAATATTAGATATCTGTATACAGCTGCTTTTACTTAATACGCAAGATATATTGCTAACATGTTTGAGAATAAAAACTGAAACTTAAAGTAGATATAGTACTAGATACAAGCATGTTTCATATTGTACGTAAAGTGTTCAAAATACCTAAAATATAATCCAAGTATGAAAATGATGCACAGTGATATGCACAAACTAACTATTTTGGCTTCTTACTTCTCCTCTGCCGAATATAAATTGCATGAGTGGATCCTGCCTTGGGCACGGAAACCTGGACACAGAATATTTTCAGTAGGATGTAGATGCCGAAAAGCTTTAGAGGAGGGGCTCAAGTCACTGTTAATGAAACTGCCTCAGGAAAAGCTGATATGAAGCCTGACCTGCTCTTATTGAAGTCAATTACAAGAGTCCTATTGATTTCAGTGGGAATGGAATCGGGTCCATGCTGACCCAGTTTTCAACCCCTCTCTGTCCTCTTGACTATTACTGGAATCCAAAGGCTTGGAGTATTAGAGGCTAAAGGATTTCAACGTAGACAAAAACAAAGTAAAGTCATGCTTGGTTGGATGAAAATCTTACTAGATTATCATTTCAAAAATTACTGGATATTAAAGAAAGGCCTCCTGTGTAATGCAGGGTTTTTAGTTGTTTCTGTCCCATAAAACGAATAATTTGAAACCAGAGAGTTTTGTCTGACGAGTGCTGTTTCTTGCTAGATTAATCAGCTCTTTTAAGATGCACAAAACACTGGAGGGTTAGTTTAGTTTTTCTGGGTGCACAGGAAATGAGCATAATCAATTAAAGCTGCCACTGTAAATACTTTAGAAACCAGGACGATCCCCTTGAACTGTTTATCAATGAATGGCATTATTCAATATGTGTAATCCTTCAAAGATTAAGAATCATTAGCTAATAAGACCATGCCTTAGTGAATCTGTAACATCTGCATTTTTCCTGATCACAGAAATGTATTTGTCAGAGAGAGAGAGAGAGAGAGAGAGAGAGAGAAAGGAAACAGACCACCATTCCCCCATGGAAAACTTTATAAAAGCAGGACTTTGGGCAGGGGACCCCAACGCCAAAAAAAACTATGGCCAGTGATTTTACAATTGCATGGAAACATCAGAGTTGGCAAAAAAAAATGTAAAGAAACAAACAAACAAACAAAAAACCGCAGAGTAAATCTGAGTTTCAAAACAACAAACTGAAAAGCAATCACCACCTTCAAAATAGACAAGACTTCTTAGCTCTCTATTGCTTACAATGTCCTTGTAAGGAACTCTTCAAACTGTTAGAACAGAACTCCATTTCATCACAACAGATTTAGTTGTTCATTGACACCAAGAGAGAACAAGTGACTGAGATGACAGGCAGCACTAAAGAAGAGGTTTATCCCTCCTTGTTAGTCAGCTTAATAAGAGATGTTGATTCTGAATGGCCTTACAATGGCTTTCTTATTTGTTTGCTTAATACTGAACTGTTAGAGCTGCACGCAGCTGAGCTGACAGGAGATTCAAACTGAGAGGGTTCGTTTGGGAATTACGGGGGTGGTGATGCACAGGAAAATAGTCTCTGTCTTCTTCACAGGAAAGTCAGCTGATAAGCTGATCTTAAGACAACATATCTTCCTTCCTGTAAAATGCAATAACAGCCAGATCTTATGACCCCAATGACCTCCTGCTAACTTTATTCCTAGAAGAGTGAGTGAATGGTAGGGAAGCTTTCCTTGGCAAATATATCACAACTTCTATATGAATCATATGGCCATCCTTAAAATGGGAGCTAACAATACAAGCGTACTGGGCCACATATCTTTCAAAGCAAACGAGTTCACACAAAAGTCCCCTGCACGTGAAGATAAGCTGCAGCAGCCTTTTCATTAAACATCCGTTGTGTACTTCCTGTCAGAGCAGTGGGATAGGCGGGGGGGAGGGGGGGGGAAGAGGAGGGGAGAGCTGATTGATGAGCACTAGCCGTCAGTCTCATGGTTTCTCATTTCGTTATTTAGGCCAGATCTTCCCTACAGCTCTCAGCAGAGGGCAAAGAGAAACACAGCCATGTGTGTCACCCTATTAAGTACACACAGCTTTTGCAGCCCTGTGCTGTGTTGTAGTCTTTCTCATCCCTCTTTTGGCACTATGCAGCAGAGTAAACATCATAAAGAACATAAAAAGGAGTTTTCCTGAATTTTCTCTTCATTCCCCTGGCAACAGAAAGCTTTAATAGGGTAGCTTTTCTCAAGAAAACATTCCCCTCCACCCCCCACTCAAATAGGGTTGGCAAGAACTCAAGCCTTGTGCTTGGGCAATGCTCAAGGGTCCCTCCAGGAAGCTGTGTTTGGAAAAGAGTTAACACAGCAGCTCACTCCCCCTGCTTTTAATTACACCATGGACATGTTCACTTTCTCCCTTTGAAAATAACTCGGTTTGCAGAATCTGAACAGCCGCAGCCAGCTCTTTCTACCCTACAATAATAATGAGACTGAGCACAGAGGGCCTGACTCTCCATTGCCTTGCACTTCAGGTAGCTATTGATACCTGTGCCAAGTGACCGTAAAATGCTCCCAGTTCTGGTTTGCTAGTGTTTTACAACCATTTTGCTTCAATGCACACTTATCCTCTTCTAAAAGCTTTGCAAGCACTAACTACTTAAACCTCACAATATTTACTTTTCTTAAACATGTATACTGCTGTTGATACAAGGGCAGGTCAGGACCCAGTTGTGCTGGGTGCTGTACAAACATAGAAAATGACAGTTCCTTCCTCAAAGAGTTTAGTCTAAAAGGCAATACAACTGTTGCATGGGCCAGGCAAGCACATTGAGCTGGGGAGTACAGGAGACACTGGAACAATGAAAATAGCATGTACACAGTTCTTAGCCCCTAGCAAGGCTTGTAAATATATTACCCCCATTTTTACAGTTGGGGAAACTGAGGTAGAGAGTTTAATTGATTTGTACAAGGCCACATAGTGAATCAGTAACAGAAGCAGGATTAGAATACAGGAGGTCTGGGCTTCCAATCCTTTGTTCAAAACCACCTGATTGTCCTTGTCATAGACCAGAATTTGGGAGGTCATGGCTAGTGGTCAGAGCCAGGGTCAGTAGCCAAAAATAGAACCCAATGGTCAGAGCAAGAGTCTAAGGTCAGATGCCAGAGCCGAGGGTCAGAGCTGGGTTACCTGAATTGAGGGAAGACAGGGGCAAAGCTGGGTCCAAGGCAGGAGCAGGACTGGGTGCCTCTTAAGGGCCTCAGTACCCAGTTTCTCAGGGCACTTCCGATGGAACTCTCACAATATGTCCAGAGCATGGATATTCTTTACTGGTTCCCAAGACTTCTCATCCAGAATGTAGCCTTCCCAGTCCCCCAGCTCCTGGAGCCATTCTCTAACTTGCAGAGAGTAGAGGATTCGGTGGACCAAGTACTCCTCCTGTTCATGGACTGTTATGGGTGGTGCTGGTGGGTTAGAGCAGTATGGGTCTGGGTTCTCAGTGTAGGGCTTTAAAAGTGAAATGTGAAAGATGGGGTGGATCCCCATCTGCAACCTGAAGACAACTGGGTTTACCTGTTCTATAATCTTGAAGGGGTCCAGTGCACTGAATGAGCGAGGTGTAAAAGGCCCTGGCACAACTTTTGGGGGACCAGCAGCTGACGGAGTACTTCTCAAGTCTGTGGCTCTTCCACCAGCCAATAGAGGCGGTCTTGCCTTGGGGTTTAGGGTAGCACCCCCCTTTTCTTGATCCCTAGCGGTGGCCTGTTCCCAGGCATGCTTAAGTGTAGAGTCCTCTCATTGTTCCTGGATAAAGTCGCAGCATGTTCAAGCTCTGTCTGCGCCTCATTAACAGAGGAATCTGCTGAGCTTCCCGGGCCCCTCTTTCGGGCCTGGGGCTGGCTACTCAGGTCTGCCCATAATTGCCTATGTAGGGGCAATCCCGACGAAAATGTCCCTCTTGACCACATTCATAACAACGATCTCTTGCCCCTCCTGGCGGCGTGTCAATTCAAGTCGGCTCGACCCCAACAGGTAGTGTCTCCTCCCACCATGTAAGATGTCGGGTGGCAGTTGGTTTCGGATTCGAGTCAGTGGTTCTGCCCAGGACTCCCAACAGCCATCACAGTCCTCCCAAGGGGGTCGAGTGGGGTTCCCTCCGGCTGGCTGACCTCTCCCCATGGATTCCTCCGTCTTGCAGGTTCGGGGTTCTGTAGTCTCAGCTACCAAGTAATCTTCCACCAGTTCAACTGCTTATGTAAGCATTGCGGGGAAATATCTACGCACCCACTCCTTCCCCCCGACAGGGAGGATTTGGGTGAACTGTTCCAAGATTACTGTTTCTGCCACCTGAGCACCGGACTGCTGGTTGGGCTCTAGACATCGCCAAACGTAGTCCCAGAGACGTTGAGCCACCGCTCGTGGCCTAGCCCCTGCAGGGTACCATTCCCAGCGAAAGTGCTAGCGGTTTGTCTCTGGACTGGTCTGGTCTAATATGGCCACTTTCTCCTTTACATAGTCCAGGGCTTCCTGGGGGTCATGGTTGCGGTAGGCTACCTGGGCTTGCCCCGTTAAATAAGGGGCTAGAATGCAGTGGTGGCCACCCGTCCAAATGTCACGAGAAAGGCCTCGAGATCATCTTTATGAGCCTTAGAGGGAGGCCAGGCAGTAGAGATCCCAGGTCCAGGTCCGCTAGAGTGTTGATCGATGGCCCACCTGGCCACAGTAATGCTGCCATTTGTTGGACAAGCCTTACCTGGTAGGCTTGCTGCTGGGTGGCCAACTCCAGCATCATCTCCTGTTGGTGGTTCGTCACCTGTTGCAACAGCTGAGCGTATTGCGGTTGTTGTGCAGCTTGTTGCTGCTGGCTTTCTAGAAGCCATTTCAAAACGTTATCTGACTCCATACTGGTACCCAATAATCTCGGGTTGCTAGCCCGTCAGGGTGACCAACGGGAGATCCCGTACTCCCCTCGGGTCTACTGGTCTCTCCTTAGGCCTGGGGTGATGCCTGCGTGCTCCACCAGGTGTGACAGGTTTGGGGGAAACCCCAGCCAGTGTGGGGTGAGTGCACCTACCCCTTTTAGAGAAAAAGGGGTGTGGGGGCATACGTATCTTACGTCTACTCGGCCCAAGTCTATACGCTCACCCTTATCAGCAGGGCAGTATGGCCTAGTGGCCAGAGTCCATAAATTCACCCTTGTCACTGGGCAGTTACACCTAGGGACCAGTGTCCATCAAACCACCCCTTTTCACAGGGCAGTAAGGCCCAGTGGCCCAAGTCAATAACTTTTCCCCTTTTTGCAGAGCAGTAAGGCCTAATGGCCAGAGTCAGGAAATATGCCCCTACTCGGAAGTCAGTAAGGCCTAGTGGCCCAAATCAATAATTTAGCCCTTGCTCGTAGGGCAGTAAGGTTTAGCAGCCAGTGTCGACATAGGGGGAGGGGTTGTGCCCCCCAACAGGTGGGTCCGGGCCCTCCCTCTCCACCAGACCCCAGCCCAGGGCCCTGGTAGTGGCCGTAGCATGAACCACTGAGTCAGCAGGGAAAGGCTCCTACCGAAACATGCCGACTCAAGGCTTTGGCTCAGTTAACAATCTGCCATCGGATTCCCCTGGGCTGCTTCCTGCTGTCATCCCTGCTGCTGTAGTCTGGGCCTCCCTGTTATCTCTAGGTTCTCTGGTCTGTCCTTCCTCCAAACTCTGCAAGGCCTCTGTGGTTGCCTTGGTGTCCGCCTGGGCTGCGGTATCTCCAGCTCCTAAGGTCGCAGGCTTCCGCTGAGCCTTGGCTGGAGCGGGCAGCGTACGTCCTTCCTCTATGGCAGTCTGAGACAAGTTGCTCCCTTTTATATTGGTACACCTGAAGCATGCCCAGTAGGGTGAAGGGGGTGTGGTTTCCTCAGCCCACAATGTACGATTAACCCTTTCCCGTCCAGTGCGGGGCAAGTGTGCCCCATCACAAGCTGGTATGGCATACCGGAAAAAGGAGCAGCAGAACGTGACCCCACTCTGGCAGCTCCTCCGGCGCAGCTGTACCACCCACAGCCCTTCCAGGCAGGGTCTCCTCTGGCTCCCAACTGCAGCTCCGCCAGAAGACAGGGCTGGGGGAGGCACGGTACAGCCACCAAAGGAGCTGCTGGTGTTCTGCTCCTTTCCCTGCTGCCCCCCCAGACGGGAAAGGACTAAGTCCTTAAATTGTCCTCTTGATTTTTCCAGGAGCAGAGATGCTCAAGACAAGGCCTTCCTGGTAAGTAATCTGATAATCAATGCCATTTGGATTTGGCCAGGGGGTACAACTGCAGGCATAGCAGAAATAGGAGCCAACACTGATTTAGGAACCCACAAAATTTGGCATGATTGCCATTAAATGTGTCAGGGAGGGGGAACTTGAGTTTGTGGGGTGCCAGAGTTGGAGCTGAAGGTGGTGTGGCTTGAGCTTGCAGGACTGCATTCTGCACCTGGGAATCTGGGTCTGCAACATCCGTAGAGTTCCCACTATCTCTGTCAGAGAGAGATTGCAAAAAGAAGAACAGGAGTACTTGTGGCACCTTAGAGACTAACAAATTTATTAGAGCATAAGCTTTCGTGGACTACAGCCCACTTCTTCGGATGCTGTCTTCAATCCTGCTTCATACCTCTGGAGGAACTTTGCTACAAGCTGAAGCTTTGAACAAAGGACTGAGGACCCATCCCAGCGGGGGATGTATTCCAGAGACTTGATTTGAACCTGCAGTTTATTCCATCGCTGCTGCAAGCCTGAACCAAGAACTTTGCCATTACTGTATGTAATTGATTCCATTTAACCAATTCTAACTCTCATCTCTATCTTTTTCCTTTTATGAATAAACCTTTAGATTTTAGATTCTGAAGGATTGGCAACAGCGTGATTTGTGGGTAAGATCTGATTTGTATATTGACCTGGGTCTGGGGCTTGGTCCTTTGGGATCAGGAGAACCTTTTTCTTTTACTGGGGTATTGGTTTTCATAACCATTTGTCCACGAAAGCTTATGCTCTAATAAATTTGTTAGTCTCTAAGGTGCCACAAGTACTCCTGTTCTTCTTTTTGCGGATACAGACTAACACGGCTGCTACTCTGAAACCTGTCATTATGCAAGAGAGAGATTGGGCGTTGTAGAATACATGCTCACTGTAGCAGCTTTAGTCCCCTTATTGTTGGTGTTTTGTCCTGCTCAAACGGTCAGAAACTGAGATGTGGGCGGTCATGCCTAGTGGTTGGAGCCAAATAGGCGCCCAGCGTCAGAGCTGGAGTCAGAAATCAGAGCTGGGGGTCACAACTTGGTTACCTGGAGTGAGGCAAGGCTGGTGCAAAGCTGGAACAAGGCAGGAGCAGGGCTGGCCTGGAACAAGCAGCCTCAGGAGCTATTGCAGCCATGGGTGAATGCTCTGAGCAGCTGCTGAATGGCTGCTGCTGCTGGGCTTAAGAGCTGGTCTGCTGACTCTTCCAACCAATCAGGTGGTGTAGCCAATTAGGCAGCCTACTACAGGCCTGCTGCACTTGGTAGGTTGCCTGGAGATTGGCTCAGCTGAAGGCCTCATTCCTGACAATGTCTTTCACCAGAAGATTAATGAGGATGTTCAAGATTTTCCACAGTGACTGGTGATTTTACAAAAAAATTTTCAACAAATTTTTTTTCTCTCTCAAGCTCCCCTGCTGGAGCTGTTCCACTTTGTATAAATAAATAATTAAGTGTTCACTAGCTCAGAGAGAGAGAGAGAGAGAGCGGGACTGACATTCTAGTCCTGGGGTTAGAGCTCTCGCCTGGGATATGGGAGACCCAGGTAGCCACAGGACTTTGGGAGCCTCTGTTTTTGGATACACAATCTGAGACATTTAAAAGGAGTCTGTTTTTAGGGCAGGTGCTCAGTACTTTCTCCAAAACAGATCTCTTTAGAGTCACTATCACGACAGGCTTAGTGGTCAGGGATGGTGTCCAAATCTAAAAGCCTAGGTCAGGGTTTGAGCGTTGAAGCCAGGGGTCACAGCTGGAGTCTGAGTCCAAACACCAAAACCAGGGGTCAAAAAGTGGGGCCAGAATCCAAGCACTGAAACCAGTGGGCAAAGTGAAAGACAGCGTTCAAGTACTGAAACTGAGGGTCGGGATCTGAGTCAGGTTTCAAGGGCAGAAGCCAGATTCCAAGTTGGGGTCAGAGTCCAGGAGCAAGCTGAGAGATAGGTCCATCACTACAGCTGTCTGGGGAGTCCATCTAGTTGCACAAACACTTCCTGGAACTTCTCTTGGGATGCCTGGGCCAATCGAGGGGCCACAAGGGAAGCTGTCAGTCCAGCCTTCCAAGGTGGTGTTTATCTCCATGGTCTATGTGATGATACATACACCCATATCATGGCTTCTAGGTGGCAGTGTGCAGGTGCTGGCCATCCCGCAGCCTGGGTTCTATTCCCCACAGAGAATCACACTCTCAAGCTGGGCACCTGAAAATTGAAGCAGCCAAAATTGCTAGTCACTTTGGAAAAATCTTGAGCTAACTGTTACTGAGGACAAAACAGAACAGTCATTATACACTTGCTTTCTATCTTAGTCCACAAGTAAACAATGGGTGAGGGAGCTCTGGTCTGCTCTCACATACCAGATCACTTTATCTATATTTGCTTATAGCATTTGAACATAACTTGATACAATTTGCTGTTCACAATTAGACTGGCATCCAACACATAATCTAACACACCAACTTTTTCACTGAATGGACCACATTTTAATAGCTTGTTTGTCTTGTGCATACCACCCCTGCCAACCCAAACACCTCTCTTCCTATTTATGATTGCCTGAATCTCCTCCCCTCCCATTCATCAGCACTTGAGATCCCTGCCGCAACTCAAGCAATGCTTACATGGAAAAGCAATATTCCAAAGGTATTCAATATATTATTCACTGTCTTTTCTTGCAATTGAGCTGTTGGGAATAGGGATGATGAACCAGCACTATGTGACTCGCTAACTGTGTGGGCCATCAGTTTGTGGTCTAAAATATTACTCTAATATAAGAAATAAATGTATTGTAAAATAAACAAACACCTTTCGCTTTTGCAGTGTACCCATTTGAATGTGAGACACTCAGGTTCCACGTTAATCTTCCATCTCTTAGGGGTGGGTGAAGTGGCTCAGTTAAAACAACAGAACTTTGCCCATCTCCTAGATTGAAGGTTTTATAACATCCAAACAAAGTTTAGTGAAGAATGCCTCCCTACTGAAGGGGTGGAAGGATCCTAATGCAGCCACTTGTCTCCGGGTGAGTAGGGTTCTATTGGGTCATTTAAGAGGGAGCAGCCAGCCTTCTCTTTGTGCAGCACAGGGTGATGAAGTTTGGGCAATGCCCTGGCATTGGGGAACGTGATAATCCTCTCTCTGCGAACTGAATACGCAGTTTCATTTTGACAGACTTGGATGTGGAGCATTTGGGCAGACTCTGAAAATCACCTGAGCCACCCACCATGCCTTAGGATTTAATAAGAATTTAATTTAGTGTTAAATTTTAACCCTTCCCTGTTCGGATGTGCCTGAACAGCACTCTAATGCTTACCCTCTTTTTTCGGTGGCCTGGGAGGAACTTCTGCACTAATCTCTTTCCCAGCCAGAACACTCAATGACTGTATTCCTGTGACACAAACTTCCACAAAACATTATCCATATTCAACTTTGGAATTCATTTCCCATCCAACTGAGTCCAAAATAAGCTAAATCTGTTTACCTTTTGGGAATGTTGCAAAGCCCATCCAAGGTTTCGATCATTTCTGGAGGGGGGAGCATGGGAAGCGCTATAAAAAGGGTGGGGTATTTTTGATTTATCAATCTAGGGTGGGGATTTTGGTTATATGATGTGAAGATTATGCTGGATTTTAAATGATTTTGTTGTAATATATCAGAGATGCCTAGAGAACAAGTGGAAGGGTGCCTTTCTTACTAGTGGAAAAAGAAGGAAACAGAGAGAAGGAAAATATTTTCCATCTTTTTATTACAATATAGTTTGAAAGTTTGGTACCTGAATCTTAAATGTACAGTAAATTTTCACTATGAAAGAGATGTGTTTTTTTCAAGAGTCAAAAACCCACTGTGAACAACATTTTTTCCACATGTGCTAAACAAAGACACAAAGAAATCTACCTAAATATTGACAGGAAAGCATTAATCTTATAAGACAAATTCTCTAGCTATTCCTAAGGCAGGCAATTTTTACTGGAGTACTGTATGTGTTATAGTACAGCCAGGTGTATCATAGCTGTAGAAGCAGCTGTGCTATCTTCATGCAGACTAACCAGAAGACTGTTCAATACCTTTCGTCTTTTCTCCTGGGGAAGGATAATCTATCATGCTGTTGTATAAACCACATGTACAAGGACAACCCTTTTAAAGGACATTTTAAATACTGCCTTCAAGATACACTTTGGGCCTCTTTACTTATCTCATTGACTTCTGTTCTGCATATATAGGTATTACACTGAAATCCCTCAAACACTGACACTCCACACAAACCCTCCCAGGGAAACATCCACCTTGTGAGGTCTCCTGTCAGTCATCTGCCCTCTGTTTGAGATCCCAGTTCCATGGCTATGTTCTACTCCCATGAGCCGCTTTGCATCTCCCTGCTTTTCTGCTTATTGGTATGAAGCTCCCACATTCACCACTCTGCCTCAGAATCAGGTGTTTCCTTCTTTTGAACTGTAATAAAACAAGCTAAAAAGAAAATATATTTTGTTTGAATAACAAGGTTTTGATTCTGCTTCTTGTTTCCAGTATTCCAATACTGAGGCGATGGGTATAATGTACATGCATTTGAGTGTAATAACTCTCCACTTTATTACTTATTTTTTAAGATAGTCTCCATTTTATTGGATGGATAAAAAGTCTGCCTCAATCCTGCCTCAATCCTGCTCCCACACAAGCCAATACTGAAACTCCCAAGACTTTAATGGTGCAGGATCAGGCCCATAGAAAGGAATACTTAGTATCACAGCGTATATATACCATGAGCCAGATTCTCAGCTGGAGTAAATAGACTGACCTTAAGGGCACTACGCAGATTTACACAAGCTGAGTTCTGGCCCTGATGCTCTAGCTGATACCATAATGTGAACTCATCATAAGCACTGAATTGGGACTCAGGAGATCTGGATTAATTCTCAGCTCTGCCACTGACTTCCTGTGGAACCTTGGGCAAAGCACATAATTTCCCTGTGCCTCATTTTCCCACCTGTAAATGGAGGTAAAGACATTGCCTTTGTCTGTATCTCTGATTTAGACTGTAAGAACTTTGTGGCAAGAACTTTATTTACTGTGTGTGTTTATAACACTAGCTCAAAGGTCTCAGATCTCAGTTGGGGTCCCTAGTTGATACTCTATTAACAATAATGATTCTTCTACCTCAGAACAGAAATGTGTGTAGGTGTAGAGGGGGACTAAATCCTCCATTTCTTTTTCCCTGAAATGGCATTAGCAAATCATTATTCAAACAATTATATTATGTGCTTATGTCACACACACAAACACAGAGAGAGAGAGAGAGAGAGAGAGAGAGAGAGTATCGAGGATGTGTATCTTCAAATACTCTATACATCCCATATAGCTTATTCTCCATAACACCCGTGAGGTCTCTCATCAAGCTAACAAGCAAATTACCCAGGACAGGGCTGGCCAAACTCCTGATAAAGGTTCTGAAACACAATGACACCCTCACTCCTTCTTCCTCCCTTGTAAAATCAATCAGACTTTACACTTTAAATAGGCAAGTGGCCTAAAGGGAAAATTTTCCCAGATTGTCAGGGTCCTGGGAAAAGAACTGAGGAGGGGCTTTCCACTTGTCATTTATTGTTGAAAGAAAATGGGTTACATGGGATTTATAAATCATCAAATATAGAGAAATATTTTAAATTAATCTATAAACAGCTGAAGGTTTACCTCCTACTTGTCATTAACAGGCTTTATGCAGTAAATCAGATCTTTCTGAATTTGCTAAGGTGACAAGTCATTGCTAGAATGAGTTAAACTCAGTTATAGGAGTACAGGAGGTGACTGATGTAATTGAGCATGATGCATCAGCCTGGGAACTTTAAAAAGACACAGTTTGCTGAAAACCATGGCTAACAGGGCCACAGATTAAAAAAGAGCTAGGAAACCTATAAAGACAGTTACAGCAAAACTGCACTGATTCTCAAGTCACAAACAAACATGATTTATAATTTGCACAAAATCCTGGCAGTCTCCCAATTTCTCAGCAAAGATTTAACAACAGTGTGATGTGAGGCCTCATATTACTAAGGCTTCACTATTACAAAATATACAACAGCATTTAAACAATTAAAACTGAGCTTCAGTTGTTCAGATAAATGATCAGAGACCATTTTGTGATGCATTGTTGCTGAAAATTATTTGTTCATTTAGTCCTTAGTTTGCTATGGGTTTCCCACTTGTCAGTGCAAATTAGCGAGGCTCTGCTGTAGTGACTCAGAGATTTCAAAGTCCTTAAGGCATCATTGCTAACACAAGACAATGAAATATCATGAGTCAGGCCCCAAAACTCATAAGACTGGGTTAAAAATAATACTTTTTTGGTTCTCTTTGCCTTCTGGTTTCTGAACCTTTGGAGAGCATTTGAGTAAAACTGTGTGAGTAACTGATTCTTCTGGTTTGGTCAGCTAACTGAAAAACTTGAAAAAAATTCATGCTGGGTTGAACAACACGTTTCATTCAACCTGAAACAAACCTTTTGGGTTTTGAGGGTTTTTTTTAACCTTTTTTAAAATAAAATTGCGGTAAAACTTGAAAAGTCATTTTGAATCAAAAACTCAAAACGTTTTGTTTCAAAAATGTCGAAACAAAATGCTTCAATTGTTTGGAGGGATGGGGTTTCAACCAAAACAATTCGGTGAATTTAACACACATTTGTGAAATGTTTTGGTAGACCCAAATTTGTGTTACTTGTTGGAAAAATGTTTTGTCTGAAAAATTTCACCCATGAGTCACATTTTCAAGTTTCTCTCCATAACCAGAACCAGTAGAAAGTTATTTTTTTAAATTAAAGCAGAGATGCTCATGTAACCCGTTGTCCCCAGGAACTGACACTATGTAAAACATCCATTATTGTGAGAGTTGGTCTAGAATTGCAGAAGTTGGCAACACTGTAAAAGGGATCAGTGACTATCAAACCTGACCTCCTATATAGCCCAGGCCATAGAATGTCACCCGGTTAGTCCTGCATCAAGGACTAATGTCTGGTTGAACTACAACATATTTCTTAGAAAGAAATCTAATCTAGATTTAAAGATTTCACGAATCCACCACATCTTTTGGGAAGTTGTTCTCATGGTTAATTACTCTCACTGTTAGAAATCTGTACTTTATTTCTAGTTTGAGTTTGGCTAGCTTCATTTTGCAGCCATTGGATTTTGTCAGATTAAAGAGTCTTCTACTACCAGATATCTTCTCTGTGTGTAATTTATAGGTGATGATCAGGTTACTTCTTAAAACTCTTTCCAATAATCTAAATGGATTATGCTCTTTAAGTCGCTCAGTGTAAGGCAGATTTTCTAGTCCCCAAATCACTCTTGTAGCTCTTTTCTGAACCCTTCCGAACCTTTCAACATTCTTATCATGTATAAAACCCAGGCATATTCTCATATACACATACGGCCAGATTCTGATCTCAGCTACACCACCGTCAATTAGAATCTTTAGCCACATTTGCCAAAATGTTCAAATATGAGTCACAAAATTGAGTTCTATTCACAGTTAGACACCTCAATAAGTGACTTGATTTCCAGGGCTGCTGAACACTCACAGCTCCCATTGAGGACAGTGAGAACCATGGCTGCTCTGCGCCAGTGAAAACTACGGTGTTCAATTCAATTTGACATTATAGATTTAGGTGCCTAACCTGAGGCCAGAATTGTCAAATTTGATTGTCTAGGTGTTGTCTGCTTATGAAAATGTAATGGTGCTGAGAGATACCAGTCCATTTGATCCACGAAATTGAAGTCCTCTCCTAGGTTATGTCTACACTTGGAACTAGGGATGAGATCCCCTGCTTGAGGACACATACTCACTCTAGGTCACAGATTGTAGCCATGCCATTATAAGGAGTTGAAGGAGCTAACCACCCCAACTACATACCCACCGACACCACAGGGGCATGCTTGGGGTGGCTAGCCTGTTCTGTCACTCATGTTGCTGCAGCTCTACTCTACTTTTAGCTTGATCAGAGCTAGCAGGGGAATGTCTCCTTGAGCTGGGAATCACATCCCAACTCTAAGTGTAGACATACCCATAGATTCAGCTGAGCAATCACCACATGTCCTTGTTAATGCATCTCAGCCTGGAGGAAATGACACCTCTGTAGGGTGACCAGATAGCAAGTGTGAAAAAACGGGGCAGGGGTGGGGGATAATAGGCGACTTAATAAGAAAAAGTCTCAAAAAATGGAACTGTCCCTTTAACAATGGGACATCTGGTCACCCTATCTCTAAGAGCTTGTCTACACTACCCACCGGATCTGAGCGCTCTCCCGTCGACTCCAGTACTCCACCAGAATGAGGAGCACAAGTGAAGTTGACAGGAGAGCAACAGCTGTCGACTTACCGCAGTGAAGACACCGCAGTAAGTAGATCTAGGTACGTCGACTTCAGTTACGCTATTCACGTAGATCGACCCCGCGCGATAGTGTAGACAAGCCCTAAGACTGAGGAGGAACTCCATGCTGATTCAATTCCTGGCCAGGAAGCTGAGGATATAGGGCTAATGCTGATAGTTTTCTGACAACGCCTGTCTACTAGGAAATGGAATGAAGCCATGAACTCATTGTACATAAGCCAATTAGGTGCTATCACATGATAGTGTGTTTCAGTAACTAATACCAGCTTGTGACAGATTTGAACCAATAACATGGAATCAGAGCTGGACAAATAATTTGTAATGAATAATATACTTTATTGCTTCTTCTTCTGTTTGTGAATTTGTCAGCTGACGTGACAAACTTCTGGACAGTAGGTTGTTTCCAAGCAGTATAGAATGAAACACTTGAGCTGTTTTGATGGGACATTGGACACACAACATGTTTCTGTCCCCTAATTGCATAAACACAACTTCTAGCATCAGGTTTCTGGTGCAAATACACATAACTGCGAATTCAGAATTTGCTTTCCACAAATATGCTGAAGTGCTTGCTTAAATGTCCTTTGTTCCATTGAACATTCCTTCCCATAAATGCATTCACGAGAATATTTCCAGAAAATGAATACAAAAGGGCTGTAATCACAGGAAAAAAGAGAACTCATTTAAAATTCTAAGGAAGATGGGCCAGATCCAGACTCCATTGGAACCTTTCCATTGATTTCCATGGATTTTGGCTCAGGTTTCATCTGCAGATAATAACTATTTTTTTGCAGATGTTGATTGGCTCTGTTTAGAGGCACTGTATTCTAATACACTCACTCCCAAAAAAAGAGTGTTAAAATAAATGACATTGCCCAAAGGGGTTGAATGGATGGAAAACATTTAGCACTAGTTACAAAAGCAAGTTGGGCATGTCTCACATTGTCAGGATTATTTGTACAAACTCAATATTTACATTAATCAAGGTGAAGAAATGATTCACAGTCAGACAACTGCTATTTCTTTTGTTCAGATCTGATTGGCAGCACTGGATTATATGGTGCAGTCACTGTCAAGACAAGAAAAGTGTCAACAATTGAAATGTAGCTGTTTTTTTACAAGTGGGTAAAAGCTTGTCAGATATAAAATTGTGTCCAGCTATTGCAAACACTTTGTTAAAATCCGAAGTACCCTTAAAAGAAGGACACAAGCTTTGTGTGTGTGTGTGTGTGTGGTGGGTGGGGGGAAGTAATTCATTAATTTTTTAAAAATACTATTAGAAATGAACTTGAGGTAGGTCCAAATGTTTCTAAAGCTAGGGGTACATGGGTCCAGGGCATCTCTACTGCAACCACAAACACCACAACCCTCTCCCAAAGATAGGGAGGTCAGGGTGAAAGAGATGGCACATAGATATCATGATTAGCATGGTTTACTATGTATAATAGACAGAAGCAACAACAGCTCCACTATAAGACTGGCCGGGCATGAGTCACAAACTAGAAAGACAGGTAAAGAGTCAATCATGTCTGGTACTTTATCATTACTATAAAAGGCCAAGATTGACACAAAGGAAAGTTACACCAAAGAGACATTTCCCCATTTACTCATTTTTGGATGCTCTTGGCACCAGCTGAAACCAGTTCAAAGGACACCATATGCCATTTTATAAGGTAATTTTGCTTTGGCGCTGTTTAGTTTGTTAATTCTTTTAAATGTGTGTGCCAAGCAGTTTCGCGTCATGCTACATGTGGTAATCTCTTCTTTCAATGATAAGCACTCATGAGACAGATTAAAAGAAAAACATTAACTACTCAAGAGTAGTTGCTGAACATACACTGCTTACCCTGCTCTTTGAAGAATTATTGATACACTAAGTTCTTTCCTCAGCAATAAACGGAGCTGGGGGACAGACTACTTTACACAGCAAGTCAGATTTCTACAAAATACTCAGCGGAGGACAGGGCTTAAACTGGGGATGGCTTGGGCAGGGTTTGTCATGCTGACACTCCTCGTGGTGCTAGAGCCTTGCAGGACAAATAGCAAGAAGCGGGCTTCTTTGGGTGCTGAGACATTTTGGAAATAAACCTTTGCTTTGCTCTAAGTAGAAAGTATGACAATTCTGTCTAGGGCTGGGATTGTCAAAGGAGTAGGAGTTACATTTCTGTTGAATTCCAATGGTATCTGGGTGCTTTGCTCCCTTAGTCTCCTTTGAAAATCCCAGCCTAAATATTCACAGTGCTGTCCTAAAGCCTTGCATTTCCCCCTCCCCCCCCCCCCCCAAGAGACTACTGTGGGAGCTACCTTGCACCTCTAGTAAACAGCATAATCTATGAGCACCTAAAATGGCACACAAGGAATTAGATGCATGATGCATTTCCAAAGCATGTGCTAACCTTTGCTTCTACACTGCAGGCTAGATCCTGGCTGGTGTAACTCAGCATAGCTCCATTAGACTGGAGCAGTGGATCAGATTGAAAGTACAGAAGATACTTTGTTTTGAGTAATCTGGTTTGGGCATTGGCACCTCTTTCCCACAGGAGATACTGACTAGAGCCTACTGGAGGGCTGGAAGGATGACCGTGATGGGCTGCAAGAAGGCTCGCTGTCAGTTCAACCCATTTTGGTCCCCAGAAAACAAAAACCAAAAAGGACTCGGCTGCTTTCTTCTCTCTTCCTTGACTGTCTGATTCCTTCTTCCTGCCTCTCACACTTCATTGGTTTGCCTAGGGAAATAGGAGGAACAACAGGCTACAAGAGCAAATGATTCTACTTTAAGGCGATGCTTTGTGCCTGTGCAGAGAACTTCATTCCTTAATCACATGCTAAGCGTGCAATGCCTCTCCCACAGGAGAAAGTCCCCAAGCGAGAGGGCTCTCCCTGTGGGCAACCCTGATTTTCCTGCATGGATTGGAACACATGTGCACCTCTTCTAGGTATGTGCAAAAGGGTGTGCAACTTTTTTTTGTATATGCTTATTACCATATTTGGGTCTTAAAGCACCCATCACAGTGGCATGTAGGTGCCATACCTTAACTGAGCTGCTTAGGAACCAACTCAGAAAAGTTAGATCAAATGCTGATTTAACTTTTAAAAGTTTCTGTTGAAGGAATGGATAAAGGTTTATGTTCTTACTTTAACTGACTTGGTTCACTCATCTCTAGTTTAAATCAGAGTGTTTGTGTTTCACAAAGGTTTCTGCTATCACAAATATACACCTCTGTGCTACGTCATCAAGTTCTTGACATCTCAGGAAGGTTTGAAATAAGCTCCTGCAATTTAAGTCAAACTGGAAAAGATCTTAGCTGCATATAATGTAGGAACATGAGGTTAGCCGATGACCTCCTAGCACATTCTCTTTTTTTACACTTCATAATTTCTATCTTTTATCTTCTATCTATTTTGCTGCCAAGTACACACCCCACAGGAATATCAGTGGGAGCGACAGTCTGCAAAATACTACATGGTCTGTTATGTAGCTCTAGTACTTTTTACCTTCCAGTGAAAGCCACTTTTAAAATCAGATACAGACTGAACAACTGTCACTGAGCAAATCAACTCCAAGTAAACACAAGGATCACATAATTTATCTGGTGGTGAGTGTTGCTCACAGGCATGTTGGGGATGGATATTGTCCAGCCAGGGGAAAAAGAAAATCTGTTTGCTTTTGTTTCTAGGGGAACACTCATGTGTGTCATCACGTACTCCCACAAATGGGCTTTATGAATTAGTGCCTTGAGGCTACGATTGATATTGTTGTTTTAGTTTACAGAACTGAGTCGGATGATGTATTTAAGCATTTAATGGTCAGGATATGTACTGCTGCAGCACTTTATCTATTGGCACGTTCACAAGGGTATTAGTACTTTACAGAAGTTTTTTGTTGATATTTCTCAGATGTTGTATTAATCACATTTTCTCCTTTTTTTTTTTTTTAAAGACAAGGAAGAAACAAAAACAACCGAAAAGAAAATTGAATGCTCACCTGGAAATGAATTGACTCAAGATCTGACCAAAAAAATCCACATAGGAGACATAGGATTCTTGTGTTTCAAACAAAAGGGTTTGGAGAAAGCTATTCAGCAAGTGGTAAGACAAGCGGAACACTCACGCGCAATGTGTTCTCAAAACACACACTCCATTCCAATTTTCATGGCATGAAATCTTATTTCTCCTCCTGACTCAAAGTACTTCAGCTTTCTATATGCATGGTGTGTCAGTACTGATCAGAGTAATGTATTCCGCATGTTACTCTGATTGATCTTACCAATATGCTTATCCGAGCTTGGATGTCCCAGCTATTTGAATGTTGCTGCCCAGCTCCACGTATTTATGACAATACAGTACACTTGGGTACCATGAGCCAAATTTGCAAAAGCTTTACTCACTTTTTACTCATTCTTTACCAAAGCAAAACTCTCAGACTTCAAGATCACATTTGCCTGAGTAATGACTGAGTAAACACAGAGTAAGGAGGCTTTCAGGATTTGACTCAAATGTAGGTGTGTTAAACAAGAGCACAAGACTAAATAAAATAATAAATGGAAGAAGCCAAGGAATTATGGTGGTTTGCAAGTGGCTACAAGTGTCTTATATTTGTAACACTTGAAGGTCACCTTCTTTGACATTTGATTAATATAATTTTCCTTTTCCCCTAGTAAAGTATTTTAACAGTTGTAGGAGCATGTACAACTAATGTTATGTTCTCTGATCTACAGACACTTGTAGCTGGTGACATATCACCTATTAAGTACATGGTTTTTAAAGGTAGCCTGACTTCTAGCACAATGTGCTGTATTTAAATGTTATGACCAGATTGTACTTAAAAGTCACTGGCCCACATTGGGTCCCTGGTTGTCCCAGGTGCACAAAGGAAACGAGAACACTGCACCCTCCGTCAGACAGATATAGTCTGCTCCACATTCTGCAGCTGGTTCTGCTGGCTGGTGCAAACAGGGAGTGGGGCTCCTGCTCCTGACTCTCCCACCCTTTCCTGGAGCTCTCCTGGAGGTGGTGGGACAAAGCAGTCCCTGCACTAGGAAGAGTGCAGAGACAGATTGTGCTGCCCTGGGGGCAGGAGTTTCAAGTAAGGAATCAAGCACTATTTTGACCTTAATTAACTAGAGCTCAGATCTGCCACCCTTACACTGCAGGTCAAATTCAACCCTGGCATAACTTGGCAGAATTAAATAAAGCTATGTCCACTGGCACCAGAGCTGAAGTTGGCCCAGCAGCTTTATGTATTACCTTAATTAAAAGCACGCTTTACACTCCTGTAATTCTACTTCCAAAAACACAGGTACAGGTCTTGTAGGCATCTTACGCTCTTCCAAACCTTGAACTGCTTTGAGCCTCAGGAGAAGCATTTACCCAGTCCTTCCTCCAGCTCAGGCAAAAGAAAGGGAGGATCCACAGTTTCCCAGGGTTGGTTTGTTTGTTTTATTTCTGCTAAGAGTTTACTACATGTTCAAGGACCAGGCATATTGTTAAAGGCAGTGTTGTGTTCATGTAACTTTTTGTCTTCAGCTGAACTGTCTCCAGTAATGTCAACTATGTATTCATTGTAATCAGCGACTGTGAAGGTTCTTGTGTGATATGTATCAGGGAGACAGCTCACTCCACACTACATTCTATCCCTGTCTCAGCCGAGCTGCTGGACACAGTTAGGCAGTCTTGGCTTCAAAACCGCTTCCCTAATAATGTCATTGGTAAGAGTGCGCATTTTTTGCCTTTGTCTTAGACCCAAAGGTTGTTTTCATTTAAATAAATCATAGAGTTCGTGCCATAATTAACACATTCTTCCTCCTGTGATTGAAGCTGTCTGAAATGAAAAGCAGGGGGTAGGATATTGGGTTTTTTACACTCCCTCGACTATAATGAAATGGCAAGAGGATTAAGTGTATGTTAACAAGGTAGACTACACGGTTCCACATGACAGAGGGTGCCCTGAAATCCTTCCCACAGCAACATGCTGGTACTCTTCAGGAGCCCTCTGGCACGCTCCCTCAGCAGCATCCTCCATTCTGAATTTTCATGCAATCATGCATACTGGGGTATGTTGCATCCCACAGTGCATTGCACCAGATGTTGCAAACATTGCAAATGGAGGCTGGATGAATGCAGGTGGGAAGGGAAGGAGAAAGTGAGTTGGTGTGACCAAGGGAAGGAGGGAGGAAAAGAAATAGAAAGAAACAGATGGCGGGGGGAAATGAAGTATTAGTAGGTCTGGAGACCGATATATAGGTGAGAAGAAAAAGTGGGGGAGATACATAGGAAGAGTAAAGATGTAGTAAATGGGAACAGAATGTCAGCAAGGGGGAGGAGAGAAGATGAATGGCACTAAAATAAAGTAGCAGAAGAAAAAGGGAAGAGAGAAGGTAAAGAAAAATCAAGAGAAGAATGTTTAGAGTAGTGAATTTTATTATAGGGTTCCATGCTCCAGTTTATATTATACAGGTGCCTCTCAAGGCCAGGATTTAGAGATTTTAAAATATATTGTTGACTTGGGGCACATGGCGAAAAAGAAGTGTGCCGTAATATTCTTACCAGTTGCACTAATATACCTATAATTCAGCTCTAGAGTACAGCACACAAATAAATGGTTCAAAGCTTGCCGTGCTGGACTTGATACATTCCCAGAGAATGGAACGGTGGCTGATATACAAAATATTTCCTCCTGGAGTGATGCCATGGAAAGGTTAACTACCGTGCACATACCACCAGTAACAGTGCACAAGTTGCAACTTGTATTTTTAATACACTCCTGAACATTTGCTTCCTGCTCACTGCAAGGCTGGAGTCACATTCTGAGCACTATTTGAATAAGCCAATCAACTTGAAAAGCAGTATCTTTTTCTAAGGGAAAGGGAGCTTTATTTCTAATCTACAAAAAAGATTTAAATATGAAAATAAATGACTATTCCATTATGGGGAAGAACGCAAGACCGTGATTGACCTAGTGAACTCATGTTTCCTTTGATGCACCATGCTACTTAGAATACATAACAGGGACGTGTGGCCCCAGTTCAGCAAAGTACATGTATAAATTTAAGCACAGGTTTAAGTCTAGTGAATGGAGCTTAGGCACATACTTTAATGCTTTGCTGAATTGGGGCAATAATGAGCATCTTCCATTAATTAAACAATTAAAAAACACAAAGGGCCAAATTCATCCCAGGTGTAAGCTGATCTAGATGTATACAGGTCTGTCGCATCTTACGTGCATTTAACATGCGCGATTTCAGCTTTACGCGGTCGGCAAAAACAAAAAAAGAAAAATAACAATTTTAATACTGTACTTGTAGTCCGGGTGATTCCGCCCGCCATTCAACTCAATGTAATTTTGACTATACGCGATTTTTGCTTTACGCGCTAACTGCGGAACGGAACCCCTGCGTAAGATGAGACTCACCTGTACCGTGTTGGAGCAGTGGTTGCAGGATCAGCCCACTCTACCGCAGACACTAAAGATCAGCTCAGGAGAGAAGGGCTGGGTGTGATGGGCATATGGTTCTAGAAGATGCCTGCAGTCTTGGACCATCTTTGCTGAATATTGGTGCACTGTGGTTCAAAAATGAACGAGCCAGTAGATATTATTTAAAGCTCTTTGTAAAATCAATCACAGCAAGGTGCAGAGTCTTGCATAAATTTCAAGAGATCTTGTGCTCCTGTGTACTAAACATATTTTTAAGCCTTGGTCTAAGTAGTATCAGTGTAAGTGAAATCAACTCCGTTTGCTATGATGACCTGTCACTTTCTTAATGTGCAACTGGCAGAGTTTCCATAAGAAGAAAATCATATTTGCTTTAAAACCTAAACTAATTATATTAAAGTAACCATATTAGTAATCCTCCTTGATAAACCTCTAAATGAAAGTCTAATTGGCATTTGCCTGTTCTTTCCCTCAGTGTTCATATGGGATAAAATACAGTGAAATCAATACTAAAATGAGATTTTTTTAGGGGATTTTCTGTTGACAGTATTGCCTGTAAACATTAACTGATTATTTATCTATCCCAAGGAATGGTATGCATTGGAAGACAATTGGTTTGCAATGGAATGTGACCTTGGCTAGTCTACAACAGTTAAAAAATGCCATCCCTCTGACGTTATATTAGTTTGACGGAAGGGCAAACTAACTAACTATTAACTATATACATTGAAATAGTTTGAGAAAAGCTTCTAATCCTTAAAATGACTGCAGTTCATTTCTGTGTTTTCCATTTAAAAGAACTAACAATAGTTTGTTTGTGTGTGCCTTTCACCCAAGGACCTGTTCCAAAACATTTCAAAAACTTTAGTTTAAGTCTCACAACATTCCTGTGAGATATGTATTATTATACCAATTCTACAGCTCAGTTTTAATTGAGCTGATCAAATTACATAGTGAGTCAGTGGCAGAACTGGGAATAGAATGGAGGAGCCTTGACTCCAAATCCCATGCTCTAATCAATAAACCACCTAGCCTAACTCAAACCAGGTACATTAAATGGTGAAACAACCAGAGAGTTTGCCTTTCCCTTATCACTTAGATCATCATTATATTGGTTTGATCAGCCAACCAAAACGCAAATCCTCAGCTGGTTTTCAACAGCCATCAGTTCATTCAGGATGTTAGGAGTTGTCCTTACCTCTGGATACCCAGGCTTTCCTGGCCTCCACTGGATCATGCAGTCAGTCATGATTGGCTGATGTAGATTTCTGGGGTGGGAATGCAAACCTAAAAACATCCTTTGCAGAGTATTTTAGGAAGCCTCGTGTTTTGAAATATCGACCTGCTTTTTCCTGGCAGATATGGGGTAATCTGATATTGTCAGGAGGCTGTGTGAAGTTTAAAGACGACTTTCATGGATCAGCATTACACACAAGAAAAATTCCCATATGCTTATTCTGTTCCCAGTACAGAGGAAGAACGGAGGCCCTTCCACTAAAACCGTACCTTACTAGCTGCTTTTGAATGCTGAACATCTATCTAATCATTAGATTTACAAGTGGCCATGATGCACCGTCAAGATATCTCAAAGCTACTTGATATCCATATTTTTCAAGACATTAGCTGAACTAAGATGAATCTTTTCACTGTCTCTAGATTCATGCTCAGAAGCTAACCACAGGCAGGGCCATCCCTAGCTATTCTGGGGCCCTATGCAGCCCCTGTGGGGGGGCAGGGGGCCCCAGGCCTCTGCGGGGGGGAGGTGAAGAGCGAGCCCCAGGCCTCCGCGGGGGGGGGGGGCGTAGCGCTGGCTTGGGGAGCTGGGGAGAACCACCACCCAGCACTCAGCAGCAGTGCGGCTGGGGCCGAGTCACTGCACTCCCGCCACCGGTGAGTGCAGCCCTGGCCCTGCTGCAGAGCTCAGGTGAGTGGGAGCGAGGCTGGGCAGGGGCTGGAAGAGGTGGGGCTGGGGCAGGGAAGGGGTGGGGCGGAGCAGGGGCGGGGGCCCTGCGGAAGAGCCGGAGCAGGGGCTAGAGCAGCACGCAGCAGCGCAGGGCACCAGGAAATGTGGTGCCCCACATTTCCTGGTGCCCTACACAACTGCGTACTTTGCGTATGGGTAAGGACAGTCCTGACCACAGGTACCCACATAGTCATTGCCAAGCTAACATCGCATTATCTCCTAAGTATAGTATCTTCCATTCTTGTAACAGGGAACTTATCTTTACATTTCCCCCTTCTAGATATATCAGTTGCCTCTCTACACTATAACTTAACTGAGGTAATGACATGAGTTGTGTCCATACAGAACCTGGCTAATTCTCTATTAGTAACTATGAGAGCTAATCTTGTGTAAACCTCACCAGCACTATTGGCTGCCATAGGGCTGTCTTCCTATAACAAAGTAATAACACTTATTTTGCTGTGTAGGCAGAATCCCCTAACTGGACCAATCTTCCTTTCTTCCAGCTCTCAGTGATGTCAAATATCTCATGACCCAAGCAACATCGCCCCACACACTATTTGTGCTGCCTCAGTGAGCATATAGACTGGATGCTACCCTCTTGCGGCGTCAGTATGGAACAGCTGCCCACAATGCCCTGCTGCAAACACGTTTAGGCAGTGTGCTAAGTGGTGGATGCACAAACAATTGGCATATGGTTGTGTTGTGGAAAAGGCTGCTGTATGCACACAACTCAGCGATGGTTGTTATAATTGGGTCAAATAGGGGTGTCATGACCTAGTTATAAAAATACAGTTGTACTTATAGCGTAGATAGGGCCTGAGGCAACACTTCTAATTTAGAAATAACATTAAAATGCAGCTGCTTAATAGTTTCAAGACTGTTTAATTAGCCAAATATAATTTATTCAGTCATGCATATGTGGATTGGTACTCTCCCACTATGGCCAATAATGGTCCTTTATAGTGAGAGTTCAGCTACATGTGTAGACATAGCAACTTTAGGAATAGAGTCTGTGGTCATTTTACACTTCAGAAGTGGGACCTGTTGTTAGCAATCGAACCTTTGGGCCTAAAACCATATTCAGGTATTTCAGGGGTTCCCAAACTTGGTTTACGGCTTGTTCAGGGTAAGCCCCTGGTAGGCCACAAGACGCTTTGTTTATCTGAGCATCTGCAGGTACAGCCGCTCACAGTTCCCAATGGCTGTGGTTCTCCATTCCCAGCCAATGGGAGCTGCGGGAAGTGGTGGCCCGCCCCGCGCTGCTTCCCGCAGCTCCCATTGGCCGGGAACGGCGAACCGCAGCTACAGGAGCTGCGAGTGGCCATACCTGCAGACGCTCAGGTAAACAAAGTATCTCGCGGCCCACCAGGGGCTTACCGTGAACAAGCCACAAACCAAGTTTTGGAATCCCTGAGGTACTTGATTTTCAGAAGTGCCGAGCACCCAACAGGTCCCACTGATTGAATGGAGGCTGTCATGTGCTCCGCACTTTTGGAAGTCTGACAGGTGCCCAACTATGGACTTAGGAGCCTAACGTTAGGTTCTTGTCTTTGGAAAACTAGGCCCTCGTAATCCATGCCTTGCAAATTGTGATTTGCTACATGTAATCATGACTTTGCTGCTTATGTTTAGTAGTTTTGAAATTAACCTCCTTTAATGCAAAGTAGAGATCAATTAACAATACATAAATGTTTTTGTGAAACATCATTTTGTCTTTTTGGGGATTTTACAGCCCTGGATCTTTTTTTGTTTGTTTGTTTAAGCAAGTACATGTAGGTAGTGAGTTATCATATCTTATATATGAGGACTCACCCCAGGCCAGAATAAAATAGATTACACTTTTCTTTAATTTTTGAATACCTAGAAGACTCCTGGGTATTAAGAGCAATTATTTTTTCATCACTGCTAGAACAAACAGTCTCTCCTATTTTATTATTTTGGCTTCCTTCATTTCTGTTTTTCTCTTTTTGAAATCATGCCCCAGGGGCTACAGTTGTGTAGGTATGTTTGTAGAAGATTATAATTGAGAGACACTCCCTCATAAGGGACAGTATTATGAACATAGGAATTTGGAGATGTGCGCTGGAGGCAGGGGTTGGGAACACCGCATGACTGTGTGCAGCAGTTCACCAGAGATGCTCTCCAGTTTGTTTTATTAAAATTTTATTCCTCTCTCATTCGATGGTTTGTTATTTAATGAACTCCAAGATCGTTACAACAGTAACTCCTTATTGCGCACTGAGCCACTTAGAGCCTGAATCTTCATTTTCCTAATTTCAATAGCTCTACAAAAGCCTGAACATCAGCTTCCTGCAGCAGTTTGTGCTTCACTGTGTCATTTTGTATTCCACATATAAATCTTTTCTTGTAATAAGGAATCATTTAGATCTCCAGAGTCACATGATTGAGTTTTAAGCATTAAATCATTCACATATGCATCAACTGGTTCAAACTGTCCTTAAATGCATAGAAAAAAAACCCCCAAACAATAAGCATTTCTCAGAAGAATTATTTTTCTGGGGAAAAGCTACAATACTTATCAAATTTGTCTGTCATCTGTACCTTTTTTTTTTTAAATAGAATATCAGGGTTGGGAGGGACCTTATGTGGTCATCTAGTCCAACCCCCTGCTCAAAGCAGGACTGTAGAGGGGTGGACTCACCCCTGTGTCACCTCCTGCTGGTTGGCTCCAGGAATTAGCTCATTTCAGTGTTGGATCATCCCCTGCAGGCCAGTGATCCGCCTGTCCTCCAGCCCCCATGTCCCTCCCAGACCCCGGTGCCCTTTTATCTGGGGTGCTGCCCCCTGACAGTACACCCCTTAGTTCTAGGGTCTCCCCTCCTGGGGGAACCCCCACCCACTATCCCTACCTCGCCTCAGAATAAGGCCACTGCTAGTCACCAACTAGCCCCCGCTCCCTGGGGCAGACTGCAGTATAGGCCACTCATCACAGGCAAGGCTGGGTTTGGACCTGTTGCCTTAGCCTACCCCTGGGCTGCACTCTGTAACCCCCCGTATCCCTTGGCCTCCTACTAGGCTGCAGCCTGGGACTTTCCAGGCTGGAGCTCCCCAGCCTGTCCCCAGCCCTGCTCCACCCAGGTACTCTGTCTCTCGCTCACTGCAACCAGGCCCTTCTCCCTCTGAAGGCAGAGAGAGACTGCTGAGCTCCTGGCTCCCAGCCTTTTTATACAGGCCAGCTGTGGCCTGATGGGGCCATGGCCCGGCTGTGGCTGCTTCCCCAGTCAGCCCAGCTTTTAGAGCTACAGCCCTCTGCCAGGGATATTTTAAGCCCTTCCAGGCAGGAGCGGGGGACCACCCCACTACAAGGACCAATCCCCAGACAGATTTTTGCCCCAGATCCCTAAATGGCCCCCTCAAGGATTGAGCTCACAATCCTGGGTTTAGCATGCCAATGCTCAAATCACTGAGCTATCCCTCCCCACTTCTACTGCCTCCCTTGTGAAAGCATCATATACCTGCAAAATTGAGGGGGCCTCACATAGGGAAATATTAATGCACTTTAGATATCTCCTGCAGGCCCCACAACAAAGAGGAACATTTAAAGTTGTTATTTAAACTGGTGTGATTTTTCTGCAAGGTCTTCTTGCAAATCCAGTGGACTTGGAAAAAATAATTGGTTCAATATAACTTCTGGCTCCATGTAATGTTTAATGAGCAGGCAGGAGGCTGTAGAAGGGCTGGTTGTAAAAGGGACACCACACTTATTCACTGCAGAAACACTCAGGCCAGGATTCAGCAAAGCACTTACATAGGGTTACATATTTCAACAATCAAAAAAGAGGACGGTGGGAGCTCTGCCCTAGCCCTGCCCCTGCCCCTCCCACTTCCCGCCCCCTGACTGCCCCCCTCAGAACTCCCCACCCCTCCCACTCCTTGTCCCCTGACTGCCCCCGCCTGGGACCCCTGCCCCTAACTGCCCCCCAGGACCCCACCCCCTACCTAAGCCTCCCTGCTCCTTGTCCCCTGACTGCCCCCTCCTGAGACCCCCCCCCCATCCTAACTGCCCCCTAGGGCCCTACCCCCTACCTGTCCCCTGACTGTCCAAAACCTTATCCACCCTCCCGCCCCTGACAAACCCCCGGGACTCCCACACCCCATCCAACCACTCCCCGCCCCTGACAGATCCCCTCCCCAGAACTCCCGACCCATCTAAACCCCCCTGCTCCCTGACCCTGACTGCTCCGATCCCTCCCCACCCCTGACAGCCCACCCCGAACTCCCAACCCCCTGCTCCTTGTCCCATTACTGCCCCCTCCTGAGACCCCCCCATCCTAACTGCCCTCCAGAATCCCACCCCCTACCTGTCCCGACTGCTCAAAACCTTATCCACACCCCCGCCCCCTGACAGCCCCCCCCAGAACTCCCGACCCATCTAAACCCCTCTGCTCCCTGTCCCCTGACTGCTCCGATCCCTGTCCCCACCCTGCCTCCTGACAGCCCCGCCCCCAGAACTCCTGACCCATCCAACCCTCCCCCTGCTCCCTGCCTCTTGACTGCCCCCTCCAGAACCCCCCTGCCCCTTCTCCGACCCCCTGGCCCCCTTACCGTGCCGCTCAGAACAGCGTGTCAGGCTCCATGCGGAGCCCGACTTGCTGCCGCGCTCCCCCACGGAGCGCATAGCCCGGTTCCCACCCTCGCAGAGTGCTGCAGAGTGGCGCACTGGGCAGCAGGGGAGGAGGAGCAGGGGGAGGACCTCCAGACTGCTGGAGGCCTGATGCGAATGGCTGGCGATCTGTGAATGCAGGGAGGGGGAGGGGACGAGAGAGAGGAGGGGAGTGATCTGAAGCTGCAGGGGAGAGGAGGAGGGAAGCGGAGGAGAGGCTCTGGCTGCCAGAGCCCCGTGCGAGTGGCTCGATCCGGCTGGCTGCCCTGTCAGCCGTGCCATGCTCTGCATGGGGGGGGGGGGAAAAATCCGGACATTTACAAATTCCCCCCGGACACTATTTTTAAACTCAAAAAGCCAGACACGTCAGGGAGAATCCGGACGAATGGTAACCCTAACTTACATATGTGCCTAACTTTTATCATCTGCCTAAATCCTAAAGCTCACTGAAGTCAACAGGATTTAAGCTCACGCTTAAGTGCATGCGGACTTGGGACCTCAGATTAGATTGAGACTGCTAAGGTTCCCGGAAATAGCTAGTGCCTGATTCTCCACTGTAGTCATTTACAATGAACAGACATGGAAAGTGAACTCTCTCACTCCAAGAGATGGCCTCTGGAAGACAGGCAGGGTTGAGATGCATGGGAGGGAGGGGGGCTGTTTGGAGAAGCTTGGATATCTCCTGCTTCTGCAGAACCTGTTTTGTTTTGGATTTTGATATTAAATACTCTCAAATAACTGCTCACAAAAATAGCCATGAACTAACAAAAAATGTTCAGCCAATAATTTGAACATTGAATGAGGTAGTGAAAATAATTATCTATTCATGGATAACTTACAAACAGTAAGAGGTGAAATTCACAGAATAAATAATTTGTTACCAATTATTTGCCCAGCTTTTGTCTCTGTTATGGATCCCTTATGGTTGTTTATTCCCTCCAGACAAGTTTCTCTCTAAATGTAATCTGATCTTGAAGTATATAAACTAATAGCAACTGTTATGCAAAAGCTAACATAGGCACACAGGGTGGAGTGTCACCTACAAAACAAACCAGTGGCCGTTACTAAACTAACAATTTTAGCTCTTATTCTCATGGGAAACCAGGTTTAGTAATTCTTCATTAATATATATATTAAACTACATATTGTTTGTTTATGTTTCTCTTTCAGTTGCACATGAGAAATCGTTACAGGTTAATCCAGCTGAAATAGTGTTTCATCAGCCATTCAAAATTCAGTGTCTCTCTCTCTCTTGCACAGATTTTTAGACAGACACGTTCCTCACTCAGATTCAGGCTTTCTTCTTAGGAATGGGTTATTTTATTAAATGTCAAGAAACAAGTGGGAGTGTCTTATACTGTGGCTCCCAGACAGACAATCTAAATCTCAAGCAGTTGCCATCAGAAACCAAAATATACGCCGTACAGGTTACCTTTACTGGAATTAAAACACTGTCAAAGAACATTTCAGCTATTTAGATATCTGTCCTGGTTCTGTCTCTCAAGGACTAAAACTGCACTAGCTACAGTAGCAACACATACAGAGGTGATGATTGAAGAAATAACTATACAGTCACTGTAGTGCCCTATCTGCCCATAAACTTATGTCTCCAAATTATTGGGAGTTGCTTGATGGCAAAAGTTCCTTGAACATCAATGGGAGACTATATCCCACGTAAAGAGGCAAAACATGGGTTATATTGTGCTCCCTTGATCTGAGTGCAGAGGAGAAGTTCTGCTCAATGATTTTCCTCCTCCTGCACTGACGGGGGTGTTTGCTGTCTCTGTGACACCATCCTTCCCAGGCCCTGCAGAGGGCATCCCTGAGTGAGTCCACTGAGTGCTGTGGAAATTGTGAAAAGGACATGATGGGCAATCACAGGCTCTGGTGGAGCTGTGCTGACATGAATGCAAGGGAAAACAGCAAAGCGCTTTGAAACAGGGCAGCAGCACAGAACTTCCACAGCAATGGCACTATGCCTCCTGCGGATCTACCACCATCTGTGCAGATGTGTGGGATTTGGGAGCTAAATCTTCTGCTTCTTCCAAAGGGGTGGAGGTTGGGCAAACTTCAGGGAACAACTGAATTTGGAATTTTCCTCTTGTGGATTTTCCTGCATGAGGGAGTGATCTGGGCCATTTCCTTGTGCTTAAACAGCTCTTGCTTTAGCCTTTTACTGTACAGATGCACAGAATTCTGAAAGGAAACATAAAATGTCTTGGAAACTCAATTTGAGAGATGCATTCTTGAAACCTTTCTTTTCAGTTGCACCTATGTAAATCCAGAGCAATGCTTCTGATTTCAATGGAGTTATTTCAGATTTATACCCGTGTAACAGAACAAGATGTGGCAGATAAAATGCTGCTTTATAATATTTCCCATACAACTTTCAGCTACATTTAAATTATTCCATTGGTAGCTCAAGAGGATGGCTGTTTTTCAGTGAAGGATCACTCTGTAAATGTTTTCTTTGTTAAACAGAAATACCAGCATTCATCCTGTTCTCTGCGAATGTGGGACTGACAGGTGTTAGGGTTCAAAGATCAGAAAACAATAGTGTTAACTTTGGAATGGACATGGGTTCCTGACCTACAGTGTGATGAGTGGAAAATTCACTCATCAAAGCCCTGGGAAATTAAACACTCCCCATTCTTATGGCTCTTTCATACTGTATTAGTTTTCCTTCATAAGGGTCACTTACCATTGCTGGTTCATAGTTTAAAACAGAATTAAAGGGTTTGCAGTTGGTATAGCATTATGTGCCTTACTCTGCGTGTGCTTCATCTCAACAGAACAGTTCAGATTCTAAACAGCTGACATCCTGAAGGGCTGTATTGATAAACTGGGAGTCATGAGGGGTTTTTAGTCAGTCTCCATTAAGATAATACATGTGCTTTTCTAATCTTGTTCTTTTGGTGGGTTTTATGGCCATCTGTCTGTACTTATGCAGTGAAATCCTGCCTCATGATATCAGGAATATTAGTGCGCATTGTGGCCCAATGCTCAAAAATGGCTATTCCTTATGCCAGAATGACAATAGTAAGCCAGTGCCCTCAATGTGAGATTGACATTGCCAGGCGTTTATAAAATCCATCTTACTTTTATGCACAATATTTGCCCTTTAGTTCTTCCACTTTTTCTATATAAGCGTTCATTACATGTTATTTGTACATTCCAGTGCGACAACTCCAGGCATCTCATTTGGCTTTGCCTTTAAGTGCAACCTGTATTTATCCCCAAATAGTGCTTTTGTTCATAAAGGCTGTAATTTACTCACCAGCATTTCTTTCTGTTGGTGGAGTTTTTCTTTGATTTTGTGATTGCTTCATCAAAGTTTTTCTTTGATTTTGTGATTGCTTTCATTGTGATTGCTTCATCAAACTCACCCCTACACATGACTGAAGAGGCTGAGATCTGAGAATGTGTGTACACGCAGGCAGAGGTCCCACCCTGCTCCAACAGGAGCATTCACACAGTGTATATAGTCCAAACGTGCTTTCTTCCTGGGGCATGCCTTTATTTGTAACAGTGATAAAACAAAGCTCAGGCAGAGCTTTCTCCCCAAACTTGGGTAGGGCTTTCCTGCAGCACCTGCTCTGTCTATCCCAGTCTCTCACTATGGCCTGGTCTACACCACATGGGTAGGTCAATGCAAAGCAGTGTACATCAACCTACCTGTGGAAGTGTCTTCACTTCAATTTGGCTCTCTGCCAGTGTAAGTGCCCTGCCTCACTGACTTAATACCACCTGCCCAAGAGATGTAGAGTCAGGGCTGATGTAATTAGGTTGACGCAGCATCACTGTAGACACTATTACTTGTGTTGACTGTTACTGGCCTTCCGGAGCTGTCCCACAATTCCCCACACTGAGCGCTCTGGTCATTGTTGGGAACTCCACTGCCCAGGACTCAGATAAACAGAAGCTGCCCCACCCCTCGAAAGCCCAACAAATTTTTGAAATTCCTTATCCAGGTTGCCTGGTAAACAAACCTAGCAGCTCTCCATTGTTGTGTGCAACTGCCCAGCTGACCTTGCCGGCAGAGTACCTGTCTGGAGTACACGGGAGGTATTGATCTCCTGGGCCTGTGGGGAGATGAGATTGTGCAGACACAGCTCTGATCCAGCCATAGATATGTGGACATCTACAGTCAGCCTGCTCAGGGGATGCAGGAGAAGGGCTACAACAGGGATGAGCAGCAGTGCCACACGAAAGTCAAGGAGCTGCAGCAGGTATACCAGAAGGCCAACAATTGATCTGGTGTGCAGTCACAGACCTGCTGCTTTTACAAAGAGCTGCAAGCCATCCTTGGCGGAGACCCCACAACCAACTCCAACATCACCAGGAATATTTCTGAGAAGCCCGAGTCACAGGCCCCTGCCATGAATGGCAAGAAGGAAGTGGTGGGTGAGGAAAAGGAGGAGGACAGGCAACTGGGAGCTCTAGCTGCGCAGCAAGTCAGGACCTGTTTTTGACTCCACCGCAGTCCAGCCTGTCCTGACAGTTGAGCACAGGCAAGCCTGATGCAGGGGAAGGAGCCTATGGTAAGTGTGTTGTTTACTTTGAAATTACAGGGATGATACCCCCCAAAGTAGCAGGACACATCTTTTGATTTGCTCATTTTTAATTGGGCTAGAAGAGGTATTGGAACAACCAAATGAGGCAGAATTAGGCAGTGGGACCCATGAGGAGGAGTTTGTTTATGTGCATCGGGAGGTCCTGTGAATCCTCCGTAGAGATCTCGAGGAAACTTTCATGGAGATACTCTGCAATCCTCTGCTGAAGGTTTCTGAGGACAGCTGCTTTATTTCTTTTTCCTCAGTAGAACACTTTCCCACGCTCCTCAGCAATTACGTTAGCAGGCATCATTGCAATACACACGCTAGCAGCATACGGGCCTGGGCAGTATTGAATCGCCAGTAGCAGCTGTGCTCTTTCTGCCTCTATTACCCTCAGGAGAGAGATACAGCTAAAATCACCACTGCCTGCAGAAAATGGTGCCAGTATTCAGATCCATTGCCCTATAAAACTAGTATCATGCAAGCAAACTGTTCCCTCCTCATGTCCTAAACTTCTGGAGGGCCACACTAATCGTGGCTGGTGCTGTGACTGGCGCGATGCTGTATCAATCCCAAGGAGAGGTGAAAATGTGGTGCTTACTACTTTTGGGGAGCAAGGAGAATGAATTCAGCATCTTCAGTTTCTATTTCTGTCATGAATACGCTGACAATGGTACCTCTGTGTGTTGTATCTGCCACTGCTGCCATTGCGGCCTTCAGGGTTCTCCCCACCCACTTCACCCCTGCGGAATGCCTGAGCCAGATACGGAGGAGAAAGAAAAGGACTGAAAACCAGTGCTGCATCAGAGAATGGTCACAGCGCCTGGAGGATCATCGTTGCAGACAGCATGGACAAGCAGAGCCGTCTCTAGCGTGCGGCCAATTGGGGCGACCACCCCGCGCCCCACGCTTTTGGGGGGCCCTGCGCTTCGTGAGGAGGCAGGCGCCTGACGGGAAGGTGAGGTGGGAGACAGATGGGCAAGCGGGGTGAGGAGGCGAACAGGGAGGTGAGCAGCAGGCGGGGGGTGGGGAGGAGCCCCCCCTACCAACCTCTCCCTCCCTCCAGCGCCTCCTACCCGCCAATCAGTGCCTCCCCTTTCCTCTCAGGCTTGGTCTACACTACCCCCCCCAATTCGAACTAAGGTACACAACTTCAGCTACGTGAATAACGTAGCTGAAGTCGAAGTACCTTAGTTCGAACTTACCTTGGTCCACACGCGGCAGGCAGGCTCCTCCGTCGACTCCGCGGTACTCCTCTCGCCGAGCTGGAGTACCGCAGTCGACGGCGAGCACTTCCGGGTTCGACTTATCGCGTCCAGACTAGACGCGATAAGTCGAACCCAGAACTTCGATTTCCAGCCGTCGAACTACCTGGTAAGTGTAGCCAAGCCTACCGCCTGCCACAGATCAGTTTCACCGCATCTGGAGGCACTGGGGGGGAGGGAAGAGGGCGCAGTGCGCTCGGGAGAGGGGGTGGAACTGGGTAGGGAAGAGAGGGGGTGGGGACAGGAAAAGGTGGGAGGGAGGTGGGAAGAAGCAGGGCAGGAGTGGGGCCTTGGGGGAAGGGGTGGAGTGGGGGTGGGGTCTGGGAAGAGCCAGGGGGAGTACCCCCCAGCAGGGCTGGTGCTACCATTTAGGCAAACTAGGCGGTTGCCTAGGGCGCCAAGCTTTGGGGGCACCAAAAAGTGGTGCCCCCAATTTTTTTTTTACATCGTTCCTACGCCCCCTCCCCAAGCGTGCGGTCTCCACCTCTGCTACGCCCCCTCCCCGAGTGCGCCGTCGCTGCTCCACTTCTCCCGCCTCCCAGGCTTGCGGCACCAATCAGCTGTTTGGCGCCGCAAGCCTGGGAGGGGAGGAGATTAGAGTGGGGGCGGCGTGCTCAGAGAGGAGGCGGAGCAGAGGTGAGCTGGGGTGGGGAGCTGCCACACGGCTCCCCGGGGTGGGGGAGCTGCTGCGGGGGGCGCTCCTCAGGGCGGAGGGGGGCGGAGAGCTGCCGCAGGGCTGGGGGGGGTGCAAGGTGGAAGTTTCGCCTAGGGCGCAAAACTTCCTTGCACCGGCCCTGCCCCCCAGCAGATAGAATCTTGGCACCTATGTCCCAGGTCCCACACCCCCTAGGGATGGCTCTGGACAAGGATAGAGTGGAGAGAAGGAAGACACAGGAAAAGGAGAGGGATGTGCAGCGAGAGATGCTTGCGATTTTCAGGCAGCAAACAGAGATACTGCAGACTCTGGTAGTCCTGCAGGTTCAACAATCCCACGCTTGTTTCCCTCTGCAACCTACAGAGAAATCTATATTGTGACCTCTCTACCCTCCCCTCAACATTCCATATGGATCTGGGGCCGGTGCACTACCCCTACCACTCCACCTGGGGGGATATATTAAAGAAAATAACGACTACACATATACCATCCATGTCTTTCACAGGTTAGTATATATGTATCTGAAATGGAAATTACTATTTTCATCTTCATAAGTTCTGTTCCCTTAATTTATTACATTTTATTAAGTTCTAAATGTATTTTTTTTATTTGCCTGGTTCATGTTAGAGAATTAAATTCTATTTTTTGGAACATAATTCATTTTTATTAGTTCTCAACATATGCTGTCTGGTAATGAGCAGGTCTGACAGCGATCAATTTCTTGTCACTGCATTGTGTCACAGCAGCCATAATGTCATTCACAAACAATATTAATAGCTTCATAAACAATGTTATATTCCTACATACACAGCAATCACTACAAGATTTATTCCAGGCCACAGAAGAGAAAGGTCAGGTAGAGTATACCATAGTAACACACACAACTGTGGCTGACTATTAAAATGGTCTTTCAAAGCCTCCCTGAGCCATATGCTCCTTGTTGAGATCTTCTTATAGCCCTCTTATCTGGCTGTTCCAATGCAGCAGACAGCCACTCCACCTCCACCCTCCAACCTGGTGGTAACTTTTCCCCCTTCGCTTCACAGATATTATGCAGGACACAGTGGGCAGCTATAACCATTGGGATATTTTTCTCACTGAGTTCCAATCTTGTAAGCAAACAATGCCAGCAACCCTTCATATGACCAGAGGCACATTCAACTGTCATTGTGCACCTGCTGAGACTGTAGTTGAAGCACTCCTTGGTACTTGAGGTGACCAGTGTACAGCTTCATGAGCCATGGGAGCAAGGAGTAGGCTGGGTGACCCAGGATCACTATTGGCACTTCAACTTTCCCGATGATAATCCATTGGTTGGTAAAGAAAGTCCCTGCTGGCAGCTTTCTGAACAGTACTGTGTCCTTAAAGATGTATGTGTCTCATGCACCTTCCCTGACCAGCCCACACTGATGTTGGTAAAGCATCCCTGGTGATTCGCCAGTGCTTGCATAATCATAGAAAAGTAGACCTTTCCGTTGATGTACTCTATGACAAGATGGTCTGGTGCTAAAATAGCTATATGTGTGCCATCTATTAACCCACCATAGTTCAGGAACCCCATCGCTGCAAAAGCATCAACTGTGTCCTTCACATTACCCAGGGTCATGGTCCTCCATAGCAGGAGGCAATGAATGGCCCTGCACACTTGAATCACAATGGCCTCTGTGGTGGATTTCCCTGACTCCAAAATGATTCCCTACTGACTGGTAGCAATCTGGCATTGCAAGTTGCCACAATGCAATCACCACTCACTTCTCAACTGTCAATGCAGCTCTCATTTTGGTGTCCCTGCACAGAAGGACTGGGGTGAGCTCAGCACACAGATCCAGGAATGTGGCCATGCACATCTGAAAGTTCTGCAGCCACTGTTCATCATCCTAAACCTGTATGACTATGTGATCCCACCAGTCAGTGCTTGTTTCTCAGGCCCAGAACTGGCACTCCACCATATCCAGCTGCTCCACAAACACCACCAACAACCTTGACTTGTTTCTTTCCATGTCCCATAGGAATCTAGCCTCCAAGGAATTTTCATGTTCCCTCTGGGTCCACAAATACTGCTGTAAGGTCACAGTGTCTCAGGGTGAGGGCAGCCCCTTCAGTGACATCAGGGAATCGGCACTCACGCCGGATTAGTTTATCAGGCGTTCTGGCTTGCAGCTGAGCAAGAAATAGCCCAAGCCTCCTGGATGAGGGCTGAGCAAGTACACAGTCTATAGCTCCGGCCTTCAGGGTGAGGGTGAGGGCTGAGCCAAACAGTCCATAGCTCCGGCCTCCTGTCCTAAAGGCTAGTGCTCACCCCGCCCCAAGTGCAGGGCCAGGGGTCAGAGGACCCAGATCCATGCTGCTCCACACTGGGTCCCAGTCCAGGGCCCTATAAACAACAGATGACCCTGTCATGGGGTTGTCAGGGAAATGTAGGTTCTCTTCCTCACCTCCCGCCAACACAACAGGACCAATGTCTCATTTCCCTGGACTATATCCTACTGGCATCTGCTGGGGCTGCTGCACAGCCAGCATGGCTTGGTTCCCAGTCTCCTTGCCAGGTGGCCTATTCTGTACTCCCTCTTTGGGTTTCCAGTCTCCCAGGCAGCAGTTAGCCTTCTCTCCATGCTGGCTTGGGAGAGTTGTCACCCTCCACAGCCAGTCGTGGGATCTGCTGGTGGTTCTGCTCCCGGGGAAGGACGTCTGGCTCCTTCCCTGGTCCAGCAGGGCCCTGCTGTTATACTTCCTTCCTGCAAGGGAGATGGGACAGGGTTAGCTGAGCCCAACAAGTTAACCCCCTCTGCACTGGAATGAGGCCACTCCACCTCATTACAACTGCAGGATCTGGTGCCCCGTACTTGCAATGCTCATGACAACAGTGCAGAGCAGTGCAGACTCCATGCTGGAGGGATGCACAGGTTTGTGGGACTGTGAAAAGAAGGTGTGAAATATTATGGGCTGCAGATAAAATTATGGGATGGAGAATACCATATTATGGGAAGTTGACCCCATGCGCCCAGGCACCCCTGCACGACTTGTTTCGGCCCATCAGGCATTGCAAGAACTTCCCAAAAGATCCTGAGCTGAAGGTAATGAGTTGCACAGTGGGATACCTACCCATGGCGCACTGCATTCTGCACTGATGCAAGAGGACGCACACAGCCAACACAAGGAGCCACGTATGCACACACACAAGCAATTTAACAACAATGGCGGCAGTGTGCCGACTTAACTTAGGTCAACATAATTTTGTAGTGTAGACATGGCTTGTGTCTCAGAGAAATACTTAAACTCCTCTCACACCCTGGTTGGAGCTAATAAGATCCACCTCCCAGCATGAGATAGCAGTAGTTACTCTGCATTTTTATGCAGGATTCTAGCACCCGAGCAAGGATGGCTATACAAAGAGGCCCATCATTCTTAGTCAGGGTACTAGAAACTGCCACCCATTTACAGAAGAATGTTGAAAAAACTAGAAGGTAATCAAAAAGAGCCACAAGAATGAGGTCTGGAAAACCTTCCTTACAGTGAAAGACTTAAGGAGCATTGTCTACTTCGGAAAGTTAGGAAATGACCATACCATGATCAATACACATCTACAAAGGGAGCATACATCTGATAAAGAGATCTTTTATGCCATCAGACAAAGGCATAAACAATATCTAATGACTGAAAGTTGAAACTAGAACTGGAGATAACATGCACAATGTTCTCCATCACCTGGAACCTTTAGTTCAAAATTAGTTGTCTCTCTAAAATACATACACTAGTCCTATCAGAAGTTATGGGCTTAATGTGGGAATTACTGGGTAAAATGCCTTGGCCTGTGTTATGCAGGACAGACTAGAAAAACACAATAGTTCTTTCTGGCCTTTGAAATGAAGGTTGGTCTACACCCATTCACTGTCAGAGCTGCCATTCTGGAATATCACACAAACCTTCCTTTACTCCAGGTTCTCTCTCTAGCAGTTAATGTTCCATTGCTTATCACACTCATCAGTCACTAGTTTAACAACATATCCAGGCTACAAGGTGTAAGGAACAGAGTTACAGAGAGAATAAGACCTGTACTGAAGACTTAATATAGACCCAGTTCTTTCTGGCTACTCACCATTCAGCACTGGAAGACAGAAGTCACCATTGCTAATGTGAGGCCCATGCTTCCCATAAAGGAAGCCTCTCCCAGAAAGTGCAGTCCCTTCCTTTCACATGAAGCAGGGTTGAAAAGTGAGTGCTCACAGAGGATGCTGAGGTGATTAAATAGTAAGCCGAGTTCTTAGTTATCAGCTGAGATGCACTTAGGCTTATCTTAGTCCTTTGTAATGTTATTCCAACAACACTGATTGGGGGGCCGAGGGGGTGAAATGCTGTGGGACAGGTCCAGGCCTTGTGTCCAGAAAGGTTTTCTCATGATGTGTGGCAGACTGCTGTGTGTGTGTGTGCGTGTGTGTGTTGGGGTGAAGGGGGAGTGGTGCACTGACACTGCTGCTGTGGGGTTAATTCCTTTCTCCAATAAGTATTTGTTTTTAAACCAAATATCACCAACAGCTGTCCCGTGAGCAGAAGCCCCCGGTTCAGTCATACTTTATTCTGTGGCAGGAAGATGCAATGCCAACAACGCTCAGAGCTGTTGCATAAGATGGTAGATGTTCTCCTGTCCAGGAGGAAATACTCCTGACAGGAGAAATCTCTTCCATTAAAGAGTCTGGTTATTTCACATTAAGGCCTTGGCTACACTGGTGCTGTACAGCGCTGCAACTTGCTGCGCTCAGGGGTGTGAAAATGCCCCCCACCCCCACCCCCGAGCGCAGTGAGTGCAGCGCTGTAAAGGGCCAGTGTAATCAGTGCCTGCAGCACTGCACGCTCGCTCGCAGCGCTGCAAGCTACTCCCCTCAGAGAGGTGGAGTACTTACAGTGCTGCGAGAGAGCTCTCGCAGTGCTGGCGGCGCGACTACACTCGTGCTTCACAGCACTGCCACAGCAGCGCTGTGAATTGCCAAGTGTAGCCAAGGCCTAAGTTTTAATTTAACAAAACAATTACCCACTTTCTTCAGAGAAGGAGAACATGTTATAGGAATAAAGAATCTCTATAACCATTAACTTTGGCCCCAGTAAAGAAGAGGTCAGATTTATTTTCCATGAACTGTGCCTGCCAGACTGTTTTCCTTGTTCCATTCTACTGGTTTCCATCAGGTCACTCTTGCAATAATTCAACCAAAAAAAAAAAAATAAAAAAGAAAAGGTAATTGAAATGTCAATGTACAAATACAAGGGAGAAAAACATCAGACTTAGGGCTAAAATTCTGTCCTTAAACCATTCAATGTAGGTACTGCAGAAATAGAGTTCTAAGACTCCTGCAACAAGCAAGGAAAAATATGGCAGTTTTAAAGATAATTTATTCCTTTATATCCTGGCATAAGCCTGGCACAAACCCACTGAAGTCAACAGAGCTGCATAGAAGCGGGGTAATTCAAGACTGATACTTTGGGCCAATCTTTTCTCTGAACACCCTTGATTTTATGACTTTATGTCAGATCACTAATCTGCTAACAGTATTTTAACATAGTCTTTTGTGTTTTATTTATTTATTTGTTTGTTTTGATGGATGAGGGAAAAGGTCCAAGAATATTGCATCAGTGAAGCCGCTGCAGAGTATCTTGGGAATGTGTGTTATAGATACACACCCCCATATATAGAGTAAATATGGGCCCAAACCAGACAGGAAACAAGGGAAGAGTCTGAAAATTCCTCAGAAGGAGACAGATTGGGGGAAGCAAGAGGGAAGTGGAAAATAAAACAAAATTGACCTCAATACACAACAGAACCGCCAACGTTTCCTCCGTGAACAACAAACTGGGCCAGATTCTGCCTTTAGGGGTGTGTGTGCACATGCAGGCAGGTTTAATTCAGCATCCTTGGTGGGGCATCATAACTCATTATAGCTCTACATAGGGCCCGTTTGACTTCAGTGGGCTTTGGATCAAGCTCTTTTGAAAGCACTCCTCGGTGCTGTGTTGCAGCTGACAGGCTGCTCAGTGAAGTCTGTGTGCCTTTACACTATATAATCTCTGACAGTGCGATAGTTGCCCCATATCACCTGGAAAAGCAATTCCATTACACTTACAGCTGTGAATGACAGAGATGTGCAAAAGTACGTTTAGTTTGCTCTGATTTTAACATCTCATTTGTATATGAGTGGGGGGGATGGCACAGCTGCTACTGTCAAAGCAGTGCATGGGAGTACAATTTGGCCCCAAGCGTGAGAGAGAGTGAGAAAATGGCACAGAAATCTTCACACACTTTACACTTACTCTTGTATCCAAACTACCAGTGTGGAGTTGGTACCTGAATTAAGAAATGCTGGAACCTCTGGACAAGCGAACAATGCCCTAGGGCAAGGGCGGGCAAACTTTTTGGCCGGAGGGCCACATCAGGTTTTGTAAATTGTATGAAGGGCCGGTTAGGGGAGGGGGTTGTGGCCCCACCTCCTATCTGCCCCCTCCCCCCGACTCCTGCCCCATCCAACCCCCCCTTTCCCTGACGGCCCCCCCAGGACCCCAGCCCCATCCACACACCCCCATCCCTGTCCCCTGACTGCCCCCGGATCTCCGCCGCCCCATCCAACCCCTCCTCTCATTCCTGACTGCCCCCTGGGAACCCCTGCCCCATCCAACCCCCCTGCTCCCTGCCCCCTTACTGTGCTGCCTGGAGCACCGGTGGCTGGTGGCGCTACAGCCGCACCACCTGGCTGGAGCTGGGCCACGCTGCCGCCGCCACCACACAGCTCAGAGCACCGGGTCAGGCTGGGCTCTGCAGCTGCACTGCCCCAGGAGCTCACAGCCCCACCACCCAGAGCATTGCGCCGGCGGCGGAGCGAGCAAGCTGAGGCTGCTGGGGAGGAGGGAGGGGCCGGGGCGAGCCTCCCGGGCCTGGTGCTCGGGGGCCAGGCAGGATGGTCCTGCGGACCAGATGTGGCCCGCGGGCCATAGTTTGCCCTCCCCTGCCCTAGGGTCCAACAATGCAAGTGAAACCACAGGGGAAGTTGGTGTCAACTAACATAAAGCAGCGTGCCTGCTGTGGAAGGTGGTAGGTGGATATAGCAGTGATGAAACTTGTGATATGAGTTTTCTTAATTCAGTGGTCAATTTCTTAGTTCAGTGGTCCAACCAGTCAATTGCGATCGACTGGTTGATCCTGGAGACTCTCCCAGTCGATTGCAATCTCTGGTAGTGTAGCGGTGCTGCCGCTAAGGCAGGCTCCCTGCCTGCCCCAGCCCAACGCTGCTTCCGGAAGCAGCTAGCATGCCCCTGCAGCCCTGGGGGAGGAGAGAGGGCCAGGGGTCTCCGTGCGCTGCTCCTGCCTGCAAGCACCACCCCCGCAGCTCCCGTTGGCCAGAAACGGGGAATTGTGGCCAATGGGAGCTGCAGGGGCGGTGCCTGCAGAGAGGAGCAGTGCACAGAGCCATATGCCTCTCCCCCCAGGGGCTGCAGGGGCGCGCTCGCCCCTTCCAGGAGCGGTGTGGGGCTCGGGCAGGCAGGGACCCTGCTTTAGCCCCACTGCGCCGCCAACCGGGAGCCGCCTGAAATAAGTGCCGCCTGGCAGGACCCTGTACCCCAACCTCCTGCCCCCTCCCAGAGCCAGCACCCCATACCCCCTCCTACACCCCAACACTTTGCCCCAGCCTGGAGCCCCCTCCTGCACCCAAACTCCCTGCCCAGGCTCAGCCCAGAGCCCCCTCCCACATTGCAAACCCCTCGGCCCCAGCCCAGAGACTGCATCCCTTCCCGAACCCCACCCCCCTGCCCAAGTCCAGTGAAAAGAGAGAGAGCGGGGAAATGGAATTAGTGGAGCGGGACTTCAGGGAAGGGGCGGGACATCGGGGAAGGGGTGGGGTAGATCCTGGGTTGCCCTTAAATTCAAAAAGTGTTCTTGAGCATAAAAAAGTTGGAAACCACTGCCATGGTTGATAAGTTGCAGAATTCAGCCTCACATCTCCTCCCTCAGATGCACATTGCCCTCAGCCATGGGCATGTTCATACCAATTTCAGTTTGTTTTGTTCAGTTCTGTCTGGTTCTGTGGTTCATTTGTAGTTCCTCTGAACAAAACATTAAAAAAAAAACAATGAGAAAAAATGTTTTGCTTTCTGAAAATGCTGTGGGTGAGCACAACTAAAACGTCAACTGCCAGTTTGTTTTGCCATGACATGGTGTATGGCTAGACATAGGCTACAGCTGAGGCCAGCTTTGCTTCATTCTTGTTATTATTCAACTCTCTTTCGAGTTTTGCAAATGATTGGCAGGACACTACACTAGAAGGCTTTTGGGGCATTCTGGAGTAACAAATATTTCCTCTCCCCTTCCAGCGTCTGTCCTACAAACACACACACACAGGATGTGCCCACACTTGTATTCCTAAACAAAGGCACCAACTTTCTGCTTTCCCTGGAAGTGCTCCATGCCTGCCCCCACTCTGCCCCTCCCCCCAAGGCCCCACCCTCGCTCCGTCTCTTCCTGCCTCCCCCTGTCCCCTCCCCCGAGGCTCTGCCCCACCTCTTTCCGCTCCTGCTCTGCCCCCTCCCCCAAGCACACCCCGTCCTCACTCGGCCTCTTCTCACCCCTGCTCCTCCCTCCTCCTTCCAGCTGATTGGCAGCGGGCAGGAGGTGCTGGAGGGGAGAGGAAGGAGCTGATTGGTGGGGCCTGCCAAACAGCTGATCAGCGGGTGGTTTTTTTTCAGTGGGTGCTCCAGCTCTGGAGCATCTACGCAGTCGGTGCCTATGTTCCTAAATATTTCATAGTTCACTAAGTTTGATGGGATTGTTAATAATGACACCTTTCTGTCCAGTTCGTGCTGGTCAGGTCACATCACAAAAAAAAACATCTGTGATGGAATTCAAGGGCATTACCTGGTCTCCAGTAAACAAGGGGTTAAATCAAGCTCAGCTTTTCACACCTCATGAACAGGTGCTCAAGACTAGATTGCTGTCTGGGAGGCAAAGGGAGAGAATGCCTTTAGGAAGTCAGGGCTCCACACCTAGAGGCCATGGGACTGGGTTGAGCCCCAGGGTACAAAAGGGATTATACAAAAAGTGGAAACCTAGACATATTGCTAAGAAGGAGTACAAAAGAATATCACAAGCATGCAGGGACAAAAATCAAAAAGGCTAAGGCACAAAATGAGTTACACCTAGCAAGGGACATAAAGGAAAATAAGAGGAGGTTCTTTAAATACATTAGGCGTAAGAGAAATATGAAGGAAAGTTTAGGTCCTCTACCTAGTGGGGAAGGAGCACTAATAACTGATTACATCAAGAAGGCTGAGGTGTTTAAAGCCTATTTTGCTTCAGTGTTCACTAAAAAGATTAATGGTGAGCAGATACTCAGCAGAACCAATATTAACAAGGGGGAAGGAATGCAAATCAAAATAGGGAAGGAACAAATTAAAGAACATTTAGAAAAGGAAGATATATTCAAGTCAGCAAGACCTGATGAAATTCATTCTAGAGTGCTTAAGGAACTAACTGAAGCAATCTCAGAAGGGTTAGCAATTATCTTTGAGTACTCCTGAAGGCCCCAGAAGTCTGGAGAAGGGAAAATACAGTACATATCTTTAATAAGGCGAACAAAGAGTACCAAGGGAATTACAGACCAGTCAGCCTAATTTTGATACCTGGAAAGGTACTGGAAGAAATTAACAACATAGTCTGTTCATCTATGTAGTGGGGCCACAGTGGAAAAGTTTGTTAATGTACCCAGAGATGTGTGAGGGACCTGTCTCTGGAATCCTCCATAGTGATTTCTAGGAAACTTTCCTGTAGGTATTCTGCCAAAGGTTCCTTGGGAGAGCTATCTTGTTTCTGTCCCCACTGTAGAAATCTTTGCCGCGCCACCTGGCAATTATTTCTGCAGAGACTAGAGCAGCACACAAGTGAGTGGCATACAGAGCTGGTCTGAAGCCACACGTATGCAGGAGATGCATCCTTGCATCCTGCGTTACCCTTAGGAGTGAGATATCGGGTTCAATTACCCTAGCCTGTGGGAAAGTATACTGATATTCAGAATAGGCTCCCTAGCTGCTTATAGTAACCTGCTTTGCAACCCACCCTTTGTGCCCTCCTGCCCTTTCCCCCTTGTCCACCCCCCATTCCCTACCAACTCACCATAATTGGAACTCATGGTGACCTGTGTGCTAGCCAAAGGGCAATGAGAAAAAGGTGTGCGTAACTTTTGTGATTCTCAGCTGTGAGCGCCCTCACAATACTTTCTCTGTTCATTGTTTCTTTTCTTTGTGCAGATGTGCCCTTGAGAACACACTCCTCCACACTGGCAGAGTGCCTACATCAGATAAGGTGGCGACCCAGGAGGAGGACAGAGGGTCTGTTTTGCGAGGTGCTGCAGTCAAAAGATGCAGCAGAGAGCAAAACAAGAGCATGGCAGGAGACAATAATGAAAGACTGCAGCTGGATAGCCAAGAAAGGACATAGGGGCAGGAGCGGATGATAAAGCTCCTTGAGGACCAGAGATGTTGAAGTCCCTCATTGGCCTGTAATCCCAGCAAATCTGTGCCTAACTCCCCCTCCAGCCACTACAGAACTCCCCAAATACCCTCACCACATTCATTGTGTGTTCAGGATCCCTCACACTACGTGCACTCCACACCTGGGAACTGGTTTCCCAATGAAAGCTGGAGTTACACCCAGCTGTGAGAGCCCTAACCATGAGACAGTTCTTCTTTGTCATGTCTCCTGTTTGACCAAAAGTTTGGGTTTGATCCTGTTATTAAACTTGAGTCTTTGAAATTAAATGAGTCTTTATTTGTGAAATACATACATACATTGCTCAGTCCTAACACTGAAACACATTGGCTACAAATAAGACTATTTGCTCCTTGCAATTAATGCTCAAGAAGCAAGCACATCAGGGGTAATCCATGGTAGCAAGTAAACATTGCCTAGCTGAATGCATCACATAAAGACACATTACTAGGAATCACTGTCAAAATGCTCCTTCAAAGCCTCCCTGATTCGAATAGCCTCCCTCTGCACCCTTCTAATTGCCCTTGTACCTGGCTGCTGAAAATCAGCAGCCAGCCGATCAGTCTCAGCGTCCCACTCCTGGGGAAACTTTTCCTCCTTCGATTTGCAAATATTATGGAGCGTATAGCAGGCCGCTATGAGCCAGGGGAGCTAAGGATACATGGGGTCTCCAAGGATCACTATAGGCACTTGCATATCCCCCCTGGAATCTTCTGGTCTGGAAAGAAAGTCCCAGTGTGCAGCTTTCTATACAGTCCAGTATTCCGAAATATGTATGCGTCATGCACCTTTCCTGACCACCCTGCATCGATGTTAGCGAAATGTGCTTGGTGATCCACTAGAGCCTGCAAGACCATGGAGTAGTAGCCCTTTCGATTGATGTACTCCATCGTACCCCATTGCCTCAAAGTCAGCAATTATTTCTTGCGCATTACTAGAGTCACAGTCCTTCATAGCAGGAGGTGATTAATGGCCCTGCACATTTGCATCACTGCAACCCCCATGGTGGACTTTCCAACTCCAAACTGATTTGCGACTGACTGGTAGCAGTCAGGAGTTGCCAGGTTCCACACAGAGATCGCCTCTCACTTTTCCACAGTGAGGGCAGCTTTCATTGTGGTGTCCTTGGCCACAGTGTTGGGGAGAGCTCTGCACACAGTTCCAAGAAGGTGGCTTTGCACATCCGAAAGTTCTGCAGCCACTGCTCATCATCCCATATCTGAATCATGATCCAATCCCACCACTCAGTGCTTCTTTCCCAAGCTCAGTACCAACGGTCCACCGTGGCAAGCTGCTCCGTGAACGTCAGCAGCAATCTTGAATTATTCGTTTCCATGGTAGACAGCAGGGCAGTCATCACTGATTCACGCTCTGTTTCGCAGCTCATGAAATACTGCAAGACCAGCCATGTTGTGTTCATGACAGTGATCACCACAATGGTCAGTAGCTCATGATCCATGCTGTGAGGCAGAGATGGCAGGCGCACAGTTTACAAGGGCTGGTGAAAAACAGCGCAAAATGAAGTAGGAAGTAGAAAGCTCATGGAATGATGGGACGGAAAGAACTGCATCACAGGACAGCAAGCACGTCACCATGATGCACTGCGAACCATTCCCAAAGCTCTCAGTGCAGTGGCAGAGGGTGGTAAGTTGCACAATAGGATAGCTACCGACAATGCGATGCTCTCTCTATCAATGCAAGATCAATGACTGTGGATGCAACAATGTTATTAAAGCGACTTATGATAGTCGACAAAACTTAAGTTAAGGATTAGAATTCAAAATGATCATGACAAATTGTAAAATTGGGCTGAAATCAACAAGATGAAAGCCAATAAAGACAAGTGCAAAAGTACTGCACTTAGGAAGTAAAAATCAAATGCACGACTACAAAATGGGAAATAACTGGCTAGTAGTACTGCTGAAAAGGATCTGGGGATTATAGGCAATCACAAATTGAATATGAGTCAACAGTGCAATGCAGCTGCAAAACAGGCTAATATCATTCTCGGGCATATTATCAGGAGAGTCAAAGGTAAGACATAGGAGGTAATTGTCCCACTCTACTCAGCACTGGTGAGGCCTCAGCTGGAGTACAGTGTCCAACTCTGGGCATCACATTTTAGGAAAGATAAATTGGAGAGAGTCCAGGAAATTTGTTCTCTTAGTACCAGCTCTGTCACTTTTTGGAAAGTACATTGGAGTAGTTCCTCTAAACCAGTGTTTCTCAACCTTTTTGATACCAGGGTCCGGCTTGCTGCCTTCCTAACGGTGTCAGGGAGATCTCAGGGACCAGCGTCCGTCCATGGATCGCTGAGAAAAACATTACTCTAAACAATTACTGACTCCAAAGGTCTTTAGTTAGGAGTCTGGTCATTTTTTCCCAGCTTTTCCTGACCTTGAGACTTAATTAGAAGGACTGTACTCTATGACTGAATAGCATATTTGCATAAAGCAAATGAGAAAGAAGTCTGGACATAACTGGATTTGCTATAAATGTGAATGTTCATGCATGAACTGATAAGCACAAGGATAACACGGTCATACATTCCAACTTTCTGTATATATTAGTGCAAATCAAATGGCTCCAGGTGATTTCTGAAATGAACAAAATCCTGCTCTCAGTCTCGAACTGTTAATTGTTAACTACTCAGATAGGTTTACATTCCTCTTGCTTCACAATTTAATCTCTTATTGATTTCATAGGTCTAACACTCATGGAAAGAAAACAGACTAAGGAAGAAAAATAAATCTTTGTTTCATAACCTACTCTACTGTGTGTGCACATTCGAAAAAAGACCTGACAACAGACAAGTGATATCTAACATTACTTCTGCAATGCCCGGGCTGCTATTTTCATTAATGATGATTAAAGATTAGCAGAAAAAAATATTGTTTTGCATTTTGCCTCTTCAGATTAATTAGAATTGGAGAGATTTCCCACAGAATCCTGTGAATGAGAAGAGCTCTCTCCCCTGACTCTCAACACAACATTCCCAGGGTTAGTATCCAAACTACACCAAGCAACAATACAAACTTGGTTTAAGCTTTCTTATGCTCTTGACTTGTTCCTAGGGTTCCCCATATAACATCCTTCTGTCCCTGCCCGAGTTCCCTCTTACCACTCAGAGACAAACCCTTATATACTGTGGGCTTGGAGATACTGAGCCCTGGTTGGTCAGCCTCCCAGCATAAACCACCATGAGTCACCAGAACAGTCCTGCGTCTCCCTTCAGAGTCCTAAACACAGACATACTATCACTGCCTATAGGCCATACCCACATAATGACAGCAGACTCTACAAAACATCACACAGGTAAAGTCAAAGTGCACCTGGCTGCCAGGATGATGGTGTTTATGCTCTGACAAGAAAAGGGGCTACTGTGAGCAAAGACACTAAGCAGGTTGTGAGTATGGTCATTGTCCCATCTTCCCTGTGCATCTGCTAGTGTTAGGAGACCAGTGTTAGAGTGAATTCGTTCTGTGGCCTTTTGCAGCATGCAGTAATTACTGCTTCTGAGTTTGTTCCTCCAGCGCCTTGGAGGCATTCTGCATACCTCTGTCCTCTGCAGGCAGAATGCTGATTCCCATGCAAGCACTGCTCCTCTGTAGAGTACCACTGGCTCTCAAAGTCAGAGTCTAGCCCATAGCTTCCTTTCACACATCTTATTTTTGATGTGCAGATATAATTACAGTATATAGTATGGTATGTCATCAATTCAGCTTTAATTCAGCAGTGTGTCAGCCCTCAGTTCTGGCTACAGCTCCCAGTAATAAAGTAAAAGGTCCAGGCATACAGTCGAGTACATACATATTTTCTTTCATGAATTCAAAGGTGCAATATTAAAATGGGTTAAAGGCTGGGTAGCTTGCAATGTAAGAGCAGCCACGAGTAAGATTCTCCATCTCACTGCATACCCACAACAGTGATGCAAAGTCCCCTCACTGTGTCTATTGTTATTTCTGGAAATACTGCATGCACAGCAGATCAGTAAGTGAAAGGTAGGAGCTCCCAGAGAGGTACTGCAGGCAGCATGTAATTAATTTAGCTGCTTTAAAAGGAGACTCTCCGGTCAAATTTGGCCCATAATTTAGGTCTTATAAAACTAAAAATTTATTATACCTAGGAGCAATATCTGGAGAAGTCACTGCTGATCTAGTCTTTCTTCTGAGTATTTTCATTATCCTACTTCCAGGACCAACCAGAAAAAAATCCCTACAGGTAAGGAAGCACACTCCTCTTACTTAACTACTTGTTTGAAGAAGTTTGTCTTCTTACCAAGTGATCGTGATTTTGGAGACTCAGACAGCAGGACTGGAGACTGGTAGTAAACAACATGAACCCGTGAAACACCAAGTCCTGGGAAATATGCAGGTTTCTCCTGCTCCTATCTTCCTACTGAAGGGACTGTTCCTGTTAGTTATTTAAGGTCTTTAAAGGGTTCGACAGGGGGAACTTGTTCTCTTATTGATAGTGCTGATTACTGAATGACTCACCCTCATTCTGGAAAAGGTGAGTCAGAGAACTTGGCAACTAGTGGAATGCTTCTTATGGTAGTTTTCCCTGTTGTTGAGTATGACGTGTTCCTAGAGTGAGGGGCAGGGATGGGGAGCTTCCTTGGGCTTCAGCCTGAGAGGGCTTTGAGAGTTGCAGTGGATGTGATGACTTGTTTCTAGGCGTACCTTTTGAAATTAGCCATGGTGCCTTTGGTTCTAACAGAAGTGGTGATTTTTAGGCCTGAGCCTGACACAATCCCAGGATTTCTATAACGGAAGTGCCAACTCAGGCACAGCATAGTGAGACACAACATGCATGATCTGACACGACAGGCCAAATTAGACACGACCGGCCAAATTTGCAAAAATGAAGCTTTACAATTTACCCAGACTGCATGTGCAAGGTGCAAATCAGACAAATGCATGTGAAAAAGTCTAATTAGGAACTTAGCTAGACAAGTGTACGTGCAATTACCTCCTTTAAGGGTGCAGTAGCTACAGGCACAATCATGCACGGTTTCTACATTTTGAAAATCAGGCCCTAAAATTCCCATTGCCAAAGTTGAGCTCGCCCCTCTCATAGATGTGATGCAAGCATACCTGTTCCACCCCCAAAACCTGTTCATCTTTGTGCACCACATGGTCATTTCTGCACACAAAATGAAGAACTGCGCACACAATCATTTTGTGGGCACAAAGGTATGCTTTTCCAGCTGCACTCATTGCACCCAACTTAGAAAATTTAGCATTAAAATATGGGACATGAAATACGTGGCCCATGCCCATTACACCTTATTTCAAAGCCTTTAACTCTATTTATTGATACAGAGAGAAAAAACTGTTCACTGGCCTTGCCTCTTTACTTGTACAAGCAATAAATCCAACTATAGTCAGATATTATTTATCTGTGCACAGATGGGGGACAGGAATATAACATTTGGCAGAAGGAGGGACATCAATGTTTTTGACACACAATGGGAGACATGACCTTTCTTCAGATAGACAAAAATTATCGCTGATCAGGTATTTTGGGTAAACAGCTTCTGACTATACTTCTTTTAAATTGAAATGCTTGTACTAAATAAACTCATTAGAATACACAATGAATTGGTTTTTAAATATGGTCTTTGCATTGACAATCAGACTGTACAATATTTTATACAGGGAAGTGGAATTGGTGGGTTAATGTTTAAATGCGTACAATGATCCAACTGTTTCCACTCTCTTGATCTACCCTTGATGTCAATCTCCACTAAAGAGTGGAACAGCAAAGCTAATTACTGTACATATTGATCTGTCATTATCTGGTAAGTCATTCTTATTTCTGTCTTCATTGTGAATTGCAGGGGCAAGCTCTGAGTTCCCAACCCAGAGGAGAAGAAAATTGCAAAGGAAGCTCACCAAGCCCAGCTGTGTCCTCTGGGGTGCAGTTCCTCCTGAAGGTTAATTTACTCGTTTCACTGTTTTGAACTCATTCGGGCACAAAGGAGGAAGCTCACAGATGACTTCCGAAATCAGTAGGAGTCTAATGAAAATAGGAATAACACCTGTGGGGAAAATGCCTTGGTCTTGATGCTGATCTCAGTGACACCAGTGTAAACGAAGAGTTATTGAGAGGAATTCAGTGGGCTAGATCTTCATTGCTCTAAATCTACATAGCTCCATTGACTTTAATGGAGCAACACTGATTTACACTAGCTGTGACTCTGGCCCAATGGCGTTAAACTGGTGTAAGAAACAGAAAAGTTAGAAGTCAATCTTATCAGAAATAAATCACTGTTCAAAATTAAATTACAGGATCCTATTTCCTGTTTGTTACCCATGTCATTAACAATGTTAAGACTCTGGCAGTTCTATGAAACTTTCAGCTTATGTCTGCAGCATACTCTGATTGGACCACAAACTTCTATTAACCATAATTTAAAAAGAAATGCATTTGTTAAACAATAAAAGGTGTATAACTCTCTGTAGAAAGTTGTCAGCTGCTGCATATATTTGATGGTCATATCATAGTACTTCCAGTGGTCAAGTTATCAGATGTATTTTTCTCAAATCAACATATTAAATGAGGAAATGGAATTGGTATTTTGATTATGACCTTAGAAAGGATACATAGGGGTTATTGAGGGACTCCGAGAAGTATAATTGGACTCTTTCAGCATGCAGGAGAGACAGTGCTCTGGGAATGAGGGATGTGTAGTGAATGAGGCTATTGTCTTTAGGACCCCCACCTCATTTGTTGCAGAAGTTGGGAGGTGTGTAGTGAATGAAGCAGCACATGGCAGAAAGAGAAAGGACGTCTCATGGTTAAGTCAGTTGAATGCTGCCCCAGGAAACTGGATTTTTCCCTGCCTTGGCCATTGACTTTGACCCAATGAGAGTAGGATGGAAAAGACCCCCTGGAAGAGCTAAAACATGATGGTTAGGTGGCATGAGATACTTGTCCTTCCTACCCCATCCTACCTCATAATGTGATTTGGCACAGGACAGAACATCACAGACGTGCATAACACATTTGATGCATAAGAACCAGCCTAACCTCCGGAACTGAGTTCCTAGGTGATGTTGGACAAATCACAAACAAACCAAACTTTTCACAGGTGGTCACTAATTGTGTGTTCCTCATTTCCCGGGTGCCCAACTTGAGACATATGGGGCCTTATTTGCAGAAGTCCTGACCACTCTCAGCTGCAACTGAAGTCAATGGGTGCTGTGCTTTCAACATTTAAAGTGCTAAAATGCTACGTACTTTAAAACCTCTCTGTAAGAGGGTCTCATTCTCACAACATAAACACCCCTTTTATTCTCTAACCCCTACCAATTCCCCCAAAAACCCCAAGCAACCAACATCTTACCCCATGCAGAGTGCTAACCCCATCAAGGAAGAAGTGCCAGACACTCCATGAAATCTATTAGAGCCTTCCCTATTGCTCTCAATTTTATTGGAAGGTATTCAGACACTACAGTGATAGGTGGTGGTATAACACTTTAAGATAGGAAGTAAAATCAAGCACTAGGCATCTCAAGGAGGAAACCCAACTTTTTTTTGGACACTTCTGACCTTAACCTCTCTATGACTAAATTTCCCTTTCGTAAAATAAATCTAGAGTGCATATATGCTCCCATTACTTAGAGTCTGAACACCTCATCTTCAACGTATTTAACCTGACAAGGGTGACCATATAACCCGTTTTGGTTGGGACGGTCCCCTTTTTCAGCTCTAGCCGTCCCTACTTTTTCACTAAAACTGGGCATTTGTCCCCGATTTGTGCAGGCAGCGCTGCCTTCAGAGCTGTCCCCCTGGTAGGGTTGCCAGGGATCCGGTTTTCAACCCGAGCACCCAGTCGAAAAGGGACCATGGTGGCTCCGGTCAGCACCACTGACTGGGCCATTAAAAGTCTGGTCAGTGGTGCAGCAGGGCTAAGGCAGGCTCCCTGCCTGCCCTGGCTCCGTGCAGCCCCTAGAAGCGACCGGCATGTCCCTGTGGCCCCTAGGCACAGGTGCAATCAGGGAAGCTCCACGCGCTGACCCCACCCAGAGCACCACTTCTGCAGCTCCCACTGGCCAGAAACTGTGGTCAATGGGAGCTGCAGGGATGGCGCCTGCGGGCGCAGGCAGCGCACACTGCACAGAGCTGTCTGGCCGCACCTCTGCCTAGGTGCCGGACATGACGGCCACTTCCGGGAGCAGTGCAGAGCCAAGGCAGGCAGGGAGCCTCCCTTAGCCCCGCTGACTGGGAGCCGCCTGAGGTAGGCACCGCCTGGCCAGAGCCTGCATCCTAACCTGCCTCCCCAGATGGGAACCCCCTCCCACACCCAAACTCCCTCCCAGACCCCACACCTCGCACCCACAGTTGCCAACTTTCACGCGGTAAATAAGCACCCCAACTTTCACAATAAGCCAAAAATCAAGCTAATCCCATTTCAAAACAAGGCCAAAACAAGCCAATCCCTAAGAACCCCAATTCTCTATGTGACTAAATCCCCCTGGTGTACAGTCTGGGACTGTGGTGGGCCCACTGTGCGCCCCTGACTCTCTCCCCCCCCATTGCCCCTGCTCTCCGGGAGCCAATCAAAAAAAGAAGCAACAAGCTACCAGCCAAAAACTAGCCAACAAGCATCTCACAAGCCAATTAAGCCAAAAACAAGCCCAATTTCTGTGTTTTTTCTACAAGTTTGGCATGTCTGCTCACAACCCCTGCCCCGGGTTGGAACCCCCTCGTGCACCCCAACCCCCTACCCCAGCCCTGAGCCCCCTTCCAGAGCCTGCAACCCCACACCCCTTCCTGCACCTCCTCCCACATCACAGAGCTGATAAAAGTAAGTGTTTAACACCAAGTGTTTCAGGATTTTTTCTGAGGCAAGAACAGAAGCTGAAAAAGTTTTTGCCAGTGGGGGAGTGTTTCCTTATCACTCAGTGCAACACGGACATGGTTTCCGGTCTAGAGACTGTACATCTCAATTAATTAGGAAACTGTACCTACCTACATTTTCATCTGCTCGTACAAAATCTGAGGCAATCGTTTGCAACATCTTAGCCCCTTTATCTATTGAAGAAGTGCAGCTTGAGTTGGACAAGTGTTCCTTTATTATGCTTAGTGTGGATGCCTCTAACAAAATGAATCAAAAACTATTTGCTGTTCTTATACAGTATTTTTCTCCCACTGAGTGGAGTTTGCAAAAAAATTATTGACTTTATGTCTCTACCTGGAGAAACATCAGATTTGTAGTGTGCATTCATCCAGCAAGTGATTGAGTAGTACTCTCTTAGTGACAAGATTGTTGGAATTTGTGCAAACAACACCAATACTAACTTTGGGGGTGCCAGACATTGTGGGAAAAATAATTTATGGCAAAACCTCCAGGCCGACTTAGTAAAAGAGATATTTGGTATTGGGTGTGGTACACATATTGTGCATAACTTCCTCCAAACTGCAGTTGACTGTCCTCCTTTAGATGTGGAGAGCTTTGCTGTAAAGGTTTACAAATCCTATCATATCTACAGGGTGCGTGTTGAAGAGCTGAAGGACTTCTGTTGATTTGTTGAAATCGAGTATACCAAATTACTAGAGCATGGCAGCACGCAATTCCTCTCATTGGGACCAGCAATACACAGGATTTTGTTCATTGTTGATGGGCTTAAAGCGTATTTTCTCTCTCAAGATAAATGCCTGACACTGCTAAGGAAGATCTTTGATGATCCTGCCACTCAGCTGTGGCTTCTATTTGCCAGCAAACAAACTGCCATGGTCCAAACCATAACAGAGATGATAGAGAAAAACAATTGGTCAGTGACAGAAGTTGCACTGCAAATACATTCCCTGCACGTTAACTTATCGGAGAGGCTTGGAGAAAGATTTGTCACAACAGAAGTGAAGAATCTACTGCACGCTCTTGTAGAATGCAGGCAAATGAAAGAAAAGGAGTTTTATGATCTAGTTGACAATTTTTACACAACATGCCTGTCCTACTTAAAGCACTGGAGACCTGCCTTTGAGTGCACCAAAAAGTTTGAGTGGGCTCCGGTGAGGAATATGCCACAGTGGGAGGAAATGCAAGACAGCCTCGCTGCATGCCAGACCAGAATTCCCACCTTAAATATGTTGGATGAGAAGTGTCTCTTTCATGAGTAGTCCAGTGAAAAATCAATTGTCTCCAGTTGTCTTTCAGATTGGAACAATCAAAGAACGCCCATCACTAAAAAGTGGCAGAAGATTTTTTAAGAGATGCAGTAAAATACACAGATCGAGCCAAGGCTGTGGAATTTGTGCTGTGTCTGCCTGGTACTACAGCGCCTGTTGAACATGTCTTTTCAATTAGGAATGATGTGTAGTCTCCTGAAAAATCACATCTGAATGTCGCCACCATGAAGGCTGTCTTGCGTGTGCGTGTTAACTTTTCTCTAGACTGTACTGCATTCTACGATGAGTTGCTGAAAGACAAGCAAACCCTCAAAAAAATAGCATCGTCAGAGAAATACAACTGGTATCAAGCAGCTTCACACCCTGAAGAACAGCAAGACAAGGAGCAATGCCAGAAACTACTGAGTTTTAAGTAAAATATATGAACCATGAAATATATGAACATATATATAAAATATATGAAACTGTCTTGTCTTTTTTTGCATACTGTAAGTAAACTCCCCTGAGCACTGACCATCTCTTACTCAGTGTCCTGTTTTCAGCTTAGGGAAATATGGTCACCCTAAGCCTGACAACAATCTGTGAGGTAGGAAAGCACTATTATTCCCATTTTATGGGTGGGGAATTGAGGCCAGAGAGACTAAATGACGTGTCCAAGGTCACACAGAAACTCTGTGGCAGAGCAGAGAATTGAACCAGAGACTTCCAAGTCCCAGGCCAACAGACCATCCTTCCTCTCTGGGGAATAACAATACCACCTTCTCTCATAGGAGTGTTACCTGTCAGATCTGTGATCTTGGGGAACCAGGGCACAGTATGCAGCTTGTCTGACTCACGAAGGACCCATCCTCCAGCCTCTGCTTGAACCAAAACCAATCAGAAGAAAGTCTTACAAAAAGCAAGGAAAAGGCAGTGGGAGACACACCTAAACCCCGTCGGATAAGAGTGACAAGATTAAAGCAACTCCCCTAACCTCATTTGCATTGAAGATGGGACAGGAAGGCATCTCCAGTACCATATAGAACGGAGAACAGAGATTCCAAGGCAAGAACCGCACTGAACTCTGGGACCAGAAAAGCAGGGAAGCACTGCATGATGGGGGATCTCTGCTCCAGATGTTAATGAACCCATACCTGCACACACCCAGCTCAGTAGTTATCAGACTAATTCTAGTAATAAATCGTTTATTGGTATCCAAAATACTGAAGCTGCCTAATTGCATTGTGAGCTCCCTCGAAGGAACACCGCCCATAGCCAGGAATGATCAGCTCCTATTCTCTAGCCTGAACAAAACAACTTTGGTATACTCCCTTGAGCCATCAGTTTACCGATAAACAAATCTAGTGCTCTCCCTTGAACCATTGTTCTTTCCCTACAAAAACCCCTACCCACGCTCAAGTAAGTGCTCCAATACCTGGATCCAAAATCTGCATCAGTTCTACTGGGACTTCATCTTCTCCTGACTGATCGTGCTGGGGGCTGTGCCTGTCTCCAGCACTCTGGACCCTCAGCTACCACCACCACCTGGGAACCCCAACCCGTTCAAGCTCCACGGAGTGGTGAGAACCCAACTCTCTCTTTCTCTGTTTTTTTTCCTACTCTAAGTATAGCTTTCTAACCCTGACTTGTGTGATCAGTTATAGTTTTCTAAACCTGACTTTTGTAATCAAATTTAAGTTAGATTTAATATTGTAACTGTTTTGTTTGTTTGGCTCCCCTTGTATTGTTATCACCTGGCAATAAATAACTTTTATGATTAAGCTGGTTGCTTCCCTCCCTCCCTCTCTTTCTCTCTTTTGTGTTTTTGGCTTCCCCACTTGCTCTGCAGCAACGCTCCTCATACCTAAGCTAAAGATCCCTATTGCGCCAAAAAATCCTGTGAGGTTTGCTCATCAAGTGGGTTACTACCAGAACAAGTGTAACGTGAAAGTGGGGATAGGGACGTGCTGAACCTGTGGCATATAAGGGTGGCAGCTTGAAAGTGCTGCTCAACCCAGACCGCTCAGATGCGCTCTGTTAGAGAGAGAGAGAGAGAGAGAGAGAGAGAGAGAGTGTGTGTGTGTGTGTGCGTGTTCATCTGATTCTGGGGCTGGAGGAACCCAGCCCTGGGGAACCTGGGTCCTGCAGGATAGCTCCATTGGGAGGGAACTTGCAGAAGGGAGAAGTAGAGCTCCATACGAAGACACAAGTGACACAAACAGTACATTCATTGAATTACAGAACCACGCCCAGAAGAGTAACCCTAATAAATGGACACAAGCCAGATATCAGGAATGGCAATATACAAAAACCTGTAGGAGAACACTTCAACCTCCCTGGTCACACAATAGCAGATGTAAAGGTAGCCATCTTACAGCAAAAAAACTTCAGGACCAGACTCCAAAGAGAAACTGCTGAGCTCCAGTTCATTTGCAAATTTGACACCATCAGATCAGGATTAAACAAAGACTGTGAATGGCTATCCAACTACAGAAGCAGTTTCTCCTCCCTTGGTGTTCACACCTCAACTGCTAGCAGAGCACCTCACCCTCCCTGATTGAACTAACCTCGTTATCTCCACACTGATTTATACCTGCCTCTGGAGATTTCCATTACTTGCATCTGAAGAAGTGAGGTTCTTACCCACGAAAGCTTATGCTCCCAATACTTCTGTTAGTCTCAAAGGTGCCACAGGACCCTCTGTTGCTTTTTACAGATTCAGACTAACACGGCTACCCCTCTGATACTTTGGAGTATGCTCATTTATTAGGTAACAGGAAAATCTGGTAACAGGAGTGCTGGGAAAATAAATACATTAATATTTGTGAAACCCTCAGATACTATGATGAAAGCATGAGGACATTAATCATTCTGTACTCAGGGCATGGTTTGAATAGTGTGCAGGAAATAAGGCCTGGGGCCACACACTGAATGATAAGAAAAAGAAATATTGAATAACTATCCATTCAGGGAGCACTGTCCATCCTGTGCACTAAATGAGGCAGGGTATATGTGGAAAAAATAGAATGTGATCATGTAATCAAAGACTACCATATAGCATACACATAATAGTCAAATAAAGACAGTGGACTTCAAGAAGGCAGTCTTTAGCAAACTCAGAGAATAGGTAAAATGCTGTGGGAAATATGTCTAAGGAAAAAAGAGTTCAGGAGAGTTGGCAGTTTTTTAAAAAGAGACTCTATTAAAGGCACAAGAGCAAACTATCTCAATGCTTAGGAAAGTTAGGAAGTTTGGTAAGAGACCACCTTTGCTTAACCAGGAAATCTCCAATGACCTGAACCTCAAAGAAAACAGAGTCATACAAAAAGTGGAAACTAGGTCAAATTATGAAGGATGAATATAGACTCAGACTCGTAGACTTTAAGGTCAGAAGGGACCATTATGATCTTCTAGTCTGACCTCCTGCACAATGCAGGCCACAGAATCTCACCCACCCACTTCTGTAACAAACCCCTGACCTATGTCTGAGCTACTGAAGTCCTCAACTTGTGGTTTAAAGACTTCAAGGTGCAGAGAATCCTCCAGCAAGTGACTCATGCCCCACGCTGCAGAGGAAGGTGAAAAACCCCCAGTGCCTCTGCCAATCTGTCCTGGAGGAAAATTCCTTCCCAGCCCCAAATATGGCAATCAGCTAAACTCACCAGCCAGACACCCAGGAAAGAATTCTCTGTAGTAACTCAGATCCCACTCTATCTAGTGTCCCATCACAGGCCATTGGGCATATTTATCGCTAATAGTCAAAGAGCAATTAATTGCCAAAATTAGGCTATTCCATTATACCACCCCCTCCATAAACTTATCAAGCTTAGTCTTGAAGCCAGATATGTCTTTTGCCCCCACTGCTCCCCTTGGAAGGCTGTTCCAGAACTTCACTCCTCAGATGGTTAGAAACCTTCGTCTAATTTCAAGTCTAAACTTCCTGATGGCCCATTTATATCCATTTGTTCTTGTGTCCACATTGGTACTGAGCTTAAATAATTCCTCTCCCTCCCTGGTGTTTATCCCTCTGATATATTTATAAAGAGCAATCATATCTCCCCTCAGCCTTCTTTTGGTTAGGCTAAACAAGCCAAACTCTTTGAGTCTCCTTTCATAAGACAGGTTTTCCATTCCTCGGATCATCCTAGTAGCCCTTCTCTGTACCTATTCCAGTTTGAATTCATCCTTCTTAAACATGGGAGACCAGAACTGAACACAATATTCCAGATGAGGTCTCACCAGTGCCTTGTATAATGGTACTAACACCTCCTTATCTCTACTTGAAATACCTCGCCTGATGCATCCAAGACCGCATTAGCTTTTTTCACAGCCATATCATATTGGCGGCTCATAGTCATCCTGTGATCAACCAATACTCAGAGGTCCTTCTCCTCCTCTGTTATTTCCAAGTGATGCATCCCCAGTTTATAACAAAAATTCTTGTTATTAATCCCTAAATGCATGTCCTTGCACTTTTCATTATTAAATTTCATCCTATTACTATTACTTCAGTTTACAAGGTCCCCAGTTTGGTTGGCACAATCTACCTTTTGTAAAACCATGTTGTATTTTGTCCCAATTACCCTTGACCTCAATGTCCTTAACTACTTTCATAAAAAACACCACAAGCATGTAAGGACAAAAGTATAGAGGCCAAGGCAAAAAATGAGGTCAAACTAGCTAGGGACATAAAGGGTAACAAGAAAACATTTTATAAATGTATTAGAAGCAAGAGGAAGACCAGGGCCAGGGTAGGCCTTTTACTCAATGAGGAGTGGAAGAGAATAACAGAAAACGCAGCAATGGCCGAACTGTTAAATGCCTTTTTTGTTTTAGATTTCACAAAAAAGTCTGCTTTGATTGGATGGCTACCATAGTCAACATCAGTGTACATGATAGGATCTGAGGCTAAAATAGGGAAAGAACAAGAATTACTTAGGGCAGGTCTACACTACAGGTCTAAGTCGACCTAAGTTATGCAACTCCAGCTACGTGAATAACATAGCTGGAGTCGACGTAACTTAGGTCGACTTATTGCGGTGTCTACACCACACTGAATCAACAGGAGAAACTCTCCCATTGACTTACCTTATGCTTCTCATTCTGGTGGAGTACTGGAGTCGACAGGCAAGCCATTGGTGGTTGATTCAGCAGGTCTTCACTAGACCCACTAAATCGACTGCCGGTGGTTAGATCGCTGCAGCATCAATCCACAGTAAGTGGAGATAAGCCCTTAGACAAGTTAGATGTCTTCAAGGTGGCAGGACCTGATGAAATACATCATAGAATACTTAAGGAACTGTCTGAAGAGATCTCTACATCATTAGCGATTATTTTAGAGTGCTCTTGGAGGACAGGAGAGATCCCAGAGGACTGAAAAAAGGCAAATGGAGTGCCTATCTATAAAAGGGGAATAAGGACTACCCAGGGAATTGTAGACCAGTAAGCTTAACCTTGGTATATGGAAATATAGTGGAGAAAATAATCAGTTTGTTAAGCACCTAGAAGATAATAAAGTGATAACTAACCATCAACATGGATTTGTCTAGAATAAATCATGTCAAATCAACCTAATATCCATAAAGGGTAACAAGCCTTCTGGATGGGTGGGTGTGGGGAGCAGTAGATGTGATATATTTCAATTTTAGTAAGGTTTTGATACTGTCTCACATGACTTCTCATAAGCAAACTAGGGAAATATAGCCTAAATGAACCTACTATAAGATGGGTGCAGATCTGGTTGGAAAACTGTACTCAGAGTATTTATCAATGGTTTGCAATCAAACTGGATGGGCATATCAGTGGGGTCCTGCACGGATCTGTCCTGGGTCTGGTTCTAGTCAATATCTTCATAAATGATTTGGATAATGGCATAGAGAGACACTTATAAAGTCTGCAGATGATACCAAGCTGGGAGGGGTTGCAAGTGGTTTGGAGGATAGGATTAGAATTCAAAATGATCTTGACAAACAGGAGAAATGGTCAGAAATAAACAGGATGACATTAAATAAAGACAAATGACCTCTATTAGACATCAGGGATGGTCTAGATAATACTTAGTTCTTCCTCAGTGTAGGGGACTGGACTAGGTGACTTACTGAGTTCCCTTCCAGTCCTATGATTCTATGACAAGAAAACATGCAAGGCAGGCATCTGCAGGCAACAGCAATCTGAATAAACACTACATCCCCAATGATTATTTGCTATTTGTAATTGTCCAAGGAACAATTTTGATTGATTTTAAATACTTTCCAAATGGCTGGATTACAACATGAATCTAATATGAATCCAAGATTCAATACATCCTTATTCTGTGCCCATTCTACACCCTGATACCACATCCCAAATGTACCCCATCTGAACTTTTGTTGAACTGCAGCGCCTTGACACATCTGTTTTGTTAGTACCAAGCAAGCTAAATGTTTCTATGCCATAATAATTTGCAATAGTTGCAGTGTACAGAAATAGCATTTCATGCCTGTATTCTTTTAACTCAAGGCAGAATGCCCTTGGAGACATGCCAGCTAGTCACCATGGCCCCAAATCCTAAATTGCAGCTCAACTTCTGCATATACTGTCACACTGATTTCCATTGAAAAATCTCTATATGATAAACATCAGTCTGAACTTAAAGGCAAGTCTCCTCTTCTCCACTGACTCAGTCTCTTTGTGAAGCACAGAGGAGTGTGCAAAGAGGTTTTCATCTTTGTATTTTCCAATCATACATAAGAAGAAATAGCTTGAAAATCCATGGGTTTTTGCTAGAAGCACAATACTAATGTGTAGTTGGCAACATTAGCTCAGAGAGATGAATTGACTGTGTCCCAATTGTTTGGAGCCTTGAGGCTATTTTCAATAAGACTTGCAAGTCACAACATGCATCAATATAACTGTTGAATCATGTGCTTACAAAATGCAGCTTCTGTGGATATGATGTGAAAAAGGCAAGTGGAACATATACCTTTTTGCACCAAATTAGCTACATTTAAAATAGAAACAGTTTCAGGAAGCATGGATCAATTTTTATAAATTGTGTAGAATCTCTGGAAAAAAATTCACTCTCTGAAATATACGCAGTATGAATACATTAGTATTGGAGATGGAGGGATATAAAAAGATGCTGAGGGTATGATCTGCTTTTGATGAACTTTGACAGTTTATTCCTATCTCTTTGGTCTTGTAGTCTGCTTATCTTATATCCATTCACTATCATTTCACTCTTACATTGCATGTCAACATCTTCAGTCACTGTATGTTGTCAGCAGAATCCTGAAATAAACCAGAGGCCCTGCACTCAGTACATCATGTTCTTTAATAATGAGATTAGTGGAGCTCTAGAAAAGTTCTTCTAAAATGTAAATATATACTGAAACCTCTATTGACTAGATCTCAGACATTGTAAGCAGTAGAATCTCTACTGATATTCTGAAATATTTTCCTGCTGTATATGCAATCTGGATGTGATCATTTTGATACCAATTTACATATGATAAGAATTTAAGTGCTATTGAAAGTATTGGAGGCTGAGAAAGGCAATGTACCTATGCTTTGGGCTTATGATTTTCTCTCATCTGCTGGAGAGGAAGAAGAGAGTAGGTTTATATTTTCAATGTTCAAAATACACCTCTACCCCGATATAACGCGGTCCTCGGGAGCCAAAAAATCTCACCTTGTTATAGGTGAGACCGCGTTACATTGGGGTAGGGAGAGGAACCACTTTCTGCTCCCTGCCCCAGCTTCTCCCCTCCTGCCCCCCCGCCCAGCTTGCCATGCCAATCAGCTGTGTGGCCCGGCAAGCCTGGAAGGGGGGGGGGAAGTGGAGCGGCAGCGGCGCGCTCAGGGGAGGAGGTGGAGATGAGCTGGGGCAGGGGGGCCGCAGTAAGTAAGGGGGGGCGCAGAGGAACTGCTCCCCACTCCAGCTCACCTCCGCTCCGCTTCCTCCTCCTCCTCCCACGAGCACGCCGCTCAGCTCCACTTCTCCTCCCTTCCAGGCTTACCGCGCTAAACAGCTGATTGGCGCGGCAAGCCTGGGAGGGAGCGGGGAGAAGTGAAGCTGCAGCGCACTTGTGGGAGGAGGCGGAGCGGAGGTGAGCTGGGAGGGGGGCGGGGAGGGCCGCAGCAAGTAACAGGGGGGCGCAGAGAAACCGCTTGCGGTAACACGAATTTGGATATAACGCAATAAAGCAGCCCCATCCCCTGGAGCGTTGCTTTACCACATTATATCTGAATTTGCATGATATTGGACCGCATTATATCGGGGTAGAGGTGTAGTAAATTGAAGACCCAAATGTAATCACATGCAAGGCAGTACTTGCTTTTGCCTGAAAGCTCTTCAGGTTGGAATATGGCAGATTTAGCCCCCAGCTAAATGTACTACAGTTCTTAGCATGAAAGCATGTTGCTGATATTGATGCCACGTTCAGTATGTCTGTTTATCCCATGGCAAGAGACCCTTTTCTTGTATCCCTGGTATAATTATAAAATCAAATCACTTCATAGTTTACGACAAGCCAGTCATATTCTCCTCTTGATATGCTCCCAAAACTCAATAATATCAGTGGGAGTTAGACATGTGCACCAAGAGAAAAATATACAAACTTGTATTAATATGAGTTAGAAGGACTCACTAAGAGGAAATTCTATTAGCTCCCATTAATGTTGTTGAAGGTTATGCATGTTCATAAAGATGAGAATATAGCCTTAAAATGTTATATCAGCGTGTGACAATACACATCTCATTTTGGCACACACTGCGGATGTTCTGAATAATTTGCAATTCTAGGAACAAAGACCCGAGTTAAAATCAGTGTTTTCATTTATTTGGAAAGTGCAGCTACCATACCTGCAATTGCCATATACACAGTGTGTTTACTTATCACAAGGGAATGCCAACATTCACACAATACATGGGCCCTGATTCTCATCTCCCTTACATCAGTATAATTCCACTGAGCCAGTGTGAATGAGGGGAGAATAAGACCCCTGGAGATTAACACAAACCATTAAAAAAAGGATACCATACACTTAACTAAAATAAAATCTCTCCTTCCTCTTACTGAAGAAATGGAAACACAACAAAATCTAAATCTAAGGAAATGCTGGTCTATCTTTCAGCTGTCAGCACAAACAGCGAAAAGAGTGTGTCATTAAGAGGAGAGCTTATTTTGTGTCTTTCCTTTATATAAAAAGGTTCTCCCATGGCTGACACCAAGGAGAACGCTGTAAAATATACAAGGTTTAAATGGGGAGAAGGGGGTGGGATTCCATTTGCATTTGTCAAATTGCAGTGCTGCCTCTGAGGGGGTTCTGTTTAGCTCCATGTAAAGATCGAAAATAAAAGCAGTGGGGTCTGATTCTGATCTCACTTACACCAGGTCGTTGACTTCAGAGGAGTTACTCCTGATTTATACCAGTGTCATTGTGAGCAGAGTGAGGGCCTGTTGTGAGGAATGACACTCAGTTTAGGACTTGGTGGGATTTCTGACCAAACAAATTGCATCATTCTTGGGAAACTGACGACAGTGTTTTAAAATATAATAATCTCAGCGTAAACATATTAACTGAACCAGAAAGGAACAAGGTTATCTGTACTGAAATAATCAGAGAACTCTTTGGAAAACCTTGATTTGGTTCACATTTTCTACCCAATTTCTGTAAAGTTTGAGAGTTTGGAGTCCAGAGAAGTATGTGCTCTAGTCACCCAGCCTTCTGTGGATGTCATGCCCTCTAACACATGCAGACCCCTTATCAAGTTATCACAGCGTAGACTTTCAAGGACTCTGGGAAGGCAGCTGCCACCCACGATGGTTCCTTGCTTACTGTAGCATTCCAGGCACTCACACCTCACTTAATACAGTAACAAAGACAGCTTGGCTGCCACACAGCCTAGAATGTGCTATTACAGCTGTGAAGTAGCTAACTTTGGCAGCCATATATCATTAAGGCTTTGTTTAAGAAACTCTCAGAATAGCTTTTTACCATGAAGTCGTTAACATTATGGCAGTAAACTGGCAAACGGAACAGAATATCCTGGTTATTATTAAAAGCAAAAGACTAATTAAAAAAAATCTGTATTAAAGTGCCACATTAGTTATTTAACAATTCTTCTTTGGACTCCAGCATTTTGCTATTGTTGAATCAAAGGAGTTTTCAGCTTATGGCAAATGGGAGCACAAAAGGATGTGGCTGACTCCTTTAAGTTTGAGATGTAAATAAATGATTGGACTAAACTAGCTGTTGAAAGTTACTAGGCTGATGGGGAAATGTTCTGAACTGGGGCAAGGGCACCACATGTTGAAACCTGGATCTGTTTTCACATCACAGGACTCTGCCAGTTACTGCCTTCAGAGCATTAAAAAAAAAAGTGACAGGGAAAGTAGGTAGTCAGCAGGGGAAAAGTGGGGCAAATAACACAAATCACATGCAGATACTAGTAAAATGCCAATCACAGTGAACACCCTGAGCCCTGAACATAACAAGGCTCAGAATTCTGGTGTTTCTTTGTAGGACAATTTGCTTCAAAGTAGACAATTTGATGGTGAGAATAAGGAAGCATAATTAGAGTGACTAAGTGCATCTGCTACCAGAGACTTGCTTTTCAATTTAGAAGTGGGCCAGTGAGAGGACTCTTGTGCCAATCGCCCCAAGCTCGGGGACTCATGGCCATGGACCTTGTGGGCCCCATGTGTCTGGAAAGCTATTGCACTGTGACTAAGGGAGGACAGTGGATGGCCTGTGATTGTTGGGAAAAAATCACCTTGGCACGTAGGGTGCTGGAACTAGGGGTGCTGCAGCAACGTTTGTGGTTTCCATCATATACAGGGTTTACAGCTTTGTTCAATGGCTCTCAGCATCCCCCCCACTGTACAAATTGTTCCAGCACCCCTGCCTTGACAGACTTTCAACCCTAGCAATCACTTTACATTTACAAAGTGACCTTCACAATGTAAAGAGCTAGAAATGGAGGGCCTAATTGGTTTTAAGCTACTGCCTGTGCTGAAGAGGTGTGTGTGGATGAACTGTATTGTAATGGAGAAGATCTGGCTGAGTTGCATCCGAGTTTTTCTGAGGGAAGCATGCCAGAACAGCATGAGACCGTTGGAAAGATCACGGCATGCACTGTCCTCCTCACAGGGCCAGGTCTGCTGCTTGGTATGTAAGGGTCTGTCTACACACAGGGCCGGCTCTAGCATTTTTGCCGCCACAAGCACACACAAAAAAAGCCGCAATCGCGATCTGCGGCAATTCAGCGGCAGGTTCTTCACTCCCAGAGGGAGTGACGGCCCCGCCGCCGAATTGCCACCGAACGGCCAGACATGCCTGGGGAGGCCAATGAAGAGGAGGGCGGCACCTGCTTGCTATGCTGGTGCCTGGATCCGGCCCTGTCTACACAGCAATTAAACACCTGCATTGGCCTGGGTCAACTGACTTGGACTCATGGGGCTCAGGCTATGGGACTGTAAAACTGTGGTGTAGATGTTTGGTGTGGGACCCTGTGAGATGAGAAGGTCCCAGAGCCCAGGCTCTAGCCCAAGCCCAAACATCTATATCATCATTTTAAATCCCCACATCCCAAGCCCTACGAGGGCAAGTCAGCTGACTTGGACTAGCTGCGGGTGTTTAATTCCTGTGTAGACATAACCTAAAGGGGAGGTGGGGCCCCATGACCCCTCTGCTCCCCATCCTCTTTTATTGGCTAGCAGCACTAGCTAGGGGCAGTACTTCAATGGCTTCACCCCATTGCGATTAGCCCCTCTTGCAAGTGAAGGAAAGTTGTACGTATGTATGTAAGGCGAACCCAGACCTTATTAGAAATGATAACTGAGGTTAGCATTGAACAAAAACAAAAAAACCACCCTGGGGAATCCAAGGTTGTAGGTATCACTGGACTCAGAAGCAGGCCTTGCACCCATGGATCTGAATCACAAGTGTCAGGGAGGGTGGACACCCATTCTGAAGTTTAACTAAATGTCCTTTACATTGATGCTTTATGCCCCTCATTACTGCATATAGATAGCGCTGACGAGATAAATATTTCATGTCAACACTTCTTTACTGTTGTTCTCTCCCTATTCTTTATCCTGTATTTCATACAAAAAAAAGTCATGTTAAAAGAAGGCTAAGGTTGCAAAGTCAAATGCAGAAAAGTAGGAAGTGCTAGAATTAAGGCTGCCCAAACACACTTATTTCAGCCCCATTCATAGAATAATAAAAATGTAGGACTGGAAAGGAACTCAGTAGGTCATCTAGTCCAATCCCCTGCACTGAAGCAGGACTAAATATTATCTAGACCAGGGGTGGGCAAACTTTTTGGCCCGAGGACGACATCTGTGAATCAGGCCACCTAACCAGGTGGAAGAGGTGGATGAGGCTTTTTTTTAAGCAACTAACAAAATCATCCAAAGCCCAAGATTTGGTGGTGATGGGGGACTTCAACTATCTGGATATATGTTGGGAAAATAACACAGCAGGGCACAGACTATCCAACAAATTCTTGGACTGCATTGCAGACAACTTTTTATTTCAGAAGGTTGAAAAAGCTACTAGGGGGGAAGCTGTTCTAGACTTGATTTTAACAAATAGGGAGGAATTCGTTGAGAATTTGAAAGTAGAAGGCAGCTTGGGTGAAAGTGATCATGAAATCATAGAGTTTGCAATTCTAAGGAAGGGTAGAAGGGAGAACAGCAAAATAGAGACAATGGATTTCAGGAAGGCAGATTTTGGTAAGCTCAGAGAGCTGATAGGTAAGGTCCCATGGGAATCAAGACTGAGGGGAAAAACAACTGAGGAGAGTTGGCAGTTTTTCAAAGGGACACTATTAAGGGCCCAAAAGCAAGCTATTCCGCTGGTTAGGAAAGATAGAAAATGTGGCAAAAGACCACCTTGGGTTAACCACGAGATCTTGCATGATCTAAAAAATAAAAAGGAGTCATATAAAAAATGGAAACTAGGACAGATTACAAAGGATGAATATAGGCAAACAATACAGGAATGCAGGGGCAAGATTAGAAAGGCAAAGGCACAAAATGAGCTCAAACTAGCTACAGGAATAAAGGGAAACAAGAAGACTTTTTATCAATACATTAGAAGCAAGAGGAAGACCAAAGACGGGGTAGGCCCACTGCTTAGTGAAGAGGGAGAAACAGTAACAGGAAACTTGGAAATGGCAGAGATGCTTAATGACTTCTTTGTTTCGGTCTTCACCGAGAAGTCTGAAGGAATGCCTAACATAGTGAATGCTAATGGGAAGGGGGTAGGTTTAGCAGATAAAATAAAAAAAGAACAAGTTAAAAATCACTTAGAAAAGTTAGATGCCTGCAAGTCACCAGGGCCTGATGAAATGCATCCTAGAATACTCAAGGAGCTAATAGAGGAGGTATCTGAGCCTCTAGCTATTATCTTTGGAAAATCATGGGAGACGGGAGAGATTCCAGAAGACTGGAAAAGGGCAAATATAGTGCCCATCTATAAAAAGGGAAATAAAAACAACCCAGGAAACTACAGACCAGTTAGTTTAACTTCTGTGCCAGGGAAGATAATGGAGCAAGTAATTAAGGAAATCATCTGCAAACACTTGGAAGGTGGTAAGGTGATAGGGAACAGCCAGCATGGATTTGTGAAGAACAAATCATGTCAAACCAACCTGATAGCTTTCTTTGATGGGATAACGAGCCTTGTGGATAAGGGTGAAGCTGTGGATGTGGTATACCTAGACTTTAGTAAGGCATTTGATACGGTCTCGCATGATATTCTTATCGATAAACTAGGCAAATACAATTTAGATGGGGCTACTATAAGGTGGGTGCATAACTGGCTGGATAACCGTACTCAGAGAGTTGTTATTAATGGTTCCCAATCCTGCTGGAAAGGCATAACGAGTGGGGTACCGCAGGGGTCTGTTTTGGGACCGGCTCTGTTCAATATCTTCATTAACGACTTAGATATTGTCATAGAAAGTACGCTTATTAAGTTTGCGGATGATACCAAACTGGGAGGGATTGCAACTGCTTTGGAGGACAGGGTCATAATTCAAAATGATCTGGACAAATTGGAGAAATGGTCTGAGGTAAACAGGATGAAGTTTAACAAAGACAAATGCAAAGTGCTCCACTTAGGAAGAAAAAATCAGTTTCACACATACAGAATGGGAAGAGACTGTCTAGGAAGGAGTATGGCAGAAATGGATCTAGGGGTTATAATGGACCACAAGCTAAATATGAGTCAATAGTGTGATGCTGTTGCAAAAAAAGCAAACATGATTCTGGGATGTATTAACAGGTGTGTTGTGAGCAAGACACGAGAAGTCATTCTTCCGCTCTACTATGCTCTGGTTAGGCCTCAGCTGGAGTATTGTGTCCAGTTCTGGGCACCGCATTTTAAAAAAGATGTGGAGAAATTGGAAAGGGTCCAGAGAAGAGCAACAAGAATGATTAAAGGTCTTGAGAACATGACCTATGAAGGAAGGCTGAAAGAATTGGGTTTGTTTAGTTTGGAAAAGAGAAGACTGAGAGGGGACATGATAGCATTTTTCAGGTATTTTAAAGGATGTCATAAGGAGGAGGGAGAAAACTTGTTCACCTTAGCCTCTAAAGATAGAACAAGAAGCAATAGGTTTAAACTGCAGCAAGGGAGGTCTAGGTTGGACATTAGGAAAAAGTTCCTAACTGTCAGGGTGGTTAAACACTGGAATAAATTGCATAGGGATGTTGAGGAATCTCCATCTCTGGAGATATTTAAGAGTAGGTTAGATAAATGTCTATCAGGGATGGTCTAGACAGTATTTGGTCCTGCCATGCGGGCAGGGGACTGGACTCGATGACCACTCGAGGTCCCTTCCAGTCCTAGAATCTATGAATCTATGAATAGAAATTGTATGGCGGGCCATGAATGCTCACAAAATTGGGGTTGGGGTGCGGGAGGGAGAGAGGGCTCTGGTTGGGGAGTGTGGGCCAGAAATGAGGAGTTCAGGGTGCAGGAGGGGGCTCCGGGCTGGGGTGGGGAAGTAAGGTGTGTGTGTGGGGGGGCCTCTGGCTGGTGATGGGGCTCTGAGGTGGGGCTGGGGATGAGGAGTTTGGGGTGTAGGAGGGTGCTCTGGGCTGGGACTGAGGGGTTTGGAGGGTGGGAGGGGGATCAGGGCTGGGGCAGGGGGTTAGGGTGTGGGAAGGGGTGCAGTTTCCAGCTGGGGGGGCGGGCTCTGGAGTGGGGCTGGGGATGAGGGGCTTGAGGTGCAGGAGGGTGCGCCAAGCTGGGATCAAGGGGTTCAGAGGGCGGGAGGGGGATCAGGGCTGGGGCAGGGGGTTGGGGCACGTGGAGAGGCTCAGGGGTGCAGGCTCTGGGTGGCGTTTACCTCAAGCAGCTCCTGGAAGCAATGGCCATGTCCCCATTCTGGCTCCTATGCGGAGCTGCGGCCAGGCAGCTCTGCACACTGCCCTGTACACACTCATAACCTTACAAGATTAGACCCAAAGTCAAAGGAGGCACTAAGGCCCCGTTCCTCAGAGGTATTTAGCTGCCTACCTCCCAATGGGCACCTAACCACCTTTGAGGAACTGAGCATAAACACATTGCAGGATCGGTTTTACTGATACTGTATTTTAATACATCCCTCCATGGTCAGACCATACCTCATCTTCATCAATGATGGAGACACCAACAACTGTCATTTTCCCCATGTGCTGAATGTTTAAAAAAGTGAAGGGTAAGGAACCATAAGGAAGTATAGTGTTAACATAAACATGAACAAGGCTTCAAGGGATTTTGTATTTAGTTTAAAATAATAGACTTTTAAACTCTGACTTTATAAGCTCATGGGTGGTCCAGTCCCATTAACTTGTCTAAGGAAAGATGTCAGCATTCAGAGAAATAGGGAGCCTATATCTTTGTTTTCCCAAAATGCTTTCTATTCACAGCATCAAACTTGACAAGCCAACTGTGTTTTGACGGGACTTTAAAACATTTACGTTATCAGAGCCAGTCTAATTTTATTATAACTATTAATTGTGTAAGCCTATTTGTAGCCTTCTTAGTGTACCTCATTGTATTTACATTTCAGTGACTCTAGTTGGATTCCAAATTTATATTTATTCTCAAATAACAGAGGAGACAAGCACAGTTCCACATGCACCATCACATGTTAGGGACCACCTCACACTAGCTCCTTATTTTTTTAAAAGCAGCTTGTCAAAGGGTGATACTTTATTTATAAGAGGGAGCAGGGCCATTGCGCCTGTGCCTTATCAGCACTCTCTAATTTGGCCAACTAAGAGGACATCTGGACCTTGAGCAGAAAAGAGACCTGGTGCATCTGAGCTGCCTGAGTGGGAGTCAGGGGCAGATAAGAGCTGTCAGGCCCAGGGGACTGTGGAAGGTCCTTGAAAAATGCCCCAATTAGCTTTATTTAGGACCTACTTCAGCAAGAGATCAGAACCTGGCCCAATCTCTTGATAAATAGACTTGCAGTTGCACGTGCTGTACAAATATAATGGGCCATATTCAGCACTCATTTCCTTTTCAAAACTGGATACACGGTAGAACATCAAAGTCGGTACAATATTTGCTATACTGCCTCCATAACAGTGAATGGACAAATATGATCTTCAAGAATCCTGGACATCAGCAGGGATAATGGGCATTTCACCGAGATGTACACAGACCTAAAAGTAACCTCAGAAGGGTGAGCCCATAAGTGAAGAAGTTATGGAACATCCAACAAGTTGGTGGTGGTTTTTCCAGAGAACAGCTGCATTAGCTTTATTTTCCAGCATTCTGACAAAGTCCCAAGAGCCTCCCGGAATTTAGAGACGTGGCAATTACAGTGGCTTTGTATGGGCTTGTGCCAAAAATAACATTTACAAACAATTTCTAAATACTGTCTTTACAAAAAACAATGCTGCAACAGTCTGGTGGGCTAGCTTGATGGGGGAGATTATGAAATAAAATGAGGGACATTGGGACATAACATAAAAGGGACAAAGGATATAGGAGACAAGACAAGGAGGGAATTTCAGTTTGCTGAATCAGGAAGATAAGGTCATTCTATCCAGAAGGAGTCTGAGGGAAGACAAAAAGGACAGTTTACCATCATTTTATCCATCTAGTTCTGAGGGTGGTTTTGAGGCACATAAGATGCTCAGCCCAAAACAAATTTTGTTGTATCATGACACTTGTTTTGTTTGTTTGACTAAACTAATCTTGGCGACTGGCCTGAAATTCACTTTGCACTAACAAAACATCATTCACACCAATGTTTGCAAACAGGGAAAGGTGAGGTGCAAATATGGTCAAAGCAAAACTCTAATTAGAAGTCTCCCAGATGTTTACAAATGTATTACTATTCTCCCAGCCCTACTTATGATAAAGCCACTATGAATATAACACAATCTCCAGAGTAGAATAAGTTACCCACATATTTTTACGTTTGAAACAACATTAGTTCATCTGGGAGACTTTCTTTATAATGTGACAGTCAAGAAATAGCCCTCCTGTGCCATGAGATACAGCTTTGTTCCCACCACCTTGTGAGGACATTGATGTTCTCTGTGTTAAATGTACTTTATAATGCTTCACTCTTCTCTGTCGTACCTTTCTGCTGATGAGCTAAAGGTGCTTCACAAACAAGCAGGAATTTAGCCTCACAACTGTGATGATGTAGATAAATATTGTCTTCGGTTTTGCAGGAAACTGAGCTATAGAAGGGTGAAGTAAAGTGCCCAAGGCCACTTAGAAAGCTAGCAGCAGAGTCAAGATAGGCAAGATAATGAAGGAGTTTGATTCATTTACTACATATTACAGCTAGCATGTATGCGGACAACATGCATTTTATGGTGTGTTTGGTTTTGTATTCATATATGTACAATAGATGGGGTGGCAGGTCCATTCAAATATAAACACTGCTGCTAGGGTCATCTTCCTGGCCTGTCACTGTGATCTCGTCAGGCTCTCTCCCGACTCTTTTGACTTCCTATACTGTCTTGCCCTTCTGCACCACAGCCAATACAAGCATAGTTACTTGCCTAACTATTAATGGAATGATATCGGATTGGAGGGAGGTCTCAAATGGGGTTCCACAGGGACCTGTTCTGGGTCCAGTGTTGTTTAACATGTTGACGTGGATGTAGATATAGAGAGCATACTGATCAAGTTTGCAGATGACACAAAGCTAGGGGGGGGTTGCCAATACTTTGGAGGATAGAGCTAAAATTCAGATAAATTGGAGAACTGGGCTATAGACAACAAATGAAATTCAACAAAGACAAAGGTGAGGCGCTCCACTTAGGGAAGAAAAACCAAATGCACAAATACAGAATGGGGGGAAACTGGGTAGGCAGCTGCATTGCTGAGAAGGATCTGGGAGTTGTAGTGGATCAAAACCTCAACATGAGTCAGCAATGCGATGTTGTTGCAAAAAAAGCAAATGCAATTTTAGGATGCATTAACAGAGGCATAGCATGCAAGTCACAGGAGGGGAAAGTACTGCTCTACTTGACACTGGTTAGGCCTCAGCTGGAGTACTGTGTCCAGTTTTGGGCACCAATGTATAGAAAGGATGTAGAGAAACTGGAAAGGATCCAGACATAGGCACCAACTTCCTCTGTGCCCAGTGGCTGCTTGACCCCGCCCTGGCCCTGCTCCTGCCCCGACTCTTCCCACCCCTGCACCACCTGCACCCCACCTCCATCCCACGCCTTCCCCAAAGTCCCTGCCCCCTTCCTGCCCCTATTTCATCCCCTTTCCCAAAGTCCCCGCCCCTGCCCCGCCTCTTGTCTGCCTCCTCCCGTGAGCGCGCCACGTCCCTACTCCTCCCCCTCCTTCCCAGAAAGTCCTAAGCACCACCAAACAGCTGTTAGGCGGTGGGAAGTGCTGGGAGGGAGGGGGAGGAGCGGGGATGTGGTGCACTCAGGGGGGTAGAAGGAGGCGAGGAGGGAGGAGCTTGGCTGCCAGTGGGTGCGGAGCACCCGCTAATTTTTCCCCGTGTGTGCTCCAGCCCCGGAGCTCCCACTGAGTTGGCGCCTATGGATCCAGAGACGATCAACAGAGATGATCAAAGGGATGAAATGTACGTCATATGAGCAAAGGCTGAAGGAACTGGGTATGTTTAGGTTGGAAAAGAGGAGATTAAGTGGGGGAAATGGTAGCAGTCTTCAGATACTTGAAAGGCTGCCACAAAAAAGATGGAGAAAAGTTGTTCTCTTTTGCCATGGAGCGCAGAACAAGAGGCAATGGGTTCAAACTACAGAATAGCAGATTTTGATTAAATCTCAGAAAAAAACTTCCTAACTGTAAGAACAGCAGGACTATGGAACGGACTGCCTAGGGAGATTGTAGAGCTTCTTTAGTGGAGATTTTCAAAAGGAGGCTGGATAGCCAGCTGTCTTGGACAGTTTAGACATAACAAATCTTGCCTCTGGGCAGGGGGTTAGGACCCTTGCAGTCCCTTCTAACCCTATGAGTCTATGTTGCCCTCACTCACATTCAAGGCCTTTCATAACTTAGCCCAGTGGTTCCCAAACTGGGGTTCGTGAACCCCCAGGGGTTCATGAAATGTTACAGGGGGTTCTTGGGAAAACATTCCCTAATGGCGGACAGAGCTGTCCCTAGGGACCCCGGAGAGCATGGGGCCAGCCTGGAGCCCCTGGACTTCCAAGAGCTAAGCAGATCAAAGCATGCATAGCTATCACACTGAGGAGATTTAAACTTCAAAACTCCTTATAAGAAATGGAAAGGGAGGTGGATATCTTTTGCTCTTTTTAAAATTAAATAGGCAGGTAGTCTTGTTTTTAAAATTATGATGAACAAATTTAAGCTTTGTTGTAACGTGTGTTGTTTGCCTGGACTACTCAAGACCTGAATGCTTATGTAGGAGGAACTCTTTGAGTTGGCTTCTTAAATACCTTCATGCTGTTTCACATCTGATACTCCTTGATGAAACATAGGAGCCTGGTCTTATAACAGGCTTATTCAAAGTGATACAAGCTACAGAAGTGAGATCTTGGAAGAGTGTTGCCGTTTTCATAATGTAATAAAAATAGTGTAATTATAAATAATAATTAATAATAAATAGTATGTAATAAGCATGTCATAGAAACAAATTTTATATTTCCAAGATCACTGCTTTTATAATTTATACTCAGGTAAAGGAGAAAATCCCTGGAAATATTCATTTTTAGGAGGGGGTTCACGACATTTGACATTTTAGTGAAAGGGGTTCACAAGTTGTTAAAGTTTGGGAACCACTGACTTAGCCCTTCCCTATGGTCACCCTATTTATGCTGCCCTATATGCATGGAAAGCTCTCCTTAAACTAATCTGCAATGCAGAACTCTGTCTTCCTTCAGATTCCTCTTCAAGATCAACTTCTATTGTGATACCTACAGAAACAAGTAATTGAGGGTCACCATAGATTATTGCCATCATTAATCGAGCTTGTCAGAAAACCATTTCTGTCCTATGGGAAATTCTGAGATTTTGAAATTTTGATTCACCCCAGATTGGGGTTGAAATCTCAGAATTTTTCAAAATATTTCACTTTGGTTTTATCAAAGATTTCATTAAATGTTATCATTTTGATACTTCAGTACAACATAAAAGTTTAAACAAATGAGAAACAAAACATTTTAATAATTTCCCATTCAATGTTTTGATGAAATTGATAGGTTCCCATGAAACATTTCAAGTTTTGCCAAATCAGTATTTTCCAACAGAAAACTGTTCTGTCAAAAAAAATTTGACCAGCTCTAATTAATTAATGTTGCTCGTTTATTAGGAGTTCATTAAGGTCAGTGGGCTTTGGATCAGGGCCTTTAATATTAAAAAGCAATTCCTAATTGCAGTTTGGTGCACATAGGTAGTATATGTAACCTTCCTTTTATTTGTTTTAAACCTACTGCCCGTTAATTTCATTTGGTGGCCCCTAGTTTTTATATTATGGGAACAAGTAAATAACTTTTCCTTATTCACTTTCTCCACACCACTCAAGATTTTATATACCTCTATCATATTCCCCCCCCTTAGTCTCCTCTTTTCCAAGCTGAAAAGTCCTAGCCTCTTTAATCTCTCCTCATCTGGAACCCATTCCAAACCCCTAATCATTTTAGTTTTAGTTTTTGTGAGATCTTTTTGAAGTTCTTCACAGTCTGCTTTGGTCTTAACTATCTTGAGCCGTTTAATATCATCTGCAAACTTTGCCACCTCACTGTTTACCCCTTTCTCCAGATCATTTATGAATAAGTTGAATAGGATTGGTCCTAGGACTGACCCTTGGGGAACACCATTAGTTACCCCTCTCCATTCTGAAAATTTACCATTTATTCCTACCTTTATTCCCTGTCTTTTAACCAGTTATCAATCCATGAAAGGATCTTCCCTCTTATCCGATGACAACTTACTTTACGTAAGAGCCTTTGGTGAGGAATCATGTCAAAAGCTTTCTGGAAATCTACGTACACTACATCCACTGGATCCCCCTTGTCCACATGTTTGTTGACCCCTTCAAAGAACTCTAATAGATTAGTAAGACATGATTTCCCTTTACAGAAACCATGTTGACTTTTGCCCAACAATTTATGTTCTTCTATGTGTCTGACAATTTTATTCTTTACTATTGTTTCAACTAATTTGCCTGGTACTGACGTTAGACTTACCGGTCTGTAATTGCTGGGATCACCTCTAGAGCCCTTTTTAAATATTGGCGTTACATTAGCTATCTTCCAGTCATTGGGTCCGGAAGCCAATTTAAAGGTTACAAACCATAGTTAAATAGTGCCGCAATTTCACATTTGAGTTCTTTCAGAACTCTTGGGTGAATGCCATCTGGTCCCGGTGACTTGTTACTGTTAAATTTACCAATTAATTCCAAAACCTCCTCTAGTGACACTTCAATCTGTGACAATTCCTCAGATTTGTCACCTACAAAGGCCAGCTCCGGTTTGGGAATCTCCCTAACATTCTCAGCTGTAAAGACTGCCCTATAACTATTCTGCAGATACACACCAAAACCTACAGTAGCCATTGGTCCAAGAAGAAGCTATACCTTTACAAATCACAATCTCTGTATAGCAGACAGCAAACTTCACTGAATGAACAGCAGTTTGCCTACTGCTACAGCTACTCAAACAAGACTACAGCGTTCTTCAGGGTAACGTCAGTGTTGTTAAAATGAGACTTCTGCTTCCAGCGTGAGATGATTCTGCACTGTGTCTTAATCTGAGGCTGGCACAATCAGATCTCTGGCATAAACTGAAGTTCTCCCAGGTCTAGTCTAAGCTCTCTGTGCAATGAAACAAGAGCTGTGCATATCGTGGTGTATTAAAGATTCCGAATGCTATGAAACCCAGTTAAGGAAATTTCTCACAGGCTCTCCGTGTTTTTACATCCAGAGTTCTAGAAACCCCGCAATGGTACAAACAGTCTGATTAGCAGCATAGCTTTGATTTCAGTTACCAGAAGGAACAGATGTGTTAATGTAATTTACCATTCTTTAAGCACATTTAGCAGATTGCTATTGTTTGCATGATAGTCGTGTTTAAGAGCCTCAAATCAAAGATCAGGAGCTGTACAGTTAAGAACTACCAGTACTGAAAACTCTTGCCAAACAATTAAAGAAAAGATGTTCAGAATGAAACTGCATGAACAGATTACAAACAATTGGGTAGGGAAAGTTATCTTACAGGTTGGTGTTATTGATAGTTATGGCCACCAGCCACATATCTGAACCAAGGGGAGGCTGAGCCAATGAGAACTCCACTTTGATATTTGCTATTGATTAACAGCAGAAGAAGTAGAAAAATTATATTTTTCTGAAATCATCTTTACCTAGCTGGATGAGACCAATGTGAGTTACAGGATGAATTCTCCATTTCAGAATGCTTTCATTGCAAATGATGCAAAGTACATTATCAGACTGATGGTGAGTTTTCTAATATGTTATCTGTTCTACTTCAACCTCACATGCTGATCGTTTGTATTTTATTTTACTTATTTATTTTTGCTTTGGCAGAACTTAGTGCTCATTAAAAGCTCTGGAATGACAGCTTTGGAAGCTGAAGTCCTTTATGCATACACAGGACTAGAGGCAGCAGTGTAGCATCATCTGCTTGGTACTGCTCTGTCAGCGGGTCTCTAACTTGGCTTGGGGGAACAGCGTGAGGGAGATGTTACCATTTTGCAGTGTCCATTTAACCCTTGGTATCTCTGCTGAGAATGCCAACAAGGATGTCAGTCAAGATGGTGGGTTTTGTAAAGTAGACCCTTGTCCACCAGGAAATACAGAAACCACCAAGTCATTGTACACAGGCCATGGAATAGCCGTATGAGGTGCCTAACAACTTCTAGTCACTTCTGGGTTCAGAGCAGTGACTCTTGAGGTGGGTGGCTTCCTATTTTACTCCTGTAAATATCCATCAAGTAGTAAAGAACTGCAGAATTTGAGAATTGTATTATTAGAGAAATAAGTCGTCATCTTTTCTTCATAATGTATCTTAAGAAAGGCTGGTGGCCTGTAGTGTCTTCAAAGTTAACAGACTTTGGATTTATTGCGGAAGGGGAAAATGTATTCTTTCAGCTGAGAGGTGATTCACTAGTGCCCTTTCACATTCCCATTTAGCCAAGGTAGGAAGCGGTACGTGCATTAATTTTGCTTTCTTATCAGCAAGATAGATAAACCCAGCATTCACGTTAGAGAACAAAGTGGCAGCTGGGATAATGCGTTAGGAAAGTCCAACAGACCCACTGCCGTGCTAACTCTGCAGAGCCAGTGGGGCAGATTCTCAGCTGGTGCAAATTGTCATAGTTCCATTGACTTCAACATTGACATTGTGTGAGGATCTGCCCCAGAGCTTTTTAGATGAAGACACTTTGGTTTATTCTCATAAATTTTAAAAGGGAAGCAGAATTAAGCTTGGAAATCTTGTCAGCAAGGCACCAAACACAGGAAAAAACACTTTTAAAGTGATAAGATTAAAGAATAAAATAACTGTTGTAAACAAAAATTGAAGAGATAAAAGACCTCCTCTATATAAGGTAATAAATGAGATGGCGAATGAATTAATTCCATTTCCAAATATACTTAGAGAGAGTTGCTGTAATAATCCCACACATTTGCCAACAGTTTATAATTAGCTTGAAAGGAAAAACAAAACCTAATAACTTTCTCACAGTAAAATGACTTTTTATAACATCGTCTAAAATTCTTGAGACCTGTAATTAATGTAACTATTTGGAAAGAACCAATTGCACTTGAAAGGAAACACTTATTGTTTGGAATCCAACAAACTCGTTCCTCAATATTGTTTAATTGTCACCCACTGAGGAATCAACAAGATGTGCTGCTAAGGTAAATAGTCAGGGGATTCCAAATTCAAACATGTTTGAACTTTTTAAACTACATCCTTTTAGCAATATTTGAGACGCAGAATAGAACTGCTAAACCTTTTCATCTGAACACGATTAAATGCTTTTCTTTTTTTGTTTAGTCTGGAGCAACAAAAAATACACGGTTGCTAATGCTCTGTTCTTTCTCACTTTGATATTATATGATTCTGAGAACAGTCAAAAGACAAAAGCCAGTCCTAGAGTGGTTCACACTGAATGGATTGTTGCACAATAAACAATACATTATATATTATTACTTGTTAGTGTAGACTGTGAATAAATATGACGTGAGTAGGACTGATTTCACTAGAACTATTCCTTGGCTCAGAATGAGGAAAGAATTAGTGCTGTTTTGTCAATTAGGGCCAGACCCAAAGCCCATTAATTGGACTACAGCAGGGGTAGCCAAACGTACTGACCGTCCATCTTCAGATGTTCGAGAGCTAGGGTGTGCCTGCTGGGGCTCGGGGCTCGGGGCTCCAGCCCTGCTGCTGCTGAACCCCTGGGCCCCGGCAGGCATGCCCCATGGGGCTGAAGCACCAAGACCACCCTCCCTGCTTGGAGGAAGCTGGGGGTGACATGTGGAGGGAGGCACGTGGCGTTATGTGTCCCCCCAGATTTTTGCCTGGGTTTGCTGGAACGGCTCTGTCACATAGTGCTGCCAGGCCCCCTCCCTGCATGGCAGCTGCTGGAGCCGTCAAGCTGGGAGCTGTGGCTGAGGCAGCAGCAAACAGCTGGAAGCTGTAGGGCGAGCCACTGCTTTTGCTGCTGCCTCTCCCCTTGGAGCTAAAGCAGCGGGCCCTCCCTGCAGCTCCCAGCTGTTTGCCTCTGCCTCTCCAGGCAGAACTAACACTTGGGAGCTGCAGGGACGGGCCGCTGAGGGTAAGAGGGGGTGTGTGCGCCTGAGGGGGCCATGACTTAAGCTGTTGGGGGAGGGTGAACCTTTAAATTGTGGTAGGCAGAGAATGAGGGGAGCCTGCACTTTAGCTGTAAAAGAGCTGCATGCGGCTCACGAGCTGCAGTTTGGCCTCCCCTGGACTATAGTCTGCATGAATCATATTCTGGTTGTACCTCACACAGGCACTATTCAGCCTAACAATGACATAGATGATAATATTTAGCATGTAGCTCTTAAAAAATAACCTTCACAAATATAAAATCTTACAATTCCCCATAAGGTAGTTAAATATTATCACAATCATCTTATAATGAAACTGAAGTAGGGTTAAGTGACTGGCCCCATCCATAGAAGGCATCAGTGTCAGACTCACGACAAGAAGTCAGGAGGAGTTCCTGACCTTTGCTCCAGTTACTAGACCAGACCTCCCACTAATATTGTTAAATATTCTTTGTTTACCATTGTCATTCTGTGACTCCAAAAATATTGAAAAATAGCACTAATAAAGAACACAATGTAAAAGGGTTATAACATAGATTTTAGACAAGCCCATCTTCATTTAGAGTTCTAATCCACATCACCAACTTACTCCAGACATAGCTTGAATCTCTTATCAAATATTGTACATGAAAAGAAGTTGCACAACACACCTTTTCCATCTGATTAACACATTGAGATCTTCATCTGCACAGAGTTCTCACAGTCTATCTGAAAAGAGAAAGGGATTGAATCATACTAGGCTGATTCATAAACAAAGACCTAAGAACTTTTGTTTCAAAAGGCACAGAGCAGGAGCTAAGCTTGCCCCAGGAATTTGTGCAGCCAGTACTTATGCATCAGATAACCCCAGCTGACCTTTCTAGCATTCAAAGGGTAATAGCTTCACCGCAATGAGCTGATACTGAACAATTTTTCCAATGTGATTAGGCAAAACAGACTCTCAGTTGACACCAGTTTTGTAAGTCTTTCTTCATTTATGTTGCTGTTGGCAGAAGCATATTTACTGAGACCATTTGCAAGAAAATGCCACATTGCTTTTGTTTGACTTCTGCTACATCCCTCCGTTGTTGTGAGGCTATACAATATCTTGCTCTAAATCCACATCTAGTGGGGGGGGGGAAAAGCAGTTCAAAACTGCAATGCCATAGTGTAATTGCCTTTCATGGCCATCCCAAACTCATGCCAGTAGAAGCTTTCCACCATACCAAGATATATTTATAATCTGTTTCAAACCCAGACTACTTCATTTTAAAAACCAGGTAAGGTTGCTAAATGAAAACAGTGTAGTTACTTCTTGGTGGTTTACCAGCACCCCAGCATTTTAAAGCAAATAAATCAATGGTTAAAGACGTCATAAATCTTACATTGACTAAATAATAAATATTACTCTAATCATATAATGTATATTTCATCACAACACAATAATCTGTACTATGACCCAAAATAGAAACCATTATTTCTCTTGTAATCTCAAAAATATAAACACAACAAAACATTCTTCTGAAAAGAACCATATGTACACAATGATCAGCCTCAAATGCAAGTTCAGATACACACAGACCATATTCTTTTAACTATTTTACTATTGCTATTTTCAGTATTTTTGTACAGTTATAGATGAGAGTGGCAAACAAAGCAAGAATGTTTCACAGTAAGTCACTGATGCAAACACTGACGTATGAAAGTAGTTCTATTGACTTTAGCTGTATATGGCGAATACTGAAAGAACCATAGACACTTTCAAACTAGTAGAAACTTAAGTGCATCCAGTGTAGCAGATTAACTATTATCTGACATTTACTTAAGGGCCCAATCTTACAGGCTGCTGAGCACTCCTGAAAAGTGACTTCTCTGAGAGCTAAGCTCATTCAACATCTCTCAGATGTTCAGTTCCTTACATGTCTTTAGGGCCCAATTGTTCCCTGCAGTACATAAAACATTCCAGGAAAAGATGTACTGAAAAGTGTTCAGAAGAAAAGAAGCCAGATCCTCAGCTAATAGAAATCAGTATAGCCCTCTCGACTTGAGTCCATCAATTTACACCAGCTGAGTACCTGGTCCAAGAAGTGCAATGGAATCTTTGAGCAGCCAATAGAGTTCACTCAACAATGCATGTGCATAGTTAACCATGGCTAGTGCTGAATGGTATGCATCATGTCCCTAAAACTGTCTGGGGCAGTGATGCAACACTCACAACAGTTGATAGAAAGATGCCCTAAGGAAACACCCAAAGCAGTAAGGGATGTTTTACAGTTCTCATCGTTACAGGTACTGACCTGCCCCAGATGCAAAGGCAATAAAGAAAGATTGTCACATGGGTTGTGTGAGCAACAGCAGCCCAAAGTACAACGTGATGGCTGAGCCGGGCAGCCATAGAAGTATATATCTCCTAGGCCATGTTGAAACCTCAGCATGTAGCAGTTTAAAAAAGATAGTCATGTAGTTGGTGGGCACAGACAGAACAGTGGCTTATCACTGTGTCACACAGTAATGTGCAATCATGATCACTGGGGCAGTGGCTGTCTTTTTGTTCTCTGTTTGTACAGTGCCTAGCACAATGGGGTCCTGGTCTATGATTCTGGTTCCTAGGTGCTACGGTAGTACAAAGAATTATTAATAGCACACTGGTAAGAACCATCTTACTTGTCTGCCCATATTCAAAGTACCAAGGCTCATCAACAGAATTCCATCATGCCAGGGCTATCTATTAAGAATAATGGCCTATAAAGTTCATACATGGGCCTATGCTCATCTCCTACATACTCCCTCTCTCCACAGAAATCTCTGACATATGTCAGGGGAGAAGGAGATCAAGGTTCTTTGCTCTTGAAGTGTTCTTCTGTGGTTTAACAACTCCTGGTCTCTGGTTCCCTATCTTCCCTCACCATGACTGCTATCATTAATGGAGCATAACAGCAATCTTTTGTGTGAACCATGGCCATTTTCTCCCAGCCACATTGGGGTCCATCTCAGAGGCTGTAGCTTTAAACTTCCTAAGACTACTTTACACAAGGGGTTCTCAACTGGGAGTCATGGACAGGTTCCAGGGACCCTTCCCGTGTTGCTAAATAGGTGGTGGATCCTGGTTGGATCCCTGCTAGATGGGAGGGGAATCCTGCAGTGGTCCAAGTATGGAAGAGAGGACTGCAGTATGGAAAAGGCTGAGAACCCTCGTTTCACACTGGTTTTGAGGAAATTTCAATAATGGGGCTGAGGGGGGGAAATATACAGTGCTGGCCTCTCATGGATAGGCTCCTTTTTCGTTGCCGCAATCCCTTTGAAGCTTGTGACCTGTGCTCGTAATGCACACTATGCTGCTTGCCCCATTTTATAACTGGCTCTTCTCTGTCTTAGGATATCTTGCATTTCTTTAACTGAGCCCCTTGCAACTTGCCCTTTTCCATGTGTGGACAAATCACACACCTAAAGAGGAGATGATTGGTCCCTAAATTGTTTCTACAGGGTGGGGAATACAATTCCTTTATGCTGCTAGAAGTGTTTTTAACTCAGTACAGTTATACCATGATGCCACAGCTGATCCTCTCATCTTCCTTTCTCTGCTGAACTAACTGCATTTTCACAGCCCTGTAACTGTTGTTGTTCTCATGAAAACCATGGAATAAACCACATCATTGAAGCCACAGAAGTGCCAAATGTCCTGTGTCCTATTCACCTGCTCTTCCTGCCCTAGGAAGGATGTGGGTTGATCTTGAGAGGAAAGACATTAGATCAGTTTTGTTTCTTTCTTCTTCCAAAATCAGCTGCTAAGTGAAATAACAAAGTGTGCACAGGAATACTAACAGAGCTTTGTTTTTCCTCCTCGTTAAAAGCCAGCAGCTGCTTAGTGTTTCACAGAGCAAGATAAGCAATGTGACATTTGTGGCCATTCACATGCATTGATTTGTTTTAGTTTATTGTGTTCTCAACAGAATTTCTTAATGCTTTGGGACTGGAAAGAGGCCCAAAAAATAGCAGAATGATGAAATTGCTAGGAAGAAGAAAAAAAAAAAAGGAGTAAACAAATCGCAAGTTAATAGTTCTGTAAAGTGGCTTTGCTGACCAGAGAATTAAAGCAAGATGATCTTGGCAAGCCTTATGTTGTGTTAGCTGCACAAACTTTTTCTTTCCTCAGAATCTCTCTCTTAATAGTTGGGCGGGCTCTTCTTTCCACATTTTATGAGAGATTGATTCATATGTTCATAAGCAGATTTTTTTAAAAAAATGCATAGCATTTTTAAAAAATAATGCTTAAAATAATTTTTATTTATGTTTCTTTAGAGGCTAAAACCAGCTTCCCCTCCTTCACCCAAGCTAATATATTTCTATTTTCATCAGGTTCTCACAATTGCTTGTGTTATCAGATCAGAATCCCCTTTTTCCTTTGGTTCTTATAAATTACTTGGAAGGAGAATTATTTTTTTCCAGTGACCTTTGATTAGTGGCTGATGTCACGTCCTCATTCATGGGTTGCCTTTTTTAGTATCAGAAATGTCTCCTGACCCCATACACTCTAGGTAGTGTACATGATACAATGCCTCCCCCCTCACACATAACATCCCCCACCTCCAAGCACAAAGGCAGGGCAAATCTTCTTTGGGACTTCCATCAATGCTACTGCTTGAATCAGCCACTCAATGCCCTAGCAGATGTACCAAGAGTACAACAGAGTAAATCACTTCTTTTCCCCCCAGAGAGAGAGACTCTTGGGGTTGCTTCTGAACAGTGGTGCAAGTAGAAATAATTTCTTTCTGGTACTGCACTCATGGGAGGGACTCAAGTGGGGGGAAGCAGGTGACCTCCCCACATGACCCTCCATGTGATTCCTCTCTGCCCAGCCCAGAGCCTCCATGTTCTCACCATCCCCTCCAGCACTCCCCTTTGTATATACAAACATCAACATGTTTAACTACTCATTTCCCTACACATACATATGTAATTTCAAAGTCAGACTCAGGACTCACAATTTGTTAGACTACTCTGTTTATTAGCAAAGCACTCTGCTAATACACCCAGATAATGTTAGGACCATGCAAGACTCGAACTATCTTATTTATACAGATAAAAGGGCACGAACTTAACAAGATAACAAAAGGAAGCAGAACTGATAAGTTTACCTGGGGCTAGGCATACATAACTTATTTCCTTACTAACTATTAGCGATCTCTTGTTAATGTCCCACCATTAGCTTAAGTGGACCCACTGTTTCATACCTTAATGTTTCTCTTCCTGACAACTATATTTCAACATTCCTTATTCCTGCTTAAAGAAACATACAGCATTTCTTTAATCCATTCTATTTTAACAATATAATTGATTCTGCTTTCACAGTAGTATTCAGTTTGTTTATATGAAATATGGGAGTTGTGTGAAATATGGGAGAAGCCATTTCAGCATATGTATGACTTATTAAAAGACAAATTTTAAGTAGAACTGTATCCTAAATAGGGTTACCATTTGTCCGGATTCCCCCGGACATGTCCGGCTTTTTGAGCTAAAAATAGCGTCCAGGGGGAATTTGTAAATGTCCGGACTTTCTTCCCCCCCACTATGCAGAGCAAGCCGGCCGGATGGTGCCACTTACATGGGGCTCCGACAGCCAGAGAGACCCCTCCTCCCCCCTGCAGCAGAGATCACTCCCTGCATTCACAGATCGTCTCCGGCAGTTTGGAGCTCCTCCCCCGCTGCTCCCCAGCCTGCCGGGACGAACGGCTCACAGAGACATTAGGCGAAGAAAGGCCAACAACAAGGGGGCCAGAGGGTCGGAGAAGGGGCAGGGAGGTTCTGGAGGGGGCAGTCAAGAGACTGGGGGGGGTCGGGAGTGCCCTTGTATCTGGAGAGAACAGGGGGCTAGCTCCAAGTCTTTCCATTACCACGTACCTGCTAAAAAATTCTTGCTGGTACTGCATATTGGAGGGTACCACCCTACTTGCACTCCTGCTTCTCACTTCACCCAGTAATGCTCCCAGTAAATGCACAATGAAAATGTCTCTAGCAGCACCAGTGTTGATGACATTTGCATCCACCCTGCATTTGCACCAGGGGAGTCTTTAGCTTTGGACAAGCAAGCCCTTAAGCAAATGCTTAACTGCTTTGTTAGATTGGGCCGAGGGTGCTTCACACAGGGCACGCTCTAGCCCCATTTCTACATATGTCCCTGTATCAGCAGGGGCAAAATTTCTGATGGACACATATCCCTTTTTCCCCCTCAACAAATTTGAGTCATTGTAATTAAGAACGGCCAATGGTCCCTCTATCCCAGTGTCCTGTCTTCTGACAGTGTCCATTGCCAGATGCTTCAGAGGGAATGAACAGAACAAGGAGATCATTGAGTGATCCATCCCCTATTATCCAGTCCCAGCTTCTGGCAGTCAGAAGCAGGGCCGGCTTTAGGACCTGCGGGGCCCGATTCGAATACCCGGCGGTGGTCCAGGTCTTTGGCGGCACTTCGGTGGCAGGGAGTCCTTCACTCGGCTCCGGGTCTTCCGCGGCACAGAAGGACCCCCCGCTACTGAATTGCCACCGAAGACCCAGAGCGGACCCCTCGCTGCCGAAGTGACACTGAAGACCCAGAGTGGACCGCCGCCGGGTGAGTAAAAAAAATTAAAAAGGCGCCTAAGACGCGGGGCCCTCTTAGGCGCGGGGCCCTCTTAGGCATGGGGCCCGATTCCAGGGAATCAGGGGAAACGGCTTAAAGCCGGCCCTGGTCAGAAGTTTAGAAATACTTACCCAAAGCATGAGGTTGCATCCCTGACCATCTTGACCCATAGCCATTGATGGACCTATCCAACGTGAACTTAACTAATTCTTTTTTTAACCTAGTTATACTTTCAGCCTTCTCAACATATCCTGGCAATGAGTTCCATAGATTTACTATGCATTTTGTGAAGAAATACTTCCTTATGGTAGTTTTGAACATGCTGCCTATTAATTTTATTGGGTGACTCCTGGTTCTTGTGTTATGTGAAGGGGTACGTAACACTCACTAATTCACTTTCTCCACACCGTTCATGATTTTATTGACCTCTATCATATCCCGGCCTTAGTCTTCTCTTTTTTAAGCTGAATTGGGATGTGCTGAAGAAAAAAAAATCACTAATATTTTCACAAATAAAAGCAAGTTCAGGTTAATATGATTTGTGATTATTGCATGTTGTTTGTTAGTCACAGGTATTCAGACAATCACTGTGTATTCATGAAAACATTTGTGAATCCCAAAAACTTTACAACTGCTTAGCATAGATTGTTATTTGGCTGAATGTAGTCACATTGACCATCAAGCCCTGGGATGAGACAGTGGCTCCTGGTCAATTCACCCTTAGGGCAGAAGGTTGTTTACACAGAGATATAAAGTGCAGATGTTTTAAATAATATTGCATTCTTACTTAATAAATAGTTTTTAAACTCCCGACGTAACTCCCGAGGTTTTCTTATCAATTTTCTGTGAAGTCATGTTCAGTAAATGCACTGACCCGGCCATTATCTGTAGCTTTATTTAAAAACTTCCAGTTTACAATAGCAATCATGACTTCAGGCAATGCATTTTGAGGGGATTATTGCTGTACTCAGCTAGTTAAAGTCACTCAGCTTTTGGACTCATGCTTGCAGAGAACACCAGCTGAAGCATGTCAGAATAGACCAGAACTGTACTGCCTGTCATGTCTTCTTATACCAAATGAACCTGTTGAAATCTAAAAGCTATGATATGAGCTGTGATTTGCTATAATATGGCAGGAATGCAGAGTCCTCCACTAAGTGAGGTGAAGGGGGAATCCCTTTCACCTTGAGCTGAGCTACATTTTCTTAAAGGGACCATCTCCTCTGGCAATTTCCACCCTTACCATATAAAGATGTTGCTGTTATTATTTATTTGTATTACAGTAGGGCCAAAAGCCCTACAGTTGGACCCCCTTGCACTCCACAGTCACAGAGAGTAGGAGAAAATCCCTGCTCTGAAGAGTTTAGAGTCTAACGAAAGACCAGATGGAACAATGATTTTAACAAAGGGTAGGAAGAAAGGATGAGGTAACCCACAGTGAAAAACTTGCATTACCATAGCCCAGACACATGCCTTTGAGTCTTATTATTTAATTTTAATTCTGCTTTGTTATCATCTGAATTATGTGACATACCATCTGGCCATTTACAAGGAACAGTGCTTATAATTTTTTTAGCATAAATTTTACCCAGAATTCATTTCCCCTCATTCTCTCTGTCCCCCAAAAACACAACTGGCCACTTGTCCCAATACATATACATAAGTGTATAATTTTTCTATCTAAATATCCCTGTCAATAACCTTTAATATATTCAAGAGATGGTACATGTGTTATAAATGAAACAGAGAAGAACACCTCATATTTGTATCTTGAAATGCCCACCTTAATACCCTTTGGCATTGAGTAATCTGGCAATCACCTGTAACTAACATGTAAATGTAAAAATACTGTCCGCTTGTCCTCTCACCCTCTATCCTCCATCTGTTTGTTCACCTGTTGTATGTTTTCAAAATTCTAGATTGTGAGCTCTCTGGAGCAAGGACTTTTTATGTTACATGGCCTAATACAAATAGGGCCTGATCTCTGTCTGGGGTCCTGTAATAGAAATAAATAATAACAATGTGCAGTGCAGCAAAGTTTGCTCAACTCTGGCAAATGAAGGTTATAAGGGCACCTTTGGTGGGCAAAGCAACTTCTTCAATATCCAGAAGCAGGTGGTGGAGGCCATGTGAGCATGATGATTCCCAAGTGACCACACAAGCACAAAGATTTTGTAGTGTGCATTCTGGGCACACAGACGGGTACTTGGCAAACACAGAGGCTCCAGCTCTGCGAATAGGTGCTGAGAGAGAGCTGTTTTAGCTGGGGTTATGAATGCAGACATGGCTATGACTACTGCTTTAGCCATCTTCATTCAGTGTGAACAGACGCTGAATATCCTGAGCCAGTGCAGACTTGTTTCCCTTCCAACAAGGCACCTCCCACTTTCAGAATTCCAACTGCTCAGAAGCCAGGACAGGAAGATCAAGTAGCTTTTATCTTTTGAAAACACCTGGCAAGAAAGATCATTTCACTGTTCTGTTATACTTTTCACTTTGCCTGTATTATCTACTGCATACTAGTGCAGCATATTTTAATGGACCTATTTACAGGCATTGTTAAAACTGGCAATATAACTTAGCTTCTGCAACCAAATCTGATTTTACGTCCATTAGGGAGTTTAAGTTTTAGGAGTATATGTAAAAACCAACCCTCAAAAGTTAATGATTCACACTTGTCTGCACTCCTCCAGTTTAAAAACAGAAATATGAAATATGGGAAGCAGTTAGATGACAACCAATAGAAACTAATTATTTTTGCTGCTAGGAGAAAAAAGGCAATTGTTTTATTTTAAGCAGCATTTAGCTGCACATAAGAATTTACAACTTTTCCCTAGGTTCAGAGGTCAAACTGGGCTGTTTTGTGGTAGCTTGATGAGCCAGTGCATTCTCACAGGTTGACATCTTGTGCTCCAGAATGTAAGCTTTCATTTAAAAAAAAAAAAAGTCTCTAACCCTTATGGATTTAAATAAAATCTTCAAAATGCTGAGTGCAAACCGATATAACATTGTCTTCCTGAATCTGCAGGCTCCCTGAAACAATAGCTCTGAGAGGTGTGAACTGCCTCATTCATGTCAGTGGGATACTATGGGAGCCTAACAAGGATCATTTAAATATCATCATTTACAGTTTTAATTCTGATCAACGCACACGAGAAAGATGATCATATTATGAACATCTGAATCTCCTATCATGTCTGGCATTTAATTTGGGGGTCATGAATGGGTGGAGCTTCAGAGAGTATAATTAATTTTTCCAGTGCATCCTTTGGAGCCAATAAGCCAGAGGGGAGGTGTAAAGCTTAGGCTAGGTCTACACTACCCTCCTGAATCGGCGGGTAGAAATCGATCTCTCGGGGATCGATTTATCGCGTCTCGTCGGGACGCGACAATCGATCACCGAATCGATGCGCTTACTCCACCAGTGGACGTAGGCGTAAGCGCCGTCGACGGGGAGCCGCGGAGGTCGATTTTGCCGCCGTCCTCACAGCAGGGTGAGTCGGCTCCGATAGGTCGAATTCAGCTACGCTATTCGCGTAGCTGAATTTGCGTATCTTAAATTGACCCCCCCCCTAGTGAAGACCTGCCCTTAGAGAGACATCCGAGGGCAGGTCTTCACTACCGGGGGCGGGGGGTCAATTTAAGATACGCAAATTCAGCTATGTGAATAGCGTAGCTGAATTCAACGTATCAGAGCCGACTTACCCTGCTGTGAGGATGGCGGCAAAATAGACCTCCGCGGCTTCCCGTCGACGGCGCTTACTCCTACCTCCGCTGATGGAGTAAGCGCGTCGATTCGGGGATCAATTGTCGCGTCCTGACGAGACGTGATAATTCGATCCCCGAGAGATCGATTTCTACCCGCCGATTCAGGCGGGTAGTGTAGACCTAGCCTAAGACTCTCAGGAGGGAGTCAAGCCCAAGGAAAGTCTAAACAATCTGCTGCAAGTGGCATTTTATATTCACATTTCAGACTGATAGAGCTTAGTTTATGGGTAGAGCTTGGAACAGTACCACTACTTTCTATTTCTACCTCTTCCTCGGAAGGAGACCTACTTGTTATTGTGGACAGATCAATGGAGACATGAGCTCAATGTGCTCAAAGTAGCTGCCCAAAATGTAAAATGTTAGGCTTTATTAAGGAGTAGTTAAAAATAAACTAGCATATATAGGTTAATATCATTGTATAGCTCAATGGCGGACCCTTCTTTTGAATATGGATCACCTCATCTAAAAAAGTTGCAGAGCAGAAATGGAAATGGTCCAGTGAAATGCAGAAAATTAGCCACATGTGAGGTGGAGTGGAAGAGAAGAAACTTCCATTAGATGAGAAGTTAAAATGACTTGCTTTATCATCCACGTATAGCTGTGTGGAAAAGTTCACATAGGTCACTTCATGGTTTGTTCCCTACTGGATTCTTTCTAATATTTTGTCAAGAAGAGAAAAAGGTTGTGTGAATGGCGGGCGGGAGGGGGGTGAGGAGGAGGAGGGTTGGAGGGAGGAGGATATGTGTGGTTAGGGTGACCAGATTGCAAGCGTGAAAAATCGGGGGGGAGAGGGGAGGGGGTAAGAATAGACACCTAAATAAGACAAAAGTCCTGAATAGGGGGACTGTTAGTCACCCTATGTGAGGTAAATTTTGAATTTGAAAGAAAAATTTGTTTTAGTATCAGTTTGAGGTTTGGATCAGTGAAGGAACCCTTTCGATGCCATATGTTATTAAAGATGTCCTGTTCCCCTTGCCACTCTGCCCAAAATGTCAATCTCATGTAGGTTGCCTAATATCCTGATGCAGAAGTAGGTGAAATGTTATGAATACCAGAATGCCTTGTGTCCAGGTGATCAGAAAGACAGAGGCACATAAGGAATGGCCTGACTGAGCCAAATGAAAAGCAGTAGAGAGTTTTTATGAAAAGTCACCTTCATGTCCCTGTACTCTTCCTTCTGTGGTACCTGGATGATACATAACTATATTAAAGGTGCAGGCAGTGGAAAGAGCCTCTTGTAGATCTCAGCAGCATTTGGACCTCCCCTCAGTCACCTCTTCCCTAATGGGAAAAACTAGTTTCGGTTGCACCTTATTATATTCTAGCATCATGCATGGAAGAGCTGCATGAATGGGCTGAGAGATGGGCAGATTTAATTTAATTTTATATTACAATTGTTTAGTGCCCCCTCATTTTCCACTGTCTTCAGAGAGAAGAGTCATCTTCATCGACATGGGCCCAGATCTGTTCACTAACGCTGGGATGTCTGGCAGTTTTGTGGCTAGTCAAGTTTTTTGTAACTTCATGAGGTGAGAAAGGATCTATCAATTGTGGAGACTACTGCCCACTTCAGTGAGTAAACTCTGTTAATTTAGTCTTTCTGCTGTTTATTGCACTTCCGATAATTTAAGTGTCCTAGACTTTTGCAAAGAAAATACAATTTGCTTCAGTGGAACAAAATGTCTTGTAATCTCCCAATTTACTCAACAGAAATTATTTGATTCTATTCAGATTCTTGAGTGCAGGCTACTCACGAGAGCAAAACCAATATCTTAGCCCTAGTCTTCACTTACCGGCTGGTCCGGCGGCACGCCATCGATGTTCTGGGATCGATTTATCGCGTCTGGTTAAGACGCGATAAATCGATCCCGGATCGATCCCGGAAGTGCTCACAGTCGGCGCCGGTACTCCAGCTCGCCGAGAGGAGTACGCGGCATCGACGGGGGTCGACTTCCTGCCGCGTCTGGACCGCGGTAAGTTCGGACTAAGGTACTTCGAATTCAGCTACGTTATTAACGTAGCTGAATTTGCGTACCTTAGTCCGATTTGGGGACTTAGTGGGGACCAGGCCTTACTTTAATGAAAAGTGTGTCAGTGTAGTCCCTAAGAACAGTGGTGCTCCTAATCGTACATGCATCTTTTTCACTTGTTTGCAGTTATGAAATTAATCATAGTTCTACTGCATGGATAATCATTTTTAGGTTTGCTGTGTGTGTGCCTTTTCTGTAACCCCATCATTCTGAGATATCTATGAAATATTAATCAGTTGACCATATGGATTACATTTGAACCCTACCTAACCTATCCCTTTTAGAAAACATTCTTGTCACAGCTGATGGAGCTACAGTGGGGTAAGACTGAAGTAATGGAGTAGAGAATCATGCCCTGTATCACAGTACCAACTTCCCTGAGCCACTTAGGGTCCCACTTTAGGATTTCTACTAGCCAGTTATTAGTGTCATAATAATTCCATTGCTTTTCCAAATCTCAGGGAAACCCACCTGGCAACAAAACACCCCACATTTAAGGAGGGTTAACATTACAACCAGTTATTTTAAAACCTGCCTACTTCCACTTCAGTACTGCTGTTGTAGTGCCAAGGGGGACAGATTCCAGAATAAGATGTCTAAAAAAGAAATGATTTAATAAACATATTTATAAAGACATACTGGACATATACAGCTGCAGATTCCCAGTTTGGAGCCATATTGGCCTATAGTTAATGCACATAATCTCCTTCTCCCTCCATGTTTTCCTGCTGATTTCTACCCTATTCACATTTTCACTTTCAGAAATAGTTTTTAGAGAAATCTACCTTCTGCCAATACTTCTTGTGGGCTGCCAATTTCTCCTTGTCACTGATTTTAACTTCCTGTGATAGCAACTGAGTAGTTTAAGGCTGACTCATGACTCTGTGCACTTGGTAAGAGTCCCCACAGGAGCCAAAGTGATGGGATAATTAATAAGTAGCAGGTGATTAACCAATCAGCAAGGGATTCAGCTCATCAGCTGTAGATGGTTAAGAGAGAGACTGGAAAGGAAGGCGGGATCTAGAAGAAAGGGCCAGGGAAGCCCAAAATCTCAGAGAGGTGAGAGCTCTCCCTGTCTCCTGCCCTGTGCTTTGTTAGTAGGGCAAGACTTGGGGGAAAGTCTTATGTTGTGGGGAAAAAACATTTATAAAGCACATTGTAAATAAGACACTTGGGGTTGAACTTGCCAGTGGCGACATATGTGTGAGGATTGTTTGCAGTAAGAACCCAAGCTGAGGAAACCTTGCCCTGTGTCACTTCCACTGCTGATGGCTACCGTTTTCTGTTATATCCACCAGAATTGGGATAAATCTAGCTCAGAGGATTAAGACATGACACACACAAACTTGAGCTTCATCCTGAACATCCTCATAATGTGTTGAATTGGATAATTGTATGAGATTGTCCACAAAGATGGATACCTGGTGATGGAACAACAGAGTTTATAAACTGAAAGAATGCCTATCCATGGCATTGTTTTATGTTGCCACTCACCACCATAGCATCTGAGCACCTTCCATATAAAGTCAAGTCAGTAGTAATAGCAAAGTCTCTGGTGGACTTCATGGAATCTCTGGCATGTCATCCTTGAGACAGGAGGGGAGGGGGGAGGGGGAGTTCAAAACTCTGTGTGAGCTGAGTGAGTTTTTTCCTTTTTCTTTTGATAGGGTGCAGGAGTAGAAAGTGATGGCAGTGCTGTGATGGTCATCCTTATGGTGGAAAGGTTGAAATAAACAAATAAAACAAAATATCTGGGAAAATGTCCAGATATTGAAATCCATTCAATTGTGGAACAGTATCCCCAGTATTGTGGTGGGATCCCCATTACTTGGGACATCTAAGACTAGACTGGATAAAATACTAGGGACGCAAACTGAATAATCCTGCATTGACAGCAAGATAGACCAGAAGAGCTAAGAGGTCTTTTCTCCTTCCTAGCAGTGGAGCCTCTTTCTTCTCAGAGCATAGTTGGATCAAGTCTACCCAGGGCCACTCCAAGCAAATCTGAGGTCCCATACAAGGCATGAAGTTCAGCAGGTGACCTCCTCCTCCCCAACTGTCCCAAGCTCCTGTGTCCTGCCAACTGGAAGGAGGGGTTTAGGTTGAAGGATATGGAATGTGTCCAGAACTACTGAGTGTATCTGTAAAAGGAAATAATGGATGGAGGCTTCCTGTTAAGAAGAAGGGGAAAGCCTGCAATGGCCAACCAGACCAAGGTAAGGAAGAGACATCCTGATTCCTCTGGGGTTCAAGTTATCACTATGGAGCTCTCAGGCTGCATGAAACAGCTTGTACTCCACAGCATATGCCAATAGAGCATGAGCAATAAATCTCAAACTAGTATTTCAGCTGCCCCTGGTAGGATGAAGCCCCGTATGACTGCACACTGGGCAACACTGTCTGAACTAGAACTGCTGACCATGTTTCCATGATTCATCCAGAAGGAGTGCACTGCACCTGTAACGATTCATGAATGGGATATACAGCAGCATCTTTAACTCAAAGATCTCTTAAAGTCAACAAGCTTAACAGAAATAGCTTGCAAATTGTGATAAAATTCAACAGGAAGTGAACTTGTTTCCCTCTGGTGTTACACTGTACACATAGGAGTCTCTGCATGGCATACTCAGTGCTATGGGTAAAGAGAGGTTCAAGATAGTGCTAATAGGGAAAAAGTTCTTCAGCCACATGGAGTCACAAGGACTCCATCTTCCCAGGCTGGAGTGGTGGTGGCTCAAGGGCTGGGTAGGGGAGCAGTGTTATCAGTTTATCTTGGTGGAGAGCTACTGCGTTGACTTTACATGGAAGGTGCTCAGATAGCACAGTGATGGATGGTGGTATGAAACCCTGCTATGGGCAGGCTATAAAAGTCAAGATCAGAGAGATAAGTCGGGTGAATATCCCATAATGAGGGCAGAGGTTGTAGATGACAGCTGCCAGGAGCAAGAACTCAGGATAGCTGAATAACCCAGGAGTTTTAGGAGTCACCGTGACAAATATGCAAGACTAGCTGTTGGCTCCCACTTTAAATGCTGTTATTTCAATGAAAATGGCTGAAAAAAATCTACTGACATAAAAAATAAGAACGGAGCTTGTAGCATTGGCAAGGCCTCTGATAGTTGCTCCAACCATGCCAGGTCGCCTAAACTACTCCCATTCTATCTTGGAAGAAATTGTTCACTGTGCTAATTCTTACAAAGGATTGATGCACTTTCAGAAAGTGGGGAAACATCAATTTCCCCAAAGTGTAATAATTTAATTCACAAACTTGAAGGGTTGAGTGGGTTTTTAAACCCAGCTCTTGCTTGTTGTTATATTTTAGTATGTTGTTTCAGATACACTTTTTCATACAAAACATGTCGAGATTTCAAAACAAGAACATTAACAAACAAAAAGCCCAAGTTTAACTAAGTTTAAGTTAAGGTTAACTTTTCATCATGACCTGAAACAGCTCAGACACTCAAATCCTTTAATGCATCAAACAAACCAACCCAAGATAAGGGAAAATCTCCAGCATTTCTTGCCACTTTCTCATCACCTACAACTCTGTGGTGACACAGTGCATTGTTCCACATCTCTTTACACATACCCCGAAAGCAATATGGACTCCAAATTTCACCCAATTCACTCTTCCATGCAAAGTTTCAGAGTATGGGAATCACCATAATACCAACAGATCAGCACATCTGACTCACAAATAATGCATTTGGACAGGCATTTTGCTTTAAAGTTACTGAGGTCACTGTTACCACTCCATTGTAATTATGGCGCCATAGAAGAAACTCTGCTTTAGAGTCTGTGTGGCTCCTCCTGGATGTGCAGCCCAGAGGGGAAGTGGCAAAGGTGGCTATAAGCCACTTCTGCAGCCTTGGGGATTCTGGGCTACTCTTGTTTACAGCTGCCTATGGGATGCTCTACAGTCTGGAGCAGTCCAGAACTTCCACGTCAGTGTGCGCTATGGAGATTGCCACCTTCCACCGCCCCAAAGCTTGTGAGGGGCCTACACTGGGAAAATTCTTTCTTGGTCCCTTGTGGCACAGTGCTCGCCCATGCACACTGTTACAGTGGCAGGCAGGGGCTGGGATGGGGCGGAATCTTTCCCTCTCCAATTGAGTTGGGATAGAGCTTCCCCAGCCTATCAAAGGGACCAATCCTGCTATATACTGGCCAGCTCCAGAAAGGAGAGAACTCAAGCACTATAAATGAACCTGCAGCCATTCATCTTGCAGGATATGGTTCTACCACTCAATAGAAGTCAGATGAGAATTCAGTATTTTTCTCATGAATCCTTCACACTGCTCACTAACACCTTGTTTCCTTTGGGTGCTAACTTGCATCATATGACATCCATGCTCTGCAAAGACAGTCAGCTGTAATTGGCAAGTGATCCAAAATGTGTTCTGCAAGTGACTACCTTTTAAGTATATTCAGCCTTAGTTCATGTGCATATGTGCACTAAGAGACAGAAAAAACAAACAAACCGGTCTCTTTATGGCTGAAGTACTAACTTTTCATTTGAATTTAAAATAAAACCAAAATTTCTAACTTCTGGCTCTTTTTAGAAAAGCACCAGCGGTAACAGCAAGTAATAAGAGGGCCAAATCTACTGCACTTATTTTCAGTGACTTAAAAAAAGAAAAAGAAAAAAAGAAAATGCTGCTAATGCATTTCACAACTGCTGAAAGCTCCAGTCTAAATTGTGCTTGGCAAGACATTAGGCCATCACTGTACTCAAAGAAATAGGCTCTGCAATTATCACTAATTAACCACCCCCTAACAGTTGGGAGCCAGTTGGAGAGGGTTTAGCATGAATGCAAATGAAGAGGGAGGGACATGCTGGAATGAGATTGTGTGGCATATTTGTTTTGTTTTGACTTCTTTCCAGACATATTTCAGTTTACATAAATATTTGAAGGTCGGATCAGACAGGATTTGCAGCACAATAGTATCAGGAATGCCTTTGCAAAAACTTTGATATGGTCTACATGAGGTTCCGGGGAGGGGGACAGAGCTTTTTCAATGTATAAACTTGTGCCTTACCAGAACCACTCAAAACCTAATAATTTACAGATTATAACTACTCTGAACGCTCCTTCTCTCTTTGAATCATGATTAGCAAAGTGAACTGCATTTTTTAAAAAAAATGACTAACACTATCTGAAACTTTTTGTACAAAGAAAAATTCTTGCCAAATGACTGAGTTAAGCAGTGCATATATGATGTCAGGTTATAAGTGACCTTTCACTGACCTTGAGGTTTGAATTTAGAGGGTTAAAGTTGTCTTTTGGCATTTGTGTCTATTCCCCCCACCCCCCGCCCCAACATGTTTATAGAAACTAAAGAGGACCCCACCCTTTGAACTAGGCAAGCTGTTTCCTGCAGAAGCAAAAGTTTGAGACTCTCCCAGTTAATGCCTTGTGAAAAGCAGTCGGTTAGGAGACCCTTTCCAGGGGAATGTCTTTGTTACTTTTTCAAGTATCTAATTTTCCAAGTAGGCAAAAGCTTTCTAAGGTAGCAGTCGGCTGGAGATGGTGCGAGAGAGAAAGAAACAGCAAAACAACTGAAGCAGAATTCTGTATATTCCACTGTGAAAGATTTCTTCAAAAAGCAAAATACCAAAGGCCACATTTTGATCTTGTTTGCAGTTATGTAAATCTGGAGTACAGAAGTCAATGGAATTACTCTGGCCAGACACAGGCATAAAGGAGATCAGAATCTGGCCCCAAGCACTTAAAAAGCACTTACCCTAAAATTTTCCCCAACTCTGTACTGCTTGGGGAAGATGGATTTTCTCACATATACTATTCTATTCATTCAGAAATACATTGTATTAAGTGGATCTTTTTATTAGGGTGTGTTCATAAAAAATGGAGCAAGTGAAATGTAAGAGCCCATTGCTGAGTGAAGCAGGAAAGTGTTTCACAGAGAGATTTTATTGTTGACATTCAATGAAAGGAAAAGTCTGATTTGAAGTACTCAGATTTAATCTCAGTACAGATTAGAATAGCGCTATTGTATTCTGCTGGGGCTATTTGGAAAGGTGAACCAAAGCCTTTGCACAGTTGTAGTATTTCAGTACGTGCGTGAGATTTACATGCAATCAAGCCAGTCAATAATGTTAAATTGTTTGCATAGGAAGCCCTTCAGTGTAGGCAGCACAAACATCGCCTTTCATGTTTTGGGTCAGGTACAATACGATCTTTTACCTGCTTTTGTAAATTGGCTCTGAGCATCAGCTACTTCCTGATGTCTCTCGCCACCCCTGGTTGTTTGCAATGGTCTGTGGTGTGGTATTGTAGGTTTATTTTCTTTTAGGGATGGAGAACAGAATTACAGTTACTGCCCTAGCCATTTCAAAACTTCTATGGAATTAGGCAGTGGGTTTGATCTTTAGCAGCAATAGCCTTAATAAGAAGGTTAGCTGAGAATCCCAGGGGTTGATCATAAACACATGTGGGACTAGTGGAATAGATTTAAAGTCAGTATTTGCAAATTGAACCAAAATTGAGCTTATAATAAAATATAAGTGTGTTCTGTTACTGCTTTCCTGTTACATGGTTTCCTTTCTACTTATGACATGATGCAATATACTATAATGTGAGGGGGAGAGAGCTAGATTTCATTTTGCTTCTAATTAAACCTTATAGACCTTTGAGTAGGAATTCAATTAATATAAATAGTTGATAGCATAACAGATTTTTTTAGCTACCTATACTATGGAATTTCTGTTTGGGGGAACATATTTACTAGTGTTACTCAGGCGTAACATGATTTTTTTACGGCAAATAGGATGTATTAGCAGAGAGTTGTGTAGTCTAGTTTTCTGAGGTCTGGATGTGGAATTCGTGAGTTTTAATTCCAGCTCTGATTCTGACTTCCTGTGTCTTTGTATAAGAACCAACAGGCTAGAATGGGGGTTTGCAGGGGTCAAGGCAGGTGCCACTTCCTCCTTGCAACTGAGACCCAGGCAGGTTGCCACCAAGAGGAACTGAGAGGCTAAACCCTGCAGGAAGTCCCACCCTAAGTGGCATGAGCGACAGCCCTCTGTGATTCCCTGACTGGCTGGCACTTCCCATATAAATCAGGAAGCCATTTCTGGGAGCTGTCTGAGCAACACAGACCTCCGGTGTGCTTCTGTCTTAGACTCTGCTCATTTCTGCAATTTGCTTTGACCCAAGACTCCCAGCTCTCAACCAAGGCTAGACTCCCAACCCTGATCCTGGTTTACTCTCTCTGGCTTAAGACCATTGCTAACACCAGTGAAATACCCTGGCCTGACCCAACCCCACTTCTCACCTCATGCTTTTAATTTGGTAATGGACTTTGGCACATGTGCTGGCTTTCTCCTTTCCCCGGGGTTGCTCAACCCCTGCTCAGCCCCAAGCTCTGCCCCCACTCCACCCCTTCCCTCAAAGCCCCATCCTGCCCCACCTCTTCCCGCTCCTGTTTTGCCCTCACACCACCTTTTCCCACCCAGTTCCACCCCCTCCCCTGAACTAGGGTTACCATTCGTCCGGATTTACCCGGACATGTCCTCCTTTTTGTGCTAAAAATAGCGTCCGGGGGGAATTTGTAAAGCACTCACAATGTCCGGGATTTCCCCCTCCCCTGGTGCGGCTGGGAGGGCTGCAGGAAAGTCCCGGGCTGGACTCCGGAGCAGCTGGAGAGGAGCTCCGCCCTGCATTCTGAGCAAGTGTCTCAGCACAAAGTGCAGCCCTCCCCTTTTGCAACTGGGAGCGGTTACTGCCATGCAGCGTAGCAAAACGGGAGCGAGAGCACTTTGTGCTGATACAAGGGCAGCTCTCCCCTGCAACCCGGTCCGGGCCAGGGACCGGGTTTTGTTGTGCTGGGGAGCTTAGCCAAGTGTCCGGCTCGCACAGAGCCCAACACCCTGTTCTGAGCAGCAGGGTAAGGGGGGCAGGAGAAGGGGCAGGGAGGTTCTGGATGGGGCAGTCAAGAAACGGGGGGGGGCTTTTTGGGGGGAGTGGAGAAAGTTTTGGGCAGTCAGGGTACAGGTAGGGGGTAGGGTCCTGGTGGGCAGTTGGGGGGGGGTCTTAGGAGGGGGCAGTTAGGGGACAAGGAACAGGGAGTCTTAGGTAGGGGGTGGGGTTCTGGAGGGAAGTTAGGAGCAGGGGTCCCAGGAGGGGGCAGTCAGGGGACAAGGAGCGGGGAGGTAGGGGGCTGGGAGTTCTGGGGGGGCTGTCAGGGGGCAGGAGTGCGGAGAGGGATCGGAGCAGTCAGGGGACAGGGAGCAGAGGGGTTTAGATGGGTTGGGAGTTCTGGGGGGGGCTGTCAGGGGGCAGGAGTGCGGAGAGGGATCGGAGCAGTCAGGGGACAGGGAGCAGAGGGGTTTAGATGGGTTGGGAGTTCTGGGGGGGCTGTCAGGGGGCAGGAGTGGGGAGAGGGATCGGAGCAGTCGGGACAGGGAGCAGAGGGGTTTAGATGGGTTGGGAGTTCTGGGGGGGGCTGTCAGGGGGTGGGGAGTGGTTGGATGGGGCGTGGGAGTCCCAGGGGTCTGTCTGGGGGTGGGGGTGTGGATAAAGGTTGGGGCAGTCAGGGGACAAGAGGCAGGGAGGCTTAGATAGTCCTGGGGGGCAGTTAGGGGCAGGGGTCCCAGGAGGGGGTAGTCAGGGGACAAGGAACGGGGGGAGGGTTGGGAGGTCAGGGGGGGCGGGAAGTGGGAGGGGCAGGGGCGGGGCTAGGGTGGGGCTTCTCCCGTCCTCTTTTTTGCTCGCTGAAATATGGTAACCCTACCTGAACACACCCCGTCCCTGCTCCTCCCCCTCCTGCACACTGCAGAAAGCTGATTGCACAAGGTGGGAGGGCGTGGAAAGGAGAGGGAGGAGTTGATTGGCAAGGGCTGCCAGCGGACGGGAGGTGCTGGGGGAGTTGGCTGCCGGTGGGTGCTAAACACCCACTAATTTTTTTTCTGTGGGTGCTTCAGCCCTGGAGCCAGGGCTGACGAGAGGGGGGGTGAAGCCGGTACAAATTACTGGGGCCCGGCAGTCCAGAAGCAGGCCCAGGGCCCATCTCCCCCCCCCCCCCCATCAGCCCTGTTTAGCTGGTCTGCCATTGCTGGGGGGCCCAACATTTTTTTTCACCGGGGCCCAAACCCACTCTCGGCGGCCCTGGGGGAGCACCCATGGAGTCAGTGCTTATGGACTCTGGTTTTGTGGTTTTGACCTGACCTGGCCCTGGATTGGTCTCTGACCTTCAGCCTTGATAATGAGCAGCTCACTCTGTGCCCACAGGCCACCCATGACCCAGCCCTGACACTGTGGGCAAATCATTTACACCTCTCTGCCCCAGTTTCCCTGATTGTAGGATGGGGTTAGTACTTACCACCCTGCAGGGGTGCTGTGAGGATTAAATATTTGTAAACCACTTTGAAGATGAAAAATGCTAACTCCTGATAACAAAAACAGGTGATCAGTAGTACTAGCAAAACAAACCATGTTTTCTGAGTTTTACAGAACAGAGCATAATGTCAATGCTTAACAAATAGCCACAACATTCCCTGCTGTGCCACAGACTTCCTGTGTGACCTTGGGCAAGTCACTTAGTCTGTGCCTCGGGTCCCCATTTGTAAAATACACAACACCCCTCCCAGGTACGGAAGTAAGGATAAGTACAAGACTGTGAGGGGCTTAGATACAGTGGTACTGGGAGCCATGTAAGCATGACAAACAGACTATTATATTACAACATTTAATAGCTTTCAAATTAATATTGTACTTTTGAACAGGAGACATGCTTGGACACAGAATTATAGTGTATACGTTTGAGATGCGGATTTCCCTAGACTGAAAATACGAAACCCGTCTCTAGTACAATAGTGTGTCTTATCCTGATTGGCTCTGAAATTTGATGATGCAGCTGGGTGGATTTGGAATATTCCTGTCAGCCACGGTCCATTTTCTTTCAGAGCAAATCAGGGAGAAATCAGCCTGGGAATTAGACTCCTGGATTCTCCTTCCTGCTATGGCCTCTTCAGGTAAAAACCCCTTTGCTGGCCAAAGGAGAATTTCCCCAGGGAAGGCCTCCTCTCCAGCCCTAATACCAGGAGATGTGCTGTGGGTGAGGCACAGAGGGGAGCAGGGGCAGAAGAGAAGTCCCCATAGTGTTTGCTGCTATGGAGATTCTCTGTTGCTGTGGAGCAGCACATGGGCAGCCCTGCAGGTGGGTGGGGATATCAAAGTACGTAAAATAGAACGGTTGCTGCTTCTTCATCTACTTTACACACTGACCTGGAACGGCCTAGAATAGGGAGGATGCAAGGATAGCGTAAAGCCACCTCCTACCTTTCACTCCCTGGGGGCTGCACTTTTTGTGCCATGCTTCCTGGAGGCCCAGCACAGACTCTAAGCCATAGTGCAATTCCATTTCAGTCAATGGAGTTGCATCAGAATTTGGCCTTGTGTGTCAACCTTGAATGTGGACTGACTCTTTAGGTTTATGTTTTTTAGGCTTTTTGGGTCCCAGGCTTCCTTATATATGGGACCATGATGGCTGCCTGATTCCTCTAATTGTTGTTTGCAGTGTTGTTGTAGCCATCTTGGTCTCAGGATTTTAGTGAGACAAGGTGGATGAATTAATATCTTTCATTGGACCAATTTCTGATGGTGAGAAAGACACGCTTTCAAGTTCACACAGAGCTCTCTCTCTTGAATACTTGTCTCTCTCACCAACAGAGGTTGGTCCAATAAAAGATTCTCACCCACCTTGGCTCTCTGATTTGACTAATGGCAATTCACCTGAGACCACAACATGCAGTATCTGGGAGAAAAATATCTTAGAAGATATGAGATTATTCTCTGGCATTATGATGAGATGAGACTGATCGTCAAGACTTGTCTGAGATGTATAAACTATTAAAACCAGGTAGCAACACCTTTTCTGTGCTACGCCACAGGAGCTAAGAAATTTTTTTTAAAAAGGACAAAGGATGGATACCACCTTTCCCTGAATGTGTAAGGGCTTTGTTTCACTGAAATGGCCTTTAAAAAAATAAAATGAAAAGGAAAGAATATAGGCTGCTTGTCTGATTTCATGCTCAATGAAATATGGTTCTGTGCTTAGCAATCAAGAAAACAGCTGTCATGCCAAAAGCTAGCAGCATTACAATGAGACATGCCCAATGCAAATGCATATAAGAGGGATACATCTGGAAAACACACAGCCCAAACTAATTTTAACTTGTTTTGGGAATTATTCATATGTTACTTAAGTATGTCCATAAGTCAAAAGAAGGGTCTCTAATCTAAAGCATGCAATCCAGGTTATAGCTGATTCGGCATTGCACTTCCTTTTGCTGTGCCTCTTGTTTTATCTTAACTGTAATGCTTAGCAGGACAAAGTGTAGGTCAATTTGTAGACAGGGCTCATGACTTTGCACTGGATTCTGCCACTTTGCATCCTGTCAGAAGATGTCATCTCAAATCACAATTCACAATCACAAAAGAAGCACCAAGTATCCAGGTCTGATTGCATCAGACAGATATATACAGGGCCATGAGAAATTCTCCAGATTGCTTGCCAGCAGCCAATAATAATCAACTTTAAAAATGAGAAGGCGGAGCTAAGCATCCACTGAGCTGACTCATCACAGCATGAAGTTCATGGTGCATTACAAGTTTGTCTGAAAAGTAGGCCTATCTGAAGAGCGAGTTCCCCACATGCACTTATTCTAACTGCCCATTTTCACGGTTTCTTTTCATTTTACTGCTTCTAAGCTGAATCTGAGGTATTCTTAGTATCAGCCAAAATGAGAGGAGAATCACACATTAGGTTTTGTTGTTTATTTTTAAAGGGCTTTAACCAGCCTCCCTTTTGATACCCACAACATTTTGGGCATGAATAAGAGTACGTGGACAAAGGCTACCTGACTTACAGGCATGAACAGGTAGTTAACAGTCCTCGTGGCCTCAGCTACAGAAGGAAAATTTTGTGCTTAGTTATTTGAAGGTGCAAATTTTGAGCACAAAAAAGAATGCAGAGTTTTTAGAAATTAGGCCTATTAGGTCAATTTATTAATTCTCCTTGCTAATGCAGGATTGTTCCCTGCAATTTAATAGTCACATACATGAATCGATGCTAGTAATTTCCACCTCTGGGATTCCCAGTGTCTCTGGTCTTGTTTAGATTAAAAGTTCTTTGGAGAAAGGACTGTGTGTTTTGTGCCTTAACCTGGTTCAAGCATTTAAGTGAAACCAGCAACAGAGAATATTCTTCAGCGATTTGTCTAGTTCTGAAATGGGTTTTCAAATAATATTTTCAAGCAAAGTAAAAACTGGCCTCACTTCCTCCCCCAGGATTGCCCCTCATCGTCTCCCTAGTAGAGGGCCTAACTTCAATAGGACTTAAGCAGGGGCTCAAGCATCTCGCTCTGGCTACCATCAGAGACAAGACATTGTTTCAGTGTGGCAATTCCTACATTCTTTACTGAATCAGGGCCGAAACAATTAAGTGTCTGCTAGTTCTCACCTTGCTGCAATGTATCTTTATTTTGAGGGACACAGTTTAGGTCGGGGGGGGCCAAGGCCCTCCCACTTTTTACCGGACCATAAGGGCAAGTGATGGGGCGAGGGGCAGAGAGGAAGAGAGGAGCAAGTGGGGGGTGGGGTTTTGGGAGGGAAGAGGCAGTGCGACAAGGTGGGGGCTCGTAGAGAAGGGGCGGTGCGAGGGCGGGGCTTCAGTAGGAATGGGTGGTGTGAGGGCGGGGCTTTGGGAGGCAGCGTGGCATGGGGGCGGGGCCCCGGTTTGGGATTCTGCTGCTCCTGGTTTAGATGCACTTTACTCCCATACCCTGCTAAATTCAACTATTTGCTGCTGCTGCTCACATTCCTCCCTGTCCACTGAGAGATAACGTCCATTCCCATACTCTTCCTGCAGCTGGAAACCCCCGCAGATGTTTGCTTTGTAAAACTGCCCTCTGTTCCAGCAGCCAAAAGCTTGCAGCTATGCTGAGAATCATAAATAAAAATCATCTAGGAAGGCAAGCACTCAAGGCAAGTGCTGCAGGATCACAGAAGTTGTCTTTACAGAGATGTGACTGCTTTTGTTATGACAAAACAGATTCTGTAGCTGATGGAGCTCCACTCTGTTGTGGTTTTTGATACAACATAAAGAACGACAGTTTCAGTCAACATAATTTTTTTAATTAGGAGAACAACAAAACAAAATAGTTCATTATACATAAGAGTGAAGACATTCAAGGGACTGAACGGGTTCTGTTAAACTACCAAACTCAACAGGAGCTCTGGGTTCTCAGCACCTCTGAAGCACAGGCCCCATATGCCTAAATATGGATTGAGGTGCCTAACTTTAGGCACCCAAGATTGGAAATTTTGGCCAACATTAATGGTTATTTGAGAGGGGCCTGAACTAGAACTGAATCCCCGGATCCAAAACCACCCGTACAGTTCTGGATCTGAGTCAGAGCCACAGGTGGAAGGGACCTGTTTCCTGGATCCAGTTTCAATGAGTTTCCAAGAGGGTGGAAATCTCAAGGGATCAGAGGATCTCTCTCAATCTTTCAATTATTTTGGGTTGAAATCTCATGAGAATAACTATCAAGATTTTGTCACCATTGAAATGGAACCGTAGCCCTTGAAGACATGCACTAAAATGCAGTCGAGAGTCGCCATCCTCTGCAGTCTTGCCAATGACTCCAGGGCGCTAGTGCTGCAACCTTATGGACATCTACCAATTCCCTAATTATTGCACCTCCAATTATTGTGTGGTAGCAGTGGGCTCCAGTCATCATTGTGGAAAGTTGGACTCAACAATCAGCTCTGCCCTTCATACCATCAGTGGTGCGACCCAGACAACTCCAGTCTCCAACTTTCCAGTCCAGACTGGCAGGGCTCCTTCAGCAATTTGGAGTGAAGGCAGGGTCCTGGCCATATGACTGTGTGCTCCCAACTGTCAGGACAGCTTACCTCACAATTTCATCTCAAAGCCAACAACAGCTAAAGTCATTAGTCAACTCGCGCCTTTTCTGAAATAGCTAAGCCTCTCAGACTGTACATCAGACACAACCTTGCTAGGGAACAATGACAACAGGTGGTATGGGGCTATATTTTGGATTCATGGTGCATTTCTTGGCAGATAGACAACTCAGATCTGTGTCCCCTAGTCTCCATGGACCAGCTCTTGCGTGCCCCTCAGAACAGCCATATGAACTAAAAGATCCTTCTTTGTTACAACAGGATACACTGTCATCATGGGCGGCTTAACTCACACCTTTACTTTTTGGGGCTTCTTGAGCTCCCTGTCGTGCTCCTGTGGAGCTCAGGAACAACCAGCATGCCATCTGGTTACGGACTGCCCTCTATCCATCCACCATCAAGATGAGAAAATGCTGCTGTGATAGAGTGGCTACTTCACTTACTCAACATCTAATTCATTGTTTGTGCCATCAAAAGCCATAAATATAGGGTGACCAGACAGCAAATGTGAAAAATCTGGATGGGGCGGGGGGGGGAGGGGGCAGGGAATAGGAGCCTATATAAGAAAAAAAACCCAAAATCGGGACTGTCCCTAAAAAAAATCGGGACATCTGGTCACCCTACATACACAAGAAGCAACCCTGGAATGGTTTTGAACCCAGACTTTGAACCTGTAAGAATAACCCTAAACTAGATACAAATTTGGATTCTAAACCATCCATGGACAATGAGTAATTGTGAACTACAAACAGAGTCATCCCACAAGCTTCTCACCTGCTAATTCTTTTCAGATAAAGAAAGTGTGACTAAACTCTCAGAGAATACACATTTAAAAATGTGCACTCTGAAAATTACACTGTTTCATATTAATTCAAACATCCCATAAAGAAGCAGGGCACTTTACAGACAAACAAAAGAGGACATCTGTGTTCTGAAGAGCTCACAACATACTTGTGCATATTGAAATTCAACAACAAATGCTAAAGTAGGGCATGGCAGCCCTGCAGCATTCCTTGTACTCAGTAGAACAATTTGTTGTCTACTCTGTACATTGGGGATAGTACTAATTTATCTCTACAGTGTAGTAAGTCTTCACAGTTAAAAGCTTTGTGCGTTCCTCAGGTAGAAGGTGCTATAGATGTGCAAAGGGTTATTTATTATAATCTCTGGGTGATCATATGACTAGACAAGCTGATGGTAAAGCACAAGGAAATCTGTAATATTTAGAACATTTGTTCCACATGGAAAAGCCAAGAGCATAGTGTTTTTTGTGCAGAATTCAGACTAATATATAATTGGCAAGACTAATGGGTCTATTTTTGGAGGCTTACCAAACTCTGTACAATGGTGCAGAAGTGTATTTTATTTAAAGATTGTTATTACAATGGCATTTATAAAGTGCCCAGGTAACACCTCGGTAAAAAAAATATTCATATCAAGCCCTACAAAGAAGTCTGCCTGCATTTCTTGGGTGTGTTATTTTACCCCATTTCTGACAAGTCTGTACAAAGTAACAAGTTCCCAGAATTGGGATTCTGCCAGTGCCATCTCTGTTTGTTAAAAGATGAACAAGACAGAGTTTCTGCATAGTAATATTATGAGTTATACTTCAGTAGTAACTAGTTGCCCCGACATAAGTCAGAGCCCCATTGTGCTCTGCAATGTACAAACAGAGTAAGAGGCAGGCGCTTCTCCGTTATATTTACAATCCAAAACAAAGTGTGGGAGAAAGGGAGTATTATTGTTCTCACTTTACAAATGGAGAATTGAGACACAGAGGGATTAACTTCCAAACACCACGAAGTCAACGGAGTCTTTCCAATTACTTCAATGGGCTTTTGATCAAGCCTTAAGTGACTTGCTGAAGGCCACAGAGGAAGTCTGTGGCAGAGAAGGGAACTAAACCCAGATTTTCTGACTCTCAGTCCAGTGTCTGAACCATCAGATCATCCTTTTTCTCTGTAGAAGCAAAGAGCCTGCATGCAGACAAGCAGAAAGCTTTTACTGGACAAGCTGTGACTTTTTTCTGCAAACTTTAAAATATTTCATCTAATGAAAGCCAGGACTAAGTTGTGTGGCGCTGAGTTTACAAAATGCTGTCAAGTTTCATGCTGAGACTTGTATGCAAAAATCTCTCTTTTCTCTTGACAACCTAGCCTCTCCCATTATCAGATGAGCAAACAGATTATGGTGGTTCAGGCGCAGAAAGAGTTGCTGGGCTTACAGCATCCCTTCCGATCATGTCTAGTCATGTCTTTCAAGTGCATTCACAGACGTATAATATTTTGAGCCCCTTTCATATAGAAGATTTAGTTTTACCATTCTCACATCAGGACCCTGACCCAGGAAAGCTGTATACACCTATAACAGAAAGGTGTTTTGTTTGCTTTCTTCTTCCGTCTCCTTAGGCTTTCTCCCATTCCCACCCCCCAAATTTATCTATTTTTAAATGGTTGCTCCTGTTTCTCACCCACTTGGCTCATAGTATCTCAGTAAAAGAAACAACCCAGCATCTCCTCTAACATCAACAGAGAGGACTGTTTTGAAATTGGTGCAGACAGGAAAGTTTAGCTTACGTTTCCAGATATTTAGGGCCTAATCCCACTCTGATGTACACTGTGAAACACCATTGACCTTAACGGGTTACACAACCTGTATGGCAGGACTGAGTTTCTATGAGTGAGTGAATGTGTATGAGCAGAAGATGGGGCTAGGTTAGAAAATAGACCTGAAAATAAGCAGTTACGCATATTTAAATGTGCTTACAACTTTCCACTAAAATCCAAGCATATGATACCTTTTTTATATTAATGAGGCATATTTTGTCTTGCTCATCATGATAAAATTTCATAGCTCTAATTAACACACGGGGGCTCATTCAGACAGTAGCTATAGCTGAGCCACAAAGTAATAGTGACCATAATATAATTATCAGAGGGGTAGCCGTGTTAGTCTGAATCTGTAAAAAGCAACAGAGGGTCCTGTGGCACCTTTGAGACTAACAGAAGTACTGGGAGCATAAGCTTTCGTGGGTAAGAACCTCACTTCTTCAGATGAGGTTCTTACCCACGAAAGCTTATGCTCCCAGTACTTCTTGCATCTGAAGAAGTGAGGTTCTTACCCACGAAAGCTTATGCTCCCAGTACTTCTGTTAGTCTCAAAGGTGCCACAGGACCCTCTGTTGCTTTTTATAATATAATTAAAAATTCATCAGAGAAGGGATCAGACCAAAAACTAGCACAGAGGCACTAAACTTCAGAAAGGAGAGTTCAAAAAAATTAGGAAGTCAGTCAAAGACCTTGAAGTCAAAACTGAGAACATTAAAATTCTCAAGACTCCATCATGGAGGTAACTATCCCAAACCTACTCTTTTCAAGTAATAAAGATGTGATACTGTCAAAGATTGAAATGTTATAATAAGAAGGGTCAGAACAAACTGATAAATTAAAGAAAAAGTCACCAGGATCAGCTAGCATTCCTCCAGAAGTTCTCAAGGAGTTTAAGAATGAAATGATTGAGCTGCTAACGATTATGTGCAATCTGTCATTAAAATTCATAGATTTTTAAGGCCACAAGGGATCGTTATGATCATCTACTCTGACCTTCTGCATAATACAGGCCACAGAATTTCATAAAGTGATTCCTGCATCAATCTCACATAGACTAGCTCAACCAGAAGTTACTTATCAGATATGCAGTGGTGATCAAAGAAGTAAACTAAATCTTTGGTGATATAAGGCATTGGACAAACAACACTTGATTAAAATGCCATATTAGAAATCAGTGGTGCTCTGATTACTATCTCAATAAAGATATAGCATACAAAATAATTAATTGTAAAAGGTAAATCAGGTGCTGTTTACTCTCTTAACACAAGGGAACATTCACTTCTATTGAAAGGCTACAAATTTAAAAGGAAATTTCTGTTTACATGACACTTAAGCAACCTGTGGAACTCATTGCCACACTTATCATGAAAGCCAAGAACTTAGTAGGATTCGAAAAAGGATTAGGCACTTCTCTAATCAAGGAGAACAGCCAGAGTTACACTGTATAGCAGTGGTTCTCAAACTTTTTTTTCCGCGGACCACTTGAAAATTGCTGAGGGTCTCAGTGGACCACTTAATGATCTTTCCAAATGTTGTTGGTACCATTAGCTAACTTTGGATAAAAGCGCTACATAAAAAACCCTTAATAATAATAAACTTTTTTGTTATACAAATAAAATCACACAACTCATATTTTAATATCATTAGTCTTACTTTTCTAATGAGCTGGGGCTAGGAAGGAGGGGGGTGTCTCCCCAGCAGCCGCAACCCTGGAGCTGGGGAAAGTCATCTCTTTCTCTGGCCACCGCAGCCCTGCACGTCCCAATTTCCCCCACCCCCCTCTTCTCAAACCACTGCCCCCTCCCACCTACACCCTATTCCCCCCAAGGTCACCACCTCACCTTACATGTGAGTCTTCTCCAGGGTCCAGACACCTAATTAGTGGTGCCACGCCTGCGCAGCTCCATTAATTAGGTGGGTGGCCCTTCATTCTCTTGTGTGCAGCCGCCCATGTGCGCACCTTAGAGGGAACTATCCATGGACCATCTGAATGGAGCTCGCAGACCACTGGTGGCCCACGGACCACAGTTTGAGAGCCTCTGCTGTACAGCATAAAAATAAACAAACTAAAGCGATAAACCCTCATGCTGCAGGGCATTGGGGCGTGGATGGTTTGGGGAAGGAAGTATCCCTACGTATAGATTATTCAACAATTATCTACTATGGGGTTTCTTGCACCTTCTTCTGAATTATCTGGTACTGGCTGCTGTCAGAAACAGGATGCAGGACTAGCTGGGGTGACAATTCCTACATTCTTATGTTCATTGACAAAAAGTACAATTTAGGACTACTTCAAGCCTTGAGGCCTAGAGATAAAGGAAGGTGTAGGAGCTAGTGACTACAATCTATTCATTACACATCTAAGTAAATTTGTAAACATAACCCCTGAGATCATGAGGCAGAATGACACTCCTTGTACTACAGGCCCTGAAGTCACGTACTGAAATCCCACAAAAGTCCATAAAAGCATGTGTTTAAGTGTTTTCTTGAATACAATTACAATGATTTCTAGAATCAGGACCTTCCTTTGGAGCTGCTGTTCTCAATGTCTTGCAGTAAAGTAACAGAAATAGTAAGTTATTTACATTTCAATTAAACTATTTTATTTTTATTTAAACGTTCCCCCACAGTGCTGCAACCCCTTCCAACCTGGTGTTATTGCGTTAGAAGCAAAAAGTGAAATTATCTGGAAATAAAAGTGGAACAAGCAAACTAATCCAGGTTCATTATCCCAGCTAAGTCAAATGTAAAAGATAAACACAGACAAAAACGTATAATGCAATTTATGGGCAAAATTCTGCACTCCATTAAACCTATGCAAACCCGCTCACTTTACATATTATTTTGTTTTAAACAATGCAGGACCTACTCAAATTCAATGTGAATTGATGGCCCTCATCACATCTCAGGAAAAGGCCAATAAGGTGCAATTAGCAAGGGCCACATCCATCTCTATTCAGGTGGAACTCCCATTGAAGCCAGTGAAGCCAGCTGTAATTAAGGGCAGATTTTTTTCACCAACCAACCATTTTGTAAAAAGTTAAATAGGGAAGGAGGGGAATCAGGGTCATTGGGACTACTCATATGTTTAAAATTAAGCACCTGCCTAAGTGCTTTGCTGGATCAGGGCCAGAATGTGTTCAGCAACTTGCAGGATCAAGACCTTATATTCCAGCCATTCCTAAAAAGAATTTACTCCAAATCACTATTACCCAACTGGAGTGTCACATGATGCCAAGGCAAGATGAATTAACATACCCAGGTATCTGGGTTACACCAAACTTTAATGACATGGCAAGGGAGAATAATTTTGCACCATTAATCAACAAGACCCCCAGTTGCACAGGGCTCTCCATGTCCAATTATCATTATGGTTCAAATCATGACAAATGTTCTAAGGATTTTCTTTGTATTAAGACAATCCAAAGGGGAAACTCCCTTACCATCTACCGCACTAACTACAGTAACATTCATTAGAACAGCTAACAGTAGAAATCCCTGTACACAACACCACTTTACCTCAGAGGCCCTATGCCCAAAAGACTCGTGTGATCCATGATCATCATAAACACACCTAATTAGGAGCTTTCTTAATTTCTTTTGTTTGCATGAGCTAGGGCCTGCTCCTGCTTCCATTTAAGTCAATAGGAGTTTCACTTTCATAAAAGCAGCCCGTAGTGCCAGATTGCATTTGTTGGTTATATATCCCTGTTCTTTCCTTAATCATTACAAGAATATAAATTTAGCAGCCATGTCCCCAGTTATGCTAACACTTGGGCATGTATTTAGCTCTAAGCACCCGAGTAATTCCACCGGCTTCAGTGGAAATACTCAGGTGCCTAAAATTTAAGCACCTATAGAACATCAAGTTCATAAGATCAGAGTCCCTGTTTCTATTTGTTTTATCCTAGCAAATACAGCTAGCAACCTCTGAAACCATCCCCATGTCAAATAAATATTCCAATATATTACATCTGTACTGCATGTAAAATGCATGTAACATGTACATAGTTTACCTGACTTAATACCAAAAGTCTAGGAACTGGATGTGTTAAAAATAGAAATCCAATCACATTAAATCCATTTACTTATTTACATTCAATTTGCAACACACCTAGGTTGGTACTTCTGTGCTTATATGGTGAACAAAACAAGCCAGTGTTGTTTATGTTGAATACATTTCTGCATACATGTGCAATGTATGAAGTCATATGCTGAATATAGGAAACATATGTTATTTAATACAGTGACTCACACACTGAGTGATGTAGTCTAAAGGGTATATTCTCTCTTGGCGAATGAAAGTACTCTCAATAATGCTAATAATCCCCTAAATCCCAGAGGGCCTTGTCTATCTGCGAGTATCTGCAGCCTTCTGAGCTGTGCAATCTGTGCAAGGTGACAGATGCTAGCTGTGCATGAGAGAAAAGTCAGTTCACTTCCCTTTATGCCACTTACCCTCCAGCTCAATGGCAGGCAGCTACTAAGCTACCTGGGGTAGAGCTCCCCACCATGCATACACCACTACCCCCAGTTCTCAGGCCAGTCCACCCCAGCCAGGGTCACTACAAATGCCACAGAGCTAAAGCAATGTCCTTGCACAGGCTCCAGAAGACTGACTGTCTCTCAGGCCAATTTGAAGTTGGCTGATCTGCCGGCTAAGAAACCTAATCTGTCTGGGGCAGAAGGGTCACTCCCTGCAACCACCTTTGGAGGGGGTGTCCCTCTCTCTCCCTCATGACTGCTGTGGATGATTTTGGATAACAGGGAATGGCAGATTAATATAGTCCTCCAAGACAGAGTGCTGTCAGCCAAGGAAAGCCTAAGTATATGCGCATGTTAAAATACCAAGGAACACAAAACTCCAGCAATTTGCCCATGAGCTTCTTTGTCATATCTGGACGTGGGCTGGATAATCTGGGGAGGGATCATCTCTGGAATGTCTAAGGGCTTGTCTACATGGGGAAATAGTTATTCCTCAATATCTGCTCTGCACTACCTCCCCTTAGCCCTAGTCTTCACTTACTGGCTGGTCCGGCGGCACGCCATCGATGTTCTGGGATCGATTTATCGCGTCTGGTTAAGACGCGATAAATCGATCCCGGATCGATCCCGGAAGTGCTCACAGTCGGCGCCGGTACTCCAGCTCGCCGAGAGGAGTACGCGGCATCGACGGGGGTCGACTTCCTGCCGCGTCTGGACCGCGGTAAGTTCGGACTAAGGTACTTCGAATTCAGCTACGTTATTAACGTAGCTGAATTTGCGTACCTTAGTCCAATTTGGGGACTTAGTGGGGACCAGGCCTTAGTGTGGACACTCTTAATGTGGACTAAAAGCGTCCACATGGGGAGTTAGCATGGAATAGCGATAATGCTTTAAATTTACACACTTGCTTATTTTGCAAGAGCTTCCCCATATAGGCATGCCCATACATAGCATTTAATGACTGCTAGAGAGGGGGATATTTTCCCCTTCTGAACAACAACAACCTCCTCAGCTTCAGAGTGCTAGAAAACCACAAGTCATTGGGAAGGCAGTATGCAGTCTCACGTCCAGACAAGCCATGTGGTAGACTGGAACCTAGTAACTCTTTATATGCTGGAGCTCCTTCACATCTTGTCACATTATCCATGAGCTATGAGCCACATACAGGTTATTGTCTGCAGCGGAAGGTCTTAAATAAATATGGACAAACAAGCACTTTTAAAAATGAGCCTGTTCTGATGCATACAGGCAGCTGAGAACTGAAGCACACAGCAGCCATAATACCTGTGGCAGAAGTCCACCATCCCGCAATGACCATGGAGGGGATTTCCAGGCCTTAAAGGCTGCCCCAACTTTTCAAAGTTGAAATTAACGCTGAAACTTCCCCCAAACCAGGAAGCCCATGACCAGGGCCTTTTTCGGCCTCTCAGTTCACCCTGCTTCTGAAGTCAGCATAAACATTGCCCAGGAGTCTCTGCTTCACACACACAATACGTATTCTGTCATAAAAACAGCCCTAAATAATCAGATAGTTTCCCTTTCCCTCTAACATCTAGAGCCGGTTCAAAGGACACCTGAGTCAGCAATATGCTGCCGCCATTTACTTCCTTTTAACTGGTTACACAACTGCAGTAGGCCTGCTGGTATAAATGGTCAGGTCCAAAGAACAACTTTCTCTGTGTGTATTTGTGGGCCAGAGGTGCAGTTGGGAGTGTGGGGGTGGGGGAGTGAGTAAAGAACCATTGTGGCATGAGATAGAATGTTGATTAAAAACCCACAATTTTCTGTAATTGGGCCTCATTAATAAATTCCTCAATGTTCCAAAAGGCAGGAGAGGTAAAACAAGTGCCACGGGGATCAGAGCAACAGGAATCTGTAAAGATTCTAGACCACAGAGTTAATTACACTTAATCAGCTCAGAGAAGCTCTGTATTCAAAGAATAAAAACTATGATTCACAAAATACCCCCACTGGCAGGGAACCAGATTCTCTCCATTTATAGCCATATCTTCACCTATTTTGTCCTCTTTGATACCTCTATTTTGAGCAGGAAGAGACCCTCCCTAATGAAACCCTCAGTGCCCTGTGCTCTCCTTGACCACTGCACAAAACTTGCCACAGGAGATGTGCACATCTCTGTAAGTTTGTGAGGAGATCCCTGATGTGAAGTGGAAAAACACTTGGATGCATTCCATTACAAATATTTCTCAATGTGGGAGACTGAGAGATGTTTGGAACAGTTTCAGGTGCACAGAATACATATTCATTATTTATTGTTATTTGAGGTGACCTAGATAGCACCCTACTTTTACAAGTGCAAGATTCCTTCCCTGCTCTGCACTGCTTACAATCAAAGGTAGACAAGTCAAACAAAGACAAGACAAATCAAAGGACAACAGTTCAGGTAAGGGGAGGCATAGGTATTATAGATGAGAAGAACGTGGGAAAGATTGACAAACGAGGTGGGTTTTAAGGTTTCATAGATTCCAAGACCAGAAGGAACCAATAATGATCATCTAGTCTGACCGCCTGTATAACACAGGCCATAAAACTTCCACACAATAATTCCTGAGCAGGGGTGGGCAAGCTTTTTGGCCCGAGGGCCACATCTGGATATAGAAATTGTATGGCGGGCCATGAATACTCACGAAATTGGGGGTTGGGGTGTGGGGGTGAGGGCTCCAGCTGAGGGTGCAGGCACTGGGGTGGGGATGAGGGGGTGGGGGTGCAGGAGGGTGCACCGAGCTGGGACCAAAGGGTTTGGAGAGTGGGAGGGGGATCAGGGCTGGGGCAGGGAGTTGGGAGGGGGTCAGGGGTGCAGGCTCTCGGCAGCGCTTACCTCAAGCAGCTCCCAGAAGCAGCAGCATGTCCCGTCTCCTGCTCTACACGGAGGTGCAGCCAAGTGGCTCTGCACTCTGCCCTGTCCGCAGGCGCCGCCCCTGCAGCTCCCATTGGCTGCAGTTTCCGGCCAAAGGGAGCTGTGGGGGCAGCGTGCGGAGCCCCTTGGCTGCTTCTACACATAAGAGCCAGAGGGGGGACATGCCACTGCTTCTGGAAACTGCACTGAGCGGGGCAAGCCCCGGACCCCACTCCCCGGCAGGAGCTCGAGGTCCAGATTAAAACGTCTGGAGGGCCAGATGTGGCCCCTGGGCCATAGTTTGCCCACAGCTGTCCTAGAGCATAGCTTGTAGAAAAACTTTCAATCTTCATTTAAATATGGTCAGCAATGGAGAATCCACCACAACCCTGGGTAAATTGTTCAAATGGTTAATTACTTTCACTGTTAAAAATTTACATCTTCAACTTCTAGCCGTTGGATCATGTTATACCTTTCTATGCTAGACTGAAGAGCCCATTATTAAATATTTGCTCCCCATGTAGATACTTACAGACTGTAATCAAGTCACCCCTTAACCTTCTCTTTATTAAGCTAAATAGATGGAACTCTTTCAGTCTATCACTATACAGCATATTTTCTAATCCCTTAATCATTCTCGTAGCTCTTCTCTGAACCCTCTCCTATTTATCAACATCCTTCTTGGCTCATGGACACCAGAACTGGACATAGCATTCAATCAGCAGTTGCACTAGTGCCAAACAGAGGTAAAATAACTGCTGTGATCCTACTCGAGATTCCCCTGGTTTATGCATCCCAGGATCACATTAGCTTTTTTGGCCAGAGCATCCCAATGGAAATTCATGTTTAGCTGATTATCCATCATGACCACCCAGTCTTTTTCAGAGTCACTGCTTCCCAGGATAGAGTCCCCAGTCCTGTAATGATGGCCTATGTTCTTGTTCCTAGATTTGAAGAAAGAGAAAATACTTAATAGGCAAGAAGAAAGATTTTTAGCAAGGAAGGCAGGAACAGTGAAGGCCAAAAGTGGAATAAAGAGAGGAAGGGAACAGAAAGCTCTGGAGAGAAAACAGAGTGGAAATGTAGATTGGGGAAAGATTATTGAGGACTTTGAAGATGCTTGAATTTGAGTGGGATAAAATTTTTCCTCCCAACCTTTTTTTCTCTGAAAAATTCAGATTGGCGTCAACTGAGACATTTTGCAAATTCTGTCAGTTTTGATGAATAGTTTTAGTGGGGGGAGGGAGGGGAGGAGATGTACTAGATTCACAACACAATCTAGGTGCCATTAGACAGAGCCCTTATATTCTATCGTTCAGCAGTTATGGCACTCACCAGGGACATAGGAGACCCAGGCTGGAATCCCCACTCTGGAGTAAGGACTCGAACCTAGGTTTCTTCCTACCCCTGACAGGCGAGTGCTCTAACCACCAGGCTATTCTGAAGTGCATGTGGGGGGTGGGGGGGGAGGTGTCTCTCAATCTCTCCTGAGGAATTGTTCCAATGGAGCAGGGACTGGAACCCATGTGAGTGCCCTGACCACCCAGGCTATTAAGTTATTCTCCCTCTCCCTCTCTGTCTCTGGTCCAAGGAGTGTTTAAGTAATTTTGCCTCGGAAGGGGAGAGGTCTGTATTCCAAAGCACAGATTCCACAAGTGAGTACCCTAACCACTGGGCTATAGGGTATAAGTGGGGCACCTCTTCCTCCTCCTTTTGTTCATGGAATCTGTGATGGTGTTCAACTCACCACTGCAGCGCCTCCTGCTGGCTGTCTGGGGAATTTGCTTAGTTCGCCAGTGCGCCTTCCTCTGGTGACATCTAGCCTCCATTACTTCTGCTCCAGGACCCATGTCACTCCCAGGATCGCGGCATCCTCTTCCAGACGCACCCCTCCGGCTGTGCCCCACTTGGTTCTCCCTCCTTCCAGGGGACCGGCCATCCACTGTCCAGCCACTTCCTCTTCAGTGGCAAGTGACAGCAAAGGAGGGGTGACCCGGGCCCACCCACTACTTCAGGTCCCGGCCCAGGGACCCTATAGTTGGCAGCCATGTGCTGCGTTCCCTCCAACCCTGCAGTTTGTTTCCCTGGGCCACTTCCCTGCAGTCCTAGCACCTTCTCTGTCCTTGTCTCAGGGCCTCAGTCTATCAGAATTCCTAGTGTACTGGGAAAAAAACAGTTATTCTCACAGCTCTAGATTCAAGGAGGGAGGTGACATGGTCAGAGCAATAGGTCATGCTTGTTATGCACATCATAAGAGGATTACGCAGAAGATGAAGTTGGAATTGTATAATACCCATCTACAGGTTACCACAGTGTCACGTGTGTGTGTGTGTGTGAGAGAGAGAGAGTGAGAGAGAGAGAGAGAGAGAGAGAGAGAGAGAGAAGAGCGCATGCCAATTGTGCCTGGCTCACAGAGGATAAAGAACTGTTAACCAAATATCTCAAGTGGTAGAAGTCTGTGTTTTTAAGATGAAGGGCTAGGGGTCTCCTCCAAGCTCTGCTGATGTGTGTGTGTTTGAATCCTCTAGTAACTGTATTTGCTATGTGCATCACATGGATCCATTAAGACAGTATGCAATAGGGTGGGGACAGGCAGAACAAATATATAGTCAGCAGTAAATGGAAAGTGACTAAGGAAAATGTGTACCGCCAAGAGCACTGGGTTTTTGGTTAAATGCTCTATTTAAGTTTTCCCCAGTGTAAAAGTCTCTCTTTAAATCTGAAATCCTGATGTCACATGTCATAAGTGAAAACAGATAACCAAAAGTGAAAGCACAGCTCCAATGATCAAGCCCCATCTGTTCCCCTCTTTCTCTAGTCAGTGACTTGCTCCCTTTTATTTGGGAATCCTCCAGCCTCAGCATCTATTTATTTAATTTTAATTTAATTTTTATAAGTGACCCTTGAGTGTAATGGAAGAATAAACATTTCAGTTTTCACAGACTTGCCGCTTTTCATGGGAGCTTAGCTGCCTTCGTTGTGTTTACAAAACATGGCTGCCTCATCTCATTTGTTAGCGTGATGATTCTTGGCCTATCTGAATACAGTGCTGCCAAGCTCATACTTAAATGCAGAATTCATGATGTTTTGATAGTCCCCAATGGAATTTTTGATGTAAATTTAGAGTCAAACAGGGTTGTTGTGCGGTCCAGCTTTATAATATAGTATTATCAAATCATCCACACTTAGATCAGTAATGGGCACTCTAGCACATGTGAGAGTGTTAGTGTAACCCACACACCTGCTAGGTGTGGTGTTCTGTCCCATCTAGTTGCACCGAGATCCCTTAAAGAGAGAGCGATTGGGTCTGCTACAGTCTTAGCTAACAGCCTGTTGGCTTTTGGCTCATGCACTAAGCTCCAGAGATCCCCAGTTCAATCCTGACCGGGGTCTGTCAGCATTACATTCGCATAGAATAAGAGCTTGCTTGCATTAGGTAATGGCCTTGGTCCACTCTATACATTGACCTATTTAGTAACAATCTCTGCCCTGCTTCATTCTCTGTGTAATTACTGTGTTTTACAGACCAAGAGGGCTTCAAGCACACTGATTTTTTATTCTTTTTTGGATGGGTCAGGCAAAGTAGTCCTGGAAAAAGTTTGCAAGCTTCCTGCTGTTCGTGCTGCGGGACCCTAACACCTGCCAAACTATGGAACACCAAACAAGCAAGGAGTCAAAGAATATCAGATCTATTGTTGCTAGGGCAGAAACCAGCTGCAGAGTTATCAGGAATTAAGGTAACATTTCAAGTAAGATGGTTACAACATGGCCATATTTTGAGCAAACGTGGGAGACGAGTTGGTAGCCTGGTTGTTGGCTGCCCCAAGGACATTGAGGCCTGTAGGCTTCTCTTCCTTTGTGTGCATAACTCCCATGGATCTGTTTCTAACACCAAACGGCGACAATGTTAAAAAAAGGTTTTGATTAGAGAGAAAGCTCTTCTTTTGTTGAATGAAATGGCCCCTGGAAGGCAAGCTCTGCATGCAGGATAACAGCTTTAACGCACTACACTAGCCTTCTTAAGCCTCTTGGTTAAGGTGTTGGGCAAGATCCTGGCCCCAATGGGCCTGCTTTGAACCACACCGGGAAGACAATTAAACCAGCTGTTTGGGGATTTCCCTAGCGTAGAAGGGATGTGGATGAAGCACGTCAGTGGAGTTACCCCAGACTTACACTAGTGTAGGCAACAGAGAATCAAATCTCCTGCTCCATGCGCTGTTTGCCTATGTATGTTTTTAATTCTTTACTATGCACAGTATTATGGTGAAGGTTTGGCATGTAAATATTCCAGGCTGGTGGGTTTTTTGACTGGGATCCACACCATTGCTTGCACTGTAGATTAACTCTAGCATTTGCCCGTGTCCCTATTCCACTCAGCAATTAGCAAAGGCAGTCTGAAGCCAGAGAATACAGGGAGCTTGACCTCCTTGCTGCTTGTTTCCAAAGAGCAAGGCCCTGAGCAGCCTTACTCCAGGGGCTCTTTCCCTAGTAATTCCGTTCACTCCCATAGAAACTACAGAAAACAAATAGCAACACTGTCCCCTGTGTTATGTGGTTATGAGGAGATCCCTGCCACTCAAACACCAGCAGAATTATGAGCTGATACTACATACAGAGTGCAAAGGTGTTGCTGGCTAACCCCTCCTTTTTAAAGTCATTCTGTCCTTCCTCTTCTCTACATCCACCAAGCCCAAGGCTATTTTGTCTGGTATGCACAGACTGTTCAACTTTAATCAGAGTTTCATTGCATTTTGGCTCATAAACCTGTTAGTTCCAAACACCAACTCTGCAGTCACAGAGTCAAGCGTCTTAATCTAGTCATTGACTGACTCTGCAAACTCCTATCTTCATTTCTCAGGCTCTCATAAGCTAGCACTTGGGGGAAAAAAAACCTGGTACCGGTGTGTGTGTGCGTTGAATGGAATATTTGAGGGGAGGTTGCATGTGTGTACACACTGAACCCTAAAACAATACTTCCCAGTGGTTTTCTTTTCCAAGTGCTTTCAGGAGACCGAGACAAAGAAAAAAGGGAGGGGCTAGCTATAAAATGTTCTTTGGGGGGGTGTGGTGGGGTGGGGGATCCCTGTTCGGTGCAGGGTGAGTGCACCCCGGCCTTCAAGCTGTCCTCTGTCTCAAGACAATGAGTCCCAGTGGATAAAGTCAATAGGGTTGCCCTTGTCAGCAGAGCAGTGAGGCTTGTGGCCAGAGTCAATAGGTTTGCCCTGATCCGCAGGGTGGTAAGGCCTAATGGCCAGAGTTGATGGGTTTGCAGTCTTGGTCTAGATATCTTCGGGATCTCTGGGCTCCTCAGGTTGTGCTGTTCCCAGGGGATCCGACCTTCAAGTGGTGTCTTCAGGTACCTGGGCGTTGGCCTCGGTTTTGGCGCCTCCAGTTCTCACAGTCTATGGTTTCAGCAGCTCCTGGGCTGGAGCCTGCGGTGTGCATCCTTTCTCTCCAGTGGTCAGTCCAGACTGAGCTGGGCTACTCCCTTTTATAGTAGCACTACACTTGATGCATGCCCAGTAGGGCCGTGGGGGCATGGCTTCTTCAGCCCACAGTGAGGAATTAACCCTTCCCCGTCCAGTGCAGAGTGAGTGCACCCCATCACAGGGAGTTAATTGTAATACATGTGTGTGACAGAAACAAAGGGAAGAAGAGGATATCAGAGCAGATCCTGCAAACCCTCACTCTAGTGAGTAGTCCCATTGAAGTCAATTGTCTTCTATATGTGAGTAAGGCATATTCTTGTGAAAAAGAGTTTCACCAAAACTCAGTGATTGATTGGAGACTCCAGCTGAAGGCTAGATTGTATGTGGCCTTGAATGAGTGCCCAAGAGCATGATGGGGAGAGACAGAGCCCCATAACCCTCTCTTTGCACATATGCAGTCTCTGACCTCTGGAAGCAGAAAAGTTGCACAAAACCAGAGCCCACAGCTGCTGTAGTCTAGCTAGAAGGGGTGGAGAAGGGCTGACTCTGACAGCTGGGTCCAGGGGGAGTGCACGCTGCTCCCTGTAGTATGATGCTCTCCAGGAGTTCCAAAGGTGTCCTGTCAGCACTATCTCCCACACAGGGCTGTGCTTTAAGCACAGTAAAGCCCATTAAAAATTATAAGGGAAAACTGATATTTATTTCACTTTAGCCCATCATAAGACACACCAAGCTCCCCCTGCCTTCAAAGAAAGATACAATCCAAAGACTATACAACCACAGCTTTGCAAAACAATATACAACCCCCCTCCATAATCAGCCCAAAAATATTACATACAAAAATTCTCCTCAGCCCTCCTGTTGCCAAAGGAAACCCAGCTCCAGATGCCAGATTTTGTTTTCTAATAACAAAAATCAAAAGAAGGATTTTTCAATCTCGGTTAACTTATTTCAGACCAGGGAAAAATGAGAGAAAGAAAGAACAAATATGAAGTCACTATAAATAGAGAGAGAACACGGAGACCCACTCGCTCTAATATTCTGCACCTGAAGTGAAGCCCAAAATGGCAGCAGCTCATGCAATAGGCTGGGGGACTGTTCTACATTTACAAGATGCAGTACACAGGTAACAGAATGACAATACTTCTCAGTGCCATAACTACAGGCAACACAAACATAACCCATACAGAGAGAAAACTGGTTGATTCTTCAGGTTAACCTGCCACAAATGCAGTAGAGGAGGCCTGCTACTTCTCTACTGCATTTGTTAATGCAATCCTCTGTGTACTAACCACCAAAAGAAAAGCTAATTAAAAGCAGCATGGTGTCAATGCTGGCTACCAACCAAAGAAAAAACAGTTATGCCATTGAGCAGCCCCAGTGGTGGCATTAGATGCCTGGCTCTTCCTTCCTCTCCAATGAATGAATTATTTATAGTGATAACAAGAGCTAAGGAACTTGCAGCATGTCTCATGTATGGAGGCACCAGCTGCAAGATTCCCATGACAGCACAGTGCTTGCACCATGGATTCTCTGAATACATCAGGAAGGATTGCTGGACTGGGAATACGCTACTGGGCTCTGCTAAGGGATCAACAGAATTAAAATGCTCACGAAGCTGAAAAAGAAACTCGCCAGCAACTGGGAGTGTGAACCCCAAACTCACCCAGAGTCCTCAAAAATTTGATGTGTTAGACTTTTCCTGCTTTGATGTAGCTGGCTGGTCAAGCTGTCTTTTCTACAACACTGAATGGTGAGCTTGGAATCCATCTTGGCACTCCTCTAGCTAGGCACCATCCATGGCAACAGGTTGCTGATTTCCCTGGTCACCGAAATGATAAATTATACAGCACACCAACAGAGAAAGCTCCAAACATCACCACTGTCCAATAATCCATCAGGTCCAGCCAATCTGTCTGGCTTTGGCTTGTACTGTTGGCAGAAGAAAACAATGTCCTTCCTCCCCAAGTTCATAATGATCCTAGACCACTGTGCACTCCTATACCATGGGGAAGAGAACTTTCTTCCTGACTTTCATGGACACCACCAGTATACACCAGAAGCATGAGGATTATTTATCTTTCTGACTCTCCTCCGAGCAGGCAAAAATCCACATTATACACAGTTGAATAACTTCCCCTCCTCCTCCCCAACACTTTTTGTGACACTAGAAAATCTGTTGCAGGACTACTAAGAACAGTAGAATTTGGAACAGATGGCACTAACTAGAGTATGTCTACACTGCAACTAGGAGCACATCTCTCAGCCTGGGAAGACAAGCTCAAGCCTGCATGGGTAAAATAGCAGTGTGGATGCTGCATCTCCAGCAGAGACTTGGACTACCCTCCCGAGCTCAGTTCCTTGAGAGCCCATGTCTCCGCTGGAGCCGCAGCATCCACACTGCTATCTTTATCACACTAGCTTCAAGCCAACTTAGAGCAAGTCTGTACCTGCGCTGGGAGGCTCACTTCCAGCAGCAGTGCAGATATGTCCCCTGAGAAGTATTCATTTAATTCAAGCTCAGGATATCTGTGCCCCACCTGAGGAGAAGAGTACAAAGTGCATAATCTATTATATGCAGGGGTCCTTTAACATGCATAACTCTTCCAAGCATGAATGGTGCTTATGGAAAGTATACCCGCTTAATATGATTAGTTCTTGCCTGAGACTATGGCTTTGTGGGGGATTCCTGAGTCTCTTAAAAAAATTCAGGGCTACCAGTGTCCCCATAACAGACATGAGAGTGAATAGAACAGAGAAGGGAGCAGGAGATGGGCCTGGTCCAGGCAGGTGGCCAGGGTGATAGTTTCTGAATTTGAGTCCCTTATTTATTTATTTATTTAATTTGAAGGAGTGTATTGGCAGAGGCAGCAAAGAAGAAGCTCTTGGAATTTTTACTTTCCCCCCTTAGAAGCAGCTGTATACTATACTGCACCCCGCTGTTCTGGGCCTCCTGTGGAGGAGGAATGTACCTAGTGCCATCGTACTTGAAACAACTCTTTCTATGTATGTTCCATTCTATATGCATCCGAAGAAGTGGGCTGTAGTCCACGAAAGCTTATGCTCTAATAAATTTGTTGGTCTCTAAGGTGCCACAAGTACTCCAACTCTTTCTATGCAACTGGGCGTGCTCCTACAAAATAAGTCAGGCCTGTTAACAAGTCCAAAATCAAATATCTGGATCATCCTAGCTAGAGCTGGAAAAGATCATAGATCATCCCTCTGCTAAGGTAGGATATAGTCCTCCAATAGATGAGCATTTCTCTGTTGAACTTCTTGATCTAACTGCAGGATACATGCCATCAATCCAGAGGAGGATTCACACAAGAGAAATTACAAAACAGCATCAAGGAACAATACGCTTTTTTCTTGCTTCCTTTATTATCTCCTTCACATTAAACAATTCATTGACTTTAATTGTGCCTGCCTCAGGCAAAGAAGCCTGGCAAATTTGAAGACCATTTTTATTATTTGCTAGGTGAGTTTTTTTGCCAAGCATATTTTCCCAAGTTCCCAAAACACTCTAGTCATCAATGACTAACAAAGGCCCCATTCACACTGGGGCTACCAAACTGGTTTTGAACAGGGTTTAAAACTGGTCCAAACAGGGAGAAGGCTTTTAAACCTGCCCCACCTGCAGCTTCTAGAGTCATCCACTGCTCTCTCCTCAACATGGATGGCACTGAGAGGGAGAGAGGCATAAAGCCCATCTGTTCCCTGAGATTTTTAGAGGTGTGCCACAGCCATTACGCCAGTGAAGCAGGCAGCCTGTCTGCAACGTGGTCACAAGGCTCTGCTGAAAAATACCTCTGGGGTAGGGAGTAAGAAGGGTGGAAGTGGCAGAATGGGAGTGTAATTAGGGCACACCTATGCCCTCACTCTCCTCCAGCTGTCAACCTGCTCAGAAGAGTTGTTGTAGCCAGAGTGAAAGTTAATTACTTTATTAACATATGCCAGGGGCAAACACCAGTGCCTCCTTACTTAATCCCTGTGCAAGACTCAGTACTCGATCGAATTTGGGCCCCAAAGCCTGATTCTGCACTCTCTTATAGCTGGTGTAGACATTTACACCTGTGCAAAGGGAGTACAAAAAATGCCACCAAAGCAGAATGGCAACGCTTTGCCCCCACTTTTACACAAGACAATGGAGAACCAGGCCCTCAGAACTGAGCCAGCGGAAGGTTGAGGAGAAGAATATACTGCATCCTGCCCAAAGTGGCTAAGATGCAATTCCAATCTTCACAAGCCCACAAAGCCGTACAACATTGCTGGCTGAAAAATTGTCACTGAGACCCTTTTCTTAAATGAAAAATAGCTTTTCAAAGGAACTTCCAAAAATTTCCCAGGAAAAATCATTGGAACTTTTCAACCAGCTCTACCCTGGGGGTATTTTGGTTCAGTCAACCACAGAGCAACATGTTGCTGTCTGGCCCCTCTACAATTCCCTCCCCACAACACCAGCTATGTTGTAAAAAGCTACAATATCTCCCTTCATCTGTATATAACACAAGGAGCTACAAGAGGTGGAGCTGGTAGTGCAGGAGGTCATGAAATGCCATCGCACTGGCATTTTGAAAGGGAATCCTGCAAAAAAAAAAAAAAAAAAAAAAAAAAAGCTCACAATATGGGTGTGGAGAAAGATCCTGCACTCCATCAAAGACCTGGCACAAAGTGAGTTGGGTGGGTAGGATTCAGATACAAAGGGAGAGTGGGTTTTTCTTGGCATTGTCACAATAAATGTGCTTGTCCAAGGAAAGCGTGTGTGGGGGGAGGAGGCTGAGGGGTAGGAGAAGATGGGCATGTTAAAGGAAAGTGTGTTCCTACATAATAAGACATTGTAGAATATGTAAAAAAAGGAATCCCGGGGCAGCGAAGGATTTTCCCAGTGACGGTGCCAAGCAGAGCGAAATCTTGGCTTATTTATATATCATGTTTAAGAGGCATGAATCACATACATTGATCCTGCCCTTGTGTCAAGTCTAACTAGAAAACCTCACTTCTACACACTGTCTGTTGCTCGTGAGTGAGCATTGGTTCATTTGCACCCATGCTGCTACTGCTTTTTTTAAAAATGAGGTCTGTTTTATTTTGACAAATGTACCACTAGCACCTTGTGGTCCCCCCACCCCACTGTTGGTGCAATATAAATAATAAATCATCATTTACACAAGATTCCTTTTTCTGCTATCAAAAGGCTTCTGTATTCTCAGTGACTGGTGGGCAGGCAATACACAACTCTGGGCCCTGCCGGTGCTATAGTGCCAACATCATTCTCATCAGCGGCAAACTCTTATATAAATAGATTGCTTTATTATTTATTTTTTGTATTACTGTTGTCCCTAGGAGCCTTAGTCATGGACCAGACCTGACTGTGCTAGGTGCTGTACAATCATAGAATAAATAGCCAGTCTCTGCCCCAGAGAGCTTACAGCCTAAATCAAGAGACAACAGATGGATACAGACAGGCTGATGGGGGGGTACAATGAAACAATGGGACTTTATTGGTCAGCATGATAGGCAGTGGTCTCAGCTACAGATTCCCCTTCTCTCCCAGTCCTGGGGCAATCACTCATACAAACAGTGGAGCAGCAGCAGTCAGTCCCATGTCATGAGGATCCTACTTTAATGTCTCCAATCTACCTGCTGTGACATTTTGGGAATCACCCAGATTAGGGAAGGATTCTGTCACTGCCTTCCCAACAGCTTTGGGTTGCCTGGGTGCCATCTGACTATGACTCACTGACACCAGTAGCCTGCCCACAAGCATAAGATCTCACCCTGGCTCTCACCAAGCTAGTCACTCCTTGCAGGGTGACTCCAACAGCCCCTCCAGTCCAAAGTTTTCCCCAAATCCCTCCTGCCTGAGTTCTTAAGCACTAGATACATTCCCCTCTGGTTCATCCCCCTAACGGCATGAAACTACCCCCTCCCCCTCCATACCAGCTTATTTTGGCACTCACACTCCATACAGTTTGCACACAAGAGACCTGCTTGGGGTAAAAATAAACAAAGATTTTATTTAATAGGGTTGCCAAGTTTGATTGGATGTATTCCTGGAAGTTTCATCACATGACCATCTTTAATTAAAGATTCATCTTTAATTCCTGGAGACTCCAGCACAATCCTGGAGGGTTCGCAACCCAATATAGAAAACCGCTGATTCAAGGATGACATAGTGAGGGAAGCAAACATCTACATGTTACACAGAAAATAAACATCCAGATGTAGGCTTTACATTTCCCTTTTCTAATACAACTTAGCTATTGCTCAAATAAATTGAATCTATCTCCCCTTGTAAGTATTCTCGCACTTCTTATCAAACTGTCTGTACTGGGCTATCACTTCAAAAGTTTTTTTTTCCTCTTACTTAATTGGCCTCTCAGAGTTGGTAAGACAACTCCCACCTGTTTATGCTCTCTGTATGTGTGTATATATATCTCCTCAATATTTATTCCACTCTGTATGCATCCGAAGAAGTGGGAAAGCTTATGCTCTAATAAATTTGTTAGTCTCTAAGGTGCCACAAGTACTCCTGTTCTTTTTGTGGATACAGCCTAACACGGCTGCTACTCTGAAACCTGCCTTTGAACAGTTTCCCAGCATACCCCCTAGCCAAGGGGGAATCCAGGGTTCACAGACAGCTTCCTGCCTAGAAGCTGGCCCTCAGTTTCTGGATAGACTTCCCTTCAAATGCCTTCCATTTTAAAAGGGTTTTCAGGGGCTTTTCCCCCTTCAATCACTATAGATATTCGAAGTGGGGAAATTCCCAGTTGTCTCAATGTCTTTCCATTAACTTTAATGGTCCACCATTGTCCTTTCCTGGGCTGGACAATGGATGGGTACTTGAAGCTGGTTTCATGTGAAAGATTGGCTGGAGAGGTGCCCCTCCCTTCCTGACTACTCCCCATGCTGAAGTTTATGAGCACAGTTTTCTATATACACAAATGCATAAATTCATAACAATGGTTTGTATATATATCTCATCATGCCTATCACATTCAGAACATTGCTAGCTTTCATAAACCAACTTACTCAATATATTTGTATAATATCATAGTGAACAAGCTATTGATTTAATAGTTTATTTGGGGAGTTTAAACCTTCTGTTCTCCCCTTTGGGCGTCTGGACCCTGATTGTCACACCCGCATTTCTAACAAGGGAGTAAGGACAAGTGACCGGTACCCAAGACTGAATTCAATCTGACCAAAGACTTGTTGATAGATAAAACCCAGGCAATGGTGCTTCATGATTGAATTAGTGATAATTTATAATCAGTATTGCATTACAGAGTCATCTTCTTGCTGCTTTGGAAAAGCCTTCGGTTCCTCCTCCCTGTGGTTATGCTCAAATTCCAATATGACCTTTAGGAACTCCAACTAATATGAAAATATGTAGGCATAAAAGTATTAGATTTTTATTGGTAAACATTGATTTTACTGAACATGCACATACCAATGAAAAAATATTTCCGTAGATGATAATAGAAATATACAGATACTGATCGGGAACTTATGAGAGTTTGATCTGAGAATATTTATTTTGTATGTTTTGACACATGATGTTCACAATTTGTGTTTTAATAGTAATTAAACTTCAACTTCAACTGACCGTCCCATAGTTTCTCATAACTGTTAAAATGTAAATTGATACAAATAAAAATGTTTACAAATAAACATCGATATTATCTGTCAACATTTTTTTTAAATCAAATTCTGCCAAGCCTAAATACAAGTATTAAATTTAAACTGTCTATTTCTAAAATGAACTTTTCTGTAAAAAGTTGTGTAATTGCAATTTTTATTGATACCTGATATTCACAGATATGGATTTTTTAAGACTATGATTCGATACCAAACAGAATATGTGCTAATTAGAAATGGCAGAATATATTGATTTGTAAATATTTGTACGGCTAAAAGCATTGTGTTTGGCTCATTGTTATTTGAAGGTGTGTTGTTGTAGCTGTGTTGGTCCCAAGATATTAGGCTATGGCTACATTACAGCTTAAGTTATGTCGCTCAGGGGTGTAAATTAGCCACACCCCTGAGCAACATAATTTATGCAGACATAGTGCTGTCCACTCTGGTGCTTATGTCAGTGGGAGAGCTTCTCCCGCCGACATAGCTACTGCTGCTCGCAGCGGGGGGAGGGGGGCTGGAGTGATTAAGCTGAAGGGAGAGCTCTCTCTCTTTGGCTTAGAGAGGCTACACAGAGAGCTTACAGTGGCACAGCTGCACCGATGCAGTTGTGCTGCGGTAAACCCCTAAGTGTATCCATAGAGGCAGGGGTGCTGGAACAATTTGTATAGTGGGGGTGCTGAGAGCCATTTAACCAATCTGTAAACCGTCTATGCTGGAAACCACTTCAAGCCAGGGGGTGCGGCAGCACCCCCATCGCTCCTAGTTCCAGCGCCTGTGCATAGAGGAGAGTTCCAAACCATGAAGCAACACTGACCTGACTGAGCTGCTGTTTCACCTGTGAGTCAGCAGGCCAGCTCCTGGCTTATGGATTGGCTGGAGCCTAACACAGGAATGACTCATCCCCACATCAGGCTCTAGTTCATGGATGACTCATCACCTCACATATCAGGGGGTAGCCGTGTTAGTCTGTATCTACAAAAACAACAAGGAGTCTGGTGGCACCTTAAAGACTAACAGATTTATTTGGGCATAAGCTTTCGTGAGTAAAAACCTCACTTCTTCGGATGCACCTCACAGTACCTACTAATTTAATTAAGATACCCTATTGTATTTATCCATCCTTCTCTGTCCCTTCTTATGAAAAACTGAAGTAAAAGATGAAAGACCAAGGCTATGGCTACTTTACAGCTTAAGTTGACTTAAATTATGTCGCTCAAGGGTGTGAATTAGCCATTCCCCTGAGAGACAAATTATGCTGACTTAAGTGTGAGTATGGCCACAGTTATGTCAGTAGGAGAGCGCTGCTGCCACTCGCAGGGGCTGGAGCAGTTAAGCTGATGGGAGAGCTCTCTCTTGTCGGCGTAGAGTGGCTACACTAGCAAACTTGCATTGGGTTATCTGAAAACAGAGGGGAGGAAATAAAAGGGAAAATATAAAGGACAATATTTATGTGCTGGGTTTATTCATTTTACTAGATATCTAATCCTATTAACTAAAGTGCAAAGAGTGCCTGCTTAGCTCATAGGCATTGAAACATCTACCTTGTTGAGACATACAGTTCTATCTTGACAGCTTATGTTTGAGAGAGAGAGAGACGTGGTTTTAGAGCAGAGTGGGAAATAAGAACTCCAGAATCTGGCCCTGCTCTGACAGCAAATCCATCTGTGTCCTGGGACAAGTCACTTAGGCCAACATTTCCACCAGTGACCTCTGATTATGCGTGCCTCCTTATTTTGGGTTGCCATCTTGAGACACTCTGGGCCTGATTTTCAGAGAGAGTGAGCACCAACAGGTCTAATGTCAATGGGAGTTGCTGGGACTCAGTGCCTCTGAACATCAAGTCCAAGGGTCTATTCATTCTAGTTTTTATACCCCTATTAGCACTGCAGTATCCGAGCACCTTCTGGTAGTGCAGTAAGTGCCATGACTAACACCAATCATGTGTGTGATTCGTTGTCTCTCTCATCCTATCTCCAGTGGCTCAAAGCATCTGAAGTTGGGCACCCAAAAATAAAGCCACCCATTAAGTGGGTATGTTTGAAATTTTAATCTCAACCTTTCTGCCTCAGTTTCCTTGTGTGTAAAATGGGGCTAATACTTACCTGCTACAATGGGGTGACATGTAGCTTAATAAATGAATGCCTGTTAAATGCTTGGGAAAGGAAAAGTGCCATTAATGAATTGGATAATGGAGAGACAAAAATCTGCAGATGACACCAAGCTGGGAAGGGTTGCAAGCACTTTGGAGGACAGGTTTAGAATTCAAAATGACTTTAACAAATTGGAGAATTGGTCTGAATTCAACCAGATGAAAGTCAATAAAGACAAGTGCAAAGTACTACACTTAGGAAAGAAAAATCAAAGACACAACAATGAAATGGGCAATACCTGGGTACGTGGTGGTATTGCTGGAAAGGCTCTAGGGGTTATAGTGGATCACAAATTGAATATGAGTCAACAGATTGATGTAGCTGCAGAAAAGGGATATCATTCTGGGGTGTATTAACAGTAGTGTTGCGTGTAATTCACAGGAGGTAATTGTCCTGCTCCACTCGGCACTGGTGATGCCTCAGCTCTGATGCTATGTCCAACCCGGGTGCCACAGTTTAGGAAAGATGCAGATAAATTGGAGAGAACCAGATGAGAACAACAAAAATGATCAAAGCTTTAGAAAACCTGACCTATGAGAAAAGGTTAAAAAAACCGGGCATGTTTAGTCTTGAGAAAAGAAGCCAGAGGGGGGACCTGACAACAGTCTTTAAATATAGTAAGGGCTACTATAAAAAGGACGGTGATCAATTGTTCTCAATGTCCACTGAAGGTAGGACAAACAGTAATGGGCTTAATCCACAGCAAGGGAGATTTAGGTTAGATATTAGGGGGGGAAAACTTTCTAAGTATAAGGCTAGTTTGGTGCTGGACCAGGCTTCCAAGGGAGGTTGTCCAATCCCCATCATTGGAGGTTGTTAAGGACAAGTTGAACAAACACCTGTCAGGGATGGTCTAGGTTTACTTGGTCCTGCCACAGTGCACAGGGCTGGACAAGGTGATCTCTTGAGGTCCCTTTCAGCCCTACATTTCTATGATTCTACATATTGTAACTGCTAAGTACATTCATTTCTTAGAACAAAGATACTGTAAGAGCACAGAACTTGCCCCATGTACAGTAGACATTTTTGGCATAGTTTTTACTGAGGTTAATATAATATTCATAACACTGCTAAAGGACCATTTGTTGAATAAAATGATTTTGCCATTGGCATTTATTATCTATAGAAAAGTTTTTCTGTTTTATACCCACATTCTAGCATATAATTATAGTAATAAAGTCTAGTCCCTCACTCGGAGTGACTGCTGCCAGTATTATGAAATCATGGCAATGGTTGTAAAAATAAAAGAGGTCGTAACCCTTCCACACACACACACACCCACTCTGTAGTTGATATCGAATAGCTTTGGTGGGAAAATGCAGACCTTTAAACTTTCTCTACCAAACTCAATGCATTCTGTATTTAACTTATCCTCTAAAACAGTTTGTGTTATAGGAATTCAGAAACTGCATATAACCATGGAAAAAGTCTGTACTTAATTAGCTACTGAATCCAGCTTGATTTAGGCAAAATAACAATCATTTCTTTGTGCAAACTATTTTTAATGATATGCATCACATGCATCAACCTGTCCTAATACCCAGGCCATTCCTGCTCCACTGCTTTACTTTTGGCAAGGAGAAGTATCAGGAAATGTCTGCATGGAGATGCTTTTTTCATCTCCATATGAGTAAGCAACTCTTTCTCAGAAACAAAACCAGTTCTCTTAAATTTAAAACTACAATGACATTGACCAAAATGTGCTACAAAGAAAGGGGCTAATCATGGGCGGTACCCTGTTTCAGGGAGGCAACCCCCTGGCTCCGCCCCTTCTGCCCAATCCTGACCTCGAGCCAGAGCCCCGAGACCCCCTTCCCCCCGACAGCCGGAGCAACAAAGCCCCCTGCCCGGAGGAGCCCCAAACACACTCCCTCTCGGCCAGAGGAGCCCCCGGCTGGCCAAAGCCCTGAGCCCTCCTTGCACCTGCCCGGAGGATCCCTGAGCCTCCACCCCCTCTTGCCTGGAGGAGCCCTGGGCCAGCTGCAGCATCTCCTACCCTCTCCTCCTCAAACCCCAAGCTGCCCGGGAAGAGCCGCAGCGTCTCTTCCCGAAGACAAACCTGAGCTCAGTCTCCTTTTCCAAGCTGAAAAGCTCTAGCCTCTTTAATCTCTCCTCATATGGGACCCGTTCCAAACTCCTAATCAGTTTAGTTGCCCTTCTCTGAACCTTTTCTGGTGCCAGTATATCTTTTTTGAGATGAGGAGACCACATCTGTACGCAATATTCAAGATGTGGGCGTACCATCGATTTATATAAGGGCAATAATATATTCTCAGTCTTATTCTCTATCCCCTTTTTAATGATTCCTAACATCCTGTTTGCTTTTTTGACCGCCTCCGCACACTGCGTGGACATCTTCAGAGAACTATCCATGATGACTCCAAGATCTTTTTCCTGATTTGTTGTAGCTAAATTAGCCCCCATCATATTGTATGTATAGTTGGGGTTATTTTTTCCAAAGTTGGGAAGCCTTCAGTATACTTAACTGCAAGCCACAACATAATCACAACTGCTGGCTATTGCAAGAGTTGGTTTGCTGCTCCAGCCATGGGGAGCATTGGTATAGCCACGGGTTGGCCTGGGTGGGCCGTGGCCCACCCACTTAGCATTCAGACCCAACCCCCTGCCTCGGTTCTGCTCTGGCCCCAGCATTTCCCTTACTCCGTCCACCTCCCTGGCGCTTCTGCCAGGGAGTGGGGTTGGGGCGTGGGGGCTTGCTCCGCTCTGCCTACCTGGCACTCCTTCCGGGGCTAGGTGGGTGGAGCAGGGCAAGGCGATATGTGATCTTGGCGTAGATGTCAGTGTTTCTTCTGCTGGATCAGAGCTCTGCCTGCACAGACTCTTCTCTGCACACAGCAATAAGATCCACCACCTGCTGTGTGCTCCATGCTGGAGCGCGTTTGCAGCCTTGAGTCTCCATGGTCAGCTGAGCTGGTGAGCTCTGCACGCTGATCAAACAGGAAATGAAAATTCAAAAGTTCCCAGGGCTTTAACAGGAGAGCGACTGTTTCCTGTATACCTGGCTGACATGGAGTTAAAAGTACTCTCCAGAGCGGTCACAGCAGAGCACGGTGGGACACCTCCTGGAGGCCAATTTATTTGAATTACACAACACAGTGTCTACACTATCACCATGTTGACCTGTAGATGTCAAATCAAGTGCTACGCCTCTCGTGGAGGTGGAGTACAGAAGTCGACTTTACAGGCCATTTAGGTTGGCAGTAGGGACTCGGTAGTGTAGACACATATGTTATTAGATCGACTTAACATGACTTATGTCGACCTAAGTTTGTAGTGTAGACCAGGCCTAAATCTATACTCTTTATAGCTGAATTCAAGAGATTCCTAGGCCAAAATTTGCAAATACAACTACTTATTTTGGGTGCCTCAATTTTTGGATGCCTAACTTGTGATTCCTTAAAGGCGCTTGATTTTTAGAAAGTTCTGACCAGCCACTAATTTTATGAGTGACCAGTTCTATGAATCATTTCCCCCCCAACTGGCGGTAGGGGGGAAGTCATATCACAATAGTGATGTCGATGAAGAACAAGCTGACATCCCTTTACATTCTGATGCCTTCAATGCACTGGAAATTGCTTTTCCAGTGGTTTGAAGGATACAAAAAAAGTGATGCAGTACACCATATTGCAACACGTGCACCGTACCTGCTGTAATGTCCAGTGTTATGAATGCTTTGATTTTACGAACTCCTTAATAAATTTGTTCATAAAATTGCAGTTCTACTGTAAAGAAAACAAGGGCAGGAATGTTGTGCCTACTCCTGGCCTCAATTCCTTATGTTGTAAAAAGAGACAGACAATTAAAGGCATACAGTGAAGACCGCTGAAAAGTACAATTCCCAGCAGGACCTGCAGTGAGCTGCATTGCAAAGTATTGTTTCCTTCACTGAGGGACTTTCAGAGCCAGTAAAAAATGCTCGTTTTTTCAGTCTTCTTCACTGGAATATGAAAAATAAATGCAACAAAGTGAGGAGAAGTGAAAAACAATGTGGATTAAATAATAGTGAGGCGTAAGTGGGGGAAATTGACAGCGGGTGCAAATTGCAGATTGATGGGTAAGAAACAAAACCAGCAACGGCAATAGGAGTACAACAGGCAACAGCAAGTAAGAGCAAGCAAGACAAGAAGAGAATAAAACAAGTTTACAGAGCAAAGGAGGAGAGCCAAAAAGATATGGGAAGAACTAGAGCCTGCTGTCATTTACATCAAGATAAATCCAGAACTATTCCCTTGGGGTTGTTCTGGGTTTACATCAGCATAACCGAGAGCAGACTAAGGCTCATTCAGGGGTGGCAGGTATCACAAGCTGGGGGAGGCTGTACCTCCTCAAACAGCCTGGCATGGCTCACCCTCGCTCCGCCCTCAGGTCTCCTCCTGCCATTCCTGGTGTTCTGCCCTGGCTCAGACTAGCTGGGGCTGGGCAGCCTGGCCAGGACTCGGAGCGTCTGGCACTTGGGCCGCGCTGCCCGCCCAGCGCTGTGGCTGCGCTGCCCGGTGCACCGGGGAGGGGATAGAAAGGGAGGGGTGGGGCCTCAGGCATAAGGGGAGGGGCCCGGGGGTGCTCTGGGCTCCTGCAGGGTGGAGGAGGGGATAGAAAGGGAGGGGAGGGGCCTCAGGCACCAGGGGATGGGCCGGGGGCTAGTCTCCCCCAATGGTCGGTTCACTGGCTGCCTATGAGCTAATTCATGATACTGCCACATATACATTTTATGAAAGTGTGACACAGACAAATTCACCCCGATGTAACTCCACTCACTTCAATTAACTTACACCAGAGACGACCAGACTTTTGGCTCATGGAGTTGTTGTTTCGTTTTTTTCCCCTTAAATAAAGAGCACATCAAATGGTACACTTACTATAGGAACCCCTGGTAACATTGGAGTTTGACACCAGCTGGCAAGTCAGAGATAGAAGGGTGCCTTTTCAAGACGGGCTAGTCCTGGGAAAATGCTCTTAGTATATAGGACAGCAACATTTTTTCAATCCCTCACCTAATCTGCAGTCTGCAGATGCAACCAAAAACATGTGAAGAAGCAAATATCTTCTATGTGCCTCTCGGGCATCATGCCAGTGCTAGATAAGGGAAAACAGAGAGGTGATTATTCATTATTCTACCCTCAACTGCCTGGTGCAGGTGGATGTAATTTGCTTCAGCTGTCTGCTGCTGTATGTCTCTGGCAGTATGATCTCACTTTGTCCAAATTCCTTGCAGTTTCTAAAGAAGCCCAGAGATATAGATAAACTACATCATTTTACACTCCCCAGGCCAAATTCTGACCTTGTGTCAGCAGATGCTCAGACACTATGGAGACTGGGGCAATATAGGTCCCTATTCATACAAAGCGAGATACAGGGTTTGATTCTGTTGACTTCCATGGACCTGCAGCTGCTTATACCAGGGACCAGATTCAGGGTGTAGGCTGGCAGAAGCTGGCACAGAACCTGGTGGAAATTGAAAGATTGGTGGGGGTGGGGATAGTTATGGTGCCATGCGAACACAACTTCCCCTTCACTGGGGGACTAGGAGTCCAACATCACCCATAAAGCAGGTGCTGCTGGCAAGAGTGGTAGCATGGCCAGGGCAGCTGGGCAATATACCAAGATATATCCCAATATTTATTATAGCATCCTCTATTCACAAAGTATGCTACTATATGTCGCCCTCCTTTGGGTCATATATCTAACCTTTAGCTTGTTATATTTTCCAGGAAGGGGCTGTATATTTCTGTTCTTTCTATGAAGCATCTGGCATATGCTAGGATAGTATAAGTTAATAAATGTCACCAGTGGTTTGATTTTAACCATATCCTCCCATCTGCTCTCTCTTTACTCAAAGTCTTCAGCTGTTAACATAACACAGGAAAAACTCTTCTCACCTCCCAGCTCGTTTAGTCATGTGAACCGCTTTTCTAGAGGTAATGGCCATTGCAACTCTAGGGCCTGACCCAGTCAGGTGCTGAGCATCTTCTTGAAGGTCCTTAAAGTTTCTTTGGCTTCAGTAAGAGTTGAGGGCTCTCAACACCTTAAATGATGTTCTCATCCTCTCCTAGGACTGGGCAAACAGTCATGACATGTATTTATTAGCTGAAGTCAATGGCAAACTTCTGCTAACTTAATTGGGAGCAGGAGCAGGCCCAAGTATTCTAGATCTCTTTGCTGAACGGCAATAAACCACAGCATTTCCCTAATGCATCATAATAATAAACTGTGGCATATAGTACATCCCTGAACTAACTTACACCAGTTTCCTGATGTCAGATGAGAAGTCTTTGCAACTGGCACATGCCCAGAAGGTCTGAAGATGGTCTCCTGCACACACCACCATGGCATCCCCTCCTGTATCTTCCTGTGAATCTGATGTCTCTTTTGTTTTGTAAGACTGGTATTCAGAATTATCCAATCACAATTTAACACTGGTTTTGTCTCCTTTGTTATTTTCACAAGGCTCCATGTGGACACAGGAGCTCAGACAGTTCTACTGCACCACTCCCCACCCTTCCCTGGATGCTGTGAGCCAGCAGTACATACAGGGGCGTGTGTACCAAGACAGTGTGTGCCAGGAGAAGTAGGCAGTCTGAAAGCAATGCCTATTTCTTCCCCTTGTCTGTATTATCTGTTCTGGAGCTCCACCCCTAACTGGTTCCAATGCAGACATGGCCAGGGTGTGTGACCTCTAGATAGTGTGTCTCCAATGGATCAGCGGGAGCAAGGAGCTGAGGTTGATGCCAGAGGCCAGAATCAGTGTGGGAGTATGGGGTCTCTGTGCAGATGGCTCTGGGCCCTTGGCAGGTTCCCCAGGAACTGTGTGGGCTCAGTTAGATGGTTGCCCCAGGGCCTTTGCTCTGAGAAGGCAAAGGGAGGTGGTCAGAAAGCTCTAGGTGGCTGGCTTTGAAAAGGAACAGTATCTTCCACTAATTATAGCTAGATGAAAATGGATTATCAGCTTTGGGTAGATGCAAAAGTCAAAGGTCTGCAAGAGCTATACAGTTTTCCACGAGACTAAAGGTAAATGCTTCAAGCTGCAGAGACTTCAATAAAGGTCTTACTTCCTGAGACAGAATTATCTTAGAGGCAAACTATTTTCCAGACTTTAGTTAATCAGTGCCTCCACCGTTTGGGCACTGTAAGCTGAAAATGTACCTGGGAACCTATTGTAGTGTTCATTACTTTGGGGAACAAACGTATTGTGTTTTGGGGGGTCTAATTCCACCACCCTTACTCACACAGCAGTGCCCTGCACTGAGAGGCAGCATGGTCAAGTGAATAGGACACTGCAGCAGAAACGAAGAGTTTCTATTCCCAGCTCTGCCACTGACATTCCATGTGACTTTCAGCAAGTCACTTCATTCTCAGCCCCCGTTTCCACTCCCACCCTTTGACTTAGAATTTAAAATGCAAGATCTTCAGGACACGGACTGTCTCTTACTGTGTGTTTGTACAGCGCCTAGCACCCTGGGGCCTCAATCATGTTTGGAGTCTGTACAGGCTACTGTAATATAAATAACGTCAGGATTGGCTAATAGAAACCACTGTGACTACTGACCATACCTGTGACTGAACTGAGTCCCGAGTGAGCTTCTGCCTTTCTCACAGTCTTGGAGGACTGCAGCAGCAAAGTCACAATTATTTAATACCTTTGCCAGATGTCAGATGGATGGATTGCTGGCACAATAAGAAAAAGAACTGTCCCCCTTGGGCATAGTCAGTACATGCACAGCAGTGAGGCAGAAGAAGTATACAGCATTGCCTGTGGCCACAGTATACTTCTCAGAGAAGCGTTGATTAAAACAACAATAGCAGCCATCATAGAGCTGTGAGTTGTCCCAGGAAATTATGACACTGATTATCTTAGGGCTAAAGTGCTGCCACGGCAGCTCTTTAACATGCCTTGTGTGGTCACGGTGCAGTGCTGAGAGAGAGAGAGTTCTCCCAGCGCTCTAAAAAACTCACCTCCACGAGGGGCGCGGCTCCCAGCGCTGGGGCACTGTCTACACTGGCACTTCACAGCGCTGAAACTTGCTGCACTCAGGAGGGTGCTTTTCACACCCCCGAGCGAGAAAGTTGCAGCGCTGTAAATTGCCAGTGTAGACAAGCCCTTAAAAGAAGTTAAAATCGCAATAAATGGTTTGATCAGTTCTTGTTAGTAACTGAAAGAAAGGCACGTGCTGTCCTGTATGGTAGAAGAACAGCTTACCTTTAAAAATAACTGGAACAAAATGGGTTTTATTCCCTATAGCTGAAGTGGTTAAACCTGCCAATCTATTTTAATAACAACTTAAAAAAAATATACCCTATTCCACTTTGAGTTGGATGTAAGTGCTTTTTTCAGGGGTGCTGGGCATTTTACCCACATTTAGGGCATATGTTAATGATTCTCACATAAAAAAGTAGAGCCTAAAACTATGGTCTAATTATTTATTTCTGATATTTTCCAGCTTCTCTTTAGAATGTTTGGAGATTCATTATCTAGTGCGGGATAAGGCTTGTCTGCATACCACATTGTAAGAAAGATACTGTCTTGACCTGAAGTTGACCTTCATGTGTACAAACTTAGCAAAATAGTTATTGTACAGGAACTGAAAACAGCAAAGCTTAGCAAAACAAAACCAAGCAAGCACAAAGAAACAATCTTGGGAGCAAACAAATTCTACTATAGACAGATGGGCCTGAACCAAAACGCTGGATAACGAGAATTTGCAGCAGCTTGAAAACTGAACATCAATTCAAATTTACAAGTAACACTCATTAACACCAAATCCAAACGTACAAATGCTGGATTTGTTTAGTATCAAAAACCAGCTCCAAAACTGTTGTTTCAGCCCGTATCTATTTCAATACTTCTTAAGAAACTATACATATTAGAGTGAGATAGTTTAATATTTGCTTGGTTTCATCATCCTGTACAAAGCATATTCAAAGCAGCCTCTAACTGCCCAGAGATTGTGACTAAAGAATTTAGACTTGCAGGAATTTTAATTTTTGCCCATCCCCTCAATCTGAGCCACTTTTATTTGCATGGAACCCCTAACTACGTTATCCTACAGAAGCCACACTAAATCTGTGCTTCTTCCTAGATGATCCATGCAGAGTTTTGTAACAGGCCAAGTTATGTGATAAGAGGATTACAACAGGGCTATGGGATATACTTTACACTGCTGAGTTTTATAGCTCCTGCTCCTAAGTTAATGATGCTTTAAAACAGTTGAAGGAACAGCTGGCCTTACCCTTTCTCGTTGCAGATGGAGCTACAATTCTATTGTTTTAGAATAGCGAGTTGGAAAATATTTTTTTATGACATAAGTGGAAATTTTTCATTTTTTAAAGAAATTTTTCATTGAAATTTGTCAGGTTTTTGTTAACATACCCAACAATTTTAACAAAAGAAGAGGGCCAAGTCTTCCTCACCTGAGTTGCTCTGAACCGAATTAGCCCCTCTGACTTCATTTGAATTACTCATCTGAGTAAGGTGAGACGGATTTGACCCATAACTTGCCCCACAGCATATCAATATTTCAGAGATTTTAGCTGGGTTCCATTAGATATGTTTATAAAAACCCCTTCATCAAAAACAGTTTCCCTCACAAAACACCTCTACCCTGATATAACAGGACCCAATATAACATGAATTCGAATATAATGCAGTAAAGCAGCGCTCTGGGGGGCAAGGCTGCACACTCTGGCGCATCAGCGTGTTTGGCTCCAACACGCTGCATGTTAAGGGTGGGAGGCAGGTGGGAGGGCAACCAGGGTGAGGAGGAAAATGGAGAGGTGAGTGGCAGGCAGGAGGGGGGTGAGGAGGCAGGCGGGCAGGAAGATGGTGAGCAGGAGAGCGGCGGTCGGGTGGACGTGGGGAGGCGTGCCAGACAGACGGTGAGGAGACTAGCGGGGAGGTGAGCGGCGGGCAGGCGGGCGGGTAGGTGGGGTGAGGAGGTGAGTGGCGACCGGGCGGGCGGGAGTGCTGGGCGGACGGTGAGGAGACTAGCGGGAGGCTGATTTGTCCTGGGCCTCACACCCCTTTAGGCACGGCTCCGACACGCTGCTCTGAGCAGCATGTTAAGGATGCCGGGCCAGGGCCGAGGGGTTGGATAAGGAGCAGAGGGTCTCGGTGGGTGGTTAGGGGACAAGGAGCCTTCCCTACCCGATATAACGCGGTTTCACCTATAACGCGGTAAGATTTTTTGGTTCCCGAGGACTGCGTTATATTGGGGTAGAGAAGTATTTGGTACTTGCCCTTTCAGCCCTCGCCAGACCTAGAACCTCTGAAACACATCAATATTACCCTCCTAACCCCAGCCCTATCCTTTGTAACTAACCCAACTTTTTCAAAGCTCACTAGAGCTGTAACTTGGGTTCAGTTTGAATTTTGGAGGAAAGTGGCTCTTCTTGTATTGAAAATAATACACCTAGCCCCATTAGTAAAGTACTAACATGTGGTATTGATTTTTAGGTGCTTCTTGAATGAACTATATTTTACTTTTATCAGCCATCTGTTTTTCAGACTTGACATTGGCGGTTTCAGTTCTGGTGTTAAAATGCACCTTGCACTCAACAAAATATTTCCTGTTCTGGTTCTTTTCTGGTGGCTCACAGAGACTGTGAGAGATAAGCTAGTTTTGGAAACTGCAACCACGTCCTTTAACTGATTGATGCCAGAAAAGCAGAAACAGCCCGCCCAGAAAACACTTGCACATTGAAGCAATCCCAGAAGAAAAACGAAAGAGAGACGCTAACCACAGTGGTCTTTATATATTACTGCAGCCTATGAAGTTTGTTAACTTAGCACCAAACTCGACTCTGCCTAGACTAAGAGGCAGCATAGTCTAGCGAGTAAGGCACTTGATCAGGTGACATGGGTCCTACTTCTGCTGTGTAACCTTCTGCTTGTGTCACCTCTATTTTCCTTCCCACCCTTTGTGCCATTTCATCTATTTAGATGACAGTTTGTTCAGGGTAAGGCATAATAGAGCCCCAGTCTTGGTTGGGGTTTAAGAGCTACTGTAATACAAGCAATAATAATAAAGGAGGCTTGAAACTCAGATATACCTCTGAAAAGGGTACAGTTTCCACTCTCCTCTGCAGGGCGGTCGTAAGGGAACAGGGCTGTGGCCCTGGCTCCTCCATAGCCCCAGATCTGTAGTTCAGGTGAACACACAGATTGTGATTACACTCAGTCCCTCTGTGGGAGTGTGAGACAAGTGCCCACTCCACTGCATACATCTAGGGGAGTGGGGGGAGACCAAAGAACAATATAGCTCTAAGCAAATCATTAGATGGTACGATTTGTAAGCATTTTCTGCTCCTGAAGGGCAAAAGCTTCTGTATGAATGCAGGATACAAATCTGTTGAGAATACACTGCAGTTTTCCTTTACCAAGAAAAGAGAGCGAGTGAGAGAAAGCAAGATTCATTGGTTGTAGCTGCAGCAGCCCGTTTCTCAAGTTCTTAAAATTGCCTTGGATTATATTGTCCTGTAATTACCAGAATCTGTGTAAACAATGGGTGATTTCACAATTGACTCAAATGTAGCTCCCGCTAATATTTTGATCATGTGCACAAATGAGTCCAAAGTACAATTATTCTCCTCATAAAGTTTAATTAGAAAGCAGGGACTTGAACTTTAATCCATACAGTAAGGGTATTTAGCAATGGGTTGGCAGGAGTTGTGTGGGAAGTTAGATAATATTGTATAGTCTGACTCAAAAAAGATTAAGATGCATCTGCTACATTGCTGAAACATCCGTATGTTCCATTTCATTCAGATCAACACCACAGATGCTTCATAGATTATAGTAGAATTGAATGTAAAAAATTACCCAAATAACTTAAACAATTAGCTCAAAAAGATGATGGAATACATTACTAAACAAATGCCATTTGACAAATTTAATAGCGATGGACAAATAATATGAACTGCTCTTTGCCAAATAATTTAAGTTGAGAAAAACTGCAAAATGTGTCGACGCCATTTGACAAATATTGTTTGAGCAGCTCTACTTAGCAGGTAGTACAGAAGTATGTGTTGTTTATTTCTTTGTCATATTTATGCCTAAAGCTGAATGTGTGTGTGTGTGTGTGTGTGTGTGTGTGTGTGTGTGTGTGTGTGCCCGTCCAATGAGTACACACACACACACACACACACACACACTAGCATTAATATCAGATTGAAGTCAAGCAACCTAGCACTCAAAGCTGTCAGGAGATGCAGTGTTAAAGTTATAGGCTCAACCATCAATCCCCATAATCAGGCAGGTGTCTAAAATCACATGGTCTGATTCTCTTCTCTCTTACACCAGTTTTACTTCTACTGACGTCTATAGAGTTACTCCTGTTTTACCCCAGTGTGAAATCAGGTGAGGTTCTAGAGCCTGTTTATGTTTCATATTATACGTCAAATAATGGACTATAGCATGCAAATTGTAATTTTACACAAACGTTTAGGTACAGTAGATATATGGCACCATACTAATTCCCAATGCAAATTCATTAAATTCAGTGGAGTTAAATTAAGGATAAATTAGATACAATGTTCCCAATCCTGCAATGGGCACAGATTATTAGGACTCACAGTGGCCTTAGCCACCTGTCCCCTCCCCCAAAATAATTTAGGGATTGCATTAATAAAGGAAACACTGAATTTGGAACAGAAGCTCGATTATGTCATTTTATTAATTTTTCATGGTATAAACCTACTCACTGATGCAATATTCAATAGGTACTACTATTTTTAACTCTAGCTCCCTTCCCCAAATAAAACAAAGCTCTCTATACCACTGCCTGCAGAGCACTTAAACATGTGAGCATTGATGTCTATACTACAAATGTGCTGACAATTAAACAAGTACTTAAGTGCTGGTTTGGGGCCACAATGCTCAGCAGCTAGCAGGATCTAGCCCTAATTGAACAGGGCAGTTACTTTCTGAGCCAGGCTACCGTTCCAGGATTGCTCCTGAATGACCAGATCAACCAAGCATGCTTTTCTTTCTGTGCTTGGCAAAGAAGGTTTACCCTTTTCTTTTGAAAATGTGGAACTTGCCATGGCTGATCCTGCTCTTTGTCTCCTTGAGGTTAATTATCTGTAGTTTACTGTTAGTTTACTACATGGAACAGGGCTGGCTCTAGGTTTTTTGCTGTCCCAAGCAAAAAAATTTTTGGCTGCCCCCCACACCAGCCCTGGGCTCTCACCCTCCCCACCAGTGCCCTGCCCCACGCACACCCCCTGCCACTCCCGCCCCCACCTGCACCCCCAGCTGCCCCAGCCCTGGGCTCCCCCGCACCAGTGCTGACTCCGCCGCTCCCCCCTCGCCTCCAGCCGGTCCGGCGCTGGCAGGACTGGGGTAAGCAGCGGGGCTCCCGGGCCGCGCCTCAGCCCAGGGTCCCTCCAGCCAGGGCTCCCGCCTCCAGGACCGGCCGGGACCAGGAGGGCAGAACCGGGGGACCGCCCCAGCAGGGGGGTATGGAGCCGGGGCAGGGTAGCCCCAGAGGAAGCAGAGCCCCGGAGAGCGGGACGTGGGCCCCACACGGCAGCGCCCCGCCCTCTATGGCTCTGCTGCTGCTTCTGGCCGCCCTGCCGCAGTTCCTGGGCGGTTCGGCCTGCTTCGCCCATGGGGCGGCCACCAGCCCGAGTTCCCCCGCTCGGAGCCTGCCTGGCCCAGCCACAAGATGCGGCACTGCTCCCCCATGGCACAAACTGAAGTGGCCCCAGGGCGCCCCTGTGCATGAGGCGCTGCTGTTGCCAGGCCCAGCTCTAGTCTTTTGCTGCCGGAAGCAAAAAAAAAAAAAAAAAAAAAAAAGGGCCAGAATGCCGCCCCTGAAAATGTGCTGCCCCAAGCACGTGCTTGGTTTGCTCGTGCCTAGAGCCGGCCCTGACATGGAGCTACACATTGGGAGCATTCAGCATTGGAAGAAGGCAAGCCATCTGATTAGTAAGCAGCCCATAACACAGGGAACCCAGTACACCAATGCTCCCTATTTTCCACTGGCTGCGGATCAGGTTGCAGGTGGAGTTCAAGTTAATGGCTTTAGGACCTGGTTATTTAAGAGACTCTCTCTCTTTCCCTCTGACTCTGTCACAGTTGAGCTCAGTGGTAGTGCTCAAGCTGGAACCCCCTTGAAGCACAGAGCAAAGGGCCTTCTGACAAGGCGTTCGGCTTAGGAATGTGCCTCCCCACCTTGTATTGCTAGCCTTCTGGGCACAATGGGAAACCTACCTCTTCTGCCAGGCCTTTGGAAAAGAGGTGATTTGATGGGTTGAGGAGTTGGATATAGACAGCTGGATTGAGGTTTTAGATGGCTCTTCAATTACTCTGTTGGGTTAACATTTTTATATCAAATATTGTTAGCTCTCCGCAAAGAGTGGCAGATGATAACGACAGGAGTGTATTAAAAAGGCAGCATCTACATGACACTAAGCTGACTTATCCTTGCATGTACAGGGAAAGAGCACACCTTGCTTTGCAGGAATCTACAAATTACAATTAATTGCACTGGTATGAAAAATTTGAAGCTCTATCATCCCCTACATCTGCAATTACAATAATTGTGAGAGAGAGCTGCAAGTTAAACCCCAAACAACCCTGAAGGACCTGGTTCTGTAGTTCTACTGTACTACCAATTCAGGAGTGCTAACAAAAAAGTCTTTATATACAGCTCAAAAAGCCCTGTAAACTGAAAAGACAGACCTGTATGTTCTTTGTGGAGTCAAGCAATTTCCCAGAAAGGTTTCCAGTTTTACAGTTGGCTTTTGTACTGAAAAGAAAAGAAAGATAGTAACCTTTAAAGTGAGTGACAGCAGCCCGCAAACCTAATTCTGTGTGAAAACATATTCTATTACATATTACATCATACTGTGGTGTAATTTATTGTACAATATTAGTTTCTGTTGACATGAAGTATTTTTACTTTACCAAATCAAATAATGGACAGTTTCATAATGAGAAAACATTTTTCACTAGAGAAAAATATAATTGTATTTTAATGACTTGGCCCTGGTTCTTGGGTTCAGCTGAGCAGGATTGGTGGGGACAGGAGAGGACAAAGGTGACTTTACATCAGAGCGACATCACCTGGGATTTCCCTGACAGGCAGAGAATTCCCAGATAGCCCATTAGACTGGATTTATGGCCCCTCTGCAGCACTAGAACAAAGGGGATGTAGCAGGGCTGAGAATCTGGTCCTTTATCCTGATCAGTATTATTTGCTGGATAAATATTGTGATCCAGTGGGTGGGGAAGGGATGGGAGACATAACCCTCCGGTTTTAGTCCCATTTCTGCCACTGAATTGTTGTGTGAACTTTGACATGTCTCTTAACCGCTCTGTGCCTCGGTTTCCCCTTGTGTAAAACGAAGATAATATTTACTGACCTTTGTAAAAAGCTTTGAAATCTATGGATGAAAAGGGATCTCTCAGTGCTATGGACTATCATCATAGTTACTATTACTGCAGATATTAGATATAACATAGACAATAAGTAAGTTATCTGAACAGAAACCTTAGAAGCTCACATGTGAGATGAGTCAATGGTGGTCACATGGCAGAGGAGCTTTTGCAGGAAGCAATTTCAATAACATATCACATGAGGAAAAAACTTAAATGGAGATGGAAGGGAAAGAATGTAGAACAATATGAGAGTGTCTGGACTATTTTATTCTTTAAAAAAATACTCCAATACCTGAAAGAATCAATATACATTTATTGTCACTATATTTGAAGCTTTAAGAAAGACACAAATAAACTGAACATAGTTGTCTACGACTATTTATTTATTTCATCCAACAGCATGTGCTGGTAGCTCATGCTTCTACAACACAAGTGCTGTCCAGCTGCAGGCACTGCATTTTGAACTTCGTTAACATTAATGTGAATATAGGCCAATGAAATTCAAATGTAAAGTTTACTGCTGGAAATGGACTGGTCACATTTCAGAACTAGCTCTACCTCTGACCCCTCTCAGTCTGAGTGCAATCCCCACAGGCGATAGGCTTCCTGTCTTCACCACCCTGAGGTGTCAAGTATCAGGGGGTAGCCGTGTTAGTCTGTATCTCCAAAAAACAACAAAGAGTCTGGTGGCACCTTAAAGACTAACAGATTTATTTGGGCATAAGCTTTCGTGAGTAAAAACCTCACTTCTTCGGATGCATCCGAAGAAGTGAGGTTTTTACTCACGAAAGCTTATGCCCAAATAAATCTGTCACCCTGAGGTGGAATCTCATGATTCTCCCACTCTCAGACCAAGGCCCCCGGGTTTGCTCCACAGGCCCAGCTGGATTCAGCTGCACTGCAAGACTTCCCTTCAGGAGCTGTGACCAGAGTGAACCCCAAAACAGCCTCTTCAAAAGAAAGTATTGTTTAATCTTGATGAAAAGAATCAAAGCATATCAAGAAAGGAGTTCTTAACACAACAAGCCGTCTTTGTGTTACCTAAACTTAGGTTGACCTAGCTAGTCCCAGGTACCTCACTTCTGGGTCCAGGGGGACAGTCGGAACCCCTGCAGTCCCTGTGTCTCTCCCTCCTGAGCTCAGGTTTTCATTTGCTCCAAAGTTCTTGTTACAGTTTTCCCACCTGAATTCCACCTCCACTTCCCCTGAACTCACCAGGGCCAGAAGTGAACTTCAAAGGGATTGACACCTGCAGTCTCATTATCAGTGACTGGTGCTATCCTAAGCATACGGTTTCCCGCCCTATTTGTTGGCCTCTTCTGTTGGAATTAGCTCTTTTGTAATCATGTACTCACCAACACAAGCATAACCAAGCAAATAGATGAACATATAATATTCATAAAATACAGGCATCTTTCACATCCTTCACAGACTGCATGTGAGATTCTCATGTGTTTACAGTTATTTCAGAAATAGATACTAAAAGGTAATCTCCTAAAACCATCTACATTTTCAGAAGTGCTGAGTACCCAGCAGCTCTCATTGACTTTGGGTTATGTGGTCTGCTTCCCCACAGTCACACAGCATGTCAGCGGCAGGGCTGGGAACAGAAGGCAGAACTTCTGACGCCCATCCTGTGCTCTAACCACTAAGCCGTCGTTCCTCCTCACAATAGAAACTATGTAACTTTACAAAGAGAGGAACTTCCAAATGAGACAAAAGCATGGACACAGGAGAACTTTACGTCACTACTGCCTTTCCCAGCTTTGTATCTCGATATTTTGTAAACAGTCTAGAACTAGGCACACATTTTTAGCCAAAATGTTTTGTTTCACTGAAAAATGCAGATTTGAGTCTACCTCATATTCATGTCAAATTTACCAATTGTTTCAGTCAAGCTCCACTTCACCCACAAGCCCTTCCCTCCCACCCCCCAAAAAACCAAAACAACTGGAAACATTTCATTTTGATTTTTTCAATTTGAAATGACTTAATTTTGAAATTTACTTCAATTTTATTTTTAACATTTTTTAATATATTTTTTTAAAGTTTGAAAACTGAACATTTGGGTTGACCTGAACATATTTTTAGACATTTTGGTTCACCAAAAATTGGGGAAAAAAATGTTTATGAAACAGCCATCTAACTGAAAAATAAATCAGTTATTCACTCAGCTTTCAAACAGTCTGACTCAATTTCATTTGGTTCATTTTCATTTAACAATATGGAGCATTGGATCTAATTTATGCTATCGGCCAACATACCTGTGATAAGCATCAGTCTTGCATCTGATGAAGTGGGCATTCACCCACGAAAGCTTATGCTCCAATACTTCTGTTAGTCTTAAAGGTGCCACAGGACCCTCTGTTGCTTTATACCTGCGATGTGATTGATCCTGCACTGCCTTTTGTAGTCAGGATTGTAAAAAATCTGAATAGCAGAATTTTACTCCTACCTTGCACAGAGGTGAGTGATTACCCAAGGTGCAAGGCAGTTGAGAATCAGGGCCTTTTTCTGTAATATACTACTTGGAAACAGTGTGGATTTATATCTGTCAATGGTGAAAGTAAAGAATGTAATAATGACAGGTTTCAGAGTAGCAGCCGTGTTAGTCTGTATCCGCAAAAAGAACAGGAGTACTTGTGGCACCTTAGAGACTAACAAATTTATTAGGGCATAAGCTTTTGTGGGTAAGGTGCCACAAGTACCCTGTTCTTTTTGTAAAGAATGTAGGTTGTGATGCAAAGTGCTGCAGGTGAATACATGAAATTCACATTTTCTGCTACTAGAGTCAGCCATGGATAAGTTTAGTTTCCCCATTCCATTCTAGGTATTAAAGAAGAAAGACATACAAAGAGAAAAATAAAAGGAACGTGCTTTTTTAGGATAATACATTACTGCTAAAAGCCACCGGCTCCACCCTCTGCTGAAGACCTACTGAAGACTTCAGCTGAGTCAATAAAGTCCTTTCAAATAGGTTCTATTCTTTTGCAAGCAGTAACCCAACGCTCTAAGCAGCATATCCCATTACACAGGACCAGACTGTAACTTGCAATTTTTTTTATCAACAGGAGCAATTAGACATTTGCTATGTACTTTTTTTTTTTTAAATGAAAGCTGTATGTAAACCCATCCCAGAGTTGCAAGTGTCACATTGTCTTTCGTCAGTGCATCAATGTTAATTGGTCTGATCTGGAACCACTGAAATCCTTTGTTGGACAAATACTTTGAGCCTCCCTGAACCCAGGGGTTTCCTCCCAATGTTCCCATCAGGTCTGAATATAGACAAGATTTTTAAAAGAAACCTTCCACTTCATTGGATGCTCACATAGACTAGTCATGTTCTAGAGGGGACTAGTGGACTATTGCAATAAAATTTTCAAATGGCTTCTTATTACTGCATGTGCAAACTACAAATTACTCCATGAAGACTGGGCAGTTACACATGCAAGTACATATTTGTACACGTGAAATGTGCATGAAACCAAGCTGAGCCTTTTGTTAGTTTGACGCAACAGTCTTTCCTTAGCATGTTTGTTCCTCCAGTCTTGCTGTTACTGGCATCTTGATCATTCTTGCAGTATTTAGGAGAACCTGACATGCTCATCAAACCTGTAGGATGTAATTAACCTCACCTAGGAGAGCTGACAGCTCAGTGTGCTTTAGGCATAACTCAATAGTGATAAGAAAAGCAAGCCTTTGATTTTGTTACTTGTCTTACTCTAAAGCAGGCTTCTCTCTGATGCTTTAATATTAAAAAAAAAAAAAATCTTGAGCTCAAAAAACTAGAGCTTGTTAGAAAATGGAAGACATTTTCCACTGATTTCTTTTCCACTGGGGGAGGGAGGGGGGTAGAGGTGTGAGCTCCAGATGACCCTTTTGAAATTTTCCAAGTGACTCTGCCATCAACAATGAGGTAACTTCTTAAAACAAGTCATGCTACCTGCACTTATAGATATGGTTAATTCATAGACTTGGTCATTAATAACAAAGTATAATATTACTATTCTAGAGAATATTGCACTTATTATTGACCACTGACCAGAGAGTTGGGTGTGAAGGGGGCTCTGCTTTTCTCTGTTAATAATATATAAATCAGATTTCTGTAATATCACACAAGGAAAAAAATTAATTTAACTAGCTCTCATCATCACCTTTCACCAGCAGTATAGTTGCTGTGGTTTGTTAGAGGGGATTACTTATCACCTTTTGTCACATCTATAAAATAAAGAAGCCCTTTTCCCCCTTGACTGTTATATCACTCTTTTCCCAAAAGGGGCAATATTTATATTGCACCTGATATATTACAAGATTCAAGGGAGAGGATAAACTTGGCCAGCAAGTCTCCACAAATGGTTCATCACCCTTGCAAATGGTTGGCAAATTTCCATACTGTTCCCTTCGCAGTGAAAAGTAACTTGCTTTGGAGCAAGTCATTGTGTTTGCCTTCTTCTTCACAGGAGGGAATCAAGAACTCTGAACAAGAAGAATCAGAGTAGTTACCTTCTATAACTGCATACATCAAAGGTAGTAGTACTTAATGATGCATAGAGGTACAAATAGTAAATTTCATAAGAACCCAAGAATGTCCATGCTGGATCAGACCAATGGTTCATCTAGCCCACTATCTTGTTGTGACATTATCTGATTAAAATATGACCATATAGATCATTGTTGCAACTATTGTTATATATTTGCAATAAATCTTGTATAAAATGTGGCATGTAAGATGTCTATGAAAAGATTATGATTTGCTGGTTATGATTATATCTGTCTGCATGTATCACTTTTGTATTTGAAGTTATGAATATTGGCTCTATACCTGAATTTCAAATGTTTGCTCTTGGGGTAACACCTATGAAGTAGTTAGCCAGCACATCTTGGAGGGACTATTCAAATTGAGTGGCCCATCAAAAGGACACTTAACTCACAATGGACTGTGGGAGACGCCCATCTACCCTGAGTGGACTGTCATGTAAACGTGCGGTTTGGAGTATAGGTAATGGCTTCCTGCAATGACTGAGCAAGATTGGGCATGGACATGTGACTCACCCATGTGACTCCAAACTCACATCTTTTACCTGTAATTTTCCACTACCTGTCTTGAAGTTTTTTGTTTGAACAATGGGTTTCCTTCCACATGGCAGAAGCTATAAAAGGCCATGGAAACCCCTCTATTTTGACTCTTTCCTGCTCAAACTTCTGGAAATATGGACCTATACTAATGGGAAGTTTTAACCAAGGGATTGAGGTCCTTCCAATGATTTGGAAGCAACCAGAGACTTATCAAGCCAGCAGTTTATTCCATCACTGCTACAAGCCTGAACCACGAACTTTGCAATTACTGTATGTATTTCATTCCTTTAGCCAATTTTAACTCTCACCTTTCTTTCTTTCCATGATTAAACCTTTAGATTTTAGATACTAAAAGATTGGCATCAGCATGATTTTTGGGTCAGATCTAAATTATATATTGACCTGGGTGTGTGGCTGGTCCTCTGGGATCAGAAGAACCTTTTAGTTGATGAGACTGGTTGTAAAGAACCACTCACCTTTAAATTCAGTGTTTTCAGTGGTAATACAAGGACTGGAATGCCGGAGGAAACTGCTTTTATGACTTCTTGTTAGCCAATGTGGTGAAGCTGAAGTTTACTTTTGCTGCTGGTTTCTTATATCCTCTGGGGGATTAGCCACCAGTCTTGGGGTGTATCTGCCCTATTTCTCAGCAGTCTGTCCTGAATTTGGCCTCCTCAGTTGTGACCCACTGAGGCACGGTTACACTTGTCTTCCCACAGTGACCAGTGCCAAGTGCTTCAGAGGGAATGAACAGAACAGGATAATTAATTAATCATTTTTGTTGCCCTTCTCTGTATCTTTGACAATTCTCATATCTTTTTTGAGATGGGGCGACCAGAACTGTATGCAGTATTCAAGATGTGAACGTACTATGGATATATATAGTGCCATTATGATATTTTCTTGTCTTGTTATCAATCCCTTTCCTAATGGGTCCTAACATTGTTAGAGTTTTTGACTGCTGCTGCACATTGAGCTGATGTTTCAGAGAACTATCCATGATGACTCTAAGATCTTTCTTGAGTGGTTACAGCTAATTTAGACCACACCATTTTGTGTATATAGTTGGGTTTATATTTTCCAATGTGGATTACTTTGCACTTATCAACACTGAATATCATCTGCCATTTTGTTGTCCAGTCACCCAGTTTTGTAAGATCCCTTTATAACCCTTTGCAGTCAGCTTTGGCCTTAACTATCTTGGGAAATTTTGGATCATCTGCAAATTTTGCCTCCTCAATGTTCACCCCCTTTTCCAAATCATTTATGAATATATTGAAAAGAACAGGTCCCAGTACAGTTCCTTGTGGGAACCCCACTATTTACCTTTCTCCATTGTGAGAATTGACCATTTATTCCTACCCTTTGTTTCCTATGTTTTAACCAGTTACTGATCCATGAGAGGACCTTTCCTTTTATCCCATGACTACTTATTTTGCTTAAGAATCTTTGGGGTGGGACCTTGTCAAAGGCTTTATGAAGGTCCAAGAATGCTATATCAATTGTATCACCTTTGTCCATATGTTTGTTGACTCCCTCAAAGAAGTCTAACAGATTAGTGAGGCATTATTTTCCTTTACAAAAGCTGAATTGACTCTTTCCCCAACAAATCGGGTTCAATTGGAATAATTCTGTTCTTTACTATCATTTTGACCAATTTGCCTGGAACTGAAGATAGGCTTACTAGGTTGCCAGGATTGCCTCTGCAGCCCTTTTTAAAAATCAGCATTACATTAGCTATCTTCTAGACATCTGGTACAGAGGTTGATTTAAGCGATAGATTATATAGCACAGTTAGTAGTTCTGCAGTTTCATAGTTCAGTTCCTTTAAACCTCTTGGTTGAACACCACTGATGACTTATTAGTCTTTAATTTATCAGTGTGTTCCAAAACCATGGGCAGGGATGGTGTCCCTAGTCTGTGTTTGCCAGAAGCTGGGAATGGGCGACAGGGAAAGGATCACTTGATGATTACCTGTTCTGTTCATTCCCTCTGGGGCACCTGGCATTGGCCACTGTCAGCAGACAGGATACTGTGCAAGATGGACCTTTGGTATGACCCAGTATGGCTGTTCTTATGTTTTTATGTTCTCCACTACTGAATCTGGGACAGTTCCTCAGACTCATCACCTAAGCAGACTGGCTCAGGTGTGGGAATCTCCCTCATACTCTCTGCAGTGAAAACCAATGCAAAGAATTCATTCAGCTTCTCTGCAATAGCCGTCTTCCTTGAGTGCTCCTCGGATTGCTTGGCAGGCTTCCTGCTTCTGATGTACTTAAGCACTCTTTTGCTGTTAGTTTTTTGTGTCTTTTGCTAGTGCTGTTCAAACTTTTTTTTTTTTTGGCCTGACTAATTACCCTTTTATACATGACTTGCCAGAGTTTGTTCCCTTCTATTTTCCTCAGTAGGATTTGACTTCCAATTTTTAAATGATGCCTTTTTGCCTCTGACCACCTCTTTCACTCTAATGTTTAGCCATGGTGGCGTTTTTTTGGTCCTCTTACTGGTTGTTTTGATTTGGGATACACATTTAGTTTGATTTATGGTGTTTTTAAATAGTTTCCATGTAGCATTCAGCTGTTTCACTCTTGTGACTATCCCTTTTAATTTACAGTTAAATAGTTTCCTCTTTTCTGTGTAGTTCCCTTTTTGGAAGTTAAATGCTATTGTGGTGGGTTTCTTTGGTAATTCCCCCACCCACCCACCCACCCACCCGCCCATGAAGGATGCTTTAGGTTGCTATTGCCAAGTGGTTCAAGTATATTCACTTCTTTGACCAGATCCTGTGCTCCACTGAGGACTAAACCAAGAATTTCTTCTCCCATTGTGGGTTCAAGGACTAGCTGCTCCAAGAAGCAGTCATTAATGATGTTCAGTCAACTAAATTATCTTTGCTTTACTTCCATGTAATCCCATTTACTTCAGCAGGGGGTGTATGGGATATAATAAGAGAATTATTTGGCCCAAGTAACTCAATTTAATATGGCTTGGTTCTTGAATACCTGGAAACCCAAGATTTGTATCTGTGCCACATACAAGACATTGTCAAGTCTTTATTCTCTGACATGACTAGGATAAATGCTTGTCTGTAGCAGAAAACCAATAACTTGCTTCCCCCCCAAAAAGGGGAGAAAAAGAAAGAAAAATATTTCTTTAAACTGCTGATGCACTATGACCTTGTGTCATATTGTATTAGGGAACTTTCCATAAGCCACTTCTTCATGCATGTTAGATCCAGTATGCAATAGGCTTGAAACTAGAATGGGTCACATACTTCAGAGCATTGATTTTAGTTCCATGTGGCTTTTCAGTATGACCCAGTTTGTACCCCTGAGTCCTGACACCGACAGGCATTTGTGGCATAAATATTTGGGGAATGGCTGGTCTTTGTACACATATCCATGTGAGTACTTGTGTGCAAAGAAGAGTAAGCAGAGCCAGATTGTTATTTGAAAGTTGATTTAGAATGTAATAAGTGATTGACTCAGCTATCTTTTGAATACCCAGCGGGGATGGAGCAGCATGTCATTGCTGGGACTGAACTGAATCCCTCCAAACTCTTATCTTACTGTGAGGGTTTCTTTTGGGTCTTATGATCCCTCAATTGTGGCCCAAACCTGCTCTCAGCCAAATCAAAGGAAAAACTCCTACTTGTGGTGACGACGCAGGAAACAGAACGCCAGGTTTGTTGGTAGCCAGAGAGCTTTACAAGCCTCTTGCAAAAAGCCTCCCAGGAAAACTTTTCCTGGGGTTTTTATTTCTCTCCTTACTTTGTTTACAACTCTTCTTAGTGGTTACATTCTTGCGCATAGAAGAGCCAGGCAGTATACATGCACATAAGATAACGAACCCATCTCTTGAGCGCGTGAACACCAGCTGCGAGGGTACAATCAAATCAGCCAAATAAGTTTCCCAAACACAAACGCTGGATTGAAGGTCACTCCTGCCTCGTAGCCATGGGAGCAGTTTGCCGCGCCTGTGGACTGGCGATTCGGGAGCTATGCATCTCTACACCTACTAACTTGAATGATGCAGGATCAAATGCTGTCTGCTCTAGCATTTAAACACCTGGTAGCTAGAAGGAAAGCAACCAATCACTGTATTCCAGGAGGCTTTATAATTTTTCTACCACCTGCCTGCCGTTTATGATAACTGCAGAATATAAAATTATGATATGTGGACTTATATTTATTATGTTTTTCTCTACACTCAGTATAACCCACTGAAGTTTTAAATATCTTTTCAGATTTTAGCAGTGAATATGGGTGTGATCATTTACATTCATGAAATTTTAGACTCCCCTCTGTGAGAGGTATTTGTATGGGCCCCTTTATGTGAACACCTCACAGTCTTTGCATGTTCATCCTCACAACACTCCTGTATAGTCAGAAAGTGCTATTCCCACTGCCCCAACTCAACACATGGGGAACTGAGGCACACAGAGAGGATAATGACTTGCCCAAGGTCACACACAAAGTCTGTGGCAGAACAATGACTTGAACAAAGTCTCCCAATGCCTAGGTTAGTTCCCTAGCCACTAGACAATCCTTGTCTCTTAGGACAGAGTTACAGTGATCAGAACTAGCTCAAGAAGGTTTTTGTGGGGTCTGGAGAGAACAAAATCTTCAAGGGACAGCCTTTGTTCTTGCCAGAGCAGACTATCATAATAGGAATGATCCCAAAAGGCTGGGAAAATGTATTTTATAGGAGAATTAGTAAGTGGTTAAACACAGGTACGAACACTTCATCAAGTTAAAACAAGATGATGCTGTTACTAATGCCTGAGGCATTTCAGCTGGACCAAGAGAGTCATGTAAATGTGACAATTAAAGAAGCTGATATTAAGGAAGAACAACACTTTAATTTTAAAAGGAGAAAGTGTCACCATAGAACATAATTTGTAAACAACGCATGTAGATAACATGATTTAAAACCATAGTGTGACTTTTCTGTAGCCCATGCTTTTCTTAATAAATATAAGACCAGGTGTCACAATTTTTTATTCTGTAGTTCTCATAAACAGTAGGCAGTTGGTAGAAAAAGTCTAGCCTCCTGGAATACAGTGATTGGATGCTTTCCTTCAAGTTACAGGACCCAGATGAGAGACCATAAGACCCAAAAGAAACCCTCATGCTTCTCATAACTAAAGAGCCTGATTCTCCATTCCCTTGCACTCTGTATAATCATTTTCACCTGTAAAAAGTGGGTTTAAACAGTAGGGCAGCATTTGACATTCATTTTGCATTGGTGTGAATAGACAGCACAAGGTGCAAGGTGGTGGAGACTGAGTAGCTAACTGCTATTGCAATATTTATAACAAAACACATACTGGCTGGTTATTTCTAGAATTCCAAAGCTTCTTAGAACTGCTCTATTGATAACATGTTGGCATTGCAAGAACCACTGCTTTATATTATAATGGCACCTGGAGAACTGTTCCCTTGCTATCATAGGAATACCACAAGGGCAGCATACGTACACAACAGAATCTCAAAATGCACCTAATCTTGGACTGAACAATCACTGAAACAGAGAAATCCCAGACTGGGCAGAATCTGGGGCATATGGTTTAGTTTCAAACCAATACAGAAATTTTTTTTTCCCCCTCCACGAAATGAAAAACTGAAAAGACGTTGTTCAACCTTTCAAATGTTGACACGAAACAATGTTTTCCAAACACAATGTCCATTCAAATCAAAATGTCAAAACAGTTTGTCATAGGCTAGCCCTGCCTGGGTACCCTCCACTAGCAGGTGAAACAGAACAGGTGCATCTGCCTCGTTTTCCCTCCTTCAGAGTCCCCAGTTGCTTCACAGCAATTTTCTTGCCTAATAATATCTCTGCTCAGGGCTGGTTTATTACCAAAAACCTAGTGCAAATCATCCATAATAAAATTTCTCAAACATAATCCATTAACACACATTGTGCAGGTACTCCTTAAAAATCACACATCCTCTTGTCCGTCGACATAGCAGACACCACATTCAGGCATCTTTCACCATATCTAGCTCTATGTCAAGCCTCTTCTGTCCTCCTGCCAGGCCAGCCATCCCAGCCCTTCCAAATAGAGTGCAACCCTGTTCTTCCTAGTGGGAACCCCCAAAGCCTCTCTGCTGGGAGATCATTCTTACCAGGGGAGCATCCCTCACTCTCTCTGGCCCTCCTGTTCCTCTGGGTCCAGCGCTATAGCATGGACATGTCTGCTGTTCCCCTGCCTTTATCTTACTCCAGCCCTCAGCTTCAGATTTCATTTCATTCAGCTCCCATTTCAAGTCAGCAGGCAAGTCTCTCTGTTGCTCTCCAGCCTTCAGTCTTCTCTGGCCCTGGCTTGGGGAGATCAGCTAGCCAATCCCTCTTGCTGCTCTCCTGCCTTCAGCCCTCACCTAGGAAACACCTACAGTTTCCTGGCTCTAGCAGCCAATCTTTCACTTCCAGCCAGCTCTCACCTGCCCTTCTCCTGACTGATTCAGGTAACTCTCACTCACCAGGTATCTCTTCTCGCTAAGGCCCAGGTCCTCTCTTTTAAGCCCAACTGAGGTCAGTCAATGAGTTACAAATGCCCCGGCCTCCTCCCTCTTAAAGAGCCAAAGACAGTTCATTTCAAAAGTGTCAACATGGACTTATTTTAAAAAATCAGCTGAAACTATTTGCCAAATTCAGCCTGAATTTGTGAATAGCTTTTTGAAGCCCTGAAAAATGCATTTAACAGCAACCTTTACATTTGCTGCAAAAAAAAAATTAATAATCACCCAGCTCTATTCTTAAACTTCATTTTAAATTTAGAGGCGTATGTAATTGCTTGTCCCAAATAAAATCTGGCAAAACATCTCAGCTGACTACAAGGAATACGTGATTTAAATTCTTACTGTTCACAGAGAAATTGGAAAGTATGTTGGGGAGAAGAATTCTAAGAGGTAAATTATCTCCAGAGAAGCACTGCCAAAATTGCTCTTGTCTATTGCCAACGGTGTTACTATTGCTAAGGGTGTTATCAGTTTAATTTTTTTTCCATTCAGAGCTAGATAAGAGTTATGGGAATAAGCTGAAATTAGTCATGCTCATCCCTCACAGAATGGAATGAGTGCCCTTTTTCCAAGAGATATAGCCATGAAATCTCACAGGTTCTCAGATATTACTTCTGTTTGCTTAAATTGTCATAAATGTGGAAGAGAAGTATGAAATGGGCTACTGAATAATCCACAGCTGCATAATCCACCTATCACAAGCATGAGAAGAAAATATTAGAAGTACTTGTCCTCTGTGCTCCACCTGGGAAGACCTATGAATGTTTCCAAAGCCTGTCTAGCTAAAAGGAAGTTAAGCTATGGATTCCAGTCCCTTGAAAGTTTGGCCGGGAGAGTGACAAGGAGTTTGGAACACCACCACAGTGCCTCTTTTGTGCCACTGTTTCACATCTCATTGTATATGGCCACACTCTATAATTATGTCTTTCGATACTTTTCTGAGTTATTAGGAAAGTTATTGAATATTAGGAAACACTTTTTCACTAGGAGGGTGGTGAAGCACTGGAATGGGTTACCTAGGGAGGTAGTGGAATCTCCATACTTAGAGGTTTTTAAGGGTTGGATTGACAAAGCCTCAGCTGAGATGATTTAGTTGGTGTTGGTCCTGCTTTGAGCAGGGGATTGGACTAAATGACCTCCTGGGGTCTCTTCCAACCCTAATATTCTATGATTTCATGAGTTACTTCAATACTGCATCTTGGCAGGGGGTAGACTAGATGACCCTTGCGTTCCCTTCTAACCTTATAATTCTAATAAACAGTTGGATTAAAGGATAGTCTCAGTAGAAATAGAGATTTGGCAGTTCCAGGTTTTGACTCCTACCCTCAGCCACCTGATTTGATGATCAAAGAGGGTGATCTGCCAGAAAGGAAGTGATTGGGGAGGAAGCTAGAGGACAAGAAGCCAAGCCATTGGAACTAGGCAGCCTGCTCACATAACATATTGATGATTAGAAATAAAGGGGAGGATGGAGATGAGCTGACAGCGAGAAGGAGGAGGGTGTGTGTGTCTGTCTATCACTTTTGTATATGGGAAACCCCCATGTACTTGAATGAAGAAAGGAAGAAGTCAGAGGAGAGTTAACTGATGTTAAAAGAGGGGAGGAATTTGGGAAGGAGGAAGGGAGGTTAGGAGGTTGACAAATCAAGGTGTCTGACATCTGGAGTAGCTTGGAGATTTCAAAGTAGGGTACAGGATTGAAAGAGGGGAGAAGGGTGAAGGAGGGAAGCAAAGAGTGGCTAGTTCCTGCCAGATTCCATTGCTTTTATTTAGTATTTCATCATTTATGTTACAGTGGCCACAGTCGGTATGGGGTCCCCATTGTGCTTGCTGCTGTATAGGAAAATACAGTCCCTGCTCCAAAGAGCTTTCAGACCTAAAGCCAGAGTGTCAAATATAACCTATGGGCCAGTCCCAGGATCAGGTCCCAGAACACTTTCTTCTAGCCCTCAACTCCTTCCCCACACTTCAAAGTCGTTGGCCAGAGCTCTGCACTTCGAAAAGGGTGGAGGTCTGAGTGGAAGAAACTGAGGGGTGACACTCATGCCTGAGGGAGCAAAAGCAAGTGAGCTTTCTCCTGGCTCTTCCTGAGCAGCAGCTGCAATCACCAGGACCCAAAGCCTAGTCTTGGAAAGGACAGTTCTCAGCCTCTCTCCTCTTCCTGGCTTCTGAGCCCCATAGTAACAGGCGTGCGCGAGAGCAGGTGCGTCTCTTCCCTCTCACTGTTTCCTGCTGCTCTGCAGGGTAGCCTCAGAAGAGAGTCTCCTCCTCGCATCTACTCACACCACTGAGCCCTGCAACACCAGAGCCCAGAAGGGCATTGAGGTCCCAAGATAGGGAGCAATGTGCCCAAAAAGTTGATGGTGATGGGGGAGTACTGTGCCCCTGGAAAGTGGGTGCGCAAGTGGGATCAATAAGAGTGCGAGAGGACTGGTGAGGGGAAGCAGGCCCCTGAAGGGGACGAGAGAGAGGGATGAAGGTGAGTGTCCAAAAGTAGGTGGAGATTGAGAGAGGGAAAGTTTGCAAAAAGTGGGAGGTAGGGGTACAGTGTGAACGTGAAATTTGCCTCTTGATGGTAAAGTTTTTACCTCTGACCCATGGATTCGGGGAAAAAATGGTAATTTGGCCCTTGCTAAAGAAAGTTTACACTCCTGGTCTATAGAGGCAAAGAATGGACCAAAGGGATCAAACATGCATGTAAACTGAACAGGGACTGGCAGGCACACACCAAGTTAGTGCTCTGTCTTTATTTAAGAAGATGAGGAGGAGGGAGAGAGTTTGAGGTGGGAAAGAGCTACCAAAGATGCAAGACCAGAGAGTGGAGAGGAGAGGAGAAGTAGGACCGAGTAGAGAAAAGAAGGCAGAAGATCAAGCAAACTTATCATGAAGGCAAGTTGCAAGTTCACAGCTTAGCAAAAGTGAGAGCAGGAGGATGAAGAGAGAGGCAAGGCCGAGGATTGATGGGCAAAGAGAGACAGGTGAGGGGAGCAAAGTGACCAAATGTAGAAGAGAGAGCAGAGTTAGGTAGTAAACAAGGAGGCAATAGATTAGTGGGCAGTCTGCTCATGTGCAGCAGCTGACGAACCCAACAGAGTATGGGGACAACCCCCCCGTGTGTGTGTGTGTGAGAGAGAGAGAGAGTGTGTGTGCACACTCGTGTGTGTATGCATGAGTTGGGTGGTGTCACTTGAGCTCAGACAGCCCTCTTCAGGTGCCAGTATCTTTGATTTCTTGACTCAAGATCAGTTGTGTAAGTTGCACAAAATCAATGTGGGCCAACTTCCATATATGGCCTTGGGAATGTGTCTGTGCTCAACATCAGCCCAAGAGGTGGGGTTGCCTGTGCCTCAGGTACAATAGCTATGGGCATAGGGCAATGGTAGTTTCTGCTTCTGATTGCATTCAGCAGTGAAACAGGGAAAGTCTCGGAGCCTGAGGTCAAATTTTGCTAAATAGAACTGTTAGGAAAGTCAGCAATCCTTAAACAAATATCTTTCATAAACATAGTGCTGTTTGGACTGCATTGCTGGGAGCACATGTGAACAGTGTTGTGATTAGCTCATATTTGTCTTCCAGAGAGTCAAACAGATCTATGCTATATGGACCTGATCCTGCAAAGTGCTGAGCATCCTCCACTCATGATTAGTACCTCCCAAAGGCACCTGGCGCCTGACCTTGCACCATCAGGTCCAGGTAGTACAGATCTGTTTGACTAAACAGTTGGAATAAACAGACTTGAAAATGCGTATTTTCAAGAAAATCAACAAAAATACTGCTCTCTTCAAATGGGAGTGTGGGGGGAGTTGTAAATAATGTAAATCACTGGGACTACTCACATAATGTGGATTTGCAGGGTGGGGCCTTAGATTGTAAACTCTTTAAGGGAGGTATAGCATAGGACGGTATTTTAGGAACATAGGGACTGGTATGCCAGATCTGTCCAGTGGACAAGCTAGTCCAGCAGCCCAGCAGCGTAGATTATAGTGACATTCAGTTGTGAGGGTTTGGGTATGTCCAGACTACCCGCCATATCGGCGGGTAGCGATCGATTTATTGGGGATTGATATATCACGTCTCGTTAAGACGCGATATATCAATCCCCGAATGCGCTCTCCATCGACTCCGGAACTCCACCGGAGCGAGCGGCGGTAGTGGAGTCCACGGGGGAGTCGCAGCCGTCGATCCCGTGCCATGAGGACCCAAGGTAAATCGATCTAAGATATTTCGACTTCAGCTACACTATTCATGTAGCTGAAGTTGCATATCTTAGATTTATCCCCCCGCCCCAAGTGTAGACCAGCCCTTAATGTAGACAATCCTCTTTCATCCACTCTCTGCTCCATCACTACATGCCAGTCAGTTAGTCTCCCAAGTCAGGCATTCTTATCAACCAAATCTCTATTCCAGGCCACAGGAAAATCTGCTAGGCATTCTAATTTAGTCACACCAATTTGATTGTTAGCTCAGGTCAGCTGAGGTATGACTGTCTGTAAATAACACACTACTACAAGCTGTTACATTCTTTACTTGAAGAGCAGTAGTACTCAGGAAGGAGCACATTCATCACACTTCCTGAGCCCTTCAGACATGGTGACCTGAGTGCATTTCCCAGGGATGGTAAAGTGATCCTCTCTTTTGCACACTGATTTCTGCATAGCCCTTTCCTTGCATGCTTTATTGCACAATCAGGCAGGATCCAGGTTACAGAGTTCTCAGAAGAAAATCAATATTTTGTAGGCTAAATGGTAGGAGAGAAGAACCCTGGCACTTAGAGGGGTCGGCAGGTCGGCTCTAGGCACCAGCAAAGCAAGCACGTGCTTAGGGCAGCCCATTTGCAGGGTCGGCAGGGATCCAGCATGGGAGCTGAGAACCAACAGGGGGCCCTGGGAGCTGTAGTTCCTTGGTCAGCTCCCTACCTATAGAGCAGTGGGTCCCAAACTTTAACAACCTGTGAACCCCTTTCACTAAAATGTCAAGTCTCACGAACCCCCTCCTAAAAATGAATATTTCCAGGGATTTTCTCCTTTACCTCAGTATAAACTATAAAAAGTAGTGATCTTGGAAATATAAGCATGTCATAAAAACACATTTTATTACACACTATTTATTATTAATTATTATTTATCATTACAGTATTTTTATTACATGATGAAAACGGCAACACTCTTCCAAGATCTCACTTTCGTAGCTTGTATCACTTTGAATAAGCCTGTTATAAGACAAGGCTCCTACGTTTCATCAAGGAGTATCAGATGTGAAACAGCATAAAGGTATTTAAGAAGCCAGCTCAGAGTTCCTCCTACACAAGCATTCAGGTCTTGCAGTCCAGGCAAACAACGCACGTTACAACAAAGCTTAAACTTGTTCTTCATAATAATTTTAAAAACAATACTAGCTGCCTATTTATTTTAAAAACAGCAAAAAATATCCACTTCCCTTTCTATTGCTTATAAGGAGTTTTGAAGTTTAAATCTCCTCAGTGTGATAGATATGCTTGCTTTGATCTGCTTAGCTCTTGGAAGTCCAGAGGCTCCGGGCTGCTTGCCCCCTGCTGCCCAGGGTCCCTATGGACTGCTCTGTCCACCATTAGGGAATTCTTTCCCAAGAACCCCCTGTAACACTTTGTGAACCCCCAGGGGTTCACGAACCCCAGTTTGGGAACCACTGCTATAGAGCCAGCCCTGGAGCAGGGAAAGAACTACATTTCCCAGCATTCCCTTGGCCACTACCAACAGGAAAGAGAGGGAGGGAGTGAGGTAGCTGAGACCTCATGCTGCAGCCTGCTGTGAATGGAGAGCTGCGCTGTGAGTAGGGATACCATATTTTAACATTCAAAAAATAGGACACTCCACAGGAAGGATAGCCCCACCCTGCCACCATCCACTCCCTTCAACTGCCCCCCACAGAAACCCCAACCCATCCAACCCCCCCTGCTCCCTGTCCCCTGATTACCCTTGCCCCTAACTGCCCCCCAGGACTCCACCCCCTATCTAAGCGCCGCTGCTCCTTGTCCCCTGATTGCCCCCTCCCGGGACCCCTGCTCCTAACTTCCCCTTGGGACCCCACCCCACTATCTAAGCCTCCCTTCTCCTTGTCCCCAACTGCCCTCTCCTGAGACCCCCCCCAACTTCCGTCCTAGGACCCCACCCCCTACCTGTCCCCTGACAAACCCCCGGGACTCCCAACCACTGCCTGTCCCCTGTCTGCCCCCCCAAATCCCTGACCCATCTAATCCCCCCTTCTCCCTGTCCCTGACTGCCCCCCCAAACCTCTGCCCCATCCAACCCTCCAGCCCCATTACTGTGCCACTCAGACCAGCATGTCTGGCTCCGCACAGCGCCAGACACACTGCTGCATACATGCTACCGTGCTCCCCCGCGGAGCTACAGCCCCCCCCAGCACCTGCCTTCCAGATTTGAACACTTCAAAATTCAGGAGTGCTCAAGCTCAATTTGGGCAGCTGTTACTTCATTTCTCCCAAATCAAATATACTGATCCACTGTAACTTGATGTAGAAAAAGTCGGATAAAATTGAGCAAGAAATGCTTCCCAGTGGTTATTAAGACTGGAATTGCTATTTTCAACAGCCATTGCCTTGTTTGTTTGTTTGTTTGTTTGTTTGTTTGTTTGTTTGTTTGAAAGGAAGACAGTGATATTGCATTGGCAAATTCCCCATAGAAAGAAAGAGTGGAACAAAAGAATAATAAAGGCACCTCAACTTTTCCTCGTTTATGTAGGACAGTCTTATAATATGCATCTAGATATCCTCCAATCACACAAGCTGAAAATTGTTCCACTTTACTGCAGTTCTGTAACCATATGGGAACCAATCCTGTCTGTGTTCTGTGCACATCTAAAATTCCTGCTGAATGACCTGCCGTGGGAGCGAGTTACCAGTGACCCAGGGCTGCAGCGGAAGGAGGGTGCAGGTGTGTGTGCGGGGGAGAGAGCCCAGGGCTGGGGCAGCAGGGGGGTGCAGCAAGGAGCCCAGGGCTGGGACGGGGGGGCAGCCAAAATTTTTTTTGCTTGGGGCGGCAAAAAACCTAGAGCCGGCCCTGGGGGTCGGGGGGGAGAGAGAGAATAAGGGTGGGTGAAAAACAAGATGCTCCAGAAACAGCCTTGCAATGTAGGAGAACCTGGCTGCTTCTCAGGACTGAACTGTAATGAAAAATGGATACACAATATGAAACCCCATTACTGCTGTGAAGCCTCCCCAGTCCAAAGTATTCAATGTACCCTAGCAAACTTGTATATCTTACTGCGCCAATGCATCTGAAGCAGTGAGGTTTTTTACCCACAAAAGCTTATGCCCAAATAAATCTGTTAGTCTTTAAGGTACCACTGGATTCCTTGTTGTTTTTGTGGATACAGACTAACACGGCTACCCCTGATACTTGTGCCAATAAAATTCCTGAAAACAGAGAGAACGTAAATTCTGTTGCATGACTCGGTAACAAACTGACTGATACACAGATGAGACAGGGAAAGTGAAGATATAGGAAGTCTTTCTATTAATACTAAGGCTTAAAAAGAGGCTTAATTCTTTTGAACAAACCATATTTCAAATGCAACCTTATTTTTTAAGGTTTTGTGAATTTATGCAATATTTAAAACCTTTCACACACCAGATTACCAATCCAATTAGAGCTTTATTCTCCACTCTGTTACACCATTCATAAATCAGGAGTAACAGCAGTCAACGAAGTGACACTGGGGTAAAAGTACTCTGTGATTTTGAGGAGAATCAGGCTTGTTAGCTCCCTCTTCTAACTATGCGGTAGAGATAGCATAGAAGCAGTCACAGCTCCCTGCTTGAACTATGGAGGAGGAGCTCCTAGAAGTTTCTTCATAATAAGTACCATTGTGCACATAGTCTGTTGAAAGTTTAATGAATTGTAATAGTATCCCTTGAAGGAAGGGTGGTTCCTGCCTTCACAGAAACTTCCTTGTGAATCTGCACAGAAGCATTCTATTTAGTCTCTCTTCAGTAAACTGGGGCACTGGTTAAAATCCGTTTCAGCAGTACATTTTCAGGAATTTAAATATGCAATTCCTACAAAATATAACGGACATTGCATATTTATTTCTTGCGCCACATACTGGAGATGTAAGACCCCAAGTCAAACTCACTTGGAAAATCTCCTTCGTCTGGGGTGTATCTAGAGATGCACATAAAACAGAAATAAACAGGTTTTTTTAAAATGCATTTTCTGTATTAATATAAATTTAATGTTTTCAAGGGTGATGGTAAAGGAAATTGGAGATCAATACGCAAGAGAAAACAACCCCACTTAATCAATGATAAAGGATGGAATATTTAGTCTTTTTGGATGGGCTGATGTCAGCCTTGGTTGTGTATATGGTAGAAGAGCACAGATAGACAAGATCCCTGACTAACTTAATTTTTATGCATGGAAAAAAGGACTGTTGACCATCAAAAGAAGAACCAAAGACAACCTTCAAGGCAGGAAAGTTATGAGGGACGAGGAAGGAGTGACTGATAGCTTAAGGCCGTTTCATTTAGAGAAGACACATGATCAAATTATACAAACAATGAATAATATTCAAAAGGTATGTTAGAGGCACTTATTGACCTTTCTCATAATGGTCTGACATTCTGAAAGTGTTAAAGGTTGTGTCTCAAGATCAACCTCTTGGGGTGAAGGCAGGCACCTCACTTACTTACTTTTTACCTCATTCTCCAGTCAACAGCAGTCTTGTGGTCCAGTCCTGGAGTATGGGGCATAGCCGTCCAGCTGTACCTCTTAGCAAGTCCACAACCTTCTAAGAGGGTAGCATGGGGCAAAGAAAGAGTGTAATATAGTGCAAATAAAAAGGAAAATAGTTCCACAGCCCACAAGGAGCCAGGCTCCCTCTTCTAGATCCCACAGATAGTCTCAGTTCCCTCCCCATCCTGCATGCCTAAAGGCTAAGTTAATCCTGAGGATTTTAACAAAAGAAACAAACCAGCCCATCTTCCTTTCTCAGAGGGCTCAGGCTGGCTGTACGCTCAGACTGGTCTCGGTAAGGAACCTAGTGCTGAGATCTGAGGTCTCTAGCTCTGCTTGATATAGAGTGCCACCCAAAACGGGCCGAGTTCCTTCTTTTTAAGGACCAGCTTCCAGGCCTGACAAGCTGCACAGGTGCAGCAAGTTGGGTCTGACTGTAAACACAGAAGATCTTTAATCCCTGCTTGACTGGTGAGGAGGTTATCTGTGCTACCAGAGGCCACCGGACTGACTGGAGACATTAACTCTTCATGTTGTTAGGTGTCTCTTCATTGCAAAGTGACTGTGAAACCATTACAGAACAAATTAGTATACATGACACAAACCTAACCCAATGCATATCCTTAAAATACTGGTAGCCCAGCCATACACAACACACTCTAAGACAGAGGTGCACAAACTTTGCCGTGTGAGGGCCACACTGGTGATTTGTCAGGAGCCTGACGGCTGCACCTAATTTGCATGTACAAAGTAGAGTTTTTTTTCCAGAGTTAAATGCACATTGTTAGTCACTGCAGGCAAACAAAGCACTTCACAAAACACGTAGAAAGAGAAAATATGCTTTGAGGGCTGCAGGGCAAGGTGTATCAAAGGGAAGCTTGCCATTGCTTCTCTGAAACTAGCATTTTTGATGTCTTGCTTTATCTTTGAGTAATACATTTTGGATCCAGGCTGTTAGCCAATTGTATTACTTTGATTTGTCAATTACAATTATTTATTCTTTGTATAATTGTAGAGCCTAGGAGCCCCACTCATAAACCAGAATCCTATTGTGTTAGGTGCTGTACAAAAAGACAGTTCCTGCCTCGAAGAGTTTACAATTTAAGTATAAGACAAGAAACAACAAATGGATATAGACCGATGGGGGACTACAAGGAAACAGTAAGACAGTTTTGGTCAGTGTGAGAAGCAGTGGTCTCAACACACCATCAAACTATCCATTGCCATGTGTTTTGAAGCCTCATGCTCTTCATGAACTTCAGTTTCTTTTGTTAGCCACAGAGAGATATTATTCTTTGAGCTATGGCTGTGCAGTCAGTTCTCTTGCAAACAAGATAAGAAACTAAAAAAAGAAACTGATCTCTTTTCACAGAGATGAAGATAAATGTATTTGCTACATCTTAAATCTGCAGTATGGTTTCAATAGATAAATTTGTTATTCTTGTAGGGTAGTTGTTCATCTCCGACTCAAATTCAGGATACGGTTTTTAATATGTGCTTGTTGCAAGTCATTTCAAGTTGAAGAACCTTGATATTTTGCTGTCACTGAAGCAATTGGCTTGAGAGGCATCTAAAAGACATGTAGGAACTACAGTTATCTCTACTCAACTCACACGCTGCATTTAGTTCCCATTGCCACTTGGCACTAGTTCCACTTCAAGAGGAGGCAACAGATTTCTTTCATTTTAATTATTTATGACCCAGTCACATGAATTTGAAGCTCCATGTACTTTCTCCAGGGTGTCAGAATCACTTACCATCACTGTCATACGCCGCTGCTTTGTTCCTAAGTGGGAATCACTTGCCAGATTATATGGAGGCTTGTTTCCTGCATAATTTAAACTCTTCCAAAATGAAAAAGCTGTAAGCTAAAATAGGATGCAAGAAGGTCGAGATCATTCCAAGGCAAAGAGATTCTGTAGCCATTTGTGGTACCCCATAATTGCATCATGCATGGGGCCCAGACTGTAATGCCACCCCAAATAAAGGCATTCTGCCCCCTGTATGTATAGCTTAGACATTTACAGATATGGAAGAAGTAGCGAAGAAGCAGAGTTCCAAGCAAGAAAAGAGAAATATTCTAATGACATCATTCAACTTTTCTATGTTTCTATTTAGTTCCTTGGCATGCTTCCGACAAAGAAAACAGATCAGTGCTTAGGAATAAACCACTGTGAGGAAGTCTGTACTCCTGCTTTATATTCTTTGCATCAGAATGCTAAGTGAAAGAGATGATCACCTAAAACCAAGGAGCATGAAGTTTAATGGTATGATGGGCCTGGCTCCCAGGCTGGCTACTTCTCAGAATCAGAAGTGTCTCAGTTACAGTATCAGCTATGATACATGCTAGCATCCCTGGTTCTTATTCTGTATGCTTTAAATGATTAAATCATTGTGGAATTAAGTCCAGTTTAAGGGATCTTCACTGAAGTTTAGTACCTAAAACTTACGAGGTGCAAATACGCCTGGCTAGTCAAGCAGTTCTCTCAGACAACCAAATGAAAGGCAAAACATTATACTATACTTAGACTTCTCTTTTTTAAATAAAACTGCTTTTGGATTTCACTCCACAGGAAATACATACAGTGCAGTCAGTAGAGAAATTAAGTAGGAAAAACAATGTAAGTTGTTAATTAAGGAAGCACAAACTTAAGGAGCTAATTTGCACTGGCCTATTGAAAATATCTAGCAGTAGCTCTCACATGAATTGAGGTAAAACCCTTTCATGCATAAGCCAACTGGCTCTCTTTCAGAAAAGTAGTTATCAATAATTCCATGCTGGGGACCATCTGATAGGAAATCAACTACTGGTTTCTGGAATGACAGCATTCCCACTGCTCTGTTTTCCCAGTTGTCAGCTCTGTTTATAAATTGTCCATTTATAGCAAATCCAGCACCTGCTATGAACACCTCATCTGCCAAGGACTTGACTGTATCTTAAAGAGAACTACTCCGCACATTTTCAGTTATGGTTAATCTTTTACCAGCTTTGGGATTAAAACATTTCTGAGGAGTAAACTCATTCTGCATTGAAAAAGCCAGACAGTCCATTAGAAGCTGGCTTTCTTTTTTGACAAAAAAGAATAGCAAACTCTGTTGGCTCCTGAAAGCGTCATCCTCCTTTGAAGGACAGTGCTTTCAACATTAATCAGAAAAATGTAGAGCTGGTCTATCCCCTGTGCTGAGGCAGGACCAAGTAAACCAGAATTTAATTCACCTAATAGGTGACTTTTTGATAGGACTACCCATCCTTTTCTATCTTACTAAGTTAGACATCAGGTACTATTTAAATACCACTTGCAAATCGATCAAGAAAGGTGTTTTGAAGAAATTTCACGTAATCTGTTATTTTTACTGTGCCTAACTTGTAATTTCTATAGGAATGTATTAAGGTCTGACTCCGGTGTAAATACTGGGTGGGTGCAGACTCACTAAGGAGGAGAGGCTGCAAGGTGACTTTAATACCACCCTTCCCATACCCCACCTGTCCTCTGTCTGAGGAGTACCCACAGTAAAAATTTGCCTACAGGATGCTGAGGAGTTCAAGTTGGTGCAGTGGCCAGCTAGCCCAGCTGGCAACACCAGCAGCCAAAGTGACGGCCATGTCTGTGTGGGGAGGGAGCATGAGCCTGTCCGTGCTGAACAAAAGCAAAAGTGCTCTGAGAAATGCACTACTGACATCTTTCCAAAGGCAAAGCACCTCAGAGCCAGCTACAATCAGCAAAGAACCTCAGGCTGCAGCCTAAAAGAGGGCTACTGGTTGGCTGTTTAATGTGAAGGTGCCTCACCTTTGAAATTCAATCCCCCTCCTCTTTGGGGCAGAAATAGCCCAAAGATGTTGACCTTCAGGGCTCACTGTAATGAGCCCATCTATTTGTTTGGGCTTCTGGCGAAGGCTAAGATGCATGGAAGGAGACTGGGCTTTGAGGTAATTTCTTTTCTGGCTGGTTGCTTTTCATTTGGGATTAGAGATTTGCTTCTGCGTTTGTTATGCATTGTGTTATGGATTGTGGATTTAGTAAGTCAGTGCTCCTAGTACAGCACTCTTAATGTCGACAAGCCAGAATAAATAATATAAAAATGAATTAAATTCTGCTTTTGAAAGTAGAATGGGCCTTATTTGCACTGCCTTACACTCATTTTTGAGGTGTAACATGCTACCAACTCAGAATTCTCCACTCACAACAATGGTAGCATTTTACAACCACTTGCAAAGGTGCAAACTGATGCCTCATGCAGGGGCAGCGGGGAATCTGGCCCAGTGCCTCAAAGCAGTATATCGCCTCTCCTTCCTAAATAGACCAGCGGAAGTAACATTTTACATATGATGTACAGGATGCTCCTGTTGGTCCTCTCTCGAAATGCAATAAGGGGACGCCCAATGAAACTGAAAGGCAGAAAACTTAAAACTGATAAAAGGACTCTTTAAATATTTAATTAGTCCATGGGACTCATTGCTCCAAGATATCAATGAGGTCAAGAGCTTAGGAGGATTTTAAAAAGGATTAGTCATTTGTGTGGGTAGAGAGAACTTCCACTTATGTTTGAAAGGACATAAACATTTACAAGGAAAACTGTATAAATCCATATTTCACAGCATAGACCCAGGCCTGGAGTTGGGGAGAAACTATGGGCATATTATTCTACGATTGTCCTTCAAATGTTTTCTCAAACCTTCTTTTGAAACTTGTGGTACTGACCATTGGTAAGGAAAAAAGCTGGGCTAGATGGACCACTCAGCGGATTCATTATTTAAATTCCTAAATTCCTACATACTCCTGCATCCATTTTTAATTGAAGTGGGGGTAGCATTCACACCTGGTGAAGTTAAGGAGTGAGTTCTCAACTTTGCTGGTGCTGTTGGGCCTAACCTTGCAAAACATTACTTGTGCGATTACTCCTTTCTCTCAGGAGTAGCCCCACTGACTTCATGGGATTTCATGTCTAAATACAAGAACACTCCCATTCGTAAAGGTTTGCAGGAGCAGATTTTAGGTCTTGTCTAATCTACGATGGTTCCCTATCAGTTTATTGAAAAGTACCTGTGTCCACACATAAATGCGATTCAAATAGTTGTAATGGGAAGCAGCAATAAGTGCAGCCTACCTCTAAAATTTGGAAGAATAAAGTCGCAGCTGAATGAAGCTCAATGCCAATGAAGATGCAACACACTGACATAACCAGTGTATTATAGACTAACATGTGTCATCCCATGAGAGGCCCTGTAGCGCTTTCTAGCCTATTTGCACTAGCATAGCCAGTGCAAAGGGAATGCAGAGTAGGAATCGGTTCCTGGGAGACTGTAACAGAGCTAGGTTTGGAATTCAGTATTTGTGATCAGTACCTTGAACCACATTGCCTGTGTGGTAGAAATACCTACCTATCTCATAGGGGCATTGTGAGTCTTCTTTCATTAATATTTGTAAAATGCTTTGAAAGCCATATGAATGTAATGCATAAATATCATGAGCAACCCCCAGCTACAACTGATACGTATATGTGAGAAAAGGAGGAAAGTATGCTAAAGAAATTAGTTTCATTAGTCTGGTTTCCCAGCAGTAACTTTAAATAGTTGAACCTTTTAAAAAGGTTTTTTTTTTTTTTTTTTTTTTAATGATGATAAATAGCTTGACAATTTAGTTTGAATGTACTCTTCTTTTCTTTGTATTTACTATGGAGGAGAAATCTATAAATAAATCAGAAACCAGAAAGGTAACACTTTAGATCTTTGTTGTTCTAAATTGCCTCATCTAATTTCCTTCACTAGCCCTTAGTAGCTACGAATTATTCATTGGTTCTAGTTTTAATGTTGCTTGCTTGTGCTGCTACAGTTTCAGACAGAACTATAGTGTAACCAGCAAATTGGGCAAACCAATCTTCCACACTATAAATCTGCCTTTCAAACATCAAAAATAATTTCTAATCACTTAAAAGCAGGCTTAATCTCTAAAAAATACATTACTGTTTTTCAATGTGGATTAGTAGTCAAGATAGATTATGTAAATATAAATTCATATTCTAATACCAAATATAGGAAAAAGGAAGCCTTTGAAGCCAAAGAACAGCTAAGAATAATGGTTAGTAAAGAAGGGGAGTCACATGGGTAGGAAGCAGCGCTCAAGTTGCAGCTTCAGGCTACTATTTCCTCTCAACCCCACCCCCCTATACCAGTTCACAGTCAAGCAGATTTTAAAAAGCCAGCAACGCTTTTTACTTCATCAGCAAAATGTAGGTTTATTACTGTACTTGAAGCATTTCAATGCTTATTGATTTGAAAAGCATTTCAGAGGACCATCTTCTATTGTCTGGTTTTAACACTCTTAATTAAAGTCTATTTTCCTTATGACTGACTTAATAATAGGCTTGGTAATATAATGTTATTAAATCTTAGTCATCAGTGGAGTGAGTCAGAAAATTTCCATTGCAAAGTTGGGTGATACAGCCCAGAATACTCAAAAGCGTTCAGGATCCACAATCAGGGCCAGCTTTTAAAATGGGTTCAGCTTCCAATTAGGTATTCAAATATATGGCAAGATTTTCATCGGCGCTCTGCACAGTGGATTGCTCAGATTTTCTGAAAATCTGGCCAAGTACAAGAATGGGAGCAGCTAGGTCCCGAGTAAGCTCTTTTAAAAACCTTGCTGCAATTATGGGTGTTGAGCCCTTGAAAAATCTGATCTTGCATTTTTTTGAAAATTTAGCCTACAGGGTAATGAGAACAGAGGATATTATGATGGTCAAAGGGTGTGTCAGCAACTCAGGATCCAGCAGTAGATCATCATGTGAACCATGATAAATATTCATTAGGTGTTGAGGACGTCACTAGACCCATATATAGATGGAATAAATCACATGGGGATCCCATGACAGGCAACAAACATGTCAGTAGATTTCAGGACACTATAGTTTACAGGGTTAATCTTTCACTGTATGGGTGGGTACTTGGGAAGTACTTGCCACATTTTGTTGACATGGTAGATGTCTATGCTTATGCCAGGCAGCTTGTACAGACACGTAGTTCTTTAAGGAGGCTACACAGTTTGGCTTCAATTGATAGTGTGTGCATTTCGACACATACCTTTTGCCCACAGTATTGGCCATAAGCCTAACATCTCAGGCTCACTGAGTCCACATTACATACAAAATGTTTTCCTACAACACCAAACACAGGATTTTCTCACCAGTATTTTAGAAGCTCTCAGTGTATCATTGCAGATTTCACTGGAGGGTACCATGCATTATATGAATGCTCTGTGTTAACATGTAGTGGTTTTTACTGACCACTAGAATTTGTTTAATATCAATTATAAGTGGCCAGTTGCTCCATGAACAACTGCACTCAGTGGTGGATGGGTGTCTGGATTTAGTAGAATTATGCTCATGCAAACGACTCACAAGATCAGCACAATACAGCATGTATATACAGAGCAGGATTTGAAATCAGTGTGCAACTACCTTCTATAAGGTTTTAATCTTCTTCCAGGGATAGTACAAGGTGAGTACATGTTTGAAGAAGTTATTTGGACATGCTTTTTAAAAAGTTTCATAGACACATATAGATAACATCAGGCAAAGAAAGTGTTAAATGAAATCAGGAAAAACACTAATTGCATTTTGTCCAAAGCATTTTTATGTGCAAGAATATCTTCATCTCCACCACTTATAGATTTCAGGGTTTCCACTTACTTTAATCCACCCTCGTAGTGTACGTTATATTCCCTTTCTTCCTGAATTAGTCCCACATAGAAGCTAAGTAACAGACACTTTGCTTCCAAATCTGAATGGTTCAGGATGGGAGTTCTCATTCACCTCTAACAGGGAGTAAGGGCCGGGGGGAGGGAAGTCTCATATAGACTTCTTTTAGACATTTATGAGGAAATGAAAGCTCTAGTTTGCCATTTTAAAATATTCCTACTAAAATTAACATAGCTGCTATTTACTTAAGTAACCCAGGGGATCAAAACAAACTAATCTTAATACTGCAGAAAGGAGGAAGATTGTACCACTGGCATTTAGTGTTTTCAGATTGTGGGCCTAATCCTGAAGTCTTTACAAATATGAGTGGCCATAATCCATGTATGTAATGAATAGGCCTACTCACAGGAATAAGTGTAATAAAGTTAGATCTTCTGTGTAGCACTGGGAATGTTATAGTTACATACAGGCTCTTAATTTATTTAAAATTATTTTAATAGCTATTCTTTCAGGAAAAAATAGGCTGTTTCACATAATAGCAACAGTACCTCAAGCAAAAACATTTCATGTTATACTAAATAAGTAAAGAATAAATCCTAGGAAATCAAAAAACTGTCAAATGTAAAGGAATAATACAAAACTTATCCCAATTCTAGGTCCTACTAATGCTTTTTGGTGGAGGGTTGCCTTTTTATAAGAATTTTTCCCAGCATGCCTTTCTGGGGCTGACTTAAATTTGGTGAAGTCAAACAGCTGTAATATAAATGTTTTGTAGCTAGCTCGGGCTTGCTGTAAGCATTAACCCTTTTTATCTGTACCTTCTATAAGGTTTTAATCTTCTTCCAGGGACAGTACAAGGTGAGTACATGTTTGAAGAAGTTATTTGGACATGCTTTTTAAAAAGTTTCATAGCCACATATAGATAACATCAGGCGAAGAAAGTGTTAAACAAATGCATAAAACAAGAGAAAACTCTCTTGCCTGCTCTTAATCCCAATTAACGATTTAGTAGTAAGTCTCCTTAAAGCAAACACACCCTCCAACAAACTGTTCTAACACTGTCAGGGTAAATAAACCCTCAGGCAAAACTAAACACAGCACAGTATAAATTACAGGGTGCTATTTCCCACAGTTCAAGGGATGTAAGTAGACCAGACTGCAAGCACCATTTGACAAACAGGAAACTGAATCTCAAAGGGTTAAGTTACTTGCCCAAAATCACATATTGTAATAAAATACTACCCAAATTAATTTGGCTAGGAATAGAACCCAGGTCCCCTGACAACAAGTCTATAGCCTTAATCACTGGAAGTTACTCTATAGATCCTTGTGTACTCCTGGCATAATAGAACCAACCTGTATAGCAAACACCTCTAAATTCTAGAAGTTGCTTTGTCGTTATTGAGGGTGAACTCCAGTTTCCAATTGTGGAAAACAGAAGCCATGATAGAGCTCCAGCCTAGTCTACCCTGAATCTAAAACCAGAAGAGAACAGATACCTCAGGGCCATTATTTTACTTCTCTACATTTTGTTTATAAACAGCACATCATGTGCACTGAACTGCTAGGGCCAAAGATATTATTGTTTCAAGTCTTTGAAGTTGAGGTCACAACAGAAAAGGAAGAACTGAGTATGGCCTGGTAAGTTTTGAAGGAGAAAGGCCTTAATTATATGGAGACAGGATGATTGCTTGTTAGCCCATTGAAATCTAACTCAGCTAGCTAGGGTTGTTGTCACCTGGCCAGGTTTTTGAATAGCCCTGCTGTTTAGCTTTTCCTATGCAAACCAGTTAAAACCGAACAGAACCATTTCTTATTTCATTAATAAAAGTAATTACTGTACTTGACTAAAAATGAAATGGATTCCCAGGTTTCTTAAAATAATGCTTCCAAAAATAGTCCCCAATCACAGTCAGAGTTAATGCATTCAGAATTCCAATGGAAAGCATCAGGGCGAGGGGCTTGTACATAATTACTGCACAGCATCAAAATGCCATGCGTCTCTCCTGGAACCAGGGGAACATATTCATGTATGCAAAGGTGGCAATCCTAAAGCTGGAACTACCCACAGAGGAACTGGAGATGTACAAGCCTGCTGGTCAGAGACTTATGATAATTTTACTTAGCTCACAGAGGGATTCTGAGAATAAATCCATACAAGTACCTCAGACAGACAGAGAATATTGAAGTAAAAATCTATGGTTAGATACAAAAGGCTAAGAATAGTTCCAGAAATTCCTTCAGAAATTTAAATCCCAAGGGCCCAATCCTGTGAAATGCAGAGAATCCTCAGCATGCATGGAGGGTATTGTGTAAGCTCAGAAACCAAATCCTTGCTCAACTTACTCCTGAGAGTAGTTCCATTGATTCAATGTAATTAATCGCATGACCAAGGTAAAGCAAGCAGGATTTGGCACTGGATCTCCTTATATCTTCATGAGGCTGAGATAAATCATGATTTCTCATATTTTTTAACTGACTCAGTTATACTTGCATGGAACATAGAGTTGTCATTTGTTGAGTCTGATCATATAACCCTTACTTCTGGGAGTTAGTCCCGTTAACTTCTACTCTCAATGTAAGTAGTCCTGAGATCTGTTGCAAACATTAAAACTAATGTCATGAGCAAGGGCTGCAAGATCAGGCCTTAAAATTATTTATTTAGTTGAGGTTAAACTAAAATCTGTAGAAACTAATGGGTTTGTGACAAGTTGCATTGTAGATATAGGTTTAGTTTCCATTATATTTTTTCTGTTTCTGTTAGATCCATCTCTGATCTATATGAAGGTTATCTTTTTTGCAAGATGTATGCTTCTGTGTGGTTGCTATCCTGATTTGCCATTTTCCTTTTTGGAGTATGTTTGAGACATTCAGATTTAAAATTAATTGTACACATGTAAGGTTTTTTTGTCAGTCAGGTGGGGAGATGCACATTACACAATAATTAGGATTCAGATGGATTCTGGTAAAGTATTATTTATCCTAGAGGCTTTCAGACCTTTTAATCCATATAGATTATTACTATAATTGCAATTTCCTTAAAAAACTTAATATCTCCAGGTGTGGTCTGTAGGCTATAATACTTTGGTCTAAGTTGAGTTGTTGAATTTAGTGTGTGGGTAATGGGTGGTGTTGGTGGCTTGTGGTATACTGGATGTCATACTAGATGGTCTGATAGGCCTTAAACTCTATAACTCTGGGATGCTATGTTGTCTGCTTCTCAACACAAGTAGTAATGATAACTATTTTATATAGCCTCTTTAATCAAACTGTTTTACAAACTACATCTAACAGCAACATTATACAGTTGTTTAGAGCAGAAATTGAGGAGCATCATGAAAACTGAGGGACAATTAAAGTAGGAATGTTATTATCCAGTGGGACTTTGGTTAGGGCATTGCTGCTAAAAGCTCTATTCTTTGAGAGTTGGAGAAGTGCCAGTGGCTCTTAGTGATCTCATATGTTTGAGACCTCAATTATAAGCCTTGTCCAAAAGATGGCCTCTCCAAGAACACTGTGCCCCAGCACCATGCTGGAATATTGGTTCAGTGCTGACTCAGAGGAAAACAAGATCATCACCAACATTTCCGGCAGTGCAAGGGGTTTGCTTGGAGAGTTACCATCCAAGTACAGACCAGGCTCAACCAGGCTTAATCTGAGACTTGCTAAAATAATAGACTGATCTGATATGTTCATACACAGCACAGAGGTATGGATTAGTTCTGGTACTTTACAACTACAGGGGAATGTCCTTGCTGAACACAGTGTTGTACAACTTGGCTACATTTGCTAGAGGATTTATGAATAGATTTTATATTAAGAGTCAAAGAGCAAATGTCATTCTTGTTGCTTGTATCCAGTGCTTAATTTGTGCCAGGGCTTGCTCAGCCCCTCCAGGCTTGGCAGTTTATAGCCCCAGCACCTCTGGGTTTGCCACGTCAGTTATGAAAGTAAAAAAATTTCTTGACCCCCAGCACCTCTTTCATTACAAAGTAAGCACTGCCATTCCCCTCATGTTTATTTATCTATTAATGAACTACATAGGACTGTACTTGGCATATGCTTGGAAACTAAGAATCCACTCTGACATATAAGGACATCACCTTTGAATAACCATCCTCTGACTTATCTAGGACAGCAAGTTTAGATTGATTTGCCTCTGGTTTCCTTGTATTTAAAGCAATATCCTTCCTGCAACATTACTGGTAACTTCATTTGACATCAGTCTTTTGGGGAACTTTACAATGAGACATTTATTTCTTATTCAAGTGTCAACAATATCCAGCTGCATCTACATTGGAGTTTCTCTTACTTGAGAAATGTTCAATCAAGAGTCCTCTCCTGCATATGTACAGCCTGCTGTTCATTGCTTTGAAAGACGCCTACTACTTACAATTGAACTCTTATGGTTATTCCTTGTATCACTAGCATGAATTTAGACACACAAGTCTCTATCTTTTAGCTTTAAAAAATGATCTTGGTTTCTGAATCATTTTGTTAAGCTTGAGGTACTGAAGTACACCTCTACCCCGATATAACGCGACCCGATATAACACGAATTCGGGATAACGCGGTAAAGCAGCGCTCTGGGTGGGGGAGGGGCGAGCTGTGCACTCTGGCAGATCAAAGCAAGTTCGATATAACGCAGTTTCACCTATAATGCAGTAAGATTTTTGGCTCCCAAGGACAGAGTTATATTGGGGTAGAGGTGTACTGTAGAACCAAACCTTGTCATTTATATGACTTGTGTACTTTTCTCTTTTTCTTTGCTTCCTTGTATTTCCAGCATTATTTTTTATAATAATGAGAGATAATGTGTAAGAAGGGGAGGGGAGGAAATTTTGTTTAAAATAGTCTATTTAAAATTTTGTTGCACTAAAAGGATGTTCACGTTTCACTGAAAAATCACATTAAGCAAGCTTAGGGTGACCAGATGTCCCAATTTTATAGGGACAGTCTCGATATTTGGGGCTTTTGCTTACATGGGTGCCTATTACCCCCCACCCTCTGTCCCGATTTTTCACACTTGATATCTGGTCACCCTAAGCAAGCTGGTGTAACGAAGTAAGATTTGAATAATTTCTGAGGCGCCAATGTCTGCTACCATTATGCAGAAGCTGAGTAATGCCACTGAAGTCTATCTGGCCATTGGATTGGGTTTTACACAATTGATTTAAAAGAAAATGAATCATAAAATGATCTTTTTTTCCTTTTTGTACTTTTTGTATTTAAAACACTGACCTCCATGAAGAAATGTGAGGGGAAAATAAAATTGCATCACAAATTAGAAGGCCATGTTTTAAAGAAATGTTACAAAATAAAAAGATTTGTAGTTTAATAACAACCCCCCGTATATTTTGAAATACTTAGCTTTGGAATGGAAACAAGATGTCAGTGAAAAGAAAGCTTTCTAAAATGACATAGAATATTTCCCTAAAGGGCTATAGGAATGATACATTTTGTTTGCAGGCAATGTTGAGTTTCAAATAGTAGATTCAAAGTCAACAAGGGACCATTGTGGTCATCTAGTCCAGGGGTGGGCAAACTTTTTGGCCTGAGGGCCACATCAGGGTATGGAAATTGTATGGCGGGTCATGAATGCTCACGAAATTGGGGGTTGGAGAGTGGGAGGGGGTGCAGGCTCTGGGGTGGGGCCAGAAATGATGAGTTCAGGGTGCAGGAGGGGGCTCCAGGTTAGGGTGCAGGGGTGTGTATGTGAGGACTCTGGGGTGGGGCTGGGATTGAGGGGGTTGGGGTGGAAGAGGGGGCTCCAGGCTGGGACCGAGGGGTTCAGAGGGCAGGAGGGGGATCAGTTACAAGTTTAGATGTAGCTGTGTAACAAAGTGGCAATGTCTTCTTGTGAACCCACCCAGTTAGCAGGTGGTTTTCATTGTGATGAGAAATGTTAAGTGGGACCTACTAATTCATTGGCACAGGTGCTTCATTACCCCATACATATGTACAGGAGTTGGGCTAGAGAGTGAAAAGACCTAAGCCTTAAGGCAGTGTTTCTTATCCAGGGGTACGCAGAGGTCTTCCAACAGGTACATCAACTCATCTAGATATTTGCCTAGTTTTACAACAGGCTACAGAAAAAGAACTAGCAAGGTCAGTAAGGATGTAAAATACTAAACGGTTAACCGGTAAGCATTAGTCTTACTAGTTAATTGACCCTAACCGTTAGCCCTCAGCCCCCTAGGCTGGCTGGCCAGAGCAGCCCCAGCCGCAGAGGCCCCATCCCCTCTCCTTTTAATCAGTTAACCATTTAAATAACATAATTTTAATCGTTTAAACGGTTAACTTTTAAAACAGATATTTACCTCCCTAAAAGTCAGTACAAACTAAAATTTCATACAGACAACGACTTGTTTATTCTGCTCTATATGCTATATACTGAAATGTAAGTATAATATTCCAATTGATTTATTTTATAATTATATGGTAAAAATGAGAAAGTAATCAATTTGTCAGTAATAATCTGCTGTGACACTTCTGTATTTTTCAAGTATCAGAGGGGTAGCCGTGTTAGTCTGAATCTGTAAAAAGCAACAGAGAGTCCTGTGGCACCTTTAAGACTAACAGAAGTATTGGGAGCATAAGCTTTCGTGGGTAAGAACCTCACTTCTTCAGATGCAAATCTTGTGAGGTTCTTACCCACGAAAGCTTATGCTCCCAATACTTCTGTTAGTCTTAAAGGTGCCACAGGACTCTCTGTTGCTTCTGTATTTTTGTGTCTGATTTTGTAAGCAAGTTGTTTTTAAGTGAGGTGAAACTTGGGGGTATGCAAGACAAATCAGACTCCTGAAAGGGGCACAGTAATCTGGAAAGGTTGAGACTACAGTAGCTGAGCAGTCCTGAGGTAGGGATCCTAGCAAGTCAAGCCTGGGGAGAAGGCTTGAACCAAATTTACCTTGTTAATTTCTCTGTTAATAAAACCAAACCACACTCTGTGTAGACTGTCTTTTAGTAGATTGGGAAAGGCACCTACTCACAAACAGTCATAATAAAGCAACAACAAAACTCTGACTGGATCTTTTTTTACATATTCCAGGGATTTTAACATTAGTTTTCAAGATCTGCTAATGTCGTGTCTTTGAGTGATATTTGTGGTCACCGTGACTCTTTGTTTCATGCCATCCATTTTTCTCACTGTGGACACAGTGGTTTTGCTTATTTGTTTTCTCAATAAGCTGTTACAAAAGATTAATGTCCCGATACTCATTCAAGTCAGATGATTCCATAGGTTCACAACCAAAGGCATTGTTCCATAAAGGTAGAAATATAACTCCAGGACACTATCTTGCATGGTAAAAAACAAATGGTTGCTAGGAGCATAAAAATATAATCTGAATGACTAAAGGTAGTCTGGTCTAGTGATGAGGCCCTGAACTAGGGTTCAGGGAGAATGGTTTCTACTACATGCTTGGACACAGACTTGCTTTGTGATCTTGTGCAAGGTACTTCTGTGTGCCTCTGCACCTCTCCTCTTCCAATACACCTTCCCCATCCTTTTTCTGTCTTGTTAGACTGTGAACTCTTTATAGAAGGGACTGTCTCTTACTATGTACCGCACGTAGCACAATGGTTCCCTGATCTCAGATGGAACCTCTAAGTGCTTTAATACAAATAATAATAAGCCTGAAAGATTTCTACGTAAATCTGCTGGAACATAGTTAAAGAACATAAAGATAATATTGTCATTAGCTTCATTGAGAACAGGATTGACTCCTTATTCCTTAATGACTATATGGATTATCAGTTTAGAAAATAAGCTCTTACATTTGTTGTTTTTTGCCCTCCTTTTTTAGGTTCATTTCCAGTCAATTGAAGCAAACTGTACTTCAACTGATGCATTGAAAGCTTGAGTTTATTTTTGTTTGTGCTGGTAAATATATAGATTGGAACTTTATTAGGAATGAATTGGCTACTTCTTCCTGCAGCTTTAACTGTTTTAAATGTACATGGCCAAAAGGAGAAACTTATAAATAGCACAATCTTGCACACTGTGTTTCTGGGACAGTCAAACATGAATGATGATCTTATTGTGAATGCCTGAATGAGGACTGAAACTGAGAAGACTAGCTCTTATTAATATTTTAAGATATCTGCCTCAAAGTGGAATTATAGGTTTAAATCTAATCCAAGGTTGTTGCTGAACTTCATGTTATGCATAATCCTGTGTAGTTTGTTAATCTGTAAATGTTTTGCTTATTGTTAATCTGTTCAGTCCTTTGTAATATAGCTAATCAAGGGATGAGGGTTTTTTCCTACAAAATATGCAGTTTAAGGAATACTTACCATAAGCATTGTAAAGATCAAATGAATTCACTTCTGAAAATCAAGCCATTTACTTAAGTGCCTAATATGGCTTTAGATGCCTAAATGTAAGCATCCATTTGAAAATCTTAGCCTATGCCCTTCCTTTTAGATGCAGACCAAGTTGTGGCCATGGTGGAAACATGCCTTAGTTATCTTCAGGAAGCGCTACTGCAGTGTGCTATACCTGGGACTCATGGCAAAACCCAAACAGTCCAGCATGGCAAAATGGTTTACTTTTTGGTTCAACCCATATATTCTAGCTCAGGGGTAGACAACCTATGGCACGCGAGCTGATTTTCAGTGGCACTCAGACTGCCCAGGTCCTGGCCACCGGTCCGGAGGGCTCTGCATTTTAATTTAATTTTAAATGAAGCTTCTTAAACATTTTAAAAACCTTATTTACTTTACATACAACAACAGTTTAGTTATATATTATAGACTTATAGAAAGAGACCTTCTAAAAAACATTAAAATGTATTATTGGCACACGAAACCTTAAATTAGAGTGAATAAATGAACACCCGGCACACCACTTCTGAAAGGTTGCTGACCCCTGTCTAGCTGGAGTTGAGCGCACTAGCAATCATGCGGTCAATAATGCTTTTAAAATGCAGAGAGTTACAATCGAGGGCTTTCTAGAATCATAAATGTTAGAGATGGAAAAAGAGCTATCAGGCCATTTGATTCATCTCGCTGCCAATTCAGGATGTTTCCTACAGAAATCTCCAGTTCTTTGCCCTAGTCTGACAAAGTATTGTTCACTTAAACACACACATTATTTTCTTTCAAACTGATTTGAAACCTCCAGGGTGTTTTTTAATGGGAGAGGAATTGAAAGTGACATTTTAAAAGATAAACAAATGTCTCTGTTATTCATGCGTATGCATTAGGGGAGGGAATGTTGCTTTTTGAAGTGTATAAAACGGCGCATATGGTGACATTTAAAAAGTATGTAACTTCTATTACTGGTCACAGAGAATTATTATTTTATTCTGTTTGCTGTTGAGGCCACCGATTTAAGTACTGACAGTTAAAGATGGGTCTGAAATTGGTTTCATATATTCTAATAAACAGAAGTCCTCAGAGAATGGAAATACAATAGGGTCTCCATTTTCTTTGTGGCTGGAAGCTTAAGTGTCTTTAAAGAAGACTGAAAGTTCTAATTGTCCCATCAATGTAAAATTGCTATTATGACACATAGATCGATCAGTTGTCTACAGGTTATTATAAAGTGGTTTTTCCAGCATTATTCTGAGGAAGCAAAAATCGTCATGCAGCCCCTGAAGAGCTGATCATAGCAAGGGAATCAACATGTTTGAACTGCCTGCAATAAATGATGCTGCACAGATTCTGTATTTAAGAGTTATATGGGCCATTCCTTCAATTTAAGTGAAAATTAGTGGAAACCAGATACAGTATATTAACTCCTATGTTTTGGCATCTTCAGCAGATTGTGTTATTTCCCTATATAGTAAACAATTTAAAATTAATCATTAAGGATCGTTCATTGTGTTTTATAACTTTTTATTACTTTAGTTTTATAGTGAAAGTTTCTGCTGGTATGTCCATTTTGAAACTATTTTTGTGGGCTTATACCCTCAGCTGTAAAATAATCTTATGATGATAATCTTAGTGTTAAATTCTGGAAGGAAAAATCAGTTTGACAATTTTTAACTGTATTTGACTGGTAAATAAAGCAAAGGAAGGTAATGCACACAAACAATTTTAACAAGATAAGCGTGGCAGCTTTCTCAATCACATTCCTCCTTTCTTTTATTAGTGTTTGATTCTGATCTCCAAAATGCAGGCATACACCACCATGAATCTTGTAAAGTACTTTGCTTGTGAACACAGCAGATAAGACATGCAGCAATAATATGCATTTTCTTATCAGAGATCAGAACGGGGCCTTTGGTCTACCTGCTTTCTTCCAACCTCTTATCTCTCTTTGATTTCCTCTCTTGGTATTTTTATCTCCTTCTAGTCTCCTTTATCTCTGTTCTCTCTTCTCCTGTTTCTTTTTTCTTCCCAAATGTACTGGCTGGATTCTTAACGGCTTAGTCCAGCTGGGGGCCCTGCAGCAAGTTATTGTCTGAAGATCTGATTGGGTAAGATATAATGCAGGCCACAGCACAGTCACATGATCCTACAGCTGGATGCAGACCATAGGGCTGTGTCTCATCTTCTTTGCAATCTGTAAACAATCAACAATGTAGCAGTAACTGTGTTCATCGCCCACTACAGTGGGCCCTGATCTAGACTGTAGCCTAGGGCACTACTGCAACATAAATAAATATGCACATGTTAATCTCAGTGGCTGCATTTCCCTCTTCCCCCCAGATAGAAGCAGAAAATGCAATTTTATTTTCCTGTGCAACTTTAGAATAGACCTTTTAAAAACTAGCTTTTAATCCGACCATAATCATTATTGTGGGTACTAAATAAATGTTCATTATACACATTTAACTGAAAACTAGTGTCCGGTATATGCTTTGCATAATGTTCTATTTTAACCTATTAAAGGGTTAATGAGTTCTAAAAATACATACATATCAACTAAGCTAGAGTCCATGGTAGGGTGACCATATCTCCCTATGCTGAATACGGGACACCTGGTAAAATTACTTGTGCTCAAGCGAGTCCAACTATGCAGTACAAACATTCAAATTAACATCAAGTTGACTGAGCCCCCATTAAAAACAAATACTACGTAGTTGGATTCTTTTTATTTACCTTCTTCTCTTTAAGCTTTAGGGTTCACAAAGGGAGGGGTGACACACACACCCCTACTCTCTCCCCCCTACTCCCATATAACTTTCTCTCATAGGGTGGGGTGACCGACCAACCCCACCCTCCCTGCCCTGTGCTATCCACCCTCCATGCCTGGCTGGGCTCCTGGGACTAACCCGCCTTTCCTGGTCACCTGGCACCACATCTTCCTAAGGCAACATATGCGGGGGCATGCAGGGTCACATCTCCCTCTCCCCCCCCCACAGATTTCTGCCAGGGTTCACACCAGAATATGGCCAGCAGCAGCCTTTAGGCACTGTGCGGGAAGGAAGGTACAGGAGCTGCTTCCAGCCACAGGGGATGATCTGGTCTGTGTCTTTGCTGAGCTCAACTCTTCCCCCACCCATCTATGTCTGGAAGCAGCTTGTTCCTTCCTGCCCACATAGTGTGGAAAGGCAGTTAACACCTCCAGGCTGCTGCTGGTCACCCGCACCAACATAATCCAGCCGCCTCCTGTCATCACCGCACTGCCTCCCATCTCCACCCCCCAGCTACAGCACAGGCAGGAAGGGGCTAAGTCCTAAGCATGCATTGTGCACCAGGGCCCTGGGAACTTGACTGCAGGGCGTTCAGCGAACCCGGCCAGAGAGGTGGCTCAGCAGAGGAGGGTGCCATGGGGACGGAGCAGCCCCACCCTCCCTGGGGGCAGGAACCAGGGCGGTGTGGGAGGAAGCAGGTGAAGAGGATGCTAAGCCCCTGTCCAAGGGGCTGCTGTGGAGCCTGCAGGTTCAGGGCACGAACAGGCTGGAAATCACTTCCCCCTCTGCCCTGCCACAGCAGAGCTTAGCTGAAGGGCAGAGAGGCTTCCCATGCCAGCACTCTGCAGGGCTTTGGCACATGCGGGGCTCAGCTTCTCCTGGCCAGTGCCCCGGGCTGAAGAGGAAGGAGCGTGCTGTTGGTGAGCTGAGCACTCCGACCAGGGGCTGGTTGTCTGCACAGCACTGGGAGCAGGATGTGCCCCGTAGGTGGGGATATGGAGGAGCAGCAGGTGGGGGGGGGGGCAGAGGGGCAAAGCAGGGAGAGAATAGCAAGAGGGGGAGCATGTAAAGGGCTGATGGGTGGGCAGAAGAGGTGACATGTAACTAGTTGCCTCCTGGCGCCTGCCCACATGCACCAGCCACCGCAGCATGCAGCCAGTGCCAGCTGGAAATGGGACAGGGCCCCCCTAGCTGAGAGCTGGCACACAGTGGGGGTTGCGCTGATGGATCAGCGGGGAGAGCGGCCTGCCCCGCGTGCTGCATCTTTGCCCTGCCACCAGCCTTGCACACCCAAACCCATCGTCAGCTATTAGACCACTCCCCACTCACCGCTGATGGGAGGGTTGGCTGGCGAGCAGGGATCTGGCCAGCAGCAGGACCCACCAGTACTCCGGGGGTGGAAGGGGGAAAGACAGAAAATACGGGACAATTTGCCCATTTTTAAGGAAAAGTCAGGATACCTGCAGGAGGGCTTAAATACAGGACTGTCCCTTTAAAAACGGGACATCTGGTCACCCTAGTCCATGGGAGCTATTCTATTCCTATTGGCTATGGGTTTTCTGGAACACTCTCAGATATGATGCATTGTGACAGCTAAAATTCTAAACAGCACTTTCTGCAGAGTAGGTTGAAACTGCTGAGAATAGTTCTGGCATCTGACTTTCTGCAAAGTTGCTAGACGGCTGTCTTGATGTCTTGTGAACTGGAAATCTTTGTGTTTAAAGTTAAGGAAATCCAGGCATATATTTTGTAATTCTCCAGTGCATAATAATTAAATATTCATACATAGTAACTGTTTTATCAACATTTCCTAAAGGTTTGCAGTACAGCGTTAAACTGTACATCTGCCTAGCCAATAGGGATTCCCTAAATATGCAGCAGTATGATTACCATCATTATGGTATTTCATGTTATGTCAATGACCTATAGATAATGGGTCCCTGGGAAACAATTAGGAGAAGATTTCCCCATATTATACCCAGCTGTTTTATGCCTTGCCAGCACCATGAAAAAGCCATGAATCTGGCCACCCTCTCCAGTCTTTGGCAAAGTGCAGCTTGGCGAAACTGCCCTCGAATTTCCATTTTCAGTCCACAAAAGAGAATTTTATTAATCACCTTGGATGGTCTCATAAAAATTACTTCCATTTAGATAAAAAATATTAACCTTAAGTACTCAACACCGTGGCGCCTTCTGACATGCACACACAACTCCCATTGACTGCAGAGGGAGTTCTGCACATTCATTCAAGGACAGAATTTTAATTCTGTCACTTTCCAACCCAAACTTTTTCGCATGTTATTAACAAGTGAAAATGGTGTATAGGCAAAAGTGTTAGGCAAAGGTGACCTTAATATTGGACATCACTGCTGCACTGCCTATAATGTATTGCAAAATAAAATTCTCACAACCATGTGATCTTATGCTCAGGTAATGTAAATCATAATTTATGTAAGACTTTAAAAAAAAAACCCACCTTCCCTTAGATTGCTTTTCTTTGTAGAAATGAAAATTATGTTCTTTTGCTCTCGAGTGATTGGTGCAAATGGGAAGGATTAAAAAATAAACACTCCATAAAAAATGTTCTGTGTGCTTCACACACAAATCCATACAAGATTATATCTATCAAGATCTACCACTTTTCTTCATGAAGTGATTTTAGGCTTTGTTTAAGATGCCAGATTGCTGGCGCTGGAGAAGGAAATATTAGATTTATTCACATAACCAGTAAGTTATATGACTCACAGGTTAAATAGCTATTGTACAGATTTCTGTACATTGTCCTGCCAACATGTCTCCATCCTGACCTGGAAGGATCCTGACCTCTAAAGGGAGATCCCCATGATCAGTCCTGGGTCTCACACGGCACAGTTGTACTGCAAGTGAAGGTGTGATTGCAGTGCCCATAGGCATATCTGTGCTAGTTTTAATCTAGATTGCACAGGTACCAGCAGTAGTGAGAACATGGCAGTGTAGGCTAGCCACCTCAGTAAAAGCCCGCTGGGTATGGACTCAGGTTACTGACCCACATTGGGGTCTATGCTGCCACATCTTCACTGGTTACCTGCAGTAGCTGGATTAAAGCTAGCATAGACATGCCTACCCATACTGCAATCATATCTTCATATGTAGTATAGATGTACCCATACACTGCCCTCTGATGTTAATATGGTAACTCTTGAGATTCAGACATCTGTCTACTAGGAAATGAGCCAAGATGCCAGCTCATTTAGGTGGGCCACCAACCAGAAATCAGATGATAGACATCCTATCGCTATTGTGATCTAGCCCAGAGTTGAACCCGGGACCTAGAAATTATAAAAACTATTGGCCTGATTTCAGTTGGGTCCAGTGCACAATGTTCAATAGCTTTTCTTCTGAATTTCAGCTGTGGCCAATCACACCTTTGGCTTTTGTCTACATAACAAGTTTTATTAAAATGATTAATTTTACAACGCAACAAAAGAAAGGAAAATGTGGTTGTTATTTATAAGTTAAATGCATAACTAGAAAGTTGTTAAATCAATCTCTTTTTTTCTTCTGCTAGATAAAGCAAGACGAAGGTTAGATGGCATTTCTCCCTGTACTCCCTGAAGAGCCTGGAAACAAAATACAGCAACTTTGAACAACAAAAATGTTCAATAAACTTTGCTCTGCAACAGATTATACTTGCTAACCAGGACCTGACTTTGCAGTCAATGAGCACTCAGAAATGCCCCACTTTGTATGGATCATAGGAACAGGATAATAGTACAAAGGAAGATTAGTTATCTAAATTACTGATCGTTTTGGGGGAAAATGCCCATTTTATATTATAACAACTTCTTTGGGGGAACATCTATATTGGGAATATTTTAATTTGAATATTCCATTAGATCAGTCTTGCAATTCTCATTTTTAATCTGTCACTCTGTAGTGTATACTATATTGAGAGGGAGAAGTAAATATGTTTTGATTTCTCACTTAGTTTCAATAATCTTCATTGTTAATTGAAATAATTTGGTAGGAGAGGCATAATAAACAAATCTTGGACCTGGTTCTTCTACTCTATTCAGGCAAACTGTCCCTGGATGATCACATGAAGAAAGATATGGCATTGGTCCCCTTGATACTTTACATATTTAGACAGTCTTCTGTCTCATATAAATGTCTCTTAAAACTATTCTGTGTGTGAATTTAGTGCTCATGAAAGTGAGGCACTAAGGCCAGGCATAGTGCTGACAGGTGTTTGTGTAAGCTCACACATAGTCCTCTTGTGACCTCAATAGATTTAAAATTGACCCAGTTAAACCAGCTCATTACCCTTAATGTAGATTCACTTAAACCAGTTTAATCCTTGTTTAAATCAGTTTAGCTTGTCTTGGTATGTTATGCTAATTTACATTTGTTTGCATTCATTCACATTTCAGTGGATATAAGTTGGTCTAAGGGAATCTAATTTATATCACCTTACAGTTCACCTCTGAATGTGACCTTAGGTCTCCAAGAAGCTCAGAATGTTGATTATCATTGTATTATACAGCTGGGTTATTTAGACTACAAGTAAGTGAATTTCAAGTAATTGGAAGCAGATTAGTAATGCCCTGTATGTTTTGTTCCTTGTCTGCAAAATGTACATCTACTAGCAATATGTGTATGCAGTACAGGTGAACTATTGTATTTATATTGTAATTAATCTTCCCACTCTTCATCAATGGCTAGTTTCCAAGTTTCACAGCTGGCAGTTTTGCACAGTACACCTCTACCCTGATATAACGCTGTCCTCGGGAGCCAAAAAATCTTACCACGTTATAGGTGAAACTGCATTCTATCGAACTTGCTTTGATCCGCCGGAGTGCGCAGCCCCACCCCCCCGGAGCACTGCTTTACCGCGTTATATCTGAATTTGTGTTATATCGGGTCGCGTTATATCGGGGTAGAGGTGTATTTAGATGTTAAATCAGTATGCAGTTAGTAATAACTACAGATATAAGTTAAAAGATCCCAGCATGTTTGTTTTTTTTAAATGTCTGGACAATTTTCTTTCCTCAGTCAGTAACATGAACCCTTTTTTGTGGGTTAGGTTTCTTTCACTTGTTCATTTCACAATATTAGTTTCATAATACTGAAGCAAAACAAACTAGTCCAAATTGCAACAAGCATTATTACCATCAATTTTCATCTTGATATAGTCACATTTAAATATTATTTGCAGACTTGTTCTTTTACTACTGAATAGGTTGGAGGGGGAAGGGGGAATGTCTTCTGCTTTCATACAAAAGCTACCAGAATCAAGTTAGATATTAACTCTACAAGATAGTGAAATGGCACCATTATAAAAGGGACTTGTCTGGCCTTTGTCCTTCCTTCATCCTTAGTGGGTTTTGTTGTGTGGTTCTATCATCCTGCTACTTCCATAGTTAGGAGTTTCTTTTTCTCTCTTGCCTATATAGTTGTTTCTGTCTGTGTAATGTATTCAAATAGAATATTCTCTTTGTTTACAGTCATTGTTACTGTCATTAAACCAAATTGTTTATTCTTTTCATTTACCAACTATTACAGCATGAAAAGTAACAAATATCTGCAGTGCTATGGTGACAGGCATATTTATTGCCTTCTTCAAGAGCTTTGATGTACTAATCCTTGCAAAATTAAATTCTCTTCCCTTTAAATTCAGTCCTGAACTCCATAAATGCATATCAATGTAGCTGCTATTTTGGTAGTCCAGGTGGCGGGTAAGAAAAAAACATTTGTTTTTGAAAACCCTTCCACTGGGATGTGTATTGAAGTACTTTACATATGTTTATTATATAATTGGTTTAAATAGAAGTAATTGAAAATGACATGTGAGTAAAGTTCCCAAACATTTTCTGTATAAGGCTTTTCTCTTATTTATTATGATTAATTTTGATGGTCACGGGTAGAGGCTACATCCAAGATCAGTAACCCATTGTGGTAGGCACTGTACAGATGTATAGTACAAGATAGTTAGTCCCTGACTTGAAGAGTTTACAATCTAAATAGGAGGAATGAGGAAATAGAAGCAGAGATGTGAAGACACTTACCCAAGGTCACAAAGAAAGTGGCAGAGCTGGGACTAAAACCCAGGTCTTCAGAGTCTCAGGCCAACACTCTGTCTTCTGGACCACACTGACAACTGAGAAGGCTACCAACTCCATGCAGGCCATCCCTGTGCCCATGTGGAGCCCCATTGTCTTTAATGGAGCTCTGTCTGGGAATAGGGGGCTGCCTGTGTGGAGTCACTTGTAGGATTAGAGCCTAAGGTTGCTACCGAGCCTTTCTGAGATAGAATATTATATATGTACTGAAGATAGGGGCATAGATGTATGGAGAAAAAAATAAGTGAATAGGTATATTTGAAATAAGTGGGCCAAATGCTGCTGTCTCACCAATGTAAATCCAGGGTAATTCCACTGTCTCCAGTTTTGCTCGAGAACTAATGGAATTCTTGAAAAAAATCACGAGACAGGGTAGTAAAATTCAGTCTGATGTCATTCCTGACTCAGGAACTTACAAGAGGAGAATACACAAGAACCAGTACTCTGGGGTTCATGCTCCCAAAATTCTTTTGTTTAGCCTGAGGGAAAAGATATGCTCTGGGGCATCAAAAGCTAAAGGAAGGAGAAATACACAAAAGCAAAAAAAATTAGTTTACAAAGTCATAGAGTTTAAGGCCAGAAGGGACTACCAGACTACCTAGTGTGACCTGCTGTATTCTACAGGCCACCAACACCACCCAAGAACCAAAATTAGATTGAATATTGCAGCCCACAGGAGGCTAGCCACAGGCAGAGAATAGGAGGGACTGAGGTGCACCAATGACCGAGAGCCCCACAACGGCAGGGAAATGATTATGTGAGATACACCCAGCTAATCCTGCCAAGTGACCCATGCCCATATGCTGCAGAGGTACGTGAAAAACTCCCATGGTCACTGCCAATCTAATCTGGGGGGAAATTCCTTCATGATCCCACATATGGTCATCAGTTATACCCTGAGCATGTGAGCAAGAACCAATTATCCAAGCACCTGAAAGGGAGAATGCTCAGTCCCCCCTCAGAGCCCTGGCCCTACCTGTCCTACATCCCATTTCCAGTTGTGGAAATCTCTGATGCTTCAGAGGAAGGAGATTAAAACAAAAATTATACTGGGGAGAAAAAAATCCCTTCCTGACTCCTGCAAGTGGCCAACTGAAATCTTGAAGCATGAGCCTTTACGAACACAAGACAAACTGGAAGTGAGCCCCAGGGTGGCTGAGGTCTGCCCCTACCATCAGCCTTCTTTTTGCTAGGCTATACAAGCCAAGCTCTTCCATTTCCTCTCATAAGACAGGCCCTTCATGCCCCTGATCATCCTAGTAGCTGTTCTCTGCACCTGCTTTAGTTTTAAATTCATCTCTCTTGAACATGGTGGCCAGAATTGTACAAAGTATTCCAGATGAGGTCTTACCAGTGCCTTGTATAATGGCATGAATATTTCTCCATCTCTACTGGAAATGCCTTGCCTGATATTTTAAAATCAAGCAGGCAAAAGAACTTTTGTTATTTCAGCAACTAATCTTGTATAAAATGTTAAATTTGTTCATTTAGAAATCCATGGCCTGATCCTGCAAATCTTTATTCATAAGTAGCTCTTAATCATGCATATCTTGATCTTCTCCATGTTCTCCCTTAAAACATGCTTCTTTCAAGAAGTCTACACTTCAAAGAAGTACTTAAAAAGGATAAAAGAAAATGTTGTCTTTCAGAACTTCCAAAAAAAAATAAGAACTGTCTGATAAATTTCACTCTTCACTGTTTTTGTTGCATGTTTGTTTTCATTGGTACACTGTCCATTTAAGTTCTTAAACTAGCACAAGTCTTCTGTCCTTTGCTTGATGGCACTAGATGGTCCTACATAAAAGGATTAATAATTATTCATTATTTACATAGCAAAAAAAGTCTGCAGGGCCAGTGTCCTCCTGTCTTGAAAAGAACCTAGCACATTTTTGTTGCTATGTAAACAATAACGCTTCATTTTATGTAACAACATGAAATACGATCAGGAGAAGAAAACTAGTTGCAGGACTTTGCAGAATGTCTCTGTAGTCCTAGAGAAAGATAGCAAGATGCTGGACTGTTTGCTTCTGGAAAACAGAGCAATATAAATAAACATTTTGCAGGTTTATATATACAAAAATAAATCTTTTGAACATGGGTGTAGTTTTGGGGGGGACAAGTGCTCCCCCAAATTGCAAGCTTTGGGCAGGTGCAGAATTTTCCCTTTCCCCCTCCCCCCCCAGACCTGTTGAATGGCTGGAGCTGCCTCCCCAAATATAGAAGTCAAACTGCGCCTATGCTTTTGACTGATTAAATGAAATGTTGATACATTTCAGGTCTCCTGGAAGAAAAGGCCTGGGACACTGGCACAACATTATGAAAAACCAGGACTTTCCCAGTAAAACACCCAGTAAAATCATGGGTGAAATCCTGGCCCCACTGGTTACGTCTACACTGCATTGTGAACCTGGGTCTGTGGGACCCAGTTTCGTGGACTCTGTTTCCAGCCTACGCCTGAGCGGCCACACTGCATGTCAACCTGGATTGACAATCGCTGGATCTGGGTCTTTCAACCACACTAACACGTCTACATTACACAGACCTTCTGACTTGGATCTACAGCTTGATCTGTCTCCACGCTGCAAAATGATAGGGCTTGGACCTGAGTCTCAGTGGAACCTAGGCTCTGACGCACCCCGCACAGGTAATTAGCTAGGACATAGGTTGATATGCCCAGTGAAGGCAATGGGAGTTTTCCTGTTGACTTCAATGGGGCCGAGATTTCACTCCTTATATAAAGAACTCTCCTGGACCTTGTAAACCATGATACTCGCCTGTGAGGAGGATAGAAATTCTGGTTCACAAAGGATTTAAAAATTTGGCTTCGTTTCTAATTGGAATGAAACCTAAACATTGTGAAATTCTCCACAAAGGAAAATTCAGGAAAATTTTGGATTCATCAAAACATTTTATTTTGACAAAATTGAAATGTTTCATTTTTATTTTGACCTGTTTTATATTACATTGTTTGTACAGCACCTAGCACAGTGAAGTCACCACCATGCACTACAGTAATACAAATAACAATTCTAACACAGAATTTTTAAAAATTGTAATAAAAAGTAACTTCTAAATGAAACATTGAAATGTTTCATTTAGAAAATGTCAGGATGTTTCAACATTGTCAGGACTTTTCCCCCAGTTTTTTTTAAAGCTACATTTTGGTGCAATTGACGTGATTTCACTAAGTGTTTCAGTTTCAACTGAACTGCATTTTCTGATGGAAAATGGTTCTGTCAAAGTTTTTCCAACCAGCTCTAATTAGCAGTAATGCATAGTATGTATATGTTATCTTTTGAGAAGTGTTGCCTTCATATTAGCTATGATCTACATAGCATACAGTGTGAATGCCTGTGCTTTTCACAGTGTCAGTTCTCTCTTACACCAGTACATATAAGTGTATTGTCAGGTCTAGCAAGGCATTAATAATATATTAAGATTGAGGCACCTTTTCTAACATCACTTTTCCCATAGTTAATAGCCTCCAGAGATACTAGACAAAAAAGCAGAATCCAGGAAAAGGAAAGAAATTGATCGTTTAACTGAAATGTCTTTGCTGCTTTGCATACATAATCCTCTTTTTCTTACAAGGAGAAGAATACAAAAAATCAAGCCTAAGGACATAGCAATGTTTGGGAGCAGAAGCTCCTCTCCTCATTCTAGTTTGTCCTGTTTTATTTAAAAACTGGTTAATTCATGTCCTATTGCAGCTGAATCTAGCCCTTCTAGATGTTGGTTCCATTTTGATTGACAGTTCAGTGATAGGACTAACTGAAAATCCAAGCCATGCTAATGTATTGCACCCTGAAAGCCAGGATGGAAAAGAGAATGTGGTGCTTCAGTAAAAAAGGCATTTCATGGTAAAATGCCTTTGATTTCTTGCATGTACTTTTGTTCGATAATCCCACTTGGCTGATTAGGAGTTTGGCATAATTTGTACACTGCAATAACAGTTTAATAGTCATATTACTTTTTTTGTCAACTGATCATATCTTTGGTGTGAGAACATTTTGTAGTTTAAAAATTAATGCTTTTTAGTGCAATGATCAAAAAACTTTACAATTGCTTTCAATATCCTTTTGCTTTGGCCGTGACTTTTACGTGATAAAGGTCCTAGCAGGAGCTATTATAATGTGAAAAATATTATTTTGCAGGGCTTTGTTTTAACAGTCAATTGTGATTACTATGATATACTTGGTATATCATTGCAAAACTGTTTAGCAGAGATATAATACTCGAAGTATAATGCACTTCAGTGAAAAAACAGCAACTGTGGCCTAATGAATAGAGTGCTGTAGTAGACAGCAGGAGACCTAAGTTCTAGTCCCAGTTCTGCTGCTGGCCTGTTGTGTGATCTTAGGCAAGTTATGTCATCCTGATATGCCTCAGTTTCTCTATCTACAAAATAATGATCGTGACCTTTGTTAAATGCTCTGAGATCTACTGATAATAAGTGCTAGGTATTATTACTAAAAACAAAAGTTACACCAATTTAAATCAGATTAGAACAGTGGTTCTCAAACTTTTTTTCCCACGAACCACTTAAAAATTGCTGAAGGTCTCAGCAGACCACTTAATGATCTTTCCAAATGTTGTTTGTACTGTTAGCTAACTATTGTAAAGTGCTATGGATAAAAGCGCTATATAAAAAAACCCCTTATTTGTAGGTCTAAACAGAGATTGGGAATGGTTGGGTCATTACACTAATTGAATCTATTTCCCCATGTTAAGTATCCTCACACCTTCTATGGGTCATCTCGATTATCACTTCAAAGGGTTTTTTTCTCCTGCTGATGATAGCTCATCTCAGTTGATTGGCCTCTTACCGTTGGTATAGCTACTTCCACCTTTTCGTGTTCTCTGTATGTATAAATATCTTCTGTCTGTGTGTTCCATTCTATGCATCCGAAGAAGTGGGCTGTAGCCCACGAAAGCTTATGCTCAAATAAATTTGTTAGTCTCTAAGGTGCCACAAGTACTCCTGTTCTTTTTGCGGATACAGACTAACACAGCTGCTACTCTGAAAAAAGAGAGCTGTATGCTTCACCGTGACCTTTCCTGTCAGGACTGCCCTTCTCTAACTTACATGAACAACTGATCAGATGTTTAAAAAATATTTCTATTTTTTCTATCTGCATCAAATGCAAGGAGTAGGTTAACTAGAATGCAATGAGCTAAGCTACTGTTTAGCCATTCTTAATTCAAATGCCTTTGTATACAGTGTGAAAAAAGCGCATGTATTTGCAGCCAGGAGAGCTGGATGAATTCTGCTTGGGGTGAGTGTGTAAGGCTCCCATTGTGAGGGTATATGATGTTTGAAGTCAATAGGAGCAGCATAGGCCCAACCCGGAGCCCTAACTGAAATCAATAGGAGTTTAGCCTGAGAAAAGAGTGCTGAATAAGGCACTTGTTGTCCTTCACAAAAACAATCATTGATGAGGGGAAGGAAGGACTTGTGACTAGAACACAGGATAAGAAGTTGGATAATTTGACTTTATTTCCAGGTTCTGCTGAAGATTTTCTCCATGATCTTGGGCAAGTCACTTAGCTTCTTTGCTTCACCTTTTTACAAAAGTCCTATAGAATTAATAGAAAAGTATATCCCTGCTGTACAATTCTATGGGGTGATTCAAAACACCTAGAGCAGGGGTCGGCAACTTTTCAGAAATGGTGAGCCGAGTCTTCATTTCTTCACTCTAATGTAAGGTTTTGCGTGCCAATCATACATTTTAATGTTTTTAGAAGGTCTCTTTCTATAAGTCTATAATATATAACTAAACTATTGTTGTATGTAAAGTAAATAAGGTTTTTAAAATGCAGAGAAGCTTCATTTAAAATTAAATTAAAATGCAGAGCCTCCCAGACCGGTGGCCAGGACCAGGGCAGTGTGAGTGCCACTGAAAATCAGCTCGTATGCCGCCTTTGGCACGCATGCATTGGTTGCCTACCCCTGACCTAGAGAAAGGATTGCATTCTGTATTACAGTCTACAGGTTTGCAGGGTGACATCTATGAACTTCCTGGTTTCATCACGGTTTCATTCTGTAGGACTTGTCCATAAGTACAGTTTATCCATTTGCAAACGAAGGTAATAACTTACCTACTTCACTAAGATACTGTGAAGCTTAGAGCTTGATCCTGCTCCCACTGAAGTCAACTGCAATGCTCCAATTGACTTCAGTTGTGCAGGATCGAGTCCTTTATGCATCAATGGATGTACAGATTTTTGAGATTCTCCGCTAGAATGAGCAAAGTATAATCATGTTTTTTACTTCAATTGCACTTGTCCTGTCCATTAATCTCCCCTGTTCCGGTCCCCACATGAGCAAGATGAATCACATTTTCTGGGAATCAGCATAGCAGAAAATCCCAGACTGAAACTGCCTGATGTGTATACTTCAAGTATATTAGTTAACAAATGCATGTTATTCCTCATCTTATTTGGAAAGTGTGATATATATTTGCCATTTTTTTCAATAGACATGAAAGGCTGTTAGAAAAATTAAACCTGGGGAATGTTAATATTGTGCAATTAAATTCTGGAAAGTCAAGAAATGCCAATGATAGGGTTGCATGTGCAACCTTAGCTCTGTCTCTTGTGTGTATGGATTACAATAGTCTTTAATTACATGATCATTTTAGTATTTCTTAATACAGCATATCATATTTTCAACAGTCTTAGATACACGTGTGGCATCTTGCTACTTATATTAATTACCTTTGGCCAGAACATCTTCCATGTACGTAGAGGAAACTCTGGGTGTAGATCCCCTACTCTTCACACACAAGCAGGGTCCACTAGAGCCTGCGGAGGGGGTTCTGCAAAGGGTCCAGAGTGGTCTCTGGATGGGCTGGTGGAAAACATTGCTCCCTCAGCCCGCATGAAACTTACTCGAAAAAGGCAATAACAGCATCCTGTGCCTATGCAATAGAACTGCACCAATTCAGCTGTGATAGGCATTATACAGAACCCCAATATAGATTAAACAAGGCTCTTCAGGGCTGCAGAGAACTGGGCAAGATTTGTACCTTAGGAATAGGGAAACGATTTCTTTTTTGTAGTTTCAGTGCGTCTCACATTCCACTCTGAACCAATTAGTGCCAAAATACTCACTAAATCGTATCATAAACTTCACCCTACAAGCAACATTTTCATTCACACTTTCCCATCCTCTGCAACAAGACTAGAATGTAAGACATCAGTGGAATTCAGACCTATGACCTTCTGAATATGCACGATGAACCCACTTTGAAAGAGGCATATGCTTCAGCCTCAGGACTGCTTTTGTTATGTTTGGTATGGTGCAATTACTAAAATAAGATTGTTGGAATGCCTTCTTATCCACCACTCTGATCATGCAGCACATGTAGACCTAGAAACTGGCTCATTTAGTCACCTATCGTGTATATGACACCTACTTTAGCTCATTCTTGTGGTTTTAAACAAATTAACTCACAAGGCCAATTAGGCTATTCAAGGGTTAAATGTGATCCTTGCAAATAGTAATATTTCATCTCATGTTTTGGAGAAAGAATGACTTCTGTTTTCATAGTTACAGCTTCTGCCTTCGTAAAATCATCACAAGGCATTGGAATTTAGCTTTTCTTTTAGTACCTTTTTAAAAAAAATGCAAAAGGGTTGGCCCCACATACTTTACTAATATATCTTAATTGGTAAGTTTTTATCTGTCTTAATTGTTTAACCTAAAATAACTATTTACATAGATCTTTAAGTGTTCAAGGTACAATCATTAACTGATTAATACCTTTACCCATGTGAGGTAAGTAGGTAAATACTGTTCATTTTAGTGATGGGGAATCTGATACAGAAGTTATATGACCTGCCTCAGGCCACTCAAGTAAAAGGTAATGCTGGGATTCCCACAGGCCTGTGCGCATGTCACTAGACCACATTCTCTCTTGGTCACTTTCTAAGATGATGCTTTTATCATGCTTCAGAGCTTCTTTCCAACATCTAATAATTTAGGTTAAGGGAGGCGATAAACTGTGGTGTCTATTGCTAACTAGATTCTCTTCAGGTTACAGTACTGTATATATCCAAAGTAAGAACACTTTGCAAACCTGAGAGAAAAACATTAGCTTTTAGTGGATGTGTTTGGAGCAGTAGGGACGTACGTATTAAGATCTGATGATCTCTGAAAGACTGAAAATTCCCAGGAAGAAAGCTGAGAGCCAAGAATTTGAAGTATTCTTGAGACTGTGGAAAGGAGCAAGGATGTGATCAGACAGGCAGAAGAGAGAGACTGAAGATACAGGGAAAGGAAATATTAAAACTAAATCAATGAGATAAGAGAATAAAGGAATCAGCTGAAGTAGCAGGCCTTTCTGGGTAATGTAGAGTGGAAGTACCTAGACTTGGAGATTTGGGCACTTTAAAGTCTACCTGTATTTTACATTGATACTGAGATCTCTGCTTTCATGATACTTCCCCGATGCATGATATAGTAGCGCTTACATGTGAACATCCGAAGATGCATCCGAAGAAGTGGGCTGTAGTCCACGAAAGCTTATGCTCTAATAAATTTGTTAGTCTCTAAGGTGCCACAAGTACTCCTGTTCTTTTTATGTGAACACTCTAACTCAACTAGCACCAGACAACAAATCGCAGCTCTCTGTCAAAGTCGGGGAAGGAAAATATACTGAGTTAGCTAGTTACGGGATGGCACAGGGACGTGTCATACATATTGGAGTTTGGGCACCCAGACAGAAGAATGTTTGAGTTTCAGGGGTTAGAAAAAAGAGATGGGGAAAAAATAAGCAATTTTCCTGATCTAGTTTCCTCATCTCACATTTTAACTTGATAGCTGGTATTTCTTTGTATCTGAAACATCAATGTTTGAGTAAGAACAGATATAATCCACAGGTCACAAGGAAAAGTTAGTAAAATGTTCCTCCATCAGTTCACGTAGTGGATTGAACAGGTATGCTATTATCTAAGAATGAATCTTTGTTCTGATTAAATAGAGCATATAAATGGTTTTCATCTCAAAAGCTAAGTCATTGTGCCCTGTGTATAAACATGCAAATAGAAATTATATCCTGTCAGTTAAAAATTAAAACAAACTGTGGTTATTGTAATTCCTGACATAACCTGGAATGTTCTTAAAGCTGTATGCTTAAGATGTTAGAAAGTACACAAGAAGAGAGCAAGGTACATGGCTGAGTTTAGTATTAAGACTGTTTGCAAAAGTTCACACCAAAATCTTGCCTCTTAGTCATCAAGAAATTAACAATAACAGATCACAAGAATTCAGTTACCAGAGTTCAAGAGAAAGTGATATTAAGATAAATGATCAGATTCACATCATTAATAATATGCACCTTAAATCTAGTTAAAAGTGGGTTTTATATTATACGTTTTTTAAAAGCAATTATGTAAATTGCAGAAAATGATTTGCACTGTGAGTGTATTACATAGATAGGGGTCAGTGAGACTCAGATAGAAGACTTCAAAGTCATTTTCAAGAGTCCAACAAGTTTTGGCACAAAATACAAGGAGTATTTCCTGTGACAAGGAGGCTAAAGAGTATTAAGGCAAACTATGTACATTAGTTAAGCATGAAATAAATGCAAAAAATCCATGTATGCAATATTTAACAAGGTTGTTCTGTGTTTCTGAAGGCCTCTTCCATAGGAAACAACTTGAGAGTTTGTGAGGCTGGCTAAGCTTTTATAGATAGCCTTTACCTACCAGCCTTTCAGGTTCTATAATCAGGATGTGTAGCAAATTGGAAACAAAATGGTGTAAAACCAAACTTTATTTTTATATTGCTTATATATAAAACTATATTTGCAGATGCCAAGAACAGTGAACCGTAATGTAGCAATATCATGATTCCCCTTTAAACCTACCATGTTAGATGTTGGAAACATGCAGGGAGCTGTAGAATAATTACTGATGACTCATTAGGACAGGTGAGGCTCATTAAATTCCTCTCTGAAAATAAAGAAAGTGGGAGTAGTCCTCTAGCAAATGGAGCAAAGGTTTAGGACCAATATATTGGTCCTGGCATGAAAGAACCATAGGAACAACATTCATATCTAAGCAGTTGGCTTAGGCTTGGGCGTGTATGTTGGATTACTTTGGAATTATGTGAATGAGGAAATTCCCATGGTTCATGCAAACTTAATTCTGCCCTCTTTCAGCTATGCCCCATTAACACACATACCTTTATTCTGCCAACCGCACAGTTGCTGAAATGTACAAGCTCTTCACCTCCTTTTACATCCCATTCACTCCCACCCACAGGATTCCATCTAACAGTATAAACGGACAAAAAGGAGAGAGAGGGGAAAAAAGTGCTCACACCACATTCCCTCTGTTCCACTGGAGTTGGCAGTAGTCAGTAGGAACTGTTTAGACACACTTCAGGTACAGTCAATGTATTGTGTACCTACCCTAAATAGTGGAGGCAGTAGCTGGACCTGCTTGATAAAGGTGTCTTTTTGATATGAGGACACGTTTGGATTACTTCGAGATGTGTGACAGAGCTGTGATTATGATACGAGATCTATGTTTTTCACCCTCCTATGTGTGAGAACAAAGGGAAAATCTGCATGTGTACCTTCAGGATCCAGTATGTATTATTTCAGTGATGAATTGGGTACATCAGTGGCTCTCAACCTTTCCAGATTACTGTACCTCTTTTAGGAGTCTGATTTGTTTTGCGTACCCCCAAGTTTCTTCTCACTTAAAAACTACTTGCTTACACAATCAGGTATAAAAATACAAAAGTGTCACAGCACACTATTACTGACAAATTGCTTACGTTCTCATTTTTACCATATAATTATAAAATAAATCAATTGGAATATAAATATTGTACTTACATTTCAGTGCATAGTATATAGAGCAGTATAAACAAGTCGTCTGTATGAAATTTTAGTTTGTACTGACTTTGCTAGTGCTATTTCTGTAGCCTATTGTAAAACTAGGCAAATATCTAGATGAGTTGATGCACCTGCTGGAAGACCTCTGCGTACACCCAGGGGTACACATACCCCTGGTTGAGAACCACTGGGGTACATTATATAATTAACATGTCACAGGGGTTTTCATAGTTTTATAGACTCTAAGGCCAGAAGAGACCATTGGGATCATCTAGTCTGACCTCCTGTATAATACAGACCATAGAACTTTCCCAAAATAATTCCTAGAGCAGATCTTTTAGAAAAACATTCAAACTTGATTTAAAAATTACTAATGATGGAAAATCAACTGTGACCCTTGGTAAATTGTTCCAATGGTTAATCACCCTCATTGTTAAAAATGTCCACCTTATTTCCAGTCTGAATTTGTCTAGCTTCAATTTCCAGCCTTAGGATCATGGTATAACTTTTATTACAAAGGGTACTCATTGTCAGTAGTGAGCTAGGATATGAGAGCAGTCAAAACATTTATCAGTTGCATGAATTCCAGGTAAAGTGTGAGTGATCAATGTCAGGTGTAGCTGTACTGAATGGCGGAGACAGTAGTTATCTCCGCTTGGTAGAGGTGTGTTTGCAAGATCTGTGGATTACTTTGAGATGTATGACAGAGCTATGACTATGACATGAGGAGATCTATGTTTTGCATCCCTTCAGGCTGCAGTATGCATCATTTCTACGCAGAATTATGTAAGTTATGTCAGTAGCAGGACTTAGGGCTTTTCATTACAAAGGATATTATCAGCAGAAAGGTGGAATGTAAGAAGATTCTAATGCTTTAATAATGGTTAATGCAAATGGTTTGGTTGAGATGATATCCTGTGAGTATGCATAAGGGTATGCAGAAAAGGCTGTGAAGTGGTTGTTAAATTGTACACGTGTGGTATTATTTCCGGGAAGCTGGCTAAGTGTATGAGTGTATGCTAGGAGCTGGAAGCTCCTGACTCTGACAGTGCCAAGGGCCAGTGTACTCTGTGGATATTGAGGCATTATTTGAAGAGGGTAGAGGGAAGGTGGCATGGACAACCTTTTCCCGTCCTCCACTCCTTTTAATCCTTGTGTTCTGTGTATGTGTGTTAACGGCATACTGAGACATTGCTGAAAGAGGACAGAGATAAGGTTGCATGGGCAACCTTAACCTTAACTGTGCATTTACTAAGGGAGAGTAGGGAAAGGGATCCAACCCCTGTAGATGGTCATGGGCACAGGCCCACCAGATCATGGCACCCTGGCTTAGACACCCCCAAAGGGCAAATCCCTCATATTCCAACTCATATAAGGGGGGAGGATAGCTCAGACCCTTCTAGAGGGGTAAGAGCTCCCCAGATCTGGGCACACATAAGAGGCGAGAATGTGGGGCTGACGGGTGCTCCTGCCTCTATTCTCTCCCAGTCTCCCTGCTATCCATCCTCACATCCTCCTTCCCAGTGTCCCACCTCACCACTCCCACTTACCCCCATGCCTCCCTCATGTGAGCCCCCAACCTTTATTTCCTCCCCCTCCTCATAGCCCTTCTCCCCTCACTGCAGCCTCAAACCCCTCTTCACCAATTCCTCCTCTCCTCTGTCCCCTGAAACACCTCCCCTTTCAGGAATCATGCACATGTCTAATTCCCTCCTCCCCCCAAAGACTTTGATTATATTCCCCTCAAAATAAAATTGCCACCCATAACTCACAAATTGTAGCAACCTCCAGACACTCAATGCAATACTCCTTTTGTCTCAGGTGGGGACTTATCCTTAGGTACGTTCATTGAAGGATAATTCACAGCCATCAGTCTTAATAAGGACTGTGATTTATCCAGTCATTACTACAAGGCAGCAGAAGACATTTTTAGGAGGACCTGTTACTCAGGAACCCTAAAATGTGATTGCTAATGTTCCCCTATGACCCCATAAGGCACCCCAAATTTCAAAGCAATCTTAGTAACCATTTGGATTTTAGAGCACTTACAAAAATTAAGGTTTAAAGCATATGAAAACATGGGACCGGAAGCCCCCTAGCCAGTTTTCTATACTGGTGCATGCACACTGCAAAGAATATATGCTTTACAATACAATTAGGTTTCTCAATCCCACAAAATGTTGTGGGTACCAGGCACTACATTGAGTACACTCAACAGATTGAGACCATTTTGACCCACATCACATCAATAGTTTGCCCTCTAGCTCTGGCAAAAAAAAAAAAAAAAAACTACCTAGAAACTTTTTGAAAAATGGCTGGGGGGGGGTGAGGGGTCTTAAATCTCCACGACTCCCAGCTCGAATTTCCCCAGCTTTGGGTCACTAATCCTAGTCTACACCCTCCTGATGTCCACCAAATTTTAAAGGAATCCAACTAAGCATGTCAATTTTAGAGGACTTAGAAAGGTTGACCTTTAAATAGAAGTTGTGATGCAACCTTAACTATAGTGGTGCTGTCACACCACTATAATTTGGAGCTAGATGGGAACTCCTCCAGTTTAAAGGTAAGTGGTTGTTTATTTTAAAAACCTACAAAACTGAAGTTATGTTTCCAAGAATTCCTCAGTATAGGACTTTCTGTACTAGAAATATTATTTTGGAAAGAGCTTGTCCTGAGATTCCTGGACACACTATAGGCTATTTCTACATGGAATTATGCACATGTACTGAGAAGAGAAAACTATTAGATTACAATATTGTCAGAGCTGTATTAGCTAAGGATAGGTTACAATATTTGTATCTGGATCATATTCAGATTTGGAGGACCTACAATTCAGGTGATACTTGGAAACACTGTGTTTGAGCAGCACTTTAAGGGTAACCATGCCAATGGGCTGACAAAGAGAGGCATGCACTGAATTCATGTTGGACTAAATATCATTGCAGTAACATCTTTGGGAGCCAAGCAGCATTGTTTTAGCAAAGGTGGATGTAAAAGGGTTCTCACAGCTAGGGTGCAAAAGACCCATCAATTGCCTAAAGCCAGTGTCTTTGACTATTTAAAAAGGCTACATATTCAGCACCACCATCTCCCCCGGTAACTAGTTCATTTGTTTGTGCAGTGGTGCAAGAGGAAACTGACACAGTCTTGGCATGGAAGGATTGCATGATGGACTAGGCACTAATGTTGCTGCTGGGTTTGCTTATTCTTTCTGACAGCTGTGGAGGCCCTGGCAGAAGAGAAATAGTGCTACTGCAACTGCTAGCTCTTATGAATGAAAGCATAAGGGCAGAACTACTAACAGGGGTAGAGTAGGATGACACAGAGAAGAAAAAATAGGGAGACATTGTTAGGCAGCATGCCACCACCACTGCATTCCTCATCCAGGGATGCAGATTCAGAATATGTGATGGCAGCGGTCATTGTGAATGGAGTATTACAAGCAGGATGTACCAGCTGTTTCTTTGGCTACTCCGGGTAAAGCTATTTGGGCTATAAACATACGTCTCTTTTAAGGAGGTGATCACACACACTTATGGCTGTCAGGTTGTAACTCTTTCTAGTTTGACTAAGAATAACTTCTGCAGACTGCTCAGACAGTTTTTGTGGCATAAACCAAATAAATCTCCAACTCTGCCACATCGTCCTGCTGTTTCTCTGCCCACAACTATGCTGTGGCACACCACTGAGATTTGGCCTAGTTTTTGTGTTTACTAATGGTTCAGTGTTCGTGCCTTCCCTGCCTTGTTGCCCTGTAGCAGCTGCAGCTGATGTTGCTTGTTGTTTGTCCTAGGTGGCCCTGCTCTTGTCAATGGCAGCAGCAAGAGGAAAGACCAGCAGCCAGAGAAAAAGAGGAACCGTCATTTTTTGATGGTTGTTTTGGGGAGGGAGGTTGGTCCTTCTTTTCCCCCCCCCCTTTCATTTTTCATATTCCTCACTGTCCTTTCTCGCCGCCCCCATTGGCCCAGGACAGCGAAGCGCGGCCAGTGGGGGCCGCGATCGGCCGAACCTGCCGCGTCAGCAGGTAAATAAAACTGGCCCGGCCCGCCAGGATGCTTACCCTGGCGAGCTGCATGCCGAATGTTGCCGACCCCTGCTTCAGAGGATGAGGCACAATGATGAAAATAGATGAATTTTAGAGAGTATAGGGCTATATTGTCACCTCAGATGTTCAAAAGAATATTTAGAATAACTCTCTTTGCAATAGTCCCTTCAGAAAAACATGAGTATGTATTTTTAAAAAAGCTCAGAAAAATAGACTATATACAAAAATATGCACACAACTAAAAGGCCAAAATAAATATAAAAATTTACCAATGCTATACCTTTTTATTACCATTATAATCAAACCCAGGTAGCTGGCTCCACTAACATGCCTCTGCTCTTCGGCACTAATCTCCTGGGAACTAAATGTCTTGCTAAAGAGGAATTGGAGATAAAGGAGCCTCTGATCTGCATCACTCAAGATCACAATAATCATGTTGAGAGATTTCTTTATAGTATTTAGACATGCGAGGCAAACTATGTAACAGAATAGGATTAACACTATTTTATGCACATAATTCCTTTGATCCAAGGATCTCAAAGAACTGTACAGTATTAATTCATCATCCCACAAGATAGATAAACATTGTCACCAGCTAGATGACAAAGTACATTGATGTAGTTTTATTTTCATTTTACTTTAACTATTTGAGATGCCAAATCATTAAAATTCGTCAACTTATCAATGAATGCAAGTTGTAATAGTTGATGACAAAAAACTTGACAACGGCTAATCTGCTGGGGTGCTGAGACCACTGCCTCTTGTACTGACCAGTAGTCTCATTGTTTCCTTGTACTACATTTGTCTGTATTAATCTATTTCAGGTTTAGAAAACCTGACCTCTGAGGAAAAGTTTTTTTAAAAATTGGGCACGTTTAGTCTTGAGAAAAGAAGACTGGGGGAGGGGGAGACCTGATAAATCTTCAAATATGTTATAAAGAGGCCTGTGAGCCATTGTTCTCTACATCCACTTAAGGTAGGACAAGTAATGGGCTTAATCTGCAGCAAGGAAGATTTAGGTTAGCTATTAGGAAAAACTTTCTAACTGTAAGGGTATTTAAGCTCTGGAATAAGCTTCCAAGGGAGGCTGTGGAATCCCCAGCACTGGAGGCTTTTAAGAACAGGTTGGACAAACGTGTGTCAGGGATGGTCTAGGTTTACTTGGTGCTGCCTCAGTGCAGGGGGCTGGACTCCTTCCAGCCCTACACTTCTATGATCTATTGTTTATCATCTTATATACAGAGTGTAAGGTCTGTGGGGCAGGGACTGTCTTTATATTCTGTGTTTGTACAGCACCTAGCACAATGGAGTCCTGGTCCATGACAAGGGCATCTAAGCACTGTGGTAATATTAATAATAAATATTACTAATGTTCCTGTTACATGCAGGAAGGCTCAAGGCTCACACTGCCACGAGATTTAATTATGTTATCAACCTTTGCAAGGGAAGCAGAACCATGAACAAATGTCTTGACTGCTAAATGAAGGAGGGGCTTGTCTTCAACTCTCTAGTTATAAAATCTATTTGTAATTTTGAAATCTACATATACTCTTCATTCTAACACCTATGTTTGATCCAAAAATTTAGTCTTATTTCCAGCAGATACTGTTCTTACCTGCTCTCTTTGATCTGAGAAGTTGTTTGTCCTGCTATTTTTTTTAAATAAGGGAAAACTCCTTTTCAAGATAAACTTGTCACCCAGTAAGAGCTTCAAGCAAGAAAGGAAAAAAATGTTTTTAAGAGAAAGGAGCTCTTACTGGAGTGAAGTGTTAGCAGAGCAATGGTAAAGCAGGACCAAGAGGGCACCATTAATCTCCAGGTGAGTTACCACTGAGTTGTCTGAGTTCTCTATCATGTGGTGGTGCAAGCAGGAAAGGGAGATGGCTATGGAGCACATTTGCTTTCTCTTCAGCCACAGCCTATCTAAGCATTCATAAACTCATAGAAGATTAGGGTTGGAAGAGACTTCAGGAGGTCATGTAGTCCAACCCCCTGCTCAAAGCAACCAACCCCAACTAAATCATCCCAGCCAGGGCTTTGTTGAGCTGGGCCTTAAAAAACCTCTAAGGATGGAGATTCCACCAGCTCCTCCTCCCCCGGTAACCCATTTCAGTGCTTCACCACCCTCCCTAGTGAAATAGTTTTTTCCTAATATCCAACCTAGACCTCCCCCACTGCAACTTGAGACCATTTCTCCTTGTTCTGTCATCTGCCACCACAGAGAACAGACTAGCTCCTTCATCTTTAGAACCTCCCTTCAGGTAGTTGAAGCCTGCTATCAAATCCCCCCTCACTCTTCTCTTCTGCAGACTAAATAAACCCAGAATGACTGGAGGACCAAGATGTGTATAGGCCTAGCTCCACAGCCAAATCTACCACATCAGGGGATCCAGTTATCATGCAGTGTTACAACACACGTTGCTTGTATAGGCATGACCAAAAGCTATCATGTTATATGATCATCTTATCTCTCATCTTTACTCTGTGTAGACAGTGTTGCCTACTTTATGCATTGAGGCATAGAAGATTCTTAATTGCATGTTATTTGCTTCTATACTTAACTGTGTTTGGGGTTAACTGTGTTGAAAATTATGCTGGATATTCATGACATTATTGTAGGTATTGTGAAAAAAGAAGAGTCTTCAGCTTGCCAAAATTTACCATATTCCCAAATAGAACTTTCTCTGTGAACAACAGACACAATGTTCCAACTGTTGCAAGACAAGTAACTTGAGGCTCTAGGCCAAAGGCTTCGGTTTCACAACCAGCCTTGGATGTTGCCACTTACAATTTAGGGGAAACGTGCACATAGAAAACTATTAAAGCTTCATATTACTCTAAGGTACTGTGGATTTTAAATTAAATTAACCCATTGGAGCTCAGTAGTTTGAGAGTTCCTTGATTGCAGTTCTATGTTTCTTTAACACATCCAAATGGGTGTTCTGCAGACTGAATACTTGCAGGATATGATACAACGTCCATCTTATTTCTTCAATATGTTTCATGCTTTGTACATTCATGCTTAATGATACTCATTAAATGCAAAATAGTACTTAGGAAAAATCTCACAAACAAAGAAGACAGGATATTCACAATCTTATATTACTTTATATAGTACCTTTGGGATCCCGTATTCTTTATAAACCTAAACTACACACAGGGATCAATTCATCTACCACTCATATGTAGCCACCTCTGGAAGGAAATGTTGCAACTGTTTAACAGTGCATTGCCATGTTATCCAATTGTTCTAGGCAGGGAGTAAAGAAATACTCTTCTATTGGAAACTGTAGGATAAATGTAGATATGGCGGGCAGAATGTAATTTATGACACTTTGATGTTAGCCAGTTTACGGGGATTAATGCTCCCTTACACTTAGGAAGCATGCCATAGATTCTTTAATGATTACATAGGTTTTTAGTTTTCCATCTTATCCAAAAGATGAAGGTTCAGCAATTTGTATTTCACAGTACAGCCCTTTCCATGGCTTGACAAAAGTGGCAGAACTAATAGCCTGAAATGGATGGCAGCAGCAGCTCCCTCTTCTACACTCAGCTCCTTCTAGCATTGCTGCCTGCCACACAGAATCATAGAACATTAGGGTTGGAAGAGACCTCAGGAGGCCACCCCCAAGGACTATGCATTTTGCCTCACTCTTCTTCCAGATTGTGTCACAGAAAGCTGGAGCTTGGTCAGCAACTCACCTACTGTGCAGCTGGCAGTATCCTTCCTCACCGCACCCCTCTCATTTTGTCTCCAGCTCCCCAGGTCTCTGCCCCTTTCACTCCCATGCTGGAACCTTGGGAGAACTTCCCCTTAGGACTTAATTTGTTAGACTAGGGAAAGGTTTGTGTGTGCTCTGACCCCCTGAATCAAGTTTCATCAGAGCATTCCTCCTCTGCTCCCATTCATCCCACCTGAACTGAGATTAGACAGGTGCTATTCAAACCTCTGCTCAAGCTCCATGTGGTGCTTTAAGCATAAGAATATTTTGTAGTTTAGAATCATAGAATTGCAGGACTGGAAGGGTGAGGTCATCAAGTCCAGTCCTCTGTACTCATGGCAGGACTAAGTATTATCAGACCATCTCTGACAGGTGTTTGTCTAACCTGCTCTTAAAAATCTCCAATGATGGAGATTCCACAACCTCCCTTGCAATTTATTACAGTGCTTCCAGTTTGTGAAGTTGCTTGTCCGTTGAGAACACCACTAAAAAACAGGTCCTTTCTTTGCACTTAGGTCTTGTTCCTCTGGCGGCATGGAATAGTCTGAAGACTGACTCACTGTGCAGTTTTTTTCTCATTGAATACTAGAGGGCCCTATGTGTATGCAAGTTGTATTGCCAACTGGCAATAATTTGAGTTCTTTTCACTCATCTACTTCAGAATTTCAATGCAAGAAGTCTCCTCCCCCATTTCCAGTCAGACTATGTACTTTCCTGCAGCATTTGGTCACACCCTTTCTTCAGTTTTGACAAGATTAAATTTCTGCATGTCTCATGGATAGAGAACAGATACAAGTTACTCCTGTTGTCAAACACTGGGGCCTAGGAACCAGTGACAGAATCAGGCCCTAACACTTTTAAAATGAGAGTATCTTGGACAGTTACTCTTTAAATTTATGTTCCTGGGTGCATATTTACTTGACCATCTATAGTACAGTTTTGTACTTACATAGAGCACATTTCAAGTTCAAAGTGGCTTACAAACCTTAGCTATTTAATCTTCACAATCTGCAAGGTAGACAAGAGTAATCTCCATTTTACATATGGGAAAATGGACACAAAGGCTAAGAGACTTGCCCAATACAAGATAAATAGTTTTTGTGAGACGAGTTTAGAACTTGGGATCTGATGTCCCATGCTCAAAGCACCATAACACACCTCTCCTTGTAATAGTCCCTTTATTTATAGATAGATAATATAGATAATAGCATTAGATGACTAACATCTTTCTATTAATTTTAGAGTGATTCTCAGTCTTTGTCTCTCTAGTTCTCTGGTCTATGTTGCTATTGGAGAAGACTTTGTGCATCCAGCTAAAACAAAATTGAGAAATACAAAATTCAGACTCGTATCAGAGGGGTAGCCGTGTTAGTCTGAATCTGTAAAAAGCAACAGAGGGTCCTGTGGCACCTTTAAGACTAACAGAAGTATTGGAGCATAAGCTTTCGTGGGTGAATGCCCACTTCATCAGGCGTCTGATGAAGTGGGCATTCACCCACGAAAGCTTATGCTCCAATACTTCTGTTAGTCTTAAAAATTCAGACTGTATATCTGGAAATTTTCTTGTGCAATAATTGATTTGCTCTTGTCATGCAATAAACTTAGATTAATCCAATGCGTTTAGCAGATTTAGCACTGATCCTGCCAAAACGTAAACATGTACTTTACTTTACTACTATGAGTATTCCCAATGAAGTCAATGAGACTATTCCCAGCCGTAAAATTAAGCACGTACATAAGTGCAAGATGGGAGCCTTAAACAATGATTTGAAAACCACAATAAAACAAGTAGACAAATATTGATGTTCTCATGGTACAGAATATACTTCTTACTAATTTGGAGAAGTCTGTTAATGTTTCAGTGTTTCCTCTCAAAGTACAAAACCTTACTCATCTAATCTACTACCTTGAGTAATTACTTCATTTTCACAATTTCTCTTACTTGATTTCCTATACATGTCCATATGCTTAGCTATTAAAACAACTTACTTTTACCATCTCTTGTTTCATAAAAATTTTAAATAAACTAATGGTTTAAAATTCTTCTCTTTCTAAGTTATTAGTTTCATGCTGATGGTTCAAATCAATATTTTTGTTTATATATTTAAATCACTCTAAAAATGGCCAGGAGAGCAAAGCTAATCTTCACTATAGCAAAAGTAGGTTTCATGTTGATCTAATTTTGGACATGGCAAAATTTGCTATATTTAAAACAGTTTCTCCTCAGGTGGAGTATTTTATATTTACACTTCAGAAGCTGGATTGGAAGGACAAAAGTAGTTACATCCATCCACAGAGTAAAATAAGTATTAATTAATAAGCAGTTTCGCAGTGATACTTGATATGTGATTCTTGTTGAGTTCATTTGTTTGAAACTCTGACAGAATGAATGAGGTGTGTGGTGAAAATATTCTTAAAAGGGTTTCTTCTTTTCCCTTGTAGAAGCTTCTAAAGACATATTTTTCCTACTGTAAAGACAACAATGGATCCTTTCTTAAAAACCTTTAAATAAGAAAACTGTGGTGGCAACCTGATATGTATATTTGCCTTCCTAATGTAAGTACAGTAAAGTGGAACAAAGATGGTAACTACAGTACATGCTATTCCATAAAGAACAGAATATTTACTGTAACACAGCTAAATATAAGGGCAATAAAGTCTTGTTTTATACATTGCAAATAGGGAAACATGCTCTTACCCTGACCAAGTCCCCTATATAGCTTGCTCATAGCCTGAGTAAATAATCATGGAAGCTGGCTGTTATCATAAGAAGGCCTATGAGGAGCTACTGGTGTGAAGAAAATATGTAACACTATAATTGTCACAACAGAAATTCAGATTCCATTATTAGAGGGAGTGGTGGCATGTTAATCTGACTTCCATTTGAAGTACTTGAGGCTGAGGCCTGATATAATTCCAAAACTAATGATTATTCACATATTTTAGTAAATCAACTTTTAATCTACTGTTATTTATTTTCAGAGTATAATTTGTAATAACATAAAATGAAGATGAATGTCTGTACCTTTCAAAGCTTTCTGGGGACATCAGTTGTATATTGGTGCAATAGGCCTTCTCTTACCTTAGGCTTTTTACATATTTCCAAATAAATCCAAAACGTTGTTGACTTCTGCAGTTACATTGGGGATGAATTTGGCCCATAGTACATACATACTGCATACTTTGATGAAAGCAGGGAGACATAGAAAATGCCCAATATATGGCCTGGATGTTGCATTTGACATGCCACTAGAAGAGCTGAATAATTCTAGTCCAATATAGATCTGAAACTGCAAGAGAGTGTGCCACTGAGTTTCAAATGTTTCTCCCCTTCTGAAGATTTATCTGGTATCAAATACCACAGGCCAAAATATAAACTTCATTCCACCAAATCCCTATATGTTCAGATTTGTAACCATGAATGTAACAAATTTTAAAGTGAGCTCCAAGAGCAGGTATTTGCACAATATCTGATAAACTGAGCTAGACATAATTAAGCTTTAACAAGTTTTTCTTGCAGAACTATAAAAGTCTACACTAACAAGAGCAAGGAAATGTAAATCATTCTCAAATCATGCCCCATTATCTTAGATTATTTACAACTTCAGTTCAAGACAATTACTGAGATTACAAAACAAGGTTGCAAAAGATTGACATGTCTGTTCCTAGTCTCCCAGCTAAATAAGACTAAAGAGGTTTTCCTTTCTAGTCGCAATAATTGTCTGTAATGTATTGATGTTTACCTGCATGATGCATCCATATCTAGGCATTATATATATATCTAAAAATGTGTGTATTATAGGCACATATGGTGGCACCATCTATTACTAAGGTTGCCTGACACTTCCCATTATAAGACCTTGTTTTCAATACCTTATAATTTTGCCAAATTTTACCCATTTGGGCTGAAATTTTTTATTCCAGGTGTCTGCCTTGAGCTGATATTTTTCAAAAAATGTCAACCAATCAAAATGGTTCTGCTGTTTTTGAAAACAAGGTTAAGGAAAAATTGTTTTGGCCATGTTAAAAAATTCTTGTGACCTTTTCTGTGAAAAGCTCTAGCATGCCCAGACTTTGGAGCAGTTACTTGATGTTTGGCAGGGGGGTGGCCTTTGTGACAGGGATGTGCCTTTTGCTGTCTCCATGAAAGTCTGTCCAAATCTGGCCAAGCTTTAAGCCATTGAAAAATTGCAGTTAGCACATACTCAGTAGAGACTTGATAGATCTTTGCAGCTAAATTCCCTGACGATTCTGTTTGAACTGAGCATGCTCCATCCCAGAACTAAACAGGACTTTACAACCTTAATGTTCTTCTAATGTCATTTGAGAGTAAAATATATTGCATACAAAAAAATCTATATTAAAAGAACATTAAGGGTCCCTACCTTCCCAGGCTCAGACCACCCTCACCCTCTGCTTTCCAGTGTGGCTGCTTCCTGCTTAGACCTGGATACCAGCAGGGACAAAGGGTACAAAACGCTCCTGTGCTCAGTTCTGTTCCTGGCACCACAGTGGGCCCTGGCAGCCAGCAGGAGCAATTGCATGGAAAGTTCTGCACAGTCCCTGCAGTTCTTGGCTGCAGCATACTCAGCACAGATGGAATCTTCAGAGAATTTGGTGGCCAAACTATAAGTCTCTACTGAGTGTCTGTGAACTGAGATAATCAGAGGTTTATAAAGTGGCCAAATTTTGGGAGATTTTCTTAGGGATGACAAAACGCACATCCCTGACACAAAGGCACCCCCCTCCTTCACCCTGCCTCCAGTCAATTTTCAAGTTCCTGCTCCAAAGCTTGGAGGGGCTAGAGCAGTGATTTTCAACCTTTTTTCATTTGTGGACCCCTAAAAAATGTCAAATGGTGGTGCAAATCCCTTTGGAAATTTTAGACATAATCTGTGGAGCCCAGGTGAAAATCTCTGTTCTATGGTAATGACAACCTTTCATGGACCTCTTAGACATAGTCTGTGGACCCCTAGTGGTTGCCGACCATAGGTTGAAAATCACTGGGATAGAGCTTCTCAAAGCAAACTGGCTGTAATTACTTCTTAAAACTGCCAAAACAATGTATTTTTCCCAAACCTCATTCTGAAAAATAGGTGAATTGTTTTTGCCAAAAAAATCCCCCAAAATTCAGTGATAGGTAGGCAACCGGCATGGAAAACTTCATCCCAAATGGTTAGTTTGTCAAAGTTATAAACAATTAAAAACAGTGGCGAGTGTTAAGCAACCTCAACTCCAGGTGTAAGATCTGTTATGTGATTATGTTCATCAGCCCTTATTAAAATATCATTGGAAAGTAGGTATTACCCTATATATATAATAACTTTTAGGCAATTTGTGAAATTTCTGTGTTGGGATAGATGAGTGGAGCCACATACCAACCTTGACACTGCTCTTTGAGGTGCAGTCAAATATGGTCAAATATGTTTAGCTTATTATAAGGCAAACTACAAACAAAATATAAATTGGGATGAGAGTTTTCCTGGGAGTTAGTTTCTAAGCATATAGCGAGAGAGGGAAATAGTGTAAAATGGAAGGGGCAATAAATGATTAGGGCCAAATACTGAAAGTGGGAGGCCTGCAAGCAAAAATGCAAGTCTGATTGTATACCAATACCCACATGTGTAAATGGCCAGTTAGGCATCTGAACAGTATGCAAAAATCAGACGAGCATTCAAATATATGGGCAGTTGCACTTTTCTCTGCAAGCTTCCAACCTCCCTTTTCTCAACATTTGGCCCTCAATGCTTGATACTTTATCCATCTTATTTTATAACCTTCCAAATATGTTGCCTGCACTGGTGTGTAGACAGATGTGCCAACTTGCCACTTATAGTTTGCATGTTGTGTTATTTTTGTTTCCATTCCACGTGTGCCTGAATGTTCTCCCCTACCCTCCACCCCATTTTAACGATCAGAAATCGTCTTGTTAGAGGGGCGTTGCACCAAAATCATGAGCTTCCCGCCCCCCCATTTCTGATCCAAACCCACGTTTGTCTATGCATGGAGTACATTTTGCTGGGGGGGGGGGGAAGATCTGTGTAGTTCTCTGCACGTGTTGGAGTGAAAAAGTTGTTTGCAGTGTATTTGTAGTGGGTGAAGAAATAGCTTCTGCTGGTGAGAGAGAAGTTTCCCTGCTGCACGGAGCTCTTCCGCGGGGTTGGGGGAGCGGGGCAAGGTTCCTTTGTGACACAGTGTCCAGACTCTCGGGGTGAGACTCTCGCACCCTCCTCCAGGGGCAGAAATCGGCCTGTTGGTCTACGAGGAGTGGGGGAGGCAGGGGCCGCCTGCCGGTCCCGGACCCTCCAGCCCGGGCTCCATCCCCGCGTGGGACTCGGGGACGGCCGGCCGCGCGCTCCCGCCTGACAGGTGCGGGCTCCTCTGGCCAGGCCTGGCCCCCTCTACCGAGCCGGGGCACTGCCCAGCGTGGGCACAGCCGAGTCCCGCACCACCTGCCCGCGGGCGGCATCGAGCGGCCGCTCCCAGCCTCACCTTCCCGACGGCGCCCCCACAGTCCCCGAGCCTGCGCCCAGTTCCCACCCCCCGTACGCCTTTTGTGCAGCCTACGCCGCTGGCGCAGCGGCCGGAGCGCGGCTCATCCCCCGCCTCCCTCCCCTGGCGCTCCGGGGCCCGATGTGACCCGCCAGAGAAAATGGCGGCGGCGGCGGGGAATCGCACCTCGTCGTCGGGATTATCCTCGGGCAGCAGCGCGGACGCCGCCGCCGCCGCCTCCGGGAGCCTGCAGAGCGGCGCGGGGAGCGTGCCCGGCAGCGGCGGGGGGCTGCTGCGGGCGGCGGGCGGCGGGTGCCGGGAGCAGCGCTCCGACTGGAGACGGAAGCAGCTGCGCAAAGTGCGGAGCGTGGAGCTGGACCGGCTGCCGGAGGCGCCGCTCTTCCTGGCCGGTTCGCCGGAGTCCCCCGACCTCTCGCCGCCCCGCTGCCTCGCCGGCGGCTCCGGCCCCGCCAGCCCCGCGTCCTCCCCCGGCCGCTGCGCCGCGCCCCACGAGCCGCTGCCGGACGGGAGCCCCGCAGGAGCCGACCCCGCCGCCGAGAGGAGGATGGAGCCGTCTCCCCCTGCCGGGTGAGGGGCGCTGGGCTGAGAGCGGGCGGCGGTGGGGACCCCGGAGCCTCACAGGGGCAGCCCCCTCCCCGGGCAGATGTTGGGGGCAGGAGGCCGTTGGGAGGGGAGCGGAGGCGGGGGAGGCTGCTGCGGGCGGGCGGGGGCGGCGGCGAGGCCCGGCTCTGCTGGCGGAGCAGGGGATAGAGCTCGCCCGGAGCCTTGCCCCTGCCACCGCTCGAGCTTTCGGGGGTCCGAGAGACCCAGCCCGGGAGCCTGGCGCAGCACCCAACGGGCAGGTAGCGGGGACGTGCTGCTGGCTGCCGCCCGGGGCCGAGCCTGCTTGTAGGGGCGATGGGATCTGCGTGGGGGACGGTGTTACAGGGTGATGGGGGTGGCTGGTGTGGGGTCGTACCCTCGTCAGCCCCCCGTGTTTGTAGGGGAGCTGTCAGCTGTAAGAGACGCGGGTGGCGAATGGCCAGTAGTTTGTGTGGTTGTGTTCAGTGCCTAGTTGGCTTATGCAGGAGGAGCTGCAGGTTAATGGAGCTGAGGTTGTGTTTCCCAGCACTGTAGCCTTAGCACCAACTATTGCATTTGTGTTGCCTTTGCCCTGCCACCCCGTTTGTGTGTGCTGGTCTCAGGGAGTCCTGGGTCTTAGTTAAATGGGAGTCACAACTGCTTGGAGAGCGTGTGTGTGTGTGATTTATTTCTGCCTGAGCTCCGAGAGGCTTTGAAGTTTGAATTTGCCCTGGTGGTTGAGGACCCAGGACCGGATGTGTCAGCCATTCAGTTTCAATGCAGTTAAACCCGTTAACCCTTCCAGCAGTCTTTCGCTTTGGGTGCAAGAGCGATAGCCGAGTGCACTTGAATCTTTTTTTTTCTAAATCACTCCCTCCGTACTCACCCCCCCGCCTAAAAGTGCGTCTGGTTTGTGTAATCTAGATAGTAATCTCTCTAAATTTCTTAGATTTTTACATTTAAACTAGTGGGAAAGTAAAGGCAAATATATTTAAAGTTAAATAGTAATAAAAATGAGTCCTTTCTCCTTTGGCTTGTTTCACTTGAAATTGCAGAACTGTTTTGTTTTTGCTTAGTAAAAAAAAACATGTATATCTACTTTGCAAAAATGTAGACAGTGCAATGTGTTTCAGGGGTTTATACTAGAGAAAACATATTTGAATGGTTGCACATTGTGTGAGATGATACATTGAGCCCTTGCAATGTTTGTTCTATTCTGTATCTTATTTGGTAAGAGTTGAGATTTTACAGAGCAATTAACATCGCATCACAATACCAATTAACAGGTATTGTGATGTGAACAGAGACACAAGTTCAATGACTACAGTGCATTTGACATAATATATATTACATACACAAAAGCATTCAGAATGATAGCTACCATGTGCATATTTTAAGATGCCTCGTTATGTGCTTCAGAATACATTGTACTTACTACTTTTAATGTACACTTGCTAGCTTTTAGTGTGTTCATAGGTGAGAGTAATGGTGGTGATAGATCTTGTAATCTTGACATAGATTTAACAATTAGTTTCATAAGGATTGTTATGTGAGACTTCCTGTGTAAATAGTGAATTGCAGTACTTGGAGGTGAAGACTGACTGTTGATAGATTTACTTTTAAAATGATTTTACAGAGAAAAGGAGCTTTTAGTTAGCCACTTAAACCACAAACAAGAAATCTGTCTTTCACGTTTGTCATAGAAGGATATTAAATAAAAGATTTCCATTCTAGAGAATGCTTTACTAATATCACAATCTGTCTAATAATCAGCAATTGTTTAGGTATCTAGATCTATTCTGTACTGTTTGTGGACTTTGGTCTATATTTAAGGCAGTGTACATTACTTGACAGTAGTATGGCACTAGCAGATGAACCACCAATCTAGCTATAGAAAGATTAATAGGAAATCTATGTTAATGAAGTTACTTTAAGGAGAAGATGATATATTGACTTCGGCAAGTGACTTGTATTTGATTTTGTAGCATTATCTCTAGGGTTTTGTCAAGGTATGAAACTAAAATGTATTTTATTTCATGTTATTCCCTCATATGTAGGTGTCACCACTGTAGCAAATATAAACAGTTCAGTACCACATCAGAGGAAAAATAACTAGCGCAAACAGCATCAAAACATGCCTTTAAAAACAGTGAAAGATTCTCACAATAATTTTCAGTGGGACATATTGCTAGTTGTTATGGGTTCAAGAAGGTCAAAATTTGTCACATCAGGAGATCACACTTACACTGAAATATTGATTCCATCCTTGCTAGCCAATTCCACAGATACAAGAATTTCTTTAAGGTAATTCCTGTTCTCTGTTTCAAACACTTTTTGACAGCTTTTCTTATAGTTAAAGCACCTAAGTTTGCACATGTTGAAGTATGAATATACATGCAATTTGAAGGAAGAAAGGTTTCAAGAACTTTAATGGCTTGTAGCACCATCTCCATAGTTCTAATAATAGAGATGTAACAATTATTTCATATGAGAGAATATTAAATGTCAAATTCATTATTCTGTTTAATAGTGCAATGAGATTACACCATAGTTCTGAAATGTTAGTTTCAGTCTCTGGTAATTAATTATAAGAGACCTAACTGAAGGATTAATTATGCTATAAATTCAGCAATATTGTATAAACCTCATGTTAAAGACTTCAGTATATTCAATGCAGTCTTGCCTGTAAACAGATGTGGGGACCCTTCTTTGTCAGAGTATTTCAATAATTTAAAACAGTTTTTACATCTACTATAGTAATAAAGTAATCTAGTCAAATACAAAATAATTAAAATTTCTTTTGTGTACTAGAAATGCCTACAATGTTCTGTGCATTATATAAATGTGCATGTGTGCACAAAATCATTACCCAGAAGAGTTTAAAATCTAAGAAAGCAAACATTTGATGGATGGAATGAAGTCCATCAAAATACAATATTTTGCATGTATAGTACATTGTTGTTTTTTTTAAATAAATACACTAGTTATACTCTTCTTCCCCTCTACCCAGCCATTAGTAGTTAGCAGATGCTATAATTGCTCTCAAGTCCCCCTACCAGCATTTTTGGTATTACAATCACATTTTCTTTTTTATAAATAGATTTTCCTGTTCTATTTCTGTGTGAAAGATCCACATAAAGCAGAGGTATAAACTGGAGAAAGAGTGAAACTGATTCTGCAATGTGCTGTTAAATACACCAAATAAAAATGTTGTTTCATTAATCTCTGTTATATTGTCTTTTACTTACTATTGTGACAAAAAACAAACAAAATTGATTTTTTTTGTGTGGTTTTGGTTCATTCTCTAATGTTAATGTGAAATGCCACCTGAACACACAACAATTAAGTTATTTTCCATCTCTCTTGATATCAACTTATTTATACTGTTTACATTTAATACTGAACAAACTGTTATGAATTATTAAATTAGTTAATAGATTATTAATTATTAGGCTCTCTTGGAATTTGGAGAGCTATAAAATCTGTTTGGGGCTGGAATCCATGGAAGAACAAGATAGAACTTTTTAACATTTCAATTTTTTATCAAAATTAAATGCTTCACATACTGCCTTCAAAAATCTAACAAAACCTTCCATTATCTTTATCAGAATAGAATGCTACATTCCTGAGGTAATACAACCGTTTGTGACACTGGTCTGGTTCTGTTGCTAGAAAAGGCGGGGAAAGTATATTGTTGCTTTAAGGACTGTAGGGAAACTTTATTATGATTAACTGAAGAGTATCGCTGTAGGAATTTAAAAAGCATTTTAGAAAGATACCGGAATTTGCAGAAGTAGTGAAACTAGACAGTTTTTCCAGTCAATTGATAAGTTCTTGTAGCTTCCATTCCAAGGCAGTTAAAATAAATATTGGGCCAAGAAAATTAATGCTTTCTGTATAGTTTTAATATAACTCTTTTACAGTGTTCAAATCAAATAATTGCCAACTATTTTCTTATGTTGGCATGGATGACTGGTTAACCAGTGTTCTGCAATTCAAGACTTCTAACACTGTCAGCCCCATTTTTTATAAAAACAAAAAGCAGGAAGTGCTGCAGTTCAGCTTTCTTCACAGCTATCCTCTTTATCTAGTATCCATAAGCAATAATTTTTTTCCCATAGAAGTGTCTTCCATCTAGCACAAACAAAATTTGTTCTAAAAATGCACCCATTTTAATATTATATTGACTATAAATGGCAGATTTGTTATCAGATATCTCAAATGTAAAGAAGGCATTGCCTGCTCCTGGTCTTACACTACTATGTAGATAAATGACTGATGTCTTTTGTTGGTTTTCTTGTGTTGGTGCTTGTATTCTGGCATGTTAAAAACACCTAAAACACAGAGGGAAGATTGCTGTTATGGCCATCTAGTAGAGGAGCACTAGCAGCTTGCCAATTCTAGATCTGCTCCTCAATCCATGACACCTGCCTTGTTTTGTGAATTCCAAAGCAGGACAGAAATATATCATACTACAGAATACTTTATAGTAAAGAAAGAATGGGGTGAGTTGAATGTTTTTCATTGCTAAAACATAGTTTGGTCAAGGGTTCATGTCCTTCTGAATAAGTGATAATGAAAAGTAGTTATGTTGCATCTTTGCCATATGTTAAGCTTTCATATATATGGCACCTGCTAACCTGATGCGGCCCTGCGATTGAAGTTAAAATGTATTTGGCATGGCAGGAGCTGCCGGAGTGGGTGAGTGTAAAGAAAATATAGTTAAAATAATATTTTAAGTATTCTGATCAAGTCAGTAATGTAAACTATCTTTCACTGATAGTGGCAAGTTTAATTATATCCCTAAGAGCTCATAAATAGAAAATCACTTCTCCCCCTATTTAACACTAGCTTTTTTCAGGTGGAAGAGTGAGCAGAAGCAGCATGAAAGTGATGAATGCAGTCCTGGTAAATTTCATCCTGCTATTACTGCTGAGAGAGCACTATGCAAGTCCAACACAACAAATGCCAGGCTCTCATGATGGATCCTCTCAGACACTGGTTTAAAAATGGAGTGAAGAGGCTGTAGGGAGAAAGGAATATGTGCAATGCCTAGCTGGATTTAAGTCTCTATGTCTGAATTTAAAATAGGACATGATAATAACTTCAGTACCACATTAGGATTTGCAGCTATGAATTTAAGGTACCAATGCACAGTAAACATTAAATCTTGTGCTTCAAGATTTAAACTGCATGGGAATGAAGAAAGAATTTCTCCTACCTTCTCTGCTGGTTTCCCCCCATCCTCTATGACCTACAAATGTTTTTGTGTATGGGTTGGTTGTGTTGGTCTCTCTCTGAAGCATCAGGTATACAATTATTGCTCAGACAGGATGTTGTATTAGATGGTTTGATCTGGCATGGCAGTTCCTTTGATCTTATGCAAAGTATACAGATTGCAACTTTAAGTTACCTGGAGCTCTTTCAGGGGAGTTACAGGTATTGTAGATTAAATCTTCACTTCTACAGATAGAGGGTGTTATCCATTAAGATGTTTGGCTTAAATAGACAGTGCAAATCCAAACAGTGACAGTGCAGAATGTTTTGAAGATAAATTCAAATAACCTTTAATCATTATTTTTAAGACTTCTAGGAGGAGTGAAAAATGTTACATCTTTCCTGTAACGTTTAGTGTTGTGGTGCATTTGTTACATAGCAAAGTTGGGCTCTGACTAAGTTTGTTTAAATACTGTGTTTTGTATGCAATTTTTTAAAAATAAAGTTCAAAGTCAGAAGTCCCACACTGCACTGAAATTGTTCTAAGAACTAAAACAAGGGGTTGTGTTTGTAGCAGCAGTGGTGGTGAGGAATTGGTATGGTTTGAATTTCTAGAGTTCAGAACACAATCTTTTGTCTTTTCAGAGAGTCCTCAATCCTCTGTCAGAGCCTGATGTTCACCTTACTTTTGCCCCGTCTCCACTTATACTACTTAAGGTTCTATGATTGTAGCCTCGGTTGTTTTTATCAAGGCAAATTGAACAGGAGTCTCTTAAGAGATGGTCACTGTAGCTTTCTTGTTGGCTGTGGGGCTTGCTGTTAAGTAACAACCCATTTATTTCAATGGGAGTTAGGTGTAGACCAGATTCTTAACTCACTTGCTCTTCCCTCCCTTCTTCTCTTCATCCAGAGGCTGAGCATGATACCTCCAGAACACCTTCCATTTCCTGCAAGATCAGAGTTGGGAATCTAACAGGGCCAGCTTTAGGGGTGGGCAACTCGGGCAACTGCCCAGGGGTGCCATGGTCAAGCAGGCACCGTGTGGCAGCACAGAAGTGTGCGCTGTCAGTGTAGAATCAGAAGCTGCTCCTGGCTGGCAGGGAGGTGCTGCATGCAGGGGCACCCAGATTTCTCTGTGCTTCCTCCTGGTGGAGGAACATGGGGTGGGGGGGAAAGAAGAGGTGAGCAGTGATGCACAGATACTGCTTCCCCCAGATGTTCCTTTGTGCCCCCCAGGGGGCTATGCGGGGGAGAGTGAGGAGCAACACCAAGTGCTCTGTGCATCCAGGTCACTTCGCCTCTGGGCCGCTGCTTTTCTGTTGTCCCCTTATGCAGCCCAGGTGGGGAAAGTGACTTGCATGCAGGGAGCCCTGTTGTTGCTCCTTGCTCCCTCCCGCACAGCCCCCTAGGGGTGCGTAGAAGAGCAGTGTTTGAGGGGGGCAATAAACCGCAATGCCAAATATTCTGTGCATCTAGGTCAGTTTCCCCAGGTGGGTGCAGGTGGGGGATGCAGGGGTTAAGGGTGCAGGAGGGAGGTACAGGGGTTAGGGGCAAAGGGGGCACAGTGCCAGGGATAAGGGTGCAGGGGGGGGGGTGCAGGGGTTTGGGGATTGGCATGAAGGAGGCACAGTGCAAGGGTTGGGGTGCAGGAGGAGAGTGCAGGAGGCACAGTGTGGGGAGTCTTGGGGGACCAAGGCAATGGGGGCCATCCAGGGGGCCAGGGGCAATGGGGGGGATGCTGCGCCCATGAGGGTCTGGGGCACCAAAATACAAGTTTTCCCAGGGCGTCATTTTCCCTAAGGCCAGCCCTGGACTCCAACATGAATATCCATGCAACTAGAATATTGCTGTCCCTTAATGTGACTTTTAATTAAGTCATTGTGGGTTTTTTCTTTTGCTTAAGTCTTTGAAAGACTTGCAGTTGTGTGGAATCTTAACACTAGCCAAACAATTGAGGAAAATAGCTGGCTCCACAAAAGAGCTGAAAGTCATATCCAAGATAATAGCAACACAGTATTTTATTCTAAAACTCGATGTTCAAGAACAATTTAAAACTAGCCATTGTTTACTTTCCCCTGACAGTTAAAATGATTCTGTTCTCATTGTGTTTAAACTTCCCAAGTCTCTAATTTTTAGTAATTGCTCTTATTCGGTCATAGATTCCATAGCCAGAAGGCATCCATGTGATCATATGACCTCATATGAAACACAGGCCATAGAACTTCCCCAAAATAATTCCTTTTGAACTAGAGCACATCGCTATTAAAAACAAACAAACAAAAAACAATCTTTATTGAAAAATTACCAATGATGGCAAATCCACCACGACCCTGGGTAAATTGCTCCAGTGATTAAGTACATTCACTGTTAAAAATTTACACCCTTTGCCAGTCAGAATTTGTCTAGTTTCAACTTCCTGTCACTGGATCTTGTTATACATTTGGCTGCTTGATTGAAGAATCCATTATCAAATATTTGCTCCCCATGTAGGTACTTCGAGATGACTATCACCACCCGATAACTTTCTCTTTGTTCAGCTAAATAAATTGAGCTCTTCGAGATTCACTGTAAGATCTGTTTTCTAATCCATTAGTCTCTCATGGCTCTTCTCTGAACCCTGTCAGACTAAGGCCTGTTCTACACCTAAAATTTAGGTTAATTTAGCTATATCACTCAAGGCTGTGAATAATTTTTCACCCTAAGCACTGTAGTTAGATTGACCTAACCCCTGATGTGGATGCAGCTAGGTTGACAGCAGGAATCTTCCATTTACCTACTTCTATTCAACCAATCGGAGAGGTGGATTACCTACAGCAGTGATGCCCAACCTCATATGGCCCTCCTTTGTAATAAGCCTAAGCGCTACCTTATGTGGGCCAAACAGATTAAGTTACCTATATTGATTAATATTTTAAGTTCAGCTTGTTTTGTATTTATTTAAATAGAAACAACCTATGTACAGTATTGTCTATTTACACACTTGTGTAAACTAAAATGATGTAAACATGACAACAAAACAGTAATGATTGGCCATTAGTATATTATGTTGAATCAGGTGGCGGGCCTTATGAAATGCTCTGGTGGGTTGTAAGTTGGGCACCTCTGACCTACACTGATGGAAAAAGCACTTCCATCAATGTAGGAAACATCTACGCTATGGTGCTACAGCTGCAGCACTGTAGCTGTGCTGCTGTAACATAGCCATACCCCTAAATTGAATGAAATCCTTTTCCAGTAGGCAAAATTGGTAGAAGGTCCAGCAAAATTTTTTATCAGTGTTGCTAACTTTGAGATTTAAAAAAAGTCAGTCCCCCAAAATTTGAGGTTTAAAAAACCATCGAATCACATTTTTTAGTCTTTTTTTTTTTTTTAATTTTTTTTTAAACTCCCACTACACCTATGTGAATGAGATAATTTCAAGTTGAAAGGTCATCGTTTAGTGCAGTGTTTCTCAACCAGAGATCCGGAGCCCTCTGGGGGGCTGCCATACAGGGCTGGCATTAGACTTACTGGGGCCCAGGGCAGAAAACCTAAGCCCCACCGCCTGGGGCTGAAGCCCGGGGCTCCAAGCCCGGCCAACCAGGGCTGAAGCCGAAGTCTGAGCAACTTTGCTTTGCAGGGCTCCCTGTGGCATGGGGCCCCTGGCAATTGCCCTGCTTGTTACCCCCTAATGCTGGCCCTGGTTTTCATATGCAGAAAAACTGTCGTGGCACAAGTGGGCCATGGAGTTTTTATGGCATGTTGGGAAGGTGGGGGGCTCAGAAAAAGGTTGAGAATCCCTGCTTTGGTGCACACAAAAATGCATACTTCATAGAATCATAGAAGATTAAAAAACTTTTGAAGTGATAATCAAGATAGTTTATCAAACTGTCCGTACTGGGCTATCTTGATTATCACTTCAAAAGTTGTTTTTTTTTCTCTTACTTAATTGGCCTCTCAGAGTTGGTAAGACAACTCCCACCTGTTTATGCTCTCTGTATGTGTGTATATATATCTCCTCAATATTTATTCCACTCTATATGCATCCGAAGAAGTGGGCTGTAGTCCACGAAAGCTTATGCTCTAATAAATTTGTTAGTCTCTAAGGTGCCACAAGTACTCCTGTTCTTTTTGCGGATACAGACTAACACGGCTGCTACTCTGAAACCTGTAATTCTGCAGTATCCTTTTTTGTGGTGAGATGACCAATACTGCACACAGTGCTCTAATGAGGGCATATCATTGATTTTCATAATGTCATTCTATTTTCTTTACTATTTCCCATGCTATTCTAATGCATCCTAAAGTGGTTGGTTTCCATTGCATATTAAGCAGAGGTCTTTTCAGCTTTGCAGAATGAGGCACAAGTCCCTTCCCTGAGTTGATAGTTAAAACAGAACCCTATGAGGAGTATGAGCAGTTAATTTTTTCCCCTCCACTATGAATTATTTTTCACTTATTTCCCTCAGACTTACTGTGACTGCCCTGAGGCTTATTGTGAACCTTTTATATATGGCCATCATGTCTATATCTTCAGAATTGCTTCTGGCCTAACTTCTGCTCTGTGTGTTTTTAGAATGTTGCGATAGGGCTTGTGTGTGTATACTTTCAGCATCAGAGGGACAGAAATCTGATTCATAGAGACATTAATTTGAAAATTGGATTCTTTGAACAAATTACAATCTCTAATCCTAGTAGTAATGAAGTGTGTCTACAGTATGCTTTCTGAAACATGGTGTAACCCACACACCACCTGGGTGTGGTGTTCTGTCCCATCTAGTAGCATCGAGACCACTTAGAAAGAGAGATAAAATGAGTGCGCTCTACAGCCTTAGCTAACCGCTAGTTGGCTTTTAGCTCATGCAGTAGAAGCTTATGCTTCAAGCTTCAGAGGCCCCAGGTTCAATACCACCGACCGGCATTCTATTTTCTCTAACCAAAAAACTATAAATCACAGTGTGAATTATGCGGTCTCCCCTTACTCAGGTGCTATTCACCAGCTATGTATATGGAGCCAGACACAGTTGCTAGTATCTAAAACATGTAATGAAACGCGTAGTTTATGAAAATGTATTTCGTGACTTCCACAGAGGTTCATTTATAGGTTAGTGATACAGTCAAACGTCTGTCAGAGTTTTTTCTGCTGATGCTACAACTAAGATATAAGACCATAACTCAAGGCAATTACAGAGAGATTAATTTTCTTTCAGTTTGCTTACTTTGTAGTTTGACAGCACTTTATGTGCAGGCTTAGCATAATTAGATTTTTATCTTTTTACAACTTTGACAGATATTTTTCTATTATTGATTTAAATGTCCACAGTTATGAGACATTTTTGGGGGGCAAACAATGGAGAGGATATCAGACAATTTATTTTAATCACAGTAGTTGTTGAGATTCAAAAAGTTAAAGCTTTAAAACACAAATTTGGGACATCACATGTCAAAACATACAAAGTTAAATATCCTTAAATCACATTCTAGTTCTCATGCAGCATTTTTCTTACTTTGCCTGTTTATAAATTTCAGTTATTAATGATGGAAATGTTTGTCGGTTTGTGTGTGTATGGTGAAATCAACATTTACTGATCAATAGACTTGGAAGAATTACACTTTTATGTGTAGTCATTTTGTCTTCCCTGTCAGTATTTCACACAGCAGCAAGGGGAAAGAAAATCATTTAAAAAGAATCCCAAAAAGTGACTGTAAAACCACAAAAACTGAAATAGGATGGTGGGGCCAGGTGTAATACCCAGTACTTTTTTTAACTTGTTTTTTTAAATTGACTAGATTGTTGTCATTTATTTAATCAATATACTGAATATTCAAATAAACCACATCTAGAATATCCCATAGTTTTTAATTTCATGTGTTCTTTCAGTAATTTAAATATGTATAATAAAAAAAATCCCGACATGTAACAGCAGTGACCACTCTAATCATAGACTATATCTGTTTGCTTAATGTATGCAAAGTGTTATTACTGTTCAAATTAGTGAATAAGCTCACTGAAATAGCTCCCAATGTTTTTTCCAAAAACACACAGTGTAATTAGGAATAAACTCTCTTAATTGAACAATTTTATTTGGAAAGGATGGGGTCCTAAATTGTGAATATTCCACAACCTTTAAACCTGAAACACTTTTGAGAACAGAAATAAGCAACTTCTCAGGAAATTTCAGCAAACTTTAAAATGAAAAATTTAAAAACAAAGTAAGGGACTTACTCTTTTTAGAAAGTATATTCAGTTTGATAAATAAACATTACTATTTTTAAAAACAGAAGTTGCCATAACACTTCCCTTTCCCTTTGTATTTCCAATAATGAGCTTTTTTGTAAATATATAATAGAAATTAATATGCATAATTTTCTTTGTTTTTAATCCATTGTAATTGCCCTTTCCTCAGTTCTAGCTTCACGTTCCCCCATGGGCACAGTGTTCACTCCCTTTCACTAGCTTCTCCTCTCTCATTTCATAGTTTCATTCTTCCCATCCAGTCTGTCCCAGATCCTACTGATTCTTCTTCTCTCTCCGCCATCATTGAGTTAGGCAGCTCTGTCTTAATTCCTCCTGCACAAATAATAAATAGGCTACAAAATCTCCTCTCCATTTGCAAACATACCCTGATGTCTAATCACCTCACTTCCGTCTCCAGTCTCCCAAATGGGCAGAATAGTGACTAAGGGTCTGATCCAGTCTTTCCAGTGACTTCAGTGCATTCTGTTGCATTTAGAAATGGAAATAAAGCATTTTCTTTACCATCATATTTTTACTAAGGGCATCCTGTTACTTTTTTTCTTTCCCTGAAAGTGAAAGAATACGTTCAATACTCAAGGACAGTGATAGCGACTTCCATCGCTCTCTTCATATACTGATTAAAATCATCTTTCCAACTAATCAACCACATGACTCATGTTTCTTCTACTGAGTAGGAATCAGAAACCTGGAAATGTCATTTAAAAAAAAAAAAAAAAAAAGCAAAGATTGATAATTTGTATTGCAGTCGTATCTAGGGAGGGACCTCAGTCACAGATCAGGGACCTCATGGTGCTAGTCACAAAGACACTCTGCCTCAGAGAGATTAGTCTAAAAATATGACATGATGCATTCAGTTAACAAAATGGGGGAGGCAAGATGATTTGTGGGAGGTTCACGTAACAATAAAACAAAATTAAGTTTAGCCTAATAAGCTGATGTTTTAGCTTGTCATTTACCTAGCCATTGTCAAATGTTGGTGGGTTATATCATATTTCAGACTTCTGGCACCAAATATTTAAATGGGGAAACTCATTTTCAGCCCATATTCTTTCTGATGCTAATGGCATCTAAGCTAATTTTCTAAGTAACTTGTAATATTTTTGTTCTGGTTTGGACAGACAGAAGTAGCCTTACTTAACCTTCTTAAATATATTTAAAAACTAACTACACCTCTACCCTGATATAACACGACTGATGTAACACGAATTTGGATATAACGCGGTAAAGCAGCAGGGAGCCCCAGGCCCTTTAATGCGCCACGCGAGCCCCGCTTCTTTACCGCATTATGTCCGAATTCGTGTGGAGCCCCGGGCCCTTTAAATCACCACCCAAGCCCGGCCGCCGGATTCGGGCGGTGATTTAAAGGGCCAGAAGCTCCGGCCGCTGCGGGGAGCCCCGGCCCCTTTAAATCTCTGCCCGAGCCCTGCTGCCGGAGCTCTGGCGGTGATTTAATGGACCCGGGGCTCCCCGCAGCGGCTGGAGCACCGGGCCCTTTAAATCACTGCCGGGGAAGCCGGTCCAGTCCGGCATGGCATACCGGACTGAACCCGATATAACGCGGTCTCACCTATAAGGTGGTGAGATTTTTTGGCTCCCAAGGACCGCGTTATATCGGGGTAGAGGTGTACTTTTTATTTAACAAAAAAAGATGGTTTCTTATTAAAAGTAGTTCTATAGAACGGTCAGTTTGTCATGTGTATTTTTCCAAGCAATTGGAAGACTCTCTTTGCTTTGTCCTCCTACCATGAAATATATTCATATCTCAGGTCACTATATTGTGCTGTTTGCTTACTTTACACTGCTAGTTCTAAATCTTCAGAATTATGTGAGATTTTTGTGGATAAATTCTAAATCCACAATAAAAATATAAATTAAAAATGTGGAAGTATGTTTTTTCTTTAAATTGTAAGTTTTTAAAACAAGTTGAATCCTCACTTGATCAGAAATAAGAGTTCTGTTAAGATTTGAAAAGGTTTCTACAGAACAGACTATCAAATCCAGTGTTAGAATTTTCATTTCAATCTATTTTCCAAGTGTTTTAAAGGTCATGCTTCTAAAACCGTTTGGTTTGAGGGAGTGAAATTGTCTGTCTACAATATTAGGTCCTACGAATAGTTCCCTGTTTGGTCTTTAAATCACATTAGTCTAGTATATATTTTAAAATAGTCACATATATGTGGTAAGATACAGATTATTGTGATATCTTCAGGTTTTCTTTCTAAAGTACAGTTCAGCTTCAGCATGTTCAGATGCAATAGTATAGCATTTTATTATCCAGGTAAATATCCTTAATACTGTACATCAGCAAAAAAAAAAATTAGTATGCTGTATTGTTGATATGTTGTAACTTGTTGTGTTGAACCATGGGTATGTGGCAATGTTTTACGGTTCTGCTATTAGCAAAGATCTTTAGTAGAGCTAGATGGAGAAAGAATAGGTGGGTTGCTGAGGAGCCAGGCAAGGCACTGAAGAAACTTGGTCAAAATCAGACTGTCTCCAGGTAGCTTATTGATGGTTGGCAAAGTCTGATGAAATTTTTTTTCCAACCAGCTCTAATCTAGCTCTAGTTTTAATTTCTGGGTGAATTTGGCACTCGTGGAAGTAAACAACTGTTCATCTCTACTAGACTTTGTTAGAAAACATGTATGCACTTGCTTATCTTCAAGCACAGTGTTTTTAATAAGACTGTGTACATGTTTATTTAAGTTTATGCATAAGTATCTGCAGGATTGGGGCCTAAATAAAGACATAGCTTCCAATCTTGCCATTAGATTTGTGTGGGCAGACCCCTGTGTGAATGTAGAGCCCCGTTGACTTCTGTGGGCCTCTGTGGGTGCAAGTGAGGATCTGATTGCGGGACTGGGGCCGTAGTTGCCGGAGTGAAGCAAAGGCCTAACACTCAGCTTGATGACATTTGTCTGATCTATTGATTTTAGTGCAAATCACCATATTGGAAAAGCCTGGTTCCCAGGAAAATCAGGACCCCAACATTGCTTGGTGCTGCAAGTAGAGGAACTCTCTGCTGCTGCCTACACATATCCGAGGCAGCAGCTTAAAACTGTATGTGAACATTGTCAGTAGCGTGGACTCAAATAAAAATAAGAGAGCCTTAGAGGGGGGATTTGTAGGAGGGAAAGCAACAGGGAATGGAGCGGTGGGGCAGTGGTGGTGGGAGAAGCAGGAACTTTGGAGGGGTAGAAAACGGGCCTGGGACGGAGCGGGGCAGGGCTGGTGGTGAGGAAAGCTGGGATCCAGGCAGAGAGTAGGCTTCACAATGGAGGGTAAGCAGGAACCTGGGGGGAGGGAATGGATGGAGGGCCACCCAGGGACAGCCAAGGGAATGGGGCGGGTAGGGAGTGGTAGTGAAGAGGGGAGGGGGAAACTAGATGGGTGGGACTTGGGAAGGGGACCTGTAATGGGACCTGTAATGGGAAGTAGGGGATAATGGCAGGGCACAAAGAGACTGTACCATGTGGGTGCAAATGAGGGACCCTAAATATAGTGGGGGTGGGTGAGAATGAGTTGCAGGGAGCCCCTGAAGTAACACAAAGGGAGCTTGTGGAGCAAAGGGAAGAAGCCCCTCGTGGATGCAATGTTCTCTGCCTACAGAAGCTGCAAAGTGTCTGATTCCCTAGTACTAACAGTTTCTGTAAAGATTCTCCGTGTGCGTGCCAGTGCATGTTGATTCTGATCTTTAACATTCCTGGGCTTCTTGTGTACAGAGATTGCCAGTTGTGCTGAGTTATATGGTGATTTGTGAAGTGGACAGAATTGATCTGGATTAAAACCCTAGTTTCAGAATGTGAAAGGTTTTAATATACTAGCACCCTGTGATCTAGCTGAATCATGGGAAATGTCAAAAATTTAATTCAAAGTGTAAACCTATATCTACTCTTCTCATCCTATAGTGTATTTAAGACCTCTAACATTAGTAAAACAAAGTTTAAAAAAATCTTGGCTGTAGGATTCTGATTAATAACAAATTTTCACTTTTCCTTTTTACTTATTTGTGAAACCTATTCAATTTTATTTGTGTTTGTTCATAACCTTGAGACTCGCTAACAAATTCTTTCTGTGCAGAAATATACATGGAGTTAAATCGATCCACAACCAAGTTAAATCAATCTTTTATCTTTGACCCAGGTTGCCTGCACATTGAAGTCCAGGACCTCTATGGTAGCATTCTCTGAAATTCTTCTGATTCCATGCATAGGCCAGTTAGGCAGAATTGGAGGGTCTCAATGTGTGGATGAAATGATGGCATTGGGAGGAGGGATTTAGGCTTATTAGGAACTGGGGAACCTTTTGGGAAAGGAGGAGCCTATACAGAAAGAATGGGTTCCACCTAAACCGAAACACAACCACATTGGTGGCATGTAAAATTAAAAATGTAGAGGAGTTTTTAAACTAAGGACTGAGGGAAAACTAACAGGTGCAGCGGTGCTTGCAGTTCAGACATAGACATGCCTTAGGGGAGGATTTATTAAAGGGGATACTCTATATCCTAGTAAAGAGGAATGGATAGAAATTGATAAAGTGCAGATAGGGACTGAAGAGAAACAGTCAAACAGGAGTCCAATTCAGTTACGTCACATGAAGGCAGAAAGCTAAATATTGACAGGTTTTATAAGTGCTTGTATTTAGACTTTTATAGCATTTGTATACTAACACAGGTGAACTTGATTGCCTGGTATTAAATGAGGATATTGATATAATAGGCATATCAAAAACTTAGTGGGAGGATGCTAAGCAATAAGATATGGTAATGCCAGGGTACAAAATATATAGGAATGGCAGAGTAGGTCATGTTGGTGAGGGAGTGGCACCATGTGTGAAAGATTTATACTATATTTCACTCTAACTGTACCATAGAATCTCTGTGGATAGAAATGCCATGCTTGAATAATAAGAGTATAGCAGTAGGAATATGTTTCTGACCACCTTACGGAAATGGTGACATTGATTGTGAAATGATCAGGGAGATTAGAGAGGCTTAAAAAAAAACCCAGAAAACCCAGTAAAAATGGAGGATTTCAACTATCCCCATAAAATTTCTAGACATCATTAATGACTGCTTCTTGGAGCAACTAGTTCTGGAACACACAAGGAAGAGGCAGTTCTTGATTTTGTCCTCAGTGGAGCACAGGATTTGGTCAAAGAGGTGAATATAGCTGAACTACTCAGTAATAGCAACAATAATGTAATTAAATTTAACATCCGTGTAGTGCGGGGGGGGGGGGGGGGCAGATAAAAAAGAAACACACCACAGTAGCAGCATTTAACCTCAAAGGGGGGGACGACAAAAATGAAGAAGCTAGTTGAATGGAAATTTAAACGAAGAGTAAAATACCTGCAAGGAAGAGTGAAATGCCTGCAAGTTTTATGGAAACTATTTTAAAACACCATAGTAGAAGTTCAAACTAAATGTGTACCCTGAATAAAAAAAACAAACCAATAAGAGGACCAAAAAAAAAGCCACCCTGGCTAAATAGCAGGATAGAAGAGGTGGTTAGAGGCAGAAAGGCATCTGTTAGAAATTGGAAGTAAAATCCTACGGAGGAAAATAAAAAAGAGCATAAACTCTGGCAAGACAAATGTAGAAGTATAATTAGGCAGGCCAAAATGGACTTTGAAGAGCAACTAGCAAAAGACACAAACCAACAGCAATTAAAAAAAAAAAAAAAAAATACATCAGGAAGCCTGCCAAACAGTCGGTGGGGCCACTCGATGATCAAGGCAGTAAAGGAGCAATCAAGGGAGACAAGGTCATTGCAGAGAAACGGAATTAATTTTGTGCATCGGTCTTCGCTGCAGAGGATGCGAGGGAGATTCCCACACCTCAGCCATTCTTTTTAGGTGACAAATCTAAGGAACTGTCCCAGGCTGAGGTTCGGTAGAGGAGATTTTGGAACAAACTGATAAATTAAACAGTCATAAGTCACCAGGACCAGAAGGTATTCACCCAAGAGTTCTGAAGGAACTTAGCCGTGAAATTGCATAACTTCTAACTGTGCTATGTAACCTATCACTTAAATCAGCCTCTGTAACAGATGACTGGAAGATAGCTAATGTAATAATGATTTTTTAAAAAATCTTGAGAGCTGATCCTGGCAATTACAGGCTGGTAAGCCTAAATTCAGTACCAGGCAAATTGGTTGAAACTATAGTGAAGAACAGAGTTATCACAACTGATATGTTGGGGGAAGAGTCAACATGACTTTTGTAAAGGGAAATTATGCCTCACTAATTTATTAGAATTCCTTGAGGGTGTCAAAAAGCATGTGGACAAAGATGATCCAGTCAATATTGTGTACTTGGACTTTCTGAACGCCTTTGAGTTCCCACATGAAAGACTCTTAAGCAAAGTAAGCTGTCATGGGATAAGAGGGAAAGTTCAGTCATGGATCAGTAACTGGTTAAAATATAGGAAACCAAGGGAAGGTAAAATGGTTAGTTTTCACAATGGAAAGAGGTACGTAGTGGGGTCCTCCCAAGGATCTGTAGTGGGGCCTGTGCTGTTCAACATATTAATAAATGTTCTGGAAAAGGGGGTGAATAGTGAGATGACAGTTTGCAAATGATATAAAATTATTCAAGATAGTTAAGTTGAAAAGTTCAGTCGAAAGCTGACTGAAGAGTTACAAAGGGATCTCGCAAAAGTGGGTGACAATGCAACAAAATGGCAGATAATATTCAACGTTGATAAATACAAAGTAATGTACATTGGAAAAAATAATCTTAACTGTACAATACAAAATGATGGGGTCTAAATTAGCTGTTGCAACTCAAGAAGGCGATCATGGAGTCATTGCAATAGTTTTCTGGAAACATCAGCTCAATATGCAGCGGCAGTCAAAAAAGTTAACAATGTTAGATACCATTAGGAAAGGGATAGATGATAAGACTGAAAATATCATAATGACATTATTTAAGTCCATGGTAAACCTACACCTCGAATACTGGTTGCCCCATCTCAAGAAAATTTTATATTAGAATTGTAAAAGGTACAGAGAAGGGGCAACGAAAATAATTAGGGGTATGAACAACTTCCATATGAAGAGAGATTAAAAAAGATTGTCACTGTTCATCTTTGAAAAAGAGACAACTATGGAGCAATATGATTGAGGTTTATAAATACATGAATGTTGTGGAGAAAGTGAAGTATTATTTATCTCATCATGTAATGCAAGAACCAGGGGCCTCCCAATGAAATTAATAGGCAGCAGGTTTAAAACAAACATAAGGGAGTATTACTTTACGCAGTACAGTCAACCTATGGAACTTGTTCCTAGGGGAAGTTGTGAAGGCGAAAGTATAACTGGGTTCAAAAGGAATTAGATAAATTCATGGAAGATGGGTCCAATCAGTTGTTGCTAGCCAAGATGGTCAGGGATGCAACTCCATACATTGGGTATCCCTAAACCTCTGACTGCCAGAAGATTGGACTAGACAAGAGGGAATAGATTACTCAATATTGCTCTGTTCTGTTCATTTCCTCTGAAGCATCTGGCTCTGGCCATTGTTGACACAGGATAGTGGGCTTGATGGATCATTGGTCTGATCCCATATGGGCATTCTTGTGTTCTCCCCTGATTTGCAAGACTGACATATAGAATGGGTGGGGGACAGGGCCAAAAAAAATGAAGTGGAGGTTCAGTTTCTACAGGTTTGGTATCTAGGCCTTCAAACCTGTGGATGCTGGCCAGCTGTGCATAGGAATCCTCTGTGCTATCTCCCATGACCCATGGTGATGGGGTCAGCTGTGTTTTGATCCCTGTGTGGGGAGGATCACAGCATGAGTAGCGAGAGTTACTGCTGCTGAAAGCATTAACTTGGCATGATTTTTACTGAGGATCTTCTTTGAGGAGAGCCAACAGCTGTCCCCTATGTCTCATAGACTTTAAGACCATAAGGGACAATTGTGATCATCTAGTCTGACTTCCTGTAGCCTGTGATGTACAGAACCTCACCCACTCACTCCTATTATAGACTAATAACCTCTGGCTGAGCTCCTGAAGTCCTCAAATAATTATTTAAAGGCTTCAAGTTACAGAGAATCCACCATTTACTCTAGTTCAAACAAGAAAGCGACCCATCTCCCATGCTGCAGAGGAAGGCAGAGAACTCCCAGGGGAACCTGGGGGAAAATTCCTTCCCAGCTCCAAACATGGCGTTCTGTTAGGTCTCATGAACATGTCAGGGTCTCTCAGCCAGATACCTGGGAAAGAATTTGCTGTAGTAATTTGGAGCCCTCCCCATCTAGTGCCCATCTCCTGTCCTTGGGGATATTTGCTACTAGTGGTCGCAGATGGGACACATGCTGTTGTAGGCAATCTCTTCATACCTTCCCCTCCATAAACTTATCAAGAAAGCAGTTTTTATCCCCACTGCTCCCCTTAGGAGGCTGTTCCAGAATGTCACTCCTCTGATGGTTAGATACCATTGTCTAATTTCAAGCCTAAACTTGTTGATGGCCAGTTTATATCCATTTGTTCTTTTTCTTTGAAGCTTAGGTGGTGACATACATGGATATTGTGGAGCTATACGACAGGTTCATGTATCTTGAAGGCAGGATCTTTTGTTTACAACCACAAAGAATTTAGGAATGCAGCAAGGAAAGACACAGAATCAGTATTTTGAGTACAGCCAAGATGGCTATTAACCCAAGGCTGCTTCTGGAGCCTGCAGGAGTCAGGCCCTCACAATACAGTCAACCTATGGAACTTGTTGCTAGGGGAAGTTGTGAAGGCGAAAGTATAACTGTGTTCAAAAGGAATTAGATAAATTCATGGAAGATGGGTCCAATCTCACAGGCTTTGCCTGTGAGAATCTTCCCCTTAACTCACTCAACATGTCCCTGACCAGCCACTACAGGTCTGCAGCCAGCAATTTGTTCTCAGGCTGCTCCACAGCCAGACTCTTACTGGTTTCCTCTGCATTCCCAAGCACTTTCTGGGGACCCAGCAGCTCGAAGATTTTCCTTTGAAGACCCTGTGTCTACTTCACTACCTTCCTGAGCCTTGCACAGGCTGGTTTATATTTTGTTACCTAAAAGGAAATGGGGAATGACACAATATGGGTCATAACCTTGTTACTCCTTTCCCATGTTCAGTTATAAGGCATGTTTTTATAAGGAGAAAAGGTGGTTATGCATGGAGGAAGCATCCGGCATAGCTCTTTTCTCCCTTCAGCACAGCAACACCATAACCGCTTCTGGTGAGTGAACACAGGGACCTAATAGGTTATTGTATACTTCATTTTAAATTATTTTAGTGCATGGCCTTTATGAATAATCCTGATGTTTATCCAGGACTTAGTACTACAGCTGTCCAAAACCAGCAGTCCCTGTATTAATATTGAAGGACTGTACCACTCCACTTTTACAGTATCTTTATATCACCATTTCAACAAATGCAGACTCCAGTTTCCTCTAGTTATATAATAGATGAACTGGTGAATATTTAATATTTAAGCTGGTGAGGAAGTACCTAAAAAAGCTACCACTCATTAAAGGTGCTTGTCCTTTCTTTGGTGATTAAAGTGATACACTGTCTCAGTCTGCTCCTCAGCATCTGGATGGTATTTGTAGGCAGCTCTGTTTTCTGTCTTCTTCACCTGGCACAATAACTGTCCTTTCCTTTCTAGTGCAGATTTTAGTGACAGAGTTCTATGTGTTTGCCGCCTTCAGACAGGACTCTGCATCAGCTGTCAATCCTACTCAGGGTCCATGTTAAGGTCCTCATGTTCCGATCTCTGGATATGCATAGGGACAGTTACCACAGTAACAGTCTGTGCTCCCTGCTGCCTCTAAACTCAGGGAGATGGTGATTCTGTTGATGGTCAGTTTTCAGCTACTGATTAGGGCATGCTGCAAGATGCACCTGTTTAAACAAGCATTTCCCTAAACAGCCCTGTTATAAAATGCTCAGCAGGTTGGGACTTGTACCTGAGCATCCCAGATTATTGCTTAAACTACAGTTACTGGTAAGTAACCTTTTTCTGCCTTCTATAGATAAATGATGCAGCTTTAATCTTGGACACTTACATCCTACAGTAGTGAGCACTGAAGATGAAATAACTTGTCTGTGAAAAACTGTTGCTTACTGGAAGTTAACAAATGCTGTACAGAGGTTTTCAAACTGTCTTTCATGGACTGCTGGTGATCTGTAAAGAGTTGGTTGGTCACCTTGGGTTGACTTTCTTCGTTATCTCCTGCAGTCAAATGTCATAAAAACGGCTAAGAATACATTAAATACTTCCCTACTGTTCCTTTCCCATGTAAGCAATTACATTAGTCTTCATAGAGATGTTGTGATAGTGAATTGAAGGAAGTAGGGATGTGTGATTGTGAATGGGTGCGGAGGTGGTTTGCAAAATCATGAATTGGGAGGAGGTGGTCCAAAATACAAATTTGGTCACAGTGAGATCAACATTTTTAACTTAAGTTCTCCTTGTCATTTAAAATTACCAAATCAATCAAAGCCATCCTCTTGCTTTAGATTTGTACCAGAACACTGCTCAAGGTGTCACAAAGTCCTCTATTAGGTCTGTAATTTTGAAACATGCCCTTAATGTCACAATAGAAGGGTATCTAGTTTCTTCTGGCAAAAATCATTTTGGACATCCGTATTACGGGGCATCAAGTGCAACTGTCAAACAGGAAGGCAGATGGATTTACTTATATGCAGTTTGAAAGTGTCAGACTGTGTGTGTGTTTGGGGGGGGATTGTTGAGAAAAAGATGGAAAAATCAGATCATATTTTGCTTAGAAATGTTTGCGCAGTACATTTTTTTTTTTTAGAATGTTACACAAAAAAGTTGAGCAAGATGAGTTGTCCATCTGCAGAAGTTACAATAAATATCTTTTTTAGAGTTCTTAACACTGACAGTCTAGACCTCGAGTTCCTTTAAAAAATAAATTTTTTGGGGGGAAGGGATTGCATCATACTATTGTTTCCAAAACCTGAAGGTTACAAAGTACTGTTTTTGTACAATCTGGTGAATAACAAGTACATGTCTGGAAGTCTTTGAATCCTTGAGGCAGGCTGGCTGGCTGGCTCCTTTCAGGGGCACTAAACTCACCTGGGGAAAAAATGATTTAGAAAGCTGCTAAACATACACATGGAGAGAGTGCAAAAGGAACTGCTGCAGTGTGTTAAGTAAATATGGAATTTAAGCATTTTCCAAACTTACAAGAGACCTATTCTTTTTCTATTTTCTATTTAGTTTTCATCAGATCTTGGAACGGAGGCAACTAGGGAATGAATTTATAACAGCTAAAGGAAATCTTAGAAAATATGTGAGGTATTTCTTATTGCAACAGATATTAACACAAAAAGCAGGGGGCTGGATTTATACTGATGTTGAAAAGTCCATCTATAGGAGAATCGCAGCTGTTCAAGGTGCCCACAAGGAGAGCCTACAAACCATCACAGCCCCCAAAATGGTCTGAGAACCATATGATTTGCGGATTTAGCATGTTAACTAGGCACATGTCAATGTAAGTTTTTGAATAAAAAATAGTTTGGGGGATCCCAACACTTCTTTTGTTTTTTACCCTTATGGAAAATCAGAATGTTAAGACAATCTGCGTGGGTTCCACTGTCACAAACAAATTGTAGTATTTCCACTTAACCTTGAGTTTGCTGTCAGACTTCTACTGGATATCTGCCTTCAAAAATGTATCTGCATCCTCCAGACAAGAAAGAATGGCCTTCATAGCAGATCTTAACTGCACAGGGAAAAAAATAAAAATGCGTTTTGTAAGAGAGTTTTCTTAAGAAGTCATTTGTCTATAAAAAGGTAATGATCTGTAAGTATCTGTGATAGATCAAGAAATATGCAGATTGAGTGCATGAATGGTATTTAAATACAATTCATTCTTGTTCTCACCTGTCATAGTGTCTGTCTTGTAGTCTTTCCTACTTTGGGGCTGCTGTCACCAGGTGTCTTGTTTGCCTTTCTTTTCAGTTATTTTTTTGTAGCAGAAATCTGATTTAGTGTTGGTTTTATGTAATCTTTAAGGTAGAAAAAAGTGAAAAATCTTGTTCCTTCTCTTTATTTTCTAAAAGGCATGACATGGTATTGAATCCTTCCTGCTGTGCTTCATTGGTTTTATTTTAAGCAAGTCAATGTCTGGGCTTTTAGGAATTTTTAAAAATTTAGATATAGTAATTGTCTAATCAAAAATAGGACCTTAAAATATCTGTTCTTCTGCAAAGGAAGTTTATTCTTAAACTACAGCCCAATTCACTGCTTATGAAAAGATGAACAGTAGCCAACCTTTGCTCTTCTCTGCTCCATGCTCTACTTGAATACTGTTAATGTAGTTTTGTTACATAATACTATATTCCAGTGTAGTGGTTGGATAGTTTTTATTTCAACAATTGTTTCATCATCCTGTTTTCTCTTCATGTTAATAGGTAGAAACCAAATCCAAGTTTTAGAGCCTAAAGAAACTTCTCAGCAACCCTCTTTCATATTGTCTACATGTATATACCACAACTCTTGCTGTGTCATTTCTACATATTTCTTCCCTTCACAGTTTCCTTCATGCAGAGTTGGTGGTTGTTTAGTTTTGAGTGGGACAGATTTTCAGCTGGCTTCCATTTTTGCACCCTCAAAGTGTGGACAATCTCTCTCTCTCTCTTTATGTACATATATCTTAGTCATTGATGTATCTCATATGCAGAAGAAATTGTATGCTAAGATAGCAGTGAAATTTTGAGCCCAAAGATGGAGGCTTAGTTAAGGCCGGACTGAAAATTTTGGTCCTGTATTTTACATTCTTTCCAAATAAGAACTAGCATTTTATGTGAAGACAAGAATCATTAACTCTACATTTTTAAAATACTGAAATCTGATTCAAGATTGGCTGTTGATTTTGGTTATATGAAGTAAGATATCTAAGAAAACATTTGTGCTCTTAAAATAGCCAAAAACAACAACAGAGTCTGGTGGCACCTTAAAGACTAACAGATTTATTTGGACATAAGCTTTCGTGGGTAAAAACCTCACTTCTTCAGATGCATAGAGTGAAAGTTACAGATGCAGGCATTATATACTGACACTGACACATGAGTAACTCCCTACTCTCTGTGTCAGTATATAATGCTTGCATCTGTAACTTTCACTCTATGCATCTGAAGAAGTGAGGTTTTTACCCACGAAAGCTTATGTCCAAATAAATCTGTTAGTCTTTAAGGTGCCACCAGACTCCTTGTTGTTTTTGTAGATACAGACTAACACGGCTACCCCCTGATACTTAAAATAGCCACTTTCCTAAGGCATAGCAGCAGTAACTTGGGAGCGGAAGGTTTGTTAGGGGAGGATGGGACTGCAAAACAGTAGGTTCATATGTTGTGCAAGATTTGCAACTTTTGCTGAAGTTGCTATTGCATAATTGGAGTGCTACAAAAACAAAGGCATCAATGATAGCATAAGCAAATAAATTGGGAATCATTAAATCCATAACATGTAGATAAAAGGGAATGAGTGAGGCCTCACCAAGTGTTATTGATATGCCAATATTTATATAGCAATAGAAACAATACAAAAGAAAACCTTGTGGTGAGCCAAATATTCCGTTTTCTACAAAACTGATGCAGCAACTTCAGTGGGAGGAGAGAATTTAATCAATGGAAAATTATTTAAAATAACAAATATGGAGGCTAGTAATGCCTAGCACTCCTCTTCATCTTCAGAGTGCTTTGCCAACTTTAACTGCATAAACTCCCCATTGAAGAATGAATGAGCTTTGTCTTACAGAATGGGAAACTGAGGCAGAGGTGGTGACATGGCTACGGCCACAGAGTATGTAAGCATCAGAACCAGGATTAGATCTTGAAATCCTGACTCCTAGGCCTTTGTTATAAGCACCAGACAATGCCTCTCCTCAGCACTAGTATCAGAAGATAAACTTCCTTTCTGTGACCTTTTTGCTATCACTGCAGACTGGTGGTAATCTTTCCTCTCTACCTCACATAGGTAGGAACCAATAAGAACCAAACATTTTTGTCTCATACGGGCACGCTTACTCTTAATAGCTTGTTTTGCTGCATTTTTTGATAAACCAGGTAGCTCCTGCATACAATATTTAATTTTCATTTTGATTCACGTTCACTGTATTTCACTTTTTACTGTTCCTGTTTTTTAATTTTAATCCCTTGGTTATCTGTCGTGTACAATATTTAGAATATTGGAGTTTAAAAGAAACCAGATCAATAGAAAAAGAAATAAATAGATCATTGTAGCCAAACTTTCAAACTTTATAAAGCACTTAATAAAATGGAAAAATGCTTAAACCTGCTTTTTAAATAATTTGATAGTTGGCACATTTTCCTTCTAGTAATACTTAACTGTTGTTTTTGAAGGTTTCCTGAAGTTGTGACAACTTATCACTCTTTTCCTGCTTATTCTATTTTCAATAATGCAAAAAGCTTAAGACCAGAGTTGCCTAGATTTTGGCTCCTAAGTCTATTTTTAGGCACCTATGTTTTCTAGCGCAGTTAAAGGGATAAGATGAACGGTTCCCAGAGGTAAAAGACCTGGGATTTTGCTGATAGGCCTTGGGCTCGTGGGATAGGGTCAGACCTTGCGGAGCAAGGTTTACACTTTTTTCTGCGCCCACTGTGCCCCTCCTTGTGGTAGGAGTCCATTAGCCCACCCGTCCACGTACACACACACTGGAACCACTTACATACCTACTACAGTAGAGTATGGTGATGGGCAGGTAGTGCGCCTCCGGTGGTTACATTTAATAAAAGTTGTTGCCTGTCACTTCAAAACTATCCATGTGTCTGTCCTCATTTTGCTGCTGTCTGCATCAAGCTTATTGTACTTCTCCTGTGTTTTTGCAGTGGGAGGGATGGTGATTACCAATCAGTGCTCTATCAGGGTGCAGCTTGCCCTGTTCTTTGAATGGATTACATGACATTTGTGTGTGTGTGTGTGATTAACGTGTGGTTGTATGTGACTAAGAACCTTCCGTGGTTGCCAAAACTTTTCAAGCATTTGGTCTTTCCTAATAAAGCATGTAAATTTAGTTTTGTTATTACACACAGCATTAAACCTTTCAGGTACCACAGAAGGCTTGTGACTTGCCCCTCTAATTTACTTTGCATAGCAGTACATCTTACAAAAACCTGTGTTTATTATTGCATTAAGCAAGCATGACATGATTTTGAATAGAAGTACAATTCAACCAATACTAGTGGGTTTAATACCTCATTAAAAACCATAAACTGGTGAATTAAAATGTTTTTGCTTTCAGAAATTGAACCCAACATTTTTAAAAACACAGGACCATTTAATATCCTTCTTTGTTTTAAAGAAACAGAATGGGTACTCATATTCAAGATTCAATGGACTCTTAAGGATCATAGGTTAGGGGTTGGTTACAGGAGTGGGAGGGTGAGATTCTGTGGCCTGCATTGTGCAGGAGGTCAGACTAGATCAGTGGTCCCCAACCTTTTTCGTCTGGCAGGCACCAGACAACGAGCCACGGAGAACCGTGGCGGTGGACGAGGATCTGCCAAAATGCCACCGACAAGCGGCAACATCAATAGGCGTCGCCGCCGAAATGCCGCTGACAAGCAGCGTCATCCAGAGGTGCTGCTGCCAAAATGCCACTGGAAATTGGCGGCATTTCAGCAGCGATGCCTCTGGATGACACTGCTTGTCGGCGGCATTTTGGCAGATGCTTGTCTGCCGGCCAGTACACGGGCGCACTTAGATGCCCCGGTGGGCACCATGGCGCCCATGGGCACCGCGTTGGGGACCCCTGGATTAGATGATCATAATGGTCCCTTCTGACCTTAAAGTCTATGAGTCTATGAATCTGAGATTGGATGTCAAATGTGGAGAGCAAAACAAATGGGTCTGGGTTCCATTGAACTTCTGAACTGAGTCAAGCTTGTCATTTATAAACTCAGCGTCTTTAGATTGTAATTGATAAACCACATTTGCTGGCTTTTGATAATTGTTCTCAGCTAGATCCATCATCCTACCTGGTATTGCAGTTAAGAATGAGGTGCCCACAAACATTATTTAATATTTAGGTTACTGGAGCACTCAGAGGCCTGCAGTGAGGATCAGTGCAAGGTGTGGTTAAAAAAAAACACTAAGACACAGTCCCTGCCCCAAAGAGCTTACAGTCTAAGAACCACCCTATGAAAGAAAGTTACGTAATCAACTCTTGAAAGACTAATGGTTAACTACAGTTATTTTCTATGTACTTTGAATGTAATTCAAAGCAGTGAAAATAACTTCTACTGGAATCAGTGACTTGAGGTCAATAGACCTAAATATGTACAGATGGATGTCAAGTGTAGATAGATGCTCATTTGGGTATATTAAGTACAAGATTTCAGCTTTAACTCTGAAGTTGTTTTGTTTAAGCCAAACACAAACTTAAAAATTGATGAGTAGAAATTTTTTAACGATTACTAAAGATGAGGCACTGCCAAATACTATTCTTTGTGATTTTTCTGCAATATTTTCTTAAAACCATAGAATTGAAGGAACTGGAGTGGACCTCAAATGGATAATGAAATCAACCAATAGACAGAGGATTTGATTATTCATAAAGGGAAGAGTGATTAAATTTAAACTCGAGTGTGCTTACTGTTCAGAAACTGATAATGTATCTGAGAGATTATTAGTATTAGGAAAAAACAACAAACTGAATTTCAAGCAGCTGAAGCTTGGGATTGCAAGAGTTACAGCCCAAATCAGTTTTCTACAGAATAGTTTTAATTGTTTACATTGTCTTCCCAAACTGAATTGGGAGGATGTCCTGGTATTATCAATGTAAACACAAACACACTCATTATTCTGGGGATAAGAGTTTTGTTGGCCTCTAAAGAGAAAGAGATAATGGAATGTGGGAAACAAGTCGGGGAGTTTTATCTTACATACTTTACAACGGTTTGGCAGCCTCATTTTCTTTTTTTGTTTTGTTTTCATGTATTTTTGAAATTTTCTGCTTCAACTGAAGGGAGAAAAAGGCTGAGGCAATCATTTTTTCCTTGCAAACAGCTTGACAATTCTTAGTACATGAGCCAGTCACAGCAGAGAGAATCTTGTAACCAATCAGAGTAGGGAAAGTTTGCATACTCACAGTATAGGTAAAAAAAAACTAACAGTAATTACGTAAATCAGACATCCACAACTAATGGGAGTGCAGGGAATTGTAAAACTATCATTATGCATCGGAAACTGTACAGTATTCTTGAATCTATTTCAGCATAATCCTGAACAATACGGACAGATCATTGTCATGTCTAGCCTTGCATAGTTCATGTGAAGGCAGTCCTGTAGTCTCTTATGGCAGCTTGTTCCATTGCTTGCTAGTAGTCAGGGAGTTTACAGTCAAACTCAGGCATATACTTATATATGTAACCCTTCTGCCAGGCCAAGTTGATAGCAGCAAGGGCCGGGTTCAGTACATAGGGGTCCCTTCCCAACAGCGTGACACAGAACCAGCTCGAGCCCCCACCCAGTGACCTGGGAAAATCTTACACAAACCCCTAGGCGCCTCGAAGAGGCAATATTTCCCCTCTCGCAAGCACAGAGCCTCGGTGTAGCAGAAAATGTTTAATAACATGAGGTAAACGACATAGCATTAAATTGGGAAAACACCACAACTAGAGTTCATAGACCAAACCATGAGCGAAGACCCACCCCAGCAAATTGGGCCGTGTCCTCTCCCGTTGGTTCTTGAAACCCGCGACCCAAGAATCACCAAAGTCCCAAAAGTCCACCGATCCCAAAGTCTCTTGGGTCCAGCAACCCAAGAATCACAAAAGTCCCAAAAGTCCGACAACCCCCCAAAGTCTCTGTCCCTGATCAGTGCAGCCCCAGAGTTCAAAAGGGGGGGGGGGGGTGAGCAGGGTGTTAAGGGGCACCTTACGTGATCCGAGGCCAACCCGGCTGCTTCTCCGTGGGGTTCCACCGCAGCCTTACCACGAACTGCTCCACTCCACCCGCAGTCCTACTCCTGCCGTCCCACGAACTGCTCTTGCAGCTGCTCCGCTCCGCTCCGCTCACCGACCTGTGAGCCGCGCCGCTCCGCTCCGCTCACCGACCTGTGAGCCAGGCCGCTCCGCTCCACTCACCGACCTGTGAGCCGCACTGCTCCGCTCCGCTCCAGCCGTCCCTTGGGCTGCTCCCACAAGGCTCTGCTCTGCTAGCTGCTCCTCCAGCCGCTCCGCTCACCGACCTGTGAGCCGCGCTGCGCCGCTCTGCTCCGCTCCGCTCACCGACCTGTGAGCCAGGCCGCTCCGCTCCACTCACCGACCTGTGAGCCGCACTGCTCCGCTCCGCTCCAGCTGTCCCTTGGGCTGCTCCCACAAGGCTCTGCTCTGCTAGCTGCTCCTCCAGCCGCTCCGCTCGCCCCTGCTAAGCTAAGTTAGCTTAGCAATATAGCTTCAGGCTCCCCCACTAGTTAACACAGCCTCAGTGATCTCAGCTCTTAAATAGCTTTAGCTCTTTTGTGATTTCAGCTCTTAGTGATTTCAGCTCGTAGTAGGGGAGCCCCAGTGCTGGTGCACTAATGGCCCAGAGTAAATTCAGTTCAGCAGTCTGTAACTAGACTCCTAAGGGAATCAAAGTTAGCTCTGACATTCAACAGTGGAGAGAGGAGGAGGTGCAATTGGTGTTTCAGGCCCACAAAAGGGACCCACACCACCAGGTACCAATACCTGCCCCCAACCTCTCTCAATTCACTGGGTTTTGTAACCCATGCCCCTTGACAAGCAAATGCTACTTAGGTAATGGTGAATGACTCACTCAGTCCTTCTGTCATACACCAGTTCCACTGGCCTTGATTCACAGAATCAGGGTAACAAAACTTTATTCTTCCTGCCCCAATAACAGAGAAACTGGGGATCCCACACCAGCCAAAGTAACCACTTTGAGTTGCTGTTGTTTCCTGCCAGGCGAGTGGGTGTGCCTATGCAAACAAGATCAGCCCCTGGAGTTCTTTTCCACACTCACCATAATTCACCACCAGATGTCAGGGTAGAGCTCATCCTGACTCTGCTTACATCCTCCCCCCAGCCGAAAATTTGTCGTCCCGACAAATCACACTCCCTATTATAACAACTCACTGGTTCCCTCCAAAGGGCCTCAGATAGCCCACTTTAGCTTCCACAAGCCTGTGTGCTAAACATATTGGTTCCTCACTAGTTACCCCAGGTGCATCATAAGTCAACCGTTTTACTGGTCTTATTACCCTGTCTCATCTATTAAGAATCTCTGTTGCCGTGATGCGCGGGACAGCCTCTTGAAAGATGGATGGAGAGGTTTCCTTTGAGGGTCCCTCGGCTACTGGCATAGGCCCCTGCATTTCTAGTTCTAACAGTGGAGGGTCCAAGGTGCCCAGGACATCCTCCACCTGTATGTCTCCACTATCCAATAACCTGGGTATGTCATCACATGGGGGTCCCACCAGTCGCTCAGGGGTGTCAGGAATGGGCCTAAATACTTCTGCCATGGGGTTTAGGGCGGAAGAAGAAGAGCTCTCTTTTGATTCAGCCGATCGAGACTGAAATCTTGTCTCCATCCCAGGATACACCATGGTTGTGTCTTCCTCCTCAGACTCACTCTCGGATGTGCTGCATGGGGGTAGGTTAGCTGCAGGGGGCTGGCTGTCCATGTTGGAGGGCGGCTTTGGTCCAGCACCTTCGTTCTGCCCAGTTGCCCTGTTGTGGCCCATCTCATATGGGGTGCCTACCAATTCCCCCACAGGGAGCACAAGGTTTCTATGCACTGTCTTTGTCTGCCCTGGACCCTCTTCAGGTTTGATCTTGTAGACCGGCAGGTCTCCTAGCTTTTCCATCACCAAGTAAGGTATTGCCTTCCATCTGTCGGCTATCTTGTGTTTGCCAGCAATACCCAAATTTCGCAGCAGAACTCTGTCCCCCGGCTGGAGTTCTTGCAGACGTACCCTAGCATCATATCGATGTTTGTTGCGGTCTGCGTTCTTCCGAGCTGCAGATGTAGCTAAGTGATAAGCCTCCCGCAGCTTTTCTCTCAGTCGGGATACATATTGCTGATGAGTTTCATAGCTATCTCCATCCTCTGATACACCAAAGCACAGGTCTATGGGTAATCTTGGTTCTCGTCCAAACATTAAGAGATATGGGGTGACTCCTGTAGCATCATTCTTTGTGGCATTGTAGGCGTGCACCAGATATGCAACATGTTGGCTCCAGGTTGCTTTCTGCTCTGGTCGCAAAGTCCCCAACATATCTAATAGGGTTCGGTTGAACCTCTCTGGCTGAGGATCACCTTGCGGGTGATAAGGCGTTGTTCTAGACTTCTTAATTCCCACTATCCTCAGCACCTCCTTCAGAAGATGACTCTCAAAGTCCCGCCCCTGATCCGAGTGTATCCGGGCTGGAAATCCATAAACTGAGAAATATTTCTCCCACAGTACTCGAGCAACAGTGGTGGCCCTCTGATCACGCGTGGGATATGCCTGCGCATATCGCGTATAATGGTCAGTCACTACTAGAATGTTCCCAATATTCCTCTTGTCTACTTCTAAAGACAAGAAATCGATGCATACCAGTTCCAAAGGTTTGGTGCTGGTGATGTTCTTGAGATACGCAGCCCTCGTGGGCAGAGTTTTCCTTTGAACACATCGAGCGCACGTCTCACATTTCCTACGAACATCTTCAGCCATCCGGGGCCAATAGAATCTACTACGAAGAAGTTCCAGGGTCCTCTCCATCCCTAAATGTCCAAAGTCATCATGCAGGGCCCTCATGGCCAGGGCTCTGTACTCTTTTGGCAGCACCAGTTGTGCTCGTTGCTTTTGTAAAGGGTCGATGGTCATTCGATGTAACACTCCCTGGATCAGTTTTAGTTTGGTCCATTCTCTCAATAGTAGTTTACCCTCCGGGTTACGAGGGACAACTGCAGCTGGGCTTCGCCCCTCCCTTTTGGCAAGTAGTGTATCACGAATGTCAACATCTTGCAGCTGGGCTTCTTGCCAGTCAGCCGCATTGAGCACGGGCAAGGGAGATTGGTCCAATGCAATATAGTTCACAGAAGCAGAAGGCACGCAGTCAGGGGGCAGGCCCAAAGCTTCTGCAGCACATCCATGAAGACTCTCATGGGCCTCTGGCTCTCGGCGACTCGCACTGCAAATAGCCCTCACTCCATCCATGGGTATCATAGCCACTTCAGGTGCCTGCGGTCGCCGGGACAATGCATCTGCATCTACATTGCTTCTCCCTGATCGGTATTGAATGCTGAACTCATAGCTAGCCAAGGCTCCCACCCATCTCTGCCCTGTAGCATCCAACTTAGCACTTGTTAACACGTAAGTCAATGGGTTGTTGTCTGTCCACACCTGGAACTGAGCACCATACAAGTAGTCTCGAAATTTCTCAGTGATGGCCCATTTCAAGGCCAAGAACTCCAGCTTGTGGATGGGATAGCGAGTTTCACTGTCAGACAGTCCTCGGCTGGCAAAGGCTACGGGTTTATGTTTGCCTTCCACTTCTTGGTACAGTACTGCTCCCAGACCCTCCAAACTGGCATCAGTATGTAGGATAAACGGTTTGCTTGGGTCGGCAAAGACTAGGACGGGGGCATGAGTTAGGCGACTAATGATTTCCTGAAAAGCCCTCTCACATCTCTCATCCCACCTTGGCCCAAACGGTTCGAAGGGGCCATAATGTCTCTGCACAGGAGGCTTTGGAGGCCTCCTCTTATTCTTGGTCCTAGATTTGTTCTTGTTGGACTGGTATCCCCTGGTAAGATCATTCAGGGGTTTTACAATTGTGGCGTAGTTCTTCACAAATCTGCGGTAGTAACCACTAAATCCAAGAAAGGTCTTGAGTTCTCTGTAGTTTCTTGGATGTGGCCAGGTAGTGAGTGCTTCTATTTTGTCAGGATCAGTACTCACACCCTCCTGGGACACAATGTGACCCACATACTTCACTGAGGTTCGGCAGAACTGGCATTTGTCAATTGAAAGCTTCAAACCATACGCCTCCAACCTATCGAGCACTTTAAGAAGTCTTTCTTCATGCTCCTCCAAGGTTCTTCCAAACACAATCAGGTCATCCAAGTAAACCAACACTTGTAGTAAGTTCATGTCTCCCACGACTTTCTCCATGAGACGTTGAAACGTGGCAGGTGCCCCAGAAATCCCTTGGGGCATGCGTTCGAACTGGTAGAACCCTAACGGGCAGATGAAGGCGGTCTTCTCCTTATCTTCTTCTCCCAGAGGGATCTGGTAGTATCCACTCCGAAGATCCAACACAGAGAACCACTGGCTACCCAGCAAACAGTCCAAGGCATCTTGTACTCGAGGCATGGTGTATTGGTCAACTGTAGTGCGCCTGTTTAGAGTGCGGTAGTCAATACACATCCGGATTTTCCCACTCTTCTTACGAACCACCACAATGGGAGAGGCGTAGGGGCTTCGGGACTCTGTAACGATACCATTCGCGATCAGCTCTTGAAGATGATGGCGTACGTCTTCCATCTCAGAGAGAGCAATCCTCCTAGATCTCTCCCTGAAGGGTCGGGGATCTTGTAGCCTGATGTGGTGTTCCACTCCTTTGGCACATCCCACGTCCCACTCATGCAGTGAGAATACCTTGGATCTCTCGCAAAGCTTCTTCCGCAGGCGATCCTTCCACTCCTCAGACAGTGGGGAGTCCCCAAAGTCAAACTTTGCAGGATCCATCACTGGAACTTCAGCTTCACACTGGGGTCTCACGATGGTTTCAGGCTCAAAGATGTCTGCAATCTTCTGCCCTGGTTTTACAAACACGTCACGGCGGGTTTCATTAGCAATCAATATAGCCACCTCTTCCTGGGCTTCAGCAGGTAGGGTTATGACTCCACTGAGAACCAGCACTCCTTCTGGGAGCCCTCCCTCGGTCGGCTGCTCCACCATTGCTAATGTTTTCTTACTGTCTTTTAGGCAGGTACTCATGACAATCACTTCCTTTTCTGTCATTGCAGGAACCATTAAGGGGACCGGGCCTGCATACCTCAATGCTCCCACTGGCAAATCAGGCATCACTTTTCTTGTGTCCTCAATTTTTCTGTAGGCTGCGGCACAGTGTGTGTGTATCACCAAGGTGTTCAGATATTGGTCCCCTGCTCGCTGTCTGCAGTAATCTGCGAGTACCTTAAAGAGGCTGGAGTTGGTCCCTATTAGCACGGACACATCAGAGGCTCCTTTAGGGTCAGGGCATATTAAAGCAGCAGTGTCCACCTCCTGTCTTACCCCCGCAATCTCTTCTGGGAATTCCAGGTGTACTATGACATACCCCTGATAGGGGTATTCATCCATGCTGAGGCCACACAGGCCAAGCCCTGTCAGGGGCCGTATAGGCAGATGCCTAAGCATCTGCTGGTAGAAAGACTGGAATATGATAGTCACTTGGGATCCTGTGTCAAGCACTGCTCTACATTCTGTCCCTTCAACCTTTATAGTTACCTCCGCTCGGGGTCCGATCAATCCTGGTGGGATTCGGGCTGCATGGTTCTTTCCAGGGGAGCCTCCACACCCTGTAGGCCTAGGCGGCTCCCTTCCCAGGCCCTGGGGCCGTTTCCCGACTTTCCCCAGGTGGTCCTCAGCTTTTGATATACTAGCGTGGGATTCTCTGCATTCTGACACCTTGCAGCAATGTGTCCACCCTGGCCACACCGGTAGCAGAAGAAGGATTGTCTTTTCCCTTGTTGTCTCGTTGGGGCAGAGGTTCTAAATGTAGTCCTCTGAACCGTGGTAGTGGAGGGTTCCATGTACCTTGAAGTATTTGCTGAATCGATGGTATTCTCTAATTCAGCCACTTTCTGTGTCAGGACCTGCACTCGTTGGGTAAGTTCCTCTTGAGGATTCACCATCAGTGCCTTGGGCGTTCGGGTGGATGTTGTGCCAGTCGCCGGGTGTGACTGCACCTCCCAAACCTCGCCAGCTGCCTGCCTCTCTTCTTCCTCTCGGACCTCTTTTATCAGCTGAGAGTAACTCGGTGGATTGTCTTGCCGTTCTCTTAATCGGAGGTGGAGAAGGATTGGGTTCTGATATTGAATTCCTCTCACAATCTGAGCCAACCTAGTCCGGTCCATTTGCCCAACTGCCACTGCTCCCCTCATGATGGCTCTCTGCAATAGTTTCTCCAACCTCTGGATATAGGCAGAAACCTTCTCTCCCTTTTGTTGCCTGGCATTGAGGAACTTGCAATAGACATCATCTGAGCCCTCGGTTCTCCCGAAGGCATGATCAAGGGCCTCTAGGCAGTCCTTCACCTTGACTCCAGGGTTACTGAGTTTCAGGGTGCGAATCACATCTAGGGCTGGCCCCCTGAGGCACTCTACTAGTCGCCTTCTCTTTTCAGCATCAGGCACCGCCCACTCCTGCAGCATTTCAGTGGTGTGTTCCAGCCAGGGTTCAAATGCTTCCTCCCCAGGTATTGGGGTGGGACCCCCAGAAAACAACCTCAGTTTACGATAGGGGCTTGACTCAGGGTGGGGTGGCATAACCTTCTCTAATGCTTGCCCCAAAGCCTTCACCCAGTCATCAGGTGAAGGAGCACTCTCCCGGTGTGGGACTCCTGGGTCAAGGCCCAACAGACCTGGCATATCAGCCAAAGTCTTTCCCTCTTTCCCCAAAAAGGCCGACATTTTCTTTAAAAACTCTACATCAGGGGCAGGGACTGGTGAGGGCTGGCTCCCAGTGGTTATTACCGTCCACTCACCATCTTCCACTGCTATCGTGCCTGGAACCTGTAGGGGTTCCACAGCCGATGGCAGCTCGCACAGTACAGCAAAAGCCCCCTCCTCCCTCACAAACATGCGCCCACGCATTTTGCACTTACTCAGGTACTCAGTGGATACCCTTAAGATAGGTTCTATTGCACCCTCATCAAACGCCTCCGGCACCCCCGTTACCAAAAGACAGTTCCTAGGGTTAATATTCATCCCCTTGCACCAGTCCTCTAGCAAGTGTAGGGCCATTATACAAACTGTAAAATTTTTTACAAATATATCAGATCAAAACAACAACAAGAAGATTTTTTTAGGTTTTCCCAAGTTAATGAATCACCCAAGATGTGCTTGCGAGGGGTACTGACCCAGGGATCCCGGACGAGCCCCCCAAAATGTAACCCTTCTGCCAGGCCAAGTTGATAGCAGCAAGGGCCGGTTTCAGTACATAGGGGTCCCTTCCCAACAGCGTGACACAGAACCAGCTCGAGCCCCCACCCAGTGACCTGGGAAAATCTTACACAAACCCCTAGGCGCCTCGAAGAGGCAATATTTCCCCTCTCGCAAGCACAGAGCCTCGGTGTAGCAGAAAATGTTTAATAACATGAGGTAAACGACATAGCATTAAATTGGGAAAACACCACAACTAGAGTTCATAGACCAAACCATGAGCGAAGACCCACCCCAGCAAATTGGGCCGTGTCCTCTCCCGTTGGTTCTTGAAACCCGCGACCCAAGAATCACCAAAGTCCCAAAAGTCCACCGATCCCAAAGTCTCTTGGGTCCAGCAACCCAAGAATCACAAAAGTCCCAAAAGTCCGACAACCCCCCAAAGTCTCTGTCCCTGATCAGTGCAGCCCCAGAGTTCAAAAGGGGGGGGGGTGAGCAGGGTGTTAAGGGGCACCTTACGTGATCCGAGGCCAACCCGGCTGCTTCTCCGTGGGGTTCCACCGCAGCCTTACCACGAACTGACTCTGCTTACATATAGTACAAGTGACATTTATGAGGTTTGAATACTTTAACAAGCAGTTTAAATTGTTTTTATATTATTTTAGATTAAGAGAGAGAGTGATTTCAGGACAGAGAATGCATGGCGGTATCTGCAGCCTTTTGTCTTTTGGGAAAACCCTGATTTATAAATGACCAGTCTCCCTTTGATGTTTCCTCATTCGTATTCCAAACCTTTTTTATTTTTGTTGCCTTTCTCTGGGCATTTTTGGTAGTGGTGTCCTGTAATAAATACACTACTTCAGTTTAGGCCTAAACAGTCCTGTGTTCAAGCAGAATTAATTTACTTGTGTCACTTGTGAGATTACTGTTAATACCCAATATAGCATTGGACTCTCTTGTGACACTGTTGCAAATTTTGGGCATAAAGTTAACAATACTACTTTTATGCTAGAAACATAAAGTGCTTTGACCACTATTTATGAACCTGGGCAAATGTGTATAATGATATAACCCTCTCTGCTTTTACTATAATGATCAGAGTATCCATCCAAGGAAAAAGAATTGTGTATGAAGATTTTTCGGTTGCCCTCATTGTTAAATACACATACACAATACATACCTCAGAGGTCTTAATAACCACCGCATACAATTATATTGTGTTGTCCTTTAAAAGGAAGAAACAGACTATGCATATTTTTGTTTGATAAATTCTAATAAGATTTCTAGATAACTAGCATCATGATTTAATTTTTGTTGACAGATCCTTCATGCATGAGATAGGTTGCATGCTGTGCTTTCTTTTTAGTCAGAATGTTGTTTTTAAGTTTACAATAAATTCATATGAGGACATCTCTATTCTGAGTTATCAGGTTATATTGCATGTTGAGGCAGAATGTATGCTGCTATATAAACAAACATAAATATTTTAATAATTTACTGTATGGGTACTCAAATAGCATTTCTGTTGTGCAGTTTCAATCAGCTGGTTGCTGTATAAGTTAGTGGCTTTTTACTCTGTGTGTAATGCTCTTTTTTATTTCTTTCCTATCATTTTCCACTCCAGCTATACGTTGCATATCACAACAAAATGACACCTAAATTCTCTTCCACTGAATTGGCTTTCCAGAGAAAAATAGTATACATCTTGCAAAACTGGAATACTAATTTCTTCAAAAATTACAGTGCACCCAAACTGTATCGCCCAATCAAATGTCATTCTGTTGACATACCACAGGCAATACATGAGTAGTCTCAAACTTGAGAAGTTACTTCTGGTAGTAAGAAGGAATCTTTGGTTAACCCCAGGCATTGTGTGTTCACACACTCTCTCATCATCCTGGTTTTAGAGTACTTGGTACAAAAATTTCTTTCATTCTACAAATTTATATGGTACAGAGTGAAGAGGTGTTGCTCTTCAACCATGCCACTGCAAGCTGTAATCTTGAGACCTGTCTCAAACGAAGGTGGTTTAATATTTAGAATCAGCTAAAGAGAAACTGGAGTGCTGCATGTAGTAGTGCGAGCAGTTTATTACGTATAAGCGTATTAGAATGCTGCATATCTGTGTCTATCATCATGGCACAAAGATGCATGAAATAAATTAAACATACATTCATTCCCATACCATATATACGGTGGGAAGAGCAATTCTTTTTATTATACTAGATTATATAATTACTGTAAGGTAATCTACATAATGAATACTCAGAGCGTAGAATGGGGTCTAATAGAGTTTACGTCTTTTCCTTTATAAAAATAATTTATACCATTCATGTAACAAACTGCAATTGCCCTCTGTATTGCCCTAACATAATTTTGAAAAGTAATGGTCCATATGAAAGTAATCACTTCATTAACAACAACAGCAGCAACAAAAGTATATGGTTAAAATAACACAAAAACATTACAATTATTTTACTGGCTGCTTGTAAAATTATTGTCAAGAGGTTATTTTGTTTATTTGTTCCATAGGGGACGTCTATACTTACCTCTGGGTCCAGCGGTAAGCAATCGATCTTCTGGGATCGATCCCGGAAGTGCTCGCCGTCAACGCCGGTACTCCTGCTCGGCGAGAGGAGTACGCGGAGTCGACGGGGGAGCCTGCCTGCCGCGTGTGGACCCGCGGTAAGTTCGACCTAAGATAGTTCGACTTCAGCTACGTGAATAATGTAGCTGAAGCTGCGTATCTTAGTTCGAAGTTGGGGGTTAGTGTGGACCAGCCCATAGAAAGGAGAGGTTTTACTTCTCTTAGCCACTTTAAGAAGGCTGTATGAATACTGTACTGTTATGTTGCCTTTGAAAACAGCAGGTGCTTCTCGGTGCAGAGTGACTTTCTGTTTTCAGTATCTTTAGTATGGAAAGGATTCCACTCCTTAGCCATGAAGCTGTCTTTAACTTGTAGTAGTACATGTTTGTCACTTCATCGTAATCTTATTACTCTTAAAATAAATTGTTACAACTCTCATTATTTTCTATTCCTGTGTTATGATTGTTGGGAAAGAACTGTGAGGCTTCTTAATGAATAGCTGCCTGTTTTCTGTTGAGGCCTAGGCGGAGAGAATCTTGTATTGTTTTTAATAGGTTGAGGAGATTTTAGTATCTTCCACTAATTTTGACAAGACATGAGTTTCCCTTCAGATATGGACGAAGCACCATTTTCATCTTGGTACTCAAACATACTGACACTTTCATCATCTATGTAGGGCCATCCATTTCAGTCCACCTGTTCAGTGTCCAAATGTTTACTAATTTAAGACTCTTTATGGTGACTCTGCAAGTCAGGAAATTGCAGGCTCTCTTGCTTGGGCTGAGTCAGAAACTGTGATGCTTAAAGCAGGAAGAATTGCTAAGATTCCTAATAATGTATTCCGAAACAGTATCTCATTATTTTTAGCTTCTGTTTTAGCTTTATCACTTTGTGAAACTATTTTATTGATTTTCAAAGAATTTGGCAGTTTATAGCCCGTGTAGCATATTATAACATGACTATTCCATAATTTCTCCTGTACAGTAGTAGACTTGACTAGACCTTTATCTGTTTCAAACAGTTCACTCTTTCCATTCTTTCTTCTGTTTAAGTAATGTATTTAGGTCAGTAAGTGTTTTTTCCTTTTGTTTCCTCTATTAAGCCAGGCCTGTAGGGAATTTTTGATGTGATCAGTTCTGCTATCCAATTCTTTTAATATTTGCAGCCTTGTTGCTTTTTGACTTATTTGATTCTCTTAGTATTCCCTTACTTTTCCTTTAACTCCCTATGGTTGTGCTAGATTACCATGTGTTCTGAACTGAACAAGAAAAGTTGCTGTAGCAATGTAACAGAATACTGACAGAACTATGATGGGGAAAAGAGAGAGGAATTTGTCCTAATGGAATAGTTTCAAACCTCAGATTTTATATGTACCTCCAGAGCAAGAGTAAACAGAAACTGGTGTGATTTTGGCAAAATGAAAGATAGCTACAAACTCATGGTGAAAACACCTTTTGGACAGGAGCAGCCATGTCATAGGCCATGCCTGCATTCAAAGTTCCAGGGGTTTAATTAAAACTGTGATTTTTAAACCACTTTAGTTAAATTGGCACAAACACTTGTGTGAACACACTTAATTCCATTTACACCAGAGTTGCACTATTTATAAGCCACACTACTGCAAGACATGTTTCACATCAGTGCAGTTCACTTACAGCAGGGCTTTGCATCAGTGCACCTATGCTAGTGTAGCTACACAAGTGAAAAAAATTTGGTGTAGAAAATACTTCAATCTTTGCTGCTTGTGACCTGGCAGGTGTATTTGTGTAAGTGGTGAGACTTGCACAAGTCTGCACTACAGTTGAATATCCCATTTGAATGCACTTTAGGTTGGAATTTTTAAGGCAAACCAAAAATATAGAGTTCAGCCCCCCAAAATGAATGCAGTGTTGCAGTTGAGAATTTAAAACTTGTTTTCTGATTGAGTTGATCTTATTTTCCTCTTATAAGAAAGTGTAACAGAATTTGTATTGACAATGCCAAAGTAGTAAGGCGGCCCACAATTACACCCATAATTTGATCACTGCATTTGAATGTGTTATCAGTGTATATTCATTGGAATGCATATGCCATATGTTTTTACTTCTGGGGGAAATCTGCACCACTGTGCATTTGCAGAATTCATGTGTCACACAGAATTTTATATTTTTCCGCAGAAAACACGTTTTCCCCCAGTGCTGCAGTTCTGCCGTTTGCCCACCAGAGGCCACTGTGGCGTTAGAACAGACAACAGCATGAATGCAGCAGGCTGTTCTGGTGCCACAGCGGTCTCTAGTGGGCAAAAGGAGGAACTGCAGCATGTCTGGGATAGAATGTATTTTCTGTGGGGGGGAAAAAATTCTGTGTGTACAGTGGCACGGGATTCCCTCAGAAGTAGAAGTTCATTTCAGCACCTGGCCCGTGAAGCCAAGTTAGGACAGAGTGGGGAAGATGGGGCTGCTGGGGGGGGTGTCACAGACTGGGGTTCAGAATGGTTAGTGGGGGGAACAGGCTGGGGTATGGGCTCAGGAGCTAATTGGGTGACAATGTTGAGCCAGAGGCTGAATGGGAGCGTGGGTGCATGGCCACATGGGGAGGGTGGCTGCAGGGACCCATTGGGATGGGGGAGTGTGGAGACAAGGGAAGATGTGCCTGACTGAATGGGAGAGGCTTGGTATCATCCACGGTCTGCATGGGGGAGGTTCCCCTACTCCCTAACAATCTTGCCCCTCCCCCCCCAAAAAAACCTGTTCTATATTTCTCCCACCCATGCCCTAAAACCCTCCAGGTTCACTCCAAGCTCCTTCCCTCTCCCTCAGCTCCTCCATTATCCCTGACACTCCGAAGCCTTTGCACAGCTTCTGACGGGTGCAGGAAATACAGTTGTGTGTTATAATTTAAATGAATTATTCAGAGTTCTATATTAATATGCCTAGTAAGGAATCTATTTGTCCAAAAAAAAAAAATTACCAGAATCTTTTTTTGGTCTGTATTGTTACAGATATACTTGCTGACAGATATTTTGAAATTTACCAAAATAATTGAAACTGGCATGATTATATTCTGTTTGACAAAATGTGCAGAATTTTGCAGCATTTTAAAATATTGTGTGCAGAATTTTTAAGTTTTTTGGCACAGAATTCCCCCAGGAATATGCTTTGCCCTGTTAGTGGCTGAAAATGTGTTAAGGAAAATAAAGTAATATACATGCACAGTACACATTTTTCACAACACCTAACCATTTCTAAACCCAAGCTTCTTCAAATGTGACAAGGGGACCTGTTCACATTAATGAGTTACCATTGTGGAAAAGTCTGTTTCTTACTCTCATGTAAAAAAATGATCAAATGCAACTGTACCATATCTTACTCTCCCTCACACACTAATCTTTGGGATAAAAATGCCAGGAAAACTTCAGTTCAGTTGGCAACTTTTTCAGAATGTTATGTCTCAAAACATGGCTCCTCAAAAGATCATCTTCATTCAAAACCTAGCATTGCTAAAGATACGCTATAATACGAAGATCATAATCAAAAATAAAATGTTATGTGACAATAAAGTATCATTCAGGGAATGAGGCTTTAGTGGCTGAATGGCTCTCTTCTACAACTTTTAAAAATATCTTACTGTTACATTTAAAAGTTTACCAATTTAAGGGATCTGTTTTTAGATCACTGGATATGCCGCGCTCCTAGTAATGTCAACTGGAGTTTTCAATGTGTGGTGGTGGGAGAATGTTCTCCTTATGTAGTTTGAGTACAGTTTTATTTGTTAGAATCTCTGGCCCAAGATTATCTGAGCATTCAAAATGTATACTTGGTTTTCTTATTAAACCATTACTCTATTTGACTGTTATAACAGTCTCCTAGCATGGCAGTGTTAGCATGTAATCAAGAAGGACATGTGATTTTTTTTTTTATGTGACGTTGACAATGATCTTTTTACCAAAATTATTTATGGCATGTCACTAGGAAAGCAAAGCAATTGAAGCTCTCTACTTACTGGCTGCCACAAATTTCTCTATAGTACTATTGAAATATATAAAAGGTACAGTTCAAAAATCTTTCTACACTGCTATCTCGATATAACACGACCCGATATAACACGAATTCGGATATAACGCGGTAAAACAGTGCTCCGGGAGGCAGGGGCTGCACACTCCAGTGGATCAAAGCAAGTTCAATATAATGCGGTTTCACCTATAACGCAGTAAGATTTTTTGGCTCCCAAGGATAGCGTTATATCGAGGTAGAGGTGTATATTCAAGTGCACTTGAAGAATAGCAGCTATAAGGGATAAACAGTCCAAGAGATATACTTGTTCACCAGGCATCCTCCTAAAAACACATTTCTGCCATGTCTCTTATGATAATTACGATGGAGAAAACCTGAAACAATTTAAAAAAAAATTATAATGGAACTATCAAGACATGTCGGTGCATTGCTGAGTAACATTTTGATCTTACTGTATCCTTTGCCTTTCCTCTTCTCTCCCTTCCTGTTTTTGATTTTATTTATTGATTTTTGTGTCCCTGACCCTCATTTGTTGCCCTGTGTGAATTGAGATCATAAACTGTTTCAGGGAAAGGACTGTTCATTTATTTGTTTCTATGAAGTGTCTACATATTTTTGGGGTGCAAAAATGAATGAATAATCTCAGCTCTGACTTTAAAAATCTTCTTTTATAAAATCTTCTTTGGTTAGCTCTGTCTTTGTTCAGCAATGCTATATACAAGATAACTGACATCTTTCCATCACGAGAGCAGCATGGATTATTTTCTAACTTCATATTTTGAAGTCTCTCAGGTAGCTAAGGGCTACACTGGGGCACCTAATGGAATTTCCTCTCCTGTGGAGTTTCCTGTACATTCTGTGGTCACAGGTGGGGTCTGCACACAAACCCAGCAGATACCCCAAGATCCTGCAGGGTTGCAGAACCATCCATGTGGAAGCTCTGTGAATCCACAGCAGCTGTAGTCCCCTGCTGCTCTGACTCTGCTCCAACTGCTCCCTGCTGGCAGGGCTTCATTGGAGCCACGCTGTTGGAATTTTTGGCCACAGCTGTCCCCAAAGGAGCCTTTGGCTTAAAAAAGGGTATTTTCCCACCATGGATGGGAAGTAGTGGAAATGTAATTAATTTCTGAAGGATCTCTGCAGGAGAGAGCAATGAAAAAGCAATATTGTCCCCACAATCTAGCATGCCCACCACGTACCCCATCCTCCAGTCCAACGGAAGCAAGTGATGTCCCTGCCCTCTTCAGAATGGGGAAGGGGAAAACTATGGGCTCTTCATGTGTACCAAAAAAATCACGTTTTTTTTTCCAAAACAGTTAACAGCGTGCACAGTGAACGTGTTCCATTTGAGACACTCTTTACATTTCAACTTCCTTTATTTTCTTTGGTGCAAATGGAATTGGAATATGGCTATTATTGCTTGTGAGACTGTCTATAAAATACCTGGCAGGAATAATTCACTATGTAACTCTTCATTTGAGAGGGATATACTATGCTTTGTATATTGGTGGCCTTAAAATATAAACCTTATTACATACCTCTGCAGGGCTGTATGTTCCATTTGCACTGTGACCTGTAGTTTAACAGCTTTTGCATTATATTCATATATTATGTTTCAAAGTAAACTAATGATTTAAAGAATTTCAAAGTCTTCTGTGGTCCTGTATTTCTGAAATACATGAAATGATTAATTTGTGGTAAAATTCTTACTTCTGTGAAGCAAATACTTATTTTCTGACTTGTAAAACTTAACCTGGACTGTGTTTTAAATACTTGGACGTGCAGGACCTACCCAACATATACTAACGCAGTGACTAAGCCTGCTTACTAGACTGAAATAGGCCAGTGTCTCAACCTGCATGCTGTCATCCTGTCTCCCGCTAACTGCTCTCTGCATCCCAATTAATTCTGCTCCCTCCACACACTCACCAAATGTATCAATGTCTCCTTCTACGTAACCCAAAAATGAAGGAATACTCCTTCTGTCCCCACAATAAATCAGACTATGTTGGCATGCACACAATCCTCTGCAGGGAGGTTGGGACAGCTGAGATTTCCTTCATCCTAAATCAGACTGTGGCTTGAGGAGCTGGGAAGGCTCTAATTATCCAGAAGACCAGCGGTAGCAGTCTCCGTGCCTGTCTCCCCAGTGTATGGCTCTTGTATGTGAGGCCTACACCAACTCCACCCCACCAACAAGAGGGCTCTATGTGTGAGAATGAGGCATGTTTTCCTGCCACTGTATCCAAGACTGACAGGGACTCCCAAACACATACAGAGCTTTCTGCTGGGAGGGTTAGGCTTGTCCCAGGCCCCTCTAGAGTATGTAGCTTGGAACAAATAATTTAAATATAAAATTAGTGATAAACTACCTTTCATTTAATTCATCCTAAATTATAGGAAGAAAAAATAAAAAAAATGTTAAAATACTGATTTGCAAAGCTACTACCCTCTGCTCATTCATATAGCTTCTTAAGGCTTATTTCTGGCATACCAACAAGAAATTAGCCCATCAGTAGTGGCCAGGTGAGGTGTGAATTGGCTGTACACTTCGTAAATACTCCGTTCCTCCACACTCTAAAAAGTAACGCCTTCATATTTTTCTTCTACCTTTGATAGCAGTAGCTGTGATTGCTGGAGTTATCCTGGGGCTGGGAACATGAAGAGTTCCTGTTCCTCAGAAACTGCAACATAGTTCTTTATCCAGCTGCTAGGAGAGTAAATTGTCTGTCAGTTCCCAAATCTTTGTACATTCATTGCCATGTTGTGGCTGACTCAGGTGATCAGAGTTTATACGTGGACATTCACACACTAAAACAGATATTGCATATGCCTATTGCATTCATGAATACCTACTCACTGAAATAAAAGCACCCAGTGTGCCATTCCATTTATATTTGAAAACATTCATCTAAACACACAGTACTTGTATCACATTTTTTCTTTTAACCACAAAACTTAAATGCTTAAAGTTGTTAATGCAATGTTTATAATAGAGATTGTCCCCAGTGAACAAGTCAGGAAATTTAAAGTTCCCACAGCAGCCACAATTTGGCACTATTTGTATTACTAAATATGGTGTTAACTTTAATGCCTTCACAGCATTTGGAATATTTAAAAATTTAAATATGACAGGGACCAAATTATAACAGCTGTGAGACCGATGACTTTGAATGGCTGGCTTATATGTAAAATCTCCACCATAACATTTAATATAGTTTACTTGCATTTAGTTTCACAACCTTGAAAAGATGACTTCAGGGTTTCTATAGCCTTTGACCTTTTTAGCCTTATAGGGTTAGTCCTTAATTTCATTTTGATTTTTGTAGTTTGTGACAATCTAGCAAACTAAAAATAAACTTTAAAATTAAATGGCAAGTTTAATTTTTGTATCATCCCCTAAGCTATTTTTTAGAGTTGATCTCTGAATTGGACTTCCATGTTTGCCAGTGCAGTATATGACCTTCAGTTTGACAGCATCTTGTAAAAACCTATTTTAGTAAGAGAAACTCCAAACTCTGCAAGGAATTTCACCCTGGGATTCAATTCAGCTTATTTTAAAGACCACATTATAGTGTTACAGTAATTGGACACCTCTGTCACATACTGCAAGTAGTTTGGAAACTTTTAGAACTTTCTTGCAGCCTGTAGTAATCTGTGAGCTAACTTGTGTGCAAGGGAAGGCAGCTTTTCTGATTTGTTGCTTTAGGATCAAATTAGGTGTAAACAGGTGCGTTACTATTGGTGTATATAGGAGTTGTACCTTTTTTTCTCCAGGGCTGATGTTGGCTCACGGTGAATTCAGCCCCCATCATGGGGGCTGTCTGTACTGATGGTTTTCTTACCTGCATAGATATCTAACTTCATCAGATTTATTTGATCTGAACATAGGTTTTTTTAAAGAAAGATGTGTTTTTAGTTTTCCTTATGCTAACCATTGCAAAAGTCTAATACTGTTATTTCCTATTGACTGTATTGGTAAAATTCAAATAAGAATTCGTTATGTTGGATGAGTGAACATAACTGTGATACATAGAAGACAGATTAACCCAGTTTAAAAAAATTATACTTAAAACTAGGGAAGGCTTTTTTTTTTTAACACCATACCTTATTAAAACAATAAGTTAATTATCTAATTTACTTCACCTTTTTTATGCTGTTTCCACTTCCTTTAGCTTGAGCATTGAAAACACTTTTCAGTTTCACTTTTTTTGCATTTGAAAAGACAGATGGAAATAATTCAACTGAATGTAGTGTTTTCTTTTTAAAAAATAAACTAAAAAGGTAAAATTATGCATCTTGGGCATAAATCAAGCTTTTATATAAAGAATTTTTTCAAAAGTATATGCAGGGCCTTTTAGTTAATATTCATGCAGATTTATTTAATTAAGTTTGTTTAATTTGAACATTGTCTTCAGAAGTGTTAATGCAAAATAAGTTTACTTTAGACTGAACTACTCAGTGAACAATCTTTAATGCACTGTTAAGTTAAGGGTCCAGATGGAAAGAAAATCGTGTTTAACAAGTGACTGTTGGATACATACTTAGGAGTAAATGATCCATTACTTTTCTTTTTCCTTGTGTTCCTCATGCACAGCAAATTGGACAATTTCCGTACAAGTCCTAAAGTAGAAAGGTGACATTGTTGAACAGAATATGCCTACCTATCTTTAGTCCAGCTATACACAGAACATGAATGACAATGTTGATCATGAAGAAGTAATATATTTGGATGTAATGTGAGACTTGAGAAATCTTTCTTCCTTTCAAATGATTTAAACTTGGTAAGATTGACATTGGTTGACCTGTAGCAGTGTGTGCCCAGGGAGGTTTAATAGTCAAATGTATACATTAAACAGCATTCATTCTTACTATGGATGTGGTATAACATCCCGTACCTTTCAGCCAAAGGCAGGCTCTCTGGCTTGTGGAACTTGGTAGAAGTATGAAGACGGTGCCACGTACATGGGCAGAAAGATGAAGTATAATTGTTTATTAAATGTTGCAAAGTATCTGAAATAATTTAATATATTGATGATGGGTGCGGGGGGGAATTGAGAGTGCATATATATACTTTTTCTTTACATGACCTCCCCAGACAAACTGGAATTTTTATGGTTCATATTAGTTTTCCCTTTGAGTTAAGATAATTTCGGTATAAATTTCATTTAATAAACCAAGGTAACAAATATGAAACTCAGATTCAAAGCAATAGGATTTTTGTTTATTTTGTATGTATTTTTTAAAGTACAAGAATAATCAGAGGTAAAATTTATACTTTTCAAGGCATCCCCCCCCCCCCCAATTCTGTGTCTGGCATGTTACTTGTTTAAATAGATTTAAGAATAAATGTTATCATTCTTTCCTCTGATTCAGACTGTCACCAGTGTAGACTAATGTGTTCTCAGTCTGTGGCCTGTTAATCTATCATTATAGCTTTGCCTATTTAGATCAGTCTAGGTGTTAGCTTCCCAGTATTGCTCACCCCGTTTCTTTGCTTTTCATCATACATTTTTAGCCATTTTTTTTATTTTGTTTTTTGGCTTCAGGGAAATAATAGAGTCAAAATTGAGAAATATTAAGAGGCGCAGTTGAAGTGGAGGCATTGTGTATTTCTTGCCACAGTGGAGGAATATCTCTAATATGGAACATCTCTTGTGTTCAGGACAATGGCAATTGGGCCATATATGTTCACAGTTGAAACTGGGGGGGGGGGAATCTGTACAACCAGAGAGTGCCTTCAGTTGGATCTTTTGGCAGTAGACTTTTTCTTGTTCAATGAGGTTTAAAAATGCTTAAGTAGATATGAACAAAATGCAGCCACAGTAGCCAGTCAGCTAGTTAGTTTCTAAAGAACGAACTTGGTGCTAGGAAGCATCATTAACAGAAAGGTGTAGACACTGATAATGGAATACTAATTATCTTATTACTCTATATCAATGGGAAAAAAGAAACCTTTTAAAAATTTAGGTAGCTTTGAGTAACCTTATTTCAATGCACTGGAAAAGCAAAACTTCCCATTACATAGAACTGTAGAACAATGTTATCCTGAGGGTGGGTAAATTTTATATTCTTTTTAAGTATGTAGTATTTTATATAATACCTCATCTCTTAAATCTGTATTGTGAATAATTACTTTGGGGAATTGTGAGATCCTCTTGTTTCTATCTTGCATATGCACACAACTGAATGAATGATGACTTGAGACAAAATTTTTCTTTGAATAGATTTCAGTTTTTGTCCTATTTGACCACTCTCCCTTTAGATAGAACTGATCTTAACATATAACTTGATCTTGTTAGTGGACTTAATGTTACAATATTTGAACACTTTTTTGGTATAATGCACAGTGCTTTCATTTTGTTTTTATAAAATTCAGTAAAAGGCAACTCAGTTTCCAAAGATAAATTAGAACAGTTTTGTGCTTAAAGTGATGTTAGATTTTCTTTGTCTAGTTTTTCTTCTCCCTTAGATTGGCCAAGTGTGACTCGAATGTGCAGAGTGCATAAATATTTTGATTGGCTGTGAGCCTTAAGAAAATGCAATTCACTTTTTTTTTTTAATGAAACCTCAAAAGCTAGGATGCCTCTTGATGTGTTATATCTGAATGCTTGTGTATTAGGGAGCCCAAAGATTGGAATGGCTCATATTCTTCTTGGAGGTAGGGAATATTCAAGTAGAGAGGGAGTTTTTATTTTATTTCACAGCATTGAAAAGTGTGTGAGCCACCCCTCAGTTCAAATAGGACAATATTGTCCCAATCCGACAGAGCTTCCAATTAAATTTCAGACTTGATGTACAGAGTGAGCTACAAAAGAGTGGACAGAGGGAGTTTGAGATTATGTAGTTAGTCAGTAGAAGCAAGAATACAGCACTGCCTCTTGGACTAAAATGGGTCCAGTTTCTAAAACTCTGAAGAAATTTCCACTATTCTCTTTGGATTTGCAGTCCTCAACTGATGCATCCACCTGAACTAAGCTTAGTCTTCAGGGACATTACAGGAGTAGTTAATTATTTAGTTTCCTATCTCTAAATTTATGAGCTCTAACAGTCTGGATTGGCTGCATTCCATTTCTTGGAAGTAAACTTTACCTGGTAATTCAGGCTGTCTGATTTTGAGCTGCTATTTCAAAGACCTGCCCATGATTATGTTCAGTATGAAGGGGTTGTGGGAATGCTTCTGTTTTTGAGTCTTTTAAATGTGCTCTTGGGACTTCAGAATTGAGAATGAATAGGTCAGGTATGATTGAAAGAAAAATTGGCACCAGAATTCTTAAATTATGGCTGATGTCTCTGCCTGATTAGCAGCACACAGGGATGTCAGGAACCCTCAATCTGGATGTTGAAAGTCCAAATCTCAAAATGCAAATGATCAAGTAAAACACTTCTAATAACCATCAAGTGGTATATGGATCAAGAATATTTCTCTATTAATAGATCTTTGTTTCAATTTAAATGTTTAAAGAGTGCATATCCTAGGGGTGAGCAAATGAATCACAAGGATTTGGTATAATATCTAGGGCATAATGAACCCAATAAATATCAGACTTGGTATTGCAAAGTCAAGAAGCATTGTACTCTGGAGAAAGGATTTATACTTTGGAAATAAGTTAAAGTGGTACACACAATGATTTGAAAAACACTGGCTAACCAAATAGAATTTTTACCATTTACTCTATCAGTCAGGGTTTATTGTCCTATTACGTGCATCCGACGAAGTGGGCATTCCCCCCCCCCCAAAAGCTTATGCTCCAATACATCTGTTAGTCTTAAAGGTGCCACAGGACTCTGTTGCTTTTTACAGATCCAGACTATCATGGCTACCCCTCTGATACTTGTCCTATTGCAAAATCCCAAGTGTTTCCATGGGGTGAAACTAAATAAGAGTTAATGACTGATGTAGTATTTGACTTGCTAACTCCTTTGCCCCAGTGGACTAGAACCACCAACATAGAGTGCTTATAAATATCTCCACTTCCTACCACTGTGTGGTCTGAAATTGAAAACATTTGGAGAGGAAGAAAAGTACAGTACTGGTGACAATATAATTCAGACTTGTCTGATTATCTGTCTTTGGTCTGATTATCTGAGTGTGAAGACAAGTAGATATTCTTTGGAAGTCTCATGTTACTACCATGGGCAGTATGACATTCTATGAAGAGACAAGATGGGAAAATCAAGAAGAGGCTGCTGGAATATTTTGACTATCTACAAAAGAGATGGAGACAGTTTGGGGAAGAAGAATGTTAGGCTGGCGTTCAAAGAAGACAGGAGGAAGTAGTAGCTGGATATGAGAAGTTAAGAATGGAGAAGATGCCAATAATGGTATAACAATGAACAGTGGCAAATTGACCTGTGTGACTTCACCAACAGTCATGGTTGAAGTTGTTACTTGAACTAGTAACTTCTAATATTCACAATTAGTATTTTATAATCAAAATTTGAGGTCTCAAAGATGCCATTTCAATAATCCATTGTGTGGTGGAATGATGCTGTGTAAATTTGAGAGTTTACATTGAAATATTGGTTGCTTATTGAGTGATTGAACATATTACATAAATTTACTATCTGCACTTTGCAACATTCTGCATCCTGTCGAAATAGCAACTATTTTTTTAGAGAAAGATCTGACACCACATGACTGCCTAGCCCAAGTGGCTTACAATGCAGGTATAATACAACAGATGGGTAAGATAGTACATAGAGACAGTACAAGGAAACAATGAGACAATATTGGTCAGCGTGACAGGCAGTAGTCTTAGCACACTAACAGTCTCACTGTAGAGTTTTATGTAGATGTTATGGCAAAGGAGAGTTTTGAGGAGTTTGAAGGTGAATAATGAGGTAACTTACGTCCCTCAGCCTGCACCGCTTCCAGCAGCTCCCATTGGCCTGGAGCAGCGAACCGCGGCCACTGGGAGCTGCGATCAGCCGAATCTGCGGTCGCGGCAGGTAAACAAACCGGCCAGGGGATTTCCCTGCACAAGCGGCGGAACAAGTTTGGGAATTATTGGCCTAGAGGCTCCAGCTGATTTGGGGCTCCACCGCGCTAGGTGTTATACAAACACGTGGTTCCTATGCTGGAGGGCTTAAATAATGTTGTGATGGGAGGCACAGAATGAGTTTAGGTAGAACATATAGACTGTACATAGTTTTTATAAAATTAGCAAAATAAGTTCTAAGAATAAGTGGAGAAATGTTTTTGATTACCAAATAGAATGAGCATCCACTAAACAAAGTGCCACTACCTTGAAGTTAATGAAAGTTTAGTATGAAGTTCTGTGTAGATATCGTTCCCATGCAACATTGTGGCCCATTAAATTACTGCAACAAGCAGTGCTGAAGAAATCACAAGGTGGAAAGCAATTTAGAACACCATTTGGAGTTGTTAAATAAAGAATTATTGGCAGAAAATAAACATACCCAAAACACCACTGGAATGAGAATTCTAAGTCCTCTCCACATGAAGTAATCTTTGAAACAAACTATACACAAATAGCACATGCAAAACCACAAAGGCTTGTAAAAAGTTATTTCTAGCAAGGAAACATAATATAGTAAAAAAGCATGGAAGTCGGTTGATTATGCATCTAGTGGAAATGGAGTTTTGGACTTACTCTTTTCAAAACAAATTGGAAATCTTTAAAGCTATATGGACGCTACAGAAGGGCAGTAGACAAACAGAACAATTTTCTTTTAATATTTTAAAAAGATAATTTCTGAGTGGCAAGTGTCTACAGAATAAAGTGGAGATTTAACTTCATTGTACTAGGCATTGTACAAACAATAGGATTTGTTACTTTATTATTTACATATTTTGTGTGGAGGGTTTCATTATCTGATATGCAGATTTTTTTAATTGATGCTCCATTTGACAAGCACAGAATAGGGTGGTTATGACGAGGAAACAAGAAGCTCAAGATTAGCACACAAGTTGAATGTATATTGGGAATGGGTATCAGTCTGATCTGTAGAGCTGTATGGATATGAATTTAATTAAAAGTTACATTAAATAAGCAAGTTGCTTGTGTACATGCACACTTGTATACCTTGCCTTCAAAAGTAGCTTTTTGAACCTTGCTAAAACAGAATCCTGTGTCAGACCTGATCGTTTCTAAATGTAGAGTAGCAGAGACCTGCTATGTTCAGCCCTATTCCTTAAAGACTTTGGCTAGGTCTACACTCTGGGGGGCGGTGTCAACCTAAGATACGCAACTTCAGCTACGTGAATAGCGTAGCTGAAGTTGCATATTTTAGGTCGACTTACCTGGCTGTGAGGACGGCGGCGAGTCGACCGCTGCCGCGCCGCCATCGACTCCGCTTCCGCCTCTTGCCGCGGTGGATTTCCGGAGTCGACGGCAGAGCCATCAGGAATCGATTTTATCGCGACTTCACTAGACGTGATAAGTCGATCCCCAATAGATCAATTGCTACCCGCCGATCCGGCGGGTAGTGAAGATGTGCCCTTAGGCACATACTTAATTTTATGTACTATGAGTCAATGGGACTACTCACAGGCATAAAGTTAAGCATGTGTGTAAGTCTATACGGGATCAGTGTCTTACTGATCCCAAAGCTTCCAGGGCATGGATATAAAAAAGCCTGTTACTGAGCAAACATCTAATTCGGGGGGGCAGTAGCAGACAGAGCCCCCTAGAGCCACTAATTGTGGCCGCACACTTGTGGTGGGGCCAGGACAAAAGGATGGTAGATTCATAGATTCATAGATTCTAGGACTGGAAGGGACCTCGAGAGGTCATCGAGTCCAGTCCCCTGCCCGCATGGCAGGACCAAATACTGCCTAGACCATCCCTAGTAGACATTTATCTAACCTACCCTTAAATATCTCCAGAGACGGAGATTCCACAACCTCCCTAGGCAATTTGTTCCAGTGTTTAACCACCCTGACAGTTAGGAACTTTTTCCTAATGTCCAATCTAGACCTCCCTTGCTGCAGTTTAAACCCATTGTTTCTGGTTCTATCCTTAGAGGCTAAGGTGAACAAGTTCTCTCCCTCCTCCTTATGACACCCTTTTATATACCTGAAAACTGCTATCATGTCCCCTCTCAGTCTTCTCTTTTCCAAACTAAACAAACCCAATTCTTTCAGCCTTCCTTCATAGGTCATGTTCTCAAGACCTTTAATCATTCTTGTTGCTCTTCTTTGGACCCTTTCCAGTTTCTCCACATCTTTTTTAAAATGCGGCGCCCAGAACTGGACACAATACTCCAGCTGAGGCCTAACCAGAGCAGAGTAGAGCGGAAGAATGACTTCTCGTGTCTTGCTCACAACACACCTGTTAATGCATCCCAGAATCATGTTTGCTTTGTTTGCAACAGCATCACACTGTTGACTCATATTTAGCTTGTGGTCCACTATAACCCCTAGATCCCTTTCTGCCGTACTCCTTCCTAGACAGTCTTTTCCCATTCTGTATGTGTGAAATTGATTTTTCCTTCCTAAGTGGAGCACTTTGCATTTGTCTTTGTTAAACTTCATCCTGTTTAACTCAGACCATTTCTCCAATTTGTCCAGATCATTTTGAATTATGACCCTGTCCTCCAAAGTAGTTGCAATCCCTCCCAGTTTGGTATCATCCGCAAACTTAATAAGCGTACTTTCTATGCCAATATCTAAGTCGTTGATGAAGATATTGAACAGAGCCGGTCCCAAAACAGACCCCTGCGGTACCCCACTCGTTACGCCTTTCCAGCAGGATTGGGAACCATTAATAACAACTCTCTGAGTACGATTATCCAGCCAGTTATGCACCCACCTTATAGTAGCCCCATCTAATTTGTATTTGCCTAGTTTATCGATAAGAATATCATGCGAGACCGTATCAAATGCCTTACTAAAGTCTAGGTATACCACATCCACCGCTTCACCCTTATCCACAAGGCTCGTTATCCTATCAAAGAAAGCTATCAGATTGGTTTGACATGATTTGTTCTTCACAAATCCATGCTGGCTATTCCCTATCACCTTACCACCTTCCAAGTGTTGGCAGATGATTTCCTTAATTACTTGCTCCATTATCTTCCCTGGCACAGAAGTTAAACTAACTGGTCTGTAGTTACCTGGGTTGTTTTTAGTTCCCTTTTTATAGATGGGCACTATATTTGCCCTTTTCCAGTCTTCTGGAATCTCTCCCGTCTCCCATGACTTTCCAAAGATAATAGCTAGAGGCTCAGATACCTCCTCTATTAGCTCCTTGAGTATTCTAGGATGCATTTCATCAGGCCCGGGTGACTTGCAGGCATCTAACTTTTCTAAGTGATTTTTAACTTGTTCTTTTTTTATTTTATCCGCTAAACCTACCCCCTTCCCATTAGCATTCACTATGTTAGGCATTCCTTCAGACTTCTCGGTGAAGACCGAAACAAAGAAGTCATTAAGCATCTCTGCCATTTCCAAGTTTCCTGTTACTGTTTCTCCCTCTTCACTAAGCAGTGGGCCTACCCTGTCTTTGGTCTTCCTCTTGCTTCTAATGTATTGATAAAAAGTCTTCTTGTTTCCTTTTATTCCCGTAGCTAGTTTGAGCTCATTTTGTGCCTTTGCCTTTCTAATCTTGCCCCTGCATTCCTGTGTTGTTTGCCTATATTCATCCTTTGTAATCTGTCCTAGTTTCCATTTTTTATATGACTCCTTTTTATTTTTTAGATCGTGCAAGATCTCGTGGTTAAGCCAAGGTGGTCTTTTGCCACATTTTCTATCTTTCCTAACCAGCGGAATAGCTTGCTTTTGGGCCCTTAATAGTGTCCCTTTGAAAAACTGCCAACTCTCCTCAGTTGTTTTTCCCCTCAGTCTTGATTCCCATGGGACCTTACCTATCAGCTCTCTGAGCTTCCCAAAATCTGCCTTCCTGAAATCCATTGTCTCTATTTTGCTGTTCTCCCTTCTACCCTTCCTTAGAATTGCAAAGTCTATGATTTCATGATCACTTTCACCCAGGCTGCCTTCTACTTTCACATTCTCAACGAGTTCCTCCCTATTTGTTAAAATCAAGTCTAGAACAGCTTCCCCCCTAGTAGCTTTTTCAACCTTCTGAAATAAAAAGTTGTCTCCAATGCAGTCCAAGAATTTGTTGGATAGTCTGTTCCCCGCTGTGTTATTTTCCCAACATATATCCGGATAGTTGAAGTCCCCCATCACCACCAAGTCTTGGGCTTTGGATGATTTTGTTAGTTGCTTGAAAAAAGCCTCATCCACCTCTTCCACCTGGTTAGGTGGCCTGTAGTAGACGCCTAGCATGACATCTCCCTTGTTTTTTGCCCCTTTAAGCCTAACCCAGAGACTCTCAACACTTCCGTCTCCTATGTCCATCTCTACCTCTGTCCAAGTGTGTACATTTTTAATATATAAGGCAACACCTCCTCCCTTTTTCCCCTGTCTATCCTTCCTGAGCAAGCTGTACCCATCCACACCAACATTCCAATCATGTGTATTATCCCACCAAGTTTCAGTGATGCCAACAATGTCATAGTTGTATTTATTTATTAGCACTTCCAGTTCTTCCTGCTTATTCCCCATACTTCTCGCATTTGTATATAGGCATCTAAAATACTGGTTTGATCTTTCCTCCCAGTTTTTTCCTGACTCTCCTTTCTCTCTGCCAATATAGCCCACACTCCCTCTTGTTTCCGACTCATTTCCCCGGTCTCCATGTTCCCCACTTACCTGTGGGCTTTGCTCACCTGTCCCCGTCGAACCTAGTTTAAAGCCCTCCTCACTAGGTTAGCCAGTCTGTGTCCGAATAGGGTCTTCCCTCTCCTCGAAAGGTGAACGCCATCTCTGCCTAGCAGTCCTTCCTCGAATAGCATCCCATGGTCTAGGAAGCCAAAGCCCTCCTGGTGACACCATCTTCGCAGCCAGGCATTCACCTCCATGATGCATCTGTCTCTGCCCGGGCCCCTACCTTTAACAGGAAGAATTGAAGAGAATACCACCTGTGCTCCAAACTCCTTCACCCGTGCTCCCAGAGCCCTGTAGTCACTCTTGATCCGCTCAGTGTCACACCGCGCAGTATCATTTGTGCCCACATGGATGAGTAGCATGGGGTAGTAGTCAGAGGGCCGGATAATCCTCGACAATGCCTCCGTAACGTCTCGGATACGGGCCCCCGGCAGGCAGCATACCTCTCGAGATGAAATGTCAGGGCGACAGATGGGCGCCTCCGTCCCCCTCAGCAGAGAGTCTCCGACCACCACTACCCTACGTTTCCTATTCGCAGTGGTGGCAGCAGACTCTCCAGCCTTAGGGGTACGAGGCTTCTCCTCCTTTACTGTAGGGAGTGATTCCTTCTTTCCTGTATCAAGAAGAGCATAACGGTTACCTATAACCACGGCAGGAGGGTTCGGAGCAAGGGTGGAGCACTGCCTGCTGCCAGAAGTAACCAGCTGCCAGCGTCCACCCTGAGCCATCTCCTCCTCCACCAGTGGTGTATCAGCAGTCCTGTGTACTGGGACAGCTACCTCAGCTGTCTCCACATGGACACTGTCGAGGAATTGCTCGTGGATACGGATGCTCCTCAACCTAGCCACCTCCTCCTGTAGCTCTCTCACCTGCTGCCTGAGAGATTCCACCAGCAGGCACCTTTCACATTGGATGGTCCCCCCAGCCTGGATATCCGTAAGTGGAAATTGCAAGTTACAGTCTTTGCAAAACCACACCAGGATCTGGGTAGAGGCATCCATGCTTAGGCACTCTGTCTGGCTACAGGCACAGGTGGAGGAGACAATAGCAGTGCTGGCACAGGTGTTGCGGGTCTTCCTAACCATCGTAAGCCTCCCTCTGTCAAACTCCCGTCTGCAGCCCCCTGTCAGCTGAAAGGGTTGTTTAAGCAAACAGTTAGAATGTAGTTGCTTTATAGGTATTAAGGGGAATCAAGAGAAAACAGATGGAACCGGCAAGGGACCCTCGCCCCCTTCCTGCTCCCCTTCCAAACTCCCTTGCGAAACTCCCTGTTAGCAGCCCCTGGTCGCTTGTGCGCTGCTTTATAAAGCCCTGGCCTGTATGAATGCCCCGCCCACTGATTAAGGCTCAGCCACTTACCAGAGGCTTCTAGCTTTCAAACCTTCCTTTGAAGCTCACAGCTTCCAACTGCCAGCCACAGCACACGGTCCTTCAAACAACCAAAACAAACAAACAGACTGACAAACACAAGCTCAGCACACAGCAAGTAACCCTCAAACACAAACAAACACACACTACAGACAGTCACTTACCCCAAAAGGTTGCTGTATTGCTCCTCCTTCACCTGGAGAACTCCCTTGCGAAACTCCCTGTTAGCAGCCCCTGGTCGCTTGTGCGCTGCTTTATAAAGCCCTGGCCTGTATGAATGCCCCGCCCACTGATTAAGGCTCAGCCACTTACCAGAGGCTTCTAGCTTTCAAACCTTCCTTTGAAGCTCACAGCTTCCAACTGCCAGCCACAGCACACGGTCCTTCAAACAACCAAAACAAACAAACAGACTGACAAACACAAGCTCAGCACACAGCAAGTAACCCTCAAACACAAACAAACACACACTACAGACAGTCACTTACCCCAAAAGGTTGCTGTATTGCTCCTCCTTCACCTGGAGAACTCCCTTGCGAAACTCCCTGTTAGCAGCCCCTGGTCGCTTGTGCGCTGCTTTATAAAGCCCTGGCCTGTATGAATGCCCCGCCCACTGATTAAGGCTCAGCCACTTACCAGAGGCTTCTAGCTTTCAAACCTTCCTTTGAAGCTCACAGCTTCCAACTGCCAGCCACAGCACACGGTCCTTCAAACAACCAAAACAAACAAACAGACTGACAAACACAAGCTCAGCACACAGCAAGTAACCCTCAAACACAAACAAACACACACTACAGACAGTCACTTACCCCAAAAGGTTGCTGTATTGCTCCTCCTTCACCTGGAGAACTCCCTTGCGAAACTCCCTGTTAGCAGCCCCTGTTCGCAAAGCTCCCTGGTCGCTTGTGCTTCATTGATTGTGCATGTTCCACTATGAATGGAGCATTCACCCTATCTACGGTACACTATCAAAATGAAGCCATAGGCACAAGCAACTGCTGCCAGCTAAACTCCATGCACCTCCATCAAGAATAGAATCGAGGATTTTCATTTTCTAGACCTCCGTTATTTGTTAAACACAGTGTACTCCATGCTGTACAAAACACAAAAGATATCCAATGAAACAAATAAGAGTCTATTTTGCAAAAGCTGTACTCCAATTCAACAAAGCAAGTTGCTGCTGAGTAAATTTAATCCGAATACATGTTGGAGGCAAGGTAAATATAGCTCAATTTCTGGGCTAATAGTGAGAACAGATTTGTTTGCAGGAGGAACTGAGGGTGGAGATTGGCGGGGGGTGGAGGGGGGAAGATGGTGTGACATGATTCTCTCTGAAGAGAGAGGCCAAAAAAAAAGTGAATGCCATCAAGAATTTCAAGAGTGCCTGGCTAAAAATGATGATTATGGTTTCAGCTGATAGGCTGACTCCTAAATCAGAGAGCTAATTTTATCCAGAGTGTGTTGAGAAGGTGAATGGCCCCAAAATACTGCCTGATAAAAACTGACTCTTTAGTGAGGCAACCTAAAATCAAAATGGTTGTAAAAAGCCCAAACAACCAAAACGGAATATGCGGATGAACTAGAATCTGATGAGCATATAGTCTACTACTGATTCAGGGTATGATTTCTCCTGTGCCTCCTACATGTGTTCCTGGCTCTGAAATAAAGATATATTTTGTACTCTTATCCTGCTTATGCTTCTATGTACTTTACAACTTCCAGTATGTAATATGTGTACTGTCCCTGCAGTATACTCGTCAAATGCAATGTACTTTGGGATATGGCCACTTGATTCATCTAATTCATTATTTTGATAGTTCGTGAAAACCCACTAACTTTCTACCTCTTTTGAAAGGAGGTTCTGATGGGAAAGGAGAGGGGGATATAATCAGTATTTTCAAAAACATTAATCTAAAATAAATTGCAAAACCACAAATTAATACAAGAGAAATATGTAAGCAGAATATCAAGGAAATCCCACTCTACTAAAGCTCCAACTTTGCAGCTCCAATGATCTTAAGAGTTGCAGACAGCAAATTCCATGTAAATAGAATTTGATAACAAAAGGCCTCGCAGTAAGTTTCTGTATTCATTCCCTATAGGGATCCTGACATCTTAGACGCTGTCTATTCTCCTTTATCTTTAACAAGTACCCAGGAAATGTGGCAGTTTACCAACAATAGCCATCTATCAATAAAAGGTCCAAATAAAACTACATTTATCTGGGAAACTATGCCACTTTAGAACATATAACACACACACCAATCTAACACACACACAACAGTAGCTTGATTATATTTAGTTACCATCAAAGCATACTGCTCCGAGGCAGCTGAAATGCAACGTATATTAAACAGACTAATTTCTACAGTATTTGAGGATAGATTGTGGACAATTAAAGCCCAGGGTCGTGTTGGATCGCAGCTTTTCCTTTCAAAATAGCCTAGAGAAATAAATAGGCAGAATCATTTTCCTTTATCTATTGAGGCACAGCATGCTCTACCAAATTCAGGCTCCTGGAAAAGTCACAGTACCTGTCAAACACAAAAGTGAGAAGTCTAAGGCTATGTCTACACTACAGCTTATGTCAGCAAAACTTATGTCGCCCGGGGGTGTGAATGTTCCACCCCCGAGCAACATAAATTACACCGACACAAGTGTTGATGTGCACCCGCCGACCAGGGCCATCTCTAACTTGTTTGCCGCCCCAAGCGCCAAAAAAAAAAAAAAGCCCCGCCATAACAAACCCTTCCTCCCTCCCCCCCCCAGCGCCGCCCCGCTGAACCAAAAACAACGCCCCCCCCAAGCACTGAACCAAAAACCAAACCAAAAAAACCCCCAGTGCCGCCCCACCGAACCAAAAACAACCCCCCCAGTGCCGCCCTGCTGAACCAAAACAAACAAACAAAAACCCCGAGCGCCGGCCCGCCACCCCAAGATTGGCCGCCCCTTACAAGGTGCTGCTCCAAGCACGTGCTTGGTCGGCTGGTGCCTGGAGTCAGTTCTGCCGCCAACATAGTTTATGCCACTCATGAAGGTAGTTTCTTTTTTGTCCACAGGAGAGCTCTCTCTCTCTCTCTCTCCCCGCCAGCATAGAGTGTCTTCACCAGATGTGCTGCAGCACTGTACGCATAGACATACAAATTCTTTCCAGAGAATTCAATATGGATTACAGGAGAAGCAATGGCTGAAGAAATTTTGCAAAAATATTGCAAAAAACATTTCTTGGTTTACTGATTTGAATTTTGAATAAAAAACCCTCTGGATATTAAAAAGAAGACTCCCATCTTTGAGCAGTCCCCTTTAATGACATGGCTACTTCTTTTTCATTGGATTTTTCTTGAAAGCAGTTGTAATCTATACCTGATTGTGGTTCTTTTTAAGATTCCCAAGCTTTTCACTGGATTCCATCCAAAAATTGTAAAGAACTTTACAACCACTAATTAAGGCCTCAGTGCCCCTTTATAATCGGTAGTAAAAAAAAAAAAAAAAAAAATACAGTAACTTCTGTTTTATAAGCATTGAGTATGGAAAGGTTACGTGACTTCAGCCCTGGACGGCGGGGCTCAGGTTGCAAGCCCCCTGCCTACGGCTGAAGCACTTGAGCGTCAGCTTTGGCCCCCATTGCCCAGACTGGTGAGGCTCTGGCTTTGCGCCTCCCTCTCCCTCTTCTCCCCCCCCTCTCCCCCCCCCGACCCGGGGAAGTAGGGCTCTGGCAGGCTCAGGCTTTGGTCCCTCCTCCTGGGGTTGTGAAGTAATTTTTGTTGTCATATGGGGGTCACGGTGCAATGAAGTTTGAGAACCCCTAATTTACTTGTATTGTTTATTTCAGGCTTTGGCTTCCTTCTTGAATTTTTGCAGAAGATGAGGGAAGTTAGTTTTATAAAATGAGTTTCACTTGCATATATTTAAGATTTCTTCCTTTCTTTCTCTCTTTCTGAGATCCGTTAGAGAACACATGACATTTTGGGCTTTACTATATTTTCTTGTATCATTAGTATATACACTAACTTTTTAAAATATTTACTTTGTAGCCCAAGACTTGGCTAAAGCTAGCTAGCTCTTGGAGAACTGCTGGCACAAAAGATGAGAATTGAATAAGATGCAGTAATATGTCATAATGCCTCTATATAAATCCAGGGTATGCCAATGCCTTGAATAATGCATGTATTTCTGGTCACCTAATCTCAAAAAAGACATATTAGAATTGGAAAAGGTACAGAGAAGGACAACAAAAATTATTAGGGGTATGTAACAACTTCCATATGAGGAGAGATTAAAAAGACTGGGACTTTTCAGCTTGGAAAAGAGAAAACTAAGAGTGGGATGGGGGGAAATATGATAGAGGTCTATAAAATCTTCACTTTCTCCTCACCCATCATTAAGGAAGTGTTATTTATTTTTCACATAACACAAGAACCAGGGATCACCCAATGAAATTAATAGGCAGCAGGTTTAAAACAAAGAAAAGGAGGAAGTACTTCTTCACGCAGCACACAGTCAACCTGTGGAAGTCGTTGCTAGGAGATGATGATGTGAAGGCCAAAGCTATAACAGGATTCAAAAAGAACTAGATAAGGTCCTAGAGGATAGGTGTGTCAATAGTGATTAGCCAAAATGGTCTGGGATGCAACCCATGCTCTGAGTGTCCCTACCCTCTGTTTGCCAGAAGCTGGGATGGATCACTCGATGATTGCCTGTTCTGTTCACTCCCTCTGAAGCATTTGGCATTGGCCACTGTTGGAGGACAGGATACTGGGCTAGGTGGACCATTGGTCTGACCCAGTATGGCCGTGCTTATGTTATTTACATAGAGGGGTATTTTTTTTTTCCCTGTGGTTTCAATTTTGGGTCTTGTAACATTCTTGTTGGTTTCCCCTCTCCCTCCCCCCAGTAGACAGTTCTGTTGTTCAAACAAATAGAATAACACACACCCTTATCTCATTCCCCTTTTTAGTGGCATTATTTCTGGGAGGGAGTCATTTACCTAAGCTCTGCACTTACAAGACATGCACTTGGTGTTTAAATTTGTAATTACCTTTCTCTCTTGATACCTGTGTAAGAAAATAAGTTATACTGTTGATATTGTTTTTAAAAGTAAGTAACCAACAATAGCCTCTCAACCCAGTTGAAGGCCTTCATTGAATTGAGATGATAAAGCAGATTCCAGTTTCTTAGATCAGGCATAGTAGATTTAGTTGTGTACATCCTAGATTATCTGAAGATTACCTTCCAGTAATAAACATGTTGAATTTTTTTGTTTGAATTGTTTGATAAACCTCTTGTTGCCAATATTTTAGAATAATTTTTATATCTAGATGTACATGTATATAGATAAGAACATAAGAATGTCCATACTGGGTCAGACCAATGGTCCATCTAGCTCAGTATACTGTCTTCAGTCAGTGGCTAATACCATGTAGGGGCTGGCCTGGGCCCCAGCTATGCCCCCCTGAATGTTCCTCCGTGCACCCCATAGTTTGGGGGGCTCTAGTGTATACTTTCTATGAGACTTCTGTTGTCTAGAATTTCAGCACGCTCCTTAATAAAGGAACAAGTTCTTGCCTAAAAGTTTTAAAGAATTGGGCTGTAGAGACAGAGAATACTAAGTTTTCCCCAAACTTCACTTATTAATAGCCCTTTGAATCTATGCCCAGAGATTCTCATATTCTGAAAGAATTGATAGTTTTACTTTTACTTTTTAAAAAATATTTGTATCTGCTTCATAGAATTTGTGTACTGCAATACATATAAATTGGCATAGCAGTCCTGAAAGGCAGATTAAATAGATCTAGGATCTGTTATTGTATTCCTTTTTTATGTGATTATTTGCTTTCTATTTTAAGGCGATAAGCCCATTTCATCAACTCTTTTGCAAGCACTGTCTTGCAGCATAAGTCAGTATTTATTATCCTGCTTATTCAGGAGTGCTCTTCTTAAATAGCTACATGAATTTGTGTGCCTAAGGTACAAAATAAGTAATTCAAAATGAGTAGTGCAACCCATATTTAGTTACCTAAATATACGGCGTGAATTTCAGAGGTGCCGAGGAACAGTAGCTCCGTGTTCAGCACCTCTGCAATTCAGGCCACTTATTTAGGTACCTAATATTAGGTATCCAGCTTTGAAGATTTTGGTCTTAGAGACCCTTGTTCTTCCAGAAGTAGAAGCTTTCTCATTCACTACCTCCTTATAGAGTTTTAATAAATTTCATTATGATGATTCTACTTGTCTAGTTAGAGCTTTTGAATATTTCATTCTTTATTATATATAGCCAGTTGTCCTCTCTGACTAGCATGTCATTAGCATATCAAATTTCCATAAATGTGTGTGTTTATAGTTGTCTTTATGGGTAGATGACTGTTTGGGGAGAGAAGGCAGAGAACCTTTAAGGTTCTCTCTCACAGGATAAAGTGCTTTCCAGATGCAGCGTAAGCATTCCCAATGTAGAAAAGACAGTAGATCTAGGTTAAGGATTTAGGGATGAATAATGGGCAATTCTCCTTTCTTCCATATTTTCATACTCTGAACAAGCTAGTTTCCTTTTTAAAAAAAATCCTGGTGGTAATAAAGAATAATATTTTAGACACACAAGAGGAAAACATTGAAAGTATTACTGAAATGTTAGCGACCAGAAGATAGGATCTAAAGAATAGATTGTTTGCTTTTAAGGATCCCACATGTCAAACATGCTAACTTTCTTGAGGTGGGCACATAAATGTAAACAGTTACTAATTAGATTTTTTTTCTTACCTATTTATGGATAGGGCAGACAGAGCTTTTCTTTTACTAGTGAATTTGCCCTTACCTGTTTTCAGATGTTGCGGGGCTTTCCCCCCCCCTAGTTTTTCTACTACTAATGGGAGAAGTCAGTTTACCTGTATCCTAAATAAACTACTTATCTGAAGAAGCTAGTTACATGCCTTGTTTTCTTTCTTAATAGTTTGCAATTGTTGAGAGCCGCAGACAGATGGATTAGAGCTGCCCTTGGTCTAATGAAAAATAGTACTTTACTACTAGAAAATCAGTATTCAGTACATTGAACTTTCAAAAAATAAAATTTGCTTTGGACTGCTTACATGCCATTTAAAATAGGCAACTTTATTTTGTTAAAAAGAAATAATGTAGTTTATGTACCCTATGCTTTTTGTTAAAATTGTCATTGAAGGGCAATACTGTGTTTTAGAAAATCAGGCCTTACAAAGCAGTACAAAATAGATAGATAACAAACCATCAAATTAAAAAAAAAAAAAAAAGAATTTTGAGAAAAATAATAATTAAAAAAAATAATCTGCATTCCACAATGTTATATAACATTTTATTTAACATAGACTATTAATATAATGCATTGGTCCTATTGAACTTTATATATTTGAGGTAAAATAGTTATTCAAAATTGGCAGTGCAGTGCTCCTATTAGATGAGTCAGGGCTAGTCTACACTACCCGCCCGGATCGGCGGATAGAAATTGATCTCCCAGGGATCGATTTATCGCGTCTCATCTAGACGGATAAATTGATCCCCGAATCGACATGCGTACTCCCACCTCGTCAGGAGGAGTAAGCACCGTCGACGGGGGAGTCGCAGCGGTCGATTTGCCACTGTCCTCACAGCGGGGTAAGTCAAATAGGATACATCGAATTCAGCTACGCTATTTGCGTAGCTGAATTTGCGTATCTTAAATCGATTCTCCTCCCCCTCCCCCCCAGACCTAGCCTGAGACAGTCATGTGAAAAGCAATAGTTTTCACAAAGCTATGGACACACTCTCTCTGTTTCACTGTTATGAACGCAATTCAGAAACCTACTTTTTAGGAAACTTCTATGGAATCTTTCACTTCATTATTATATGAGGAGCTGGCAACAACTTCTGTATTTAGGTTGCCTAAAACTTTCCATAATACATGATTCTTGTAATCTTTTTGAGAAGCTCTACTACCTGCATTGTTTGGAGAAGACTTTTGAAATTCATCAGGGAGAAAGCCTTTGGGCTAGGAATATGCCTTTTGCTTGCTCCATGAAATTCCACTCAGGTTTGGCTGAGCTATCGGAAGTTGAAAATCAACACTTCTCATTTTTGGTTAGCATTTCTCATAATAATTTTGGCAGCAAGCCAATATTCTGAAGAGCCAAGTCTCTTGCTGTCAGTGTAACAGCAGCACACTGCTGCCTGGGGTTTTCAGAGACCAGAGGCAGACCAGCTCCTGCCAGAGCACTTTTAGTTGGGTGGGGGAAGTGTCAAGCTTGTTCTGTCCAGCCCACACACCCAGTACAAGTCACTTAGGGTATGTCTACACTGCAGTTAAACACCCAGCTGACTAGGGCTCGCAGGGATCTTCGGAGCTGTAAAATTGTAGCGTAGGTGTTTGGACTTGGGCTGGAGCCCAGGCGATGGGACCCAGAGCTCAGGCTCAAGCCCAAGCCTGGATGTCTATGCTGAAATTTTACAGCCCTGCAGCGTGAGCCCTGCAAGCCAGGTCAAATGGTGTGGGCCAGCCACAGGAGTTTAATTGCAGCATAGACCTACCCTTAGTCTCTCAATGCCTGATGATGCATTATGTGGGGGTTATTACAATTGCATAATATAATTTATTTTTACCTTTAAAAATAAATTTAGGAAATTACATGTAAAAAATGTGAAAAGCGAGTCATTTAGGTTGTAGGTCATGGCTCTTGAAAGCTCTGTTGCCTGCCCAGGCAACCCTAATTCTTCCCTCTTGTGTATATGCATTGTAATTTATGTGATCACATACCATTTTTCCAAAGGACTCTGCCACAGTCAGTGCACAGGATGGATGGGGCTCAAGGAATGAATCGGGGCAGTGTACTAAATGTGGCTGTTGTTTTTAGGAATCCTTCCTTTCCTGCTGTAGAAGTTAGAATGTGTAGAGAATGAGATAGGCAGTGTGTTTCAGGAAGAGAAAATATTCTGGTGTTTAAGGCAGAAAAACTCCGTTCTATTCATGCATCTGCCACAGACTTCCTGTGTGATGCTGAGCAAGTCACTTAAACACAAATTTTGGCAGGTGGCCACTAATTGTCTGTTCCTCAGTTCTGTGTACCCAGCTTGAATGCCTGGGGTCTGATTTGCAGAAGTACTGAGCACTCACTAGTACAACTGAAGGGAGTAGGAGCTGTGGATGCTCAACACTTTGGCAGTAAAGCAGCATGATCTGAAGGAATGAACTCAATGTTGAAAGTCATGAGGTTCTGCCAGTAATTCACTGTGAGGCTTCAGGCAAGTTTTTTGTTTCCATTAGCCCGTCTGTAAAATGAGGATAATACTCTCTGATTTGAAATGCAATCTGTGTGTTTGTGAAATGCTCAGATGATACAGTTGCACTGGCAACCTTAATTCTGATATTTCATGTTTTTCCAGTGCTTGACCTTGCAACCTAAATTAATGTTGTTTTAACATAGACTTTTGTATGTAATTTACTTACATAGCACTGTACTTTTATAGTGCTGAGATGTTATCTAATTTCTAACTGCATGTGCAGATAGAGAACATCTGTTTAACCCCTCAGACAAAGGAATGTAACCTTTTTTCTCTCTGAGGTCCTGCCATCTGCATTAAATATAAATCTGAATCTAGTTTGTGACTTGAATACATGGCCACCTGATGCAGTGGAAAGACTGCGCTACAATGACAGATTATAAAATGTGTATTGAATAGATGGATAATTTAATAATTTGACATTCTTTAGGTGGTGGTAGTGAAGTTATTCAGGAACAGTAACTGGAAACTAATTTCCATTTTGTTTTTGAACATTTGGTATTTAATTTTAGGTTATAAAAGATTTATATATTCTGGTATTTGAATCTCAAACACTTAATATAAGAAGTAGGTTCAGTAGTAGTTCATGTCATTGTAGCAGTTGGTCATAAAATGTGTATCAGAAATACTTCTTCCTAATTATATGTGAACTTCCAAATATTAATAAACTGCCTAAGCTTGTATTTGTATCTTTTATTATATGAATACTTTTATGTAGTAGTCCTAAAAATGATCAGTGGCAAAAGTGTGGCTTTTATAAGTATATTTGGTTAAAAGTGAACTGAAATTATGTGTGTGTGTGTGTACGTGTGTGTGTACATGCACACAAAATTACTGATTATTATATTCCGCTAGCAATATTGCAGTAGTTTTATTCGCAGAGATCTAACGTTAAAATTCAGCCAAGTGCTCTCCATTTGCTATAGCAAAGCACTTAAGCACATGCTTAGTGTTAATCTTCAGTTGGGAGTACTGCCATGCTTAAAAGTTGAGTTTGTGCCTAAAAACTTTTCTGGATCAGAGTTAGTCTTCAGCACCTTGCAAGATCAGGCACTTGATGATTTGTTGGAGTGGTGCAGTCCACAAAATCCATCAAAAGCTATTTTTATTGTTCTGAGGATTTTAAAATGGAGTACTATAGGAACCAATCCTGCTAACATGACTCAAAATTGCCATTGCCCATTTTAGTCAGTGGGAGTCTTGCCTTAGTTATGAAGATCAGGCCCAACTGTGGATAAACTCAGTTTATAAAATACATTGCAAGATACAAGGATATTCCATGCACACATTGGGGGAGGGGATTGTCTTAAATGCTCAGTACAAGAATTCTTAATAATGCCCTTCACTTAAAACTATATTTGAGTTCAGTGACATAAAAACTCCCCCCCGCCCCCCCCAAAACAGTGTTCTGGGGTAATATATGATACTTCATTGCAGAATACCCTATTGCAGAACTTATCTTAGATTACTAGAGAGAACACTTTCAGATTCAGCTGGTCTATCCCACCTACATTTAAAAACAACAGTTCTTTGTAAGTAAGAATATATTGGTTTTACTGTCACATGAGAGAACCAGATAGTTGCTTCTGCTTTTTAGAGAACAAGTACAGATTGTGAAGCCTTCACTGTTGTATTACATTGTTCATGAATTCAAGTTCAAGGGCCACTAAGACTTTTTTTTATATCAGTTGGGAAGTTAATCATGGTTATGTGAACAGATGAAATAGTATGCTTCATTCTCTTATTGCTTGCATAGTTTTTCTGTCTTGTATACAAAAGTCTTCATGCATTTGAAATGGCTAGTATCATGAAATTACAGCTACAGTATATTTTAGATGTTTAAGTAGTTTAAAATATCTAAGGCAAATTCTCACCTAGATTTTTGTGGCTGTACCATTATATGGGCCCAGTTCTTATTCAGGTAAAGTCCCATAGTCGTCTGGGGTGCTTTGGCTGAATAAGGAAGAAATATAAATAAGGCCCTATATAAGCTAGGGAGTGATTTTGTATATTCTTGTGTAGCCCTCAGCCCAGTGGAGCCTCATTCTTGATTGGAACTCTGACTACTACAGAAACACAAATAATATTCTGTCTTTCACGATATTGAAGAATTTGTTGTTGTTTATATTAGGAGTCAGACACTTTTTTCATGCAGCAGAGATATGACTATCCCAATTTTGGGTTTGTTTAAATATATATTTGATCTCCTTGATGACTTAGATTGGGCCTGACTTTTTCAGCGTTTAAAATGGTTTACTTATTTGGATGGAATTTTTATTGTATTTAGAAATTTAGGATTAATCGGTCACTTTCAATAAAACACCTAAAATCAAACTCATATTAGCAGTATGTTTAGAGGATGTTGCTTGAAAGAAAAGAAAATATTTTGTTTTCTGGTGTCCATCTGTGTATGGCAGTTCTGCACTGAACAGGAAAAAGATATTTCCTGTCTCTAGATAGTTTGTTTCCTTTGTCTCTACAATGAGAGAAAAAATTTCTTGTAACATTGATCAATGCTGTTTTGGGCCAACAAAAACATTTGATCAAAGTATTTTTTTTTCATTCTTTACAATCTCTTTTTCACCATTAGATATGGATTGTTGCACAGAAGAGACATTTTAAATTTATTTTTATCACAGGAAAGATAATTTATGTATTGCAGATTGTCTAATAGTAATACTACTTACAAAAAACTCATAGAAGACAGTGTATAGTAGTGAAGTTCTATCTGCATAACTAAGATAAACATTTCAGAAAGTTAAGATGGGATTGTGTGTATATATGAAACAACGTCAAATATGCAAATTATTTGTTCTGTGTAGACAAATTATTAAAAGCCCTATTTTTTCCACATTAATTTGATTTTTTTTTTAATATTTTTGAAATCCATTCAGATTGACAGTCTAATTGGGTTTAGGCGATAGATTTGCTTTTTGAAAAAATACAATTTATTTTCTTTTAAATGAACTAACTTCTAGAACATGGTAAGGAATCATGTGTTGTGGCTAGGAATGTGGTTTTCTTGGTGATTTGGCAGAGAGCTCTATAGAATCAGTTAATCCTTCTGACTGTTCTCATGTGTACTTAAGTATTTGAGTATTTTTGTTGCCTGTAAACACAGGCAACTACTTTGCTGTAGGTCAAAATCATATAAGCATTCATTTTAGTGATATTAGCAGACTACATATTTTGTTATGATGATAGCTGACTGGGAATGCTTTTGAGTCAAAAGTAGTCCAGAAAGCAGCTCTTAACTAATCCTTACTTTTATGACTTCCCTTTCTAATTTAAACAAATTAAGTGTTAAGTGCTTTCACTAAGCTTTTCTTTGCACAAATAACTTGTGGCATGACATATTTTTATACTATACCTTCCTCTTTCTAAATCTTCTACACTATTCATGTTATAAATTGTCTTAAAATACATGAGACACTGCAAGCCTTCATGTGTCTATAGGTGTATGAGCAACCTTAAACTTCTGAGCTTTTTATGGGCGGTTCTGGAGGCGGGGAATTGGTTGATGTGGGGTTTTTGTTTTGGTTCAAATTAGTATTTCATAAAGAAGCCTTTCTTATTGGAGGTCTAATACCCAGACTAGTACACATTTCAAGTAAATATGCCTCAAAGCAGTTATGCTCCAAATAGCAGGGTAGCAGATTGTTCACAGTAACGCTTAAGTGGCTTGCTCCAGCCAGTTGGAATTAATGTTTTGATAATTATATTGTAAGAAGAGAGAGAGAAATTTATGATGGTACAAGGTTTAAGAATACCACAGTGTTATGTCTCTAAGTTTAATTAAAGACAATCACATTTATGATTTTATTTTCGTTTTTTCTTTATTTTAGTCGTGACATGGAGAATAAAGAAACCCTCAGGGGGTTGCAGAAAATGGATGACCGCCCAGAAGAGCGCATGATCAGGGAGAAACTCAAGGCAACATGTATGCCAGCCTGGAAGCATGAATGGCTGGAAAGGAGAAGCAGGAGAGGCCCTGTGGTAAGTAGTGTTCAAGAAAGGGTAATAATAATTTGAATTTTTTTTTACTGATTATTTACAATTGTGAAAAGTGCCAAGACGGCTTAATAAATATTTGTTCTTAAAACCCCACTACGCTGTATCTTAGTTATGGTCCCTTTGTTCACTTTTATTGGCTGTTTGAAGAATTGTTGCTAATTCTGTATAGTTTACAGATCTGTAATGTGTTTGATACTTAGAAAGTCAAATAGCTCAGCTGATATTGTTTTGCTTAAAAATATTATTGTGACAACACTGCCCTCTGTTGACATCCAAAGTAGCTTTGTTTACAGAATAAAACTTTAAACCATTTTCTCTTCCTTTTCTCAGTCAAAACCCCCCAAAATTCTGTTTCTAATTTAAAAAAAAATCACATTCTTAAAACTCTGATGTATTAATCCCCCATTTGTCTAGCACAGGTGATTATCACGAGAAAAAAACATTTTCCATGATAAATTCTTTACGTAAACCAAAATGCAAGTAGTTCATTTTGCTCTTCTTCTGCAAGATGGCTTGTGATTGGTTTTGTCCTAATAACATTGAAAGATGCATGCAAAAGAGCAAGATCAAAAGCATAATTATTTACAATAAAGAACTTGGCCACTTCTTCTTGACTTCAGATTGCTTAATAAATAGTTTCAGCTATAACCTGGAAGCACCAAAGGTGGCAAATAAGTCATGCAGAAACTTAACATTATAGACATGAATGAATGTTAATTTTGGACATATGATTGCTAAGAAAAACAGAATGGGAATTAATCTAATAATACACACACATTGGCATTTCAAATGTGACTCTCAAACACTGATCACTAAAATAATTGGGGAATAGCTAATAATTTCAGTATAAAGGGAATATATCAGATGTGAAACAAATAAATGTAAACATTGTACATATGTTTCCAAACCAGACTTCAAGTTAGTGTGTTCTGTTGCTTTATTTAGAAGATGATCATTTTACTAACCACAAACTATGTGACTTATTTCCTACAAGGTGGTAAAACCAATCCCAGTGAAAGGTGATGGCTCTGAAAGCAACAAACTATCAATAGAACCTCACGTTGAAGGGCAAAGCAATGCTTCTGCAACTCAGAAAGGAAGACGTAGCCCTTCTCCTAGTAGCTCCTCATCCTCATCCTCTAGAACTGTTAAATCAGAATCACCAGGTGTTAGAAGAAAAAGGGTATCTCCAGTGCCTGTAAGTTGGAAAATGTAATATAATTATCGTTTTGACTTTATTTTGAGATGTCACCGTTTATGGAAGAGGGGGTATTGCTATACACATGTCAAAATTTGGTACTTCTGAATTGTAAACAAAGGCTATCTCTAACTACTGGTTTTGGAGAGAAGATGCATGTTCAAAGGGGTTTCCCACTTGTGATTTTACTTAGGATAATGAAACGTGTGGTATGCCTAATAAATATTACATTCATAGTTGTTAGGAAACTAAATATGAAGGATGCGATTCCATGCTTGATTTGATCTGTTGTTTTTGTAGCAAATAAACCTGGATCAAGATTTTCAAAAATAGAATCTGTTATGGCAGGTGTCACCAGATGGTGCTGTTACCCATAGTCTTCCAAGATCTTTTTCTTAGCACATGAGAAAGTATCCAGTGTTGGAAAGACACATGCTATGTGTTAGTTTGCTTATGTAAAGTTCTGGTGGCAGAGTTTGCTCCCTTCCTGGATCTTTGAGTGGAGTCAATTCTTCAAGCAGAGGTGCTCCCTGGGAACCAGGTGTTGGTTTTTGGGTTGAGATTTCTAAAAGAAGCAATTGCCTACATGCTGTTTGTGAACACCTCTGTTCCAGAACTGGTGTAAGTGTATAAATAAAACAAGCTTTACTTAGAATAAGTATAGAATACTTAGACTCCATTTCACTGATATCTCTGTCACTGGGAAGCCAACCTGCACGGGCCCCTGGACATCTGCTACCACTTGGCAAAAGAGCAATTAAACCTTAAGTTAAGCTCCTGGATCCCAATTTAGGCTCCTAAATAAGTGGCCTGATTTATTAAGAAGTCTGACTGTAGGTTTCCACTTCTGAAAATCTTGGCCGAAGCACATGGGGTTGCTACAGAAAACAGCATTATATCCGAGCACGAGGTAGAATGCGTGCAGTTTACTTTTCTTTCTCCCGTGATAGATCTACTGCTGTAGACTTTCAGTTTCCAAGAAGAGCACTCTGCTTCCTTTCAACTGATTGGTCAGAAATGCCACGAGTTGTAACTTCCGTTGGGAACAGTGACACCATGCTAGGAGAGACCAAGATTATAATTAAGAAAATTAATTTTGCCTTTCCTCCATTTGTAGCTAATGGACTTTTTTCCATTGAATGAGTTTTCGTAATTTTTTGTCACTGGAAATAAAGTTAATTTAAAAGTAAAGTTTAGTCCAGTGGTTCCTGGGGGTCCATGAGGCCTTTCAGGGTGGCCACAGAGCTCTGCAACTGAAACCCGGTGCCCCGAGCCCCAGCACTGAAGTCGGGAGCTCCAGCCACTGCCCACTGAAGCTGCGAGCTGCACTGGGAGCCCCCCCAACACAGCCCCTAACAACCCCCTGCCTGCACCCTGAGGCTGAGCTACTCCCCTGCCTGCCTAGCTGTCCCCTGCTTGACCCTGAGCTACTCCCCTGCCTGCACACAGCCCCTAGCTATCCCCCCCTGCTAGGGTGACCAGATGTCCCGATTTTATAGGGACAGTCCTGATTTTGGGGTCTTTTTCTTATATAGGCTCCTATTACCCCCCACCCACTGTCCTGATTTTTCACACTTGGGTGTCTGGTCATCCTGCACCCTGAGCTACACCTCTCACTTCACACAGACCCTAGCTATCCCCCCCTGCACCCTGAGCAGTTTTCAAACTTTCTGAGCTGAGTCCCCCCTTAGAGTTTATATTTTTTTGGTTGTGTCCCCACACAGCCCAGACAGGCTTAGTGACCTCCTGAGTGAGTTGGGGTGGAGGTTGCGCTCCCTCCCTGCACCCCACTGTGTGGAGCTGGCTCGTGCCTCACCAGCCCTTGCTCCCCCAAATAGAAGTCAAACTATGCCTATGCCCAAGGGTGTCCCCTCTGGCCCGGAGCCCCAACTTCCCCCTTCCTGCCCCCACTGGGCCCTGGCATTTTTATAGAATGTTAAGGGGGGCCTCAGCAAGAAAAAGATTGAGAACCCCCTGGTTTAGTCCATGTTAGAATTAATGACTAACAAGAATAGTTCACTTACAATCTTCTACTTCACTATTTGAAATTCCAATTAAATTCCAACCATTCAGTGGCAATACTAAGTTTAACATCAGAAAAAGTATTAAAAAATCTTAATATGTTAGAGAAATTCAAGTGAAGACAAATGCACTTTGATACTAGGTTGGGTCATTTCTTTTAGAATAAAAAATATAGAGGCCTAAGTGAGAAATCTGTTTGCATAGTTAAGACAAGAGAGAGGCATTTCATCTTTTATCTGATATCTTCCTTTGAAAATTTCTTTTAAACTCTTATTCTTCAATGGCTAGAATTTAAAAGTGCTAATATACTTTATAAATGAAGAAATTTCATCTCACAGAACCAGTATTCAGTGTTGCCCTTCACAAGTCCATAATGGTCTCTCAATTCTAATTACTCAGGTAAAATAGTGCAATAAAATCAATGAACAAAAATTTTAAGAAAAATAAAAGCCAGCTACTGGATTTTTACTTCCTCTGTTAATATTTCAACAAGCTTGTTTAAAACTTCCTATGTTTGCTGCATCTGATGTCTGCTGGATTTGAGCCTGGAAGAAAATAAATGCACCTTGATAATCCTTGTAGTCCCTTTAAGGTAGGGACTTTTTCTCATTTTGCGTTCTGGTCAGTGCTGAGAGCATTGTTGAGCTTATATTTGTCGCTTAACAAACAAATAATAGTCTTGTGTAATAATTTCATAGTGAAGAGAGAAATAGTTGATATTGGAAACAATTTTGTTGCAGTTTCAAAGTGGGAGAATAACACCACCTCGAAGAGCTCCGTCTCCAGATGGCTTCTCACCATATAGCCCTGAGGAAACAAATCGTCGTGTCAACAAAGTTATGCGAGCCAGATTGTACCTGTTGCAGCAGATAGGACCTAATTCTTTCTTAATTGGAGGAGACAGCCCTGATAACAAGTATAGGGTGTTCATTGGGCCTCAGGTAGGAATCACCTAGCATGCCTACAATATTTTTTATTTACAGAGTTTGGAAATTGTATAGAACCAAGTTAGATGAAGTTATAAATTCATAAAACAAAGTTAGATATTTAGCTATCCTATGAAATAGCATTTAAAAGGTGTATTGTGTACGTATGATGATTATGTGCCAGCTATATTTCAGACATTAGGTTGTCTGGAGCAAACACTTTTCTTTTAAAAATCCATTTAATTTAGCGGAGGAATCATTGATAATGTGCAAATTTAGTGTTTCACATTTATTTTTCACCCATTTTACACTCCCTCAGTGGATGTGATATTCATTTCTAGCTACTATTTTGGCTGAAATTTTGCCACTTTCTGTTTTGCTCCTTCCACTACAAGGAGGCACTTTTAATTTCTTATAGCTATGTCTTATGGTCTACACTTCCTGGATATATATACACACTGTTCACTGGTAAATGTAGAACAAATGCATATGAAAGCTCTCTGAACAGTCTCATAGTAGTATTAATACCTGCTATGGGATCTTCTCCAAATAGACCCTCCTAATGATGGTGTGACTATTCAGTAGGGAACAACTAGACTTGTGTGTTCTTGGAACAGGGTGCAAAGGCCTATAAATGGCAGAAAAAAATTTCTTGATTGCCTTCGTACTGGGTGATATGAGGAACAGGTGCATAAGATCCCTTGTTATGAATGGTAACTACAGCCTCTGAGGGGAAAAGTGTCAGGAGAAAAGTAGCTAATTTGCTGTTTCCCATTTCTTTCTTTCTTGACGAAGAACAGAAGCATTAGTCACATTTTAGAAGTTTAATTTCACTCTACATCCATTCATGGTCTTGTATTTTCACTGTCTGGGCAAAGTACTAGACCGTGTAGGTGCTTAAATGAAGAATGTGCACATGTGTAAGTATCAAGCCACACTAGAGCCCTAAATCTGCTATATGTTTCTTTGTAGACATGCAGTTGCGGGCGTGGAACATTTTGTATTCATTTGCTGTTTGTCATGCTTCGAGTGTTCCAGTTAGAACCCCCAGACCCAATGCTTTGGAGAAAGACCTTGAAGAATTTTGAGGTAATTAATTCCTGATGTATTTAATAGCAGATGTGAGTACACACACAAAGTTACAGCATTTTTAGGGCATGTTTTTAAAATGGCTGAAGTCTGTACCAAGTTTTAAAGGAATAGAGTTACAAGTTTTTAATTTAGCCAGTGTTTCTGGGTGTTAGTTTTTGAAACTATCTAAATATTAGAAAAATATTTTTGCAATAAAAGGAGCAACTGAAAAGTAGAAATCTTTGGTTCAGTGAATATGCTATAAAACTTTCTTTTCCACTTAATTTAAATTTATATTTTCATCAGCATCTGTAGTGTATCACTTATCTGTTGTCTCAATAGTAAATTATTAAGCTGAGCAAGTTTCTGCCACACAATCTTTGTACAAAGTAAAGAAAAATGGACCTAATGATTTTTATGTAAATTAGTTTGTTCCTTGCAAATCATTTTATTCTCAAGACCATAGTGAAATCCCTGCTGTTGCAGCTGCAATTACAATTTAATAATAATAATGTGTTATAAACATATAGATAAATATATTTCATTATCAATATTGAAATCTCAAGAACATCTTTTTATGTGTGAGGTATTTATAGCATAAATACTACTGTTACTATCTTTTCCCAATGTTAGGTTGAGAGTTTGTTCCAGAAATATCACAGTAGGCGTAGCTCAAGGATCAAAGCTCCATCTCGTAACACCATCCAGAAGTTTGTCTCACGCATGTCAAATTCTCATACGTTGTCATCATCTAGTACCTCTACATCTAGTTCAGAAAACAGGTTAGTATTTTTCTAAAGGGATTAAAAAGCTTTGTTCTGTAGCATTCTCCCTCACCGTGCCCTCCCTCCTCTCCCCCTGCCCCCAAATTTTGGAGGTTTAGATACACTTACATTTTATTTTAATCTATTTAAAGCTGCTTCCATTTTAAGTCACAAAATAATTTTGTGTATGCAAAAAAAAAAAAAAATCAATCAAGTTTACATCAGTCATCTTGATACCAACACAGGCATATTGAATTTACAAGACCTGTTTGAAAAATGTGTTCGATATTGATGTTTTGCAGAGAATCTATTCTTTGTTCCTTGTTCAAAGTGAAAATTAAAAAAAAAAAGTATGCAATCATTTTTAAGACTGGAGTACACATTAGCTCCCAAAACTGACGTGTTTGTGTGTGCGCATGTGTTTATATGCAGCATGCATGCAAATGTTCACAAATGTGGAAATATCTCATTTTTTCCTGTGCAAATAATTTTGAAAGCAAGCTATATCACTTAGAAGCAACAGTCATATGCTTGCAAGTGCCAAGTAAGTATACTCCGTGTCTGTGTGTGTGTGTGTGTGTGTGTGTGTGTATACACACACACACATACAAAATTCACTTTTGAGCCACATATATACATTGAGTAACTAAATTATTTTAAAAGGATTTTTTTATTTTCTTTTTCAATCTGTCTCATTCTGGCACATACCATATTGGAAGCATATTTATGATGTTTCCAGTACTTAAGCTTAGTAAAGTTAATGATTCTTTGAAAAGCTGGTTCAAATTTTTATTTTTACTTCATTGTTTTTGCTTAACGGATCTTGTAAATTTGTTAGGGGCTAAAATGAATAACATTCATTTTATTAGTCTTATGTTCTTAATTTTTTTTAAATGTTTTCTGTGAATATATACATTGGTTGAATAAACTATGGTGGATGCGCCTCTGAGGATGCTTAGAAGAAAACCAAAAATGACACTTTCTTACCTTAGCATAAAATGGAACCTTATGTTAATAAATAATCTTGGTACATTACTTTAGACTACAGTGTTCATCTGGCAAAATTAATATATTTAGGCATGTTTTCAGTTTGTGCTTTTAGATCATGAACATGGTTTCCTGTTGCCTTGTATTTCCTGTTGCCTGTGTATTTCCCTGTCAGACTGTTTCATTGTAAATACATATTTATGTATAAACACATACAGATCTGTTAAATGACTACAATTGTTTCCCTGAAATTATTCTTCTGACAGATTAATTCCTTTAGTTAGATATATGTCTGGGAAGACTTGTTATAGTAATAACTTAGATAACTTTCTGATTTATTACATTACATTGTTGCATTATTAGGGTACACCTGAAGAAAACCCACGCAGCTGTTGATATAGCAAAATGTATTGCAATAGTTTTATAGTGAAGCCATTTTGGCATGTTATCTCATATATAACAGTCACTGTATTACTATATTTCCATTTCATTAGAGATAAGTTTACACAATCTTTGTTTCTGTTGTACTTTATTTAAATTAATGGATTACTAATAATTCTTGAAAGTAAAAAGTATAATACAGTTATGACCACACTGAAATTTGTATTTTTAGGATACTGTAGACTGAACATTTTTCACTGTAAATTTACTGATGTGGATTTTTCAGATCTGCAAAAAATCTCTATTGAAAAACTTTTTAGAAAATGAAAGTGATTGTGTAAGGCACAATGAATACACAAATAAAACATAAATATATACAATTCTATAGTCATAACTTAATTCACTGTTGCCAGACAAATGTAGGTTGTTTTTTTTCAAGTTATGTAGGTGTATACAATGGCATAACTGGTAATATATCTTTTAATCACCTTTGTCCGGCTTGTCCTTGTCCGTCCCTCCACAAATGCAAGCTGACACCACACCGTTCCATTTTGTTGCAAGCACGTTCTTCCTATTTCTGTCTTTTAATGATTATAATTAAAATATATATTTGTGCCCATGTGCAAAAATGTGTTATGATAGGTAAATTTCAGCTATTTTATTATACATTGTCAGTATAATTTAAATACAATCATAAACTCTCTGTAGTCTCAGATTATTAGTTTGAAATTAAGGTAATTGTTTAATGGTAGAAAACAAAATGAAAGTACATCTAAAATTTAGCTGATAAAAATTTGGTGTTTTGATCTGAATAAAATAGTTCTGATTAGTATATTGTTGCATACGAGAATGCGGTAAATATTTACACCTGCTTGCAGCAAAAATATAGAGCAGCTATATTTATTTTACATTTGCTTTTTGAATTTTACACATGTTCATCAAATAGTATTCAAGACCTGCTGTGATGGTCTAAAGAGCAACTTTTGAACAAATGTCTTGAGTGGTGGATGAAGTGTAACAAAGAAGAAATATGTTTTGTTTCAATGTATAAGTTACTAATAATTCCTTAATCATTCCAATCATAAATATTGAGTAAACAGCAAAGTAGATTTCTTTAGGACAAGATTTTCAAAATTGTGTCTTTCCCTAAAGTTATGCTCCTAAGTCATTTTTTAGCTGTGTGGCCTGATTTTCCTGAGTGCCGAATGCCACGCAGATCCCATTGATTGCAACAGAAGCTGCTGAGTGCTCAGCACTTCTGAAAATCACGCCGCTCACTGAGGCTCCTAGCTCTTGGTCTTAACTGTTTTAATGTGATATGCCGTTATAGAGTATTATGACAACTAGCATTGATCATTAATCAGTATTTGACTTAATGCCTATATTAGCTTCTGATCTGTGCAATTTTTCATATTGCTAATGTCTGGGTTTTTTTATAGTATGAAGGATGAAGAAGAACAGATGTGCCCCATTTGTTTGTTAGGCATGCTGGATGAAGAGAGCCTGACTGTGTGTGAAGATGGCTGCAGGAATAAGTTACATCATCACTGCATGTCAATTTGTATGTCATTGTTTTTTTTACATTTATTACTGGTGACTTTAAATACATAAACAAACTGTAGTATAGATGATACCCATTCTTTGAAATGCAAGTTAATGAAACAAGCTTTATATTAAAAGTATACAGACCTGAAAGATGAATGTGAAGCTCTGTTTCATTGTGTTGCTTGTGGAGAACTTACTGAAACTCTGTCAACTAGTGGATATTAATGTGGACTATCGTGATTAATGTAAATGAACAATGTTGCCTTAGGAGAAGCAGCACAAATAAAGTGTGGTTAAAATTTATAGTGTAGTTGTAGCCGTATTGGTCCTCGGATATTAGAGAGACAAGATGGGTGAGATAATATCTTTTATTGGACCAACTTCTGTTGGTGAAAGAGACAAGCTTTTAATCTTAGAGTACTTTTTCAGGTCTGGGAATGATACTCAGTGTCACAGCTAAATACAAGGTGGAACAAATTTGTTAAGCATAAAGAGTTAACATGTTGCAAGAGACCATTTAAGGTGAAGTGGGCAGCTAATACCTCTACAGTTGTAGGACAAAGGAGGCTTAGTGGGTTACAGATTGTTATAATGAGCCATAAATCCAGTGTCTTTGTTGAGTCCATGATTTCAAGTTATGAATTTTAGTTCCCAGGCTTGTCTTTTGAAGGAGCTTCCTTTGAGGATGAGGATTGAGAGGTCAGATACAGGGTGATGGTTTTGTGAAAAGTTTTTGACCATGACTGATAGGGTGTTTTTGTCTTATCACTTTTCTGTGCGAGTTCATTTAGGAGCATGGCGATTGTCTGGTTTCACCCACATATAGTGATGGTCGGAGCATGTAGTGCACAGGATGAGGTAATGGTGTGTTGTGATAAGCATCTGTAGGTGTATTGAGGGTGGGATAATTGCTCATCGGAGCAGGGGAGATATGGCTGCAGGTTTTGCATCTGTTATGGCTGGATCAGGTATTGCTTTGAGTTGGTGTGGGGAACTTTCTTCTGATTATGGCTTCGGCAAGGTTGGAGGGTTATTTGTAGGCAGAAGTTGGGGCTCTGGTAAGATTTCCTTCAGGATGTGATCCTCATGAGTATGGGTTGTAATTGTATAAACTGTAACTGTCTGGGTTTATGGCTTATTACAACAATCTGTAAGCCACTTAACACCACTGCAGTCATAGGACAAATGAGTGTTAACTGCTCACTTCATCTTGAATGGTCTTTTGCAACATACATTAACTCCTTGTGCTTAACAATCTGTTCCACCTTGTATTTAGCTGTGACACTTTGAGTACCATTCCCAGACCTGAGGAAGAGCTCTGTGTAAGCTTGAAAGCTTGTCTCTTTCCCCAACAGAAGTTGGTCCAATATGCCTCGATTGTCTTGTAAACCATACAATATGCTGTAGACAGCTGAATTCAGAACTACATTTACCTTATCAGGAAAAGGATATATTCTAATTTAAAGTAAAATTTACTATTTAATTTGTTGATTTTTATAACCATACATTTGTTTTTACATTCCCATAAGTCTATAATATGCTTTAGGCATCATGTTATTCTGTGATTACTGCATTTCAGGGGCAGAAGAATGTAGAAGAAACAGAGAGCCACTTATATGCCCTCTTTGTAGATCTAAGTGGAGATCTCATGATTTCTATAGGTAAGTATTCAGTTTTCTGAACAGATTGAATCTCACATTTCTGGATCTGTAGTTAAAGTATAGAGCTTTAAAGTGTGTAAATGTTTAATTTTTTCATCCACATTAAATATTTATTGTTTATTTGTAGTCATGAATTGCCAAGCCCTGTGGATTCTCCTTCAGTTCTCAGAGTGGTTCAACAGCAAAATCAGCAGCAGCCTACAGGTGGATCGCAAAGGAGAACACAAGATAGTAATTTTAACCTTACTCATTATGGGGTTCAGCAGATCCCTTCCGCCTATAAAGATTTAGCTGAGCCATGGATTCAGGTAACGGTTTAACTTACAAAGTGAATTTCAAATTAAAACAATTTGTCATTTTGAGGTGGGATTTTCCCTGGTGTGTGTGTGTGGTTGTTTTTTTTTTTTTTTTTTTTTTTAAGGTAAGGTCATCCCAGTAGCTGCCTGTGCAAAACCACTTGTGCCAGGTCTTGTTTCTTCCTCCAAAGAAGCCACTGTCATTGTGCATATGGGCCAGCAAGCAGATGCTTTGGAAATGTATTACCCCTCTTTTGATTTTAATGCAAGCTCAACAGCGGAGCTTTATTCTCCCTGTTCCAAATTCTTTCAAAGCTCCATTTTGTTATGCACCTCCTGCTTGCTCATTTTTAAAATATAATATGAGAAATCACCTGATGATAGCTACAAGCATCCATACAGCAAAAAGTGAGTTCCTGCATAATTCTGTTGAGTCTGCCTGAAAGAATATCACAGAGTATTGTGTTCAAGTTACTAAGTAGGCTACCCAAGAATATTAAGAAAAGTATGACAGAGGTCTTACGCTCATGCAATGAAAACAGTATGAAAAAGATGAAAAAATTCTGAAGTGCACTCATTTATAAATTAGAAATATATGGGTGTTTGGAGTTCCTGACACAATCTAAAGCACATTATGGTACTCTACAAATTATTCTGAACCACATCGGCTTCATAGTTGGTTGATTGTGTTTTAAAAATAAATAAATAAATAAAAAATATCCAGAAACTTTTTCCACCCCCAATCTGGTTTTTTCCTTTGGGATTTTCAGTTGGAGACTATCACACCCTCTTCAGTGAAAAAGAGTTGGTGTTTTTGGTCCTAATTCCTAGTGGACAGGTGTCACATCGCAAACATAATTAGCACTAATAGACACTCTTGTTGGTAGCCATAACTGAGATGCCAAGTACTGAATGCCATGGAAGATGAACTACTCTCTTACCTCTAAAGAGGGGACTAGCTGAACATGGATGAGGCACTTTAGGAAGGCTGTGTGGGGAAACTACTAGCGTCCCCTCTGTCTGTACCTATTCGTGGATAGAGGGTCTTTGTCAGCAGAACTACCAATCTTGACTTTTCATGCGGAAAGGATTTTCCCACTGAAGACAGGAAGGAAGCAAAGGGAACTACTCCCTGTAAAGCTCACTAGCAGTTTGTAATTGGCTTCAGAATTATAATGAATTTTAAAAAAATGTAATGGAGGAAAATAATTATTTTCAAAAATATAGCTAAGTCTTTGAAGGATCTATGCATTACCATTCATAGTATTTCATTTTATATGACAGGCTGCATATTTAAAACTGATACTGCTGGTATATTTTCTGTCATAAAAGATTAAGACAAGATTTTCCCTTTAAACCTTTTTTGACATTTCCTGAAATACTGTACATAAATACTTACGCTTGAAATGTTATGTTTTGCAACCAAGTCAAATGGAATATGTTTACTTTTATTAGGTATTTGGAATGGAGTTAGTTGGCTGCTTGTTTTCTCGAAACTGGAATATACGGGAGATGGCACTTAGACGTCTTTCCCATGATGTTAGTGGTGCTCTATTACTGGCTAATGGTGAAAGCACTGGAAATTCTGGAAGCAGCAATGGAAACAACACAAGTGCTGGAGTTCTGGGAGCAGCTAGTGGATCATCTCAGACCGGTATCTCAGGAGATGTTGTAGTGGAATCCTGCTGCAGTGTGCTGTCCATGGTCTGTGCTGACCCTGTCTACAAAGTGTATGTTGCTGCTTTAGTAAGTAGTTGTTTATTTACCATATTTTGACAGTTTTGTGAAGTAGCTTGGAGACTGATTTTTAGAACGAATAGGCACACTCAGCTCCCAGAAAAGTCAGTGGGAATTGTAAGTGCTCATCACAGTTGAAAGTCAGACCCTATTTAGCTCTTAAGCATTGTCTGAGAAGGGAATAGATGAGATCTTCAGCAGATGTAAATTGGCATGGCTTCACTGACTTCACCAGCTGAGGATCTGGCCAAATATATTCAGATGCCTGGTACAGTGAGCTAGAGTGTTGATCATACTTACAATGTTCATAAGACCAGATTTCAGATTGAGTAATTCTAACACTAAGTATATACTATAGTAAGGTATTAACCCTTTGTCACACTAATAAGCACTCTGTTTCATATGCGTTATATAAACCTATTTATAAACGTTTTTATAATAAGCTGAAGTGTAGTTGACCTGACTTCATATTTCTTTTTTTCCCTTTCTTAGAAAACATTAAGAGCCATGCTGGTTTATACTCCTTGTCATAGTTTGGCAGAAAGGACAAAACTACAGCGACTTCTCAAGCCAGTTGTAGAGACTATATTAGTTAAATGTGCAGATGCCAACAGGTATGGTGGTTGATTCAGTAGGTCTTCAAGTTTTCTATAATCTTTTAAAACTACATTCAGAACTTTTATTTCATGTAGAAGCAGAGAGTATGCAGACTCTTGGTGGCTATAGATTAAGAGGTGTGGATCACAAGTAGGGCTATAAATATATGTTGTATAGGTCCTGGAAGTCTTTGGAGAAATTATTTTGTAGTATTCAAATTACCGTGACAGAGTTCTAGGTGTGTTTTGGAGGCACCTCATAATATTTTTTCAGTATGTGCAATACTTAGCGAATGCAGTGTTCTTTTTGTTGACTTTATGGGGCCTATCTTTTCTTTCTCAACAAATGTTGACTTGAAATTTTGGGTGTATGTTCTCACCATCCTTCTTTATACTCTTGGTTATCTTGTATTGCCCTGACCTAGTGCTTGGTATTCCAATTGAGTCTCTTTTATTAGTCTGGTTCTTAATATTCCTCTAGTATTATTCCTCTCTGTTTATTCCTCTGTAGTACTATGTACCATTCTTTCAGGACTCAGTAATTGTAATAATTCTAGATTGTGGCCTCTGGAGCATGGACTGTTTTTACTATCCACTGTACAAACAGATAAGTTGGGAACTGATTCTTGCTGTAATACAAAATAACTAGGGCTGTCAAGCGATTAAAAAAATTAATTACGATAATTTCATGATTAAAAATTAAATGCACGATTAATCACACTGTTAAACAATAATAAAATACCATTTATTTATATATTTTTGGATGTTTTCTACATTTTCAAATATATTGATTTCAATTACAACACAGAATACAAAGTGTACAGTGCTCACTTTATATTTATCATTGATTACAAATATTTGTACTGTAAAAAAAAGAAATAGTATTTTCAGTTCACCTAATAGAAGTACTGTAATGCAATCTCTTTATCATGAAAAGTTTCAGAGTAACAGCCGTGTTAGTCTGTATCCGCAAAAAGAACAGGAGTACTTGTGGCACCTTAGAGACTAACAAATTTATTAGAGCATAAGCTTTCGTGGACTACAGCCCACTTCTTCGGATGCATATAGAATGGAACATATAATGAGGAGATATATATACACACATACAGAGAGCATAAACAGGTGGGAGTTGTCTTACCAACTCTGAGAGGCCAATTAATTAAGAGGAAAAAAAAAAAAAAAACTTTTGAAGTGATAATCAAGCTAGCCGAGTACAGACAGTGTGATAAGAAGTGTTTTTTTTTTTTTTTTTTTTTTTTTTTTTTTTTCTCTTAATTAATTGGCCTCTCAGAGTTGGTAAGACAACTCCCACCTGTTTATGCTCTCTGTATGTGTGTATATATATCTCCTCATTATATGTTCCATTCTATATGCATCCGAAGAAGTGGGCTGTAGTCCACGAAAGCTTATGCTCTAATAAATTTGTTAGTCTCTAAGGTGCCACAAGTACTCCTGTTCTTCTTTTATCATGAAAGTTGAGCTTAGAAATGTCGAATTATGTACCAAAAAAAATTTGAATTCAAAAATAGAACAATGTAAAACTTTAGAGCCTTCAAGTCCACTCAGTCCTACTTCAGCCAATCACTCAGACAAACAAGTTTGGTTACATTTGCAAGAGATAATGCTGCCCGCTTCTTGTTTATAATGTGACCTGAAAGTGAGAACAGGCGTAGGCATGGCACTGTTGTAACCAGCGTCGCAAGATCTTTATGTGTCAGATGTGCTAAATATTCTCATGTCCCTTCATGCTTCAACCACCATTCCAGAGGATATGCGTCCATGCTGATGACAGGTTTTGCTCGAAAACAATCCAAAGCAGAGTGGACCGATGCATGTTCATTTTCATCATCTGAGTCAGATGCCACCAGCAGAAGGCTGGTTTTCTTTTTTGGTGGTTCGGGTTCTGTAGTTTCCGCATCTGAGTGTTGCTCTTTTAAGACTTCTGAAAGCATGTTCCACTCCTCTTCCCTCTCAGATTTTGGACGGCACTTCAGATTCTTAAATCTTGGGTTGAGTGCTGTAGCTATTGTTAGAAATTTCATATTGATACCTTCTTTGCATTTTGTCAAATCTGCAGTGACAGTACAATGTTTGTAAAACAAGCAACATGTGCTGGGTCATCATCCGAGACTGCTATAACATGAAATGAATGGCAGAATATGGGTAAAACAGAGCAGGGGACATACAGTTCTCCCCCAAGGAGTTAGGTCACAGATTTAATTAACTCACTATTTTTTTTAACAAACAAACATCAGCATGGAAGTATGTCCTCCAGTATGGTGGCTGAACCATGAAGGGGCAAACGAATGTTTAGCATATCTGGCTCATATCTGGCTCGTAAATATCTTGCAACTCCAGCTACAAAAGTGCCATGCGAACACCTGTTCTCACTTTCAGGTGACATTGTAAATAAGAAGCGGGCAGCAGTATCTCCTGTAGGTGTAAACAAACTTGTTTGTCTGAGCAATTGGCTGAACAAGAAGAAGGACCGAGTGGACGTGTAGGGTCTGAAGTTTTACATTGTTTTGTTTTTGAGTGCAGTTATGTAACAAAAATCTACATTTGTAAATTACACTTTCATGATCAAGATTGCTCTACAGTACTTGTATGAGGTGAATTGAAAAATACTGTTTCTTTTGATTACACGTTTGAACTGTAAAAATGATCAAAAATAATAAAGTGAGCATGTACACTTTCTATTCTGTGTTGTAATAGAAATCAATATATTTGAAAATGTAGAAAAACATCCCAAATATTTAATAAATTTCAATTGGTATTCCATTGATTAATTTTCTTAACCACAGTTAATTTTTTTGAGTTAACTGCAATTAATCGACGGCCCTAAAAATAACACATACTGATATAATGGTTCAGGCTCAATTCTCCACCTTTGTATATACTAGAAAGTAAAAGTTCCATAATGACCTCTCAAGGTCCCTTCCAGTCCTATGATTCTATAATATCAAGCCATAGGTATTTACACACACACACACACACACACACAATTGGCCATTGTGATAAAATACCATACAGATCTGCTTCATTATGTTATTAGTATATGGCACTTATAATTGCATATTAATAGAGATGTCTTTTGGAATGGTAATCTTGTATTGGTCCAGTTACAGAGTAAGTGTTGATCTGAAAAATGTAAAGGAATGACATCAGGTGAAATAAGCATTTTTTTTTTTTTTTTTTTTTTAAACAGAGTAGTGTTGTATTCCAAGATTTGGCCACTCATGTAGGTGGGCGAGGTTGTATCATCGGATTGTTTTTTCTATACTAAAAGGATTCTCTCCAGAAGACATAAAAATTCAGAAACTGTTAGATTTTAATTATGTAGGCAAGAGAATGCATGGTATTAGATTTTTACAGTAGATTTTTAGGCAGTGCATGATTCTAGGTGAACAATGCCAAAACATTTTTAAGATATAAAGGGAGAAAATGATGTGAAATCAGTCAGAATAATTTGTTCATCATAACTCATTAATGAAGAAAATCAAACAATCTCCAGTCTATTGATATATCAATTCCAGAAATGTTAATGGTGAAAATGTTGTTAATTAAAAATATAAGATGTGGGATTTACTTTTGGTTTTCATTTCCCATAGCCGCACAAGCCAACTTTCAGTTTCAACGCTGTTGGAGATGTGTAAAGGCCAAGCAGGAGAGCTGGCAGTTGGTAGAGAAATACTTAAATCTGGTAAAACCGCTTTATTGTACATACGCAATTTATCGTCACATTTTGTCTGTAAGCAAATATCATGAATCATTTTAACTATATTGAAGAACGTATCAAAAGTCAATATTGTAAAGGGAACTGTGTTGCTTTGAGAATTTTCTACTTTTTATTCAATTTTCTGACACAAAAGTTCTGTTTCTATGTACTTTATAACCATGCTGTCTTTACCTTTCAGTAAGCTAGGATTTGATCTATCAGTATTTCATAGACTCTTGGTTTAACTCTGATCTTATAAACTATTTTTTCATAGGGTCCATTGGTATTGGTGGTGTTGATTACATCTTAAATTGTATTCTTGGAACCCAGACTGAATCGAACAACTGGCAAGCCCTACTTGGACGTCTTTGTCTTATAGACAGACTTTTATTGGAATTCCCTGGTGAATTTTATCCTCACATTGTCAGCGGGGATGTTTTACAGGCTGACACTGTAGTAGACAGGTATTTCTTAACTATTTCATTTCTTCTTCTCTGTAACTGAATTGTTGGCCAGGTCTTCAAAAATGGCTGCCTAAGTTATCCGAGGCAAAGAGTTGACTTTTGGATGCACAATTTAGACAGCTAGTTGCCAGCTTTGAAAATTTGCCTTTCCTACTGAAAACATATACTTAAACACTCATACGATAATTAATATATTAGCTGTCAATGTACTGATCTATTGTTCATATGCATTGTGTAGATTGCTTCTAGAATAGTAATTAGTACATATGAGCTTTAACAGTATTATTTATATTTTATAATGTATATAAAAATACGTGCACACACACACTTATTTATTTATTTATTTTTAGGTATAAGAAGCTGCTGTCCCTCTTGAATTTTGCCTTGCAGTCAATTGATAATTCCCACTCAATGGTGGGTAAATTGTCCCGGAGGGTATTTTTGAGTGCTGCAAGAATGGTTGCAAGAGTACCCCATGTGTTCGTAAAACTATTAGAAATGTTGAGTGTGACAAGCTCAACTCATTACACAAGGATGCGTCGACGATTGTTGGCAATAGCAGATGAAATGGAGATTGCAGAAGCCATCCAGCTAGGCATGGAAGAGGTGCATTCTGTGGAATGCAGATGTGATGACTTTATGCAGCTATCTGCCCCAGATAACTCTCCAGAAACAACAGAAAGTAATACTCCTAACAATACTGTCCAGTTATCAGGGAAAAGTGGAAGAAGATTGGGTGATAAAAAATTGAGTGCCGGTCCAGAGGACATTTCTGAGATACTGGCTGGCATTTCTTTAGGACTTCCTGTTTCATCAGTAACCACTGAGCAACCAAAGCCAGCCGTTCAAACAAAAGGCAGACCCCATAGTCAGTGTTTGAACTTTTCTCCCTCATCCAGTCATTCCCAGTCATTATTCCCAATACTGCCCTCTCCCTCAACCCCAGCTGTACCAGTTGGCCCTGTAACAGATATGTCTAAAGTCAGACCTCAGGGATTCATTCCCTGCAAAATACCCTCAACTTCTCCTCAAACACAACGGAAACTTTCTCTACACATAGAAAGAAACTGTTCTGAAAATAAAGAACCAGAGAAACTTTCCCCAGTTTTTACCCAGGCCAGAGCTATGCCATCCAGTCATATACACAGGCCAAAGCCATCTCGACCTACTCCAGGTGAAGCCTCAAAAACCAATATGACACTTGATCTGAATGATATTTTACAGTGTGACAGCAGTAGCAGTTGTAGTAATGCAATTATACCAAGTGAAGAGACCGTGTTCACACCAGTAGAGGAGAAGAGTAGTCAACTGGATGTCAATGCAGAGCTCAATTCCAGTATTGAGGACTTACTTGAGGCCTCTATGCCTGCAAGCGATGGCACGGTTACATTCAAGTCGGAAGTTGCAGTTCTTTCTCCTGAACGGGTGGAAAACGATGACACTTACAAAGATGATGTAAATCATAATAAAAAATGCAAGGAAAAGATGGAAGCCGAAGAAGAGGAGGCTTTAGCTATTGCCATGGCAATGTCAGCGTCTCAAGATGCCCTACCAATAGTTCCCCAACTACAGGTTGAAAATGGGGAAGATATCATAATTATTCAGCAGGATGTGAGTATACTGTGGTTGGGTGGGGTTTTTGGGGGGAAGAGGGGGGGTTGTTTTTTAGTTCTGTAATAAGGCCATGTTTCAGTTCACTGCCATTATTTAATGAACATGTAGTGTGTTCTCAACAGTGCACAGACATAAGGAGGACACAGTTCCTAGGAATTCGAATCAAATACAGATACAGACAAGCAGCTGCCAGTGTGAGTTTGAAGTACTGATAGAATCTTGTGGAGGTCATTGTTGAAATGTTTTGATATTTTTTTTGGAGGAAAGACACAATCTGCTGCACCAAGGAGATTTCCAGGCATGAGGTGACAGAAGAAAGTTTGAAGACAAGAATGGGGAGAAGGGTACGAAGCAATTAGAGGAGAACAAAGGGAAAGAAAGGTGGAGTAAGCAAAAGTGAGAACTTGGATTTAAGGAGGAACAGAGTTGTGCCAGGTGTTTGACAATGAGGTTGAACTTGATGCAGAAGTTGAGGAGGGGAACTCAGTGACACAAGCAGGCAGCAGGAGTGAAAAAGAATTAACAGCAGTATATGTGGGGAGAGGAGCTAGGTGAGATATACGGAGGCCAGAATAGAGAAGAATACATTCATTACTCAAGCAATAGATAAGAGCTTTAGAAATAGGAATGGAGGGGATCATATTTTTATAGATATTTTAGAGGAAGAGCTGATGTGATTTGATGAGAGCCTATTTATGGAAGGGAAAAGAGGCGTTTTACACAGTTTGGAAGCCATAGTGGAAAGGGTAGTTGAATTGTTGCGGGGGACAAAAATTGTTGGGGGGTCATGAGGAAAAGAATACACACTTCAGTTTTTGCCATGTCGAATGGGAATTGGTGACGCATCCAATATAAGATGTCAGAAATACAAAATGAGCAGAGGTTAGGGTAGAGAGGTAGATTTAGGTCTCATCAAGTTAATTGAAACTTTGAGAGCAGATGAGGTCAAATAGAGATAAAATATAGAGGGAAAGATCACTTCCACTTTCTGTGCCCCTGTTTTCCCTCCTACTCTGTCTTGTATGTTTAGATTGTAAGGTCTTTGGGGCAGGGACTCTTACTATGTGTTGCTATGGCACCTCGCATTATGGCATCCAATCTCAAATGGGGCTTCTAAGTGCTATGTAATAATAATGAGGGAAGAGTAGTGTATGAATTTGAATATTTCAGGCCCTTTCTCTCCGCTTGTGTCTAAATTTAAGATGCATTTTATTAAACACAGAATTGGTTTGAAAACAAATTAACATTTAAAAATAGATAGTTTAATTTACTTTTCAAAAAGACACTTACTGGAAGTGGGTTCTTGCTGTTTGTAGTATTATAGTCAGCTATCATCTCTGTATAAGCTAACTAGTTTTCTGAATACTTAAGAATGTTTTCTCTTTGTAGTTGAGAGATTCTATTCCTAAACAAGGGCCATTCTCATGTTTGGCATTAGTAATCCCATGCTGTCTGGTTTAGTGATCTGAAGCTTACGGGTGATTTAGGAAAATGCATTGATTGACAAAGGATCAGACTGTTGTCCTTAATTAACTTTAAAAGTCGTAGTTTTCATATAGGCACTTAAAGATTTTAGCTAGTTAATCTTAATTCTTAATTCAATTTGCAGACACCGGAAACACTGCCTGGACATACCAAAGCAAAACACCATTACAGAGAAGATGCGGAATGGCTCAAAGGTCAGCAAATAGGCCTTGGAGCATTTTCATCCTGTTATCAAGCTCAAGATGTAGGAACTGGGACATTAATGGCGGTGAAACAGGTATATGCTCTACTTCAGTGAGTATTTTCTAGACGTTTAATGACTGAATAAACAGAGGGAAAGAACTTGAATAAAGATGTATTTACTGGGAGCAGTTTGTAATAATGTTTGCCCTTCACAACGTTCTCTGCAGATCCACAATGCCCTGTATTCTGAGTCATTGCTTGCTCTTTCTGATGCATTGTTTCTAGAATCCTGAAAATTAAAAGTTTCCCAGTTCTCCAAATCGTCCCTATCTTCAGGTGTGATCACAGAACCCACCCCTTTCTCTGTATGGTGTGAATGTTATATTTACATGGGTTCTTCCTCTAAAAGCAAAAGTAATAGTTTGAATTTATATAGCTCTTTTCTTCTGTAGACCTTTAAATACTTTTGTGCCTCAACCAAGTTCACTCAGCAAGTCAGTGACAGAATTGAGAATGAAACCCAGATCTCGACTCCTGGTCCAGGCCGTATTCACTGGATAGTTGTTAGTATAATTGTTGAACTATTCTTTCTCTAGCGGTTAGGATTTTGCCCGCAAAGGACTCGTATGCTATGGAGAAGATGATGTTGTTTAAGAGGTGATTCTTATACCCCACAGAGTTATCCGGGTTGGACCAGCATCCTCAATATGGAAAATGTTTAGATGACAGTCTGTATGAGAGAGGAGCCACAAATGCAAGAGCTCCTTTATAGAGAGGATTTAGGAGCTGCTAGACCTCAGCAGAGATCTTCTGCTTAAGGTGTTTCAGGTCTGCGAGACTTTAAAGTTTGGTTATCGGGCTTGATATGAAGGTGGCTAAGTGGTGTTTAGTGGTCTGTGATATACAGAAGGTTAGACAAGATGATCTGGTCATCCCTTTTGGCCATAAACTCTGACTCTTAAATTCTGAGATCAGTCAGAGAATAATCTAAGACGTACAGGTTCAAGGACTTTCAGGTCTTCAGATCCAGTGTCCTCTGATCTCTCTCTTCTGAGTGGATGTCAGGTCTATGAAGGGCTCTAAATCCTTCAACTCCTGTGCAACTCCTCTTACAGAACAAAGAGGAAGCGACGGCGTAGGGAGATTTCCTTGCAAGATACTGTCCTTTCAAATCTAGTAAGGATTGAGAACCGAGGATCAATTTCAGTCATGTCCCAGCACATGTGGCCTACTGATTCCATTGTGTCCTAGGGTAATAGGGCCTCTCCATGGATCTGAAATAGCAGGTTACCTTTACTGCAGTAGTCAGGATCTAAATACCAGCATAGTCTTCAGAGCCTTAGACCTTCCCTCTTCCTACTTCTTCAGAGATTAAAAAGATATTTCTGGAATTGGAGAAAGAGGAGGAGATGGAGGCTTTCATACCCTCCCTTCCAGAGTTGTGGATTCAGGGAGCATTCACATATGTCCTCAAGAGTTTACTCCTTTGAAAGGGTTCTAAGACTCCTGCATTGTTGATCTGCAGACACAATATATTTAAACAGTTACTGGTAAGTAACCTTTCATTACTCAGAATCCATTCAGGAAGTCCTTCCTGGTTTTCTCATCTTGTTTCCCTTCTCCCCCCCACTCAGGTTTATGTAGGTGTTTCTCTTGATTTATATCTTTAAAGAACCCGCTTTCTAAATCTAGACCACTTCCAGATTCTATCAAAACCAAATGATTCCCTCTGACTCTTGCCCTTTTCCTGACAGTCAGTAGTACTAATACTGAAAATGTGAATAGTCTCCTGCAAGGCACATTGCAAACATTAATTAATCCTTACAATAAACTGATGTGGAAAGATGGTTTTTACGTATACCATTTCACAGAAGAGGAGAGACTAACAAAGAGTTTAAGCCTAATCTGCAGAGAGGACTTCAATTGGAGCTGAAACGCTCAGCACTTCTGAAACCCATGTCACAAGTGACGTGCACAAGGTCACACAGTTAGTGACAGAGCCAAGGCTAAAACCCATCTCTCCCAATATCCTCGTCCAGTGGTCAACCAAATAGACTACAATGCCTCTTTTATAAAGATACTTAATTTGCTGTGGTCTCTGCAGTGCTTCATTTTGTAGCATTTACAAAAAATTTCTGAGACTCCGGAGTCCTGCATGCACTTTAGAGCAATTAATTGTTGAGACACTCTGTCCAACAACCACAGCTCCAAGCATTGTACTTGAAATTATGTTTCATGTTCCCAATTGCTTATAGATTCCCCTCTTTTTGCCTCTGCATTGGCTCACAAAGTTAGAAAGCATCAACACAGAGGAGGAGCAGAATATGATACAGGAAGATTGGATGACCTTAAGGACTGGAGTAATAGAAATGGGATGAAATATAATCCAAAGTGCAAGGTCATGCACTTAGGGCCAAATTTTCAAAGGTATTTAAGCACCAAGAGATGCAGATACGCGCTTTCAAAAATCCCATTAGGCACCTAAGTAGATTAGGTGTCTAACTCCCATTGAAATCAATGACAGGCAACCACTGTGATTTTCAAAAGCACCTATCTGCATCTTTAGGTGCCTTTGAAAATGTGATCCTTCAGGACTAATGAACAAGAATCTCTGCTGTAAGATGGGGTCTCATCAGTTTGAAACAACAGAGGAGAAAGACTTGGTTGTATTAATGAATCACAGGATGACTGATCCACCATGAAAAAGGCAAATGCGATCCTACGATTCATTGGGGAGGTGTGGCCCCAACTATTATTAACTGCTCCACATTGGTGAGAATTCACAAGGCATGCTGCATGACTACTCCATCACAAGGGTTCTGCTTTTGGAGAACTCCTGGCATTTTCCCACCTGAACTTGGCTGGAGAGGGAAGTCCTGCCCATAAGTGACACCCTAATCTTATCTGTTTTTGAAAGGAATCGACGAACTAAAAGTAGACTCAGACCCTCACAAACCCTGTTTTTCAATTTTCGCTGTGTTAATGTAGAGAGAGAGTCTTTTTTATTTTCTTTTTACTGTAGCAGCATTTGTTCTGTCCACTCAGAGTGAGTTAAAGGTCTGTAATGTTGCTTTGTGATTCCCAAGAATTTGGAATAGTCTGGGCTTCTTTTTATAGTCAGAATAGTTTAAATGAGTTTAATGTGCAAAGATACCAGGAGAATGATTGCTGCAAGCAGCCTTAGAGTTAAATCCCTACAGATCTTGCCAGCAAAAGGGACTCAAAATATTTAAGACCCAGAACTTGCAGAGTTCTGGACAGTGAGTAGAAGCAGAAAGGAATCGATATTTGAGGCTCTCCAGAATGAGGCATGCATACCTATTAATCTGATGGATCTATGATGCCAAAACCAAATTAACAATTAAGGAAACGCAAACGGTATCAATAAGAGTACCCCAGGGGTCGGTCCTGGGACTGGTTTTGTTCAACATCTTCAGTAATGATCTGGATGATGGGATGGATTGCACCCTCAGCAAGTTCACGGATGACACTAAGCTGGGGGAAGAGAGAGGTAGATATGCTGGAGGGTAGGGATAGGATCCAGAGTGACCTAGATAAATTGGAGGATTGGGTTAAAAGAAATCTGACGTGGTTCAACAAGGACAATGAAGTTAAGTCCATTAAGTCCATTAATGGCTATTAGCCACGATGGGTAAGGAATGGTGTCCCTAGACTCTGTTTGTCAGAGGGTGGAGATGGATGGCAGGAGAGAGATCACTTGATCATTACCTGGCATTGGCCACTGTCGGTAGACCGGATACTGGGCTAGATGGACCTTTGGTCTGACCCAGTACGGCTGTTCTTATGTTCTTATGACAAATACAGAGTCCTGCACTTAGGACAGAAGAATCCTATGCACTGCTACAGGTTGGGGACCAACTAGCTAAGCGGCAGTTCTGCAGAAAAGGACCTGGGGATTACAGTGGACAAGAAGCTGGATATGAGTCAACAGTGTGCCCTTGTTGCCAAGAAGGTTAACACATATTGGGCTGCATTAGTAGGAGCATTGCCAGCAGATCGAGGGAAGTGATTATTCCCCACTATTTGGCACTGGTGAGGCCACATCTGGAGTATTGCATCCAGTTTTGGGCCCCCCACTACAGAAAGGATGTGGACAAATTGGAGAGAGTCCAGCGGAGGGCAACGAAAATGATTAGGGGGCTGAGGCACATGACTTATGGGGAGCAGCTGAGGGAATTGGCCTTTAGTCTGCAGAAGAGAAGAGAGGAGGGATTTGATAGCAACCTTCAACTACCTGAAGGGGGGTTACAAAGAGGATGGAGCTCAGCTGTAGTGGGTAGGTCTAGGTTGGATATTTGGAAAAATTAATTCGCTAGGACAGTGGTGAAGCACTGGAATGGGTTACCTAGGGAGGTGTTGGAATCTCCGTCCTTAGATGTTTTTAAGGCCGGCTTGACAAAGCCCTGGCTGGGATGATTTAATTGGGGTTGGTCCTTCTTTGAGGAGGGGATTGGACTATAGATGATCTCCTGAGGTCTCTTCCAACCCTAATGATTCTATGAAACTATGACATTAATTTCAAAACTATTATCTAAGGTAAAATTTAAATGTTTTTGTGAAATAGGTGACGTATGTCAGGAACACATCATCTGAACAGGAAGAGGTAGTCGAAGCACTGAGAGAAGAGATAAGGATGATGAATCATCTGAACCATCCTAATATCATTCGAATGTTGGGTGCTACATGTGAGAAGAGCAACTATAATCTCTTTATAGAATGGATGGCAGGTAAACAGCATTCTGTACATAGCAAAAGGGTAACCAAACTTCTGGTAAAAAAGCAAATGCACATCTGTTCCTCTTCTAGGAAGAAAGTAATTCTCCATTTTCCAGGGTTTTCACTGTGTTAAATGAGTGTTACGATTTGTGTCTTTCCACACTAATATATTTTAATGAATGACTGCACTTTGCACATTTATTAGTATAGTTGTAGGCACCAGTAGCCAGCAGTATTTTAGGTTGAAAAACTGTACAACTCTTGTGTCTTCAAGTGATCATACTGGTATCTTTCCAAAACACTCACTTTTTTTTTACCTGAACTTTTCCATGTTTAAGGTGAATTTTATTTGGGAAGTTTGAGCAAAAATCCTTGCACCTGTTCCTGAATTACAGGAGTGCATGTGTAGGTGGGGAGGGATTTCTTGCTGTGAAAAAATTCTACCCACACTTTATGAATGGGGCTAAAGCAGATGACGTTTGTAAGTTAGTAGTGACGTAGTCCTTACTGAGAGACAACTATTCTGTTTTCGTTTTAGGGGAAAGAGTGGGTTTGATTTAATACAGTGGTTCTCAAACTTCACTGTGACCCTCTTCTAACAACAAAATTTACTACATGACCCCAGGAGAGGGGACCAAAGCCTGAGCTCACCCGAGCCCTGCCGGCCAGGAGTGGGGGGGAGTCTGAGCCCCCCTGCCCGGGGTAGAGAGGCCAAAGCTAAAGCCCTTGGGCTTCAGCTTCAGCCCTGTGTCCCAGCAATCTAATGCCAGCACTGGCAACCCCATTAAAATGGGGTCGTGCCCCACTTTGGGGCCCTGACTCACAGTTTGAGAACCGCTGATTTAACAAATATACATTTGAAAATTTCATACTAAGAATGTGCACTAGAAACTGTCTTGATGCTCACAGGTGAGCACTTCAACACGTGTGCCAAGCACATGTGCACAATTTAAGAGCACAGTTGTTAGTTCAAGAGACTTAAATTCTGTGGGCTGAATAGTTTCAGATTTTCTTTTTTTAATCTCCATGTACTCTCTCCTCCATCTCCCCACCCTCCAAAAACAAAATTAGACTGGGAAATTGCATGCAACAAAAGGTGTATTAAACCTTAAACACTGCACATCACATCTCAAAAAATCATGAGGTGACTATATCAAGGAAAGATCTGTTATTCAGCTGGGGAGAAGTTATGTGCTCCGGGGATGCAGACCTTAGTTTTAAAATATTTTATTCTCAACCACGTAGTATCAAATTCAGAGCAAATTATTTTTTAAAAAAAATCTTTGCTAGAGCTGCTTGGGATGCTCAACATTTTTATAAAACTATGTTTCAATCAGGAAAAATCAGGTAGAGTAACCCACTACCAGGCTGGAGAGGGCCCCAAAGACAGTTTAGGTTAAATTGAGTTTTCTAAAATAGGGGTTTACCAGTACAGTTCAGTAGAAACGTGTCTTGTAGTTATTCAAAATCCAAACACTTATGGAGTGGTATCTTTAATGACAAATAAGAGACCATGAAGGAGAGCATTGTATCTTCTTCAACAATTATGTATCCTGGTAGACTACTCAGTATTATCAGCCATCTAACATGCAAACCTCAAGTGGGTAGCACTGAATGTAATGGTGCAGAAAACACTTGCCTGAAACACCAGCAGAGTGGAAAAAAATGCAAGAGAAGAAGAGCACTCAAGTCAAAAAGTTTGATTTTATGGTATAGATAATGTCAGGAATGGTCCTCACATTTTACTGATGTCCAGGTAATATTATACTCCTGGGGGAATTCTGCGTCTAAAATTCTGAGCACAATATTTTAAAATTCTGCATATTTTTTGTTAAAATAACACAATATAATCATGCCCTTTTAAATTATTTTGGTAATTTATTTCAAAATATCTATCGGCAAGTGTATCTGTAACAATACAGACCAAAAAAAAAAAAAGATTCTGGTAATTTTTTTGGCAAATGAATTAGGCATATTAATACAGAACTTTGAATAATTCATTTAAATTACAATACACAACTGTATTTCCTGCACCCATCAGAAGCAATCATAGAATCATAGAATATCAGGGTTGGAAGGGACCTCAGGAGGTCACCTAGTCCAACCCCCTGCTCAAAGCAGGACCAATTCCCAACTAAATCATCGCAGCCAGGGCTTTGTCAAGCCGGGCCTTAAAAACCTCCAAGGAAGGAGACTCCACCACCTCCCTAGGTAACTAATATCCAACCTAGACCTCCCCCACTGCAACTTGAGACCATTGCTCCTTGTTCTGTCATCTGCCACCACTGAGAACAGCCGCCATCCATCCTCTTTGGAACCCCCCTTCGGGTAGTTGAAGGCTGCTATCAAATCCCCCCTCATTCTTCTCTTCTGGAGACTAAACAATCCGAGTTCCCTCAGCCTCTCCTCATAAGTCATGTGCTCCAGACCGCTAATCATTTTTGTTGCCCTCTGCTGGACTCTTTCCAATTTTTCCACATCCTTCTGGTAGTGTGGGACCCAAAACTGGACACAGTACTCCAGATAAGGCCTCACCAATGTCGAATAAAGGGGAATGATCACATTCCTCGATCTATTGGCAATGCCCCTACTTATACAGCCCAAAATGCCGTTAACCTTCTTGGCAACAAGAGCACACTGTTGACTCATATCCAGCTTCTCGTCCACTGTGACCCCTCGGTCCTTTTCTGTGGAACTGCTACCTAGCCATTCGGTCCCCAGTCTGTAGCAGTGCATGGGATTCTTCCCTCCTAAGTGCAGGACTCTGCACTTGTCCTTGTTGAACCTCATCAGGTTTTTTTTGGCCCAATCCTCTAATTTGTCTAGGTCCCTCTGTATCTGATCCCTACCCTCTAGTGTATCTACCACGCCTCCTAGTTTAGTGTCATCTGCAAACTTGCTGAGAGTGCAGTCCACACCATCTTCCAGATCATTAATAAAGATATTAAACAAAACCGGCCCCAAGACCGACCCTTGGGGCACTCAGCTTGAAACCAGCTGCCAACTAGACATGGAGCCATTGATCACTACCCGTTGAGCCCGACGATCTAGCCAGCTTTCTGTCCACCTTCCAGTCCATTCATCCAGCCCATACTTCTGTAATTTGCTGGCAAGAATACTGTGGGAGACCGTATCAAAAGCGTTGCTAAAGTCAAGGAATAACACATCCACTGCTTTCCCCTCATCCACAGAGCCAGTTATCTCATCATAGAAGGCAATTAGGTTAGTCAGGCACAACTTCCCGTTGGTGAATCCATGCTGACTTTTCCCGATCACTTTCCTCTCCTCTAAGTGTTTCATAATTGATTCCTTGAGGACCTGCTCCATGATTTTTCAATGGAATGAAATGCCAAGCAATGCAAAGGCTTGGGGGTGTCAGGGATAATGGAGGAGCTGCAGGAGAGGGAAGGAGCCTGGAGTGAACCTGGAGGTTTTTAGGATGTGGGTGGGGGAAATATGGAACAAGTGTTTTTTGGGGGGGTGTAAGAAGGGGGGAAACGGGGGAATTTTTTGCCACTGCGCACACAGAGAACTTTTCCCCACAGAAAATACATTCTGCCCCGAAAGTGCTGCAGTTCTACCTCTTGACCACCACAGGCCGTTGTGGCACCAGAACAGCCTGCTGCATTCATGCTGTTGTCTGTTCTGGCACCACAGTGGCCTCCGGTGGGCGAAAGGTAGAACTGCAACACTTCTGGGGCAGACTATTTTCTGCAGGAAAAAAATAAAATTCTGCGGGACACATGAATTCTGCACATGCACAGTGGCACAGAATTTCCCCAGGTGTAGTTGTTATCAAGAGTAGATAGAGGAACACGAGACATGCAAATATTGTCTTTAGAAAACAAAAATGAAAAACAATTTTGTTTTCATTTTTTCTGTTAAATTAAAAAAATGTAATTGCATATTAAATATTTAAATACAGATATATAAATGTAAGAAAAAGAGAAAATTAAGGTCCACTGAGGAACACTAAATAGGAGGCTTGTTTATGTTCTAACATCGCCATTTACAATAACAATATTTTAAAACTGTTGCTCTTCTTGAGAAACTTAGTACAGTAACAGAGGGTCCTGTGGCACCTTTAAGACTAACAGAAGTATTGGGAGCAAAAGCTTTCGTGGGTAAGAACCTCACTTCTTCAGATGCAAGTGAGGTTCTTACCCACGAAAGCTTATGCTCCCAATACTTCCGTTAGTCTTAAAGGTGCCACGGGACCTTCTGTTGCTTTTTACAGATTCAGACTAACACGGCTACCCCTCTGATACTTAGTACAGTAAATTGAATTAATATCTGTAGGTTACTTTCCATCAGCAACAGAACTCACTAACTTTTATAAGGCTTTTTTCAGTTTTTCTTTTTAAAGGGATATTTAAGGCAAATAGTTTTAAAATTTGTGCTGAGTTGCAGTTGGAAACTACACAGCTGTGCTCATGGTAGATTTCTTTGCTTATACAGTGCAGCACACATTTTTGAAAAATTGAGTCACTAGTGTCCAATAAAATCATAGAAAAAATTAGTCCAATTATGGCAGCTAAAGCTACCTACTGCTAATCATGCGTATAAATATTGGATAAAAAATATAAACAATTTATCTTCCAGGGGGATCAGTTGCTCATTTGTTAAGTAAATATGGAGCTTTCAAAGAATCAGTTGTTATTAACTACACAGAACAACTGCTGCGTGGCCTTTCTTACCTCCATGAGAATCAGATTATCCACAGGGATGTCAAAGGTAAGAACTCCTGATTGTGTTGTCTAATTATTAGAATTCAGACAGCTGCTTTGTTTGAGGGCAGTTATCTGTGTCTCACTCTTATTGGAGATGAGATCTATGCTTGATTTGCCTAGTTGTATTTAGGAACCTTGAAGCTACTAAACTGCATCCAAACGTTCATATAGTGCTTAGAGACATTTACCGCCTTACACTTTGGAGACAGTTGCTGATGCAAAAGGTTGATTTAGGGATGAGCAAATTGGTTCAGCTAACATAAGCAGATCAAACCAAACTCAAATCTTTTTGAAGGTTCAGAAATGTTCAGATAGCTTTTCTCCATTTTTCATTATTGGTCACCAGTTTGTTTTCTAGATATTTATTTGGCCCCGGGGCATCTTATTATTTGAGCTCTTGGTCTTCGCTTAAATTTGTAGATGTAAGGGATTCAGACGAATATCTAAATTTTTGGTCCTTATGATAAGGAAAACCGCCAAACCTATGGAATTTTGCTTACAACTAATGTTGATATAACTGTACAGTAAAGATCCAGTAGGAACACCCCGGTCTCTGATTTCAGGCTTACTTCTGGCAGTTTATATTCACACTTAAGATATGAGAACAAATTTCAAGGGAATGCTTTCTTTGGCCCCCTCTTTCTGGAGTTATTTTCAAGTGGATGTGAGCCACTTACATTCAGATAAAGGGATGTAAGGTTTATAGGAGATCTTATATAGGTACAGTAACTCCTCACTTAACGTTGTTTTGTTGTTACATTGCTGATCTATTGGGGAACAAGCTCGTTTAAAGTTGCAAAATGCTCCCTTATAACATCCTTTGGCAGCTGCCTGCTTTGTCCACTGTCTGCAGGAATCTCTGGAAGAGCAGCCCCTCCTTCTAGGGATTAGAACTGGGGGGGCTGGCAGACCCCCTATCAGCTCCCCTAAATTCCCTGTAAGGTATGTGGCTTGGCAGCTGCCCCCCACTGCTGCTTCTGCCCTGCCTTCTACCTTGGAGTTGCTCCCCAGAGTTTCCTGCTTGCTGGGGGAGGGTGGGGGAGAGGGGTGCTGATATCAGGATGTCCCCCTGCTCCTGCCCTCCCACCCCCATTCTGTACCCCATCTCTACAAAGGGGAGGAGAGGGACAAAAAGGAGGGAACTTGCTGGAAGCTGTTGCTTCCTGTCTGATCTGCTTAAAGGGGCAATGCACATCTCTCTCTCTCTCATGCATGCATGCATGCACCTCCCAGCACTTTGGAGAGACAGCATGTGCTGTCAGGAGGAGGGAGTGGTACGCTCCAGCTGGATAGCGTGGGATCATCATCAGGTTCAGTTTTTGCAGGGAAGTGTTTGCAGCTACTGCCCTGCACCTATTGTGTTTCCTCCCTCCTGCCTCAGTCCATGCTGCCTTGTAGAGTGTGATGCTACATTAACAACAGCGTATTAACCCTTGAGGGCTCAGCCAAGTGCTAGTTCATCATTTAGTAGCAAGGCATTCCCTGCGAAATATTCCACCCACTTACTCCACCACCTCAACCAAGCTTCACAGTCATTCATTGCTGTGTACAATATTAAACTGTTTGTTTAAAACTGTTTAAAACTTATACTGTATATGTATATAATGTCTTTTGTCCGGTGAAAAAAATTTCCCTGGAACCTAGCCCCCCCTATTTACATTAATTCTTATTGGGAAATTGAATTCACTTAACATCATTTAGCATAAAGTAGCATTTTTCAGGAACATAACTACAATGTTAAGTGAGGAGTTACTGTAGCTGTATAAGGCCTTCACTAAGTTCTAGTCACCACCATCTTCCAGGGCTGTACTCTGCTTCCTACTCTTACGTTTGCCCCACTTCTGAGGTTTCATGTTGCTTCTCAAAATCTTTTATCTCACATATTCTCACGCCACTGTGTGTAATGTTATCTAAGCATAATGGAGACCGATCAACCACTATTAGACAGTTCTGGGCAGTATTCCGTTCTTAGCTCCTCATCTCCTTGCTTTCATGGGTTTGTCAGACCCTTAGTACTTTTTTAATACAGATAAGCATCTCATCGTGTTTTTGACTGAGAGCCAACTAGCAGTGTTTTTGTTATGCTGTTGACAGGTGCCAATTTGCTAATTGACAGCACAGGTCATAGATTAAGAATTGCTGATTTTGGAGCTGCAGCCAGGTTGGCGTCAAAGGGAACTGGTGCTGGAGAGTTTCAGGGACAGTTGTTGGGAACTATTGCATTTATGGCACCAGAGGTAAGAAGCCACTTTGAAAAAATTTGGGGGGGGGATGTGTGGTAGAGCTTTGTGCAAATAATTAATTCAGCCAAATGGTAACCGAAAACTCTTTGAAACAGTATCCATAAGTGAAGCAGAGCTTCATATAACTTCATTGTCATAAAAAATTGGAATTATGTAAATATATCATGTTTTGTTGCTATCTTGGTGTTTTCCCTTACCAGATGGTTGTTCCGGTTACTCTGAGCTGGACCACATCTTGACATATTGTTCCTTCGTGCAAATAGCCCTGAGCATTCCTAATTACAGGACACTAATTTTTTGTTTGGCCGGGCCCTTTAATTGTTGTTGTTGTACTTCACACATAGATAAAACTTGTCAATATTTACACCCTTGTTAACTCACTTAACCCAAAATTATAATGAAAATGCACTTGATTTGGCTTCTGTGTGTATAAAATAATGCATGTGTAGTGTTAGTGGCATGGAATTAATTAGCTTACGCCCTGATGTATCTTTCTTTTGTAGGTACTGCGAGGCCAGCAATATGGTAGGAGCTGTGATGTATGGAGCGTTGGCTGTGCTATTATAGAAATGGCTTGTGCTAAACCACCTTGGAATGCTGAGAAGCACTCCAATCACCTAGCTTTGATATTTAAGGTGAGATACCTTGTTGTATTATAAATAAGTTCAGTGCTTGATTTCATGTACAGCAGTGTCGGTTTTAGGAAGAAATAAGTTACACGGTGAATAATAATAATTACAATGCTTCCTTTTTATATACAAATACTACACTAATGTAAATCTGCTACATTCTAGCTACAAATTATTTCCTCTGGGTTTTTTTTTTTGAAAAACGATTCACCCCCAAGAATAGCCTCTAGACAGGAGCACTATACTAAGATATGAATACACCCATAAGTTAGGGAAGCAAAGCAGGAGTGATGTGTGATGTCACTGACATAGATCTTTGTTTCCTATTTTCCTGTTTTATATCACTGTAGTACAAATTATAAAATTGGGTACATTAATATTTTATAACTTGGGGAAGAATATCCTTAACTAAAAATTGATATTTAGCATTCAGGGCTTCAGCCCCAGAGGGCTAGAATAAAATAGGCATCCTTTTGATGGACTGGCAATCTCAGAGCATTGGTAAAGGATATTAACCCTTTTCTCTAGATCACGTTTTTTTGGCAATCAGAATTCTTATTCAATTTTCAAAAAAAAACCTATAAAAATCTTAATAGAAATAATCTAGTTGAATAGCATGCATAAATGAAAGAATAAAATATGAGCCAGTACAACAGTAAACATGCACAGATTACAATTTACCGGGTTTCATTAGAATAAAATATTACCTCTGTTGTTCAAGGGCATACATGAATTGGTTGGTGGTCTCAGTCTAGTTAATGATAGCTATGGGTCTACATCACCACAACCATCATCCTAGTTAACCCTAATTGGCATTCATATAGAGAGGCTATGGATTGAATCAACAGAGTGAACTACACTTCAGACTTAGTGGTTCTGCTTCAAAGTTATGGTTGAAATGCACTGGCAAGGCACTGTGAGGGAGGGTATACTACAGATACCCAACCCACACCAGTTCCATAGGCTTCCTTGCATTATGCCAGTTAAACACAGATGAGTGGTGTGCCAGAATAATGCTTATACGGTATAAGCATGGCAGGAGAATTTCCCAGTTCATTGAGCTGATGGGTATGAAGGAGTCTTGTCCTAGAAACAGAATTATAAGAGGATGCAAGGAGAGAACTGAGACTAAGAGTAGCAGCAGAGGGCATGAATATTGGGAAAGCAGACATCACAGCTAACTGAGGTCAGGAAAGTCCCAAAGTGAGGTCAGGGCCAAAGCATTATTTTCCATAATGTAATCACTTGCGTAATCTGTAGAGAAACTGGTTTTGGAAATGAGGAGTTATTCAGTCATCCAGCATCTAGTGGAATAATGGAGTAAAAAAAAAAAATCAAAACTGTTGATAACTTCTAAAAACATTTTTATTTCTGTCTGTAGATTGCTAGCGCAACTACTGCACCGTCAATCCCCTCACATCTGTCTCCTGGTTTAAGAGATGTGACCCTTCGGTGTTTAGAACTTCAACCTCAGGACAGACCCCCATCACGGGAACTGCTGAAACACCCAGTCTTCCGTACTACATGGTAGCTAATTATGTAAAAATTATGATTTACTGAAGATGCTACTGAATATGGAACAATGCCCATCTCGCAGTGCTGTTTAGCACCGCAGCATGTATTATTCTACTGGTCTTAATTATACATCAAGGATTTAAGGCCAGTGGAGGATCCTTACCTAAGTATGTGATTGACAAATCGAGATCTTTACCTAAGCTCAGTATGCAACCTTTCACAACTTGTGAAGAAATATGTGAACTGTGCCTTTTCAAAGATCTGGCTCTAGGTGAACAAGCAAACATTTTTCTTTAAATCTGCATGATTGTTTAGCAGATAAGATTTATTTTCTTTTGGAGCACTTTTTCAGCAATATTAGCAGCTGAGGGGCTCAGGATCTATTTTAATGTTGCAATCACTGTTCCGTTTCACATTGTGGTCATAAGCAGAGGGTTCTGCAATTCCATTCAGTTTTTCATCACTGACTAAAAAGGAAATTCTGTATATGTTCCTTTTATTTCACAAAGTATGTTCTCTTAGTGGAGTAATAAATACAAACATGGATGAATACTTTTAAAACCATATTCTGCCGTCATTAAAAATGTGACAAGGCAGCTGTGATTCACTGTGCATTTACTGCTGGCCCTGTAATTTCCTTTTTGAAGTTATGGTTCTATACTTTCATTTTATTTTACATTCAGGGAAAGGTGATCTTTAAAACAATCAATCTTCAGAACTAGATGTCACTGAATATCTTGCTGATTGAAGAATACAGGTTTATTTGAAATCTGAAAAAAAAAACTGATAGTTTCAGGCTCTCATAGTGCAGGTATTTTTTTTTAAAAAGGAAGATTTCTGTGCATAAAAACAACTTGTAACCCCAGATCATGTTAAATGTTAGGTTTTGAGCCTATTTTCGTGTAACAATTTCTTTTGGTAAACTGTGTAGACAAGTTTCATGTCAAGAGCCCTGCCCATAGCTCCCATTAAAGTCTGTGGGAGTTTTTGCCTTTGACCTAAGTGGGAGTAGGACCAGGGTCTGGATTCAAGTCTCTCAGGCTACGTCCTCACTACGGGGGCGGGGAGTCAATTTAAGATATGCAAATTCAGCTACGCGAATAGCGTAGCTGAATTCGACGTATCCGAGCCGACTTACCCCGCTGTGAGGACAGCGGCAAATCAACCTCCTCGGCTCCCCCGTCGACAGTGCTTACTCCTACCTGCGCTGGTGGAGTACAAGTGTCGATTCGGGGATCGATTGTCGCGTCCCAACGAGGGGTGATAATTCAATCCTCGAGAGATCGATTTCTACCCGCCGATTCAGGCGGGTAGTGAAGACGTAGCCTTCCTGTGTAACAAAACTGTATTCATGTTCACCACTGATATTAAGTTTTAGCTGCTGTTTTCCTTCTGCTATACATCATCTATTTACAGTAGCAACTGATTATGTAATTTGAAAATCTGTTAAAAATATGACCTTACCCTAATAAAAAAGTCTTGATTTTAACAAGAAATGAACTTGGACTTGAAAAGCAAGTTAAGACAAAAGTTGATGTAAAGCTTCACCTGTAGTACAAAACTTTGAGTTTTTTAAACAGGCGTTTTCTTTTTTTAAAACCGTCTTTTAATGGTTTTAAAGGCAGGTTTTTAGATTCTGATGCATGTAATTCTGAAGGAAAATGGCAGCTGTTCTTTTGCTTTTTAATGGGGGGGGTCTTTTTAAATCAAGTACTGATTGTGTTTAATCCTTTTTTTTTTTTTTTTTTAATAACTGTTCATGTTTTAACTCTTCAGAAGCCAGTTGAATTGCTGGACTGAAATCAAATTGGTTATTTTCAAAGACTCAGGACAAACTAAATAAGCTACAGTACATTAAAAATGTACACAAAACATAAATTGGAAGTAAAACAAGTTTAAGATAAGTTTACAGGAATGATAGTGCTCATGCTAATAAAACAGTTTCATTAGACATGAATGTGTATTTCTTTTTGAAATTTTACATTCCTTTGTTTTGGAAAATTGGCAAACTTTGAAGAGTTAAAAAAAAATACCGAAATGTGAAGTTTGGTAGCTCTAACTGTATTGTACTTGACTTTTCTTTCATTTTTTTTTTTTTTTTTAACTGCTTAAAATTCTTATTTCCAAGTCTTTCTTATGTGCAAGCTTTAAAGGATGCACTCTTGCCAATTCATGTACTGGAAGATCGGTTGTCAGATTTGTACTTTTTCTGGCAGAAATGTAAACTGTATACACTGATGAACCTCAGCTAATCAGTATTACTTTGTAGATCACCATGCCTACCACATTTCAAACTCAGACTGCCTCTAGATGTCCAAATGCATATTGTTTGAGTTTGTTTGCATTTCCCTCGGCTTGCTGGTAATTGTGGTGTTTTTAAAATGCAGATGTGATGTAATATTCTTATTTTCTTTGGATCAAAGCTGGACTGAAAATCGTATTGTGTAATTATTTTTGTGTTCTTAATGTTATTTGGTACTTAAGTTGTAAATAACGTCTACTGCTGTTTATTCCAATTTCTACTACCTCAGGTGTCCTATAGATTTTCTTCTACCAAAGTTCACTTTCACAATGAAATTATATTTGCTATGTGACTGATTCCTAAGACTTCCAGGGCTTAAGGGCTAACTTCTATTAGCACCTTACTGTGCAAGCAAATTTTACAGAAATCTCTGGGTTAAGAAAATTTGGCTTCGTTGTATCCTTTGTTATTTTAAATATATCAAGATATTTTAATTAAAAGTTTTTACCCCGTTGAACCAATTTTATAGTATAATTTGTACCTATTTTGGTGTTTTTGTCTTTATAGTAAATAAAAGATTTTGAACAAATGTTGTTGCTCTTTGATTCAAAACAGCTGCATTATGAGAAACACTTCTGGCACATTTTCATTGTTTATACGCAGATGTATACAGCACCTGCTGCCGCTGTGAGGCAAACAGAGACTTCAGACTCCTCAGGAAAGGATCTTATACTTTCCTCAGCTATTTGACAAAGAATTGAACAGTCCAGCTAATCAGCATCACTTTTTTTTATCTTTTTTTACTTCTCACCTTTCCATGACTCTGTTAACTTTTTATATTTTCAAAAATATCCAAACATAGGAAGCTTTTCAATCTGATTCAATGACTATGCCTGTCATTTAAAAAAAAAAAATCATTGAAATACTGCTCTGCTCATCATGACCCTCATCCAAAAAAGCACTTGCCATGTGTTTGTCTGTCTTTGTTCAGCAGAGTTACTTACGGTGATGTCATATGCATAGGTTTAAGTGCTTTGATGAATCAAGGCCTATATTATGGGTTTTATACTGGGAAATATTTAGATTCTTCCATTATTTCTTTCCCTTTTCCTTTGTTTTTTGTTTTTTAAATATAAAATCACTCTCCTAAATTTGAGCTACTATTTTACATACTGGTACATGTAAACAGAGTGGCAGTAATTCTTTAAAAAGTGCTTGTGAGAGTTTGTATTACTACAAAAAATAAACCTCTTTGTCAAATCAGGTGAGTAGAAATTAGTAAATCAGTTCTGGGCTATTATGGTATGTCTCTAGTGAAAGAAAAATTAATCAGCTCTGCTTGCTAGAGCTACAATAAAATTTTTTGTTTCTGCATTAAAGTAGTAATCATGTCAAACTTCTCTTCATACTCAAATCATCTGAAAATATGTATCCTTAAGGCTTGTTCTAGGGTCCCGCGGGCAGGATGTGGTTTGTCCAATTAATCATGTCAAGCCAGGCCTACGCTCATGATAAAAAGGTCCTCATTGGTTATAATTTAGCAAACAATTATTTTAATTACATTTTTTTTATGAAAACAACAAAGAGTCTGGTGGCACCTTAAAGACTAACAGATTTATTTGGGCATAAGCTTTCGTGAGTAAAAACCTCACTTCTTCGGATTTTTTTTATGCTCACTGGATATCAGTTCTTGGTATCAGAGCTCCATGGAAGAACACAGCTCTCAAATCGTTTTCAACTTACATACCTAATTGCTTAGCCCGATGGAGTAGTTAATTTCCCTTAGCTCAGTTTCCTCCCAAGTAGATGCATTTCCCTAATAAAGCCAGCTACATTCTGTCATTGCTGGGTTTCTCTGTTCCTGGTGCAGTTAAGTCAGGAATCTCACACAGGCCTCCTCTGCAGGGACAGGAGACTGTGATGGGGGCTTATATGTCCTGTGATATAAGTCCAGGCTGGTATTTTGTTACTGATTTGGTATCTTAAATGTACTTTTATTTGTATATTAAAGCTTAGGAGTTCAGCTTTTAAGTTTGATAATAGTGAAAGCTTAAAGATAGGGAGATTGGGTGTCGTTACATAGACAGTCCAGAAGATGGCAGCAAAATAATACTTTCCTCCACCCAGACTGGGTTAATCCCCCTTTCTCAGGAAAGACATGCAAGACAGGAGAGCATCAGTGTGAGTACAGGGTGGGCAGAGGCATTTTATAAGCACTTTGAGGACATTCAGAACTGAATCTGGGGACAAACTTTTCTCCTGGTCCCATTGCTTTAACTGGCCTGGATCAAAACAATGCAGACTTTAGGGAAATTCAGCTCCAAATCCAAACTTTGTGGCTCAGGCCCACCTACTACTATTCCCTTCACCTCTGCTCTAAGGTTACTTTGTTACTTTAGCCCTCTATACATCCTAAGACCAACACTCTTACACAACACAGAGCACCAGCTCTTTGTGTCCATTTTTTTTTTTTTAACATTTACACTCGAAAAGACTCATAACATTCTACCAAGGGACAGGGAGCAATCCAAGTGTCAGCCGGGGTGGGAAGCAATGCATGAGTATGACGCTCGACATTTCTGGGTAAGGGAGGTTGCAGGATGCACCTTGCTTCAGCCACAGTAATCATCAGTATCATGATTACAATGGAACAGTAGGCATTTGCTGTGGAAGGGACAATAGCAAAGGACAGCTTGGATAAAAGTGTAATCAGAAGGCATAAGACCAGCTAATTCTGCTTTATGTTCACTGCCCTAGTGATCTGTGGTCCCCCTTAGCACAGCTCATCACTAAAAGGGTAAACATGAAGCAAAAGGTTACATCTTAATGTAGGGATAGTTTCATGTTACTATTATTTTCATATTATCCTAGTAGGAAACACTAAGAAACCACTTTAATCTGTCTCTGATTCTTTCAAGGCAAGATTAGAAGTCAGTTAAAATCAATATTAAAATTCAACAATAGGTACACACATTCAGGTTCACTACCATTCTTTTTATCATGCATAGCACCAGTCTAAGTTTACTATGAACATACTTCTGAGACCATTGGCAAATCAGTTAATTTCTCATTTATGAAAACTTTCCCCAGTTTATCCCTAATGTAATTTCATCTCTTTCTCCAAGGTGTTTCCTTTTGTTGGGGGTGTAATTCCTGAAACTACAGAATTTGTCCAAAATACTTGATGTTTTCCTGTTGTCTGTGTTTGTACAGCACTTAATTCAAAGAGGGGCCTTTGAGCACTAATATGCACAGATGCACACACCAACTTCCTCCATTACTGGACCTCCATCCCAACCCTTTATTAAAAGGATTGTACTTTCCCAGGGTGAATGTAGAATTGAGTCTATAGTTATTAAGTTCACCTGCAAAGGCCCAAATATGGAGTACTGGCCTTTAAAATGTGACACTGTGAACTGCAGTTATATATGAATTGGCTACACAGGTAGAAATATGGTTTTAGGACAATGGCCTGTCTGCAGCTGTACTGTCGTGTCATGTCCTGTGTTCTTCCTATACCTCAAGAGTTAAGCCGCATTAGAGTGGGTCAGTCTGTGGATGGAAGCTATTGTAGATCTGTAATATATCTAAAACTATGCTGAAATCAAATATTACCTGTGTCAAGGAAAAACATACAATCAATTAAAACCAATGATTTACCGTATTTTCCGGCGTATAAGACGACTGGGCATATAAGACGACCCCCAACTTTTCCAGTTAAAATATAGAGTTTGGGATATACTCGCCGTATAAGACTACCCCTCTTCCAATGCACACCAAATAAAAATTAAAAAAACATCAGATTTGATTTCAATATGGTAATTTTAATTCAAATGCTTATGACATGCAGGTACTTAGCAGGAAAACTGTCACTTATAAACATAAGGCTGTTTGTCATCAAACATGTAAACATAAAACAGTGCAAGTGGATTAAACTTTTCCTAATTCACTCTAAAGCTGAAAGGAAGGATAAGACAATAAACCCATGGGAGCTGCCATGCTGTTTGTTTTCTAAGCTGTCAACCAAACTGGAACTGATGATGATAGGAGGAAGATAACAAACAATAGAGAGAGAGCAAGTGCCGGGCAAGTCCCTGGCGAGTTAGCAACGCCCATCATAACTGCAAGCTACGGTATTTTTACAGGTTTTGCTGGCGTGACAGTTTCCCTTTAAAAGCCTTCAAAAATCTTCCTGTTCGTCATCTGATATCATAAGTACATCAATGACATCTTGTGATACATTTGTAAGGCAGTCATCGTATGGATCGAATTCCGTATCAGATGGTGTGGTCTCAGCTTCGGCTTCCTCTTCATCTTGCCACAAGTAGTTGTCCTCCATACCATCTAATGAATTTGATATGCCACACTTCTTGAAAGACTTGATTACTGTTTCTGCATCAATATAATTCCAGGCTTTTATGACAAACTTGCACAAAACATCCAACTGTGGAGCACGCATGTTTCCTCCTTTTGTGAATGACTTTTCGCCGCTAACCATCCATTCACTCCACTGTTCTCGAATGCGATCTTTAAATGGCTTGTTTAGGCACACATCCAGTGGCTGTACCAACGATGTCAATCCTGCAGGAATAACTGCCACATCTGTGTTTAGTCTTGCAAGCCTTTGCTTGGTGCTGGGAGTTAAATGAGCCCTGAACATATCCCACACCAGTAGACTACATTTTTGAATAAGTCCACCTGGTCGCCTGCTCCATACATTATCAAGCCGTAGCTTTACCCCTTCTTCATCCATCCAGCCTTTTTCATTCACATGTACAAAACAGCCAACAGGGAACTTGAGTTTCGGCATTGTTTTTCTTTTAAAAATAATCATTGGTCTCAGTTTGGTGCCATCAGCTGTGCATCCTAGTACCACTGTAAAATTGGACTTCTCATGTCCTGTTGTTTTAATTAAAATTGTTTTTTCACCTTTTTGATGGACAGTTTTATTTCCAACCATATCAAAATTCATTGGAGTTTCATCCATATTTCCAATACTACTTAACGCATAGCCATGTTTAGTGCGCTGTTTTATTATGTATCGATGGAAACTATTTACTTTGCTATCAAGATCTGCAGGTAATTTTTGGGCAATTTTCGTCTTTTGCCTCAGTACCATATTATGCCTTTCCATGAATCTAGTACATCAGGATACAGTGGCCTTAAATCTGTTGCTGTGATCTGGGTTAGATTTGGCCCACTGAAGTGCAAACAAACGTATTTTATTTCGTGTCACTACATAACCATTTTGGCGATGCTCATTCACCATGTCTGCTACATGTTTTTCGAGTTCTGGCCAATGTGGAGTGCCTCTTCTTAATGCACACTTACCCCTTGGCATACTCTTTAATGCTTTTTCATTTGCTTTCCAGTCCCGAACCATCTTTTCTGTTACTCCATATTGTCTTGCAGCAGCGCAGTTATTATGTTCCATGGCAAAGTTTACAACTTTAAGTTTGAAATTGGCTTCATATTTCTTTCTTCTTGCTGGTGGAGCCATGATGGGGTTTTGACTGTTGGACATTTGTATACTGTACTGTATGTACTGGTGCTATACTGTATGAACAGGTACAGATACTGGTGCTGTACTGTATGTGGTACCCAGTATACAACAACCAGCCAATCACGGCAAGCGATGTACCTTACCGGCGATTGGCTGGTTGTTGTATACAAAGCCTGCTTGGATTGGTCAGCTCTCCCTGCCTGCCCAGCCCTCCCTGTCTCCAAGACTATCAGAGCAGTAGCGCAAACACGCCTCTTTCACCTGTCTGGCCCGCCCTTGTATCCTATTACCTCCTTCTCTGCCTCTCAGATCTCGCACATGCGCGCCTGCGCCACTTCACTGCAGTCCTCAGGAGCGAGATCTGAGAGGCAGAGAAGGAGGTAATAGGATACAAGGGCGGGCCAGACGGGTGAAAGAGGCGTGTTTTTCTGGGCACAGCACCGCTCTCTCTGTCCGGGAACCGACACCCCTTGGGGCAAGATGCCCTCCCGCCCCCCGCTGTTCGCCCCGTTCTGCCCCTGGCCTGCTCCTGTGCGGATCGTGGCTCCCTTTCCCAGTAGGGATCCCCCCGCCCGGGCACTCTGCGGCAGCCGCAGCTGGTTCCCACGCTCCTGTCACGGCGGGAGGGAGCGGAGGCAGCCGCAGCAGCCCGGGAGACACGGGTCAGGGCCGCGGGGCGAGAGGCAACTCCTGGCTCGCTGGCACTTGGTGAGCGGCATCGCTCAGGTTCGTGGGAAGGAAGGAGCAAGGTCGGTTCCACACACTCAGCAGCCTCTGAATGGGCCGATCCGTTTTTGAGCTCCCCCCACCATATGCGGTGACCGCAGTCCGGCTCGGAAGTTTCAGCTCCCGGCATATAAGACGACCCCCGATTTTTGAGAAGATTTTCCTGGGTTACAAGGTCGTCTTATACGCCGGAAAATACGGTATTTGGAAAATTCCTGAGAAGCATATTGGAGAATCTACATGAAGGATTTTGATGCTGTGGACCAAAAATAGTGTCATAGTCACAATATATAAGGATCAATAAGGCTTGAGCCTTCTCCCCCTCAAGTTGTTTGAAAAACTCCCACTAACCTTAATAGTGCAGGATCAAGACCATATTTTGCAAATCTATCCAAAAATCTATACACGAGAGAGAGAAATACAGAAGAATCTGTTCCAAGGGACAGGAAAGTTATTTAACATTTATGCTCTGTCTGCATTACAAGTATAACTTTGTTGGGTTTTGGGGTACCCGGTTACAATATGGTTGTTCTCTGACCAGAGACAACCCAGTTCCAAAACTGTTGAGGGTCCCATCCACATGTTATGCTATACAAAGCACATGGGATCTTTTATAGAGGAGAAGGCAAAAATGTTGCATTTATTGAGAATACAGCAGTTAGCATATGCTTTCAGTCATACACATGCACACACATACATACACACAGTCCTGCCAGTTGATGTTTATAGTACCAGTCCAGAGTCTGGATCCATCTAGTGGCCAGCCAGATTGGTCGCAGAGGGGAGCCGGGCTCTGTCGGTCGTGATCTGATGCTCCTGGAGTGTGGCAAGACAAACCCAAAGTCCCATGGCAAACCACCCTGTTCTTATACAGTAACTCCTCACTTAACATTGTAGTTATGTTCCTGAAAAATGCAACTTTAAGTGAAACGATGTTATACGAATCCAATTTTCTCATAAGATTTAATGTAAATGCGGGGGGTTAGGTTCCAAGGAAATTTTTTTTTGGGGGGGCAGACAAAAGGCATATACTGTACAGTGCTGTACTGTGGTTGGGAAGTGCCCCTGGCTTACCCCACACAGGCCCAGCCCGCTGCAGGCAAGGACGCTAGGAAGCACCTTCGCAGCAGCTTCCCCGAAGAAGAACAGGCTCCGACTGCCGGGAATGCTCCAGGCCCGCCTCTTCCTGTTCCCCCTCCATTCCAGGCCCACCTCTTCCCACCCCCACTTCACCTCCTCTCCAGAGCACGCCACATCCCTTTCCCCCCCCAAAGTCCTAAGCGCCGCCAAACAACTGTTTGGTGGTGCTTAGGACTTTGGGGGGGAAGGGGAGGAGCGGAGACGCAGCGCCTTGTCTCTGCCCCTCCACCTCCTTCCCCGAAAGTTCTAAGGGAAGAGCTGGGAGGAAGGGGGAGGAGGCGGAGAAGAGGGACTTGTGAAATACTCCCTTGTAAAGTCACTGCTGTTCCACAGAATCTTACAAGCAGGCAGCCAAACAACGTTATAAGGGAGCATTGCACAACTTTAAATGATCATGCTCCCTAATTGAGCAGCGACGTAACATTGAAACAACATTAAGCGGGATGACATTAAATGAGGAGTTACTGTAGTCTTTTTTTCTCTGTTGAGGTCTATGGATTTTGCTGTGTCAGTCTCTGTTATCTTCTGATGTAAACATTCCAATACATTTCCGAGAGGGTCATCCTGTCCTGGTTTCAATTCAGTTAATTTGTTTTGTCCTTAGGGGTGCCAGCCTCATCTCAGGGTCGTCAATCTGCCCTTCCTTCATTATGGATATGCATTGATGGTTCTCTGGTGTAGTTAAGTCTCTTCACTCCTTCCTTGACCATCTGACTATAACAATGGCCTTCACATCTTATCTTTTCCTGATACATACATTCCTCATTCACACAAACAATCTTTTACAGAGACCTTCAAAGGTATACAGCAGTTTTTATGTTGAGCAAGAAAAGTCATTGTAAATTAAGCCTTCCTAAATCTTATAATCAAAACAATTTACATTGGGGCCCAGGCCTTCAACATTCCTCTAATCTCCTTAACATAGACACAATACAAGATCCTGTCTCTTACTTTCTAAACCTTAAAACAAAGAAATGTATATTTAACTAGAGTGCCTAATTTGTAATACATATAGGAAACCATAGTAGACATTATAACTTATCCTAAAACAAAAGGGTGACCATAATCAGTCAGAAGGATTGTTTTGGTCTGTCATTCTTTCTACTATTCAAAAAGGGTGGCTGGCAGGATGAAATCAAATCATACATTAATTCTCATAGTACAATTATAAAATCCTGCCCCTACACACATGACAGACTTTAGCTGCTTTGTGACTGGCTCCCCTGAAGTGCTGGATCGTTAGTGCCAGGCTGCCAGCAAACAGTTTAGAGAGGTTTGAAGAGAGGGAGGTGAGAATTTCCTTCAATTCCTCCTACAAGTAAATCTCTTTAAAAACCAAGTGCAACTCCATTTTGAAGAGGAAAATGTTATTAGTATATAACAGATGTCAAATGTGTTTGGATAGAGCCAGAAGAGTGAAGTAACGGCATCATCCCCAACTTTTAGATAGGGATGTCAGCCTCTTCTTGAAAAAAAGTGTGTAGCTAGAATAATAAAGAAGAGAATGTTAAAGAAAAAAGGGAGGTTAAGGATGTTTTTGTACTTAGAGTATTTTTCATTTTTTTCTACAGCTTAATAGGTTTATTTTAAAACTCCTAAAAATTACTCAGTATAAATACCCAGCATAACATTCTAACTTCTCTGCAGGGAGGCTTGAACTGTCAACATGCTTCACCCATTCCAGATGATCTCATTCTTTCCCCATATCTGGTGCAGCCAGATTTGGAGCATAGGTTGTTTTTGTTTGTGTTCAAAACCTGGAAAAGTATTTCATGACATTGACACTACCGATCTGTGCTGGGACAATGAAAACTTGAAATGCACATTGTTTTGTTTGAGGCACTATTTGGTGTTCACATTTTTAGGGTTGTTAGTTCTGTATTACTACCAGCCCGTTATTATTTTGGCATCTTTGAATAGCAATTGAAATGATTTTTAAAGTATTTCTCAGAGTAGTTTGAATTGTGTTATAGCACTATGCACTAGCTCTCTGATCTGAGTAGAAATCAAAAGCCGGTATCATCAAGCAGTCCCAAAAGGGAGATGTAGTTCTAAACCAGTAGTGGGCAAACTTTTTGTGCCGAGGACCATTTTTGGGGTTGCAAAACTGGATGAAGGGCCGGGTAGGGAAAGCTGTGCCTCCCCAAACAGCCTGGCCCCCGCCCCCATCTGACCCCTCCCACTTCCCACCTCCTGACTGCTCCTCTCAGAACCCCCGACCCCTCCAACCCCACCCTACTCCTTGTCCCCTAACTGCCCCCTCCTGGGACCCCCACCCCTAATCACACCCTGGGACCCCACCCCCTATCCAACCCCCCTGCTTCCAGTCCCCTGATGCCCCAATCCCATCCACCCCCTGCTCCCCGACAGGCCCCCTAGGACTCATGCTTATCCAACCCCCCCATCCTCCGACCGCTCCCCAGAATCTCCACCCCATCCAACCTTTCCATGCTCCCTGACTGCCCCCTGGAACTCCCCACCCCTTATCCAATCCCCCAGCCCCGGCCCCCTTACCATGCTGCTCAGAACAGAATGTCTGGCAGCCGTGCCACCTGGCTGGAGCCAGACACACTGCCGCTCTGCTCGGCAGGAGCTCTCAGTGGCGGGGCTGCATGCGCTGCCCATGCGGCAACGTGGCTGCAGGGGAAGGGGGAGAATGTGGGAGGGGCTGGGGGCTAGCCTCCCCGGCCGGGAGCTCAAAGGCCAGGCAGAACGGTCCCACGGGCCTTAGTTTGCCCACCTCTGTTGTAAACTCATGTTTGTGTCACAGTCTCGTCTTATTGCTAAAGATGGTTCTTCCAGCTGTGGGTTTGAGCCATTTTGGTGTTGTGGGGAAGGGGTACCTATCATTCAGTAGACAAATGGAGAACTTCAGTCTCCCTGGCTGAGAGGTATGATCACTATTACTCACAACAAAGTAAAGTGACTGAGCTTGGGTCTGGAACTCAGATCTCACCACTGCAGTGCATGATGCTACCACTTGGCCACTAAACCTCTTATTTATTTGTTATATTTTTTTAAAGACCCAAAGCCCTTAAAAGTATATGATTCTAGCAGAGGAGGACATTGGAAATCATAAGAACATAAGAATGGCCATAGTGGGTGTCATAACTATAAAGGGAAGGGTAACAGCTGTCCTGTGTACAGTACTATAAAATCCCTCCTGGCCAGAGACTCCAAAATCCTTTTCCCTGTAAAGGGTTAAGAAGCTCAGGTAACCTGGCTGACATCTGACCTAAAGGACCAATAAGGGGACAAGATACTTTCAAATCTTGGGGGGGGGGGGAGGCTTTTGTTTGTGTTCTTTGTTTGGGAGGGTGTTCGTTCTCGGGACTGAGAGGGACCAGACATCAATCCAGGTTCTCCACATCTTTCTAAACAAGTCTCTCCTATTTCAAACTTGTAAGTAAATAGCCAGGCAAGGCGTGTTAGTTTTCCTTTGTTTTCTCAACTTGTAAATGTATCTTTTACTAAAGTGTTTATCTTTGTTTGCTGTACTTTAAACCTGAGACTAGAGGGGAGTCCTCTGAGCTCTTTAAGTTTGATTACCCTGTAAGGTTAATTTCCATACTGATTTTACAGAGATGATTTTTACCTTTTTCTTTAATTAAAAACTTTCTTTTTAGAACCTGATTGATTTTTCCTTGTTTTAAGATCCAAGGGGTTTGGATCTTGATTCACCAGGAGTTGGTGGGAGGAAGGAGGGGGGATGGTTAATTTCTCCCTGTTGTAGATCCCAGGGGGGTTGGAACTGTATTCACCAGGAGTTGGTGGGAGGAAGGAGGGGGAATGGTTAATTTCTCCTTGTTGTAAAATCCAAGGGGTTTGGATCTGTATTCACCAGGGAATTGGTGAAGGTTTTTCAAGGCTTCCCAGGAAGGGAATCCATTGAAATGGTGGCAGCGAAACCAGAGCTAAGCTGGTAGTTAAGCTTAAAAGTTTTCATGCAGGCCCCTACATTTGTACCCTAAAGTTCAAAGTGGGAATCCAGCCTTAACAGTGGGTCAGACCAAAGGTCTATCCAGCCTAGTATCCTGTCTTCCAATAGTGGCCAATGCCAGGTGCCCCAGAGGGAATGAACAGAACAGGTAATCATCAAGGGATGCATGTCCTGTTGCTCATTCCCAGCTTTTGGCAAACAGATGCTAGGGACACCATCCGTGCCCATCCTGGCTAATAGCCATTGATAGACCTATCCTCCATGAATGTATCTAGTTCTTTTTTTAACCCTGTTATATCTTGGCCTTCACAACATCCTCTGGCAAGGCGTTCCACAGGTTGACTGTGTGTTGTGTGAAAAAATACTTCCTTTTGTTTGTTTTAAACCTGCTGCCTATTAATTTGGTGACACCCCCAGTTCTGGTGTTATGAGGAGTAAATAACACTTCCTTATTTACTTTCTCCACACCAGTCATGATTTTATAGACCTCTATCGTATCCCCCCTTAGTCATCTCTTTTCCAACCTGAAAAGTCCCAGTCTTATTAATCTATGGCAGCTGTTCCATACCCATAATCATTTTTGTATCTCTGCATTCCTTTCTACCTTAGTCTATTAATCAATCCATCCCTGTCCAGATATTATCCACTATATAATTAAACTACATTTTCAAAGCAGAATGAACACACAAGAGTAAAACTGGATTCACCACCTCCTTTGCACCACCTGAGCAAAGTTCACTGGTGCTTCTGAACCTTAATTTATAATTGACCTACTATTTTAGAGGGTTGTTTTACTGAGACCAGCCCTTTTGGGGAGGACAGTTTCTGAGTCTCAATTAGGCTGACAAGACATCCTGGTATGAGAGTCTCTCTCTCTTATACACCCAACTATAACCCTTCTCTCAAAAAAGTCCCGCTTTCTCACACTTGCTATCTGGTCACCCTCATCTCACTGCCTGTGTTTTAAGCACTCCACCTGCATTCCTACCTCAGTTTCCCCACCAGTGCTGGCTCCACGCACAAGCTAGCAGGCAGCCAAATCTTTACCCAGCCGTAACAGTTGGGTCAAGTAACATAGGGATAGGAAGGAACGGTTAATGCATGTGTCCGATTAAACTCAGACCAGAGTCATTCCAACCAATCGAACTCCCTCATGCAAATAAACAGTACAGCAAAGGTGGGGGGTTGGCTGCGCTACCGCTGACGTCATCAGGGGCTCCACTAAAGTTACCTGAGCCGACCGGGGCTATAAGTAACTATAGACTCAGCGCGGCTCCCAACGACAGTCTATGACTTTAGTTACGCCTGCGCACAAGGCTGGCAGCCTGGGGAACTCCGGGGAGAGTCTGGCGGCTCCCCCTCCCCGATCGGGGGAGGAAGCGTGGCCTGGGCGCTGCGGGACCCACCCGCCGCACTGGGAGCCGGGGCTGCGGCTGGACGCCAGCGGGGGCTGTGCGCGGGGCTGCCGCGAGAGCTCGCTGGGGACGTGACTCCTGCGGGACGCCAGGGAAGGGAGCGGCCCTTCCCGGCGGGGCCGCTATGCTGCGAGCCCTGCTGCGGCGCTGGGCGTCCTACAGGTACCGCTTCGTGCCCTGGATCGCGCTGCACCTCCGCCACAAGCGCAGGTGAGGGGGCCGGGGGCCCGCACGCCCCAGCCAGGCCCAGCGCCCCGCGAGTGAGGGGGGAGTTTGTCCCCGGGAAGCCGCCTGCCGTGGAAACAAACCGGCCCCGGGCTGCAGAGCGCGCGACCCAAACGCAGCGGTTCTGCTAGAGGGCCCTTAATCCTCTCGGCTGCTGTTGACCGCCACCTGATCCCATCAGATCCCATTCCCAGCCCGGGCTGTGGGGAGGTAAACGCGGGGATCGGCTTCTCTCTTGCCTCCCCCAAATCGACATCATGCAAGTGCGGCTCGGCTCTGAGTTTATACCTCAGGTATTTGCAGATCCAGTCTGGTTTGTCATCCCAGCAAATGTGGTATCTGCCCAAGAACTGGTTTCATTGCTTCTAGGCAGCGTCGCCAATAATAAGCAGGGGGACAAGGCAATAGGAACTCAGTTCCTATGTCACTGCAGGCGTCAGCATCGGAGATTCCAGCTCCCCCTCCTGTAGCTTTCTTAGGGCATGGCTACACTTGCAGATGTAGAGCGCTTTGAGTTAAACCCGCCTTCGAAGAGCGCAGTAGGGAAAGCGCTGCAATCTGTCCACACTGACAGCTACCAGCACACTGGCGTGGCCACATTAGCTGCTCTTGCAATGGCCACAGAGAGCAGTGCATTGTGGTAGCTATCCCAGCATGCAAGTGGCTGCAATGTGCTTTTCAAATGGGGGGAGGGGGAGGGGGAGTGGAGTGTGACAGGGAGTGTGTTGTGTGTATGTGGGAGAGAGAGTGGGTTTTGGAGGGGCTGAGAGCATGTCAGTATGCTGTCTTGTAAGTTCAGACAGTAGCAGACCCCCCTGCAGCCCCCGCCTCTCTCTCTCACATGCAGAGCATTCCACAGTAATGGTTGCTTTGTCTCGGAGCAGATAAGCATGCAGGCTTGTCAAATGGAGCTGTCAAAGGGCATATCCAAAACAATGACAAGAGTGGCCACTTGACTTAAGGGGATTATGGGACGTTTCTGGAGGCTGATCAGAGCACAGTAATGCAACACCTTGTTCACACTGACTCTGGGGCGCTCCAGTGGGGACGCATCAAACGTTATTCTACTCACTGAGGTAGAGTACCAGCAGCGCTGTAGCCGCGGAGTCAGAGGGCTCTACGTGCCTTGCCAGCGTGAATGGGTAGTGAGCTAGTGCGCCCCGGGATCCTTTAATGCGCTGTAACTCGCAAGTGTAGCCAAGCCCTTAGTTCTGCAGCGGTGACAGGAATAAAACGTAGTAAGAATATATTTTACTCTGTAACATATAAAGCTGAATACACAGAGGCTGAAATCCTGCCCCCATTGAAAACAGTGGCAAAATTTCCTTTGATTTTAATAGGAGCAAGATTTCACACACAGAGCATGACGCTTAACTAGTAAGTTTCTTTTTCCATATTAGCTTTTCAGGGTAGAGCTGCGTTTTAAGGACTATACAAGATCCAAGTCTTGATGCCTGCCCGATGATCCAAATGGAAGCTTAGAGTAACATTTTCAAAAGTATCTAAGTGATTTAGGACCTTGTCTCCTTTTCAATGCGACTTAGGTTCTTAAGTGCCCAAATCCATTTTTTAAAATGAGATTTGGCCTTCAAAGTCACTTAGGTGGTTTTGAAAAGTTTCTTGTCTTAATTTTTTATATAGTGAGCGTGACATGATTTTACTGATGGCTAAATTATCTGTCCCCTGATCCATATGTTCAGTGCACTAAAAAGTTATTTTCTTTTTTCCTTCTGTCTGCTTGATCACATTGTTTATTACCAATATTGCCACATGCTATTTACCTCAGTCTGCTGCTCTGAGATCTTACATCTTACCCTCTTCTCCCAGTGTCCCCTACACATTTTAAAAATCAAGGAATATACTTTCAAAGAGGTACAGCATCAAACTGTGGAATAGTCTTCCAAGGGAAGTGGTAGCTTTGTTTGAGCAATTAAATCTAGAGTGAAGAAAGCATTTGAGAATGTACAGTAGGGAACAATTCTGCAATGGCGGGAGTTTGGATTAGATGATCAAATAGGTCTTCTAATTTTTGTAATGAACAACAGAAGCCCTGGAGTGAATACAACATTAAATTGATTATCTGATGGAACTAATAAGTATCTCAAGCCAAGTTCTTGTCATTTAATGATCTCAGCAGAGCTCGTCTAATGAATCACGTCATTACAATCATTCCTGGGCTGTCTATTATTGCAGTGGTTTTCAAAGTGCGGGTTGCGACCCAGTACTGGGTCGCGGAATGGAAGGCACTGGGTTGCGGCGGCTCTGGTCAGCACCACCAACCGAGACGTTAAAAGTCCTGTCCGCAATGCTGCCCAGTTAAGGCAGGCTAGCCCCTACCTGTTCTGACACCGCTCTGCGCCCCAGAAGTGGCCAGCAGCAGGTCCGGCTCCTAGGCGAGGGGGCCACGGGGCTCCACGTGCTGCCCCCGCCCCAAACCCTGGCTCAACACTCCCATTGACCCCCTCCCGCAACGCAACCCCGAGCCCCGTCCCACACCCAGAACCCCTCATTCCCGCCGCAGCCCTCACCCCCACCCCCCAAACCTCTGCCCGAGCCCTGAGTCCCTCTCAAACCCCTCATCCCCAGCTCCATTGAGTCAGGGGCATCAACAATTTTCTTCAACTGGGTTGCGAGAAAAAAAGTTTGAAAACCACTATATTATTGTATGCTTGTACACTTATGCAGGATGTCTTAACTTAGCAGAAAATGTAGCTTTATAACAATGTCTTACTGATCTTACCATATTACAGAATCCAATTCTGAATAAAGTCGAAAACTAGAAGTGTAAGGCTTGGTCTACACTACCCCCCCCAATTCGAACTAAGGTACGCAACTTCAGCTACGTGAATAACGTAGCTGAAGTCGAAGTACCTTAGTTCGAACTTACCTTGGTCCACACGCGGCAGGCAGGCTCCCCCGTCGACTCCGCGGTACTCCTCTCGCCGAGCTGGAGTACCGCAGTCGACGGCGAGCACTTCCGGGTTCGACTTATCGCGTCCAGACTAGACGCGATAAGTCGAACCCAGAACTTCGATTTCCAGCCGTCGTACTACCTGGTAAGTGTAGCCAAGGCCTAAGATTGTAGATTCTAATCTTGCTATTCTCACACCTTTGTAAAAGAAAAGTCAAAAAGTAACTACGAAATCAAGAGTTTTTGTGTCATCAATTTTAAGTGTTCAACCTAGTAGCTGAAAAAGTTTGGAAATTGTTGTTCTTGGGTTTTATTTATGCTCTAAAATTCTTTCTTAACAGCCATTTCAGGTGGGACTAGATGAGAATGAGACATCAAAAATTTTCAGAAGTGTCCAAGTGACTTAGACAGGTAAGTCCCATTTTCAAAAGTGACTTAGGCACCTAAGGTGAGATTCACAAGGTGGACTTTAGTGTCCTCTGCCACTTTAGGCTCCTAAATCCAAAATTTAGATCCTCAGAAACACCCTCAGCTGTGGCCTAACCCTGTAGGCACTGAAGTTTCCATGTTTTTTTGTGACAAAGGGCTTATCTGGTTTAGACACCTGACTCGAGGAGAAGGTTCATGGCTGTGAATCCCGAGTGGAGAGAGGAGCCTCCCTTTAGCCCAGAGTTAGGCTATGTCTACACAGGCAATTGAACAACAAAACTTTTGTCTTTCAGAGGTGTTAACCTCCCCACCTCCAAAAGACAAAAGTTTTGCCGCAACAAGTGCCAGTGTGAACAGCGTGTTGTCGGCAGAAGAGCCAACCAACAGCGGCTACACTGCGCGACTTGTAGCGACACGGCTGTGGCGACACAGCCATGTTGCTAAAAGCTGTGTAGTATGGACATAACGGTAGACATCTAACTCCCTTTGAGAGGCTGGCCGTAGGCCATACCTCTCCCCATAGTTTTTCTTACTGGCTCGTTTGGGTGGCTCCCCATTTAGCACAGTGGTTTCTGTTAATTCCTTCTTAGGTGCCTACCTGTCCCCATGCATTGTATAGGGAGCCCGGTCACCTCGCTCAGGGCTATGAATCCCACTTGGCAGCGGGGGCCACTAGGTACTGCAAATGCTCAGCCTAAGTCCTTCTTTTGAATATCACCCTTAGGAACCTAACTTTCTCACTGACTTTCAATGAGATTAAGGCTCCTAAGCACCTATGTCTCTTTAGAAAATGGGACTTAGGCTCCTTTGTAATTCAGGTATTTTTGGAAATTTTAACCATCGTTTGCATCAAAATTTAAACCAGTCTTTTTAACAATGCTATAACCAATGCACAAAAGTAGCCAGATGAGTAATATTTCTTTTTCAATTCTACAAGATCAATCGGGCCTCTTTTTAATAGTAAAATTACTTTATATTAACTAATTGAATGTTGTTCTAAGAAATATATATTAGAGCCTCACTAATCAGCACACTGTTTAATCTGCATAGCAACTGTTACTTTCTTCACCACTTAGCACAGGTATAATGAGCAATGTATTGTAATGAGATATCATTAAGATTCAAAGCTTGCATCGGCCATCGGCCTGCATTTTCAAAAATGCATGTACAATTCAAGGTTGCATATGCATGAAAGAATATCCTTTTGTATTGCTTGTTTCAGCCATGTAACGTAAAAGCAATCAAGTGCTTTTTGTTGCCATACAATTTCTAACTGTCAGTTCTTATAGGAAAACTTGATGCTAGAATATTTTTTCTCTTCTGCCACAGGACCATCCGATACGTACCAGAAAAGTCCAAAGACAAAATTATCTCTGATGAAGATGTCCTTGAAACACTGCTGAAAATCTTTAAAGCTCTGTTCGTAAATAACTTTAGTAGACAAATGGACTTCCTTGCCTTACTTCCAGAAGTTAAATCCGAATATCTGAAATTACTGACTATTCAGTATAAGAGATCAAAAACAACTGGTTACAACCATCAAAGTCAAAATATCTTTAATCCGGAAGAAGTTCTGTTTAATACATTAGGGTTCAGTATTACTCGAGATCGGAGTTCACTGATTTCTGCTGGAACAGGAGTCTTTGTTACCAAAGGTTTTGTGCCAAAAGGGGCCGTTGTATCTATGTACCCTGGTAATGAAACACTTTTTGTCATTTTTCCAAATAAGTTAAATATGATTTCTAACTACGTGGGTACTGATTGCATGACTGAATTGGTATCTCAATTTTAACTTTTTTAGCATTTTAACTTTGATACCTTGCCAAAAATCACAGGTTAATATTTGTAAAGGTTTTTCCACGTGTAAACTGATTTGGAGAGCTTTTGGTGACAAGAAAAAAAGATATTTCATGTTCAGAGTACCCAAGATCTGGTTTGAATTGATAGAAAATTTGTCCCTGATTTCTGTAAGCACTAATGCACATGAGTAATTTTATGCATGTGAGCAATCCCATGTAATTCAATGAACCAGCTCATGTTCATAAAGTTGTTCATATGCATAAGTGTTTGCAGGATTGAGTCTATTAATCTCTCTATCGCTATCAGTGGGCAATATAGAAAATTTTCACAGCACAAAGATTTATAAAATTAAGAATGAAAGTAGAATGTACAAGACCAGAATAGGGGAAAAATGGGACTTCTTACTTTGCTCCGACTCCTTGTCTCTTGGAGTGTCATTAGCTTACTTTGCTTAACAACATTTTTAATTCTGTTAGCACTTCAGAGCCAGTACAGCTGTCTGAGAGCAAGCTGAATTCTGTTCTGCTGTGAACATCAACACAATCACCAGTTAAATTCTTAATGCAGAATATTTATTGTGATTGGTGATGTAAGAGGCAGAAATCGATAATCAAACCCCAGGATGAGTTTGAGTTGGCAGTTAGGAACATCAGCCTAAATTTTCATCTCTTGTTGGGACCATTTGTGCTTCTCTGATGGTAGAATCTGGACTTAGCTGGGTAGCTGAGAATTACCCTGCTGTAGTTGAGTTCTCACCTAGTATAAAGTGGTATAGCCAGTTCTGTAGCCAACTGCTCCCCCCAGTGGAGATACAGGGAAGGGGAGCAGGGCAGAGTGGAGTATGCATGGGCTACACCTATTCTGTGTCTCAGTTGGTTTATGGTCCTGACCTAGAGAGACGATAGAGCACTTCTAAGCTCTAAGATGGTAGCACAGATGTACCATGAGAGGGCAACTGCTGGACTGGGGAAACATCAGACCAGTGCAGTTCTGTCCTTTCAAAATTATTAATAGCAGTTTATAAACTGAGGAAAGAATAATCTTATCCCTCTGCCACCTTTGGCCTCTGTCTGGGAGGCTGGATCATGACTACTAACCCCATTTTGACACTTTTATTTATTGCCTTCTAAAATATCCATGTCTGTCTTACAACAGGTACAGTATATCAAAAGTATGAGCCCATCTTTTTCCAGTCCATTGGCAATCCATTTATTTTTAGATGCATAGATGGTGTACTTATTGATGGGAATGATAAAGGATTATCAAAAGCGGTGTACAGGTAAGCAATCAAAAGAAATAGGAGAACAAAAATCAGTTCCCGTATTGAAAGGTATTATAGTTATCTAATCACATTGTTATCTGAAACCAAAAGTATTTGGATTTATCTGACTTACCAAATAAAATAAGTATCATGTATTGTAATATAAGTTGCAGTGCAGTCAGTCTGCTCTCTTGTAATGAGGCTGGAAGCTATTGGCTGTGATATATTAATATCACGTCGTGTGTCAGTCTGTACATTTGTCCAGACCCACTTTGCTGAAAACTGATGCTTAAATAGCTGTGATTTTTTTATAAGGAAAATATGCTTAAATCTAGGTCTGATTCCATATAAAGTTGTAAAAGTATATTTTCAGGTTTCTAATTAAATCTGGTTGAGGGAAAGAAAAGAAAATCTTTCCATATCACGGAGCATGAACTCTGTGGTACCAAGGGGCATATTATCTAGCCCTAACTTGCCTTTAAAAAGCATCGAATAAAGCTGGACTGCAGAAGAGTAAGTCTGTACTTGGAGTAGCCTAGGGGCTAACATGCACTTTACCAAATTTTAGTTTCCAGGGAAATTCAATTTACAGCAACATTGTGCAGAATGTAAACGTCACACATCCAAAATAGAATTAACAATAACGACCAGGAAACAACCTGAAAGGACAGTCCCCTTGTATCTAGTTTGGGTTCTGGGAACAAGACTGAGGCTTACCTTGTAGTGGCCCTTCTCCACGCAGCCCAAAAGGGAAATTAAATGTAATGATATTTCTTTAAAGATGGTGTGTTTGGGGGTATTTTTTGCTTATTGTAAGAATGCCCTCTTTTCAGCTTCTCCGGTAGATTGTTTTATTTAGTCCTTGGGGTTTTGATAGAAACCATATATTCCAAAGCTGGAAGGGACTTCTGTGATAATCTAGTTTGACTTCCTGCATAACACAGCTATATTGTTTAATATTCTCTTTTTAAAGGATCAGCCTCTTTTGAATAATCTATTGTCTGAATGCCGATTTTATACTCTAATGAATCAGTCAAATGCTGTTGGGGAAATGTAACCTAAGTTAACTTGTGTGTATTTCCAGAAGCTGAAATAATGGTCAAAAGAAACATCAAGAAAATAAACCTATATTTCTAGTTAATATTGTGACTCCTTTCAGATCATGCAGCAAGAGGGATCAACTTGGTCCTTTTCAAATGAGTGACATCACTTGGCTCACACCTGCTGTGCAAAATCCACTGGCAATAGGGCAGTATGTTAACAACTGTTCACACAGTAAGTTGGAAGGTAGAGTTCCTAGTCTCCAAGCTGACTTTAAATGTGGAAATGATTTTTGTTGGGGGTGGAGCACTGTAATTGATAAAGAATGGTACTCCATCCAGCAGTGACCTTTTCAAAGAGGCCCAAACACACTTGGTGTAGCAGAGGTTCTCAGGCTGAAATTTCCAATCATTAATGGGAATTGGGTATCCAAATCTGCAAGGGCAGCTTTGAAAATCTAATGTTTGTAGGGTCTGCTAATGCCTAGTGGTCCTGTCCTGCTAGTCTGCAGAATTCAACATTTTGAAAACAAAAGCAGTAAACTTGGACTGTAGGGGAAAGGAAATCCATGACTGGTCCCTCTTATGAAGTGGTCCACAGAATGGAAAAGTTGGAGAACCTCTTATTGCATAATGTTGTTATTACGTAATTTGTCTGAAAATTAATTTGGCAATCCCAATGCATGGTAAACATTTTTGAATGAAAGCTTTTTTACATCACATTTCACTTCCTGACTATAAAAGGGTTTTTTGATTAAGGAAGTCTCAAATCTATATGCAACAGATGAGTCCAGCAACCTCTTTGTTAATTAATATGACTACACTGTGGGATACAGAGAGTGGGGCAACTTACCCTAATGCCCTTCCTCAATACAAAATATATAACTGGATCGCTCATGGGATTGGTTGTGAGATAGGAAGTGTTTCATGGTCCCCACAGACTCTGCCTGTGAAATGAGTGGGGATCTCAGTGCATTGCCCAGGAATAGGTATCCACATCATAAATAAACCACTACACAAGTGCCACCAATGTAGGCATCCTGACCAGAGAGGCTAAGGCGTGAATGGTCCTAAAGATAGAACTAGGTATTATTGATGCTGTAAGCTCCATTCTGAACTATGCAAGCTGGGCACCCTGGTGGTCCAATGGATAACAAGAACTGCTATTTAGTTAAATTAGGCTGAACTTGACCCCTGCTCAGGGGGCCAACACAAGGCCTACGCACCACTTAAGCTCTCAAAATAGGGTTTAAATGGAGCTTATGCGGTGCATAGGTCTTGTGCTGGCTCTCACCACAGGGGTGGATTTCACTCATAATGAGCACAGCTAGTACTTTTTTCAGAAGAATACTTTGCATTTACATATATAAACTGCATACCAATTTCAGTCCTGTATAAGAATTTCTTTTTTCCCCCTTCCCTCCACCTCCCCCCAGACAAGGCAGCCAACGTCTGTTATCAGGAGTTTGATGTGCCTGAATATTTTCCAGTAGAACTGAAACAGTATCTTCCAAACATCACCTACAGCCATGACATGCCTATGTAAGTACACGTATATGTTTTCATAGCATTCAAAAAGCCAAATTAGTCAGTGAACAAAGTTCATCCCTGCTGAGGTGAGCTACACAAAAACACAGCCCTGTTAAGAAAGAGTTAGCATTTATAAGGGAACCTCTTTTATACCTGCACTTATCAGTGTAGCTCTGGGGATGAATTTTGTTTAGCTACTACTAGAGCTGCCAAGGAACAATTTGTGAATTCCACTGAAACAATAGTTATATTTTTGATTGTATTGTAGACAATCACAGGAGCGCCTTTAACTTTAATTCAAATGTAAATTTAAAATTTGGGCAATATTCCTTATCAGCTTATATCCCTTTTAAAGTAGGTGATATTTAGTTAGCATCATCCTCTTAATATCCCTCTCTTCCAATTCACTCTAGATAAGAGCGCAAGCGTATGAGTTTACTAGAGGAAATCCACAATATCTTTATATTCAGGCAGATGCAATTTGAAACGACTAGAGTTACAAACTCTGGCAAAATAAAGACTGTGATAGAAAGGGCAATTGATCTGTAGCTGAATAGTCACAAAATCCTGGCTATGAACTGAGATCTTGTAAATTTATTCTTTACAAAGAATCTGGGAACATTCATTTTTTGAAATCTGAGAGAATTCATAGCAGGCTGAAAACCTGAACAGATTCCAGCATCAATTCTGGTTTTGAATGCAGTTAGTTGCTAATCTGGTCAAGTGGCTCAAGTGCTTCTTGATTTTAGAGATTGGAGAACCTATCACCTTCTTCAGACTTAAATATATTCTTGAATTTAAAGTTGTAGGTGGATCAGCTAAAACTTTTCATGGGGTTCTGGAGCTATTTCAGAATGCTGGTTTTTGTGGGGAGAGAGTGGTTGGCAATATCACGGAAGAGACTTATCACTAATCTCAGACAAAAGACTTAGTTAAGGCAAAATTGAAGCTGAGAATATGTATCAGTAACTTAAGGGTAAATAAAGACTGTAGTTGAATTTCTTGGCTTTTTGTCCCCAAAGTTAAGAACCTACAAGAAACCCAAATATTTGACAAGTGTGGAAATTCACCATAAACAGACCCAACCTACCTTACATTTACCTGCTTAGGGCTCATCTACAGTTGGAAATTACAGCAGAGATTTGACTGCCCAATTCCTATTAATTTTAAATCCAGATTCCTTCTGTGACTTTTAAAATCTCATCCTATATCATAGACTTTAAGGTCAGAAAGGACCATAATGATCATCTAATCTGACCTCCTGCACAACACAGGCCACAGAATCTCACCCACCCACTCCTGTATCAAACCCTTAACCTATGTCTGAGCTATTGAAGTCCTCAAATCGTGGTTTAAAGACTTCAAGGTGCAGAGAATTCTCCAGCAAGTGACCCCTGCCCCACACTGTAGAGGAAGACTAAAAAAACCCAGGGCCTCTGCCAATCTACCCTGGAGGAAAATTCCTTCCTGACCCCAAATATGGTGATCAGCTAAACCCTGAGCATGTGGGCAAGACTCACCAGCCAAACACCCAGGAAAGAATTCTCTGTAGTAACTCAGATACTACCCCATCACCGGCCATTAGGCATATTTACCGCTAATAGTCAAAGATCAATTAATTGCCAAAATTAGGCTATTCCATTATACCATCCCCTCCATAAACTTATCAAGCTTAGTCTTGAAGCCAGATATGTCTTTTGCCCCCACTGCTCCCCTTGGAAGGCTGTTCCAGAACTTCACTCCTCTGATGGTTAGAAACCTTCGTCTAATTTCAAGTCTAACCTTCCTGATGGCCAGTTTATATCCATTTGTTCTTGTGTCCACATTGGTACTGAGCTTAAATAATTCCTCTCCCTCCCTGGTATTTATCCCTCTGATATATTTATAGAGAGCAGTCCTATCTCCCCTCAGCCTTCTTTTGGTTAGGCTAAAGAAGCCGAGCTCTTTGAGTCTCCTTTCACAAGACAGGTTTTCCATTCCTTGGCTCATCCTAGTAGCCCTTCTCTGTACCTGTTCCAGTTTAATTCATCCTTCTTAAACATGGGAGACCAGAACTGCACACAGTATTCCGGATGAGGTCTTACCAGTGCCTTGTATAACGGTACTAATACCTCCTTATCTCTACTGGAAATACCTCGCCTGATGCATCCCAAGACCGCATTAGCTTTTTTTCCAGCCATGTCACATTGGTGACTCATAGTCCTCCTGTGATCAACCAGTACTCCGAGGTCCTTCTCCTCCTCTGTTACTTCTAAATGATGAGTCCCCAGCTTATAACAAAAATTCTTGTTATTAATTCCTAAATGCATGACCTTGCACTTTTCACTATTAAATTTCATCCTATTACTATTACTCCAGTTTACAAGGTCATCCAGATCTTCCTGTATGATATCCCGGTCCTTCTCTGTATTGGCAATACCTCCCAGTTTCGTGTCCTCCGCAAACTTTATTTGCACATTTTGTGCCAAGGTCAGTAATAAAAAGACTAAATAAGATTGGTCCCAAAACCGATCCCTGAGAAACTCCACTAGTAACCTCCATCTAGCCTAACAGTTCACCTTTCAGTATGACCGGTTGTAGTCTCGCCTTTAACCATTTCATTATCCACCTTTCAGTTTTCATATTGATCCCCATCTTTTCCAATTTAGCTAATAATTCCCTATGTGGAACGGTATCAAATGCCTTACTGAAATTGAGATAAATTAGATCCACTGCGTTTCCTTTGTTTAAAAGATCTGTTACCTTCTCAAAGAAGAAGATCAGGTTGGTTTGGCACGATCTACCTTTTGTAAAACCATGTTGTATTTTGTCCCAATTACCATTGACCTCACTGTCAACTACTTTCTCCTTCAAAATTCTTTCCAAGACCTTGCATACTATAGATGTCAAATTAACAGGCCTGTAGTTACCCGGATCACTTTTTTTCCTTTCTTAAAAATAGGGACTATGTTAGCACTTATCCAGTCATACGGTACAACCCCTGAGTTTACAGATTCATTAAAAATTCTTGATAATGAGCTTGGAATTTCATGTGCCAGTTCCTTTAATATTCTTGGATGAAAATTATCTGCCCCCCCCCCCCGATTTAGTCCCATTAAGCTGTTCGAGTTTGGCTTCTACCTTGGATGTGGTAATATCTACCTCCATATCCTCATTCCCATTTGTCATCCTACCATTATTCCTAATATTCTCATTAAAGACTGAGGCAAAGTATTTGTTTAGATATTGGGCCATGCCTAGATTATCCTTAACCTCCACTCCATCCTCAGTGTCTAGCGGTCCCACTTCTTTCTTCGTTTTCTTATTTATATGGCTATAGAATCTTTTATTATTGGTTTTAATTCCCTTTGCAAGGTCTAACTCTACATGGCATTTGGCCTTTCTCATTTTATCCCTACATGTTCTGACCTCAATAAGGTAGGTTTCCTTGCTGACCCCTCCCATCTTCCACTCCTTGTAGGCTTTCTGCTTTTTCTCTGAGATGCTTGCTTATCCAGCTTGGTCTACAATTCCAGCCTATGAATTTTTTCCCCTTTCTTGGGATGCAGGCTTCTAATAGTTTCTGCAACCTTGACTTGAAGTAATTCCAGGCTGCCTCTGCCTTTAGATCCACAAGTTCTTGAGTCCAATCCACTTCTCTAACTAATTTCCTTAATTTTTTAAAGTTAGCCCTTTTGAAATCAAAAATCCTAGTCACAGATCTATTTTTGTTTATCCTTCCATTTAGTTTAAACTGAATTAGCTCATGATCACTCGAACCAAGGTTGTCCCCTACAACCATTTCTTCTATGAGGTTCTCACCAAAATCAAATCTAAAATGGCATCCCCTCTTGTTGGTTCAGCAACTACTTGGTGAAGGAATCCATCAGCTATCACATCCAGGAAAATCTGAGCCCTGTTATTACTAGCACTTGTCCTCCAGTCTGTATCTGGGAAGTTAGAGTCTCCCATGATCACACAATTCCCATTAGTATTTACTTCATTAATGGGGTCTCTATCCATATCTAAATCAGATCCCAGTAGTCTATAGCACACCCCAAGGACTATTCCAGGGGAGGCTCTAGTAGCTTTCTTCCCCAATATGATTTTTGCCCAGACAGACTCTGTCCTATCCATTCCATCACTTCGTATTTCTTTACAGTCTACCTCATCATTGATATACAATGCTGCTACACCACCTTTGCTTTTATTTCTGTCTTTCCTAAACGGCACATACCCTTCAATACCTGTACTCCAGTCATGACTATTATTCCACCATGTTTCGGTTATCCCTGTATCATCTGGTTTCACTTTCTGCACCAGTAACTCTGGTTCCCCCATTTTGTTACTTAGGCTCCTCGCATTGGTCTACAAACATCTTAATTTTTGTTGTTTGTTTGGCTTTGCTCACATTCTTTACCCGATTAGGCACAGACATTCTACCACCAGTATCACTATTAGACTGGTATCTACACTACCCTTCCTCCTTATGTCCATTCTCCTTCCCACGGCTGTATCCTTTCTTACTTCGTTTTCTTCCCTCTCAATGTTAAAATCTGGCGTGGAGATTACCTGGAGATCGCCCAACCATCTCCCTCAAATTCCTAGTTTAAAGTTCTCTTAATTAGTTGTGCCAGCCTCCAACCTAGAAATCTATTTCCCTCCCTACTCAGGTGAAGTCCATCCCGAGACAATAGTCCTCAGTTCTCTGGCCTCCCAGTGGCCATACATCACAAAGCCCTCCTTATAGCACCACTGCCTGAGCCACTTGTTGATGGTCATAATCTTGTCACACCTTTGTTGCCCTTTTCTAGGAACAGGCAGAATCCCACTGAAGATCACCTGAGCCTCAATTTCCTTAACCATCTTCCCCAGCCTGGCATAATCTCCCTTGATATGTTCCAGCAAGAATCTAGCTGTATCATTTGTTCCCACATGAAGGACAAGCAGTGGATTCTTTCCCGCTTCCATTAGAATCCTCTTCAACCTCAGGTCCACATCCCGTATCTTAGCACCCGGCAGACAGCACACCCTTCTGTTCTCCGGATCAGCTTTGGTTACAGGCCTGTCTATCCTTCTCAGTAAGGAGTCCCCAATCACGTAGACCTGCCTTTTCCTAGTGATGGTGCGATTCTCCAGTCTATCCCCTGTTCCCTGTGGCTGCAAGTCCTCTTGATTCCTATTCTCCCTTGCAATCCTCCGCAACCCATCCCATATCCTCCTGGGGCTCATATTTGGTGTTATCTCCATTGACTCTTTCCCTCTTCCTATAGGGCTAGCTGCTCTTCTCTTCTTCCTTGCCCTCTCACCTTCAGCGATGACCTGCTGAACCCCTTCTTCATTTTTCAGGTCTTCAGACCTGTTCCTGAGCTCTGTTTCTCCTTCACCTAGCCTGTCTTTACCTCTGCCTGGTTCTCTTAGTCACATGCTTCCACTATTCACTTTCCTCACCTAGCAGTCTCCCCTAAGAGTTCTTTGGTCCTGCTTCCATCTGCAAGTCTGAGCTTTTCCCTTCAGCCTCCTCATGTCTTTGCTCCATCATTTGCTCGAACCCCTTTCTAAACTCAGAGTTTCCACCTGCATCTCCAATCCTCGGATCTTTTCTTCCATCAGCTCTATCAAGCGGCACTTCATGAAGACAAAACTCTTTTCAGGTACCCCTTCCAGGATCATGTACATGCCGCAGCTTCCACATTCAGTCATCTTCATTGTGTCTTCCACTGCTTGGGTCACTATCACTGCTGCCTCTGTATCTGTCATAGCCTTCTCACCTAAGTCCTGGTAGTCTGGGAAACACAAACCAAAACAAACCCCCCACGAGCACCAAAACACTGCCAGAACACTGCACACTCCCTTCACTAGCCTGTCTGTTCCTCTGCCTGCCTCTTAGTCTCTTCCCCCCCCTTCCTTCCCTTCCCTTGCAAACTCCCCTGTTTGCTGGCATCTGGGCCGCTGCCTGACTACCTTTATAGGACCCCTAGTCAGAGAAGCCCCGCCCCCTAATCAGGACTCAGCTTCTCTCGCAGCACACTGCCCCTACCAGCCTCTACACATACACATACAAATAGCTACACATACCTTCTCCTCCAACAGAACTCCCACTCCCCTGTTTACAGCCCTTGAAGAGTTGAGATAGCGTACATGACAGTAATACTACTTGGCACTTAGCATAGACAGGACTCTCACATTTAATATTGTGCCAGCTAGTTGTGATTCAGCCTAGGGTTCACCATGTCCAGCTGACACGATGTTAAACACAACAGCAGCTTTTGATCCGTAAACTAAGGTTTGTGGGAAAGCTACCACTCTAGTCATATGACCTGGTAGGACAAGGACTTCAGCTGACTGGTCTCCTCTCCAGGGGTGGCTTGCCTGAGTGTAGGTTTATCTGCAATTGGTGGTAGGTGTGTGTAGAACAATGCCCTTGTGCTTGATCATCGTTGCCATAGCCCCTGCCGTCTGCTTTAGTATCTTTTCCTCACATCATGACAAAGTCTTTTGTTTGTGTATACAGCCTGTCTACTTTGTAACAGTATTTACATGTAAATGTTTTCTGTGCTTTTCTTTGGTTAAAGATTGAAATTGGACATGAGTATAGCCTATCATTTGACAGCTATATTTATACCGTAACAAAGGACTTCCAGTTCTTCGGTGTGAACTAGAATTAATATAGCCATAACCAGTCTTAGCATCTTGCCATGATCAGTTTAAAAAATTGTGAAATGCCCCTTTTTACTTCTCTTGTTTTGCAGCCCCTTGAGGTGTGTGGTTCTTGTCGCTCTCAGAGAGATTAAGCAAGGAGAAGAGCTTTTTTCTAATTACTACACCATTGTCAACTGAATCAGTGAAACCATGGATTAAAGAATTCTTTGCCATTAAGATATTTATTGTGTGTACACTTGGCATCTGTGTAATGGAGAGCTGTGCTTTCCAATTAAAAATGGGCTACAAAGCTGTATTTTCATGTAAATATTATTTCAATTTTGATACAGTTGTGGAGGTTTGCAGCTGTTTACATCATTAAGTTTACCGATGCTAATGATACTGCTAGTTTAATTGGTTTTCAGCTAACTGCACAATAGCTCATTAAATTAAAATCTAGTTTCTGAGTATGCTATTTCATCTTCTGTTTTGTCTCTATGCACATCACTGTGATCCATTTTAAACCTCTAACCCATTCTGCTGTTCTTGCTATAATGGACATAATTTATACAAAACATCTCCTTTCAGTAAAGTGTGTCTGCTTCAATTGTGTTTCTAAGGGGATCCTCCGCACACCACACTTCTTCATAATTGCAGGTGCAATTAGATCATATTAATGGAACATTACATTTGAAAAATAAGTTCCACTCTTACTGCCCCTTTTTTTTATAGCAGTAGCTTTCCCTACACATTTCTGAGGTGTGCCGTTTCACATGGTGTTTTGAAAGACTATTTTGAACTACAGTTTAACTAAACTTATGCCAGTGAAGTGTCTTTTTGAAAGCAAGTGTCTAATATTTTTGCTAACGTGATCATTCCCCAACACAATTTCTTTGAAGCATGATTTGAAAATTTTATTTTCATAAACTCTAGAGAATGTTTCAGCCTTTAGGTCTGGTGAAGCAATGTATGATTTCCCCCAATGCCTTTATTCCAAAGCTGCAAGCCTACCTCCCGTTTTGTTTTGTGGGTAGGGTCAGAACACAGCCCTGGTTCCAGTACATGCCATTTCCCTTCACAGTGCTAATGTTAAACAGGAAGCAGAGTGGTCTGCTATTCTCACCAGTGTCCAGTCTCCTCTTCAGGGGCCAACCTGGAACCCGCTTCCCTTCTTTGCCATTTGTTCTTCTCACCTCATCTGAGACTGAATCATGAATTGCTTTAGAGGGGCCTAGTTTTAGCAGAAGATTGCTAAGTGCAAGGCCATCTCCTCAAGAGATCAGAGCAAGCAACAGAGCTGGTTGACCTCTGCAGAAGAGCCTGGATGCAAGGACAGTAACCAGTGCCTTCTCTTTCACCCCCAAGAAGACAGTGCAGCTCTCAGACTCTCTGGCTATTGTATCTTCTTGTGTGTTTGGCACAAAGTGAAGTTTACAGCCATATGGAAATTACTAGTCTTGGCATTTTAGAAGAACTAGGTCTTATCTATGTTTAATCTCCAAGCATCAGTGCAACCCAAAGCCATTAATTGTCATAATCCTACTTGTATGGTAATAGTGTTGAGTATACTTCAAATGATAATTTCTTATCTTAAAACTATGGAGGTCACATTTACTGGTGTTTTACTCAGAATGGCTTCCTTATTCCAGCACTACTCGCTCTGAATGTTATAAGGTAATTTAGGATTGCAGGTCCTCAGCTGCATTCTGCAGAGTGTGAGCAGAACACATGGGGCTGGCGGCTCCTTGTTAATGCTGCTGAAAATGAGCCTTCTTATGGCCTGCTTCTATGTAAGAGGAAGCAAGAGGCCTCATAAGAACCTGGACTAGATCTGGCAGTGGCAGCAAATATCTCCCTGCTGGTAGCAGGAGAGAACCAAAAACTATGCTTAGGAGAGCAGAACCAGCAGCAAGATACAGCTGTGAGCTACCAGACACACCCAGGAGGTAAATCAAGGTGGTGAGAAGCTGGGCAGGTGCTGGTGGTGGTATTGAGGTTAAGCAGACATGAGGGGATGGAGAAAGATACAAGAACAATGCAATAAAGTGGGAGGACACGAAATGACAATCATAAAACTTGTGCATTTAGCTTTCTGTTACTTAGCTACACAAAGGAAACAGGCCCTTATTTTATAAAATCTTAATCATTGTTTCAGTAAATGCTGCTGTTTAAAGGCTAATGGAGTAGATGAGAAGATAATGTAGAATTGTTAGTAACTTAATTACCAGCATGACAACAAATCAGATTTCTAAAAACATAATCCAATGGCTGGAAGTTGAAGCTATACAAATTCAGAATGGACATAAGGTGTACATTTTTGATAGACTAATTAACCATTGGAACAATTTACCAAGGATTGTTGGAGAATTCTCCATCACTGACAATTTTTAAAGCAAGAAGGGATGTTTTTCTAAAAGATCTGCTCTAAGAATTATTTTGGGGATGTTCTTAGGCTGTGTTATACAGGACGTCAGACTAGATGATCACCATATTTTCTTTGGGTTTTGGAATCTATGAATAATACAATAAACAATTTCTCTGTTGGATGTATAATCTGTGAAGATGACTGGTTAATTTTAATTGGAAGTCCCTCAAAAATTGGAGCATTCTTGTGCTAATTAATTCTAAATCCTTGTACATTACTAGTAGTGTAGGGAAAGGATAAGTAGTGCAAAGACTAAAAATGTAAGACCATTTTAAATTACTCATCCTTGTTCAGTAAGGTCCTCTTCCCAAATAGCAGGCTGTTAGTCAGCTCCTAACACACAAATAAAAATGATGTATTAGTGCCAGGATACAAATAATATATTTAGGACCAATGCCTAACAAGCATCATGAATTACATTGAGTAAATACAATTCTTTAGAAATTCTTTAAGCACTTAGTTTCAAATTACCCATACAAAGATCTAATACTTCCAAGGCAGTGTGAGTAATTGACCTTTCAATGACATTCCAAAATCTTAATTAGGAACATCAATTTGACTAGTTAAAATCTTTTCCATATCCTGAGCAGAATTTGTTATACAATAATAAAATGTATCTACTCTGCCATAATTGTCTGTCATATAGATGCACTTCCTGTTGAAGACAGACCTGAAGTGATTGCTGTGTTAGATCTGATTTAAGAAGTAAGATTTGATATGTGATAGATTACAAATTGGGTGGTAACCTAGGGGAAAGAGTCTGGCAAACTTTACAACCAATTTTATTTCTTTACAAGTCTTCCATTTTGATTCTTATGGGATGCTTTTTGGACACATCAAATATGCAGCTATAATTTTAGTTTTGACCGTTGTTTCTTATAACACTTCACTTCCTCTTAATTCCTTTATTACTGCCTTTCCATTTCTAGGTGTATCCTGCTTGGTTTCTGATCGCTGTAAGCATAATTAATTGTATGCACCCTGATTGGTATTTAAGTTTGTGGTTAAAATAGATATTAGCTTGATTCTTAGCAACAAAGGGTCTTGCATACTCTAAATAGTGGTTTCTCATTCAACCTTTACAGTATAACTCATTCCATCAGGGAGTTGTGTAGTCTAGTTGCTTAGTTTTGTAATTACTGTCTCAGAAATTATATAGCAATATACAAAAGAATGTGTAGTGTCTACTCATTTATTCAGCTTACATAAAAGAATGGAAGCAACTGAAAGAGGAAGTCCTCTATTCTTTCAGACCAGACCAGCATAAGAGTCAAAGGGGGCAAAGCAAAAAGATCCTCTTTTCATCCATCCAACAGTAAGTTTAGGAAGCAGCTGCACTTACATTTCCTCTGATGGACCCTCTTTCAGGCTAAAAGGAGGGATAATTAAGTCACTTGGTGTAGTGCGATAACTGGAAACAGTAGACTCCACCCCTTAAAGTAATGAGCTGCAGGGCAAGGCCTGATCAGAAGCTAAACTGTGTGGGCTGATGGCTTCCCTGACTGCAAATGCAGCAACTAGGGGCTGGTTTGGCAAGCTGTGGGTGTTTATTAGAAAAAGCTGCCACTGAGAAACTATCATAAGCATGCCCGTGAGGGGAAGCAGAGACTCAGATCCTCAAAGGTACTCTAGTGCCCTAACTCTTAAGGCACCTAGATCTACTATTTAGCCTCAGACATTCTCAAAACTACCACTCAGCTGCTACCTAACACCACAGGTCATATGTTTCTGCCAGTTGGCATTCACAAAGCTGCTTAAACACTGATGCCATCCCGCAGTTAACGAGCTGCTCAGAGCCCTCGCATATGCCAAAGTCCCAGAGGTCCAACAGTGACATTCTCACACCAAGCAGGGTCTATCTTGCCAGCCAGGCCTGATCCTGTAGATTTACTCTGAGCAAGTCTAGGACCTGGTATCTGTTGGATGCTGCTGCAGGCTTCCAAGAGGTTGGGGTGGGGGGAGCAGAACCCAGCACTCTCAAACGATAGCCAGGAACACAGGGAAAAATAGGGAGAGTGTGAGAAAGTTATTAAATATGAGCAAGGGGAAGGGAGCTTTCAGCTGCTAGGGCATGGACTACCTAGGCAGGTGACATGCCTTATGTGCCTTACTCCAGCTGAAGATGGATGCCTGAGAATCCTGAATGGAGGGAGGCACCTCTCTCTGGCCTATCAGTGAGGTACACCAGTCAGGTGCCTAAGCCACTCTCCTCTCCCCACCTTTCCTCTGCTTTTCACTTCCGGCTACTGTAGGCTGCTCCCTGCTGAGCTTGCTACCTTCTAAGGATCCTTTTCTTCGGGTATGGCTACACTTGCAGCTGTACAGCGCTGTGAGTTAAACCTGTCTTCGTACAGCTGAGTAGGGAAAGCGCTGCAGTCTGTCCACACTGGCAGCTGCAAGCGCACTGGCGTGGCCACATTTGCGGCACTTCCAGCGGCATTGGGAGTGGTGCATTATGGGCAGCTATCCCACAGAGCACCTCTTCCCATTCTGGCACCGTGGGTTGTGGGAAGGGGGCGAGGGGTGCGGGGCATTCTGGGTTCTGTCCCAACGCCCCGTGATACATCGCTTTGCATCCCAGCAATCCCTGTGTTTCTGTCCACATTTGGCGCCATCTTCCAACGGTTTCTGTGCAGCGCGATCTGTGTTCCATTTCGGTCTGTGGGAAATGGAGCCCGAACTGCTGAGGAGTATGCTGACGAGTCTCGCCAGCACATCACAGTTTGGCAGTTGAGCTATTCCTTAAGATCCAAAGTGACAGTGAGGAGTCCGACGATAGCGAGTCGCGTAATGCGTACGACATGAAATTGATTGTGGCATTCATGGACATGCTCAGCACCTTGGAATGCCGCTTTGGGGCTCAGGAAACAAGCACTGAGTGGTGGGATCACATCGTCATGCAAGTCTGGGATGATGAGCAGTGGCTGCAGAACTTCCGGATGAGAAAAGCCATTTTCATGGGACTGTGTGAGGAGCTCGCCCCCCCCCCTGCAGCGCAAGGACACGAGATTGAGAGCTGCCCTGCCGGTGGAGAAGCGGGTGGCTATTGCAGTCTGGAAGCTAGCCAGACAGCTACCGATCAGTCGCGAACCAATTTGGAGTGGGAAAGTCAACCGTTGGAATCGTGTTGATGCAAGTTTGCAGGGCCATTAATCGCATCCTGCTAAGAAGAACCATGACGCTGGGTAACGTGCAGGACATTGTGGATGGCTTTGCACAAATGGGTTTCCCTAACTGTGGAGGGGCGATAGCTGGGATGCATATTCCTATTCTGGCACCACCCCACCTAGCATCCGAGTACATTAATCGGAAGGGGTATTTCTCTATGGTTCTCCAGGCACTTGTGGATCACTGTGGGTGTTTCATTGACATTAACGCAGGCTGGCCCAGAAAGGTGCATGACGCATGCATCTTTTGGAACACGGGCCTGTTCAGGAAGCTGCAAGCCGGTACTTTTTTCCCAGAGTGGAAGATCACAGTAGGGGAAGTCGAAATGTCCATTGTGATCCTTGGAGACCCCACTTACCCGTTAACGCCGTGGCTCATGAAACCCTACACAGGGAGCCTTGACAGCAGCAAGGAATGGTTCAACTACAGGCTGAGCCGGTGCCAAATGACTGTGGAGTGTGCTTTGGGCCATTTAAAGGGGCGCTGGCGATCTCTGTATGGGAAGCTGGACTTGGCCGAAAACAGCATCAGGAGTGAAGTGTAGTGGTTACAATGTTAGTAGGAATCTGTGTTTGCTAAGCTGATTTGCAGTGCCCGTTTCTTTCCTAGGCTAAGGTATCTTTTTCTTTATGCAATAATAAAGAATGTTTTCAAAGCCAAAAAATCCATTTATTGAAAAGAAAATTCATTTATTGAAAGAAACACAACTTTTTGGGAATCAGAAAGGGCAAGGGGGTGGGGTGGGGAACGGTACAATCACAGATTTGCATATGTCCTGTCTGGAGTGCTGTGTAATAAGTACTGCACTTCAGGATGGCTATACTGCACAGTGATGGGGGTTGAGTGCAGAAGGTAAGGGTCGTAGTTCTCAGGGCTGGTTGGTTAAGATACAGGTGTTGGAGGCAGCTGGTGGTGGTAAGAACCCGGATATTGGGGAAAGTGGGTTGGAGGTGACATGGGGGCACAAGGGAAAGTTTTGGGACAAGGACTGCAGGGGCGGGCGGGCGTGGTAGTGGTCTGCCTGCATGCCTACAAGCGCCTGGATAGAGTCCGCTTGGCGCCCCATGATGCTTATCAGCTGCTCCGTGCTTTGCTTCCGGTGCGCTGCATTTTCCTTGCGGATCCTGCTTTTACTCTCCCTCTACTCCTGCGCTTTTTGATTCTCTGTAAGAGACTGATGCATCACGTCTTCTTTGCATTTTCGCGGTCTCTTCCGGAGTTTTTGCAGTCTCTCAGCCGGTGATAACATGGACGGCTGAGATCTCAAAGTTGCATCTGTAAAGGCAAAATGCAATACTTAACAGAGGCAGCATTGTTTATACCAGAGTAATGATTCCCCTGCACTTAAGGAGGGCGCACACAGTCTACACAATAGCATAATTTTCCTGTCCCAAAGAGAGCGCACATAACCCACGGGAGCCCCAAACTGGTGAGTAAGGGGGACTGATTGTTTCAAGGCTGTACTGTCTTCTGGGTTTCTGTGCCCTGGGGAGAGCCAACAGCTGCAGGGGGCACCTACATTGAACACAGTCCCAACATTTTCCACAAGAGTTTATCCTGGAAGATATCTCGCTGCTGAGGGTGACCTAGGAAGCAAGGGAGGGTCTTCTACTGCAATCCGGCTTCCGCCCTGGCCCATATGCAGCTTGCCTGTGTGCAGCAATGGTCCCCCCGCCCCTCGCACCACAGTGGCGCGGAAACATTAGCCTGACTGGGACAAGGACCACGGTGGCTCTCCCAATAAACCTGCACAAGCACATTGCCCACTTTCTGGATGAGACTTTCGAAGAGATTACCGAGGCAGATTACCACAATGTGATAGATACATCAATGCACTATTCCGCATCTAGACATGTATGCAGCCCTAACCCTCCTCTCCCGAAAAATTTCCTTTCCGAAAATAAAAGCTGCTTACCGGGAACCTGCTCTTCTGTTTGTCCTCCACCAAGTACCGGCCGCTGCAACTGGCTACCTTCCTCCTGGCTTGAGAAGAGCTCCTGGCTGCATGCCTCCAGGGATTCCGGGGTGTCTACCTCCACCCCAGCACCCTCACTCCCGCTTTCCTCCTCCTCCCCCTGCTGTGAAGTGTCCATGGTGGTGCTCGGAGTGGAGGTGGGGTCATCCCCCAAGTATCGTGTCCAGCTCTTTGTAGAATCGGCAGATTGAGGGGGAGCACCGGAGCGGCAGTTTGCCTCGTGGGCTTTGTGGTAGACATTCCGCAGCTCCTTCACTTTAATCCTGCAGTGCAGGGCGTCCCGGTCATGGCCCCTTTCCATCATGGCCCTTGATATCTGCCCGAAGGTATCGTAATTCCTCTGGCTGGAGCGCAGCTGGGACTGGACAGCTTCCTACCCCCAAACACTGATGAGGTCCAGCAACTCGCCATTGCTCCATGCTGGAGCTCGTTTTGCACGTGGAGGCATGGTCACCTGGAAAGATTCACTGATAGCACTCCACACCTGGTGAGCAAACAGGAAGGGGATTTTTAAAATTCCTGGGGAATATAAAGGGCGGGTCTGACCGTTAGTCACCTGAGGCCAGGGCAATAGAGTTCGAACTGATGAGCAGAGTGGCTAGAACAGGCATTGTGGGATACTGCCGAATACTTCTGGAGGCCAATCAGAGCGCATTGGGCGGCCACACTGGCGCTGCAGCGGCAGCGCAATACTCTCTATTCCTCTCGGGGAGGTGGAGTACAAGCAGCACTGTAGCCACGGAGATACAGTGCTGTACGTGCCTTGCCAGTGTGGATGGGGAGTGAGTTACAGTGCTGTGGGTGGCTTTATTGCGCTGTAACTCTCAAGTGTAGCCAAGACCTTAGGCACTTAGCTCTCCCCATGCAGTGTGTGGGGAGCCTGGCACTCAACCTTGGGCTTGAGGATTCCACCAGGCAGCAGGCTACCTAGAGGTTAGGTGCTGTAATGCTGAGCATAGCAACATTAAGTTCAGCATCATGGTGTTACTCCTAGATTTGATCATCTCAAAGATATTAAAGACATTCAGTTGCAAATTAATGGCTCAAACACACTTGCTTAAGAGAAGGCATGGTCTGACCACTGGAAGCCAAGAATTAAAAATTCTAATTTGGTTTAACCCTCATATGGTTTTGGGCAAGTCACTTTAGCTCCGACTTAGTTTCCATATACTGTACATAGGACTCATTCCCATTCCCCACAAGGAGAAGGTAAGGCTTCTTAAAATGGTCTGCAGTTGAGAAGTGCTATTTTATTGATACCACTATTGAATACTCCAAAACGTGCTGTTCCAACGCCACAGTGAGTAGATAAAGTGAAACCTAACACTGTTTTTGCCTTTCTGTTACAACAGACGTCCAAAGAATCTCTCTTCCCTATATAGTAACTAGATCAGACATTGCCATACTATCAAAGTGAGTGTCCTACACATCTTAAAAAACATTCACACATTAAGAGATATTCTAAGTGATAAATAATGTGTTGCAGATGCATGAAAGCAATTTTACAAAAGAAAAAAAGGTTTCCAGACATTTATTTCTGGAACTGTACACCAGGTATTAAAGTACAACAAATACAAAATAATGCTCAAAAAAATCAGTGTTTATGTACAAATATTAAAACCAATGCAACAATAGCGACTTCCTCTTGAACATCTGATACTAAAACTTGTTCCGATTGTCACTGGTTTAGGTCATTATACACAGGGTGCTTATTTCAAACTGGGAAAGGCTGGAATCACTGGTGGCGTAAGAGGGCCATAATCAGACCTATACTATTTTAAACAATAATTGGTAATTTCCTTAAGTGAAAAACATTAAAAAAATAGTAACCTTGTCATTTTATAAATTACTGTATTTAGTTTCCCCTTTGTAGATAATGTGCTTGTAATTCTGGGCAAATAGTGTCCCTGTTGGTCAGTTTATCCATTAGTTTACATTCAAAGTTGAAATATGCACTAGAGACTTTGGTTAAATTCTGTAGTATTACTATGTTCTACTGGATCTGAAGTTTTCACACATTTTTGACCCTCAGTTTTAAAAATTAAAAACAGGAAACAATTGCACAATTCATTGACCTAATTGTACACAATTTAGTATTCTGCAAACAGTAATGTACATCCTTCAAGTAAATTCAGCAGTTTGACCATGACAAGAGGAAAACTAAACATTTAAAAATCTAGCATGAGAAGATGACATGACTAACAAAAGTAAAAGTATTGCTATAATCACAGCACCAGTTACACTTCTAAATGAATCAGCTATCCTCTTCAGATTCCCTGTACATAAAAGATACATCTACCAACACTGCAATTGCCCATTATGGATTTTTGGTTTGTTCATATGAAGAAAAAAACGTGGCAAAGGACAAAGAATTCATCACAGTTTGTTACAAGAATTGTGCTTCACCATCCAAGAATCAAGGCAATAGAATTTCTTCATATGGTTGCAATTCAGTTACCTTCATGCTGACCCTCAAAACGCAATTCTTTTAATAAACAGTAACAAGTTCTCCATTTAAATGTTTAAACTGAGAGAAAAACAGGTAAGTCCAGATTTTAAAAGAAAAATTCAATAAATAGCTATTTTACAAGGATAAAGTCATAGTGGTACAGATTTATGAATGTCACATCAAGCATGCACAAAAATGTTACTATACACAAGTAGTCAGAAAATATTGAAATAGATATCTAAAAAGATATGCAGAATGTACATATTTACAAATCTTGCAAATTATTGCCTCATTTTAACAAGGAATTAAAAGTAAACGTTACCAGCTAGCTAGCCACGAGGCTAAATAAGATTAGAATTTAAAAATCTATTAGACTAGCCGGAAATCTTTTTTCTCTCATATTTTCTGAATTTTGGTCAAAAGTCTTTATTAAATAACTAAAGTGTCCATTCAACTTGCCGACAATCCAAACTTTAGACAAGTCTCTGTCTATATTAAGATCCCAGCAATGCATAGATAAACTGAATATATTACTGCATCAGCTAATGAGAATGGGCATGTTCATTTAAGTGCAACTGGTATAAGCATTCAGTCATCTTTGTGTAATGATTTTTATACAGACCAGCCACTGTAAACCCATAGTTAAACTTGAATGTATAACAATGAAAAAATATGGCCAGTATTTTACAAAATTACATAAAAATGTGTTGATTCATAAACAAAAGAAACAAGGTACAAAGTTCAGCACAAAACACAGCAACAAGAAGCTGACAACTTGACCCTGTGTTGTACTCTGACATTTGTAGCCAAGGCTACCCGTTATTTACTGTGTACTTACTAGAATTACATATTTCAGATGTTTAAGTTAAAGAATTGATAACAAATTATCGCTAACTACTTTTGTCCACTGTGCTAAACTAATTTTTATGGTAAATGTGCTATTGCGTAAACAGTTCAAAGCAATCTTCATTACAATGCTGTAAAGAAAACTCGGGAGTACGCTGCATCCAAAAATCAGGATGTCAATGCAGTTCACAGTATATATAATAAATACCCTCGTCCCTTTCAAATACTACCCAAAGTCTCTACTACTAAATTACTCAGCATAACCTTGAAGCAATTACTACAAATATTACCAATGCAGTCAAACTTAAGCATTTAAAAAAATGCAAGCAAATTAGTGGCAATTAATCTGCATTACAGACAGTGCAAAGAAAAATCTGAGTGTGTGTGGGAAAGTCTACTACGATTCAATTGTACTGGGCTAAACTTCAGAATCTTGTAAACAAAAATGAAAAAAAAAAAAAAAAAGCACAAACCTGAAAGTTGTATGCTCTGGAAGCATATCACATACCAATACTATGTTTTGTGGGAATCTGTAACACAACTTAAATAAAAGGGTATTAAATGGAATAATTTATGGTGACCCAAAATTTCATCTGAATATTCACCAAAAAATTGATTGGCATAAACAATTTTGAGTATGAGATGCATTTGTGCTGCTGTCAATTCCCATTTGAGAAAAGTATTGAAATGCCATTTTGAGACAATGACTTGCCAAAAGAAATAAACACAATCCATGCTAAAGGAAGTTTTCAAGTGTATACTTCAAGGTTGTACTGCACTATATAAAAATCTAGATAGTCCCTCAAATGAACTGCAGTGCTCCAAACAATTTAAGGTGTGTCCCAAATGTAAACCATTTAGTGGTCAATCCTAAACCTTGCAGACTGTGGCTTTATACATCAGCTGCCTCAGAAAAAAATTGATACAAATAACTGGTGTTATTTATTACATTACACTCTTAAAAGTTGTGGACAAAACCCCATCAAAATACAATATTCTAAAATGCATTTGTTTAGCCAATAAGTTTAAGTACACAGAAACCTTCTGGCAGTATAATTACTTCTGTGTAAGGTAGCCATGGCCTATAATTTTGCAATAGCATCTAAGTGTATGTCTTCACACTTTGCTCATGCAGTCCCTTGTGCTAGCTTCCACCAAGATGAACTCGCTGTTTTGTAAACTGAAGTGCCCTAGTTTAGTATCACATGAGAGAAGGTTCCATTAAAAAACATCCTTCTTTGTGCAGTTTAAATTAAAGAAACCCATCCCTGCCTTTATTTAAAAAAAAAAAAATGCTACATTGAGCAGGAATCAGGATCTGTACCTGTAAACATTGTTATTCCACTGCATCTGTTACGGCAAAAGTAACTTAGACTAAAAAGCCACTTCAATCAGTTCACAACTTCTGTGCTGGTTTTGAGATGGTGACCTCTGTCTACAGGCTTTAAAAAAAATTGAAGCAGAGCTTAAAGCTGCACCAGAGTTCTCTTAATCCCAAACTCTGCCGAACATCATAGGACATTTCCACACGTATGGATTGAAAAATGAAATTATTCTTGATAAATCAAGATATAGTTCTATACATACAAAGACATCACTGATGTCATAAAGTTCAAACTTCCAGTGAAAGACTAAGCAAACCTGACAGTTCCCATCAAGTCTGCTGCTGCATTAAGTACCCGCTGTTTTTGCAGTCCACCACTGGAATCATTCTGAGTGAAGGGCAGTATGTTGGTGTAGAGTGTGGGCACTGATGAAACCATTTGTCTCATTTGCAGATAGACTGCTGAAGTCAGCCACTGAGACAGCCATTTTGGCACTGGTAATATGATGTGTGTGGTTCTCAAAGTCCACACCCAAGTTATTTACAGAAACATCATTCATAAAGGATTCAGGGACTGCAATCCCCATTTTTAATCTTTTGGCAGGTCTCTCTGACTCTTCACTGCACATGTTCATTGGGTTTAACTCCGAGTGATAAAATCCAGTCTCAAATAAATTAAAACAATCACTTTCACCATTATTAGGCAAGGTAAGCAACTCTTCTGTTACAACAGGCACATGATTAACTGGTGCTCGGGGTAAGCTGTCCAGAGGAGAAAAGGCATCTTCCAAGCAGTTCACATCTGTAGAGTGGCAGACTGTAGCTACACTATTGGTCAATGCTGGAAAAAAAAAAAAAAAAAATGAACAAAATTTAAATAAAAATAGACTTTCTTGAGGTACAGTTACAACAGAAAACAGTCTTTTAAACTTCAATATTTATTTTTCTTGATTTACCTGTCAAGTCATTGGCAGTGATAGAGTTCAGAATGCTGAGCTGTTGATCAGGAATGGGCTCTGTTCTGCTGTTAGCAGTTAAGGCTGAAGAATGTACTGCTCCACCAAGGGCTTCTGCTTCATCTACCAACCGATCCATATAGTCCCTAGAAAGACATTCTTATATTAGAGACAGGTGTGTGACTAGGAGATGGATTTCTTTAATCCAACATCACTGCAGCATTTCACCACCCTGATAAAAGTTGGAAAAAACTCTAGATGCAGAACTGACAACAGAAAGGATATATTCCAAGCACTCTGTACTTACGTGACCCCTGGATGATGGTTGTACCTCTTCTTTCCAAACCTTGTTTGCTGAGCAAAGTAATCATAACGTTCTGATTTCTTCCACATGTAGTAGAATGCTACACATTCAGCAACTGTTCTAGTTCTCACCTAAAATGGGGCAGGAAGAATTAACATGCTTGTTTTAAGAAGGAAAGGAAAAAAAAAAAAAAAAAGAGGGGCAGGGGAGAAGGGGGGCAGGTTTGTAGTACTCTCCATCTTCCCCATTCTCCTACATTCTCTTAAGTTACATTTCTGATTAAGAGATTCTTCTAACAATATAAATTTGAAAAATGTACTATTTTAGATCCACTCAATAAAGCAATTTAATATGCTCAGCTATAGAAAATCCAGTTTTTGTTTTTAATTAAGTTTTACATTGAGACAGTGTCCAGGACAAAAAATAATGTCTCAATAGCAGTTCATAACAGCTTAACCATTTATGAAGAGTCAAAATATGCAAAGAAAAAAAGGGAGGAAAGCTAAGAGCAGTATGAAGAGTAACAAGCTAAAAGGGAAAATAAGTAAGGTATTATGGAAATTCTCCTTTTTGTAAGGTTAGTCAGCAGAGACTGCCCAGGCTCCGACAACAGGTGTGTGCAAAACTAGACTATTAAAATAGAAGTAGTCCTGATGGTCTAGATGATCCAAAAGATCCATTTTATTCCTATTATCCATGAATCTACATGCACTGTGCAATTTAAGGCTTCAAATACACTTGTTTCCCTTATATAAAGACAGGTCAGTTTCTGAGAGTACCAATCCTTAAGTCTAGCTAGGCTCTTATTCCATGTATTATTTCTTCCCCTCCATCCCTCTACAGAAGCGTCCATCCTTCCATTTGAGGAGTAGATGGGTCTCCTTGCTGAGTGAGTCCACATCACCACTCCTTAGTCAAAAGAATTACTGTTGAATGACAACTGTACAGTACTCGACTTTCCTGCTAGCACCTTAGTGGCTGAGTCCTGTGTGGCTGCAGAACTCCAAGCCCCTGGTGGCTATGAGATGGATAAGCTAATTAAGGTATTTTATTATTTTGCTGGTCTAGACTCAGAGAATGAATCCAGGGCAGTGCAAAGCCAGAGCAGCACAGAGTATAACACAACAAAATTATATTACAAATGCATAAATGAATGCAATGTGAATACAACACTATTTCAGAGACTAATAGGTTGACTGATCTTGAAAATGATGACTGTTGAATGTCGTTTGTGGTAAAGTTAGCGTGCAAATGACAAATCAGCTCTAATACATTGCCTCATATTTCACTGTAGGCAATGCTTCTGTTAAATTAGTTGCTTTTATAGATTTTAAGTGACTAAACTACCATTCTCTACATCCAATTTAAGTACATAACACTTACCTTATTTTTCTGTATGAGATGAAAATCTTTCCCGTAAATCAGAAGTGCATGTTCAAAGTTTCTGCATTCTTCTTCTGTCCAAGCGGTCATCTCTTCTAGAGGATTCCCAAAATAAGAACAGCACTTATTTTCAGATAATTTCCATCAGAAACTGAGTTACAAACATTTGTACTGATAACATTCATGAAAATCCAAATGCACTTTGAAGAGCAACTGATAAATTCTTTAGAATTTGTCTTATTCTTAATACACTGAAGCCTCTAATTATACTGTTGGTTAGAAAACTGAATCTGCTAATCATCAACTTTGGATACACTACGCTGTTCACTGAATGATAAAGGACTGTTAGAGTTTCATTTATTATTATTATATTTTATTTGTAGTCATCCAGGGCCAGGTGCACAAAAGGGCTTGGGCACCTAACTGCTCCTTTAAGTACCTAAATCCATCATTTAGGCACCACCAAGATCCCCAAAACTCTTAGCTGCTGCCTGACCGTGGAGGCATCTAAAATCCTTAGGTGCTAGGAGTTTCCACCATTAAAGTTCCCTAGGCACCTAAGTTTCTGCCAGAGAGCATGCACACAGCTGCCTCAGTCTAAGCACCAATCTCACACCTAAATCCAAGGAGGATCTTCTCACCTGCAGGGCCCAATCCAGTAGGCATTTTCAGAGCATGCCTAAACCCAGACAAAATTGCTGGGGGGGGTGGAGGTGGCCAGCCTTATAACCTTTAGCCCAGTGATCAGGGCACTCACCTCAGATGTGAAGACACAGGTTCAATTACCCCTCTGCTTAATGTCATTTCCCCCATTTGGATTTTCCACCTCTTAGGTGTGACTGCCCTAACCGCTGACTGTGGGATATTCAGGTATGGGTCTCTCTCAATCTGTCCCATTGAAGCTGTTCCATTGTGTATAAATAATTAAATAGACATCAGACCAGAGAAAATCCATAGTTCAGTGATTAGCGCATGCACCTGAGAGGTGGCTTATCCAAGTTCAAATACATTCTCCACTTGACGTGCAGGGTTTGGTGGGGAACTGAACCTGCGTTTCCCATATTCCTCCTGAGCACCTGAACTACTGAATGAGAAGTTATAAGGGAGGCCACTGCCACCTCCTGCATTTCTTGCAGAAAACAAAAACAAAAAACCACCACTTAGGCATCTAACTCCAGGAAGGGGTTCACAGCTGAGACACCAAGCAGAGATAGGTGCCTAACTACCTGAGAGGCTTAGGCCTCACTCCTCAGCATTTCCTATTGGCTAGTTTAAATGACTTCCGACTCAGTGGGCTAGCTTTTGTGGATCCCATTCTTAGCCACCTAATTCACCCCATGCATTGTACAGGGAGCCTGGACACCTAACTTGGGGCTGTGCATTCCAATGGGTGGCAAGGTGCCTAAATATGTGTTGCAATGCCTATGTTCCTTTGTGGATCAGGGCCCAAATCTGCCAAGGTTTGAAAACATCACCAGCATGTGAAGCAAAGTATTTTTCTGCACTGATTTCAAAGGTGTCTACTCTTGCAGGGGTACAAAGAACCACAGACCTTGGAAAATAGGCAAAGGAGAAACTGCTTTTCCATACATTTAATTCTGTAAAAAACTTGTAGTTCTTTTTACAAATTGGTAACAATGCAAGTTAGTGTTCATTTTCAACACACGCACACAGATCAAAGGAAAAACCTGTTTTCCATGGGGTTTCAGATCTTTCTCTATTGTGCGCCTCAACCTAGTACTATAATACACAGTTTAAGATCATGTGGCTCAAACTCTATATAAGGATCATTTTAGCCTCCACTACCCTTGCTTTTTCAAAGTTTGATATTATTGCTACTTAGTATTTAGTACATAGTTTGCCATCATCACATTCCTGGGTTCTCACCTCCATTCTCCCAAAATTCAAACCACTATATAATAGCAGACATTCCCTGTTATGTCATAATTTGTTTTGATTTTGTTTCACGTTGAAGTATACTGAAAGAGGAGATACGTATTTACCTCATCAAGGAACAAGACAGTAGCAGGCAAACCACATATCTGTACATTTATTATGAGGTAGTCTCAGTTATAGTAGTAATTACTGCTTATTGTTTTTAATGTCCTTTTTGTATCATTCAGTTACACAGTAAAACAAGAGCCTTTCAGCTTACAGGCAACACAAATGATCTCTTTGCCAAAACAAGAATTCCCTAGTAAGTGAAATCTTAAGTTATTCAAAAAGTTGACCAATCTTACACCGTGTCCTGCAGCTCACCAAAACAGGATTCTGGCAGAACAATGCAGGGAGTAGATTCCAGGGGTGCAGGCATTCCACTGAGAATGTCCTGACTGCCACCTGCCACTGAAACTTTAACCTGCCAGCAAGCCCAATACAGTAGGTTGAAATTCCCATTATAGGACCTGGGAGAGTTTCATGCAGGGTGGATAAAAATCAATGATTTAAAAAAAATAAAAAAAAAACGTTTTTTTTTATTTAAAATTGGATTTGTTTGATAAAATTCATTGAGGAAAAAACCTGTCTAAAGATAGTTTTAATTAAGATATCTTTCAGCTATAATGTATCTCATTATGGAATAGGAATTATAAATTCGAATTCTATAGTATGAGACAATATATTCATGTAATGTTTAAGAAAAGTTTTGTAAATGAGTTCCAATAGTTCATGGATTAGGGACCCAATCTTATGGGGTTCCAGGGCTTCTGTATAGATTATTTAGGTTAATCTTTCTATCTACCCAATGGGACTCAGTGCTCAGTCTAGAAAAGAGGTGGGCAAACTACGGCCCGCGGGACCCTCCTGCCCGGCCCCTGAGCTCCTGCCCTGGGGAAGCTAGCTCCCAGCCCCTGCCCCGCAGCCGGCGCAATGCTCTGGGCGATGGGACTGCGAGCTGCAGAGCCCGGCCTGACCCGGTGCTCTGTGCTGCACGGCGGCGTGGCTGGCTCCAGCCGGACGGCACGGCTGCCTGTCCTGGCGCCATGGGCAGTGCGGCTGTAACATCGCCAGCCACTGATGCTCTAGGCAGCATGGTAAGGGGGCAGGGAATGGGGGGGTTGGATAGAGGGCAGGGGAGTTCGGGGTGGTGGTCGGGGGTGTGGATAGGGGTCGGGGTGGTCAGAGGGCGGGGAACAGGGGGGTTAAATGGGGGCAGGGGTCCTGGGGGGGGGGCAGTCAGGGGACAGTGGGGGTCGGATGGGGCAGGAGTCCCGGGGGACCATCAGGGGTCGAGAAGGAGGAAGGGTCGGATAGGGGGTGGGGCCGGGCCACGCCTGGCTGTTTGGGGAGGCGCAGCCTCCACTAACCGGCCCTCCATGCAATTTTGGAAACCCGATGCGGCCCTTAGGCCAAAAAGTTTGCCCGCCCCTGGTCTAGAAGATACCATCAGAGATGCTTCGTTTTGCGGTTCTCAAACTGTGGATTTGCGTCTCCAGAGATAACATGCTTGTTAACAGCATAAATGTTTTTAAATAATTAAATATCATCATATATAGAGGTGAGAAATAACAGACCTCAACCCTATTCTCCATCTGCAAATTTCTGTACACAGAGTCAATACCTCCCTCTAAAAGTGCAAAAGTTTCAAAAAGTTCAATGAACAGAAGATTGTTGGGGATCTGGACAAGGAGAAGTAGTCTGGAGATAAATGTGAAAAGGGAGGGACAAGCAGTAGAAACAAAAGTGAAACTATTTGAGCAGGATATTCCAGAAGTCTTGGGGTCTTTCTGAGTGTAGCCTTTATTGATTTGAGATCTACCATACCATTCTCTCACTAGAATGGAAAACCTATAATGGCAGCAGGCCATAAAAGAGACCCAGTTTGGGAATATTTTAATGACGTTACTCTACCTGTGGGTAAGACAGGCATGCGTGCAAAATGCAAAAGAGTGCAACAAAGAAATGCAAGGCCTGGTTGCCCGAATGAAACATCATGAGAAGTATTCCTTCTCAGGAGGAAGCTGTGTTGAAGACGATGAAAGGAACATCACTTTAAAAACGTATAGTGTGTACCTCCTAAAAATGAAACCTACATCTGTCTCAGAGTTGTGAAGACTATGTATTAAGGTTATAACAACCAACAAGAATGCACTTTTATGCAGAAATCCATGATTAAATTGAGTCTTCCTGATTAGTGATTTAAAATCAAATTGATTTAAATCAAATCCACCCTGGTTCCATGGACTGAACACTGTCCTCTGATCACAAACTGCTGCCACAAGTGTAACTTTCTTACCATGCAGCATGTTTTCACATTATTGGGTTTTAGTCTTACTTTGCAAAGCCTCACTGAAATCTAGGCTGCAAGCATTCCAATTAATAGGAGTTTATGCAGAAACAATATTTAGTGAAAATGCCTGTAATGCACAGAATACTTTTGTCACATGATGTAACAATTATTTTATCCTTACGACACTCTTTACATATTTCTCACATTATGCTTATTAGCTAAAAAGTCTCACTGAAATAAATGATGGAATAATTGTTCATTTCAAATACATAGTAAGAGCAAATACAATTAGTGGGACTACAAACGTGCCACATTACAAGATTAGGCACTAGAGCTGTAATATGTAACTTGGCAAGGACACCATATTTGCTAGGGTCATCAGAATGCTTTTTTGAAACTGTCCCAAAGCCTTAGCTGACTTCAGGGACTACCTCCTGAAGTTTAGTCTGTGGAATGGCAAAAACATCCTCATCTGAAACTTTAAGGAAGCAGGACTGCTTATAATGGGTCTTTTTGAAAACGAAATCACTTTAACTTCACTTTTCTGCATTTTCACAGCCTGCTTTAGGGCTCAACCCTGCATGGTATTGAGTGCTTTCAACTTCTTTTTAAGTCTATGGCAGTTGAACGAGATTAGCACTATACAGAAGATGTTTCTGCAGTACCAAGCCCTAAGTTTGCCTTTGCTTTCATCTGTGCATAGGGTTAAAGGGAACTACAGGGAGCGAAAGACCGACCCCCCTGTTATCTGTATGGGTCAGCTCTACTAACTTTTAAGGAAAGCATAAAGGCTGGGGACAAGAGGTGGAAAACACAAACCAACCTATCCTACTACATAGTGGAGCTATCTTGTGCTGATGAAATACATTCAGGGTTCAGTACAGGAAAGGGTGGGGCCACATCACAGAGCCAACTATGGTTTCTTGATTCTCAGCCTTGGCATGAGTTAGAGTAGCCTGTAGTCTGCTCTAACTTACGATAGCTGGCTCTGATCTCAGCAGTTCTATAAACCTACTGAGAAATGCCAGAGGGGAGAAAAGTGTTGCTGTGCTCCACTTCCTCCCTACCCCCATCAGAGTAGGGAAGAGTGAAACTGTTGGTGGAGTAGGAACTGGCTCTGCCATCTTTGCACCCGCTGTGAACTCCTCCAGTAGAAATTCCCAACTGGCCAGCTACAGTCATGTTACATCCACTTTGTTCCATTCAGGTGGTGAAAAGGGTGATGACCTAGGGCTGAGAACCTGGTCTCAGTATTTCTGTACATTATAACTTTGAAGAGAGTCTTAAAGTATTCCCTACTATTTCAGAAATTTCTTACCTTGAGATGCCTTTCCATTTGAGCAATACCTCTCAATTGCTTCTTTTATATTATGGTTACATTTGAGTAGTTCATAGAGTGCCTATGAAATTAAGGAAATATTTTTGTTTAAAACAAGTCATTTAAAGTTTGTAGCTAAGCAGTTTAAGGTACTGTGTCTAGCTTCAATGATCAAATTGCATATCAGTCAATTAATTTTTACATTAAAATTTCATAAACAAAATAAACAATTTAAACAAAGTTACGTACCACTTAATATACCACTTAAAATAAGGTTTCACAAGAAAATATAAGTGGATATCTAAAGCTTGATGTGAGTTATACTGAGAACTGTTTGTTAAGAACATAATCATATACACATGCTGCATCACAAACATTGATACTATAGACTCCAATCCTGCCAATCCTTATTCACGTGCTTAATTAAGTACTGGCAGGATCAGAGTCTTACTTTGCACTTTCTGTGGAAAAGAAATGTTTGACTATTTTGTTACCTGTTGCACATACGCATAAAGAGAATGCACACTAGTTCCAAGGCAATGTGTCACAAATGGATAGGATATAAAACATACTTGTTCATTGTCCCGTGTGTGTATTCCTTCAGGAATTCTTCCAATATTTTTTTCATTTCCAGTTCTTAACGAGGTCTCAAAAAGGTATTCTTTAACCTTAATCTCTGAAACCACCTCAGGTCTCCAAAGTAACTGATCATCATTTTCATACACTGTTAAGAGGAAAATCCATTGAGATACAAACAAGGTTGTGTGAGTGAGAGCATGCACACCTATCCTGGTGTTTTTGATACTGTAGACCAAATATCAGCAGATGTAAATTTATATGGCCCCACTGAATTTATATACTTTAGTTTCTGGCACAAATGTTTTAGAACTACGAGATAAGAAATTAGCAGCTTCCCCAAAGATAGAAAACAAGAAAGTAGCTAGAGGTAATCAAATCAAACATATTGATAGCATCATGTCACATGCACAAATAATACCCCCCCCTTTCCATATACCTCACTGAAGAGATATGCCTTGCACTGTGCCACAAAGGTGAACAGATTCAGGCTATATTGGAACAAGGAGGGAAGGGACTGAATTCTAAGGACAAGGACCTGTCCAAAAGAAAAAAAAAAGAAAAATCTACTGGCCACTAGAGAATTCAAATCAAGAAATTTATGCATATTTATATATGACAAAGTTGGGTGTTTTATAAACTAGTGAATACAGTCACATCTCTGTTTGCTTAGAGTTACACACAATCCTTGAAAACAGTAAAAAAGAATAAACCAATAAATGAGCAGTAAAAAATATGAATTCTAGCACTACATTTATTCCTCAGTCAGTTCAAACACTTTCCATGCTGGAAAAAAGCAAGTGACTAAGCAGTCACTGTCTTCAAAAAAAACTTGTTGCTATCTATTATTAGACGTGCTGATCTTGATGCTAATACTGGGATTTCTGGCTCAAATAGTCATCAACTACTAGAGTAAGGGACATACATGTTCTGTAATGAGTTTGGGTTGTGCATTTATACATCTTGTCAAATCACATTGGAAAAAATCTAATATGCAAGTAAGTGGCTTTTATAAATATCTTCTATGTATATCAAATAACACGAGACATGACTTGAACATTAATTATCTTTAGCAGCAAACATTCAAATTTCAATCCCTGCTATTAAAATATTTAGTATTACGAACAGACATTTTTGACATTACATTTAACATGTCATACAGTCTGCAGACAATGCAAAATTAGATAAATTATCTGATCCACGGCAGTCAAAGGAATCAAAGGCTGGTACAGGCCAAAAGAGTGAGGAAGATCTGTACCTCCTATAATGAGGAGGAATTAAAAAAACAACCCCTTTCACCTTATAAGATACTGTTGCTGCCCAAGAATAGAAGATGCTTTACAAACAGTAACGTTACAAGACTGAATTTAGAGCTGTCCCAGGGAACACAAAGCCCAAGCCACCAGAATCACCGCTGCTTTTGTCACTGTTACCAAGGATGTACATTTCATGTACTTTTAATTTCTAAAATGAAATCTTAGGAAAGGTCAGGAGTTTTATTAAAAACAAAAAACCCATAACAAGACTACTGTAATATTACAGCTGTATAAACCTCTCAGCTGTTCTGGAAAGTCTAAGGATAGGGTGAAGGAGAGATGTCATTTTTTCTCTAAACAGCCAAACTACTTAGCACTATATTCAACTGTTTTAAGAAGGCTGTATTCCCCTATCATTGTATTTAACTTTAAAAATTGTTAAAACTGACTCCAGAAAGGAATAAAAACAGAGTTATAGATAAATGGCATAATGGAATCAGAAACACCACCAAAAGCACCCACAGGCTTGTGTTTGATTAGATTTGTTTTCTGATAGAATTTTACAGGTAAAAAAGGTCATTAAAAACAATTTTGAAAGTGTACAGAAAAAAATTAATACCATCCAGTTATTGATGCACTCTACAATCAGTTCCAAGATTTCCTGATGTATCTGGAAGTGAGGAAGTTTCAGTTTTAATACTTACCTTTTCTGAATCCTACAGCTATTTACCATCCAGAAAGTTGGGGCAGAAAGGTATTCAGATAAAAATCTCATCTAAACTGAATAAATCCACTCTTTTTTCCTACTGAAACTAATTTTTACCTTAATTTAGATAGAGACAGACTCATGCAACAAATGGAATAAAGAAAAGCACACTTATAGAATGATCACAGGATTTTTCTTTCCAAAACTATTTGGCCAGTAAAAGGAAATTATTTAGAACAGAGAGTTTGTTGCTTAATGTTTTTCTGCAGTAGTTTTGTATCCCACAAAGCTATGCCATTCTAAAGGCAATACAATAATATTCTTTGATTATGGCTGAAGTGCCTGACCTCTCTAAAAGAGAAGCAAAGATGCTCTTTCTGAAGGTCACTGAATAATTGACCTCATATTCAATTGCAGTTTGCATTTTCTGTGGGTAACAAACTCTTCCTGGAGCCATTTTATGATTTGGTCTAGTATTATTATCCTTCCGGTTTAATATTTGATTTTTCTTATTTCTCCTTTTCTATGAGAATTTTATACCCAAAGTTATTCATTAGAATTAAATATTACAATGAGATAATTTAGTTGCACTGTTTTGTCTTGGCTACTATTGTTATAACTTGTGAAGTCAATTTTTGATCCTTGTGATTTTTAAGTAATGTTTAATGTTTTTATGTAACCAAGTAGAAGTAAAACAGAAGAACTTACCCTTTTCATCATCACTGTACTTGCCCAGGTAAGGTGGTATTTCAGCCTGATACTGTGAACCAACCATTATTTCCTGAAGGTTTAAAACAAAAACAAAACAATCACACACACATACTTTAACTTTCCACTCAAAGACATATGAGCATTAAAAATGTCAATACAAGATGCATTTGATTCCAGGATTAAAGCACTGTTTTAGATACAATTTGTTTTTATTTCAGATTCTTTTTTTATGTAAGAAAATTCCACTGAGATTTATTATATGGAAGTAATTAATACTTTAGTTACCTTCCTCAAATCTTCAGATGAATTACCAGTGTCTGCCTCAATATCTTCACCATCCGATTCCTTATCTCCATCATACGTAGTGTTTGCTTTATATGCACCAAAACAAAACAAAAACAAAAAAAAAGTATTACTTAGCAGTATTTTACAGTTTGCACATAGAACTACAATTGCATCTGTTTTGTTTTACTTTAAAAAAACTAAACAAGAGCATCTGCTTTCATTTAGAGACAATGGTCAATGGTCTTCTTAATAATTTGCTTTTCTGTGGAACTGCAGCATAAAAGTTAAATAGTAGAAGGTACTATATCTGCAACTGAGTGCGTTAGAAATGGATAGCTGACTGTCAAAGGAAATAAGATAATTTGTCTCAAAGGCACTGCAAGTATAGGTCTGGGGAACAGCAACAGGAAGATACTAGTACTACAATTTATCTCCCAGTTGCCTTTCAGATTACTTTGCTGTGGTAATTGTTCTCTACACTGTCCATTTAAAATTCTGTTATCCAACTGTTTCAGGGACATTGAGCTAAACAAGTATTATCAATTTGGAAAAAAGTACGAGAGAAAATATGGTAGAGATATAAAATAATGAATAGTAGATTAAAAGAAAGTTGACTGTGTGCTCCTCTTTACCCTTTCCTGTAAACGGACAAGAGGGCACTCCAAATAAAAGCCAAATTAATAACTGGGTATTTGTCAAGAAATTAACCCACCATATATTTTCTGTGATCACAACTCAGTTGAAAAGTATCAGATTCTATAGCTGAATCATCAGTAATGTCAACAAAAAATGATACCCTTAGAACATCCTGCAAAGTGCCAGTGTTCCTCAACTTCCAGTGAAATCAATGGTGTCAGCACCTCCCAGGATTGGGCCCTAATTTTGTAACTAGACAATCTTTTAATATATCTATACAGCGCTTAGAATGTTTTGGCACTACTATAGCGTTAGTTTTCTTACATCTTAATGGTCGAGGAAAGAAGTCTGTAGCTTCATGTGAAGTAACTGATGGTGTCAAGTCATCAGCAGAAGACTGTGTTTCTTCATCATCACCTGACAAGAGGTCTTTAGCTATTTCCTCCTGTATCATTCAAGAAAGAAAATCAAAGAATTAGGACGAAGTATAGGTTGGTGAGCCTTTGGAACTAGCAAGTTTCAGGTTCTATTAGCAAATACATTATCTAACTTTTAACCAAAATTTATTCTATTCTTCTACACTCCCCAAAAACTTAAACACAAAAAAATCAGAATTACATTCCTAAGATTTTTGAAGTATAGAAACCAAAACCAGTGTGAAAGTGGTTTTTTACCACTCACTCCAGAGCTGACTGAGGTTCTTCATCCTGACCTCATTAAAACCCTTGGGAGGTGGGAGAGGGGGTTGGGACGGAGTTGCCCTCAGTGAAAAAGCCCACTGGGAATTGCCCCCAAACCTGAAGCAGCCTAGGGATCTTTGGAGACCCTGTGGCTGTGCATCAACTTGGCCCATCTGGAGTTTCCCCTAGTCCTAGCATCACAGCTCCACTGGAGCTGCACTACCAGGAACTGATCACTAACCATGTCGTCCCCCAGAACTCTCTGGAAGAATTAATACAGCCCAGACCCATATTTCTTTTTCTTAGGGTTCTCTGCAGGACTGCACAAAGGATGATGTGAATCCTGTTGTCCTGCCCCACTCAGTCTCCTTAACAGTGAACAGCAACTTCTACAGAGTTTGTAGATACGTCTGAGCCTCCCTCTTCCACACAGAGAAGTTGGAGAGGAAGAACTGCATGTGGATATGCATCAGGTAACAATCCAGACCACATTTTTTGTAACCACATGGTAACACTGAAATGTGCATCCTAATTGGACTCTAAAATGCACAGCAGTCAGTTTAAACGTTCAGGAGAACTGAGAAAACCATCTCCAAGGGTCACAATTTAAAACACTGAAGTTTCAGGTTTTATACCAGTTGCATAATACACCCAGTCTCTGCATAAATGACAGTTTCTCTCTCACCTCCACAAATCTAATACTTTTCTTATCCAGAAGGGAACACTCCAAAGTATTCAGGAGCAAGTTTTCAAATTAACTATATATCCACAGAAATTCTGATACACTGTATATATAGTTGAAGTCATAAATATTAGTCCCCAGCTTCACACACAAACACACACACACACAACTGAAAGTTCCAAATTTAACTTTTTAAAAAGTGATATTAAACAAAATAAAACTATAAGTCTTTAACATTACAAATGACTCAAGAACTTCTACTTTATTTTATGCTCGTGTAGCATCAATAACTTTAATGAAATTGTGCCTCATTTACAAATGTACTGTAAATAAGTAAAATCAGAGTCAGATTCTCAATGTCCATTAAGAAGACTAGTGTGGATACTTTGCATTCAGACTAATAGGTGTCAATAACTTTTGTATTACCAAGAGAACGACAAAGATCACACAGGTTCCTAGCTTTAAACTTAAATACAGAGAAAAATGTTTTTGACTTACTTTGTCCAGAGTCATATCTGGAAGTTCATCCGCAAGTTCACTTGGGGAGCTATCTGCACTGGAACCTGCTATAACTGGAATTGTAGGTTCATAGCCATAGAAAGCCAGTAAATCTTCTAAAGGCATGCTTCCTTCCTAATATAAGAAGGGTTATAAATATTTAACATTTTAATATTGTCAAATACTACATATTGTTATACAAGCATAAAGGGACAAGATTAATTTTGAAATCGTTTAATAGTGAATTTAAAAGGATTACAGGAGTACTTGTGGCACCTTAGAGACTAACAAATGTATTAGAGCATAAGCTTTCGTGGGCTACAGTCCACTTCTCCAAGGTGCCACAAGTACTCCTGTTCTTCTTTTTGCGGATACAGACTAACACGGCTGCTACTCTGAAACCTTTAAAAGGATTATAACTCTCCAATTCCAAAGAGAAGAATAGTGTCTTTTTAGAAAAAAATTGAATACGTATTTCAAATTTTTTTAACACACGGCTGAACTTGGCTCATAATCATGTATTTAAGGCACTTTCAAAATCTGTTTCAAATTTCTCTGAAAATTATTTACTGGATATATACAAGAGAAGGCTTAGAAGTAAATATTAACTGAATATAAAAACAGTTTCTAATAATTTGATCCAGTGTAAAGTATGATTGACTAACATTTCTTTATGGTAACAGATATATTTAAAAAAATATGAAATAGTGAAGCAGGAAGCAACCATATTATCAACTTGAAGACTTACAACGTGGCAAGATGTTATAATCACAGCTGCAGCCAGAGACACAAAAAGAAGCCAGCAACAGATTTTCACAGCAATTGTTAGTTTTTGCTTCTACCCACCCCCAAAAATACTTTTTATACTGACTTCCCAGTTTATTTGCTTTGGGGAAGTAAGGAGGAGGAGAAAATAGGGAGACTGACAAAGAGGGTAAGCTGAGGAAGAACTGGGGAGGGCAACTGCATACCAGCAGCTTTTGATAATCCCGTCTTGTTACATGTCATCAGGCTGTATTTCCTATTGCAATTAATAATGTGGCAATTCCCAGGCATTAGTCAGTTGCCTGATTCATATCAATGGAGATACTTGAAAATATTTTCAAGTATTTATAAACATTGTTTTAAAATCCTTGTTGAACTCACATTCTGATTAAGTGATTTTTTTTCTTGTAGTTATCTAAGGGCCCCAGCAAAGACTTCTCACAGTGAGTACAGTTAAGCACATGCTTAAATCTTTGCAGGATTGTGACCTAAAACAATATATCCTTTAATTTATTGGCACTGATTCTCTCTCTTCCAAAATAGCAGCAAATAGGTAATTTTGTGGAGTAATAGTTTACCAAGTGTAGTTTTTAAAACCATGTTATTTCTGATTTACAACTGCATGTATGAAACCTACAACAAAAATTGGTAATTTCTAAAGGGTAGAATTGGTGGTATGGAAGCCTACCAATGTGCAGTGTTGTCCCACATACAGCAAATACAAACTTACACTATAGTAAACATATACAGCCAATTTCAGATCTGGTGTTACCAGGTGCATCTCCCTGGAAATCTCTGGACCAAATTCTGCAGCTATGTGAATGGTGCTATAAGCAGCTCAGCAAACAGCAGTATAACTATCATCAATTTTGGCATTCAGTGGATGTGCAAAATGGGTAACACACAGACAAGGATGAAGATGGGGTGTAACAGGAAAAGCAACTAACAAAAGAGTGTAAAATAAAGCAGGAGTGGGCCAAGTTATTTTGCACATTTACAGAATGGCAAATTGATGCAAGCTAAACTCACTTACACCCATTTTCTGCCTCAGAACCACCATTAATTTGGCCCATCATACTTAAACAAGGCTATGGAATAAAGCAATTGATGATAAGAATGAAATTATGGCCATGATAAAATAGTTCATACTGTGCTTAATCAATATTCTGATTTGAAGTGAAGCTAGTCCTCATTAAATACTATTTGTGGTGTATGATTTTAATATATTTCCCACTTAATAAAAACAAGAACTGATACAGTGGTATCAAATACTATAAACACAAGACAAACTTGTTCCATGGGAGAGTAATTTCTCTTCCAAAGCAAAAGCACTATTGTCATATTAATTAGAAGGGAAGTACTTTAAATTAACACAGCTCTGAAATCTTTGGAACTGATCAACTGAGTTCGGTGGTAACTTCCAACTGAAGATCCACCCACATATATCCAATAGCTAAATCGGACTATTTTATATTGGCTGCAAAGGCATTTACTATTGTTTCTATGGAATTTACTTAAACAAGATAAATGAAAGAGAAGGTAGAATGTCCTTTGTATTTACTAAAGTAAGTACAGTGTAGCTTATGATTAGGAAAAGAAGGTAAAAGCCCCTCTCCTACCTTTTCTAAATCTTCAATTTCAGAGTTGAAGTTTTTGCCCTCCTCCATCATTTCCTCCTCTTCAAGAGTTCTCTCATCATCATAGTCATGTACCAACATTTCAGCAGTAGGGTCAAAATCATGATCCTCAGAAGATAAAGAACCAACTACAAGAAAAACAATATGAATCACTTTACCAACATACAAAGCCATACTATAATCAAAATAAGATTGTGTGCATTCTTTTAAATGAAAGGTCAATATTCTCTAGATACACCTCTACCATGATATAACGTGACCCGATATAACACAAATTCGGATATAACGTGGTAAAGCAGCACTCCAGGGGGGCAGGGCTGCGCGCTCCGGCGGATCAAAGCAAGTTCGATATAATGCGGTTTCACCTATAACACGGTAAGATTTTTTTTGGCTCCCGGGGACAGCGTCATACCGGGGTAGAGGTGTATAGAGTAAGAAACAAGTTTTAAAGTGGCTTTAACTGGGCCTCCATTTTTGTACCTGTAAACTGTAGGTGCAATTTTGTGCTCTGCAATTTGAGCCACTTGGTGATCTAAAGAGATTACGTTGAAAGTGATCAAATTAGGTCATTTTCAGAAAGTCTAGTCATATCTACACATTTTACTGTGTATAAGATAAGAACCATCTTAAAAAACATGTCCAAAACGAGCATAACAATGTAAAATATAGTTCTGACACAAGGTCTTAGATTTGATGCTGTAACTAGAAGCAATATGTCGCTTGTGGAGCCTGTCTTTGACAAGAGACTAGCATATCTTTTCACTGAATAGAATAGCCAGCCTAGCTTCAAAGCTGTTCTGATGAATCAACTTTCTTCTAATAGCAAAATAAGAATTGAGCACCTATGTCAGAAGAATTTAGTCCCATGAATGAGATGTTTCATTAAAATTCAATTGCATTCTATGTAGTTTATTCAGAATGGAGGAACAAACTCCACTGGAGTTCTAATTCTCAAATAAGATACACGAAAGATACAGAACAAGAAACAGACTACATTCATTTATTAATTTCTTTGGAATACAAACTATCTGGCCCAACAGAAATTGCTACATTATTTAAGTGGCTACCTACAGTCTTTTTTTTTTTTTTTACAATTCTGTTGCTTTGCATTTTCTAATTTAAATAAATTTTTATGACAATATTAGAAAGGAAGCCATTAGATTTAAAACATTTTTAAAAAAATAAGTATTCTACACCACAAGACTACATTCAACATCACAGATTACTGAAAGAAAGAACGAACTTAAAAATTTAACTGTTCACTATTCTATTTACTTATTGCATTCTTTCAGCTAGGGTAGACAGACTAGCCAAATACACTTTCTTTTCCATTCAGTTTCACTTTCCGGTTCTTTTGCACTAGCACTATGTTGTAACTTTTAGATCGCAGAAAGTGCCCAGAAATATTTTTGGTAGGAACTGATTTCCATATGCAGTTTTGATTTTAAATTTAATTGAAACATCCATATTGGTCCTAGGTTTCATAAAACACACACACCATACTTCTGGGTTCAAAGGCAAAGTCTCATAACACTAATTTTTAAAAGATCCTTCCCTTTATTGCTAACACTTAAGATTTTTAAAGCATTTCATTTCTTGTTCACTTTCTAGATTTAAACATTACTTTCTTTTTCAACATAATTTTCATTATCCAGAAATAAAACAAACACTCAATTTCATTTTCCAGTTCTCACTAGAACAATATTGTTTGAGTTCACAACACTGCAGGGAAACATTTCAAACCAAAAGTTGTTCCTTTTATATTTAAAAAAAAAAAAAAAAAAAGCATCCATTAAAACTTGACAATTTGTATTAGGTCTTGTAGAACTCTCAAAATCTACAGATCCTAAAACTAGTTGATAATATCCTTTTAATTATGATAACTACATTTACATGTTGAATTTTTTAGTTACATTATTTAGACACTGATCCCACAGCTTCTAAAGAAGTATCCAGATACATAATTGTTAAATAATAATTTCAAACATAAGATGCTGTACATTATGTATTCTGAAAACTAAACTTGCTAATTACTGCACTATGTTGTTTTACATTTGTTTGTATAACTAAAGTGGAAAGTGTATTCCATTTACAGTCTTTAAACAAAAATATACCATTTACTTAACTAACTTGGAATATTCAGTGATCTGACAAAGTATTTTTATTCAGATATGTAAACATTTTATTTTAAATTAATATGTTTAACAAATGTAGTTAAAATGCAGCCAATTAAATTGTAAAGACTAGTTTTTGTTATCAAAGATAAATTACTATTTGAGCTCATCTGGAGAATGATGATTGCTCAGGAACAAAAGCAAAATAAGGTCCCAATCCTAAAAACACTTATGCATGAACTTAATCTTACACATGAACAGTCCTATTAAAGTTAGTGGGAATAGCTGCATGTGTAAAGTTAAATGTTTATACACTTGTTCAGGACTGAGGCCTTAAATGGGAGATAAATAATAATACTTAATATTAAGGTTAAGAAGAAAGACTAAGTAACAACTGAAAAGTGTTTGAAACTTGTTAATAACTAGTATCAGAATTTTAGAAGCCTGTAGTTAAGGGATATCAGTTAAGTGGTCACTCTCTTAAGTCTACATATTTTTATTAAGAAATTGACTTCCAAAAGTTTAAAAAAAAAATCCAGTTACACAAGGATAAATTATTGGGCAATTAGTTGAGACTACAGATTTGGTGAGAGAACTGTTCTACAGCACACTCCATCTGTTATTAGGCAGCAAACTGGAGACATGGAAATAAAACATTTAAAGTGAACTAACTGGGGGGGAAGGAGGGGGAACTTTGTAAAGAAGTAGAAAAAGTTTGTGGTGGGTCTTTCACAGAAGCACCTGCCACCCAGCCCCTACCAAACGCTACCCAGCTGTTGGGACCATAGAATTAAGTAAACAGGACAAACCTGGGCTCGAACTTCCAAAGGAAGCCTGGAATATAAAGGAGAAAGAGGAAGGGATGTTAGATGGATGCGCTGCAACTAGAAATCAGGGAAGGAATCCTACAGCTAGGATAACAGGTAGGTTTCTCAATCATTTCAAGTTGCCTGTCTCCCCGCATCACTCTCTGTGAAGGAGTCTCTCTGTCCTTCCCCCAGTTTTCTTCTTCCTCCTCCCCTCTATCTCCTGTCTCTCCCCATCCCCCTAGGGTAGACGCCTCATTTCTCCTTCTCAGCGCTTTTCTCCCGTCCCCTCCGTCCTGCCCCTCCATCCCAATCCCCGCTGCCCCAGTCTCTCGCTTGCTGGCTCTCCTCCGCCACATCGCCTCTCTTCCCTCTCCCCGGCCCGGTCTCCTGAGAGGCCCCGGAGAAAGAGCCCCGTCCAGCCACCCCAGCTCGCCCGGCCCGGCCGGGAGGTGACAGGGGCAGGGAGTGACGGAGGGAGCCAGACCGGCCGCCGCCGCCTCCTCCGCGCACCCCAGTCCGGGTCTCTCCTCCTTCCACCGGCCAATTCCCCCTACGCCTCTCGCTAGCCGCTGGGGCCCCTCTGCGCGCCCCCCGGGGCTCCGGCCAGGGAACCAGCCCGCCCCGGCCGTGCCCGGGGCCTGTCCGCCGCCCCGGGGCTGGGACCCGGCACCCTGCTCCGCAGAGCGAGCGGCCGCGGCCTAGTCGCGCAGGCTCCCGCTGCCCCGGTGCGGACGGCTCCGCCAGACCCCATGCCGCCCCCGGAGCCCCGCTGCCGGCCTCCCGTCTCCGGAGGGAGGTTACCGGGCCGGCGGGACCAGCGCGAGCAGCCTCCCCACAGCGGGGCCCCGCAGCGAGCCGGCCGGACCCCAGCGCCCCTGCCCGCTTTCCCCGCTCACCTCCGCCATATTGGGACCGCTCGGGCTGAGCAGTAGCGCTGCGCCAAGTGCCCGGATGGGGCCGCTAAGCCAATGGCAGCCGGAGCCAGAGCTGGAGCCGCAGACAGCCAGGGAGGGAGAGGGGAGGCGGCGCAGAGCCGAGGGCAGCCCCCAGGCACCCTTCTCCTGTCCTCTCCAGAGTCTGCCCTCACCCCGCCAAAGAGGGCGCTGGGCGCTCCCCACAACGCAACACAACCCAACCCAACCCAACACAGGGAGCTGTCCCGGGACCGCCCCGTCCTATCCCCAGAGGGTGCTGGGTGCTCCCCACCCCACAACACAGAGGGCTGTCCAGACTTCTACCCCATCCCAAGAGTGCATTCCACAATACAGGAGCGCTACACAGTAACCTGTATCTCATCCTGAGAGGGTGCTGAGCGCTGTCCATCCCACAAGGGGGGCTGCTCAGGGGACCCTCCTGAGAGAACGCTTTTCACCCCACAATACAGAGGGCTGTCCAGATCCCCTGATAGCCCATTCAGAAAAGGCATTTTCCATCCACAATATGCAGGAAAGCTGCCTAGGCACTCCTCTCCCATCAGGAGAAGAGAACGGCCCTCCTGTCTTCCACTGTGTGATCCATTGAGAGAGGTCTCCTTTACACTTTTCCTGGGTAAAGCACAAACACTAATGAGTGCTGCTCATGTGCTTGGGGGAGAGGGGGGGGAGATGCATATAGGTGAGTGGAAAACACCACCAATTTGGTCGACTTAATGTACCCTTTCTACACACACGCACGTCATACATCATTTGAAAGTGTATTAAGTCTACTTAAAGATGAGATATGATGTGGAGCTGTAAAGTGATGCCACTACCATAGAAAAAGAAATAATGACACTATCAACACATTAAAATGACCACTTTCAACTTGCATTCCTTCCTATTAACGTAATGACTCCATGCATCATTTCAAGACATAAAATTGGATTTTTTGTGACCTCAAAGCATCACAACAACAATCTAAAGAGTACAATGAAATCTAATAATAAATGTATATAGGTGTCATTGAAATGTAATAGCGCTGGTGACATTTTTAGTCAACATCATTATCATCAGCAAATTCCCCAGATTCAAAGGCACTGTGTATTTTTCCAGGGAGATTTAACATGTCAAGAATGTAGACTGGTATCTACATGGTTTAGTTGGTCCTGTTTGTAGTAAAGAAGTAGGAAGCGTGTGTATGTGTGTGTGGTTTCCAATCATCCTCTCACTTTGCACAGACATTTAGAAGTAGTATCTACATAACCTGGAGAAAATGATCCCAGAACTTGAATGTAGGAGACGGGACATACCCCCATATTTGGAGTCCTTGTGGCACCTTAGAGACTAACAAATGTATTTGGGCATAAGTTTTCGTGGGATATAACCCACTTCATCAGATGCAACAAATAAAATAAGCTTATAAATAAGATTATGCCCAAATAAATTTGTTAGTCTCTAAGGTGCCACAAAGACTCCTCGTTGTTTTTACTGATACAGACTAACACATCTACCCCGCTGAAACCTACCCCCATATTTGAAATGTCTCCAGTAGTGGTAACATATGCTGAGTTACAGCATCATTAAGCTCTTTAATGATGTTTGCAAACTCAAACACCTTTTGAGTATCAGCCAATGTTTTCCAGACAAATGCTGGAATTACCTGAGTACCTCCTCCCTGCTCTATTCCTGGGGGATTCTGCACCAAAAAAATAAAAATTCTGCACACAATTTTAAAATTCTGCTAGTTTTGTCGATAAATAAATGTGGCAGCTCCAGCATGGCAATGAGGAGTAGAGGCCACAGGCTGCATGGAGGTGGGAGATCATCCTGCAGCCTCCCCTCCCCTTTCCGGGGACACAGACTCAGTAGTGAGGCTGCATCCGACCATGACACAGCACAAGGGCCAGGCCTGCCCCAGAAACATCCTGGGGCCCTGCCCCTCCATGCTAGATGCACCAGGTGTGGGCCAACAGGTGTAGCCTGGCAACATCCAACTGTGGAGGGGCTTAGTATGGGGGGAATCCAGGTGTGGGGTGAGAGGATTCTGTGTGGGGCAATCTGGGTGTGGGCAGCTCTGTGGGGCATCCAGGTGTGGAAGGGATCTGGATGCACAGGGGCTCATTGGGGTGTTTCAGATGCAGGGGCAATGGGCCTCTGCAGAGGGGTCCAGGCGAAGGTGGTTGGGGCTTAGCAGGGGGATCTGGACTTAGCCGGGGGAGATAGGACTTGGTAAGGGGGTTCGGGTGCTGGGGGAGTGGGGCTTGTGGGGTAGGAGGTCAGGTGAAGCTAGTTGGGGCTCAGTGGGATTGGGATCTGGGTATGGGGGGGGGAGGGCTTATCAGGGTGGTCCGGGGCAGGGAGTGTGGGGCTCGTTGGGGGTGGGGATTTGAGTGCGGGGGACTCAGTGGGGATGGTCTGAGTGTAGGGTGGGGGACCCAATGCAGGAGGAGGTGAGGTGAGGCTCGGCAGGGGGGAGGTGGGTGGATGCAAGGGGACTCAGGATGCAGGGGGTGAGTCTTGATGTGGTGGGGAGTTTGGGTGCGGGGGGTTGAGGCTCACTGGGGGCATCTGGATATGGGGGTTCTGGATGCACAAGGGTTGGGCAGATGGGGGAGCAGCTCTCTGTACAGTGACCTAAAGACAACTCCTGCCTGCTGAGAGTGGGGAGGCACAACCCTGGAACAGCTGAAGTTATGCCCTCCGCCTTGCAGCCCCTCCCCTCCTGGAAAGCAGCAGCCCCTCTGTGCAGCTCCTAGCTGCCTCTCCTGGAAGAGTTAAAGCGGGGGTCCCTCCTGTAGCTCTGCTTCCCGGCTCAACTGCTCTGCAGGGAGGGCACCCAGCCACACCATTTGATTGAGCAATCTGGGGGGGGGGGGCACCACATGCCCCACACATCACCCCCACCCCATACAGCCGCGAATCCCATGGTCTGAACCACATGCTGGGGTCCTAGAGCTGCTGACTTTTCCTTACGTTTCAGGATTATAGCATAGACTGTGACCATGTCAACTGATTTGGCATCCAAATAGATGCATATGCAATTGCTTTGGAGGAGTTCTTAGTTGCAAGCTTGTGGTTGAAATCAACCAAAATGGAATCACCTGAGTGTGGACATCATTTGGTATTGGTAATACCTCATGTTGTAGTAGTCTTAAAAGACACCAGGGGAGATCTCAAACAGCGTTCATATGTAGATGAGTTTATTTTCTCAAGTACTTTTTCATGGCAAGTTGGTTCTAGATGTGTTCTAAGTTTTTCAAATGCTGAACACTGAGTAAGAGACTCTGATTGCCTGGGGTGAGTAAATGACCTTTCTTTCCCATGTTTCAGTGACAGTCCACCATCAGAAGAAATATCTTCAGACTTTTCTTGAAATACTATTCTAGCCATTGAATTAAATGTATTCTTTCCACCAGTGGTCTATATACTGATGTCTATATTATCATCCCCTTCATGGATGGAATTTCCATGAGCTTGAAGTAGTATAATTCCATTTGGAATGAACACTCATCCCCGGAGTCTTTCTACTTCAGTTTTTGCAGCACTAGTAATGAACCCTCTCAGCTCATCATAATTGATGCAGAATCCATGAAGGTGTAGTATGTCAGTTAAATTGCAAGACCCAAATTCATGGCATAGGCATGCAGGAAGGCTTATGTGCAGTAGTGTGATAATTTTGGAATTGTTAAATACTATGCCCTCTGCAACTCAGAGGCACCTTCACTGAATGTCTCCTGAAAGATGATGCTCATTGCTGGCTGAATTACATGCTTCTTTATCAATTAAAGGACAAACTCCTGCATCAATGGGGCACAAAAATAGCTGACCTCTTTAAACTATGATCACCTGGCTTTGGATAACATTCTGAGGCTTTCATTTTGGCTATTTCAGACCTGTATTGAAGCAGCATTATACAAAACCACTTATTTATTTGAAAGCTGTTCATCCGGCTCATTTGTGAGAAGAACATCCAGAAAACATTTGGATGGCTTAACTTCCTGCTTCAGAAACTAGCAGCTTAGATAGTATCAACTATTTTTATTGCACTACATAGAACAAAGGTAGACTTGCTTAGTCCATGCTATGCATGGAATGAAATTGCAGATCCATAGTGTTTTTCTGATCTTGCCTGTAATTTACTAATGGAATAGCTTGCAGTTTCTATGTCTCAGGGAAGTAGGGCTTTATATCTTTGTCACAGTTTTGACAGAAGAGCCTTCTTGTTGTACATAACATTGTCTGTCTCTTCAATCAGCTGATAAAATGCAGTATCCTAAGGTGACTGTTGCAGTGTAACTAGAAGATTTTGGTTTGAGAGATTTGTTTTTCTCAAGTAGAAAGGCATGTTGAGTGATAAACTGTATCCTTAGCAATCAACAGATTGCATCTGAAGAAGTGAGGTTCTTACCCATGAAAGCTTATGCTCCCAATACTTCTGTTAGTCTTAAAGGTGCCACAGGATCCTCTGTTGCTTTTTACAGATTCAGACTAATATGGCTACCCCTCTGATACTTAGCAGTCAAGTCTTCCACAGATATTCTATGCAATGTGTCATCATCTGCTCTTTGAAGTGCTACCTCCATTAGATTGGTTGCGCTCTCAAATGTTTCTATTATATGAAGTTTCTTATCTTTCTTGTGTGTTTTTTCTCAATCAAACAGTGCAACAGGACCAGGACTAGAGGTTGTGCTTGCTGTGGTAGCTACAGAAGCAGGTGAATGTGATGTTCTCTGATCAGATTCAGAGTCCATTTTCTTTCCTGGGTTCAATACAAATCTGACATGTACCAAATATGATTTGCTTGTGTATTTCTGAAAGCAATCCCTCTGATAGAGTATTGGTGGCACATCATCTAAATTAGAAAACTCATCCAGTAGCCACCAGTACAATTTATTTCTCCTTGCTTCTGCTGCCAGCATCATGGAATTCTGTCCAGAGCTGATAACTTTTGACCATTTTTTTTGCATTCTTCTGATTTTTCTTGACAAGTATCACATTTTTCAAAGTTTTGTGGAGAGTCCTTTTTTTCTCTTTGATGTAAACTTTAAGGGGCTTGTATCTTCCATGTTTGGAACTAGAAGTATGCACTCAGGCAGCAGCAGAGACCAAAATAAATAACAGAAGCAAGTATAGTACAGTTCTGCGTTTAAAAAAAACACAGTTTACATTTAAGGAAAGTTTTAAAAAATTGACAAAGTTAGGAAACTGTTTCTGTGCTTGTTTCATTTAAATTAAATTGGTTAAAAGCAGCATTTTCTTCTGCATAGTAAAGTTTCAAAGCTGTATTAAGTCAATGTTCAGTTGTAAACTTTTGAAAGATTTACAAACCACTTCCATTCCCGAGGCTTTTGTAACTGTGAGGTTCTACTGTATTACCTGAAGTAATCTGTAAACAAAAAATTTAATTGGTTTCTTTTTATTTGGGTGCTGTAGCTAGGAGTTATCCAATTTGCGTTTCAACTTATCAACTACCTGTTTCCTCTCTCACAGGGAATCAGACTTTGCAGTGAGTGTTTTCTCAGTGACCCTCTCCTTTTGGGATTTGGTTCATTATTATTTAGAGTGCATCGCTGATATTATAATGGCACTTATGTTGAGCTGGTTTTCCATTGGGATCCACCACAGCTTTAGCCCTGCACCATGTCCTCTGGGCTAACATGCAGTGGAAAGGCTTGGGAGCTTGTAAAGTGGGGGATAACTGGCCTATCATGAAAACAACAAGGAGTCTGGTGGCACCTTAAAGACTAACAGATTTATTTGGGCATAAGTGAGGTTTTTACCCACGAAAGCTTATGCCCAAATAAATCTGTTAGTCTTTAAGGTGCCACCAAACTCCTTGTTGTTTTTTGTAGATACAGACTAACACGGCTATCCCCTGATACTTGGCCTATCATGGAGTATATAGAACTCATGCAGAACTGGCAACCAAAGCATTAATGCAACAATTGCTGGCCAGCACTGATTGGTAGCCCCACAGCAGGTGGGAGAAAATAAAAGAGCTCAGAAGCGGAGTGGTGGGATGACTGCGAGAGGAGCAAGCAAGCTAGGGAAAAATGATCCTACCTGTAAGCTGGTGAGATGCTGCCCTAGAGTGACAACAGCCCAAAGCAGGAAAGACCAGCACTACAGACTGCAAAAGCCTGCAGAACCAACGGAGGCAAGAAGGAGCTCAGGGTATAGCAGGAGAATTGTTGAGGACTGATTCTACCTGCCTGGCTTATGGGCCCTGAGCTGGAACCCAGGGGAGTAGGTGGCCTGGGTTCACCTACCTATCCCTCAACAGACAAAGGGGGTTCCAGACCCCTTGAGGACAAGGACCAGGTAACCCCTGCCAAACATAAGGGGCAGTCCATGTGCTCTAGTGGGATGGGAATTAAGGTCCTTGCCTCCAGAATAGGCTTCACACAAGAAGGGTGGGCTAATACCACCCCTCCCCCTGATCTGAGCAGGCTCTGTGGCATGCCTTCTCTGACCAAAGGGACTGCTACTGCACTGGGGAACAAGCCCAGAGGGCTTCATTAGGCTCTGACAGAGGACTCTCAGGAGACGTCTACCCTCCAGCTTCAGTGTAAACTAGGGGTAGGCAACCTATGGCACGCATGCCGAAGGCGGCATACGAGCTGATTTTCAGTGGCACTCACACTGCCCGGGTCCTGGCCACCAGTCTGGGGGGCTCTGCATTTTAATTTAATTTTAAATGAAGCTTCTTAAATATTTTAAAAACTGTATTTACTTTACATACAACAATAGTTTAGTTATATATTATAGACTTATAGAAAGAGACCTTCTAAAAAAGTTAAAATGTATTACTGGCACGCCAAACCTTAAATTAGAGGGAATAAATGAAGACTCAGCACACCACTTCTGAAAGGTTGCTGACCCCTGGTGTAGACATTCACTACAATGATGGAAGGGGTTTTCCTGTCACTGTAGCAAATCAACCCCCTTGCGAGGCAGTAGCTAGGCTGATGGAAGAAGTCTACGCTGGAGATTAGGTAAGGTTTAACTATGTCTCTCTGACATCCCTGAGTGAAATAGGTAGATCGCCTGCCGGTTTAGATGTTGCCTAGGCCTCAGGGAGAAAATAAAGAGAAAAGAACACTTCTTTCACTCCTGGTTTTGTCCTCTGCCTTTGGTGTCCATTGATTTGTTTTCTTCTGGTGTTTATTGTAGAATTCAGGATTACAGCATCCCAAGCAACAGCTGTGGAGAGGCTCTGGTTGCCCTTTCAGTCCATAGATTAAAATAGCAGCCACGGAAAAAGGGAAGGCTGGGATGATTTCACTCCTTCCAGTCTCTTCATTACACCCGCATAGCCCCTAAACACTTGAGCTTTGTGTGGGGAGAGTGGATTTAATCCTTTGTTTGGAGTTTAAGTAGGGAGCTAGTTGCAACACAAGCAGGTATTCTTGGACCCCTTTGCAAACATTTTTAGATGGGTCATACTTTGGCCCTAAGTGATGAAACAGCGTCTTTCTAAGTGAGATATGGGGCAATAAAATCAAGAAAATGCTGAGTTTAGGCTATTGCATCAGCCTTAACCGTCCAGTTCTTTTTAGGGTTGTAGAACAAAGCTCAGAGACTGTCAGAACTGTGAGTGTTTTCCAAAGCATACTATATGTGCAATAATACCAAGGGTTCTAACACCGATACAAAAATGAATGTCACTGGTTTAATAATGACACTTATTTGAGCTGGTTTCCCAAAGGAAGCCACCACAATAACTAGAGATACGAGAAATGAAAGAAAATCTTGGAAGTTTCTAAACTGATGATATACTGAATATCCTGAAACTTTTCAAAGATACGTTTTGCTTCTTGCTTATATGTAAAATGTTTCAAAATGTACCTAGTTGTAAAATAAGGTAAACAAAATTTAAAATGAATGCTAAAGAATAAATAAAGAGATTATGAAATGAACATTTGCTAGTATAGAAGGAGTTCTTGTTAAAGCATTTATGTATGAGAGTCCATCAGCTAGCTAAACAATTTACTGTAAACTTCATGTGCCCTGAGTTAGCAACCCAGTCAGTTTCTCTCTCTAACTTATGGAAAATACAAAAATTCCATTATACATTGGAAGTAGAGCTTAATTAGGGTAGGATAGGCACAAATAGATCATGAGCTAGTAAATTACTGTTTGTTATTAGGAACACTTAAAAAAAAAAAAAAAAAAAAGATGGTTCTCTTCCTGAAATTTCAAATAGCATATTCATTTTTCTAGGCAGTTTTTGTGTTTGTCCCAGACCTGAAGAAGAGTTGTGTAAGCTCAAAAGCTTGTCTCTCTCACCAACAAAAGTTGGTCCAATAAAAGATATTACCTCACCCACCTTTTCTCCTATTCATTATGGTCATTGCAGTTCCCTAATTGGAACAACACAGGAATTAAGCACAATGATCTTGCTTACATAAGTAGTCTCATTGACTTTAATAGGAACATCAAGAATAAGGGCTCCAGAACTTGCCCTATTTTTTTTTTTTTTAATCTTTGATGTACAGTAACTTAGGGAAGGTTCACTAAATGAGTTTATCCTGCAGCAAAGTAAATGATTTAGGCATCACTCATTCATGGTACATTTATAGGGCACCCACTTCACCTAGCCGGATAGCTTGCATAGAAAGCAGCACTTTCCAATCAAAATGAATTAAGTGTATTTCAACATAAAGTTTGTTTTAAACTAAGCTAGTGTTTCTGAGCCGCCTACTCCTAACAATGGCCACTTTAATAGGAAAGGAAAAATTAGTACTTACTGGTGTATTTTTAGTTGAATTGTGGGTGAAAGTCTGGGTATTTCCACCTCTTAAAATTTGCACTTGCAACCAGGTAGTTGGAGGTGTAAATACCCAAGTTCAACTGCAGGTGCAATTGACATGCAATTGTTGTAGGTGCAATACTTATGATCTGTTTTTGTTTTGTTTTCTTCTAAGCACTCACATATGTATTGATGCCTATGGGAATTACAGGTGCTCAGCCTCTTTGAAATGAAGCCATTAGTGGCTACTTTCCCTTTGATTTAAATGACATTGGTCATTTTTTAACAGAGCCAAATCCTGCTCTAGTTTGTGTAAGTAGACCCTTTGATATCAAGGAACTACTCATGTAAGAGTTGCAGGATTTGGCCCATAGTCCTTTCTTCCTGGCCCAAGAAATAATAACATATATGTATTACCCTACTATTGTATCTTAGGCCTTGTCTACACTGGCAAATTTCTGCACAGTAAAGCAGCTTTCTGCAGTGTAACTCATGAGGTGCCAAGCCACTTAGTGTGCAGAAACTGCGCAGTTGTAGTGCTTTAAAAAAACTACTCCAACGAGCGGCGTACAGCTTTCTGCGCCAGGTTTACAGTGCTGCGGTGCCAGTGTAGACACAGTGCTCGATTATAGCACTGCAATTGGCCTCCAGGAGGTGTTCCACAATGCCTGTTCTCACATCTCTGGTCATTGGTTTGAACTCTACTGCCCTGCTGTCAGGTGACCAACCGTCATCTCCACCCCATAAATTCCTTTGGAATTTTGAAAGTCCCCTTCCTGTTTGCTCGGTGATGCGTGCAGTGATCCCAGCGCATCTTTCCAGGTGGCCATGCCTGCTCCACGCAACAGGCGATCCCCTACTTGGAGCAATGCCGAGCTGCTGGACCTCATCAGCATTTGGGGAGAGGAGGCTATCCAGTCCCAGCTGTGCTCCAGCCATAGGAATTATGATACCTATGGACAGATTTCATGATGCATGATAGAAAGAGGCCATGATCGGGGCACGTTGCAGTGCAGGGTCAAAGTGAAGGAGCTGTGGAATGCCTACCACAAGGCGCAGGAGGCAAACCACCACTCCGGTGCTGCGCCCACGAGCTGCTGGTTCTACAAAGAGCTGGACACGATACTCGGTGGCGACCCCACCTCCACTGCAAAGGCCACTGCGGATACTTTGGTGGGTCACGTGCCAGTTGAGAGTGGACCGAGCCAGGAGGAGGAAATCTTGGACAAGGATGTGGAGGGGAAGGAGGACCCAGAGGCAGATGATGACTCGGAGGTCAGAGATGTATGCAGCCAGGAGGAGGCTAGCCAGTCACAGCTGTCAGATGTTGGCGAAGTGCACACAGGAGAGGAGGCCCCTTGTATGTGGATTTGATTTTGGGAATTGCTGAAGCAAGTTGTTGGGGGTAGGAGAGTTGCAGAAAGCAGGCGTGTCTCCCACTGCATGCCTAGTCTGAATGGTAGAACAGGCTGTTGATTGACTCCCTCACTTCACAGGAATCTCCCTCAGAGATCTCCAGGAAACTCTCGTAGAGATACTGGGCAATCCGCTGCCGCAGGTTCTTCTGCAGAGCTGCTTTGTTTCATGCCCCATTAACGGTAACTTTCCTGCGCCACTGTGCCCTCACGGGGGTGAGGAGGGGAAACATTGCTGCACACAGGCAAGCCACATAGGGGCCAGGATGGAAGCTGCAGTCATGGATAAGACCCTTCCTTGATTCCTTGCTCACCCTCAGCAGCGAGATATCTTCCATAATGAACACAGCCTGTGGAAAGTGTGGGGACAGGAATGATTATCAGGCCCTGCTATAGTGCTGGCTCTCCACAAGACTAAGAGCCACATGCCCAGTGTACAGCAGGGTCCGGGAAGAGTGATTTCCCCTGCCCCTGTGGCTACTCACCATTTTTGGGGGTCTTGTGGCTCGTGTGTTTGGCTGGGGTCAGCCAGCTAGTGACAGGTGTGTGAGTAATGGGTGTGTTTTTAAATTAATGAATCAGTGTTCTCTGTTTTGCAAACAATACTGCTTCTGTAAAATGTTGTGTTTAAACTTCACAGAGAGGACCTTGGGAGCCCAGCCTCCCTGTTTATCAGCAGCTGAACAACTGCACAGAATTAGAAAGTGGCCAATTAGAACTAAGGAGGACTTTCTGCGTGATGTTATGATGTACTCCGCCGCTGAGAAACGGGAATTGAAGGAATGGTGGGACAGTAAGAAGTGGGACCGAAAGGAGAATGTGGCATGCCAGAATGAAGCCACGGAGAAGCTCTTAAAGGTTATGGAGCACCAAGCAGACACGCTCCAGGTGATACTAGCTCTGTAAACTGAGCAGCTCCACGCTTGCCCTCCCCTGCAGCCGCTGTCACAAAACTTTTTCCCATGCTCCCCCCAGACATCGCCAACACACTCTTATTAACTTCCTGGCTCCAGTCTATATCCGCAGCATTCCACTCCTCCCCACTCACAGTCCAGCACTGTGGACTTCCACTACCCACTGCACTCAACACCCATCCCTCTGCAATTTAGCCCTGCTGAAGTACAGTACCCACTGCATTGTACTCCAAAGGAGAAGGTTGGATATGATCTCTGGACATACACCAATCTTTAGCTGTCTGGGGACCACACCTCCTCCTGGGACCTTTCCTTCCCCCATCCTCCCTCACTGCTGATGTTGGGTTTTTGTTTTTGTTTTTTGTTGTTTATTAATAAAATAATTGTGTTGGTTTGAAAGCAAGCTTTATTCTATTAACTGAAAGCAAAAAGAGCCCTGCAAAGCACCAGACAATTATGTTAAACCCCCATACTTCATCTTCTGCACCAATCACCTCCAAGCATTACAAGCACTGCACTCCTGAGCATAGCAACAAATATTAGTGGCTTTCAGCTTCAAATTGCTGCCTCAAGCCATCCCTGATCCTTATGGCCCCATGCTGTGCCCCTCTAATAGCCCTGGTCTCTGGCTGTTCGAACTCAGCCCCCAGGCTCTGAGCCTCTGGGGTCCAGCCCTGAGTGAAGCTTTCACCCTTCCCTTCACAAATATTATGAGGCGTACTGCACGCGGCTATAAGCATAGGAATATTGTCATGAGCCAGATCCAGCTTCCCATAGAGGCAGCGCCAGCGGGCTTTTAAATGGCCAAAAGCACACCCAACAGTCATTCTGCACTTGTTCAGCCTGTTGTTGAACTGCTCCTTGCTGCTGTCAAGGTGCCCCATGTATGGCTTCATAAGCCACGGCATTCAGAGTTAGGCGCCGGCGAGGACTCCCACGATCACAATGGGCATTTTGACTTCCCCATCAAAGATCTTCTGGTCCAGGAAGAATGTCCCTGCCTGCAGCTTCCTGAACAGGCCAGGGTTCCGAAAGATGCGTGCATCGTGCACCTTTCTGGACCAGCCTGAGTTAATGTCTGTGAAATGCCCATTGATCCACAAGCGCCTGGAGAACCACTGAGAAATACCACTTGTGATTAATGTGCTAGGTGGTCTGGTGCCAGAATTGGAATACGTGTGCCATCTATCGCCCTGCCACAGTTAGGGAAGCCCATTTGTGCAAAGCCATCCACAATGTCACGCACTTTGCCCAGAGTCACGGTCTTTCAGAGCAGGATGCGATTAATGGCCCTGCAGACTTCGCTCAACACCAGTCCAATGGTTGACTTTCCCACTCCAAACTGGTTCGCGACCGATTGGTAGCAGTCTAGAGTAGCCAGCTTCCACAGTGCAATCGCCACACACTTCTCCAATGGCAGGGCAGCTCTCATTCTTGTTGTGATGTGTTTGGTCACAGAGACCCCCTTGGGACTGTCACCTGATGTGCTGAGACTACCTCTGAGCCCATTTTCCCTGCCAGCTTGGGACTTCAGAACCCTGTCTTGTTGAGCCAGATATGCTAATCTGCTGCAACACAGACCCAGGGTCTGACCCACACCCCCAAAGCTGCAGACTTAACTGAAAACAGTTTAGCAAGTGTTTCTGTCTCTAGCACCCAGACACCCAGCTCCCAATGGGATCCAAATAAATCCGTTTTACTCTGTATAAAGCTTATACAGGGTAAACTCATAAATTATCTGCCCTCTATAACACTGATAGAGAGATATGCACAGTTGTTTGCTCCCCCAGGTATTAATTGCTTACTCTGGGTTAATTAATAAGAAAAAGTGATTTTATTAAGTATAAAAAGTAGGATTTAAGTGGTTCCAAGTAATAACAGACAGAACAAACTAAGTTACCAAGCAAAATAAAACAAACCACGCAATTCTAAGCCTAATACAGTAGGAAACTGAATACAGATAAATCTCACCCTCAGAAATGTTCCAATAAGCTTCTTTCACAGACTGGACTCCTTCCTAGTCTGGACCCAATCCTTTCCCCTGGTATAGTTCTTGTTAGCTAGGGGATTTCTCATGACTGGAACCTACTTTGTTCTGTTCTACCCCCTTATATAGCTTTGGCCGAAGGCGGGAATCTTTTGTCTCTCTGCGTCCCCACCCCTCCTTTTAAATGGAAAAGCACCAGGTTTAAGATGGATTCCTGTACCAGGTGACATGGTCACATGTCCTGTGAGATTCCCAAGCCTTCATTCTTCCTGGCCTGACTCATAGGAAGGCTTGCAAGTAAACAGAGCCATTTACAACCAATTGTCCTAGTTGATGGGAGCCATCAAGATTCCAAACCACCATTAATGGCCCACACTTTGCATAATTACAATAGGACCTAGGAGCTATATTTCATACTTCTAGTTTCAAATACAAGAATGATACATTTATATAAATAGGATGACCATACTCAGTAGATTATAAGCTTTTTAATGACACCTTATAAGAGACCTTTTGCATGAAGCATATTCCAGTTACATTATATTCACACTCATTAGCATATTTTCATAAAATCATATGGAGTGCAACGTCACACTCATGTCCTTGCGCTTCAGGGCTGGGGCGAGCTCATCACACATGAATGTGGCTTTCCTCATCCAAAAGTTCTGCAGCCACGTCTCGTCATCCCAGACATGCATCACGATGTGATCCCACCACTCAGTGCTTGTTTCCTGAGCCCAAAAGCAGCGTTCCACTGTGGTCAGCATCTCCATGAATGCCACAAGCAATCTTGTGTCGTAGCTACTACGTGTGGTGAGATTAATGACACACTCCTTATGTCTTTGTAGTTTAAAGAATAACTCCACTGCCACTCGTGACGTGTTAGTCAGAGTGAGCAGCATACTGGTCAACAGTTGGGGATCCATTTCTGCAGCCTGAAGAGGCAGGACGCGCAGTACACAAACCATTGAAAGATGGCGCCAAATGCGGACGGAAGCACAGGGATTGCTGGGATGCATCATTGGGACAGGAGCCACGATGCCCCGTGACCCCTTCTGCCTTCTCACAACTCTTAGCAGGAGAAGAGGAAGAGATGCTCCGTGGGATGGCTGCCCAGAGTGCACCACTCCAAATACTGCTGCAAGTGCTGCAAGTGTGAACACGCCATTGCGCAGGCAGCTGACAGTGAACACACAACAGTGGTTTCCCTTCAACGCTCTCTGAGCGGCGTTGTAACTCCGCCAGTGTAGCCATGCCCTTAATGTCTTTTGGGATTGTGACTGCTGTGTATAGGAATTAAATGTTTTCATGTTTCTATCTTGAACAGTTTAACATTTTGAACATAGAGCTGGATGATAACTTAATGAAAACTTTGAAGTGAGCACTATCTATTTGTATTATGGGAGTGCCCAGAGACTCTAACTGTGATTAGGTCCCCATTGTAGAAATACTCTTCAGTTTGTTTTACCATTCCAAGTAGAATGTACCTTAAAATGAATGCTTTGAAATGACCAGCCAAAGCAATAACATCCCAATTCTTCAGCACTGGAAGCTTTTCCTCAGCTACCTTCTGGTTTAGGCCCTGTATTAACTGGGAATTAATCCTTTTCATCCCTTGGCTTGAGGGCTCTGTGCCAGATTCTTTGGTTCAACTTGACTGTGTGTTTAGGCTGCTTGGATCTTTAGTGTGACATAATTTTTTTGCACCAGCTTTATTGTATGGCACTTAGATCCTTAATGACAATCTCTCTACAAATATATATATATTTACTATTTGTTTAATAGCTGAGCTATTTTGCTTTCTAGTTTTCCTGTGTAAGTGTTTGGTATTGTACACACAAGATGAATGAAAGATTAAGAAGTTTGAATTGTCTGCCAAAATCTAGTCTTAATCTTTGTTCTCACTCTTATGTACATAGGCCAACGTGGAACTCTTAATCATTTAATTTCCAATTCATTCTATACTTTTCTTATTAAGCAGTGTTTGACTCTAGGATTTTTGTTAAATTGATTGGGTTTTTTTTAAGGGATTCCTGGTTTATCACTTATGCTTCAGTATTTCAATATTTTCTTTACCTTATTTTTAATTTATGAATTTAATGAGATAGACAATTCCTCAGCCTAGAATAGGTTCATTTCTATATCTCATCATTCCCCTTAAAGTCTCTAGTCATATCTAAAGCCAAACTGAGCCTCAAATTATACACTGTTTCTAGAACACTAAATGTAAGGAAATTGTTATATGCTTGCAATGATTTTTAATTCATTTTTAAAAAGCCAACATACTATATACAGTTCTAATCATTCTGAAAAATGGGATACTTTGCATTACTCTTAAATCTCCGTGTCTGTCTAAATTCACCCTGGCTTATCCCTTGCTAATATCGTCACTTGTTGAAAGGATATTTAAAGGCATTTGAGCATCTGTGGCAAAAATCTTGGTTTATTCTTCAACACTAACATAGCAGGAGAAAACTCTTCACAGTAGATACCACCGCCTCTCCTAAATCCTTTCATTTCCTAAACGTAATCTCAGAAGCAGGGCCGGCTCCAGGCACCAGTGCAGCAAGCAGGTGCTTGGGATGGATCAACGGAAAGGGGCGGCACGTCCGGCTTTTCGGTGGCAATTCAGTGGCGGGTCCCTCAGTCCCTCTCGGACTGAAGCGGTGGTAGAAGTGCCGATCACGGCTTTTTTTTTTTTTTCTGGTCCTGCTCAGAAGGGTTGTTGTTATAACCTAAAACAGTAGTTTTCCACAACAGACATCATGTTCAGCTCAGCCTTCCTAATTTCAAAAGCTGTTTCTGTTCTATTTAGATTACTTTAGTGCTTTGTTTTGAGCCTCTGCTATTAAACGTATATTGCTCAAGGCAAGTTGTTTGTCAGCACGGTGTATTATAACATCTGTGTGGTGATGGTACTAAGACTTATTTTATAGCCCAATATGTTCATTTCTCTCAGTATTACTGTGATTTAGATGACATTGAGCCTGATCTTTTACTAGTTTTATCTTTCTAAATTAAAATAAGATACTAAAGTGCTTTTTCTGTTTCCCAGACATTTTCTCATATATATTTTTTGCTGTCAAATCACCAATCTATGTAGCTAGGACACAGTATTTTGGAACTAAGCTCTATTCTGTACAAGAATGTAACATTTTATTACCATGTATAAAGTATAGCACCCCAGAACACTGGTAGGCTGAACTTTACTCCCTCCAATAGGAAGGCTCTGGGATTCTGATTAATACTTCTTTTCTTAAAAAATGGAAGATGGGAGATTTTCAGTGAGATTTGGGCACAGAACTGCTTTGAAATTCCCAACGTATTGCTTTAATTGTTTACATTGACATTGCTTTATATATTTTAAACGTTTGTAAATGATCCAAAACTCAGGAGCAAACATTTCCCATACACTGTCTTCATGGAACCTTCCAAACTTCACAATCTATTATCTAAACTGTCATGTGTTCTGTGGGTTATAAAAAAATGTTAACATTCAGCAGTGAAGAAACTACCAAATATGAAAAGTACTCATTCAGAATAAATATACATCCCCACCTGCTTATCAAGCTCTAGACCTGGACATGATCCTGAAAATTGCTGAATGCTTCCTGCAAAGGGATGACTACTGTTAACTTCCACTGAATTAACTGGGAATTTGGAGTATTCAGCACCTCTCAGGAGGCACAGATATTGCAGGATCAAGCCCTTAGACACCAGGGGTATTCTGTGCTGTGCCCATAAGAGGCACATCCCCTCAGTCAGAGCTTGGGAGGATTTACCAAAGGCAGCCTTATGGTTATCTTTCGCAGTGCTTCCACACTGCCTTTCTTATTGCCTCGTATGAGGCTTTTAGTTCTCCTTTATGCCTTTTTACCATGCATAAAGGGACCAGAGCAGAGATGAGGCTTTCACCAGAGAGATGGAAATAAATGAAGAGCTAAATCTTTGCCGTTTTCCCAGGTGATGCGTTTTAGCTGCAAGTAAATCAATACAAGAGTAACTCCGCCACGAAAGCAGGAGAGTGTAACTGAAAATGAACCTCAGCTAAACACAACCATTGCATAAAAGATTAGGAAATTTGAAGTCTGCTATTCTGGATTATGCCCATAACGTGTTCACCCCCTAAATTATCTTCTTAGAGACAAGAAGTACCTGATCAGTAAAGACCAGCATGTGCCTCAGGAGAAAGTAGGGGATGGTGCAGAGCTGCATTGTCCCAGTGGAGCTCACAGAGTCCCTCCCTTCACACTCCCCAGTGTGCAAAGTGGGTGCACTGGCTGTACCATTCTTTGGGATAGTGCAGTCTGTGTCCCTGCTGCTCTCAGCCTGCTCTGAATCCCTGGGGGCAAGGGAAGCATGGAGGGAGCAGTCCCTGTACCCCTCCAGGGAAGGAACTGTGATTGTTGCTGGCCCTTTTACAGATTGTGGAGGTGGAAGGCTTCTGTATAAGGACCTGGGACAATAGGATTTAGAACTTCAATGCCTGGAAATTGCTTTCAGGCCAAAAATTTTGAGATTGTATGTTACTTTCTAGAAGTAAAGTTACACTCCATTGCAAGTGCGATTGGAGCGTACACATGGTGCAGCAAACACTAAGCACTAGGTACAGTTAGATCCCTGAATCGAATGGTAGTCCCATGTTCTTTCTTTGTATGCCCTCTCCTTACTCCCAAGAGTACAAATTAAAAAGGACAATTTGTGAGCAAAGAATGGACATGTCTGAGAGAAAAGGGTTTAGGTGTGAGCCTCAGCATGCAATTACTATATTACAATAAAATAACAAAAATCAACACTATAGTAAAATATGAAAACACAGTTGAGGGGGTTCTGTGTGAGCAATGATATTTTTGGGGCGATGAGGGAGTTAAATCCTTTCAGGTTAATTTTTGATTGGCCAGTTTTGGCTAGTTAGGTGGAGTTAAGCAGCTCGATTTAAAACAGGCACTCTTTAAATGTTTGTATATAAATTACAAGAAATAAGAGGAGATTTCAGTTTTAAACAGGAATTAATTCTATTTAGACACAGATAAACAGGTGTATAGATCTATACATACAGATTTGTAAGGTGAAAGTAATGACATATAGGGACCAGGTTTTCTGTTTAATACACATTATCTTATTTTACTTTATACACATGTAAGGTAAACCTATGCACTGTGTAATGAATGAGGTAACAGGATAGTTTTAATTTTTATTTTGTTTTTCTGGTAAAATAGTTCATAACTTTTTAATTTAATGGAAATTGTGTCCTTTGTCATCAAATACCTCTTAGTACTGTTCACAGATAGGTTAGTTTCCATATGTACACTTACTTGGAAGTTGTGTTTGTGTGTGTTTAAAAAACAACAACCTTGGTTTTTGTTTTGTTTTGTTGTTGTTGCTGGGTAATCCAATGCCACTCAAGCCAATTTATCTCTTCCAATTTATTGTAAGGAAGCATGAAGCCTGTGTTGGAGACTAGACCAGAAAGCAAATAAGGCAAAGTCTATGTAGAATATCTAATCAGGGAAATACAATGACCTATGTAAAAATATATTCTTATTCTCAATAAATACCAGACATTAAATTGTCCCTTTAAAACTTCATACCTTATAGGACACCTGAAAGATAAATAAAAAAAAAATCTTTTAAGAAAGGGAGGTTTGGGTTTTCTATTTTAAGAAACTTTAAGGTCAAAAGTAAGGAAATAAATCCTTGACCTGTATCATCATCTTCCTGCAGGACAAAATCTCTGCAGAGATACTGGGGCAAGAATCTCTACATGCTGTTTCATTGGATGTATAGAAAAGGCTAAGAGGCCTGCCCCTGAGTTTGGCAGATCCCCAGAAATCTGTGCAGATATCTGGCATCCAAGATGAGTTAGGGTTATTAAAACAAGTTCCCATGCCTCTGCACCAACTCTGGTTCCTAATACCCCTTCTATCGCTTGCTTCCTGGCAGTGCTATTCCATTGGAGACATGCTACCAAGAAAGTGCCACAGCTGCTTTCAGAGACCCCGGGAAAAGATAACAGCCAGCTGTTGTATGATCTCTTCCAGATAACCTTCCTAGGACTGGAGAGGGATGATGTATTCTCTCACTGTCTATACTCCTCGCCTGCACACACCCACCCCAAGGTTCCCAGTCCCTATTCTCTCCCTTGACCACAGTGGGAAAGCACAGTATTTGCCCCATGCTCTTTATATGTTGAAATTGTCTGTGCTGCCTTTCTATTTAAAAGTGTGCCCATCCATGAAAATGTTATTCACCCAAAACTTTTTCTGATCTATCTCCTTCCTGTACACCTTACATGCTTCTGAATGTCCCTGTAAAACAGTATTGAGACAGGAAAACAAAATATGTTTTTCATGATTTATAATAGCATTTTAAAGATCTAAATGAGGGGTGGCCAACCTATGGCTCTGGAGCCACATGCAGCTCTTTAGAAGTTAATATACGGCCCCTTGTATAGGCACCTACTCTGGGGCTGGAGCTACAGTTGGCAACTTTCCAATGTGCCAGGGGGTGCTCACTGCTCAACCTCTGGCTCTGTCACAGGCTCTGCCCCCACTCCACCCCTTCCTGCCCCCTCCCCTGAGCCTGCTGTGCCCTCGCTCCTCCTCCTCCCCACCCCAGAGCCTCCTGCACAACAGGAAACAGCTGATCAGGACCTACAGTGAGGGAAGGGGAGGTGCAGATTGGCAGGGCTGCGGGAGGTGCTGGGAGCAGCGGGGAGGGGTGTGTGTAGAGCTGATGGGGGGGCTGCTGACATTACTGTGGCTCTTTGGCAATGTACATTGGTAAATTCTGGCTCCTTCTCAGGCTCAGGTTGGCCACCCCTGGTCTAAATAATGTAACATAATAAAACATTGTTTTTCATTTCTTTCCCCATGTCAGTGCTCTGCCTCAAAGCCTTTCACTGCACAAATTAGCTTTATAATATGTATTATTTGCTGGCATAGTAGGCCAAATTCATCCCCAGTTTAGTGTAGTTCCTCTGAAGGCAAAAGAGTTATGCCAGGGATTAATCTGGTCCCATGAGAGTTGGAACAGCTAGGGTCATTGTTATTTCCAGTGGTAAAATTAAATAAATAAATTAATGGAGATATCCTATCTCCTAGACCTGGAAGGAACCTTGAAAGGTCATTGAGTCTAGCTCCCTGCCTTTACTAGCAGGACCAAGTACTGATTTTGCCCCAGATCCCTAAGTGACCCTCCCAGGACTGAACTCACAACCCTGGGTTTGAGCAGGCCAATGTGCAAACCACTGAGCTATTCCTCCTCCCCATTTTTTCCCTTAATTTTCCTATATAAGCAGATAGCTAGTTTTACCACTAGTTTTGAGCGAACTTTTTAAAAAGTTAATGCACACTATGGTATATCTTCAGACTGACCTTAACCATGCATCAACTTTTTGTACCTGCAACTATTTGTGTTTGCATTTGGAGCCTTTACACAAATCTATATGCACTGTAAGTAGTCCCATTACTTCAATGGGACTAGTTAAGTACTCACAATCTATAAAATGAAACAACAAGGGAGAAATCTGGCCCCACTGAAGTCAATGGAAGTTTGGTCATGGACTTCAATAGGGCTAGGATCTAACCCCAAGTTATTGCAGGATTAGGGCCCTGGTTTGCACTAGAGTAGAAATGTCATATTTTGTTTTTACAAATTAATATAATATAAATCAAAACAATTTCCTCTTAATATTTTCTAAAGTAATTTCCAGGCAATCAAAAGCTTTTTGTATGGCTAGTATGATTAACATAATCACAGAAAATATAATAACAATATGTTAAAGAGTGCAAACACTAATTTGGTGGGAGGATTAATTTAGAAGAGATGCATAGCCTCTTGCTGTCTGTCTCTGTTTTTGGTAAATCCACACTGCACAATGCATGCAAAGCCACACAGCACTCAAAAATGGCGAGACCTGAACCAAAGCCCATTGAAATCAATAGAAAAATTCCCATTGACTTAAATGTACCTTTGGTGGGCTGACACTATTGCTTTTACTGGGTATAATTTTACTGTTACTTTGTGCTCTCCTCCTCCTCCCTGTTGTCATATGCTGAGACTGTAAGTTTCTTGGGAGCAGAGACTTGTTTTTCTGATGTGTGTGTGTATAGCATTTAGCACAATTGTCTTGACTCATGATTTGGGCCTCTAGGTGCTACTGCCATACAAACTATTACTAACTGAGCTAACTGTGTTAGATTCATTACAGCTCAGCCTATATGTTGCTGTGCTGACAAATATTTTTAATAACAAAACTAAACAGTGGTGGCAGATTTAGGCCTATGGAATGTATGCCATTGTATTTTTGCTCTACTACTGGCCCCACTCCTGATTTATAGTCAACCTGCCAGATAGAGCACTATCCTTGATTCCCATCCATGGGTTCTTTAAGACTCTGGTGACAGCAGCCCATAGAAGAGACTGAATTCCTTAGTACCTTTCTGTCTTCCGTTTGGATAGATGAACTTTTATGGCACTAGTAGCTGAAAATCAAACACCAAAACCTACATAATCTCAGACTTTGGGGGAGTGGAATGAGGTTGCAGAAAGTTGGGAGGTAGCCGGAAGGGAGGAGGTGTAATGGTCATGGGTGAGGAGGGTGCTGGGTGTGGCTCTGAATGTGTTAGTTTGTATAGGACCTCAAAAAACCAACAACACAGGGTGATTCCTGCTGGACAGCGAGAGCTGTTTTTCAAGATGCTTGATATAACAAAAAAAACAACAACAAGAAAAAACCCAATCCTGCAGCTCTTACTCAGACAATACTTCCATTGATGACAGCGGGAGTTTTGGCTAAGCTAAGAATTGCAGCATTAGACCCAAAAGCTATCAATGCAGAGCTCAATGTACATGGAATTGAAAGTGTCTCTACAGAATAATTAAAGACTTTTAATAAAATTGAGGTTAACTACTCAGCATTGATTTGAAATAAAATTAAGCTGCATAGCCATCTGAGCCTGGTGCTTTTCTAATGTTTAAAGAGAAGAAAGCACGTTACATTTTTTTTCATTTTCTAATTTTCTCTGGTTTTTATTCTTTTACATAATAACTTTATCAAATAATATAAAAAATGATCTATTTTGTCAGCATGTACTTTTTCATAATAAGTTTTAAAAACTTGTAACTTGGCAGGATTTAGAAGACATTTTAAAATTAGCCTATAATATAGGAATTTATAACAATTTTAAGCTCATAAAAGGAACTGCAAATAGTGGAGACATAGAATCAAATTTAAATGGTAAAAATACTTGCCAATATCTATTTTAATGATAATTACACATAATTTTCTGTTTAATTTTTTCATTGTATTAATTGCAGAATCATTTTACCTTTCCTTACATCATACTTTCATCTCCACAGACTTATATTGAAATAATTTTATCTAAAAATGTGATTTCAAAGTGTCAAGAAGTTTAACCAGAAATTTTACAGTTGCCAAAGTTACCGATAACTCTAAAATAGATACAAGTAAAATTACTTCAAATTAATTGAACACATTTTCCTATACATATATAAATTTGAATTATTTTTAATCTAATTTATAGAAACCTAATGAAACCTCTCAATGCTTTTTAAAATTTAAATCACAAGAATTAAAATATTGTTTTCCCAATCTCAAAATCCAATTGGTGCAGGTTTCTCACCCAATTGCCTTTAATAGCTCAGATTAAATTTCCTGACAACTCCTGCTACCTTTGTTAGAATTAGTATGGTCCTAAAGCAGCTGATCTGCTTCCATGGGATCCCAGGATGTAGGGATGTCAATCCTGCAAACACTTACGTACATACTTAACTTTAATAACAAAATGCAACTAACTCATGTGGCTATAGTTAAGCACATGCATAAGCCTTTGCAGGCTCAGTTCCTGAATTGCCTTTAATTCCCTCTTATGGTTATGGCTCCTAGCTGGGAGAAGATATAGGTTTGATCATAACCTTTAAGAAAAGGTTTAGGACTGATTCATCTATAGATCTCCACTTCAGGATGCCATGAATTTATTTGTGTAGCTACCTCCTTAATCCATGTTTTTATAAGTGATGACCAATTTTGGCACCATTAGGGTTACCATATTTTAAATTAAAAAATGGAGGACACTCCACAGGGCCCTGGCCCTGCCCCTTCCCCGCCCCTTCCCCAAAGTCCCCGCCCCAACTCTGCCCCCTCCCCTGAACGCTCCGCCCCCTGCTCCTCCCCCTCCCCTACTTCCCGTGAATCAAATGTTCGTGGGAAGCCTGAAACAGGGAGACAGCAGGTGGGCTGGGGCTGGGGTGGGGCGGGGCGCAGCGCGGCCCAGTCCAGCCCCCTGGCCGAGCAGCTCCCTCCGGCGGCCGGCCGGCCCAGGCCAAGAGGCTCTGGCCCAAGCGTCTCCCTGCCCTGGGGCGCTGGCCCTGGTTCCGGCCGAGCACCGCCGGCCCTGGCCCGGCCCCAACCCCTGGCCGAGCACCGCTGCCCCCGGCCTCCGGCCCCCAGCCCCCGACCCCCGGCCAAGCACCGCAGGCCCTGGCCCGGCCCCAGCCCCGGCCCCCGGTCGAGCACCACTGGCCCCTCCCTCCCTATTTTCCCGGACATGTCCGGCTTTTTGGGATTTCCTCCCGGACGGGAATTTGAGGCCCAAAATGCCGGACATGTCTGGGAAAATCCGGATGTATGGTAACCCTAGGCACCATTAAGCTGAACACTGTGAACGCCCCATTTTTGACCACAAAATGACTAATATATTTGGCAAGCAGGATATATAACAAAGAAAGAATGTTGCTAACTTTGTATTTGACTGGAAGTATTTGAAGGAAGTACTTCTTCACACAATCTACAGTCAGCCCATGTTGCTCATTGACAGAGGATGTTGTGAAGGCTAAAACTATAATTGGGTTAAAAAAAGAATTAGATAACTTAATGGAGGATAGGTCCATCAATGGTTATTAGCCAAGCTGGTCAAGGATGCAAAACTATGCTCTGACTGCGAGAAGCTGGCACTGGATGACAGTGGATGGATCACTTGCTAATTGCCCTGTTCTGTTCATTCCATCTGAAGCTTTGGCTCTGGCCACTGTGGGAAGATGGGATACTGGGAGAGGTGGACCATTGTCTGATCCAGTATGGCAATTCTTATGACTGTAGCTGAATTCTAAGACCGGTGTATGTGTATGGTTTTGCTTTAGGGGCACTGGAGGTGTTAGGGCAGGGTTGGGCAAACTTTTTGGCCTGAGGGCCACATTGGGGTTGCAAAACTGTATGGAGGGCCGGGTAGGGAAGGCTGTGCCTCCCCCAACAGCCTGGCCCCCGCCCCCTAGCCGCCCCCTCCTACTTCCCGCCCCCTGACTGCCCCCCCTCAGAGCCCCCGACCCATCCAACCCCCCCGCTCCTTGTCCCCTAACTGCCCCTTCCCAGGACCCCCCCACCCCTAACTGCCCCCTGGAACCCCACCCCCTATCCAACCACCCCGTTCCCTGTCCTCTGACTGCCCCCTGACCCTTATCCACATCCCTGCCTCCTGACAGGCCCCCCGGGACCCCACGTCTATCCAACCCCCCCCCATTCCCTGTCCCCTGACCACACCCCTGCCCCCTGACAGGCTCCCCAGGACTCCCACGCTTATCCAACCCCCCTGTTCCCTGTCCCCTGACTGCCTCCCCCAACCTCTGCCCCTTATCCAACCCCCTGGCCCCGGCCCCCTTACCATGCCGCTCAGAGCAGCATGTCTGGCAGCCGTGCTGCCCGGCCAGAGCCAAACATGCTTCTGCATTGCTCTGCAGGAGCGCGCAACCCCGCTGCCCAGAGTGCTGCCCATGGGACAGCAGGGGAGGGGCTGGGGGTAGCCTCCCTGGCCGGGAGCTCAGGGGCCGGGCAGGACAGTCCCGCGGGCCGTAGTTTGCCCACCTCTGTGTTAGGGTATGTCATGAATGAATCCATGGAGTCTGCATGGTGCACAAAGCTGTGATTATGTGTGATTGAGAAGTGTGCAGTGAAGTGATAGAAAATATGTTGTGCCGTAATGAGGAATAACTAAACAGGATGGGAGAAGACAATGATTGCTTCCTTCACGTTCTATCTTATTCTTTTCAGAGCAAGATCCTTATTGAAGAAAAGCAACAAGAAGAAAAATAGATGGAAACAAAATTAAAAGAGGTTTATATGGCAGAGTGAATTATAGTAGAACCTCAGAGTTATGAACACCTCTGGAATGGAGGTTGTTTGTAACTCTGAAATGTTTGTAACTGAACAAAATGTTGTGGTTGTTTTTTCAGAAGTTTACAACTGAACATTGACTTAATACTGCTTTGAAACTTTACTGTGCAGAAGAAAAATGTTGCTTTCTCTTTATGTTTTAGTAGTTTATGTTTAGCACAGCACAGTACTGTACTATATTTGCTTTATTTATTTTTATCTCTGCTTCTGATTGTGTATTTTTGGTTCCAAATGAGGTGTGTGGTTGACTGGTCAGTTCGTATCAATGGTGTTCGTAACTCTGAGGTTCTACTGTAGTGCATTGTCTTTCACCGCAAATTGTGCTGATGGATGAAATGAAAATGAATTTGTCCCCCTTTGCTCACATTACAAAACTACTGTACAATGGGCAGTCTTCGTTTAAGGGTGACATTCTTCCCTCCACTAATGCAAGCTGAGGAGAATACAGACCATCAGAATCCACTGGGAGCGGGCTTAGAGGGGAGAAATGCTAGTTCCATGTCTTATGCTCTCTCCCTCCCTGGAGCCACATGGAAGCTCCTCTATTGCAGCTCTGTGGGGTTTGTTCTCCATTGTAGGGTATTTGGAACCAGAGCAGGGAGGAATGGAGCCAGGGATCAGCTGCTTGCCATAGCAATGCTCCCTTGCAAAACTTAGTGGGAATTCATATCTCATCCAGTCTGATTCTATACTCTCTCCAAGGCTGTCACTTTTGGTTGTCTTCGAGCCTGGTAGTTTCCAATAACTAGGCTCCGCTGGCTTGCGATGATGGCAGACCCAGATCACTACTGCCAACTCCAAATGTTTACAACTCAAGTCAAGCACACTCCCCATCCCTCCCTCCCATGAGATTGGTTTAAAATAATCAGATTTTTAACAAAATAACACTTTGAGGTCTCTATGTTTGCCCACTGGTTATATATTATAAAAACAAAACCCTGTACTGCTAGCCGCAGTCTGTTTTCTCTTTAACTCACTCATCGCTAATAGGTCTATCACCGCAGAGATGCATTGTAACTAATTTCCACTATCGTGGAGAACTAAAGATTGCTCTCAAATGTCACCGAGTGCCTCAATCACAGAGTGAAAACGATCTGTGTTCTCCACAGTCAGCGCAATACACAGCACAGCCTGGTACCCGTGCTGCTCCTGCTCGGGAGTCTCCAGGTGATATAACACCAGAGACAGTGGGGTCACGAGGGATACTATTAATTAGGATTAATAAACTCTCCTTGTTGCGCCCCACTGGGGTGAGCCGCGGTCGGGGACTCCGCATTCCCAGATCAGAGGCAAGCGGCGAGCGCTGGGGATTCCCCCTCAGCTGTTCTCAGAACGTTCGGGATTGTTCCGGGTGACGTCACAGCACGGGGGGCTCCCCGCTGGCTCAGGTGGCGCGGTGGGGGAGGGGCGGAGCAGACGGCGGGGGTTCCTTGAAACTCCTCCACGGCGTGGGCTGGCGCCTCTTGAAACTCCTCCCCTTTTTCCTTGCGGGTGGCTGGCCTGCTGGGGCCCGTCCCGCGGCGTCGGCTAGGCGCGCTGACTCTCGCGAGGTTTGGGCGCAGAGCATTGCGGCTCGGAGCGGCGCCATTTTGGGAGCGAGGCGAGTTGTGTGACTGTGTGTGGAGAAGCGGCAAAAGGAGCTTTCAAATCTGGGACCCTCTGCTCTCTGCCTGCCGCCGCCGGGACCAGCCAGCCGGGTACGGCCCGGGGCAGGCCCGAGGGGCTGCGGGAGGGGGACGGAGACGGGCTCTAGGCTCCGCTCGCGGCGGGGGCAGGGAGCTCCGTGGAGGGGAATCCCCGTTGTGGAGGGGGCTAGTGGCCTCCATGCGGTGGTGGGCAGGGGGTCCGGGCCCGGCGGCGCCCTGCGGGGAGGGGGAGCTGGGGCTGGTATGGGGGAGGGGAGCGGGGCTGAGTTGCGGGGTAACAGGCGCAGGAATGATCCCCTTGCTGCCTGGTGGGGGGCTCGGGCTCCCGAGTGGGTCCCACGGGGGGCGGGGGCTTCCTAGCACGGGAAGCCTCTCTCCTGCCCCCCCCCCTTCGGGCGGCTCATTGTTGGTGGTCCCTCTCCCCACGCCTGGGCAGCCGAGGCGCATGTGGCCTCTGGGTTTGAACACAGGGCTTTGGCGGGGGGGCTGGCTGAGCCGCAAGTGCTTGGCTGAGGGGCAGCAATAGACCCCGAGTGAGGATTTTAAACATCTCCTAGACCAATCCAGCGTGCGAAGCCTCAAGGCGAACCCCTCCGGGAAATGTCTCCTTGCCACTGTGCGTGTGTGTCTGGGGGGTGGGGGTGGCAGTAAATACGCTTCCACCGTTGCCTTAAAAACAAACGCATTCAGTTCAAAGCTATCACGTTGGCGTGTGAGCTAATCCCGACTGCAGCCTGTGCGTTCGTTACTCCTGTTTATTTCTCTTCCCTAGTGGGAGTGCTGGAGGGATTTCCCAGGTAGCTCTCTAATGTCTGGAGGGTTTTTTTTTTTTTCGTTTGGCATTTTTAACCTAGGCTCAGCAGCTTCCTCTTTTGGTGTAACACATTTTTTTATGAAAATGAGAAAACTGTATGGCTTCCTGGTTGGTTTCTCTTAGAAGGGGGAGCAAACGTCTGTTTGTATAAGGACAAGAAGAAAGTTCAGCGTGCACAGCATATTTATTGATATTGTGCTCTGTTCATAGGAAATGTCTGCTTCTTCCTTGTTCCTCTTCTCTCTGTCATGTGAATGAAGGTTGAATTGCTACTTATGAACACTGCATTTTTTTTTTAAAAGATATGAGATTAGTTTTATAGGCAAATACAGTATGTAATTGAACTTTCAGAAAGGAAAACTGATTGTGTTTTTTTTTTTTTTTCCCCTCCTGTAGGCAGTTTGGATTATAAAGGCTATCCTGGATATTTAGAGCCTTTCCCTTCAGTTTGTTGTGGAGGGGGAGGAAGGTGGACATTGACCTGCAGCCTTTGCTTCAGTTGAAGAGGGGAAAAAATAACTGGACATCGACCTGGAATTATGATTTATTCAGTCAAGCCCTACTCAAAAGGCTTCTGAAACCATCAGAAGACGTCTAAGAAGTAAATTGAAAGCTTGTGAAGTCTTGAATTTCTCTACTCAAAAGTACGAGACATCTCATCCGTGGACACTTGTCCATATGGAATGGATAATTGGTTAAATTTCTCAGCATACTTCTGCTGTCAAAATTAAAGCTTTTTTTCTTGGAATTAAAACTTTTCAGGCACTGGCTAAGATACGTTTGAGTCATATGCATAACTGATTTTGTCAACTGGTTTTAGATTGCATTAAATGTAATCCTTGGTTCTGTTTAAACACGGCTGAAGAATTTCATGGCAGATATTTTTACCTTTATTTTATTTTTTAAATATTCTGACACAGCCTTTTTTATTTTGCAATGAAATCTATTTTCTAAATGAAGAGACTAATAGAACTTTGTTTTTCCTTTTTTCTTTTATATTTTATTTGAGTTTTTTGGTATAATGTTGCCAACAATCAATATGGCGGTATCCAGATAGCCATTGTTTGCAGATGCCTCTATGAGCTGAAGCTTAGAAATGTTCTTCAGTTCAGATGTGAAATTTGGCTTTTCAGTTTTACTCTTGGTGTCATAAAAGGTATATTTATTTCATCAGGAGCTGATGCTCGTTATAGTGGGATGTACATGGAATAATAAAGAGGAGAGGCTGCAAAAAGATAGAACAAGCTTCTTAAATCAGACTTGGGAAATTTTGGAAATAGATTTGTGAAGGCTGTAAACGAGAAGGATGGGTAGCTGATTTCTAAGAGGTGAACTCTGTCAAATAGCTACTGATGTAGTATCTTCAAGGACTCGGGCTATTATTTCAAGGAAAACAAACTGGAAAATACAAATTACACTGAACTAACACCTTGTACAGTCATCTTGGATTTTGTAAGTATCGTACTGTGCATGAATCAATATACATTTGAATAAACTATCCCCTCAGTAGAGGCATAAATAATGTCCCGCACGCAGTAATTGTTAAGCTGTTTTTGAAAGCCTTCAAATGAGTTCACAGTCCAATTTTTCACTTGTAGTGTTTAGTAACTAGCAAGGTCTCTGTAAATATTGGAAGCTGTTGCAAGAAGAAATAGCATTTACTGGAGAAAAACATGTGATTTTTGAGGATTTCCTTTAAACTGTATGCTGTTGCATGAATTTTTAGGTATTCTGTGTCTTTTTGTTTACATTGTATCCTGAACATCAAGAAGTTAATACCTTTGACTAAGTTGATTCAGCAGCATACAAATGGAAAAAATGAAATTCTCAATACGCACACTACAGCATAGAAACTTTTCATAAGGTTGCTTGAAGTGATAGAAGCTTAAGAACTTGCACAATTTTGCGCTATGTAGCTAAATTGATTTCCTGCAGTGTATGTTAAGAATTAAGAGTGGAGACAGTAGTTCCTGTCCACGCTCAGGTTTTGATAAAACATCTGTTTAAGCAGGCTGACTTTTTAAAGTTGTATTCAGAGAAATGTGATGGGTTTTAACCCTCTGTCTAGTTCCTGAAAGCTCCCTTGATTTTTCTGATTTATTAGATAGCAACAGGCTGCTTAATTCACCCCTTCACATTTTTATTGTTCAATTTCACATCTTTACTGTTAAATTTATTGCTGTTCCTCTTTTTCATCGGAAACATGGGGTAGCTTTATTACAAGAAACAGTTTTCCTATTAATTGTAAATACATTTACTGCAATATTTTGAATTAATTTCTCTGCAGGTTTGCTTTCAACAGATCCACTACTGCCTCAAGAAAAAATTAAGATGGACAAAACAACCTAGTTGAAAAGTCAGTGGTAACTTTATTCAGCTTTAATCTTGTATTTCATACATAAAGATCACGTTGACCTAGGTTTAAATAATTAAAGCACTATTTGTAGTCTGTCACCTTTACTGAAGTGGACATATTTTCATAATTTTCTCTTTAAGCTCTTCAAAACTTGTATTTGCTAATACCAATTTTTAGTCTCCTCAAGGGCTCTAAAATGGGATCTGGGGCAGTGTCTTGAAGGGAAGCCTTTGTACAAGCAATTTTAAATGAATGTGAAGCTGTGCCTAGATGATTGTATTGGAATTGCTTTTCTATATGCTGATATTTTGACCAGGAATGAAAGATGTTGTTTTAAATAGGCCTATTTCATAGGGCCTGTGTTCAGGTACCTGTGTGATCAGAATTACCCTTTTCCACCTGCCTCCTAAGTGCTGGAGGAGCTTTATACTGAATAGAGTGAGGAGTTTTATTGTGAAGTGCTGTCTTATTTGGCTTCTGCTGAATCAAAATCTATTGTGTTCACCATCATTAAAGGGTTACCATGATCTAGTCATGGTTCTGGGATAGTTTCAGGTGTTCTACCTATTCTCAAATCCCATGGCCAAGTTATGTGTTTTTTAGCACTAATTCCCCTATTGTTTTTTTCTTTTCCTTAAGTGTTTCTTTCCTCCTTTGCTTAACCCATGCAATCATGAGAAAATGATTAAAGGTCTGATCCTGTAATAAGCTCTGCATGGGCGGATCTCTATGCCTGTGAGGAACCCCATTGAAGTTAGTTGGGCTCTACACTGACTCATGACTCTTAGAGTGGAGTTCATTGAATGACTGGGGGTTAATTGATTATACAGGATAATTTGTGAGATGGGTTATACACAAAGTACTGTAAATTTATAAAGTAAGCAAACTAAAAAATGGAGAAATTCCTTTCTTAAATCTTTCAGTTGTAATAATGCACTACTATATTGCTTCAAGTAGGTTAAAAAAAAATTCATCCATAAGTGATGTTGGTGTTTCCTTAAATTACCTATCTATAGGTTCCATACTACTGCCCATCAATGTAGTATCTAAGTGTCTTCCATTTAAAACTCATAGTAATAGGAAAGTCCCTAATGCTTTTCTAGCTACTGATTTCCAGTGTTACTACAACTTGTTCTTGATCAGGTTTTCTCATTGAAATCAAGCCCTTTTCCAGCCTGGGACACTCATTCTGTGAAGTGATTTCCCTTTCTCTGGATGGTTCTACCCTAGTTCTGTCTGGTATATAGATGGGTGCCCTTCAGTCTTGGTAAATTGACTCTATTCTTTACACTTTCCTAGTTGCTGGCAGCAGGAAAGCCTTTCTTTTCACTATTGTCCCCTAACTTAGGATCCCAGGATGACCTCACTTGAGAGCTAAGTATCCTGCTTTGCATGCATATGTATTGGCCATAGTATGAAGCTCTCCTGTATGTGTTACTGTATCTCTTGATGGGATATTGCACCTTGACCAAAATTCATACAGGTACGTAGGGCCTACTAAGGTTAAAAACTGCCACCATGCTGGTTGACTACAGTACCTCTTCTATATAGATATTTTAAAAATTTTGATAGCACTTACTAGGCTGCAGCACTTTGCAGATAGGTATGAAGATGAGGTCCCTGCCCTGAAGAATTTATACTGTAACGCTTGGTTTAAACACATTCATTGTACTGGTATAACTGTCAGGGCTGTAGGATTTTTATCAATATAGCTATCCTGATACAACCCCTAGGGCAGTGGTTCTCATCCTTCTTTTCCCCCACAGATCACTTGAAAATTGCTGAGCGTCTTGGCAGACCACTTAATGAGCTTTCCAAATGTTGTTTGTACTTTTGCTAACTATTGTAAAGTGCTTTGGATAAAAGCGCTATATAAAAAAAACAAACAATAATTAACATTTTTTCCCCCCAACAAATAAAAGCACATAACTCATATTTTAGTATCACTAGTCTTCACCTTTATAATGAGATGGATGTGCCCTTTCTCCCCTGTCTTTCCCGGTCCCAGCTAGAGGGCTGCCGCGGCAGGGGTCTCTCCCTCTCTCCCCAACCGCAGCCCTCCTGGGGCTGGAGCTGGGAGGAGGGGGGGTCTCTCCCTGCCACAGAGATGAGGCTGGGAAGGAGGCCCGTCTCTCCCTGGTAGCTACAGTCCTGGAGCTGGGGAAAGTTGCCTCTTTTCTCTGGCCGCTGCAGCCCTGCATATCCCAAATTCCCCCACCCCTTCTTTTCACCTGCTGCCCCCTACCCCATTGTCCCCCCTAAGGCCACCACCTCACCTTGCGTGTGCGTCTTCTCCAGGGTCCAGGTACCTAATTAGTAGAGC